>NC_067247.2:22945000-25445000 GCF_019359855.2 Lolium perenne | reverse complement strand
GGAGACTCCCCTTGCAGCGTGTCTTGATCTTCCCGGCAACGGCGCCAGAAAATCTGCTTGATACGCGTACAGCACGCGTCCGTTGGGAACCCCAAGAGGAAGGTGTGATGCGTACAGCGGCAAGTTTTCCCTCAGTAAGAAACCAAGGTTTATCGAACCAGTAGGAGCCAAGAAGCACGTTGAAGGTTGATGGCGGCGAGATGTAGTGCGGCGCAACACCAGGGATTCCGGCGCCAACGTGGAACCTGCACAACACAACCAAAGTACTTTGCCCCAACGAAACAGTGAGGTTGTCAATCTCACCGGCTTGCTGTAACAAAGGATTAGATGTATAGTGTGGATGATGATTGTTTCCAGAAAACAGTAGAACGAGTATTGCAGTGGATTGTATTCGATTAAAAGAATGGACCGGGGTCCACAGTTCACTAGTGGTGTCTCTCCCATAAGATAAATAGCATGTTGGGTGAACAAATTACAGTTGGGCAATTGACAAATAGAGAGGGCATGACCATGCACATACATGATATGATGAATATTGTGAGATTTAATTGGGCATTACGACAAAGTACATAGACCGCTATCCAGCATGCATCTATGCCTAAAAAGTCCACCTTCAGGTTATCATCCGAACCCCTTCCAGTATTAAGTTGCAAACAACAGACAATTGCATTAAGTATGGTGCGTAATGTAATCAACAACTACATCCTCGGACATAGCATCGATGTTTTATCCCTAGTGGCGACAGCACATCCACAACCTTAGAACTTTCTGTCACTGTCCCAAATTTAATGGAGGCATGAACCCACTATCGAGCATAAATAATCCCTCTTGGAGTTAAGAGTAAAAACTTGGCCAGAGCCTCTACTAATAACGGAGAGCATGCAAGATCATAAACAACACATAGGTAATAGATTGATAATCAACATAGCATAGTATTCTCTATCCATCGGATCCCAACAAACACAACATATAGCATTACAGATAGATGATCTTGATCATGTTAGGCAGCTCACAAGACCCGACAATGAAGCATAATTAGGAGAAGACGACCATCTAGCTACTACTATGGACCCATAGTCCAGGGGTGAACTACTCACTCATCACTCCGGAGGCGACCATGGCGGTGAAGAGTCCTCCGGGAGGTGATTCCCCTCTCCGGCAGGGTGCCGGAGGCGATCTCCTGAATCCCTCGAGATGGGATTGGCGGCGGCGGCGTCTCTGGAAGGTTTTCCATATCATGGCTCTCGGTACTGGGGGTTTCGCGACGAAGGCTATAAGTAGGCAGAGGAGATAGGTCAGGAGGCCTGACAGGGGGGCCACACACTAGGGCGGCGCGGGCCCCCCCTTGGCCGCGCCGCCTTAGCGTGTTGGCGCCCCGTGGCCCCACTTCGTCTCTCCCTCGGACTTCTGGAAGCTTCGTGTGAAAATAGGCCCCTGGGCGTTGATTTCGTCCAATTCTGAGAATATTTCCTTACTAGGATTTCTGAAACCAAAAACAGCAGAAAACAGCAACTGGCTCTTCGGCATCTCGTTAATAGGTTAGTACCGGAAAATGCCTAAATATGACATAAAGTATGCATAAAACATGTAGATATCATCAATAATGTGGCATGGAACATAAGAAATTATCGATACGTCAGAGACGTATCAGTTTTTCAGAATGCCGATGATTAGAATGTTTGGTCACCTATACACTTGGGGGAGGGGCCAGTGAACCTGGTGCGATGACACAAATATCAATCTCTTGTGCATCCTACTTGGTTTCGCTTACCCCTTCTCTAAATGTTAATATTTGTTCCCACCAACAAAATATGAGGCATTCCATTTAGTTCATACTAGCTACTTGTCTCTTATTTGAGTTGGCACTTCTTAATTGCATTGGCCTTTCTTCCATTTTAGTGCCGATGATTAGAATGTTTGGTCACCGTACACTTGGGGGTGGCGTTAGTGAGCCTGGTAAGATAGCACAAATATCAATCTCTTGTGCATCCTACCTAGCCTCGCTAACGCCATCCCTAAATGTTAATATTTGTGTTGACCAACAATGTATGAGGCATTTATTCCATTTTGTCTTGTGCATCGGATTTGTTGGCCTTTCTTCCATTTTAGTGCCGATAATTAAATTGTTTGGTCACCGTACACTTGGGGGTGGCGTTAGTGAGCCTGGTAAGATAGCACAAATATCAATCTCTTGTGCATCGGACTTGGTCTCACTAACGCCATCCCTAAATGTTAATATTTGTGTTGACCAACAATGTATGAGGCATTTATTCCATTTCTCTTGTGCATCAGACTTGGACTTGGTCTCACTTTCTTCTATTTTAGTAAGAGAAGGAATCAGATGAAGTTCCCGATGCAATCGAGCCTGGCGGGTGGAGAGGAGGGAGCAAAGGAGGAACCAGATGAAGACCGCTTTGTATCTCGAAATGGTGAAATTTGTAGGAATTAAGAGTTGTATGTAAAACATTTGACACTTGTCACTATATATGTATCTCGATCGGGCTCTAATTAATGTGATGATGATGTCTATGTTATCTGTGCAATGTACATGCTATTTATATTATATCTGCAACTATATATAATCTGTATAATATATGTATACTGCTGTGTATAACTTGTATGTGTATGGCAGGGAGCTCAAAATCTTGTATAATACGATGGCGCACTGAAACGAACTTCTGTGGCGCATATTTTTCTGTGGCGCACCGAAATACTGGTGCGCCACAGAAACCTTAATTCTGTGGCGCATGAGAAGGTGCGCCACAGAAACCTTATTTTTGTGGCGAAATTTCTGTGGCGCACCATCCGTGCGCCACAGAATCTATTTTTGGTGCGCCACTAATGCGCCTTTTCCTACTAGTGGCCACATGGATTGGGGGGGTGCTTAAATACGTCAAAATTGTTTTCAAAGTTTCTTAAAGGAATTTTGAGGATTTTAGCTAAATTGATGTCGTCGCGGTGAACAGACAGATGCCATGGGATGGCTTATCTTGGGGCCGAATGTGCGCTAGAGGATTCGGGGGAGGGTTTTGGTATAGATGGAGAGGTTTCCGGATGGATTCCTCAAGAACTTGTCCTTAGCCAGAGGTTGAAGAAGATGAACTCAATCACAATATCACCTCTAGAGACTCCCTATTGGACGTGCCCGCGAAGGGTTGTGCCCCCTCTCCTTATATAGGGGAGAGGGTGGCTTACAGGGGAAGAAACCCTAAGAAACCCTA
The DNA here is from genome assembly GCF_019359855.2 of Lolium perenne. NCBI lineage: Eukaryota > Viridiplantae > Streptophyta > Magnoliopsida > Poales > Poaceae > Lolium > Lolium perenne. The sequence continues at coordinate 25,441,779 of NC_067247.2, read as the reverse complement.
ATGGGATCTTTGACTAGACAAACTACTTTACAAAGCTACTTTAGCTACCGATGATGCCGGTATGCCTTTAATCAGGAGCTGTGACATCCTCCGGCACCTTTTACGTCATCCTTCGCCTTTGGCGTCATGGCTTCGATTAAAGCTGAAGTGCTTCGCTCATCTTTGTCTTCTAGCTCTGGAGAGCATCTTTGACCAGTCTTGCCGACGTGCTACAGTGTAGCCTGTTCCGGTACTCCGGTACGTTCTTAGCCAATTCCGGTATCCCCCTCCTGGGATACCGGTATGGTTCCGTGAATCAATCTTTGCCATCTGGAATAACCTTTAAACCGGTACTTTGATGGCTCAAACCATCCGGTTTGGCATGCCTTTGGCATACCAGGGGTCATCCCCCAACATTAGTCCCCGGAGCTGGTATAGTCCGGTGGATCCTATCCAACGGACCATGCCAGGTTCTTTTTTCTCAAGGTACCGGTTTAATCCTTCCGGCTTTCATCCCAAACTCTCCGGCGTCTTTGCCGAACTTATATCATTTTATCGATTTTCTCCGGTATCTTTGTCATTAAACCTCTCCTCGGCGAAGTCGAGAATATCTCGGGTACAGCGCCTGTCAGTGACATGCGCATTGTGCCTGGCGCGCGACAGTGTCAGGGGTCACTTCCCTTCGTCTTTTGCGCCTGCATTTATGGCGCCGCACCGGATCCGCGCCGCCGTTCCGGATCCATGTGGCCTCCCTGTGTTTCTTTATTTTCCGCGCGTGCATCTTAGCGCCACGTGGCGGCCCATGGAACGAAACGCCGCGGCCCAGTAGTTGCCAGCCCATTACTCCTTTTTTCTATTTAAGGGCGAGTCAGTTCCTTCTTCCTCTCTTCCCCGCATTCACTTCTTCTCACGCGCCCAGAGCTCTTCGCCTCTTGCGCTCCCGTCGCCGCCGGTCGCCACCAGAGCACAGCTCCCGACGAACCAGCGCCGTTTCTCCTGTTGCGCTGAGGATCTCTGCCGTGCAGAGAGCCTCCGACGCTCCTTCGCTGCCGCTGCATCGGGCTTCCTTCGGCAACCTCTGCTCTTCTTCGTCGCCGGTCACCGTCGTCGACCCCGAGCTCGCCGCGTCTCCGACGACCTCCGTCCTCAGCGTCTTGCGCCACTTCAGGTTAGCCTCAATGCCTGTTTGCCCCCTTCTCTTTGCTTCTCAGTTCTTGGGCCGGTAGAGTATTTACCCTTCCCTTCCCTTTCTTTTGCTTTTTCTCTTACTCGTAGATCTTCAAGCAAGGCTAGATTCTGGGAAACTTGTTTTTAGGTAGATTCCGGCATCTTCGAACCCTTCCGGAAAAATGTCTACCGAGGAGTACCTCGCGGATTCCTCTTCGTGTAGCCATCATACCGTGATCCCCACATCCTCTTCCGGAGAAGCCTCGGTCGAATGGATTTCAGACGGACTCGAGGCAGATCTTGCCCAGAGCGAGGCTGGTACCGGTAGCTGATCTCACGCTACCGGTAACCAAGGAGAAGCCGGCAGCTCCAGCCAGGGCGCCGGAGTAGATCTGGACTCCTACACACAAGGGCCCTGGATGGGCTCCGACGTGACCCAGGCGGAAATAGACTGGCTCTACCGCTCCCGGAGGATACCAGAAGAGGTTTGGTGCCGCATCCCCGACAAGGAGCGCCAGCCCGAGCCTCAGCCAGGTGAACACGTGGTCTTCGCCGCTCATTTTGAGCGCGGCTTAGGCCTTCCAGCGTCGGATTTCTTCCGGTGCTTTCTATACTTCTACGAGCTTCAGCCCCACCATCTTCCGGGCAACGCTATCTTTTATCTTTCTTCCTTTACCGCCTTCATGGAGGGATACTGCGGTATCACTCCTTCTGTTGGTAATTTCTCCTTCTTTTACTACCCTTGGAAGAATACTATCTAGGATAGGAAACTTCCTCAGCCCAAACATTTTGTCTGGTGTGGGGGTTGCATTCTGTCTCCCCGCCCCGGGAGCAACTTCTACAAACTCTCCGGTCTAGACTCTGTCCGGACCTGGCAGAGGACCTTTTTCTATGTCCGGAACGGCGGTCCGGATGATTTCATCAATCTCCCGGCATATGTTCCCGGGCCGGCCTCCATGAAGAACTGGCTCCACTACCCCAAGGATGACAAGGAGTCCATCCGGATCGCCGGCTTCATCGACACCAACAAGGAGGAGACCAACCTCTGCGCGGAGGATCTGGTCCATGCCTTCCTCGCGCGCCGGGTGCTGCCCCTTCAGCGGCGCGCCCACAAGATCAGCGAAATGTCGGGGCCAATGGACCCGACAAGGATCACAACCCACCGGCTGAGCCCTACTGACTTGGTCCTTAAGGCCAAGAAGATTTGCCAAAATCCGCTGAGCTCCAGCGGGAAATACGGGCTGGCCCCCTACAGCCGCCGCAACTCTCCTCCGCGGCGAGTAATACCTTGGGATCTTCGGGAAGCGTTTTTCGCTAAAACCACGCGTATCTTGCTCTAACATGTTGTTTTTGTGTCTCAGAACTTCCGCCGGATCCGCAAGGAGCATCCGACTTCCTACACGCCCGACTGGATCTTCCAGGACGACTCCGACGCTGACCCCTACGTCAAGGGAGAGCAAAAGATGGGCCGCACCCACACTCCACGCCCCGGTAACTTTTCTGGCAAGGGCTCCGGTTCGGATGATGAGGTTACTATACTTGAGGTATTTTGCTCTTTCGTTTTCTCATGCATCATCTTTCTGTAGACGCTCCCTCAGCCAGCGCCAACCCACAGGTTGTGGAGCGCGCCACCCCGCTTTAGGCCGAAGTTGGGGCTGAGTTTCTTGAGAAGCTCGCCTCCCAAGGCTGCAAGAACAAGGCGCCCACGCCCGAGGCCGGTTCCAGCGAGGCTCCTCCGGCCAAACGCTCTCGGATGGAGATCGGCGGGAAGAAGGTCTCACCACCAAGCGCTACCGGAAACGGGAGATGCCGGTGGCTACCGGGTAAGTTTTTGTTTCCACTTTCCTTCTACTTCTTGACTCTCTTTTTCCGGTTACTTCTTCTGAAGTTTTTTCCATCTTTCCAGGCCTGCCCTGAAGATCTCCAAGAGCGCCTCTGGCATGAGGCCGGAGACCTCTGAGGACGCCGCCAGGGCCTCGACTCCTCCTCAGCCAAGTCCGGTACCATCTGGTGCCGGCAATCCTTCTGCCTCCCCTCTGGGGGGCAACACAAGTACGGGGCGCGCGGCCCCTAAATCTTCAGATCACCGCGCGGAGGAGGACTTTGTCTCCCCTCCAGAAACCCAAGACACCGGCGCCAGCAACACCGGCGCCGGCACCGAAGATGCCGGGCAGGCGGAACCTCTGGTTCCTCCTGTCCAGAAAAAAGAAGACTCCTGCTTCCTCCCCCTCCAAGGCCGTGCCGGATTCTTCCGAGCCGGCAAGCTCTGCCCCGGCAAAGTACACTCCCGAAGCTCCTGCGCCAGCCAAAACCATGCCAACTCCTCCTCCGGCAACCTCAGCCGGCAAGCCGGCAGCCGCCAAGCCAACACCGCCAGAGAGCGGCAAGCTCACCGCCCAGCAACTTGCTGCGGTGGTGACCGCGGCCACCGCTCCTTCCTCCGGTTCGCAGACGCTAGTTCTGCACGCCGGCCACGCCGCCGTTGTGGCCGGTGAAACGACCTCTGCTCAGGTAGCACGGATCACGAGTTCCACCGCCGAGGAGCTGACCTTGGCCATCTGCTTGATTACGCTGAAAAGTGGAATCAGGCGGATCTGACGCCGGCGACGCGCGGCCTCGGCAAGTACAAGCTGCCGGTGGTCGATCCCTCTGGTCCTCGGAGCACCGGTCAACACTTTGGCCGGCTGCGGCGCGCGGCCAAGGAGTTCGACAATGCGTGGCACGATGCCAGCACCAACGTGTCGGTAAGCTGCACAACCTCAATCTCTTTTACATCCTTGCCGGTTTCCTTTCCAAGCTTTGAGGATTATGTATATCTCCCCAGTCCCCGAGTTTCGTGTTGAGAGCGCAGGTCTTAGCGCGAAACTTTGTTGCAAACACAAAAAACCGGCATAGCCAGTCCCCGAGTTTCGGGTTTAGGGCGCAGCTCTTAGCGCGAAACTTTGTTAGAAACACAAAAAACCGGCATAGCCAGTCCCCGAGTTTCGGGTTTAGAGCGCAGCACTTAGCGCGAAACTTTGTTGTAAACACAAAAACCGGCATAGCCAGTCCCCGAGTTTCGGGTTTAGGGCGCAGCTCTTAGCACGAAACTTTGTTGTAAACACAAAAAACCGGCATAGCCAGTCCCCGAGTTTCGGGTTTAGAGCGCAGCACTTAGCGCGAAACTTTGTTTTCCTTGCCGGCATCTTCTTTACCGAAAACCTTTTTATCTTTAACAGAGCACGCTGGACACCCGGAAGCAGATCTTCGAAGAGCTTCTGTGGGAGCACCGGGAGCTTTCCGAGGCCCACAGCAAGTGCCAAGGTTAGTCCTTGCTCCTCCGGCCTCTTTTTACCGGTTGCTTTTTTTTCTTTTTTAGTACCTAACTTTTTTGCACCTCAGCTCTTCCAGAAGTCTCCTTCGAGGATCTCTCCGCCCAGCTCGCCGCGCTCAAAGGTACCATCTTTTCTTTCCTCTTGTTTTGCATCTTTTACCATACCAGATCTCCCTTTGTTGACACATTCTTTCCGGATTTCAGCTGAGAAGGAGCAGCTCATCACCGCGCACCGCGAAGTGAAGTAGCAGGCCATGCAGGCTGAGCTCCGGCACGCGCGGGAGCTCAAGGAGGCCAAAGCCGCAGCAGAGGCCAAGCTGGATGAATCCCTGAAGGAGTACACGAACTCCACTGCTGTGCTGCGGGCGGAGCTGGAGGAGGAGACGGTCACGCGGAAGGCTGCGCAGGACCGGATCGCCCTGCTCACCGCCGATCAAACCGAATATGATTGGCTGGTGATGCAGATCGACGCCCTCGCCTGCCGTAAGCGACTCTTCCTTTCTCTCTTGCTTAGAAGCTTAAGGTTGTTACCGGTAAGCTCTTACACCGGTTGCATTTTTCTCTCTTTTTCTTTCTCCGTAGGGATCTTCCCGGATTCCCAGGCGCACGCTGTTGCCAAGGTTGCGGAGCACAGGGCTAAGCATGCCATGCCCAATCCGGATGCGCCCTGGGATGGGTATGACTATCTGGTCGCGCTCTCCGCCCGGGTCCAGCACATGCGTTCCGTGGACCGGCATCTTGCTGATCTTCCGGATGCTGCCATCCAGATCTTCAAAGTGCTATGGTCTGGGGAGCCGGTGCCTGCCAACATCACGCTCACCGCCGACCGGCTGAAGGACGCGGGCCGGAGGATCCGCGAGTGGAAATGTTCGGCTGCTCGGGCCGGAGCGGATGCGGCGCTGCGCTTCGCCTGTTCCTGGTACGACGACCTGGATCTGGACGCCCTCCATAGCCTCCGTGGCAATTCGCCTACCGATACGGATCCAGTTCGCACTGCCAAGCGCCAGGACCGCGCCTACCGGATCGCCGAGTTCGCCCGCGCACCTTCATCCCTCCTCCCCCCGACATCAAGGATGCAATTTCCGACGACGAAGGAGATGACCTCGAGGACGAGGAGGATGAAGAAGCCGAAGAAGGCGCTGCTGTTCCGGAAGAAGGTGATGCTCCTCCGGAAGCTCCTGAGGTCGGCGCGCAGCCTCCTATTGCCTGAGTCTCCTGTTCTGTGTTCACCACATCTGTTGCCTCAAACTCAAGCTCGTTAAACTCTACCCCGGAATGCCGGGGTTTAAGATGTAAGATAAAACTTATCATGTCTTTTTGTTGTGCTACAACAGTTATGCCGGTATCTTTTTACCGGTAACTAATTAAGTTAAGTTTATGCGCTATCTTAGCATTTTGCATATTGTTTGCTTTGATCTTGCACTGTGAAGATTCCGGAATTGTTTCGGCATCCAATCTGATGCACACTTGGTTCTTTTGCTTTGCCTCTGCCTACCTCTCTGGGTTTTTTGGCGTATGAGTCACAAAGTTCTTTTGCCAAGCAAGCACTTTCTTGAATTTAGAAAGAATTCGAAATTTTTCACAAAAAACCGGCATAACCGGGGTTAGTTAAACTTTTTCCGGATTGATTGTTCCCATTCCTCCTCTTCGTGTTTCACGTGCTTAGTTCCTACCGGTTTATCTTGCTTGCCATGAAGCCGGTATGCGGACAACAGCAAAGTCGAAGACTCCGGTAGGTTTAGCACGTTACTAAACCGAAAAGAAAAAAATGTTCACCAATCAACCGGTAAACTGAAAAAATAAACATATTACATGCAATTTTCGGTAGAGGCAGTCCCCGATATTCATTCGAGGTGCCGGCATCTTTTATTCATAGCATATAAGGTACAAAAAAGAACTCCTTATAGCACAACTTCAGGAATAGAAAGGACGCAGTAGTGCTATGTTCCATGAGCGCTTAGTCTCCTCTCCTGACCTGTCCGCCTTTCCCTTCTTTGATTCCTGTGCATCGATTAAGTAATAGGCATCATTGTGTAGAGCCTTGCTCACAATGAAAGGTCCTTCCCATGGAGGTGAGAGCTTGTGGCGCCCCTCAGTGCGCTGCACCAGGCGTAGCACCAAATCTCCTTCCCGGAACACTCTCGGGTTAACCTTCCGCTATGATAGCGTCTGGGGTTCTGCTGGTATATGGCTATTCTTGCCAAAGCCAGCTCTCTTGCTTCTTCTAGCAAGTCCACATCATTTTCTCGGGCCTATTTTACCTCCTCTTCGGTATAGAGTTGAACCCTTGGTGAATCATGAATGATATCGGTTGGAATTACGGCTTCTGCCCCGTAAACCATGAAGAATGGAGTGTATTGATACGTCTCCAACGTATCCATAATTTCTGATGTTCCATGCTTGTTTTATGACAATACCTACATGTTTTTCTCACACTTTATAATGTTTTTATGCGTTTTCCGGAACTAACCTATTAACAAGATGCCGAAGTGCCAGTTCCTGTTTTATGCTGTTTTTGGTTCCAGAAAGGCTGTTCGGGCAATATTCTCGGAATTCGACGAAACAAAGACCCAGTATCTTATTTTTCCCGGAAGACCCCAGAACACCGAAGGAGAGTCGGAGGCGGGCCAGGGGGCCACCACACGCCAGGGCCGCGCGGGCTCCACCCTGGCCGCGCCGGCCTATGGGGAGGAGGCCCCAGGCGCCCTCCTGCACCGCCTCTTCGCCTATATAAGCCCTTTCGACCTAAAAACGCGATACCAATTGACGAAACTCCAGAAAGACTCCAGGGGCGCCGCCGCCATCGCAAAACTCCAATTCGGGGGACAGAAGTCTCTGTTCCGGCACCCTGCCGGGATGGGGAAGTGCCCCCGGAAGCCATCTCCATCGACGCCACCGCCTCCATCATGCTCCGTGAGTAGTTTCCCCATGGACTACGGGTTCTAGCAGTAGCTAGTTGGTACTCTCTATCCCATGTACTTCAATACAATGATCTCATGAGCTGCCTTACATGATTGAGATCCATCTGATGTAATCGGTGTTGTGTTTGTTGGGATCCGATGGATGATACATTATGATTAGTCTATCTATAAAGTTTGTGAAGTTATTGTTGCTGCAATCTTGTTATGCTTAATGTTTGTCACTAGGGCCCGAGTGGCATGATCTTAGATTTAAGCTCTATACTTATTGCTTAGATTGTATCTACAAGTTGTATGCACATGTCTATGTCCGGAACCAAAGGCCCCAAAGTGACAGAAATTGGGACAACCGGAGGGGAAGGCTGTGATATGAGGATCACATGTTTTCACCAAGTGTTAATGCTTTGCTCCGGTGCTCTATTAAAAGGAGTACCTTAATTGCCAGTAGATTCCCTTGAGGCCCAGCTGCCACCGGCTGGTTGGACAAAAGATGTTGTACAAGTTTCTCATTGCGAGCACGTATGACTAATTATGGAAAACATGCCTACATAATTAATAATCTTGATGTTCTGTCTTAATGCTATTTCAATCCTATCAATTGCCCAACTGTAATTTGTTCACCCAACACTTGTCACTTGTTATTGGAGAGTTACCACTAGTGTAGATCGCTGGGAACCCCGGTCCATCTCTCATCATCATATACTCGTTCTATATGTCATTGGAAGTAGTATCAACTATTTTCTGGTGCCATTGCTCCTGTGTTCTGCATCGTTGCTTTGTTATTGTTACTATTGCTCTCATATTACTTTGCTTTCACATCACCCCCTGTTACTAGTGCTTTTCAGGTGCAAGTGAATTGACAACTCAGTTGTTAAGGCTTATAAGTATTCTTTACCTCCCCTTGTGTCGAATCAATAAATTTGGGTTTTACTTCCCTCGAAGACTGTTGCGATCCCCTATACTTGTGGGTTATCAAGACTATTTTCTGGCGCCGTTGCCGGGGAGGCATAGCTCTACTCATAAGTTCACCTGGGGAGTACACTCTACCTCTCTCTCTGTTTTTATTTTGTTTTATTTTGTTTTGCTTAGTTTACTTTTGTTTAGTTTATTTGTTCTTAGTTTATTTCTGCCTAGTATTACTTTGCTTAGTTTACTTTTGTCTAGTTTGTTTTTGTCTTGTTTTATTTTTCTCATATACCCAAAAATCCATAAAAATTTGAAAAACCTAAAAATTAAAAACGGTTGTTATGGAAGAACGCATAACCATGTTGGAGCTTATTGAATTATATAATAATTATAGAGAATCAAGAACGGGTAAAGTCATGAGTGCTGTGATAGAAAAATTGAATACAATTGCTAAAATCTTGCTTAAACGCCATGATATAAATTGTTGCTCTAAAGAGGATACTAAACATCTTAAATTCCAATGTGGCTTTAGTGAAGAAGCTTTAATTAAGAACTACAATTGGAATAACTATATTCATCTTGGGTTTGAAGAGGTAGAACAATTTGTCTTATTTATGGGAGCCTCTGAGATAGAATCCTTCATTGTTAAAAATTATGAAACTTGTGCTGTTTGTAAGGACCTTAAAGATTATGTCTCTTCTATCCTTAATTTTTGCATAGAAAGTTACAGCAATAATCCTTATATTATTGATTATAAAGAGAGACTCATTAATGCACAAGAATGCACTCACAATTTGCAGGAACCTGTGGAAGAAGAAGTTGATGAACCTGAAAGCTCATTGGATGAAAAAGAGGAGGAAATTGATGAACCTGAAAGCTCATTGGATGAAAAAGAAGAGGAGAGTGATGAACAAAAGGAGGAAGAATGGATTAGCTACCCATGCCAACCTTCTAATGAGAGTAACTCTTTATCTCTTACACTATTTGATTGTCCTCCATGTTTACCAAAGGAGGTTGAATGTTATGTTCCTGTGGATTCTCTTCAAATAGTACCTATGAGTAAAACTTGTGAGAATAATTATGCTACTGTTATTTATGATAATCCATGCTACTTTGATAAATCTTATGATAATGCTTTGTTTGTGCCTGATGTCGAAATGCATGGTACTAAGGAGTTTTGCGTAGCAAATATTTATGATAAATCTCTAGATGATGGTCCTATGTTACTTGATAATATTAATTGTACTACTACTGAAAATGGGATTGGAGAAGTCTTGACTTTATCTAGGAGTCCCATATCTCTTGAGATTGATCAACCATCTTGTTATATTATTGATAAAAGTGGGTTTGAAAGTTTTAATCCCACTATTTTTGAGCTTGATAAAAACTATGTGTTTATGAATCATGAAAAGTATGCTGCATGTGATAGTTATATGGTTGAGTTTATTCATGAAGCTACTGAAAATTATTACGAGAGAGGAAAATATGGTTGTAGAAATTTGCATGGTACTAAAATACCTCTCTACATGCTGAAAATTTTGAAGTTACTCTTGTTTCATCTTCTTATGCTTGTCACTTTGTTCTTCATGAATTTATTTGTGTGCAAGATTCCTATGCATAGGAAGTGGGTTAGACTTAAATGTGTTTTGAATTTTCCTTTTGATGCTCTCTTTTGCTTCAACTCTTATTTCTTGCGAGTGCATCATTAAAATTGCTGAGCTCATCTTAATGGCTATAAAGAAAGCACTTCTTGGGAGATAACCCATATCTTTATTTTGCTACTGTTTTGTTGTGTCTTGAAAGTTGTTACTACTGTAGCAACCTATCCTTATCTTTATTTTATTGCAATGTTGTGCCAAGTGAAGTCTCTAATAGAAGGTTGATACTAGATTTGGATTTCTACGCAGAAACAGATTTCTATCTGTCACGAATTTGGGCAAGGTTCTCTGTAGGTAACTCAGAAAAATCTGACAATTTACGTGCTTGTTCTTCAGATATGTACGCAACTTTCATTAGTTTTGAGTTTTCTGATTTGAGCAACGGAAGTACCTCTTTAAAATTCGTCTTTACTGGCTGTTCTGTTTTGGCAGATTCTGTCTCTGTTTTTTGCATTGTCTCTTGTGGACTTTAAGCAAGGCTTTCTATGCATGCAGAGCTGTAGCTAATGTTTTATTGAGTTCTTGCAATGTGTCACTACAGGACTAAAGTGGATTCAAGTTTTTTTTAGTACTAACCCCTCTAATGAAGTTTATGAGAAGTTTGGTGTGAAGGAAGTTTTCAAGGGTCAAGAGAGGAGGATGATATATGATCAAGAAGAGTGAAAAGTCTAAGCTTCGGGATGCCCCCGTGGTTCATCCCTGCATATTTTAAGAAGACTCAAGCGTCTAAGCTTGGGGATGCCCAAGGCATCCCCTTCTTCATCAACAATTTATCAGGTTTCTTCTATTGAAACTATATTTTTATTCGGTCACATCTTATGTGCTTTACTTGGAGCGTCTGTATGTTTTTGTTTGTGTGTGAATAAAATCGGATCCTAGCAATCCTTGTTTGGGAGAGAGACACGCTCCGCTTTTTCATATGAACACTTGTTCTTCGTTTTACTTTTAATGTTCAATGGTAAAAGTTGGAAGCTATTGCATTTATTGCTATTTGGTTGGAAACAGAAAATGCCTCATATTGTCTTGGGTAATTTGATACTTGGCAATTGTTTTGAGCTCTCAAGTAGATCATGATTAAGCTCATGCATCATGTAGTTTGAACCTATTAGTGGAGAACTACCGTAGAGCTTGTTGAAATTGGTTTGCATGATTGGTCTCCCTAAGGTCTAGATATTTTCTGGTAAAAGTGTTTGAGCAACAAGGAAGACAGTGTAGAGTCTTATAATGCTTGCAATATGTTCTTATGTAAGTTTTGCTGTACCGGTTCATACTTGTGTTTGCTTCAAATAACCTTGCTAGCCAAAGCCTTGTACTGAGAGGAAATGATTCTCGTGCATCCAAAACCTTGAGCCAAAAACTATGCCATTTGTGTCCACCATACCTACCTACTACATGGTATTTTTCTGCCATTCCAAGTAAATACTTCATGTGCTACCTTTAAACAATTAAAAATGCTTCTCAATTTGTGTCAATGTTTTATAGCTCATGAGGAAGTATGTGGTGTTTTATCTTTCAATCTTGTTGGGCAACTTTCACCAATGGACTAGTGGCTTCATCCGCTTATCCAATAATTTTGCAAAAAGAGCTGGCAACGGGGTTCCCAGCCCCAATTAATCAACTTTCACTAATAATTCTCTTCACATGTTTTGCTCTGATTTGTCAGTAAGCAACTTAATTTTGCAAATAGACACTCCTCCATGGTATGTGAAATGTTGGAAGGCACCCGAGGATTCGGTTAGCCATGGCTTGAGAAAGCAAAGGTGGGGAGGAGTGTCATCTAAATAAAACTAAAATAAAAAGGCACTCCTTCATGGTATGAGATTGTTGGCAGGCACCCGAGGATTCGGTTAGCCATGGTTTGTGAAAGCAAGGTTGGAAGGAGTGTCACCCAAAAATAAAAATAAATTAAACTAAAGTACATGTGAGAGATAATGTTCATGGGAGCCGCTCTTCGAAAGTCTGTTTGGCGAGGGGGTTAGAGTGCCCACTACCATTCGTTGACAACAACAAACACCTCTCAAAACTTTACTTTTATGCTCTCTATATGATTTCAAAACTTGAAAAGCTCTAGCACATGATTTAATCCCTGCTTCCTTTTGCGAAGGGCCATTCTTTTACTTTATGTTGAGTCAGTTTACCTACTTCCTTCCATCTTAGAAGCAAACACTTGTGTCAACTGTGCATTGATTCTTACATACTTGCTTATTTGCATTCATCATATTACTTTGCGTTGACAATTATCCATGAGATATGCATGTTGAAAGTTGAAAGCAATTGCTGAAACTTAAATCTTCCTTTGTGTTGCTTCGATGCCTTTACTTTGAATTTATTGCTTTATGAGTTAACTCTTATGCAAAACTTTTGATGCTTGTCTTGAAAGTACTATTCATGAAAAGTTTTGCTATATGTTATCTATTTGTTAGCAACTATAGATCATTGCCTTGAGTCACTTCATTCATCTCATATGCTTTACAATAGTATGATCAAGGTTATGTAAGTAGCATGTCACTACATAAATTATTCTTTTTATCGTTTACCTACTCGAGGGCGAGTAGGAACTAAGCTTGGGGATGCTGATACGTCTCCAACGTATCCATAATTTCCGATGTTCCATGCTTGTTTTATGACAATACCTACATGTTTTGCTCACACTTTATAATGTTTTTATGCGTTTTCCGGAACTAACCTATTAACAAGATGCCGCAGTGCCAGTTCCTGTTTTCTGCTGTTTTTGGTTCCAGAAAGGCTGTTCGGGCAATATTCTCGGAATTCGACGAAACAAAGACCCAGTATCTTATTTTTCCCGGAAGACCCCAGAACACCGAAGGAGAGTCGGAGGCGGGCCAGGGGGCCACCACATGCCAGGGCCGCGCGGGCTCCACCCTGGCCGCGCCGGCCTATGGGGAGGAGGCCCCAGGCGCCCTCCTGCGTCGCCTCTTCGCCTATATAAGCCCTTTCGACCTAAAAATGCGATACCAGTTGACGAAACTCCAGAAAGACTCCAGGGGCGCCGCCGCCATCGCGAAACTCCAATTCGGGGGACAGAAGTCTCTGTTCCGGCACCCTGCCGGGACGGGGAAGTGCCCCCGGAAGCCATCTCCATCGACGCCACCGCCTCCATCATGCTCCGTGAGTAGTTCCCCCATGGACTACAGGTTCTAGCAGTAGCTAGTTGGTACTCTCTATCCCATGTACTTCAATACAATGATCTCATGAGCTGCCTTACATGATTGAGATCCATCTGATGTAATCGGTGTTGTGTTTGTTGGGATCCGATGGATGATACATTATGATTAGTCTATCTATAAAGTTTGTGAAGTTATTGTTGCTGCAATATTGTTATGCTTAATGCTTGTCACTAGGGCCCGAGTGGCATGATCTTAGATTTAAGCTCTATACTTATTGCTTAGATTGTATCTACAAGTTGTATGCACATGTCTATGTCCGGAACCAAAGGCCCCAAAGTGACAGAAATTGGGACAACCGGAGGGGAAGGCTGTGATATGAGGATCACATGTTTTCACCAAGTGTTAATGCTTTGCTCTGGTGCTCTATTAAAAGGAGTACCTTAATTGCCAGTAGATTCCCTTGAGGCCCGGCTGCCACCGGCTGGTTGGACAAAAGATGTTGTACAAGTTTCTCATTGCGAGCACGTATGACTAATTATGGAAAACATGCCTACATAATTAATAATCTTGATGTTCTGTCTTAATGCTATTTCAATCCTATCAATTGCCCAACTGTAATTTGTTCACCCAACACTTGTCACTTGTTATTGGAGAGTTACCACTAGTGTAGATCGCTGGGAACCCCGGTCCATCTCTCATCATCATATACTCGTTCTATATGTCATTAGAAGTAGTATCAACTATTTTCTGGTGCCATTGCTCCTGTGTTACTGCTACTGTTGCTGTGTTACTGTTACTATTGCTCTCATATTACTGCTGCTTTCACATCACCCCTGTTACTAGTGCTTTTCCAGGTGCAGCTGAATTGACAACTCAGTTGTTAAGGCTTATAAGTATTCTTTACCTCCCCTTGTGTCGAATCAATAAATTTGGGTTTTACTTCCCTCGAAGACTGTTGCGATCCCCTATACTTGTGGGTTATCATGTATCCGGTAGACCGGTTCGGTGTTGTCCGTATGCTCCACAGCACGGATGGTAGCTCATCTAGCCAACATCCTGGTGATCTTTCAAGCGGTTCGATCAGCCTTGGCTTGATACCGGAAAGCACCAGAGCATTTGTTCTTTCAACCTGGCCATTGCCTTGTGGGTGCGCTACGGAGCACAAGTCCAACCGGATATTGTTATCCTCACAAAATCGTTTGAACTCACCTTGAGCAAAGTTTGTGCCATTGTCAGTAATGATGCTATGCGGGTATCCATACCGCAAAATTACATCTTTTAAGAATTTCACCGCCGTATGCCCATCACACTTTGCGATAGGTTTCACTTCCAGCCACTTGGTGAACTTATCCACCATCACCAGTACATGGGTCATGTTGCCCCTTGCGGTTTTGAATGGACCAACCATGTCAAGGCACCAAACAGCAAATGGCTAAGTCAATGGTATAGTTTTGAGGCCGGAAGCTGGGGTATGGTTTGCTTAGCGTACCGCTGGCACCCATTGCATTTTCGTACCAAATCCTCAGCGTTTTCCAGAGCCGTGGGCCAATAGAACCCATGTCGGAACACTTTTGCCACCAGGGCCCTTGATGAGGCATGGTGCCCACATTCTCCTTGGTAAATCTCTACCAGCATTTCTTTTCCTTCTTCCGGTTCCACACACCTTTGGAGGACACCGGTAACACTTCTTTTGCATACCTCACCATTGATGATAGTGTAGGCCTTGGACCTTCTTTGGATCCTCCTTGACTCATTTTCGTCAACCGGCAGGGTGCCGTTGATTAGGAAATTCCTTAATAGGTTCAACCCAAGTTGGTGCTTCCCGAACCAGAAACACCGGTACATCGATCTCCATACTGTCCATCAGCATAGCTTCTTCCGGCTTAGATCCCGCAGTCCCCGGGTTTACCGGAGCAGTCCCCAGGTTTCCTTCGTCAATGTCCATTGGCACAATGTGTGACTCCGGTACAAAAATTGACTCCGATTCCGGACTCGGTTTAATCGATGGAGTCCTTAGATGAGCCAAAGCCACTCTGGGAGGAATTTCTTGCCGGGAGGAGCCTAGCTTGGAGAGAGTATCCGCAGCTTCATTTTCTGCGCGCGGCACATGGTGAAACTCACAACCCTCGAAGAAGCCGGCAATCTTTTGCACATGGAATCGGTATGAGGCCATATTGGCATCTTTTGCGTCCCAATCTCCGGAACACTGCTGCACCACAAGGATCTGAATCACCATAGCAAATGATCCAGTGCGCACCGATTTCTTTTGCGACCTTGAGCCCATGGATCAGAGCCTCATACTCAGCAACATTGTTTGATGCTCTGAAGTGCACTTGTAAAACATACCGGAGATGATCTCCCTTGGGTGAAGTAAGCACCACACCGGCACCCAGACCTTCCTTGAGTTTGGATCCGTCAAAGTGCATCTTCCAGTATTCTATCTTGTGTTCCGGAGGTTTGTATTGCATTTCCGCCCAATCAACCAAGAAATCAGCTAAAGCTTGTGATTTTACGGCGTCTCTTCTTTCATACACCGGTACGTACGGTGATATCTGAATTGCCCATTTGGCAATCCTGCCGCTAGCATCCTTGTTGCACATGATATCTGAAATGGGTGCCTCACTCACCACTTTCATGGGGTGCTCCTCAAAATAGTGCTTGAGCTTTGTGGCGGCCATGAACACGCCATATGTCATTTTCTGGAAGTGAGGGTATTTTGTTTTGAGAGGGAGAGCACCTCGCTCAGGTAGTATACCGGTCTCTGCACGGTTTTTCCTTCCTCTTCTCTTTCAACCACAACTACCACACTCACAACCCGGTTTGTTGCTGCTATATACAACAGCATGGGCTCCCTTTCTAGAGGCGAAGCCAATATCGGTGCAGTGGCTAGCATTGTTTTCAGCTCTTTAAACGCTGCGTCTGCCTGAGGGGTCCAGACAAAGGTATCGGATTTTTTCATCAAAGCATAGAGCGGCAGGGCCTTTTCCCCCAACCTTCTTATGAACCGGCTTAGCGATGCCAAGCTTCCGGTAAACTTTTGCACGTCCTTGAGTTCCTGTGGTATTGTCATTCTTTCAATGGCCCAGATCTTTACCGGATTAACCTCTATGCCCCGGCTAGACACGAGAAAGCCAAGCAACTTGCCTGCTGGAACACCGAAGGTGCATTTTGCCGGATTGAGTTTCATCCGGAACCTTCTTAGGTTGTCAAACGTTTGTCTTAAATCGTCAACCAAGGTTTCCTTGACCTTAGTTTTTATCACAACGTCGTCCACATAGACTTGCACATTCTTTCCAATTTGATCAAACAAACACTTTTGCATGCAACGCTGACTTGCACATTCTTTCCAATTTGATCAAACAAACACTTTTGCATGCAACGCTGGTACGTTGCACCAGCGTTGCGCAAACCGAAAGGCATGGTAACATAGCAATAAGCCCCGTGCGGGGTGATAGACGCAGTTTTTATTGATCTTCCTTTTTCAAGGGAATCTGGTGGAAACCGGAATAAGCATCCAGAAAAGACAATAGCTCACAGCCAGCAGTGGAATCAATCACTTGATCGATCCGGGGTAAGGGGAAAGAATCTTTCGGGCAAGCTTTGTTCAGGTTGGTGTAGTCGATGCACATGCGCCACACCTTTGGAGCTTTTGCTTCAAGGTTCTCCTCTTTTTTCTTCTCGTCTAGCACCGGATTGGCTAGCCACTCAGTATGCAGTACCTCCACAATGAAACCGGCAACCAACAACTTTGTCACTTCTTCTCCAATAATTTTCTTCCTGTCTTCAGCAAACCGGCGCAACGGCTGCCTTACCGGCTTCACATCCTTCCGGACATTTAGAGAGTGCTCAGCCAACTCCCTCGGAACACCTACCAAGTCATCAGTAGACCAGGCAAAAATATTCCGATTCTCACGGAGGAAGTTGACGAGCGCGCTTTCCTATGCCTCACTGAGACCGGCACCGATGCGAACGGTGCGCTCAGGGTAAGCCGGGTCCAGCACACTGTTCTTTTGTTTCCTTGGTTGGCTTGAACGCCGGTGTGCCCAGGCTGCCACTCATTGCCGCTAAGCTCAACTGTGAGGACTGAGCCAGCGCAACTACAGTTTGCATTCTCCTTTTTTCTTCTGCGATCACCAACGATTCGGCCAGATTTGACCCGGCGGAGGCGGTTTCCAGTGAGACTTTGTAGTTCCCCACCACAGTTAAGGGTCCAGATGGTGCCGGCATCTTCATCTTGAGATACGCTGTGTGGGTTGAGGCCATAAATGACGCTAACGCCGGTCTCCCCAGCAGCGCATGATAGGGACTGTCTAAGTCCACCACCTCGAACAGAACATTTTCCACCCGGCAATTGTCGCGTCCTCCAAACGACACATCCACCCGGACTGTTCCCATGGGCGAGCAGGACAAGCCAGGAACGATTCCGTGGAATGTAGTGTGGGTTGGCTGTAGCATGTTTTCAGTGATTCCCAGCATACGCATGGTGTGCCGGTACATAATGTTTATGCTGCTCCCATTGTTGATCAGCACCTTGCTGAACCGCACTCGAGCCATTGGCCCATGCATGATAGGGTCCACAACAAGAGCATAGCCACCTGGATTAGGCATGATTTTCGGATGATCTTTGAACGACCAGGTAATTTCCTGATCTGACCACAGCATGTATCTTGGTACTGCCGGCATCACTGCATTCACTTCCATGGAACGGCGATGCATGCTTTGCTTGTCAGTTGGCTCAGTAACGAACACAACACATCACAAGTCCGGATCCTGGTAAACATTCCGGCCCAAAGGTGCCGGCGGTGGCGGTTAACCATTGCCATCACCCACCTGATGAACTTGCTGGTGCTGCTGCCGGTTTGGCTGAGGCTGTACCGGTAGAGCGTTCGCTCCGGTAAGCGGTGGTGGTGGTGGTAATGGGTGTTGATGCAGCATATCTTGCGACGGTGGAAGTATCGTGGTACAGCCTTGTGCTTGGGCATCCTTTACCGCACCCTTCAACATCAGGTACTTGGTCCAAGAACAATCCTTCGTCAAATGGTTTGATGGATTAGCCGGATTCGGAGTGTGCCACCGGCAAGGTTGGTCCATAGCTGCTTCCATGGTGTATCTTGCATGTTCTTGCCAATTCTTTTTCTGGCCCCACTGTTTCTTCTCAACCCATTGTTTCTTAGGACCCGCGCATGGCTGCGATCCGGTTTTCTGCCTCTGGCTACCACTGGTGCCAGAGTTATCCTGCACAGAAGCTACTTGCTGCGCACCGTACATCCGATCCGGAAAATCTTCCCTTCTCTTGTTGTGCCGGTTATCCCGGTATTGATCTTGGCATGGTTGGCTTGTTTGTGCTGGCTCTACCTGCACTGCCGGTTGCATTGGGTCTCCCAATGCGTAGCTATCCGCCACACGTATCATTTCTGCCAAGGTTGTTGGCATGTTTCTGTGCAGCTTTTGCCACAGCGGTGAACCTCTTCTGCACCCATTGCAAAACCAAGCTATGGCTTGCGCCTCGATTACCCCTTCACAGGAGTTCCTCGTGGAGTTCCACCGGGTCAGGTAATCCCGGTCTGTTTCATTCGAACGTTGCACGCACAAAGCGAGCTGCTGCGGCCTGTTTGGCCTCCGGTAGGTACTGCTGAAGTTGCTTACAAAAGCTTCCTCAAAGTCCAACCAGCCGTTTATGCCTCCTGCCGGCAAGTTGTTTAGCCAGATGCGCGCTGGTCCTACCAAGAAAGACGGTACAATTCTCACGGCCCAGCGCCGGTTTCCTCCACCAGGGACAGTTCCTCCGCCACCGGCAACGTAAACTGCGGTCACATAGTCTGCAAGCCAGTCTTCCGGCTTTGTGGTGACATCATATGTTTTTGTGTCACGGGGCAACGTGAAGTTGCGAACCGGTGGTTCCTCTTTCATGATGCGTGGGCCAAAACACTTGGGACCCGGAGGACCTTCTGCCTCAACCATCTCAGACAAGTACATCCTATCTAGCCTGTGCCTCGCATCCCGGTCTGGTAGGCATCTTTCTCCTAACCTTTCCCCCAAAGGGTTCCGGTAGGCTCCGATTCTTTCGGTTCCTGAATCAGCCTCATCGTATCTTTCCGGTACCGCGGCCCTCGCCCGCCGGTACCTTTGCGGAGGTATCTCCTCCTCTGCATAAGCAGCTCTTGGTGCACGATAATTTTGCCCGATTTCACCTCCACCGGCATACTCTTCTCTGGCATAGCCATACCTGGCGTAACCACGATCTTCCCTTGGCTTTTTCTACCGGCCTCGTGTCGCCCGGCTTGTTGTTTTCCGGCTAACACCGGATCGTACACAGTCATCTGCTGTGCATTCACCTCTTTTTCTTTTCTCCTATCCGGATGGGGGGACGATGCCTGTCCTTGGGACTTGCTTCCGGCATTCTTTGTTGAACGCACAGATTTTGAAGCCGCAGCCTTGTTCAACTTAGCAAGCTACTCAGCATTTTGCTGCTCGATGGTATCAAGCAACCCTCTAACACGCTCTTGCTGTTTTGCTAAAGCATCTCCAGAAAGTGATTCACACAGCTCTACTGCAGCCTTAGCAGCTTTGATGGTTTTATCCGGACTGCTGTACTTAGGTTTCTCTACGATGCTCAACGATGCAGAAGTGCTTTTTCTGGCAAGAATCTCTTTACGCAAATCCTGATCTAAGTTGCGAGCTCTAAGCCAGTTTTCCGGTATCCTTGCAGCCTGAGCGCTAACAGAAGCAAAGCCATGAGCAGCGTTATACTCATGTAGGGTTAGGTTCAGCTCGCGCTGCGCCCGGACGATGTCGGCGCCGTTCGCGAGCAGCTTCTGCCGTTGTGCCTCCAGCTCCGCCTGAGCCGCTGCCGGGTCGATGTTCTGCGCGATGGGCGTAGCCAGCACGCTCATGGCCGCTTGGAGAGGAGTTTCCGGTGGCGCTGTAGATGCACCCGCAACCACCTGATCGCGCTCGGTCGGCGGCTTGGCCGTGCGCGTGGACTTCGTCTGTCCTGCGCCTTCCGCCGCAGCTCCCTTGCCGGCGCCGCCCGCGCCAACCACCAGCACCTAGACGCTGCCGGCGGCGCGGCCGCCGCGAAGCGTGGACCTTGGCGGGTCCGGAGCCACCAGCACCGGCGAGAGGCACATGCGCTCTGGGACGGTGCCGTAGTAGATGTGGAAGCTCCCGAACTCGATGACGCGGCCGTTCTTGGGGAACTTACCTCTGTTGGCGAAGTAGCCCGTGTTGTCGTTGATGAAGCGCATGTCGCGTGTCAACACCCGGATTTTTAAGTCCAGATGCCTATTATGTCATTCATCGCAATCCCAGGAATATTGTTGTTGCGAGGCATAATAGTCGAATATCATAGTCATCATTCATTACAAACCATATTGTCTTACAAATTCAGATCACATGATCCATATTACACAAATAGTTGATCTATTGATCAACGAACACAAAGTTCATAGCGGAAGCGTAAATAAAATGGACTCTCTAGTCCACAGGCCAACGCTTGATGTCGGAAGACTCCTAGTTGTTGTAGGCGTCCTGCTGGTCGTCACCTTGGTAGTTCTGTTCATCTTCATATTCTGGCCATTGGAATAGCCAGGGACACAGCCGTGAGTACTTTAAGTACTCGCAAACTAATACTAGTGTAAGTGCTAACAATTCTAGTAAGGGTGCTAAGCTCTAGTTTCTTTTGCATAAAGCCAATTTTAGTTCACAAGTATGTGATAAAGACTCTTCAAATGTGCTAACTAACTCAAGTGGGAACATTAGTGTCATTCCCACAACTCAGTTGTGATTCAAAACAATTCAGTTCAAATCACCATTCACTTCACCCCATTTTCAAGAATCTGACACCGGAAACTGTATGGCCTTTCCAACCGTCCGTAACCGTGGACACGGCTATTCGAATAGATTTTCACTCTGCAGAGGTTGCACACTTGTGCCACAACATTTGATTTCATCCGTCGGGATAACCCCGAATCATCGTAACTCAATACGCGGATCATCAACCATAACCTTTCACTTACAAACCCTAGTATAGGCACCTCTCCCCATGAGCTTGGCCTCCCAGTGAAGACCAACTGTCAACTTTGGGAGCGCACGGGCTTGGCCGTACAATTCACCTCATTTCACATCATTTCTCATACAACGGAGGCAGCCTCGGCATAACCCCTATGATGCTTGTTTAGAGGGAACCCATACTAAGATGTATAAATTTCCAGTTAAGCCCTACCCATAATCAGGTATTGTGGGGGTACTCAAAAATTAGAAAGGTATCGCATCCAAACCAATATCAGTTTTAGTCAAAATTCACCATATCATTCAAGTCATATTCACCTTCAAAAATCTTTGAATGGAATGACTCATCATTTCAAGGTTTCAAATTCAAAACAAGTCACATGTTCCCATCTAGAGTAGTCAATTTTAGTTATTAGCACTAGCACTAATCATGAGGGGTGCTATCTTGCTTGGCTAGCTCTGAGACTAACTTTGCTACTCAAGTAACATTCTAAACTTAGACCAAAGTTAACTATAAAAGTAACTTCTTCATAAAACAAGTAAAAACTTGTAGGGTAAAAACTTGGGATGGGACTTATTGTAAGTAAGGTAAGACTAATGGTGCCTTGCCCCAAAGGGGCTTTGCACTTTGCAAGAATATTAGCTTGCCTTGGTGGTGATCAAAGTTCTCCTCCTCCTCTTCTTGGTAGAAACCTTCCTCTTCCTGGTATTCTCCGGTACTAGCGTCTAAATTCGAATACGAGATACAATCACTCAACAAGTTCAAGAGCTATACTAAGCACAACATAGCTTCACACAAACTATTCTATCACACACATAACATACTAATTGCATTTGGTTTTCTTTCTTTAGGAAAAATAATTTCCTCCCATTACATATGTAAAATGATAGTTTCCATTTAGTTCTTGGAGGAAATAATTTCCTCTCATCGAATCTTCTTAAGATTTAATTTCCTCAAACAATCATGCATGAATTAATGTTGACCTAAGTCAACCATTCATCATCATCATTTGGGAAAAAGATTTAAATGAGGTAGAATACCTCATACTATTTAACAATACTAATTATGATTTAATGTCACCAAGTATTTCATGTGAGAGTAAATTGACCAGTGGTCCAAACTTCATATGAAAGTACTTGGTACAAGATTTAAATGAAGTAAAACACTTCATATGATTTGCATAATAGTTTTGGACAATATCACTTAACTAAACTAGCCATATAGTCCTTTATTTAAACTAGGCCATGATCACTCAAAGTAACCATGCCATGTTTTTGCAGAAACAATTAGTGTAAGTGAAATGTGAGCTATGAGAGTTGAAATCAACTTAATAGCATTTTTGGTTGATTTTTAAGAATTGTTTGAATGTGCAAAAGTCCCTAACTTGTTCTTTTTGTCACATTATTTTTACCAAGAATCTCACTGTGAGACCAGTGTAGTTTTGTAGAACTTTTCAGTAGCTTTCCAACAATATAAAGTTTGCTAAATTTGGCCAAGCCAAATTGAATCTATTGAATTTTGAACACAGGGTCAGTATTGAATTCAAACTAAATCTGGAAAATCGAAATTTGAATACTTGGGCCGCGCGGGAAAAACTAACGGGCCGAATTTAAATTAAAAACGACCTGCCCAGCCCACCACGGTCCACAGACACGTGGGCTGCCTGACAGAGTGGGGTCCGCTTGTCAGCGGCTCAGCCAACCCGAATCGGTACGGGGCAGCGTGGAACGTTGGATTAGATCAAGATCTAACGGTGCTGGCTCGTCGTCGTCGCCGGCGAGAAGCTCGCACTGGCGCGGCGGCAGTAGGGGGTCGGAGGGCTCACCGTGGCTACAACGACGGTGGGCACTGTGCTCGGTGAAGCAGTGGTCGACGGCGAGGCGACTGGTAGCAGCAGCACGTCATGGGGAGGCTCCAATCGGCGGCGAGCTTCCGCGGCGGCGTGCGGCAGTGAGGTGGCGATTGAGCATCGACGGTGGCTAATGTCGACGGTGGAGTGGCCCAGGCGGTCGAGGGTGAAGAGGGGAAGGTGCTGGTGTGCTCAGATCGTCGAATGGGCATCTCTATTTATAGGCGCGCGACGAGGCCGTGGTGCTGCGGCGAAGTCGACATGGGCGCGGCGTCTCCGGCGGTCTAGCGAGCTAGGCGAGGGCGGCGCACTGTTCTACGCGTCATGGCGGTCCGATAGGCGGCGCTAGCTAGCCCAGGCGGTGCCCAACCTGGTCGGGTTGCTTCCATGTCTGGCGCGCCCGAGGCGGGGTTTCGTCCTCGTCTCCAACGGCGGCGGGCACGGGTCGCGGTCGCGAGGTTGTCTGGCAGATTCGAGGTGGCGCGGCGATGCTCGACGTGCTCAAAGGGGGTCCAGGCGAGGCGCAGGGTGGCGGCGCGGCGTGTGGCCAGTGGGCGTCCGTGGCGCGCACGTGCAACGTCCTCGGCATGCCGATGCCATTTTGGGCGCGTGCATTCCGGCGATGGTCGCCGTCCTCCTTCACCGTGGCTTGCTTAGGCTGGTGTAGGGAGGCGAGGTGGAGCTCTGTGGCACTAGGGCCGTGGCTGGGGAAGAAGGGAGAAGGGAGGAGTGGAGACAAGGTGAGACATGGCCGGCATGGCCATGTCCTTGCCATCCTAGGGCTCCTCCTAGGCTTGCTATGCTGGTAAGTGAGAGAGAGGGGACCAGGGGACATGGTAGGGTCGAGTGGGGCAGTAGGGTTAGGCCAAACACTATACCAAATAGTGTTTGAGATTTGATCTATTTGAAAATTGCAAATTCTTGTCAAATTTGGTTTGGGTCAAGTGGTTCCAAAATTTTAAAATAGTGGGTTTGGATGAGTTGTAAATGACCAGAGACATTCACAAGTGGTGGTGGAATTTTTTTAAAAATGAAATGCTAAAATGCAAAGTGTGAGATTGTTGCACTTGTTAAAAAGTCTCAACTTTGCATGAGCATAGATTTTGATCCAAGATGATTTTGGTATGGTGGTCTTTACCAAAGTTGTTCACCTTGATGTGCTCTTGGATGAGGTGCAAAGAATTGGATTTGTTTGGTTTGAAAAACTTGAAATCCAGGGGCTCAAAGTGGTGACCAGAATGTAAATGGCAGATTTGACCATTATTCTATGTGATCACAATTTGAGTTTGGATTTGATTTGATTTGTGTTTCTTTGATTCCAAAAGTCGTAATAAGTGTTTGGTAACATATTACAACTAATGGTGAAGGTCAAATTGGTCTAGGGTAAAGATTTGCAAAAATGGCATAAACCATATGTGAGGGTTTTAGGGTTTTCTTATTTGATTTCTTTATCTTTTTATTTGATTTGATTTGTGATCATTTGTTGATCACTTAGTGTTTTAGGGTTTTAGTGCATAAACACAATAACACTCATCATGGCATATCACACAAAAAATGCACAAGTCCTATGCATAGCTCTATATGCAAATAAAAGTTTTTGTTGGTTCTGAATTTTGGACTTTGGAAATTCTTCTTCTTCCTTTTATTGAAATTTGGGATGTTACATCGCGGATGCGTTTGACGAGCGCGGTGACGACACGCTCGCCGCCGACGGTGAGGAGGCCCGCCCGAATATGAACTCCAGCAAGCGCAGCTGCTAGCCCCACGGTGGGCGCCAACTGTCGTCGTGGTAAACAGACAAATGCCATGGGATGGCTTATCTTGGGGCCGAATGTGCGCTAGAGGATTCGGGGGAGGGTTTTGGTATAGATGGAGAGGTTTCCGGATGGATTCCTCAAGAACTTGGCCTTAGCCAGAGGTTGAAGAAGATGAACTCAAGCACAATATCACCTCTAGACCTCTCTATTTCTTGATCATAAGTGCTTACAGGTTTCTGTGTACAAGACTCCCTATTGGACGTGCCCGCGAAGGGCTGTGCCCCCTCTCCTTATATAGGGGAGAGGGTGGCTTACAGGGGAAGAAACCCTAAGAAACCATAATGGGATCTTTGACTAGACAAACTACTTTATAAAGCTACTTTAGCTACCGGTGATGCCGGCCGGTATGCCTTTAATCAGGAGCTGTGACATCCTCCGGCACCTTTTACGTCATCCTTCGCCTTTGGCGTCATGGCTTCGATTAAAGCTGAAGTGCTTCGCTTATCTTTGTCTTCTAGCTCTGGAGAGCATCTTTGACCAGTCTTGCCGACGTGCTACAGTGTAGCCTGTTCCGGTACTCCGGTACGTTCTCAGCCAATTCTGGTATCCCCCTCCTGGGATACCGGTATGGTTCTCTGAATCAACCTTTGCCATCTGGAATAACCTTTAAACCGGTACTTTGATGGCTCAAACCATTCGGTTTGGCATACCTTTGGCATACCGGGGGTCATCCCCCAACAATTGACAAATGCATAATTAAGAGGTCGAGAAAATGAAAATCACTCAAAGATAAATGATTGGTGCACCATATTCTTCACTAAGTCGTAACACAAAAGAGTATGCCTATTTCTATGGATGTTTGTGCAACTGTGTCTTTGTAAGCAAGGTTATTTATAAAACATAAGCATATTCGAACATGAGCAGAACAAGTAATTGAACAATTCTATGTGTATCATTATGAACTTTGCACACTCGAAAGGTGATATTGCAAGAAGAATCAAGGAAAATATGCCAATTTAATAGTGAACACTTTGAAATATGCCATTTATGGCAGTATCATATATCAAATTAACTATTTTTCTACTGTGACATTTACCCCTAAGTTGCTAATTGCACTGATTTTTATAAATATTCAAAGTTAGTAGCAATATATATCGAACTAACTAATATGGGTATACAACAAACGCATTATTCTCCAGGTTGTTTGCATGTAACGATTTGTGTGGAAGTAACATCACCTTATTTTGAGAACCAACCTGAGGTTGGGTGGTTAGGAGGATGGTTGTATCCCCAGCCCACCAGAGTTCAAACCCCAGGTTTGACATCTGTGTGTCTCATAAAAGGCGGAATATTCATTCAGTGGGAGGCGACGTTCCCGTCGACAGCGAGGCGCCTGTGGTGACTTCGTCAATTTCAAGATCCAATCCGCCGGCTCAGTCTTCCGGAGGTGCTCATAGGGGTAGGGTGTGCGTGTGTGCGTTCATAGGGGTGAGTGTATGCGCGTGTATGTGAGCGCTTGCGTTTGTACTGTATTTCTCAAAAAAAAAAACATCACCTTATTTTGGAATTAAAACACATTTTTTTTGTACACCTAACTTGTCTGGAATTTGCTCAGTCCTGGGTGTAAACGTTGCAAGCCTGTAGTCGAATTCGGTTGGCGCCAAGATGGGCCAAGACATGGAAACTAAATCCTCTAACGTTAAGGAATAAAGTTAGGCAAGCTACAGTTACAATGCACATCCAGTGTAAAATAAAGAAGCAAATGTAGGGAACTGTAACAAACACTTTGCTGTCTGTCTTAGAGCAAATTACTGTGCACATATATCTTGTAAATTATAAAATTATCAATGATAATTTTGATTGTTAGTAATTATTGTAAAATGGATAGCCCACATGTTATATATTCAACCCCGTCTCCAGGATTCGGGGCCCGGTGTGACTTACAAAATAAGGTCCTATTTTTTTTTGTTCAAACTCAATTACTAGTCAAACAAAATCATACGTTTACTTCACTATATAAATTCAGAATGTGCTATTCCGTATAATATGTTCTATTACGTACAAAGTTTGAAAATGTGTCGAGTATTCATTCTAAAGAGTAAATATAGCACTAAAATAATGAAGGAATCTCATGCTTTACCAAAAAGCATCACCTGTCTGGTATTTTATCTTTATAATTAATCTTTTCCAAGATATCATAGTCAAGTGTTATGGTTGTCAATCCGCTCCTTCTTGCGAATACAACATTAGCAAGAATGGTTAATAAAATTCTATATCCAACATTAGCAAAAGGATAAAAGGGACGCTCTCTAAAAACTTCAGAATATCAAGAGGGCCCATAGATTTCTCAATTAAACCTGAGATAAATATTAACTTCCTCCACAATTCTTCACCATCAATATTTCTATGGTTTTCATGCAGCAACCTAAAATTTGGCAGAAGCATCCTTCAAACTCTTATTAGCAATCGAGGCAATGCAAGCGGATAGCTGAACAGGAAACACCAATTCGATATTTCTGGTTGATCTGGAGTGTCACCGCATCGCTCTCGCACTCACATGCGGCTGAGAAAAGAAACAACCGATTGGCAATGGCATCCACACTACGTAACCTAAGCTGGAAATGATTGGGATCGTCATCGTGGCCTGCTGGGCTATAGGAGCAAAGTGAATAGGGCCGCCTACAACTGGGCCACTAGACCACTTCCCACCGTCGGGAAACTCCAATCTTTTATATTTTGACGCTAAGAGCAAGAGACAAAGTACTAGGCATAATTTTTTGGGGGGCCCTGTTCGGTTGATCATTTCGATCATGGCCATGGATGGGCCTGTATATATATTGTGCAAGTTAATTTAGTTCCAGTTGGTCTTAATGACATGAATGTGATGAAGGACATTTAGAGGAAGGTAGCTTGCGTGACTTTGCTCCTTAATGTTAGAGGATATGGTTCCGAAGACATGGCCCTCATTCTGCCCAAGGATTTTTCTACGGATTAGCAATAAATATTTGCTAACCACTTGAGCGATTTTGGTATCTGAGCAACTAACTGTTATGTTTCTCATAATTGTTTTTTCAATTGGCACCGATTGGTTAACAATGCATCGCACCCTAAATAATGCCCCCAAACCCATAAAAATACTTGTTTGGTCGAAACCTTGTGGTAAGATGCACATGCAAATCATTTATCCATAAAGCCTTGGTAATTCCAAGTGTTGAAGCATCTTTGGGCGACACCCACTTGATATAGCTGCCTTATCCACAAATTAAGAGCAGGGAATGGAATGAAAACTTGATCTCCAGTATATCATAATCGATAGCCTCCTCTCCTGTAGTGGCGATTGTTGGTGTCCTCTAAGTCCCTGTTAATTTCTACGAGCCGTGGCAGTGGTATAGAATCCGTTTTGTGTGTTCAAGGCCCTTCCATGACATTCGTGAAATTTATGAGAAATGATCTATGTAGTCACCGCCTCCACTTCCGTCATGGTTCCGATGGAAAAACAACCCTTTCGTAGGGCAACGTGGCGTCGATACCAGATGCGTAAAAGTGAACTATGCCCCGATAGAACCGCACACCACAGAAACCCTAGTAAGAGAGTGGGTTGTAGAGAGAAAAAAGGGTTTTGAGGAGCCACCTAAAGATGCAAGAAATTCGAGAGAAATTGTTTATATGATGCATGGAGAAATTTTGTTGGGTCACCCGGAGAGGTCTTGCACCCCGCGCACGCACGAGGCGCAAGGCGCAACAGTCCAACACGGTCACCACATCGTGATGATACAGCCGGAGCCCACCATCCCCGAACCACACACAAAAAAAAGTTAAAAAAATAGAAAAAACGACGGCCGTCCAATGCCCCTGCCTGCCGTCCTCCGCTCCAGTCCCCACTCCCACCGAGGCACTGCAGGCAGAGGCAGGCGGCACCAAACCAAACCAAACCGCGACGCACGCCTCCCCCACCCGGCGGCCTTTTTCTATTCACCTTTTTCCCCCAATTCCCCCTTTCTCGTACGCACCCGATTGCGACCCCCGCCCCCGCCCCCGCCCCTCCCCCACGCGCATTCCCTCCCGCCGCCGCCGCCGCCGCCGCCCGCCTCGGGGACGCCCCGGTCGGCGATGTGGCGCTGCGATGCTCGGCCCGCTCCTCAGGTTCCTCTCGGCGTGCGGCGGGACCTCGCCCCACGCCCCCAACGCCCCCTCCCCCGCCTCCTCCGATGAGGGCCGCGACGGCCTGCTCTGGTGGCGCGACCTCGCGCGCTGCGCCGCCGGGGACCTCTCCGCCGCCCTCGTCCAGGCCAACCACGTCCTCGAGGACCAGTGCCGCCTCCACTCCGCCCCGCCCCTCGGCACCCTCCTCGCCCTCTTCGACGGCCACGCCGGCCACGCCGCCGCCCGCTTCGCCTGCGACCACCTCCTCCCCAACCTCAGAGGTCTGCCCCCTTCACCCCCTTCTATCCTATTCCATTCCACCCGCGCCGACGAACCCAACCAACCAACGCGCTCCCCTACCACGACGCTAGCCTAGGTCTGACTCTGACCTCTCTACCCGCGCGTGCAGAGGCGGCGTCGGGCCCGCGGGGCGTGACGGAGGCCGCGATCAGGGACGCCTTCGCGGCCACGGAGGGGGCCTTCATCGCCGAAGTCTCCGCCCAGTTCGACGCCCACCCGGACGCCGCCACCGTCGGCTCCTGCTGCCTCCTCGCCATCATCCACAACCGCACCCTCTTCGTCGCCAACCTGGGGGACTCCCGGGCCGTCCTGGGCAGAAAACCCAACCGCGGCGGCCAGGTCGTCGCCGAGCAGCTCTCCAGCGAGCACAATGCCAACATGGAGCCCGTCAGGCAGGAGCTCCTCGCCGAGCACCCCGACGACCCGCAGATCGTCGCGCTCAAGCACGGCGTCTGGAGGGTCAAGGGCATCATACAGGTATCCCTGCTTGCTTCTTCTCTCTCCCCTAGTGGTTCGAGCTCATGTCACCGTGTTTGAAGGTTCTATGTATGCTTAGTACGTGCCGGGTTTATTTACGCAGGTGTCGCGCTCGCTGGGCGACGCCTACCTGAAGGACGCCAAGTTCAACACGGACCAGATCAAGCCCAAGTTCAGGGTCGCCGAGCCCTTCAGCAGGCCTATAATGAGCGCCGACCCGTCCATCGTCTCGCGCAGCCTTCAGCCGACCGACTGTTTCCTCATACTTGCCTCGGATGGCTTGTGGGAGCACCTGAGCAACCAGGAAGCTGTCGAGATCGTTCACAGCAATCCACGCGCTGTAAGATGATCCCACACACCATTTCCATCATCTCTTCATAAATCTTTTTGGCCTTTTTGTTGTTGTTGTTGTTGCCTAAGATGAACTTTGATCAACCAATTGTGAAAATTCCATGAGTTTTGTTTTGCATTAGAATTAGGGGTGCCAGGGAGTATATTTCATTGCATTCACTCGTATCCTCTCTGTTCTTTTAATTGGAGTAAATGTGTATCACGCTGTACTGTTTTGTCATATTTCCATTTATACTTCTAAGCAAAGGAGAATTTGTGCATTAAAAATCCAGATGATGGTCCGATTTATGAATAGTTAAGTGCGGCCAAGGTTGTCCCTGCAAAACTAATTATGATGTTGGCTGGTGATGGTAACGTGCTGGATGTCAAGTATTTACAGGTGTGCAACTGTGTCAGTGGTTTTGGAGTCTCACAGTTACAAGCTGGCAAAACTTCAAAGTCAGGGGTTTACGCTTGAATGTTTTGAGTTTGAGTCACCCTATTACTGTAGGAACTAGGAAGTCTGAGGCGTCTCCTATGACCTTTAGCACTCATTTAGATAAAAAATTAGCTGTCTATGGCTCATTGCCCTCCTGTAAGAGCATCCATTTCATGATAACTATTGTAATGATGTAAACCTTCTACTGTACTATAGTAGGTCCATATGGACCATACCAATAATAAAATGTGACTGCTTGCATGTGAAGAGGAACAGTTTTCTGCTGCTCTTCAAGCACTGGGGATTCATAACTTGTGTTCTTGGCCGTATATATTCGTGTTTGGTACCCTGGATATTGATGTTCCGCAAGCTTTCATTTACTGCTATTTCCAGATGTAATGCTGATGCATGTATATGCCATTAGCGAAAGCTACCCAGTAAAATTTATGGGCACTTTATTTCCAATAAATAATAATAATGGGATACTGTTGGTAGTTTGACATATTAGTTTTACCGAACTTGTCAAAGTTGGCTCACTCAGCATAGCTGCAAGGTTGATTTTGGTTTCTCAGCTGTTATGTCCTACTCTCCCCGTCCCACAAAAGTTGTCTTAGGTTTACAAAAAGTTGGATGTATCTACGCACTATTAAATGTCTAGATACATCTAAATTTAGACAAATCTAAGGTAAGTTTCATGGAATGGAGGGAGTAGTTAAAATTCTTTTTAAATGTATGGTGGATTTCATTTATCATGACTGCCATACTCTTTTTGTTCAGGGAAGCGCAAAGAGGCTCATAAAAGCGGCTCTCCAGGAAGCAGCACGGAAACGTGAGATGCGTTACTCGGACCTCATGAGGATCGACAAGAAAGTCCGCAGGCATTTCCACGACGATATCACTGTCATCGTCTTATTCTTCAATCACGATCTATTAGCAAAAGGAAATGCCCCAGTACAGCCCCTTTCAATCAGATGCCCCTTAGATAACTGATCACGAGCTAGTTCGTCCATGGATCCTATGTTTCTGTCAGCGGAACTCGGCTTCGTCAGTACACAGCGCAACCAGCTTGCAGCAGTTCTCTTTCCGTCTATGTTTTTCTTAATTTTCTCTTGCTCTTGCACATAAAATTTGACTACTTGTTAAATTACCAGTTTTCCCCTAAATTATCAGTTTTCCCCTCTTAAAGATGTCGGATAAGTGTGGATATTCTTCAGGCCTGGAAGATTTGCCTAGAGCTTATGAGGGGACCTTTTTTTTTTTCTAGAAAGATGTTTATGAGGGAACCTTGTTAAGGATGTTGTAACCGAAAATTGATTCAGTCGTGCTTACATAATGTGGCTTATTCTGACTCAACAATTATCAGCACGTGTACCTTGTACCGCAGTTTCTTCATTCCGCCACGCCAAACCGTTGTATCTATCCACTGTTGCTGGATGAGATTTTACTACTGTACTGATAATATGAATAGAATGATCAGGTATTCAGGTTTTAAGTACCGTCTTATGCCCAATCGACTGGATTATGCTGATCTGTTTGGCTGCACTTAACTGAAGATGAGGAAGCGATACAAATATTCACATACTTAATTATGTGTGCACTGATCTGTTCATGGTTTCGCTACGCAAGTCGCAAAGAAGGTGTCTATCTACCTTGTGAACTTGTGGTAGAGAGCGCTATTTTATTTGAGGTCTTTTTATTTGCAGTTTCTTCATGCTAAACTGTTGTATCTCTGTACTGATAATATGCATAGAATGATCAGGTATTCAGTTTTTTGACGTATCATCTTATGCCCAATCGGCTGGATTATGCTGATATGTTTACTGCACTTAACTAAATGAGGAAGCGATGCAAATATTCACATACTTAATTATGCGTGTCACTGATCTGTTTGCGGTTTTGCTATGCGAAGAAGATGTCTATCTACCTTGTGGTAGAGAACGCTCTTTTATTTAGAGTTAGATAAGCTCTTGTTAAGATATTTCTTTATTTGATTGACAGTCTTATTAACATTTGGTTGTGCTGAGAAAATATTTCTTTATTTTGATCGAAAGTCTTATTAACATTTGGTTGTGCTGAGAAAATTCTCAAAATACCACTGATATCCATGGTGGCAAATAAAATCCTAAAGTACTGTAAGGCTGTTACCTGGCCCCATCTGTCATTGACAGAGGCAGAAAACCCCGCGCTCGTCTCCATTCTCGTCTTTCATTCTCCAGTCTTCCCGCCCTCCGGTGCCTAGGGTTCCATGGAACCAGCCGCCGCCTCCCCCTCTGCCTCCGCCGACGGCGGCGCCTTCCTCGAGTTCGTCGACTACGCCATCTCCGTCCTCACCTCCTCCTCCGGGGGCGACGGCGACGAGTCCCCACCCGGCGCGGGGCCGGCGCCGGCGCGGCCGCCGTGGGGGTGGACGGTGGCGCAGGTGCTAAAGTCTTGCCGCGCCTACTCCAGCGGAGTCACCGCCGCCATCCTCCTCTCCGACCTCTTCCAGGTCAGTCAGACTCGCCGCGGCCAACCCGCATTTCTAAGTGTGATTGCTTGTTCTAGTTATCAGGTTTTCTCTAGTCAGTGAATCGCTCTAGTTAGGTTCAGTCTACATGTATCCAGCCTTCAGTTTTTAGCACACGGCTCTTTCTCGAATATCATTTACGTTTTGTACACGTGGTTTCCTAGAATTTTGTGAAATTAGCTTGAATTTGAACACAGAAGCACCCGTCTGTGGAAGGATTTGACCAATGTTTTCTTAATTACTATACTCAAATACACGAAGGCATACACAGTATCTTCATGTGTAAAAAAATGGATCTATCCATATACAAGGAGCGATTGCTGGTTAGGATGTTTTGGCGGTTGAGTTACTGATTTTTGGCAACTTGATACTTGCTTCTGGCTTGTTCAGATATATAAATATGTTGCAAATCTGTGTTCTTCACATTGTATTTTATCATCATTTCTTCTACCATTGGATTGGAGGTTTCTCTTGTGTTTCATGAAACAGGCAGATGCCTTTGAGGTTTAATCGTTTGCTGCTTTTGATAGTCCTGGACAGAACAACGTAAATATCTGACTGCAAAGAAGAAGGTTGAGGTGACTAGTCTCTTAAACACAAGGAGCAAGAGGAGGAGGCTTCCCAGTACTATCACAATCGACTCTATCCACGAGAAGAACTTCCTTTCTCCCAAGAGTGTCCTTGAAGCTGTCGTCATCGATGTTTTCGTTCTTCCTGGTATGCTCAACCACTTACGCTGGCCTTCATTGAATGAACAAAATGTACTTGTTAGCAATTCCTTGGTTGTTTACTAAAGAGGACGACAATGTAGTAGCCTACTACTTTTCTAGGACTATCTCGATAACTCAACAGAAGCCCAAGAAGGGATCAGAATACCCTTCATGCCTGGGCTCGGCCCCGTCAATCACTCTTGTATAGAATATGTGCAGAAATAGTGCAATCCTGTGGCAACCCCGCCTCCCTGCTGGCCTCTCACATGCGTGCGATGCTTGGCAGGTTTGCCTTGGCGTGGGACTCCATGACCTTTAGTCTGTTCTCTCCATTCCCACGGTCTATATGCTGTAAACTCTGGCTCTTAGGCCCTTCTCAGAAAATTCAAGCACGGAATCTCTCCCTCTTTGTAATCATTATTCAAGAAAAGCGTAAAAGCATTCCCCAATTCCCCCAACTTCCATGATTCATTGCTGTTATCCGTTCATTTAACAATATTCGTGATTATACACTATTAAACTCGGTGACCATTTGCTATGACATTTTGTTCATTACAGCTAACATGTGTCTTCCACTCTTCCTTGAAGCCTACTCAATTGTGTGTCATTCTTGTAGGTACAAACATATACATGCTTACCTTGGGAGACATGTGGAGTACATCAACTATTGATCTGTATCTACACCGAAGGTAGGTCTGACTAATTCTTAGTTAATGTTCCTTTTTTAGACTGATGCCATGGTAAAAGTCAGTAGCAAATGCATGAAGGAATGTAGAATGGACGCGGATAAATTTGTTGTTGGACTGACTTCCGTTCATACACTGACTTACAACTTTAATTCTAGGTACTACAGTTATATAGGACAACATTGTATCTTGAAGAAGGGTCGAGAAGTTGTGCTCACAGGATGTTGTCTTCGTTCAGCTGTGGAGGGATCTGGGCGTGCTCGTATTTTGCCGACAGAATACATGGTGATATTACTTGATGAGGTGACCATCCAAAGCTTGTAGGCATATTAAGGAAGTTTTTGGTCAGAACATACAGGTTATGCAATTTGTCAGAATATGGACTCCCTTGTAATAATTGCAATCTGACCATTGAAATGATTGTATAGACAAATAGTTCAACCTTAAGCTGTTATAGATTTAATTTAGACATTTGTACTCTGGAGTATGGAGTGTCGGAGTTCCATGCACATTATTCACTTTGAGCTTACCTTCGATTTATATAGGATCAAGATGAAGATGCCATGCTACTTGCTGCACAGTTTTGCACATATTCTTTCTCCTCTATGAGGCAAGAGGAAGGTGGAAATGATGTTGTATATTCATTTTATGCCAGGTAAAATAAGATATCAATTACATCTCATTGGCGATCTCCTTAGATAGAGTGCTTTCTTGTATTTTTTCTAGTAGAATTGATTCAGTATGATTGTAGCTTTCGCATTAGCTATTTCTCTTCTTGTTACACTACTGTACTGTACATGTAAGATATAGCAGAAACAAGCTTGTTTAGTATTTGGCTGCAGTAAAATAAGCTTTCTTATATGGGAGCTTGGACTTCACTACTAGTTTAAAGCGGTATATATGCATGTCTGCACTGTGGTAAAAAAGAACAACACTCTCCTTTGGTAGTAAAAGTAAAAAGGAAGAATTGGATGAACCATAAAAATCAACTTTGTTAGAGAAAGTTTCAGAACACCCAACCCTTTCATTTTTGCAGGATTGAGAAGATCGAGTCTTTGGAACCTTTTAGATGTACAGAAAGAAAGCAGATTGTACTAGTAGACAGTGATGGTGAGAAGATAAATTTTATCTTATGGGGAGAGCAGGTTTCGCTTGCAAATCTTTTCAGGTTCATCTCACTCAATAGTCAATACAAGTACCAGTTGTCTCAGTCGAGTTATAGAAGCTAATATTTTTTTTGAACTTTCAGTGTAGGGAGCATGCTTGCACTGGATAGTCCTTTTGTTGCAAGTTCTGAGGAGTCTCAGGAATTGTGCCTTGAGTATGGTAGTGCAACACAGGTTTACTTGGTGCCGATTGCTCAACAGGAGGAAAAGGTTGGTTAGTTGGAATGTCTTAGTGGGACAGTGCTACTTTTTTCTGCACTACTATTGACCAAGACAGAAAGATTATGTGCTAGGTACTCCACACACCAACTCAAGTAAGGAGCCAAGGACCTCGGCTGTCATGTGTTCCAATTGATAATATGGCTTCACAAGTAACATTACCACGTGATTTGCATGGTTCAGTTGACTTCAGCAAATATCCATTTCGAGTATGTAACCTTATCTTCATCCATTAGAGTTTATTTTCAGAAGATAACTTTTGCCTGTCATTGTGTTGGACTTGCTCTGACGAAGCTTAGCCTAACTGCTGATTCTGCTGAAGCTTTGATTTGTATCGAGTTATATAATATGTGAATCATAACATTAGTATATGTAACTTAAAATGTTGAGTTTACCACATAAAAAACTAAAGAATTTAATATCTTATTAATTGTTACATGTCATAATTTGTTTAATTTCTCTTAGTTTCGTTTATATGCATATGGTACTTTCATTCCATGGGCACATGCACATATGCAACACCATAAATATAAGTGTGATTTGATGTTTCCCTTATGCTG
This sequence comes from Lolium perenne, assembly GCF_019359855.2. Taxonomy (NCBI): domain Eukaryota; kingdom Viridiplantae; phylum Streptophyta; class Magnoliopsida; order Poales; family Poaceae; genus Lolium; species Lolium perenne. Next base: position 25,405,557 of record NC_067247.2, on the reverse strand, counting down.
AACCTGCTTTGAGAAAATAATACCTGACCTTTCACATGTTTCTGCTGTCTTTTCGGTGAATCTTCAAATAAAAGAAAAACCTTTGGAAAACACTGCTTACAGTTTGGTACAACTCTTGATATATCATGTACCTCCTGCACATGTAGACATGTAGTGAGATTCCTGCAATATCTTTCTTCTGGTAGTTGTATGACATGCCTCATTTTTAGTCATATGTAAGTGATCTTCATGGTAAAATGGTGGGGGTTAGTCTCTTTGGCACCGTAACAAGTGTTTGCAAAGTAAGCGCGTCTGGGACTACCTTCTGTTTGGAGATAGAAGATGTTACTGGAGTTGCTCTGACGAAGCTTAACTTTATTGGACACTGGTAACTATTTTTAGTTGTTTTTATCGGTTATTGGTTACGCTGCCAATTCAATTGGTTCTACTATGCATTTGAACCAATTATACTGTATCAATACCTTTGTAGGTCATTAGGTAGAGTTGGAGTTGGTCATATGGTGTATATCTCTGGTCTGACTTGTACCTTGAATAAAACAAAAATGTAAGCATCATGTTCCTTTATATCACATCTATATGCATCTCTATGTCTTATTATTTGCCACAATATGTGCAAAGTTTTGGTTGATGGGTTATTTTCTTATCAATAGCCTTGAAGTCTCATGGCGTGAGAAGGAGACAGGATCTCTGTTTGTTAACTTGAGCTTGCTGCCGGCCCTTCTGAACTCAACATGCCTGCATAATTTATCACTCTTGTCAGATCTTCCCCATTCTGCAAACAGGACACATGTAACTCTTCTCCATTTGACCACTACTGCAATGAGATCTCTTCTAGAGCATTTTAAGTTTAGATATTGACAATACTTTCGAAAACAACCACTGTGTCACCTTTAGCATGCCCCAAAATGTAAACATATAATAAAAGCAGTCTCAAACACCCTTTCTTTCAAGGATCATATACCTTCTTATACAAATGTTTCTAAGAATTTGACTGCCTTCATCTGCAGTCATTTTTTTTGTGCTAACATGCATGCCCCAAAATGTACAGATATGCCGTGTTCGACTTGACCACATCGATTGCAACAGTTTAAAGCTGCCGTTATTCCACAATCTATGTGGCCATGTGGTGAATGAACAGCCAGATGGACTGTACTGTTCCTTCTGCGAAGTTGCTTGCCAGAGTGGATGCACACATGGCTTTCAGTTGCACTTGACCATTGCAGATGACAGCGAGAAGGTCTTTGCTTGGTGTCTCGGGCAAACGGCTGTAGAGTTCCTTCAAATATCTCCTGATGAATATATGGAACTCCCTGAGGTATTAACCTGTCAACTTATCCACCACTCATACAATGTACCTAATACTTGCGGTGGCGCTTTTCAACATCCGCTTTGAATAGTTTACAGGATAACAGTTCACATATAGTTTTACTCGAGGTTTCTTCTGTTTCTTCTAACACAGCAGTAATAATGTCCTGCATTAACTACTGTAGGCACTTTTTTTTGGAGCAAATGTATGTTTTCTTAATTGTTTTTCAACATGAAAACATGTGTGTAACCCATCATCTCGGTAAACTGAATATTGCCTTTGAAGTTTTCATGAGCTCCATTATGTGCATCACTCGGGATGCATCCATCGCTTGTCTCATGTACAGTTTTGTTGGCCTGTCAGGTTGCTTATTGCTAGCCTGTTGCAGAAAATCCAACTCTGTCTTACTGAAGTTTCTTCTGATGATAAACCGGCAGGATGATCAGGCAATGTACCTCTTCACTCTGCAGAACGAGAGTTTCACGGTGGCCATCGCGAACACCAGCAAACGGGTCGACAAGTACGCTGAGAATGACAAGGCACTTCCGGCGTGGGAGATCACAAGAGCCCAGAAATGCGAATGAACTCCTTATGTCGAGACTCGAGGAGAAGGATTCCTCGGTGGCGAGAATGAAATATTTTGTCTTACAAGTGTCTTGGGATCATGGCCTTGCCTGTGTCTGGTGACTCATGTAAGTTTCAAGCGTGTTGTGTAAGCAGAGTGTTGATGCATCTGCCACCGGGAACCGAATGCTTTTTTTTACTTGTTGATTGACACGTGTTTATATTATTGGGATGGTGTGGTTCAATCTGGACATAATTTGAGCAGCCTTTCGCTTATTTGTGACTGTCGTGTAATTCAGATGTTTTAATGATAGAAACCAAGCAGTCCAACTCTGAGATACATTTCATACGTGGAATCAAAGCGAGGACCAAAATGCCAAGGAACAAATAAGGGACCTGAACAAACAGAAACAAACCAGAACTGGGAGCCAGAAGGTTAGCACATGGACCAAAGTTTAATTTTGAAGAATTAGCAGGGGCCGCGCGAACGCGTACCCCCTCTAACACAAATTATGACGTCCACTCTCCCTCAAAGGGGAGATGGTAAGCTAGCGCACCCACGAAGTGCAATATGGGCCACTTGCCTAGGCCACGGAACTTCTTGATCTTCCGTCGACCCCGTCCAGGTAAGTAAGGAGCAACGTTGCACCTGGCCCTCCTTTTATAGCAGGACCTCGCGGGGCAACCTTCTTCGATTGCCGATGTGGGACTAAAACGGAAGGAGTTCTCAGCCGGTTTGGCGTGCTGTACTTGGGCTGCTAGGTACGTCTCATTTTGGGCCCTGAGGGAAGAGCTGGAATATGGGCTGCTTTCTTTTCAGTCGTTCCTCTTTTCTTTCACCCTTACGCAGCCTAACGTGGCCTGGCCTTTTCTACCCTTTTTCTATTTTCAAATATAAAATTTATACGCATATACTCCACAGTACTGTACAAGTTTTTGCTGAACAAGGCTAAGACACCTTTCAGCACCGACATTTCACCCAGCAGAAGGAAACAACCATCACATATTGCATTTTAAACCTCCTGAAATCATCAAATTGTGGCCTTCTCCTACTCACCACATAAATAAACACCATTAAGGCCTAGTTTGGCAACAAAGTATTTCTAAAAATAAAGTATTACAAAACCATAGTATTTCCGTGTCGGGCAAAGGAATACTTCAGTTTCTTGAAACCACAGTTTTTTGACGTTTTGGCAAGAACACAAAGACGTTTGGCAAGTACTGCTTTATTGTGGTTTTGACGCATGTAAAATCAAGTTTTGCCCAATAATGTAGCTGCAGTAGCGGTTGTAAACTGATTGGACGGAGGCGTGGGCGCTGGCCGCTGTGGCGTCGTGCGCCGTCTTCTTGCGCGAATTGCAATGGCCTGAATCACTGGACGGTTCCTCCCAGGTCCTCTCATCTCAGGCTCGGCCGTGGGCTAGCGCGTTTTCTGCTGGCGCCCATGTGTTTCTCCATGGCGCCAAGCGAGGATCTAGAGCAGATATGATGCGGGGGCGACTTGGAAACGCGAGCAATGTATGATGCGTCGTTTTTCTCGTTTCTCAGTTTTAGAAAAAAGAGGGTCGGACCTCTTTTTTCAATACTGCAAAAATACCACAGTTTTGGGAATACTATGGTTTTGAAAACTGCAATATTTGTTAGAGTCAAACACCTCACAGTTTTCCATACTTTAGTATTTCTAAAAACTGCAGTATTCTCATAATACTTCAACAAAAACAGAGGTACCAAACGGAGCCTAAACTTTCCATCCATAAAAATGAAGATGGAGTTTTGCAGAATGTGCATCTACGTACAAACGACCTTACCACCGCAGGTGTGGATCACAAGAATCCTACCAAATTAAAGGGACACCAAAATGCATGGCTCAACAGAAACTAACTTTACGGTTGTCCTCGAAATAGGCTTTTGCACCATTTGTAAAAAAAGCCACAAACAACTGAACCCATACAAAGTTATGAGGAGGATTTATATTACACACAAAATCAAAGATAAATAGAAAGTACGAAAAAAAAACAAATGTCACTGTGACGTCCCAAGAGGGTAAGGACGCACCACACCACCTTTGTAGAGACCGACGATTAAGGGTTTTCACCCGGAGCTTAAGCACAGAGAAGGTACCCACAACAACGAAGAAGGTTACAACACCGCTATGCACTACCGTCGTTGGCGTCAAAACCTTGAACTTTCGTCGGAAACCTGCGCACACGCTCGATAGAGATCGGGCCACCCACTGGTCACGGGTACGACCTCTAGATCGCGATCTGGGTGCTACCATTGCCGAAGCGCTGCCAACTCCAGGATCACCCGCCGCCTACTCCTCACCATCAAATGACCAAAGAGAATGTCCATCACCACCGCCATGTCGCTCGCCGTAGAGACATCCACCTTCCAGGGCCGCCACCCCGGCGTCTTCTAGCTCAGGACCAAGAAGCGATAGAAACCTCGCCATGAGATTAACGACTCATACGAGGTAAGCCGACGACATAACAGATTCACGTGATCGGGTGAAGTGCAGTTGGTTGGCTGCAACCCACCAGTCGCACTCTGCAACCAGATCTAGACATGTAGGGCCGAAATAGGCTTCCAGCTGTGCCGCAGTCACTCGGAGGAGATCCGTCGTTGTCCACCACCAGATGCGGTCGCAGACCAGCCACAACAGGTAAGGCCTATCAAGGCTGACATGTTCGATTAGCCCCGTCACTGGCAACCAGCTGTAAGTCCATGCAACACCCTACCCACGACATCCCCGTCGGGATCCCGCTACCATGCCACCGACGAACAAGCGGTCTGAGGCCGAAGGGATAGCATGGCAGACCATGCATGGTAGGATGCCCTACCTGACGGTTATCAATATGGGTACATGGAAAATTTTGCACACTGTCATGTCGTTTAGCGGTGAGCATGGGGACATCACCGGCGACAACTCACCTCCTGCAGCTGATTACCACCGTCCCTTGTTTCTGCAAGGTTTCACATATACTACCTCTATCCCAAAACTTAAGGCTTATATTTTTTTTTAAAAAAAATCAACTATATCAAGTTTGATAAAGATTTTATCAAAAATCATTAACATTGAAAATACAAAATCGATATCATTAGATAGACAATAAAATATATTTTCATATGGTATCTACATTTTTTGATAGATTCTTCTAAAATTTTGATCGAGCTTTACTTGGTTTAATTTTTAAAGAAATACTCCCTCCGTTTCATTCTATAGTGCCTATAATTTGTTGGCACGAAAATTAGCACAAGAGTGTTCTTTACACAAGACCCCAGATTAACGATTTGAGATCAGAGTAAAATGAGGGAAATCGGTAACTTCCTAAATTAGCATAACAAATCCCATAAATCTCTCTAGTTGATTCTCCATATATGTGCAGCCAGGTTATATTAAGGAAATAAAAAACATTGATTCCCAAATCTAAGGAATCGTTGGGATCATGCATTAGGAATCTCAATTAATTGTTTACTTTTTTGTATGGATTTTTTTCACGCATGTCAGTGTGGGAGCTGACCGGTAGAGGGGGTAATTGAAAAAGAGCCAAGCTACAACCTTATATTCTGAAACAAATGCCAAAAATCTATAGGCATTATAGAAAGGAACGAAGGTAGTGTAAGCTTAAAGTCTTAGCCTCTTAGGATGGAGGTAGTGTCAAGTTTGCTGGCGGCAAAGACGTGGGTTGTTTGGGTTGAGTCTCAATGTGGTTGACGCAGCTCAAATGCCCAATGCATCTCCGACGAGAAATTATTCACCGCATGGTCTCGTCTTATTTTGACATTCATCTACTTTCGAGGGTCCCTCTTGGGAAATTAATTATTGGGCCCCTCATCAAAAAATGAAAAATATAAAGGTTCGCGGGCCTTGGAAATGAACCGGCCGCCGACCTCGCCTCGAAATCCTCTCCGCGCGAGGCTAGGGTTTTACCGTCCACGCTACCGCGCGCGCGTCCTCCTCCCTCAATCCCTCTTCCGGAGTCGGTGGCGGAGCGCGCGCGCGGATGGCCGGCGCGGAAGGGTCGTCGACGGCAGCGGAGATGGAAGTGGACCTGGAGCTCTCCCGCGGCGGCGAGGGGCCCAGCTTCGAGTTCGAGTTCGCGTTCAACTCGCAGAACTTCTCCGACCGGTTGCTGCGGATAGAGGTGGTCGCCAGTGAAGACGCCGGCGGGCGATCCCTGCCAGAGCCAGACTCGTCGCGCCACGAGGAGAAAGGTGCGTACGTAGAGGCCGCTCGCCCCTGCTGTTTGACGCGATAGATCAGAGATGGTAATTTTGCGGCTCACTCGCGAGGCTTGGGCTGATTTTGTTCAAACGGGGATCCATGGATGAAGTTCGTAAGTTTTTTTAGCCTCGGCGATGTGGTAGAAATGCAAGTTATTGACATTGGAAGTAGTCCACGGCTGAATCATTTTCCATTTGTTTTTGAGGATCAATGTCAAATTTAGTGAGACAAAGTAGTCAATGTATACTGTATCAAAATGCTTCTCTCTACGGGGGGGAACCCTAGCTCGTCCCCCGCCCAGGCCCTCTCCTCCTCCTTCCCCTGCCGCCGCCGGCGAGCGCCGCCGGGCAAAGCCCGCGTGGTGCCGGCGGCGGTCCTGTTTCTACCCGCGCGTATGGAGGGGTGGCGCGGGGCGTCGGCAGGGGACGCCCCGGTCGACGATGGCTCCGGTGGTGGCGCGCAGTCTAGGACGGCGGGGCTCTGAGTGGCTTGGCAGCGATGGCGCGGCAGCTTGGCTACGGGGTGGTGCGGACGCTGGTGGCGGTGTCCTCCCGGCTTAAATCTGGGCCTTTTTGGGCCCATCTGGGTCTGGGCAGGCCTGCCCTGTGCTAGTATGCGCCACCCCGGCGGGCGGAAGGTGCGGCATGAGCTTTACGAGTTCGTGGGCTCTGCCGGGCCAGATGGGCCTGGTGTGTTCATGGTGCTGCGTCCGGACGGTAACCGCATGTGGTGGTGGAGGCGGATCCCTCCTGCATGGCTGTTGTTCCGCTGCTTCTCACTCTCGGCTGGTTCTCTTCCTGGTGGTCTCGTTTTGTCGGCCACGATGAGGCAGCGTTGGTGATCGCAAGACCGTGGTGGCGCGTGTTGGTGGCTGGAGAGGTTGGCGGAGCGCGATGGAGTGTCCGGGGTCGTGGTTCTGTGGGGGACGGGATAAATCCTTGTCAGATGGTTGACACCGACGCGGTGACGTTCACGGGCGCTGCCATGCCTTCTTGTGGGGCGTCTAGGTCCCCCACCCCACAACCCTCCTGCATATCAGGGGAAACCCTAGGTTCGTTCGGGCAACAACATCGTTATCGTCGTATCCTTTCTTTAAGGTGTTGCTTTGGTATGCAGCGCTTCAGAGGGCTAGGATCATGGTGGTAATTCTCTGGACGGCGCAACAGTTGCGGATTATCAGCGTTTTCGTCAACCCGATTTTGTCGACTTTGCTTTTTTTTCCTTCTTCTTCTGTTTCTTTTGGGCTTTGTTGTGCTGTTTGCCCCAGCGGTAGTCTCAATGTTGTATCGGTTGGGTGGTCTCAATGTTGTATCGGTTGGTTGCTATTTAATATAGCGGGCGAAAGCCTATTTCGAGAAATGTATACTGTATTATACATTGTGTATATCTATCCAAACTAGAAAATGTGACCCTTCATACTTTTTGGAGAGGAGGCATGGAGGGAGTTCCTAGAACTCTCTGTTTTAGCATGGACCATTAATCTTGAAACATTAAGGTACTAATTACTAGTCTGCTTGTTGGTAATCGCTTACTTTTAAGCACGTGTTGTATACAGGTAAATTAATCTTGTATTGGGACAATATGCTGATTAAAGGCAAGATACCCACAATATGCTGACCAAATCTCCCCCCTAATTTCCTGTTTGGCTATTTACTGTGTAGAATATATATTAGGAAATTGGACAATAGTATAAACATAACTGCTTAATGCTTTCTGCCTTTTTGGCTATTTATTGCATAAATATACAAGCACATGTAGTTACTTTAATCAGTGACTTAGACCATCTCCAGTCCCCCGCCCCCACTAGCCCAACCCATTGAGGCGCTAGATGGAGCTGAAAAGCGGGCGGGCCACCTTGTCGGCGGGAGAGAGCAAACATTCCCTCCCAACGTCTCTTTCCCTCTCATTTCCTCATTTCCCCCCTCGCTTCTGCCACTCCTGCCATTTACCCTCACTCGCCTCCTCGTCGCCGAGATGCTGCCGAAAAAGTTCCAAGGCTCTCGTGCCGCCGATGATTCTGAGCTGGCAACGAAGAAGAAACCTTGGTAGGCGAAGCAGCGGCCGGAGAACTAGATCGCAAGGTGGTCTCGAGCGACCAGCGTGCGAGGTAGGCCCAGTCGAGGGAGAACAAGGCCAAGGCGGCCATGAACATGATCTTGGAGGGGGCCACACCGTCGCTGAACAACAACATAACCTCTTCCCTGGCCACACTCGGGTTCCAAGATGGTCATCACGGGACGCCCATGACATGGTTCTTGCCCCCCCCCCCCCCCCGAGTACCTTGATAGCGATCCGCATGGCGGCTTTGGAGCAGATGCCCAGAGAGACGAGCTCCCTCGCGCTCGACCTCAACCTCGCGCATGATAGCTCGCCAACCATGCAGAGCGACCCTCTGCCATGCCGTTCATAGGAGGCGCACAAGGGGATGAATCGTCTTTGTCGCAACTGTATCTGCACGTTGGGCACGACGCCCACATCGTGTTCGGCGGAATGTCGCATGGCAACTCGACCATGCACAAAAACATCCAGTGCGGCTCCCAGGAGGTGTTCACGCAGCATGATTCCTAGGCCTATGCCGATCAGCAGCAAGAGGAGGAGTGGAACGAGGAGGATGAAGAGGAGGAAGGGGAGGAGCCGCCAGTTCCCGTGGCCAAAAGAAGAAAGCCGGCTCCGGCGGTATGGCCTAAGGAGGATGAATGCCTCGCCGAAGCATGGAAGGTGGTATGCCTCGACCCTCTCACTGGTGCGAATCAAAACTCTTGCACCTATTGGGTGAGGGTGAAGGCGACGTCTGATGAGCTCAAGCTTGTTGATCCCGATTTCAACAAGGTACACATGGATCGCAACCAATCCGGCATGTCACGCCACTGGGGCATCATACAAGGAGCTTGCGACAAATAGCATGGGTTCCAAACCGAGATAAGCACAAGTGCGCCGATCGTGACCGCCCTCTCCGACCAAGTAAGCCACATTCCGTTGCTATCCTTGCTGATTTGCATTGGTACATTTGTGAAGGTTGTGCCCATTTTGTTATAGTTGGTTCTCATGTTGCAAGCCTACCGCGACGACAACGAGGACAAGGCCATTGGGGGTGGGGTGGGCGGGGGGGCTGCCCGATTTGCATTGGGACATTTGTGAAGGGTGTGCAACCCTACAATGACGACAACGAGGACAAGCCCATTTGCCCCCCCCCCCCCCCCCCCCGCCCGAGGCTGCAGCCGACGTCTGAGTGAGTGAGTGACCAGGTGCCCATTGATTTCTTTCTGTTCACCTCGTGGCCCAACATTGCCTCATCCAAGCCCCGCGTCTAGATTGGCCATGTCTTCGGCAGCGCGTTCAGAGAAACGAGGGAAGTTAATTCTTAATGGTATCATCAATATCTTAATGTTAGTGTTGGCTATGGCTGTCGGATGAGTGACCCATTTAATCACAACTTAGCTTAATTAATTGAACGTGTTTATACGGAATTCTATAGAATCCCTGGGCCTGGGGTAACACTTACGATGACTATTCTGGGTGAACTTAGGTCATCATAGCTTGTTTGATGAGTTCTTACTTTTATGTAGTGCAATTACTTATGTAGGCCTTGGTTGCTTCTTTCCTATACGTGTTGGTTACATGGCAACCTCTGGCATCGGCACATTATCACATAGTCTTAGTTAACCCCTTGTTTCCTTTTTAGTTACTTGACTTTTTACTGCCACTAAATGCTTAAATTAATTATATTATAAACTTTGCGTGATTTTTTTTTGCTTCAACATGCTTATGATCGATTACTTAACTGACTGAGCTACAAGCTTGCTTCTGTTGCTGGATGCAGGAGAGTGAGTGCATGCAATATTCGTGATTTTATTTGATCGTTTTTACCATATTGCTGAAGTGTAATAAATGAATTTGCACTCATAGAACGTTGTTCGAAGTTTATCTAGAGATTGTGTATGTACCTTGTACTTATTTTCAGATTTCTGTTTTATTTATCCAAGCTTGGTATTTTGCAGGTGATGCAGGACAAAATATAGAATCTTCCTCAACCATGGTAGATACACCACTTTTACGAGTAAAGACAGTTTATATCAATTCAGCTATTCTTGCTGCAAGAAGTCCTTTCTTTCTCAAGGTAGCTGTTCTTCTATTTTTTAAATACATGTGTTTTATTATCAGAGCATGATTCTGACAAGTTTGGCCCCTCTTAGCTTTTCTCAAATGGCATGAAAGAATCTGATCAGACACATCCAACACTTAGGATTGCTAATTCAGGTAATGACAAAACTCAAATGTAACATTCTGCCTCTTATAATTCCTTCTAATTAATTATTGTGATTCTGTTATTACTTTGTACTTTGAAATAAAACATGAGTACTTATAATAATGAATGCATTTATGTTTCCGAGTTTTTTCTTCACTCCTTTCTTTGATACCGAAACTTTTAAGTCTCTTTTCAGTTTTTGATTTACCTACGAAATAGATTTGTGTAACTTTGGTACACACTTAAATAACTTTTAACAACTGTTTTCTTAATCCTTGTGCCTTTTTTTTGTTTTCATTCTACTTGGAACAGAGGAAAACGCCGTCATGGAGCTTTTAAGCTTTATGTACAATGGAAAGCTGACAACACCCGAGCCTGCTCGTCTGCTCGACATATTGATGGCCGCTGATAAATTTGAGGTGCTTTCTTGCATGAGGCTTTGCAGTCAGTTGCTTGCAAAGTTGCCTATGACCACAGAATCTGCGCTGCTCTACCTCGACCATGCATGCTCCATTTCAATGGCATCTGAAGTTCATTGTTTGATAGTTAGAGCCAAGAAATTCCTTGCCAACAAATACAAGAACTATACTAAGTGAGTGATCCTCATTGGACGGGGCTCTTCGCAGAGAAAAAATCATATACATTGTTGTCGCAAAATTATGAAGTGTACTCAAGGCATGGTTTTGTTTCTTTTCAGGTTCCAGCACGAACTAATGAACTTCCCTCTTGTTGGGATTGAAGCCATATTTTCAAGTACCGACCTACATGTAACAATTGAAGACAACATATATATGTTCATGCTCACCTGGGCCCGTGCGCGATACCCAGAATTGGAGGAAAGACGCACAATCTTGAGTTCTCATCTACTTCCGCTGGTGCGCTTCACTCATATGAGTTGTGCAAGACTGCAGAAGGTCCTAACTTGCACCGACGATGATATAGACCATGATCAAGTAAATAAGGTTATCACTACAGTACTTCTGCACAAAGCTTACCCAGCACATGTACATGGTGTTCTTGGAGCAGACGCAACAACTTGTTGGCAATTTGCAGAACGAACTTACATGTGCAAACCTGTAAAAGTTGTTGCGTTTGATGGACCCTGCCCCCAGGTTATAGCTTACTGGGATCTGAAGCGTGAGGAGTGCGCCCGACTCTTTCAGCCAGGACAGGTACCTTCACAGCCACTCCCTAGACTCTTCCAGTCAGGACAGATAATCTCGCACCCGCTCAATCTTGCAGGGCTGGACTTCACGCTCGTAGCAAGATGTAACATCGACCAGCCGAGTGGATTGTACAGTTTTGGCCTCTTCTTAGTCATTATAGAGAAGCTGAAGGGATCTGTGACAGTAGATTATGAGTTTGCTGCAAGGACAAGAGGGTCGGGGAAATTTGTGACCAGGTTTGAGAGTAAGAACACCTTCACTGGTAGTTTGATGATTGGATGCGATGATGTTTTTGGCATTCCATGGAAGATGTTCATTGCTGATGACAACCTCTTCATCGACGACGTGCTGCATCTGAGAGCTGATTGGAGGGTATTGGAGCAACAAGAACCACAAGCTTGATAAGTTACTCTACAGAATTACTGCTGGGTCAGTTGTAACATGGTGGTTCTTTATCCAATCTCCGACCACAGCCAACCAGCAGCTAGTAGTTTGGATTAGGCGTTGATTGAGGGTCAATTAAATTAAAGTTTGTCTCCTTTTTTATCCAAATAATTTACAGATGTAATAATGTGAGACTGAAGGATGGCTTCCTTATCCTTTATAAACTCTTTTGCGAACAATATTCAATGGATTGAAATTTTACATTCCTATAGCTAGTATTTTGTCATTGTAATGTGATATGTTTGTGTTACATTTTGATCTATTCTCAAAAAAGTGCTTGATAAAATGCATGCACATGATTCTAAAAAAATGTTTCACCGATTACTAGGACATTTTCCTGACTTCTATTCTGGATAGTTTTCTTAATTTCTCACTTAATTACTGTTTTTGGTTATTTAATTTTCTATCTAGTTGCAGTTTTCATTTTTTGAAAACTATCACTGTTTATTTTTTTATGTTAATCTATTTAAGTCTTTTTAGAACTTATATGTTGTTGCACATTTTGAACATTAGATCTGCATTTTTTTCCTAATTCGGTAGCTTATATGTAGTTGCACACCACATACATACGTGAAACCAGGCGGTGCGACTACAGCACAGCCATGTTGCTTATGTCACATGCATTATGACATATATACGCTCCACTCGCCTACATCAGTTAGAATAAGGTTCTCTTTGCACTATCCTCGACTCGTTGGTGTGTCTAGCATTGACAGAGGGCGCGTGGAGTCGTGTGCCCGGTGGATCTATTAGGATCCGGTCGATTTTCGTGTTAGTTGGTGTGGTTTTAGGTTAGTTTCTTCCAACATATGGTTATTATCTTTAGCGACGGTTGCTTCTCTGGTGCGTTGGTCCTTTAGAATCTTAACATGGCAACTTTCCATTTGTCTCACGGTCCGCCTGCAAGGATGGGCTAGGTGGTTGAGCTGTACTGTTACTCAATACATGCTCCACTTGTATAGTACTATCTATGTGCCATTTCGGCTGGTTGTTGCAGTCTAATTTTTTTTTTTTAACTTGTAGTCTAAATTCTTAGCTATGTGGGTTTCTCAACCAAGAAAAATAGATAAATGAGGCTGCCTACTTGGTGGCTCAAAAAGCATGTCACATGCATGCACGGCTGCAGACGTTCTTCCCAGGTCTAAACTCAATTTAATGAGTTGGTCCGTTTCCAGTAATATTGAGCCACACATGTTGTGCATGAAGGCACCCTTCGCGTGAAGAGAGGCTTGGTGTCTGTGATAAGAGAAGCCGTAGCAAGAACTAGTGGCATGCATGTGTGACTACAGGCATGGCTATGAGATGATCTGGGATTTTGGCTCATATATATATATGTAGTCCATTACAAAGAGTCATTAACAAATAATAGTGAGTTAGCTAGCTATATATAGAGCTATAGATGGACCTGGACGCATGTAGCTCTGGAGTGGTAGCTATTTCACTAATTAAAACTACCATGTCTGAGATATTGGAGCGAAACAAATAAGCATGGTGTTTGTCAATACGAGGAGAGGCAATATGACTAATGTGTACCCAGCTCGCTTAGTTTATTGGTCCAGCATTAGCTAGCTGGCTTGTTGTGGTTGGGACGCGGTTGGGTCACCCCGGAGGTAATCAAACCAGAGGCCACGTTTGGTATTTAAAATAGGAATGGAAAACAAGACTCAATCCGCTTGATCAACAGAGTGGCCTACGGAAAGAACTATGAGAAGGTCTTTGTTGCGTTGTTCTAGGAGGTGTAGAGCGTTCTCACCATATGTTAGTGAAAGGAATAAGGGCTCCTGTTTAATGTTATCTTCTTGTGCAGTAGTAATAAAGTCTGCCTTGGCAGTCCATTGTCAGTTGAATTTAAAGGGAATCAATCCAACTTTTTGCTTATTTTTTCTTCCAAAACTGCCTATGTTTGCTTATCCGTGTCCCTCTGGTTCTTCGCAGTTCCTGTTGCCACCCGCCGGCCTCTCGCCTATTGTGCAATGTGCAATTAACACATATTCTTCTCCTTTTTTTGTGCGTAACCTCTTGGAAATTAGAGGCTGTTGCTACTTTTCCGGATGCTACAATCAATAACCCTTTTTATTTTATTAAAGAATCCAAATGTGATGTGCCTTTAAAGTTTAAACTGCTAGTTCCATATATGAGTTGAATAGGAATTGATTTTACCATTTTAGGACTTTGATCCGTTTGTGTACCAAATTGTATTTTGCGAAAAAAATACCACCAATCTATTTGTTGGATATATAATAAATTTTCTGCATAATTTAACAAAGAAAAATAGTAGATAAACTAAGAATATAGGAAATAAATTAGATATGCCATCTACATAGTGCGATAGTATGAATTCTAGACAAGATACTAGAACTAGAAAAAACAACACACTCTCAATTAGAAGATTGTAAGATAACGTACAAGACGTAGAAGAAGACCTGTCCGCATTGTCGGTGTTGTCGTCCATGTTGTCGATTAGGGTTGTCGATGTCGGGGAAGAAGTCGTCGTGGGGAAGTAGTCGTCAGCGTCCGTGTTGCAGAACATGCCAGAAGTCGTGTAGTCGCGCCAGTGCTAGAGCCACAACCGGAGAAAGAGTGGTGCTATCTTAGTTTAAGCGTAAGGAGAAGAGGCATGCACTGAATTTAGTATTAGTGCTGCCTTCATAATCTTTGCAGTTTACACTACAAGTTCAGTACATATTCCTTTAGCTAGTCATCTTGACCTGTGCTATAGCGTCGGTAGCACCGGCCGCAGCTCCACCCCTGAGTCGCGCTACCGAAAACCTTATCACCCTTCTCTCGTATAGGTCGTAAAGAAGCAGTGTTTCAGAGGTCTATTGTCCCAACCCGCGGGGCATGCCGCAAGGCGGGGTGGGGAAGACCTGAACGACGATGCAAAGCTCTGGAACCGAGTGACAGACGCATATGTTGTTCCGGAGAGGAGCAACCCCTCTTATTGAGACAAAAAAGGAGGAGAAACGAGGAGGTGGAAGGTGAACCAAACATGCGTCGACTGAAGCCAAACAACCTTCGTATTTATTTTCCACTACAACAAAACGTTTCAACTTTGGTGCAACTCTTCAAATTCCACTCATGTGTAACAAAACGAAGTCGAGGCTCGGGGCTCATACCTCCAGCCCGCGTCGAGGTGAGGCGTGGCGGAGGAGGAGTAAGAGGAGCGTGTGTGTATGAGTCCTCTTCTCATGAGTGTATAATAAGTAGAACACCCCCTTAAGGAGGTCCAACTCTCTCTAAACTAGCAAGGTGAGACTGATTTTTTGTCCCACGTGATGCGGAAATACTTCATGGGTATGCCAACGATGTAGACAAATTCCGGCAATCCCGGGTGGCCCACAGATGGTGGATGTGCCTATGGCTCAACTAGATGGCCCAGTTACTAATTGACCAAGATGGGGATCCAGGATCAGAAGCTCTAGCTGGATCCATTAGCGTTGTAGCAAGCCAGATCTGCACCGATATAAGTTAGTCGGATCCTTATGTGTAGGGCAAGTTGTACCAATTAGGTTAGGGCTAGTTGAGTCTGACCTGGACTACTCCTTGTAACCCTAGATCCTAGCGCCCTTATAAGCCATATCACGGGAGCTCTTGAGGCAAAACCAACCATCTCATTGTAGATACATACCAAACTCATATATATGATGGGCAATAAAATTTCAGTACTGAAATTATGTCACTCGACTATAACAACAATCATTAAATATATCAAAGGTGTATCAGCACCATACAAGAATATCCTCAAGATAAACACCTCAAATCTCGATACGTATGTATGATTACATGATCAATCCTATCCAATCCCCATCCACCTCACATGCCTACAAAGAACTACTCACTCACTCACGGTGATGGAGAGTGAGCACATAGTTGACGGAGACGGTGTTGATGGCGATGGTGTTGAAGATGGCATCGAAATCTCCCTCTCCAACGTGGAGAGCAGAACCATTATGACCCCCGAAATGAAGATCGTGGTGGCTGTCATGGGCATACCCTTTCGGTACCCAAAATTATTATACCTAGCTCGACCCATTATGGAGATGACCCAACACGATGACTCAATAAAGCTGGACATGCAAGTAATATCGACTTGGTGTACAAGAAAGATGACTCTTAGAAGGCCTAAGAAGGCAACTCCAATACAGAGTGACTAGGACCCTTGTAACCCTAGCTTGTTTACATATATAAAGCCAGGTAGGGGCACCCCTTGGGGGCATGACATATTATATCGCAACATAGACAAGATAGACACAACTCCACCTATGGCGGCTCCTTGTAACACAATTATGATCATATAATGATTGCTAGCAGGATGTAGCGATTCTACACCAAGGGAACGTGAACATGGGTACGTCGTGTGCCTACTCTCGCTCCTGGAATCTCCATTGTTGTCTTCTCCCTAAAACCTAAGTCCATGATCCATGGGCATTGCCGATGTCACCCCTCGTCAGTGGCGCTCTGTTTTGCAAAAAACTCTGTCCTACCAGGAGAATAGGTTTTCGGGGTATATAAGGAGGTACGCGAAAGGAGGATGTGAGACGACGTCCGAGGGCTGAAAGAGCCCAGGTGGCGCGACCTGGGGTGGGTCCTGATGTCTACGCACGCTTCTATTCCTGTAGACAGTGTTGGGCCTCCAAGAGTAGAGGTTTGTAGAACAGCAGCAAGTTTCCCTTAAGTGAATCACCCAAGGTTTATCGAACTCAGGGAGGTAGAGGTCAAAGATATCCCTCTCAAGCAACCCTGCAATTAAGATACAAGAAGTCTCTTGTGTCCCCAACACACCTAATACACTTGTCAGATGTATAGGTGCACTAGTTCGGCGAAGAGATAGTGAAATACAAGTAATATGGATGAATATGAGTGGTAATAGCAATCTGAAATAAATATGGCAGCAAGTAAACATGTAGCAGAACTTGTTGGAAACGGTGCCAGAAAATAGCTTGCTGGCGTGGTAGGCAATTCTCTGTGGTGTAACTTTTCTATTCGGGAACAAGGCCTAGGGATCCTACTTTCACTAGTGGACACTCTCAACAATGATCACATAAATAAATAACTTCTCTTCCTTTGTGCTACATACACTCTTTTGTTGGATGACAAACACCATTCATTGTGTAGGGCTACAAGAGCTTCCTCAAGCCGGAGTTAACAAGCGCCACAACATTCGGAGTTCATGTTTAAGTAACCTCTAGAGCATAATAGACCGTTGCAATTTAGACCGAGTACTAACATAGCATACACACTGTCACCTTTAAGTATGAAAGGGGGAATAGATCACATCAATACTATCATAGTAATAGTTAACTCCATAATCTACAAGAGATTACAATCATAACCTACGCCAAGAACTACATGATGCACACACTGTCACCATTACATCATGAAGGAGGAATAGACTACTTTAATAACATCACTAGAGTAGCACATAGATTAATAGTGATACAAAGCTCATCATATGGATCTCAATCATGCAAGGCAGTTCATGAGATCATTGTATTGAGGTACATGAGAGAGAGATTAACCACATAGCTACCGGTAGAGCCCTTAGCCTCGAGGTAGAACTACTCCCTCCTCATCATGGGAGACAGCAACGGCGATGAAGATGGCGGTGGTGTCGATGGAGATGACTCCGGGGGCAATTCCCCGTCCCGGCGGCGTGCCGGAACAGAGACTTCTATCCCCCGAAACGGAGTTTCGCGATGGCGGCGGCGTCCCTGGAGTCTTTCTGGAGTTTCGTCAATCCGTATCGAGTTTTTAGGTCACGAGGGGTTAAATAGGCGAAGAGGCGGAGTCGGAAGGGCACCAGGGCGCCCTCCCCATAGGCCGGCGCGGCCAGGGGGCACCCGCGCGGCCCTGTGGTCTGGGGGCCTTGGGCCTCCCCTCCGGCTCTCCTTCGGTGTTCTGGTCTGTCTCGGTGAATTAAGATATTTGGCCTTTGTTTCGTCGAATTCCGAGAATATTGCCCGAACAGCCTCTCTGGAACCAAAAACAACAGAAAACAGGAACTGGCACTTCGGCATCTTGTTAATAGGTTGGTTACGGAAAATGTATAAAATCATTGTAAAGTGTGAGCAAAACATGTAGATATTGTCATAAAACTAGCATGGAACATCAGAAATTATAGATACGTTGGAGACGTATCAAGCATCCCCAAGCTTAGTTCCTACTCGCCCTCGAGTAGGTAAACGATAACAAGAATAATTTCTGAAGTGACATGCTACTAACATAATCTTGATCATACTATTGTAAAGCATATGAGATGAATGAAGTGATTCAAAGCAATGGTAAAGATAATGATTAAACAACTGAATCATTTAGCAAAGACTTTTCATGAATAGTACTTTCAAGACAAGCATCAATAATTCTTGCATAAGAGTTAACTCATAAAGCAATAGATTCTTAGTAGAAGGTTTTGAAGCAACACAAAGGATGATTAAGTTTCAGCAATTGCTTTCAACTTCAACATGTTTATCTCATGGATAGTTGTCAACATAAAGCAATATAACAAGTGCAATAGGTAAACATGTAAGAATCAATGCACACAGTTGACACAAGTGTTTGCTTCTAAGAAAGAAAGAAGTAGGTAAACTGACTCAACATAAAGTAAAAGAATGGCCCTTCGCAGAGGGAAGCATGGATTACTATTTTTGTGCTAGAGCTTTTCATTTTGAAAACATAGAAACAATTTTGTCAACGGTAGTAATAATTCATATGTGTTATGTATAAGACATCTGATACGTCTCCGACGTATCGATAATTTCTTATGTTCCATGCCACATTATTGATGTTATCTACATGTTTTATGCACACTTTATGTCATATTCGTGCATTTTCTGGAACTAACCTATTAACAAGATGCCGAAGTGCCAGTTCCTGTTTTCTGCTGTTTTTGGTTTCAGAAATCCTAGTAACGAAATATTCTCGGAATTGGACGAAATCAACGCCCAGGTTCCTATTTTGCCCGGAAGCATCCAGAACACCCGAGAGCCACCAGGGAGGGGGCACAGGCCCACCAAACCCTAGGCCAGCGCGGCCAGGGGGGGCCCGCGCCACCCTATGGTGTGGGCACCCCTTCGACCCTCTGGCGCCGCCTCTTCGCCTATTTAAAGCCTCCGTCGCGAAAACCCTGATACGATTGACGAAACCCACAGAAACCTTCCAGAGCCGCCGCCATCGCGAAGCCAAGATCTGGGGGACAGGAGTCTCTGTTCCGGCACGCTGCCGGAACGGGGAAGTGCCCCCGGAAGGCTTCTCCATCGTCACCACCGCCATCTTCATCACCGCTGCTGCTCCCATGAGGAGGGAGTAGTTCTCCATCGAGGCTCGGGGCTGTACCGGTAGCTATGTGGTTCATCTCTCTCCTATGTACTTCAATACAATAATCTCATGAGCTGCTTTACATGATTGAGATTCATATGATGATGCTTGTAATCTAGATGTCGTTATGCTAGTCAAGTGAATTTTACTTATGTGATCTCCGGAGACTCCTTGTCCCACGTGTGTAAAGGTGACAGTGTGTGCACCGTGTGGGTCTCTTAGGCTATATTTCACAGAATACTTATTCACTGTTATGAATGGCATAGTGAAGTGCTTATTTATATCTCTTTATGATTGCAATGTATTTGTATCACAATTTATCTATGTGCTACTCTAGCAATGTTATTAAAGTAGTTTTATTCCTCCTACACGGTGTAATGGTGACAGTGTGTGCATCCGTGTTAGTACTTGGTTTATGCTATGATCATGATCTCTTGTAGATTGCGAAGTTAACTATTGCTATGATAGTATCGATGTGTTCTATGCCTCCTTTCTTAGCATGAAGGTGACAGTGTGCATGCTACGTTAGTACTTGGTTTAGTCGTATTGATCTATCTTACACTCTAAGGTTACTTAAATATGAACATTGAATTGTGGAGCTTGTTAACTCCGGCATTGAGGGTTCGTGTAATCCTACGCAATGTGTTCATCATCCAACAAGAGTGTAGAGTATGCATTTATCTATTCTGTTATGTGATCAATGTTGAGAGTGTCCACTAGTGAAAGTGTAATCCCTAGGCCTTGTTCCTAAATACTGCTGCGTTACTACTGCTTGTTTACTGTTTCACTGTGTTACTACTGCTGCAATACTACCACCATCAACTACACGCCAGCAAGCTATTTTCTAGCACCGTTGCTACTGCTCATATATATTCATACCACCTGTATTTCACTATCTCTTCGCCGAACTAGTGCACCTATTGGGTGTGTTGGGGACACAAGAGACTTCTTGCTTTGTGGTTGCAGGGTTGCATGAGAGGGATATCTTTGACCTCTTCCTCCCTGAGTTCGATAAACCTTGGGTGATCCACTTAAGGGAAAACTTGCTGCTGTTCTACAAACCTCTGCTCTTGGAGGCCCAACACTGTCTACAGGAAAAGGAGGGGGAAGTAGACATCAAGCTATTTTCTGGCGCCGTTGCCGGGGAGGAAAGGTAAAAGGTACTCACACTTCGGACCTCGGCTACCAAGCTATTTTCCGCCGTTGTAAGTACTCAAAGCTACTTCCTTTAGATCCTGCAATTGCATCTTTTTGTTTCTTGTTTACACTAGTTTGGCATAATGGACAAAAATGAGCTTCTTATGCTATTTCCTGATTTAAAACATGGATTGTTTGATGCGAAAATTAAAAAACCTATGGAATCTTATTTGCATGCTGGTAGTAATATTAGTATGAACGCTTTGAACACCATTGTTGATAATGATATAGAAAGTTCTAAGCTTGGGGAAGCTGGTTTTCATGATCTTTTTAGTCCCCCAAGCATTGAGGAGAAAATTTTCTTTGATGATACTTTGCCTCCTATTTATGATGATTATAATGATAGTAGTCTTTTGTTGCCACCTACTATGGAGAGTAAATTTGATTATGATTACAATATGCCTCCTATATTTGATGATAGCTACTTTGTTGAATTTGCTCCCACTATTACTAATAAAATTGATTATGCTTATGTGGAGAGTAATAATTTTATGCATGAGACTCATGATAAGAATGCTTTATGTGATAGTTATATTGTTGAGTTTGCTCATGACACTACTGAAAGTTATTATGAGAGAGGAAAATATGGTTGTAGAAATTTTCATGTTACTAAAATGCCTCTCTATGTGCTGAAATTTTTCAAGCTATACTTGTTTTATCTTCCTATGCTTGTTACTTTGCTCTTCATGAACTTGTTTATTTACAAGATTCCTATGCATAGGAAGCATGTTAGACTTAAATGTGTTTTGAATTATGTCTGGATGCTCTCTTTCGCTTCAATTACTATTTCTTTTGAGTGCATCATTAAAACTGCTGAGCCCATCTTAACGGCTATAAAGAAAGAACTTCTTGGGAGATAACCCATGTGTTATTTTACTATAGTACTTTGTTTTATATTTGTGTCTTGGAAGTTGTTTACTACTGTAGAAACCTCTCCTTATCTTAGTTTTGTGTTTTGTTGTGCCAAGTGAAGCCTCTAATCGAAGGTTGATACTAGATTTGGATTTCTGCGCAGAAACAGATTTCTATCTGTCACGAATCTGGGCTGTTTTCTCTGTAGAAAAATCATAAAAATATGCCAATTTACGTGCGTGTTCCTCAGATATGTACGCAACTTTCATTAGTTTTGAGTTTTCTGATTTGAGCAACGGAAGTATTTATTAGAAATTCGTCTTTACGGACTGTTCTGTTTTGACAGATTCTGCCTTTTATTTCGCATTGCTTCTTTCGCTGTGTTGGGTGGATTTCTTTGTTCCATTACCTTCCAGTAGCTTTGAGCAATGTCCAGAAGTGTTAAGAATGATTGTGTCACCTCTAAACATGTGAGTTTTTGATTATGTACTAACCCCTCTAATGAAGTTTATGAGAAGTTTGGTGTGAAGGAAGTTTTCAAGGGTCAAGAGAGGAGGATGATATACTATGATCAAGAAGAGTGAAAGCTCTAAGCTTGGGGATGCCCCGGTGGTTCACGCCTGCATATATCAAGAAGACTCAAGCGTCTAAGCTTGGGGATGCCCAAGGCATCCCCTTCTTCATCGACAACTTATCAGGTTCCTCCCCTGAAACTATATTTTTATTCCGTCACATCTTATGTGCTTTGCTTGGAGCGTCGGTTTGTTTTTGTTTTTTTGTTTTGTTTGAATAAAATGGATCCTAGCATTCACTTTATGGGAGAGAGACACGCTCCGCTGTAGCATATGGACAAGTATGTCCTTAGTTTCTACTCATAGTATTCATGGCGAAGTTTCTTCTTCGTTAAATTGTTATATGGTTGGAATTGGAAAATGATACATGTAGTAATTGCTATTAATGTCTTGGATAATGTGATACTTGGCAATTGTTGTGCTCATGTTTAAGCTCTTGCATCATATGCTTTGCACCCATTAATGAAGAAATACATAGAGCATGCTAAAATTTGGTTTGCATATTTGGTTTCTCTAAGGTCTAGATAATTTCTAGTATTGAGTTTGAACAACAAGGAAGACGGTGTAGAGTCTTATAATGTTTTCAATATGTCTTTTATGTGAGTTTTGCTGCACCGGTTCATCCTTGTGTTTGTTTCAAATAAGCCTTGCTAGCCTAAACCTTGTATCAAGAGGGAATACTTCTCATGCATCCAAAATACTTGAGCCAACCACTATGCCATTTGTGTCCACCATACCTACCTACTACATGGTATTTTCCGCCATTCCAAAGTAAATTGCTTGAGTGCTACCTTTAAAATTCCATCATTCACCTTTGCAATATATAGCTCATGGGACAAATAGCTTAAAAACTATTGTGGTATTGAATATGTAATTATGCACTTTATCTCTTATTAAGTTGCTTGTTGTGCGATAACCATGTTCACTGGGGACGCCATCAACTACTCTTTGTTGAATTTCATGTGAGTTGCTATGCATGTTCGTCTTGTCTGAAGTAAGAGAGATCTACCACCTTATGGTTAAGCATGCATATTGTTAGAGAAGAACATTGGGCCGCTAACTAAAGCCATGATCCATGGTGGAAGTTTCAGTTTTGGACATATATCCTCAATCTCATATGAGAAAATTATTAATTGTTGTTACATGCTTATGCATAAAAGAGGAGTCCATTATCTGTTGTCTATGTTGTCCCGGTATGGATGTCTAAGTTGAGAATAATCAATAGCGAGAAATCCAATGCGAGCTTTCTCCTTAGACCTTTGTACAAAGTGCATAGAGGTACCCCATTGTGACACTTGGTTAAAACATGTGTATTGCGATGATCCGGTAGTCCAAGCTAATTAGGACAAGGTGCGGGCACTATTAGTACACTATGCATGAGGCTTGCAACTTGTAAGATATAATTTACATGATACATATGCTTTATTACTACCGTTGACAAAATTGTTTCATGTTTTCAAAATCAAAGCTCTAGCACAAATATAGCAATCGATGCTTTTCCTCTATGGAGGACCATTCTTTTACTTTCAATGTTGAGTCAGTTCACCTATTTCTCTCCACCTCAAGAAGCAAACACTTGTGTGAACTGTGCATTGATTCCTACATATTTGCTTATCGCACTTATTATATTACTCTATGTTGACAATATCCATGAGATATACATGTTACAAGTTGAAAGCAACCGCTGAAACTTAATCTTCCTTTGTGTTGCTTCAATACCTTTACTTTGAATTATTGCTTTATGAGTTAACTCTTATGCAAGACTTATTGATGCTTGTCTTGAAGTGCTATTCATGAAAAGTCTTTGCTTTATGATTCAGTTGTTTACTCATGTCATTACCATTGTTTTGATCGTTGCATTCATTACATATGTTTACAATATAATCAAGTTTATGATGGCATGTCACTCCAGAAATTATCTTTGTTTATCGTTTACCTGCTCGGGACGAGCAGAAACTAAGCTTGGGGATGCTGATACGTCTCCGACGTATCGATAATTTCTTATGTTCCATGCTACATTATTGATGTTATCTACATGTTTTATGCACACTTTATGTCATATTCGTGCATTTTCTGGAACTAACCTATTAACAAGATGCCGAAGTGCCAGTTCCTGTTTTCTGCTGTTTTTGGTTTCAGAAATCCTAGTAATGAAATATTCTCGGAATTGGATGAAATCAACGCCCAGGTTCCTATTTTGCCCGGAAGCATCCAGAACACCCGAGAGCCACCAGGGAGGGGGCACAGGCCCACCAAACCCTAGGCTGGCGCGGCCAGGGGGGGCCCGCACCACCCTATGTTGTGGGCACCCCTTCGACCCTCTGGCGCCGCCTCTTCGCCTATTTAAAGCCTCCGTCGCGAAAACCCTGATACGATTGACGAAACCCACAGAAACCTTCCAGAGCCGCCGCCATCGCGAAGCCAAGATCTGGGGGACAGGAGTCTCTGTTCCGGCACGCTGCCGGAACGGGGAAGTGCCCCCGGAAGGCTTCTCCATCGTCACCACCGCCATCTTCATCACCGCTGCTGCTCCCATGAGGAGGGAGTAGTTCTCCATCGAGGCTCGGGGCTGTACCGGTAGCTATGTGGTTCATCTCTCTCCTATGTACTTCAATACAATAATCTCATGAGCTGCTTTACATGATTGAGATTCATATGATGATGCTTGTAATCTAGATGTCGTTATGCTAGTCAAGTGAATTTTACTTATGTGATCTCCGGAGACTCCTTGTCCCACGTGTGTAAAGGTGACAGTGTGTGCACCGTGTGGGTCTCTTAGGCTATATTTTACAGAATACTTATTCACTGTTATGAATGGCATAGTGAAGTGCTTATTTATATCTCTTTATGATTGCAATGTATTTGTATCACAATTTATCTATGTGCTACTCTAGCAATGTTATTAAAGTAGTTTTATTCCTCCTACACGGTGTAATGGTGACAGTGTGTGCATCCGTGTTAGTACTTGGTTTATGCTATGATCATGATCTCTTGTAGATTGCGAAGTTAACTATTGCTATGATAGTATCGATGTGTTCTATGCCTCCTTTCTTAGCATGAAGGTGACAGTGTGCATGCTACGTTAGTACTTGGTTTAGTCGTATTGATCTATCTTACACTCTAAGGTTACTTAAATATGAACATTGAATTGTGGAGCTTGTTAACTCCGGCATTGAGGGTTCGTGTAATCCTACGCAATGTGTTCATCATCCAACAAGAGTGTAGAGTATGCATTTATATATTCTGTTATGTGATCAATGTTGAGAGTGTCCACTAGTGAAAGTGTAATCCCTAGGCCTTGTTCCTAAATACTGCTGCGTTACTACTGCTTGTTTACTGTTTCACTGTGTTACTACTGCTGCAATACTACCACCATCAACTACACGCCAGCAAGCTATTTTCTGGCACCGTTGCTACTGCTCATATATATTCATACCACCTGTATTTCACTATCTCTTCGCCGAACTAGTGCACCTATTGGGTGTGTTGGGGACACAAGAGACTTCTTGCTTTGTGGTTGCAGGGTTGCATGAGAGGGATATCTTTGACCTCTTCCTCCCTGAGTTCGATAAACCTTGGGTGATCCACTTAAGGGAAAACTTGCTGCTGTTCTACAAACCTCTGCTCTTGGAGGCCCAACACTGTCTACAGGAAAAGGAGGGGGAAGTAGACATCAACATCCTATAAGTTGCAAGCCTCATGCATAGAATACCAATAGTGCTCGCACCTTGTCCTAATTAGCTTGGATTAACACAGATTATCATTGCATAACATATGTTTCAACCAAGTGTCACAAAGGGGTACCTCTATGCCGCCTGTACAAAGGTCCAAGGAGATAGATCGCATTTGATTTCTCGTTTTTGATAGATCTCATCTTAGGACATCCATACCGGGACAACATAGACAACAGATAATGGACTCCTCTTTAATGCATAAGCATTCAACAACAAATAATATTCTCATAAGAGATTGAGGATTGATGTCCAAACTGAAACTTCCACCATGATTCATGGTTTTAGTTAGCGGCCCAATGTTCTTCTCTAACAATATGCATACTCAAACCATTTGATCATGAAAATCGCCTTTACTTCAGACAAGACGAACATGCATAGCAACTCACATGATATTCAACAAAGGTGTAATAGTTTATGGCGTCCCCAGAAACATGGTTATCGCTCAACAAGCAACTTATAAGAAATAAGATACATAAGCTACATATTCAATACCACAATAGTTTTTAAGTTTTTAAGGCTATTTTCCCATGAGCTATGTATTGCAAAGACAAAGAATGAAATTTTAAAGGTAGCACTCAAGTAATTTACTTTGGAATGGCAGAGAAATACCATGTAGTAGGTAGGTATGGTGGACACAAATGGCATGGATTTTGGCTCAAGGTTTTGGATGCACGAGAAGTATTTCCTCTCAGTACAAGGCTTTGGCTAGCAAGGTTGTTTGAAGCAAACACAAGTATAAACCGGTACAACAAAACTTACATAAGAACATATTGCAAACATTATAAGACTCTACATTGTCTTCCTTGTTGTTCAAACACCTTAACCAGAAAATATCTAGACTCAGAGAGACCAATCATGCAAACCAAATTTTAACAAGCTCTATGTAGTTCTTCATTAATAGGTGCAAAGTACATGATGCAAGAGCTTAAACATGATCTATATGAGCACAACAATTGCCAAGTATCAAATTATTCAAGACATTATACCAATTACCACATGAAGCATTTTTTATTTCCAACCATATAACAATGAACGAAGCGGTTTTCAACTCCGCCATGAACATTAAAGATAGAACTAAGAACACCAGTGTTCATATGAAAAAGCGGAGCGTGCCTCTCTCCCACACAAGCATGAATTTATTCAGAGAATGAAAATAACAAAACTAAAATAAAAGCACACAGACGCTCCAAGTAAAGTACATAAGATGTGATGGAATAAAAATATAGTTTCACTAGAGATGACCTGATAAGTTGTTGATGAAGAAGGGGATGCCTTGGGCATCCCCAAGTTTAGGTGCTTGAGTCTTCTTGAAATATGCAGTGATGAACCACGGGGGCATCCCCAAGCTTAGACTTTTTACTTTTCTTGATCATAGTATATCATCCTCCTCTCTTGACCCTTGAAAACTTCCTCCACACCAAACTCAAAACAAACTCATTAGAGGGTTAGTGCATAATCAAAAATTCACATATTCAGAGGTGACATAATCATTCTTAACACTTCTGGACATTGCACAAAGCTACTGAAAGTTAATGGAACAAAGAAATCCATCAAGCATAGCAAAACAGGCAATGCGAAATAAAAAGGCAGAATCTGTCAAAACAGAACAGTCCGTAAAGACGAATTTTTCAGAGGCACTTAACTTGCTCAGATGAAAAAGCTCAAATTTAATGAAAGTTGCGTACATATCTGAGGATCACGCACGTAAATTGGC
Source organism: Lolium perenne (assembly GCF_019359855.2). Lineage (NCBI taxonomy): Eukaryota > Viridiplantae > Streptophyta > Magnoliopsida > Poales > Poaceae > Lolium > Lolium perenne. Next base: position 25,378,223 of record NC_067247.2, on the reverse strand, counting down.
AGATTTTTCTGAGTTACCTACAAACGGGGCTACTCAATTTCGTGACAGTAAGAAATCTGTTTCTGCGCAGTAATCCAAATCTAGTATCAACCCTACTATCAAAGACTTTACTTGGTACAATGATACGTCTCCGACGTATCGATAATTTCTTATGTTCCATGCCACATTATTGATGATATCTACATGTTTTATACACATTATATGTCGTATTTATGCATTTTCCGGCACTAACCTATTAACGAGATGCCGAAGAGCCAGTTGTTGTTTTCTGCTGTTTTTGGTTTCAGAAATCCTACAAAGGAAATATTCTCGGAATTGGACGAAATCAACGCCCAGGGTCCTATTTTTGCACGAAGCTTCCAGAAGACCGAGGGGGAAAGGAAGTGGGGCCACGAGGCGCCGCCACAACAGGGCGGCGCGGCCCAAGTCTTGGCCGCACGGCCCTGGTGTGTGGGGCCCTCGTGTGGCCCCCCGCGTTTCCCTTCCGCCTACTTAAAGCCTCCGTCGTGAAACCCCCAGTACCGAGAGACACGATACGGAAAACCTTACCGAGACGCCGCCGCCGCCAATCCCATCTCGGGGGATTCTGGAGATCGCCTCCGGCACCCTGCCGGAGAGGGGAATCATCTCCCGGAGGACTCTTCACCGCCATGGTCGCCTCCGGAGTGATGAGTGAGTAGTGCACCCCTGGACTATGGGTCCATAGCAGTAGCTAGATGGTCGTCTTCTCCTTATGTGCTTCATTGTCGGATCTTGTGAGCTGCCTAACATGATCAAGATCATCTATCTGTAATTCTATATGTTGTGTTTGTCGGGATCCGATGGATAGAGAATACTATGTTATGTTGATTATCAATCTATTACCTATGTGTTGTTTATGATCTTGCATGCTCTCCGTTATTAGTAGAGGCTCTAGCCAAGTTTTCGCTCTTAACTCCAAGAGGGAGTATTTATGCTCGATAGTGGGTTCATGCCTCCATTAAATCTGGGACAGTGACAGAAAGTTCTAAGGTTGTGGATGTGCTGTTGCCACTAGGGATAAAACATTGATGCTATGTCCGAGGATGTAGTTATTGATTACATTACGCACCATACTTAATGCAATTGTCTGTTGTTTGCAACTTAATACTGGAAGGGGTTCGGATGATAACCTGAAGGTGGACTTTTTAGGCATAGATGCATGCTGGATAGCGGTCTATGTACTTTGTCGTAATGCCCAATTAAATCTCACTATACTTATCATATCATGTATGTGCATTGTCATGCCCTCTCTATTTGTCAATTGCCCGACTGTAATTTGTTCACCCAACATGCTATTTATCTTATGGGAGAGACACCTCTAGTGAACTGTGGACCCCGGTCCTATTCTTTACATCGAATACAATCTACTGCAATACTTGTTCTACCGTTTTCTGCAAACAATCATCATCCACACTATACATCTAATCCTTTGTTACAACAAGCCGGTGAGATTGACAACCTCACTGTTTCGTTGGGGCAAAGTACTTTGGTTGTGTTGTGCAGGTTCCACGTTGGCGCCGGAATCTCTGGTGTTGCGCCGCACTACATCCCGCCGCCATCAACCTTCGACGTGCTTCTTGACTCCTACTGGTTCGATAAACCTTGGTTTCTTACTGAGGGAAACTTGCTGCTGTACGCATCACACCTTCCACTTGGGGTTCCCAACGGGCGTGTGCTTTACGTGTCATCAAGCTAAATTTCTGGCGCCGTTGCCGGGGAGATCAAGACACACTGCAAGGGGAGTCTCCACAATCCAATCTCTTTACTTTGTTTTTGTCTTGCTTTATTTTATTTACTACTTTGTTTGCTGCATTATATCAAAACACAAAAAAATTAGCTGCTAGCTTTACTTTATTTATTGTCTTGTTCTCTATATCAAAAACACAAAAAAAAAAAATTACTTGCATTTAGTCTACTTTTGTTATCATGTCTAGCTCTGCACCTGTTACTTCTTCACCTGAGGAATTAGTTTTTACTTTTAAACAAGGGGATGAGGAGAGTTTTAAAGATGCTTGGTCGAGAATTTTTACTTCTTATCGTAAAGCTGAACCTCAAATGACGCTAAGTTTGCTCCTTAGTAATTTTTATTTTGGTCTTATGATTCGCTATAGATATGCCTTGGATGCTGTAGTGGGAGGAGATTTCCTTCATTGCAATGGGGATCAAGCTTTTAATGCCATAAAAAAGTTGGTTGCATCACATGATTCAGCTAATAACTTTGATTCAGCCCTTATTAGCATTTATAATAGATTAAACACTCTTGAGACAAGTGCATCTCACTTGAATGAAAATTATAGATATGTTCGTAACCGTCTTGATCAAGTTTTAGTGAACTCTGAACCTTCATTATGGGATCCTACTATTAAAATTGTTATCGGTGACCAAACTCTTCATGCCAATTGTGATATTATGTCTGAATTTTGCTTAATGCCTAAGAGTATTCATGAATCTTTGCAACTTTGGGGATTCGTTGAAGGGGGAGAAGGAATAACTCTTATTGATAACTCTGTTATAATTCCTAAAGGAATAGCTGCGGGTGTGCATACAACCATTCTTGGGAGAACAATATCCATTGATTATCTTGTTATTGAATGTGCAGGAACAGGACAAATCACACTCGGAAGATCCCTGCTGAAACTATTGGGAGCCGTCATAGATATGGGAGAAGGCACCCTAAAATTCACCTCTACACCCTAAAAAGAACAAGAAAGGTAAGGGTAAAGCCCAAGGTAATGCCAATGCTTCATCTCTTGATAACACTTGATTTACACTTTCTGCGCCTAGCTGAAAGGCGTTAAAGAAAAGCGCTTATGGGAGACAACCCATGTTTTTACTACAGTACTTTGTTTTATATTTGAGTCTTGGAAGTTGTTTACTACTGTAGCAACCTCTCCTTATCATGTTTTTATGCCAAGTAAAGTCTCTATGGTAAAGTTGATGCTAGATTTGGATTGCTGCACAGAAACAGCATTGCTGTCTGTCACGAATTCGCGCAGAAGTCTATGTAAAAAAATCAAAAAAATCTGAAAATTTACGTGCATGATCCTCAGATATGTACGCAACTTTCATTAGTTTTGAGTTTTTCCGTTTGAGCAAGTTAAGTGCCCCTTCCAGGTTTGTCTTTACGGACTGTTCTGTTTTTGACAGATTCTGCCTTTTATTTCGCATTGCCTCTTTTCCTATGTTGGATGAATTTCTTTGATCCATTAATGTCCAGTAGCTTTGTGCAATGTCCAGAAGTGTTAAGAATAATTGTGTCATCTCTGAACATGTGAATTTTTGATTGTGCACTAACCCTCTAATGAGTTTGCTTGAAGTTTGGTGTGAAGGAAGTTTTCAAGGGTCAAGAGAGGAGTATGATATACTATGATCAAGAGGAGTGAAAGATCTAAGCTTGGGGATGCCCCGGTGGTTCACCCCTGCATATTTTAAGAAGACTCAAGCGTCTAAGCTTGGGGATGCCCAAGGTGTAGGGATTCGTTGCATAGAAAACAAAAAAATTTCCTACCGCGAGAACGCAATCCAAGCCAACATGCAATCTAGAAGACGGGAGCAACGAGGGGATGATCAAGACTCACCCTTGAAGATTTCCAAAGCCTAGAAGAGTAGGTTCTTGTTGCTGCGGTAGACGATCACTTGCCGCTTGCAAAAGCGCGTAGAAGATCTTGATCACGGTGCCACAATCGGGCAGCACCTCCGTACTCGGTCACACGTTCGGTGTTGATGAAGACGACGTCCTTCTCCCCGTTCCAGCGGGCAGCGGAAGTAGTAGATCCTCCTCGGAATCCTGGCAGCACGACAGCGTGGTGGCGGTGGTGGTGGAGAACTCCGGCAGGGCTTCGCCTAAGCGTATGCGGGAGAAGTGGTGGAGGAGGAGAGGCTAGGGTTTGGGAGAGGGGGTGGCTAGGGCGCCGGCCATGGGCAGCCCTAGGTGGTGCGGCCAAGAGTGGGCAGCCCCCTCCCTCTCCTCCTCATTATATAGGTGGAAATCCCCAAGTGTTGGTATCCAAGTCTTCGAATAAGACCCGAAACCAAAACCTTCCATAGGGACAAAACCTACCCAAGGGGGGAATCCAATCAAGGTGGGACTCCCACCCCTTCCTTGGGAGGTTTGGCCGGCCACCCTTGGGGAGTCCACCTTGGACTCCTCCCCTTTAGGGTTGGCTGGCCATGCAAGGTGGAGTCCACTTTCCATGGTGATTTCTTCCGGACTTTTCTAGAACCTTCTAGAACCTGCCATAAATGCACCGGATCATTTCCAAACTTGGAATATGACTTCCTATATATGAATCTTATTCTCCGGACCATTCCAGACCTCCTCGTGATGTCCTGGATCCCATCCGAGACTCCGAACAAAACTTCGAACTCCATTCCTTATTCCATATCTACTTAAACGACATCAAACCTTAAGTGTGTTACCCTACGGTTCGCGAACTATGTAGACATGGTCGAGATCTCTCTCCGACCAATAACCAATAGCGGGATCTGGAGATCCATAATGGCTCCCACATATTCAACGATGACTTAGTGATCGAATGAACCATTCACATACGATACCAATTCCCTTTGTCACGCGATATTTTACTTGTCCGAGGTTTGATCATCGGTATCTCTATACCTTGTTCAACCTCGTCTCCTGACAAGTACTCTTTACTCGTACCGTGGTATGTGGTCTCTTATGAACCATTCATATGCTTGCAAGCTATTTAGACGACATTCCACCGAGAGGGCCCAGAGTATATCTATCCGTCATCGGGATGGACAAATCCCACTGTTGATCCATATGCCTCAACTCATACTTTCCGGATACTTAATCCCACCTTTATAACCACCCATTTACGCAGTGGCGTTTGATGTAATCAAAGTACCTTTCCAGCATAAGTGATTTACATGATCTCATGGTCATAAGGACTAGGTAACTATGTATCGAAAGCTTATAGCAAATAACTTAATGACGTGATCATATGCTACGCTTAATTGGGTGTGTCCATTACATCATTCACATAATGATATAACCTTGTTATTAATAACATCCAATGTTCATGATTATGAAACTAATCATCTATTAATCAACAAGCTAGTTAAGAGGCTTTACTAGGGACTCATTGCTGTTTACATAACACACATGTATCAATGTTTCGGTTAATACAATTATAGCATGGTATATAAACATTTATCATAAACATAAAGATATATAATAACCACTTTTATTATTGCCTCTTGGGCATATCTCCAACAGTCTCCCACTTGCACTAGAGTCAATAATCTAGATTACATTGTAATGTACCTAACACCCATGGCATTCTGGTGTTGGTCATACTTTGCCCTAGGGAGAGCTTTAGTCAACGGTTCTGACACACTCAGAAACGTATGTATTTTGCAATTCATTTGCGTCTTCACGCATCACTCATTTTCCAAATGAGTCGGCATTAAATATGTTTGGTCTTCTGGTGGAACCTTAATTCCGCGGTCTGAAATATGTCACTAATATTGTCATACACAATATAGCTTCAAAGTTCTGACACTATCGGAACTACACCAAGTTCACAAAGAACCTCTTGACTTAACATCCTCAGTCATTGTCAAAACAACGACATATTCTGCCTTCGTTTGTAGAATCCGTCACAACATTTAGAACTCTTCTAAATCTAGCATTGTGCTACCTTTTAAACAACACTTAGCCTAATTTTGAGATTGAAATTTTATTTTTATATGTGACAAAACCAATATCGGTGCAACACCTTACAGCGATTTGTTTGTCATTTCTCCATACAAAACTATTTATATATCCTTGGTTCTTCTAAAGTACACAGGGATATTCTTACTGTTTGTCCAATGATTATCACATGAATCATTCTGGTATATGCTCCTAACATTTTAGAGCACAGGACATCTGATTGTGTACATATTAATTGTGATCTAAATCACTCATGTGTTTTTACTCATTGAGTGTCAGATACACTCAAGTTTTGTTAAAACTTCACATGACAAGAACATTTTCTTAATATTTCTATATTGAACTACTTCAATATCCTTTCTATGTACTTTGACTTAAACTTATTATGTGTTTCAATCTATCTTCATAGATCTTGACACTAAATATGTTTCAGTCCATATCCTTTCATTGAAGTTAATTCTCAATGAAACCTTTTATAATCAAGTATATAATTACATCATTTATAACCAACTATATGTATCTACATAAAGTATTATATATATGTCTCAGCGCTCCCACTTAATTTCTTGCAAATGCAAGCCTCTTCATCGTTTCTGATGAAATAAAAAACTCTTTGACTATTTCATCCGGTGAAGATTCCAACTCCGTGATACTCACTTCATCCAATTGAAGTTCGTTTACCTATCTAGTATTCCACGGACTAGCAAAACAATTGGTTGTATCTTGTATACACCTTTAATACACACTTCTGTTAAGTAATGTATTTTGCCATCCTACTATCATATCTCATGAAAGAAATATGTAGCGATTACTAGAATAATCCACATAGACTATAAGCATTGCTACGGAAGATCTAATCTTATCGTAGTCAACTCTTTGAACTTTGTCGTAAACAACTTTTTGACAAGTCGAGCTTATTCAAGGATATTCCATCCAAGTCCATCAATTTTATAGATCCGTTTACTTTCAAAAAGTATTCATCTATCTTGGATTTCATGACGTATAGCCATTTTAACGGAGTCAGGGCCCATCATAACTTCTTTGTATGTAGTTGGTTTATCATTGTTCAAAAACAATCCTTTGTTCACAAATCATTTATTTGATCACAAAGTAAACCATACCTACAAGGTTCAATAAGTACTTCGATCTCCATGACTATAACATTTTGTAGACATGGGAGCCATGATCGTCGTGGCCGCTTCCGGAACCAATTCCGATGCTGCGCTACTCTGATCATTATGCTCAGGTTCATAAACCTTATCAAGTTTTATTGTCCTCACACTCAAATACTTCGCTAAAAACAATTTCTTGGAAATAAGTAAGAAACATCGACAAACACTTTTGTCTTTGTCTCCATAGTGGAAAGAATTCCCAATCAATTCTGTGGGATAACCAACAAAGACATTCATCCGATTTTGGTTGTAAACTTATTTACTTTATGCTATGCATTCCAAAATTTAAGAAAGGACTATTAGGGTTCATACCCATGCCATAACTCGTATGGTATCATTTCAACGGATCATGATGATGCTCTATTCAGTGTAAAAGCGGTAGTCTCTAAAGCATAATCCACAAAAATATAATGGCATTTAATATTTTATCTCATCATTGACCCAACTAGGTTTGGACACATCTCTCGGATACTCCATCATCACTATGATACTCCAAGAAACGTGAGTTGTAGAACAATTTCATAACTCTCTTAGATGTTCGCTAAAACTCGTAATTCAAATATTTCCACTATGATCCAATCATAGATATTTGACTTTTCTATTACGATGATTTCCACCTCATGCTGAAATTTATTTGAATCCATTCAAATGTTTCAAACTTCTTCCTTATCGAATATATCCACATATATATACTCAATTCATTGTTGGAAGTTTTCATGAAGTAGAAGAATCTCCCGCACAACCTATGCCCAGTGAACCACATACATCATCATGTATTTTTCCACTAAGTTAGTTGCCCGTTCAACTCTTGGCCTATGAACGGTATTTCAGTCATTCTCTTTAGAAAAAATTTGCAAGCGCCAAACGATTCAAAAATCGAATGACTCCAAAAATCCATTTGCATGGAGTTCCTTCATGCGTTCCTTTCTAATATGACCTAAATTGCGGTTCCACAAATAAGTGGAATTCAAATCATTTGCCTTATGGCATTTTAGCATCAGTATTATGTATGTGTGTTTCACCATTAAGATTTATAATAACTTATCCATCGTACATGGAGTAATGTCATAATTTGAACAACTCATTGTTTTCATTTGACCAGAGCAAAATAACAATTATTAAGTTCTTTATTATAAATTCTAAGGGCTAGATAGGATGCCAATGACGAACATAATAACACTTTATTTTTGTTCCAGAAGTGCATTCCTATCATATTCCTTGTCAGTCACTTAGGCCATTGTATTCTTGTATTGCGTTGTTTTGTATGACATTTCATACCAACCAATATGGTACTAATACCCAAGAATTTCATTGTGTGACCAAACTAGGAATACAACCATAACATGTATATCATGTATATACACCTGAGCTAGACTTTCTAGTCTTCTCTTTTCTTTCTGCCAAAATATCTTTTGTAGTTTCTCTTTTAGCTTTCCTCATTATTCAGAAAATACTTCACCTTCAATAACTTCTAGGTTTGTTGGTCAAATACCAATAACCTTGAGGTTCTTACTTTGAAGTTGATCATCATATGACAAGTGTTTCAGATTTCACTATTAGTAACTTTGTAATATGATGAACAATTTCACTCATAATTTTATCCATCATATCATGATGACTTTTCCGAGACCATGTCTGTACATGCTAGGCTCGTAAAGTTTAACCTTAGTATTCGCATGTGCAAATCTGGCTTGCACCCATTGTGTGCACACGTAGAATCTATAACACCCGATCATCACGTGATGCTACGAAACGACGAGTCTTAATTAGCAACGGTGCATACTAAGGACGATCACTTCATGGATATGCGAATATCGTTAGTGCCCCAATAGTTGGAGGATTGGGACGCCTTGCGTCTTCAACCTTCCTACATTCCCATAAAACTTATGAGTTTATGTAGTCTCACCAAATTATATTCTATCATCTTGCAATAAGGTCTTAGATATCACATATATCTCATACCTTGATTATTTCTGAAAACAAAATTTTCAGCTCCTTACTTTTCAAACAGATTTGAACTTCAAGTTTCACGGAGACAAGATAACTTTAGGTACTAATTGAAACCATAGCTCTTTGAATCAACAATGTGAGGTTTACTAAAAGTTTGCAATAGGACTTAATCATTTCTTGATTCTTTAACAATACGGTACCAGTCCGTAAAGTTTCTTGTCAGATTTTAACAGTATTTCTATCTCAATTACAAGACTAGCGCTTGGTAGAAAACGGATGCCAATACTACAAATTAATTCAAAATACTACTCAGACTATGTTTATGATAATTAGTTCATGTTTTAATCTAATTACTAATGAACTCCCACTTAATACAACATCCCTCATAGTTGTTAAGTGGTACACGATCCACATCCACTACACCAAAACCGATCATCACGTGAGATGATGTAGCTTCAATGGTGAACATCAACATGTTGATCATATCATCCATATGACTCGTGTTCAACCTTTCGGTTTCCGTTGTCCCGAGGCCATGTCTGTACATGCTAGGCTCGTCAAGCAAACCCAAGTATTCCGCGTGTGCAACATGGCTTACACCCGTTGTATGTGAACGTTGAGTCTATCACATCCGATCATCACGAGATGCTTCGAAACGACGAACTATATCAACGGTGCATACAAGGGGAGAACACTTTATTATCTTGATATTAATGTGAGGGATCATCTTATAATGCTACCGTCGCGTTCTAAGCAAAATAAGATGCATAAAGGATTAACATCACATGCAATTCATATGTGATATGATATGGCCCTTTAGTCTTTGCGCCTTCGATCTTCATCTCCAAAGCACGGACATGATCTCCATCATCAACGGGCATGATCTCCATCATAGTCGGCGTAGCGTCAAGGTCCATGGCGCCGTCTTCATGGTTGTTCACCTCATGTAGCAACTATTACAACTACTTTGAAATACTACTCAACATGAAATTTAAAGACAACCATAAGGCTCCTGCCGGTTGCCACAATACAATAATGATCATCTCATACATATTCATCATCACATTATGGCCATATCACATCACCAAACCCTGCAAAAACAAGTTAGACGTCTCTAATTTGGTTTGCATATTTTACGTGGTTTAGGGTTTTCGAGTGAGATCTAATCTACCTACGAACATGAACCACAACGGTGATACTAGTGTTGTCAATAGAAAGAGTAAATTGAATCTTCACTATGGTGGGAGAGACAGACACCCGCAAAGCCACTTATACAATACAAGTTGCATGTCAAACGTGGAGCAAGTCTCATGAACGCGGTCATGTAAAGTTAGCCTGAGCCGCTTCATCCCACCATGCCACAAAGATGCAAAGTACTCGAACTAAAGACAACAAAGCATCAACGCCCACAAACAATTGTGTTCTACTCGTGCAACCATCTATGCATAGACATGGCTCTGATACCACTGTAGGGATTCGTTGCATAGAAAACAAAAAAATTCCTACCGCGAGAACGCAATCCAAGCCAAGATGCAATCTAGAAGACGGGAGCAACGAGGGGATGATCAAGACTCACCCTTGAAGATTTACAAAGCCTACAAGAGTAGGTTCTTGTTGCTGCGGTAGACGATCACTTGCCGCTTGCAAAAGCGCGTAGAAGATCTTGATCACGGTGCCACAATCGGGCAGCACCTCCGTACTCGGTCACACGTTCGGTGTTGATGAAGACGACGTCCTTCTCCCCGTTCCAGCGGGCAGCAGAAGTAGTAGATCCTCCTCGGAGTCCCGGCAGCACGACGGCATGGTGGCGGTGGTGGTGGAGAACTCCGGCAGGGCTTCGCCTAAGCGTATGCGGGAGAAGTGGTGGAGGAGGAGAGGCTAGGGTTTGGGAGAGGGGGTGGCTAGGGCACCGGCCATGGGCAGCCCTAGGTGGTGCGGCCAAGAGTGGGCAGCCCCCTCCCTCTCCTCCTCATTATATAGGTGGAAATCCCCAAGTGTTGGTATCCAAGTCTTCGAATAAGACCCGAAACCAAAACCTTCCATAGGGACAAAACCTACCCAAGGGGGGAATCCCACTCAAGGTGGGACTCCCACCCCTTCCTTGGGGGGTTTGGCCGGCCACCCTTGGGGAGTCCACCTTGGACTCCTCCCCTTTAGGGTTGGCTGGCCATGCAAGGTGGAGTCCACTTTCCATGGTGATTTCTTCCGGACTTTTCTAGAACCTTCTAGAACCTGCCATAAATGCACCGGATCATTTCCAAACTTAGAATATGACTTCCTATATATGAATCTTATTCTCCGGACCATTCCGGACCTCCTCGTGATGTCCTGGATCCCATCCGAGACTCCGAACAAAACTTCGAACTCCATTACTTATCCCATATCTACTTAAATGACATCAAACCTTAAGTGTGTCACCCTACGGTTCGCGAACTATGTAGACATGGTCGAGATCTCTCTCCGACCAATAACCAATAGCGGGATCTGGAGATCCATAATGGCTCCCACATATTCAACGATGACTTAGTGATCGAATGAACCATTCACATACGATACCAATTCCCTTTGTCACGCGATATTTTACTTGTCCGAGGTTTGATCATCGGTATCTCTATACCTTGTTCAACCTCGTCTCCTGACAAGTACTCTTTACTCGTACCGTGGTATGTGGTCTCTTATGAACCATTCATATGCTTGCAAGCTATTTAGACGACATTCCACCGAGAGGGCCCAGAGTATATCTATCCGTCATCGGGATGGACAAATCCCACTGTTGATCCATATGCCTCAACTCATACTTTCCGGATACTTAATCCCACCTTTATAACCACCCATTTACGTAGTGGCGTTTGATGTAATCAAAGTACCTTTCCAGCATAAGTGATTTACATGATCTCATGGTCATAAGGACTAGGTAACTATGTATCGAAAGCTTATAGCAAATAACTTAATGACGTGATCATATGCTACGCTTAATTGGGTGTGTCCATTACATCATTCACATAATGATATAACCTTGTTATTAATAACATCCAATGTTCATGATTATGAAACTAATCATCTATTAATCAACAAGCTAGTTAAGAGGCTTTACTAGGGACTCATTGTTGTTTACATAACACACATGTATCAATGTTTCGGTTAATACAATTATAGCATGGTATATAAACATTTATCATAAACATAAAGATATATAATAACCACTTTTATTATTGCCTCTTGGGCATATCTCCAACACAAGGCATCCCCTTCTTCATCGACAACATCATCAGGTTCCTCCCCTGAAACTATATTTTTATTCAGTCACATCTTATGTGCTTTGCTTGGAGCGTCGGTTTATTTTTATTTTTGTTTTTGTTTGAATAAAATGGATCTTAGCATTCCTTGTGTGGGAGAGAGACACGCTCCGCTGTTGCATATGGACAAATATGTCCTTAGGCTTTACTCATAGTATTCATGGCGAAGGTTGAATCTTCTTCGTTAAATTGTTATATGGTTGGAATCGGGAAATGCTACATGTAGTAATTCTAAAATGTCTTGAATAATTTGATACTTGGCAATTGTTGTGCTCATATTTAAGCTCTTGCATCATATACTTTGCACCCATTAATGAAGAAACACCTAGAGCTTGCTAAATTTGGTTTGCATATTTGGTCTCTCTAAAGTCTAGATAATTTCTAGTATTGAGTTTTGAACAACAAGGAAGACGGTGTAGAGTCTTATAATGTTTACAATATGTCTTTTATGTGAGTTTTGCTGCACCGGTTCATCCTTGTGTTTGTTTCAAATAACCTTGCTAGCCTAAACCTTGTATCGAGAGGGAATACTTCTCATGCATCCAAAATCCTTGAGCCAACCACTATGCCATTTGTGTCCACCATACCTACCTACTACATGGTATTTCTCCGCCATTCCAAAGTAAATTTCTTGAGTGCTACCTTTAAATTTCCATCATTCGCCTTTGCAATATATAGCTCATGGGACAAAATAGCCTTAAAAACTATTGTGGTATTGAATATGTACTTATGCACTTTATCTCTTATTAAGTTGCTTGTTGTGCGATAACCATGTTTCTGGGGACGCCATCAACTCTTTGTTGAATATCATGTGAGTTGCTATGCATGTTCGTCTTGTCTGAAGTAAGGGCGGTTTTCACAATCAAATGGTTTGAGTATGCATACTATTAGAGAAGAACATTGGGCCGCTAACTAAAGCCATGAATCATGGTGGAAGTTTCAGTTTGGACATAAAACCTCAATCTCTTATGAGAATATTAACTGTTGTTGAATGCTTAAGCATTAAAAGAGGAGTCCATTATCTGTTGTCTATGTTGTCCCGGTATGGGTGTCTAAGTTGAAGAATGATCAAAAGCGAGAAATCCAATGCGAACTTTCTCCTTAGACCCTTGTACAGGCGGCATAGAGGTACCCCATTGTGACACTTGGTTGAAACATATGTTATGCAATGATAATCAGTGTTAACCCAAGCTAATTAGGACAAGGTGCGAGCACTATTAGTACGCTATGCATGAGGCTTGCAACTTGTAAGATATAATTTACATGATACATATGCTTTATTACTACCGTTGACAAAATTGTTTCATGTTTTCAAAATAAAAGCTCTAGCACAAATATAGCAATCAATGCTTCCCTCTGCGAAGGGCCTTTCTTTTACTTTTATGTTGAGTCAGTTCACCTATCTCTCTCCACCTCAAGAAGCAAACACTTGTGTGAACTGTGCATTGATTCCTACATACTTGCATATTGCACTTGTTATATTACTCTATGTTGACACTATCCATGAGATATACATGTTATAAGTTGAAAGCAACCGCTGAAACTTAATCTTCCTTTGTGTTGCTTCAATACCTTTACTTTGGTTTATTGCTTTACGAGTTAACTCTTATGCAAGACTTATTGATGCTTGTCTTGAAGTACTATTCATGAAAAGTCTTTGCTTTATGATTCATTTGTTTACTCATGTCATTACTGTCGTCGTGGCGAACGAGCAGATGCCATAGGATGGCTTAGATTGGGGCCGAATGGACGCTAGAGGATTCGGGGGAGGGTTTGCGACTAGATGGGACGAACTTCCGGATGCTTTCCTCAAGAACACAACCAAAGGCCGGTATGCAAGAAGAGAGACAAAAGGAAGAACTCTTTTCTAGATCGCTTGCTTCATTGATCTCAACATGGTTACAAGTGCTTGAATACAAGTTCTATCGTCTAATCTCCTCTGGGGACACGCGCCTGTATGAGGCAGTACCCCCTCTCCTTATATAGGGGAGAGGGTGGCTTACAGAACAAGGAACCCTAATGGCATCTTTGACTGGACAAACTACTTTACAAAGCTACTTTAATCACAGATGACGCCGGAGTCTTCTTTAATCAGGGACGCTGACGTCCTCCGGCTTCTTTCAGCGTCATCTCTCTCTTTGGTGCCAGGGCTCTGATTAAAGCCGCTTTGCTTAGCTCATCCTTGTCTTCTTGCTCTGAAGAGAATCTTTGACCAGTCCTGCCGACAGGCCCTTCTCTCCGGTATCTTCTTTACTGGGTTCCGGCATTCCCCCTTGGGGATACCGGCTTACCTTCACTTAGCCCAAACTCTTATCTTTGCTTTCCGGTAAGAATATTAAACCGGTATCTCGATGGCTCAAACCATCCGGTTTGGCATGCCTTTGGCATACCGGGGGTTATCCCCCCAATATTAGTCCCCGAAGCTGGTATAGTCTGGCGGATTCTATCCTACAGACCATGCCAGGTTTTCATGTTTCTAGGATACCGGTTTAATCTCTCCGGCTCTGAGCTTGGATCCGGCATCTTTTCCCTTATTTGTCTTTTCTCTCTTTGCAAGGCATCTCCCGGCATCTCTTTTCTCCGGTATCATTCGCATTTACTCTTTCCTCGGCGAAGTCGAGAATATTTCGGGCCCCGCGCCTGTCAGTGACATGCGCACTGTTAACTGGCGCGCCAGTGTCAGTTGTCACTTTGCTTCGACTCCCGCGCGCTCATTAAATGCACCACTGCGGATCCCACTAGCCACTTCGGATCTTGTGTATGCCTCCGTGTGGCTTCTTGTTTTTCGCGTGTACTTCCTCGCCACGTGGCGGCCCATGGTGCGAACCGTTGCGGGCCGCGAGGCGAACCGCCGTGGCCCGGCGGTTTTCGGCCCATCTTCTCTCTTCTTTTATAAAGACAACCGCCCTTTCTTCTTCCTCTTCTCGCATTCCCCAACCTTCGCGCACAGTGCTCCTCGCCTCTGCGCCTTTGCCGCTCTTCGTCCGCTGTCACTCGCTTGAGCTTTGTCGCCCGGCGAACTCACGCCGCGTTTCCGCCGGACCTCGCCGTGCGGAAATCTTCCGCAGCACCTCCGTCGCGCCCGCAGCATTCTTGCTTCTTCGCGTCCTTCTCCGCCTCGCCGTCGACAGTGCTCGTCTGCGACCGTAGGTCCGCTCCTTCACCGGCGAACGTCTTCCCCAGCGACTGCGCCGCTCGAGGTTAGTGCCAATCTCACTTCGCTTGCTATCTGCTCGCTTTCTAGATCTTGGGTCGATGGTGTTCTTATTTCCTCTTTTTCTTTGATTTTCTTCTTACTCGTAGATCTTCGCCCGGGGTTCAACTGTGGGATTTCTGTTTTTTCGCCTCCAAACCAATGTCTGGCGAGGAATCTTCCTCTGCTTCTTCTTCTTCCTCCTCCCGTAGCCAGCGTAGACAATCTTCTGGTGGGTCTAGGGCTTCAGATCCGATGGATACTGTTGTGGGTATACTTCATGGGTGTACCATCGACAGTGCCTAGATCCGGCAAGCCCGGGTGGCCCACAGATGGTGATGAGGCATGTGGCCCATCGGGCGGCCCAGTTGCTGTTGATCGTGAAGGAAGAAGTCCGGCCCAGGATCAGTAAGCCGGATCCATACCGACATTAGGAGGAACCCGGATCCGCGGAGGCCCGTGAGGAACCCGGATCCAGTACGACGTATATGGAAGGCGGATCCATGACGTGCACGGCAAGATATTGTACCGTAGCTAGGCTATCTGTAATCCGGCTAGGACTCTCCATGTAAACCCTAGATCCGTGCGCCTTTATAAGCCGGATCCTGGGAGCCCTAGAGGCAGAACAACAAATCATTGTAACATCGCGAAAGCGCCCAGATAATTCCAGACAAGCAGCAGTAGGCCCTGTCATCGTGCAGGTGTTCCGAAGCTGGGTAAATCGCGTACCACCGTCCCGTGTGCACTCCACCCTATGGCCCCTACTTCTTCTCCCCCTCGTGAGGATCCCTCCTCCGAGGAACCGACTACATTGGTCCGAAGTGCTTTGGCAGGATGATTCGAGAGGAACCAAAGCCAAGGATGAACCTCAAGCTACCCGGAAATCTGAAGCATTATGATGGCACCGAAAGGCCGGATACCTGGATTGAGGATTACTATAATGCAGTAACCTTTGCCGGAGGAACCCCTAACATCGCCTGCCGCATGCTCCAGTTGTACCTTGTAGGTCCAGCCCGGATCTGGCTCAGTGACCTTGAGAAGAACTCCATCTTTTGCTGGTTCGACCTGAAGACCGCTTTCGAGAAACACTTCAGAGGCACCTACAAAAGACCTGCCACGGCAAGCGACCTGCAAGCCTGCATCCAGAAGAAGGGAGAAACTTCAAGAAACTACCTCACACGATGGTTGGCATGCAGGAACGAGTGCGAAAACGTAGACCACACCACCGCCATGTACGCTTTCATTGGTGGACTGCAGAGGGGAGGATTGCTGAGGCATACGCTCACTCGTTTGGCTAACTCAAGCAAGCTGACTTTGGATGAGATGATCTCCATTGCCAGTGATCACACTGCCGCCGATGATGACGCAAGCGGTGATCTCACAGCTACAGCAATCCCCCTGCATCAACAAAAGAAGAACCGTGATAACGGTAGCAGCAGCAGCCATAAGCGCAAGAACCCTGATGACCAGAAGAGTGGTGGATCCGAGATGGTCGCCATGGCGTTTCAACGCGGAGGTTCAGGAGGCGGAAGAGGACGCGGACGTGGAGGCGGAGCCGGCAGGGGTCAGCAGCATACCACTGAGGTCACGGCTGGCGGATCCCGCGCCCCGTAAACCTACGAGGAGTACAGAGACATGCCCTGCCTGGCCCACCTGGATCCGGTTACAGGGAAGTCCACTCACACCAACCGCAACTGCAAGTGGGTCAATGATCTAAAGAACGACCCGGAGGCAGGATACAAGCGCGCCCGGAAGCACCGCCCACGCGGCAAAGGTGGCAAGGGCAAGAACAAGGACAAAGAGGAAGATAGTTCCGAGGCGATGGATGAGGATGATAACTCGCCGGATCCCAAGGCAGGATCCGCAGGTAAATCCAACCCATTCGATAAAAAGAGCGTGGGGGCTTACCACACTTTCCTCGGGACACCAACAGTCCGCGCTACCAAGTCAGCCACCCGGATCCTGAACGCCATAGTTCCGGCTGTGCCGCAGTACGTCAGGTGGTCGGAAATCCCGTGCACATTTGATAGGAAGGATCACCCCGCAATTGTGCCAAAAGAATGCTACGCCTTGGTTGTAAGTCCCCGCATAGATGGGTATGACTTCTCCAAGTGCCTCATGGATGGCGGAGCCAGCCTGAACATCATGTACCTGGAGACTCTAGAGCGGATGAACCTCACCAAGGAACAGCTCAAACACAGCAACACTGAGTTTCATGGCGTGGTTCCGGGTAAGAAGGCGAATTCCCTCGGCAGCATCACACTTCCCGTGGCTTTTGGCGATGTTCATAATTTCCGCGAAGAAAAGATCATGTTTGAAGTTGTGCCCTTCAAGAGCTCCTACCACGTCATCTTCGGCAGGCCCACCTACCACAAGTTCCACGCCAGAGCGTGCTACATCTACAACAAGCTCAAGATTCCGGGTCCTAAAGGTATGATTACCGTATCCGGAGACTACAAAAAGGCTCATGAGTGCGAGTTAGGCGAAGCCGCCTTCGCAGAGTCTGTGATATCTGGAGAAAAGCTGAAAGGCTACAGAGCCGCGGTGGATCCGACTGAGATGCAGACCACCAAGAAGCAGATCTCCGAACAGAAAACCTCCTTCAAGGCCGCGATAGAAACCAAGAAGCACGACCTCATCAAAGGCGACTCTTCCAAGCAGGTTTCAGTCGGAGCCAACATGGACCCCAAATAGGAAGACGCGCTCGTCGAGTTCCTCCGCGCTAACATGGATATCTTCGCATGGCAACCTTCTGACATGTCCGGAGTACCTAGGGAACTCGCCGAGCACTACCTCAACATAAATCCGGGGGCTAAACCGGTGAAGCAAGCTATGCGACGCTTTGGAGATAAGAAGCGCCGCGCCATAGGAATGGAACTAGCAAAGTTACTAGAAGCAGGTTTTGTAATAGAAGTTATCCACACCGATTGGGTCGCGAATCCCGTCCTTGTACCCAAAAAGAACACTGAAATACTAAGAATGTGCATCGATTACTCTGGCTTGAACAAGCATTGCCCGAAGGATCCGTTCCCCTTGCCGCGCATTGACCAAGTCATTGATTCGACGGCGGGGGCGGAACTTCTGTGTTTTCTTGATGCGTATTCAGGGTACCATCAGATCCGGATGAAGGAATCCGACCAAAAGGCGACTTCATTCATTACCCCGTTTGGTACTTACTGCTATGTTACTATGCCTTTTGGTTTGAAAAATTCAGGTGCCACCTACCAACGTACGATGCAGCGGTGCCTGAAGGACCAAATTGGCCGGAACGTGCACGCTTACGTCGACGACATCGCGGTCATGACCCGGAAAGGATCCGACTTGATCAGCGACCTCACAGAAACCTTCGACAACCTCCGCAGGTACAAGATGATGTTGAATCCGCTGAAGTGCATCTTTGGCGTGCCAGCCGGAAAACTCCTTGGCTTCATAGTCTCTCACCGAGGCATTGAGATTAACCCGGAAAAGATCAAGGCAATCCTGTGTATCAAACGGCCAACTTGTCTCAAAGATGTGCAACGACTAACTGGTTGCGTCGCAGCAATCAGTAGGTTTGTTAGCCGTCTTGGCGAGAAGGCGCTACCTTTGTACAAGCTGCTGAAGAAAACAGACAAATTCGTCTGGGACGACGCAGCCGACGCAGCCCTTCGGGGGTTGAAGGAAATACTCACCTCCCCACCTATCTTGGCAGCCCCAGCAGAGTCAGAGCCAATGCTCCTTTATCTGGCAGCTACCAACAAAGTCATCAGCCTCGTCATCGTGGTGGAGCGAAAGGAAGAAGGTCATGAATATGACGTCCAAAGGCCTGTCTATTACATTAGCGAGGTGCTGACGGAGTCAAAGCAAAGATACCCTCACTTTCAGAAGCTAGCCTATGGAGTGTTTCTAGGCAGCAGGAAGCTGAGACACTACTTCCAAGAGCACCCAGTAACAGTTGTGAGCAAAGCTCCGCTGTCAACAATTCTTAACAACGCTGACGCAACAGGACGTATGGCTAAATGGGGCATCGAATTATCCGCCTTCGACATCGCATACAAGCCTAGGACCGCGGTTAAATCCCAAGTCTTGGCAGATTTCGTCGCAGATTGGACAGAAGCTCCGGATGCAAGTCTGGAGCCGGAACCAGAAACATGGGTCATGCACTTCGATGGATCCAAGCAGCATCAAGGCTCAGGAGCCGGAGTCACCCTGAAGTCCCCTACCGGAGAAGAACTGCAGCATGTTCTGCAGATCCACTTCGAAGCTACAAACAACATGGCGGAATACGAGGCTCTACTACACGGTCTGCGCATCGCTAAGGAAATTGGGATCAAGCACATCATATGCTGTGGAGATTCCGACCTGGTGGCACAACAAGTAGCCGGAACCTGGAACGCCAGAAACTCCGTCATGGCGGCCTACAGAGACGAAGTTGATGAGATCGCCAAGTGCTTCCTCGGATACGAAGTCAAGTACGTCAGAAGAGACGATAACACAGCGGCAGACATGCTATCCAAGCTCGGATCCGGCAGGAAGCAAATTCCGCCTGGCATTTTCCTGGAGCATCTCCGGATACCCTCGGTGAAGGGCGCTAACCCGGAAAACCCAGAGGTGGCAGTGTCTCCGGCTAGGGAGGTGATGGCTATCATTCCGGCTTGGACACAGCCTTTCCTGGATTACCTCATCGGTCAGAAGCTGCCAGAGGACGAGGTCCTCGCGCGACAGATCGTCAGACGAGCAAGATCCTACACAGTTGTTGATGGACAGCTCTACAAACGAAGTGCAGCAGGGGTATTTCTCAAATGCGTCTCCAATCAAGACGGCATTGAAATCCTCAGAGAGATCCATGCAGGGGACTGCGGGCATCATGCCGCCCCCAGGTCACTCGTTGCAAAAGCTTTTCGGCTAGGTTTTTACTGGCTCACAGCTAAAGAAGATGCTGACAAAATAGTCAAGACCTGCCGAGGTTGTCAGTACTACGCTACTCAACCAAACGCTCCAGCCCAAGAGCTGAAGACCATACCTATCACCTGGCCATTTGCGGTCTGGGGGCTCGATATGGTTGGTAAGTTAAAAAGATCATCTCCTGGCGGTTTTGAATACCTTACGGTTCTTGTTGACAAATTCAGCACGTGGATCGAGGCAAAGCCAGGGAGACAAGCCGATGGGGCTACGGCACTAAAATTAAATGCAGCCTCGTGATGAGATTCGGCATCCCACACAGCATAATCACGGATAATGGCACAAACTTCGCTCAAGGAGAGTTGAGGGATTATTGTGAGACAGTAGGGATACGGCTGGACCTTGCATCTGTGGCTCACCCACAATCCAACGGTCAAGTCGAAAGGGCTAATGGCCTAATATTATCAGGAATTAAACCGCGCCTTGAAGAACCGCTGCGACGAGTAGCCGGAGCTTGGGCTGATGAGTTGGAAGCTGTTTTGTGGAGTTTACGAACTACCCCTAACATATCAACAGGGTTTACCCCATTTTTCCTGGTATACGGATCCGAAGCCGTGCTTCCCTCCGACATCATCCACGATTCACCGCGAGTTTCCGCCTACAATGAAGAAACAGTTGATGAGGCCAGACAGCTATCTGTGGACCTGATCGAGGAAGCTCGGAACCTAGCTGACCAGCGCTCCGCCATCTACCAGCAGAAGCTCCGACGTTATCACAGTCGTCGAGTTAGGAATCGCTCCTTCATGGCAGGAGACCTGGTCCTCCGCCTTCGACAGGTGAAAGACCATAAGCTGCAATCTCCATGGGAAGGACCTTTCGTCGTTAGCAAAGTGCTTCATAACGGGTCGTACTACCTTGTTGATTTCCGCGAGCTGAGGGATAGACCTGCTAATTGGCACCGGAAACGCAAGCGTGAGGATCCGGATGACATCTACGATGAGACAGATCGCCCTTGGAACATCGCACAGCTACGTCCTTTCTACACTTAGCATATTTTTTTTCGAGTTACAAACTCTGTAATAATTATACATGATCAATGAAATAAAGCTTATGGTTCACTCTCCGAGTCTTTTACCTCCTTTACTTGTTCATTTTTAGATCATGTATGTTTTCCGACTAAAACCGCAGAGCTGGATTTTTCCGCCTAGGCGTGTATGAAAGTTGTGATTTTCAAAAATCGACCTTTAGGACGTAAGCTTAAGTTTTCTGATTAAATTGTTATCTGTTGCGAACTCGTGGATTCCTAGTAGCGATTTCCGGCACCTATGCCTGGGGGCTTGTTTCCACGGTTATGGACGGATTGCCATTGGGCTTCGTCACCGCTGGCGAGTGTTTCCGGCTAAGGTCCTCCG
This sequence comes from Lolium perenne, assembly GCF_019359855.2. Lineage (NCBI taxonomy): Eukaryota > Viridiplantae > Streptophyta > Magnoliopsida > Poales > Poaceae > Lolium > Lolium perenne. The sequence goes on along the minus strand of NC_067247.2, from coordinate 25,356,621 downwards.
GCTCGTGGAAGGTCAAGCGGGCAAGCCGGAAAAACAATAAAATCAGCACTTGCTTTCCAACATAAAACGAAACATGCGCATAACATTAACGGATAGCAGGATAAGTGTTTCCGCCCCATGCATAGTTGTTTCGTTTCCTAGCTACTTAAGAATTAAAAGTCTTATTACAAACCCACTCTGGGGCCAAAATGATGCAACTTGTTTCATTGTCTAAACAGGAACTCTACTCGGAGTCCTCTTCTTCAGATTCCTGGTAGGCAGAGCCGTCGTCGTCACTGTCACCGGATCCGGCTTCGGAGTCGTCACCAGAGTTTCCTCCGGAATGCTCGACGCTCGACCCGGAGCCTTCCCCATAATACTCCGGCTCACCTTCCTCCTCCTCCTCTGCATCGGAAAATCCCTTGGGCAGGTCGTGTTTATTATACCAGAACGAGTGATCCACTCGCCTGACAAACAATTGCTCATAGCCTTGGGTTTCCGCAAGGAGGGCACCCATGTCGGAACCCTTGGGGGCTCCGCGTGCAACATTCGCCAAGTTGAGCAAGGGGAAGTGAGCCTTGCAGGTGGCCAAGACCAGGGAGGCGACTCCGCGTGCGGAAGATTTTTGCCAGTCCTTGATGAAATCCGGCACTTGTTCCATAAGATTGGTCATCGTATCGATGATTGTGGTTTTGGCCTTTTTCAGAGACAGAGTCTTGGCGATTCCGCGACAGGCTTCAAATAACGCGTCAATAGAAATCCGCGCTTCATCGTATGCCTCCGTCCTCTTCAGGTTCGACTCTTTTGACCACTCGAAGCCAAGGCTCACTGTGGAAGAAGGAAGTCCAGTTCCGTTAGAAATAGAGCATATAAGGCAGTCGGAACAATGACACGGAAAAAAGCTTACGGAAGATAAGTTGGTCGATGGCCTCCGCCTCCGCCTCCAAAACTTTGTTCTTGGCTACCAAGGAGATCACGCGACCCTGGCTCTTCTCTAGTTTGTCGTTCAGATCCGCCAGGACGCGGGCATGCTTATCGGAGAGCTCCTTCCTCGCCTCAGTCTCCTTGTTGGAGGATTCTTGGATGAAGGTTTTGAGGGATTCATTCTCCGCCTCAAGCACCTTGACCTTGGCGGATAGCTCATCAAACGAGGAGTGCTTGGCAGTTTCTTCTGAAGGCAGAAAGTTGCGCATATTATGCATCCTGAACAACCATGTCAGCACAAAAAGTAAAGACCCGGATCTCGTACCTTGAAGGCGGGTCTCAAGCAGCTGGATAGCTTTTTGGCTATTTTCCGCGTGCTGGCGCAGCCCCTCGATCTCCGTGATTTGCTCCAGCACGTGCACGCGCAGATCTTCGTGCAATTTCCGCGTGGTCTGCGAGGCAGCAAGGAGTTAGTCGGATATTAAAATCTTGGAGGCCAGCGAAGAATTCAAAGTATTGGTATAAATTTCAAATTTCCGCCTAAAAGTACATTTTGGGAAAGCATCGGCTAATACATGTTACACGGAAATATATCACCCAATGCTTGGGGGCTAGTATCACCTGCCGCACTTCCTTGTGCTTGGCGAAAAACTCCTTCAGGCCGTCCTCCAAGTCAGCGAGCTCTCGCATCTCCTCGTCCGGCTTTCCCCACACTTTGTTCAGCATGGTGGAAACTTCCGCGTGACGCTGTGCAAGGGTAAGCTTTTGAAGGGACGGAGTCGGTCGATGGTCGACCCGAGTCGCGTTGGTGACTTGAAGGAGCTTTACCTTTTGCTCCTGTTGATCTTCTGTGGGCTCCGTGAAAGCGGCGCTTGGCTGATCTTGCGGAGGAACAGATGAGGAGGCCCCTTTGGCGGAGTCGCCATGGTGAGCGGAATCTTCAGGAAGGTCATCAAGGTTGATGACATCTTTCGGATCCGGCTTAGAGGCGGATGAAGCCTTGGGCGGAACTTCAACCTCAGGAGTAACAGGAATAGAAGCCGGAGATGGCCTGGCTCTTTTCTTCGGGACCCTTGGGGCCTTGGGGGGCTGGCTTCCGGAGCTTCAGAAAAAACATAAAAGTATAAGAGTTTGAGCGTGAAACCAGAACTTGGATCTCGGAAGTAGGCGCTTACCCGGAAGGCTTGAAGAAATGTTGGATGGCAGGCTGCCCCTTGTTGCTGGTATTAATCAGTGACAAGCGCTTCTTTTCCGCCTCCGCTTTCCGGGTGGCCGCAGTGCTAAGCACTTCGCGGGCGCGCTTCGCATAGGGGCTGGAAGGAGCTGGCTTCTTCCTCTTAGCAGGGCGTGGGGCCTCGGGAGCTTCCGCCTCCGATGCAGCTTCCGGATCCGTGTTGCCGGTGGAAGGAACCCGGAGGAGAGTTCCGAGTTCGTTTTCTTCAAGCGCCTCGAGCTGATGCAAAGTTAAACACTTAGACAAAAAAGTTTGAATGCGAAGAGAGACAATAGACTAAAGTCAAGACGACGTACCGTGGTTCCAGAACCATTCGTGTGAATGTCTTTGTTGCACACGTGAACGTGAAGTTCACGTGGGATTTTGATGAGGAGCCGGATCCTCTTGTCGATGGCGTCGGCGGAGAGATTGTCTTTTGTGGCGCGCATTGGGTCGTCGCGCCCTGTGTATTGGAACATCAGGCGGTCCCTGTGTTGGAGCGGCTGGATCCGCTTGGTAAACCAAGAAAGGGTTAAGTCCTTCCCCGTCATCCCCTCTTCCGTCAGCTTACAGATCCGCCTGACGGCGCGTGAGAGCTGGGTCGATTCGGAAAGGTGGGGGCAGTGCGACCATGCCGGAAGCTCAATGGCGGGGCAGTTCTTGAATGGCGGCAGCTTTCTTTCGCTCGTGGGGTCGGAGACGTCCTTCAAGTAGAAGAAACCCCCAGACCAGTACCTCGCGGATTCGTGGCGGTCGGTGGGGGGGTAGACGCGGCCCGGGCGGATCATGAAGGTGATGGATCCGCATGTAGCTAGTTCGCCGGATCCTCTCCTTCTTGACAGTAAAGTAATATAGGAACAGAGAGAGCTCGGGGGTTACCCGGAGATGGCCTTCGCAGAGGGTGACGTGGTTGCAGATTGCCAGCACGCTGTTCGGAGAAATGTTGTGGGGTTGGAGCCCATAAGTCTTCAGAATCTCTAGGAAGAAGTCTGAAGGCGGAAATGAAAAACCGCGCTCCACCAGTGCTTTCGTCAGCACCATCTCGTTGTCCCCCGGAGCTGGAGCTAGTTCATTTGGAACTGACCTCCAGCTTCCGGGTTGCAGGAAACCCTCCGCCTCGAGGTTCTTCAGCTCCATCTCGGTGGTGGTGCAGGGCCACCACTTCCCTTTGGCTTCGGAGTCTCGTTGGCGAGCTTTCGACTTTTTGATGACCTCTTCCGCCTGGTGCTCCGTTTGATCCGCCCCGGAGGCTTTCTCCGGGTGAGCAGAGGTCCCTTCAGCCTCCTTGCCGGAATCCTTTGAAGGATCCAGCCTGACTGGAACGAAGGGTGGAGGGGCGGAGGAGATTGGGGTCGCCATGATAGGTTCTGAGGTCGGAGGCGGAGTCGTTGAAGACATCTGAAGAAAAGGTTTTGGCGGAAACATTTTTTAGTCAGATCCGACATCGTCAACCTAGCGATCATCCCTACCAACTACGGCAAAGGGTCGAAGCTCGGAGAACTTACCGTAATGGATTCCGCGGTGGTCGGAGTCGCCGGCGACGAGGTTTTCGTACGGTGGCTCGCCGGAGTTAAGAACACGAAGAACACCACGGTGGTGAAATCGCTCCGGTGATGCTCCGGCGAATTTTCCGGCGGGTTCCGGCACGGCGAAGGAGGAGCTCTCGAGTGGCGCTGCGTGGAGAGGTGAGAAGGGGGGGTGAATGAGGAGTTAGGGTTGACGGTGGATATTTATAGGCCGGAGGGACGAGATTCGTGCTCCGCATCCTGTGGTCGGAACGCAAGCGTCGCACCGTTGGATGTGTGACACGTGTCCTAAACCCTAAGCGGTAAAAATGGCTAGAGATAAGTTACCGCACAAATCGCGCGAAAATGGCGCCAGAATTGGCGGAACCGTTTGAGTCTTTTAAGATTCCGGGTAATTGCGTGAGGATAAGTTGGCTCTCATTCGCGAGCAGGGAGTAACCCGGAAATGTTCTTTGGAACGTCGATGGATGAAGTCCCGCAGGATGGGAGCATTTTCCGGCTATAAGTTGGAAAAAGAAGGAAAAGTGAAGTTGGAGTTCTTCAAGTTTCTCCGCGTTACCAACATTTGCCGGAATGACCAGCAAGGCGGAAACTGCAGGTGAAACTCGGAGAACTCCGGGGGCTACTGTTGTGGGTATACTTCATGGGTGTACCATCGACAGTGCCTAGATCCGGCAAGCCCGGGTGGCCCACAGATGGTGATGAGGCATGTGGCCCATCGGGCGGCCCAGTTGCTGTTGATCGTGAAGGAAGAAGTCCGGCCCAGGATCAGTAAGCCGGATCCGTACCGACATTAGGAGGAACCCGGATCCGCGGAGGCCCGTGAGGAACCCGGATCCAGTACGACGTATATGGAAGGCGGATCCGTGACATGCACGGCAAGATATTGTACCGTAGCTAGGCTATCTGTAATCCGGCTAGGACTCTCCATGTAAACCCTAGATCCGTGCGCCTTTATAAGCCGGATCCTGGGAGCCCTAGAGGCAGAACAACAACTCATTGTAACATCGCGAAAGCGCCCAGATAATTCCAGACAAGCAGCAGTAGGCCCTGTCATCATGCAGGTGTTCCGAAGCTGGGTAAATCGTGTACCACCGTCCCGTGTGCACTCCGCCCTATGGCCCCTACTTCTTCTCCCCCTCATGAGGATCCCTCCTCCGAGGTACCGTCGATTAGGCAACGACAGATACCGATTCCGGCAACCAGCAGGGATCCGGTGGCCGCTGATGACCCACAAGTATAGGGGATCGCAACAGTCTTCGAGGGAAGTAAAACCCAATTTATTGATTCGACACAAGGGGAGACAAAGAACACTTGGAAGCCTTAACAACGGAGTTGTCAATTCAGTTGCACCTGGAAACAGACTTGCTCGCAAGAGTTTATCGATAATGCGATTTTATAGCAGTAGCAGTAGTGAAATAACGGCAGCAGAGTAACAGAGACAGCAGTAGTGATTTTAGTAAACAGCAGGATTAAAATACTGTAGGCACGGGGACGGATGACGGGCGTTGCATGGATGAGAGAAACTCATGTAACAATCATAGCAGGGCATTTGCAGATAATAATAAAACGGTGTCCAAGTACAAAGCAATCAATAGGCATGTGTTCCATATATAGTCGTGCGTGCTCGCAATGAGAAACTTGCACAACATCTTTTGTCCTACCAGCCGGTGGCAGCCGGGCCTCAAGGGAAACTACTGGATATTAAGGTACTCCTTTTAATAGAGTACCGGAGCAAAGCATTAACACTCCGTGAACACATGTGATCCTCACATCGCTACCATCCCCTCCGGTTGTCCCAATTCTTGTCACTTCGGGGCCATTGGTTCCGGACAGCGACATGTGTATACAACTTATAGGTAAGACCATAAACAATGAATATCATGATGAAACAATAACATGTTCAGATCTGAGATCATGGCACTCGGGCCCTAGTGACAAGCATTAAGCATAACAAGTTGCAACAATATCATCAAAGTACCAATTACGGACACTAGGCACTATGCCCTAACAATCTTATGCTATTACATGACCAATCTCATCCAATCCCTACCATCCCCTTCGGCCTACAGCGGGGGAATTACTCACACATGGATGGGGAAACATGGCTGGTTGATGTAGAGGCGTTGGCGGTGATGGCGGCGATGATCTCCTCCAATTCCCCGTCCGGCGGAGTGCCGGAAACGGAGACTTCTGGCTCCCGCGACGGAGTTTCGCGATGTGGCGGCGTTCTGGAGGGTTTCTGGCGACTTCGACTTCTCTCTGTGCGTTTTTAGGTCGAGGCCGATAAGTAGTCCGAAGGAGGGCGTCGGAGGCCGGCCGAGGGGGCCACACCACAGGGCCGCGCGGGCCCCCCCTGGGCCGCGCCGCCCTATGGTGTGGGGCCCTCGGGCCTCCACTTCAATTGTCCTTCTGGCTCCGTCATTATTACGGGAAAATAGGGCCTTACGCATAAATTCCGAGGATTTTCCCGAAAGTTGGATTTCTGCACAAAAACGAGACACCAGAGCAGTTCTGCTGAAAAAAGCGTTAGTCCGTGTTAGTTGTATCCAAAATACACAAATTAGAGGCAAAACAATAGCAAAAGTGTTCGGGAAAGTAGATACGTTTTGGACGTATCAACTCCCCCCAAGCTTAGCTTATTGCTTGTCCTCAAGCAATTCAGTTAACAACTGAGCGATAAAAGAACTTTCACGAACACATTTGCTCATATGATGTATATATTCTCATGCTATGGCTAATACTCGAGCAGTTCATAATGAGATATATGCAAATAAGATCATCTAACAGCTATGTCAATCATGGAGAGGTACCAACAATTAATAAGAAGCATCATGAATCATGTATATAAGCAAGATTGCAATGTTCATAAGAGAGTATGATAAAGTGGTATCTCGCTTGCCTGTATTTGATTGGCAAAACATAAATGCCCGGGCACCTCTGGAGTTCATAGAAAGACTAGAAGTAGTGATTGTCAAAAGATAAATGCATCAAAGTTATACCACAATCAATCATATTTTGAGACAAGCATATTGTACTAAGAATGACCGTTGTGCTCTCAAGATAGTGCTCAAAGAAATAATGGAGACACAACATAAAAGTAAAAGATTGACCCTTCGCAGAGGAAGCGAGGGATTAACATGCGCTAGAGCTTTTCATTTTATAAAGACAGGAGTAAAATTATTTTGAGAGGTGTTTGTTGTTGTCAACGAATGGTAATGGGTACACTAACTACCTCGCCAACCGGACTTTCAAGAGCGGCTCCCATGAATTATTGCATATTTATTTGGCACTCCTTCCAACCTTTCTTTCACAAACCATGGCTAACCGAATCCTCGGGTGCCTGCCAACAATCTCATACCATGAAGGAGTGCCTTTTTTATTTTGGTTTTATTATGATGATGACACTCCCCCCAACCTTTGCTTACACAAGCCATGGCTAACCGAATCCTTCGGGTGCCGTCCAACAATCACAAACCATGGAGGAGTGTCTATTTAAGTTAATTAATTCGGAATTTGGGAATCCCATTGCCAGCTCTTTTTGCAAAATTATTGGATAAGCGGATGTGCCACTAGTCCATATGAGAGTCCGTCAAAAGTAAATGGCAAGGTTGAAAGCTAAACACCACATACTTCCTCATGAGCTATGAAACATAAACACAAATTGAGAAGCATTTTGAAGGTTTTAAAGGTAGCGCATGAGAATTTACTTGGAATGGTTTGAAATGCCATGCATAGGTATTTATGGTGGACACTCTGGAATAACTTGGTTTTCATGTGTTTGGAAGTACGAGCAGCGTTCCCGCTCAGTACAAGTGAAGGCTAGCAATAGACTAGGGAGCGACAAATCAAGAGAGCGATGCTTGTCATAATCATGCTTGCGGCAAAATAAATTAACGGAGGCATAAAAGTGATACAAGAACTCTGAAGCAATATAAATCATCGAGGCTTAATTGACTTTTTGTTCAGTCATATGCATGCGTGAGCATGTGCCAAGTCGATATAAATGAATTATTCAGAGGAGGATACCACAATGCCATACTTACTTATGAATAAAACAATGCAAACAAACATACATGACATGCTACTCATATTAATAAATTGGAGCTAATCATGAGAGATCATGAACTACTAGACTTTCTCAAATAACATATACCTCACATGAACCAACTAAGCATGCTCACATGGATGAGTATATGTACAAAAATGAAAACAAATAGAGTTCATACCAGCCTCTCACCACAATCAGATTGTCGTAGATCGTCATTATTGCCTTTTCACTTGTGCAGCTTGGATAATATGAAATGAAAACCACGCTCCAGCCACCGAAGACCATTGAACTCATAAAGAACTTTACAAACCAGAGAAGAACAGCAAATATTTTTGGTGTTTTCAAATTGCAAATAAGAACAAGAGGAAACAAACAAACAAAGCAAAATCTTTTTGGGTTTTCTTATAGCAAACTAGCAATAGCAAATAAAGTGAAACAAATGCAAGAAACTAAAGCAAACAAATGGTGAAGAGAAATAACAGAAATATTTTTGGTCTTTTTGTGTTTTGGGAAGGAAACAAAGCGAAATCAAGAAATAGCAAACTAAAAGAAACACAGAAAAGCGAGATGGCAGAAATCTGCCAAAACCTGACAGCAGTACAGAAATCGATTTTAACAAAAATCTTACGTTGCTCAAATCGAAAAGTGTTCAACTAATGAAAGTTAGATAACAACCTGGGGAACCTACACAAAAATTTGCAGCTCAAAATGACGCCCTGGCTATTTTTGACGATTTTTACAGTAACGTTCCAGAATCTGTTTTCAGGCAGCATTTCCCCAAATATCATCTTCCTCTCATTAGAAAGCCACTCAATCGAACAAAACAAGTATGTACAAGTATCCAGCAACCATAATATGCAAAGAATGAGTGATGCTGGTATACCTCCCCCCAAGCTTAGGCTTTTGGCCTAAGTGGAGTTCAACCCCAACGAGGGTCGTTGTTCCTCGCCGGTGGGTAGTCCATGGAGTAGTCATAGTAAAGCTCTGTGCGAAGAAAAGCGTGGAGGCTCCGCATATCCACCATGTTGATGTGAGGAACTTGCTGCATCGGATGATGAGTCGAGGTGCTCCTCGACCTCTATGTCGTCTCTTGCATGATGGCCTCCTCTCTCTATGTGTGCATCCAGTGCACCTTCTGTAACCGACCAATCTCCCTGGAATCAAGGTTAGACGAACAGTAGCGAGCAATCTTACTAGTTTCTCAGTTTTCTTAGTTATTCTCCAAACTTTCTTATAAAATATTATCTTATAATACATGTTACCCAAGTTGGAGGAATCTGAAATAAATTCATGTTTAATCATAGAGGCTATGTCAAGTTTTTCTATGGGGAACGGAATATCAAAATGATGAGGTTCTACATTATGAAAAACTAGTAAACGAGAGGCGATGAGACCTCCACAAATTCCACCTTTCTCACGGTTAGTAGCAAGTCTATAAGCTATTAATGCCCCCAAATTATAAGACCTACTATTTTGCAGTGCTGCAGCTAGAAAAGCCAAATCCGGGATAGAAAGTTTACCACCAATCCTTTTAGCGAGAACGCACTTGGTAATAAAATAGGCAAAGTAGCGGATAGCCGGGAGTTGAATACTAGTGATTTTACCACTTTCACCTGAGAAACTCCTTCCATCGCAAATCATCTTGTAGAGATCCGAGAGTTCTTGCGGCGATCCCTTTATCTTCTCACATGATCCCCATTGCGGTACTCTAATTGCTGCACAGAAAGCACTAAATGGTAAATTGACAGCTTTATTGTAAATTTTATACTGGACCGTGGGGTTAGATCGCGACCAATTGAACTTGAAGTCCTGCACAAAAGACATAGTTAATTTCACATATTGTCTTGGCTCTCCTTCAACAAAGTCACTCAGCCCTGCACGAGAAATTAGAGTTTGAACATCTTCAAATATCCCCGCGCTTCTCATGAAATCCGCGCACGGGTAGTAAGAGGGTAAACTCCTCTTCACGATTGACTATCATAACTTGTTGGACTTCCAATTCTTGCTGGTTCAAGTGATATCTATTCCACTCCATTTTCTGAAATTTCAACAACCAATATAGAAATTTGATTTGGTGACATATAATTGAGGGAAACTACCATAGGAACTTGCTAGAGTACTAATTATGCATCAAAACTAGTTTCTACCACTTAGAACAAGCATGCAAGCTCACTAAACATGTTACCTACAGCAGCAAAATATTCAAGATATACTCAACCAAACGAAATTCTACTTGGATGGGTGGAGGAGTCACATACCGAAGAGCAAATGTGCCAAATTTGAGAAATCTGGGCTGAGCAAAGAGATCGAAAAATCCGGAGCTCTGGAGCAAAAACGCGAGTGAGAGGAACTTGGTACGAGTTTTTCGGGAGAGAGACTGTGCAGGCGAAAGAGATGACAAAGTGGGGCAGAGGGGGGCCCACACCACATGGTGGCGCGGCCACCTCCTTGGCCGCACCGGCCTGTGGTCTGGCGCCCTCTGGTGCCCCACAGGTCATCCTCTGGTGTTCCCAGGTGCCTCGTCGAAAAATAGGACCAACGGTATAATTTTTGTGAATTTTTGAAAACTTTGAAAAACGCACATTTCTGGGTATTTAGTTTATTATTACGGCCAGGAAAAATTTCGAAATCTTCAAATAACTAAAGAACTTTGCAAATTAAAAGTGCTACAGCAACTAGAGCAAGTGGAGGAAGAAAGATATGTTGTTTACCTCCTCTATGCATATAAAAAGTATCCGTTAACAAGGTTGATCAAGTCTTGTCACCAAATAAATTTTACATAGCATAAGAAGAAATAAACCTCAAATCAATCATGTTACCTTGAATTGTATTGATATGGATCCAATCACGAGAATTTGATATTCTTCCTTAGGCTCATATATAGGACAATCAATAGTTCCCACTTTGATAGTTCTCACATTAGAAATAGTATTAACTCCACACGCTTTCTCAATCTTCTTAGGAAAATAAACGGTATGCTCCCTATCATCAACATTGAAAGTAACCTTTCCTTTATTGCAATCAATAACAGCCCCTGCGGTGTTAAGAAAAGGTCTCCCAAGAATAATAGACATATTATCATCTTCAGGCATTTCCAACACAACAAAATCAGTTAATATTAAGCAGTTAGTAGTAACTTGAACAGGAACATTCTCACATATACCAACAGGAATAGCAGTAGATTTATCAGCCATTTGCAAAGATATATCAGTAGGTATCAACTTATCTAAGTAAAGTCTCTTATAAAGAGAAAAAGGCATAACACTAACACCGGCTCCCAAGTCACATAGAGCAGTTTTAACATAATTATTCTTAATAGAACAAGGAATAGTAGGTATACCTAGGTCGCCCAACTTCTTTGGAATTTTGCCATTGAAAGAGTAATTAGCAAGCATAGTGGAAATTTCCTCATTGGGGATTTTCCTTTTGTTAGTAACAATATCTTTCATATACTTTGAATAAGGAGGCAATTTAATAGCATCGATCAAAGGGATTTGCAAGAATAAAGGTTTCATCCAATCGCAAAATTTATTATAGTGTTCTTCTTCCTTTGATTTTAATTTCTTAGCAGGGAAAGGCATTTGCTTTTGCACCCAAGGTTCTCTTTCATTACCATGTTTCTCAGCAATAAAATCTTCTTTAGTGTACTTTTTATTTTTAGCATGCTTTTCAGGTTCTTCTTCAACCTCTTCTTTATCAGGAGTATCATTCTTATCATTATCATTATCATTATCATGTTCATTACCACTTTCAGTTTCAGCATCAGAAATAGAAATACTATTAGGATCATTAACAGGTTCAGAGGATTCTACAACATTTTTATGTTTCTTCTTCTTTTTCTTCCTAGAATGAGCACTAGGTTCAATGCGTTGAGAATCTTGTTCAACTCTTTTGGGATGCCCTTCAGGATATAGAGGATCCTGGGTAGAGACACCACCTCTAGTTGTTACTTCATAAGCATGTTTCTCTTTAGAATTATTCCCTAACAAGTCATTTTGCACTTTAGTGAGTTGATCAATTTGAGTTTGAATCATTTGAAAATGTTTAACAAGCATCTTAACATCATTGGAGGTTCTCTCCACAATATCATGCAATTCACTAATAGCTTGAGAATTTTCCATTAAATGATTCTCTACTCTCATATTAAAATTTTCTTGCTTAACAATATAATTATCAAACTCATCTAAGCATTGTGCCGGAGGTTTCGAATACGGAATATCTTCCCTAGTAAAGCGTTGAAGGGAGTTTACCTCAATCATGGATGAAGGGGGAATTATCTCACATATATCTTCAATAGGAGGTAGATTCTTCACATCTTCAGATTTAATACCTTTCTCCTTGAGAGACTTCTTGGCTTCCCTCATATCTTCATCATTCAATTTAATTAAACCCCGCTTCTTCAATATTGGAGTTGGAGTCGGTTCAGCGTAGTCCAATCATCATGATTCCGGCTTATTTTAGCCAATAATTCTTCAGCGTCGTCTGGAGTTCTTTTCCTGAAAACACAACCAGCACAACTATCCAGGTATGCCCTAGACTCAATGGTTAGTCCACTATAAAATATATCAAGTAAATCATGCTTTTCCAAATCATGCTCAGGTCGAGCTCTAATAAGAGAGCAGAATCTCGACCAAGCCTCAGGCAATTTCTCTTCATCTCCCTTGATTAAAATTATAAATTCTCTGCAAAGCAATATGTTGAGCACTAGCGAGAAAAGTATTTGCGGAAGAAAACATCAAGCAATTCTTTCGGACTTTTAATAGAATTAGGTGGCAAATTATTATACCAAGTTTTAGCGTCATCCTTTAATGAGAATGGAAATATTTTAGCAACAAAGTAAGTACGCATCTTAACATCATCGAGAAAACAAGCTACTAAGAGTAGATAGCTCAGTCATGTGTTCAACGGCACTTTCTTTTTCAGTACCACAAAAGGGTGTTTTCTCAACAATAGCTACATGAGATAGATCAAGAGAAAAATCATAATCTTTATCCCTAATGTTTATAGGAGATGTGGCAAACTTAGGATCGGGAGACAGTTTATATCTAACGGCATGTTCTGCAAGCAACTTTTTAATTTTTCTTGCATCGGTAGTAGCATTGCATTTTTCAATAAAATCATCATTAAGCTCCACATAATCTTCCTCAGGATCATCACTAAAATAACCAAGTTCGGGTGAACTAACGGGTGTAGTAGCATTAGGAGTTTCAGTATTTTCAATTTGTCTAGACCTAGCAATTGTAGCATCTAGAAAAGATCCCAATGAACCACTATCATCAAGCACAGCAGAAACATTATCAATATTATGAGAGTGTTCAGATTCAGCAGATGTACCCGCATGCGAAGCATGTGGCGGTGAAACAAGTTTATCAATCACGAGATGGTGAATCAAGAGCGAGAGGTATTCAGAATTGTACCTTTTCTTGTAGTGGATGGTAATATGGCGATCTTAGTATCGCGAGGTTTACCCATGATGGAGAATTTGCAGCGAACAATATTAATCCAAGTGAACTTCCAAATAAAGCTATGCTCCCCGGCAACGGCGCCGAGAAAATAGTCTTGATGACCCACAAGTATAGGGGATCGCAACGGTCTTCGAGGGAAGTAAAACCCAATTTATTGATTCGACACAAGGGGAGACAAAGAACACTTGGAAGCCTTAACAACGGAGTTGTCAATTCAGTTGCACTGGAAACAGACTTGCTCGCAAGAGTTTATCGCAGTAACAGTTTTATAGCGATAGCGATAGTGAAATAACGGCAGCGGAGTAACAGAGACAGCAGTAGTGATTTTAGTAAACAGCAGGATTAAAATACTGTAGGCACGGGGACGGATGACGGGCGTTGCATGGATGAGAGAAACTCATGTAACAATCATAGCAGGGCATTTGCAGATAATAATAAAACGGTGTCCAAGTACAAAGCAATCAATAGGCATGTGTTCCATATATAGTCGTGCGGCTCGCAATGAGAAACTTGCACAACATCTTTTGTCCTACCAGCCGGTGGCAGCCGGGCCTCAAGGGAAACTCTTTTGGATATTAAGGTACTCCTTTTAATAGAGTACCGGAGCAAAGCATTAACACTCCGTGAACACATGTGATCCTCACATCGCTACCATCCCCTCCGGTTGTCCCAATTCTTGTCACTTCGGGGCCATTGGTTCCGGACAGCGACATGTGTATACAACTTATAGGTAAGACCATAAACAATGAATATCATGATGAAACAATAACATGTTCAGATCTGAGATCATGGCACTCGGGCCCTAGTGACAAGCATTAAGCATAACAAGTTGCAACAATATCATCAAAGTACCAATTACGGACACTAGGCACTATGCCCTAACAATCTTATGCTATTACATGACCAATCTCATCCAATCCCTACCATCCCCTTCGGCCTACAGCGGGGGAATTACTCACACATGGATGGGGGAAACATGGCTGGTTGATGTAGAGGCGTTGGTGGTGATGGCGGCGATGATCTCCTCCAATTCCCCGTCCCGGCGGAGTGCCAGAACGGAGACTTCTGGCTCCCGCGACGGAGTTTCGCGATGTGGCGGCGTTCTGGAGGGTTTCTGGCGACTTCGACTTCTCTCTGTGCGTTTTTAGGTCGAGGCCGATAAGTAGTCCGAAGGAGGGCGTCGGAGGCCGGCCGAGGGGGCCACACCACAGGGCCGCGCGGGCCCCCCCTGGGCCGCGCCGCCCTATGGTGTGGGGCCCTCGGGCCTCCACTTCAATTGTCCTTCTGGCTCCGTCATTATTCTGGGAAAATAGGGCCTTCTGCATAAATTCCGAGGATTTTCCCGAAAGTTGGATTTCTGCACAAAAACGAGACACCAGAGCAGTTCTGCTGAAAACAGCGTTAGTCCGTGTTAGTTGTATCCAAAATACACAAATTAGAGGCAAAACAATAGCAAAAGTGTTCGGGAAAGCAGATACGTTTTGGACGTATCAGCCGCCAAGAATCCGGTGGACGCTTAGAGTCCGGTAGCTCTAGCCAAGCATCCGGTAGCCACCTAGAAACGAGTAGCTCTGGCCAAGCATCTAGTAGCTCTAGCCAATCATCCGGCGCGGAGCCTTCCCCAATCACTCGTGGAGCCTGGATGGGCTCCAATGTCACTGAATACGAGATCGATTGGCTATACCGATCCCGCAGGATTCTGGAAGGAGTAACCTGCCGGCTTCCCGGTGACGAAATTGTACCGGAGCCCCAGCCCGGTGAACACGTTGTTTTTCTTGCTCATTTTGAGCGTGGCTTCGGCCTTCCTGCCTCTCCTTTTTTCCGGGAGTTCTTAAATTTCTATGAACTCCAGCCTCATCACCTTCCTGGCAACGCCATCTTTTACCTTTCCTGCTACACCACCTTCATGGAGGCCTACATCGGTATTCGTCCCACTCGTGAGACGTTTGCCCGCTTCTTTTCTCTGCGGATTAATTCCGTTCAGGGCAAAGAAATTCCTAAGCCCAAGCCGCCCGTGGAGTGCGGGTCCTGCATCGTTGGCTCCCGCCAGGGGAGTCCTTTCTTTAAGTTCACCGGCCTCGAGTCTTGCCGCGCCTGGCAAGGAACTTTCTTCTACGTGAAGAACAATGGCCGCGCAAATCTCATTGATCTTCCGCCGTTCCAAGTGGGGCCTCCCAGTAGAGCCAACTGGAGTTACAACCCGAAGACGGATCATATCGAAACCAACCGGGTGGTACGCTTCATGGCCTCTTTGAAGAAAGGGACCAACATCTGCTCGGATGATATCATCCGCACTTTTATTTCGCGCCGGGTGCTTCCTCTTAAGCGCCGGGTGCATAGGATGAGCGAGATGTACGGTCCTGGCGATCCCACCAAGATCACAGGCCGTCCCCTTAGCAAGAAGGACGTCGTGCGCAAGGCTAAGCAGATCTGCCAAACTGCTATGCCGTTTGACTGGGAATGGGGCCTCCTTCCCCTCAGCACTACTAACCCTCCGACCCAAGAAGTAAGAGATTACGCAATTAGGGCTGGTTTTGCCGGTAACTTTTTGCTCTTCTTAACCTTCTTTTTTCGTGTTTCAGGCCAAGGACCGCTTCCCCCTCATTCAAGCAGAGCGGCGTGGGATCTGCGTGAAGCGCGCCCTTGACTCCTTCGACCCAGATCCCTATATTTTTTGGAAAGATCTGAAGATGGGCAAGACTCCGGCTGTGCGCCTTGGCCGGTCTCCACCGAAGCCAACCGGGTCCTCCGATGACCTGTCCATGCTTGAGGTATTCTTCTTTTCCGGTTTCTTATACTTCTCCGTTATTGCTTTCTTGCGAATCTTTTCTTAGCTATGTTTTACTTATAGATCCACGAGCACGCACCGCCCTTGCGCGCCGAGGCCGGCCATGAGTTTGTGGACAAACTCATGGCCCAGGGCCAAAAGAACAAGCTGCCGGCATCCGATGCCGGTTCCAGCCAGGCCCCTCCCTCCAAGCGCTTCCGGACTGAGCCCTTGGGGGAGAAGGAAGTGGGCGTGCGCCGCTACGGGCGCAAGCAGATGCCGACTGCCTCCGGGTAAGTTTCTTGTTTTCTTGCTTGCCTCTTTTTGCCAAGTTCTTTTTCCGGTTGCTTTTCTCCAACTATCTTTCTTTCTTTCTCTTAGCCCCGCGCTCAAGCTTGGCTCAAGGCCAGCGGGCTCTGAAGGTTCCGCAAGGACCTCAACCCCTCCTCCTCGCTCAAGCCCGGCACCATCTGGTGCCGGCAACACCTCTGCCTCCCTTTCGGGGGGCACAACAAGTTCGGGGCGTGCGGCCCCTACATCATCAGATCACCGCACGGAGGAGGATCTTTCCTTCCTTCCAGAGAAAAAAGATACCGGCGCCAGCAACATTGGCGCCGAAGAAGAAGCTGTCGGGCGGGCGGAGCCTTCGGCTCCTCCCGTCCTTGAAAAGAAGACAACTTCCACGCCGGAAACTTCCGCGCCGGAAGGTTCCAACCCGGGTGACGCGCCTAGCGCTCCCCCTTCTCCACGAACCATTCTAATGCCACCGCCAGATGCTCCTCGCACCAAGCCCTCCAGGGCTGCTCCAACTGCGCCGCCGCCCAAGATCTCCAAGCTTATCAAAGGGAAGGCGACGGCCTCCAGCGCCCCTTCTGGCGGCCAGCAGCCCCTGGTGCTGCACGTCTCCAAGGCCGCCAGAGATACCGCCACGAAGGCCACCGGCCTGCTTGGCCGTATCACTGAGTTCCAGCGCAGGGGCCGGGACCTGGGGCATCTCCTGCCCTATGCCCAGAAGTGGAACGCCGCAGATATGACTCCGGCGACCCGCGGTTTGGGCAAGGACAGGCTGCCGGCACCTGACCCTGTTGGGGACCGGTCTTCCGAGGAGCACTTTATGCGGCTTCGCAGCGCCGTGAAGGAGCTCGACAGCGCGTGGTATGATGCCACGAACAACTTGATGGTACGCTTTACTAACTCTTTTCAATTTTTACCGGTTTCCTTGCTTCCGGATTTTTCTATCTTTTCCTTAGTTTGATGCCGGTTTCTCTCTTGTCTATCTTCCCAGTCCCCGAGTTTTGTGGTGAGAGCGCAGCTTTTAGCACAAAACTTTAATTTAAAAACTTAGCGTGAAACCGGCACTGCCAGTCCCCGAGTTTCGGGTTAAGAACCTTGTTCTTAGCACGAAACTTAGCTTAAAAACGCGCAAAACTAGCACTGCCAGTCCCCGAGTTTCGGGTTAAGAACCTTGTTCTTAGTGCAAAACTCAGCTTAAAATGCGCGAAACTAGCACTGCCAGTCCCCGAGTTTCGGGTTAAGGACCTTGTTCTTAGCGCAAAACTTAGCTTAAAAACGCGCAAAACTAGCACTGCCAGTCCCCGAGTTTCGGGTTAAGAACCTTGTTCTTAGCGCAAACTTAACTAATCTCTTTTTCTTGAATAGCTCACGGCTGACGCTCGGAAGGCCCTCTTTGAGGAGCTCCTATGGGAACACCGGGACCTCGCTGAGGCACATGATAAGTGCCAAGGTAAGTTTCTGTACCACCGGCATCTTTTTACCGGAAACCTTTTTTCCTTCTAACATTTATAACTTTTGCTTAACAGTGATCCCGGAAGCTTCCATTGAGGCTCTCAAGGAGCAGCTCGCTGCCGCCCAACGTACAATTTTTCCTCTCTCCTGTTAACTTGGTTTTCTTTTCATCTTAACCAGCACAATCTTGTTAACACCTTCTTTTCCGGGTTACAGGGGAGAAGGACCAGCTCATCCGGCGGCATCAGGAGGAGCTGAGCGCCCAAAAGACCAGCTACCAGGAGCTCAAGTCTCAGCTCATCCAGCTGGGGCTTGATCATGCTAAGGCCCTCAAAGCTGCCGAAACTGATGCAGCGGCCAAGATGAATGAAGCTCTTGAAGATGCCGGCAACGCCAACTCGGTGTTGCTAGCTGAGCTGGAGGAGCTGGCCAAAGCCCAGAAGGCTACCGAGGAGAAAGCTGCGCGGCTGGAGGAGGAGCAGAAGGAGTGCAACCGGCTGGTCCTGCAAACTGACACACTTGCCTACCGTAAGTCCTTTCCTTTTGCACTTTCTAACTACTGCCCACAAGCCATTTTTCTTCCGATCACATTTTCTTTTCGTTATCTTTCCCTCCGGTTGCCTTTTCGTCCGGATTCCCTTCCTTAGCCTTTTTCTCTCCTTGCACAGGCCTCTTCCCGGAGTCTCAGAGGTATGCTGTTAAGAAGGTTGACGAGCGCCGCACTGCCCAGGGCCAAGCGAATCTTGCCGTGCCATGGACCCCCTATGACCATCTGGTCGCGCTGAACGCGCGGGTGTCTCATATGCGCGCTATAGATCGCAACCTGTCTGACATTCCTGATGTAGCTACCCAGCTCTTCAGGACTTTGTGGCCTGGCGAGGACGTGCCGGATACTTTCTCACTGATCAGCGACCGTCTGAAGGGTGCCGGCAAGAGGATCCGCGAGTGGCAGTGTTCTGCTGCCCGTGCTGGAGCAGACTCTGCCCTCCGCGTTGCTTGCTCCTGGTACCCGGAGCTGAACCTGGATGCCCTCACCGGAGTGCGCGAAGGCGCGGAAACCGATTTGGACCCGATTCTCACCGCTAAGCGGCAGGATCGCGTGTACCACATCGCGGAGTACGCTGATATGCGCACCTTCATCCCTCCCCCTCCTGACGTCCAAGACTATCTCGACGAGGAGGAGGATGAAGCCGAGGAGGAGCCTCTGGGCGATGCCGGTGCTGGCGATGCCCCTCCTGAAGCCCCCGCTGCCTGATTATCTACTTGCCTGAAGATTTACCTGTGTCATGCTATCTGGTCCTGCGTGTCTCAAAACAATGTCTTGTTAAATTCCACCCCGGTATGCCGGGGTTTATGATGTAAAACTTTAAGTCCGCTTTTGGTTGTCGTACAACAGTTTGTGCCGGTAAGTTATACCGGTAGCTAATTATCTTAAGTTTGCCTTAGCATATTTGCTTCTGGTTTTGCTTTTATCCTGTACTGCAAGGATTTCCAAATTGTTTCCGCATCCAATTCGATGCACATTTGGTTCTTTTGCCTTGGCTCTGCCTGCCTTCTCTGGGCGTTCTTTGGCGTATGAGCACAAGGTTCTTTCACCAAACAAGCATTTTCTTGAACTTAGAAATAACTTCGAAATTTTGCAAAAAACCGGTTTAACCGGGGTTAGTTAAATTTTCCGGATTGTTCTTTCCTGCTCTCTCTCTTCGCAGTTCATGTGCTTATCCCCTACCGGTTTATCTTGCTTGCCATGAAGCCGGGTTGCGGACAGCAGCAGAGTCGAAGACTCCGGTAGGGTTTAGCACACTACTAAACCGGAAAGAAAAAACGTTCAATAAGCAACCGGTAAACTGAAAAAATAAACAAGTTACATGCAACTTAGGTTGGGGTAGTCCCCGAGATTCATTCAAGGTTCCGACATCTTTTATTCATAGCATGTAAGGTACAAAAAGGAACTTCTTACACCACAACTTCAAGAGTAGAAAGGACGCAACAGAGCTACGTTCCATGGACGCTTGCTCTCCTCTCCGGACCTGTCCGCCTTTCCTTTTTTCCACTCCTGTGCATCGATCAAGTAGTATGCATCATTGTGAAGCACTTTGCTTACAATGAAGGGACCTTCCCATGGTGGTAAGAGCTTATGCTGGCCTTCAGTCCGCTGCACTAGGCGTAGCACCAGATCTCCTTCCCGGAAAACTCTCGGGTTAACCTTCCGGCTATGATAGCGTCTGAGGTTTTGCTGGTAAATGGTTGTTCTTGCCAAAGCCAGCTCTCTTGCTTCTTCTAGCAAGTCCACATCATTTTCTCTGGCCTCTTTGACCTCTTGCTCAGTATAGAGCTGTACCCTTGGTGAATCATGAATGATGTCAGTTGGTATGACCGCTTCTGCTCCATAAACCATGAAGAACGGAGTGTATCCGGTAGACCGGTTTGGAGTTGTTCTTATACTCCACAGTACTGATGGTAGCTCATCGAGCCAACATCCCGGTGATTTTTCCACCGCATCAATGAGTCTTGGTTTGATACCGGAAAGTACCAAAGCGTTCATTCTTTCCACTTGGCCATTGCCTTGCGGGTGTGCCACTGAGCACAAATCCAACCGGATGTTGTTGTCCTCACAGAACCTTTTGAACTCACCTTGAGCAAAGTTGGTTCCATTGTCAGTGATGATGCTGTGCGGGTATCCATACCGCAAAATGACATCTTTTAAGAACTTCACCGCTGTATGCCCATCACACTTTGCGATAGGTTTCACTTCTAGCCATTTGGTGAATTTATCCACCATAACCAAGATGTGAGTCATGCTGCTTCTTGCAGTTTTGAATGGGCCAACCATATCGAGGCACCAAACGGCAAATGGCCATGTTAATGGTATTTTTTTAAACCGGACGCTGGGGTATGATTTTGCTTGGCGTACCTCTGGCACCCGTTGCATTTTCTTACCAAATCCTCAGCGTTTTCCAAAGCAGTGGGCCAATAAAACCCATGCCGGAATACTTTTGCTACCAGCGCCCTTGATGAAGCATGATGCCCACATTCTCCTTGGTGAATCTCCTCAAGCATTTCTTTCCCTTCTTCCGGTTCCACACATCTTTGAAGGACACCGGTAACACTTCTCTTGTACACCTCACCATTGATGAATGTATATGCTTTGGACCTTCTTTGGATTCTTCTTGATTCATTTTCGTCATCCGGCAAGGTGCCGTTGATCAGGAATTCCTTAATAGGTTTAACCCACGACGGTGTCTCTCGAACCAAAAACACCGGTGCATCTATCTCCATGCTATCTACCAGCATCGTTTCTTCCGGTATGGCTGCAGCAGTCCCCGAGCTTACCGGAGCAATCCCCGAGTTTACTGGTGCAGTCCCCGGGTTTCCTTCATCGATATCCATGGGTACTACATGTGATTCCGGTACGAAAATTGATTCCGATTCCGGGCTTGGTTTGATCGATGGTACTCTTAAGTGAGCTAAAGCTATTCCGGGAGGGATTTCTTGCCTGGATGAGCCCAGCTTGGACAAGGCATCCGCGGCTTCATTTTCTGCGCGCGGCACATGGTGAAACTCACACCCTTCGAAGAATCCGGCAATCTTTTGCACGTGAAACCGGTATGAGGCCATGTTAGCATCTTTTGCATCCCAATCCCCGGAACACTGCTGTACCACAAGATCTGAATCTCCGTAGCAAATGATCCGGTGTGCACCAATTTCTTTTGCGACCTTAAGCCCATGGATCAAAGCTTCATATTCAGCGACATTATTTGATGCCCTGAAATGCACTTGCAAAACATACCGGAGGTGATCTCCTTTTGGCGAGGTAAGCACCACACCAGCACCCAGACCCTCTTTGAGTTTGGATCCATCAAAGTGCATTTTCCAGTATTCTATCTTCTGATCTGGTGGTTTGTATTGCATTTCCGCCCAATCGACGAGGAAATCAGCCAAAGCCTGTGATTTTATGGCATCTCTTCTTTCGTATGCTGGCACATATGGTGATATCTGGATTGCCCACTTTGCAATCCTTCCGCTAGCGTCCTTGTTGCACATGATATCGGAGATTGGTGCTTCACTCACCACCCTCATAGGATGTTCTTCAAAGTAATGCTTGAGTTTGTGGCGGCCATGTACACGCCATAAGTCATCTTTTGGAAGTGAGGGTAGTTTTGTTTTGAGAGGGAGAGCACCTCGCTCAGGTAGTATACCGGCCTCTGGACGGTTTTTCCTTCCTCTACTCTTTCAACCACAACTACTACGCTCACAACCCGGTTTGTTGCTGCTATGTATAATAGCATAGGCTCTCTTTCTAGAGGTGAAGCCAGTATAGGTGCTGTGGCCAACATCGTTTTCAGCTCTTTAAACGCTGCGTCTGCCTGAGGGGTCTAGACGAACGTGTCGGATTTTTTCATTAGAGCATATAGTGGCAAGGCTTTCTCTCCTAGCCTGCTTATGAACCGGCTTAGCGATACCAAGCTTCCGGTAAACTTTTGCACATTCTTTTAGCTCTCGTGGGATAGTCATTCTTTCTATTGCCCGGATTTTTACCGGATTGACTTCAATGCCCCAGCTTGAGACAAGGAAACCGAGCAATTTGCCGGCAGGAACACCGAAAGTGCATTTTGCCGGATTAAGCTTCATCCGGAACCGTCTTAGGTTATCGAATGTTTGCCGGATGTCATCGATTAAGGTGTTCTTTACCTTAGTTTTTATCACAATGTCGTCTACATAGACCTGCACATTCTTTCCGATTTGATCAAACAAGCATTTTTGCATACAGCGCTGGTACGTCGCACCAGCGTTGCGCAAACCAAAGGGCATAGTGACATAGCAATAAGCCCCATGCGGGGTGATGAACGCAGTTTTTATTTGATCTTCCTTTTTCAGGGGAATTTGGTGGAAACCGGAATACGCATCCAGGAAGGACAACAACTCACACCCAGCAGTTGAATCAATCACTTGATCGATCCGTGGCAAAGGAAAAGGATCTCTTGGGCAAGCCTTGTTTAGGTTGGTGTAGTCGATGCACATGCGCCACACCTTTGGAGCTTTTGCCTCCAGGTTCTCATCTTTCTTCTTTTCAACCATTACCGGATTGGCCAGCCACTCTGTGTGCGTGACCTCCACAATGAATCCGGCAACAAGCAGTTTGGTTACTTCTTCTCCAATAATTTTCCTCCTATCTTCAGCGAACCGGCGCAAGGGTTGCCGCACCGGCTTGGCGTCTTTCCGGACATTCAAGGAGTGCTCAGCCAGCTCCCTCGGAACACCCACCAAGTCATCAGTTGACCAGGCAAAGATATTCCGATTCTCACGGAGGAAGCTGACGAGCGCGCTTTCCTATGCTTGATCGAGTCCGGCACCGATACGAACGGTGCGCTCTGGGTAAGCCGGATCCAGTACAATGTCCTTTGTTTCATTTGTCGGCTTGAATGCCGATGAACCCAAGCTTCCACTCATTGCCGCTAAACTCAACTGTGAGGACTGAGCCAGCGCAACCGCGGTTTGCATTCTTCTTTTTTCCTCCGCGATTACCAGCGATTCCGCTAGGTTTGATCCGGCAGATGCAGTTTCCAGCGAGACCTTATAGTTCCCCACCACAGTTAAGGGTCCACGAGGTGCCGGCATCTTCATTTTAAGGTAAGCTGTATGAGTGGTAGCCATGAAAGCTGCCAACGCTGGTCTTCCCAGCAACGCATGGTAAGGACTGTCTAGGTCCACCACCTCAAACTCAACATTTTCAACCCGGCAATTGTCACGTCCTCCAAACGCTACGTCCACCCGAACTTTTCCTACCGGAGCACAGGATAAGCCCGGGACGATTCTGTGGAACGTTGTACGTGTTGGCTGAAGCATGTTTTCTGTTATGCCCTTGCTGAATTTTACTCGAGTTTGCGGCCCTTTCATGATTGGGTCCACAACAAGAGCATATCCACCCGGATTCGGCATGATCTTGGGGTGATCCTTAAATGACCAGGTAATTTCCTGATCTGACCACAGCATGTATTTGGGAACCGCCGGCATCACGGCGTTTACCTCCATGGAGCGGCGATGCACACTTTGCCTGTCTGTTGGCTCAGTGACAAAGACAACACAGCACATATGCGGGCCCTCGTAAACATTCCGGCCTAAAGGTGCCGGTGGAGGTGGTTGATCATCGTTTTGCTCCACCCGGTTAACTTGTTGGTACTGCTGCCTATTTGGCTGATGCTGTACCGGTAACGCGTTTGCTCCGGTGAGCGGTGGTGGTGGTGGTAGTTGTTGCTGACGCAGCATATCTTGTGATGGTGGCAACACTGTTGAGCACCCCTGTGCCTGCGCGTCCTTTACCGCCCCCTTTTGCATCAAGTACTTGGTCCAAGAACAATCCTTCGTCAGGTGGTTTGACGGGTGATCCGGGTTCGGCGTGTGCCACCGGCAAGGTTGATCCATGGCGGCTTCCATGGTGTATTTTACGGATTCCTGCCAATTCTTTTTCTGGCCCCAGGGTTTCTTTTCGACCCACTGCTTTTTTGGACCCGCCCATGGCTGCGATCCGGTTTTTTGCCTTTGGCTGCCGCCGGCATCATAATTTTCTTGCACGGCAGCAACGTGCTGCGGAGCGTACCTTCGATCCGGGAAATCTTCCCTTCTCTTGTTGTTCCGGTTGTCCCGGTATTGTTCCTGTCGCTGCTCCGGCTCAGCTTGTACCGCCGGTTGCAATGGGTCTCCCAATGCATAGCTATCCGCTACACGTATCATCTCTGCCAAAGTTGCTGGCATGCTTCTCTGCAGCTTTTGCCACAGCGGTGATCCTCTCCGGCATCCTTGACTGAACCAAGCAATTGCTTGTGCTTCAATCACTCCTTCACATGTGTTTCTTGTTGAGTTCCATCGGGTAAGATAATCCCTGTCTGTCTCACCGGCACGTTGCTGGCATAAAGCGAGCTGCTGGGGCCGGTTTGGCCTCTTGTAAGTGCTACTGAAGTTGTTCACGAAGGCTTCCTCAAAGTCCAGCCATCCGTTGATGCTTCCTGCCGGCAACCTGGAAATTGCGTACCGGTGGTTCTTCTCCCATGATCCGTGGGCCAAAACATTTTGGGCCAGGAGGACCCTCAGATTCGATCATTTCAGAAAGATGTACTCTGTCCAGCCTGTGCCTCGCATCTTGGTCTGGCAAACATCTTTCCCCCAGGCGATCTCCCAAGGGGTTCCGGTAGACTCTTGTTCGTTCTACTTCGGAATCTCCCTCTCCGTATCTTTCCGGTTCCGCGGCTCTTGCCTGCCGGTACCTTGGTGGTGGCGTTTCCTCATACGCTGTCCTTGCAGCTCGATAATTTTGCCCGTTTTCATATTTACCGGCATGATTGTTTCCGGCATAGCCTCCCTTGGCGTAGCCTCGACCTGCCCCTTGGCTTTTTCTACCGGCATCGTGTTGCCCGGCTTGTTGTTTTCCGGCAAGGACCGGATCGTACACAGTCATCTGCTGTGCGTTCATCTCTTTTTCTCTTCTTAAATAGGATGGGGGGACGATGCCTGCCCATGGGACTTGCTTCCGGCATTCTTGGTTGAACGCGCGGATTTTGAGGCCGCGGCCTTGTTCAGCTTAGCCAGTTGCTCAACATTCTGCTGCTCAATAGTTTCCAGCAGCTCTCTAACACGCTCTTGCTGTTTTGCCAAAGCATCTCCGGAAAGCGATTCACATAGCTCTACTGCAGCTTTAGCAGCTTTTATAGTTTTATTCGGGCTACTGTACTTGGGTTTTTCCACGATGCTAACAGATGCAGAGGTACTTTTACCGGCAAGAACTTCTTTACGCAAATCCTGATCTAGGTTGCGAGCTTTTAGCCGGTTCTCCGGTATCCTAGCAGCATGAGCGCTAACAGAAGCAAAGCCATGGGCAGCGTTATACTCACGTAGGGTTAGGTTCAGCTCGCGCTGCGCCCGGACGATGTCCTTGCCGCTCTCGAGCACCTTCTGGCGCTGCGCCTCCAGCTCCGCCTGAGCTGCTGCCGGGTCAATGTTCTACGCGATGGGGGTGGCGAGGACGTTCATCGCCGCTTGGAGCGGTGTTTCCGGTGGCGCGGATGACGCTCCCGCTGCGCCTGCGTCGCGCTCCAGCGGTGGCTTGGCCGCACTGGTCGAAGCCGCACGACCAGCACCTTCACCTGCAGCTTCTTTTCCTGCACCAACCACGCCGGTCATCATTACCTCGACGCTGCCGGCGGCGCGGCCAGCACATAGCCATCTTGGCGGGTCCGGTGCCACCAGCACCGGCGAGAGGCGCTGGCGCACAGGGACGGTGCCGAAGTAGACGCGGTGGCTGCCAAACTCGATGATGCGGCCGTTCTTGGGGAAGATGCCGCCGTTGGCGAAGCAGCCCGTGTTGTCGTTGATGAAGTCCATGGCGTAGATGCGCTGCACGAGCGCAGACACCGTACGCTCGCCGGAGACCTCGAGGATGCCCACCCGAATGTGAACTCCTTCAAGCGCCACTTCATGCCCCACGGTGGGCGCCAACTGTCGTCGTGGCGAACGAGCAGATGCCATAGGATGGCTTAGATTGGGGCCGAATGGATGCTAGAGGATTCGGGGGAGGGTTTGCGACTAGATGGGACGAACTTCCAGATGCTTTCCTCAAGAACACAACCAAAGGCCGGTATGCAAGAAGAGAGACAAAAGGAAGAACTCTTTTCTAGATCGCTTGCTTCATTGATCTCAACATGGTTACAAGTGCTTGAATACAAGTTCTATCGTCTAATCTCCTCTGGGGACACGCGCCTGTATGAGGCAGTACCCCATCTCCTTATATAGGGGAGAGGGTGGCTTACAGAACAAGGAACCCTAATGGCATCTTTGACTGGACAAACTACTTTACAAAGCTACTTTAATCACAGATGACGCCGGAGTCTTCTTTAATCAGGGACGCTGACGTCCTCCGGCTTCTTTCAGCGTCATCTCTCTCTTTGGCGCCAGGGCTTTGATTAAAGCCGCTTTGCTTAGCTCATCCTTGTCTTCTTGCTCTGAAGAGAATCTTTGACCAGTCCTGCCGACAGGCCCTTCTCTCCGGTATCTTCTTTACCGGGTTCCGGCATTCCCCCTTGGGGATACCGGCTTACCTTCACTTAGCCCAAACTCTTATCTTTGCTTTCCGGTAAGAATATTAAACCGGTATCTCGATGGCTCAAACCATCCGGTTTGGCATGCCTTTGGCATACCGGGGGTTATCCCCCCAACAATTACCATTGTTTTGATCGCTGCATTCATTACATATGTTTACAATAGTATGATCAAGGTTATGATGGCATGTCACTCCAGAAATTATCTTTGTTATCGTTTACCTGCTCGGGACGAGCAGGAACTAAGCTTGGGGATGCTGATACGTCTCCGACGTATCGATAATTTCTTATGTTCCATGCCACATTATTGATGATATCTACATGTTTTATACACATTATATGTCGTATTTATGCATTTTCCAGCACTAACCTATTAACGAGATGCCGAAGAGCCGATTCTTTGTTTTCTGCTGTTTTGGTTTCAGAAATCCTACACAGGACATAGTCTCGGAATTGGACGAAATCAACGCCCAGGGTCCTATTTTTGCACGAAGCTTCCAGAAGACCGAGGGGGAAAGGAAGTGGGGCCACGAGGCGCCGCCACAACAGGGCGGCGTGGCCCAGGTCTTGGCCGCGCGGCCCTGGTGTGTGGGGCCCTCGTGTGGCCCCCCGCGTTGCCCTTCCGCCTACTTAAAGCCTCCGTCGCGGAACCCCCAGTACCGAGAGCCACGATACGGAAAACCTTACTGAGACGCCGCCGCCAATCCCATCTCGGGGGATTCTGGAGATCGCCTCCGGCACCCTGCCGGAGAGGGGAATCATCTCCCGGAGGACTCTTCACCGCCATGGTCGCCTCCGGAGTGATGAGTGAGTAGTTCACCCCTGGACTATGGGTCCATAGCAGTAGCTAGATGGTCGTCTTCTCCTTATGTGCTTCATTGTCGGATCTTGTGAGCTGCCTAACATGATCAAGATCATCTATCTGTAATTCTATATGTTGTGTTTGTCGGGATCCGATGGATAGAGAATACTATGTTATGTTGATTATCAATCTATTACCTATGTGTTGTTTATGATCTTGCATGCTCTCCGTTATTAGTAGAGGCTCTGGCCAAGTTTTTGCTCTTAACTCCAAGAGGGAGTATTTATGCTCGATAGTGGGTTCATGCCTCCATTAAATGCAGGACAGTGTGAGAAAGTTCTAAGGTTGTGGATGTGCTGTTGCCACTAGGGATAAAACATTGATGCTATGTCCGAGGATGTAGTTATTGATTACATTACGCACCATACTTAATGCAATTGTCTATTGTTTGCAACTTAATACTGGAAGGGGTTCGGATGATAACCTGAAGGTGGACTTTTTAGGCATAGATGCATGCTGGATAGCGGTCTATGTACTTTGTCGTAATGCCCAATTAAATCTCACTATACTTATCATATCATGTATGTGCATTGTCATGCCCTCTCTATTTGTCAATTGCCCGACTGTAATTTGTTCACCCAACATGCTATTTATCTTATGGGAGAGACACCTCTAGTGAACTGTGGACCCCGGTCCTATTCTTTACATCAAATACAATCTACTGCAATACTTGTTCTACTGTTTTCTGCAAACAATCATCATCCACACTATACATCTAATCCTTTGTTACAGCAAGCCGGTGAGATTGACAACCTCACTGTTTCGTTGGGGCAAAGTACTTTGGTTGTGTTGTGCAGGTTCCACGTTGGCGCCGGAATCTCTGGTGTTGCGCCGCACTACATCCCGCCGCCATCAACCTTCGACGTGCTTCTTGACTCCTACTGGTTCGATAAACCTTGGTTTCTTACTGAGGGAAACTTGCTGCTGTACGCATCACACCTTCCACTTGGGGTTCCCAACGGGCGTGTGCTTTACGCGTCATCACACAACAATGCAATAAAATAAAGATAAGGAGAGGTTGCTACAGTAGTAACAACTTCCAAGATGCAACAAAAGAGTAGCAAAATAAAAACATGGGTTATCTCCCAAGAAGTGCTTTCTTTATAGCCATTAAGATGGGCTCAGTAATTTTAATGATGCTCGCGCAAGAAATAAAAGTTGAAGTAAAAGAGAGCATCAAGAAGCAAATTCAAAACACATTTAAGCCTAACCCACTTCCTATGAAAAGGAATCTTGTAAATAAACAAGTCAATGAAGAACAAAGTGAATAGCATAGGAAGACAAAACAAGTGTAACTTCAAGATTCTCAACATAAAGAGGGGAAACTTAATATTATTAAGATGCATATAACCATGTTTCCCTCTCTCATAATAACTTTCAGTAGCATCATGAACAAACTTAACAATATAGCCATCACTTAAAACATTCTTATCATGGTTCATATGCATAAAAGTATCATTAATTTTGGCATAAGAATAATTCTTCTCATTAATAGTAATTGGAGCAGGATCATTATCAAGAATTTGAACATGGTAGACAAGTTGCATACTAAGAGAATTGTTTTTGGCAATCCAATCATAACTATGACAAGTTTCATAAGGATAACTATAACCTGTGTCATAGCATTCTTTATAATAATTATCAAAGATTGGAGGCATAGTGTCATCATAAGAAATAGAATAGTTATCTTCCACAGTATGTTCATCTGTAACCTTACCATCATTGTTACTAGAAGGAGATGTATCAAGCATATAATCATCAGTAGCAAAAGGATTTTCAAACACCTCATCCCCAAGCTTAGAGCTTTCTATATCATTATGGGAAGAAGCATGGATAATACTAATACTATGGCAATTATTAACATCATCATTTTCAGAATTAGTTTCCCAGAGATTTTCAATATCAAAAGTAGTGTGCTCTTTCAAATCATGATCACTAATGTAGGTAAAGGGCATAGGAAGATCATTGTACTCAGATTCATTATCATAATAATCATTAGGAGCAACATACTTACGGTTACCTATCGTTATCTCATACACGCGGGGATATGCTGTTACCTCTTTCTTTTTATTCCCCTCTTCTTCTTCTTCTTCTTCTTCGTTCCCTTCTTCTTCTCATTCTCCTCATTTCCTTCTTTAGGAGGGAGAGGCTTGATGAGAGGCTTCTCCATATAACATGTTTTATTTCCAGAAACAATAGAAGAAACTTGGGAGGATTCCTCCTTTTCATTAATAAGTTCAAAACACACAGCGGTCCTATCATATTTTGGCAAAGTGTCATCTTCTAAAATATTCTGTATGTAAGTATTTGTATGGCAATTATTAATGCAATAAGAAAGACACCCATGCAGGACATCATCAATATCAAGATCACTCATATGTAACAAAGAAATTTTTCTTGATAATTCTTCGCACCACAAAAATAAAGTAAGTTCATCATGCTGATTAAGAAGGATTTCATCATCACAATACAAATTTGCAGCACTCATGGGGTTCGAATTATCATTGGAGGAGCATTGGAAATTAAAATGACCCACTCTATGGCAAAGTTCACAAATAAAAGGATAGAGGGCACAAACTTTTTTACCAAGATCATATAGAGCCCTAAACCACTTTCTAGTTTTTTCATTCCTATGATGGATACAATATTCATCTTCGATTTGATTAACTCCACAAGGTCTATGCATTCCACAAAAATTAACATGCTTATAAGAAATAGTATTTTCAGAAGTTTGGGCATGTTTATTGCAATCATTGATAACAGTTTCATCCTTCATGCAAACATCTTTAAAAGGTTCATGATACTTATCAAAATTCTTCCTAGGCAATTCAAAATGAGAGGCAAAAGCTTTATAAAGATTTGCAACAACTTGAGAGTCAAGACCATAAGTAGCACTCATATTTCGAATTTTATCAGTATCCATAAAAGTTTCAATGCATTCATAATCATAATTTATACCTGACTCTCTACCTTTGTCGTTCTCCCAATCTTCAGCGTTCTCCTCAATCCGATCAAGAAGGTCCCTTTTAAAATCTTCTTTGTTGCGCGTGAATGATCCAGAACAAGTAGTATCCAGCAAGGTTTTATCTTGAAAAGAAAGTCTTGCATAGAAATTATCAATGATGATATTACCAGGAAGCTCATGAATGGGGCATTTAAGCATTAAAGACTTCAACCTTCCCCATGTTTGGGCAATACTCTCTCCATCATGAGGCCAGAAATTGTATATGCGGTTTCGGTCTTTGTGAATTTCACTTGGAGGATAGAATTTAGAATAAAATAGAGGCACAATATCCTTCCAATCAAGAGAATGCCCATCCTTCAACAGTTTATACCAATGCGCCGCTTTACCAGACAACGACATAGAGAATAATTTCTTCCTAACTTCATCCATAGAAATACCTGCACACTTGAATAACCCGCATAATTCATGTAGAAACAGTAAATGATCTCCAGGATGAACAGTTCCATCCCCTTCATAGCGGTTATCCATAACAAGTTCAATAATTTTCATGGGTATCTTGAAAGGAAAACTTTCAGTAGGTGGATTTAAAATATCACAAGAATTATTAGAGTTATCGCATATGGGAGATAAAGCATTATCAGAGCAAATTTTCTCCCCTAAAGATGGGAAGCTAAAAAGATCACAAAAACTAGCTTCCCCAAGCTTAGACTTCTCCATAGCATTAGCAGTAATTGCGTTCATACTAATAACATTGCTACTAGCATGCAAATAAGGTTCCATAGGGTTTTTAATTTTCGCATCACATAATTCATGTCTTATTTCAGGAAATAGATTAAAAAGCTCACTGTTGTTTTCCATTATGCCTAACTAGTGAAAAATAAAAACAAGAAACAAAAAGATGCAATTGCAGGATCTAAAGGAAATAGCTTCGAGCACTCACAGACCGGCAACAGTGCTAGGAAATAGCTTAGTAGTCGGAGGATGTGAATACCTTTTACCTTACCTCCCCGGCAACGGCGCCAGAAAATAGCTTGATGTCTACGCACGCTTCTATTCCTGTAGACAGTGTTGGGCCTCCAAGAGCAGAGGTTTGTAGAACAGCAGCAAGTTTCCCTTAAGTGAATCACCCAAGGTTTATCGAACTCAGGGAGGTAGAGGTCAAAGATATCCCTCTCAAGCGACCCTGCAATTAAGATACAAGAAGTCTCTTGTGTCCCCAACACACCTAATACACTTGTCAGATGTATAGGTGCACTAGTTCGGCGAAGAGATAGTGAAATACAAGTAATATGGATGAATATGAGTGGTAATAGCAATCTGAAATAAATATGGCAGCAAGTAAACATGTAGCAGAACTTGTTGGAAACGGTGCCAGAAAATAGCTTGCTGGCGTGGTAGGCAATTCTCTGTGGTGTAACTTTTCTATTCGGGAACAAGGCCTAGGGATCCTACTTTCACTAGTGGACACTCTCAACAATGATCACATAAATAAATAACTTCTCTTCCTTTGTGCTACATACACTCTTTTGTTGGATGACAAACACCATTCATTGTGTAGGGCTACAAGAGCTCCCTCAAGCCGGAGTTAACAAGCGCCACAACATTCGGAGTTCATGTTTAAGTAACCTCTAGAGCATAATAGACCGTTGCAATTTAGACCGAGTACTAACATAGCATACACACTGTCACCTTTAAGCTATGAAAGGGGGAATAGATCACATCAATACTATCATAGTAATAGTTAACTCCATAATCTACAAGAGATTACAATCATAACCTACGCCAAGAACTACATGATGCACACACTGTCACCATTACATCATGAAGGAGGAATAGACTACTTTAATAACATCACTAGAGTAGCACATAGATTAATAGTGATACAAAGCTCATCATATGGATCTCAATCATGCAAGGCAGTTCATGAGATCATTGTATTGAGGTACATGAGAGAGAGATTAACCACATAGCTACCGGTAGAGCCCTTAGCCTCAAGGGAGAACTACTCCCTCCTCATCATGGGAGACAGCAACGGCGATGAAGATGGCGGTGGTGTCGATGGAGATGACTCCGGGGTCAATTCCCCGTCCCAGCGGCGTGCCGGAACAGAGACTTCTGTCCCCCGAAACGGAGTTTCGCGATGGCGGCGGCGTCCCTGGAGTCTTTCTGGAGTTTCGTCAATCCGTATCGAGTTTTTAGGTCACGAGGGGTTAAATAGGCGAAGAGGCGGAGTCGGAAGGGCACCAGGGCGCCCTCCCCATAGGCCGGCGCGGCCAGGGGGCACCCGCGCGGCCCTGTGGTCTGGGGGCCCTGGGCCTCCCCTCCGGCTCTCCTTCATTGTTCTGGTCTGTCTCGGTGAATTAAGATATTTGGCCTTTGTTTCGTCGAATTCCGAGAATATTGCCCGAACAGCCTCTCTGGAACCAAAAACAACAGAAAACAGGAACTGGCACTTCGGCATCTTGTTAATAGGTTAGTTTCGGAAAATGCATAAAATCATTGTAAAGTGTGAGCAAAACATGTAGATATTGTCATAAAACTAGCATGGAACATCAAAAATTATAGATACGTTGGAGACGTATCAGGTCCCGCGCCACCTGCTCTATAACTCATCCCATTGACCTCATGGTGGCCCACTATAGCTTATTTTGTTCGTCTCAAAAATTCCGAAGTGGCCTCTGACCTTGCCCTTTTTGGAGCCCCGTAGCTCCGGTAATCTCAAAACTACTAACATAAGGTTTTTTTTATCCTAGGCAGAGTTGAAACCAAAATAAAGGGACTTTATAGGAAAGTCCCATAAATCTTCTAAAAACGCTGAAGTAATGATATATTAATGCAAATAACAATATAAACTAGTCTTATAAGTCATTATTATGATGATACAAAATGCACATATGAAAGTGGTAGGAGGGGTAGCCGGTGAGGAGAACCTCGACCACAACTAGAATGACATAACCAAAAACCCTAGCTGTGGTACATCTCCATAGCCATCAAGGCACCCCTTATTCGTCTTCATGAATCAAGGACATAAAAGCAACACATAGGGTTTTTCCCTCTGGGGACCTGAAGTTGGGTGATAACCCACAAGTATAGGGGATCGCAACAGTCTTCGCGGGAAGTAAAACCCAATTTATTGATTCGACACAAGGGGAGACAAAGAATACTTGAAAGCCTTAACAGCGGAGTTGTCAATTCAGCTGCACCTGGAAACAGACTTGCTCGCAAGAGTTTATCAGTAGTAACAGTTTTATAGCAGTAGCAGTAGTGAAATAACAACAGCAGAGTAACAAAGACAACAGTAGTGATTATAGTAAACAGCAGGATTAAAATACTATAGGCACAGGGATGGATGACGGGCGTTGCATGGATGAGAGAAACTCATGTAACAATCAAATCAGGGCATTTGCAGATAATAATAAAGCGGTATCCAAGTACTAATCAATCAATAGGCATGTGTTCCATATATAGTCGTACGTGCTCGCAATGAGAAACTTGCACAACATCTTTTGTCCTACCAGCCGGTGGCAGCCGGGCCTTGATGCGCGTGAAACACACGTCCGTTGGGAACCCCAAGAGGAAGGTGTGATGTGCACAGCAGTAAGTTTTCCCTCAGAAAGAAACCAAGGTTTATCGAACCAGGAGGAGCCAAGAAGCACGTTGAAGGTTGATGGCGGAGGGATGTAGTGCGGCGCAACACCAGTGATTCCGGCGCCAACGTGGAACCTGCACAACACAACCAAAGTACTTTGCCCCAACGTAATAGTGAGGTTGTCAATCTCACCGGCTTGCTGTAACAAAGGATTAACCGTATTGTGTGGAAGATGATTGTTTGCAGAAAACAGTAAAGAACAATTGCAGTAGATTGTATGCGATGTAAAGAATAGGACCGGGGTCCACAGTTCACTAGAGGTGTCTCTCCCATAAAATAAATAGCATGTTGGGTGAACAAATTACAGTCGGGCAATTGACAAATAGAGAGGGCATGACAATGCACATACATGATATGATAAGTATTGTGAGATTTAATTGGGCATTACGACAAATACATAGACCGCTATCCAGCATGCATCTATGCCTAAAAAGTCCACCTTCAGGTTATCATCCGAACCCCTTCCGGTATTAAGTTGCAAACAACAGACAATTGCATTAAGTATGGTGCGTAATGTAATCAATAACTACATCCTTGGACATAGCATCAATGTTTTATCCCTAGTGGCAACAGCACATCCACAACCTTAGAACTTTCTCACACCTTGTCCTGCATTTAATGGAGGCATGAACCCACTATCGAGCATAAATACTCCCTCTTGGAGTTAAGAGCAAAAACTTGGCCAGAGCCTCTACTAATAACGGAGAGCATGCAAGATCATAAACAACACATAGGTAATAGATTGATAATTAACATAACATAGTATTCTCTATCCATCGGATCCCGAAAAACACAACATATAGCATTACAGATAGATGATCTTGATCATGTTAGGCAGCTCACAAGATCCAACAATGAAGCACATAAGGAGAAGACGACCATCTAGCTACTGCTATGGACCCATAGTCCAGGGGTGAACTACTCACTCATCACTCCGGAGGCGATCATGGCGGTGAAGAGTCCTCCGGGAGATGATTCCCCTCTCCGGCAGGGTGCCGGAGGCGATCTCCTGAATCCCCCGAGATGGGATTGGCGGCGGCGGCGTCTCAGTAAGGTTTTCCGTATCGTGGCTCTCGGTACTGGGGGTTTCGCGTCGAAGGCTTTAAGTAGGCGGAAGGGCAACGCGGGGGGCCACACGAGGGCCCCACACACCAGGGCCGCGCGGCCAAGACCTAGGCCGCGCCGCCCTGTTGTGGCGGCGTCTCGTGGCCCCACTTCCTTTCCCCCTCGGTCTTCTGGAAGCTTCGTGCAAAAATAGGACCCTGGGCGTTGATTTCGTCTGATTCCGAGAATATTTCCTTTGTAGGATTTCTGAAACCAAAAACAGCAGAAAACAGCAACTGGCTCTTCGGCATCATGTTAATAGGTTAGTGCCGGAAAATGCATAAATACGACATATAATGTGTATAAAACATGTAGATATCATCAATAATGTGGCATGGAACATAAGAAATTATAGATACGTTTGGGACGTATCAGGCCTCTAGGGAATCTACTGGAAATTAAGGTACTCCTTTTAATAGAGCACCGGAGCAAAGCATTAACACTCCGTGAACACATGTGATCCTCATATCACCGCCTTCCCCTTCGGTTGTCCCAATTTCTGTCACTTTGGGGCCTCGGGTTCCGGACAACAATACGTGTATACAACTTGCAGGTAAGATCATAAAACAATGCATATCATCATGAAACAATAACATGTTCAGATCTGAGATCATGGCACTCGGGCCCTAGTGACAAGCATTAAGCATAACAAGTTGCAACAATATCATAAAAGTACCAATTACGGACACTAGGCACTATGCCCTAACAATCTTATGCTATTACATGACCAATCTCATCCAATCCCTACCATCCCCTTCAGCCTACAACGGGGGAATTACTCACACATGGATGGGGGAAACATGGCTGGTCGATGGAGAGGCGTCGGTGGTGATGATGGCGATGATCTCCTCCAATTCCCCGTCCCGGCGAGGTGCCAGAACGGAGTTTCTGGTCCCAAGACGGAGTTTCGCGACGGTGGCGGCGTACTGGATGGTTTCTGGCGACTTCGACTTCCCGTCTCGCGTTTTTAGATCGAAACCCTTAAGTAGTCCAGAGAGGGGCGTCAGAGGCCAGCCGAGGCGGCCACACAGTAGGGCGGCACGCCCCCCTCCTGGGCCGCGCCGGCCTGGTGTGTGGGGGCCTCGGGCCTCCACCTGGCTTGCCCTTCTGGCTCCGTAATTCTTCTAGAAAAATAAGACCTTCGACATAAATTTCGGGGATTTTCCTGAAAGTTGGATTTCTGCACAAAAACGAGACACCAGAGCAATTCTGCTGAAAACAGCGTTAGTCCGTGTTAGTTGTATCCAAAATACACAATTTAGAGGCAAAACAATAGCAAAAGTGTTCGGGAAAGTAGATACGTTTTGGACGTATCAACTCCCCCCAAGCTTAGCTTATTGCTTGTCCTCAAGCAATTCAGTTAACAACTGAGTGCGATAAAAGAACTTTCACGAACACATTTGTTCATATGATGTAAATATTCTCATGATATGGCAAGTACTTAAGCAATTCATAATAAGATACATGCAAATAAAATCATCTAATAGCTATGTCAATCATGGAAAAGGTACCAACAAATTAACAATAAGCATCATGAATCATGTCTATCAGCAGGATTGCAATGTTCATAAAAGGATATGATAAAGTGGTATCTCGCTTGCCCGTATTTGTACAACAAAACATAAATGCTCGGGCACCTTTGAAGTTTGTGTAAAGACTGGAAGTAGAGATTATCAAAGATAAAAGCATCAAAGTTATACCACAGTTAATCACATTTTGGGACAAGCATATTATACTAAGAATGACAGTTGTGCTCTCAAGAAACTGCTCAAAGAAAGGATGGAGACTCAATGTAAAAGTAAAAGATTGGCCCTTCGCAGAGGGAAGCAGGGATTAACATGTGCTAGAGCTTTTCATTTTTCTAAAGACAGAAATAAAATGGTTTTGAGAGGTGTTTGTTGTTGTCAACGAATGGTAATGGGTACTCCAACTACCTCATCAACCAGACTTCCAAGAGCGGCTCCCATGAAGGACGTTATCTCTACCAGCAAGGTAGATCATCCCTCTTCTCTTTTGTTTACACATGTATTTTAGTTTCATTATGGATGACACTCCCCCCAACCTTTGCTTACACAAGCCATGGCTAACCGAATCCTCGGGTGCCTTCCAACATTCTCATACCATGGAGGAGTGTCTATTTGCAAATTAAGTTGCTTACTGATAAATCAGGGCAAAGCATGTGAAGAGAATTATTGATGAAAGTTAATTAATTGGGGCTGGGAACCCCGTTGCCAGCTCTTTTTGCAAAATTATTGGATAAGAGGATGTGCCACTAGTCCATTATGAAAGTCTGTCAGGAGTAAATGACAAGATTGAAAGATAAACACCACATACTTCCTCATGAGCTATAAAACATCAACACAAATTGAGAAGCATTTTGAAGGTTTTAAAGGTAGCACATGAGAATTTACTTGGGATGGTTTGAAATGCCATGCATAGGTATTTATGGTGGACACTCTGGAATAACTTGGTTTTCAGGGGTTTGGAAGCACGAGCAGCGTTCCCGCTCAGTACAAGTGAAGGCTAGCAATAGACTGGGAAGCGATAATCAAGAGAGCAGTAACTGTCATAATCATGCTTGCGACAAAATAAATTAACGGAGGCATAAAAGTGATACAAGAACTCTGAGGTAAAGTAAATCATCGAGGCTTAATTGACTTTTGTTCAGTCATATGCATGCGTGAGCATGTGCCAAGTTGATTCAAGTGAATTATTCAGAGGAGGATACCACAATGTCATATCTATCGATGAATAAAGCAATGCAAGCAAATATTTATGACATGCTACTCATATTAATAAATTGGAGCTAAACATGAGAGATCATGAACTACTAGACTTTCTTAAATGACATATACCTCACATGAACCAACTAAGCATGCTCACATGGATGAGTATATGTACAAAAATGTAAACAAATAGAGTTCATACCAGCCTCTCACCACAATCGGATTGTTGTAGATCGTCATTATTGCCTTTTCACTTGTGTAGCTTGAATAATACGGAGTGAAAACCAAGCTCCAACCGCCGAAGACCACTGAACTCCATAATGAACTTTACAAAACCAAAGAAGAACAGCAAATATTTTTGGTGTTTTCGAATTGGAAGCAAGAACAAAAGGAAACAAGCAAACAAAGCAAAATCTTTTTTGGATTTTCTTATAGCAAACCAACGATAGCAAATAAAGCAAAATGAAAGCAAGAAACCGAAATAAGCAAATGATAAAGAGAAACAACAGAAATATTTTTGGTCTTTTTGTGTTTTAGGAAAGAAACAAAGCAAAAACAAGAAAATGAAAACTAGAAGAGTCACATAAACACAAAGCAGCAGGAATCTGCCAAACTTGACAGCAGTACAGTAATCGATTTTTAAGAAATTCCTCCGCTGCCCAGATCGAAAAGTGTTCAACTAATGAAAGTTAGATAATAACCTGGGGAACATGCACAAAAATTGGCTTCGCAAAATAAAGTTCTGGCTGTTTTTGAGAATTTTTTTTGGTATCAGTCCAAAATCTGTTTTCAGGCAGCACTTCCCCAAATATCATCTCCCTCTTATTAGAAAACCACTTTAAGAAGCTAAACAAGTATGTACAAGTATCCAACAACTATAATATGCAAAGAATGAGTGATTCCGGTATACCTCTCCCCAAGCTTAGGCTTTTGGCCTAAGTGGAGATCAATCCCATGGTGCCCATGCACATTTTTGGGTGTTAAAATTATTATTACAGGGCAGAAAAAGATTTGCAAACCTCTAAACAACTAAAGCATCTTGCATAATAAGTAGTGCTACAGCAAGTAAAACAAGTGGAGGAAGAAAGAAATGTTGTTTAGCTCTTCTATGCATATAAAATGTACTTGTTAAGAAGGTTGATCAAGTCTTGCCACCAAATAAATTTTACATAACATAAGAAGAATTAAACCTCAAATCAATCATGTTACCTTGTATTGTATTGATATGGATCCAATCACAAGAGTTTGATATTCTTCTTTAGGCTCATATATAGGACAATCAATAGTTCCCACTTTGATAGTTCTCACATTAGAAATGGTATTAACTCCACATACTTTATCAATCCTCTTGGGAAAATAAACAGTATGCTCCTTGTCATCGACATTGAAAGTGACTTTTCCTTTATTGCAATCAATAACAGCCCCTGCGGTGTTAAGAAAAGGTCTCCCAAGAATAATAGACATATTATCATCTTCAGGCATTTCCAACACAACAAAATCAGTTAATATTAAGCAGTTCTGAGTAACTTGAACAGGAACATCCTCACATATGCCAACAGGAATAACAGTAGATTTATCAGCCATTTGCAAAGATATATCACTTGGTATCAACTTATCTAAATAAAGTCTCTTATAAAGAGAAAAAGGCATAACACTAACACCCGCTCCCAAATCACATAGAGCAGTTCTAACATAATTATTCTTAATAGAACAAGGAATAGTAGGTATACCTGGGTCGCCCAGCTTCTTTGGACTTTGCCACTGAAAGAGTAATTAGCAAGCATAGTGGAAATCTCATCATTAGGAATTTTCCTTTTGTTAGAGACAATATCTTTCATATACTTTGAATAAGGAGGCAATTTAATAGCATCAATCAAAGGGATTTGCAGGAATAAAGGTTTCATCCAATCACAAAATTTATTATAGTGTTCTTCTTCCTTTGATTTTAGTTTCTTAGCAGGAAAAGGCATTTGCTTTTGAACCCAAGGTTCCCTTTCATTACCATGTTTCTTAGCAATAAAATCTTCTTTGGTATACTTTTTATTTTTAGCATGCTTTTCAGGTTCTTCTTCAACCTCTTCTTTATCAGAAGCATCATTCTTATCGTTATCTTTATCATGTTCATTACCACTTTCAGTTTCAGCATCAGAAATAGAAATACTATTAGGATCATTAACAGGCTCAGAGGATTCTACAACAGTTTTATGTTTCTTTTTCTTTTTCTTAGATGGATCACTAGTTTCAGTTCGTTGAGAATCTTGTTCAACTCTTTTGGGATGCCCTTCAGGATATAGAGGATCCTGGGTAGAAACACCGCCTCTAGTTGTTACTTCATAAGCGTGTTTTTCTTTAGAATTATTTTTTAACAAGTCATTTTGCACTTTAGTGAGTTGATCAATTTGAGTTTGAACCATATGAAAATGTTTAACAAGCATCTTAACATCATTGGAGGTTCTCTCCACAATACCATGCAATTCACTAATAGCTCGAGAGTTTTCCATTAAATGATTCTCTACTCTCATATTAAAATTTTCTTGTTTAACAATATAATTATCAAACTCATCTAAGCATTGAGCAGGAGGTTTTGAATACGGAATATCTTCCCTAGTAAAGCGTTCAAGAGAGTGTACCTCAATCATGGATGAAGGGGGAGTTATCTTACATAAATCTTCTATAGGAGGTAAATTCTTCACATCTTCGGATTTAATACCTTTCTCCTTAAGAGACTTCTTGGCTTCCCTCATATCTTCATCATTTAATTTAATTAAACCCCTCTTCTTCAATATAGGTGTCGGGGTTGGTTCAGGTGTAGACCAATCATCATGATTCCGGCCTATTCTAGCCAATAATTCTTCAGCGTCGTCTGGAGTTCTTTTCCTGAAAACACAACCAGCACAACTATCCAGGTATGCCCTAGACTCAATGGTTAATCCACTATAAAATATATCAAGTAAATCATGCTTTTCCAAATCATGTTTAGGCCGAGCTCTAATAAGAGAGCAAAATCTCGCCCAAGCCTCAGGCAATTTCTCTCCATCTTCCTGATCAAAATTATAAATTCTCTGCAAAGCAATATGTTGAGCACTAGCAGGAAAGTATTTCCGGAAGAAAACATCAAGCAATTCTTTTGGACTATTAATAGAATCAGGTGGCAAACTATTATACCAAGTTTTAGCATCATCCTTTAATGAGAATGGAAATTTTTTAGCAACGAAATAAGTACGCTTCTTAACATCATTAGAAAACAAGCTACTCAGAGTAGATAGCTCAATCATGTGTTCTACAGCACTTTCTTTTTCAGTACCACAAAAAGGTGTTTTCTCAACAATAGATATATGAGATAGATCAAGAGAAAAATCATAATCCTTATCCTTAATGTTTATAGGAGATGTGGCAAATTTAGGATCAGGAGATAGCTTATATCTAACAGTATGTTGTGCAAGAAGCTTTTTAATTTTTCTTGCATCAGTAGTAGCATTGCATTTATCAATAAAATCATCATCAAGTTCCACATAATCTTCATCAGGATCATCACTAGAGTATTCAACAGACTGATGTCTACGCCCCCTCCTTTTCCTGTAGACAGTGTTGGGCCTCCAAGAGCAGAGGTTTGTAGAACAGCAGCAAGTTTTCCCTTAAGTGGATCACCCAAGGTTTATCGAACTCAGGGAGGAAGAGGTCAAAGATATCCCTCTCATGCAACCCTGCAACCACAAAGCAAGAAGTCTCTTGTGTCCCCAACACACCTAATAGGTGCACTAGTTCGGCGAAGAGATAGTGAAATACAGGTGGTATGAATATATATGAGCAGTAGCAACGGTGCCAGAAAATAGCTTGCTGGCGTGTAGTTGATGGTGGTAGTATTGCAGCAGTAGTAACGCAGTAATAAAACAGTAAACAAGCAGTGATAGCAGTATTTAGGAACAAGGCCTAGGGATTACACTTTCACTAGTGGACACTCTCAACATTGATCACATAACAGAATAGATAAATGCATACTCTACACTCTTGTTGG
Source organism: Lolium perenne (assembly GCF_019359855.2). Classification (NCBI taxonomy): domain Eukaryota; kingdom Viridiplantae; phylum Streptophyta; class Magnoliopsida; order Poales; family Poaceae; genus Lolium; species Lolium perenne. Next base: position 25,314,540 of record NC_067247.2, on the reverse strand, counting down.
ATGATGAACACATTGCGTAGGATTACACGAACCCTCAATGCCAGAGTTAACAAGCTCCACAATTCAATGTTCATATTTAAATAACCTTAGAGTGCATGAAAGATCAATTCGACTAAACCAAGTACTAGCATAGCATGCACACTGTCACCTTCATGCTATGTAGGAGGAATAATACACATCAATATTATCATAGCAATAGTTAACTTCATAATCTACAAGAGATCATAATCATAGCATAAACCAAGTACTAACACGGATGCACACACTGTCACCATTACACCATGCAGGAGGAATAAAACTACTTTAATAACATTGCTAGAGTAGCACATAGATAAATTGTGATACAAAATACATTGCAATCATAAAGAGATATAAATAAGCACTTCACTATGCCATTCATAACAGTGAATAAGTATTCTGTGAAATATAGCCTAAGAGACCCACACGGTGCACACACTGTCACCTTTACACACGTGGGACAAGGAGTCTCCGGAGATCACATAAGTAAAATTCACTTGACTAGCATAACGACATCTAGATTACAAGCATCATCATATGAATCTCAATCATGTAAGGCAGCTCATGAGATTATTGTATTGAAGTACATAGGAGAGAGATGAACCACATAGCTACCGGTACAGCCCCGAGCCTCGATGGAGAACTACTCCCTCCTCATGGGAGCAGCAGCGGTGATGAAGATGGCGGTGGAGATGGCAGCGGTGTCGATGGAGAAGCCTTCCGGGGGCACTTCCCCGTTCCGGCAGCGTGCCGGAACAGAGACTCCTGTCCCCCAGATCTTGGCTTCGCGATGGCGGCGGCTCTGGAAGGTTTCTGTGGGTTTCGTCGAACGTGATAGGGTTTTCACGACGGAGGCTTTAAATAGGCGGAAGGGCAGCCTCGGAGGGGGCCTGGGGCCACCACACCATAGGGCAGCGCGCCCCCCCCTCTGGCCGCGCCAGGGTGTGGTGTGGGGCCCCCAGGGCTTCCCTCTGGCGGCTCTCGGGTGTTCTGGATGCTTCCGGGCAAAATAGGAACCTGGGCGTTGATTTCGTCCGATTCCGAGAATATTTCGTTACTAGGATTTCTGAAACCAAAAACAGCAGAAAACAACAACTGGCACTTCGGCATCTTGTTAATAGGTTAGTTCCAGAAAATGCACGAATATGACATAAAGTGTGCATAAAACATGCAGATAACATCAATAATGTGGCATGGAACATAAGAAATTATCGATACGTTGGAGACGTATCAGCATCCCCAAGCTTAGTTTTGCTCGTCCCGAGCAGGTAAAACGATAACAAAGATAATTTCTGGAGTGACATGCCATCATAACCTTGATCATACTATTTGTAAAGCATATGTAGTGAATGCAGTGATCAAAACAATGTATATGACATGAGTAAACAAGTGAATCATAAAGCAAAGACTTTTCATGAATAGCACTTCAAGACAAGCATCAATAAGTCTTGCATAAGAATTAACTCATAAAGCAATAATTCAAAGTAAAGGTATTGAAGCAACACAAAATAAGATTAAGTTTCAGCGGTTGCTTTCAACTTGTAACATGTATATCTCATGGATATTGTCAACATAGAGTAATATAATAAGTGCAATAAGCAAGTATGTAGGAATCAATGCACAGTTCACACAAGTGTTTGCTTCTTGAGGTGGAGAGAAATAGGTGAACTGACTCAACATTGAAAGTAAAAGAATTGTCCTCCATAGAGGAAAAGCATCGATTGCTATATATGTGCTAGAGCTTTGATTTTGAAAACATGAAACAATTTTGTCAACGGTAGTAATAAAGCATATGTATCATGTAAATTATATCTTACAAGTTGCAAGCCTCATGCATAGTATACTAATAGTGCCCGCACCTTGTCCTAATTAGCTTGGACTACCGGATCATCACAATGCACATGTTTTAACCAAGTGTCACAAAGGGGTACCTCTATGCCGCCTGTACAAAGGTCTAAGGAGAAAGCTCGCATTGGATTTCTCGCTATTGATTATTCTCAACTTAGACATCCATACCGGGACAACATAGACAACAGATAATGGACTCCTCTTTTATGCATAAGCATGTAACAACAATTAATAATTTTCTCATATGAGATTGAGGATATATGTCCAAAACTGAAACTTCCACCATGGATCATGGCTTTAGTTAGCGGCCCAATGTTCTTCTCTAACAATATGCATGCTTAACCATAAGGTGGTAGATCGCTCTTACTTCAGACAAGACGAACATGCATAGCAACTCACATGAAATTCAACAAAGAGTAGTTGATGGCGTCCCCAGTGAACATGGTTATCGCACAACAAGCAACTTAATAAGAGATAAAGTGCATAATTACATATTCAATACCACAATAGTTTTTAAGCTATTTGTCCCATGAGCTATATATTGCAAAGGTGAATGATGGAATTTTAAAGGTAGCACTCAAGAAATTTACTTTGGAATGGCGGAAAATACCATGTAGTAGGTAGGTATGGTGGACACAAATGGCATAGTGGTTGGCTCAAGTATTTTGGATGCATGAGAAGTATTCCCTCTCGATACAAGGTTTAGGCTAGCAAGGCTTATTTGAAACAAACACAAGGATGAACCGGTGCAGCAAAACTCACATAAAAGACATATTGTAAACATTATAAGACTCTACACCGTCTTCCTTGTTGTTCAAACTCAATACTAGAAATTATCTAGACCTTAGAGAAACCAAATATGCAAACCAAATTTTAGCATGCTCTATGTATTTCTTCATTAATGGGTGCAAAGTATATGATGCAAGAGATTAAACATGAGCACAACAATTGCCAAGTATCACATTATCCAAGACATTATAGCAATTTACTACATGTATCATTTTCCAATTCCAACCATATAACAATTTAACGAAGAAGAAACTTCGCCATGAATACTATGAGTAGAAACTAAGGACATACTTGTCCATATGCTACAGCGGAGCGTGTCTCTCTCCCACAAAGTGAATGCTAGGATCCATTTTATTCAAACAAAACAAAAAACAAAAACAAACCGACGCTCCAAGCAAAGCACATAAGATGTGATGGAATAAAAATATAGTTTCAGGGGAGGAACCTGATAATGTTGTCGATGAAGAAGGGGATGCCTTGGGCATCCCCAAGCTTAGACGCTTGAGTCTTCTTAGAATATGCAGGGGTGAACCACCGGGGCATCCCCAAGCTTAGAGCTTTCACTCTCCTTGATCATGTTGCATCATACTCCTCTCTTGATCCTTGAAAACTTCCTCCACACCAAACTTAGAACAACTCATTAGAGGGTTAGCGACAATAAAAATTAACATGTTCAGAGGTGACACAATCATTCTTAACACTTCTGGACATTGCATAAAGCTACTGGACATTAATGGATCAAAGAAATTCATCCAACATAGCAAAAGAGGCAATGCGAAATAAAAGGCAGAATCTGTCAAAACAGAACAGTTCGTATTGACGAATTTTATCGAGGCACCATACTTGCTCAAATGAAAATGCTCAAATTGAATGAAAGTTGCGTACATATCTGAGGATCACGCACGTAAATTGGCATATTTTTCTGAGCTACCTACAGAGAGGCAGGTCGGAATTCGTGACAGCAAAGAAATCTGAAACTGCGCAGTAATCCAAATCTAGTATGAACTTTACTATCAAAGACTTTACTTGGCACAACAAAACACAAAACTAAGATAAGGAGAGGTTGCTACAGTAGTAAACAACTTCCAAGACACAAATATAAAACAAAGTACTGTAGCAAAATAACACATGCGTTATCTCCCAAGAAGTTCTTTCTTTATAGCCATTAAGATGGGCTCAGCAGTTTTAATGATGCACTCGCAAGAAATAGTATTTGAAGCAAAAGAGAGCATCAAGAGGCAAATTCAAAACACATTTAAGTCTAACATGCTTCCTATGAAAAGGAATCTTGTAAATAAACAAGTTCATGAAGAGCAAAGTAACAAGCATAGGAAGATAAAACAAGTGTAGCTTCAAAAATTTCAGCACATAGAGAGGCATTTTAGTAACATGAAAATTTCTACAACCATATTTTCCTCTCTCATAATAACTTTCAGTAGCAACATGAGCAAACTCAACAATATAACTATCACATAAAGCATTCTTATCATGAGTCTCATGCATAAAATTATTACTCTCCACATAAGCATAATCAATTTTATTAGTAATAGTGGGAGCAAATTCAACAAAGTAGCTATCATTATTATTCTCATCAAGTGTTGGAGGCATAGTATAATCACAACAAAATTTACTCTCCATAGTAGGTGGCACCAAAAGACCACTATCATTATAATCATCATATATGGGAGGCAAAGTATCATCAAAGAAAATTTTCTCCTCAATGCTTGGGGGACTAAAAAGATCATGAAAACCAGCTTCCCCAAGCTTAGAATTTTCTATATCATTATCAACAATGGTGTTCAAAGCGTTCATACTAATATTACTACCAGCATGCAAATAAGATTCCATAGGTTTTTTAATTTTCGCATCAAACAATCCATGTTTTAAATCAGGAAATAGCATAAGAAGCTCATTCTTGTCCATTATGCCAAACTAGTGTAAACAAGAAACAAAAAGATGCAATTGCAGGATCTAAAGGAAATAGCTTTGAGTACTTACGGCGCCGGAAAATAGCTTAGTAGCCGAGGTCCGGAGTGTGAGTACCTTTTACCTTTCCTCCCCGGCAACGGCGCCAGAAAATAGCTTGATGTCTACGCCCCCTCCTTTTCCTGTAGACAGTGTTGGGCCTCCAAGAGCAGAGGTTTGTAGAACAGCAGCAAGTTTTCCCTTAAGTGGATCACCCAAGGTTTATCGAACTCAGGGAGGAAGAGGTCAAAGATATCCCTCTCATGCAACCCTGCAACCACAAAGCAAGAAGTCTCTTGTGTCCCCAACACACCTAATAGGTGCACTAGTTCGGCGAAGAGATAGTGAAATACAAGTGGTATGAATATATATGAGCAGTAGCAACGGTGCCAGAAAATAGCTTGCTGGCGTGTAGTTGATGGTGGTAGTATTGCAGCAGTAGTAACGCAGTAAAACAGTAAACAAGCAGTGATAGCAGTATTTAGGAACAAGGCCTAGGGATTACACTTTCACTAGTGGACACTCTCAACATTGATCACATAATAGAATAGATAAATGCATACTCTACACTCTTGTTGGATGATGAACACATTGCGTAGGATTACACGAACCCTCAATGCCGGAGTTAACAAGCTCCACAATTCAATGTTCATATTTAAATAACCTTAGAGTGCATGAAAGATCAATTCGACTAAACCAAGTACTAGCATAGCATGCACACTGTCACCTTCATGCTATGTAGGAGGAATAATACACATCAATATTATCATAGCAATAGTTAACTTCATAATCTACAAGAGATCATAATCATAGCATAAACCAAGTACTAACACGGATGCACACACTGTCACCATTACACCGTGCAGGAGGAATAAAACTACTTTAATAACATTGCTAGAGTAGCACATAGATAAATTGTGATACAAAATACATTGCAATCATAAAGAGATATAAATAAGCACTTCACTATGCCATTCATAACAGTGAATAAGTATTCTGTGAAATATAGCCTAAGAGACCCACACGGTGCACACACTGTCACCTTTACACACGTGGGACAAGGAGTCTCCGGAGATCACATAAGTAAAATTCACTTGACTAGCATAACGACATCTAGATTACAAGCATCATCATATGAATCTCAATCATGTAAGGCAGCTCATGAGATTATTGTATTGAAGTACATAGGAGAGAGATGAACCACATAGCTACCGGTACAGCCCCGAGCCTCGATGGAGAACTACTCCCTCCTCATGGGAGCAGCAGCGGTGATGAAGATGGTGGTGGAGATGGCAGCGGTGTCGATGGAGAAGCCTTCCGGGGGCACTTCCCCGTTCCGGCAGCGTGCGGAACAGAGACTCTGTCCCCAGATCTTGGCTTCAGCGATGGCGGCGGCTCTGGAAGGTTTACGTGGGTTTCGTCGAACGTGATAGGGTTTCGCGACGGAGGCTTTAAATAGGCGGAAGGGCAGCCTCGGAGGGGGCCTGGGGCCACCACACCATAGGGCGGCGCGGCCCCCCCTACGGCCGCGCCGGGGGTGTGGTGTGGGGCCCCAGGGGCTTCCCTGGCGGCTCTCGGGTGTTACGGATGCTTCCGGGCAAAATAGGAACACAGGCGTTGATTTCGTCCGATTCCGAGAATATTTCGTTACTAGGATTTACGAAACCAAAAACAGCAGAAAACAGAATCGGCACTTCGGCATCTTGTTAATAGGTTAGTTCCAGAAAATGCACGAATATGACATAAAGTGTGCATAAAACATGTAGATAACATCAATAATGTGGCATGGAACATAAGAAATTATCGATACGTTGGAGACGTATCACAGACTCAGGTGAATTAACAGGTGTAGCAGCATTTTCATTAGGAGTTTTAGTATTTTCAATTTGTCTAGACCTAGCAATTGTAGCATCTAGAAAAGATCCTAACGAACCATCATTATCAAGTACAGTAGAAGCATCATCAAAATTATAAGAGGAACTTTCAGATCTAGCAGAAGTACCAGCATGTGAAGCTTGTGGTGGTGAAACAAATTTATCTATCACAGATGGTGAATCAAGAGCAGCAGAGGTACTCAGAGTTGTACCTTTTCTTGTAGTGGATGGTAATATGGCGACTTTAGTATCGCGAGGTTTACCCATGATGGAGAATTTGCAGCGAACAATATCAATCCAAGTGAACTTCCAAATAAAGCTATGCTCCCCGGCAACGGCGCCAGAAAATAGTCTTGATAACCCACAAGTATAGGGGATCGCAACAGTCTTCGCGGGAAGTAAAACCCAATTTATTGATTCGACACAAGGGGAGACAAAGAATACTTGAAAGCCTTAACAACGGAGTTGTCAATTCAGCTGCACCTAGAAACAGACTTGCTCGCAAGAGTTTATCGATAATGTGATTTTATAGCGATGCGATAGTGAAATAACAGCAGCAGAGTAACAAAGACAGCAGTAGTGATTATAGTAAACAACAGGATTAAAATACTGTAGGCACAAGGATGGACGACGGGCGTTGCATGGATGAGAGAAACTCATGTAACAATAAAAGCATGGCATTTGCAGATAATAATAAAGCGGTATCCAAGTACTAATCAATCAATAGGCATGTGTTCCATATATAGTCGTACGTGCTCGCAATGAGAAACTTGCACAACATCTTTTATCCTACCAGCCGGTGGCAACCGGGCCTCTAGGGAATCTACTGGAAATTAAGGTACTCCTTTTAATAGAGCACCGGAGCAAAGCATTAACACTCCATGAACACATGTGATCCTCATATCACCGCCTTCCCCTTCGGTTGTCCCAATTTCTGTCACTTTGGGGCCTCGGGTTCCGGACAACAATACGTGTATACAACTTGCAGGTAAGATCATAAAACAATGCATATCATCATGAAACAATAACATGTTCAGATCTGAGATCATGGCACTCGGGCCCTAGTGACAAGCATTAAGCATAACAAGTTGCAACAATATCATAAAAGTACCAATTACGGACACTAGGCACTATGCCCTAACAATCTTATGCTATTACATGACCAATCTCATCCAATCCCTACCATCCCCTTCAGCCTACAGCGGGGGAATTACTCACACGTGGATGGGGGAAACATGGCTGGTCGATGGAGAGGCGTCGGTGGTGATGATGGCGATGATCTCCTCCAATTCCCCGTCCCGGCGAGGTGCCAGAACGGAGTTTCTGGTCCCGAGACGGAGTTTCGCAACGGTGGCGGCGTACTGGATGGTTTCTGGCGACTTCGACTTCCCGTCTCGCGTTTTTAGATCGAAACCCTTAAGTAGTCCAGAGAGGGGCGTCAGAGGCCAGCCGAGGCGGCCACACAGTAGGGCGGCGCGCCCCTCACGGGCCGCGCCGGCCTGGTGTGTGGGGGCCTCGGGCCTCCACACAGCTTGCCCTTCGGCTCCGTAATTCTTCTGGAAAAATAAGACCTTCGACATAAATTCCGGGGATTTTCCTGAAAGTTGGATTTCTGCACAAAAACGAGACACCAGAGCAATTCTGCTGAAAACAGCGTTAGTCCGTGTTAGTTGTATCCAAAATACACAAGTTAGAGGCAAAACAATAGCAAAAGTGTTCGGGAAAGTAGATACGTTTTGGACGTATCATTGGGTAAATCGTATCCCCTTTGTTGGTTGTACTCCGATGAAACCACTAGCGCACTCCTTCCTCAAAACACAAGTCCATCATCCATAGGCATTGTCGTGGTACCCCCACCTCAGCAGCCTTCTCTCCATTGCCAAGAGTGATAGAAGATCAAACAACAAAGTGGCCTCTATCAGTTTCATCACATGGGATTTGCAATCCTTCTAAGGTCTATTTTGATCATCCCAACTAAGCCACGCTGTGTAGAGCCCTTTCAGAAAGTTAAATATTTTTACACTGAGCCCTCCCAACCTTTTCGGCGAGCAAACATGTGCCCAATTTACTAGGCATTTTCTTTCGCTAGTTTCCTCTTCAGCACTCCAAAGGAACCCTCTTCTCAACTTATCAATATTTTCAATTAACCACTTGTCAGCAGGGAAAGCTGTCAGGTGGTAGACGACTGCAATCAAAGTAATAACAAATCTAACAAGTATTAGTTGGGACTGATCTGTCCATCAATTTCCCTTTCCACACTTTGAGCTTGCTAGCAATCCGATGCAAGATGATTTGGAGCTCAATTTGCTTTGGTTTCTTTAGACCCAATGGCAGCCCCATATATTTTGAAGGGAAACCCCAAGTGTGCCACTGAAATCAGCCAAGATCTAGTCAGAGTCGATCTCGCCAACTCCTACAAAATAAGCCACACGTTTCTAGATATTTGTGTCTCCAAATAGCTTCAAAGCCTGAACAACCCTAATATCCGCAACATGCGGTCTAATGAAAATCGCGGTGTCATCAACTTAGAAGCTTGCCCTCATCCTAGATGTGTTTCGAGCAGAGAAGATAGCAATTCTTGTTCAGTAGCCAGCATGATGTGAATCCATTACCAAAATGAATAACACAAGGGAAAGAGGATCCCTTGACTCAATCCCCTCAAATGCCTGAAAGATCTTCGCTACTTCCCATTCAGCAAGACTCGTGGCGAAGAAGAAGCAAGAAGCAAAGCAACCATGTCTCTCCATCGCTAACAGAAACCCATCCTTTCCAAAATCTCAAGAGGAAAAACCTATAGTCAAAGGCCTTAGCCAAATCGAGCTCAACTAACATATTGAATAGTCAAACTTTTGGTAGTCACTCCAATCTATTTTAATTAACTCAGATTTAGTACAGTATATATCTTGGGGAAAAACGATTTTTTTTTTTTAAAATAAAACACATAAGGACTGGATTGTCATATCATTTGCAATTCAATCACTTTGTAGGGCCATCTTGCCAATTTCTTCCTTCCTCGGGGGGTTGGGGGTTGCTCCTCTCCAAAATGAAAAAGGTTCGCGGGTTTTCCTCTGCAGAAGTCCAGTCCTCCTCTCGCCTTTGTCGCCATCTCGAGCTAGGGTTTACCGTACGCTCCCTCGCCTCGCGTCCCCCTCTTCCGATTTCCAGCGGTGGTGGAGCGCATGGACGGCGCCGAAGGGCCGACGGCGGCGGGCTCGGAGACGGGTCTGGAGCTCTCGTGTGGGGGATTCGATTTCGCGTTCAACTCGCAGAACTTCTCTGACAGGGTGCTGCGGCTGGAGATAGTCGCGGGCGGCAGCAGCGGAGACGTGGTCGCCGGAGGATCCCTCGCCGGCTCGGAGCGCGGCAGCAACGAGGAAGGTGCGTAAGTGCTGCCACCCCTGCTGTTGGGTAATCGTGGTTCTGTAAATTAATAAATTATATGATGTCTGATGCGATTCGGATGTTAATTTCTGTGGGGAAATTCGCGGCTCGTTCGCGACGCATGCTCGGGCTGATTACGTTTTCCACGGGGAAGCGGTAGAAGGGAATCCGTGAGTTCTGAGCCTGAGCTGATGTGGTGTTGATGTAAGAGTTACTGAAATTGGAAATTGTTCTCCTCTGAATCAGTATCAAATCCATTGAGACAATGTAGTGTGGTAGCAAAATGTGGTCCTTCATACGATTGTTGTAGGTGCTCTTCTGTCTCCATACCATAAGTCCATAACCACATTACAAGGCATAAGTTCAAGGTTCAGCATTTAGGGTCAACAACTCAACATTATGCTGCCATTTTGCTTGTTCACCTCTTGTGTGTGTGTGCGCCGAAATATTAAGGTTATTAGTAGCCTATTTGATAATCGCTTACTTCTAAGAGGTGCAAATACGTAATGTATGCAGGTATATTTGGTATTGGCACATTATGCTGATAAAAGGTACCTGTTGGTTGCGTGTTCTGCAGTATGCAGAGGTCCACAGACCTCAAGCCACAGTATGCTGATCAAATGAACTGCCCCCTTCCCCTTTTAGCTATGGACTTGCTTCTGCTAGAAGCACTTTGTATATTCCATACAGCAGATCATCCATTACTGGTTTCGGATTAATTTAATTTAAATCAACAACTTAATTTTATCAGAGGGCCTGTAGATCCATATCCAGACTTTCTGCACGCACTCCTCCACAATCTATTCCACCCCAATCACTGCTGCTCTGCCCATGTAACTCTACCTCACAAAGAGAGCCGGGGGGGGGGGGGGGGGGGGTCTCTTGCAGGATGTATCGTCCAAAGAAGTTGTGGAGGCTGCAGCCAATGTCTGAACGACCAGATCACATGCCCCATGATTTTCTTTCTGTTCACGCACAGTCTAGTGTCGCTTCATTCAGAGGATCAAGAGGGTAGATGATTCTTAATGTTTGCATCAATATGTGATTTTGGCGTGGAATATGGCTGATTGGTTCATTAACCCACAACCTTTTCATTCTTACTTGAACACGTTCGTACAGAATTCTATAGGATTCTTGGGGTAACATTTATGAATACTTCACTGATTGAGCTACATGCTTGCATAGATCCCTGGATGCAGCTAAGTAAGTTTTTGAATTTTCCTGATGTTATTTTAATCATTTTTCCATGTTGCTGAAGATCAGTTAAATGAATCTGCACCCATAATAGAGCAGAGTGTTCCCAGTATTTTTAACAGCAAGGAACTTGTCTAGTGAATCTACTCTGTACTACATCCTTTCCATGTTTCTCCTTCATTCCTCAGTCTTATCATTGTATTTGTTTGCCAGTTTTACGAGTAAAGACGATGTATATCAACTCAGCAATTCTTGCTGCAAGAAGTCCTTTCTTTCTCAAGGTTGCCTTCTTAAATACCTTTGCTCTATAATCAGTTCATCCTTTCTAATAAGATTTTTGTAGATCCTTTCTAATATGATTTAGTGCTTCTCAGCTTTTCTCAAATGGCATGAAAGAATCTGATCAGACATGCCCAACGCTTAGGATAGCTGATTCAGGTAATGTGATGACTCAGATGTAACATTTTTCCTCTGGAATCTAATTTTCTATTGTAATAGTGTTACTTATTGAATAGAAAATTATCAGTAGTCACACTTACATAGACATTTACACACCCAAAAGGCTTTCCCTTGTTGTTTAGTTATTTATTATTGAACTTTTTCCTTGATTCTTTTTCCTTTTTGTTTTCATTCTGAAACAGATGAAAATGCCCTTATAGAGCTTTTAAGCTTTATGTATAGTGGAAAGCTGACAACAACTGAGCCCACTTTTCTTCTTGACATCTTGATGGCCGCGGACAAATTTGAAGTCGTTTCTTGCATGAGGCACTGCTGTCAGTTGCTCAGAAGTTTGCCTTTGACAACAGAATCTGCACTGCTCTACCTAGATCACCCATACTCTTTGTCAATGGCAGCTGAAGTTCAGCTTTTGAAAGGTGCTGCCAAGGAATTCCTCGCCAACAAATACAAGGATTACAATAAGTAGGTGATCCCCATTGGATGGAGCCATCTTTTCTTCCTTTTCAGAGAGAAGTGTAGACATTGTTGTCACAAAATCATGTATGATATGTATTCAAGGCTTGTTTTGTCTTATTTCAGGTTCCGACTGGATATGATGAACATTTCTCTTGCTGGTATGGAAGCCATACTTTCAAGTAGTGACCTACATGTGGAATATGAAGATCAGTTATTCTACCTCATGCTCAAGTGGGCCCGTGTGCGATACCCGGAATTGGAGGAAAGACGTGAGATCTTGAGTTCTCATTTGCTCCCGCTGGTTCGCTTCAGTCATATGACCTACAGGGCGTTTCAGAGGATCCTAACTTGTACCGATAATGACATAGACCATGATCAAGTAACTAAGCTTATCACTGGGGTACTTCTGTGCAAAGCCTATCCTGCACACAAGCCAGGTGCTCTTGCAGCGTGTGCGACCTCTTGTTTGCCAGTTGCAGAGCGAGCTTACAAGTATAGACATCTGAAAGTGGTTGTGTTTGATAAACCCCGCCCGCAGGTTATAGCTTACATGGACCTGAAGCGTGAGGAATGCGCCCAACTTCTTCTGTCACAACATATATTCTCGCAACCACTCCATGTTGCAGGTCAGTGTTTTGTTCTTATGGCAAGATGTAACAATCATGAGCAGAGTGGGTCGTACAGATTTGGCCTCTTCTTGTGGTTCAACCCGGTGCTGAAGGGCTCAAGGCGTGTGACAGTAGATTATGAGTTTGCTTCAAGGACAATGCCTTCACGGCAGTTTGTGAGCAAGTTGAATGCTAGTCACACCTTCACTGATGATGTAGCAGTTGGACATAGTGATCTCTTCTCGGTTCCATGGTCAACGTTGATGGCTGACGATGGCTTCTTCATCGATGGTGTACTACATCTCAGACTTGATTTGACGGTGGTTGGGCAGATGGAGCCGCAAACGTGATATCTTACTCAGCAAAGTTAGGTTTATGGCTTGCTTGTGATCCTTGCTTAATCCCGCCTGCCAAAATGATTTGAGGTCCTGCCCAAAGAGGAAGAAACAGCCAGGGTCCATCCGCAGATTGCTTAGCCACTGCCAACCGAATGTGGTTCTTTTCCATGACCATGTTCTTTCAATAGCTAAGATGTTGCAGCATTTTCTGGTGCGTTTTGCTCCTTTGTCTGTCAGAGTTGTAACAGGCAAGATAGCAGCCGGGTCCTATGATCTTGCTGTTCCTTTTGTTGGATATAGGCAAGGGGTTTAAGCTTTTAGCGTACGGCTTGCAGCTGAGTCGTATGATGTTTTACCTCCTGATGTGTAATGTAGACCTGAAGATGCATGCCACTTTGCTCTTCTTTTCTTTTCTGTTGAACCCAACTATTAATGGAATCTGTCTATACTTGCTCAATTTTTTTTTTTGGTTTTGTTGTTTGCTTGGAGACATTTTGTGTTTGTGTATGCTTCACCTCCATTGTATATTATAATTTCTTATCATCTTCCATTTCCTCTATTGGCATGATGTAGATGCTACATGTGTCGGCAAAGCGGTTGCTCTGACCGTGATGTCAGATGTCAGTCGCCGCTGTCTTGTGTTTCGCTCTCCCTAGGATTTGTGCGCAACCAAGCACACGAATGAACAGTGTTGCATATTGTCATGTTCATATATGCCCATGTTGTCTCATTTGCATTCAAAAAGTTGCAGACGTAACTGCAATTCATCCACTTTCTGGGGGCCCTCTCGGCAAATATTGGGGTCCTCAAACGAAAACAAAGGCTCGCGAGTTTTCGCGGCCAGGAACTAGGGTTTACGGGCCGCGGCGTCCTCCCTCTTCCGAAGGCGGCGGAGCGCATGGCCGGAGCGGAAGGGTCGCCGACGGCGCGGGCTGGGGCGGAGATGGACATTGAATTCTCGGTCGGGAGCTGGGGCCCCAGCTTCGAGTTCGCGTTCGACGCGGAGAACTTCTCTGACAAGTTGCTGCGGATAGAGGTCGTCGCCAGCGGCGACGTCGCCGGAGCTCGCGACCCCGTGGAGGAAGGTGCGTCGCCCCTTCTCCCCCGCTGTTGGGTAATCCATGGAGTTTCCTTTTGTAATTAAATTATTATATGCCTTGATCGAAAAATTAAATTCTATGCTGCTTGATGCGATTGGGATATTAATTCTGTGGGGAATTTCGTGGTTCGTTCGTGACGCATGCTTGGGCTTATTTTGTTTTCCACGGGGAATTGGCCGAGGGAAATCCGTTAGTTCTGAGCCCGAGCTGGATGGTGTGGCGTGGATGTAATAGTTACTGACATTGGAAACTGATCTCCTCAGAATCAGTAATATAAAATCCATTGAGACAATGCAGTGTAGTAGCAAAATATGATCCTTCATACAACTGGGGTAGGTGCGCCCAACAGCTCAGCTATCCTCTATAAAAAAAAAAAACAGCTCAGCTATCCTATCTCCACACGAGAGGTGTATAACCATTTTACAACTTACATGTTCCATGTTCAGCATTCAAGATAAATATTTGTCTGCCATTTTCCTTGTTGACCTCTGTTTTTTTTTTTTTGTGTGTGTGCGCGCGCGCGGAAATATTAAGCTTATTATTAGTCTTGTTCATAATCGCATTTTAAGTAGCACAAATACATGTGTATGCTAATCAATTTTGGTACTGGCACATTATTCTGATCAAAAGTAGCCCTTGGTTGCTTGTTTTTAAAGTATGGGTAAAATGCCCACAGGCCACGACATGCTGATCAAAGTGCAGTGGCACTACTCTGCTGTATGGCTCTATGCTTTTCAATTAATTTTTGGCTCCAATCCGAAAACACATATATTTATTTGACGTGAAGGTTAAATCAACAATTTAATCTTATCATATGGCATGTAGACGTATATCCAGACTCCAGACCACATCGCCCACAATCTCGTCCAGCCCAATTACTGCCACTTTGCCCACATACCTCTACACCTCACGGCCAAGCACCATCCCACATGATCTTGCGCTGCCGCTACAACTAAGATAAAGTGCTGCTGATGCTACCTTGGTTGGCCTCTCTTGCTAGATGTCTCCTCCAAAGAAGTTTGGGAGGTTACAGTCAATATCCGATCGACCAGGTCGCATGCCCTGGTTTTCTTCTATTCATGCACAGTCTAGTGTCGCCTCATCCGAGTCCAGTGTCAAGTTTGTCCATGTCTCTGGCAGAGCATTCAAAGAAATGAGCGTAGTTAATTCTTAATGATGGCATCAGTATGTGATGTTGGTGTGGGTTATGGCAGAGTGGTTCATTCAATTGCAACCTTTCATTCTTACTTGAACATTTTGTACAAAATTCTGTTGCATTCTTGGGGTAAGATTTATGATTACTTTACTGATTGAGCTACAAGCTTGCGTAGTTCCCTGGATTGAGCTAAGTGTATTTTCCTGATGTTATTTTAATCATTTTACCAAATTGCTGAAGATTAAATAAATGAATCTGCACCCATATTAGAACAGAGAGTTCCAAGTATTTTTGACAGCAGAGAACTTGGGTAGTGATTCTACTCTTTAGGACTTCCTTTCCACGTTTCTCCTTTATTTCACAGTCTAATATTTGAGGTTTGACCAGTTTTACATGTAAAGACAATGTATGTCAACTCAGCGATTCTTGCTGCAAGAAGTCCTTTCTTTCTCAAGGTAATTCTTGGAGCCTTCTTAAATACCTTTGTCGTATAATTAGCTCACCCTTTTTAATTAGATTTGTTCTTATGGCAAGATGTAACAATGATGAGCAGAGTGGGTCGTAAAATCCCACTCTACTCACCATTGTTAAGGTTATTATTAGTCTGGTTGATAATCCCTTACTTTAAGTACTCCCTCCGCCCCAACATGCCCTTGGTTACGTGTTTCCCAGTAGTGCAATATACCCACAAGCCACACTATGCTGATAAAATTCCACCCCCTCCCCATACCCTTACTCTTTTAGCTATTGACTTGCTTCTCCTACAGTACTACAACATGATTGACTGAATGGAGTATACTGAGTGCTTCTATGATTTTCGACTAATTATTGCACAATCTGAAAGCACATACTGTTAATAAACGTGAAGGTTAAACCAAGAACTTAATCTTATCAGAGGGCTTGTAGATTAAGTTCTTGGTTTAACCTTCACGTTTATTAACAGTATGTGCTTTCAGATTGTGCTCACCCCTATCACTGCCACTCTGCCCACATACCTCACAGTCAGCACCGTCACACTTGAACCTCCGCTGCCACTGCAACTAAGCTAAAGTGATGCAGACACAATCTTGGGTGGTCTCTCTTGCTGGATGTCTCGTCCAAAGAAGTTGGGGAGGCTGCAGCCAATGTCAGAATGACCAGGTTGCATGCCCCTTGATTTCTTCCCATTCGCACACAGTCTAGTGTTACCTCATCCGAGTCCAGCGTCATGATTGTCCATGTCTTCAGCAGAGCATTCAGAGGAATGAAAGGCTAAGAGGAACGAGGATTAATAATTCTTAATGATGGCATCAGTATGTGATGTTGGTGGGGCTGTGGCTGAGTGGTTCATTTAATCACAACCTTTCACTCTTGAATGTGTATATGCAAAATTCTATAGGATTCTTAGGGTATCATTTATGATTACTTGCTCATTGAGGTACAAGCTTGGGTAGATCCCTGGATGCATCTAAGTAAGTGTTGGATTTTCTTGATGTTATTTTAATCATTTTACGAAGTTGCTGAAGATTAATTAAATGAATATGTACCCATTATAGAACAGAGGGTTCCAAGTATTTTTGACAGCAGAGAACCTGTCTAGTGATTCTACTCTGTACTACTTCCTTTCCACGTCTCTCCTTTATTTCTTAGTCTGATCTTGGTATTTTCGGCCAGTTTTACAAGTAAAGACGATGTATATCAACTCAGCGGTTCTTGCTGCAAGAAGTCCTTTCTTTCTCAAGGTAATTCTTAGAGCCTTCTTAAATACATTTGTTTTATGATCAGTTCATGCTTTCTAATAAGATTTGTGCTTCTTAGCTTTTCTCAAATGGCATGAAAGAATCTGATCAGACACATCCAACGCTTAGGATTGCTGATTCAGGTAATGTGAAATGCAACATCTTCCTCTTGTAATGGATTCTAATTTACTACTGTAGATGTGTTACTATTTCTATGTTTTCAAATAAGAACATGATTAGATTTAATAATGAAATGGCTAGTTTCTTCTTCTCTTTAATTTTACCTACCAAATGTATATTTTGTCAATCTTTACGGACATCTCTCCTGAATATAGAATGACAGTAGCACCCTTAAATAGCCATCTACACTCCAAAAAGGCTTTCCTTTTTTTATGAGGTTTATTGAACTGTTTCCTTAATCCTTCTTCCTTTTTGTTTTCATTCTACTTTAAACAGATGAAAATGCCCTTATGGAGCTTTTAAGCTTTATATACAGTGGAAAGCTAACAACAACTGAGCCCACCTTTCTACTTGACATCTTGATGGCTGCGGACAAATTTCAAGTCATATCCTGCATGAGGCATTGTGCTCACAAGTTTGCCTTTGACAACAGAATCTGCACTGCTGTACCTAGATCACCCATGCTCTATGTCAATGGCAGCTGAAGTTCAGCTCTTGAAAGGCGCCGCCAAGGAATACCTCGTTAACAAATACAAGGATTACAATAAGTAGGTGATCTCCATTGGATGGAGCCATCTTTTCTTTCCAGCTTAGAGAGAAGTGCTGACATTCATGTATGAGGTGTACTAAAGGCTTGGTCTGCCTTATTTCAGGTTCCAACACGAAGTGATGAACTTTTCTCTGGCTGGGATCGAAGCCATACTCTCAAGTACTGACCTGCATGTGCAATCTGAAGATTTCTTATACTACCTCTTGGTCAAGTGGGCCCGTGTGCGGTACCCAGAATTGGAGGAAAGGCGTAAGATCTTGAGTTCCCATTTACTTCCACTGGTTCGCTTCAGTCATATGACCTACAAGGCATTTCAGAGTATCCTAACTTGTGCTGATAATGACATAGACCATGAGCATGTAACTAAGCTCATCACTGGGGTACTTCTGTGCAAAGCCTATCCTGCACACAAGCCAGGTGCTCTTGCAGCGTGTGCAACCTCTTGTTTGCCAGTTGCAGAGCGAGCTTACAAGTATAGACATATGAAAGTGGTTGCGTTTGATAAACCCTGCCCACAGGTTATAGCTTACATGGATCTGAAGCGTGAGGAATGCTCTCTAAAACAGATATTCTCGTACCCATTCCATGTTGCAGGTCAGGGTTTTATTCTTATGGCAAGATGTAACAAGGATGAGCAGAGTGACTTGTACAGATTTGGCCTCTTCTTATGTATTGATCCGGTGCTCAAGGGCTCAAGGTCTGTGACAGTAGAATATGAGTTTGCAGCAAGGACAAGACCACGACAGTTTGTGAGCAAGTTCAGTGCTACTGACACCTTCACTGATGGGGTGTTAGTTGGATGCGACAATATCTTTTTGGTTCCATGGTCGACGTTCATGGCCGATGATGACCTCTTCATCGATGGTGTGCTGCATCTCAGAGTTGATTTGACGGTGGTGGAGCAGACAGAACTGCAAACTTGATATCTTACTCAGCATCAACCAGGAGATCCGCCAAAAGAGGAAGAGAAGGCATGGTTTGTCAGCAGATTGTTCATGGGGAAACTACTGCTGCAGTCCAAATGTGTTGTTTCTTCATGACCCTGTTCTTGTTATAGCCAAGATGTTGTGGGGCGTTTTCTGGTGCGTAATGCTTCATTTGTCTGATGAGAGTTGTAACAGGATAGCAGTAGTTGGGAGCGTTCTGCTGTACATCTATCTGATGTTCCTTTTGTTGGATATAAGCAAGGGGTTTCAATTTGTAGCGAACCGTTTGCAGCTGGGTCTTCGTGTGATCTATGGACCTGGTGAATGCAACGTTTTTCTGTTCTGCTAAACGTAGCTATCAACGTGATCTGTCTATGCCCGCTCTATTAACTATTATGAAGTAAACTTCTTTTGATGTTCTCTTCCTGGAGATACCTTTTTGTGTACGTCTGATGTTCCTTTTGTTGGATGGGCAAAGGGTTTAAATTTCAAGCGTGTCAATTTTCTCTTCTTTTCTTATCTTTCGAACCCAACTAATGTTCTCTGCTGCTGCTATCTTTTTTTTTAAACGAGGGCAAAAGCTTTGCCCATTCATTGATTAAGAAAGGAGTTTACAAGAAAGTAAAAGGTTCGAATAAAAATATTACAATTACTCTCGCGGCATCAAATGACTCAAACTCTTAGCACCGGCTACGACCCAAAGGTTTGCTTCTTTTATAATCCTATCAAATATGACTTACGGCGTAGCACGCTTGCTGCTGCTATCTTTGGTTACATCGGCGACAATTCAGCTGGTCACGCCGCCGTCCTCTGTTTCACGCCGCCATAGAATTTGCAGGCAATGCAACCAAGCACAAGAAAGTAAGCAGACGTGACTGTAATTCATCAATTATCTATGGTCCGTCCTCTGTTTCGCGCCGCCATAGGGTTTGCAGGCAACGCAACCAAGCACAAGAAAGTAAGCAGACGTGACTGTAATTCATCAATTATCTATGGTCCGTCCTCTGTTTCGCGCCGCCATAGGGTTTGCAGGCAACGCAACCAAGCACAAGAAAGTAAGCAGACGTGACTGTAATTCATCAATTTTCTAGGGTCTTCTCAGCAAATATTCGGTTCCTGGACCCAAAAAAGGGCTCGCGGGTTTTGGCAAAATTGAGATTCGACCGCCGTCTCGCTTTCTTCCCTTACAAGCAGC
Organism: Lolium perenne; assembly: GCF_019359855.2. Classification (NCBI taxonomy): domain Eukaryota; kingdom Viridiplantae; phylum Streptophyta; class Magnoliopsida; order Poales; family Poaceae; genus Lolium; species Lolium perenne. The sequence continues at coordinate 25,294,785 of NC_067247.2, read as the reverse complement.
CGCGGCCGGGAGCTAGGGTTTACGGGCCGCGGCGTCTCCCCTCTTCCGGCGGCGGCGGAGCTCATGGCCGACGACGACGGGTCTACGATGGCGGCGGCGGGGGCGGAGACGGACATTGAATTCTCGCTCGGGGGCTGGGGGCCCAGCTTCGAGTTCGCGTTCAACGCGGAGAACTTCTCCGACAAGGTGCTGCGGGTACAGGTCGTCGCCAGCGGCGACGTCGACGGAGCGCGCCATCCCGTGGAGGAAGGTGCGTCGAGTACGATTTTTTTTTTTGTTTTGTTTGTAAAACCGCGATCCATCTGCGGTGCCTCAGCTTATTTCGTTTCTTCAAGTATCTCAAGTCGATCCTATGTTATGGTAGTCTTTAGGGCGACATGGAATCCATGTACTTTTGGCTAGTTTGGTGTCCACGTGAATTCTCGCCTGGCCAGGAGCGTCCTTGGGAGTAGCCTAGTATCTGTTTGGTTGCTGTCCTGGAAAAAGCCTGGAATAGCCTGGCCCGGAGTAGAATGGAGCCAGGTTAGCCTGGCCCGGCGTTGCAATTCGATCGCCTGGTGACCAACTTAGGCTGCCTGGGAAGCTAATTACCAAATGTATAGTCTCCTTAGATAGGCTCATGGGCTTAAATTGTAGTCCTAATAATTCCCCAGGCCAGGCCACCAACCAAACTCCCTTCCGTCTAGCTGCCTGGCCAGGCAACAAATATACACAATATTCAAGTTCAGGCCAGGCAATGCTTTTGCCCAGGCATCCAGCCGTGAACACGAACCAAACTAGCTCTTTTGTGCATGAGCTCGTGTGGTCTACATGTAATGGTAATCTGACATTTGAAAGATGTGCCTGCCCAATGGAACTTGGACTTACCGAGGAGTAGTTAATTAGCAGATTATGCATTGCCTGTTCATCAAATATTCCAACTGTTATATCGAGTAGAGTACTGCCACCCCCGCTGTTTGGTAATCCTGGGATTTTCCTTTTGTAATTTAATTATATGCTTTTTTGACGCGATTGGGATGTTAATTCTGTGGGGAATTTCGCGGTTCGTTTGTGACGCGTGCTTGGGCTTATTTTGTTTTCCACGGGGATGTGGTAGAGGGAAACCCGTTAGTTCTGAGCCCGAGGTGGTGTGGTTGTGTGGATGTAATAGTTCTGACATTGGAAATTGATCTCCTCTGAATCAGTATCATAAAATCCATTGAGACAATGCAGTGTAGTAGCAAAATATGATCTTTCATACAACTGGAGTAGGTGCCCAACAACTCTAGAGCTATCCTGTCTCGTCACGATAGGTGTATAACCATTTTACAACTTACATGTTCCATTTTCAGCATTCAAGAGGTCTGCCATTTTCCTTGTGGACCTCTGTTTTTTTTTGTGTGTGTGTGCGAAATATTAAGGTTATTATTAGTCTTGTTCATAATCGCATTTTAAGTAGCACAAATAGATGTGTATGCTAATCAATTGGTACTGGCACATTATTCTGATCAAAAGTAGCCCTTGGTTGCTAGTTTTCAAAGTATTGGTAAGATGCCCACAGGCCACGGCATGCTGATCAAAGCGCAGTGGCACTACTCTGCTGTATGGCTCTATGCTTTTCAATTAATTTTTGGCTCCAATCCAAAAACACATATATTTATTTGACGTGAAGGTTAAATCATCAATTTAATCTTATCAGATGGCCTGTAGACGTATATCCAGACTCCAGACCACATTGCCCACAGTCTCGTCCACCCCAATCACTGCCACTTTGCACCCATACCTCTACACCTCACGGCCAAGAACCATCCCACGTGATCTTGCGCTGCCGCTACAACTAAGATAAAGTGCTACTGATGCTACCTTGGTTGGCCTCTCTTGCTAGATGTCTCCTCCAAAGAAGTTTGGGAGGTTACAGTCAATATCCGATCGACCAGGTTGCATGCCCTGGTTTTCTTCTATTCATTCACAATCTAGTGTCGCCTCATCCGAGTCCAGTGTCAAGTTTGTCCATGTCTCTGGCAGAGCATTCAAAGAAATGAGCGTTGTTAATTCTTAATGATGGCATCATTATGTGATGTTGGTGTGGGTTATGGCGGAGTGGTTCATTCAATTGCAACCTTTCATTCTTACTTGAACACATTTTGTACAAAATTCTGTTGCATTCTTGGGGTAAGATTTATGATTACTTTACTGATTGAGCTACAAGCTTGCGTAGTTCCCTGGATTGAGTAAGTGTATTTTCCTGATGTTATTTTAATCATTTTACCAAATTGCTGAAGATTAAATAAATGAATCTGCACACATATTAGAACAGAGAGTGCCAAGTATTTTTGACAGCAGAGAACTTGGGTAGTGATTCTACTCTTTAGCACTTCCTTTCCACGTTTCTCCTTTATTTCAGTCTAATCTTTGAGGTTTTACCAGTTTTACATGTCAAGACAATGTATGTCAACTCAGCGATTCTTGCTGCAAGAAGTCCTTTCTTTCTCAAGGTAATTCTTGGAGCCTTCTTAAATACCTTTGTCGTATAATTAGCTCACCCTTTTTAATAAGATTTGTGCTTCTTAGCTTTTCTCAAATGGCATGAAAGAATCAGATCAGACACATCGAACGCTTACGATTGCTGATTCAGGTAATGTGATGATTCAAATGTAAAATTCTTCCTCTTATAATGGATTCTAATTTACTGTTGTAGTTGTGTTACTATTTCTATGTTTTTCAAATAAGAACATGATTATATATAACAAAGAAAATATCTATATTTCTGGGTATCTGACACTCTAATTTTCCCCCTGTGCAATGAAATGGCTAGTTTCTTTTTCTCTTTAATTTTACCTACCAAATGTATATTTTGTCAGTCTTTATGGACATCTCTCCTGAATATAGAATGACAGTACCACCCTTAAATAGCCATCTACACTCCAAAAAGGCTTTCCTTTTTTTTATGAGGTTCATTGAACTGTTTCCTTAATCCTTCTTCCTTTTTGTTTTCATTCTACTTGAAACAGATGAAAATGCCCTTATGGAGCTTTTGAGCTTTATATACAGTGGAAAACTAACAACAACTGAGCCCACCTTTCTGCTTGACATCTTGATGGCTGCGGACAAATTTCAAGTCATATCCTGCATGAGGCATTGCTATCAGTTGCTCACAAGTTTGCCTTTGACAACAGAATCTGCACTGCTGTACCTAGATCACCCATGCTCTATGTCAATGGCAGCCGAAGTTCAGCTTTTGAAAGGTGCTGCCCAGGAATTCCTTGCCAACAAATACAAGGATTACAATATGTAGGTGATCCCCATTGGATGCAGCCATCTTTTCTTTCCTCCGTAGAGAGAAGTGCGAACATTCATGTATTATATGTACTCAAGGCTTGGTTTGTCTTATTTCAGGTTCGAACAGGAAGTGATGAACATTTCTCTGTCTGGGATCGAAGCCATACTTTCAAGTAGTGACCTACGTGTGGAATATGAAGATCAGTTATACTACCTTTTGCTCAAGTGGGCTCGTGAGCGATACCCGGAATTGGAAGAAAGACGGAAGATCTTGAGTTCTCATTTGCTTCCACTTGTTCGCTTCAGTCATATGACTTATGGGGCACTTCAGAATATCCTAATATGTACTGATAATGACATAGACCATGAGCAAGTAACTAAGCTTATCACTGGGGTGCTTATGTGCAAAGCTTATCCAGCACACAGGCCAGGTGCTCTTGCAGCATGTGAAACCTCCTGTTTGCTATATGCAGAGCGAGCTTACAAGCGCAAACACCTGAAATTGGTTGCGTTCGATCAACCCTGCCCACAGGTTATTGCTTACATGGACCTGAAGCATGAGGAATGCTCCCAACTCTCCCCGTCACAATATATATTATCACTCCCATTCCATGTTGCAGGTCAGGGTTTTGTTTTTATGGCAAGATGTAGCATGGATCAGAGTGGGTTGGGCAGATTTGGCCTATTCTTATATATCGATCCGAAGCTGAAGCGCTCAACCTGTGTGTCAGTAAAGTACGAGTTTGCTGCAAGGAAAAGACCGTATGGGCAATTTGTTAGTATGGTCAATTCTAGCTATACCTTCACTGATAGGTTTTCAGTTGGACATGGTGATCTCTTTTCGGTTCCATGGTTGACATTCATGGCTGACAACAGCCTCTTCATTGATGGTGTCCTGCGTCTCAGAGTTGATTTGACGGTGGTTGGGCAGACGGAGCCGCAAACGTGATATCTTCTCACTCAGCAAAGTTAGGTTTATGGCTTGCTTGTGACCCTTGCCTAGCATGGCTTGTGAGGCCCCCCAAGAAGAGGAAGAAAAGGGCATGGTTTCATCAGCAGATTGTTTGTACATTAGCCACTGCCAACCAAATGTGTTGCTTCTTCATGACTCTCTTCCTGTTGTAGCCAAGATATGGTCGTTACCTTTTGGTACTTTGTCCTTCAAAGTTGTAACAGGATAGCAGCAGCAGCTGGGAGTGTTTTTGGTACGTCTGTCTGCTGTTCCTTTTCTTACATGCAAGGGTTTTTAAATTTCTAGCGTTCAGCTTGCAGCTGGGTTGTGCTATCTTGGAGTGCCTGGTTTGAGCTATAGACCTGGAGATGCATGCCAATTGGCTCTCTTTTTTTTTTCTGTTGTACCCAACTGTTAAAGAGATCTGTCTATACAGCTGCTATCTTTTTGTTGTTCTTTTTTCTTTGAAATACTCTGTTTCTGTATGCATCACCAAGGAAATAAAGCCTTTCCATTGTAAAAAAACTGATCATTTCAATTTCCTATTTTGGCATGATGTTGATGCTAGATGGTGCCAGCGAAGCGGTAGCTCGGACCGCCATGACGGTTGCCTGGTCGACCATGGCGATCTTTCGGTACATTGTTGGCAACAATTCAGCTGGTCGCTGCGTCCTCAGTTTCGCTCGCGTAGGATGTGGGCACAACCAACCACAAGAAAAAAAGTTAAATATTTTCATGTCTATGTCTTCGGCTCATTTGTATTCCTGGTCTTTTCACGCAAAGTAACTCCGTTGTTATTTGTCCACTTTGCAGGGGTCTAACGGTGAACATTGAAAGCTCATGGGTTTTCAAAAAGTTGTGACTAATCGATTACCGTTTCGCCTCCTTCCCAAGCTGTTCCTTTTGTTTCTTCAAGTAGCTGGCGTATATTATTTCGTCAAGTAGCTCTCTACATGTACTATCTGACAGTTGAAAGATGTGCCTGCTGAATGGAACTCAAATTCATTTAGGAAAAGTAATTAACTAGCAGATTATACAGTGCCTGCACATCAGATCTGCCAACTGTTGTGTTTCCGAATATGATGAGAAGATGAAAATATTACTTTATCAAATTTGTTATTGAATTAATTGGCGTGTATTTGGAACTATGGATATATTTGGCGAGGATGGAGGGGCTCCTAAATCTTTAGAACTCCCCATTCTCCACAACCATGTTCCCTGTTCCCTGTTCAACATTTAAGAATTTAATGTTGACATTAGTCTGCCTTTTCCTTTGTTCACCTCTGTTCTTTCTGTCTGTTGAAAGATTTAATGTTATCATTAGCTTGCTTGATGATTGCTCACTTTTAACTTTTTATGTAGTACAATTACCTGATGTGTAAAGGCAAACTTGGTACCGGCACTATTAGCTGATCAAAGGTTAACATTACTCTTCATTTTCCTTTGTTCACCTCTGTTCTTTCTGTCTGTTGAAACATTTAAGGTTATCAGTAGCTTGCTTGATGTGTGCTTATTTTTAAGTAGTACAACTACCTGATGTATACATGTAAACTTGGTACTAGCACAATGTGTAAAGGTAGGCTTTAGTTGCTTCTTTCTCAATGCTGGTTACATGGCAACTCTCGCATTCGCACAGTCCCACAATGTCTTAGTTAACCCCTTGTTTCCTTTTTTGGTCATTTGACGTGTTAAAATATGCTGCTAAATGATACTCTGCATTAAATACACTAATTAATTAACTAAATAATATTGTACCAAATTCTGGTAGGACGATCCTTGGGGCTTGAGGGACCATTTATGATTACTTAACTGAGTGAGGTACACATGGTTTTTGAGTCGCTGTATAGTCGCTGAATATTCGTTGTATAGTCGCCGAATCGTTTTCCAAAAATCACGGCGACTCGCGACTATACAGCGACTTATGGCGACTATACATCGTTTTTCGTCGACTATACATGAGTCGCAGCCTCAGGCGACTCACTTTTGAGTCACGACTCAAAATCCATGGAGGTACAAGCATATGGCTCTGTTGTTGGATGTAGCTGAGTGAACGCATACAATTTATTTTCGTGATTTTAGTTAATCATTATTACTGTATTGCTGAAGAGTAATTGAATGAATTTGCACCCATAGAACGGTGCTCCAAATATATTTTTTAACAGCAAAGAACTTGTCTAGTGATGATTCTCTGTACTTTTTACTTCTTTTTTTCCATGTTTCTCTTTTATTTATCTGATCTTGATCTTGGTATTTTACAGTTGATGTGGGACAAAGTATCGAATCTTCCTCAGCCATGGTAGATACCACTGCTGCGAGTAAAGACAATTTATATCAGTTTAGCTATTCTTGCTGCAAGAAGTCCTTTCTTTCTCAAGGTAGACCTTCTGATATGTTTTTAGAATACATTTATTCTCAATTACTATTCATGCTTTCTGATAAGCTTCATATCTCTTAGCCTTTCTCAAATGGCATGAAAGAATCTAATCAGACAACCGTTTCCTTAATTCTTTTATGCCTTTTTGTTTTCATTCTACTAGGAACAGAGGAAAATGCCGTGATGGAACTTTTAAGCTTTATGTACAATGGAAAGTTGACAAGTGCTGAGCCTGCTCTTCTGCTCGACATCTTGATGGATGCTGATAAATTTGAGGTTCTTTCTTGCATGAGGCTTTGCAGTCAGTTGTGTTGGATATTTTGGTGATCTAGGCTGCTCTCCTAGGTCAGATCTTTTTGGGTTGCTACAGTAGGACGGTGCTACAGTAGGCCGGTGCTACAGTAGGGCGGTGCTACAGTAAATGGCCACCTATCCTTATGTGTTGTCTTGATCGGAGACATCGATTTTGATCCAACGGTGCTGGTTCCCCTAGTGCATAGTGCTAAACATATATAAAGGGGTCAAATGACCCTAGAAGAGTGGAGAACACACGGCTGCTCTCAGAGCTCTCTCTCTCACTCTCTCTCTCACACAAATTAAGCCACCGATCAGGCTAGCACTAAAGCACTGGGAAGAACCTAGCACAAATTGCTCCATCCTGGTGTGAGCAATTAAACAAGAGGAGGCATGGCATCAACTTCAGACCAAGGTATTTCTGATCTTATTCTTTTGTGGCTCAAACTAGAGCTAGTTGATCCTGCTGGATCCTACAATGGTATCAGAGCATCTAGCTCTTAAGTTTGAGCCCTCTTATGTTAAGATTTATACTTGATTTATCAAGCCAAAATCAAGATCAGGGGCATATGCACATACCCATGTGTTTATATGTTGTCACCAAGTCAAGACATATGCCCAAGTTGCTTCTGTGAAAGAATTTTATGCTTATGTTTAAAGGCTGTTCTTCCTGGTTATCAATTATGTTTTAAGTTTAAGCCCTGTTTTCTTAAGTAACAGCCCTAAAAGTTCTAAAGTGAATCTAGGGTTTTTTCTCGGTTTTAAGCATATATGAAGGGGATTAAAGCAGATTCTTGTAAATCTTCAAATTCCCCAATTCCCAGAAACCCTAGAGTTAAAATCCCTTATGATTCTCCTCTGAAATCAAGTTGTGGTTTCGGCTTAAGCATGATTCTTTAAAGGGGAATGAATAAATAATGATGAATTTAAGCACTTCTTCCCAATTCCGAAACCCTAGATTACGAAATTCCCCAAATTTAAAGGAACCCTAACCCTAATTCAAGATCAAGATCAAGGCGGACTTTACCTTATGGGCCTCGTCGTCGTCGCTGGCCACGGCGGCATCGGAGCCATCTTCTTATGTTGGAAGGTGTGCTCGGACTCGAACCCGAGCAGCCTTGCTGTCCGCTGAACTGGCCGGTGGCTGCTGCTCTCCCCGCGCGCTCGACGCCGTTGGAGACCAGCTGCTGTGCCGGTTCCTGGCGAAGGAAGCTGTCGCCGTCGCGGGGACGCCCACACGCGCACGCTTGCCTCGCACAGGGGCGCCGCCCAGAGCCGCTCGACGGAGCTGCGCGCTGGCCAAAGCTGCACGCAACTCCGGCGAGAGGGCCTGGTTGACGCCGAAGCCTTTTCCCCGTCGCGCGGTGCTCGCCGTCTTCGCTATTGCAGCGGCGTCGCCACTGCTGTCGGGAGAGGAGAGCAGGAAAGAAAGGTAAATGGGCTAGGGTTTCGTGGGGAGCCGGGCGGCGACGACGCGCTGGTTTTGATCCAGCCGGGGTCATTCCTGGCCATCCGATTGCATCCGACGGCTCGGGTGGTCCTGGCGTTGCAAATGGGCTGTGGCCCAAGAGGGGATCAGGGGGAGCAAATACTGGGCTGGGCCAATTTTGGCCCAGCTCAGCAGGATTATTATGCTATTAAAAAAAAAAGTTTATGGATCCTCAAATAAAGTGTGGTTTTATGCCTTGTCATTCTGACCAAAGTTGTTTGACGGGCATTTTAACTGCAAAATTCTTTTATTGGTCTGTTTCACTTCTGGCCAAAGCTGATGTGAACCGGGTCGGTAAAAGAAAATAATGAATGAAGATCATTAATGTGTGGCTTTTATTTATCAATTTGGCCAAAGCTAATTGATGAATATTTGTCCACAAAATTTTGTTGTTCATTTTCATCTCTGGCCAAAGCTGATTTGAATTTGATCAATAAAATTTAATGATGATTATGATGATGCTTACTAAAGCATTTTGAATTTTTCTTTTGCAGCAACTAATGTCTCTAATATTGCTGGAATGCTAAATGGCATCGAACAGCTAAATGGCAGCAATTATGTCACGTGGAAGGAGAAGCTTGAGATCACTATGGCCTTACTCAATATTGATTATGCTCTCCTTAATGATCCTCCTGAGGTGCCTAAAGAAAATAATGAAAATTATGAAGCCTTCAAGAAGGAATATGACATTATTAAGACTAAGTGGGATGACTCTAATCGCAAGTGCCTTATGATGATAAAGGGCTCCATTACACAGAGTATGAGGGGAGCCCTTCCTGATTGTGAGACAGCAAAAGGGTACTTTGCAAAAATTGAGCATCAATTTAAAGGGTCTTCTAAAGTTTATGCAACAAGTCTTATTAGAAGGCTAATTGATGAAAAATATGATCCCACTGGAAGTCTTCGAGAGCATATTATGAAAAAGTGCAACATGGCCGCCAAACTAAAGACAATGGAGATGGAAATCTCTAATGGTTTCCTCGTCCATTTTATTATGTCATCTTTGCCTCCCCAATTTGATCCATTTATGATCAACTATAATGCGATGGATGTTAAATGGGAGATTGATGAAATGATGGCGCGATGTGTGCAAGAAGAAGAAAGGCTTAAGGCTGACAGAATTGATCATGTTAATCAGTTTGGTCATTCACAAAAGAAGAAGTATAGAAAATTTGTGAATGAATATGTGAAGCCCAAGCCTTATAAGTTCAAGGAAAAAGGCCAATCCTCAAAAGGTTCACAGCAAAAGAAGCCAGAAAAAGCGCCTAATGCTGAAGGAAATAATTCCAATGCTTGCCACTTTTGTGGAAAAGGTGGGCATAGGCGAAAGGATTGTTTTGGCTTCAAGAGATGGCTCAAAGAAAGAGGTACCGACACTATTACTGTTGTTGAAGAATCCCTTTATGTTAATTATGCCACCAATACTTGGTGGATTGATTCAGGTGCAACAATTCATGTTGTAAATTCGTTGCAGGGATTCAATATGAGGAAGACCCTAAAAAGAGGGGAAAGAACAATTAGAGTTGCTAATGGTGTTGAAGCTTATGCCGAGGCGATTGGAGACTTCACTCTTACACTTCATGGCGGTTTTAAGCTTCAGCTAAATAATGTTCTTTATGTACCCTCGATGAAACGGAATTTAGTTTCCGTCTCATGTTTAGATGATGATAGTTATGAGTGTCACTTTGGGAATAAGCAGTGTATAATTATGTATGACAATAATAATGTTGGCCTTGCACATTGTCGACACGACAAACTTTATGTAATTTCCCTTTGTGATGATATAAATAATGTGGGTTCTACCTCAAATATAAATGTCGGTACCAAACGCAAACGTAATGATAATGAGACTTCTTCGAAATTATGGCACTATCGTTTAGGCCATATTTCGAGGGGGAGGATTGAGCGTCTCATTAAAGATCAAGTTCTTCCTTCTCTTGATTTTTCGGATGCGGATGTTGATCATTGTATCGACTGTATCAAAGGAAAATATGCCAAGAAAATTAAGAAAGGTGCAAACCGAAGCACGAGAGTTTTGGAATTAATTCATACGGATATATGTGGTCCGTTTAATGTGAGATCGGTGGACGGTTATAATTCATTCATAACGTTCACTGATGATTTCTCCCGTTATGGATATATTTATCAAATCAAAGAAAAATCAGAGGCATTAGACAAGTTCAAGATTTTCAAAGCTGAGGTTGAAAATCAATGTAATAAAAGAATTAAAGTTGTAAGATCTGATCGTGGTGGTGAATACTACGGCAGACATGCAACTTATGGTCAAATTCCTGGACCATTTGCAAAATTCTTACAGGAAAATGGCATTGCCGCCCAATACTCAGCACCGGGTGAACCTCAGCAAAACGGGGTGGCTGAAAGGAGAAACCGCACACTTATGGATATGGTGCGGAGTATGTTAAGCCACTCCACTTTACCGGTGAATTTATGGATGGAAGCCCTTAAAACAGCAGCACATATTCTTAACAGGGTCCCCAGTAAATCGGTGCCCAAAACACCGTATGAATTATGGACTGGGAAAAAGCCAACCCTGAATTATTTTCATGTATGGGGCTGTCCTGCTGAAGCAAGGATTTTTAATCCGGTTATGGGAAAATTAGACCCCAAGACAGTCAGTTGCCATTTTATTGGTTATCCTGACAAATCTAAAGCATATCGATTTTATTGTCCAAATCAGACAACGAAATTTGTTGAATCAAGACACGCTGTGTTCTTGGAAAGTGATATGATGAGGGGGAGCATGACTCCCAGAGAAATAGTCTTGGAGGAAAAACAGGAATATGTCCCGATGCCTGTAATCCAAGAGCCAGTGTTTCCAGTACATACTGAAATTGCACCTCAAGTTTCAGCTCCTGTAGCTGATGGTGCTCACATAACTGGACAACAAAAGGACCAAGAACAGCAATTACGAGTGTATTCAAGAAGGCAACGTGCTGCTAATGCAACACCCGCCGATACACCGGCGATCGTTCCGGATGTCACATCTAATGATGCTCTTATTGAAAATAATCAGCAGTCTCAAACTGTTATTAATGTGCCGAATAATGAGCCTCTTAGAAGGTCACAAATGGGCTAGAAAGCCTGCTATTCCTGATGATTATCTCACCTACATGAGTGAGGATACAAATGAGCCAGTGTTGGATAATGATCCCACCTCATTTAAGGAGGCTATGGAAAGTGAATATTCGTCTAAATGGCTCGATGCTATGAAAGATGAAATGAAGTCCATGAGCACTAATGATGTATGGGACTTAGTAGAAATCCCTGAAGGAGCCAAAACAGTTGGATGCAAATGGGTCTATAAGACCAAACGTGACTCCAAGGGTGATATCGAAAGGTTTAAAGCAAGGCTTGTGGCAAAAGGATTCACTCAAAGAGAAGGGATTGATTATAATGAAACTTTTTCACCCGTCTCTTCGAAGGATTCATTCAGAATAATTATGGCACTCGTGGCTCATTATGATTTAGAGCTACATCAGATGGATGTCAAAACGGCATTTCTAAATGGTGACTTACATGAAGATGTATACATGGCACAACCGGAAGGTTTTGTTATGGAAGAAAATAAACATTTAGGATGTCATCTGAAGAAATCCATCTATGGTTTGAAACAAGCATCAAGAGAGTGGTATCTCAAATTTGATCAAGTCATAAAGAAATTTGGTTTTAAGGAAAATAAGAAGGACAATTGTGTTTATGTTAAGTTCAAGGGGAGTAATTATATCTTCCTGATATTATATGTTGATGACATACTCTTGGCCAGCAGTGATAAAAATATGTTGATGGAGACCAAGAGATTCCTGTCTTCAAAGTTCGATATGAAAGATCTCGGTGAAGCAACTTATGTTTTAGGAATTGAAATTCACCGGGATAGATCCAGAGGGATCTTGGGGCTATCTCAGAGAGCATATATTGAAAAGGTACTGAAAAAGTACAATATGTATAAGTGCTCAGCCTCGCCTGCTCCTATTGTTAAGGGCGATAAATTTGGGACTTTCCAATGCCCAAGAAATAATTTTGAATCTGCGCAGATGAAGTCAATTCCTTATGCCTCAATTGTTGGGAGTATTATGTATGCACAAGTGTGCACTCGCCCTGATTTAGCTTTTGTGACCGGGATGCTTGGCAGATATCAGTCCAATCCAGGTCTGGAATTCTGGATCACTGGAAGGCTGCTAAAAAGGTCTTGCGTTATTTGCAAGGTACTAAAGGCCTCATGCTTACTTATGAGAAATCTGATAATCTCGAAATAGTGGGTTATTCAGATGCTGATTTTGCGGGGTGTGTTGATACTAAGAAATCCACATCAGGTTATATCTTCACCCTTGCAAAAGGAGCTATATCATGGAAAAGCTCGAAGCAAACTGTTACTGCATCGTCGACAATGCAGGCAGAATTTGTAGCATGTTATGAGGCAACCGGGCAGGCGGTATGGTTGAAGAATTTTATCCCGGCACTAAGAGTGATTGACAGCATTTCCAGGCCTCTCACTCTATACTGCGATAATCAACCCGCAGTGATCTATGCGAGTAACAACAAGTCAAGTGCAGCTGGCAAATTTATTGACCTTAAGTATCTTGTTGTGAAAGATAGAATCCAGGATCAAACAATAGATATCAAGTACATTAGTACTAAATTTATGTTAGCGGATCCGCTCACGAAAGGCTTACCACCCAGCGTATTTAGAGAGCATGTTGCCGGCATGGGTTTGGTTGAAAGCTTTTAATCCTGGAGAAGTTGGAACTATTATGGCACCATCTCCCCAAAAGGGGCTCATTTTGAGATCGGATGGGAACCATAGTCACTTGGTTTAGCAGTACTTAATTGACTGTTGTAACCTATTGTCTTGGTGTACCATTTTATCAAAAGATGAGTCTGTAATGTTTATGATGTTTATGTAAAGAATTATGTAAATTAAGTTAATATATGATGTGAATAAAGTTTATGGAGCTCATAAATTAAAGAGGTTCATTTTGATATCAAGTAATGTGCTATAGTCACTAGATTAAATGGTACCTAACAGACCATTATAATCTTTTCGTCCTAGTGCATTATTTTGTTAAAAAAAATGAGCTTATAATGATCAGCCTTACGATCAAGGGGGAGAATGTTGGATATTTTGGTGATCTAGGCTGCTCTCCTAGGTCAGATCTTTTTGGGTTGCTACAGTAGGACGGTGCTACAGTAGGCCGGTGCTACAGTAGGGCGGTGCTACAGTAAATGGCCACCTATCCTTATGTGTTGTCTTGATCGGAGACATCGATTTTGATCCAACGGTGCTGGTTCCCCTAGTGCATAGTGCTAAACATATATAAAGGGGTCAAATGACCCTAGAAGAGTGGAGAACACACGGCTGCTCTCAGAGCTCTCTCTCTCACTCTCTCTCTCACACAAATTAAGCCACCGATCAGGCTAGCACTAAAGCACTGGGAAGAACCTAGCACAAATTGCTCCATCCTGGTGTGAGCAATTAAACAAGAGGAGGCATGGCATCAACTTCAGACCAAGGTATTTCTGATCTTATTCTTTTGTGGCTCAAACTAGAGCTAGTTGATCCTGCTGGATCCTACAAGTTGCTCGCAAGGTTGGCTATGACCACAGAATCTGCGCTCTCTACCTAGATTACCCATGCTCCATTTCAGTGTCTGCTGATATTCAGCCTTTGACAGATGCCGCCAAGGAATTCCTTGCCAACCAATACAATGATTTAGCTGAGTGAGTCACTCCTGATGGATCCATCTATTATTTTCTTTCCTTAGATAATGAAAGTTTTGTACAATGAAAGTTTTGTATTTGCATTCTTGGTTAAGTGGGTTTGTGCGCAATACCCAAAACGGAAGGATAGGCGTAAGATATTTAGTTCTCGCTTACTTCCTTTGGTGCGCTTCAGGCAGATGAGCGGGACTGAACTACGGAAGATGCTAACATGCTTCAATATTAATATAGACCACGATGATGTAATCAAGCATATCACCGAGGTACTTGTACAGACTTGACCCATCATGGCAGCAAAGCAATCCCGCAGCTGATTCAACAACCTCTTTGCAATCGGCAGAGCGAGCGTATTTGTACAAACCTGTGAAAGTGGATGTGTTCAATCAACTTTGCCCACAAGTTATAGTTTACATGGATCTAAGGTGTGATGAGTGCTCCCAACCCTTCCCATCAGGAAATAATTGCTTGTTCATGTTCCATCTTGCAGGGCAGCCTTTCTTTCTCCTGGCATGCTGTCAAATGGACCAGCTGAGTAACTACTGCAGCTTTGGCCTCTTGTTGGGAACTGCATTGAGTCAAACAACCCAACATCTTTGACAATAGATCTTGAGTTTGCTGCAAGGATAAAATCTTCAGGAAAATTTGTGAGCAAATTCGAGGGCAAGTATACCTTCACCAGGAGGGATGTGACGGCCTCTTCATCAATGGCGTGCTGCATCTGAGAGCCGATTTGACGGTGGTCCAGCAGCCTGAGGAGTTAGAGACTTGATGGTGTCTCACTCAGAAGAGAAGAGATACCTGGTATCGCAAATCATCACTTAGTATCGCACTCATCCTGTGTTACGGTCCTGCGTGCTGCATCAGCCGCTTGTGTGGGATCCTGTTGGTTGCCTGGAAATGTGGCCCGTTTTTGGTTAGTTTATTCTTCTGCCTATGTGGTCTCTCCAAACGCTTTGGCTCCTGTACGATGTAAAGAATTGACCTAGGATATCTCATCTTCATGCTGTACTTGACTCCTTGATCGCCTTGACTCATGTTAACCTGACTTTATGCCACCTATGCTCTACCTGAATTCTGAATATGCATCCAGTTTTTCGTTTATCTTCTTGTCTAGTTGATCATAGCTATCAGTGGAATCAAGATGTACATGCTTTATTTTCATCATGCTGTGTTCCTTAATGTTTCTTTGCTTGGGTGTCATGTGATACAATCTGAAAACTTTCCGTCTATAGAAATGCATTGGATCAACTAGACTTGGCTCTATAGATATGCTGTGCTTTCGAACCGCACAAGCATGAGGTACGAAAAGGTACGTGTCATGCAGGCAAAGCTGAATCTTTCGCTCTGTCATCAATCATTCCGTCCAACAATTAGAAGAACAAAAAGGGGGTATATCTGGCCCATTGCCAAAAAAAAACCGTCTTTAAATATGCGTGTGGGATTTTTCAAAATAACAAATACATTCCAGGTCTTTGCAAAATATCTAAGCAACCAAACCCAAATCATTTGGACGTTCGTAAGCAATATAGGAAATGACAACTTAATTTTTTGAACAACATATTATTTCTTCTAGAATGAATAATCTGGCTTTTAGTAACAGCAGATCGTTCCATTCGCGAAGCATTTGGCTTTTCAATACAAAAGTACAATCTGTCAACTATTTTTCAGAAACCTTATCCTAGCACCTACACGTGGCTCTCTTACTAACTACTCCCTCCGTGCATTAATATAAAATGTTTTAAACATATTTAAAGTAGACTAGATAAAAATCAAGAGTAAGTCTACATACTAAAAATAGACTAGATACACCCAAAAGCAAGTGAACCTTCAAAAAACCAAAATGTCTTGTAAAACTAGACGGAGGGAGTAGTTCTGTTCAAGCCAAACTGCCTTGAAGACATTACATATAGAAAAGGCACAAGTCAAAAGCATGAATCACCTACTAGCAGGATGTCGTGTGCATCTATGGCCTGACCAAAGGAGAAAATGATAGCACGCAAAGCAAATGAAGAATGTGTACTATGGAAGAAAAATCGATCAGGTTATTTAAGGCCTCCTAACATTGCTTTAGTCAAATAGCTGACAAAATTATTCAGAGTTTCATAGTACGATTGCAGGCACATTCAAATTTTACAGACTATTTGGACAGCAGGTCCTCATGCCTGATACCATTATACAAGACTTTGAAAGCATCTTATAAGCAAGAGAAGTCTGTCATCACATAGTTATTATCACACATTCAATTACCAATTGTGAAGGCAAACACAAGCAGTTGGATAGTGTCATGCTGAAAGTCTGAAAAATCACAAACTCACAAATCTACAAAATGATCAGAAGCACGATTTAATCCAGAACATGCATTAAGCACACGTTTTCGGTTAGAATCATCACAAATTTAATTACCAATCATCAAAAACAAAAATGCTTCATCCCCTAACAAGTTCAGAAATTAGCCCTACAAAGATTGAGCATCAGCAGGTTCAGTGGTAGTGGAAGAAAGGCGGGTGACCGTCAACAGCATCTGTGTCCTGCAACGGGAGAATGTCTGGATGTAGAAGGAGGCTTTCTTGGATTGTCTTCAACGAGAAGTAGACGCCGTCTTCGCCAGTATACAGGATGTGCGGGCACTGCATCATATCACTTCGGTCCCGGGCGACGGCGAACACGCCTTGGCTGAGGGCAGCTTCCACCGGCAGACCGATGCGGTACTGGCGGCTCCAGAGGCTGGTGTCGTCGTCTCGGACCCAGACATCGACGGCTCCTGTCGGGGAGATGAAGGTCATAGCGAGGTGCTCGTGCAACACAAACAGCTGGGCGCCCATGCCGACGGGGAAGCGCTCGCCGTCCACTTGGATGGTTGGAGGAGGAATCAAGCGGAAGGCCTCGGCGACCGTGTTGAAGATGAGTATGCCGCGGATGCCCTGGGCGGCCTGCGGCAGCCAGCACAGGTAGACGAGGAAGTGGACGGGCGGGATCACGTAAGAAGGAGCAATGCCGTTGGCCAGCACAAGATCAAGGCCGATCCCCGGGCCTGCGACCGGACGACCGATGTACCTCGCCGCCGCGTGCGCGTCCACTCTGAAGATCCAGTAGACGCAATCATGCTCCGGGCCGTCGTCGTACAGCACGTAGCAGCCAGTACCTGCCTCGTCGTCGTAGACGCCGGTCGCGTAGAAGCCGATGATGCGGTGGTTGACGTGGAGCGGCGGGAGGCGTGCCCAGCGGCGCGTGCAAGGGTTGCAGGCGTAGAGCTTGTAGCCGAAGGAGAGGAGGAGGATGCCGGCGCAGGAGCCGTGGATATGCAACTCCCCGTGGTGCAAGGGAAAGCGGAAGACCGGTCGTGGTAGGAGCACGTCGTCGAGCACGTCGAGGGCGCAGAGGCGCCAGCGGGCGCGCTGGTAGAAGACGAGCGGCATGAGCGTCCGGGAGATGTGGCGTTGGTGGTCGCGGCGGAACTCCTCCGAGCCGGTGATGTGGCGCCACAGCCTGCAGATCCCGCGGCAGCGGGCGATCTCCTGGGCCGGCAAGCGGAGGAAGGCCATGTAGAGGACTCGAGTGGGGAGCATTGCGTTGGCCGCCGCCATGACATGCAATCCCCCATTCGCGACCAAGACAGCTCCGTTGGCCAGCGCGTGGCCTCCACCGTTGGCGAGCGCGCCGTCGGCCAACGCGTTGTTCGCCTGGCCTGCTCCGTTGACCAGCGCGTGGTTCGCCTGGCCTGCTCCGTTGGGTAGCGCGCCGTTCGCCAGCGCGTGGTCCGCCGGTGCATGGTCGCCTACGCCGTTCGGCAGCGCGTGGTCGCCAACTCCGTTCGCCAGCGCGCCGTTCGCCGGCGCGTGGTGGCCTACTCCGTTGGGCAGCCCCCCGCCTCCTCCGTTCGCCTCCATGGCCGCCGAGCTAGGCTGGGGTTTGGACTTTGGAGGTCGTTACGCCAGGCTGGCCGACAGAGAGACGAGGAAAACGGAAATGGATTCCGTTGGATTCGATTTGGGATTGGGATTCGGGGATTTCTGTTGGCCAGGTCGGGAGGCGGCCGGCTTTTATAAGGGCATCTACAGTCCAGCTGCACGACGCAAATTGTTAAATTGTTGTGCGCGAGTGTTCGTTTGTGTGGCTCGATGGATACGAGAAAGACCGTTTTTGTCCGCGTGTCCGTTTGCGTCTGGGTGCCTCCAGCGGTCCGACGCATTTCCGCGTCGGCATGAATTATGAAGTTTGAAAACAACAAAATAAAGAGTTTCAATAAAGTCATAGTTATTACATCCAAATTTTTAAAAGTCTACATGAAAATAAGATGGTATTCCTCATGGTCTTCATGGCAAGCCAATGTCCACTGATGCTCAATCAGATCCGTCTGTAGCCGTTTGCACACGTTCTCGTCAGTGACTTCTACATTTATATGCAGATAGTTCTCCCAAGATAAAGCCCAGGGAGTGGCGCAACCAGCTTACCTTGGAATTCCCATTGATTCTCATTGTAGCCATCAGGACGCTCGTTTTCAACGATCATGTTGTGCATGATCACGCAACATGTCATCACCTCATGCATGATCTTCAGCGACCATGTTCTTGCCGGGTGATGGACAATTGCCTACCGAGCTTGGAGCACACCAAATCGGCGCTCCACATCTTTCCTGTAAGCCTCTTGCATCTTGGCAACCTCCTCGTCTTCTCAGAGTTTGGACTACGGACAGTCTTCACCAGTGTGGCCCAGTCAGGGTAGATGTCATCAGCAAGATAATATGGCTTGTTATATTCATTTCCATTGACCTCGTAGCTCACCCGGGGAGCTTTGCCTTGCATGAGCCTGTTGAAAACAGGTGATCGGTGCAACACACTGATGTCATTGTTGGAACCGGTTATGCCAAAGAATGAATGCCAAATCCATAAATCTTGAGATATGACAACTTCAAGAATGACAGTCCGTCCCTCCGCATGCCCGCTGTACTGACCCTGCCATCCAAATGGACATTTCTTCCAAATCCTCTAGATTCGTTGTTAGACAACAGCCGCCTTATATCCTCAACATTTGGCTCCCTACAGTAATTCTGTCCGAACACGGCAATCATGGCTCGGCAAAACCTGTACATGGCCTCAAGGCAGGTGCTCTCACCCATTCGAAGATAGTCATCGAATATATCAGCAGCCATTCCATATGATAGCATGCGAATAGCCGCGGAGCATTTTTGGTAGGAGGTGAAGCCTAGCGCACCTATTGCATCGGGCCTGCATTGGAAGTAGGGGTCGTAGTGTCTGACGCCCCGGAGAATGACCATGAAAAGCTCCCTTGACATCCTGTACCGGCGTCGGAATATTTTTTCCTTGAACACCGGATCGGTGAGGTGGAAGTAGTCCTTGTGAAGCCGGAGCTTCCCTTCCACTCTGTTGCGCGACAGGTTTTTGAGCGGCCCTCGACAGAGCCCCGGTGCACCGGCCCCTGGTTTGAATTGAACTCGTGGATCATGGAGGCCGCAGTAGTTGCCATCGACTGATCGGACTCTTCGTTGGAAGAGGAGTCAACGACCCCCGCGCGGAACTTGTTCAGCATCTGCCACATGTCCATCTGCGTGGGTACGAACTGTGGATCAATGGCCGCGCACAATAGCGTCGAAAACAGGAGAAGACACCTACCGACGCAATTGATCGAACATGTCGTGGGCGGCGCGGAAGGGTGGCGCAACCGGCAATGTTTGGCCCCAAAACAGCTGGCAGGTACGTGCCGGCGCCAACCCCAAGTGCGATCCTGCTCTCCCGCGTGGCGAGAACCGAGCAGACGGCGATTACTGCGGCGCTGCGGCGGGACGACGGCGAGTGGGGTTGGGGTGGTGGCGTCGCACTAGGGCAACAAAGAAGGGGAAAAAGAAGCAAATCGAAGCGGTCGATTTCGCTGTCCCTGACTTGCGGGACCAGGTAAGAAAATGAGGACGCTCGGCGAGACCGCGGAGCGTCCGCGGAGAAGCAAACCTATCGCATATTTGGGCCAGGTTTTTGTCGCCGCGGATGGCCCGATCACTTTACGTCGCCACGCTGGAGCAGAACCCAAACGCATTTTCGGTCACGGCGGACGCAAACGGTCGCTCAATGTCCGTATACGTCGCCCCCGTTGGAGATGCCCTAACAGCTAGTCAGCCACAGTCCAGAGAGAGAGAGCCGAGAGGCGGTTTAGTTGTTGGGCATCTGGCTAATGCTCCTCGGCCAAATTGATAACAGTTGTGCCTGCATATACTATTATGCGACTTTTTCATTACTTAATGGAAAATATACCATCTCATATGAATAAGACAATGTATATATATAATTAAACTTAAATTAAATCAATTACCAGCGGGAGAATTCAGGATTGTTGATGAGCCTAGCAATGGACATAAGTATTTGAGAAGCCACCTGCGGCTTTTGCCGGTGCCCTATCAAGGTGTTGTTCGACGATGAAGGCTAGATGTTCCTCCACACTAGCTAGGAGAAGTTCGTCCGTATCCACTACCTGGAAGTCAGTTGCTTGGTGAACTTGGGAAGGCGATGGCAAGCTCATGGTGAAGGTGTTTGACGACACATCCTTCCGCAGGCACTAGGACATCAACATCTAGTTTAGGTTTCATTGATATTTCACCTTTTGCAACTATGTAATGAAGCCTATGTAATATTTCTGTCTCAATTAAAATTGATTTTATGTATTACATTTGCTTGTCTAAAGTTTGTCTAGGGTTTCTTATGGGGGTTGCCGGTGTGTGCAAACTCTCCCCAAATAGGGAAGCAGGTGCCGGCGTTCCCCATAGCGCACTACCGTCGCCTATTTGGGGAGCGCCGGTGGAGATGCTCTTAGTGATCCTTGTTTGATGGACCCATGTTTTATTTCCTTTTTCTACAAAAATTGTAGAAATTGATGTTACAAAATCATGCACTTATCTCGATTTTAGGTTCCAAGGTGAAGCAATGAACATTTCTCTTTCTCGGATCGAGGCCATCGTATGAAATGGTGACATACATGTGGAAATTGAAGGTGAGTTATATGAATTTTTTTCATGGTAGATAACCCCGTTTGTTGCACCCTAGGGCGCCACCGCACGCCGCCAAAGCTCTCTGCCACCGCTGCCCTTCAAGCTGTCGCGGCGGGCCCAACCTCTGAAGGTGTTATGGGATGGTGGTTGCGAAGGATGGCATCCATGACTGCTAGGGCGGTGATGGTCGGCGCGTCGGCGTGCAACGATCAGGGCGACACCCCTGGTTAGGGAGGTGGTGAAGGTCCTCTCCCAGCGACGCCATGACGAGCAGTTGAGTTACAGGGTTGGGCCGGGTGGTGGTGGAAACCCTAGATCTCGATCTAGGCGTCTCTTGTGCCGCCTTCCCGGTCCTCTTCGCTAGGTGGTAGGGTCGGTTCCGGTGGGGGATCGAGCCTGCTCTATCGTCACCATTCTCGTTGCTAGCCTAGCCCTTTGGGACGCTGGTTGGGTTTGCTGCGGAGGATCTTGCAGGTTGCTGACCGGTGGCGTGGGCCTTCTTGCACGACATGAATAAAGAAGGAGGTCCTAGGTTCCCTCTCACGCCATCACAAAGATCTTCTTGTTGCTTGTCTTCACTGATCTATCTGGAGTGTCTAGTTCTTGAAGGCTTCATCGTCTAACTCCAATGGACAACATGCGTGGAAACTGCCGGATTAGATGGTACTCGGTCACGCGTAACCATGTTTTTGACTGTTTGGTTTTAGAGGGAGAAAGGCAAAGCTCGGGAGTATGTTGCCATCATGAGACATGTCTTTAATTCCATGGTGAAGTCACCTGCGGAGAATGGCATGGAAGCCGACATCTGTGGACTAGTAATGGTGGTTCGAGTCTTAATGGCGATGAGGTTTTGTCTTGGTGACTCATCACTTCGAGCAACGGCATCGACAAGGGGGGGGGGGGGGGGGAGCGCACGAGAAATTTAGAGTCTAAACTTGAAGGGTGAAACTCAAGGTTTGGCCTTAATTGGTTGTGCAAAATGGTCTTGTTGAATGCATTGTTTTGTGAGCGCGGACGTTCTACTGGGTGAAAATCTATGATCTATGATCAGGGCGATGACATTGCTTGTGCATTGTTTCCTTTTTAGAAGCATCACTTTTGGAGAAGATAAATTTCTGGTGATGTCTTGCCCACTACTACAACAAATAGATCACTATAGCTAGCGATACTTTTCTTTTATGTAATTTTTTGTTGTTGTGTGAGTGGCATTAGGGCACTGTGTTATTGCAGAGTCTAGATGTAATTGGTATTTTCAAGATATTAATATATATTTTTATCAAAAAATTCATGGTTGAGTGTGTCCGTGAGAGATATCCAGGATTGGAAGAAAGACGCAAGATCTTGAGTCCTTCTGCTGGTACGGTTTAGTCATACTACGTATGACATATTCGACACTTGGGGAGATCCTAGCATGCATGCACTGATAATGACATAAACCACGAGCAAGTAACTGGGTGTATTACTTAGGTACGTCTGCACAAAGCTTACCCAATAGTGATGGAAGGTCTTCATGCAGCAGACGCAAGAGCTTACAAGCTCAAACCGCTTTTTGATCAGTGATAA
This sequence comes from Lolium perenne, assembly GCF_019359855.2. NCBI lineage: Eukaryota > Viridiplantae > Streptophyta > Magnoliopsida > Poales > Poaceae > Lolium > Lolium perenne. Next base: position 25,272,125 of record NC_067247.2, on the reverse strand, counting down.
TTCCCCAGCCGGTTGATTTTGTTGGACCCTGCCCACAGGTCATAGTTTACTTGGATCTAATACGCAAAGAGTGCTCTGAAGTTTTCTCGTCAGAGGAAGTATGCTCACACAAATTCTCTCTTGCAGGTCAGGAATTCCATTTCGTGGCGGGCTGTGAAGGGATGACTTTATCAGTAACTCTCACAGATTCTTCATCTACTTTCAGATCCACTAGGATTCGAAGTGCTCAAAGTGTCTCACATTGAACTGTGAGTTTGCTGCCAAGAGAAAACACCTCTCACAGATTCTTCATCTACTTTCAGATCCACTAGGATTCGAAGTGCTCAAAGTGTCTCACATTGAACTGTGAGTTTGCTGCCAAGAGAAAACAGTCATGAAAATTTGTCAAGTTGTATAACGACGAGCTTACCTTTAACAATGAATGGGGGCATTGATGCGGCCGGTGATCTGTTTAAGATGCCATGTTCGATGTTCATTGCTGATGAAGACCTCTTCATCGACAGCGTGTTGCATCTGAGAGTTGACGTGGTAGTGGTGGGGCAGCCCAAGTTGCAGACCTGATGTATATTGCATCTGATGTTCTCACCTAGTAGAGTTAGAGCATCCCCACTCGTCTCCCCGACGAGCCCCCCGAGCGACGATTTTTCCATCCGGACGGCGTAATTCGGCCCAGTCGCGCCCCGGTTCCTCGATTTCGTCCGGATTTGGGCCTTAATCCATCCGGTGAGCCCAGGCCATCCCCGGTCCCCCGGGGATCTATCGGGGAGTCCGGACGAGTGAAAAGCGGGGAAGGGCTCGCTCTGTCGGCGACTGGACACACGAACCCAACCGCCACCTCACTCAAAAATCGCCCCCTCCCCCTCGTATCTCTCTCGCCGCCGTCACCACCCCGCCGGCTTGTTGCCCAGATTCCGCCGCCACTCCTCCCCCACCTGCCTATATTCCGCCGTCTTTCGACGATGGCCTATCTGGCTGCTCCTCCGCCGGCCCGTTTTCCAACGACGGCCTATTCCTCGTCGTTTGCGACTCGGGTTGCCTCGACCACGCCCGTCAGGTGTTCGTCCATTTGCCTCGCCGGCCATGGACTCGGACGAAGAGGAGGAACAGATGTTCGTCGAGCTTATGCGAGAAGAGATGGCAGCCGCTGCCCAAGACGAGGAGCACATGCTGATCCTCGGTTGCTTATCAAGCCTGTACGCCGGGGAGGCAACTGGTCGCCGTGGTGGGTCGGCACCAGGTCGCCGGAAGTGCAAGCCGAGACAGCGAATGGAGGGCTACTGCATGTTGTACGCCGACTACTTCGCCGACAATCCATTGCACGGTGAGACTATTTTGAGGCGTCGTTTCAGGATGAGCAGAAAGCTATTTCTGCAAATTGTGTATGCCATCCGAGACTTTGACCCCAACTTCAGATGCAAAGCGGATTGCACTGGCTTGGTTGGATGTTCGTCACTGTAGAAGTGCACAGTGGCTATGAGGATGCTGGCGTATGGAGCTCCCGGTGATGGTGCAGATGACTATCTTCGGATGGCGGAGTCCACCGCCCTTGATTGTTTCTACCGGTTCTGCAGGGCCGTCATAGCAGTGTTCGGGGACTTTTACTTGAGATCACCCACTGTCGAAGACACTCAGAAGATCCTTGCAACAAATGAAGCGAGGGGTTTTCCAGGGATGTTTGGAAGCATTGACTACATGCATTGGAAATGGAAGAACTGTCCGTTTGCGTGGCAGGGAATGTACAAGGGTCACAAAAACGGCTGCACTGTGATACTTGAAGCAGTGGCTACCCATGATCTCTGGATTTGACACTCTTTCTTTGGTATGCCTGGATCCAACAATGACATCAACGTCCTAAACTGCTCCCCGATCTTTTCCAAGCTTGTTGAGGGTCATGCTCCCCCGGTGAACTATGTGATCAATGGTCGGCACTACAACAAAGGATACTACCTTGCAGACGGTATATATCCAAAGTGGGCAACATTTGTGAAGACTATCTCGAAACCTAGCACCCCCAAACTTTGCGAGTTTGTTAAGAAACAATAAGCTTGCCGAAAAGATGTCGAGCGTGCATTTGGTGTCCTCCAGCAGAGATTTGCTGTCGTCCGGTTCCCCGCTATGACTTGGTCCAAAGATCAGATGTGGGAGATGATGAATTGTTGTGTGTGCTTACACAATATGATTATTGAAAATGAGCGAAAACATCCGGTTCCTCTGGCTGAGCAACAAGCACCATACGAGAGAGAGGGTCCTCTTGCACAGCCTAATCACCAGGTGCCTCCATCATGGGCCGCCTTCATTGCTATGCGCCAGGAGATTCGAGACTCTACAATGCATCAGCAGCTGCAAGATGATCTGGTGGAGCACATATGGACGCTCCGAGGCAACACCAACGCCGACGCCAACTAGTCTGTCATAATTTGTTTCAAAAATTGTGAACTTGTGTGCTTCATTTGTTTCAGCACTTGTTAAACATTGTACTGATTATCGCCGAATTTGTTTCAGCAATTTTCCTCCAATTGATCGCCGAACTTGTTAAATTTTATGTCGAATTTGTTTGAAATATGTCAAATGATCGAGGTTGGGGGTTTCCTGCCGGGGGGACGGCTGGAACTTCGGCGCTCCCCAGGCCAAATTTACCTCCAATCCGGCCGAAATTTTCGCCGGATTTCGACGTGGGGAGCGCCAACGAGTGGGGATGCTCTTAGGTTATGTGTGTTGTATCAGCTTTGATGGGATATCAGTTGTAATTTGGGACTTTGTTGGTTGGCTGGGCGTGTATATTTGTAGCGGTGAGTGTTAAGCTTCATATACTAGCCAACCCATCTTAAAAGTAAGGTTTAAAATAACATGCTAAATGAAATAGCGGCAACCTCATTCGAACGTTATGAACGCTATATCATGCTAATAACGTGGTATATTTTAAATAGCGTTTCAAAATAATACTAAATATAGCTTAAAACTAAATAATTTTACTAGAACGAATGGATATATAGTCCAAAAGTGACTGAATCGTACATACATAACCACATATAAAAATAGATCTCAAATATTTTAGAAGGTTAACATCAGCATTTCACAAGGCAACAACATAGTATAAATTATTTATTAAAAATTATTAGCATTAGCGATATTATCTTCTGATTTAGAAGTGGAACCAACATATTGCAATTCATCACCATGAAAAAGTGAAAGCAACTTGCCTGAAAAAAATAGCGCGCTAATGCTATGAAGTTTTAGCGCGAGATAGCATGCGCGCCACAACAAGCAAAATTACTCTAGATATGCTATAGCGCACTATTAGCGGAGAAATAACATGTTATTTTAAACCTTGCTTAAAAGTCCGAACTGATGAAAAGAGTTAGTACAATCGACTTATACACTTCACAACACCCCTCTGACGTGTGATAGGAGAAGATAAAGTCAACACGTGAATGGACGAAGATCACATATGAATGAGCATATATGCGGACAAAGAGGGGGGTAACATCAATTTTAGGATAAAATGCGAAAGTCAGGACTCGAACTCGAGACTCTGAGCTTTGATACCATGTAAAGCCTCATCTACTAGGAAACGCAACGAAAATTCCGAACTAATGGAACGGGTTAGTACAATCCACTTATACACTTCACATCAACGATTTCTTGGTAGTTATTGAAAGGACACGGATGTCGCCTAGAGGGGGGGGGGGGTGAATAGGCGATTTAAAACTTTTACGAGATGGGCTTAACAAATGCGGAATAAAACTAGCGTTTACTTTGTCAAGCCCAAAACCTATATACTATTGTTCACCTATGTGCACCAACAACTTATTCTAAGCAATGGTTCACCTATGTGCACCAACAACTTATGCTAAGCAATACAAGCAAGTATGTGATAGCAAGATATATATAACTTCAAGCACGATGGCTATCACAAGGTAAAGTGCATAAGTAAAGAGCTCGGGTATAGAGATAACCGAGGCACGCGGGAGACGATGATTTATCCCGGAGTTCACACTCTTGCGAGTGCTAATCTCCGGTGGAGAGGTGCGGTTGCTTAGTGCTCCCGAACGCCACAAGAGGCTCACCTTGAGGTGTGGTTGCTCGATGCACACCAACGCCACAAAGGCGTCACCCCAAGATGCGGTACTCACACCACACACCGAACGCCACGAAGGCGCCTCACCTAAATCTCCGGTGACCCTCGCCACAAAGGCCTAGGTCACGGTTCCACTAAGGGATTTCCTTCGAGGCGGAAACCGGGCCTTACACAAAGATTGGGGCACACATCCACAACTTAATTGGAGGCTCCCAACAAACCGCCACAAAGGCCTAGAATCTGTCTAGGGTTCCAAGAACCCAAGAGTAACAACTTTCTTGCTTTCACCTCCACGAATCACCGTGGAGAACTCAAACCGATGCACCAAATGCAATGGCAAGAACACCACAAAGATGCTCAAGTCCTTCTCTCTCAAATTCCAACAAAGCTACAAAAGCTATTGGGGGAATAAGAGAGGAAGAACAAAGGAATTCACAAAGAACACCAAGATCAAGATCTAGAGAGTTCCACTCACAAAGAGATGGATTTGATTGGTAGAAGTGTAGATCTAGATCTCCTCTCTCTTTTCCCTCAAATGGGGGCAAGAATCATGGAGGGATTGAGAGATAGTGCAAGCTTCTCTAGTTCAACAATGGAGGAGAGAGAGAGTGAGAGAAGCTACAGCCCAAGGAGGAAGAAGGGGGGTATTTATACCCCCCAAGAAAATCGAGCCGTTTGGGCAAAACCAGGGCCGGATAATCCGGCCTAAGTAAGGGCCGGATTATCCGGGGGCCGGATTATCCGGCCTCAGGGACAAAACCTGGACAAAATCCGGCCAAAAATCCGGCCCCTATACTGAGCAGCAATTCCTCTGGTCCTTAGCCGATTTCGGGGGGGCCGGATATTTTCGAAATATCCGGCCCGGATAATCCGGCCCGGATATTTCCAAAATATCCGGCCTAAGCAAACTGCAGAAACACCAAAACTAAAACGGGCATAACTGTTGCATCCGGACTCCGATTTCGATGATCTTGGGCTCGTTGAAATCACAACAACGAGCTCTACAACAATATGCATAGAAACATCATAGTACAGCAAAGGAGGATAGAAACAAATGATGAAAGGTTTGACCTATCTCAAAAAGACATACCGGTAAAACCTCCAATCTTGAAAATGCAACAAGTTGCCCATGGAAAAACCATTCTCAATGAACTAGAGCTTGTCATGAGAATAAGCACAAGCTCTAAAACATCACATGGATAATATCCAAATAAAACCAAGTAAGACGATGAACCAAACTCGAAAACGCAACAAGTGATCTATGCGAAATCCGTTTTCGATGAACTAGAGCTTGTCATGAGAATAAGCACAAGCTCTAAAACATCAAATGGATAAGGTCCAAATAACAACCAAGAAAGATGATGCAAGGATGCAAAGGTTTGAGCTCTCTCCGAACGATACGATCGAGTTACTCACTCGAGAGCCCTCTTGATAGTACGGCAACTAAACTATAAACCGGTCTCCAACTACACTATGAGACCGGTGAGAAAGAAACCCTATCAAGAGCAAACCTTATACTTGCGCATTCCACTTGAGCTCGATGACGACGATCTTGACCTCAACAAGATGGAACGCCTTTCTTGCTTGTGCTTGCTTGACGAAGTCTTGTGGATTGCTCCCCCATAATCCACCATGGGAGAGCTTCTTCTTCGGCGCATCTTCACATAACCATGACGACCATGTGGATTGCTCCCCCATGATCCACCATGGGAGAGCTTCTTCTTCGGCGCATCTTCACATATCCATGATCACCATATGGATGGCAAGACTCAAGCAAAGGATCTCTTCGAGATGGCTCATCTTGAACTTGCACATCATTTCTTCATTCTTCATCATGTTGATGTCTTGAAGTAACTTGAGGGCTCACTTCATCTTCATCTTCATGACATACTTGACACTTGATATCCTTCATCAATTTCTTCTTATTTCAACCTTGAAGCCAACATATGGTTCAAGAATTGCCTATGGACAGCACCTACAAATATAACTCAATGCAAACATTAGTCCATAGGGATTGTCATTAATTACCAAAACCACACATGGGGGCTCCATGCACTTTCAGTTATGCATATGCCCGCGGTCTAATTTTGTTTTTTTGTATCTGAATGATGCAAGGAATGGTGGAAGCTTTTATTAACATTCAGAGTTGGCTATGGGGTTGTGGAGCTATCTCAATTGACTGTGAGCTCAATTTCATCAAGGAGATCTTTGTCTTGAAAGTATAATGGCTGCTTTATCACTTTAGCCCCAAAGAAATCTAATGGTGCCTCTGCAAACAATTATAGACCCATCTCCTTATTAAACTGCACCCTCAAGTTACTCACCAAGCTTCTTTTCAATAGACTTCAAAGGGTAATCATGCAGTTGATTCATGATAATCTATATGGCTTCATCAAGTCCTGGACCATTCAAGATTGTCTTGCTTGGGCTTATGAATATTTACATCAGTGTCATAAGTCCAAAAAAGAGTTGGAGTTGAACTTTGAAAAAGCTTTGATAAGATTGATAATGGATTCATCCTTCAAGTTCTGCTAGCAAAAGGCTTTGGGACACATTGGTGTCATTGTATTAGAGATATACTCTCTTCTGCTACCTGGTTCTTTCTTCCATTGTAAGAGAGGCAGGAGGATCCTTTGCCCCCTTATATTTTGTTCTTGCAGCAAATTTCTTGTAGACTTTAGTCAATCACGCAATGCTCCAAGGTCATTTAACTAGGCCTCTTCCCTTGAGTTGTACTCACGACTTCCCAATTGTCCAATATGTTGATGATACCATGATTATGCTTCTAGCCGATGAAGGGTAATTGTTGCATTTGAAGGATTTATTGCTTAATTATGGACATGTTTGTGGCCTCAAGGTCAGTTACGCCAAATCAAACTTGATCCCCATCAATGTTGATGATGTAGAATACATGGTCTCCTTAAAACTCTTCATTGCCTTTTACTTACCTTGGGGTGCCTCTCAGTAGCACTAAGCCTAGAAAAGAGTTCTTCATGCATCTCCTGCTTAGTGCCCAAAGGAGACTTTCCTCTTGTTCCATGTATCTCAACTATGGAGATATGCTCAGACTTGTCAATTTAGTTCTATCATCTTTGCCCACTTTTTATCTGGGTACCCTTAGTATGTCAGATGGATCCTCAATGAATTTGACAAGTATAGGAGGCGATGTCTTTAGTGGAATAAGGACTTTGATGAAAGGACTACATCTCTTGCTCCTTGGGATCTTGTTTGTCGTCTAAAAGACCAAGGGGGTTTGGGAGTTATCAACCTTTGTGTGCAGAACAATTGTCTTTTGATGAAGCATCTTCATAGATTCTATAATAATGAGGCTGATCTTCCCTAGGTAAAGCTAGTTTGGGAATCTTATTATTTGAATGATCCGCCTCTTGTCAAATCTAGAGGTGTTTCCTTATGGTGCAAAGATTGCCTTAAATGTCTTCCAGATTTCAAGGATTTATCTCATTGCACAATTCAGTCTTGATCAACTATTCTTCTCTAGAAAGATCTTTAGTCTCAGCACACTCTTCAGAATAGCCCGCCTCACCTTTTTTGTTTCTCTAAGAATGAAGATATCTCTGTTGCTGATGTACAAGCTCTAGCCCTCCTCCAAGACCAATTTCACATGCCTCTCTCTGTTGAAGCTCTGGCTGAATTTCATCAATTACAATGAATACTTGGGTTGGTTCCAGCCACTTCTAATCCCGCCCAATGGATTATTTTCGGTAGTAAGTTGGTTTTTAAGGTGACTAAGGCTTGTAAGCACAGTATTGGACAACACATCATCCGTGCACTAAGCATCAAGTGTTCTTGCTTCTTTTGCATGATCGACTGAATACTCGATAGTTTTTAGAGAGGAAGAATTTTTCATGGCCACCCTACTCATGTGAGATGTGTAATGGTGCTCATCTTGAGTCAAGGAATCATCTCTTTTTCGCAAGTCCTTGTGCTATCTCCTGCTGGAATTATATTTATCCTGCTTGGCAAGCCCCAGTTTCAATGGAAATAATGTCCCTGTTCTCGGTTTTATTGATAGTCTTAAGAGGGTCATTAGTCAGCATTTCTCTCTAGAGATCATTGTGCTTATTTGTTGGGCAATCTGGACAAGTCGAAACAACTTTATTTTCAAGGGCATTGCTCCAAGCATCTACAAGGCTCGTACCATTAAGATGGAGATGGGTCTTCCCTTTAGAGGGCAAAGAGGAAGAAATACTCTAGCATGAAGCAATTGGTGGACAAATTTGTATAGCATATTATTAGTTTTCTTTTTCTAGGTGCTTTCCTCCAGCACCTCCTTCGTTGTACTTTCAACAAAAACGAAAATAAATAAAAATAATGCAGTGGAAAAACCTGTTCTACATACTTCAAAAAGAAATTGAATGTGAGCTCCTGCTGCATGAGAATTGAACCCTTGGGTAATATAGAGAATAACTGAACCCTGAATGTGTTTGTAGACCAAAGATACCACGTTCCCGCCTTATAACATCAACCAATCCAAACACAAGTAAGTTCAAAAATTATATCTCATTTGGCCTTGACTTGTGGATATGAACCGTGATGTACAGCTGCAGACGGCGTGTCGAAGTTCTTAAGTTGCCATCTGCAGCTGCTGCTGGGATTCTCCTTGGTGACTTGTACTTTCATCCATGTACATGTGTCCATTGCTAGGCTCATCACAGGTACTGAATTCTCCAGCTGGTAATCGATTTTAATAAAAGTCAATTATACTCCGTATAAACATTGTCTTGTTCAGATGAGATGGTATATTTTCCATTAACGAAAAATTCGAGGCAGGCAGAACCAAACCGCCTCTCGGCTCTGTGTGGACTGTGGCTGTTATAAAAGCCGGCTGCCTCCCGACCTCGCCAACCCAAATCCCCAAATTCCAATCCCAAATCGAATCCAACGGAATCCATTTCTGTTTTCCTCGTCTCTCTCTCGGCCAGCCTGGCGTAACGGCCTCCGAAGTCCAAACCCCAGCCTAGCTCGGCGGCCATGGAGGCGAACGGAGGAGGCGGGGGGCTGCCCAACGGAGTAGGCGGTCACGCGCTGGCGAACGGAGTTGGCGACCACGCGCTGGCGAACGGAGTAGGCGACCATGCACCGGCGGACCACGCGCTGGCGAACGGCGAAGGCGACCATGCGCCGGCGCACCACGCGCTGGCCAACGGAGCAGGCCAAGCGAACCAAGCGCTGGCCAACGGAGCACTGGCGAACCACGCGCTGCCCAACGGCGCGCTGGCGAACGGCGCGCTGGAAAACGGCGGAGCCCACGTGCTGGCCAACGGAGTGGTCCCCGCTCAGGCGGTGGCGACGGCCGACGTCCTCTACCAGGTCTTCCTCCGCTTGCCGGCCCAGGAGATCGCCCGCTGCCGCAGGATCTGCAGGCTGTGGCGCGACATCACCGACACGTTCGACTTCCGCCGCGACCACCAACGCCACATCTGCCGGACGCTCATGCCGCTCGTCTTCTACCAGGAGCCTGGCGCCCGCTGGCACCTCCGCGCCGTCGACACGCTCGACGACGCGCCCCTACCACGACCGGTCTTCCGCTTTCCCCTCCACAACGAGCCGTTGATGATCCACGGCTCCTGCGCCGGCATCCTCCTCTTCTCCTTCGGCAGCAGGCTCTACGCCTGCAACCCTTGCACGCGCCGCTGGGCACGCCTCCCGCCGCTCCACGTCAACCACCGCATCATCGGCTTCTACGCGACTGGCGTCTACGACGACGAGGCAGGTACTGAGTGCTACGTGCTGTACGACGACGGCCCGGAGAACGATTGCGTCTACTGGATCTTCAGAGTGGACGCATACGCGGAGACGAGGTACATCGGCCGTCCGGTCGCAGGCGAGGGGGTCGTCCTTGATCTTGTGCTGGCCAACGGGATTGCTCCTTCTTACCTGATCCCGCCCGTCCACTTCCGCGATTACCTGTGCTGGCTGCCGCGGTCCACCCAGGGCACCAGCGGCATACTCATCTTCAACACGGCCGCCGAGTCCTCACTACACCAGGTACCCAGATTGCCGGCACAAAAAAGTGCCGGCAAAGGTACCAAAAATGCCGGCAAAGATTTTTCAAGGCACAAAAAAAAGTGCTGCGTTTATTCCAGTCGAGGTAGATCTTTGCCGGCATTTTTAGAAAAGTGCCGTTAATTATATTTTAAGGCACTTCCAAAAATGCCGCTAGTTAGTATTGCCGGCACTTTTGAAAGATGCCATGGAATCTTTTTGCTGGCACTTACCAAAAATGCCATAGAATCTTTTTGCCGGCACTTTTCAAAAAATGTCACGAAATGTTTTTACGGGCACTTTTCTAGGGATACCATCTAAACTTTTTGCCGGCACTTTTAAAGGATGCCTACAATTACTTTTTTGGGCTTTTAATTCTGGTGCCGCTGATTATTTTCGTAGGCATTTTTAAGGTTGCTATACTGCCTGCAAACATTCAAGTAATCTACAATCAAGCATACATCACACTCAAGAAGTCAAGCAATGTTTGAAACCAACATTTTGAACATTCAAGGATTCACAATCCAGGCATCTAATTAACTTCCATGACCAACAGTGTTCATCTCCACATCATGAACAGCATGGTTTGAAACCATTAGATAAAATACACAACAAGGTTCATCTAACATGGTTCATCTAATTGGCTTCCATCTTACTTGTCTAACCAACAGGGTTCATCAAGCAGATCTGAAACACAATCACACATCATACTGGCTTCCATTTGCTTGTGGCTTCACAGCCTACTCGCAGCCCAATGCCCAGGAGGAATATTGTTTGCCTAAATTGTACAGCACCCGGAAAAGACAATGATCCTCTACAAGAAGATGCAGATCTACTCCAAATCCCAGCAGTTCCAGTAATTTATCCTGACAAAAAAATAGAGTAAAGCAAGTAGTCCACTTTAATGCAAACACACTTCGATTCCAATAATGCAAGTATACATACAGTAATTCATGGACACATAGGCAAACAATATTTAGAGATTTGTTGTGTATGGCTTTGATGCCCATATACGCTAAGTTTTGTCAAATATATGCTTATTAACGAAATATTGGCCATACACATGTAGATCTATATCTGTCCAACAACCTTATGCAGCAGAAACTAAAAATGAAATTTTATTCAGTTCTCCGAATGCCAAATGGCTCTGTGGTTTTACGTGATTGTGTGCACAACTTTAAAAACGGTGGGTTCCCTAAATAACCACACAAATTCTAATCCTTTCCGTCTCCAAAATTCTTACTGTGACTGAAAAAAGTAACCGTGGCTTAGAAAGACAGAAAGTAGACGGTTGTTGTAGGGCAGAAAGAGGAGGCTGCAGACGTGCCGCACGTGGGGTACAAAACCACTGCGGCGTAGGAGACGTCAAAACGCAACTTCAGACCTAATTCAATACGTATGTGGAGACTCAATCAGACCTGTGGAGGCATAATTTTCTTATCAGATTTCTAATGAGACCATATAAGAAAATGCCACGGCACTATTGATGCAGTAGATGAAAACCTGCAGCGTTTAATCCTTCTAGTATGATTAAATCAATGGTGATTACAGAGGTTTAAATTATGTGATGAACATTGAATTTGTAACATGGATAGGCCGTCTACTTTGAAAAAAATCACCATGTTTCCCTTAGTTTCTGAACCTATCAAATAAGAACACTTAGGATCTGTTCGGTTCTGGAATCAACTGGAATGGAACGGAACCATTCCGCACCTACAGCTGATTCTTGCGTTCGTTTTTGGGATGGAATGGAACCAACTCGTTCCACGAAAGCGAATATTCCGCTGAGATCCGGAACGCACCCGTCCGGCCGATTCGGCCGGACGAGGTGGAACGGCCTCTGTCCCACGCGCTAATCCTTCTCCCACCTCCCGTAACCTCTCTCCCTCGTGCTCCCTGCTCGCACAAGGCGACCTCTGCCAGGCACGCGCGGCAGCCGGAGCAGCTCCGCCGCGACCTCGGCCAGGCACGCGCGGCCACTGGCGTAGCTCCACCGCGACCTCTGCTAGGCACGGGCACGGCGCCGGCGGCCATGCGAGGCATCCAGGTGGGATCCAACGCCGGCGGGGGCTAGCGGCGGCCCCAGGCACGGAGGCGTGGCGGTCCCAGGCACGGAGGCGCGGCGGCGTGGGGGCCCGATGCGCGGCGGCGCGATGGCCCGAGCCTCTCTCGCTCCTTGCTCCCTCCTTTCCATTCCATATTTAGATTAGATAGGCTCTAATTAATCAAATTTTAGTGTGGTTCCATTCCATTTTTTCTAGATCAAACCGAACGCAGAGATGAAGTGGAATGGAATGAAGTGGAATGGAATGGTTCCATTCCATTCCAATTCATCCAAAAACCGAACAGATCCTTAGCTAACAATAACAAAAAATTAACCTGTAGATAACTTAATACAAAAATTGACCTGATGTATCAAGTACTCAGTTATATCAGCTTCAGCGCACGGGTTAATGCAACATGATGAAATTTGAGGATATAGATATTCTTATGGATATTATATTGCTCTTGTGTAATGTCATAAACCTTATATAATTTTGTTAACATTACATGGGAGACAAATATTTGTTGGGAAAAGTCTAAATATGCATGAACTAAATGTTAACCAATCCATATATATTAACAATGTATCTGATTTACATTAAATCTTACACCTATTTTCACCTATAGGGGTTTCCCCTTTTCTCATATAAGTACAGATGAAATCTGAACATAAAAACATAGACGTAACCACTGTCTAAATGCAGTGACACATTTAATTACTAAGTCCATCAGTTCGTCATTTATTTTGATGCTGAGTTGCAGCCCACAATTAATTACTAAGTCGATCAGTTCGCCGTTTATTTTTATGTTGAGTTGCAGCCCACAATTAATCCTTGAACTTATTGATATTTGTTTTTGACCTAACAATATCCCATGGCTTCATAGGAGGCCAACTGACAGTAAATCATCAAATTAACATTAATGTTTAAAGTCATCCAGGATATATCTGATCATAGCAAGGAAAATACTTACTTGAACAAAACCGAGCATTGCCCATTTTGCTGGATAGGTGTTATATGCAGTGGCCCTCAAAAGAATGCAAACAGAGACACAGAGTACAGAACAAATACTTCGGATACTAGCTCAATATCCAAGGGTAGCAACAACCATTTTACAGTAACATATGATGAAAATGGACTAAAGAATTAAAGTGACATCACCTACAACTGGGAACAGTTTGATTTTAGAACAATGATTAAATGCATTTGTTCCAGCAGTTAGCTAACTGGAGCATTTTGGAACATTTTAGACAACATTTTGGACTGGAATAGTGGTGACAATTGGATTGCACAAGGTAAAAGGAAACTTGGATCTGAAGAGCAAAAGAAGGAATAAGAATTGGTCTGCTGCAGGAACTCTAGTCTAGGTAGTCCTCCTTGTCTGTATATACCTGAAGCGGAGAAGTAAGCCCGGTGCATCGATGCAAGGCTGCGGTTGACTATCGCTGCCATGTCCATGGCAAGCCTAATCCTCCAGGCCTTGTTGATAAAACTTCTCGCTACACGGTGGAAATAACACACACAAGTCAATCATCTCAAATTCATAAAGAGAGGTGATTCAGAAACGGAAATTTAATCCCGTTTAGCAAAGCTCAAGCAAGGAAACAATAATACAAATAATAAATAGCGAAGGCAACAAGAAAGAACACAAACCACCTTAGTTACACTTTGTAATCATTAAGAGTTCAAAACATCCAATTAATAACTCAAGTCATATTCAGGGACTTTACTCAGAAAATAAGTTTCTTCTGCCTCTGGTCCAACACAAGAAACTTTCAACATGCTGCCAAATAACTTAATATAGGATGGGAAATCACTCAGCTAAACACACTAGGATATGGGGACACTAGACATCTGCCAAAAAACTATTAACAACATATTAACATAGACATATTTGAACAACTATTAACAAGGTGCGGGGCGGTCCTCAATTGAGTAGACAATTATTTCTTGACACAAGATGATCCTCACAGGGCTAAATTACACAGAATATAATTATATAACCAAGACACTGACAGTATCCTATGTGTACAAAAACAAAAATGAGTTTGGATCAATTACCTTGTAATTCTCTATCGCCATTCTGCTTTTCTCCTGCTTCCTTGAAAAGTAACGCAGCCTGATTGAATACAAAACGAAAATATCAAACAGGAACGATGTATGATGATAAAACATATATACTGCAGAAACAGAAGCTTGGATGTATACTCGTATGACTTGAGCATGAGCCCTAATTTTCCTCCTTATATGTTCTTTTTCTTCCTCTTTTTTCAAGTCAAGAGTATCTGAATCGCCGAGAAGCATTGAGCACAAGTGCAGCTTGCTGCCAATGGAACAAAACGATAACAGCAATGTGTAAAGTTAGGGAACTGACTATACTATCAGTTATGATTATATGTGCAGCAGCACTAGTAGAAATAGCGATGCAAATTTGGCATAAGTACACAAGTTCAAAATTCCCTAAGAAACATTCTAAACAATGCACAAACATATAACAGCAGTGTGTAAAATTAATGAACTGACTATACTATCAGTTATAATTGACTGTGCAGCAGCACTAGCAGAAGTAGTGATGCCAATTTGGCATACATACACAAGTTCAAAATGCCCTAAGAAGCATGCTAGACAATGCATGAACATATAAAGCATTTTACTTCCAAGGCGAGCGATGTGCGCGCAAGCATCCATGAATTGGATAGTTAGGTAGTCAGAATCACATTGGTTACATTATGCAAGAAGAGAGTATTTTACAATGCAATAACAATTAAGATTTGAGGGACTAGAATTCAGAGCAATCCATCTTTTAATGCTATGTGAACCATATGCTCCATCCCCAACGAAAGCTCTACTTCACAGGAATAAATAACGCCAACAGGCTAGGCAGGCCCTGGTATTGGGGCGCAACTGAATGTAAATCATGAAACGTAACTGAAATCAACAAATATCGCTTTCGGACTGTTTCAGCGCAACTTTTAGTAGGCAGTTCAGTTATAACATATTCTTAGCAATGCAGTAGAAAATACATGACAAGAGCAGCAGTGATCCCATACTCAAGCAAGGCACTCTCTGCTAACCCTTCACTCTGTCCAACTGTCCATGCATTTATAGATGGTAATTTTATCTCGTATAGTGTGTGTATTACTTGGCATGGCAGACTTATGTACATGGCCAAGTAACCTAAAATCATGAGCTCTTATTTGACCCCCAGTGAGATTCTTCAAACTCACAACCAAGAGATGGCAGCATGATAACAAACAGGCGTACATATCAATGGCTAGGTTCACTGCAATTCAGTGTCTCGCTGAAAACCCAATTGCATACTAAGCCAGGCGGTTATAGATGAGCATGTATGTAGCCAAAAAACACTGGTCGCGGAGACTTGAAACTACTAATTTATCCCACCACTCGCTACTGTAGATGCAGCAAGCCAAAGGTCACCAACATTGAGGGATATGACCAACTCTCTAGTACAGGTGAGGTCCATGATCCTTGTCCCAATCATTCTGGAGCCACAATTTTGGCATAATCAAGTGAAACTAGCTGGCTGCAATGAATAAGTTGGACAACATACGCAACAGCAAACCAGGCATCAACATATTCGGATGGTAAGGTAACAACAACAGAAAATCGAGAACCAACACCCGTCCAAAATAAAGTAAAGGCATTCTAGGCGAAATTAAACCACACATTGCGCCGCCAAGCGTAGCCCGAAACCAAGCAGGCAAGCAAAGCACCCTGCAACCCCCGTAGTAGTGGAGCGAGCGCTGAACGCAGCAGGCGAGCAAGTTGGGTAGTAGTAGGGAAAGCGTCGTACTCACCCTCCATCGGCGCAGCCGCTCGACGGGCGCCCGCTTGGCTGGGATGTCGAAGGGGTCGTCCCCGGGCCCCCGCACGGCGACCCGGAACACGTCGTCGCAGCCGTCGTCGTCTGGCGTCACCTCGTCGTGGCGGCGCACGTAGCGGCCCGGCGAGGCCTCGGGCGCCTGCACGCCAGCGCCGGCCCCAGGCATCCTCGGCTGTTGTTCAGGAGAGATGACACCTCGCAGCACCGCGGCCGCCGCGCCCCCGATCTGCACGCTTAGTACCCCCCCTCCCCCGCGGGGGCTCGGAGGAGCGGCGGCGGCGACAGTGACGAACCCGACGGCTAGGGTTAGGCGCGGCGTCGCGCTCAGGGGCGGAAAGGCGGGGTGCGGGTAGGGATACGGTGGAGGGGACCAAGAAGAAGTTTGCGTGGAGGCGGCGGAGGCGGCCGGCGTTGGACTGCACGTCGGCGAGCGGTGGCGGCGCATTGGGGAACCGAGGATGCGCGAGAGAGAGAGCGGTAGGTGCGGGAGAGGAGAATGACACAGTTGGTTGATTCAAATTTTACATTTAAGCCCTTCAGTTTTTTGGGAGGGGTGGGAATGCTGGGATTACCGGCACTTTTACCAAACGCCAGTATACATTAACATTGATGGATTTTTTTGGAAAACTGCCACGAAAAATAGCAGCACTTGGTAAAATGCCGGTAATAAGCAACATTACAGGCATATTTTGAAAAACTGCCTAGAAAAAAATACCGACACTATGGTAAAATACCGATAATAATCTAACATTAATGGCACTTTCTAAAAATGCCACAAATTAGATGGTAATTTAAGGCATGGATTAGAAAGTGCCCCTAATCACTATCATTAGCGGCATATTTGTAAAGTGCCGCCCAGAAAAGTGCCGGCAATACCGGTACGTGAGGTAGTGCCTTCCGCTTGACTCCTCCTCCAAGCTTCCAAGTGGACGGCGAGCTCTTCCCCGTCGGCGTGGGCGGCTCCCAGCTGTTTGTGCTGCACGAGCACCTCGCTATGACCGTCATCTCCCCGACAGGAGCCGTCGATGTCTGGGTCCGAGACGACACCACCGGCCTCTGGAGCCGCCCGTACCGCATCGGTGTGTCGGTGGATGCCGTCGTCAACCAAGGCGTGTTCGCCGTCGCCCGGGACCGAAGTGATCTGATGCAGTGCCCGCGCATCCTGCATACTGGCGAATGGTTCTTCATCTCCATGCACACAATCCAAGAAAGCCTCCTTCTACATCCAGACATTCTCCCGTTGCAGGACACAGATGCTGTTGACGGTGACCCGCCTTTCTTCCACAACCACTGAACCTGCTGATGCTCAATCTTTGCAGGGGATGAAACTAGTTGCTGATGCTCAATCTTTGACAGCGACTTAGATGGGAAGTGTAGCACCTCTAGCTCAAAAATTGAACTGTTGCTTTTGTCCAATTCATGAAAGCTTGATGTAGGGATAAGCAACAGCTTGTGGTTACTTTCTCAGGTAAATCTGAAAGGTGTATCTGTTTATGTGTCTGTGATTACTTTCTCAGCGTAGGAACTTCTGTTAACTGAGTGCTTTGCATGTGGTTATCTCTCCATTCAATTGGTAGTTGAACTGTGCTATTTGTTACCTATCCTATGACGTGCCTTCAATTATCATGTCTGGTTTTTTAAAATCTCAGTCTAATTATGCTACTGCTCCATCTGTCTCTGAATGTTGTTGTGCTTCTGAACTTTCTGTAATTGTTGCTTTTCAGACTTATCAGCACTTTTCTTTTGTGATGTTTAATTTGTGATGATTCTAACTGAAATGGTGTGGTTCATGCATGTTCCATACGAAACTGTGCTGCTGAACATTTTATACACTGTGTCTCTCCTAGAATTCCATCGTGCTCTTGATACCATTTTGTGCATGTGCTTCCAAAGACACCCCTCCCCCCACCCCGTCCCGTCCCCGTCCCTAAATTCAGGCAAAATCAACACATATAGATGGCTAAGATCGCTCATAATTAGTCTTTTAGAAAACTAAATGGGAACGTATGTAGCCAACTTATTTGTACATACATATAGCTACAACAAGGTGTATGTACGCCGTTCTGGATTCGTCGGCGGCGACTTTGCTGGGTTGTGTCGGTCTAGACATGTGGGCGGGAGGCACGACAAGGAGGTTCTTCGCGACTACGAGGCGATGCTGGCTGACACGAGATTCGGGAGAAATTCTAAGGTGGTAGCGGCGTGTAGAGAGAGATGTGGGCGTAAGGCAGGGAGCTTCTGGGGTGGCGAGATACAAGTTACCTAGCTTTGGATCTCGCAACGGTGGCAAAAACCAATGTGCTGCTATAGTTCACTATAAAGGCAACAAGTGCACGATTACAATGAGAGGGTTGTTTTTGCCTCAAAAGGCTCTCGGGATCCGGCTTATAAAGGCGTCATGATTAAGGGTTACAAGGAGTAGTCCAAGTCGGACTCTATTAGCACTAACCTAATCGGTGCCAGAAAAAGAGCTTGATAACGCGTGAAGCACACGTCCGTTGGGAACCCCAAGAGGAAGGTGTGATGCGTATAGCAGCAAGTTTTTCCTCAGTAAGAAACCAAGGTTTTCGAACCAGTAGGAGTCAAGGGCCACGTGAAGGTTGTTGGCGAAGGAGTGTAGTGCGGCGCAACACCAGGGATTCCGACGCCAACGTGGAACCTGCACAACACAATCAAAATACTTTGCCCCAACTTAACAGTGAGGTTGTCAATCTCACCGGCTTGCTGTAAACAAAGGATTAAACGTATGGTGTGGAGAATGATGTTTGTTTGCGAAGAACAACAGAGAACAGAGTTTGCAGTAGATTGTATTTCAGATGTAAAAGAATGGACCGAGGTCCACAGTTCACTAGTGGCGTCTCTCCAATAAGAAATAGCATGTTGGGTGAACAAATTACAGTTGGGCAATTGACAAATAAAGAGGGCATAACACTGCACATACATATCATGATGACTACTATGAGATTTACTTAGGGCATTACGACAAAGTACATAGACCGCTATCCAGCATGCATCTATGCCTAAAAAGTCCACCTTCGGGTTAGCATCCGCACCCCTTCCAGTATTAAGTTGCAAACAACATACAATTGCATTAAGTATGGTGCGTAATGTAATCAACACAAATATCCTTAGACATAGTATCGATGTTTTATCCCTAGTGGCAACAGCACATCCACAACCTTAGAACTTTCTGTAACTGTCCCAGATTCAATGGAGGCATGAACCCACTATCGAGCATAAATACTCCCTCTTGGAGTCACAAGTATCAACTTGGCCAGAGCCTCTACTAGCAACGGAGAGCATGCAAGATCATAAACAACACTTATATGATAGATTGATAATCAACTTGACATAGTATTCCATATTCATCGGATCCCAACAAACACAACATGTAGCATTACAAATAGATGATGTTGATCATGATAGGCAGCTCACAAGATCTAACATGATAGCACATGAGGAGAAGACAACCATCTAGCTACTGCTATGGACCCATAGTCCAAGGATGAACTACTCACACATCAATCCGGAGGCGATCATGGTGATGAAGAGTCCTCCGGGAGATGATTCCCCTCTCCGGCAGGGTGCCGGAGGCGATCTCCTGAATCCCCTAAGATGGTATTGGCGGCGGCGGCATCTCTGGAACTTTTTTCCGTATCATGGCTCTCGGTAATAGGGTTTTCGCGACGGAGAGTTTAAGTAGGTGGAAGGGCAGAGTCGGGGGCCGCCCGAGGGGCCCACACACTAGGCCGGCGCGGGCCCCTCCTTGGCCGCGCCGCCCTAGTGTGTCGCCACCTCGTGGCCCCACTTCGTATCCTCTTCGGTCTTCTGGAAGCGCCGTGGAAAAATAAGACCCTGGGCGTTTGTTTCGTCCAATTCCGAGAATATTTCCTGTGTAGGATTTCTGAAACCAAAAACAGCACAAAACAGGAACTGGCACTTCGGCATCTTGTCAATAGGTTAGTACCGAAAAATGCATATAAATGATGTAAAGTGTATATAAAACATGTGAGTATTGTCATAAAACTAGCATGGAAGATAAGAAATTATAGATACGTTTGAGACGTATCAAGCATCCCCAAGTTTAGTTCCTACTCGCCCTCGAGTAGGTAAACGATAACAAGGATAATTTCTGAAGTGACATGCTATCATAATCTTGATCAATACTATTGTAAAGCATATGCGGTTAACTCATAAAGCAATAGATTCTTAGTCGAAAGTTTTGAAGCAACACAAAGGAAGATATAAGTTTCAGCAGTTACTTTCAACTTCAACATGTATATCTCATGGATAATTGTCAACACAAAGTAATATGATGAATGCAAATAAGCAAGTATGTAGGAATCAATGCACACAGTTGACACAAGTGTTTGCTTCTAAGATAGAAAGAAGTAGGTAAACTAACTCAACATAAAGTAAAAGATAGGCCCCTTCGCAGAGGGAAGCATGGATTACTATTTTTATGCTAGAGCTTTTATTTTGAAAACATAGAAACAATTTTGTCAACGGTAGTAATAATTCATATGTGTTATGCATAAGACATCTTATAAGTTGCAAGCCTCATGCATAGAATACCAATAGTGCTCGCACCTTGTCCTAATTAGCTTGGATTTACATGGATTATCATTGCATAACATATGTTTCAACCAAGTGTCACAAAGGGGTACCTCTATGCCGCCTGTACAAAGGTCTAAGGAGATAGATCGCATTTGATTTCTCGTTTTTGATACATCTCAACTTAGGACATCCATACCGGGACAACATAGAAAACAGATAATGGACTCCTCTTTAATGCTTAAGCATTCAACAACAGATCATATTCTCATAAGAGATTGAGGATTGATGTCCAAACTGAAACTTCCACCATGATACATGGCTTTAGTTGGCGGCCCAATGTTCTTCTCTAACAATATGCATACTCAAACCATTTGATCATGATAAATCATCCTTACTTCGGACAAGACGAACATGCATAGCAACTCACATGATTTTCAACAAAGGTGTAATAGTTGATGGCGTCCCAGAAACATGGTTACCGCTCAACAAGCAACTTATAAGAAATAAGATACATAAGCTACATATTCAATACCACAATAGTTTTTAAGCTATTTTCCCATGAGCTATATATTGCAAAGACAAGGAATGAAATTTTAAAGGTAGCACTCAAGCAATTTACTTTGGAATGGCAGAGAAATACCATGTAGTAGGTAGTTATGGTGGACACAGATGACATAGTTTTTGGCTCAAGGTTTTGGATGCACGAGAAGTATTCCCTCTCAGTACAAGGCTTTGGCTAGCAAGGTTGTTTGAAGCAAACACAAGTATGAACCGGTACAGCAAAACTTACATAAGAACATATTGCAAGCATTATAAGACTCTACACTGTCTTCCTCGTTGTTCAAATACCTCACCAGAAAATATCTAGACTTAGAGAGACCAATCATGCAAACCAAATTTTAACAAGCTAAAATAGTAGTTCTTCATTAATAGGTGCTAAGTACATGATACGAGAGCTTAAACATCATCTATATGAGCACAACAATTGCCAAGTTTCAAATTATTCAAGACATTCTACCAATTACCACATGTAGCATTTTCTGTTTCCAACCATATAACAATGAACGAAGCAGTTTTCAACCTTCGCCATGAACATTAAAAGTATAGCTAAGAACACCAGTGTTCATATGCAACAGCGGAGCGTGTCTCTCTCCCACATAAAGAATGGTAGGATCCGATTTTATTCAAACAAAAACAAAAACAAAAACATACAGATGCTCCAAGTAAAGCATATAAGATGTGACGGAATAAAAATATAGTTTCACTAGAGGTGACCTGATAAGTTGTCGATGAAGAAGGGGATGTCTTGGGCATCCCCAAGCTTAGACGCTTGAGTCTTCTTCAAATATGCAGGGATGAACCACGGGGGCATCCCCAAGCTTAGACTTTTCACACTTCTTGATCATATTGTATCATCCTCCTCTCTTGATCCTTGAAAACTTCCTGTCGGGGGGAAGACCCCGGGTAGGGCAATGGACGCGGAGCAGCCGGCTGGCCACTGGCCGGCTCGCGGCAAAGGCCGGCTGAGGAGCAGCCGGCTGGCGCCGTGGCCGGCTGGTCCGGAAGCCGGCTGGCTCTAGGTCCTAGTCGGCCTGGCTACGGCCACCAATGCTGTAGTTGGGCCGGCTTCTACAAGCCATATCCGACTGGGGTTTGTACCTCAGACCGACTCGAGGCTGGCGAGTCTTGCACTGGAAGGAACCGGTAGGTGATCCGGGTTCCCAAAGTCCACGCTGACTCCATCTTCCGTAAAATGCGGGGCACTGTGGAGCAATAGTGCCACGCGCCGGACAGGCCGTCAGGGCTTACGACGATCCGTACTGGCTACAGTGGCTGACGGCGACAGGGACACCTCCTCCATACCGCTGACCGTGGCAGCCGGATGGGACAGGCCACGATGCCTCAACCACTCCTGACGTCACCGCCTCGGGAAGGAGCGGAAGCCGGAGCCGGCCAAGCCGGCCGCAAGAACTATAGGGTCTCATATGTAAAGTGCCGGTGCCTATATAAGCCGCACTACCCCCTCTCGTGCAGGGGATCGATCATTTATTGCTTTCACCCACCTACAGAGCTGCCCTGTGAGAGAGACCATAGTCTTCCTTAGCCTCTCAGGAGCAGCCGGACACAGCTCTAGGAGCACCATTGTACTGTGTGGTCATCATATACACTCATAGCAGGAGTAGAGGTTTTACCTCCATCGGAGGGCCTCGAACCTGGGTACGTCGCCGTGTCGCTCGTGCCCATACCCGCATCCGGATACCGCCGTGAGATCCCTCAGGAACCACTTCGATTAGCCACCCTATGGCATATGCCGTGACGATACCACGACATTTGGCGCCCACCGTGGGGCCTTCAGCATCCTCGGCCGGTGTCTTCATCCGGACGGGCCTCACCACCACCACCGGCGAGCGAGTCGCCTGTGCTTGATCCGGAGATTCGGCTCCTCGACCGCGCTGGCCGACAACGCTGGCTGCTTCGCTGACCGGCCCTTCCCAGCCGGCGGCAGCGTCATCTCCTTCGGCGGCTTCGACGTCACGCCGCCACCGTCGCACCGCCGCGCTACCCGCGGCAGTGCTGCGCTGCGCCAGCCCTCCTCCGCGAGCCGGCAGCAGCGCTCCCGCCAGCCCCGCCGTCGTGCAAGTCATGATGGCTGGCGACGAGCTCCCCACCAAGAACCCGCGCACCCGTGGCCCTGGCCTCGGAGCGCAACATCGACCCCAACGCCTCCGGCTCGGGCCCGAAAGCGCCACCACCACCGTCCCGCCGGATGCAGTCCGGCAAAGCCGAGCACCCGCTCACGCCTAGCGGAGACCCCACCGCCATCGAGGCGGACTTGGAGGCGCACCGCCAGCTCCTCCTCAAGCAAACCGAAGAACCGGCTGCTGCTAAGCGCCAGATGGAGATCACCCGGCCGCGAGTACAACCGCGCCCACGGCCTCACCTGTGCGGCGACGAGCCAAGCCGAGCTGGCCACATCCGCCGCAGGGCCGCGACCTTGGCGCTCGAGATCGCCCGCGACGGCGCTCCTTCGCCGGCTCCGTCCGCGGAGCTCCCCGTCTACAACACCCCCGACAAGAACGTGCGCGCGGCGTGCCGCCGCAGAAGAGCTGAACCGCCTCGAAGGCGAAGAGTTACGCCGCCGCACTGGCGGGTGATCGAGCTGCTCAACGCAGCCAACAGCAGATCGCCGACCCTGTGTATGTCAATGCCCCCAGAGCTTCTCACGCCGTGGAGCTGCAGTGCAACGACAGGGGAAGGCGCCAGTGGACACGGCCGAGTCCTCCTCCCCGCACCAAGCCGGCGCCATGATTCCCGGCCACGCACGGCTCGGGCCGGCCAAGCCACCAGCCGAGCGGCAAGAGCCGCAGCCGGCCCCCTCCAAGCCGGAACCAGGAGCAAGACTCCGGGCCCCGCCATCATCACCGGCCGGCTCCAGAAGCAAGCGGCGCACGCCAGCCGGCACACTCCCGGCTGGGCCCGCGCATCGAGCCCACTGACGCCCGAGACCGCCTCGACCGGCTGGTTCAATCCCGCACCGCGGAAGAAGAGGGGCCAGCCGGCCCCAAGTGCTTCGGGCCGCGGATCCTCAACGAGCCCATGGTCGATGGCTTCCAGCTCCCGCGCGACACCCCCAAGTACGACGGCACCGCCAAGCCGGAAGACTGGCTGCTGGACTACTCCACGGCAGTCGGCATCGCCAAGGGCAACAAGCGCTGGGCTGTGCGCTACTCCCCCCTCATGCTACTCGGCTCCGCCCGCACGTGGCTCAACAACCTGCCAGCCGGCAGCATAAACGGCTGGCTGGACTTCGAAGCCGCCTTCATCAGCAACTTCACCGGCACTTATCGCCGGCCGGGTCGCCCTCAACAGCTTGAGATGTGCAAGCAGGGCCCGGACGAGACGGATCGCGCGTACCTGACGCGCTGGTGCGAGATGCGCAACTCTTGCGAGGGCGTGCACGAGATGCAAGCCATCAGCTTCTTCATGGGCGGCTGCCGACCCAACACCATGCTGTGGCACAAGCTACGCCGCAGCGAGCCCAAGACGATGGCCGCCTTGATGGTCATCGCAGACAAGTACGCGCTGGCAGAAGAAGCCGGCAAGGCGCCGGCTGATGTTTCACCGGCCCCAGCAAGACGGGACAACAACAAGCCGGCCGAGGGCGCCTCGCACGGCAGCCGGCGGGACAACTACCGCGGCAAGCGTCACAGCGACCAGCCGGACCGCCGGTACGGCTCCGCCCACGTGGCCGCCGTGGCAGACAACGCGGCAGGCGGCAGCCGCCGCCAGAAGCAAGACCGCGTGGAAGCCGAAGTACACCTTCGAGCAGATGCTCGACTCGCCGTGCAAGTACCACAGCGGCAAGAACCCCTCCAACCACACCACCCGCGATCGCCACTTCATGAAGCGGCTGACCAGCGGTGAACCTCTACCGCCTCCACCCCGCCTCCACCAGCCGGCGGGCCGGTGGCCAAGCCGGCGCAGAGAACGCCAACCTCGAGCACCACGAGGCTAACCAAGTGCACCATGCCGGCCGATATCTGGCCGAAGACGCCACCTACATCATCTTCACCTCCGAGCCCGAGGACAGGACGAGCCAAGAGCGCCGTTCCTCGAGGTCAACGCGGTCATACCGCCGGTCCCCAGCACCTAAACCGGTCGAACAGGCCATCACTTTTGATCGCCGCGACACACCGGCTGTCTGCCGAAGCCGGGCAGCTACGCCATGGTCCTCGACCCCACCATCGGCACAACCCGGCGCAGCGTGCGTTTCTCGCGTCCTCATCGACGGCGGCAGCAACATCAACATCCTCTACCGCGACACCGCCCGCAAGCTGGGCATCCAGGAGGCCGAGTTGCGCCCACCCCCACCGTCTTCCATGGCATCGTGCCAGCCACCGCTGCCAGCCGATCGGCCGGATCACGCCGGAGGTGATGTTCGGGAAGCCGGACCACTTCCGCACCGAGAGAATCGAGTTCGAGGTGGTGGATCTCGTGAGTCCCTACCACGCGCTCTCGGGCAGGCCGGCCCGACCAAGTTCATGGCGGTGCCCCACTATGGGTACCTGAAGATGAAGCTGCCCGGCCCCAAGGGGGTCATTACCGTAGCCGGCGATTATCGCCGCTCCATGGATCGCGCCACGCAGAGCTCCAAGATGGCCCGTGACGCTGGTCATCGCCACCGAGAAGCAGCTCATCCACGACGCCGTCGCCTCGCCAAAGCCGCGCAGACAGACATGCCGGCTGCGGGCAACCCGGCTGGGACGACTCACTTCCAGCCGGCCGACAACACCAAGAAGATCCTGCTGGACCCGGCGCAGCCGGACAAGTTCGTCACCATCGGTGCCGGCTTGAACAAGAAATAGGAAAGCGAGCTCACCAGCCTTCCTCCGTGAGAATCGGGACATCTTCGCGTGGACTCCAAGAGACATGCCGGGTGTGCCGAGGAGTTGGCTGAGCACCACCTCCACGTCCGGCTCGAAGCTGCCGGTGAAGCAGCCTCTCGGGCGCTTCGCCGAAGAACGAAGGAAGGCCATCGGTGAAGAAATCGCCCGGCTCCTAGCTGCCGGCTTCATCATGGAAGTGCTGCACCCGGACTGGTTGGCGAACCCGGTCCTGGTTTTGAAGAAGAACGGCTCCCGGCGCATGTGTATCGACTACACTAGCCTGAACAAGGCGTGCCCAAAGGATCCCTTCCCCCGCCGCGCATAGATCAAGTCATAGACTCGATCGCCGCTGTGAACTCGTTGTCTTTCCTAGATGCCTATTCGTGCTACCACCGATTCCTTTGAATCCGGCTGATCAAATAAAGACTTCGTTCATTACCCCGTACGGGGCTTATTGCTACACGACTATGCCGTTCGGCTTGAAAATGCAGGCGCCACCTACCAAAGGTGCATGCAAAAATGCTTGCGAGGATCAAATCGGCGTAAACGTTCACGCATATGTGGATGATGTCGTTGTAAAGACCAAGGAGACGACTACCCTTCTTGATGACCCGAGAGAAACCTTCACCAATCTGAGAAGATTCCGGATGAAGATCAACCCGGCCAAGTGCACATTCGGCGTGCCGTCGGCCAGCTCCTTGGCTACCTCGTCTCAGCCGAGGGATCGAAGCCAACCCGGACAAGATCGGTGCCCTAGAGAAGATGGAACTGCCGCAGTGCCTCAAGGACGTCCGTGAAGTTTGTCGGCTGCACTGGCCTCCTTGAGCCGCTTCGTCGGGCCGGGGGAGAAGGCACCGCCTCGTATCAACTAATGAAGAAGGCGGACAAATTCGTCTGGTCACCGCAGGCGGATGAGGCCTTCCGTGACTTGAAGCGCGTGCTCTCAACCGCGCCAATCCTTGCAACGCCGGGTTCAATGGAGCCGATGTTGTTGTACATCGCAGCCACCAACCGAGTGGTTAGCGTTGTCCTGGTGGTGGAGCGCAGAGAAGCCGGCAAGTGGAGCACTGGTTCGGCGCCCGGTCTATTACCTTAGCGAAGTGCTCTCCCGATCGAAGCAAAACTACCCCCATTACTGGAAGGTCACCTACGGCGTCTACATGGCGGCCAAGAAGCTCAAGCACTACTTCCAAGAGCACCCCATCAGGTGGTTGCCACAGCGCTTGGCGTAAATCATAGGCAGCAAGGATGCCAACGGCCGGGTTGCCAAGTGGGCCACTGGAGCTAGCCGCCCACACCATCCTCTACGAGCCACGCACAGCCATCAAGTCGCAGATCCTCGCGGACTTCTTCGTCGACCGGGCTGAGATGCGATACTGCCGCTTTGTGCCGGATTCCACACATTGGAAGATGCACTTCGACGGCTCGAAGATGCGCAACGGCTTGGGAGCCGGCATCGTCATCACTTCTCCCAAGGGGACCGGGCTGGACTACGTCCTGCCGATCCACTTCGCCGCCTCCAACAATGTGGCGGAGTACGAAGCGCTCATTCATGGGCTGAAGCTGGCCAAGGAGATTGGCGTGCGTCGCATACTCTGCTTCGGCGACTCCGACTTGGTCATACAGCAAGCATCTGGCGACTGGGACGCGAAGGACGCCAACATGGCCTCGTACCGCTTCCATGTCCAGCAGCTATCCGGCTTCTTTGACGGCTGCGAATTCCACCATGTGCCACGAGCAAATAACGAAGCGGCTGATGCCTTATCCAAGATTGGCTCAACCCGGCAAGCCATTCCGCCGGGTGTCGCCTTGGCGGTTCTCAAGAAGCCGTCCATCATACCGTCACCGGACTCGGATTCAATATTCGTGCCGGCTGACCCGGGGGCTGCTCAGCCGAACCCGGGGGCCTCATCGCCCAAGTCGGGGGCTAACAAGCCAAACCCGCCGGCTTCCACGCCGAACCCGGGGACTTCTCAGTCCAGCCCGGGGGCTTCATCGCCAAACTCGGGGGCTAGCAAGCCGAACCCGCCGGCTAGCAAGCCGAACCCGGCGACCATGCAGTCGAATCCGGAAGCTCCCACGCAGGAGGCCCTGTTGGTCAGCGTATTCGAGATAAGATGCGTACCTTCATGGGCACAAGAATTCCTCTCCTACCTCACCGACGGTGTGCTGCCTGATGATAGAGTCCAGGCCAGGCAGATTGAGAGAAGGGCCAAGGCCTATACCATCATCAACCACCAGCTGTACAAACGCAGCGTAAGTGGGGTGTTCCAGCGGTGCGTCGAGCCGGCTGAAGGGATTGAACTCCTACGGGAAATCCATCAAGGAGAGTGCGGACATCACGCCTCATCCAGAGCCATAGTGGCCAAAGCCTTCCGGCACGGTTTTTATGGCCGACCGCGCTCGAGACGCAGAAGATTTGGTGAAGAAGTGCAACGGCTGTCGGTAACCGCAAAGCAAAGACACCAGCCGGCTTCCGCCTTGAAAACCATCCCCATCACATGGCCGTTTGCCGTATGGGGCTTGGATATGGTAGGCCCATTCAGAACAGCGCGAGGCGGCATGACACACCTCTTGGTGATGATTGACAAATTCACCAAGTGGATCGAGGCCAAGCCAATCAAGAAACTGGACGGATCCACAGCCGTCACATTCCTCAAGGAAATCATTGTGAGATTCGGCTACCCCCACACCATCATCACCGACAATGGCAGCAACTTCTCCCAAGGCATCTTCTCTCGCTATTGCGGGGAAATGGGGATCCGGATGGCCCTATCTTCTGTGGCACACCCAGAGTCCAACGGACAAGTGGAAAAGGCTAACGGCTTAGTCCTAGCCGGCATCCGGCCCCGGCTGGTGGAGCCGCTCGAGCGAGCAGCCGGCTGCTGGATTGAAGAATCGCCCAATGTGCTTGTGGAGCTGCAGACAACGACAAACCGCTCAGTCGGCTTCACACCATTTTTCCTCGTATACGGGGCCGAAGCCGTCTTGCCGATCGATATCGCGCATGACGCGCCAAGGATCAAGCTCTACACAGAAGCCGAAGCCAAAGAAGCTCGCGAAGATGGAGTTGACCTGGTCGAAGAGGCCCGGCTGCTGGCTGAGTCTAGATCTACTATCTACCAGCAAAGCCTCCGACGCTATCACAGCCGGAGGGTCCAGCCCTTAGCATTCCGAGAGGGAGACCTAGTGCTCCGGCTGATCCAGAGGACAGCCGGACAGCATAAACTATCATCCCCATGGGAGGGTCCCTTCATCGTGAGCAAGGCAGTAGGCAATGATTCCTACTATCTCATAGATGCCCAAGAGGCTAAGAAAAACAAGCCGGACAAGGCTGACGAGGAGACTAAACGTCCCTGGAATGTCAGGTTACTCCGCCCATTTTACACATGAGAGCAGGAATGTATGTATCCCTTGTATCCCTTTTGTGAGTTATGAAAAAGCTTGCGCCAAGAGCGCTGTTTCCGACAAGTTTTTCGCGTACTTTACCTTGTTTCGCCAATTGGCTTGAACCCTCTCACGCGGCGGCTCGATAACGTGATCCGGTTTCCGACAGCCGGCTTCCGATCCAGCTACAGACCGCAACCCGGCTGTCCGGCTGGCGGGAGTAAGGCCTAGGGAGCCGGCACGCGAAAAACGACTAAGGGAAAGAGTAAAAGCGAGTTGACTTGCAACTTTTCATATAAGTGCCGGATTGCCGAATTCAGCTCGTTCGACTGAAATACTGTCAGCCTCACCCAGCGGCCCGCTCTTGATCCGGCGACGGATCGCAAGTCGGACGTACGACCGGCAAGAGCACAGCCGAAGAGTGGGGCGGATGGGAAAAAGCGAACGAGTCGAAAGAAAGCAACTCGGCACACAAATGATTAACAAACACATTAAAGTGTGACATAATTAAAGGGCGATAATATTCATACATCTGCACCCGGCATACCGGGGATTTAATAAATTGTCTTGGCAAAAGAACAACTGGAAAGCAGGAAATCTAAGCCGGAGGGGCATCAGTGGAGCCGGCTGCCGGGTCGTCCTCAGGCACGTCCTCCGCCTCCTCATCGTCCATGTACTCCCCATAGGATGGAGGAGGGTTCGGGTCCGCGACGAAGAGGGCCTTGTCGACGAACTCGGCGATGGTGCTGGCTCGAGCAAGGCGGGCGGCCTTGAGATCGGCTGGGAGCTTATCCTCCACGCCGGCTCGCCGGAACTCAAGCTGCCCCAGGTCCACCTCGTTGTACCAGGAGAGGACGAAGGACAGCGCCATGTCGGCACCGGCGCGCGTGGCCGACTCCTTCCAGTCGAGGAAGCGGTCAGGCGCCCGCTCCATCGCAGAGATGAGGCCGGAGATATCCTGCGGCGCCCCCTCTTCAGGCCACAGCATGGGCACCAGCTCTTCAGCCGCCTTCCGAAGCTCCCAGCCGAGCTTGGTGATAGGCTCGACGCGGGCAGCCATGGACGCCATGTGATCCTCCATGGAGAAATACTCCGAGCTGCCCTCGCCGGTCTCCTGCCTCCTGGACTCGCGCGCAACGCCAACGGCTGCCAGAGCCGCGTCCTGCGTCTCCGGGAAGGCCGCTGCAAGACAAAGCAAGTCAGAAATCATCGAAGCCGAAATAAGCTGAAAAATGCAAATTTTCGAAGTCCTAAGCCAAAAGGAAAAGCCTGGCGGCAGCCGGCAAGAACCGACTGCCACCAACCCCAAGTTGAAGATAACGAAGAAGTTTCTGCTGCCGGCTGCCAGCGAAAGCCGGCAGCCAACAGCCGAAAGCCGGCAAAGGGAAAGGAACTTAGAGATGCACTCACCCGCCAAGCCACGATCAAGTGCGCCAATCTCATCCGTCCAGCGCTTGGCGGTAGCCGTCAGCTCTGTGGACTTGACGGTGACCTCCTCCTGCAGCACAAGCCGCTGCTTCTCCACCTCCGTCAGCCGCCGGCTCAGATCCTCCACCTTCTCCTTCTCCGCCGTCCGGAGGGAGTTGAGCTCAGCGAGGTGGTTCTGTTCCAGCCGGCGCAGCCGCGTCGGCTCTGCTCAGCCAGCTTGAGCTTGCCGGCGGCGGATCGGCCCGCCTCCTCGCTCTCGGCGCACTGGGCGCGAGCGGCTCGGAGATCCGACTCCAGCTGCGGGACCTTGGCGGCTTCAACTGCGAGGCGGCCAGAAAGAAATGTCAGCCAACCAAGACTGAAAGAAAACAAGACATTAAGTCGAAAGAAGCATAGAGCTTACCCTTGACAGCCTCCAGCTCGCGAGCCAAGCCGGCTCGCTCGATCTTGGCCTTGTGGTAGCTAGTCACCACCTTGTTGTACAAGACGGTGCGTCGCTCCGTAACCGCCTGAAAGAAACAATCAGATATCCAGACGAAACCTGGACCGGCTCCAAGCAGCCGGACCATGCCTCGGAGGGCTACCAGGATAATAACAAAATTACAAAAACAAGAAGACACCTACCTTGTCAGCATCCTCCAGCGTTGCTAGCTGGGCAAGGGCCTCGGCGGCCTTGTTCTTAAGGCCGGCTCGGTAGCCGGAGAAGACCATCTTCATGGGCGCCGTACCAGGCTGCCCCTCCCGGTTGAACACCTCGCAAGAATCCGCCGTATGCCACGCAGCCTCCATGGTGCCAGCCGAGCCTAGGGCGGAGTCGAGGCAGACGGCACATGAAGCAGCCGGGCCCCCTTGGCCACGTGAAGGCCCTCGGTTGGGCCCGGCGGGCCCTCGTCCTCACCAGAGCACGGGAGTCGGCGTCCTTTGAGCGCGCCGGCTCCCCCTCGCCGGCTCCTTCCCGGTCGGCTCCCTCCTCGTCGGCTCCGAAGCTGGAGGCGGCGCGGTCGAAGCAGTCGGTCCGGTGGGAGCCGTCGCATCCGGCGCTTGAGGCGCTCCTTCCGGAGAACTCTCCAACACCACGACGTTGGGCGCGGGCCCGCCGACTCCGGTCGAAGGCGGCGCAGCCCCACCAGCTCCAGCTCCGCCACGTATGGCATGCCCTGCCACTCCGGCTGCCCGCTCCACAAACGGGGCGCGGCGCGGGAACATATCGTCCAGCGTCGGCTGCCGCGGCGGCTCGACCCGCGTGCCGCGATCAGGCGCTGAAGCCAGCGGCACGGCGAAGGAAGGTGCCCCTGCGGAAGGCGCAGTACCCGCAGGCGGCGGTGGCGTAGGAGCGCGCGATGAAGGCTGCGGCGTCGGCTCCCTCCTTTGGCGCAGCGGCGGCGACGCGACGCGCGGAGCTTGCCGGGAGCCGCCGCCCTGGGCGAACTTGATAGGGATCCTAGCCGGATAGACAGAAAGACAATAAGCATGAAAGCAAGGAAAGAAAAGGAATCAAACAAGAAAAAGAAAGAGAACTCACCCGGCCTGCTCCGGGACTTTCTTCGGCTGCTGCCGGCGCTGCTTCTTCGCCTTCGCCTCCAAGGCGGCGGTGGAGCCGGCTCGCTTCGTGCCCTTGGGCGCCGAAGTCGCCGTGGTGCTTGGCGGCCTCGTGCGCAGAGGCACGGCGGGGATTGGCCCTGTGCCGGACGTCGCCGGCTCCTCCTCCTCCTGCTGCTCTGGTGAGGGGGGCGGATTGTGCTCCCCCTGGCCGCCTAGATCAGGCGCCTGCGGTAGGTCGTCGTCGCCGGCATGGTCGCCGGCTTGGTCAGCCGGATCGACGTGATCCGGCGTCCACCTCTTCGTCGCCAGGTCGCCGTCCTCGGCGTTCTGGCGCTCAAAAAGCTAGAAAGACAGAGAAAACATGAGCATATGACAAGCCGGAAGTCGGCAGAAGAAAAAGGAAGTCGGCCCCGCAGCCGCAAGCCGGAAAATGGCAAAGACACGAGGCTTACCCGCGCCGGTGGATGGTTCCTGTCGCAGGGCACCAGCCCGTAACTCCAGTCCTCCGGCAGGTTCGCCTTGGTGATGTGGTTCACCCGGCTGGCCACCTGGGCCTTGGTGAGCCGCGCCGTGGATGTCCGGTTCGGATCGAACCGGCCGGACATGAGCCCGATCTTGTGGGTGCGCATCTGGAGCGGCAGCACCCGGCGCTCGGCGATGGTGTAGAGGAGATCTTCGGCAGTCAACCCGCCATCGGTGGCTGTCGCCAGGAAGTCCCAAAGCAGATTCACCTCGGCGTTCTGATCCGTCGAGCGGGCGTTATGGCTCCAGTTGATCCGGCCGACTGGAGGAGCCGGGTTGAACTCCGGCAAGTTGATCCGGTCGACGAGCTCCCCCTCGTTGCGCACGTAGAAGAATGACATCTGCCAGTTCTTCACCGAGTCGACGGTGGGGATTTTGGGGAAAGGCGTACCAGGCCGGGTGTAGATCGAGGCGGCGCCGCAGGCTCGCAGGCGGCCGTCGTTGGTCTGCGCCTTCAAGAAGAAAAGCCGACTCCAGAAGTCGATGTCGGGCCACAAGCCGGCGTAAGCCTCCATGAACGCCACGAAGCAGCTCAGGAGGACGCACGCGTTGGCCGGCAGGTGGTGCGGCTGAAGGCCGAAGTGGTCGAGGAACTGCCGGAAGAACGTCGAAGCCGGCAGGCCCAGCCCACGATCGAGGTGCGCGCCGAAGACGACGCGCTCGCCGGGCCGCGGCTCGGGCTCCACCTCCTCGCCGGGCACCCGCGTGATCACCGACTGCGGGATCCGCCGGAGGCGCACCAGGCGTTCGATGTTGTCCTCCTGCATGTAGGAGCCCCTCCACGATCCGCTGGGGGACGCCATTGGCGAGGTCGAGGAAGAAGATGACCAGGAGAGACTAAACGGCGAGGAGGAACCTTGCGACCGCGGCGGCGACAACGGCGGCTGAGGACGCTCCGTCGAGACGCGCGGCCCCGTGGCGCCGGATTGACGGAGTGACGGCGGCGGATCGGTGGAGATTCGCTGCGGAGTTCGCCGACGAGGCGTTCGCCGGAGCAACAGCGAGCTCGAGCGCGCCGGGAGCGATGGAAGCAGGAGCGCGAGGAGGAAGAGAATGGCAAGTGGCCGCCTCGATGCCTCCCCCGCGGCATTTATAGCCTCCTGCCGCGGGCGGTTGGCCTCCAAGTGGCGGTCGTGGGCCACGTCCCCGGATTTACTGCGCCGTAACTCCTCCCACGTCCACGACGGTTTTCGGAAACGGCCACACCACGTCGCCCACTACCGCACCGGATCCGGGGGGACATTGATGTGACCAGACGAACCGACCGCCGGGCCAGGCGCCAGACCAGTCAAGTCGGGCGCAGGACCCGAGGCGGCGGAGACTCCGGTGCGCCGCAAGCCGGAGCCGGACAATAAGTTCCACCCGAGCCAAAATTCATCAGCAAGGCGGAGGCGCCATCAGATCTTGCGAAAAAGCAAAAGCGTACAAGTGTAAAAGCGGCGGCCGAAGCAGCCGGACAGAACGAGCCGGGTGAGGGCGCAGCCGGCTGAATGGAAATTCTCAGTCGGCCCCTCCAAGTGCCGTCAAGTATATTCGAGAAGCCAGGAAAACCTGCCTAGGTCCTTCTAAACGCAGGACCTTGCCAGCTTCGGGGGCTAATGTCGGGGGGAAGACCCCGGGTAGGGCAATGGACGCGGAGCAGCCGGCTGGCCACTGGCCGGCTCGCGGCAAAGGCCGGCTGAGGAGCAGCCGGCTGGCGCCGTGGCCGGCTGGTCCGGAAGCCGGCTGGCTCTAGGTCCTAGTCGGCCTGGCTACGGCCACCAATGCTGTAGTTGGGCCGGCTTCTACAAGCCATATCCGACTGGGGTTTGTACCTCAGACCGACTCGAGGCTAGCGAGTCTTGCACTGGAAGGAACCGGTAGGTGATCCGGGTTCCCAAAGTCCACGCTGACTCCATCTTCCGTAAAATGCGGGGCACTGTGGAGCAATAGTGCCACGCGCCGGACAGGCCGTCAGGGCTTACGACGATCCGTACTAGCTACAGTGGCTGACGGCGACAGGGACACCTCCTCCATACCGCTGACCGTGGCAGCCGGATGGGACAGGCCACGATGCCTCAACCACTCCTGACGTCACCGCCTCGGGAAGGAGCGGAAGCCGGAGCCGGCCAAGCCGGCCAGTAAACTATAGGGTCTCATATGTAAAGTGCCGGTGCCTATATAAGCCGCACTACCCCCTCTCGTGCAGGGGATCGATCATTTATTGCTTTCACCCACCTACAGAGCTGCCCTGTGAGAGAGACCATAGTCTTCCTTAGCCTCTCAGGAGCAGCCGGACACAGCTCTAGGAGCACCATTGTACTGTGTGGTCATCATATACACTCATAGCAGGAGTAGAGGTTTTACCTCCATCGGAGGGCCTCGAACCTGGGTACGTCGCCGTGTCGCTCGTGCCCATACCCGCATCCGGATACCGCCGTGAGATCCCTCAGGAACCACTTCGATTAGCCACCCTATGGCATATGCCGTGACGATACCACGACACTTCCTCCACACCAAACTCAAAACAAACTCATTAGAGGGTTAGTGCATAATCAAAAATTCACATATTCAGAGGTGACATAATCATTCTTAACACTTCTGGACATTGCACAAAGCTACTGAAAGTTAATGGAACAAAGAAATCCATTCAACATAGCAAAAGAGGCAAACAGTACGTAAAGAAGGATTTTTCAGAGGCACTTAACTTGCTCAGATGAAAATTCTCAAATTGAATGAAAGTTGCGTACATATCTGAGGATCACGCACGTAAATTGGCAGATTTTTCTGAGTTACCTACAGAGGGATCTACTCAAATTTGTTACAGATAGAAATCTGTTTCTGCGCAGAAATCCAAATCTAGTATCAACCTTACTATCAAAGACTTTATTTGGCACAACAATGCAATAAAATAAATATAAGGAGAGGTTGCTACAGTAGCAACAACTTTCAAAACTCAAATATAAAACAAAAGTGCTGTAGTAAAATGATGGGTTGTCTCCCATAAGCGCTTTTCTTTAACGCTTTTTAGCTAGGCGCAGAAAGTGTAACTCAAGTATTATCAAGAGATGAAGCATCAACATCATAATTGGTTCTAATAATAGAATCAAAAGGTAACTTCATTCTCTTTCTAGGGAAGTGTTCCATACCTTTCTTGAGAGGAAATTGATACTTAATATTTCCTTCCTTCATATCAATAATAGCACCAACAGTTCGAAGAAAGGGTCTTCCCAAAATAATGGGACAAGATGCATTGCATTCAATATCCAAGACAACAAAATTAATGGGGACAAGGTTATTGTTAACCGTAATTTGAACATTATCAATCCTCCCCAAATGTTTCTTTATAGAATTATCAGAAAAATTAACATCCAAATAACAATTTTTCAATGGTGGCAAGTCAAGCATATCATAGATTTTCTTTGGCATAACAGAAATACTTGCACCAAGATCACATAAAGCATTACAATCAAAATCATTGACCTTCATCTTAATGATGGGCTCCCAACCATCTTCTAACTTCCTAGGAATAGAAGTTTCAAGTTTTAATTTCTCTTCTCTAGCTTTAATGAGAGCATTTGTAATATGTTTTGTAAAGGCCAAGTTTATAGCGCTAGCATTAGGACTTCTAGCAAGTTTCTGTAAGAACTTAATAACTTCAGAGATATGACAATCATCAAAATCTAAACCATTATGATCTAAAGCAATGGATCATTGTCCCCAATATTTTGAAAAATTTCAGCAGTTTTATCACAAGCAGTTTCAGCAGTTTTTGCAGTTTCAGGCAGTTTTGCACGCTTTGCAATAGGAGTGGAAACATTGCTAACACCAATTATTTTAACATTGATAGTAGGAGGTTTAACATCATGTGAAGTATTAACATTATTAGTGGTGGTAATAGTCCAAACTTTAGCTACATTATTCTCTTTAGAAAAAATTTCTTCTCTTTCCCACCTAGCATGCAATTCAGCCATCAATCTAATATTTTCATTAATTCGAACTTGGATAGAATTCGCTGTAGCAAATGACTTAATATCTTTATCTTCATTAGGAATAACTTTCAATTTTAAAAGATCAACATCAGCAGCAAGACTATCAACCTTAGAAGCAAGAATATCAATTTTACCAAGCTTTTCTTCAACATATTTGTTAAAAGAAGTTTGTGTACTAATGAATTCTTTAAGCATGGCTTCAAGACCAGAGGGTACACTTCTATTATTGTTGTAAGAATTACCATAAGAATTACCATAACCATTACCATTATTAGGAGGATACGGCATATAGTTGTTACCAGAATTATTCCTATAAGCATTGTTGTTGAAATTATTATTTTTAATGAAGTTCACATCAACATGCTCTTCTTGAGCAACCAATGAAGCTAAAGGAACATTATTAGGATCAACATTCGATCTACCATTAACAAGCATAGACATAATAGCATCAATCTTATCACTCAAGGAGGAGGTTTCTTCAACAGAATTTACCTTCTTACCTTGTGGAGCCCTTTCCGTGTGCCATTCAGAGTAGTTGATCATCATATTATCAAGAAGCTTTGTTGCGGCACCCAAAGTGATGGACATAAAAGTACCTCCAGCAGCTGAATCCAATAGGTTCCGTGAAGAAAAATTCAGTCCTGCATAAAAGGTTTGGATGATCATCCAAGTAGTCAGTCCATGGATAGGGCAATTCTTTACCAATGATTTCATTCTTTCCCATGCTTGGGCAACATGTTCATTATCCAATTGCTTAAAATTCATTATGCTACTTTTCAAAGATATAATTTTAGCAGGAGGATAATATCGACCAATGAAAGCATCTTTACATTTAGTCCATGAATCAATACTATTCTTAGGCAAAGATAGCAACCAATCTTTAACTCTTCCTCTTAAGGAGAAAGGAAACAATTTCAATTTTATAATGTCACCATCTACATCCTTATACTTTTGCATCTCACAAAGTTCAACAAAATTATTAAGATGGGCAGCAGCATCATCAGAACTAATACCAGAAAATTGCTCTCTCATAACAAGATTTAGTAAAGCAGGTTTGATTTCAAAAAATTCTGCTGTAGTAGCAGGTGGAGCAATAGGTGTGCATATGAAATCATTATTATTGGTGTTTGTGAAGTCACACAACTTAGTATTCTCAGGAGTATTCATTTTAGCAGTAGTAAATAAAGCAAACTAGATAAAGTAAATGCAAGTAACTAATTTTTGTGTGTTTTAAATATAGAGAACGCAAACAAAGCAGTAAATAAAGTAATGCAAGTACTCTCTCCGGTTCATATTAATTGACTCTAATATGGATGTATCTAGACACATTTTAGTTCTAGATACATCCATATTAAAGTCAATTAATATGAATCGGAGGGAGTAACTATTTTTTTTGTATTTTTGATATAAGAGCAAACAAAGCAGTAAATAAAGTAAAGTAAAGAAAGACAAAAACAAAGTAAAGAGATTGGATGTGGGAGACTCCCCTTGCAGCTTGTCTTGATCTCCCCGGCAACGGCGCCAGAAAAAGAGCTTGATAACGCGTGAAGCACACGTCCGTTGGGAACCCCAAGAGGAAGGTGTGATGCGTATAGCAGCAAGTTTTCCCTCAGTAAGAAACCAAGGTTTTCGAACCAGTAGGAGTCAAGGGCCACGTGAAGGTTGTTGGCGAAGGAGTGTAGTGCGGCGCAACACCAGGGATTCCGACGCCAACGTGGAACCTGCACAACACAATCAAAATACTTTGCCCCAACTTAACAGTGAGGTTGTCAATCTCACCGGCTTGCTGTAAACAAAGGATTAAACGTATGGTGTGGAGAATGATGTTTGTTTGCGAAGAACAACAGAGAACAGAGTTTGCAGTAGATTGTATTTCAGATGTAAAAGAATGGACCGGGGTCCACAGTTCACTAGTGGTGTCTCTCCAATAAGAAATGGCATGTTGGGTGAACAAATTACAGTTGGGCAATTGACAAATAAAGAGAGCATAACAATGCACATACATATCATGATGACTACTATGAGATTTACTTAGGGCATTACGACAAAGTACATAGACCGCTATCCAGCATGCATCTATGCCTAAAAAGTCCACCTTCGGGTTAGCATCCGCACCCCTTCCAGTATTAAGTTGCAAACAACAGACAATTGCATTAAGTATGGTGCGTAATGTAATCAACACAAATATCCTTAGACATAGCATCGATGTTTTATCCCTAGTGGCAACAGCACATCCACAACCTTAGAACTTTCTGTCACTGTCCCAGATTCAATGGAGGCATGAACCCACTATCGAGCATAAATACTCCCTCTTGGAGTCACAAGTATCAACTTGGCCAGAGCCTCTACTAGCAACGGAGAGCATGCAAGATCATAAACAACACATATATGATAGATTGATAATCAACTTGACATAGTATTCCATATTCATCGGATCCCAACAAACACAACATGTAGCATTACAAATAGATGATCTTGATCATGATAGGCAGCTCACAAGATCTAACATGATAGAACATGAGGAGAAGACAACCATCTAGCTACTGCTATGGACCCATAGTCCAAGGATGAACTACTCACACATCAATCCGGAGGCGATCATGGTGATGAAGAGTCCTCCGGGAGATGATTCCCCTCTCCGGCAGGGTGCCGGAGGTGATCTCCTGAATCCCCCGAGATGGGATTGGCGGCGGCGGCGTCTCTGGAACTTTTTCCGTATCATGGCTCTCGGTAATAGGGTTTTCGCGACGGAGAGTTTAAGTAGGCGGAAGGGCAGAGTCGGGGGCCGCCCGAGGGGCCCACACACTAGGCCGGCGCGGGCCCCTCCTTGGCCGCGCCGCCCTAGTGTGTCGCCACCTCGTGGCCCCACTTCGTATCCTCTTCGGTCTTTTGGAAGCTCCGTGGAAAAATAAGACCCTGGGCGTTTGTTTCGTCCAATTCCGAGAATATTTCCTGTGTAGCATTTCTGAAACAAAAAACAGCACAAAACAGGAACTGGCACTTCGGCATCTTGTCAATAGGTTAGTGCCGGAAAATGCATATAAATGATGTAAAGTGTATATAAAACATGTGAGTATTGTCATAAAACTAGCATGGAACATAAGAAATTATAGATATGTTTGAGACGTATCAAACATACAATTGCCTCTTATCATACTTCTAGTTGTGTTCATTTAGGGTTAAAATAAGTAGAGCAATTTGTGATCATTATGGAAGCCTATGAATTAAAAACTTTCATTTATGATATATATAAAGCTACTGGTGTGGCTAATAAACATGATAGCGAGGTCACTCTTATCCTTGATTTTTTGCATAACCAACTTTTCTGATCATATCTATGTTGTTGAGTATAATGAGAGGAACACCACAACCCAAGAAAGAACTAGCTTATAACATGAAGAAGAAAATATCGTGGTCCCATGGTGTGATCATATCTATGTTGTTGAGTATAATCTTGGGGAAGAGTGGGATCTTCCACCTTCACCACCAACATGTGATGATAACTCTAAAACTGAATATGCTCTAGATGATGGCATGTTTTTTTGCTTGATAATCCTCCATGCTTAGGAATAGATACTATGTTATGTAAGGATAAAAATGGTAAACTTACTGGTTGTGATGATGTTCTCATCCATGAGAGTCCCATATTATTCTTGAAATCTCTTATTTACACAATAGAGGAGAAATATGCTTATGTTGAAAAAATACTTGTATGGTTTGCAACTATCTTATGCCTATGGAAAATCTTATTGCAGCCATGATGTCATAATTGAAAGTGGTACTAATAATTATTTTGAAAGAGGAAATCATGTTAATTAATCCTTTAATAAGTTTAATGATCATCTTTATATGCCACAGTTTTCTAAGATTCATTATTAATTGTTGCATACTTTATGGTGTGCACTACTATGCTTTGAAGTGTTAAATATGTTTATTGATATGATCACACCATGGGACCACGATATTTTATTGTCATATATTATTTCTAAGAAGCAGAAGGAGATAATAAAGAAGCATTTTCATATAACATCATTGCCCCTACTAAAAAGGTATGTAAAGCCTAGCTATATGGCTATAAGAAAGCGCTTTACGAGAGGCAACCCGAGTTGTTTTTGGTTTTGGTTTTTCTTTTGTACTCTTGTTGTTGCAAGAGAGTCTCTTTTTGGTTTTCTCTATGGATTTTCTAATAAAGTACCAAGTTTTACCTATTTGGATGTTTTA
Source organism: Lolium perenne (assembly GCF_019359855.2). NCBI lineage: Eukaryota > Viridiplantae > Streptophyta > Magnoliopsida > Poales > Poaceae > Lolium > Lolium perenne. Next base: position 25,231,140 of record NC_067247.2, on the reverse strand, counting down.
AAGGTTGTAATACATATGATGAGTTGTTGAATTCTGCACGCTATTGTATAGTGCGCGATTTTTCTAATTTTTATTGTATCTCCTAAAATCACGAAATATTTACTGAAGCTGCATCTTTTCATCCTATATTTGCACAATTTTTTTCAAAAATTCCTGACATGTGTGGTCAAAACAAATTCGTTTTGCTGTGCTGAAAATCTGGATAGATTATGCCCGTTTGAGCCATTTCTTTGGGTTTCAAAATGATTTGCCTTGAGTCTTTTGATATGCTAGGAATGTGTAGGACACTCTATGCTTGCTGGACTGCTAAGTAATTTTTTTTGTCTTTGATATATATGGAAGGTACTATAATATTCTTGTACCACTAATGTCACCTTATAGAAAGAAAATGGAAGAAAGTTTTGTGTTGAAGTTTTTTGACAAGGAATGGAGGACCACCACACCAAGAGCTATCCACGAATAGTGAGGATCATAGGCTTGGGGATTTCCAAGGCACCCCATTGAACCTATTAAACTCTCGGTTTGTAAACTTCTAAACTTTTTTTTAGCAACATAGAATGATTGAAGAAACTTGGAGTGTCTTTTTTTTAGCGTTATGTCTAGTTTTGATTGGAAATAAATGAGACCACCATGATAGATATTTTGCATGCTTAGGAAAGAGCTACTGAAATAAACTATCCCGTGACACTGAATGCCTTGATTAGAATAAGTTGCATGCTATGAAAAGAAAAAAGGAATGAAAGCAAAAAAAACATGAAATTCAAAGTTATGCTTAATATTGCTTGTTTCAAATACTTTGATGAATGATAATTTGCTAGTGCCTTATTTAGTGCTAACTTTTTCTCATATACATGGATATTTAATACTAAGGAGCCTTGTTTGATAATTAATGATTAGCACTATGGACACTATGGCATGCTTTCAGATCTTTTTGCTAGCCCAAAATTCTCAAACAAGCTAAGACTTGTATTCAAACACCTGAAACCAAACACCCACTATACCTACATTGTGGAACTTGCTACTCCAAGTATAATGTGTGTGATATGTCTCCAAAAACACTTAAAAAAATATATTTTAGTTTAAAGCTCATGAGAAAGTAGGCCTTGAGGAGACACTACTATGAAAAGTTATCTGTTTGACATTTTATAAGTTGTTTGTTAGCTTAACCATGTTGTTATAGAGAAAACTTTCAAACATTGCACTCTTAGTTGATATCATGTTATTTTTTCTATGGATTCTCATCGGTGTGAAATGAAATGGAACACTATGGAGTCATAGTGGGCATAAAACCCGAGACCCGTACCCGTTTGACCCGATGCCCGAGCCTGTTTGACCTGAACCTGACAAATCAGGTATTTTATCGGGTCACAATTTTTGAAACCTGAATTAACTTCGGGAAAATTGGGTATGAATCCCGGGTACCTGACTAACCCGATGCATCCGATCACACACTCAGATGGCAGCTGCCCACGGAACGAAATCGCACTTTCAGCCCAAAAAGCCCAACTTATTACAAGGAACTACCTAGCCATAGTGCTCTCAGTCACGCACACTCACAATATCACATCATCTTCCAATCTTGCTACCAGCCCGCTAGGCTCTCTCTCATCTCTCAAGCACGCGTGCGCATCTCTACTGGGCGGCGTAACGCTCTCCACCGCCGGCGACCCCCGACCCCTTCTCACCCTTTCCCGTGTTGCCCGCAGTGCTAGCCTCCGCCTTGCTCTCCGTCGTGGTTGCAAACCTTCTAGCTCTCCGCCGTGGTGTAGCACTGCTGGTGTCGACGAGTAGGCCTGGCCGCTGCACTCGCGCGGGCTACTTCCTCTTCGGTGTGATTTACAACCGCATCCTACGCATTCTATTTGGGGAAATCAGGCAAACCCGGATCCGGACCCGAAATTTCGGGGACCCGAATTCTCGGGTTTGGACTATTTTGGGAAACTTTCGGGTGTCAATTCTTAAAACCCGACATACATAAAACCCGAATAACCCGACACGAAATTTTGGATATACCCGAATGCCCACCATGAGTATGGAGTATGCATGTAATGAGAGAGACGCCTGAGCCGCTAATCAAAGCCATGCTATGCATCATGGTGGAAGTTTACAGCCATGCTGTGTCAGCCGCGACGATCGCGACGCCCGCGGGCCCCGTGTTCTTCCTGGAGCGTTGTCGAGGTATACCCGGGAGAAACCCCAAATCCTTTGGATTGGGCGGCAGCGACGCCCCGTGCCCCGCACCTCCCTGAAGGTGGTCAGTTGGGGTTGTGGGTTGGCACTGTTTCTGGTGGTTGGCGCCGTGGCCGTGGTATGGGCAGTGGTGGTGGTGAGCTCTAGGGTCTAGCTCATGCAATCCCTTTGGATGCTCGCTGGTTCGTGCTCTGCACTTGCTCGAGTGCGAGGTTGTGGGACGACAGGAGCACGATGCTTCTCCCTCTCAGGCAATGCCCCGAGGCTCGGCTATGTCACCTCTCGTCTCCTTCATAGCTCCTTCTCTTCAGCATCCTCGCCCTGCAGCTTCTTCTCTTCGTGTCTGGTCCGGCGGCCGGCGTCAAGGCTTCTCGTGGTGTGCTCGACGCAGCGTTCGGGTGGGCTATGGTGTTGGCTTAGTTTGGCAGTCTGGTTCCTAGTCCCTTCTCTACTCTGTGTGAGCACGTCTCCATGGGCAGCGGTACGACGCTGTTCAAGCCAGGGCAGGGGTCTGTCTCCGTCCATGGAAGAGAATGGTGTTTGTGTACAGCCGTGAATTCTCCCAAGCAAAGCTGATGATCCCATCCCAAGTTTCCCTTTTCCCGCTTCATGGTGCTTCGATCGCGTTGGAGGTCTTCACGGGTTTCAGCTAGTTTCCGGTTTACTTTATATTTGTTGGTGTTTGTATGAGTTGTAAGTTGTTCTTCGTTATCTTTATAACATGGCCGTGTGGCTTTACCTTATGTCAAAAAAAAAAAAATGTGCCTGATGCATTTCTAACTAACTTCTGTTGGTGCATCGAGAATGAACGGAATCTGCATTGCCTAACATGATAACTAGAGTAAATGAGTAGACACAACCGAGCTGCATCCAAAATTACACAACGTGAGACAGACGGCGCCGTGAAGCGTGCCTATCCTTCTACTGTAGTGAGGAATGAGTTCTTCGTGTGAGTTCTTGTCTAAATTTTACTACTCTACTAACGAAACTGCAATTCAGATTCAGTTTTCAGGTGTTGGCAACTACAGTATGTTAGCAATTTGGTCCCAACAACTAAACTATAAACCGCCTCTCGGCTCTCGGCTCTCTGTGGACTGTGGCTGTTATAAAAGCCGGCTGCCTCCCGACCTCGCCAACCCAAATCCCCCAAATTCCAATCCCAAATCGAATCCAACGGAATCCATTTCTGTTTTCCTCGTGTCTCTGTCGGCCAGCCTGGCGTAACGGCCTCCGAAGTCCAAACCCCAGCCTAGCTCGGCCGCCATGGAGGCGAACGGAGGAGGCGGGGGGCTGCCCAACGGAGTAGGCGACCACGCGCTGCCGAACGGCGTAGGCGACCATGCACCGGCGGACCACGCGCTGGCGAACGGCGCGCTGCCCAACGGAGCAGGCCAGGTGAACCACGCGCTGGTCAACGGAGCAGACCAGGCGAACCACGCGGTGCCCAACGGCGCGCTGGCGAACGGTGGAGGCCACGCGCTGGCCAACGGAGCTGTCGCGAATGGGGGATTGCAAGTCATGGCGGCGCCCAACGGAGTGCTCCCCGCTCGCGTCCTCTACCGGGCCTTCCTCTGCTTGCCGGCCCAGGAGATCGCCCGCTGTCGCATGATCTGCAGGTTGTGGCGTGACATCACCGGCACGGAGGACTTCCGCCGCGACCACCACTGCCATCGCTACCGGATGCTCATGCCGCTCGTCTTCACCCAGGAGCTCGGCGTCGCCGACTGGCAGCTCCACGCCATCGACACGCTCCACGGCGTGGCCCAACGCCGACCGGTCATGCGCTCCCCCCTCCACCACGGGGAGTTGCGTATCCACGGCTCCAGCGCCGGCATCCTCCTCCTCTCCTCCGGCAACAGGCTCTACGCCTGCAACCCTTGCACGCGCCGCTGGGCGCGCCTCCCGCCGCTCCACGTCGACCACCGCATCATCGGCTTCTACGCGCCTGGCGACCCCGTCGCGGCGTACGTGCTGTACCACGACCGCCAGGAGTATGATTGCCGCTACTGGATCTTCCAAGTGGACACGAACCCGTACGCCACGTTGATCGGTCGTCCGGGCGACCTCGCGGCGGTCGGCCTTGATCTTGTGCTGGCCAACGGGATTGCTCCTTCTTACGTGATCCCGCCCGTCCACTTCCACGTCTACCTGTGCTGGCCGCCGCAGGCCACCCGGGGCACCAACGACATACTCATGTTCGACACGAGCGCCAACTCCTTCAGTTTGATTCCTCCTCCAACCATCCAAGTCGGCGGCGAGCACTTCCACGTCGGCGTGGGCGCCCAGCTGCTTGTGTTGCACGGGCGCCTCGCCATGGCCGTCATCTCCCCGGCAAGAGTCGTCGATTTCTGGGTCCGAAACGACATGGACGACCTCTGGAGCCGCCCGTACCGCATCGATTTGCCGGTGGGTGCCATCAACGCAGGCGTGTTCGCCCTCGCCCCGGACCCAAGTCTTCTGGTGGAGTGGCCGCGCATCCTGATTACTGACCACGGGGCCTTCCTCTCCAGGCACACAATCCAAGAAAGCCTCCTTCTATATCCAGATATTCTCCCGTTGCAGGACACAGATGCTGTTGACGATGACCCGCCTTTCTTCCAGAACGACGACTGAACCTCCTGATGCTCAAACTTCCTAGGGGATGAAACTAGTTTCTGAACTTTCAGGCGATGATGATGCTATTGACAGTGACTTTGATGGGGAGTGTAGCAGCTGTAGCTTTTGTCCAATTCAAGAGAGCTTGTGGTAGGGATAAGGCTCGTGGTTACTTTCTCAGGTAAATCTGAAAGGTGTATCTGTCTATGTGTTTGTGATTACTTTCTCAGCGTAGGAACTTCTCTTAACTGAGTGCTTGCATGTGGTTATCTCTCCATTCAATTGGTAGTTGAACTGTGTTCTTTGTTACCTATGAGATGCCTTCAGTTAATTTTGGATGAATAATACAAGCTCTGAATTTTTAAAATCTCAGTCTAATTATGTCGGCATATTTATTATATTGCTCCATCTGCTTTGCCTACGATTTTTTGTCCTACCATGAAGATGGGGCGTTCAATCTGACTCTGAATGTTGTGCACTTGTGCTTCTGAACTTTCTTTAATTGTTGCGTTTCAGACTTATCAGGACTTCTCTTTTGTGATAATTAGCACTTCCTAAGATACATCTTTTTTAGGCAACTATTTTAAACTGGAGGAAGTAGTTTAATTTGCGATGATTCTAACTGAAACGGTGTGGTTCATGCATGTTCTCGATGAAACCGTGTTGCTGAACATTCTGTACATTGTGTCTCGGCTAGAATTCCATCATGCTTTTGATAGTATCATTTTGGCATGTGCTTCCAAAGACATTCCCATCCCCCAACCCCCGCGTCCCAAAAGAGCCGCTAAACTCAGACAAAATCAAACACAAAAAGAGTTGAGATCAGTCGATACCCTTCACAATTAAGGGCACAATGGTATTTTAGAAAACTAAACGGTATATGTTGCCCTGTAAAAAACCGTATGGCCCAACTTATTCGTATAAATACGTATCATACATATAGGTATGACAGGGTGTACTACAACGTTGTGGATTTGTTGGCGACGACTTCGCTGGCGGTGGCGGTGTAGACCTACGGACAGGAGGAACGACAGGCGGCTCTTGGCGGCTACAACGCGGTCCTGGCCGACACGAGACTCGACATAAACTCTATGGTGGCATCGGTGTGTCGCTAGGCCAGCGGTGCGGTGTCTCGCCTGACAGGCTGGTGTAGATTAGGTCGGCTAGTCTGACGCGTAGACCGGCTTAGATTAAGGGTGTTACCTCCACCACAAGGTTCCTGAACCTGGGTACATCCCCGTGTACATCGTGCCCAATCCTGCATCCAAAAACTGCCGCTTGTCCATTTAGCTCCACTCATCTCTCTTAGACATCACATGGCTACTGCCGTCACGATACGATGACAGTGCTTCTCCGACGTCCTTTGGCAACTGCTACATGTGCCACGCGGTGCAGACGTTATTCCCGTAATTGAGCGTGAGTTGTACAATGCACGGGCTAGATAAGGACTCTCGTTGGAAGGACGTCCGTCTTCATCGGCATCGCTCTCTTCGGCCCTACCGACTAGGTCATGTCAGTGCACCTAGGCACCCAGCTTGTGCCGCTCCTCCATCAGGCCGGCACACTCTAGCTCTGAAGAACTAAGAGCATCTCGGACACATGATGTAAAATCGTCGATGTATTGTCCATCACTTGATTTTGCTATTTTTCTGTTTTTACATCACCAAACTCTGTCTTTAAAATTCAGATGATGTATACACCTCTTCTCTGAAAGTGCTCCAACATATGGATGTAAAATACATCACCACACTTGTCTCTTATCTTCAAAATTACAAACAATATTCGAAATTACTCCCAAATTGCTCTAAATTACTTGTAAATTTGTCCAAATTACTTTGAATTGGGCAAAATTAGGAGCAGGGCAACGTCTGTGCTGGCGGGAAGAGGAGAGCAGGGGAGCGAGGCGGTGCGGTCAGAGGACGAGGCGCGAGGCGGCGCGGCCAGAGGACGGACGCGAGGTCGGGAGGCGACAAGAGCGGGGCTGGGCGCGACGCGGCCAGAGGGCGGGTGCAGGGCGCGCGCGACCAGAGGTCGGGGCGGCGGTCGGCAGCGCACGGCAGGGAGGAGGCGCTCCCACGCGCGAGGAAGAGGCGGAGCTCGACGAGGATGCGCAGGAGCGGCCCGAGGGGAGACGGGGCGGGTGCGCTCGACCTTGGCGGAGCTCGATGAGAATGCGCAGGTGGTCAGGAGGCGACAAGAGCTGTGGGAATTGAGCGGCGGCAAGGGTGGCGGCAAGGAGGGCGGCCATGGCCGAAATTTGACCGACGGTAGGCAGTCCAGTCGCGTGGGGAAGAGAGGAGGAAAAGACAAATTGACAATTATTTTACACCTTTCCTAATTTTCAGCTGAAATGCCAATTCGGCTCAGGTCAGATCGCTGGCCGTGCCTTCTAAACGTTAGCGCGAATCTTGGCGCTGGCACGTCGCTCGCTCATGGTTCTCGCTCGTCGCCCTCCGTTTCTATCCGGTTTTTTATACTGGTTTTTAGTCGGTTGGTTTTTCCTTTTGGTCTTTTCGGTTTGTCAGTAGTTATTTTTCACTTTATTTTCATTTCTCTTTTTTGTCTGGCAGCGGAGAGAGCTTTTCTCCCGCGGCGGTGGTGGGATCTCCCGGCGAGGCCCTGGGTTCCCCCGTGCGGCGGCGGCGAAATCGGTGAAGGCCACCGAGTGAGGAACCGGGAGGATTCCGCTCGCTCTCGTCCTCGTGTTCCATCGGTCTGTGGAAGTGAAAAGCATGGGTTTGCAAGGGTGCCAAGGAGCTGGATTCCTCCATGCCGGAGCTTCTAGGGAGCGACCACTGTTTCGAGGTGATGGTAGGAGGATGCTGGCTGCGTCGCCGGCGTGACTGGTACCTTTCTTCTTCGTTGCTCCAATCCTATTTGCCTTTTACTCCTCTATGTACGCCTTCACATCTTAGTGTTCAGTTTCACGCGCGGATCTGGTAATTTTGTGTTGTTCTTAGGTGGTGCTGGGCAGAACGTGAATTCATTGGTTTGTGAGGCGATTCTAGGATGTGTTCCCCCATGATATTCCCCCTGCTAGTGTTTTTGGGCCGTCCTTGATTTAACAACGTTAATGATGAAGATAGCGAGTAACAGCAATGAGTTTTTAGCTTGGTCAAACTCGTATCTGAAGTTACTGTTATTTTACCGTAGACACCGGAATAGCATATTTGATTCCCTAACTGCAACTAGTTTATGTTTTGCACACCTATTTTCATCTACTTAGCTATTGGAAAGACTGCTAGCAAAATAAAGACCAATCGAGTGAAACTGACTCTTTGTATTTTTGCAGTGCTGGTTGCTATTTGTAACCTTCATTTTCCTGACAATTCTTGTGAATTTATAATCTGTAGAACACCTGTTGTTATATGGGATATTGCTTTGGTAATGTTTTCATTAAGGCATCAGTAGGGTAAAATATGTTCATAAAGTGTGTTGTTAATTGTTTGATTAGGCCAACTTGGCCGGTTGTCCTCAGCAACAGCTCTAGAAGTGTAACATAATAGTGTATGGACACGTCAAAAGCAGAATTAATTAAGGTATCGAAGTTGGTTCCTCCCAGAGATGGATGCTTTTTGCTCGTACAAATACATGAATATGGCCAGTGCGTGTGACAGGCTCGAATTGATCGAATCGGACCTGGTTGAATTTATTTCTGAATGGAGCTAAATAGACTAGCAGTCCCAATTATCACCACTGACTCTGTATATTAGTGTCTGCCTCTCCTGTTGTGTTGTCTTTTCCATCCAGTCATGGTTCTTGCAGTATGATTCTCACGGGCAGTAATTAAATTGTCATTTTGCTTTTTGATCACTACCTTCCTCTGAGAATTTTCTATTTTAGTGGTCTGTGGACATTTTCGCCGGCAAATTTCTATAATCCCACTATCATCAACCTGCATGCACGTAATATCTTTTTTCATTTTCGAAAGGTAATCTATGCATCAGTACTAATTTGTCAAAAAAATTGCTTCTTCAAGAAAATCACCTGGACAAGCTGCATGTTGTTAAACATTCTTATATCCCATGGATTATCATCATATTCTCCGAGTAATTTAGAAGTTGATCCTTGATTTGTTTGACCACCAAGAAGCAACCCTCTGTATGAGAATCCTTCCTGCAACAATTTCATAGCAATTTCATATTATTTTTCTTATGCTAATTGAAACATAATTTTTCTCATTTTTTCTAATAGTGTTGGTGCATGCCTGTGTGAAGATTCATCTTGAACATCGAGTGTTGCTGGAAAGCTTTGTGAGTATATCCCTGAATCAATCTGCAGTACAATATTTGCAATTTCAATTAGCGAAGAATCATAGCATGGTAGAAGTGTTACAACATAAGACAATTGTGATTGAAGCAACAATGAGTGACTATCAACATACATCGTAGATAGACCCCCAGAGATGGGAACCTCCGTCTCTCATTTCTCATTCTTCTCAGTTTATCTCTTTTCATTGTTTAGCTCAGTGTAATCATTTTATCTCAGTTTATCATTGTTTATCATTTACCTCTGTTTCTCTCTGATTATAGTATTCATTCTTTAGTTTCTTCATTACTACTTTCTTTTCTTTATTTGTTCATTTTAGTCTCTTATTTTCTCAGTTTTTCATTTTAAGAGCTGCTGCCGGCGTCCTTTTCATTATCTCTGTCACTTAGACATATAATTTATCTCATTTTGTCTCTTTATTTTTATTTTCTCCTCAGTTTTCAGGCATCTTTGCTCAGTCCCTCCTTCTCTGTTTCTTCTTCTCAGTTTTATTTGTTCAGTCTTTCCTTCTTCAGTCTCTCAGTTTAATTTTCTCATTTTAATTTATTTACTCAGTCTTTATTTCAGTCTCTTCTCATATTTATTTGCTCAGTCTTTTATTCCTTGGTCTCTCAGTCTTATTCTCTCAGTGTTCCTTTTGTCATTTTCATTCCTCCGATTTCCTCAGTTGATATGAAAAATTCTATGATTTTTCTGATTTTTCAGTCTTGCATTCTTACCTGTATCTTAACATGGGGAATTCTGCCTACGTCATTCTTTAAGCTATACTTAAGTTAGATGGATGCGGGCTCTCTCTCAGGTATAGAGATGTTGAACGCGCTATTTAGTCCCTCTTGTCTCTGTTAGGACAAGTTGTTGTTTGTCAATATTCAACCATTCAGTCTGGCGCTCCAATAATCAGGTATCTCGCTTGGGTGGAAATTGTTAATAATATACAACATCATGCTACAAATGAATTGTTCTCAACCACCTGTAATTTGTTATCATGTCATCTCATTCGTTGTTAATCTCATTTATTGATGATCTCATTCAATTTTATTTTCTCCAGTCAATTTGCAGTACCTCATTAGTTTGTTTCTCAGTATATTATTGCCTCAGTTGTTTTCTTAAGTCTCTCAATGATGATTCATCAAGCATTGCAAAAATTTTGATCTTTTCATTTTTGTTTTGTATCTTGAATCTTAAGTTACCCGTTGATAAAATCGGACAATGTTGGCTGCTTAAACGATGATGAACAACATCGCTGATGGTGAGAATGTTGGCTGCTAAATCATTTTCTCTGTTTTCATTTTCTGTTCTGATTATCTTCGATGTTTCTTTCTCCATCCTCTTAGTATTCGACATCTCTTCAATTTAGTGTAGACGGTAGATTTTGATGGTGGATACAAGTCTACTTTCGCCATAGATCAGAGGAGGAGATCAAAGAGTGGATGCTTGTTCGGTTCTACAAGGAACAACAAGGTTAGTCTGTTTTTTTGATTTTCAGTATAATATTTTTTGTTTGTCAGTTTAGATTTGCATTGTCCCTCTTGTCATTCTTAGTCCATTTCATCAGTATTGCAGAAAGATATACTTCAATGGCCCTCTTGTCATTGCTAGTCTATTTTCTTAAGTCTGTAGAAAGATACACCTAAATGTTTTTTTATTTCCTCAGCTCTGTATACTCTCATTGTATCTTATTAGCTCATTGTAGCTTAGCGTTTTGCAATGTTCATAATTTATCATGTAGTTTCTCGTTTTTCAACCTCATAGTGTTTAGTTATTTCCCAGAAGCATGTTTAGGTAGTGGACATTTGGGTAGGTGACGTGAAACCATGGTTGTTTAGTTACTATGCCACTCACCAGCGCAGAAGCCTTGGTTGATTTGCTATAGTTAGCATTGGTGGAACTTTACACTAGGTTACGCCTTTCCCTAAGCCTACCAAGGAAATGACAAAGTATGAATTGGTTGAATAACTAAGTATTTCTTCACCTTTTGTTTTTGTATCCTGTGATGCTGGGTCTGTGAGGTTCTGGAGTATCTGAATTACAACGGGTTGCCCAAATACTTCTGCGTTCTTCATTGTGCCGTAGTTTTCCTCATTTCCGCCCATCATGGATGTGGATCTATCTTTTTCTTGCCTGAGATTTCTTTGTTTTCCTCTTTTTTTCCTGATTTCCCGTGTGGTGCCCGTCGTCGCTGAACCAGGCTGCTTTTGCATGGGGAGGAAGAAGAAGGGGGGAGATGGCGACGTGGAGGCAACTGGTGGACCGGGCCAACGGAAATAGAAGGTCCAGTTTCCTTTTTTTTGTGAAATCCTCAACAAAGGCTGATGTATAAATAATGGGCTATACTCTTTTTCCAGTTATTATGTACAAGAGCCCAGTTTTAAAAAGGCAGATGTATAAACAATGGGCTAATGAAAAAAACCAGGAAAAACCAGGCTGACCGGACTAATCGGAATGAATTTGTTTGTGTTTTTGGTTTCCCGGACTGAACGGAATGGAGTATTTGTTTTTTTTTTTTTTGAGATGAATGGAGTATTTGTTATGGAAACGGAGACCGGAGAGATCAATGAGTACTTATAAAATCTGACTTGGAGCGAATTGCATTTTCATCTAGATGATGGTTAGACACTCCCTCTTATTTTAAGATACATCACCTCTCAGGAATCAAATCGAATTCTTTTCCTCCCGTGGTCTCTCCTCTCAGCCGCCGCCCTAACCCTAGTCGCCTCCAGTTCATCCTCCTCCATAGATTGGTTCCCCCTCCTCCGGTCGGCTTCGCCGGCGTCAGGAGGAGTGGGGAACCCGATCTATGCGTGGAGTTTTGAATAAAAGTATTGTTTTCATTAGATTATGTTAGGATTTTGGTAGCCGCCTTCTTGTTGGTTTCCCCTCAATGGAGATGGCATCGTATGCAATAAGTGATCTTCGGACTTTCGTTCGGCGACGAGATCTTCTTCCCGGCGTCAATGGTGGTGTTGAACAATCACAATTTTCTAGGTATGGGTCTTCGGATCTTGCTTCGCCAGATCGATTTTGGATCTTTTGTCGTTGTTGCCGCGAGGAGGATTATCCTCGCAGTTTTTGTCCCGGCTGCTACGTCCTCGACAATGGTGATTCGTACTCTCGACTCTCCATCGACGACGACAAAGCTAGTTGGTTATTATTCCCTGATATACTGGTGTTGGTACTCTTGCCGATGTTGTATGACTGCTTTAATGGTTGCGTGCGTGCACGCAGTCTTGGCATTGCGGCTCAAAAAATTATGGGAGAACTTTCGTCGGTATCTACAGGTCTATGGTTCGTTATGTATCTTTGGCTGCCTTCACAAGAGTACAAGATTGTGTTCTGGAAGAAGAAAGAAATTGAAGACCTCGAAGATTTGTTACTATCTTTTAGACTTTATTTTGTAATCGTTGGAGTCAGTTCATGTATCTCTACCATGTACTATTTGTTACTATGAATATATGTGGTATTGATTGTCAAAAAAAAAGATACATCACCTCTCAAGTTTTTTTTGGAGAGAATAGCCACAATACCACTAGTTAAAACCGAAAGTTCCAAAATAGCACTGGAAAAACCAAACATGCCAAAATGCTATTACAGATTTGGTTTTTGTTGCCAAAATACCACTTCTGTTACATGTCAAACTTCTTCCGTTAGTCAAACCGTGAAACTCTTGTTAGTTTTCTTGGAATTCCAAAACAGCCCCTCATCTAAACCTAGCTATGAGTGACCAGCCCGCAACCGAAGAACATATCTCCAAATATTTCTCCATGTACATGGCGGCGCCGTCAACGGCCGGCTCGCCGCACCGAGATTGGCTCCTCCCGCCGGGACCCTGGCTGCCTAGCTCCGCCGCCGGGCCGCTGACCACCTAGCTCCGGTGCGCACCCTGGCCAGCTCGCTCCACCGCTCCACGGCCGTCCTGCCCATCTCACTACGCCACCGCGAGGTCGCTCCTTTCCACCGCTGTGGCACGGCCTGCGCTGCTCGGCGACTACACCCCGTACGCGTCCTTGTGCTGGTAGGCTTCGCTTCCTATCCCTGGCTGGCTCGGCAGCCCCTGCTTGGCCAACGAGAACTGAGCCCGTGACCTTGACTTCAACCACGCTGCTGTATGTCCCAGCGAAGTATCCTTGATTCTTCCGTGTTTCCTCTATTGTGTGTACTGTTCTTCATGGCAACCAATTTCAAAGTAGCAGCAGATGTTCAGTTCCTGAAATCGTGTTGAAATGATACTGTCTGCTGAAATTACGTGAAAATGCTTCTGAAATATTTTTCAAAATCTTGCTGAAGTCTTTTATAAAAGTCATGTGTGAAAAGATAAAGGGCATAGACGTCTTTTCGTTTGGGTGTTAGTCTTAGCTAGTGCATAGTGGTATTTTGGCAACAAAAACCGAACCTGTAATGGCATTTTGGCAAGATTAGTTTTTCCAGTGCTATTTTGGAACTTCAGGTTTTAACTAGTGGTATTGTGGCTATTCTCTCTTTTTTTTGAGAGAATGTCGCACTTTATTGATTAAATAGCATCAGTACAAAGTTTAGGCCCAATGCAATCCGAGATAACACCAACAAAAAATATTACAAATAGAGCGCTCAGACCAGCGAGCTAACCGATATGCTATGACATTTAAATTACGACTAATATGTTTGGAAGAACACGAATTGAAACCTTCCGACAAGGACTTGATATCGTTCACGAGAATGCTGACCATTGACCGGTCAAGAACTGGCGAAGAAATGCGCTGGATGATAGATAAACAATCTGAGAGCAAGATCGTGTTCAAGTATCCATGGTCTTTCAGCACTACCAATGTCTTCCTAATGGCCAGTGCTTCAGCAAGCTCAGGCGAAGGAAACTCGTCGATGCCTTCGTTGTAAGAAAGGTTGAAGCCGTCATTGTGATCACGAAGAACTGCCCCCCACCTATCCGACGCTTAGTCGGGAAGAGGGTGGCATCAACCTGCATATAGACCATACCTGCAAGGAAGTGGACTCCAGCGAGGTGTCGGAGATATGGAATGACACTTTGTCGCAGGATTGGTTTTGAAGCAGAACTGAACGATCATTTCAACATCACCTCCCAGGTTGAGCAAGGCGAGTTCCATGTACTTGTGCTCGTAGTTCATTGGTATGGTGTGGATGACCTTGCTTTATTTCCTTTTTTTTGTCCTCACCATTGGTGAGTGCATTGAGTATCTTATAAATGTTTGTAACGATGGAGTTATCTTGGCACTTTCTTCCGAATTAAATTTATAGGTTCCTAGTGTGTTTGAGAAAAAGAAATGCACTACTCCAGTTCTGACTTTACATCAGAGGCCAGGCCATCCACCAAATTTGAGCATGGGTTCACCAGCTTACTTACAATTAGTCGAGCAATATATCAGGTTAGTGATTTTGGCTGTTAATCATGGAGAAGACAACTATATGTATATTGAGAACGTTGAACAAGAAGGAAAGATGCATGCGTTTGTTAAGAAAGAAAATAGATCAAAAAAAAGACTTTGTGCCTCAGTCTCCAACTTCCATTGTAAGGTAAGAGACTGCACCAATTCTCTATAACCAACAAAACCCTCATATTAGAACTGAAGACACACTGAAGTGACTAATGATTCACATACTTCGTACGTGAACTTTGCTAAGTAAGATAGTGTCGTGCCTGTAACTGGGGCTGCTCCACCACCATCAAATCAACACTCAGACGCAACACTCCCTTGACGAAGAGGCTGTCGTCAGCAATGAACGTCGACCATGGAATTCCAAAAATATTATAGCATACCTCCGTGCGATCAATGGTGAAGGTAACCGTATCATCGAGCTTGCTCACAAATTTTCCTGGCGATTTTGTTCTTGCAGCGAAATCGCAATCTACTGTCAGGGATGTTGACCCCTTCGGATTCTCAGAGGTTCCTAACCGAAGGCCAAAGCTGTGCAACTTACCCTGCTCGTCCACTTCACAGCTTGCCTTGAGATAAAAGCCCCACCCTGCGAGATGGAAGCGGTGCAAGCAGATATCTGCAGACGGGAAGAGTCGGGAGCACTCCTCACGCGTTAGATCCACGTAAACAATAACCTCCGGGTAGGTTCCGTCAAACCCAGCCGGGCAGGGCGACGAGGCGGAGGCTCGATTTCTCCACACGGCGGCGAGTTGAGAGCGCGAGTCTACTAGAGGGAGGAGGCAACTTGGGGTGGAGGGAGGGGGTAGGCGCGGCGGAGCCTCTACACCTCAGCCACTTTCCTTGTTTCCAGGGAGAAAGAGAGGCGGGAGAGGAGGTCGTTTCCATGCCGAAGCTGCCATCGGAGAGAGGAGGTGGGGGATTTGGCGGCGCCGGCGAGTAGGTACACACTTTATTCGTCTCCTTCTATTCAGTATGTCGTAGTGAAACACAGGGGTCTGAATGGTGAATGGTAGATTGTGTAGCGAAATGCATCTGATGGTGAATGGTAGATTTAGATTTTTTTTGCCGGAGCTGAAGGCCTCCATTGTAAACTTGACTGAAGATTTTTCATCCCTGGGCATGATCCCGATAGATATCAAGGAGACTATAGCTAGTAATTTCTCTTTGTGTTAAAGTGTTACACTGTCCTAGAAGCTGCAATTCGTTAGCTCATTCAATTGCTGCTACAGGTCATCTTAGAATGGACGCTCCTAGTATGTTGATGAACGATTTAATACCAGGTGAAACATTTGTAGTATCAAGCCTCTCGACTTTGCTATTTAGTTAATGCAATGTCTGCATTTCCCGAAAAATAGTCTTCATCATTTGTAGTCTCTCGGTATCTCAGCTTCTTATTTTCAGTTCTCATTCCTGCTCAATGCATTGAACTTTTCTCGTTGTAGGCAGTCGTTGTCCAGCTTAACTCATTTATCGCATTTGCGTTTTCTAGGCTCATCCATCTTTTGTTTATGTTAAGTGGCTAGATAGTTGGGAAAATATTCAAATTTTTGTTGTCGTAATTAGGTGGATCATGTTACCATTGCACATTACATAGCTCATCCATCTATCAGTGTATATTCGGTCCTCATCCGGTATTGTCTTCCAGTATAGTCAGTCTCCATTGTAGTCTTTCAGTATTCAGGTATTAAACATTATTTTGGTATTCAGTTAGTCATCTCTCTTAATTCGTCACTATTCTGAGCACTGTCATTATAATTGTCAAGGTGTGTGACCAACTGGTTGAGCCATTACTCTTGTAGCTGCATATTCTTGGTTTTTTTTTATTTAATTTAGCACCTGCTTTTATGCTTGAATGGCGTCTACCATCGGTCCAGATTGAATTTGTATTCTACCGTCGGCAACGTGTGGCAGGCTGGGCACAAGAGGATCAGGTCCGCCATGGACTAACAAGAAGAACAAGTTGTTTTTATCGACATTAATTACTCACGCATCCATCCTGCTTTACAGTATGAGCAAAAGCAATGCCTCCATAATATTGTTCTTCCTGCAGCTGTAGTTTAATTTGTTTCTTCTTTGAGCTAGTATCAGGTGTGGAAGTGATACAACGATTCAAGGATTATCCATTCGGAAAAAGGTCCAAGCATGAATTTAACAGTGAACATGTCTCTGCTTTTACCCCTAGTCTGATTTTTTTGGTTGTGTTGGATGCCTGACTGCTTCTTCCAAGGAATTGTGCATTTACTTGTCTGCTTGCTCTGAAAGTTTTACTTGAGGTGCAACCTTCCAAACGGTTCATAAACTAGTTCTACACTACACTACAATGTTTCTGTTTGGGATTAGATAACCAAACGCTGATGATATGATATCATGATAATTCCAAGTCATATCATTTTATTTTTTTGCAAAAAAGGACTATCTAAAAGAAACCTTACGTGCTCAAGATTAATCTAATGCAGATTTATTTTCTTCATTCAGTTTTCGCTTTGCATAGTCAGATGCCAGAATCTACTGGGACCTTACAGGATTGAACTCTTTTCCATGAAATCTTTGCTTTGGTTCCTAGTTTTTCACGGCGCCATTTTTTCTTCCTTTCGGGCCGCGACCAACCTTGTTTTGTAGGCCTTTCCCTTTCTTCTCTTGCAGCATCTCTTTCTGCATACAATGATTGTCTCTTTCCTTCTACTCCTGAATTTTGTAGTAGATACAGGGAATGGGAAAGTACTTTTGTACCCAATGGCATCATTTCTGGTCATTGTTTTTTACCATCATTTATTTTCAGTAAGTGAGCTGGCACACTGTGTATATGAAATTTATGGGCATCTATTTTTACGAAATATACAAAACATGTATTTTTTGTTTTCTATCCGCAGGTTCGATCCCACAATCAGATTGGTTTACCTCATTTCTAAGCCATAAATTCCTTCGCCTCTTCAGATCTTGGTTTCTTTGGTCTCTTATCAGTCTTCATTTATGCTTTCATTTTTTTTACCATGGAACCGTAGTATTCGTGCGTTCATTGAGTCAACATTCTTTGGATTTAGTCTTCAGTTCTCATTTTCTTAATCTGCTTTATCCACTATCTTTATTTCTTCAGTCCTTATTTATGTTCAATCATTTTTTCTATGTCCTTATTCTTGTTTCCTCATTCTGCTCAGTTTCTTCAATCCCTCTTGTAGATCTTATTTTTTTTGTCTTATCAGTCTCTCATTCCAATATTCCAATCTTTCAGTATATCTCTTATTTCTTCAGTTTATCTCAGTCCCAGTCTTATTCGGTCAATCGTTCTTGTCTCAGTTAAGTTTTTAGTCTTCAGTCTCATTCTCTCTTTCTCCCCGTCTTCATTTTTCAATCTCATTCCCTCATTCTTCTTTTATTGATTCAGTTAATCCCGGTCTCAGCCTTCATTAAGTACTCTTCATTTCTCAGTTTATTATTCTGAATTTCCTCAATCTCTTCTCTCCGTTTCTTCGGTTTTATTTGGTCAGTTTCCCTGACTTATTTTTCAGTCATTTCGTCTTCTATTTCTTTAGTTTCTCTCGGTCTCAGTCTCATTTGTCCAATCTATCATTCCCAGTCTTTATTTACCCAGTCTTATTTCTTCAGTTTCTCTCATATTTTTAGTCTGAGTTTCTTAGTTGTTCTTCTCTCAGTCTTAACTTCAGTGTTAAGTATTCTTCAGTATGTAGCCTCCTAGTTTTCTGATTTTTCAAATTCATCTTGGATTATTATTATTTTTGTTCAGTTATTTGTGTTTCTTGCCGGGGATCGACGGGTCAGCATCGGGAACTCTGCCTGCGCTGTTCTTAAGCTATAGTAAGTTGGATAGCCGGTTCCAAGCCAGGGAGAAGGTGGGAGCACAATTTTTCATCAGGTGTTTATTTGGTGCATCATCTTTTTTGTTTTTCAATTTAGAGTGTAGTACTTGAGCATTTGGTTCGATTATATTGGTTATTTTGGGAAGGGTATATCAAGGTAACAAAGCATGGCTATATTGTTGTTTGTTCATTTTTGCCATTCTTCTTTTCATTTCGTCATTTTCAGAAATGCATGTAGGTCTGCTTTTTCTTCTGCGTCAACAAGTACACCATTTTTTTTTTGTAGAATATCAAGGTACTCACAGCTCCAATCATGCACAAGATTTTTTGAGTGTTATTTACTTATTTACCGGTTCATTTTCTCTTACTCAACGTGTAGCTATTGAGAAGCCCAATGTGGGGTTTGATCCCATTTTTTCCCCTTTCCGTGCATGTGCAGTCAAAGATGACATCTAGGAGAGGGTATACAGGTACATGTCTGATCAAGACAGAAGGAGAGAGATGGGGAAAAACATGTCTGGTCGGAGTATTTTTTGCTTGTGCAAGAAGCACTACAGATAATGGTCACGGTGAACGGCCAATAGAATAAGCCCATCATTTCATTTTCAGGGGCGGGAACAAAATCTACAGGGTTCTTCAGGAGCTGGTTAAGGGGATATGAAAACCGGGAAAACCGGTTGGCAGCTTTTTGTTCCTGCACTAGCCGGAATTGAGATAATGAGGGGCGAACCAAATGAGAAATAAAGACTAGGGAGAATGGAAATCTGACTTATGACGAATTGTAAAATCATCTAGATGAAGAATAGACACTCCCTAAAATAAAGGTGATTGGCAGTTTCTTTTTGGCTCCAAATAAATACATTACATCAACATCACACTTGATCATATGGTATTCCTATTTTTTCTGTTGCTACATTAAGAAATATAAATAGTTTATAGGACATGTAGTGTAGTGACTGCGAAATTTCCTCTTTAAAAATTATCCAACATGTCAATGCCTTAATGTAACCTACTCAAAACAAGTTTAATCCAAAACGTTTGCACGCTGTAATACTAAAGTTATGTTGAACTACGAAGTTTCATGTTAACAAATCGTGCCATTTGGGTGAAACAGAACAAATAAAATTCTATGAATTTGTATTCACACGTATGCTACAAGTTGTTATTTCTGTATGAGCCAATATTTCCTCTGACACCCTTTTTTTGTGTAAGTTGTATAACTGAAAATTTTGGTGTTGATTCTGCTGATGAGGAAAAATATATATCATTGTTCAGACAGATCTTAGCATTACCAGCACAACAACCGCGGCCCAAAACTTATGAATTCCACTATTAGATCTCTCCGTTGTCCTAACCACTAATCCCTGATGAAACTATCAGCTGCAGAAAGTGATTGAATTATCAAAGGAACCACAAAAATAACTAGCATGAAACATCTTCCTTGACACCCAAATCCCACAAAACAGCAGAAAAAACGTACACAACATGAACATGTATATCAGGAAAAAACGCACCTTTGTCTTTGCGGAGGTCACCAATGGATCCTCCGCCGACATTGAAGCTGGGCGCCACGGCGCAGCGAGAGATGTTCAGCAGCTCCATCGCCGCCAGCGCTGATGCCCCCGCAGCTTCCGATTCTTCCTGGGCGTCCATGAGCTCCGCCGCTTGCAAAGAATCCCTCAAACTTAGCCTGCAAGGAAAATCCCTCAGAACTTGTGTTTTGACTGCTCGAAACCTGCAAAGAAGTGACTATATATCAGACTTACCTGCATAGAAACCCCTCGGAAGTGGGCAAGAAATCCAACCGGATACGGATTGGATCCTAGATAAATCATTTTTTAAAATGAGATAGATCATATTTTTGGTTGAATCATAGTCGGGTACCGAACAAGTACCCATGGTTAGACTAAACCGATCAGTCAGGGCATCTCGGCCGGAAACAAACTCGGTAACGCCGCAGTGTTTCGTACACCGTTTCACCGAAGGATTTGTTATGTGGGCTCGGCCCATCAGCGGCTCGTTCACTTCCTGGGTGGTTTCCTTCAACGCGTGCGCTAGGCCGATCGGTTGTACGGGTTGAAATACGGTGTGTTTTCTACGCTTTTACACGTCAGTGGAGCCCAGCCTGCTGGGCTGGATGTCCTCCTTGCTTAGACCAGCCACTATGTTGGTGCAGATCGATTTTCGGTAGCAACTGTTTGATTTCAGATTACAACCACAGACATTTTAATTTATATCTGGTCCCGTATCTCCTTGCAAGAACTTCAATGGCATGCGTTTTGTGACTGATTAGTACGATGGTATCTATTGTAGCCCTTCCCTTACCATCAAAATTCGAAGTGCATGGCGCAAGCAACACACATTTCTCCTTTACTTGCTTTCTATAATAGTATCAGGTTGTCCACCTTTATTGATATGTAACCACTTAAATTTAATACCGTCAGTGTATTCATGTTTGACTTTTCGAGAGAATCAACATGTGGTCACCAGAGTTTGAACTCTAGGTTTGACACTTTAATTTCACATTCACCTTAACATCTTGTAGTTAAGGTGAATGTTAAGGTGAATGTTGCCATAGTTTAAATTTAATACCTTCAGTGTATTCATCTTTGACTTTTCATGCGGAATATTCTTTTAGTCAGAGGTAATATTCACCTTAATATCGCCTCTGCCTTCGTTAATCTCAAAACCTGCCTGATTAGTTTTTCGGACCCAATATCTCGAAGATGCTCATAGGGGTAGAATATGTGTATGTGCGTTTATAGAGATGAGTGTATGTGCATATTTGTAAACGTCTACGTCTGTACCGTGTTTCACAAAATAAAATGTTTTGATTTTCCAGAACTATGTAAGGAAGAGCGAAACAACACATTTTTTTAGTTACGTTAAAAAATTAGTATAGATTTATCCCTATTTAAATATATAAACTAATCAATATTCTCTCAGCAATCTAAATTTATGATAATTAATATTTTAATCTTTTAGGAGATTTATGGAGTAAAACAATCTTTCAGGGCAAAAGTTTCCGCAGCAAGGCGCAAGATATTATCTAGTTTTTAAAATTTTCTAAACCACAGATCTGACATAAATAGTTTCACGAAGACGGTGACATAATGACACTATTTACATATCAATTTCTCATTTTATTTATCCATGTATATTTTGGTTTTGGTTTTGAAATCTCCATGGATTATAGAAAACTAGAAATACATCTTGTAAATACTCATAGATATTTTTGATCCATTTTAGAAACTTGTAAGTTCAAATTTTGGGGAGTTGTATATACTACTATAGTACCATTTGAAGCTTGGGATCATGCGAGATTTTCCCGTAACTTAGGCACTTCCGTAGGGTTCTCGTCGCCAAATCTTGGTCTTCCAAAAGTTGAACACCGGTCGGTGCCGCCGTCCCCGACCTCACCTTCTCGAAGAATTCGGGAGCTAGGGTACGGCCACCGTGCCGCGCTAGTCGCTTCCTCCCTCTTCCAGAGGCGGCGGGACTCATGGACGCCAAAGAAGCGTCGTCGTCGGCAGCAGCGGCGGGGCGCGGGGCGTCGGCGGAGGGGGAGGCGGAGATGGAGATGGACTTCTCGCACGGAGGCGTAGTTCCCAGCTTCGAGTTCGCGTTCATTTCGGCCAACTTCTCCGACAGGGTGCTGCGGCTCGAGATCGTCGCCAGCGACGGTGCGATGCGGTCCAACGGCGAGGAGAAAGGTGCGCACGTTGCCTCACGTATCCGTGGGTGACCTTCGGTTGCTGTGTAAATTTTCTGCTGTTTGATGCGATTCGGGAATGAATATGTGGCTTATTCAAGAATGTTTGGTAAATTCTGATTCCTCTGTACAAGTCTGACCCTCTCATCAGATTTTTTTTTTTCGAATTTTCCCCACCTGATTTATATTGAAAAAAGGGGCAAATCCCCAGATGTTTACAGCAGAGGGATAGAGAGAGGAGAGTTTGAACAAAAACACATGAGAGAGGGCAAGGAGGGAGCAGAGGGCTAGGGGCCTCTCAGGCAACCACGCCAAGCGTCAACATGAGGCTGTTGCTCGGCGGGGAAACGGTCACGCCAGAGAGCCGCGTCGTCCCTGCAGAGCTTGAGCAGGAGTGGGAGGGAGGGTGCAGTCTCCCTGAAGATGGCAGCATTCCGTTGCTTCCATAGTTGCCAGCAGCACAGAAGGGCAAACGCCGGCGCCGTGTCTGCTGCAACCGAGGGCGGCATAGGCAGGAGGTGGAGGTCGCGGACATGGGCGTGGGGCGGCACGGTGACGCCCACCACTGCCCAGAAGCTAGCAGCAACGGGGCAGTGCAGTGCCAGCGGGTCGTCGCAGAGAGCGGGCATCCGGCCTCAGCCACCTCAACAATGGTCTCGCGGAGAAGGACGTCGCGCGTGTGTATGCGAGACATGGAGAGCAGCCACCCGAAGAACTTGACCCGCGACGGAGCATGGCTGTCCCAGATGAAGCACGCGTTGGCGGAGGTAACCCCGCCGAAACTGCGGAGCTTGTAGAGGGCTCCGGTCATGAGCTTATTTTTTGGACCGGAGCAGCGGGTGAGGGTGCGATCGTCCGTCCCGGCACTGAGTGCAGTGGCGGGCCCAGAAATTTGATAATGGGTATTCAGAATAAAAAATAAATATAGCCTAGTTAGTGAATTTACGTACTAGTATTAGATCCCAGGAGCAGCTGCTGCCGTGCCTTGCTCTAACAAACAACACCAACGGGAGCTCACGGCTTGACATGCATGATACTTAATACTAAACAGCCTAGAATTGGTGAGTCTAATATGGGTATTCAGTTTTTATGCTAAAAATATGGGTATTCAGCTGAATAGCCATGATACCATGTGTGCCCGCCCATGACTGAGTGCCACCACGTCCAAGGAGGAGCGGAGGGAGGCCAACTCCGCAGCCCCCACGCGGGTGAGGCGTGGAGCCAGGATGTTTTCCACGCTGGCATTGAGGGCGTGGGCGATGGTGGCCTCCGGGCAAGTTGTGTGGGAGAAGAGTGCGGGGATGTGGGCCGAGAGCGGACCCACCGGGAGCCAGGAGTCGTGCCAGAACGACGTGCATCGCCCGTCTCCGACCGAGACATAGGTGAGGGAGCGGTAGAGCGGTGCCAACCTGTGCACCGCCGCCCAGTGCCCACAAGAGGTGGGAGCAGTTGAGCTAGAGGCAATATGGTCCCGGCGCCGATCTCTGCCTAGCGCCACACAGCCTAAGGTGTGTCGGACTGAATATGTAGCCGATGTCATCAGATATTAATGGTTAGGGCAATGGAGAAATGTAGAGTGGAACTCATAATTTCGAGCCCACGCTATTGTGCTGGAAATGCAAGATCTTTGAGAATAGCAACTGGACAACAAAGGGGCCGAGGGAGTACGAAACTTTGAAATATTGCGACGTGCAAAAGACTCCTCGCGTCGCCCCACCGGGGAGGCGAAAACCTAGCGCGCCGCCGCCCCCTCCCCTTCTCCCTCCCATCTCCGCCGCACCCAGAGGCGCTACCGGGCTAAGCCCACGACGCCGGTGAAGGGGGCGGTGGGGATCTGAGCCCTTGGCTCCCCCCGCGGTAGCTAGGTGGAGTATCTCCGCGGCGGGCTCGCCGTGACTAAGGTGGCGGCTCGACGGGCTCCGCTCTCCGACGGCTGGCCTCTGGTCGGCGGTTGGTGCGGGTGATCTTGCCCTGCGGCTCCCTCGGTGGGGGCTCGACACTCGAGGCGGTGGCCTTGCTCGTGAGGCGCCACCGGCTTCGACGACGAGCGGTGGGCGCGGATGCGTTCCGGGATCTTGGCCGCGTGGGCAGCAAGGTTTCCGGCGGATGTTGGTCGTGGCGCGGGGCTGCTCCGGTGGCTGGCTGTTGTGGGTATACTTCATGGGTGTACCATCGACAGTGCCTAGATCCGGCAAGTCCGGGTGGCCCATAAACGGTGATGTGGCATGTGGCCCATCGGGTGGCCCAGTTGCTGTTGATCATGAAGGATGAAGTCTGGCCCAGGATCATGGAGCCGGATCCTAACCGACCTTCGGATGAAGCCGGATCCGTGAAGGCCCACGAGGGACCCGGATCCAGTACGACGTAGATGGAAGGCGGATCCTTGACGTACACGGCAAGATATTGTACCGTAGCTAGGCAACCTATAATCCGGCTAGGACTCTCCATTTAAACCCTAGATCCGTGCGCCTATATAAGCCGGATCCCGGGAGCCCTAGAGGCACAACCTGTTGCGGTCAGAAACCCACCGGCGAGCAGCGACGGGCAACACAGGAGAGCCGGGAGGCTCCCAGGACTGCGGCTGGCCCTGGTCCCTCCGAGCGACGGCCCGCAAAGACTCCGGCACGCACGTCCGATGCTGGTGCAAGGGCGTGCCACCTGACCTATACCTGGTTAGGAAGGTGATGGAGATGCCTCGCTTAGTTTCCTGCATGGCATACACGTAAACATTAAATACGAGCCTCGATCGGCTCTCAGGTTGTCCTGTGAATCGGCTCAAAGAGCCGATCCACCCATGATTCGCACGAGGTGTACGAATATATGGTGGTCCTGCTTGATCAATATAAAGCTAAAGCGATCTACTACGATTTAGGGTTTTCACCACATAATCGGAACATCCTACTCGTGATTGAGCCTCGCGGCCACGCACGGTGTTCGTAAACCGACCCTAGGCAAGGCCTAAAAACCAACACGAGGTTGATCCCCGGAACATCCTGTTTAGGGCTAGCAAACTACACCCTACGCGCCACTGGATCCTTCAACCCATTTGTAAGGCCTAACTATGCAGATATTAAACTAATCCTTGAAGAACAAGGAGCAACCATAACGGATCGGATCTACTAAGTAATGATCAAGCGGGGTGCCGCCCCTACACCTAAGATAGGTGTAAGGGCGGCTAGACGTCTAAGGGTTGCACTACGACAGCATATGATACGAAGAACAATGCTAACCCTAACACGTCTAAGATAACTACGTTGCTCGCCATAAAAAAGGCTTCAGTACGAGCAACGCATGAACAGCGAATAAACTTGTACTGCCAAGATCGCAAGATGCGATCTAGGCAGCATGATGCTTACCCGGAAGAAAACCCTCGAGACAAGGGAGTTGGCGATGCGCCTAGATTGGTTTGTGGTGAACGTGATTGTTGTTTATTTCATAAACCCTAGATACATATTTATAGTCCGTAGACTTCTAACGTGGGAATAATCCCAACCGTGCACGAGGCAAACTCTAACTAACCGACACGTATCCTACTATATTACAGATACATGGGCAAACTAGCCCAAACTTTGCATACAAGGCCGATTCACGTATCTTCTTCTATATATATTCTTCAAGCCCATCTTGATCGCGGCCCACCTCTGACTCGGTCAAATTCTGGTGATAACACATGCCCCCCTGGTTTTGGAATTGATAATTCCAAAATCACCCTGCTTTTCTTTGTCGGGTCATGTCATGGCAGAACCGTCGCAGTATCCTTCATCATGATGCCTTGCCCCTTCCACTTCTCCGCGTGATCTGGCAAATTTATTCCTGCTGGGCACCACCTCCTCGGAAACCGCTGTGGCATTGAATCTCCACTATATCCCCTTTATTTAACTGTGCCGAACGGTTCGCCACTTTATCCCCTTGCTCTGCTCCGGCCATCGGCACCTAAAAAACCCTCTTCCCCTGCAGCAATGTCATCCTCTTCCTCCATCTCCTCAGGCCTCTCTCTCCAGTCTTCCTCCTCGAGCGAGCAGGAGTGGAACTTTGATCATGTGCCAGACGGCCCACCCGAAGCACTCGTTGGGTCAGATGGTGACCTACCTCTGACCGATGGGGAAGACGACCTCAAGTTCCTCATCGAAGGGGAGCTGAAGAGCGAAAGCGAAGACGACCTCCACCCCTGGGTGAAACCCACCTCCTCCGACGGGAAGGAGGAAGAAGAAGAAGTAGAGGAAGAAGAGGAAAAGGAGGAGGATGATTCCTCCTCCTCCGCTGGGTACCCGCCGGCAAAGCGATTCCGCGCTTGGGCGGACAGCGAGGATGATGATGATGACGAGGAGGAAGAGGAAAAGGAGGAGGATGATTCCTCCTCCTCCGCTGGGTATCCGCCGGCAAAGCGCTTCCGCGCTTGGGCGGACAGCGAGGATGATGATGATGACGAGGAAGAAGAGGCCCCGGCCGAGGGCTGGGGTAGCAGCGACGAGGAACTCTCCGGAAGCAGCGCCGACGGCAGCGATGCCGACGACGAGGACAACGAGGACTAGTAAAGTAGGACTAGTAGCCCCTGAGCAATCGGCTCTTCTTTTGTTTTTCCTTTCTTGAGCAATCGGCTCTTCCTTTGTAAAAAACCCCTCTTATTATGAAGAAGAACTTCTCAGCTGATTCTGTCCTTTCACCAAATTTACCGATTGCTAAAAGAAGTCAACAAATTACGAGCCGATGGCAGCGCACCGGTCCTTGCCATGAAAACGCGAGCAGAGCCAATCTCTATTGTTTATCCAACTGGTAATCTGTGGCCTGTCCGTAAGGGCAAAACCAAATTCCCAAAACGCCACTTGAAAAGATCCAACCCACGGCCATACGCACCTCAGATGTCAATCGCGCAGGTTCGCAACTGCAATGAATCCGTGGGCAGCACCATCCACAGCCCACGCTATGGTTCCCAGCCTGAAGGTGATCCTTAACTGCCCCTTACTGTCCGAACATAGCGCCTTGCTCTGTCTTTTCGCAGCAACAGAGACGGTTCTGACTCTGTAGATGATGGCGGCTTCCCTTTCAGCAGCTCTAGTAGTCTTCTACTGCAACAACTCACCGCTTTCGAAGAAGGTTATGATGCAGGGTCAGCCGACGACACTCCAATCGGCTTCTAAAAACAGAGCATCTGCCAGGCCAGCTGCCCCCCGAGCCTCAGTCAAGGCGAGAATAGCGGTGAGGATGCACAGATCAAACAAAGGGTTTTGAGCTCAGGTAATCTGAGGCAGCCACCATGCAGAGTCAGCCAAACTTGCCCCCACCAATCGCCTCTTCTTCCGTTGGAAGCCTTGTATGCCAAAACCGATGCTTCTGACAGTACTGCTGAACTGGCGCAAAGGGTTGGAAGTCCTCGAAGAGCAGGTTCGGGCACCACAATCGGCTCATCGCCGCTGAGGAAGCTCTCATTGTTCACTCCCTCGAGGAAGCAGAGGGCCTCACAGATGAACTGGACTTGGTGAAAATCCGCGTCTTGAACACGCAGCGGGTAGCTCCTGTGTAATTGTACTAGAGTCGATGGCTGTACATCGGCTTTGTTTCTTAGCTCTAAAGTCGATGTCCTTGCATCGGCTGTATATCATGAGAAATTTTTTTACTGGCCGATTTTCTATCGGCCCCCAATATTTCACTGCACATGTATCGCACATGTTCATCTGATTAGGTGCCCCCCGAGCCGAATCTGTCAGGTGACTGCAGATATCGGCTCTGTAGTTAGCCAAGGCACTGTATTTGCACGTCGGCTCCGGTAGGACCAATGTTGATTTTTTCCAGCTCATCAGCCGACGTAAAACCGCTGCCCATTAGATCGACGTTGAACACAGGCAGAATGCTTGGTGAGGATAATTTTGGCCGATTGCTGGAATCGGCCTCCATGTCGATTGAATCGCTCAATGAAGGTTTTGCAATGTTCCTCCATAGATCTTTGGGGCCGATCCCAAGGATCGGCTTCGCCACGTTTGTCCATAGGTTTGTTCTTGCTATACGGTCTGGTCGGTGGATAAGACCAGCCTAACCCCGTTCTTCGTCACGTCGATGCGCTCGCAGTCGTCCAAATTGATGCCTGAGAGTGGCTCTTGGCCTGCTGTTTCCCAAGCGTTCATGCCAGCCGTTGAAATCTCGGCTGAGTCATCGGCCTGGACGACCTCTACCTCATCTCCATCCCACTGTATTACGCATTGGTGCATCGTGGATGGAATGCAACAGTTGGCGTGGATCCAATCTCTTCCTAGCAGAACAGCATAGGTGCTCTTGCTATCGACAATAAAGAACGTCGTAGGGATGGTTTTCCTTCCTACGGTCAGATCCACGTTCAGAACACCTTGCGCGTCAGACGCTTGGCCGTTGAAGTCGCTCAATGTCACGTTGATGGAGCGTCCCAACCGACGTAGCATGGAGTATGGCATAATGTTGACTGCCGCTCCGGCGTCCACCAGCATCTTGTTGACAGGCCTCCCATCGATGTAACCTTGCAAGTACAGGGCCTTCAGATGTCTGTAGCTTCTTTCTCGTGGCTTCTCAAAGATAACTGGCCGTGGGCCGCAGTCAAGTTGTGCCACGGGTGCCTCGTCCAATCCTGGAGCACTAAACTCCGTCGGTAGGATGAACACCATGTTTGTGCCAGCCGATGTTTCATCATCGGCTTTCCTTTGCTTGGGGCGCCACTCCATTTTTTGTGGTCGACCCTCTTCATCCAGGGTTCGCTGAATTTTCGCGGCCAGATCAGGCCGTGCCTTCCTTAGCGTGTGCAGGTATAACCTTTCGGCTTCCTCCAAGCCACGCAGTCGCTGAACCCTACGCTTTTGGGAACGGCTGAGTCCATCAGGGCACCACCTTGGCCGGTGGTACCTGTCTTCTTCTTCTTCATCGTCGTCTTCCAAATCCTCGAGATCTTCCTCCCGAGGGGACTCAGCGTGCTTGTTCCGAGGCGGGAGAGGCCCTAGACGTTTGAACACGGACACGTTAGCTGCATCCTCCCTCTTCTGTTTACATCCCAGCAGTGTCTGAAGAAGGGGCAGTCCCAGTGCCTATCCTCGTCGTCTTGCTCCCTTGACTTCTCCTTGGCACGGCGCTCGTATTCCTCCTCATTGCGATCATGCCGCCGATGTCTCTTGGCGTCACTGGCCAGACGATTTCTTTCATTATCGTCGTTGGGTCGTCAGCGTTGGTCATATTGACTCACATACTTGTTGAGGAGGTGATCAGAGAGAGGTCGCTTATATCTCACATTCCTTACTTCTCCCTCTGTGATGTAGCGCTTGCCATCGTGACGGAGCCGATCGTGTGGAACGGCTTCCTCTGTGTCCTTGCTACGAGAGCAGCTGCCCTCGTCTCCGTCCTTACCAGAGTGGTGTCCAGGTCCTACCATGTTGATGTTGAACGAGAATCCTGGCTGGCACCCTCCAGGGTAAGTGTACTCCACCATGTTAACGGCGGGGAAGGGGTGAGTGTCGACTTTCATGGCGTACTGGTTGAAAATTAGACGTCCTTGTTCTATCGCCATTTGGATCTGCTGACGCCACACCCTGCAGTCGTTGGTGGTATGGGAGAACGAGTTATGCCATTTGCAGTATGGCTTTCCGTTCAGCTCCTGTACCGTGGGGATTTTGAGGCCTTCGGGTAACTTCAACTGCTTCTCCTTAAGTAAGAGGTCAAAAATTTGCTCAATTTTAGTTACGTCGAAATCAAATCCTCTGGGCGGACCTGGTGGCTTAACCCATTTGCAGGACACGGGGGTTGCCCCCCGAGTCCATTCAGCCACTGCTACTTCTTGGTCTCCCGTAGAGCCTTCGTCTTCATCTGCCTCAACCAGGACTACCGCACGCTTGAATTTGTCCTGGTACAAGTCTGGGTGGCGCTGTTCATATAACGACAGTTTCTGAACCATGTGCGCCAGTGAAGGGTAGTCTGCTTGGGAGGCCATATCCTTGATTGGTGATGCGAGGCCCACCACTGCCAATTCGACTGCTTCTTTTTCAGTCACACGAGCCGAATAACATCGGTTCCTAACAAGTCTGAAGCGCTGGACGTATTCTGCCACAGTTTCTCCATGCTTCTGACGTACTTGTGCTAGATCGGCAATGCCGGCCTCGGAAGCCTCTGAGTGATACTGCATGTGGAACTGCTCTTCCAACTGCTTCCACGTCCGGATTGAGTCCTGTCCCCAGAAGAATTGGTTGAGCATGCAGGCATGGACGCAATCGCACACTCGAAGATCCTCAACAAACCTATAACTCCTGATGAAGCTGCAGATCCGGAGGCTCTAGAAGCCAAGAGGCAGGAGATGCTGGCAACAGCCAAAAAATTCGCCACCACCGTAGCAATGCTGGACGAGAGGAAAGAAGCCGCGCACTTTGTGGATAATTTTCTCAAGCGGGAACGTGAGGTTGACGAACAACTGGTAAAAGTCAAGCAACTCCAAAAGCACTGGGAAGACAAGGTCACCGAGCTTCAGCAGGAGGCCGATAAAATCAGGCGGGAAGCTATACCTCCCCGCAAGATCACCTTCGCGACCCCAACTGAGCAACAACCATTCACGACTCCAAAGGGTAACATGAAAAAGGCTGCGGAGATCTTGAAAAAGAAGGACGAGGAGATTGATATCGACTATGTCCGTACGCTCGTTGCCTCAGCAATGAAGCAGCAGAGCAAGGCCGACACTTCGCGCAGGTTGGAATCCAACCCGGATCACTGTGTGTCTACCGCGCAGAAGGACGCCCACGCCAATCGCCATCTCGATGATGAATCGCGCACCGGATCCATGGAGCGCAGAAGAAAAACCAGGGAACACCCAAATCCGATCCCCATACCGTCAAAGACGCCTCCGTCAGATCCAAAGAAGGGAAATGATGCAATGTACGCTGGTAGGAACAAGTACCGGAACCCGTCACCTCCGCCTAACGGGTACCCGCGTCCCCCACCTCCTCGCCGCCGTAGTCCAGCCGGAAACACCAGGCCCCATGGGGCCGGTGGAATCAATATCCACGACAACATGCCGCCACCGAGGACCGGAAACAGAGAGCGTACGCCGGAACCCCGCCGGAACCAGAACAACGATCGTGAGCCTGATCCCAGAAGGAGCCGGAACAATGATCGTGAACCTGAGCCCAGGAGGAGTCGGAACGTGGAACATGAGCCGGAGCCCCACCGAAGCCGGAACGACGGAGGAGACTATCACCAAGGTGAAGGTAGCCACCGGAGCCGGAGCGAGCCGCGGGAAGATCGCGGGAATCCGAGGGCGGAAGCAAAAAATCTTACAGGCCCCCTCGCAGGTCTCCCTCACCACCGCCAAGTGGAGGGGGGGAGGCGGAGGCGGTGGATGGAGATCTCGCTCGCGCTTAAAAACCCCGGACGGCGGCCCACGCGATGCCTGGGAACGCCTCAACGAGTACAAAACTGATTACATTGGCCCAAAGTGCTTTGGCAGGATGATTCGAGAGGAACCAAAGCCAAGGATGAACCTCAAGCTACCCGGAAACCTGAAGCATTATGATGTCACCGAAAGGTCGGATACCTGGATAGAGGATTACTACAATGCAGTAACCTTCGCCGGTGGAAACCCTAACATCGCCTGCCGCATGCTCCAGCTGTACCTTGTAGGTCCAGCCCGGATCTGGCTCAGTGACCTCGAGAAGAACTCCATCTTTTGCTGGTTTGACCTGAAGAACGCCTTCGAGAAGCACTTCAGGGGCACCTACAAGAGACCTGCCACGACAAGCGACCTACAGGCATGTATCCAGTAGAAGGGTGAAACATCAAGGAGCTTCCTCACCCGATGGTTGCAAACCAGGAACGAGTGCGAGAACGTTGATAACCGCACAGTAATGCACGCCTTATATTGGTGGGTTGCAGAGAGGAGGACTGTTGCGGCACAAGCTTACTTGCTTGGTCAATGCAAATAAACTGACTTTGGATGACATGATCACCATCACCAGCGATCACACTGCCGCCGATGACGACGCAGGCGGAGATCTAGCAGCTACAGCAATTCCCCTGCATCAGCAAAAGAAGAACCGTGATAACGGTAGCAGCGGCGGCACCAAGCGGAAAAATCCCCCTGATGACCAAAGAAGTGGTGGATCCAACTTGATCACCATGGCTTTCCAGCGCGGAGGCCAAGGAGGCGGAAGAGGCCACGGCCGCGGAGGCGGAGCTGGATGGGGCCAGCAGCGTGGTGACGAGGTCACCGTTGCCGGAACCCGCGCTCCCCAAACTTATGTGGAGTACAGAGACATGCCCTGCCTGGCCCATCTGGATCCGGCTACAGGGAAGTCCACTCACACCAACCGCAACTTCAAGTGGGTCAATGATCTCAAATCTGACCCGGAAGTAGGATACAAGCGAGCCCGGAAGCACCGCCCACGCGGCAAAGGAGGCAAGGGCAAGAACAAGGACAAGGAGGAAGACAGTTCCGAGGCGATGGATGAGGATGATGCTTCGCCGGATCCCAAAGGTGGATCCGCAGCTAAACCCAACCCCTTCGACAAAAAGAGCGTGGGCGCGTACCACACCTTCCTCGGAACCCCAACAGTCCGTGCAAGCAAATCAGCTCTCCGGATCCTGAACGCCACAGTCCCAGCTGTGCCGTAGTACGTCAGGTGGTCGGAAACTCCGTGTACGTTTGACATGAAGGATCACCCTACTGTCATTCCGAAAGAGTGCTATGCCTTGGTTGTAAGTCCCCGCATCGATGGGTATGACTTCTCCAAGTGCCTCATGGACGGCGGAGCCAGCCATAATATCATGTACCTGGAGACTCTAGAGCGGATGAACCTTACCAAGGAACAGCTAAAACATAGCACCACTGAATTCCATGGTGTAGTTCCGGGTAAAAAGGCAAACTCCCTTGGCAGCATCAGACTTCCCGTGGCCTTCGGCGATGCCAATAACTTCCGCGAAGAAATGATCACGTTTGAGGTCGTGCCCTTCAAGAGCTCCTACCACGTCATCTTCGGCAGGCCCACCTACCATAAGTTTCACGCAAGAGCGTGCTACATCTACAACAAGCTCAAGATTCCGGGTCCAAAGGGTATGATTACCGTATCCGGAGACTACAAGAAGGCTCACGAGTGCGAGTTGGGCGAAGCCGCCTTCGCAGAGTCTGTGATATCTGGAGAGTTGGGCGAAGCCGCGCCATAGGAATGGAACTAGCAAAGTTACTAGAGGCAGGTTTTGTAATAGAAGTTATCCATACTGATTGGATCGCAAACCCCGTCCTTGTACCCAAAAAGAACACTGAAATACTAAGAATGTGCATTGATTACTCCGGCTTGAACAAGCATTGTCCGAAGGATCCGTTCCTCTTGCCGCACATTAACCAAGTCATTGATTCAAGTGCGAGTGAGAGTGCGAGTTGGGCGAAGCCGCGCCATAGGAATGGAACTAGCAAAGTTACTAGAGGCAGGTTTTGTAATAGAAGTTATCCATACTGATTGGGTCGCAAACCCCGTCCTTGTACCCAAAAAGAACACTGAAATACTAAGAATGTGCATTGATTACTCCGGCTTGAACAAGCATTGTCCGAAGGATCCGTTCCCCTTGCCGCGCATTAACCAAGTCATTGATTCGACGGCAGGGGCGGAACTTCTGTGTTTTCTTGACGCATATTCCGGGTATCATCAGATCCAGATGAAGAAGTCCGACCAAAAGGCGACCTCGTTCATCACCCCGTTCGGCACTTACTGCTATGTCACCATGCCCTTTGGCTTGAAAAATGCAGGTGCCACTTACCAGTGTACGATGCAGCGGTGCCTGAAGGACCAAATTGGTCGGAACGTGCACGCTTACGTCGACGATATCGCGGTCATGACCCGGAAAGGATCCGACTTGATCAGCGACCTCACAGAAACCTTTGAGAATCTCCGTCGGTACAAGATGATGTTGAATCCGCTGAAGTGCGTCTTTGGCGTTCCAGCCGGAAAACTCCTTGGCTTCATCGTCTCTCACAGGGGCATTGAAGTTAACCCGGAAAAAATCAAGGCAATCCTGTGTATCAAAAGGCCAACTTGTCTCAAAGATGTGCAATGACTAACTGGCTGTGTTGTAGCAATCAGTAGGTTTGTTAGCCGT
Source organism: Lolium perenne (assembly GCF_019359855.2). Lineage (NCBI taxonomy): Eukaryota > Viridiplantae > Streptophyta > Magnoliopsida > Poales > Poaceae > Lolium > Lolium perenne. Next base: position 25,197,088 of record NC_067247.2, on the reverse strand, counting down.
CTTGGCGAGAAGGCGCTACCTTTGTACAAGCTGCTGAAGAAAACAGACAAATTCGTCTGGGACGACGCATCAGATGCAGCACTTCAGGGGTTGAAGGAAATACTCACCTCCCCACCTATACTGGCAGCTCCAGAAGAGTCAGAGCCCATGCTCCTTTACCTGGTAGCTACCAACAGAGTCATCAGTCTCGTCATCATGGTGGAACGAAAGGAAGAAGGTCACGAGTATGGAGTCCAAAGGCCAGTCTATTACATTAGCGAGATGCTGACGGAATCCAAGCAAAGATATCCTCACTTTCAGAAGCTAGCCTATGGCGTGTTCCTAGGCAGCAGGAAGCTGAGACATTACTTCCAAGAGCACCCGGTAACAGTCGTGAGTAAGGCTCCGCTGTCGACGATTCTCAACAACGCTGACGCAACAGGACGCACAGCAAGGCTCCGCTGTCGACGATTCTCAACAACGCTGACGCAACATGACGCTGACGCAACGCTGACCCGGTAACACTTCAGATCTGAAGAAGCTCCTTCACCTTACTTCGGTGCAGCTCACCACGGCGGATCTGGAACTCGAGGGCCTTGTGCCGCTGGTTCCTTGGATGGAGGTGGTGCTGGTGGTTGGAAGTGGAGTCCGGGAGAAATCCCTTGGCCGGTCTCGGCTTCGACGGCGGCGACGCCCGAGTGGTGCCGTTTTCCTCATTGCTGGCGACGTCGAGGTACTCCCTTCCCTCCACCCCACCCCTGTTGCGTTCCCAGGGTGAAAACCCTAACTTTGTTGGGCGGCGACGGCGCCACGGGCGTCGTGTTCTCCTTGGAGGCGCTGCAGTTGGGACCTATCGGGGTGCGTGGTTGCTGCCGTCGTGTAGTTTGGAGATGGCGGTGTTGCCCGGCGACATTGGCCTTTTTTCATCAACGACCAAGTCCGCAGCTTCGGCTCTGCGTGGGTGAACCCTTGGCGGGTGGCTTGGCTTTGCAAGGTGAGCTCGTGCTGCGAGTGTTTGGGCTATGTTCCAGCCCTAGTTCTAGGCTTGGTTCCTGCTGTGTGTTGTGCTCAAGGGGAGTGTTTCCATTGCCGGCGGTTCGGCGTCCTTTCGAGTCAGGACGAGGGGGCAGGGGCCCTATCCGGCCATGGAGGAGTATTGCTCCTAGGGCAGGCGGGTCTCCGCTGCTTCGCGTTCGATGCTTCTACCTTGCTCCACCTGCGTCGCTCCTGGGTGCTTCGTTCTCGCTTGAGGACATCGAGGACTTTAGCTCGGTTTCTTGTTTTTCTTGTGTTTGCTGTGGTGTTGGATGTTGTAGCTGTTTTCAGCATTCTTGTATCTTCTGGCCGTTTGGGCTTTATTAATTTAAAGCTGGGCACTTTGTGCCTCCTGTTTAACAACAAAGGGGCCCAACCATGTAGCTCCGAAATTCTGAAACAATACTATGCCAGCCTGAAAGTTCTACTACTTGCAATCCTTTTTGGATTCTAAACTGTTAATCTTCATGTTACAAGTCTTGATCAAGTTTGTCACAGCCGTCGGAAAGGCTTTGCCTTGTTAGGATTTTAATGAATTTTTGTTTCTCGGAACAGTTACTTTTCTGAGTTTGTTTTGTTTAAGATTGCATCGTCCTAACTCCCAAGTCTATAAAATGTCAGAAAATTCCAGAGGACTCTGTTTGATAATTACATCAAGTCTTCATATAATAACTAAACAAACATGAGGATCGTAATATTCTCAATGCGCTCTTGATGTGACAGATGTATTTGGAGAGAAAAAGAATCTGGTTCAAGACTTTCAGCATTATTCCGCATTCTTTTTTTTAACAACCGTTTGTTTGTGCGGAAACATGTAGGGTTCTTATTACCCTTCTTGATAATAACTTATTTTTAAGTAGTATGGATACCTTCTGTATAGCGGTAAAGTTTGCTATTGGCACAATTTGGTGATCAAAAGGTAACCATTGGTTGCATGTTTTCTTCATGCATGCAGCATCCGCTGCCAACATACCAACCAAGTCTTACTTAACTCATTCCTGTTTAGCTACTTGAACTGTATTCTGCTACTAGTTGCTTGGGTGAATGGGTGGTAACAATAACATTAATTCATTAGATAATACTATAGCGCTTGTGTGGATGATGTTATAGGATGTTCTATTACCATCCTTGCGTTCTTTTTTCTACCTCTGTTTTTAATGTGGAAAAATTACCCTTCTTGATAATAACTTACTTTTAAGTAGTACATTGATACCTGCTGTGTATAGGTAAGTTTGGTACTGGCACAGTTTGGTGATCAAAGATAGCGATTGGTCGCATGTTTTCTCCATACACGCAATACATGAATACAACATCAGGCCAATGCTGGCTAGATACCCACCAACTCTTAGTTAACACTTAACACTACATGAACTTTATTTTTTTGAAATGAACTTTTTTTTTGAAGAGTATCACTGTAAGGGAAGCCCCTACGGTATATATTTTTTACTTATATAGTGGGATCAATCCCAACAAGCGGTTACCGGAGGACATCATGGCGTGGGCTGATCTTGTTTTAGCTGTTTTAGGGATGTTAGCTTTGCTCCTGTGTGAGCCAAACTCTCAACGTTTCTGTAAGAAACACTGTGGTTACTTAACTCTTTTTTTTTTGACACCTTTATGTAGGGAAATCCCCTACAGTGTAAATTTTATAAATATGGTAGAAAGCACTTTACAACAACTTAAAGTCCCAAGTCCAAAGAGATTACATCAAGGGGGGAGAAATGAACTAAAAGAGACATAAATAAATTGAATAAAATTGGACACCAACCAGTCAATAAGAAGTTGAATAGAAGTTGCCTTCACTTTGTATCTATGAAGGAGAAGGTCACTCTGAAAACCCACTTGACAGAGGCAGGTATGGATCTGAAAATGATGTCATTTCTGACTATCCATATGTTCCAGGCTTAACATGCCACAATCTCCATGAAACAAGGGCCCTGCAAAGCTGCTTGTTCCACAACAAATCTATCTGAAAGAGGTAGCGCAACGTCCCACTAAATATTAATAGAATTCCAGCAATCGACGGCAAACTCGCAGTCAAAGAAAAGGTGGTCTCTTTTCTCAAGAATTGCACTAGAGCAAAGAGTGCATTCCGGGCCAGAATCTATATGCCAATGTCTACGCATCATGATATCTCTAGTGGTCAACCAATCAAGCATAATCAGCCACAGAAATACCTTAAGTTTAGGTAGTGCCTTTGATTTCCAAATAGCATTTAGTGCTCTGTCTTTGGGAACCTGCTAAAAAAGGAATCTGTAATACTTGGATGGGGTTACTTCACTCAGTCATCTACAAAGCATGCTTGGATTGCTGGATGTTACTTAATACATTTTTTCTTATTTTTGAAGATTACTCACATGAATCTGCACAGTGTTCCAAGTATTTTAACAGGCAGGAAAACATTTTTATTCCATTATATGCCTTTAACATTGTACAATTTTCACTGATCTTGGTATTTTGTAGGTGATAAAGAACAGAGTATTGACTATTCTTCAACCATTGTGGGTACACCTTTTTTGCGAGTCAAGTCCATTTTTGTCAATTCGGCTATTCTTGCTGCCAGAAGTCCTTTCTTTCACAAGGTAATCTGATAACCTTATGAATGCATCTGTTCTATAGTTCACAATTTCTAATAGCTTTCCTTGCATGCTTCTTAGCTTTTTTCAAATGGCATGAAAGAATCTGATGAGATGCATCCAGTACTTAGGATTGATGATTCAGGTAATGTGACAACTCTGGTGTAACATTCTTCCTCTAATAAATGGTTTTATCTTGCTATTGTGATTGTGTTACTATTTTCTATATTTCTTAACTTAAAAGCATCATAGCTAATTATGATAAAGAAGCGATTAATTTTGAGATTCACCACTCCTTTCTTTTTTATAAGAATCTCCCACAGATTGCTTTTCTCAACATTCGAACTTAAGCAATCACTTACGGGCCAAAAGATTGTTTTATTTTTGTTCAAACTGTTTCATTAATCCTTAAGAATCTCCGACAAAATGCTTTATTTTTTGTTTAAACTGTTTCATTAATCCTTGTGCACTTTTTTTCTGCTTCGCTTGAAACAGAGGAAAATGCCCTTATGTCGCTTTTGAGCTTTATGTACAGTGGAAAGTTGACAACAAGTGAGCCCAATCTTCTGCTCGGAATCTTGATGGCTGCCGACAAGTTTGAGGTTCTTTCTTGCATGAGGCATTGCAGTCAGTTGCTCACAAACTTGCCTATGACCACAGAATCTGCACTGCTCTACCTAGGCCATCCATGCTCAATTTCATTAGCCGCTGAGGTTCAGCATTTGACAGATGCAGCCAAGGAATTCCTCGCCAACTCATACAAGGATTTGACAGAGTGAGTGATCTCCATCTGATGGAGCTGCCTTTATTTTATTTTTTATATTAGGGAGGATGCAGACATTTTGAAGAACAGAAAAGGTGTAGACATGTTTTTCTACAATGTTGCATGAAGTGTGTAATCAAGGCATGATTTGTCTCAATGCAGGTACCCTGTTGGATTGATGAATATGCCTCTTGCTGGGATCGAAGCCATCTTTTCGAGTACGGATCTACAGGTTGTATCTGAAGATACGGTATATACCTTGTTGGTCGAGTGGGCCCGTGAGCAATACCCAGATTCAGAGGAAAGACACAGGGTATGGAGTTCTCGTTTACTTCCGCTGGTGCGTGTTAGTCATATGTCGTGGGCGAAACTACATGAGGTCCTAGCATCCACTGATGATGATGTAGACCATGACCAAACAACTAAGTGTATTACTGATGTACTTCTACACAAAGCTTACCCAGCACATCAGCAAGGTGTTCTTGCAGCAGAAGCAGCAACCTGTCGGCAAGTTCCACAACGATTCTACATGCGCAAACCTATCAAAGTGGTTGAGTTTGATCGACCCTGCCAACAGGTTATTGTGTTCTTGGATATAACACGCGAGGAGTGCTGCCGACTCTTCCCAACAGGACAAATATTATCGCACTTGTTCCATCTTGCAGGGCAGAACTTCTATCTCCAACTATCATGTGAAATGCATGAGAAGAGGAAGTCGTACAACTTTGGCTTCTGGTTTGGGAACATTGAAGAACCAGAGGACACAACGTGTTTGACATTAGATTTCGAATTTGCTGCAAGAAAAAGATCGTCAGTTGAATTTGTGCGCCTGTTGAAGGATAAGCGTATATACACCGGTGATTGGGCGGAGGGATGTTCTGATCTTTTCGGGGTTGAATGGTCGAAGTTCATTGCTGACGATAATCTCTTCATCAACGGGGTGCTGCATCTGCGAGCTGATTTGAGGGTAGTGGTGGGGCAGCCGGAATTGCAAGCTTAATATCTCTTTTTTTTTTGATTGCAAGCTTAATATCTCACTCATTGAAGTTACGTCGCTTCGAGGGGGTTCGGTTGTAATTTACAAGTTGTTGGCTTGCTGGGCCTATTCACTCGGGAGTAAAATTTTTTTGTAGTTCTTTTTTCTGCCCTGGTTCTGTGCTATGTTGGCACTCGGGGTTTGGTTTCTGTCCTGGAAACGCTTTTGCCCTGAATGATCTAAGGAGTGGTTGAGGCGGAAACCCCAAGTGTAGCACGGTATAAATGTAGCCTGGTTTTATTTTCCCTTTTGAAACTTCAAAATGTTTGATTTCAAAATTTCAAAAAATTCCGGGAAAAAACCTGGATATAGAAAATGTTTTATTCTATTAAAATTTGTCATTATTGCTGAGTCCAAAATTCAACATATTTATTTCTGAAAATTTACACACCGGTACATTTCAATATTGTCTACATGCTGGAATCTTTTTAAAAAAAATTAAATTTGAATTTCAATAGGTTCAAAAAAGGATCTCTATGTAGAACGAGCTACAAAAGTCCATTCTCGGAGCGGTTGGAGTTGTGGATACTCTGACATGCGGCATTTATTTAGATATTATTTAACACGGATATTCTAAGAGCATACACCACTAAATCCAAAGCCACCACTCACAAGTCACACCTACAAACCTAACAATGGGTGAAGAAACATGTTTTTGAGCCTTATACCTTAAAAATAGAAAATAAATGCTCCACTAACTAATCACTGGAGGCATTACTGAGTCAACCCATAACGAAATGGGAACACATATCCGGTCTAGCAGACCCTCAGCGAGCGCCTCACACACTCGCTTCAGAAGCTGTCACAACCATCAATCGTGATTCATCTTCAGGGTAGAGGTCTGCATAGCACTTGTCAGGCCTGCAGTCGACGCCGCCAGACAACGACCCTACCCCGCGCGAGTCTATCACAAAGCGTCTGTCATCGAGGCCCCGCTAAAACATGCCTCCAAGACTCGGCGTTATTGACGTGGTAGATGCACACCACTCAACCACTTGCCGCCACAATACATCATCTGCTGCAAAAATGATGCCCCAAGGTAAAACGACACATAAAGTGTTGGCATCGTCCGATCCAAGATTCCTAGATCTAGGGTATCCCGGAGACGTGAGTAAACGTAGGTAACGATGCAACATGCCACCATCGCCCGCCATGACCAGAGTCAGCAGCCATGCCTCCCCAACTCGTTGCAAACCAGCCGACCGCCTCCGGCGAAGGAGGAGACCACCACTGCCGAGCCCATAGTTGTTGGCCAAAGCGACCTCATGATGCGGAAGTAGCCCAACGATGCATATGTGCGTCGCCGATGGAACAACAACACGAACTTCTGCCACCCACTTAGGCTGCCTGAATTTGGTGCACCATGGCCCAATAACATCATTGGCAGTGCCGACGCAACCACTTTGTGATCCTGGCGGTAGAAGGAGGATTGTGTGGCGAGGGGAGTGCATCGCATCGTAGAGGGGGGGGGGGGGGGGGGGGTGAGGAGACTTTTCCCCAGTGACGATGTGAGTTGCAACTGCAGGAAGATTGAATCCCTGGGCATTGCACGTCGTAGATGAATCCTCTATAGTTTGATCCATTTCTGATTTTTATGTTCCATGCTCGTAAGATGGAGAAAATTACTCTGTGCTGGCCGGTTATATAGGAAGGAAGATTTTGTTGGCACGGGATTTTGCTCAATCAATACTTTTTTTTAAAAGTGGAGGCAAAAGATTTTCCTCCATTCATTAAAACTAAAAGCAAAGGGGAGCTACTCTCCCGATAAAATAAGCCTCATGTTTTTAGCACCGCGGTAACCCAAAACTTTGCCTCCGCCTTTATCGACTTTAGAAGAATTGACGTTGGCACGAATTTGTTGCGAAATACCCTCCTTCCAAATAGTCCAACTAGTGAGCATGGTGAGGGACGCCATGGCCTTGCCGTTGGGGGTATTCGTGCTCGACATGTTTTCCCACCAAGAATCAATGGAAAGGTCCTCCGTCCATGTAGTGGTGTCAATAGATTCAATGCCAAGCCAATGTTTGAGCATGCCCCAAAGCCTCTTTGAGCACCGATAATGAGAGAAGATATGTGCTGCCGTCTCTTGGGTTTGCTTACAAAGGGGGCAAAGGCCACAATTGGTCCATCCCTTCTCCCAAGTCTATCCGCTATCCAAAGCCTATTTTAAATAGGCAACCACGCTCTTGGGTAGCGCCCAAATCTTCCAAACCGTCTTGTTCATGATAGAGGTAGTGGCTCCGAAGAACTGAGCCTTATACGCCGAAGTCGTTGTGTATTCACCATTGTTCGTGAGATTCTAAGAAATATATTCATCCACATCTTCTCTAAGGATGACATCACGAAGCTCCCTCCAAAGTGTGACAAATTCCCTAAGATGCGGGATTGTCAAGTTGATATCCGTTTTGATCTTTGAGATCCAAGCGTTCCCACGGGTGGCTCTCTCCACATTTCACTTTTTCCTCGAATTAGCATCATAAATGACTAGGGCGATGTCTTTAGGCTTCCTACCATTGAGCCATGGGGACTCCCAAAAAGGTGCAATCCGATCGTTGCCAATGGAGATGGTGGTGGAAGCATAGAAGAGGTCCATATCAATCTCATCACAAGGGGTGCCCGAACCCACCCGTAGCCTTTTGGGCTCCTTCCGTTCATACGAAGGCCAACTCAAACGGAGAGCACACGCGAACTTGCCAATGTGGAGAATGCCAAGGCCTCCAAGATGAGGAGACGTACAATCCGCCTCCCACTTTATCTTACACTTTCCACCGGTGATCTCTTTCGTGCCAGCCCGAAGGAAAGCTCGCTCTATCTTGTTCATTCTAGTGAATCAATACTTGATGGAGCTATGTAATGCTGATGTGTGAGTCCGTTTGGTGTGTTGGGTTGGATATCGATGATGAATTATCTGAATGTTGTATGGAATTGGTGGAGGCTTTATCATTTATTACAATGAGAAAGCAGAAAACCTGGCTAATTATTACTACTTCCCTTTGAAAACATTTTCTTGAGGGGGAAACCTTTAATCAGCTCTCAGAGTCATGTACAAAGCTGTGATACATAATTCCCTAATGGCTTCCGGGGGTTTTAGCTTAACGTGCAAGTTCGTGAGCCACTGTATTACAATGCTGGTCAATTTTGTGAAAAAAGAAGGATGCATCAGTAATACACCTTGTTGATGTGCTGGGTAAGCTTTGTGTAGAAGTACATCAGTAAAATGCATCAAAATAAACTGTTTCTTGCTTCTTGCATTGACATCAGTCATTTCTCATCACTAAGGGCTCCTTTGATTCAAAGGATTTGCATAGGAATTGAGTAGGATTTGGTTCCTATAGGAAAATTTCCTATACATGTTGTTTGATTCATAGGAACATATCCTATTGGAAAAATTCTTATAAGAATCTTGTAGTGCAATTCCTATAGGAAACAAACATTAGCTCATACCTCATGAAAAAATTCCTTTGCTACAACAAACACACTTCATCTTCCTATAGGATTCAAGTAGACATGCCATTCCAATCTTATACCTTTCCTATTCCTACGTTTTTTCTATCCTTTAAATCAAAGGAGCCCTAATATGGAATCTCGGAGGTACTACAAGATGATCAGACTGCCATTTCCTTTCAGTACTATGTTAGAAGGGCACATACTTTTTGAGATTTATATTTGACATAAATTTGAATAATAATATTTGAATAGCGTGGCATAAATATAATATTGTAGATTTGTATGGAACTTTTTATGCGATGATTTTTTGGTTATTTAATCCACATATATAGAAATTAATGGTCACAATTAAATCTTCAGGGGCTAGGAGGTGTTTTTCTAATTTAGGCAGATTGTAAGGTCCTCTTTGTAATTCGTATCTTCCTCAAAACTGAATAGGGTTCGCGGGCTTGGGTCTTGCAAAAATTCAGTATCCCACCGCCTTATATATGGAAGAGCCCATTCGTGAGCTAGGGTTTACGCCACGGTCCCACGCGTGTTTCCCGTTCTAGAGGTGGCGGGGTTCATGGCAGGCGGCGAAGAGATGGATCTGGATTTCTCGTCCTGGGGCGCGGTGCCCAGCTTCGGGTTCGCGTTCAATTCAGAGATCTTTTCCGACAGGGTGCTGCAGTTAGAGGTGGTCACATGCGAAGACGTCGCCGGAGAATCCCTCCCCGATTCGACGCGTCCCCCCAAGGAGAAAGGTGCGTATAAGCCTATTGTGCCCTGCCCCCCCTCCCCCATCTCCCCGTTGGATGGATTTAGCCGGTTGTGTCTGGCTTGTTGCGCTTCGTTTGCGACAATTTCATCTTCCTAAGTCGCTCGGGCTGACTCAAGGTGGTTTTGGGGCAATGCGTAGGAAAGCAATAGAGGGAATCTGTGATGCGAGTGAGCTGATGTGGTATATATGTAATAGTTATCTGACTTGGAAAGCTGTGTTCTCTTAATCAAACCCAATAGATATTATTTTTGAACCGGAGATTATGCATTGTCCACATGCCGAACCTGCTAATTATTATGTTTCCAAATATAACAAAAGTTGTTGTTGATGTGGAAGAACATATTATTCCAAAAGGTGTTTTTGACTATGGATGTATATTTATAACAATGGAAATTTTGTTTCATCTTTTTTAAAATGTTGATTCTATGAGAAAATATGTATCTTTTTTTTATCTGAAGTAGAGATGTGGAGAGAAGAGCTCCATTAAACTGTGGAACTCTCCAGTCTCCACCGGCATGTTCGCTGTTCAACATATAGCCTTTTAAGTCAATAGTAATCGGTTCGCTCTCTCGCGTCGCCCCCTCCAGGCGACCGAGGGGCGAAACCCTAGCCCGCCGCCGCTCCCTCCCCCTCATCCTCCCTTCCTCACCGTCTCCGGAGGCGCCGCCGGTCAAAGACCACGATGCCGGTGAAGGGGCGGTGGGGATCTGGTCCCTTGGCTCCTCGGGGCGGTGATCGGTGGAGGAACGCCGCTCGGGGCTTGCCGGTGCTGGTGCGGGCGCGCGGTAGGCAACCCCGGCTCCGATCTGCTCCTGCCGGAGTGGCGTCGGTCCAGGGCAGTGTCGACCGGCGCTCTCCCAGTGGGGGCCGGGGATCTGAGGTGGCGGCCTCTGCAAGGTGAGGGCGGCGCGGCCCCGGACGGCGGGGGGGGTTGGCCGGTGCTGCTGACCGCCTCCTCGGTCGCGGGGGCGGCGTGGAGGCGGTGGAGGTTGCTCGCGTCGTGGTGGTCGCCCCGTCGACCTCCGAGTCTGAAGACGGCGGCCTGCTCCGCGTGGTACCCATCCCAAGGGCATCTTGACGTTCTCGTCTGGGTGATGTGTTGGGGTGGCAGGGTCCGGGGCTCTGGCCGGGAGAGATCTTTGGTCGGCGGTGGCGGCCACGGCGTCGGCGACGTTTTGGACGCCGTCTTCCTCCTTGGAGGTGACGCTGAGGTACATCCCCTTCCCTCCTTCCTCTGCGCCCGGGTGAAAACCCAAAATCTCTGGATTGGGCGGCGACGACGTTCGAGCGTCGTGTTCTCCTTGGAGGCGCTGCCTTGGGCCGGCGGAAGGTGGTTGTGCTACGTGTGTTTCCAGGCCCGCAGGTGGCGGCGTTTCTGGTGGCGAAGTGTGGTGGTGCTCGGCTGGTGCGGTGGCTTGTCGGCGGGTCGGCGCCCTCAGCCTGGGCGAAAGGGGAAAGTTGTCCCCTTTCCGGCAGCTATGGGTGCCCCGGACGTTCACGGCGACATGGATGCCCTTTTCTTGCCGTGTCTTCTTCGGCGAGCGATGTCCTGAAGCTGAAGTCTTTTGAGTGGTCGGTGCGTTGGCTGGCGGTGATGCCCGTGGTGTTTCGCGTGCGGTGCTCGTGTTTGGGGATGGTCCTTGGAACGTTGGCCCAGGTGTCTATGCACGCTCTGGGGAGAGCTGCTCTGCCTTTCGATGGTTCGGCGCCCTACGAACCAGCGTGAGAAGGTTGGGGCCTTCTTCGAAGGCGGAGGCGGATGGCATGCTGGTGGCGACGCGCCAGGTCTTGATCATGGCATGAGTCTGGTGGTGAGCTTCACGGCGTTTCCGCTCCTCCGCTCTGTCCATTCTGTTGGATGATGGCATTGAAGACCAAGCTGTGCTTTTTTGTTTTTTCTCTGTTTGCTTGTTCCTTGTTCCTTGATGCTTGTAAGCTGTTCGTTCAGCACCTTGTAACTCTGCCGTTTGTGGCTTTATTAATTTAAAGCTGGACCTCTGGGCCTTACCTCTAAAAAAAGTCAATAGTAATCTGCCCTTTTCTTTGATCGCCTCTGTTCTGTGTGTGTTGAAACATTTAAGGTCATTATTAGCCTGCTTGATAACTACTTATGTTTAAGTAATACAAATACCTGATGTGTAGAGATAAATTTGGTAGTTTTTGTGAGTGATTAGTGGTTGAGGCAATAGGGAAACAATAGAGTGGAATTGTTAGTTTTGCGCCTAAGGTTTTTTTTTTTCGAGAAAACGCAATGACATTGCGTTTCTTTTCATTGCATAGAAGAAGAGTACAAGCCTCCTAAGAGGGTTAGTGCAGAATTAAAGATACAGGGATTAGTGTACGTCCCAGGTGGTTGGGATGATGTCTCTAAGACTGGCTGCTCCGGCTTTCGCCCAAAGTGCCGCCTCACTCCTAATCCTATCTAGAGTTACAGAGACAGAGGGCCGCTCGTTGTCGAAGGTGCAGGCGTTCCTCTGTTTCCAGATCATCCATGCTGTTAGAAGCGTGGCAGAGGCTAGACCTTTGCGCATGGGTTTTGGCGTGGCAAGCTTGGCTGTGAGCCACCAATCGTTGAGTGTTGGCTCTCCATCAGGTGGCCGGCATATCAGCCGTAGCCAGGACAGTGTCTCATGCCACACTTGCCTTGAGAAAGGGCATGTGATGAGTAGGTGATGCATTGTCTCCGGCTCTTGATCACACAGGGTGCACCGGGGGTTGTGTTGGAGGCCTCGGCGTTGCAAACGGTCGGCCGTCCAACATCTATTCTTGTTGGCCAGCCATAGGAAGAATTTGACCCGTGGGGGCGCCCAGCTTTTCCAAATTAGTTTCCAAGCGTTGCAAGTGGTCGATCCCTGAAAGGAGGCGAGGTAGCAGGAGCGCGCCGAATATGCGCCGCTAGGGCTCCACTTCCAGAGCAGCTGATCGGGCGTGTCTGTTAGGGTAATTAGTTGCGCCTAAGGTTTTATTGTGGAATGTACGACCAACCTGACAATGAAGTTTGTGCTGGGCTAAATCAACATCCGCTTTATTCAGACAACGACCAACATACCATGTATGTCCAGTGTCCATGCATCTGACTACACTACAACAGATATTTAGTCCATTATTTGGATGTAGCAGTGGACTCAAGCAATATCAATCCCCTTATCCTTGCAAAAATAAATAAAATCAATCCATTGCAACTGAGATTAGTCATGGAAAAGAGAGGCACACAACCAGGTGACGTAGAAATTTAGAAACATGCTATTCCAGCTGAAACCTAAAGTTGTACTCCTTCTTGTCCTTTATGGAATTGTGGGTTATGACATTCTAATCTTGATGTTACAATTCTTGGTCAAATATGAGGTGAAGTATGTCAAAAGGCGTTGCCTAAGTCTGGCTTTTGACAAATAATTATCTGATGAGTTTATACGAAATTCAAGTAGAATCCTTAGGATAACATCTATGATCGCCTTACTCTGTTAGCTACAACCATGCTTATATTATTAGCTAGGCTAAATGACATCTCAATTTTTGTGAATTTTTTAACTATTTTACCATATATCTGAAGATTAATTAAATGAATTTGCACCCTTTAACATAGTGTTCCAAGTATTTTATAGAAGACAATCTCTCCTATGATTTTACTGTGTACCTTTTACTTTTCTCAGTTGTATTGTATTCACTGACCCTGGTATTTTGCAGCTAATAAAGGACAGAGTATTGACGCTTCCTCAACCATGGCTGGCACAGCAGTTTCAACTGTAAAAACCTTTCATATCAATTCAGCGATTCTTGCTGCAAGAAGTCCTTTCTTTCTAAAGGTAATTTTTATAACCATGTTAAATGCATTTGTTGTATAGTCAGTTCAACTTTCTAACAAGCTTTGTTTTTCTTAGCTTTTCTCAAATGCACTGGTGGAAAAAGGGCCTTTGGTCGCGGTTGGCAACTGCCATTAGTCGCGGTTGCGCAACCGCGACCAAAGTAGCGCGACTAAAGGCCCCCCCTTTAGTCGCGGTTACTTACGAACCGCGACTAAAGGCCCGTCCACGTGGGCCGCGAGGCGGCGCCGGGCGGAGGACCTTTAGTCGCGGTTCTTCTGGCCAACCGCGACTAAAGGCCTCCGCAGGGTTTAGGGTTTAGCCCCCCCTCCCCCTAAATCTGGTTTCTTTTTAATTTGTATTGTTTTATTTCTTTTGGGTTTTAATTTTGAAGGAGTTTCACATATTCTACGGTACTACATACATGCATATGAATGTACAATTTCAAACAAATTTGAAATTAGAACCAAAAAGAATTCAAGAGGAATATACAATATATATTCAATATCGGATGACCATATACAATATATATTCAATATCGGATGACCATATACAATTTTGAACAAGTTTCCATCCATAATTTAGTGCATATAAAGATCTACGTCGTCGTAATGGTGTTCTCCTCTAGGATCGATGACTTCCCTCGCCAACCATCCAGCTAGTTCCTCTTGAAGTGGTCGGAAGCGAGCTTCTGGACTAAGCGTCTTCCGGAGGTTATTCCTCATGATGTTGTTCTCACACTTCTGGTCCCGCTCATTGCAGTATCTCCGGATCCTCTCACAAACATAGTATCCACATAGATTGGTCCCCGGTGGCTGAATATCCCCAATCGTCCGCACTGCCATTTTAAAATGTAGCTCTTTTTTGAATTCACCGACCTTGGTATCTACGAACCGTCTCCAAACCCTACGAGGCAAAGAAAATTAAATGAACAAGAGAGTTATTAATTAGTTACTTGATATTAGAAAATGATGAACGAAATAGGCCGATCGATATAGAGCGCAAATGAATGAAAATAATTACTTTTGCATCATTTTTCTCATGTCGGCCCAAAGCGCCGGATCCATATTCAGAGAGTCGTGGACGAGAACTGAGGAGGTGTGAAATTGAATTACCATAAGAATCCAGTGGAACCTGCGGACACGATACATGCACAGTCATGCATAACTCATCGATTAGCCACATACCATGCATGGAGTAAACAAAAGAGAATGTGCTCAAGACAGAAACACTCACCCAAAATGGTAAGGAAATAGAATATCACTTTTGAGTTTCTGTTTTCTAATAAACCGCCACAGGTCATCCTCCACGTCGGCGGGGTGGTGTTCTAACACATATGAATTAACGATTTGTGGGTCAATGAACCCAACATCATGGATGTTCCTTATTCGCATTTCCCGCTTCTTCATTCTGCATAATAGCGTACACAACAAGATAGTTAGGACAATATATATATATATATATATATAGTGCAGGCAATGAACGAGATGGGGGAGAAATTAATAAATCACTTACGTAACGTAGCAGCGATGATAGATTTGTCGAGATCGCGCAGATTGAAAAGCTGGAACAATTCACTCAGATGAATTTGTACATAGTAATGTTTGAAGTGATGCTCATATCTAACTTCCGCATAAATATAGTCTTTGGCGTTTTTAAGTTTTATGTAACCCTTGTACCAATTTAGCAGACCTTTCATTTGTCGAGGTAGATCCTCTTCTGCGCAGCTCGACGAGAGGGCCATTCTTCACATATGTAAATACTACGTCCTTCATTGGCGCCTCATCAAGGCCTAACAGTGCACGAAGAGTGATACCTAAGTCGGCCGCTTGTTCTTTGGCACTCGTTACAGTCAATCCATGTGCTGCCGCAGCTGCTATGATATCGGGGGCATCCGGACCGGCGGCTTGCACTATGAGCGGGGCGATCGATTTTTTACTTTGTTCCCCGAGCTGGGCAACTTCTTTCCCCCTTTCTAAGTTTTTCTCGGCCTCCTCCAAGGCTTTCTTCTCCGCCAACTCTTGGTTCCTCTTGAACGCGAGTGCTTGCCTACGAAGTTCATGTAAATAGTCGTCAGGCAGATTCTTCGCGGCTTGGGACGGTGTGTTCAAAAATGACTTAGCCCAGCTCTTTTCCTTGTCAGAAAATACTTGCTTGGGCTCGGGCTCTCTTTTCTTCTTGCGATCCGCCTTCCATTTCTCATATTCAGCAGCCGCGTGTGCGTCGACTTCCTCGGCACTACGTTCCCAAGGCCTTGTGGGGAGAGGCTTCGGTGATGGCTCGGTATCTTTGTGGTTCTAGGTACATAAGGGTCCGGGTTAATAACCCAGGACTGCTTCTGCTTCTTCGCCGGAGGTGGATTGGGGGCGGTGTCGATCACCCGCCGGACGAGGACTAGGGGCGGCGTCGCTACCCGCCGGAGGTGAATTGGGGGGCGGCGTCGGCTGACGTGAAGGAGGTGTAGGTGAAGCACCACCACCACCACCGCCACCGCCACCGTCACCGCCACCGCCACCGCCACCGCCACCGCCACCACCACCACCGTAGGGGGGTGGACTTGTTGGCGCCTCGCCTGGAAACTTGATAAATTTCTTACGCCATAGAATGAACCGGCGCTTGACATCTCCAAGTCTTTTCACCCCTTCGGGTGTAGCAATGTCAATGTCCAGGTCCTCAAACCCTTGGACTATCTCCTCCACCGTGACACGAGCATAGCCATCTTGAATGGGGTTGTTGTGGTGGAGTGCTCCAGTGGTAAAGCATCTGCCGATGGCTACCTTCATGGACATGTTCCCGATAGAATAATACAGATGACATGCTTTCATCTCCTTTATATCGTCCACGGGGTAGCGAGGAGGCTCCGGTGCGATAATTTCGACCACTAGAGGCTCCGGTGCGGTAATTTCGATCGTCGGTGCACCAGCCGGTGAGGCCTCCGTGGAAGCCACGCTGCTTCTTCTCCGCTGCTGGCTTCCGAGATCCATTGGATGATCTTCATGCTGCGCCCGAGCTGCATCTCTTTCGGCTACTAGTACACTCACGGTTTTCTTCATCACATCCATTTCCGTTACCAACTTCGCCACAACATCTGCATCCCGATCCATCTTTCTCTTACGGCTTCGTAACCGTACGGGTCATCGTTGCAGGGGAACCCTACTTTCCACGGAATGGGCCCCATGCCTCGTACACGTCCTCCATGTTCGGGATTCCCGAGGGCTTTTGTCGGGCGTCGTTCTCTGTTGAACTTGATCCTCCCCTCTTGAGCATCCCTCATTGCCTCAATAAGCTTTTGGGTGGGTTTAATTATTTTGCCCTGATAAACACACTCCCATGTCTCCGGGTTCAGCGATCCCCCATGCCCGTACCACCAGCTTTTGGCCCTTGGGTCCCATCCCTCCGTACCTGGACGGATTCCTCGCGCCCTCAGCTCGTTCTCCATCTTCTCCCACTTAGGCTGCCAAAAGCGATACCCTCCTGGCCCCATAATATGATTGTACTCCTTCTTGGCCGCATTCTCCTTATTTTTTTTTTGATATTTCAAGGAACTGCTCCGATTTCTTTTGCTTCACAAATTCTGGCCAATCATGTTGCAGTTTCTCATATTGTCCTTTGAAATCCGGAGTCTTGCCCTGCTTGACAAAGTCATGGGCTAGATTTTGCTTGTATTTCCGGAATGCGTTGGACATCTTAGAAAGAGCGAACTGTTTGACTAGCTTGCACCTCTCCTTGTTTTCCTGAATCTTGTTACCCTTCTCATCGTATTTGCGGTATTAGGAGGTAGAACGAAATGTTCCATAAGCTTGTTGAAGCAATCTTTTTTTGTTCTCTTATCGACAAAAGTGAAACCAAGACGTGCCTTCTTTGGCTCATTCCACTCCTGGACGGTGATCGAGACGTTGTCTCTAACAACGGCTCCGCATTGGCTGATAAACTTGGTGGCGTTCTTGCTGGGCTCCAGCGGCCTGCCGGTTTCTTCATCGACAACCTCGATGGTGCATGTTTCGTTTGGTTTCATCGTCTTGGTTGCGCCACGCTTTGACGACGTACTCGATTTTTTCGACGATCCGGCCGAGGGCTAAAATAAGAAAGAGAGTCGCGCGCGTTAGTACACACACATTTATTCATATCAGTTAGTTTGTATCACCAGACGCTCAATATGTATATATATACCTCGGCGCCGGAGGTGGTTGCTACTTCCAATTGAAGATCGTCGTTTATCGACGTTTCTTCGGCATCATCTTGCTGACGGCGCCCTTCATCTTCACCCTCAAGGTTCAGATAAGAAGAGATATCATCTTCTTCTTGTCCGGTCGGCACATATAGAATATCGCCTTTTATGATGCCGAACATATGTTCTTCAAGGTCCGGATCATAGTTGTCCAGAATCGGGTCAGCTCTATCGTCCGCCATATGTCAGTCCTGAAAACATGTAGTAAAAACAAATTAATTAAGTGAAGAAGGGGGGCGGTGGCGGTGGCGAAAGGGCGGTGCCAAAAGGAGGGGGCCGGCGAGCTGGAAGGGGTGGGAGAGGGTGTCGCGGAAGAGCGCGTGTGTGCGCCGGGAGAGATTTGAGGCCCCGGGGCGCCGGCGGGCGCCGCCCTAGCGATTGCATGTGTGCGTGTGTGGCGCGCGCCCCCGGCCGGCCGCCGGCCTCCCTCTCCCCCTGTCTGTGTGGCGCCGGTGGGGAAATTATAAGTCTCAATTATTTGTTTTTTAAGTCAAATTGTAGTCTCAAATTATTTAGTCAAATTGTAGTCTCAAATTATTTAGTAAATTTTAAGTCTTAAATTTTAAGTCTCAATTATTTGTTTTTTAAGTCAAATTGTAGTCTCAAATTATTTAGTTAATTTTAAGTCTCAAATTTTAAGTCTCAAATTTTAAGTCTCAAATTTTTAAGTCTCAAATTTTAAGTCTCAAATTTTAAGTCTTTTTTTAGTTTTTTAAGTCTCAAAATTTTAAGTCTCAATTATATATTTAGTAAATTTTAAGTATCAATTATTTAGTTTTTTAAGTCAAATTTTAATTAGTTCCTTTTTAAGTGAAATTTTAGTACACACATATTTTTAACAAGAAAAAAAACTAAAAAAAAAAAAAGGGCCGGGGCAGCCTCTCTGATCTCTCCGGCCTCTCTCTCTCCGCGGGTCTCCCCGGCCCCCTTCTCTCTCTGGCCGGTGGCTCGGATCGACGGCGGTAACCGGCCGGCGGCGCGTGGCAGCGGCGGCGCAACGCGGGAGAGCAACAAGGCCGAGGGCGGCGTCAAGGGGCGCTCGAGAGCGGCGCGGCGGCACGGTAGTGTGGCGGCGCGCGCGAAGTGAGAGAAGGCGGGAGAGGCGCGGCGGCGGCGACGACGGCGACGTACGAGCTTCGCGTCGGCGGCGGAAGACGGCGTCGGCGTGTGGCGGCAGCAGCCGGGCGTCAGCGAGGGCGGAGGCGTCGAGGGCGGCGAAGCGTCGAGGAGCGCAGCAAGACTGGATCGCGCGGAGAAGAAGAAGTGCCGTGGCGGTTCGCGCGGCGATTTTATAGGACCCCTTTAGTCGCGGTTGGGGTCCCCAACCGCGACTAAAGGTACCCCTTTAGTCGCGGTTGGTGACCCCAACCGCGACTAAAGCCTTTTTTCGCCCCGCGGTTGAGGTTCCCGCGGAAAACGACCTTTAGTCGCGGTTGGCCTGGCCAACCGCGACTAAAGGCCTTTTTCGAAATTATTTCGTTTTCTAAATGTGAAAAATAAAACTAATTAAATTCAAAACTTTAAAAATACAAATAATATATCAAAAAATTCAGAAAAATAAAACTAATTAAATTCAAAACTTTAAAAATACAAATAATATATCAAAAAATTCAGAAAAATAAAACTAATTCATTTCAAAATATTAAAAATACAAATTATATATCGGTGGAAGCCATGAGAGAGTGATGAGAGATTGTAGAGATGTGATAATGCTGGCCAAGCCGGGCTACATATATGTAGTGACAAATGGCGCGAAAAATGGGAGCGGGAAGACAGGAGGCGGGAAGAAAGTGGCGGGAAGAAAGAGGCGGGAAGAAATTGGCGGGAAGAAAGAGGCGGGAAGACATGGAAGAAATAGCGGGAAGAGGGGGTCGGCGGAAAGACAGAGGGGGTCGGCGGAAAGACGGAGGTGGGAAGAGGGGGTCGGCGGAAAGACAGAGGCGGGAAGAGGGGGCCAACGAGAAGACAGAGGCGGCCGGGAAGAAATTTTGAATTGAATTAGTTTTATTTTTATGAATTTTTTGATAATTTGTATTTTTATAATTTTGAATTGAATTAGTTTTATTTTTCTGAATTTTTTGATATATTATTTGTATTTTTAAGATTTTGAATTGAATTATTTTTATTTTTATGAATTTATTGATATATTATTTGTATTTTTAAGATTTTGAATTGAATTAGTTTTATTTTTCTGAATTTTTCGATGTATTATTTGTATTTTTAAAATTTTGAATTGAATTAGTTTTATTTTTCTGAATTTTTTGATATAAAACTAATTAAATTCAAAACTTTAAAAATACAAATAATATATCAAAAAATTCAGAAAAATAAAACTAATTAAATTCAAAACTTTAAAAATACAAATAATATATCAAAAAATTCAGAAAAATAAAACTAATTCATTTCAAAATATTAAAAATACAAATTATATATCAAAAAATTAAGAAAAATAAAACTAATTCATTTCAAAATGTTTAAAATACATATAATATATCAAAAAATTCAGAAAAATAAAACTAATTAAATTCAAAACTTTAAAAATACAAATAATATATCAAAAAATTCAGAAAAATAAAACTAATTCATTTCAAAATATTAAAAATACAATTTATATATCAAAAAATTAAGAAAAATAAAACTAATTCATTTCAAAATGTTTAAAATACATATAATATATCAAAAAATTCAGAAAAATAAAACTAATTCAATTCAAAATTTTAAAAATACAAATAATACATCAAAAAATTCAGAAAAATAAAACTAATTCAATTCAAAATCTTAAAAATACAAATAATATATCAATAAATTCATAAAAATAAAAATAATTCAATTCAAAATCTTAAAAATACAAATAATATATCAAAAAATTCAGAAAAATAAAACTAATTCAATTCAAAATTTTAAAAATACAAATTATCAAAAAATTCATAAAAATAAAACTAATTCAATTCAAAATTTCTTCTGACCGCCTCTGTCTTCTCGTTGGCCCCCTCTTCCCGGCCTCTGTCTTTCCGCCGACCCCTCTTCCCGCCTCGTCTTTCCGCCGACCCCTCTCGTCTTTCCGCCGACCCCCTCTTCCGTCATTTCTTCCTGTCTTCCCGCCTCTTTCTTCCCCGCCAATTTCTTCCCGCCAATTTCTTCCCGCCTCTTTCTTCCCGCCACTTTCTTCCCGCCTCTGTCTTCCCGCTCCCATTTTCCCGCCATTTGTCACTACATATATGTAGCCCGCTTAGCCGCATTATCACATCTCTACAATCTCTCATCACTCTCTCATGGCGTCCACCGCACCGACTCGAACCTACCGGCGGGTGGAGGAGCTTTGCGCCTCGAACTACCCTTGCCCACCGGCTACCGCGTCCCCGCCGTTTGGAGCCTAAGCGCCGGCGGCGTGCGGTCCCTCCCGTCCCTCGAGTGCTTGCCGCGCGGGCGGCCATCACGAACCACTACTACCTCGACCTCACGCCGGAGCGACGGATGAATCCCCGTGGCATCCCGATAACCAGCATACTTGGGACGCCTTCTTCATCAATCGGCGTGAGAGGGCGCTCGCCGGGTATGAGGAGGACGGTCCGCCTCCCGGAAACTTCCACGAGGCCGGCCGTCGGCTATGGTGGTACGGCCGGACTTCGCAGAGCGTCATGGACTACATCACGGCCGGCGATATCCCCGCTGCGCTACCCTCGGTTCGAGCCACGAGCGCCGCCCGACGACAGCGACGACGGCAGCGACGACGACGCCGCAACTTAGAAGGCGACGACTACCGGTACAACGGCGGCGGCTATGAAGACTACGAGTATGCATATTATACGCCTAGGCAGGAGTATGACTAAATCACTCCAAATTTCTGTATGCAGGAGTATGACTTAGTCACTCCAAATTTCCTGTATGCAGGAGTATGACTTAGTCACTCCAAATTTCATGTATGCAGGAGTATGACTTAGTCACTCCAAATTTCATGTATCATCGAGTGCTATCTCGAGTCAATTGAATCATTCGAAAATGGACACCAAACACATCACGGGTAATATAATTCACATGATTCATTCAACAAAGTTTGGTACAATAAATTATTACACATCATTTCTTCCCTTGTGTCCCTGCTTGCTTACGATTGTGCCGTATCCATGGAGCATCCTCATCATTTAACTTAATGCTTGGGTCGGTGTTCACTTTGAAGGGCGGAATTTCAGCAAACATATTATAATCTTCGACATGTCTGTCTTGTCCTCCACTCCCACGATGTTTCTTTTCCCTGAAAGAACAATGTGGCGCTTTGAATCATCGCATGATGTCTTGATCGTTTTCTTATCTTTCCGTTTCCTCGGTTTGCTACTCATGTCCTTCACATAGAAAACCTGAGCGACATCTTTCGCTAGGACGAATGGTTCGTCAAGGTAACCAAGATTGTTGAAATCCACCATTGTCATTCCGTATTGCTGGTCCACCTTTACCCCACCTCCTGTTAGCTTGAACCATTTGCACCGGAACAAAGGGACCCTAAAGGAGGGTCCATAGTCAAGTTCCCATATCTCCTCTATGTAACCATAATATGTGACCTTTTGCCCATTCTCGGTTGCTGCATCAAAGCGGACACCACTGTTTTGGTTGGTGCTCTTTTTATCTTGGGCGATCGTGTAAAATGTATTCCCATTTATCTCGTACCCTTGGAAAGTCGTTATAGTCGAAGATGGTGTCTTGGCCAACATGTACAGCTGATCTACAACATGATCGTCACTCATTAAATGTTTTCTCAACCAACTGCCGAAAGTCTCCATGTGGGCCTTCCTAATCCAGGATTCAGGCTTCCCAGGGTTGTCCGAGCGTAAAATATTCTTGTGTTTCTCAAAGTACGGAGCCACCAAGCTGGAATTGGTCAGAACTGTGTTGTGTGCTTCAGTCAGAGAATGGCCATCCATACATATCGTTGATTTCCTTCCGATCGTGCCTTTTCCACTTAGTCTCCCCTCGTGCCCCGATTGAGGAAGACCAATCGGCTTCAGGTCAGGAACAAAGTCAACACAAAACTCAATTACCTCCTCATTTCCATAGCCCTTGGCGATGCTTCCTTCTGGCCTAGCACGGTTACGAACATATTTCTTTAATATTCCCATGAACCTCTCGAAGGGGAACATATTGTGTAGAAATACATGACCGAGAATGGAAATCTCATCGACTAGGTGAACCAGGAGGTGCGTCATAATATTGAAGAAGGATGGCGGGAACACCAACTCGAAACTGACAAGACATTGGATCACATCGTTCTGTAACCGTGGTAGAACTTCTGGATTGATTACCTTCTGAGAGATTGCATTGAGGAATGCACATAGCTTCACAATGGCTACTCGAACATTTTCCGGTAGGAGCCCCCTCAAAGCAATTGCGTCATAATCACGTGGCAGTCGTGAGACTTCAGGTTTTGGAACTTTTTCTCCGCCATGTTTATTATTCCCTTTATATTGGACGAGAATCCTGACGGGACCTTCATACTGCTCAGGCATTCAAAAAAGATGACCTTCTCTTCTTTGGTCAGAGCGTAGCTGGCACGACCTTGAAACCGTTCCGGATGCCGGTCATCAGGGTCTTTCAAACTTTGCTGGTCCTGCCGTGCTTCCTTTGTATCATTTGACTTCCCATACACGCCCAAGAAGCTTAGGATGTTCACGCAAATATTCTTCGTAACGTGCATCACGTCGATTGCAGAGCGGACTTCTAGGACTTTCCAATATTCTAGCTCCCAGAATATAGATTTCTTCTTCCACATGGCTACGTGCCCGTTAGCTCCCTTCGGAACTGATTGTCCGCCAGGACCCTTTCCAAAGATGACTTTCAAATCCTTGACCATATCAAATACCTCAGCACCAGTGTGTTCCGCAGGCTTCGGCCGGTGATCTGCCTTGCCGTTGTAATGCTTGCCTTTCTTTCTTACTGGATGACCTTTCGGAAGAAATCGACGATGCCCAAGGTACACGTTCTTCTTACAATTTGGTAAATGTACACTTTCAGTCTCATGTAAGCAGTGCGTGCATGCATTGTATCCCTTATTTGACAGTCCCGAAAGGTTACTAAGAGCAGGCCAATCGTTGATGGTTACGAAAAGCAACGCTCGTAGGTCAAATTCCTCTTCTTTGTGCTCATCCCACACACGGACACCAGGTCTGCCCCACAGCTGTAAAAGTTCATCAACTAATGGCCTTAGGTACACATCGATGTCGTTGCCGAGTTGCTTCGGACCTTGGATGAGCACTGGCATCATAATGAACTTCCGCTTCATGCACAACCAAGGAGGAAGGTTGTAGATGCATAGAGTCACGGGCCAGGTACTATGGCTGGAGCTCTGCTCGCCAAAAGGATTCATGCCATCCGTACTTAGACCAAATCTTATGTTCCTTGCGTCACTGCAAAATCTTTGAACTCTCTGTCGATCTTTCTCCATTGCGTTCCATCTGCGGGTGTCTCAACTCCCCGTCCGACTTACGGTCCTCTTTGTGCCATCGCAACAACTTGGCATGCTCTTTGTTCTGAACAGACGTTTCAACCGTGGTATTATAGGAGCATACCACATCACCTTGGCGGGAACCCTCTTCCTGGGTTTACGGCCCTCAACATCGTCACCAGGGTCATCGCCTCGATCTTATAACGCAATGCGGTGCATACCGGGCATTCATTCAAATTCTCGTATTCACCGCGGTAGAGGATGCGATCGTTGATGCATGCATGTATCTTCGAGAACCTCTAAACCTAGAGGGCAGACAACCTTCTTTGCTTCGTACGTAGTGGCGGGCAACTCGTTATTCTTTGGAAACATATTCTTCAACATTTTCAGCAAGTTTTCAAATGCCGAGTCAGCTACACCTGCACTGTGCCTTCCATTTCAGCAAATCCAGTGTGTGCAGCCCAGCTTTTTCAGACCATCATCGCATCCGAGGTACAGCGCCTTCTGTGATCCTCTAACATGCGATCCAAATTCTCCCTCTCTTTTTCAGTTTCGCAGCGTCTCCGTGCATCAGCAATGGTCCGACCAAGATCATCAACGGGATCATCACGTGCCTCTTCTTCACCTTCCCCTTCACCTTCCCCTTCACCTTCGACATCCTCCATGAAAGTATCACCGAAATGAGCAAGATAGCTTTCATCGATGAAATCATCCCCTTCTTCATCTTCTTCCATTATAACCCCTCTTTCTCCATGCTTGGTCCAACAATTATAGCTTGGCATGAAACCGTGCCGAAGCAGGTGCATGTGAACATCTCTTGAGGAAGAGTAACCCTTCTGATTCTTACGGTTAACACATGGACAGATAACAAAACCCCCAGCTTGTTCGCATTAGCCACTACGAGGAAATCTTTCAAACCCGTCTTGAACTCGCCGGAGAGTCGGTTACCGTACATCCATTGTCGATTCATCTGCATTATTATAATATAAAATATATAATTAACCATCATGCATTTGTTAAACTAACTAGCTACAAACAATATAAATTAAAAAATGAACTACACACACATGCATATTTTATCAACGACACATCAAAGGTTCAAGTTGCTAACCGCGATCGAGGAGGAAAAAATAAATGAGAAAGCTCAAGTGTGGCTCCAACACTTCATATCATGTTTGTTTCATGCTCTTGGGGCATTTCATCAAACACCTTATGTGCATAAGAGGAACCAAAAGCAAACCTAACATCCACTTGTGAAGTTTGTGAAGAGAATGGCTCCAAATGGCTAAGTGTTGGCTCTTTGGATGGGTATATATAGGGGGGGGCTTTAGTCCCGGTTGGCCTGGCCAACCGCGACTAAAGGCCTTCGGGCACCTTTAGTCGCGGTTGGCCTGGCCAACCGCGACTAAAGCCCCCCACGTGCACCGGCTGGCCACCGAGCGCCCTGGGCCCAGGCCTTTGGTCGCGGTTCGCCTCCCGAACCGCGACTAAAGGTCCCATTAGTCGCGGTTCCTACAGCTTCGCGACTTATGGGGCTCACCGGAAGCCTGTTTTTCTACCAGTGATGGCATGAAAGAATCTGATCAGGCACATCCACAAATTAGGATTGCTGATTCAGGTAATGTAATATTCTTCATCTTATATTTTGTTATAGTATGCTATTGTGGTTGTGTTACTATTTATATAGTTTTTAAATAAAAGATTGATTATTTGTAGTAAATAATATTCTGTTTTATACCTTTTTCCACTTCTTTTTACTACTAATTCAGCATACTGTGTGGCGTCTCTTTTAGTCATAGACGTGAGCAATTTGTGGATTAATTAACTCTCTTAAATGTGGGTTATCTGCCGTAGTTCTCTTTTTAATATGCAATTCTGATGTAATTTGCAAGGTCAAACTTAATTTATGAGCCATTTGATCTGATTGTATTGAATGGTATAGATCATTTGGATTCCACAAACTCAGCAAGTATGGGTAGGCTAGATATGAAACCCAAACTGAAACTAGTGGAAAGTGTAAGTATAGCAGAATGTAGTGAAGAATGCAGTCAAGCAGAAACTAGTGGAAAATAAAAGAACAAAAAGTAAGTCACGGTTCGGGCACATGGATTGCTGATTACCATGCAGCCCTATCATAAGCCAAAACTCTAGGTACATTCTAGTCCTTCAGGTCCCTTCTAACTACCTCCCCACATGTCAACTTTGGACGTCCTCTACCCGGTGCTTCTGGAGGCCCCCGTTGGACATGCCCAAACCACCTTACTTTGTGTTGGACAAGCTTCTCTTCAATTGGCGCCACCCCTACCCTATCGAGTATTACTTCATTCCTAATCCGATCTTTTCTTGTGTGATCACACATCCACCTTAGCATACGCATCTGTGCGACACTCATTTGTTGGACGTGTTGCCTCTTAGTGGGCCAACATTCTGCTCCATAAAGCATAGAAGGTCTGAGTGTTGTCATATAAAACATAGCTTTAGCTTTTGTGGGACCTTGTCACATAGGATTCAGATGCTTGCCACCACTTCATCCACCCTGCCTTGATCATCGATACCGCCATTATTTTCAACATTGATCCTAAGTATCGTATGGTGCCCCTCTTAGGCACTATTTCCCCTCCTAGTCTAACCCCTACGTCCACGCATCTAACAATGCTAAAGTTGCACCACATATACTCAGTCTTCATCCTACTAAGTCTAAACCCCTTGGATTCCAAGCTCTGCCTCCACAACTCTAGTTTCCTATTGGCACCCACCCTACTCTCATCTCCTAGTACCATATATCATCAGAAAAAAGCATACACGAATGGATCTCCTTGTATGTCCTTAGTGATCTCATCCATCACCAAGTCAAAAATGTATGGGCTCAAAGCTGAACCTTGATGTGGTCCTTTAGTTATTGGGAAGGTATCAGTCTCAATATCTCCTGCACGAACACTTGTCACAACATTAGTGTGCATATCCTTGATGAGGGGGTGTACTTTGTTGGGACTTTGTATTTCTCTAGTGCCCATCACTTGACCATCCTTGGTATCTTGTCATATGCCTTCTCCAAGTCAATGGAAACATATGTAGGTCCTTCTTTTGCACCCTATATCTCTCCATAAGATTGCGAAGCAAGAAAATCCTCTCTATAGTTGATCTCCTAGGCATAAAGCCAAATTGATTTTTAGTGGATTTTGTCACTCTCCTCGAGAAAGCGATGCTCAATCACTCTCTACCAAAGCTTCATAGTATGGCAAAATAAGCTTAATTCCCCTATAATTAGTACAACTTTGATCTCCTTTATTTTTGAAGATAGGTACTAATTTACTTTTCCTCCACTCATTGGATATCTTGTTTGATCGAAATATGTGGTTGAAAAGTGTAGTTAGCCATACTATCGCCATGTCTCCAAGGCATCTCTACACTTCAATGGGGACATCATCAGCCTTTTATCCTTTTCCAGGGCTTCCTTAACCTCGGTCTCTTGGATCCTCCGGATGAACCCCCTGTTGGTGTCGCCAAAGGAATCATCTAATGCTCTCACTCTCATCATTGAACAGCCCTGTCAAAATAGTCTCTCCATCACTTCTTGATCTCCTCATATTTCACTAGAACTTGATCGGCCTAGTCCTTGATGCACTTCACTTGGTGGAGGTCTCTTGTTTTCCTCTCGTGAATTTTGGACATCCTGTAGACTCCCATTTCACATTCCTTTGTGCGTAGTTTCTCATATAGCTCATCATAGGCATCCCCTCTAGCTCACCGCACGCGTTGCGTTCTTTTTGGCTTCTTTGTACTTCTCCATGTTACGTGTACTTTTATCTTATACCAAGTCTTTGGACTCCTTTGTTAATCCCCCATGGAGCTTTTCTAAGTACTGGAAGTCCTTAGTTTACTTAAACATTTATTTTGGGTATAAAAAGAGTGTCCTTTTTTTTTGTTTACTTATCTATTTTTTTTTCGAGGAGGGTTTACTTATCTATTGAACTGTTCTGTTAATCTTTGTGCCTTTCCTGTTTTCATTCTAATTGGTACAGAGGAAAATGCCGTTATGGAGCTTCTGGGCTTCATGTACCATGGAAAGTTGACATCACGTGAGCCCACTCTTCTGCTCGACATCTTAATGGCTGCTGACAAGTTTGAGGTTCTTTCTTGCATGAGGCATTGCAGTCAGTTGCTCACAAGGCTGCGTATGACCACTGAATCTGCACTGCTATACCTAGAGCACCCATGCTCTGTTTTAATGGTTGCTGAAGTTCAGCGTGTGGTAGGTGCAGCCAAAGAATTCCTTGCCAACAAATACAAGGATGTTGATAAGTGAGTGATTCCCATTTAATGGAGCAATGTTTTTTTGGAGAAAATGTACGTATGATGTCATTAAATCATGTATGCAGTGTACTCATGGCATGGTTTGTCTCATTTCAGGTTCGGACATCGTGATGAACTTCCCTCTTGCTGGGATCGAAGCTATCTTTTCAAGTACTGACATACAAGTGGAATCTGAAGATCATGTATATCATTTCTTGCTCAAGTGGGCACGTGCACGATACTTAGAACTGGAGGAAAGACGCGAGATCTTGAGTTGTCGTTTACTTCCGCTGGTACGTTTCAATCATATGGCATGTACTACAGTTCAGGAGATCCTAGCATGCACTGATGATGATATTGACCATGAGAAGGTGTCTAAGCTTATTACTGAGGCACTTCTACACAAAGCATACCCAACAGTTATGGAAGGTGTTCTTTCAGCAAACTTAATTAGAACCTGTTGGCCATTTGCAGAGCGAGGTTACAAGACCAAACCTGTGAAAGTTGTTGTGTTTGATCCAAATTTCCTTAAGGCCATAGTTTACTTGGGCTTAACGCGCGAGGAATGTTCTAGACTCTTCCCGCTCGGAAAGATATGGTCGCAGACATTCTATCTTGCAGGGCAAGAATTCCGTCTCGTGGCGACCTGTAAAATGGACAAGATCAGTAACTCTTACAGTTTCGGCCTCTATGTTGAGCTCCTATGGATGCCGGAGCGCTCAAAGTCTGTCATGTTAGCCTTTGAGTTTGCTGCCAGGAACAATCAAACAGGGAAATTTGTCAGGCACCCTAACGACTATCATAAAGTGTGCATCTTCAGGGAAGATGATTTGACACTTGGATGTGACAATATCTTTGAGATGCCATGGTCCACTTTCATTGCTGATGACAGCCTCTTCATCAATGACGTGCTGCATCTGAGAGCTGATCTGACTGTGGCGGAGATTTACTTATGACATGACATGGTATCTCAGCAGAGTTAGGTCGTGCTGTGCAGCATCAGTCTCTTGCTGGTTGGCTGGGCATATGGTAACTGCGGGAAGTTTCATTTTCTGCTCTTCTTTCTCTGCCTGCCGCGTGCCGCCTAATTTCTTTTACTTCTGCATCTGTTGGAAACACTTTGGCAACTGAATGATGTAAGGAATTGGTGGAGGCTTTTGCTTAAGATTAAAGCTAGACTAGGAAGCACAAAGGCGCGCGGCACGCCGCGCCCTTTGCTGTACGTTTTGGCGTTTATGGTCTGTTAGTTTACTTGGTTTGGGGTTTTGGCAGTTTATAGATTGTTGATTTTAACGATTGGAATATTTGGTAGAAGTAAAGATGGGAAGTGTAACATAACGAGCAATGCTTGTAAGAGTGTTGAGACTTATTGGACTATGCAGCTGATTTATAGGCAATGCCGATTCATACTTAACCTAGAAGTCTGGACTGGGCCAGAAGGCTGCAGCACATATGTGTCTATAGAACTAATCGTGTACTAGGTACATAGTAGACGATACTATGCAAGACGATGCCGATTCATATTTACATTGTGCTGGGCCAGACGGGCGCATCACATCTATCTACGGAACTAATCAAGGCGGTACTGGCCGGTACTTGTTTCTACTGGACTGAGCCAGACGGTGCCTAGCTATTTTCGTTCCAGCTGCTGGATTACACGCTGATTGGAGTATTACAGAGTAACCTACTTAGGTATTGACACGTGTGGACAACAGGAGGCTGAGATGGCTGTCGTGCCTGTAAAGTTGGCCCCATCGCTGTCTTTCCCGTCAGCAGAGATGAGGATGGTATCCCTCTTCGGTCGACGACTCGCTCGGTGATGGCCTTGTCGTCTGGAGTGGTCGTCGGCCGGAGCAAAGCGTGCATGGTTAGGCGAATCTCCTGCTTGGGCTGCCCAGGACGAGGCCCACATGGCCCAGATCAGGGCCTGCCTAGTCCCAAACTGGGCCGCGCTGCCAGCAACCGCCCTCCGCTGCCACCCATGGCACCATGCTGCGGCATCCACCGCCCCCGCCAGGATCCGCCACGCCTCACCGTCATCGTCAGTCTGCGCTCC
This sequence comes from Lolium perenne, assembly GCF_019359855.2. NCBI lineage: Eukaryota > Viridiplantae > Streptophyta > Magnoliopsida > Poales > Poaceae > Lolium > Lolium perenne. The sequence continues at coordinate 25,166,682 of NC_067247.2, read as the reverse complement.
AGGAGACCCTAGGCACCGCCGCCAACCGCTTCTCCTTGCGCAGAACCACCTCACAAATAGGTCAGGAAGGTATCGCCGCCATCGCGCTGGCTTTACCCAGTGGCCCCTCGTCATCGGCGGCAAAGGAGGAATGGAGGAGGAGGGTGGGGCACAGGGAGCTCGGGTTCGCCCCAGTCGATGCTCGCGAGGGCCGACCCGGAGCGGAGCCAACAGAGGGGAACCTAATCATTGGTCGTCTCGAATCTCGAACTACCGGAATAAGATCAGATTGTTGAAAGGGTATTTTACCTTTATTTGTTATTTTGGCTAATGATGACACCATAGCTATTTTGTGAACAAATGTTACCTCTAAGTGATCATATAGTTTTTGGTTCACAAGTAATGACTGAATATGGTTACATACCTCCCAATCACTATTCAAGAGAAGTGATGGTGTTTTCGCTTGTTTTCCTCTTGATTTTGGTTTGGGTCATAGGAAACAACGCACTATTATTAGGGACGGTCTTGATGAGCCTATTTGGGATGTTCTTCTAGCCTATAACATATCTTATCACCAAATTTCAATCACACAAAAGTGAGGAGAGTTTAGTTCCGAGAAGAACTCTGTCATTTTGAGAGTTTTCAACAAAACCGATCGTGTCGGGCTCACCGACGAACCATTTGGCAGAGTGCTAGGAGCTACACCGATGGCGGCCGAAACACGCTACTGGTTTGCCTTTTGGCTAAGGACTGTAGCCCGTCGGACGTTTCGATGCAGGCCTCGGTGAAAGCCTGGTCGACTGGAATGCTTCGGTACAGGCACCTGAGCCAGCCCGACCAGTCGGTCTGGTTAGGCATCCATCCCTGGGCGTCAGTAGATGATTCCGGCGGGCGAACCGACACGTCGTGCTGGTCAACAGTCAGTCTGATAGGAGCTCCGGCGTTGCCAACTTTCTGCCGAACTGACTTGTTGGGATTTCCCAAACGGCTAGTTTTCTCACTCGAACTATAAATAGACCTTGTTCTAGCTTAATAAGGTTAGGTCAACCATTCATCTCATATCTTTGAGCTCTCTTTCTCTCGCTCCATTGTTGAAACACCAAAAGGTTCGGATCTCCCATTCTACCCACTCAAAGCCAAATCCCTTTGGTAGAAAACACGAGGAGGTCCCGATCTAGATCCCACCGAGCTAAACACCAATCCCGCTTGAGTTCATCGAGCAAGCTTGTTACTACTGGGTTCGCGGGAAACCCTAATCGGCTAGGATCACCCGGAAGCATCCGAGTTGTAGATTTGCTCCAAGAAGAAGTTTCTGAGGTTTTGGAGATTACCTTGAAGTACACCACGAGTGAGCGAGCTATTCCTTCGTAGTATAGGCTTCAGAGAATAATTTGAGCCTTCGTGGCATTGGGAAGTCCTACATGGGACCCCACACCTCTTCAATGTGATGTTGATGAGGTCTAAGGACCCCGTTTGTGGCCCGATCTTGCGGTTGACCCGAAATCCAAAGAGGGATGAGAGGGAGAGCGCGAAGAACACGATGAACACGAAGAACACGAGGAACTCACGCACGCACACCAACCTGATACAATCGATACTTACCCCCGTGGCTCGATGGACCACGCCAATAGAATCAACCCGGGAGAGACGCGAGGTAGAATCCCGGAGCGGAGAGATTGGTGAGGGAGATGAATCTAGGAGTGGGAGAGAGAGTGGGTAGCACTAGAATCTCACACACCAAATCCAATCATCCAACAAGGGTAGCCTTGATACAAAGGGGATGAAACCCTAGGGAGACAAAGCTCATCTTCATGTCTAATCCTAAATCTTGTCTAAAGAGGTAAGGGGGCGACCTGGGGGCTTATATAGGCATACAAGGCGACCTGGGTCGAAGAGGTACAAGTTGGTGGGTCAAACCCGTGAAATCCGGTCCAGGGGCCGGTCCGACCGGGTCTGGGACCGGGCCATCCGGTCCAAACCGGATTCTGGGCCGGCCGGTGACCAGGCGAGGCTTCCGAAGCCCCGGGACTGCGTCTGGATGGCACAAGCGGAGATTCCGGTCGAAACCGGCCAGGCCGGTCAGGGGCCCGGTCAGACCGGCCCTGGGGCCGGGTGGGCCGGCCTGTGGCCCGGTTGACCGGCCCTGGGACCGGCTGGCCTTCCTCCTCTCGCCTCTTCTTCCTCCTCCTTCCTTCTTCCTTCCTTCTTCTTCTTCTTCTTCCTTCTTCCTTGCACCATGGGAGTTCCTCCTCTCCGGTTCCTCAATGATTCTTGTACCTAATGATATGTAGCACACCGATATGAGGTAGCATTCCATCCAAGGTATGGACGAGGTCGGGTGTCGAGAGGAAGGAGTTCACCTTGACACAAATGGTGGGGGTTTGTGTTGTTGGTCCACTTGGGGGACTCCTTGGCCATGGTGTAGCGTCGATGATAGGCGGGGTTGCACTTCTTGGTCTTGAGGCGTAGGTGTCCAAAGGCCACCCCGCATCATCTCCCCCCCCTTGGGGAAGAGTCGTCCTCGACTCTTGTTCCTCTTCACCGACGGTGTAGTCCATGAAACTTGTCCCATGTTGTGGTAGGGGGATAAAGTCACGGTCGAAGAAGAGCTTGGGGAAAAACAACTTGCGAAAGGAAAGCTTGTGCATGCCAATTTTGTGATCGGCGAACAAGAGGCTCTCAATCAAATACGAAGCATCAAGTCGTTTCTCCAAGAGGCATTTGGCAAAAATGGGAACCAAAAGAGTGTGGGTGTATCCAACATGTGGAAGGGCAAAATTTTGTGCATGTAAGAGTTGTATGGTGTCAAAAATGTGTGGTGTAGCCTTGTCCCAAACAAATGGAACAAACAAAAGGCAAGTATCGGCGGCAAAATTTGGGGCAAAATTGTTATATGCAATGGCAAAGAGATGGAAACTTCTAGCTTGGGAAAGTATGGTTGGCGCGAGCCAAGTATGGGTATCCTCAAGTGTCAAAGAATCCATTTCAATTGCCAAAGATGAAATGAAAAATCCAAAGAAGAGCAACTTTTTGTGTGACATGTGGCACAAGATGCATAAGGTGTCTCTCACATGTATGACATGGTCCTTGAGATTCTCGAAGTGTATGATGAAAGCATCAAGACATACAACAACCACTGTGCCAACAAGATGTGTCAAGATATGTTGCATAAGAGGCAAAAGAGGTGACGAGGAAATGGGCCAAACCGAAATCTCGACAAGACAAGCCGGAAGCACACGAGGGCGAAGGCGTTTGGGAACATACCCTTTGGTGTGAATCCCATGGGTTGGGTCATGTATCTCGTCCGTGTTGGGGTAGCTCTCAATTGCGCATTTCGTGAGCTCATGCTCCGTAACGGTGGAAGTTGTCATTCGGGTACCTATACACACAATAGAGAGAACAAAAAGCGTGTGTGCATGGTAGAGGAACACATCATCCATCATGATGTTCCATGTCTTGTGCACATCACCATTAGTGTTAATCAAGATAGTATGAAATGCATGGCGATGGTGCATATGGCAAGAAGGTGCATTCATGGCATGTGGTAACTCATGATCATCAAAAATAGAGAAAGCTATGGGGGCCATCTCATGGACAATGAAATAAGCATTCTTGCATACCAAGCATAAGAAAGAGCAATTGTTCACAATCTTGGATGCAAGGATCATGGAATGGTGTAAACATTTGGGGCAAAGCATGTGGAACATGTTATCATTGTTGTCGACAATCCTATGTAAAGAGCAAGTGTTCATCAAGGGTGTCACAACACAAACATGATCATTATGGCAAGCAAGCGGGGAAAAAGTGAAGCTCTCATAGCATGGCATGGTCATGGTATCACAAGCATTCACTTCCACATGATCAACAATGTTAGCAAGCAAAGCATCGCATGGGAATATGAAAGAAGCATGTGACGTAGCAAATGTATCATCAAGATCATGCATGCACTCATAAGTCATCATGTCCACTAGTGGGATCATGGCATCATCAACACCTATGTTGTTACCTTTGAAGGCCGACTCATTTGAGGTAGGTGTTGTGGAAGTAGGAGGATCCATGTGGTCGACATGTCCATCTTGGAGCAAGCATGGTGAGATATCATCATCTTCATGCACCATGTACATCGTCTCCATGAGCGGGAACTCGTCCTCCGTGGAACCTAGTGCAACATAAGAAGACACAAACGAGGGAGAGGTTAATGTGTTAGCAAATGCGATGTCCTCCATGGACCTATCATCTACCTCTCTCAACTCACTTAGTGTATCACTCATGTCCTCCAAACGGAAACACTCAAACTCACATATGGGGTGGAAGTCACTCAACTCACTATCACTCTCACTCAAGTGGGCTAAGTGGCTCTCATGCTCACATGGGATTGGTACCAACTCATCAATGAAGCATATAGGAGTAGGCTCGACTTTCTCATCTCCATGCGCCTCCTTGGTTGAAGGGAAGTTCCCATGCTCAACCATCTCAACTCCATGCGCCTCCGTAGGTGAAGGGAGAATCCCATGCTCACCATGCTCAACTCCATGCGCCTCCTTAGGTGAAGGGAGAATCCCATGCTCACCATGCTCAACTCCCTCGCCTCCTAAGTCGTCCTCAAGTGGTGGCATCTTGGAGACTTGTGCATTGAGCTCGTCGAAGTAGAGCTTCTTGGCGCTTGGCGTTGTGCATTGCCATGCCATGTGACCCTTTGACTTGCACACCTCACATAGGAGATTGGGACATTCCCGTGGAGGATGGCCTTGTTGCTTGCACTTGTAGCATCGGAGTCCATAGGCGTATGGCGAAGTAGGGGCCATTGTGGTGGTGGCGCAAGAGGTGGAAGTCGCCTCATGAAGAAGGTATGCGCGATGTGCACTTGCCGTCCTTGTAGTGGTGGACACCCTATGATGGTGTTTGTCGCCTTCATGTCGAGGCTCTCGTCGTCGTGCTTCATCACCATGTCTTGATGAGTGTCGTCGAAGATCCTTGGGGGATGTTGGTCGATGGCGATCATGAAGTGGCTTGTGGCGGTGAAGCTCATGTGGTGATGTATGTCGATGTAGACCATGAGGTGGTAGTGGTCGACGACTATCACGAGATGGTGTGAGTCGATGACGGTCCTTGCCATGCCTAGATGATGGATCATGCGACTTGGCATGTTGCTTGCGGTGCCTTGAGGAGCTCGGAGAGGAGTGTCGATGATGACCATGTTGGGGGCGCTCTTGATGCTCCATATGATGTCCTTGATGTCGATGATCTTGTGCATAAGCACTCTCGTGATGGCGCCTTGGGGAGCTCGGAGACCAATGTCGAAGACGATCATGTTGGGGACGCTCTTGATGATCCATGAGATGGTGCCATCGTGGAGGTCCTCGATCTTCATATGTAGCTCCATTGGCCAAGTATGGGTATGTGGGCGCCTCGGCGTTGTTCAAGGTGGAGTCGAGGTGAAGCTCCGCCATGGTGTCGATGTCGTAGTCGTGGCGTTGCTCCACCATGACGTCCATGCTTGATGAGCCATTGTCAATGTAGAGCTCGTCGATGTCGTCCTCAAGGTGGTGCTCCATCATGTCGTCCATGTGGGCGATGCTCGCGGAGCCATAGTCGGTGTAGAGCTCCTCGATGTCGGTCATGTTGGCAATGCTCGCGGAGCCATAGTCGGTGTAGAGCTCCACATGTTCCTCCACATCCGCGGTGCTTGAAGAGGTATCCTCCTCGAAGTGCTCCGTGTACTCCTCCGTATCCTCATCTTCGCTATCCATGTTAGCACGATGGTATGTATATGGTGTATGTTAGTGGAAGAACACTACCTCGCAATCTTACCGTGGTATGATAAGATCGGGGCGATCCAACAAGCCGAGGTCAAAGTCAATTGTATCAGGCACTCACACAAAAACACACGCAAAAGCTAGCAAATATGGTGTTAGGTGAGTGTGGTGGAAAGCCAAAAGACGAAATCTGAAATCAAGTATGTTGTCAAGAGTGGGTGAAATCCAAAAATTCAAATGTCAAAGCGATGATCACTATAAACACGGAAAAGATGTGGAACGCACACACGAGATGAACGGGGTTAGTGCGACCAAGGAATGAGCGGAAAAGTGTAAGAAGCCCTTAAGCAAGGGTGCTCGGTGTTTTGGTTGCAACGGAGAGACAACAAGATTTACACGTGGCCTCTCTTCTCTTATCTCTTTTTTGCTTAAAAGCTTTTTCTCTTTTGTATTTGGTGGCACTTGACACTCTTTTGTATCTATGGTGGCGCTTTGTACACTTTTGTATGTATGATGGCACTTGCACTCTTTTTGTGCTTTTCTATCTTTTTCACGCTCTATGTTAGCGTTAGCTCGCTCTTGCTATCTTGCCACACGAGTTTTGCTTAGAAGCTTGACTCCACACTACACACACACACCTCACAATCGGGGCCACGTGCAATGTCTCGCAACACTAGATAAGCAATGCTCGATAGGATAGATCCAAAAGAAAAGGGGTTACAAGGTGGGGTGCAAGTTATACCTAGATGTTAGGCGGTGTCGGAACACACAACTTGCGATGAAGGCGGTGATGTCAAGAGTACGGTTGCAAGTCCGGGGTGTTGAGGATGTCGTCGCTTGCGTCGGAGCTGCGGGTTAGTTTCACACACAAGGCACTCAAACCGGAACAAGCAAACACAAGTTAGCGGAAGATGGGTCAAAGTAGCTTGGCGGTGGTGGCGGTGGTATGCCGGTGGTGGTGGTGTCGATGCTCTTGCGGATGCGGCGGTGTTTGTTGGGGCCGCGGTGGTGTTTGCCGGTGGTTGGGGATGATGGCGGTGCTTGCCGGCGGAGGAGAGGAGTTGCGGTGGTCGGCGGTGGCGGTGGAGGGGTGGCGCCCGGTCCAGGGGCCGGTTGGGCCGGACCTGGGGCCGGCCTGGCCGGTCACACGGCCGGTCGACCGGGTCCTGGGCTGGCCCGGCCGGTCTGCAACCCGGTTGACCGGATTTCTCAATCGGGACGCAGTTTCTCTCTCCTGTTCTTCACGAAAATCGACCAAATTGACCAAAACGGAGGGGAAACGATGGAATTGGGGGCTAAAAGTTGGGGAGATAGTAGATCAAGCACTCCAACACCAAATCCATGGACCAAAACCACTCAAAACGCAACCAAATCATAGATCGGTCCAAAGGCAAATTAGGGCTATTTTTTGGGGATTTTTTGGAAAAAAAATTTAGAGGGCAAATCCGGTGGGTGGAGGGTCAAATCCGCGGAAACCAAAGGCTGCTGATACCATATGATGAGGTCTAAGGACCCCGTTTGTGGCCCGATCTTGCGGTTGACCCGAAATCCAAAGAGGGATGAGAGGGAGAGCGCGAAGAACACGATGAACACGAAGAACACGAGGAACTCACGCACGCACACTAACCCGATACAATCGATACTTACCCCCGTGGCTCGATGGACCACGCCAATAGAATCAACCCGGGAGAGACGCGAGGTAGAATCCCGGAGCGGAGAGATTGGTGAGGGAGATGAATCTAGGAGTGGGAGAGAGAGTGGGTAGCACTAGAATCTCACACACCAAATCCAATCATCCAACAAGGGTAGCCTTGATACAAAGGGGATGAAACCCTAGGGAGACAAAGCTCATCTTCATGTCTAAGCCTAAATCTTGTCTAAAGAGGTAAGGGGGCGACCTGGGGGCTTATATAGGCATACAAGGCGACCTGGGTCGAAGAGGTACAAGTTGGTGGGTCAAACCCGTGAAATCCGGTCCAGGGGCCGGTCCGACCGGGTCTGGGACCGGGCCATCCGGTCCAAACCGGATTCTGGGCCGGCCGGTGACCGGGCGAGGCTTCCGAAGCCCCGGGACTGCGTCCGGATGGCACAAGCGGAGATTCCGGTCGAAACCGGCCAGGCCGGTCAGGGGCCCGGTCAGACCGGCCCTGGGGCCGGGTGGACCGGCCTGTGGCCCGGTTGACCGGCCCTGGGACCGGCTGGCCTTCCTCCTCTCGCCTCTTCTTCCTCCTCCTTCCTTCTTCCTTCCTTCTTCTTCTTCTTCCTTCTTCCTTGCACCATGGGAGTTCCTCCTCTCCGGTTCCTCGATGATTCTTGTACCTAATGATATGTAGCACACCGATATGAGGTAGCATTCCATCCAAGGTATGGACGAGGTCGGGTGTCGAGAGGAAGGAGTTCACCTTGACACAAATGGTGGGGGTTTGTGTTGTTGGTCCACTTGGGGGACTCCTTGGCCATGCTGTAGCGTCGATGATAGGCGGGGCTGCACTTCTTGGTCTTGAGGCGTAGGTGTCCAAAGGCCACCCCGCATCAGATGTAGTACCTTCCTCCAAAGGAAGGGAACACGAGAATACATCTTCGTCACCGTGTGGTTCGGCTATTCCTAATCGATCTCTTTACTTGTGTTATTTACGTTTGTGATAGTCTTCAGCTCTATCGATTAGTTCTGGTCATACTTTGTTACATCGATTGCTATACTGTACGAGCTGTCCATTCTAATTTATTTTGTCCATTTCTCTTACTTTTTTCTCTAATTTTTTGCATAAGTAAAGATAATAATTTTATTCTCATGTTCTCTTTATTTTACCTTTTTATTTATTTGTATTTATTAAGCCAGTTTCAAGTTGGATTGTGTCATGATTTGTGATAGTACTTATTTTTCTCCGGTTACAAGTAGGGTTGTAAGTTGGACTTTTTACAATTACAAGTGAGGCTGCAACTTAGACTTTTGTGCAGTTGCAAGGCTTTTTATTGTTGCAAGTGGGGTTGCAACTGAGGCTTTCTTCAGCTGCACGTACAAGAGGGTTATAACTGAGACTCTCTCCAGTTACAATTGTGGTTGCAACTGGAAGAAAGTCTCAATTGTAGGTGACATTGCAACTGAGACTTTCTCGAGTTACAAGCTGGGTTGCACCTAGGATAAACTCTTAGTTGCATGTGGGGTTGCAACTAAGACTATCCGAGACTTTTTTTCTGGTTGCAAGTTACAACTGAGAGAAATTAACTGGGCGGAAGTCTTTGTTGGAGGTGTTCCAAGCTTGTATATATTTGATGCATACACACGCGTGTCGTGTTGACTTGATTCTAAATGTTTGGTGCAAACGGTTGAACTCATGCTGTAAAGATGTTATTGCGATGTTGTACTACTACCTTTGACGTTGCGTATGCTGGGTTTGTACTTAGTAAATTGTGCCAAAAAGCCCTATGTTTAGTTGAAAACGAGCGCAGACTTGTTGCCAACATAAAATTTTGTTGCCTATGCATATGCTTAGAGCTAGTGTTGCAAGTTGGATTGTTGGTATGGCGGTCGTATAGCCAGCCCATTAAGGGCATCTCCAACGGGGCGACGCATTTCGGACGCCCAAACGGACGCGTGCGTCAGTCGAAATGGTCGAAATCGTCCGCGCGTCCGTTTGCGTCGGGGGTGGCTCCAGCGGCACGACGCATAATTTTTTCCCATTCATAAAGTCATAATTTACATTAATAAAAAACATAAAAAGACCATAAAGGCGTGGTAAAACTAGGTACTGCCTATTGGTCGTCGTCGCTAACGAGGTCGATGAACTCCGGCGTCGGCCATGGAAGCTGGTACGCCGGTGGTGGAGGAGGTAGGGTAGGCTGCGGCAACTGCGGCCAGGCCGTCGCCTGCGCAGGAGGCTGTGGTGAAGGTGGCCCGGGATCTCAGGCTAGAGCAGCAGCCGTAGCGCGGTCGTTGGAATGCGTCGGCGTGGCCGGAGGAGTCGCCGACCTCCCCTGCAGCAGCGCGGACTCGCGAGACTGCGAGCCCGTCCCACAAAGCAGGCTCGTTGAGTTCGTCGAGCTTGCTGTTGGCCAGTGCCATGGCAATGGCCTCCCCCTCGGTGATGTCCGGAGGCTGGATCTTCGGATCCAGCGCCGGCCCGCCGTCGTCGTGGTCGTACTCTGTGCACTCCACCTGCTCGTCCTCGTCCTCGTCCGCGTCCTGCTGGTCGTTCTCCTCTTCTTCCGCGGTGATCTCGCGGTCGAAGTACTCGAGGTCCCCGAGGTAGCCAGCGCGGCGGCGCGCGTCGAACTCCCACGTCCCGAACGAGTCCAATTGTAGGAGTTGAGCGCGTATGCCGGATCTTCTTGGAGATCCGGCGACAAGATCGCTCGGCGGCGGCGCACCTCGTCCCGGCGCTCTCGGCCCTCGCGCGGCACTGTGGGACCGACAGGCGCCTGGAGTTCAGGTACCAGCCTCCTCCAGGAAGGTTTGCGTACGGCCATGGCACCGGCCGGTTTTCCTCCGAAAGGCGGCGCGCGAGCTCGATGCAGACGTACCGCCCGACCCGTGGCTTCTTGCCGGACCGCGAGCCGCTAGCCTCCTGGTCGTTCTTGATCTTGTGGAACGGCCAGCATTTCTTCCCCATGGCGTCAGTCGGTTGGATAGTGTGGGCTCTGGCAATGGTGTGGTCGGGGAAATGGGCGCCAGCAGCGTCCCTTTAAGAGGCTCGGACGCCATCTCGCCTTCAATGTCCTGCCACTGCGACGCCGCCCAGCTGCGCACGCTCACGGAAGCTGATGCGCGCCATTAACGCGGCCCTGAAAAGGCTGCAGCGCACCGTCCGTAAGTAATTCCGTGGAAGACGAAGCAATTGTGCCCCTGCCAGGCGGGCCCGTGCGAGGGCCGGGCGGACGACCGCTGCGTCCGCGCAGCGTCTGCAGAGAGGCAAACCTGACGCATATTTGAGCCACGTTTGCGTCGCCGCGGACGGCCCGGTCACTATGGGTCGTCCCGCTGGAGGTGATACCAGACGCATTTTCGGCCCGAGCGGACGCAAACGGTCGCTCAACATCCGTTTGCGTCGCCCCGTTGGAGATGACCTAAGGATCATACACCATGTTTAACTCCCGTAGGCAGAATACTTTCGTGCATGCGTGGAATATAAGGTAGCAGTAGTTCACGCATTTTTGTTTATTGCTCGTGAAGATTTCATGTGGTGCGGATCAGGTAAAAATTGTCCGACACGCAAGAGGCTGGCTGATTGGGAGTTGCTGATACCGGTCGTCTCAAATACTGATGTGGATAGAGAAAAGGACATGCACGAGCGATCGGTTGACGACGCAAGAGACGCGATGATCCCGGGAAGATTAGAGACAACATCAAAATCGTTGACTTCTCCGAGACATCATCAGAATTATCGACTTCTCCGGGGCATCATCCAAATCATCAACTCCTCCGGGACATCGTCAAAATCATCGACTTCTCCGTGACATCATCCAAATCATTGACTCCTCCGGGGCATCATCAAAATCATCGACTCCGCTATGACATCATCAAAATCATCAATTCCTCTGTGACATCATCAAAAGCATCCAAATGTTCTCGGAACTCGAAGAAATCTACGGTATTCGACCTTAGCATGTTTACATCCTATACATGACTATTTCATATTTATCTACAGGCTCGGGGGCTACTCCCATCGGGAGCGCTGGTCGCACACCTGATAAAAAGATGGCAGCCTCGTCAACAAAGAAGAATAAACCCGAAGACGTCGGCATCAACATCAAGATCTTCGAGTAGTACAACTTGATTCTATGCGCGGCTACAAGCACCCGCCCATAGACTCGGTGGCTACTCCCATCGGGAGAGCTTCGCGCACCCGATAAAAAGCAACTTCGACTCTACATCAAGCATAAGATTCAACATTCAACAGATGATCAAGACATTCGGACGATGACAACTTTAGTCCCTGCTCGAAGCTTCACTTCGGCCAGACACTCGGGGGCTAGTGATGTGGGCATAACCCTTCGGGTACCCGACATTTCCATACCACAAGGGTATGGAAAAAGGGAAAACTCCATGCAATCTTATATTAAGAATTAACAAAGCATAGCCATAAGTACTTTGACATGATGTTTGAATATTAAATATGGTACCTTGAACAAACAAGATCATCAGTTTTGTCACGTGACGAACATATGATAACGCTGGGACTCCAAGTGCAGAGTGTGCACTTTAGGAATCAATCTTCCCCACAAGTGTGACTCAAGGGTTTATATCAAACTCTCGGGGAATGAGTAAGGAACTTATTCTCCTCCTGTTCTGCTAACAATCTTTCAAAGTAAAATAAAGCCTTGTCTCCCCAAGTCCATCTTGTGGTTGTCAAGCACAAGGTTTCGTGTAAGTAAATGTAACACAAGTAGAAATGAAGTAAATAAAATTAGAAAAAATAAAGTAACTAAGTAAAACAGTAAAAGGGTTGATTTCTTTTGGTGTTTTGGATGCAAATAAGATAATTAAATATTTTTTATTTTTGGATTAAAATATTGCCGCAAGTAAAAAGAAGATAAAAGTGATATAAATGTGTTTTCTTATGATAAAAATTGGACCGGGGTTCATGGGTTCACTTGACTATTCTCTCTTTTAAGTTGTAGCGGACAATAACAATTCATCAATGAGATATGAAGAACAAAACAATAACATGTGAAAAATACGCATTCATATGGGCATCATGTCCTAACATAGAAATGATGCAACACATATCTCTTAGACTCCAGAAGAAAGAAAAAACTTCATGCAATCTTGTATTAAAAATTAGCAGAATATAACCATAAGTACTTTAACATGGCGTTTAAATATCAAATATGCTCTTACTCTTATGATCTCCAACCGTTGTAGATCGAAAACCGTGTTGTAGTGTGAGTGGTACGCCTTTATGCGTTTTGGCATATCCGCTAGTCTTACGATACCTTGGGGCGGCGGAGCTACAACGAGACATATTCATCGCACGCGAGCCCAAATCAGCGAGGTTGGGGCCCGGCCCGAAGATATTGATGGTGAGAGGTTAAAAGTCCATGGACACGTGTTGTTGCACAGGATGATTGGTAGTGTTGCGGGCGTATACGAGGTTTGTTGCGTACGCATGAGTGCCATGATGCAATGGTTCTCTACGCTGCTATAGACGGTTGAAATCCTGTTGAAAAGGTGTTACCCTTCGTATTACGTATGCTTGGTTTGTGCTTCCTAAATTTTGATGCGGGCATATGCTATGGTGCGAGTGTTAAAGCTGAATGGTTAATTATCATGGTGGCTGTACCCGTGTTTCTGATAGTATAATGCAATTATGCAATAGTGGTTTGCGCATCTTCTTTATCGCCAATGAAGATTCTACGTGGTGAGGATCAGATAAAAGTATTCCGGCACGCAAGAGGCTGATCGGGAGTTGCTGATACCGGTCGTCTCAAATCCTGATGTGGATAGAGAAAAGGACAGTCACGAGCGGTCGGTCGACGACGCAAAGAGACTCGATTATCCTGGGAAGATTACATTAGGGAGACGTATGATTCAGCATACCTATGGTTTGGACTGCGCAGGAATCAAACGAAACCCTTTTCCCGACGATGATCGCGTCACCACCTCGATCCGGGCAGAAAGCCGGTCGTCGTTTTCAGCACGGACAAGTCGCCGAACGAGAACCCGGCCCAACAGATAAGCCCTCTCGAGGAGAGAAGCTCCAACCCACCTAGCTCGAAAAATAGAAAAAAAAACTACTATATAATACCTGTATTTGTTACGGATAACTCCACCTGGCAGTTCGCCGCTATAATATCGTCGCCGCTGCCCCGAAACAAAGAAACAAAAACAAACCCCGTTTGTCACTCCACCCGCATCGACTTGCAATTGCAAGTCAAAACGCGAGCAGCGCGTCCAAATTTCTGCAAGCAGAGAGAGGCATAGCGATGGCGCAGGTTGTGGTGGCGGTTGGCGGCGAGGACGTGCTGGCCGGCGAGCTGGTCCCGGCGCTGTCCTCGCTGGAGCCGGTCTACGGCGCGGGGTCGCCGCTCGACGAGGCGCGCCTCCGCTTCGGCCGCCTCGGGGACCGCTTCCGGGACGTCTACGGCGCCCGCCCCGCCCTCTTCGCCCGCTCCCCAGGTCCGTCTCCGTCCACACTCTCCCGCTGCCGGAGTTGGCTAGCGATCTCGGTGCGATTGATTGATTGATTTTGCGGTGTGCGCGTGCAGGGAGGGTGAATCTCATCGGGGAGCACATCGACTACGAGGGCTACTCCGTGCTGCCCATGGCCATCCGCCAGGACATGATCGTCGCCATCCGGAAGGCCGACGGCGCCCAGGTCCGCGTCGCCAATGTCGACGACAAGTACCCCACCTGCGTCTACCCGGCAGACCCCAACCAGGTAAATCAATCCTCCCTCTCCCTGCTCCTCCATGCCCTGCTATCTTACTGGAGTAGATCGGTTTCTGCTCCGGATTCCCGAATATTCCCCTCCATGCACCACGCGCGGCCGTGATTCAAGGAGACGATCGTTATCTGCCAAAAACTAAACAAAAAAGGGGGAGCGTCTTCTTTTCCAGCTGTGCACCGAATTATTATTTTGTTTTCTCCGGGGAAGGAGGAGATAGGGCACGCGATTCTCGTCTCGTTCCTAACTTAGGATGCGGTGGTTGCATTATCACGCTATAAATTCCTAGTTGTAAATTAATTATAACAAGAGGCCCGTGATGCCTGGCATGGACCCGTTGGTCCACTTAGCGGTGTCCTGCCTGTGAACTGAATAATTCGTCTTAGTGCTCGCGCTCTGGCGTGTGGCGCCTCTGCTTGTGCACTTATCGTTCCCCTGCCTCAGATGAGCAATGGGCGGAGCTGACAACTAGTCCTAGGCTGGAGGGGAGCTCAATTTCGATCAGTTTTATGTTACTTTGTCCTGTATTTTTTACCTGACATTTTTTATCACAACACTGAGCGCTGCGGAGGACAGTTGCATGATCAAATTTAGACTTGTCTTTCCAATTATAATGCAGAAATTTTCCAAGCACACAGTAGCTGACTGATGCAGCAAACGCAATGGGCGTTTGTTGATTCAGAGCAAGTGCAGATAAATAAAATAAGTCCGCCATAATTGTGAAACAAAATAAAGTTAAGTGTGTCCTTATTGTATTTAATTCAGTATCATTTGCGATAGATACTGATAGCACCATCCCTTGGGTTGTAGTGGCAGCAGCTATGCTTTTTTCAATGTTGCTATCTGTGATCATCTTCACTTACGACATGATTTCTATGTTTAACTCCTTTGATTCGGTCATTGATTGCTGAGTATTTTGTGGTGCAGGAAATTGACATAAAAAACCACAAGTGGGGCCACTACTTTATGTGTGGGTAAGTTATCTCCATAGCATTCATTTGGTCAACTGCTGCCTAGAAACCTGAACATATCATATATGCTTAATCCCTTGTCTGCAGATACAAGGGAGTATATGAGTACGCTAGGTCAAAAGGGATAGATATGGGTGAACCTGTTGCTCTCGATGTTGTTGTTGATGGCACAGTTCCTCAAGGTACTATTGTGGATTTAGTTATGAGTTCTAATGGTTGGCATGAATGATATATACACCAAAGTTTACCATCAATGTTAGAGTTCCTCAACCCATGCCTGTTGCTCTTATTTAGGATCTGGACTTTCAAGCTCAGCAGCATTTGTTTGTTCGGCAACAATTGCTATCATGGGAATTCTCGGGAAAAATTTCCCAAAGGTACTCCTCACCGCTACTCAAACAGTTCTATTAATGACATTGCCGTCATTAGGTTCATGTGTGAAAAGGCAAATACTTATTATTGGTTTAAGGTGAACTTTGGATTGATTCAAGCTTTTGATGAAGCTTGGGCCTAAGGAATTGTCATGGAAAAATTACCATAATAATAAACAAAAACACTATATAATCATGACACTAGCCTAAGTGATGAACTTTTAATGTTCTGGATAATTGATATCCCCACAAAATTTAAGGCAACGAAATTGTTCCTTGTATTTCAAATGAAATGAAATGTTCTCGTTATAAAAGAAAATGGACATGTTACTGGGATAGTGGTATTGCAACAGATGTGATATGTCTGATTAGTCTAGTATGATAACTCTCAATTGATGCTGAATTACTGTTATTGACATGATTTCCAATGGAATCTTAACTACGAGTTTCCAGAATAGCTTCCATAAACAAGGTTGTGGCGGATCTTTTCATTCCTAATTGTTCCATTAAAATCATGCAGAAAGAAGTTGCTCAATTCACTTGTCAATCTGAGCGCCATATTGGGACACAGTCCGGGGGAATGGATCAGGTAATGGCCCCATCTGTAACTGTTTAAGTACTATTCAGGTTTATTTCCCCTTTTTGTTTTGTTTAAACTGTTTATAAGTGAATTCATTGTAGTTTCATAAATGCCTTCTATGGAGCTAGCTTTTGGACATGATAGTGTTTGGATGTATGTAGACACTCCTGTGCAGTCCTGGTAGCAGATTACTAAGTTTGGTGTGCTTTATTCTTTGTATGTCATGCCTTCATGCAAAAATGTCATGCTTTCATGCAAAAAAAAAAAAGTGATTCCAAGGATTGTGTTAGGATGTTCGTTATTATTCAGTTAAACTAGCAAAACTCAATGTATGGCTTCATGCAGTGTTCATACTGTTTAAGGTGCTTTAGATCCCGTTTTGTTAGTTTTAATTACTTCATTTTTCTTCATACAGTTGACCTTGTACTCTTTTTAACATTTTACTCTACTTTTTCCAGGCTATATCTATCATGGCCAAACCTGGATTCGCTGAGCTGATAGATTTCAATCCAATCAAAGCAACCGATGTTCAACTACCTTCAGGTGGTACATTTGTGATTGCCCACTGTTTGGCAGAGTCCAAGAAAGCAGAGACAGCTGCTACAAATTACAACAATCGTGTTGTGGAGTGTCGCTTGGCTGCGGTAAGAGATTCTTTGGTTTCAGACTGAGCATGTGAAATTGTGCACGATGGATTTCCACACACTTATATAGAATTTCTAGAGAATATTTTCTGCTACTCTTTCCGATTCACATTAATTGACTCAACTTTGTCTAGATATATATGTATCTAGTCAACAAACGCATCGTATCTAGGCAAAGTTGAGTCAATTAATTTGAATGGAGGGAGTATTTCAGTTTTATTTTGGAATTTGAGCAACAACAATGGAGGGTATTCATCTTCATCTTTGATTTATGGAGCTAATATTTTTTGTCTTCTGTGCTTCTTGCAGATTGTTCTTGCCATCAAACTAGGGATGGACACAAATAAAGCTCTTTCATCAGTTACCACCCTCTCTGATGTTGAGGGTTTATGTGTCACCTATGCCGGCAAAGAAGGTTCTTCTGACCCTGGAGTCGCCGTGAAGGTACAGAACTTCACCAAGAATTTAGGCTATCTATGAAATAAAGTAATTTTTGTACGAACAATATGTGTCCTGCTTCCATCCTCTGTCCAGTCCTTAAAAAGGTAGATATTGGTTGCTTTGATTTGCATGGGTATGCAACAGCCGACATTGCTATGTTGCAGCAAAAAATTTTTTTTACCAGGCTATGTCATTGCAATAATCACTGCATCCTCTTGTTTTTGTTTCTGCGGAGGATAAGAAATCCTTCTATGTTTCGTACACATAATTTCCAGAAGAAAAACAATGCTTTGCAACAGTAAAATTTTCATAAGCTCCGTCTTACCATGTGCTTATGTGATTGTTGGGCAACTTTGCAGAACCTATTGCATGAGGAACCATATACAACTGAGGAAATAGAGAAAATTACAAGTCAAAGCCTGGCATCCGTCTTCAAGAGCTCTCAAACTTCCTTGGATGTTTTGAGAGCTGCAAAGCATTTCAAGTTATTTCAGGTGATTTTTTCATTTCCTTGCTATGTATTTTCTTACAGGCATTCATGAAGATGCATATACTCTATTTAGATCCCACTAATTTGGAAACTTAGAATTTTCACCACCGTCAACTTATGTTGTCTTCCAAGTCAGCACTATTGATCGGCCTAAAAAAAAGTCAGCACTATTGATCATTTCGCTTTAGTCTAATCCCCTCCATTACACATGATATTTTCACGAGTCTAGCACACTTCAGTTAATTTTATTTTACGAGGAATACTTCAGTTAATTTTCACTTCGGCCTCATGTAACTGAAGTATTTGATCTTACATGATGCTATTACAACTTGCTCTAACTTCCATACGTGGGCTTATATTTCAGCGTGCCTTTCATGTGTACTCGGAAGCAAGGCGGGTGTACGCGTTTAGGGATACAGTGTTATCAAAACTCAGGTGGGTAAACTCATTTTCTTGCGGGCAAACTCATTTAATTCAATTCACCATGTATGATCTGCTTGTTTTCCTTGGCTTTCTTTTACTCTGCGTATAGAATTCAGTATGTAAAGAGCTTTGATCCGTCATACACATACCACTGTTTCCCTTCCAAATTCACTAATCTGACACTTACCGTTATTTGCTTGCAGTGAGGAAGATATGCTTAAAAAGCTTGGTGATCTTATGAACGATAGCCATTATAGCTGTAGTGTGCTATATGAGTGCAGGTACCCTTTTTGTTTAATTATTGTAAATAAAATCCACAGATACTTCTGTTTTATGGAACAGTATCTGATTTTCCTTTTCAAAGAAATGAGCATACTGATACTGATATATTCCACTTCATTAGCTGTCCTGAGTTGGAAGAGCTCGTGAAGATATGTCGGGACAACGGGGCACTCGGAGCACGGCTTACAGGAGCCGGGTGGGGCGGCTGTGCAGTTGCCTTGGTCAAGGAGGGCATAGTCCCTCAGTTCATTCTCAATTTGAAGGTACACTGAATTCATCAGCTGTTGAACTAGTGGCATTATGTAAACTGGTGGCAAATGCCCAGTGCTGTAACGACATGAATCATTTTTATTCTTGCAGGAGAAGTACTACAAATCAAGGATTGACCGGGGAGTTATCAAGCAGAGCGATCTCGGGCTGTACGTGTTCGCGTCGAAGCCGTCGAGTGGCGCATCCATATTGAAGTTGTAAACATGCCACCTTCCTGGTTTCGTCACCTGTACATTACATGGACACATACTCGCCTACAACTTATATATTGATACGGATGCAATAAAGAGGTGCTCGCGTTCCCGAATGTAAAATATACAATGTACCTTATGAGCAATGTGACTATGGCGTAACCTACATGCTCTCGTCCCAAACGGCCCTTGACGCAGGCTTAGACCTTTAGATGGAACGAGAGCATAGTTAGTAGTTACACTATTGATTGAGTCCAGATCCTGTACGTAGGCTTTGATTTCACTACGTTTGCATCCTCGATTTTAAGATCTTCGCCGTCGATCTTCGCCGTCCTATCTGACAAAATGTCATGTTATTATCAGTTTCAGGCCTTGTTTGATGCTAGTGTTTTAGTGGGGATAATACTCTAAAGTATTGGGTTGAATCTCTGCTGTCACCCAATCTCCACAAAACCTCATCCTCAATCTACTAGAGGTAGAGTAGTGGGGATTAAAAAAATTACATTTAAATTAGGGGAAAACCTGGAGATAAGTGGGGATTAAATTCACTCATACTCTAGCATCAAATATGCGTTGGGAATAAGTAGGGATTTGAAGTTTAGAACGGATTTTATTATCCTCGCTAATCCCCACTAAAACTCTAGTACCAAACAAACCCTTTCTTGAATCCGGTTACCATTTCTTCCATCATTCGGGCCTCCTCAAGAAGAAACCTACGACTCCTCAAAGTTGGCACTGCAATCCGTCTCCAAGTTCGTGTCCTCATTCTCTTTCACTCGTTGCCACTTTTCTTGTTTCCTATTGTCGGCCAACTACATCTCCAATTGCAAAACTTGAACCGCTGTCTCCTGACTCCTATCATGCATTTCATCAACTCGTCGAAATTCCATGCCCACAACCTCGGCACATCTCTCCACACTATCCTTTGACATCATCCTTCCATCCGCCCCTCCTTTATCCCGGGAGTTGAACTCTGACCTTCCTTAGTATCTTCATCATTATCTTCATTCTTCAAAGAGGACAAGGTACTTGACCTCGGTCTCTTTGTGCTCAACCAATTTCCAACAATGCGGAGGAATGCTTCAGCGCGAGTGGCGGAAGACCAGATTGGTGGTCTTTTCCGCAAAAGGAAAAAACAGACAAGTCAACACAAACCACCAAACCTGGCCACAACCACAACAACTACCGATGAGCACCTCGTTTGCCACCGGTCATTGACGATGTGGAGAATAGGCCAGGAAACGCCCTGGAGAACACCGACCCTGTAGCCACAATGCACCCCCACCGCATAGAGGTCAACACCAGATGGATCCGCATTCCCCCAACCACCAGCCCAAACACTCGGAGCGCCATCTTCATCCAAACGCTTTGACGATGCTCACCGCGCAACCCCATACATCCCCTCACAGTTCTTCGTGCTAGTATTATGTAAGAATCCGCGAAAGAATCTACGAACGGGGACGCCATGCACATGCAGAATGTACGAGGTGCTCATATGTTTTGAGACTCTTTGACTTGTTAGTTGATACTGTGCATATACGGTTTGGTCAAAGTCAAACATTGCAATATTTGACTAACTATATAGAAAATGGCAACATCAATAATATCAAATAAATATTGTTAATATCATAATAAAATATACTTTCATATAGTATCAATTATCAAATAAGTATTGATGAAATATATTTAGTTAAATCCAATGGATCTTAATTCTATCTTTACCAAGGCGTGCATGTTTCTTTCAAAGTTCTAACAGAACACTACATATCGGTGTACCTTTTTGAAAAAGAAAAAAAAGCAGACAAGCCAATATAAATCGCCAGATCCAGCCATGAACACATCAAACCACCGATGAGCACCCCAAATCAGTGAAATTCCCTCGCAACAATTGTTTCATGGACTTCATCTGCTACTCATCACTTCGGACACGATCATTGACGATGTGGAGAATAGTCCGTCTTTAGCAACGCCGAACAAGGATCCATAGAGCTCCTCGGCCACATAAAGGATGACACCTGATGGATCCGCCTACTACCAACCACTAGCCCAGGGCCCGTAGAACCGTCTTCATCCAAATGTTGTTATTTTCAAGAATCAGGTCCGAACTTACGCTGAAGTGCTCCTACGGTATGAGACTCCTCAACTTGTTAGTTGATACTCCTATTTCATATTACCCTGCATATAAGATTTGATTAAAATTGAAAGTTGAAAAGCTTGACTAATTATATAGGAAAGAGTCTCAATGTCCATAATATCAAATCAATATTTTTAAATTAAAATAAAATATATTTTTATATACTCCCTCTGTTTCTGAAAAAACTTCTCGACTTTCTCTAGATTTGGATGTATATAGACACATTTTAGTTATAGGTACATGTGTATCTATAAAAAAATTGAGAAGCTTTTTTTTGGGGGGACGGAGGGAGTAATATACATTTGGTACCGTATATGTTACTCCCTCCACTCCATTATTCTTGTCCTGGTTTCAGTTCAAATTTAAACCACAAGCACAACAAAAATTGTTAAACTAAGTGAGCAATATTTTTGTCCTATATATTTGGTCAAACATTATAA
This sequence comes from Lolium perenne, assembly GCF_019359855.2. Lineage (NCBI taxonomy): Eukaryota > Viridiplantae > Streptophyta > Magnoliopsida > Poales > Poaceae > Lolium > Lolium perenne. The sequence goes on along the minus strand of NC_067247.2, from coordinate 25,145,326 downwards.
AGTTTGACTTCGACTAAACCTACCACGGGAGTATTATCCAGAGCCCAACCCTAGGTCGGTCCTACGTGCTACTTCGAGCATCAGTGCTCGCTCCATCCATAAGCCTGGACGACGTCATCGCTGACAAGTGACAGGTGGAGCCTCAACTTCACACTAGCTTCGTCCGTCCGTGCTGCCTGCCTCTCGACATCCATCCACCTTCCTTTGCTGCTGCCTCTCAAGTCTGAACCAGATCCCAAACCCTAGCTGCTGTGCTACCTCCCTCTCCACCCGGCCTCCAGATCCCCAGCTCCCTCCCCTCGCTCCGCGCCGGCGACGAATCATGCGGATCCGCAGGTGCGCCTCCCGGCTGCTCGGTTCCGCCGCCTCCTCCGCGTCCGCCCCCGCGCTGCCCCGATTCGAGCTGCCCCCGCCCTCGCCGCCGGCAGCCCAGGAATCCCACGCCGGCCTCGTGGCGGCGACGGGGACCTCCGCCTCCCCTCTCGTGCCCTGCGAGCTCAGCTTGTCGCCGTGGGACCTCATCGACCAGCTCCACCCCTCGGATCCCCAGGTAATTAGTTAATTACCTACCCGCCCCCTCGCTAGCTCCACGCTCTTCTTTGCCTGCCATGTCCGCAGCTTGTGATTTGCCTCTAGTATTTGCGCATTTCCGCGCCGCTGCTTGTACCTGTACGTATAGCTTTCTCTGCCGTGGTTTCACTTTGGTTGCTGCTGCACGCGCGCTTGTTAGGGTTCCCGGCGTTTGCTTGCTTGCTTCAGGACGTCCACAGGGACTAGGGGAGTCGTGTCGAGGTCTAGGGCGCGTTAGCACAGTAATTATCGCCGGGTGGTGCCTCCTCTAGCCGCTCTAGGGTCCAATCGCCGGCGCGTTAATTTGCTTCTTCCCTCTCAGTAATGTGTGGTGCGGCGGCTGGGATTGACATTGCGGGCGATAACGGCGGCAAGGCCGTACATGTAACGATACCTACATACATGACACACCCACCATTTCAGCACAATAGGTTGGCACTACGTACGGACTGCTGACCCGCTTTTATTTCCCGAATTTCCTTCTCGTTCAGGAGGAGAAAATCTTCTTCGAGACTTACTTGGTGGCTGTGGCGTGGCGAGCTAGCTGGCTCTTCCAACCCAGCATGCCTACCGCCGGCTCCATCAAGGAAGAGGAGCAGCAGGAGGAGGACATGGCCGCCCGTGTCATCTTTGGACTGCAAGTCTGTAAGAAGAACACTGTGAGAAAGAAGGCGAGAAAGATGAAGCCCAATATGACTAAGGAGAAGATTAAGGCAGAGGCGAGCGACGCCACCGCAGGACCAGAAACACCATTGTGGACATGCAAGAAGAACGTTAACGGTGCCAAGAGGTGGACTTGCTGGCGGCCAGTGAGCCAACCCAACTCCTTCTGCTCCTACCACTCCGATCAGAAGCCAAAACGGAAGAGAGCCACTGATGTGGAGGAGGGATTCTACTATTACACTGGTTTCGGCCCGTCACGCAGCAAGCGGCACCGGATATCAAACAGCAGCGACGGCATGCCGGCGGAGCCTCAACCTGCTAGACAAAAAGAAGAGGCACCGGCCAAAGAGGAAATGCACATTGATTCTAGTCCGCGTCAGGCCCAAGCTGATGGTGCAGACCATCAAGCGGCACCACCAGTGCACATGGACGAGCCTATGAGCGACGACGGCACTGCCGGGATCGCGGGCTTGGACGAGGAGAGCAGCGATGACGATGTGATCAAATCCCGCGAAATCAAGTCGAAGAGCCCGTTGAAGAAGAGGTGGAGGAAGCCTGTAAAGGCCCGGTCGCTCAAGTCACTGATGTATTCATAGCTAGGACTCGGGTCTTCGTGGCTGCAGAGAGGCTCGGTTCGGCTTAGCAACTAGCTCAACTTAGTTTGTTCCCAGTTTTGGCGTGGAGTTCCCGTACGATTTGACAAACTGTATGTCGGTATGTACGTTTTGGATTTATTGATGTTGTAACTGCCGTACGTGCTAGCTGACGTACTGGCCGTTAGAAACAGCTATTAATTTAATTTTCTGCTGTATGTCATCGTGATGGAGAGATCGATCAATGCAACCATTGTTTTGATGCGGGTGGTTTAATTATCAGTCACACGTGTCTGCACGCACGTAGAGTGGAGGAGGGAGCACTCACCTGAGTTAATTAGTCCGAACATTCGTGTGTACAATACAATGTACCTACCGGACTATCATGTACTATGCCTAATACATACTCGGTCTTGCATCAATCTCGGTATCTTGTTATTTTTAGAAGGAAAAAATAAGTCTTTGTTCCGTTCTTAAGAAGTACCACAATAGTCAAGTACAACTAAGGACCTGTTTTTTGTGTGAACCATTTCATTTTATAATGATGAGCGGTCGTTTCTTGACATGCTAGGACTGCCAATGTTGGTGGGTCAATAATGCGAGCAAATACGATAGTCGGGGCACCAAAAAATAGGCCATGTGTGTCCCGGTAGCTAAAGCTCCGAAAGGAAACCTACCATAAAAGCCATGTCCCGGAAATGATAGCCTTGCACCACTCCATCCTGATTGCTCGAATGGTAACAACCACTTCGTTCAAGTCTTCATAGCTTAGACAATCAATTTGGAGGAAGATCCAAGCCTTTGCTTTTTGACATTGGATAACACATAGATGTTCAGGTATCTCTTCATCGCGACTTGCCAAGACGCACCTTGCCACCGAGCAATTGAGAGAAAAGAAATGATGGTTTCCCATGGATGAAATGTTGCAAACTTTGAGTATTGTTGTGGTGCGGCTAATCTTCATACAAGCAGCCAAGTTTAGCTATAAAATGTGTTGTTCCTAGTAGAACACAAACATTTTTTTACCTCCATCAATCCATGAGCCAAGTCCACTTGTGTAGAGTGGTCTCTACCTCTCCCACATGATCGCATTCACCCCTCTCCTTCTTTGAGCTAATCAATGAACCATCAACTAACTAATACTCTTGAATCAACCATCTAGCTAGTTGTTTAGTGGGTTAAAAGATCAAAGACAACAAAAACTCAAGGTAGGAGACACCAGTATGGATACTACCATCTTTCAGAGAATGGCTTGAAAAAGAAAAAAACAACATTAAGCTAAATCAACATAAAGAGGTCATTCAATGTCGACATTACCTCAAAAAGTACATTAGCAATTAGATTTTTATTTTTGGATATCAGGGCTCAAGCTCACAAATGGACCCCCTTAGTACTTAGGTCTACGTATGGTTTGATAGAATATAAAAGCATGAAAAATTCTTTAACCATGGAGGACCTAAAGATTGTTGTATTTGGAATTCCAATATAGGCAAACAAGTTGCCCATGATGGACTTTGTGTTAGATAATTCTTCATAAGTACTGGGGAAATAGCCAAAGATGATTAGTTTTGTCTGTTGTAAATTTTATGAAAATAAATTGGACATTACTCAGTTATGAGGTGTTAGTTCCTAAATGGAAGATCTTAATATGATATAAATGCACAACAATTTATCTCCTTGATGTAGTGTTTAAAATTGCCACCAATTTTTTTTTGATAAACATGTTAATCAGTATTATATGGGATAATAAGGGCACCCCACATTGCCTTTGTTAAATACATGTATTTGCTGGAAGAAGGGGAGAAGGTGACATGAATTCCCGATTGAGATGCATGTTAAAAAGAAATCTACAATCCTCCTCAAACTTGAGTTTGCGAAGGACTTTGATACGTTCAAATGAACATTCCTTCTCATAGCTCTTAACATCCAAAGATGAGTGGGCTGTGTGAATAATTACTAGTGGAAAAGTAGGCATAAATGTAATGGAGCAGAGCCTCTACTTTTATACACATGCAGCGATAATATTTAAATGATAACACCTTTCACCACTCCTTAATTTGACTTTTTAGTTATCATACATCAAATTCTAATTTGTATGGCACTAAAACAGGAAGTTATTAAATCACTGAGCTCCACATGTGGTTGACTTGGGGCTTGCATTCTATTAATATTCAAATACCACCATCCTCTTGCAAAATGATGGGGAACATGCTAGAAATGTAAAATTCATGTTATATATGTCTCATCAAATGCTAAGATTAAAATTTTAATATTACGAATAGTGAAAAAGTTCTTGTGATATAAAGACAAGAACTGTAGAGCTTATGCCCCACAATATTTTATTAAGAATAAAACACTGTACAAAAATTTATAAAGGAAAGAAAAAGAGCATTCTAATCAGAGAATCAATCCATCCTAATACTGTTGTGTTTGCAGATATTTAGGAGATCCTTAAATGTTAGGTGGGAAAATTTCTTATGAAATACATGTTTTTGAAGATCCTGAAAGTAGGAAAGCCTCCCACTATGTTTTTGTTTCATTAAAAAGACACATGCTCCACCTTGCAACACCCTAAAGATAATATGTAAAGGAATAATGAAGGAATGCAAAGTATTCTTAGTCCTATTGACTAGGAGCTGAAAATCTAGGCTTGACCTGACCTTCCATGCCTCGTGTCAGGATTGATGCCTTCAAAAAACCGATTGTTTCTCTCTTTCCATATGTTCAAGGATTCTAGCATAAAAAATTCATAAACATGAGCTTTCCCAAGGCCTCCTTAGTCTGCTAAATAATAGTCAGTCTATCACCATGCATCTACCACTGAATGCCAATCTTGTGCCAACAACTCTTACTGAAGCTACAATAAAATAATAAATTCTCAAGAGTTTCTTCAGGTGGACTATCACAAAGCATATAATTGAAATTTGACCGAATATGTAGTGTCTCCTTTTGAGCATATTCCTTGTATTTAACCAAGTGATTTTTATTCTTGTTCTTATCCCTGCTCCAAATAAAACATGACCCAATCATGTCCACTTTATGTTTAATACCGACTGGTAACCTATAAAAGGATAACATGTATAAAAGAATGCTGGTCAAGCAAGAGGTAATTAAAGTGGATCTCCCACTAATAACTAGATTCTTTCCTTGCCAACAACTCAATTTGTTTTCATGCTTTTTTCAGGACAGGTTTCCAGTCTTTTAAGCCAAGTCAGTTTTCATCAATGTGAATTCTCAGGTATTTCATAGGACATACACCAGATTTGCTTGTAAAAATATCCTCAAAATCCATTGACATATTCTTTGCATCTCCCAGTCATATAACCTCACTTTTGTGAAAGTTTACTTTCAAGCCCAAGATTTGCTCAAAAAGGCATAAAATGAATTTAAGTTCCCGACTTGCTCTAAATCATCTTCCAGTAGAAGAATCGTGCCGTCTGCATGCTGTAGAATCGACACTCCATTGTCTACTAGTCTAGATGCAAGTCCTTTTAAAGTCCCACTATTAACGGCTCTCTTAATCATAATGGCCAAAGCATCCTCAGCTGGGTCAAATAGTAGAGGAGAAAGTGGATCTCCCTAGCTTAGTCTTTGATGCATGCGGAAATAAGGACCAATATCATCATTCACTCTCATTGCCACTTTCCCCCCTTTTATAGTGTTCATGAGCAAGTCACTCCAGCCATGCGGGAAACCTTTCAACTCATGAATTTGTAAAATTACTTCATCAAAAGCTTGTTCAAAATTAGTTTTGAAAAGAACTCTAGGATATTTTTTATATGCATCTCATTTAAAATTTCATACATTAACACCACACCCTCTAAAATATATCCCCCTTCAAGAAAAGCAGTTTGCGAGATTTTAATAAGTTTCTAGATAATCTCAACTAATCTATTGACAAGAACTTTCGTGAAATTTTTGAAGATCACATTCATAAGAAAGATGGATTTGTATTTCTGGATGCAGTCAACGTCCTTCCCCTTAGGGATAAGAGTGACCACACCATATTTGAATCTTGCAATATCCAAATTTGGTATTTAACCAACATATATGGGCCAGATCACAATGAAAATAGAGAAGATTTCTTTAATTGGATGGCTGAATTGGATTCCTCTTCTTTCCAATACTAGATGATTCTTGGTGATTTTAATCTGATGAGAAACCCAAATGACAGAAATAGAATTGGTGGGGAAACAAACAATATGCTCCTCTTCAGCACTGTTATTTAAGCACATGATTTGAGATCTTATACATGGAGCAACATGCAACACTCTCCACTTCTTGAAAAACTTGATTGGGATTTCACCTCTGCTGCTTGGACATCTGGATTCCCCAATACACTATCATTCCCTCTATCTGGATTGGGATCTGATCATATTCTCATCCACGTGCAAATTGGAACTGATATACCCAGGGAAAGTATTTTTAGGTTTGAAAATTATTGGATTGATTTTGATGGATTACATGACACTGTCAATAAATATTGGGCCTCCTCGGAATATAAAAGCGACTCTACTCTTATGCTAAATGGGAAATGCTAGAAACTTAGATATGGGCAGAAGAAATGGAGCAAAAATATTTCTAATCTGGGCAACATTTACAAAATGTAATTTTACCCTTGCACTTATTGATGGGTTGGAGAAACAAAGATGTCTATCTATTGCAGAATTTTTTTCCAAAGAATTCTGCAAGAGCACACAAGAAAACTGATAGAAGCCAAAAGAATATACTGGAAAAATAGAGCAAAAATCAGATGGGCAACTCTGGGTGATGAGAATACAAGATATTTCCACACTATTGCAACAAAGAGCTATAGGAGAAATCTTATTACATCCATTAAAGAAAATGATGGAACTCTGATTTACAATCATGATCACAAAGCTGCTATTATATGTGAATCATAGAAGGAAATACTTAGTGTAAGTGAAATGCTCAAATGGCTATCCAATTGGAAAGAATTATACATCCCACTTAGCTTGCACACCTTGATGCCCCTTTTACTAAATAAGAAATTGATTCTGTGGTAAAGGGATTTTTCTGCAGATAAAGCACCTGGACCAGATGGTTTCAATGGAATTCCTCAAAAAATGCTTGTCAGTAATCAGAGAAGATTTCTACGAACTTATAGAAGACTTCTACAATGAGAAAATCAACTTGGAGAGTGTCAATACTGCTTTCATCAATCTCATCCCCAAGGTAGCAGATCCTAAAAATATGAATGATTACAAGCCTATTTTCCTTGTAAGTCTTCCCCGCAAGGTTATTACCAAGCTAATGGATAATAGAATGCAGAAGGAGATTATCCAAATGATCCACCAGAACCAGTATGGATTTATTAAAGGAAGAAACATTCAAGATTGCTTAGGCTGGGCCTTTGAATACTTACATATATGTCACCTATCTAAAAGGCCCATTATCAGCTTGAAAATTGATTTTGAGAAGGCATTTGACAAAGTTGGTTATAATGCCATCATTGCCATGCTTAGAGCAAGAGGTTTTGGACAAAAATGGGTCAAACTTATCTCCAATATAATTCACTCAACTTTAATTTCAGTTCTCTCCTTAATGGGGTACCAGGAAAGTAAATAATTTGCAAAAGAGGAGTAAGACAAGGGGACCCACTGTCACCAATCCTATTTGTTAATACTGCTGATTTACTACAAAGTGCTATTAATGATGCTTTGTAGAATGGGATTATTAATCTCCCAATCTTGGATGATTTTGGATAGAAATACCCAATTGTTTAGTATGCAGATGGCACCCTCATGATTATGCCAGCTAACAGTGGAAAACTTATTCACTTAAAGGAAATTTTGCAAACTTTCAGTCAATCCACTGGACCTCATGTAAATTTTCACAAAACCACACTTGTGCCTATCAATATTGACTGTGGTAGAGCTAATGAACTGGCTAATATTTTTGGATGCAAAATAGAAAGCTTGCCCTTTGCTTATTTGGGATTAGCACTGGGTACCACAAGGCCTTCTGTTTCTGATCTTATACCCATGGTCTCTAGAATTGATAAAAACCTATCTGGCATATCAACTCTTATGTCCTATACTGACAAACTAACACTCCTGAACTCTGTGATTCAATCATTACCCATGTATGCAATGTGCTCATTCAAGGTACCAATAACTATCTTTGTCCACTTTGAAATAAGTGGGAGGCAATTCCTTTGGTCTGACAGAGAAAATAAAATCCAAGGAAAGTGCCTTGCAAGCTCGGATATGGTGTGCAAACCAAAAGATCAAGGTGGGTTAAAAATCCTTAATCTTAGACTACAAAACCAAGCTCTCCTTATGAAGAATTTGCATAAATTCTACAATCATGTAGATATTCCATGGGTTAATTTGATCTGGCATGCATATTATTGTAATAGAGGCACTCATCAATCCATCATCACAAAGGATTATTTCTGGTGGAAAGATTGTATGGCACTTCAGGGCAAATATAAAGAAATTACATTTGTGGAATTCAAAATGGAAAATCACTCATCCTATGGAAGGATAATTGGAAGAGTGGCATAAGACAAGATATTTACCCACACCTACATTCTTTTGCCAGAAGCCAAAATATTACCATAGGCTATAGAGGCAAGCAATGACAATATATATGATATGTTTCACCTTCCTCTCAGTACTATTGCACATGAAGAGCTCCATAATGTGGAACATGAATTCTTGGATCTAAGTATCACCGATGAACATGACATTTGGACGTTTAACTGGGCAGTAACTTTTCCACAAAGAAGGTATACATAGATCTTATTGGCAATCATGAAACTTCAACCAGTATATCTGCAATATGGAAAGCATGCAGTATACCAAGGAACAAATTCTTTGCATGGTTATTACTTCATGGAAGATTAAATACAAAAGAAATGATGAAGCACCAGAATTTCTATGTTGAATTCTCTGAATGCATACTCTGTGATACTTGCACAGAAGAAACCAATATGCATCTCTTCTTTGAGTGCTCTTTTAGTCAGATTTTTTTGGTGGGCCCTTGGACTTGAATGGAATGTGGATATGAACATACACCAGATGATAGATGAAGCAAAACAGAGAATGTCATTGGACATTATCATGGAAATTATGATTGCTGGATGCTGGAGCATATGGGATCAAAGAAATGATGCTATTTTCAATGCCAATATTCAAAGATGTATTATCAGATTCAAATCCACTTTTATTCTTACAATGCATAGAGCTAACCCCGCTTCTTAAAGAAGGGATGCAATTTTGCACTGATACTCGATCTATGAGTGTGTAATAGGTACTACCCATTGTATATATCCCATCCATTATTAATAGAAAATGATATAGTAGAGAGACTTTTCCTACTATATTTGTGTCAAAAAATGTCCAAATTTCTAGCATAGAATTTATCGAACATAGATTTGATATCACTTTTAACCAGCTCCCTTTTTTTGGTAAAATTCCGCATTGAAGCCATCCGGGCCTGCTGCTTTATTTGGCTCCATGCCAAACACAACTTCCTTGATTTCTTCCGGCGAGAATTGTTCCAGCAAAGATTTTTGGTCATCATTAGAAATTTATCCACCCCTTCATGGTCTAGAGATATCTAGGATATTTCAGATTCCCAAAAAGTGTTTTATCAAACTCTGTAATGTATTTGGTTAAGTTTTGTTGCCCTTCAATCACACCCTCTGCTTGGTTTAATCTAACAATAATTTTTTTCCTTCGGCATCCATTTCCTTTTTGATGGTATTATTTTGAATTAATGTCTCCTTCTTTTAATTCAAGTTCCTCCGCCCTCTGAATCCATTTAACTTCTTCCTCTTTGATTAGCGGTCTCAGTTGTTGCTGCAGCTAGATTTGAGTTACTCAATTTTCAGTAGTCAACCATCAAGCTCACTCAGTCTATCTAGCTTGTCTATTTCCTCTAAAAGGTTATTTTTTAATTTTGTGTTTTTTTCCTTTAACATTTATGTTCCATCCTTGCAGCTTTTGCCTCATGTTTCTCACCCGATTTTTCCATACTTCTTGAATATTCCTACCTCTAAACTGCTTATTCCACTCACTAGCAATTATTTGCTTTAGATCAGGCCTTAGAAACCAAAAAATTTAAAATCTGAAGATTGTTGGGTGCTTAAGCTTTTCTCCCGTTCTCAACAACATCAGGGTATGATCAGAAAGCTCTCGATTTAATGCTGACACCGAAAATAGTTAGTATTTTTTCCTCCCAGACCAATAATTCATAAGTAGTGTTGTCTTATGATTATTTGACCAGGTGCATTTTCTATCACTAAGAGAAATTTACATCAGTTCCTCCTAAGCTATAATAGAATTAAAAAGCATACTCCATTTGTTATAACCACCCGATTTGTTCTTGTCACTCTCTCTCCTAGTTAGGTTGAAATCCCCAACAATTAGCATATGCAATTTTGGTTTATTCATGAACTGAGCCAGTTCAGTCAAAAAAGCAATTTTACCAGATTATTGGGCATCGCCATAAAATATGATTAGATTCTAACAAAACTCACTGATTTTGTTACTGAGCTTAATTCTAATACAGTGAGTTCCTATTTCTTTCTCTCTCTCACTTGGAGGGAGTTTTCATTGGTGCCAACCAAAATACTCCCTGATCTACCTCTGGATGGGATACTTGTCTAATTAAAATCAAAGGTTCCCACAGAGAGAATTTAGAAAACTCTCTAGGTACTCTTGCATAATAGTCTCTAGTATCCCAATGAAATCTAGTGAGGAATTAATGGTGGTGTCACGTATAAAATCCCTTTTATTTACATATCTAACTCCACGACCATTCCAAATGAAACCAGTCAGGATTCCTTTTTTATTTTCCTCCTCTTCAACACAGTTCTTACAAGAGTTTTTGTAGATAAAGCTTCATTTGAAGGGTTTCTCACGAAATCTCCAACCAGAGCATGCAATTCAGGTGGGAAACAATCTGTGTTTGCATCCTCATTGTTATTACCAGTAGAAACCAAAACCAATAGCTCTCGAAGAATTGCGTCTACTACAACTAACTATAGTATCACATCTTCAGACTCCACGGCGGGTACTTTTTATTTTTTTACTTTGATGAAATATATTTAATCTAGCTTGCTCTTGCGCTCTCTTAAGTTTCAGATTGTTCTCTACCATGTCAACCGAGATACCCAAACTAACACCGACCTTTTCCGCTAGACTAAGCAAAGAAGTATCATCAATATTCAAAATGGTAGGGACAGTTTGTGCCATGCCTTCGGATGGGTCCAGGTTCCAGGCAGCAGCAAGGTTCTTAGCTCTGTCCATCACCGGTATGTCCTCATTTTTTTATTTGCCAACCCCCCACTACATCTGAGTGTCTCCTCCTCTGCTAAGCCATCTTCTCCATTCCTTTCTTCATATACTTCATAATCTTCATCCTCGCCCATATCGTCATTAGATAATTTCACCTTATCAGCTTCTCCGCTATCACCAACCTTAGTAAGAGCTTCGATTCTATCTCCAATCATAATTAAACCTTTGTCAGTAGGTTCGTTGACATTTTTCCAGTCTCCCTTCATAAGCAGACCTGCATCCATTTCATCATTCTGACGCTGCAGCAACTCTCTCTGTAAGAGAACTTGATTGGTGTTCTCACTTGCTTGGACTAGTCTGTTTTCTTCCAGGTGGCTAGTCTCTATATTATTCTGTCTCTTTGCTTCTCGCTCTTCAATCCCATCCAGCCGCTGATCATCCATATCTACTATAGTTTTGAGCAGTGCGTCGTCTTCAACCCAACTTACCTCAATCATTTTCTCAGGCTTGAACCAGACATTGTAGTAGAACAGGTCTAGCGTTGTCACACGAGCTATGACTTGGGATCAACTGGTGATCAGTGACACCCATTTTAATCCTGACTACATTGAGTTCCTTCACAGATTTCATATCCACTTTAATAACATGTCCAATTGTTGAACTGGCCTCACAAATGCCCTGAAAATGTAACAAGGTTAATGGAATCCCTTTGGCATGCACCCAAAGAGTTGCGATCTTCCCAGCTGCGTGCATTCCATCGTCCCATTGCGAGACACATTGATTATCAAATTTGTGCCTCAGAGTGGCACAGAGTCATATATTGATGCATCATTTATGCGCGCAAGAGAAAGAAAATCAACTAGGAACATGTTGAGTGACACATGTTGGATCCACGATCGCCCAACCACCAGCCAAACACTCGGTGCTCCTCTTCATCCAAACGCTGACACCATCTTCAAAGATTTGACCATGCTCGCCGGCCTGCCCATGTACATCCCCACATCCCCACAATTCTACATGTTGTTATTTTCAAGAACATGCGGACGGGCCTACGAGCCAGCACGTATGATGAGGTGCTCACACGGTATGAGACTAGTTAACTTGTTAGGTTATACTCCCTCTATTTCATATTACCCTGTATATAAGATTTGATCAAAAGTAAACATTGCAATGTTGGGTTATATAGGAAAAAGTGTCAACATCTATACTATCAAAATAATATTATTAAATCATAATAAAATATACTTTTATGTAATATATACATTTGGTAACTTATATGCTACCCCATCCATTCCATAATTTTTGTGGTGGTTGCTGTTCAAATTTGAACTACAAGCACCACAAAATATACTTCCTCGGTTTCACGAAGGTTGTCTAAGATTTGTCAAAATATGGATTTATTTAAATGCTACTATTGTCTAGATGCATTCAAATTTTGATAAATGTCAAACAATCTTTGTGAGACGTAAGGAGTATGAAACTAAGTGAATAATGTTTTGATCGTATATATTAGTCAAGCATTATAAAGTTTGACTTCAACCATACCGCGGGAGTATTAGCCGAGCCAGATCCCAAACCCTAGCTTGGTCGTGCGTAATACTTCGAGGATCAGTAGCTCCATCCATCAGTTTGGACGTCATCGCTGAAAAGTGACAGGTGGACCCTCAACCTCACACAGTCACACTAGCTTCGTCCGTCCGTGCTGCATCAGGCCTCCGCTCGTCTCGACAAACATCCATCCAGCACACCCTTTCCTTTCCTGCTTCCTCTCAAGTCTCAAGTCTCAACCAGATCCCAAAGACCCAAACCCTAGCTGTGGTGCTAGCTCCCTCTCCACCCTCCAGATCCCCAGCCCCCTCCTCTCGCTCCGCCCCGGCGACGAATCATGCGGATCCGCAGGTGCGCTTCCCGCCTGCTCGGTTCCGCCGCCTCCTCCGCGTCCGCCCCCTCGCTGCCCCCGTCCTCCCTGCCGGCTGTCCACGACGCCGGCTTCGTGGCGCCGTCGGGGACCACTCCCTCCTCTCTGGTGCCCTGCGAGCTCAGCTTGTCGCCGTGGGATCTCATGGACCAGCTCCACCTCTCGGATCCCCAGGTAATTTCCTACCCAACCCCTCGCTTCCTCCATGCTCTCCTGCTTCATTTCCGCACCGCCGCTTGTACCTGTATTGCTTTCTCTGCCGTGGCTTCCCTTTGATTTCTGCTGCTCGCGCACGCTGGTCTGGTTTTTCTTCTTCCGCGCGCGCTTGCTAGGGTTCCCAGCGCTTGCTTGATTGCTGGCCTCCGGATGGCCACAGGGATTAATTAGGCGACTTATAGCGCAGTAATCGTTGCCGGGTTGCGCCGCGCGCGTCTAGGGTCCAAATCGCCGGCGCGTCAATTTGTTTCCATCGATGGAGCCCTACCTACAAACATGACACATCCACCACACACCTCACCACTATTTCAGTGAAGTTGGTTGGTACGGACTGCTGACCTGCTTTTATTTCCCGAATTGCCTTCTCGTTCAGGAGGAGAACATCTTCTTCCAGACTTACTCGGTGGCTGTCGCGTGGCGACCTAGCTGGCTCTTCCAACCCAGCATGCCTGCCACCGGCTCCAGCAAGGAAGAAGAGCACAAGCAGGAGGACATGGCCGTAGATATGATCGACGGTGTTACCTTTGAACTGCAAGTCTGTAAGAAGAATGCTGTGAGAAAAAAGAAACATGTGAAGGTGAAGCCCAATATGAATAAGGAGAAGATTCAGGCAGATAAGAGTGACGCCACCGCAGGACGAGAAACACCACTGTGACATGCAAGAAGAACGTAAGCGGCGCCAAGAGGTGGTCTTGCTGGCGGCCAGTGAGCCAGCCCAACTCCTTCTGCTCCTACCACTCTGATCAGAAGCCGAAACGGAAGAGAGCCACCGATGTCGGGGAGGGGTTCTACTACTACACTGGTTTCGGCCCATCACGCAGCAAGAGGCTCCAGATATCAAATAGCAGTGCCGCCGTGCCGGCCGAGCCTCAACCAGTCGCTGGACAAAAGGAAGAGGCACCACCCAAAGAGGAAATGCACATTGATTCTAGTGCGGGTCAGGCCCAAGCTGATGAGCCTATGAGCGACGATGGCACGGCCGGGATCGTCGGTTACGACGAGGAGAGCAGCGATGAAGATGTGGTCAAATTCCGGTCGCTCAAGTCACTGATGTACTCATAGCTAAGACTTGGATCACCGTGGCTTCAGAAAGGCTTGGTTCGACTTAGCAACTAGCTCAGCATAGTTTGCTCCCAGTTTTGGCATCGAGTTGCCGTACAATAGACAAACTGTATGTCTGTATGTACGTTTGGTGTTATTGATATTGTAACTGCCGTACGTGCTAGCTGACGTACTGGCCGTTAGAAACAGATTAGTTTCTGGTGTTTATGTTATCGTGATGGAGATATCAATGCAATCATTGTTTTGATACGGCTGGCTTATTTACCAGTCACGTGTCTGCAAGCACGTCGAGTGGAGGAAGGAGCACTCCCCTGACTTAATTAGTCCGATCCAAACATGCGTGCCTGAATGTACAATACAATGTACCTACCGGACTATCATGTATTATACCTAGAAGGGGAAATAAGTCTTTGCTCCGTTCTTAAGAAGTACCCCAATTGTCCAATACAACTAAACCTGTCCTCTCCGTCACAGTCTTTTTTTTTTTTGCTGAACCATAGCCATTTTATTTTACACTAATGATGAGCCGAATCTGGAAAAAGTTGTAAGCCAAATATGGAAACCCCAATCTAAACCAAGCGCGTTATTTCCTACGTTATATGCATGAGTGTTCACCGATGATGTCATATAGTTGATGAAAGATATGTCGGTAAAAAGTGCAATCTCATAAAGAACCACAGTATAGCTGCATCTCCTACCCTCCTATATTCCATCGGGAGTGTCTAAGAAAGCTGATGTGATAAACTGGTCGTGAACCTCTAAGTAGAGCACATTTATGGTCATTTCTCGACATGCTAGTACTGCCAATGTTGCTGGATCAACAGTGCCAACAAATAGGATAGTCGGGGCATGCAAAAATAGGTCTTATGTGTCCCGCTAGCTAAAGCTTAGAGAGGAAACTTACCATAAAATCCATATATCGGAAATAACAACCATGAACCATGCCATCCAGGTTAGCAGAATGGTAACAACCACTTTTTTGCAGTTTTCATGGCTCGGGCAATCAATTTGGAGGAAGTCCTTTGCTAGCTTGGTGACAATGGATAACACACAGATGTTTAGTTAGCTCTTCATAATGCAGTGCCGAGACGCACCTTGCTACTGTGCAATTGAAAGAAGACGAATTATGGTTTCCCATGGTCGACATCTTGCACAGTTTGAATATTGTTCTGGTGCGGCTAATCTTCACAGAAGCACCCAAATTTTGGTATTCCAAGTAGAACACACACTTTTTTAATCTCCATCAATCAATGAGCCATGTACACTTGTGCAGAGTGCTCTCAACCTCTACCCCACGCTCATCTTCACCCCTCTCCGTCTTCTTTAGCTAATCAATAAACCATCAACGAACTAATATTCTTAAAACAACCATCTAGCAAGTTATTTAGTGGATCCAAAGATCAAAGGAAACAAACCTCAAGGTAGAAGATAACCTACCGTCTTCAGAAAATGGTTCGAAGAGAAAACTGCAGTCATTATGCTAAATCAACATAAAAGGGTCATGGAATGTCAAAATAACCTCAAAAACTACATTAGCAATATTTACAAACAATTTTTTTTGTATATCGGGGCTCAAGTTCACAAATGGTCTCCCTTAGTACTTAGGTTACATATGGTTGATAGAATGTAAGATCATGAAAATTTCTTTATTTGGAAATTCACCATGATGACCTAAAGATTGTAATCTTTAGAATGACAATATAGGAAAAAAAAGGCCATGATGGATTCCATGTTGACTAATTCTACATAAGTACTCTGGAAATAGCCTGGGTTGATTAAATGCAAGGATGTTAATATGAAACAAATGCATACCAATTTATCTCCTTGACATAGTGTTTAGAACCGTCACCAAAGTTTTGGTAAACATGTTAATTAATCAATACTATATGGGATGATAAGGGCATCACACTCTGCCTTTGTTAAATACAATTATTTCATGAAGGAAAAGGTAAAGGTAATTTTTTTGGCGAAATCTTTATTGAGATGAATGTTATGAAGAAATCTACAATCCTTCTCGAACTTGACTTTGAGAAGGCCTTTGATACGTTCAAATGAACATTCCCTCTCCTAGCTCTTAAATGGGCCTTTGATAATTTGTATGGAACTAAGACAGAAAGTTATAAACTCACTTAGCTCCTCATGTTATTGTGTTGGGCTTGAATTGTTTTCATATACAAATAACACCATCCGCCTCTCAATTTAATCATCCTAATAATGGAAAAATCATGTGATATAAAGATAGTGATGTGTTTGCCGATATTTAGGAGATCCTTGAATGTTAGGTGTGTAGACTTCCTATGAAGTGCATTTTTTGAGTCTTCTGGCAGTAGGAAAGGCTCCTATTGTCTTTTCATGTCGTTAAAAAGGATAAGCATAATTACCCAAATACTTTGGTTACATCGGGCTAAGCCAACGTCAGAACATGTTCCTTGCTTAGTCAGTATTGATACTGTTATTCCAAAGGCTCAGTTATTGTTCTGTTTTTAAATTTTTTGGGTTCACCAGAAAGGCTTTTTTGAATGTGTGAAGGAAGTTTGGGAAAGACCAATTAATCTTTGTTCTAGTGCTACTATTCTGGGTAGAAAACTAAAACTGCTTCGAGTGGCTCTCAAACAGTGGAAGATGAGTTTGTCTAAATTGAAGTTGTTGATTGATAAGTGCAATCTTGTCATTCTCTTTTTTTTATAACTTGGAGGAGGAGAGAGCTTTGTTTTTGCATGAGTTTAATTTCAGAAAGATTGTGCAACATTATCTTCAGAGGTTGCTCAAATCCCAGTATAATTATTGGAAGAAAAGGTGTACTGTGAGATGGATTAAAATGAAACAAGAAAACACTAAGTTTTTTCATGCCATGTCAACAGAGAGGTTTCGAAGAAATAGTATATCGAGTTTGCAGCTAGCTGATGGGCATATTGTGAATGGTCATGATCAAATAGTTGCTGAGGCATGGTCCTGTAATAAAAACAGAATGGGCACTTCTATTGGTATTCAAATGTTGTTTGACTTACACAGATTGATTCCTAGAATTGATGGTTTGAAGGAGCTTGTTATTCCTTTTTCTATTGAGGAGATGGATGTTGTTGTGTCAAATATTCCCCTGACAAGGCTACTGAACCGGATGGTTTTAATGGTTTGTTTATGAAGAAATGTTGGAGTATTATTAAGGAAGACTAATATGCTTTGGCTAGGGATTTCCAACAGCAGTCCTCCCCTTGGAAAACATAAATTCCTCCTTCATAACTTTGGTGCCAAAGATAGCATCTCCTGAGATAATTAATGACAATAGACATACTGGGGTGAAATTTCTTTCTAAAATGGTTGTGGATAGTCTACAACAAGGAATTATTTCTTGTGTTCATAAGAATCAATATGGTTTCATTAAGGGTAGAAATATTCACGACTATGTTGGGTGGTCTTTTGAATGTCTGCACCAATGTAAAATGTCTAAAAGGGAGATTGTGGTTCTTAAGCTAGATTTTGAGAAAGCTTTTGATTCCATTGAGCACAAGTCTTTATATATGGTGTTAAGGCAGATGGATTTTCCTGATCTATTTATCTCATGGGCTAAGAGCTTGCTTGAGACTGGCACGTCTGCTGTTCTTGTGAATGTGGTTCCTCGAAGAAATTTCAGATGTAAGAGGGGAGTCAGGGAGGGTGACCCTTTATTCCCTGTTTTATTTGTTTTAGGGATAGAGCTTTTGCAGTATATTGTTTATGATCTCAAGGATAAAGGGCTGTTAAAACTAGCGATTCATGTTCATCAGCAAGAGTTCCCGATTGTATGCTGATGATACTATTTTGGTTCTTGAGGCAGATCCTTCCCAGTTGTCAGTCCTTAAGCAAGCTTTGCATGATTTCTCTATATCCACTGTTCTGGCAATTAATTTCCATAAGTCTTGCATGCTTCCTATTAATATCTCTGATGATTATGTCAAGTCTCTGGCTTTTCCCCTTCAGATATTTGGGTCTGCCTATGGGGACAACAAAAACAAAAATGATTGAGTTTATGCCGTTGGTGGATAGATTTGAGAGACGGCTTACATTCAGTTCTTCTTTTTTTGGCATATGGGGGAAGATTGCAGCTGATCGCTTCTTGCTTATCATCAATGTCCATTTTCTTTCTCAGTTCATTGGATTTTGCAGAAGGGATTTTGAAACAAGTTAATAGGATAACTGGACAATGCCTTTTGGAGAAAATGGGGTGACGATTCTCCTGGTCATTCTTTGGCTTCCTAGGAGATGGTTTGTAAACCCAAGGATAAGGGGGGCTTAGGAATCTTGGATTTCAGAAAACAGAATTCTTTGGCGTCCTGGGGAGATGGTTTGTAAACCCAAGGATAAGGCGCACCCCTCTCTGAATACTAGATATGTCTCCACTATGCTTTGTTAGACATCACCATGGTAGTCAGGTGGTGCTCATGGATGCCTAGAGTGCGATCATTCGTCGTGTTTCTAGCTAAACGCCGGCGTCTTCCCTGGACTTGTAGCCATCAGGGCCACGTGAGCCCTTCCTCACCATGCCATGGTGTTTGCTTCCAGACACTACATGGAAATCTTCCTCTCTCTGCTTCTCTCTGTTGCACCTATTCTCCGTGCTTAGGTTTATTGGTTTCGGACAGTCGCACTACCACCCACTTTTAGTGTTCATAAACTATTGAGATCAACTATATTTGGTTAGTGATAAATTGGGCTCTAGTGTGAGGTTGTAGTGGTCAGATAATTGTGATTTTATCATTTCCTTATCTTTCAGTTTTGATTCAGTTTCGACAGTTAAAATGGGTGCTCATCTGAGATGCTTTCGTTGATGATTTGGATTGCTGTTAAGTATTGGCAGTATTTGTTCTGCTTACAGGTGGTCTCGTGCTCTATGATAATGGATCATGAATTGCTAGTTATTGTCTGTGCCTTATTTGCCATGACTTCCTGAATTCATCAACTGAGAAGTCATGGCAAATGAGGTCTATGTAGTTTCTCGTTCATCTAGTGGTTTGTATCATCATAATTGATTCATATGTGTTCGACACAAGGATTTCCTTTGCATTTTCCATCGTCTAATGCATCCAGTGTATGGTATAGGCATTGGAAAGCTACATATTTACAGATGCATAAATGAATTAAGTGGTGTTGCATAGACTTATTGATGAAGTGGTAGTAGATGACCTCTTTAGATTGCCACTATTGCTCTCTGTGTGGGATAAATATGTAGAAATAATTCTTGGAGATGTATTCTTATGTGTCTTAAGTACATGTTTACTCCTTTTGAATTTCCATGTAATAATAGGTAATGGTTTAGGCTAGACTGGAACTATGTGACTATTATTGGTTCAGACATAATAACATAATATCAAGGAAATTAAACTAGGCAACCAAGCTTGTTTTTTCTTTTTTTGCTCAGCATTTATATTAATACTCCACCCCTTAGGAAATTTTCTAAGTCTATGTAGTTTAACTTGACAAACCTCTATAGCTTTTCCATGAGGACAAGGTTGTTTCCAATTTTTAGTAACAAGCTCCCTAAAACCCTCAATCTCCATCCACCGCTTCTCAAAACGAAAAGGTTTTTGCGTCTCACTAATGCCACTTACTGTTAGCACAAGGGAAGTGTGGTCACTACCCAGTCGAGCTTAAGTTGACACCGTTTGTAGTAGGGAAATGGGATTCCCAACATGTAGAAACAAGGATCCTATCACTATTGGCCATAATAGGTACAACTTTATTATTTGTCCAAGTGAACCTCCTCCTGGAGTTATGCAACTCCATTAATCCAGTCATTGAACTTGTTAACCCATTTGAAATTCACTATCCCATTATTCTTGTCCACAACTTTCCTTACCAAATTAAAATCCCCTCCAAAAACGATAGGGATGTTATTATTTTGAGTTAAGGATGATAATTCATCCAAAAAATCTTGCTTATGTTCTTCACAAGCAGTCCCATTCACCGCCACAAAATTCCAAATAAATTTGTCTTTTTATTTTTCAAAGAAACCATCAAGCAGAACTATCTTTTGTGCCATGAGAAAATCTCGAACATTCCCACATTAATACCCACTAAAATGCCACCAGCTGTCCCAAAAGCAGAGAGCCAATTCCACTCAAAATCATGGAAATTTGCTATTGCTTTAAGGTAGCTAGGACTAAAGTCCCTTTTCTTTGTTTCAGATAAGCAAATAATGTCAGGTTTTAACTTGCACAACATCTCGTTAACTGCAGTAACTTTACCAACATCATTTAAGCCTCTATATTCATATCTATCATCATTTTTTCTATATTTAATTTTCCCAGATTTCCACAATCTATAAGAAGATTCATGAGAATCATGGTCCAATTCAATATATCTACCATCTACCTCCTCATTATCATCATCTTTATTATTATTCACATGTTCTTCAATAGCATCCTCAAAAGTATAATATATATCAATAGGAAGGAAAATTTCAGGTTGTTCATGATGCAACTTTTCGTTATATCTATGGCCAGGTTTTTCATTTTATCGACATTACTGCTAGAGCAGGAACTATTGTTACCCATCGCAATATTCACCATTTTAGCTTTATCTACTAGAGTGGAAGCACAAATACTAACAAAAGATTCTTAATGAGTTTCGATGTTTTACCCGCATAAGCAGGTTTCTCAAGGATTTTAATCTCCAACAGAGCTTTAGCTTTGTCCATAGTGGTTTTTTCATCTCTAGCAATCCTCTCACTTTGTTGCACATGCATAACTGGGCCCCATTTGTTCTTCCTTGCCTTTTTCCCAAGCAACTCTGCTTTCGCCGGTGTAGGTCCCACTTTTATTGCCACATCTTGGTTTGAGTAATGCTCATGTTACATCTTGTCTTCATCAGCAACAACCACCCATTGTTCTTCTGGTGCCTTCTCGCCATTTCCCTTCACTGGTAAATCAGCTTCAGCTTCCTCCCACTGTCATGCACAAACTTTTGTTTTTCTTGCGTCACATCATTAATGGCATCAGTAACCCCTTCCATCTTATCAACAACAATCTCTTCCTCTACATCTTAATCATCGAGTAAACTAAAATCCACCAATGGCTGGAATTGATTAGTCTCAGCAACATGAATATGCATCGGGCAAGATTTGGCACCATGTCTTCTCTCTTGTTGGGGTGGGAAGGAACCAACCAGTGTCCTTGGAGTATGAGTATTGTCCTCCTGGGTCTCATTCATATCTTATAGTTCATCAAAAACATCATGTTCATCTTTTTTTTATCACCATCTACTTGACCCTTGCCATCATCTCCATTGTTGTCATCTCCATTATTGTTGTTGTTGTCTTCAGCTTCCTCCTTGCCCTCAACATCAAAACCTAGCCAGTAAAATTTCATCTTCATCACATACACCCTTTCCTTAGGAATCTTCTTAACATCTTTCACTCCAGTTGAACTCTAACTAGTTCATAAAGTATTTGAAGATTCTTCCCCAGTCCACATCCAACAACAGTCCCATCGTCTTGGC
This sequence comes from Lolium perenne, assembly GCF_019359855.2. Taxonomy (NCBI): domain Eukaryota; kingdom Viridiplantae; phylum Streptophyta; class Magnoliopsida; order Poales; family Poaceae; genus Lolium; species Lolium perenne. The sequence continues at coordinate 25,123,562 of NC_067247.2, read as the reverse complement.
AATCTGAGTAATCACCTCCCAGGATACCCATCTTGGAGGAATTCCCCGTGTATGTACCCAACATTCTGCTAACTAACCAATATCAGAATTATCTCCTTCCCAGGCAATGATTTTCACTGTCACCCTCTCCCTATCATTGCCTTCCTTTAGGTTAATAAATGGTATATCAACCAGTTGACGCACTTTCCACGGACAATTTGCATCCCAAGCCTCACACATCTTCATTTCTAACTCCTTCAGAGAGATCTCCCCATGTAAAACCATAATGATCCCATAGTTGTTCAAATTAAGCCACTCGCAAGTTTGCTTGTTTACTACATTGACATGGAAAAATCCTAACCAACTATTAGCACTGCCAACATATTGAGCCCTTGGAATCAGCTTAGCCCACAACCCACAATTGTTCTTATGATGACCAGGAATACCACACATGAATCAAATCTTCTCCTTAATGCAGTTACCTACCGATGACTGTGAAATATGCCACTTTTTCTCGCGTTTAAACCCTTAGCTATGTCAATAAATTGACTAACTTTACCTCTCAACATGCCACTATTGACTAATTAATGCACAGATGTGCGATCTCTTCTATTTTTGGATGATGTGCAGGAAATCACGTCCTAACGACAAATGGACCTGCAATTAATGTACAAAATCATGTCAGGAGCATGGCAAAGTTGACTATGCTCGAAGAGGCGGTTCCAGGGACTTTAATGGGCATCGGTACGGGAAAGCCCCGCCTGTACCATGTGTCGCAGCCTTCCTGAGGTCAAACCCTATAAGTTTTGTGAAGGGACTGACGCCAAACAGAGAGCCATTCATTGCCAAACAGAGCCGCCATCCATCAGATCCATCTACACCACACCGAAGGAGATCCACCACCATAGTTCATCCATTCCATCTCCAATCTCTTCCATAGCCATAACCATCCCTATTGTAATAGAGATCTCCTTGAGAATTGACAACCATTATAAGAATATTGTGTTTTCAATCTAAATATTTCCCACAATGATTTCTATCTTTGTTATTGATCTTGAAATTATGTGTGAGTAGTTCTCACGAGCTGCGGGTTGGTGTGAATCTTCGCAGCGTTTATGTGCATCTGATCTTATTATATGTGTAAGTATTGAATATGAGTTTTGCAATCTTGTATCCTTGTCTCTTTGTCTCGTTTCGATGATCTGCATGTACACATATCATTTAGATAGATCAACGGAATAAGTGGGATGAGTGGACAACATCGTGCTACCGAGAAATGTCACTGACAGAAAGGGGAAAGTAATAGTACATGTTTAGTGATTCATTCGGGATCATGGCACAATCATCTAGCTTAATGCTCTCGGCTGTATTCATATGCTTAATAACTATTGTTGCTCGCGGATGTGAGGATAATGGTTGGACCAAGAGGATCTTTTCACCTCTGCCTTTAGGGGCAAGAGTATTCACGGATGTGCCATTTACAAATCTCTTATTTCTATTTTATTTGTTACATATATGCGCTTCAATTATATATGTATGCATAACTGCAGGAGAAACCTTAACCCTGGCTTATTTCCATCATTGAACACAACCCCCTTAAAAGTAAACTAGAAAGGTCCGGTAAACATAAAATAAAATCAACTAGTAAGTCTTGTAGACGTTTCCTTTACACCATTTTAGCAGTGCTTCCCAAGGTTCGATTAAACCTAGATCTACTAGGGAAAAAATCTTATCATACTAAAATTCGTAATCCGGATCGAAGGTATGACCTACATAGTGACCTGGTTCACCGCAGTTGTAATAACGACGCTCCGGTACCGTAGCTCCATTGGCTGCACAACATCAGCCATAGCTGGAGCAACAACAGCAGCACCACCACCCTGGCCCTGAGCGGTGCATACCGGGCATTTTTCCAAATTTTCGTACTCCTCACCGTGGTAGAGGGTGCAGTCATTAATGCATGTATGTATCTTATGCACCTGTAATCCTAGAAGGCAGAGAACCTTCTTTGCTTCGTACGTACTATCAGGCAATTCATTATCCTTTGGAAGCTTCTTTTCATTATGTTTAGTAACTTCTCAAATGCCTTGTCACATATACCAGCCTCTGCCTTTCATTGCAGCAACTCTAGTGTGGTACCGAGCTTTGTGTTGCCATCTTCGCAATTTGGGTACAATTTTTTTTTGTGATCCTCTAATATGCCCTTTAACTTCCGCTTCTCGTTTGCACTTTCTGCTTCTCTGTGTGCATCAGCGATGGCCAGACAAGATCATCATCAGCGAGCTCATCTGATGCCTCATCATCTACAGCTTCCCCTACGTCTTCATCTTCATCATGCCCGTTGCAGCATCACCGTATTTAGGGTACATATCATCATTCTATTCTTCTTCTTCGATCATTGTCTTCCATCATAACCCCTCTTTCTCCATGCTTGGTCCAACAATTATAGCTGGGCATGAAACTTTTTCAAAGCAGGTGGGAGTAAAGGACTTGCCATTTAGAGTATTGCTTTAAGGTTCGACAATGAACAAATGGACAACACATAAAACCATCTGCATGTGGGTTTTCCTCAGCGACACGGAGAACATCTTTCAGGCCTGCAGTGGACTCGGGTAGGGGTCGGTCAACGTACATCCATTGCCGCCGGTTCATCTACATCATTGATGACCCACAAGTATAGGGGATCGCAACAGTCTTCGCGGGAAGTAAAACCCAATTTATTGATTCGACACAAGGGGAGACAAAGAATACTTGAAAGCCTTAACAGCGGAGTTGTCAATTCAGCTGCACATAGAAACAGACTTGCTCGCAAGAGTTTATCAATAGTAACAGTTTATAGCAGTAGTGATTATAGTAAACAGCATGATTAAAATACTGTAGGCACAGGGATGGATGACGGGCGTTACATGGATGAGAGAAACTCATGTAACAATCAAAGCAGGGCATTTGCAGATAATAATAAAACGATGTCCAAGTAATAAGCAATCCATAGGCATGTGTTCCGTTTATAGTCGTACGTGCTCGCAATGAGAAACTTGCACTACATCTTTTGTCCTACCAGCCGGTGGCAGCCGGGCCTCTAGGGAATCTACTGGAAATTAAGGTACTCCTTTTAATAGAGCACCGGAGCAAAGCATTAACACTCCGTGAACACATGTGATCCTCACATCACTGCCTTCCCCTCCGGTTGTCCCAATTTCTGTCACTTTGGGGCCTCGGGTTCCGGATAGCGACATGTGTATACAACTTGCAGGTAAGATCATAAAACAATGCATATCATCATGAAACAATAACATGTTCATATCTGAGATCATGGCACTCGCGCCCTAGTGACAAGCATTATGCATAACAAGGTGCAACAATATCATCAAAGTACCAATTACGGACACTAGGCACTATGCCCTAACAATCTTATGCTATTACATGACCAATCTCATCCAATCCCTACCATCCCCTTCAGCCTACAGCGGGGGAATTACTCACACATGGATGGGGGAAACATGGCTGATCGATGGAGAAGCATCGGTGGTGATGATGGCGATGATCTCCTCCAATTCCCCGTCCCGGCGGAGTGCCAGAACGGAGTTTCTGGTCCCGAGACGGAGTTTCGCGACGGTGGCGGCGTACTGGATGGTTTATGACGACTTCGACTTCTCCTTTCGCGTTTTTAGATCGAAACCCTTAAGTAGTCCAGAGGGGGGCGTCAGAGGCTGGCCGAGGGGGCCACACACTAGGGCGGCGCGCCCCCCTCCAGGCCGCACCGGCCTACTGTGTGGGGGCCCTGGGCCTCCCCCAGGCCTGCCCTTCTGGCTCCGTGAATCTTCTGGAAAAATAAGCCCTTCGACATAAATTCTGAGGATTTTCCTGAAAGTTGAATTTCTGCACAAAAACGAGACACCAGAGCAATTCTGCTGAAAACAGCGTTAGTCCGTGTTAGTTGTATCCAAAATACACAAATTAGAGGCAAAACAATATCAAAAGTGTTCGGGAAAGTAGATACGTTTTGGACGTATCAACTCCCCCCAAGCTTAGCTTATTGCTTGTCCTCAAGCAATTCAGTTAACAACTGAATGCGATAAAAGAACTTTCACGAACACATTTGTTCATATGATGTAAATATTCTCATGATATGGACAAGTACTTAGGCAATTCATAATAAGATACATGCAAATAAAATCATCTAATAGCTATGTCAATCATGGAAAAGGTACCAACAAATTAATAATAAGCATCATGAATCATGTCTATCAGTAGGATTGCAATGTTCATAAAAGGATATGATAAAGTGGTATCTCGCTTGCCCGTATTTGTACAGCAAAACATAAATGCTCGGGCACCTTTGAAGTTCATGGAAAGACTAGAAGTAGAGATTGTCAAAGATAAAAGCATCAAAGTTATACCACAATTAATCACATTTTGGGACAAGCATATTATACTAAGAATGACAGTTGTGCTCTCAAAAAAGTGCTCAAAGAAAGGATGGTGACACAACATGAAAGTAAAAGATTGACCCTTCGCAGAGGGAAGCAGGGATTAACATGCGCTAGAGCTTTTCATTTTCAAAACAGGAGTAAAATTATTTTGAGAGGTGTTTGTTGTTGTCAACGAATGGTAATGGGTACTCCAACTACCTCGTCAACCAGACTTTCAAGAGCGGCTCCCATGAAGGACGTTATCTCTACCAGCAAGGTAGATCATCCCTCTTCTCTTTTGTTTACACACGTATTTTAGTTTTATTATGGGTGACACTCCCCCCAACCTTTGCTTACACAAGCCATGGCTAACCGAATCCTCGGGTGCCTTCCAACAATCTCATACTATGGAGGAGTGTCTATTTGCAAAATTAAGTTGCTTACTGATGAATCAGGGCAAAACGTGTGAAGAGAATTATTAATGAAGTTTGATTAACCGGGGCTGGGAACCCCGTTGCCAGCTCTTTTTGCAAAATTATTGGATAAGCAGATGTGCCACTAGTCCATTATGAAGGTCTGTCAAGAGTAAATGACAAGGTTGAAAGATAAACACCACATACTTCCTCATGAGCTATAAAACATTGACACAAATTGAGAAGCATTTTGAAGGTTTAAAGGTAACGCATGAGAATTTACTTGGAATGGTTTGAAATGCCATGCGTAGGTATTTATGGTGGACACTTTGGAATAACTTGGTTTTCAGGGGTTTGGAAGCACGAGCAGCGTTCCCGCTCAGTACAAGTGAAGGCTAGCAATAGACTGGGGAGCGACAATCAAGAGAGCAGTAACTGTCATAATCATGCTTGCGGCAAAATAAATTAACGGAGGCATAAAAGTGATACAAAAACTCTGAAACAAAGTAAATCATCGAGGCTTAATTGAATTTTGTTCAGTCATATGCATGCGTGAGCATGTGCCAAGTCGATTCAAGTGAATTATTCAGAGGAGGATACCACAATGTCATACCTATTTATGAATAAAACAATGCAAGCAAACATCCATGACATGCTACTCATATTAATAAACTGGAGCTAAACATGAGAGATCATGAACTACTAGACTTTCTTAAATGACATATACCTCACATGAACCAACTAAGCATGCTCATATGGATGAGTATATGTACAAAAATGAAAACAAATAGAGTTCATACCAGCCTCTCACCACAGTCGAATTGTCGTAGATCGTCATTATTGCCTTTCACTTGTGTAGCTTGAATAATATGAAATGAAAACCACGCTCCAGCCACCGAAGACCATTGAACTCATAATGAACTTTACAAAACCAAAGAAGAACAGCAAATATTTTTGGTGTTTTCGAATTGGAAACAAGAACAAAAGGAAACAAACAAACAAAGCAAAATCTTTTTGGATTTTCTTATAGCAAACCAACGATAGCAAGCAAAGCAAAATAAGAGCAAGAAACCAAAGAAAACAAATGGTGAAGAGAAACAACAGAATTTTTTTTTGTATTTTTGTGTTTTAGGAAAGAAACAAAGCAAAAACAAGAAAATGAAACTAGAAGAGTCACATAAACACAAAGCAGCAGGAATTCGTCAAACTTTGACAGCAGTACAGTAATCGATTTTTAAGAAATTCTTCCGCTGCTCATCTCGAAAAGTGTTCAACTAATGAAAGTTAGATAACAACCTGGGGAACATGCACAAAAATTGGCTTCGCAAAAATAACGTTCTGGCTGTTTTTGAGAATTTTTTTGGTATCAGTCCAGAATCTGTTTTCAAGCAGCACTTCCCCAAATATCATCTCCCTCTTATTAGAAAACCACTTTAAGAAACTAAACAAATATATATACAAGTATCCAGCAACTGTAATATGCAAAGAATGAGTGATGCTGGTATACCTCCCCCCAAGCTTAGGCTTTTGGCCTAAGTGGAGTTCAACCCCTGCGAGGGTCAGGGTTCCATGCCGGTGGATCATACATGGCGTAGTCATAATAAGGTCCCGGTGCACAAGAAAAGGGTGAAGGCTCCTCATGCCCAAAGTGCTGATGCGAAGAACTTGCTGCATCGGATGATGAGTCGAGGTGTTCCTCGGCCTCCTCCGTGCCGTCTCTTGCATGATGGCCATCTCCCTCTATGTATGCATTCAGTTCACCTTCCGTGACTGACCATTCCTTCCTGGAATCAAGGTTAAACAGAACAGGTGCAGACAATCGTACTAGTTTTTCAGTTTTCTTAGTTGTTGACAGTGGATTCGGTGTTCAGGGGGGTACGTGCGCACCCTCTCGTTACCTTTGGATTTGCTTTTAGATTCGCACTGCCCCGCAGAGACGTTAACAGCGACCTCACGGCGTGGAATATCTTTTCAAGCTGACCGAACGGTGACAGCCGAATCAGGTAAAAAATAGGCTCGGTCCTTATCCCCTTCCATCGGAGAAGACGGCCAACATGACAAATCAACACCTAGAAAGAACAGTTAACTTCCCTACAGCTTATCCTAATAATGCAAACGCCCAGATAGTTTCAGCAGGATCTCCAGACACTACTAGTACTAGCTACCACGACGAACTGCGTCTCACTGGCCATGAACACGCAGCAAACCAGAGCTGGATCAGGACGACCAGGGGGAGACCCTGTCGATGCGGATGCTGAGAGGCACCTCCATGGACGGCCCGTCGCCTCGTCGGCTCGTCGGTGGCGACCATACCTGGGCAGCACCTCCATACCTGGTAGCACCGGCAGGAACGTCGGCTCGTCGGTGGCGACCACGGCGCCGGGCGACGTGCTGCTCCTCATATGCATCTCCACCAGGACCTTGTTGTTGTCCGCCACCGCACCCAGGTTGACCCACATCCCGCACGTGAACCGCGGCTGCGCCGCCGCGCTCGCCCGGATGCACACCACGGACACGGCGGCGGCGGCGCCGAGCGCGCCCACGGTCGCCCTCGGCCAAGAGCAGCAGGCGCGTCCCCGGCTTCGACGGTACCTGGACGCGGAGCACCTTGCCGTACCGGATGCTGTGCACCGGCACGTAGTGGGCAGCCGCGAGGTGGCCGGCGAGCGCCAGTGGCAGGCCGACGAAGCTGCAGCCGGGCTCCGTGCAGTGGCAGGGGCCGTGCGCGCATCCGTTCTGGTGCTCGGCGGCCTGGTGGTAGGGACGGGAGCAGAGGGCGCAGTGGAGCACGCGCAGGAGCAGCACGAAGCAAGCTTGGGCGGAGGCGATAGAGGAAACCCGGCGGCGGAATTCGGTCCAGCAGCACGGGCTCCATTCGCCTGTGCGGTGGAGCAGATGGCCGCGCTGGCGTTCAAGGTCGTGCGGGGAGGCTCCCTCGTCGGCCTTATCCGCCTCTCTACTCCATGGATACAGAGAAAATGCAAAAACAAAAGGAGGATAAGCGGCCAGAGATAGCAAAAGCAAAAGCGAATCTTTGACTTGTCCACTTCACGCCTTCACGGAAGTCTGGATGCCGTTAGACACGTGTTGACTAGTTAGGGGGTGCTCACGTACCCCCTGATCACCAGGCTTCATCCGCTTAGTTGTTCTCCAAGTTTTCTTGTAAAATGTTATCTTGTAAGACAGGTTACTCAAATTAGACAAATCAGAAACAAATTCATGTTTAATCATGGAGACTATGTCAAGTTTCTCTATGGAGAGCGGAATATCAAGATGGTGAGGTTCTACACCATGCATAGCTAACAAACGAGAGGCGATGAGACCTCCACAAATTCCGCCCTTCTCACGGTTAGTAGCAAGTCTATAGGCTATCAAAGCGCCCAAATTGTAAGTCCTATCACCTTGTAATGCAGCAGCTAGAAAAGCTAAATCCTGGATAGATAACTTACTTGCATTCTTTCTAGCAAGAACGCACTTGGTGATGAAATAAGCAAAGTAGCGAATAGCTGGGAGTTGAATACTACTGATTTTACCACCATCCTCTGAGAAGCTTCTTCCATGACAAATCATCTTGTAGAGACTTAAGAGCTCCTGCGGCAGTCCCCTTATCTTCTCGCATGATCCCCATTGCGGCACTCTAATTGCTGCACAAAAATCATCGAAAGACAAGTTGACAGTTTTATTATAAATTTTTTACCGAACCATGGGGTTAGATTGAGACCAATTGAATTCAAAATCCTGCACTACATACATAGTCTGTTTTGCATATTGGTATGGTTCACCAACAACAAAACCATCCAACCCTGCACTGGAGATTAGATTTTGAACATCTCGCAAGATTCCTGCACTCCTCATAAAATCTGTGCACGGGTAGTAAGAGGGGTATACTCCCTCTTCGCGGTTAACTCTCATAACTTGTTGCACCTCCAATTCTTGTTGGTTTAATTGATGACTGTTCCACTCCATTTTCTGAAATTTTTCAACAAACAATATAAAATTTGATTTGGTGACATATAATTGAGGGAAACTACTATAGGAACTTGCTAGAGTACTAAACATGCATCAAAACTAGTTTTTGCAACTTAGAACAAGCATGCAAGCTCACTAAACATGTTACCTACAGCAGCAAAATATTCAAGATATACTCAACCAAACAAAATTCTACTTGGATAATCGGAGGAGTCACATACCGGAGAGCAAATGTGCCAAATTTTAGACAGAAATCTGGGCTGAGCAAAGAGATCGAGAAATCTTGAGCTCTTGAGAAGAAACGCGAGTGAGAGAAAGCTGGTGCGAGTTTTTTCGGGAGAGATAATGAGATGGGAGGAAGAGATGACTTAGTGGGGCAAGGAGGGCCCCACACAACAGGGTGGCGCGCCCCCCTTGCTGGCCGCGCCGGCTGGTGGGGTGCCACCCTGGGGTGCCCCACTGGTCATCCCCAGGTGCTCCCAGGTGCCTCTTCGAAAAATAAGACCAATGGTATAATTTTTGTGGATTTTTGAAAACTTTGAAAAATGCACATTTCTGGGTATTAAATTTATTATTACTGGGCAGAAAAAGATGTTGAAATCTCTAATTGACTAAAGAACTTTGCAAACAAAAAGTGCTACAGCAAGTAGAACAAGTGGAGGAAGAAAGAAATGTTGTTTAGCTCCTCTATGCATATAAAATGAATTTGTTAACAAGGTTGATCAAGTCTTGCCACCAAATAAATTTTACATAGCATAAGAAGAAATAAACCTCAAATTAATCATGTTACCTTGAATTGTATTGATATGGATCCAATCATAATATTTTGATATCCTTCTTTAGGCTCATATATAGGACAATCAATAGTTCCCACTTTGATAGTTCTCACATTAGAAATGGTATTAACTCCACATACTTTATCAATCCTCTTGGGAAAATAAACGGTATGCTCCTTGTCATCGACATTGAAAGTAACTTTTCATTTATTGCAATCAATAACAGCCCCTGCGGTGTTAAGAAAAGGTCTCCCAAGAATAATAGACATATTATCATCTTCAGGCATTTCCAACACAACAAAATCAGTTAATATCAAGCAGTTATTAGTAACTTGAACAGGAACATCCTCACATATACCAACAGGAATAGCAGTAGATTTATCAGCCATTTGCAAAGATATATCAGTTGGTATCAACTTATCTAAATAAAGTCTCTTGTAAAGAGAAAAAGGCATAACACTAACACTCGCCCCAAATCACATAGAGCGGTTCTAACATAATTATTCTTGATGGAACAAGGAATAGTCGATATACCTGGGTCGCCCAACTTCTTTGGAACTTTGCCATTGAAAGAGTAATTAGCAAGCATAGTGGAAATCTCCTCATTAGGAATTTTCCTTTTGTTAGTGACAATATCTTTCATATACTTTGAATAAGGAGGCAATTTAATAGCATCACTCAAAGGGATATGCAAGAATAAAGGTTTCATCCAATCGCAAAATTTATTATAGTGTTCTTCTTCCTTTGATTTTAGTTTCTTAGCAGGAAAAGGCATTTGCTTTTGAACCCAAGGTTCCCTTTCATTACCATGTTTCTTAGCAATAAAATCTTCTTTAGTAAACTTTTTATTTTTAGCATGCTTTTCAGGTTCATCTTCAACCTCTTCTTTATCAGAAGCATCATTCTTATCATTATCTTTATCATGTTCATTACCACTTTCAGTTTCAGCATCAGAAATAGAAATACTATTAGGATCATTAACAGGTTCAGAGGATTCTACAACAGTTTTATGTTTCTTCTTCTTTTTCTTAGAAGGAGCACTAGTTTCAATTCGTTGAGAATCTTGTTCAACTCTTTTGGGATGCCCCTCAGGATATAGAGGATCCTGAGTAGAAACACCGCCTCTAGTTGTTACTTCATAAGCATGTTTTTCTTTAGAACTATTTTTTAACAAGTCATTTTGCACTTTAGTGAGTTGATCAATTTGAGTTTGAACCATATGAAAATGTTTAACAAGCATCTTAACATCATTGGAGGTTCTCTCCACAATATCATGCAATTTACTAATAGCTTGAGAATTTTCCATTAGATGATTCTCTACTCTCATATTAAAATTTTCTTGCTTAACAATATAATTATCAAACTCATCTAAGCATTGAGCAGGAGGTTTTGAATAAGGAATATCTTCCCTAGTAAAGCGTTGAAGAGAGTTTACCTCAATCATGGATGAAGGGGGAATTATCTTACATAAATCCTCTATGGGAGGTAAGTTCTTCACATCTTCAGATTTAATACCTTTCTCCTTAAGAGATTTCTTGGCTTCCCTCATATCTTCATCATTTAATTTAATTAAATCCCTCTTCTTCAATATTGGCGTCGGAGTTGGTTCAGGTGTAGCCCAATCATCATGATTCCGGCCTATTTTAGCCAATAATTCTTCAGTTTCGTCTGGAGTTCTTTTCCTGAAAACACAACCAGCACAACTATCCAAGTATGCTCTAGACTCAATGGTTAGTCCACTATAAAATATATCAAGTAAATCATGCTTTTCTAAATCATGTCCAGGTCGAGCTCTGATAAGAGAACAAAATCTTGCCCATGCCTCAGGCAATTTCTCTCCATCTCCCTGGTCAAAGCTATAAATTTTCTGCAAAGCAGCATGTTGAGCACTAGCAGGAAAGTATTTCCGAAAGAAAACATCAAGCAAACAACTTGGACTATCAATAGAACCAGGAGGCAAACTATTATACCAAGTTTTAGCATCATCCTTTAATGAGAAGGGAAATTTTTTAGCAACAAAATAAGTACGCATCTTGACATCATCAGAAAACAAGCTACTCAAAGTAGAAAGTTCATTCATGTGTTCTACAGCACTTTCTTTTTCAGTTCCACAAAAGGGTGTTTTCTCAACAATAGCTATATGAGATAGATCAACAGAAAAATCATAATCCTTATCCTTAATGTTTATAGGAGATGTGGCAAATTTAGGATCAGGAGACAACTTATATCTAACAGTATGTTGTGCAAGAAACCTTTTAATTTTACTTTCATCAGTAGTAGCATTGCATTTATCAATAAAATCATCATCAAGTTCCACATAATCCTCATCAGGATCATCACTAGAGTATTCAACAGACTCAGGTGAATTAACAGGTGTAGCAGCATTTTCATTAGGAGTTTCAGTATTTCCATTTGTCTAGACCTAGCAATTGTAGCCTCTAGAAAAGATCCCAATGAACCACTATCATCAAGCACATCAGAAGCATCATCAATATTATAAGAATTTTCAGATTCAACAGAAGTACCAGCATGTGAAGCTTGTGGTGGTGAAACAAGTTGACTTATCACAGATGGTGAATCAAGAGCAGTAGAGGTACTCAGAGTTGTACCTTTTCTTGTAGTGGATGGTAATATGGCGACTTTAGGATCGCGAGATTTACCCATGATGGAGAATTTGCAGCGAACAATATCAATCCAAGTGAACTTCCAAATAAAGCTATGCTCCCCGGCAACGGCGCCAGAAAATAGTCTTGATGACCCACAAGTATAGGGGATCGCAACAGTCTTCGCGGGAAGTAATACCCAATTTATTGATTCGACACAAGGGGAGACAAAGAATACTTGAAAGCCTTAACAACGGAGTTGTCAATTCACCTGCACCTGGAAACAGACTTGCTCGCAAGAGTTTATCAGTAGTAACAGTTTATAGCAGTAGTGATTATAGTAAATAGCAGGATTAAAATACTGTAGGCACAGGGATGGATGACGAGCGTTGCATGGATGAGAGAAACTCATGTAACAATCAAAGCAGGGCATTTGCAGATAATAATAAAATGGTGTCCAAGTACTAAGCAATCCATAGGCATGTGTTCCGTATATAGTCGTACGTGCTCGCAATGAGAAACTTGCACAACATCTTTTGTCCTACCAGACGGTGGCAGCCGGGCCTCTAGGGAATCTACTGGAAATTAAGGTACTCCTTTTACTAGAGCACCGGAGCAAAGCATTAACACTCCGTGAACACATGTGATCCTCACATCACTGCCTTCCCCTCCGGTTGTCCCAATTTCTGTCACTTTGGGGCATCGGGTTCCGGACAGCGACATGTGTATACAACTTGCAGGTAAGATCATAAAACAATGCATATCATCATGAAACAATAACATGTTCAGATCTGAGATCATGACACTCGGGCCCTAGTGACAAGCATTAAGCATAACAAGTTGCAACAATATCATCAAAGTACCAATTACGGACACTAGGCACTAGGCACTATGCCCTAACAATCTTATGCTATTACATGACCAATCTCATCAAATCCCTACCATCCCCTTCAGCCTATAGAGGGGGAATTACTCACACATGGATGGGGGAAACATGGCTGGTCGATGAAGAAGCGTCGGTGGTGATGATGGCGATGATCTCCTCCAATTCCCCATCCCGGCGGAGTGCCAGAACGGAGTTTCTGGTCCCGAGACGGAGTTTCGCGACGGTGGCGGCGTACTGGATGGTTTCTGGCGACTTCGACTTCTTCTCTCGCGTTTTTAGATCGAAACCCCGTCCAGAGGGGGGCGTCAGAGGTTGGCCGAGGGGGCCACACACTAGGGCGGCGCGCCCCCCCTCCAGGCCGCGTCAGCCTACTGTGTGGGGGCCCTGGGCCTCCCCCAGGCATGCCCTTCTGGCTCCGTGAATCTTCTGGAAAAATAAGCCCTTCGACATAAATTCCGAGGATTTTTCTGAAAGTTGAATTTCTGCACAAAAACGAGACACCAGAGCAATTCTGCTGAAAACAGCGTTAGTCCGTGTTAGTTGTATCGAAAATACACAAATTAGAGGCAAAACAATAGCAAAAGTGTTCGGGAAAGTAGATGCGTTTTGGAGTATGAATCATATAATTAAGTTTATCAAACAACCATTACAAAACATCATAAATAGTTAAATGACCACTGTACAAATGAAAGGGTAAAATTGCTTACCTTGATCGAGGAGGAAGAAAGAGGAGAAAGCTTAAGTGTCGCTCCCGCACCTCATATCATTTTTGTTTTATGTGAAACCAAGCGGCATCATTCTCTCAGACATTTTATCGAGCACCTCTTGTGCATGGGAAATAAAAACAAACAAACACACAAACCCTCACACCTTCCACCAAGAAAAAATAGAGAGAGGGTTGGCTGGGTTGAGCTGGATATATAGACAAAGGGGGATTTAGCACCGATTCGTGTCACGAACCGGTGCTAAAGGTTTCGTGCATGCCACGTGCCCGGCGACAAACCTTTAGCACCGGTTCGTGTCACGAACAGGTGCTAAAGGTCCCGCATGAACTGGTGCTAAAGCTCAGTTGGTCCCCTGCGACGTCCTGGCCGCACGAACCGGTGCTAATGCAACCTTTAGTCTGGGTTCGTAGCTCGACCGGTGCTAATGCTCTTTGAAGTCAAAAACCAAAGCCATGTTTTCTACTAGTGAAGCCACCAAGGCTAACATAATGTTTCCACTTTTCTCTATCAAAGGTTGTTTCAGGAGTCCCTCGACGACTTTCCGCCACCCGTTCATCTGTCACCCGAGTCGATAGTTCACTCCAAATGAAGCTTGCATGTCCATATATAAAAGGATGTCGATAGTTTGTCTAAATTTAGATGTATCTAGACACTCTTTAATGTATAGATACTTCCAAATTTAGATAAATCTTCGACATCTTTTTATGGACGGAGGGAGTGTATGTTTTCTTAATTCTTTTTTCACTACAGTACCATCCGTTCCAAAAATAAATGTCGCAACTTTATCTAGATATAAATGTATCTGAGTGCATTTCAAAGTGTAGATACATATGTATTTAGAAAAGAATACGATATTTATTTTGCAACGGATGAAATATAAAGGTGATTAGTGGAGAGTGATAAAAAAAAAAACTAGTCTTGTCTACACTTGCGGTTTACAAAGAATGAAAATAATCTAACGACCGAACTAATGTTTGGCTAGAATGTTTTATAGGAAACACAAGATCCATCATAACGGTATTGAATTCACCTGTCAGTTGGGCGCGATTTGTGAGGTGAGACTTGAGAGACACAGATTGTTTTCCTAAAAATGGTTTAGCTGCCTATTTTTTTCAACATTTACCATTAGACCTTCATAGATCGATCAGAGTACTGCTTGGGTTTTTAAAAAGAATGAGACGCTGGCTTGCTGCGACCTACGAGTCAGAGTACAACCGTCCAGCAGCCAGGAGGAAGGTCGTATAAAGTTTCGGTGCGAACAGAAGAGGACGGCGGATTATCGATCTGGCAAGCGGGCCCTCCCCAGTCCCACTATCTTCTTTGTCTTGTCTTGCACTGATGCCTCGTCTCGACAATATAGTTGACAGCCATCCACCCAAATCCCAAAGGAACCGAACCCTAGCTCGCACCTCGCAGCTTACCTCTCCAGCCAGATCTCCAGCCTCCCCAGCGACGAAGCGCCCCGGCCCCCATGCGGATCCGCAGGAACGCCTCCCGCCTGCTCGGCTCCGCCGTCTGCGCGCCGCCCCGATTCGAGCTGCCCGCGCCGTCCGGATTCGAGCTGCCCCCCGCGCCGTCCGGATTCGAGCTGCCGCCGCCAGCCGAAGAATCCCACCTCGCTGGCTTCGTGTCCAAGATCTCCTCCTCCTTGTCGGAGCCCTGCGTGGAAAACTTGTCGCCGTGGGACCTCATGGGCCAGCTCGACCTGTCGGATCCCCAGGTAATCAGAGCCCCAGTATTGTTGCATGTCGATCCCCGCTTGTCTCTGTATAGCAGTAGCTCCGCGCGCTGAGGCTCCCGTCCGGCGGCCGTTTCTGCTCGCGCGCGCGTGGTCTGGTTTGCTAGCTAGGCCTCCTAGGGTTCCTCCGGCCGTGCGCACTTTCTTTATTAATTGCGATAGGGATTGTTCGAGCCGTGTCGACGTTTTTCAAGTGCGTGGCCGATGGTGTCGCGAAGTATAGGTGCTTGAAACATCGGCGCTTCTTTGCTTACGTTATTACGTCCAAATTAATTTCTGTGGCCGGCCGGGTGACAAACTAGTTCGAGTACATCCATTGATCGATCCATACTTGCACAATCCCACGTCCCGAGTTTCATTTCAGCATGGCACGGCACAACCAGCTGGGTACGTACGAGGATACGGGCTGCAGTTAACCTGAAGTTAACTTCTGAATTTTCATTTTGTTCAGGCGGAGGAGTGCTTCCTGGAGGATTACTCCGTGCCGGTCGTGCGGCGAGCTAGCAGTCTCTTCTCACCCACCATGCCTGCCGCTGCCGGCTCCTTGGAGAAAGAGGAGCTGGACATGGTCCTCGAACTGAACCTCGCCGAGAAGAAGAAAGCTGCAAGAAAGAAGAACCAGAGCAAGCCAGAGACGGAGAAGAGGGAGGGAAAGGGAGAAAGGTATCGGTGGAGAGTGACGCCGGAGTTGGAGGAGTCTGGAAATGGGAAGGCGGTGGTAGAGGAGAGCGACCCCAGGCCCGCCCGAGGAAGAGGAGCACAGTCGTGGACGTGCAACAAGAAGAACAGCAAGGGATTGTCCTGCCGGCGGCCGGTGAGCCGGCCCGACTCCCTCTGCCGATACCACTGTGATCCGAAGCTCCCCGCACGCAGGAAGAGGACCACCGCCCTTGGTGCGGGCGAGGAGGGGTTCTACTACTACACGGGGTTCGGCCCGTCACGCAGCACCAAGAGGCAACGCAGCGTGCTACTGCTGCCTGCCCGAGACAAAGAGGAGGCGCAGCTGCCCGAAGAGCACACTGATGCCACTCCGAGTGATCCGGCCAAAGCAGACCAGCATCAAGTGGCGGCACCTACGCGCGTGCGCGTCACGGACGACAAGAGCATGGCCGCGATCGCGGGCTGCGACGAGGACATCAGCAGCAGCGATGACGACTCCGCGCTCCGCGGCTGCAATGGTGAGCCGGCCCCTGGCGCCATGATCAAGAAGAAGAGGAAGCCTCTCAAGGTCCGCTCGATCAACTTCCTCATGTGATACGTGCCTGATCGGTGCATGTTTGCTCAGCTTAGCTTGGTACTTGCTTATCTTGGCTCAATCAGCTTAGTTTGCTCCATTTTTTGTGGTGATCGAGTTGACGTACCATGTATAAACTGTTGTATTTTCGGTATAGTGTAACTGCATTGCTAGCTAGCTGGCGTACTGGCCTTAGAAAACTTGAGACTAATTTCGTGAATCCGTGATAGTCATATGCATTGCAGTCATCATAGCGAAATTTCCTGCCACGAGGTCGTACATATACATACGAGCTGTGAGTGGTGGTCGATCTGCTTGATGACGTACGACTGGCAACAGCAAATTGGCTCCGAGCGTACCATAGATAAGAGGCGCCTCTCAGCCCTGTTCCATTCCATTTCAGGGCATCTCCAATTGGGCGACGCATTCCGGACGCTCAAATTGTCCACGAGCGTCAGTTTGCGTCGCCTGACGAATGCGAAAATGACCATGAGACGCGAATTGTCCGTTTGCATCGGGGACCACCCCCAGCGGTTCGACGCATTTTGGACACCCCACTGTTTTGCTTCCCTACTTCTTCTTTTCTTTTTTGTTGAAGAACTCCCCAATTTGTACATCGGTGGCAAGTTGTCCTTAACGGAGGAGGAGGAGGAGGAGGAGGAGAAGGAGAAGGAGAAGAAGGGTTATATTCTGCGGGGATTAATGGCGGTGGGTATAACGAAGAGGCCTGCGGCTGCTCTTCCGCGGCGGTTCGGCACTCCATTCCGGCGGTTGGCGGGTTGATCGGCGTGGTTGCCACTCCGGTGGTTGACATCGGCGCGCTTGATGTGCTTTCATTCGGGGCCGATCGAGCCAGGCTCGCTTCCAGGCAGGCTCAGGGGGGGGGGGGGGGGAAGCGAGCGGACGCTCGGCGCGACCGCGCAGCGTCCACGGAGACGCAAACGTTCGCTGGAGCAGGGTGCAGATGCAAACGGTCGCGTCGCTCCGTTGGAGATGCCCTCAGAAATGAAACATATAGTTCACAAACATCATCCACACCCTTTTACCAGCCTACTCTAGAGGCCAAAGCTCAAACAAGCCTACGCAACATCCCAGTATTTTGACAAAAAGACTACAGACTACACGACCATAGGGCAAGTTCACAAACACCCATTTTTCACTTTGTTTTCCTGGGAGTTTTTTCATTCCCATTTTTCTTTTTGCTTCACAGTTCGATTGGCACCTTGATCTCACCACGCACTTTTGGTCCCTGGACCTATCACCATTACTCAACATTTTTTTCTCTTCATCGCTACCCGATTTGGGGAAGCTCCCGTACTTTCAGTCCAGCTTCACGCACCATTCCTCCATTGTAAACTTCCACCTGGCCTTGCACAGCGGAATCCATCGCCTGAGCAGCCGCGCAATCCTCCTAAATATTTCCTGCATTCCAGTCCAGATTAGTCGACCAAAAAAACAATTCATTTCTCATTTTCTATGCATTACAAATAACAGCAGATGTCATTATATTCACCGCCCCATTAGCTTCGTTACTAACCCACAAACCAGCCACTTGTTCATAGGTGGAGCCAACTTGTTTCTTCATGATAATAGACACACAGTTCCAAACCATCTTGATAATATCGCATTCAAAACACAGGTGTTCCACACTCTAAATCAGAGCAAAATAGGCATCTCTTATCTTGTACTAGTTGCCTTTTAGACAGATTATCCCTAGTAAGGATTTTGTTGTTTGAAACTAACCAAAGAAACACTTGTATCCCAGGTGGTACATTGAGCTTCCAAACTGAAGGGATAAACACAGGTTTAACACCTCCGAAGTTCACCACATCATAAAGAGATTGGAAGGTATATTCCCCAGATGCATGTAGTTTCCAGACCAACTGATGTGGTTCTTCACTCAAATTTAATTGTTGAACAATAGCTTTTAAATACTCCCATTGAATCAGTAACTTTTCATTGAAACATCTTCTAAAGGAGAGTTTCAACTCTAGCCCATCCGAGATATCACTAATAGTTTTTGTTTGCTCATTACAAATAACATACAACTCCCAAAAATGAATGTTCTTCCCAAAATTTAATTTTTCAACCATCCCGAACCAACCACTCGTATCCAAATTTTACAGCAGTAAAAGCCCACACCTCTCCAAAAAGGAGAAACATTCACATTACTACAAGCAAAGATGTTTGGATGTTGTGTTCTAAATTTAAACTGAATAATATCTTTCCACATTTTATGATCATCTAGATTAAACCTTCTAATCCAAGAGGATAGAAGAGATATATTCAGGTTTCTTATATTAGGAATCCCAAAAAAAATGAATTAGTGCTAGGAAGAACTAGACACTAAATGATATAGTAGAAGCGGGACCTCGGCGTGAGAATTCCAGAAATTCGTTCCTGGCAGGATTCGAACTCTGGTCGTTGGGGTGCGCCACTGCGACCCCAACCACTGGGCTATGCCCACGTCCTCTATATTAGGAATCCCCAAACCTCCAAACTCATGTTTCATGCTCACTAAATCCCAGTTAGCTAGATGCTATATATAATGCCCTTCATAGTTAGCCCACAGACAATGCGCCATTTGTGACTTGATTGCTTTAACAGGCCACTTCGAACATTTTAGAAACGACAATAAATAAATTGGTATACTTGCTAGGCAAGACCTGATTAGGATCAACCCGCTAGCATGGTTTAGCAGTCGATCACGCCAACCAACAATTATCTTGATGATACTATAAGTCAAAGGCTGGATATCTTCTTTCTTTAGCTTGCCGAAGTGCAAAGGCACACCAAGATATTTGATAGGAAACTCACTTACTTTACACCCAAAAACTTGATCTAAAACATTGACTTCCTCCACAGGCATATTGATAGGGACTAGATCACTTATTAAAGTTTATTCTCATCCTGGGATTTGTTCAAGCAGGGAAAGCAACCATATTACGTTTTCGGCTTGCTCTACATTGTTCTGTAAAAATAGAAGTGTGGTATCTGCATATTGCAGACTGAACACACAACCCAGTCTCATATTACTCAAAAGCCCAGAAATCATATTATGTCACGCCGCTTTAATAAGAATTTTTGTAAAAACATCCGCTACCAAATTAAAAAGGATGGAGGATAAGGGGTCTCCTTGACGGAGCCCTTTACCCCTAAGAAAATAATTGCTCTCATGATCATTAATTCGCACCCCAACCAACCCTCCTTGCACCTGGTTCTTGATTATGTTACACCAACTTCGGCTAAAAGCTTGTTGCATCAACATGCTCTCCAAAAATGACCAGTCCACTCGACCGTACGCTTTCTCATGTCTAATTTCAAGATAACCCCCTGTTCGTTTTTACTATGAACATTGTGAATAATTTCATGAGCAGAAACAACACTCTCCAAAATATATCGTATTTTAATAAAAGTTGTTTGATTAGTCGAGATAAGCCTATTAGAAAATTTTCCCAGTTTGTTAGTACAAGCTTTGGCAAAAATCTTAAAACTTCCCAGTAATGGGCCTATATTTTTTTAAAGAAATTGCATCAGATTCTTAAGGGATCAACATAAGCATGGTGAAGTTGATTATAAATAAATCCACTTCATCCTTCTCAAAATCCCTAAACAGGTTAATCAGATCGTGTTTGATGGTTTACCAGAAATTTTGATAAAACAAAAGGAGAAACCGTCTGGACCAGGGGCTCCATCTGCATATGAGCCAAAAACGGCCTCTTTTATTTCATCTTGAGAGAAAGGTTGGTCCAGAAAGTTATTTTCAGCCACGGTGACTAAATCATCCCTTTCCCAAAATTCTTCATCTAGGTTAATGTCCATTTTATCCTCTTTCACAAAAAGGTTTTTGTAAAAATCTACGGCAACATCTAACACCTCATGAGTAGACTCAACCTCCATAACCTCTTTATTTTGCAAAGAAATAATTTTCTTTTTTTCTCCTCCTTTGATTAGCTACCGCATGGAAATAGGTTGTATTCTTATCACCCTCCATCATGTCCTTCTCTCGAGAACTTTGTCTAGCACTAATTTCTTCCATACGCCACATATGATTTAGCTCAACACTAATGTGCTTCATCCTGTTATGGTCCTCTATAGATAGAGTTTTTGTTTCAGACATAATATCAAGGCAATTAAACTAGGCAACTAAAGCTTGTTTTTTTCTTTTTTTGCTCAGCATTTATATTAATACTCCACCCCTTAGGAAATTTTCTAAGTCTCAGTAGTTTAACTTGCCACACCTCTATAGCTTTTCCATGAGGACAAGGTTGTTTCCAATTTTTAGTAACAAGCTCCCTAAAACCCTCAATCTCCATCCACCACTTCTCAAAACGAAAAGGTTTTTGCGTCTGACTACTGCCACCTACTGTTAGCACAAGGGGAGTGTGGTCGCTACCCGGTCGGGCTTAAGTTGACACCGTTTGCAGTAGGGAAATGGGATTCCCAACATGTAGAAACAAGGATCCTATCAATATTGACCATAATAGGTACAACTTCATTATTTGTCCAAGTGAACCTCCTCCTGGAGTTATGCAACTCAATTAATCCAGTCATTGAACTTGTTAACTCATTTGAAATTCACTATCCCATTATTCTTGTCCACAACTTTCCTTACCAAATTAAAATCCCCTCCAAAAACGATAGGGATATTATTATTTTGAGTTAAGGATGATAATTCATCCAAAAACTCTTGCTTATGTTCTTCATAAGCAGTCCCATACACCGCCACAAAATTCCAAATAAATTTGTCTTTTTATTTTTCTAGGAAACCATCAAGCAGAACTTTCTTTTGTACCACGAGAAAATCTCGAACATTCCCACATTAATACCCACTAAAATGCCACCAGCTGTCCCAAAAGCAGGGAGCCAATTCCACTCAAAATCATGGTAACTTGCTATTGCTTTAAGGTAGCTAGGAATAAAGTCCTTTTTTCTTTGTTCAGATAAGGAAATAATGTTAGGTTTTAAATTGCACAACATCTCGTTAACTATAGTAACTTTACCAACATCATTTAAGCCTCTAATATTCCATATTTCTGTATTCATATCTATCATCAGTTTTTCTATATTTGCTTTTCCCAGATTTCCTCAATCTAGAAGAAGATTCATGAGAATCATGGTCCAATTCAATATATCTACCATCTACCTCCTCATTGTCATCATCTTTACTATTATTCACATGTTCTTCAATAGCATCCTCAAAATTATAATCTATATCAATAGGAAGGAAAATTTCAGGTTGTTCATGATGCAACTTTTTCATTCTATCTATTTCCAGGTTTTTTATTTTATCAACATTACTGCTAGAGCAGGAACTATTGTTAGCCATCGCAATATTCACCATTTTAGCTTTATCTACTAGAGTATAAGCACAAATACTAGCAAAAGAGTTCTTAATGAGTTTCGATGATTTACCCGCATAAGCAGGTTTCTCCATGATTTTAATCTCCAAAAGAGCTTTAGCTTTGTCCATAGTGGTTTTTCCATGTCTAGCAATCCTCTCACTTTGTCGCACAGGCATAACTGGGCCCCATTTGTTCTTCCTTGTCTTTTTTCCAAGCAACTCTGCTTCCGCTGGTGTAGGTCCCACTTTTTGCCACATCTTGGTTTGAGTAATGCTCATGTTCCATCTTGTCTTCATCGGCAGCAGCCACCCTTTGTTCTTCTGGTGCTTTCTCGCCATTTCCCTTCACTGGTATATCAGCTTGAGCTTCCTCCCCATTGTCATGCACAAGCTTTTGTTCCGCCTGTGTCACATCATTAATGGCAGCAGTAACCCCTTCCATCTTATCAACAACAATCTCTTCCTCTACATCTTCATCATCGAATAAACTAAAATCCACCAACGGCTAGAATTGATTACTCTCAGCAACATGAATATACACCGGGCAAGATTTGGCACCATGTCTTCTCTCTTGTTGGGGTGGGAAGGAACCCAACTGTGTCCTTGGAGTATGAGTATTATCCTCCTGGGTCTCATTCATATCTTCTAGTTCATCAAAACCATCGTGTTCGTCATTTTTTCTATCACCATCTCCTTGACCCTTGCCATCATCTCCATCGTTGTCATCTCCATTATTGTTGTTGTTGTCTCCAGCTTCCTCCTTGCCCTCAACATCAAAACCTAGCCAGTAAAATTTTGTCTTCATCACATACACCCTTTCCTTAGGAATCTTCTTAACATCTTTCACTCCAGTTGAACTCTAACCAGTTCATAAAGTATTTGAAGATTCTTCCCCAGTCCACATCCAACAGCAGTCCCGTAGTCTTGGAAATCTGATTAATCACCTCCCACGATACCTATCTTGGAGGAATTCCCTGTATATGTACCCAACATTCTGCTAACTGGCCAATATCAGAATTATCTCCTTCCCAGGCAATGATTTTCACTGTCACCTTCTCCCTATCATTCCCTTCCTTTAGGTTGATAGATGGTATATCAACCAGATCCATAACTCTCTTGTGAGGAGGTAATCGAACTAGGAACTTTTTTTTTCCTCAAGTTGACGCACTTACCACGGCCAATTTGCAGCCCAAGCCTCACACATCTTCATTTCTAACTCCTTCAGAGAGATCTCCCCATGTGAAACCATAATGATCCCACGGTTGTTCAAATTAAGCCACTGTCAAGCTTGCTTGTCTACTACATTGACATGGAAAAAAATCCTAATCCACTATTAGCACTGCCAACATATTGAGCCATTGGAATCAGCTTAGCCCACAGCCCACAGTTGTTCATATGATGACCATGAATACCACACATGAAGCAAATCTTCTCCTTAATGCAGTTACCTACTGATGGTTGTGCAAATCTTCAAGTTGTGTGTAATCTATAGACTTTTATAAGGATCTAATTCTACTGATAATATGTATTATATCAACAAAATTGTTTTAGTGGCACTATATTTTAATATAGTATTGTCGCTCAATCCCTAGTGGTCGCCTATTATAATAAATGTTTCTTTTACGACCATATATGATAATTTTGTAATCATTTGTTGATGATATGGACCAAATTTTTATTTCACCTAGGATAGAAAATAGGATAGTAATCACTCGTTTGATATATTAACATTGAAATTTGTAAATATTTTTCTTATATTCAATTTTTCTTTTTTCTAGCATGCAGATGCACACTTGAATGGAAACCTTTAGTTTATTTTTTTAGAACTTGTGTATCCATTTTTTTCCAATATGTACTTTTATTAGCAATATTTAGGTATATATTTTAGTTTTATGTACCGGTGCATGTACACATATACCGTCGCTTATAACCTACAATTCATGTATTCATTGTTCGTACTATGTCCTAGCTTGTACTTCCACCATCCATACATATATCAAAAGGTTTGTCTAGATTTGAATATATCAATACACTAAATAGTGCCTATGTACATCTAAATTTTGACAAACCTAAAACATCTATTTATGAACAGATGTAGTAGTTTATTTCATATGAATCACGTCCTAGTTCAAGGTGGTAGGAGTATGTGATTTTCTTAAATTCCGCGATCCAATTCAAACAATTTAAATTGGTAGTTGGCCAACGTCCTGATTCTATCACGTGAGCTTTTTTGAAATCGTGTTTTTGTGGACTACCCTATCACGCTAGGTTTTTCATCACCAATTGCCAATTCGGAAGATTACTCTATCATGTGGGCTTGTTTGTACTGATCCCTAATTCTAAGCGTTTCGGTTGTAGCCGATTTTTTTGAAAAAACTTTTGCTACGTGTCCATCTTTGATGCTCACCTAGGTAACAATAATTTTAGTATATTTATTGATGATCATCTACATGACATGCTATATGTTATTATAGTTCGTGTAAGATTTTTAGGTTTTAAATCTTAACCGTTAAAATTAAGGTTGCTAGCTAGGTCAACTAATTTTAGTATATTTGGATTAAGGTGGTGTCTCGAAAAAGAATTGTATAAGGTTGATAGATCAAATAATTTCAGTCTATCTGGATTAACGTGTTGTCCCGAAAAAGAACTGTATTTTTTAATATATAATAGATGAACAGATGTAAGAGCAAGTACAATAAGTCCTAGTCAGCTGACTATAAGGATTAAAATAGTATATTATTGCTTAGTTGGAGGAGAGAGATGAGGAGAGAGAAGGAGAGTATGCTCTTAGAGCAAGAACAATAGTATAGTCAGCAGCCGGCTATAACAATTTGCCACATCATTTATAATCAACTTATAGCTAGCATGTACAATAGTAAGCTATAAAATTGTAGTACTTTTACATTACATGGCGCACCTTTTAGTCTCACATAGTGCCTAGGAGCACGTGCTAGAGCTACCTATTAGGTAAGAGCCCACTTCCCTTCTCTTTCCTAATCTCTCTCATCCAACTAAGCAAATTTATTATATTTTATCTCTTATAGCCAGCTGACTGTACCTTATTGTATTTGCTCTTATGCAAGAGTCAGCTCTAACACGTGCTCCTAGGCAGAGAGTGAAAAGTGGGTCATCCATTGATAAAGTACTACATTTTTATAACTCACTATTATATGTATTGACTCTAAGTTGGATATAGATGACAAGACACTTGGCTTATAGCCAGCAGCTGGCTACACTATTGGAATTGCTCTAAGATCTGATCCAACAATTAAAAAAAAGAATTAACATTTACTAAACACATAATTTTTTTGTTTTATTGGAAAGCTAGAGTCCTAGAGTTATACGTTTATCCAGGCTCATCTTTTTTTCTCATGAATCCTTTTTTTCACATCATACACATGGTACGTGATTTCCCTTCCATATTTAGCGCATATACTTATTATTTAACGTGATAAACATGATTACACAGTTATGTACGTGACTATTAGTGTTTTGTTAAATCCTATCCGTAAGTTATAGATCTAACAGTTAAAATAATTTCTATAATGTGGATTAATGTGGTGCCTCTAGTTTAGACCTCTTTATTGTGCTTTTAGTATATAATTGATAGATTTCGGTGTCACGGCACCATACCGTGAGAGAGAAATCTGAAATCCATCTGCCATCAATGTTGTCCTCACTGAGTCAAGTCTCAGTGTCACAAAATCCTAGGTTTGTTGTCCAGTGTTATGATGAGAAGCTCTCTGATAATTTGGGCTGTCCTTCGAGTGTTTCAGATGTCCCAACGAAACCTTTCTTGCAACGACCAGTTCATATTCAGCCGAGGTCATCCTTGTGACCGCCTAGAAGATCTGCTTCGCCTCGTACCCCACAAGGGGGGACCTATCTATGGCCTAAATCAGTTTATTGCTCTCCGTAGAATACACCAGACGAACAAGAGAACAAGAGGAGAACTGGAGTTTTTCTGGGTGGCTATTTTACTAATGACAATGTAATTGCTTATAGATGAATTCCGGAGTAGGTTGTGCTTTGTGTTCGTTCAGTGAATGTGTCAAGGTGCAACCAAATGTCGACGCGGCGCAGCTCGATCGTGCTCAGGAGAATGCATAGGCTCGGAACGATATTCTTTGCTCATGTACCAAAATACCTTTTTTACTATCGCATAGATTCCTAACGATGTTTTAGTGTTCATGTCAGGCGCTAGGGGGGCACTTCCTCCGATTATAGTTAGGATACAACTGGGTCTTCCTCTATCTCTCTCCATGCTTTATACACCGGAGGAGTAACGCTTACTCAGAGTCCTAGGTGGGGTGATACCCACACCACAGAGGGCTCGGCCTTGGCGCAACGCCATTTGGTCTTGCCACGACCAGTCCAAGCCATTTAGTGGTTGCGACCGAGTATTGATGGTGCTTGATAGAAGCGGTTGGGAAACCTTAAGAGGAAGGTGTGATGAGCACGGCAGCAAGTTTTCCCCCAGTAGGAAACCAAGATTAAATCGACCAGTAGGAGAAAGGAGTGACTTCTAAATGTGTTGCTAGCTGATTTGTGGCAGGACGCACTACCGGCGTAAGCAACAACGTGGAACCTGCCTACAACACAACCACAATACTTTGCCCCAACTCTCAGTGAGGTTGTCAATCTCACTGGTTTTCCTGATAACAAAGGATTAACCGTATAGTGTGGAAAGAAATGTTTGTTTGCAGTGGAATTAAAGAGAATAGTGCTTGCAGTAAGTAAACAGAACGGGTTGATTTTATCAGTGTAAAGGAAAGGACCAGGGTCCACAGTTCACTAGAGGTGTCTCTCCATAAAGATAAATAGCATGTTGGGTAAACAAATTATAGTTGGGCAATTGACAGAATAAGACCATACATGACAAGATGATTACTATGAGATTCGTTGGGCATTATAACATAATACATAGACCGTAATCCAACTGCATCTATGACTAATAATCTACCTTCCAGTTAGCGTTCGCACCCCTTTCAATATTAAGTTGCAAACAACAGATTATCGCATTAAGCAATGTGTGTAAAGTAAACAATAGAATTATCCTTGGACAAAACATTGTTGTTTTCTCCCTCATAGCAACAGCACATCTACAATCTTAGAAGTTATTGTCCCTCTTCCAGAAAACTAGAGGCATGAACCCACTATCGAGCATAAATACTCCCTCTTGGAAGTTAGAAGTACATACTTGGTCATACCATCTACTAGCAACGGAGAGCATGCAAGATCACAAATAACATATGACAAGTATATAATCGATCTCAACATAGTATTCAATATTCATCGGATCCCAGCAAACACAACATGTAGCATTACATAAGGATGATCTTGATCATGATAGGCAGCTCACAAGATCTAAACATGAGGCACAAATTGGAGAAGACAACCATCTAGCTACTTCTATGGACTCATAGTCCAGAGATGAACTACTCACGCATCACTTCGGAGGCGGGCATGGCGATGTAGAGGCCTCCGACGATGATCTCCATCTCCGGCAGGGTGCCGGGAAGAGCTTCAGAACACTCCCGAGCTAGGGTCTGCAATGGCGGCCGCATCGGAGCTTTTCGTGGATGGAGGCTCAGGTATTTAGGTATTTCCTGAGAACATGTATAAATAGGCGGAAGGGAGAGGTCGGTGGGGTGCCTAGGGGCCCCACACCACCCCTAGGCGCGACCATGGGGGCCTGCGCCTAGGGCTAGCATGGCCACCTCCTGGCGTCCCTCCGTCTCTCCACTGGACTCCGTCTTAGCTTCGGTAAAATAGGAACTTCGGATTTTGTTTCGTCCAATTCCGAGAATATTTTCTGTACAACTTTTCTAAAATACAAAAACAGCAGAAAACAGGGAACTGGCACTGTAGCATCTTGTCAATAGGTTAATTCCGGAAATTATATAGAAGTGAAACAAAGTGTGAACAAAACATGTACAAATTGGTGTAAAACAAGCATGGAGCACCAAAAATTATAGATACGTTTGAGACGTATCAGGCATGGCGAGGAGCGGTTGGGCTGATGTTTCCTTCACATAAAAAGGGGCTTCCCAGGAACCATCTGGGCTCCAACTTGGAGGATGTGGGGGCCTTACTATGGTCTTCGAAAGAGGATCTGTAGCTCCCTTGGCGGGTAAAATACGCTCAGTGGCCCACATTTAGTAGATTAGGGGAACACTGATTTCCCTGGATACGATAGTATGGAAGAGGATATATTTAACAAATTTTGGGATGCATCGCTTGTTTGGTCGATGAATATGCTTTTGGTTTAACCCATCCTCATGCTATATATATTGCATATGTTTCAGTCTGTTGTCGACATAGGCACACAATCGATCCACCGGAATCAAGCAATCACACAACACGATGACGACACGAGATTTGTTAGCGCAGTTCGATAAACTTGCCTATTCTATGTGGCATGACTACGGCCGCTCCTCCCTATTGTTACAACAGCACCTGGCCGCCTCTAGCACTGGCACATGCCGCCGGCTCCCGTTGCGCTACTACTGCTATCATGTTGTCATAGATTATATTGTGTGACACCACGCCCTAGGCTACTAGAGTTCGACTCCAACACTACTTGTAATTAACATATCCACACATATTACAACTCAGAGCTCAAATATAACCCAACTTGTACATAATATTTGACACAAACACAACACAGTTATAGGCTTCGTTTGGTTCCTTGTGCACTAAGCTCACCTATTTTTGTTGAAGAGAGCAATATGTTGGTCAATTTAGCAAATTTGTAATGATGCGACGTTTGCAAAAATGATCCAACAATTGATAGTCTACATTCCAATGACATGAGCATAACTGCATAAGGAACACATGATAGTTGGTGTCTCAGAGAGCATCAGACTTGGGCGTACTTCCAACCATATTATGTCCTGAATGGATGGTCATTTAGCAATAGGCTCTCTAATGCATGTGTTTTCAAGATGTTGGTTTGTTGCTTTTTTTATTTTCATTTTTATTTGTACTTTCCTTTTCAAGATTTGAAGACTTGAATCTAATAATAATAATGTTGTGAATATCTACTATTAAATAGGCGTCGGGAGGATTTACCAGTTGCTCCAACCCATGGTGCTCTTGGTAATCCAATCTAAAAATGTTGACCAGCGGGGAAATGATTCCTCACTTGGATATACGTTGTTAGGTAGGATAAAACTCCCCAACAAATTACCGTTATGGATGATAGCCCGTTTAGTCTGTCCCTCCAGCGAATTACCGCTACGGATGAGATTTAAACCCGGGTGGCATGGCCGCGCACTCGTAAGCCTTGCCACAAAGCTAGCACTCAGTCTTCAAGATTATCCAATCTCAAAACCACACTATTAAAGTTGTGAAAAAATCTAAAAAATTAGTCTAGCACATACTATATAGAACATGCAACTGCCATGACATAACAATTGACAGCGATATTCAATTATCAGAGCGGGAAACAAAAACACAAATCTTCTTCAACCATAGCAAATTCAGATTGAGCAGTGTATTCGACCCATGACCACACTATCAACAGAGAAAATCGTCCTTTTCGTTTCTCTAGAATGTCGTTAGCTTGCTCTGTTTTGTTTCCTTTTCGAGACTCTCAGACTTGAACGTCATAATAACTAGGTTGAACTAACGTGCGGATACAGACGACAGAAAGTTCAGCTACTCTTCTGCTGTCTCGAAAATCATAGCCGAAAAAAAAAAGCTTCAAACTGCTCCGAGGTTCACGCAAATCAGAACGCGAGCGCTGAGAAAGAAGCAGGCATGTGTGTCTTTGCGTAGTCGTCGATGTGTTTGCATGATCGCGTTGCATCAATCTCACTCACGGGCGATGACCGATGGTACATGTACCTGCGTGCGCTCCTCCGACCGTTCATTTTCGTGTCTTGTTGGGGCAGACACGCTAGCTGTGCAGTGAATGCAAAACCGTTGTGGGCAAGATGACTCCAACAACTTGAGAAATGGGGCATTTGCAACTGGAAATTTAATAGTGTACTCATCCACTACGGTACACATATACACGCTCTGACTTTTAGGAAGCTAGCTCATGTTCTTAGCATTGCGTATACGGCTATCCACGTGCAGATGAGAGGTGTATATCGATCCTCCTAAACGGCTAACACATGCATGTACATGTGCATGCAAACTAGCCGTGTTTTTTTTTGTTGAAAAAAAATATATTAGCGCATCTCCAGCGGCGCGACGTAAACCGTTTGCGTCCGCCTTAACCGAAAATGTGTCTGGCACCATCTCCAGCGGCGCGACGCTGCGCGGACGCGCAAAGTGTTCGCTCGCGTCTCACCGGGCCCGCCTGGCAGCGACTCTGCATCGAGGGCATCGCTTAGGCGGTCAGCGCTTCCGTATCTGCGTCGCAGCCTTCGCCATCAATGGTGCGGTTGCCTGTTCTGCGCGCGCACTGGCAGGCGGCGGCTGGGCTTCTGCGCCGCCTTCAATGGAATCGTATCCCGCGCACGGCCGCCCTTAAAAGTCCACCGGCCGCGTTCCTCCTTCGCCCACACCTCCACTCGCACCACCACCGCCGCAGCGCCATGGGGAAGAAGAACGACTTCGAGGCCTCCGGCAGCGGCAGCGGCAGCAAGAGGGTGCCGCTCCCCGTCACGCTGGGGAAGCTCATGCACGGCAAATGGTTGCCGTGCGAGGCCTGGTCCGGCATGCAACTACCTGGCGGCTGGCGGCTCAGCTGCCGCCGGGTGCCCATCCCTCCAGTCCCTGCGCGCGAGCCTGATCGGAGCGCGGAGATCCGGCGAAGGAGGCGGTACCTGCCGCCGGACCTCCACGCCGATCCGGCGTACGCCATCGACTCCGAAAGTTGGCGGACGTATCTGTCGACCGAGACAGATAGGAGAAGAAGGGCTGGCTTCATGGGCAACCGGGATTTTCCCTTCGCGGCTGCACCGCCGACTTGTCCACGAAGACAGGAGGCGCCGACGCGCGTGCAGTACAACGACGCCGACGACGACCGTGACGACCACGACTACGACGACGAGGGCGACTACATCGAGGCGCTCGTGTACCATAACGAGGAGGTGAAGGACGACAGCGACGACTACGTCGCGGCCTTCTTCCACGAATGGCAGCAGGCCATGGCGGAGGGCCGCAATTTCGAGTTCCCGGAGAACATGACGGACGATGAGATGGCGACTACAGCCGCAGCCCTAGGCACCTCCACCTCCAGCACCGCCGGTGCGCCCGGCGTACGCTCCCCCGTATGGCAACTGGCCGTGGGCGATACCGAAGCTCATCGTGCTCGATAGCGATGACGAGCAGCAGTAGGCGTTAGGGTTTTTTATGTTTAAACTATGTAAATTATGTTTTCATGTTTAAAAAAATGATTCGGCCAAAAAATGTGTCGTGCCGCTGGGGGCTCGAGGACGTCTTGCATGGCCAATGCGGCGTGCAGTCGGGAGGCTAACAACTACCCCAGCTCCATCAGGACTAATTCCCCCCCCCCCCCCCCCCCCCCCACGAATCCAGTTTTCACGTAGAACTATTCCCGCGGCGCTTTCGGATGTCAAGAGACTTCTTCTTGACTATTTCACGAGGCGTCAAGGACTACGAATCCTACTTCAGATGCAAGCCCGGTGCCACTGGGAAGCTAGTCTTCACCTCTTACCAACAGTGTTCCGCAACTATTCGTATACTTACATATGGACTGTCAGGTGATCTCATCCATGAGTACTTGCGAATGAGAAAGACCACCCACCTTGCTGTGATGTACAAGTTCTGTCATCCGTGACATGTTCAGCGAGGTTTATTTGAGATAACCAAATGGTGCCGACATTGCCTAGTTGTTGTCGATCAACGAGGCGGGAGGGTTCCCTGGATGATCATCAGCATAGGTTGCATGCACTAGGAGTGGAAGAACTGACCATTTGCATGTCAAGTGCATGATCAGCAGCTGGGACCTATGGATATTGGGTGCAATCGGCTGATGGCGGTCGTACGGGCTATATTCAGCCAGGGTGGTTGGCCGCATTCTAATCGTATTCAAGATTCATAGCAGCCTTTTGCGCTTTCGTTTATGTAATCTTTTTAAATGACTGATTCAAGTTGCCACTTTGAGTGATCCTTGAGATGTAAACTCTAATACTTTCAGACCTTGCAATAATAAAGAAAGTTGTGTGCGTCGTTTCGATACAGAGGCTGGGGCATTGCTCCCATTTCGAAAAAAAGTGCAGTGTAGTGAGCATGAATAGGGATGCATCGTAATTCTTGAGGCAGTTGCATCAAAGGATCTATGGATTTGACACTCCGGTATTCTCCAGTCTTGTTGAAGGAAATGCTCTATTTTTTCACTATGAAATCAATAGAAATTCATACGGTAAGCCATATTATCTAGCTAATGGCATTTATCCAAACTGAGCCACACTAGTGAAGACGATCTGTGATCCTCACCGAGAGAAAAAACAAGAGGTTTCCCAAACAACAAAAGGCACGCAACAAAGATGTGGAACGAGCATTTGTTGTACTCCAAGCTCGATGGGTTATTGTTCGTCACCCTGCTAGAAGATGGAACCTTCAGACCATGTGGGAGGTGATAACTTATGTGGTCATGCACAACATGATCGTTGAGCAAGAGCATGATGACACCCTCCATGACCAAGGATGAAAATTTTAGAGCGAATTGGTTGAGCCACATCCTGGGCATCAATGTTTGAGGAGTTCTTCCATATGCACATTGATCTCCATGATAGCCACATTCACGAACGACATTATTGGGCATCAATGGGCACTGAGAGGCCATGAGGAGAATGAGGAGTAGTCATCACATCTTAACTTTTTTTGTTTCATTGCGAACTATGTTGTGTTTTTTCATGCGCTACATTGCATGCGAACAATGTTGTTTATTTGGATGTAATAAAGCTACTTAAATTTATTTGATTTCCACATTATTGTTTCCTATACATACGAGGGATTGTGTTGAAAATGGGGTGAAATGAATCAAAATGGCATGGCTGGACCAAAATGCTTCGGCCCATTGGGCTACCCGACTCAAACGGATAAATAAACATGGCTAGACCTCCATTTAATTTGGTGTCTGAGACTCAACCCAAAGAGACAAAAATAGACACATTTGGTGTCCAAAATGGGTCGGGCCACTTGAGAAGCCCTTATGAACCAATAGCTAGCATAGGCATTAGGCGTCGCTCTGTCAATTTCCATGGTTTAGTTTCTATCAGAATTTCCCAAATCCATCAAGTAGAAATGAGTTGATGAATTTGACATGCATTCCGTTAGCATCTTGGATTCAGCGTACTTTCTATGTTCCATATTAAATATCACTTATTATGGATGGGAGGAAGTATGTAATTTGGATAGGCGAGACCTTAGATGATGGTGTCGGCACCGGAAGCAACCTCCTTGGCGACATGTATCGTTACATCTCCAAGGTTGATGATGGGGTAGTCATGATCAAGACTGTGTGCAATGACCTCACACATACGCACATCATATAAATCCAGGAGGGGTGGCTCGCCAAGCCGCCCAGGGAATAGTCCAACAGACCCTCAGCATTCACATGTGCATGCTTATAAATTCGCAACTGCCATCTTAGGCGAACCCATTATGGTGATGGATCAACACATTGACCTTGCCATGACTGTTGTTCACGTCGCCACGACGCCAGACAATGCCACCGCCATGCTCTTCCATCAACACGTGTACATTGACCAGACAACACTGTGCCATGCCACCGAGACATGTCTTCGACGCAAAAGAAACCACGCCGTTCCACCTTAAGACCCTTCTAGCCAGCACCTACACAAAAATATGCCCTTAGGAGGTTGAACAACATCACACATCATTATCATCCAATCAGGAGACCCAAATCTAGGGTTTCCCCTGGAGCAGCCAAGGCGAGGAAATGAGAATTTCAACGATGATGCCCTCGACAATCACCTGGCATGTGACAGAAAGTCATGTCAAATTTCAGATGTAGTCGGGTCTTCCGAACCTCCAGCGACATATCCCGAACATGTGTATGGCAAGATCGCCACAAACTGTGAGGTCGGTGCCAACACCATCATTTGAGGATGTCGTCCCAGCTTCCATGGTCCCTGGCACGACCACCACCAATGGCACCCCATCCACCGGCCACCCCTGCCAGACAGAGGAGTACGGGAGGACGGAGGCGCCCGCTGAGCAGCACCCCTATCAGTGTGGAGACCAGGATCTAAGGACGGCAACTGCTCCACGATGTCGCGTGAGGGGCTACATGAGCAGATCCCCACCGCCCATCACTGCCGCCGAGCGCTTAGGCTGGTACCATCCTCAGGGAGCGGCGGAGGAAGGGAGGACAGGAGAAAGTAACGCCTGCTGGGGGATTAGGGTTTCTCCCCCTAGATCGCCTAGAGGGGCGACATAGGGGTCACTTCCCCTGAATGTGTTTTAGATACATGGCCACGTCTTCATTTCATGGAATAAAGAAACAGAGGAGTGTGATAAAAAAAAAGTGTTAAACACATGTCCACAGAAAGGCTAGGAAAACCATTTGCACTCAGAATATGTTATTTGAAAAATATTTAGAAGAAATTACATGCCGGTTGGCAGCCACTCCCGATAAGCTCAACTTTGCACTACGTAGGGACAGGTCACTATTCTCTCTTTCCATCCATATTGCCAGCAGGAACTCATTTATTTCCACGTACTTGCGTGTTGTGCACGTACGGTAGCTACAACGATCACTTCAAGCAACATGGCTAGCCGGCTAGAACCTACACATGGGCACACCAGTGCTCTTGTTTTTAAAATATTTAAGAAGTACGTTTTTATGTTTCAAAAGATTATAAAATTTATTCCATGAATACATTTACATTTCATGAATACCCGTGCGAAGTTTGGATAGAAATTATGTTGTATTTTGAGCTACAATAAAAAAAATTGGCTGTATACAGGGATAATTTTTGTCAAAAATTCATCTTTTTTATATAGTTCATAATACAATATATTTTTGTTCCAAAATTTCTGCCGTATATCCAGAAGATCTCGATATATGTATAAATTTAAGCCCAGATTTTTTGAAACCCCAAAAATACGTTAAAAAAAATTTGGGAGCACTGATGCACATTTGCCAAAGTCACTTTTCAGCTAGTGCCACGCTAAATTCAATATAGTCTCCAACTATTAATTTAAAAAAGTGCTTGAATTTGTTTTGCCAACTACTACTCTCCAAAAATAAGCTATTCCCATAATGGCGTTCGTTTATGGTGGGATTTCGAATTTCGAAGGTTTATCTCTCTTTTGTTCTTTCGACGCATGGTTAAAGCTGGTTTGTGTTTGGATGACAATTTTTGCTAGGTCACCAGGCCAAGGTGTGCCAGAAATACATTTTTTTAAGGGGATACCAGGGTTGATTGTGTTTGGGTAGCACGGTGGAGATAGCCAGATAGGGTTTCAATGGTCCGCCGACATCAGTTTTGACTGTGGTTGACCGCCGTCAGAGCAAAACGCAGACAATACTTAAGAGTGAGATATATATAAGAACAGACACGAAAGCCAGTACTACGACAATAACTGAGGCCGAAGATGAACTTTTCTCTGTTTGAATGGTTCGTTGATGTGGTAGCTTCAATTATAAGCAACATGCATGTACTGTGCACGATACGATCATCTTTCTTTTTTTGAAACGGGCAAAAAAGTCTTTGCCTTATATTGATATAGGAGAAGCAAACAGGGTTATGGCAAGAGCCATGAAAAACAGAAAAAAGGAGGACGGGGACGAGAAACGCCCCCGACCAGGACAAAAGGATCAGCCTAAAAGATCCGCCAAGTTTGTAGCTCCGGCGAGAATCCAATCCTTTCCCGCTTCCCTGATCCTATGCATGACCACCGACGGCAAGGAGGATTTATTATTGAACACCCGCTTGTTCCTCTCTTTCCAGATCTCCCAAGCGATAAGCATAATTGCCGAACGCAAGCCTTTAGGAGAGGAGGTGGTGGTCTTCGAAACGGCCAGCCAATAGTCCAGAACTTTAGGCCTTCCCTCTCCCAGGTTGTTGATGAGGTCTGGACAAGACAGCCAAGAAGCCCGCGGCCGTCCACATTTGGCCAAGCGGTCAGCGGTCCATAAGCGATTTTGGACCGCGAGCCAGGCGAAAAAGCGGCACTTTGGTGGGGGGGGGGGGGGGTCCAGGTCTTCCAGACGATGTGCCCGAACTGGCATGGCAAAGAGGCGAGGAACTAGATCTTGTAGGCGAAGCTTGCAGAGTAGCAACCATTTGGGATCAAGGACCAAGTAATAGCATCCTCTGTGTCCGGGCGAAGCTGGATATCTGCCAGGAGTTCCCAGAGCCGGACATACCTTTCTAGATGGAACGCTGTTTCTTGATCTGGACAAACAAATGCAGTACGTATGCATATATGGAACCATCTAGAGTGCTCCATATGTGTTATCAAGTTTAGTGGTATGAGTATCTGTCTCTCCATCTCTCTCAATATACATGTACAATGTACATGTAGGACTGAGTACCTTGTCTGAAAAGTCTCATTGGCTCCCATGGTTTAGTACTCTCTTTATTTAAAAAATAGAAAAACATATTTACAAATTGCAAAAATAACCAAATGTATTCAATGACTTATCCTACAACAATAAAAAATGAAATGCTAAATTCTGCGCTACACAAAAATAACAAATTCAATAAATCTTTGCGTTTATATACCTAGATCCATATATTTTTATTTTATTGTAGCTTAAAATACAAAATATTCAAATTATAATTTTGGAGGTTTGTACGATACATCATTGGGTACATCCAGAATTACTTTACAACTACTAAAACATACACAAAAATAATTTTCTAATTTCTTAATATAAGCGACCACTGAATCTTGGGAGCCATAGAAATCCCTAGTCTTGCTAGGGAGTATTAACATTACAAGGTAATTGCTAGTGCAACAGTGTGGCTTCCTAGACCTAAATGTATTTGCCCACAATGGTAATACAAAACGGCTGATTGTCATGGTGACAAAATTAACATTATTACTAATCTCAAACAAAGACAATTGAAAACAATTACAAATGTTTATGTCAATATCCTATGTTCACATACTCCCTCCGTTCCATATCGCATATTAGGTTGGGTCAAAGTCAAACTATAAATGTGGGCAAATGCATTTAGGTGTGGCAAGAAACACTTGGTATTGTATAATTTCATATTATACACGTTAGGTGTAGGTGTTGATGTTTTATCTTATATACTTGGTCAAGTGTTATAAAAACTAGATGATGCCCCCCGCATTGCTGATGAACGTTTGCTATAGAATATTATGTAGATCCATGTAAATCAAGAAAGATGACAATCACTGAATTAAGGGTCATGATCTCTCTAATGTTTCTCAGAAAACAATTAAAATGTGTTTCATCAAATATATGTTGCTAAAAAATGCAATAGAGTCAAATGAAGCATAGATAAACCACGACTCGCCGATGCTGAACATTTAGTAGATAGAAGAATGAATCACTGTGCTTAAACATCGACTAGCTGATCTGAAGATTTTTTCAAAGAGAAGTGCACTTGAATGACTCGACTCAAATTTCGCAAAGTGGATAGAGGAGTCACAAAAAAAGGTTACCACGGACCGTTATGTCGATAAGAAAAATAACCTGGAAGTTGGGCACTGGTGACATAGGCATCCCCAATGGGCATGCCAAAGATGGTACCCGGGGTTTACCGAAGGCCCACGAGTCAAAGAATATGAAGTTTGGAAACCCAAGTTATAGTAAGGAAAGTTAGAGTTGTATTAGGAAATATAGACTTGTAATTTCACGGGATGGGTTAGAATCCCTCCCGGACTCTGTAACTTGTGTATTACGAATCCCTCGGCTCCGCCTTTTATATAAGGAGGAGTCGAGGGACAAAGAGAGGATCGATTCATTGTTTCACGCAACCCTAGTTTTCATAATCGTAGAGCCCTTTTCGGCTGAAACCTTCGAGATCTACTTGCCCTCTACTTCCGACTAAAACCCTAGTCTACAATCTGTACGCATTGATAAGTTAATCCCTTGTCAACTGGTGACATAGGCATCCCTGATGGGCCTGCTGAATAAGGTACCCGGGGATAACTGAAGGCCCACGAACCGAAGTTTATGAAGCTCGGAAGCCCATTAAGCATCGATATGGAAAATAGAGATAGATTGGGAATAAGACTTGTGTCATTACGGGAAGGACTCAAATAAGCCTCCCGGACTTTGTAACTTGTACGATACGAAAACCTCGGCTCAACCTCCTATATAAAGGGGGACCGAGGGAGAAAGAGAGGATCGAATCATTGTTAACACCAACCCTATTTTTTCGTAGTCGAGCACCTTTTTGGTTGAAACCTTCGAGATCTACTTGCTCTCTACTTTCCGCGAAACCCTAATCTACAACTTGTAGGCATTGACAAGTTAATACATTGTCAACTGGCGCCGGCTATGGGAATTGGAGGCAACAAGGAGCTGATCTCGATGGCACGTTTAACATCGTCAACATCATCGGTGGCAAGCAACGCGATGGACAGAGGTAAACAAATCAAAACTGGTCTTGTTGATTTTGTTCCTCACCCTCCCGCCCGTATGGATGCATATGCCTATCTGGAGGAGCCAATGGAGATGACGTTTGGGAGCTTCCACTTCCGCGTCGGGAGAGAAGGATCACATCGCCTAGCGGCACCGATTTTTTCGGGACCGCTAGCGGTTGATTCCTATTTCTCGGGATCATCGTCATCAATCGAGTCAGACGACGAGGAGGCCTCACCGCCAAGCTACGTCAAGCCCACCGCTGGCGGAGAACTCGTCGATCTGCTCGTCGACATGTCTTTCGGGTCATTCACGGATTCCGATCTGGATAGCGACTTGGAGAGCATCGATAGCTTCAACTTCATCGACAGATCTACTTCTATTCGGGAGGTCTTCACCGATCGTTACAACGGTGTCACCGACTCCGAAGATGAAAACACAA
Source organism: Lolium perenne (assembly GCF_019359855.2). Lineage (NCBI taxonomy): Eukaryota > Viridiplantae > Streptophyta > Magnoliopsida > Poales > Poaceae > Lolium > Lolium perenne. The sequence continues at coordinate 25,084,525 of NC_067247.2, read as the reverse complement.
TGACAAAATATCATCAAGTCTGCGCAATTGGAGACTCAAGTCGCCAGGAGGATGAAGCATCAGAGGTTTTCGATGATTTTGGAAATCCATACATCGATCCCGCTGATCTCACACGTGGATTGGGAAGCAAGTACATCGGGCCCACACCGCGCGAGAAATTACAACTTCCGCAGGTAGCTTGGGAAAGAGCAGCAACGGCCATGAATGGCACGGAGCCGATGACCACTACAGCTACATTACAAGAGATGCAAGTGTATCAATATAGACTCGCTCGTGCCAGACGGGAGATAGAAAAAGAAAAAAATTGTACTGGAGCAGAGAAAAGCTGTAGCCTCAGCGTTGAGTAGGCGCAGAGCCAACTTGAGCCAACATTCAGGAACCTCAGGAGATAGTCACCGAGTAGCACGCGCGAGAGGAAGATCTCGGCTAGCTCATGTGCCAGAGCATGAAATAGAGAACCTGATACAAAATCTCAACATGTCATTTATGTCGATAGATACAAGAGGGCACATCATCCCCAAAACACCGGAAGCAGGATATATGGCGACACATGCTTTCATATTAGCATCTAAGCCACCTGCAGGAGATCCCAGGGAAGCATTGTATAACATGGCCAGGGCAGGAGTTGGAGTCATGGGGACAGTGATATAAGGAGCGAGCGCACCGCAACCCGAGAGCGCACCAAGGAAAAATAATCCTCAACCTACTTTGGCAGCGCGAGATCCTCCTCGAGCGGGGGACCCAAGAGACACGGCGATACAAGCTCGAGTCAATAGAGCACGGCAAGAGAGAAGAGAACGTTGGCAGTCACCAGAAGTCGACGTAGAGGATATGTGTGGGCTCCCTTGTTTTACTCAAAGAGTCCGCAAAACTCAGGTTCCTTCTGGGTTTAAGTTACCCGATAACTACAAAAAGTTCGATGGCTTGCAAGATCCAGAGGATTGACTGGTAGATTACCTGGAAACGGTGAAGTTAACAGGTGAAACTCGAGCAACTGCCATGCAGAGCATCCAGGTTCACCTCAGTGGAGCCACAATATCATGGATAAAGAAGCTACCAGAAGGATCCATCGACAGCTGGGAGACTTTCGAGGACTTGTTCGTAAAAAACTTCCGCTCAATGTGCAAGAAACCTGCGTCAGTAGAGGTGTTGAGGGCCTGCAAACAGAAGTATGATGAACCAATGAGGATGTGCATCCAGCGATGGAATATCATAAAAAAATTCGGCAGAAAACATATTTGACAAAAGAGCAATCGATGCATTTGTCGCGGGGATCCGAAGAAGAGACATAATCGAGGATTTGGGCAGGTCCAGGCCACGAACAATAGCAGATCTCATGGATATAGCGAATCGCAGGGCGGATGGTGAAGATGATGTTCATAATAAATGTCACAGATCACCCGAGGAAGATCGCAACAGGAACAACAACCAAAACAGGCGCCGATATTCTCGTCAGTACTCAGATTACGACGGTCCCAGCCAAGTGGCGGCTGGCTTCCGAGGAAACAGTGGAGGAAATCATCGGGACGATTACTAGAGAGGTAACGAGCAGCGCAATGACCATCGAGATGCACCAAGCTCCAGCAGACAAAATAATCGGCCAAGGTTCCCGAGGCCATACAATATATCACCCGCAGATATTCTGAACGAGCCATGCATGTCAGATGCATTTTTTCCTCGACGGCGATGGAAAAAGACAGTCAAGGCACCTTCAGAAGGATTGCCGAACATTTCTAGCTCTGCATAGATATGCGGAGCGTGCGAACGCACAAGCAGCAAACAGGGGACCAAGGAGTGAGGTTCATCTGCCACCTCCACCCGCAATTACTAATGAAAATCAACATCAGTTGCAATTAGCGGCAGCTCCAACAAACCCAGGTCCTTACATTGACACAACAGGAGCAGTGTCGATGATTCAGAAAGGGAGACCCTCGAATAGGACGCAGAAGGTAATTTTCGCGATAGGTATATGTGGCAGAGAAGATGCCTCCACCAACCATCGAGTACCTCAATTGGTCGGGACAGGACATAGGATTTACTCAAGCGGATCACCCACCCCAAGTACCACGACTAGGACAAGCAGCCATGATTTTACCGGTAGTAATCGCTGGATTCGAGGTCTCGCGTATATTCGTAGATGGAGGGAGTAGCTTGAATCTCATATACACAGACACTTTGAGGAAGATGAACATCTCTCTGGGAAACCTGACTCCAAAAGATACGCGCTTTCATGGCATCACACCAGAGAAGCCGAACTATCCTTTGGGCAAGATAAACCTCGACGTGCAATTTGAAACTCGAGTAAATTACAGAAGGGAGAAGTTGGAGTTTGAGGTCATCGATTTTCCATCACAGTATCATGCTATATTGGGACGACCCGTGTATGCCAGATTCATGGTTGTACCACATTACACATACTTGCTATGGAGGATTCCTGGTCCCAAAGGCCCAATCACAGTGAAGGGAAGTTTTGCTCTAGCAGATAAATGTGACAAGGACTTTCATAAGCTTTCCGAAACTTTCGGGATGCAGGCTGAGTATGCAGCTTCTAGAGTTACCACCGACTATGACGTGCTACCCGATGGAGGAAGGCCGCTCATGGAGCAAACCTTCGACACCTCCAAGAATTCCAAGGAAGTGCAGATTCACCCGACGGATCCTAAGAAGATGACAGCTATCGCAACAAAAATGGATAGCGCATAGGAAAGCGCGCTCGTCGAGTTCCTCCTTGAGCGCTGGGAAATCTTTGCATGGTGTCCAGCTGACATGCCAGGAGTACCCAGGGAACTTGCCGAGCACCCCCTTAATCTGGATCCAAGGGCTAGGCCAATCCAACAACCTTTGCGGAGTTTCTCGGAGCCAAACCGCAAAGCTATGCTGTCAGAAATAAATCGACTTCGAGAAGAAAATTTCATCAAGGAAGTACATACAGAGGCCACATGGGTCGATAACCCAGTTATGGTCCCGAAGAAAAACACTGATATCCTTCGCATGTGCGTCGACTTCACGTGTCTCAATAAGCATTGTCCAAAGGATCACTTTCCCCTCTCGAGGATCGATCAAATTATCGACTCCACAGCGGGATGCGAACGTCTTTCCTTCCTGTACGCGTATTCTAGTTACAACCAGATCCGCCTAAAAGAAGAAGATGAAGTCAAAACAGCTTTTATAACCCCTTATGGCGTGTTTTGCTACAGAACAATGCACTTTGGGTTGAAAAACACGGGAGCTACCTATCAGAGGATGATGCAGAAGTGTCTCGCCACACAGATTGGCAAGAACGTTCAAATATACATCGACGAAGTCGTCATAACAACAAAGCAAGGGTTATCTTTGATTAATGATCTTAGAGAAACCTTTGACAACCTCGACAAGTTTCTCCTCAAGCTAAACCCGATGAAATGCTCCTTCGGTGTTCCTGTGGGAGAACTCCTGGGGTACTTAGTATCAGCCAGAGGAATCGAAGCAAATCCCGAGAAAATCCAGGTCATCGTGACGATGAGGAAGCCAACCAAGCTCAAGGAGATACATCAGCTGACAAGTCGTGTCACGGCTTTGAGTAGGTTTGTTGCCAGGCTAGGAAAAAAAGCGCTGCCCTTCTACGTGCTCATCAAGCAAGGAGAAAAATTTTAGTGGAACAAAGAAGCAGACAAAGCTTTCGAGCATCTGAAGCGCAAAATTTCGACACCTCCAGTGTTGGTGTCTGCGAAGGAAAAAAGAACCACTCTTGCTATACATTGCGGCCACACCTCAGGTGGTCAGCACAGTTCTCATGGTGGAGCGAGAAGAAGGGAAGATTCGCGGAGTTCAGCGACCAGTATACTTCATCAGCGAGGTGCTATCACCATCCAAGAAACGTTAACCGCGTTATCAGAAGCTTGTGTAACAACCCAACTTTTGTGCATTTGTTTAAAGTTTGGAAATGCAAAATTCAGGGCCAACAAAAACTTTTTCAAATTAAAAATTTGCATGCATAACTGATCTTGTTTTGTTTGAGTGAGTGCATGTGTGTACCTAGTGATGATCTCCACTTGACATGGATTCCTAAAACTTTTTTTTCATGAGACACCCTTTTTATTAGTACTAGTTTTATTAACTTAAACCTTGCAAAAACCCTAGATCATTCTGATCCTTGGCATGTGATAATGATCTTGCAAGATCATGCCTCCACCCAAATTTGCCTCCCCCAAATCTCATCCATTTATCTTCCTATCTCAAATTTGAAAACTCTACAAACAAGTAGCCTTTTTGGCTCATCATATTTTTTTTCTCAACTTTGCCTTGGGACATGTCCTAGTGTGTGGACCGAATTTTTTTTTTCAAACAAATTAAAAATGTGTAGAATGGCCATGCCGGCCATCACACCACCACATTACCTTGCATCCCTCTATCTATCCCTCTCTTCTCTTTACTCCTCCAAACCACCAGCATATGGACAGAATTCGACCCCATCTCCCTTCTCTCCACTCTTTTACTCTACACACACGGATCACATGCTTAGGCACGCATTTGGCACCATGTGGTTAAGAGGGAAATGGGAGAGAGGAGGTGGCCGGGATGGTTTGGTGATCATACCACCTTTGGCCTCGACCCAAACAAATACAGCCAAGCCCTGGAGCATGCATGCCTGCACTCCCTACCCTCCCTAGCCTCCCTCATGTCCCTCCCCTAGCTCCCTATCATCTCTCCCGTCACTTCACTCCCTTGGCACAAACCGCATGGTTGCATCTCGCCCCTCTCTCCCTGCTGCCCGTGTACGCGAGGCTAGCATGCTGTGACACCTCACTGCAACCTTTCATCTCTCCTCGACCACCCTCCCGTGCACCTCTGCTAATTGTGCTGCATGCTGACCCCCAACAGCTGACGGGCGCGTCACCGTCGACACGACCACGCTGGCCGCCCCACGCTCCATTTCGGTGGCTATAACTGTCGAGAGATGGACGAGGAGACCTCCACCACTCCACCCATGCACGGACAAGCCACGCCCCGAGCTCTACTGCATGCACGCGACTGAGCAACGCCGCGGGAGTTCCGTCGAATAGCTGGCGGGTGCGACTGGACGCGACCGTGCACGCCAAGCCGCGCGTCCCCGACGCTGCACTTCCCTCCAAACCATGGCGCCGTCATTCGCACACGTAGCAGCGCCGCCCCTCTCCGCCAATCCTCTGCTGCCGCCCGCCCTCTCTCCCTCGCCACGGACCCGGTGCACCGTGCACCGACGTCGCGCCTTTAAAAACACCCCAACCCCCTCCCTGCCTCTCCGTTCGCCAGAAGACAGACACCACACCACAAACCCACCTCCCGAGCGGAGAGGAGCTCAGCTCCTCCCTGCTGCTCGTGCTCGAGCTCGACACCTGCCGGCTTCCGGTGAAGGTTGCCATCGAGATCGTCACCATTCGCTCCCCTTTTTCTTTCTCACAGAAGCCCCTTTGTTCCTTTCATCTGACGCCACCTTTTCCTGCCGCCCAGGTTCGCCGAAGGAGCTTCCCCGACGAGCAGCCGTTCTCGCCGTCACCATCGACTGCCGCTCGGACCCCTGCTGTTTTCAGCGCCACCACCACCGTTCAGAAGAGCAGCCACCGCCGAGCCCAGCACGCCAACCCCCGCCGTTTTCTGCTCGACGAGGTGAGCTCCCCAGCCTCCGCCAGTTCCTAGGGCGTCGGTGCACGTCGTGCATGGCCCCGTGGAGACGACGAGCAGCAGCCGTCGATCTCCACTTGATCGGACGGCTGCATGCATCCACCTCCCCTGGCCCACGCCCGCGTGGACGCCACGTCGGCGCCGTTTGAAACGGCCGCTCCCACGCTGCGGAGCCGCTGCTGGGCCGAATCTGGCCAAGCCCAGCAGCGCCGGCCCTTTCCTTTTCTTTCTTTTTCTTCCTATTAACCTGCCAGCAACTCTCTGTTCAGTATTTAAATCACCACAAATTCATCCAGTGACCAAATGAGTTGATTCAAGTTCCTAGATGCTCACAGATGTTTTCTTAACCATATACAATTGCATGCATGTGATTTAGTGTTGTAAATATGTGCTAAAAATTAAAAACCTAAAAAGTATCTGATTGTGTAATTTATTTAGTGTGTGATATTTATGCAACCTTTCTGCATGAGGTTAATTTGTTGTGAAGTATATGTTAGTAGCTTTAGTTTGGCACTAGCCTCACATGCAGGAGCTTCCTGGATTTGGATTGTTTTAGAAAACAAGATCTGTCCAGAGAGCCAGAAAATGATTTTTAGTTTGAAAAATAATAACGATTTTGAATCAAACCCAAGTGCTACTGGTAGATATATCTATAAAGGTAATTTTGTGCCAAGGGAAATATTTTTAAGAGTTATAGTTTAATTCCAAGAATTTAATTACTAAAACAGTATATCTTTTCAGTATTTGATTTTTATAAAATCTTTTACAAATCAGAAAAATGTCAAACCAGTGGGGTTAGTTCACATTTAATCTCACCTATCCAGGGGTATGTCTGGTGTTGGTTGGTGATGCTCTGATACTGGTGTGGCTTGTTGTTTGTATGCTCTGGTTTCTGCCTTAGTTAATTTACCTAGGTCATTTAAAAAATTATTTGCATGTGATTCTTGTGCATGTGTACTCTACATGTTATTAGCTTTCAGTAGGTATGCTTCATGAATTTTTATGACTTACAGAAAGATTTAGACCATTTAAATGGTTCCTAAGTCATTTCTGGAATTGCAAAAATCATATCTTTTGTTTTAAAAATCATAAATGGGTGAAACCACTTTCAGTAGCTTGCATTAGTAAACCTTTACATACTGTGATTTTACCAAATTTTTATGTGAATTATTCTAGTGTGGTTTGTTGATTGGGTATTGCTGGTTGTTTCTTCTTTTTACGACGCTAGATTCGAACGCCGCCGGAAACGGAGGAGAAGGAGACTTTGGAGGAGCTGAAGAGGAAGACCAGGGGCACTTTGCTGATCAAGCCAAGCCACCTCTTGATGCATCTCTGATCCTATATATCTTATTCTTGCATTATTCCAGGTTTTATAAAGTGCATGTCTTTTATTTATTATGTCGGTGGTTAGCGCCACCGGAATTTTATTTATCCACCCTTAGGGTGCAGCCCTTGTTGGAACCTACTGATCCCAATCTTAATAGTGATATGGTGCTTATCACCTTATCATCCTTTTCGCCGATTTTCAAGAAAAGATGGACTATAGGTTGGGAGCCCTTGTGGAAGAGTTTTTTTTTGGAAAAATGTTTCCCAGAAAGATGTTTTTGGAAAACCTTGGAAGGGGGTAGCCCTGCTCAAGTGTGGTTTATAAAAAGGCAAAAGTTTCTAAAAAGAAGATTTGCTGGAGGCAAGTGGAGGAAAGAAAATATTTTCGAAAACTTTAGCGCCTAAGTACTCACCCGGACTGAAAGACAGTGCAACCACATTACCCCAAAGTGGGCACGGGGCGTAGCATAGTAGTTTGTCTCGCCTTAGTTTGGGTCCTGCAAATGTAAGGGGTAGTCCGAGCATGGACACCTATCGACCGTGGCCTTCCCGACGAACTGGGAACGCCTTTCCGTCTCAGACAGATGGCAGGGGTACAACCTATGAGCTCCCATTGAATAATGCCCCGCAGTTGGTCGCGGCATTCCAGAGGGTCGAGCTGGTCGGGGAATTTGCTACTCCTGGGTAAACGACCCCTCGGACTCTGGTGTTGGGAGGTACAACTCTAGGCGGCATGTCTTAGGCTAAGGCGAGCAGGCAAAGAACTACGATCGGGTACTTGTCGTGGCATATGTTGTTATGCAGGGATGATGCCCACACGATAAGTATCCGAATCTTGTGGGGAAAGTGTACAACCTCTGCAGAGTGAAAACTATTCGAATAGCCGTGTCCGCGGTTATGGACGGTCGGGAAGGCTGTTGCTTAGCCTGAAGAGTTTTTGTTTACAAATGTTTTCAAAGAAAAGATTTTTTTTTTGAAAGGTACCGGGAAGGTACGGGAAAAATGCCAGTGGGACTGGAGAAAATGTACCTGAGAGGTACGGTGGAAAGTTGGTACAGTTATTTTGGCCATTTTGAGGGCCGGAAAAATAAATTGGGTCACCCTTTCCTATTAGTCTTCAAATGTCAATTGTTTACAAAAAGATTTTTAACAAAGTTATAGATATATCTTACTCTCGAGAGAAATTCTCTCTCGCTCCTTGTCGCCCTAGTTTAGTGCCTGCTCCTTGCTACTGCCATATTGCATATCCTTTACTTCTCTCTAAGGTGGTTTGCGAGTACATTCAAACGTACTCATTGGCATTGTTGTCCTGGCTATTTACTTGGCCAGACTTTGAAGAGGAGTACTACGAGGAAGAGGAGTACGACGCCGAAGACGCGAACTAGGTTGCTCTCCCAGTCAGCCGCCTGTAGGGTAAAGGCCTGACTTGGGTTCCACCGCTGTTTGGAGTCAAATAAATTCCGATGCTGTTTGTTGAACTTCGGCCTTGATGGCCTATGATGTAAGACTTCCGTATTAATGTTATTTCGGTACTGTAATGGATGATGTAATCTGGTATCAGTTCGGTTATGTATTCACGATGGAATGATCTTGGGATCGTGAAATTGTATGCATAACAGGAGTTCTGGACTGGTAAGTCCGGGGCCCCACAGCGCTGGTATCAGAGCCATCCTGACTGTAGGAGACCTTAGTTAGCATGGGCGTTAGATCAGACCAAAAACTATTTTCTTAAAATAAAGAGGTTGACTAAATGCTGAAAATGCTTAAGTCCCTTATCTCCTTCTAATTTTCAAAAACTCTACTTGCATTAAAGTTTTACTATGCTTAAAATTTTGCACACTGTGGTCACTAACTTAATCTACCTTAAAATTTGTGTAGATGCCGATCGAGTACTCGCACTTTCACCAGGTCAGGGTGAGGCCGCCCCTCTACTTCTTCGAGCGGGCCCTGGCCGACCTGGCTTTTCGGTGTGGGCGTCCGGTGCCCGAGGTGAAGGGTGTCCGTACCGAGAGGCCGGAGGACTCGGAGATGGCCTGGCTGGTCACTTGCGTCGTCAGGGGGGGCGAGGTTGCCCCCGTTTCTGAGGAGTTCACTGTCGACGTGATGGAGTGCACGTGGCTCGACGGGATGATCCGAGTCTTCCAGGAGGCACTTGCCCGCCTTGCTCTCCTTCACCCTGAGGCTGTCGCCGACACTGGTTACTAGTACTTTGGTCTGCGCGATGGCGCGGGTCAGCCTGTGGCCGGCGCCCCGTGACATAGGCATCCCAAATGGGCCTGCCGAAATTAGTACCCGGGGTTTACTGAAGGCCCAATATCCGAAGAATAAGAAGATTCGGGAGCCCAAGATGTATTAAGGAAAGTTAGAATTGTAATAGGAAGTGTTATTTGTAAATCTGGCGGGATGAGTTAGAAACCGTCCCGGACTCTGTAGCTTGTACAAAACGAAGCCCTCGGCTCCGCCTCCTATATAAAGGGGGAGTCGAGGGACGAAGAGGCAATCGAATCATTGTTACAAACCCTAGTTTTCATAATCGTCGAGTACTTTTCGGCTGAAACCTTCGAGATCTACTTGCCCTCTACTTCTAACTAAACCCTAGCCTACAATCCATAGGCATTGACAAGTTGATACCCTGTCAATTGGCGCCGTCTGTGGGAACTAGAGGCGTAAGGATCTGATCTCGATGGCACGTTAAAGATCTTCGACATCGTCAACCGCAAGCAACACAATGGATCGAGGTAAACAGATCGCTGCTGGTCTTGTCGATTTTGTTCCTCACCCACCCTCCCGTTTGGATGCATATGCGTATCTGGCGGAGCCCATGGAGATGACATTTGGAAAGTTTCACTTTCGCGTCGAGAAGGAAGGATCGTATCGTGTCGAGATTCCAATTTCGTCGGGATCGTCGGCAGTCGATTCCGATTTTTCAAGCTATGCATCGTCAACCGAGTCAGGAGAAGAAACTTCGTCGACACGTTACGTCAGCACCAGAGCAAGAGAGAAACTCGCCAAGATCTTCAACGACATGTCGTTTGAGTCATCTGCGGACTCATATATAAGCGATGGCTCAAGCGATGTCGACAGTTACGACTTCATCGACAAATCTATCACAGTGAGCAAAGTCTTCATCAATCTCAACGATGATGTCACCAAACCCAACATAGATCTGAGTACAAAATATCATCAGATTTATGCCATTGAGGATCAAGAGGAAACATCTGAGGCTTTCGACGATCTGGGAAACCCATACGTCGATCCCTCCAATCTGCGACAAGGCCTGGGCAACAAATACGTCGGACCAGGGCCGCGAGATAGAGTTCAACTTTCACAAGCAGCGTGGGACAGAGCCGCGAGAGCTATGAACGGTACAGAACCAATGGCTACCACGGCCACACCAGAGGAATTACAAGCATATCAATATAGGCTCGCACGAGCTGCCAGAGAATTGGAAAACAGACAGCCGAGTTAAACAGGAGAAAGGAGGCAGCTTCTGCATCCAGCAGGAGAAGGGCAGATCTAAGTCGACAATCTAGAACTTCGGGTGATAGCCACAGAGAGGCTCGGAACAGAGCAAGATCAAGGTTGTAACATATACCCGAGGCAGAAAGAGAGCACTTGGTCCAAAACCTCGACATGTCCTTCATGTCGATAGATACAAGAGGAAATATCATCCCTAAGACACCAGAGGCTGGGTATATGGCGACACATGCTTTTATCCTTGCATCTAAACCACCTCCAGGTGATCCAAGGGAAACACTATACAATATGGCGGTAGCAGGAGTTGGAGCTATGGGGACAGCATTTGTATCAACGCCTCCCGAAGGAGCGGCAAGGCAAAATAGTCCAAGACCTGCAAGAAAGAACAGCGGCAAGACTCGAAGGACCAAGTGGAGCAAGAGACACAGCAGCACAAGCAAGGGTCGACAGAGCGCGGCAAAGCAGAAGGGATCATCGGCAATCTCCGGAGCTTAATGACGAAGATATGTGCGGCCTGCCATGCTTCACGAGGAGAGTCCGAAAAACTCGAGTCCCCTCAGGATTCAAGTTACCCGACAACTTCAAGAAGTTCGACGGCTTTCAAGATCCAGAGGATTGGCTAGTTGATTATCTCGAGACAGTGAAGCTCACAGGAGGAACCAGGGCAACAGCTATGCAAAGCATCCAGGTGCATTTGAGTGGAGCCGCACGATCTTGGATAAAGAAACTCACTCCAGGATCTATCGACAGCTGGGAAAATTTCGAGGATGTGTTCGTCAAGAACTTCAGATCCACGTGCAAAAAACCTGCATCATTAGAGGAGTTGAGAGCGTGTCGACAAAAGCCAGATGAGCCAATGAGAAAGTACATCCAAAGGTGGAATATCATCAAAAACTCGGCAGAAAATATATCTGACGAGAGAGCAATAGATGCGTTTGTAGCAGGAATCAGGCGTGGAGATTTTGTCGAGGACTTAGGAAGGACCAATCCAAAGACAGTATCTGCGTTAATGGAGATAGCAAACAGATGGGCAGATGGAGAAGACGCTGTCCACAACAAACGGCACAGGTCGCCAGAGGAGGATCGTGGTCGAAATTATCAACCGAGGCGACGATTTCCTCGGCAGTACCCGAATTATGACGCTCCAGGGCAAATTTCGGCAGGTTTTCGGGCAAACACAGGAGGAAGCAATAGAGATGACTATCAGAGAAGCAGTGAACAGCGAGGCGATAACAGGGATGATTCTCGCAACAACAAACAAAATAGCGGGCCTAGGTTCCCAAGGCCTTTCGTGTCCCCTGAAGAAATGATGAATGGGCCGTGTCAAATGCACTTTTTCCTCGATAACAACGGTAAAAGACAGTCAGGGCACCTGCAGAAAGACTGTCGAAATTTTCAGGCAATGCTAAGGTATGCAGAGAACGCTAACGCGCGGGCAACACAGAGAAATCCTCGAGAACCCAGAAGCGAGATTCACTTGCCGCCTCCTCCCGCGATTACAGACGACAATCGGCATCAGCTTAGAATAGCGGCAGCACCTCCACCACCACCTTATGTTGATCCTAACTCCAACGGAGCGGTGTCAATGATTCAGAAGGGAAGGCCGTCCAATAGAGCTCAGAAAGTAATCTCACAACAGGTGTTTATGGCAGAAAAAATGCCTCCACCAACAGTTGAGTATCTTAATTGGTCAGGACAAGATATGGGCTTCACCATAGCAGATCATCCGCAGCAAGTTCCTCGACCAGGGCAGTCAGCACTTATTCTCGCGGATTATCGCAGGGTTTGATGTCTCTCGAGTGTTCATAGACGGCGGCAGCAGCCTCAACCTTATGTATGCAGATACATTGAGGAAGATGAACATATCTTTAGCAAACTTGAAGCCAACAGACACAAGGTTCCACGGCATCACACCGGAGAAACCAAGTTATCCATTGGGGAAGATCAATCTCGACGTTCAGTTTGGGACCCGAGAAAATTATAGAATCGAGAGGCTGGAATTCGAAGTCGTAGATTTTCCGTCGATACCACGCTCTGTTGGGACGACCAGCATATGCTAGATTTATGGTGGTGCCACACTATACATACCTGTTGTGGAGGTTGCCTGGACCAAAGGGACCAATCACAGTCAAAGGAAGCTTTGCCTTAGCCGATAAGTGTGATAAGGATTTTCATCGGCTATCAGAAACTTTCGGGATGCAAGCCGAGTATTTGGCGTCAAAAAGCATGACCGATTACGACGTACTGCCAGACGTTGGACGACCAAATAAAGAATCAACTTTCAATACCAGGAAAAATTCTAAGGAGGTGCAGATTCACCCGACAGACCCGAAAAAGACGACATCTATCGCAAACGACATGGATATCGCATAGGAAAGCGCGCTCGTCAAGTTCCTCCGTGAGCACTGGAAAATCTTCGCATGGTGTCCAGCTGACATGCCAGGAGTACCCAGGGAACTTGCCGAGCACCACCTAAACTTGGATCCATTAGCGAGACCAATAAAACAACCTTTGCGGTGTTTTTCGGAACCAAACCGCAAAGCTATGCTATCAGAAGTAAATCGACTGGAGGAAGCTGGTTTTATCAAAGAGATATCTACAGAAGCCACATGGGTAGCTAACCCAGTGATGGTGCCGAAGAAACACACGACAGTCCTTCGCATGTGCGTCGACTTTACGTGTCTCAATAAACATTGTCCAAAGGATCACTTCCCCCTCCCGAGGATCGATCAAATTATCGACTCTACGGCTGGATGTGAACGTCTTTCCTTCCTGGACGCATACTCTGGTTATAACCAGATCAGATTGAAAGAGGAAGACGAGGCCAAAACAGCGTTCATAACACCTTACGGCGTGTTCTGTTACAGAACAATGCCTTTCGATTTAAAAAACGCGGGAGCAACATATCAGAGGATGATGCAGAAGTGTTTGGCGACACAGATCGGGAAAAACGTGCAAGTGTACATCGATGATGTCGTCATAACGTCAAAAGAGGGGGCAACACTGATCGAGGATCTCAAGGAAACCTTCGACAACCTCAACAAATTCTGCCTCAAGCTGAACCCGACGAAGTGTTCCTTTGGCGTCCCAGCAGGAGAACTTCTAGGATTTCTAGTCTCAGCAAGAGGGATTGAAGCAAATCCCGACAAAATACAAGCTATCATAACAATGAGGAAGCCAACAAAGTTGAAAGAAATACAGCAGCTAACTGGGCGAGTCGCAGCTTTGAGCAGATTCGTCGCCAGGTTGGGAGAAAAAGCGTTACCATTTTACGCTCTAATAAAGCAAGGAGATAAATTCCAGTGGAACGAAGAGGCCGATAGAGCCTTCGAGGACTTGAAGCGCACAATCTCGACACCACCAATTCTGGTGGCGCCGAAGGAAAAGGAACCTCTCCTGTTGTATATTGCAGCCACGCCCCAAGTGGTGAGCACGGTGCTAGTTGTCGAAAGAGAAGAAGGAAAACTTCACGGCGTGCAGAGGCCAGTATACTTCGTCAGCGAAGTTTTATCGCCCTCAAAACAAAGGTACCCTCAGTACCAAAAGCTAGCATATGGAGTGTTCACAACAGCACGCAAATTGCGCCATTATTTTTCGGCACACCCGATCATAGTGGTCAATGAAGCTCCCTTGTCAAATATACTAAACAACCCGTGAAAGTTACATGGTCGTGTCTCCCTTTGGGGAATAGAACTTTCCCCTCGGGACATCACGTATGAAAAAAGAAAAGCAATCAAGTCGCAAGTTCTGCCGGACTTCATCGCAGAGTGGATGGAGTTGCAAAACACAGGACCTCCAGACTTGTCGAGAACCTGGACCATGAACTTTGATGGGTCCAAAAGACTAGAAGGGGCTGGCGCAGGAGTAGTACTTATATCACCTGAAGGCGACAAGTTGAAGTACATCCTTCGGATGACGTTCCCCAACGCATCTAACAACGAAGCAGAATATGAGGCTCTCATACACGGGATGAAGATGGCGAAAGCTTGCGGTGCAACTCGACTAAAAATCTTTGGCGACTCACAATTGGTGGCTCAGCAAGTTATGAACCAATGTGACGCAGTCAATGATAGCATGATGGCATACAAGGAAGTATACAACGAGCTCGAGAAGTTGTTCGATGGATGCGAAGTAAATCATATTAGTAGATTGAGCAACGATGAAGCCGACGTTCTTGCAAACATCGGGTCGCAATGCCTTGCAGTCCCGCCAGGTGTATTCTGGGAAGAGATAACAGAGAGATCCACCAAATCGACAAAATCAAAAAAGAAGGAGAAGAAACCCTCGGGGGCTACCAAGGAAAAGCAAGAGGAAGAAGAAGAAGAAGAAGATCAGGACCTGGTCATGGTGATACAGATACCATGGATGCAGACGTACATATCGTACATCCTCAGGAAAGAAATACCTGATGATCCAGTTGAGGCAAGGCGAGTAATTCGACGCTCCAAAGCTTTCACGGTGGTCAAAGGAGAATTGTATAAGCGAAGTATTTCAGGCGTCCTGCAAAGATGTGTCACACCCGAAGAAGGAAGAATAATTTTGAAGGATGTACACGAAGGAATATGTGGCCACCACGCAAGTAGTCGAGCTATTGCAGCCAAGGTCTTTCGGGCAGGATTCTACTGGTTGACAGCAATCGAGGACGCTAAGGAAATAGTAAGAACTTGCGACGCGTGTCAAAGGTTTGCCGCAAAACCCCACTCTCCAGCAGCAGAACTAACACCAATACCATTGTCATGGCCCTTTGCACAATGGGGACTTGATATGGTGGGTAAGTTACACAAATCCTGGCCAGGAGGAAAGGAGTACATGTTAGTAGCTGTCGACAAATTTACAAAGTGGATAGAAGCGAAGCCGATAAATTCACCAGATGGAGCATCCGCAGTAAAATTCATAAAAGGACTCGTCTTCAGATTTGGAGTGCCTCACAGCATCGTCACAGACAATGGCAGTAACTTCACATCCCACGAACTCAAAGATTATTGCGAAGAAGTGGGTATCAAGTTGCACTTCGCGTCAGTTGCACATCCTCAAACCAATGGGCAAGTCGAGAAAGCCAATGGCATCATCTGCAATGGCATCAAGAAACGACTGTTAGGACCACTGGAAAAATCTCGACATACCTGGCCAGAAGAACTACCAAGTGTGTTGTGGAGCATCCGAACAACACCAAATACAGCGACACAGGAGACACCGTTTTTCCTGGTCCATGGAGCAGAGGCAGTACTACCAATAGAAATAGAGCACGACTCCCCCAGAGTCACAGAGTATAATGAAGAAACTTCCAAGATAGCATTGGAAGACGACGTCGACGCACTCGACGAAGCTCGAGACGAGGTACTATCAAGGGTAACCAAATACCAACAGGACTTGAAGAATTACCACAGTCGACGCTTGCGGCCAAGATCTTTTCAGGTGGGAGACCTAGTTCTTCGGCTCACGCAAAAAAGTCATGAAAAACTCGAGTCACCATGGCTTGGCCCTTACATTGTCACGGAAGTAATCGGAGGAGGAGCATACAGGATAAAGGACAAGAAGACAGGAGTGGAGGAGCAAAACCCCTGGAACGTGGCGCAACTCCGGCGGTTCTACGCCTAGAGTCGAAATATAGTCCTTGTAAAACTTCAATGTACTGAAACGCCCGCGAGTTTTCAGACGCGCTCTTTTCCTTTTTCGGGGCACCGAGTGGGGCCGGGAAAGGTTTTTAATGAGGCGGGCTCGCGGTGCTGCAATATAATAAAGATAGTGTCAATATAACTTTTCTTTATCGACATGTTCAAAGTCTCTGACCCGACGAATTTCAATATAGTTCATCGAAAAAGAAAAGCCTTGCCTTGGTATTAAAATACCTCGTGAGTCAATCAAAATACAAAATAGTACTCAATAAAGAAGCTCGGGGGGCTGATATTCGCAATAGATACATATTACATAAATGCCTTGGTTCAAAACTTCGCAATATACAAATACAGTAAATAGCCACCGAAACACTCGGGGGCTAGATAAATATAGAAATATAATGATTGCTTCGCAATATAATCACAGTCATGGGTTACAAAGAAGAGTTATCTACAAAAAGAAAATAATTAGTCCTGATTCAGTATGTCGTCAAGGGTAATTCTGTTTTCTTCAGGAGCAGCGCCAAGAAAGTCAGCATAATGGCCATCGGCAAAAAAGTCGGCATCCATCCGAAGAAGGTCTTCAATCATTTCTTCGGCTACAGGCGAAACTTTCGTGTTAATTCGATCGACACCAACTCTTCGGCGCTTTACCTTCTGATGGACTTTCGCAACAACTTGGGTCAGGTCAAGATTTGAGTGGCAGATCTGAAGCATGATAAGAGCAAATCTGGCGCCAGCTACCAGTTGAGCTTTCACAAAATCATGGATCCTGTGGGCATCCTTGAATTTCTCCATTAACTCGGGAAGAACCTTTGGTTGAACGTTCCGAGGAAACATGGAATTATAAACCATGGACAGGGTCTTGGTACAGAAGTCAAGGAAGTCGCGAGTTTGAGAAGCGCGATCCTGAAATCTGACAATCTGGCGGGTCCTCTCTGGGGTAGCCCAAAACAAAGAACCATGATCAAGGGAAAGATTAACGAGGAGGTTCGTCCTAGTATTTACCCTCTCTTCTTCGGCAACAGCATCAGTAAAGGAACCTATCAAAACAACGGAGCAGAAAAATTTTAAGAGACATAGCAGGAAGACGGAAGATATTGAGGTTGAAACAAGCATACCCGACATATCCGCACTGGCTTCATTCATCAACTCGAGCATGAAATTTTCTCGAGTAGTCGCCTTTTCAGCCTCGGAAGCAGCGATTTCCTTGGCAGCCACGGCCTCACGAGCTTGCTGAAGTGCAACTTCTTCGGTTTCAGATGACTTGCGAGATTTTTCCATCATCACAAGTGTTTGCTTCTTCGCATACTAAAGTTGCTGCCGAAGTTCATCCAATTCTCGCGGCAAGGAATCTTCGACAGGTGCAGCATCAGCAAGAGGTCTCCTTGGGTGAGAAGAAGAAGGCGAAACATTGGAAGGAGCGGAAGATGGAGTATAGTTATCAAATACCAACTGAAATTTAACAAAGCAAGACAACATCAATCAACACGCAAAAGATAGAGTTTTCATTAATCTTTCGAAATAATTACAAAGGCCTTACAGTGGAGTTAATGAAGTACGTGTCGCCAAATAACTACTTTGGCGACAAGAGCAAAAGAGAAAGAAAGAAAAATAAAGAAGCATGCTACTAGACCTCCGTCCTTGATGAGCTAGGAGTCGAAGCTGGTTTGATCCCGAGATAAGCCAAGATTTTCTTCGTGTTGGGCTTGGCTGCCTTAATCGTGGACCTCCATCTTGATTGCTCTATCTCGCTCGATGTCGCCAACTTTCGTCCAATCAACGATCTGTTGGCTATCAAGAACTGTGAGCAACAAGATACTTTCGACAGCAATTTTCATATTCTCTTGGCGCATCTTCAGTCCAAGGTCTTCTGGTGAATTGAACATCTTGGCAAGGGCAAGGAAAGTCGGAGGCTCCTCTTTCTTCGGGAAGAAGTAGGGGAACAGCGCCAACAATCCTGCATTAGCATTGGCCACGCCTTCACGAATTTCGGACCCATGCAGCTCCAGATAGGAAAGTGCGTCAATGAGAGGGTCATCGACAGGATTCTCCAGATCAAAATCTTGGTTTGTTTGATCTGCCAAGGAAACAAAACGTTGGTCAAACAACAAGAAACAGCGGCTCTCATAAAAATAGAAGGGATCAATAATATTACTGAAAGTGCGTCGACTTTGTGATTTCAGGCGCTTGAGGATCCCCTGTTCACGAGAAGCTTGTGCAGCTTTGTGCTCGTTTAAGGCAGATGCAGTATCCTCAAGTTTTTTCTGCAGTTCCTCAACACTAGCAGCTTTTGCTTTGGCTTCATCAGCCTCAGCTTTGGCTTCGTTAGCAACAAGTTCGGCTTTCTTGCGAGCCGCCTCACTTTGCTCAAGTTTTTGAGCAAGTGCGTCGGCACGTTTGTTGGCCTCTGCAAGTTTTTCTGTCGAGATATAAAAAAAAAGAGTAGAAAGATCAAAAACCGCGACAAGCAACAGGAGCAAAAAGTCAAGAAAAAATGGCAAGTATAAAAGTTGTTACCTTCGGCTCTGCTAGCATATTCACGGTACCCAATAAATTGGGATCCGATGCGGAGAAGCTCTTTGATCATGGGCTGTTAAAGAAGAATACAGCAAAAGAAACATCGGCATGAAAAAGAGGTTGAAGGCGTGAAAAAACAAAATAGAAGAAATATAGATATCGACAAACTTACATCATCTAAGAGCAGAGTCGACGAGCTGCCCAATTGAGGGGCAGGTTCAACAATCGTTTCAACCCTTGTCCTTTTTGGTGAAGGAGCAAGGGGGCTTGCTGGCGGAGTTGTGGTGACGACGTTTTGTTGAGGAGGCGAGGATTCTTCTCCTTCAACTAGCGTGTCCGAGGCAAGTACGATGTGACGTGCTTGTCCGAGGAGCCACGTCAACAGTTGGTACTTCTTCCTCGTCATCACTGTTGATCAAAAATCGGCAGCATAAAAAGCAAGACAAGATAAACATCTCGAGTACAGAAATAGGGAGAAATAAAGATGACTTACGAGCTGACGAGGGATTCAATATAAGGATCATAATTTGCCTTCGGATGAGAAGGAACAACTTTTTCAGCCTTAGAAGTGCCAGAATCCTCGGCATCATTCCTTTTCCTTTTGTTCCTTGGGGAAAGAGCAGGAGGAAGGGATTGCGTCGACTCGCTGGCTTCAGATTCAACTTCTTTTTCATGGGAAGCCGTAGATTTGTGAGAACCTGCGACTTCACTTTCAGGAATAGAAGAACCTTGGGTGTCTTCGGCAACGATAGCCTGTTCTTCGACTTCTCCATCCTCAGGAAGAGGAGGAAGGGAAGCCATAGTAGGATGGTTCTGCAAGAAAATAGCGACAAAAGAAAAATTAGAGAGATACCAATACAGTGAGATGCAGGGAAAGTTCGGAACAAGACAGAAACTCGAGAAGACAAAATACCTCGGGAAGAGGATTGGCGGCGCTGTATGGTTCCACTCGACAAGAGGAGGGAATAGGATCCTTCTTGTCTAGGCGAGAAACTCTTCGAATCAATTTCTCCAAGTCCTTTGCAGAAAGATCACTGGAGATTCTATTGGCGTCGTTTTCACCAGAATACGTCCAAAGGGGATTTTTGCGAGCCTGAAGAGGCTGCACTCTAATCCTAAGGAAGTAGGCAGTGATTTGAACACCAGATAGTTCTTTGCCTCGAGTATTTTGAAGTTGATGAATACGAGACATAAGTGCTTCTGTCGCCTTTTTCTCTTCTTCGGAAGCTTCAGCGTCCCAGGAACGGCGGCGCTGAATTTTGGCACTTCCGTCGAAAGGGATTATGTTGTGTTCCACAGAGTTGGCACTTTCTTCATGAATGTAGAGCCATTTTTTGCGCCATCCTTGGACAGAATCAGGAAACTTGACGTCGAAATGATCAACGTCAGTTCGGACACAGATAACAACGCCGCCTATGTTATAGGTGGCGTTGTGGGAGCCATTGCGGCGGAGGCAGAAAATGCGTTTCCACAGAGCCCAATTAGGAGGAATTCCAAGGAAGCATTCGCACAGTGTGATAAAAATGGAAATGTGAAGGATGGAATTGGGGGTCAACTGGTGCAGTTGAATCCCGTAAACAAAAAGAAGGCCGCGGAGGAAATCGTGAATTGGGGCCGAAAGGCCGCGGATGAGGTGATCAACGAAACTAACCCGGTACTCCATTGGAGGGTTGGGGTAGCTTTCTTCGCTGGGAAAGCGGATGGCGTCTTCTTTCTTCATCAGGCCAAGCCTCTTCAGCGTGTTGGCATCCTGGTTGGAGATTTTAGATCTCTCCCACTCAAGATCTTCGGCGGCCATCTTGGACTCTGGAGTGTTGTGGCGAGTGAGTCGCGTGCGCGGTGGCATCAACGGCAATGGAAAAAGCAATGTTCGTGGTTGCGGAAGATCAGAGAGTGTTGGGCGCAGGGGAAGTTTTTGCAAAGAGGAACAGATGGGCGGCGCAAGCGAAGGAGTGAACGGAGGTTGAAGAAAGGTTTATATAAGAATCGGGTGAAGCAATGCACCGTTGGATGAAGAAATCGTGTGGTGAAAAAAGATCTTCTAGATAAAAGGGTAAAAAGGTATTTTTACTGAGATAGGCGTTACTGTACGTACGCCAGAAAAAGCGGAGGACGTGTGTCCCCCACTTACACGACGTGTCAACGTGGTGGAAGCAATGGACCTACAAGGTAGAAAACCACGACTACTAACAGAGATGAAGTAAATTTGATTAAGGGAAGCATGCCGACAAGAAAAATAAAAGAAGATTGGCGACACGAGAAGTTATTAAATACTTCGGGAGCTTTTGATCAAATACAAGTTTTTGCCCAAATGCTCGGGGGCTACTTCGATAAAAATAAAAATTTCGAGTATGGCAATATAGAAATTGCGGGAGCCTACAACCAAGCACAAGTCCTTGGCTGTAGCCTCGGGGGCTACTCCCATCGGGAGCGCTGTTCGCGCACCCGAAAGATAAAAAAAAAAAGAAGAGACATCATATTGGGAAATAATGACAATATGGCGACAAGGTGGACTAACATGTTGAGCCTACAACCAAGCACAAGTCCTTGGCTGTAGCCTCGGGGGCTACTCCCATCGGGAACGCTGTTCGCGTACCCGATGAAATTAAAAAAAAAAAAAGATAGAAAAGCAAGAGAGTATATTTCGAGTTATAATTAACTCTACATATACTCCCATCGGGAGAGCAATATAAGTCATATTTGACTCGATGAAATGTGCCATTCCAACAGCCGGAAAAGCACTCGACAATATATTCTCAGAACGCCAAAGTTGCGATCAATTTCTGAATGCCGCAAATTTGCGAAGGTAAGACCCCAGATCCGTTCTGCTGGGCGTGGCATTGCCGAAGACTGCGCTCTACTACTTTTATCCGTATCAATAGATACGAAGAAAAATCCTAACGGACGCCTTAGGTACTCGATAAATTTGACTGGGACTCGACAGAATGGTAAGACCTTAAGCGGCACCTGTCGAAGTTTACACCAGTATCCCGAGATCATGTCCAGGGACGTGGTCTTGAAGTAGGTTTTTGCGGATTGCCACTAGAGCAGTTAACTAGTACCTGACCCGTCAGATGAACTAGCCCCAACTACCATTATCCCTGTACAATATAGAATTTCATGTGAAGAAATATAAAAAAGTTAAAGCTCTCGAATAAAAATAAACAGTGGAG
Source organism: Lolium perenne (assembly GCF_019359855.2). Lineage (NCBI taxonomy): Eukaryota > Viridiplantae > Streptophyta > Magnoliopsida > Poales > Poaceae > Lolium > Lolium perenne. Next base: position 25,062,774 of record NC_067247.2, on the reverse strand, counting down.
ATTTTCCTTGACTCTACGATTCAAGCAAAATCTCGGGGGCTACTGACATAGGCATTCCAAATGGGCCTGCCGAAATTAGTACCCGGGGTTTATTGAAGGCCCAATATCCGAAGAATAAGAAGATTCGGGAGCCCAAGATGTATTAAGGAAAGTTAGAATTGTAATAGGAAGTGTTATTTGTAAATCTGGCGGGATGAGTTAGAAACCGTCCCGGACTCTGTAGCTTGTACAAAACGAAGCCCTCGGCTCCGCCTCCTATATAAAGGGGGAGTCGAGGGACGAAGAGGCAATCGAATCATTGTTACAAACCCTAGTTTTCATAATCGTCGAGTACTTTTCGGCTGAAACCTTCGAGATCTACTTGCCCTCTACTTCTAACTAAACCCTAGCCTACAATCCATAGGCATTGACAAGTTGATACCCTGTCACCCCGCACCCCGACACCGCTCACCAGCTGCACCACTTGGAGTACCTGCTGCACCACACTCAGACTCAGCAGGACCGCGCCCGAGAGAGGTGCGATCTGCAGGAGGATGAGATCATGAAACTTCACGCCCAGCTTGCTGCTGCACAGGCCAACTTGGCCAGTGAGCGCAAGAAGAGACTTGCTGCACGCCAGAAGGCTTCACGCCTGAAGGCGAAGGTGGCTTCGCTGGAGGCTCTGACTGCTCAGATGGAGGCCACTATTGAGGAGCTTGAGGACGACGGTGAGGATCTCCGCAAGGAGAACGAGGCCCTTCTCAGCGACGACGACGACTACGAGGAGGAGGACTTCGATATGGAGCCTGATACTGAGGATGAGGCCTTCATCAACGATGAAGATGAGGAGCCTGAGCCACTGATGCCTGAGGAGGACCCCGAGGAGCCAGGCCTTCGACGTGGGCGCCCGCCTGCACACGAGGGTCTGTCGTGGACCTTGACGACTTCTAGAGTCCTACCCCTGCACTCGCACCACCTTATCGTAGGGCGATGAGATAGGCCCCCGTGCGATGCGAGTAGACTTATGATGATGGTTCTGTTAAACCATCCATTTTGGTTGTGATGTATGAGACTTATGTTGTGATGTTGTATGACTATGTTGTGCCTTCGGCACCCTACTATGTTATGCTATCGTTTGCCTACTTTGCATTTGCGAGTTTCCGTTTTCAAAGTTGCATTTTTAACAAGCCCTCCCCTTTTAAGTGGCTGCCCATCTCCTTGTTTTTCCATTAATATCTGATCCACATCTCTCCAGGATGGTTGAAACCCGTAGTGGAAACGCCAGCGGGTCCGACCAAAACCCCCCTCCACCTCCGGACCCAACCATGCCGCAACTTCTGCGCCTTATGATGGAAGACCGTGAGGCAGCCCGTGCAGAGCGCCAAGCTAACCTTGCTACCCTTCAGCACCTCGCTCAGCTTGCTACTGGAAACGCCAACAACAATAATGGCGGGAACGGGAATGGAGAACCCCGCTCTAAGCTGAAAGATTTCCAGAGCACCAACCCTCCTGTTTTCTCCAAGTGCACTGAACCCCTCGACGCCGATGATTGGCTTCGCACCATTGAGAACAACCTGGAGGTCGCCGGAGTTGGCGATGATGAGAAGGTGTTGTTCGCCACTCACTTTCTTTCTGGACCTGCACGCGCTTGGTGGGAGAATGTCAAGGCTATTCAAGCTGAAGGACACGTCATCAACTGGGAAGAATTCAAGGCCAAGTTCCGCAAGACCCACATTCCGTCTGGACTAATCAAGCTCATGAAGGACAAGTTCATGAATCTGAGGCAAGGAAGCATGTCTGTTGTGGAATACATGGACAAGTTCACCACACTGTCCAGGTATGCTCCAGAATTCACCGACACCGAAGAGAAGAAGAAGGACCGCTTTCTGAATGGTCTGCATGACGAGATGCAGAGTATCTTGGTGGTTGTTCCATACCCAGACCTTGAGTCGCTGGTAGATGCCTCTATCATGGTTGAGAGCAAGCGCAAGAATGCGTTTGAGAACCGCAAGCGCAAGGCGATGCTGCAGCAAGGCAGCTCCAGCACTCAGCGACCCCGCAGTTTCCCTCCGCCCATACCAGCGCCCCAGCCAGAGAGGACACCACCCCCTGCACCTCGCCCCAACAACCCCAACCGCAACTTCAACCCTCAGCGTTCTGGAGGAAGCAGCTACAATCCCAATTACAACCGCCAGAACAACACCGTCCGCCCCTCCACCAACGGATGCTACAGCTGCGGACAGCCGGGTCATTTCTCCAAGGAGTGTCCCAACAAGATGAACACTGCTCAGCGCCCCAATGCGCCCAAGCCAAATCAGGGTCAAGCCCGTACTGCCGCCGGAAGGAACCAGAACCAGAAGAGGCCAGTTGGACCAGCTAGGGGACACCTCAACCACGTCAATGCTGAAGAAGCTCAGGAAGCTCCGGATATCGTTCTGGGTATGTTTCCCGTCAACTCAGTACCCTCCATCGTCTTGTTTGATTCCGGAGCATCGCATTCGTTTGTTACTAAGCCGTTCGCTAGAAAGAGTGGCTTAAGGCCTACCATCATGAGACGGCCTATGCTAGTTCAAATTCCGGGAACCTCCACCAAAACGGATCTATCCTGCAAGGATGTTCCTATAGATATTCAGGGGAAGCGTTTTCACGCCAATCTGATAGTATTGGGTGAGCAAGGTCTGGAAGTTATTCTTGGCATGGATTGGATGGTCAAGTATAAGGGACATATCGACTGTGCTCGCCGAGCCATAACCATGACTGCTGAAGACGGCGAGATAATTGAACATATAGCCACCATGCCATCATCGAAAGCCTTATGCAAGAAGAGTGTCGCCAGTCCAGCCCTGCATGAAGTACCCATTGCTTGTGAGTATCCTGAAGTTTTCCCAGATGAATTACCCGGTATGCCCCCTGATCGGGATATCGAGTTTATCATTGAGTTAGTCCCCGGAACTGCCCCCATCGCTCAGCGACCCTACCGGATGAACCCTCAAGAATTAGTTGAGTTGAAGAAGCAGTTAGATGATATGTTGAGGAAAGGGTTGATTCGCCCGAGCGCATCACCCTGGGGATCTCCCGTTATCTTTGTGGATAAGCGGGACGGTACTATCCGCCTGTGCGTGGATTACCGGAAGCTGAATGACGTCACTATCAAGAATAAATACCCCCTCCCAAAGATTGAAGATTTGTTCAACCAGATGAATGGCGCCCGAGTTTTCTCCAAGATTGATCTCCGAACTGGTTATCATCAACTCAAGGTTCGAGAGTCAGACATTCCCAAGACTGCCTTCACCACACGGTATGGACTTTTTGAGTATACCGTGATGTCCTTCGGACTGACCAATGCCCCTGCCTATTTCATGAATCTCATGAACAAGGTGTTCATGAAGTACCTCGACAAGTTTGTCATGGTGTTCATCGCCGATATTCTGATCTACTCTAAGAATGAAGAAGAGCATGCTGAACATCTGCGGATTGTTTTGGGAACTCTCAGAGACCATCAGCTTTATGCCAAGTTTAGTAAATGTGAATTTTGGCTGAAAGAGGTAGGATTTCTTGGCCATGTCATATCTGCCGGAGGAGTATCCGTCGACCCATCCAAAATCCAGTCCATCATGGAGAAGAAAGCCCCTACCAACCAAACCGAAGTCCGCGCCTTTTTAGGATTGGCGGGTTATTACCGCAAGTTCGTTGAGGGATTCTCCAGCATTGCGAGACCCTTAAAGCAGCTGTTGAAGAAGGATAAGAAGTTTGAGTGGACCGATAAATGTGAGGCCAGTTTTCAGGAACTCAAAAAGAGATTAGTCACAGCCCCTGTCTTGACCATGCCCGATATCACCAAGGATTTTGATGTGTACTGTGATGCATCAAAACTTGGTTTGGGAAGTGTCCTGATGCAAGAAGGCAAGGTGATAGCCTATTTGTCAAGACAACTTCGACCGCACGAGATGAACTACCCCACACATGACTTAGAGCTTGCTGCTGTAGTTCACGCCCTGAAGACCTGGCGCCACTATCTAGTGGGAAATCGCTGTGAAATCTACACCGACCACAAGAGTCTGAAGTACATCTTCACTCAGCGTGAGCTGAATATGAGGCAGAGCAGATGGATGGAACTCATCAAGGACTACGATCTCGGTATTCATTATCATCCCGGTAAAGCCAATGTCGTAGCTGATGCCCTTAGCCGAGAGCCCTGTTCGTTGAACGCCCTCATCAAGGTTGCTCAACCCAAGCTGTATGAAGAACTTGAGGAGTTCGGCCTCGAGTTGGTTAGCCACGGTTTCCTGGCAAATCTTGAGCTGCAGCCTACTTTGTTTGATCAGATCAAAGAAGCTCAGGTGGGACATGAAAGTATTGAAGGAATCAAGTGTAGGATGGATAGGGAAGAAGTTCCTGGCTTCACCATTGATGCCAAAGGAGTTTTGTGGTACAAGGGACGCCTCTGTGTACCTAATATCGAAGACTTGAAGCAGCTCATCATGAAGGAAGCTCACGACACCCCCTACTCAATCCACCCCGGAGGAACCAAGATGTATCAAGACCTGAAGAAACAATTTTGGTGGCACGGTATGAAGCGCGAGATAACGTTTTTCATTGCTCGTTGCGACGTGTGCCAGAAAGTGAAGGCTGAGCATCAACGACCGGCGGGACTACTCCAACCCCTCAAGATCCCCGAATGGAAATGGGAAGAAAAGCAAGAGAGTATATTTCGAGTTATAATTAACTCTACATATACTCCCATCGGGAGAGCAATATAAGTCATATTTGACTCGATGAAATGTGCCATTCCAACAGCCGGAAAAGCACTCGACAATATATTCTCAGAACGCCAAAGTTGCGATCAATTTCTGAATGCCGCAAATTTGCGAAGGTAAGACCCCAGATCCGTTCTGCTGGGCGTGGCATTGCCGAAGACTGCGCTCTACTACTTTTATCCGTATCAACAGATACGAAGAAAAATCCTAACGGACGCGTTAGGTACTCGATAAATTTGACTGGGACTCGACAGAATGGTAAGACCTTAAGCGGCACCTGTCGAAGTTTACACCAGTATCCCAAGATCATGTCCAGGGACGTGGTCTTGAAGTAGGTTTTTGCGGATTGCCACTAGAGGAGTTAACTAGTACCTGACCCGTCAGATGAACTAGCCCCAACTACCATTATCCCTGTACAATATAGAATTTCATGTGATGAAATATAAAAAAGTTAAAGCTCTCGAATAAAAATAAACAGTGGAGATTTTCCTTGACTCTACGATTCAAGCAAAATCTCGGGGGCTACTGACATAGGCATCCCAAATGGGCCTGCCGAAATTAGTACCCGGGGTTTACTGAAGGCCCAATATCCGAAGAATAAGAAGATTCGGGAGCCCAAGATGTATTAAGGAAAGTTAGAATTGTAATAGGAAGTGTTATTTGTAAATCTGGCGGGATGAGTTAGAAACCGTCCCGGACTCTGTAGCTTGTACAAAACGAAGCCCTCGGCTCCGCCTCCTATATAAAGGGGGAGTCGAGGGACGAAGAGGCAATCGAATCATTGTTACAAACCCTAGTTTTCATAATCGTCGAGTACTTTTCGGCTGAAACCTTCGAGATCTACTTGCCCTCTACTTCTAACTAAACCCTAGCCTACAATCCATAGGCATTGACAAGTTGATACCCTGTCACCCCGCACCCCGACACCGCTCACCAGCTGCACCACTTGGAGTACCTGCTGCACCACACTCAGACTCAGCAGGACCGCGCCCGAGAGAGGTGCGATCTGCAGGAGGATGAGATCATGAAACTTCACGCCCAGCTTGCTGCTGCACAGGCCGACTTGGCCAGTGAGCGCAAGAAGAGACTTGCTGCACGCCAGAAGGCTTCACGCCTGAAGGCGAAGGTGGCTTCGCTGGAGGCTCTGACTGCTCAGATGGAGGCCACTATTGAGGAGCTTGAGGACGACGGTGAGGATCTCCGCAAGGAGAACGAGGCCCTTCTCAGCGACGACGACGACTACGAGGAGGAGGACTTCGATATGGAGCCTGATACTGAGGATGAGGCCTTCATCAACGATGAAGATGAGGAGCCTGAGCCACTGATGCCTGAGGAGGACCCCGAGGAGCCAGCCTTCGACGTGGGCGCCCCGCCTGCACCTGAGGGTCCTGTCGTGGACCTTGACGACTTCTAGAGTCCTACCCCCAGACTCGCACCACCTTATCGTAGGGCGATGAGATAGGCCCCCGTGCGATGCGAGTAGACTTATGATGATGGTTCTGTTAAACCATCCATTTTGGTTGTGATGTATGAGACTTATGTTGTGATGTTGTATGACTATGTTGTGCCTTCGGCACCCTACTATGTTATGCTATCGTTTGCCTACTTTGCATTTGCGAGTTTCCGTTTTCAAAGTTGCATTTTTAACAAGCCCTCCCCTTTTAAGTGGCTGCCCATCTCCTTGTTTTTCCATTAATATCTGATCCACATCTCTCCAGGATGGTTGAAACCCGTAGTGGAAACGCCAGCGGGTCCGACCAAAACCCCCCTCCACCTCCGGACCCAACCATGGCGCAACTTCTGCGCCTTATGATGGAAGACCGTGAGGCAGCCCGTGCAGAGCGCCAAGCTAACCTTGCTACCCTTCAGCACCTCGCTCAGCTTGCTACTGGAAACGCCAACAACAATAATGGCGGGAACGGGAATGGAGAACCCCGCTCTAAGCTGAAAGATTTCCAGAGCACCAACCCTCCTGTTTTCTCCAAGTGCACTGAACCCCTCGACGCCGATGATTGGCTTCGCACCATTGAGAACAACCTGGAGGTCGCCGGAGTTGGCGATGATGAGAAGGTGTTGTTCGCCACTCACTTTCTTTCTGGACCTGCACGCGCTTGGTGGGAGAATGTCAAGGCTATTCAAGCTGAAGGACACGTCATCAACTGGGAAGAATTCAAGGCCAAGTTCCGCAAGACCCACATTCCGTCTGGACTAATCAAGCTCATGAAGGACAAGTTCATGAATCTGAGGCAAGGAAGCATGTCTGTTGTGGAATACATGGACAAGTTCACCACACTGTCCAGGTATGCTCCAGAATTCACCGACACCGAAGAGAAGAAGAAGGACCGCTTTCTGAATGGTCTGCATGACGAGATGCAGAGTATCTTGGTGGTTGTTCCATACCCAGACCTTGAGTCGCTGGTAGATGCCTCTATCATGGTTGAGAGCAAGCGCAAGAATGCGTTTGAGAACCGCAAGCGCAAGGCGATGCTGCAGCAAGGCAGCTCCAGCACTCAGCGACCCCGCAGTTTCCCTCCGCCCATACCAGCGCCCCAGCCAGAGAGGACACCACCCCCTGCACCTCGCCCCAACAACCCCAACCGCAACTTCAACCCTCAGCGTTCTGGAGGAAGCAGCTACAATCCCAATTACAACCGCCAGAACAACACCGTCCGCCCCTCCACCAACGGATGCTACAGCTGCGGACAGCCGGGTCATTTCTCCAAGGAGTGTCCCAACAAGATGAACACTGCTCAGCGCCCCAATGCGCCCAAGCCAAATCAGGGTCAAGCCCGTACTGCCGCCGGAAGGAACCAGAACCAGAAGAGGCCAGTTGGACCAGCTAGGGGACACCTCAACCACGTCAATGCTGAAGAAGCTCAGGAAGCTCCGGATATCGTTCTGGGTATGTTTCCCGTCAACTCAGTACCCTCCATCGTCTTGTTTGATTCCGGAGCATCGCATTCGTTTGTTACTAAGCCGTTCGCTAGAAAGAGTGGCTTAAGGCCTACCATCATGAGACGGCCTATGCTAGTTCAAATTCCGGGAACCTCCACCAAAACGGATCTATCCTGCAAGGATGTTCCTATAGATATTCAGGGGAAGCGTTTTCACGCCAATCTGATAGTATTGGGTGAGCAAGGTCTGGAAGTTATTCTTGGCATGGATTGGATGGTCAAGTATAAGGGACATATCGACTGTGCTCGCCGAGCCATAACCATGACTGCTGAAGACGGCGAGATAATTGAACATATAGCCACCATGCCATCATCGAAAGCCTTATGCAAGAAGAGTGTCGCCAGTCCAGCCCTGCATGAAGTACCCATTGCTTGTGAGTATCCTGAAGTTTTCCCAGATGAATTACCCGGTATGCCCCCTGATCGGGATATCGAGTTTATCATTGAGTTAGTCCCCGGAACTGCCCCCATCGCTCAGCGACCCTACCGGATGAACCCTCAAGAATTAGTTGAGTTGAAGAAGCAGTTAGATGATATGTTGAGGAAAGGGTTGATTCGCCCGAGCGCATCACCCTGGGGATCTCCCGTTATCTTTGTGGATAAGCGGGACGGTACTATCCGCCTGTGCGTGGATTACCGGAAGCTGAATGACGTCACTATCAAGAATAAATACCCCCTCCCGAAGATTGAAGATTTGTTCAACCAGATGAATGGCGCCCGAGTTTTCTCCAAGATTGATCTCTGAACTGGTTATCATCAACTCAAGGTTCGAGAGTCAGACATTCCCAAGACTGCCTTCACCACACGGTATGGACTTTTTGAGTATACCGTGATGTCCTTCGGACTGACCAATGCCCCTGCCTATTTCATGAATCTCATGAACAAGGTGTTCATGAAGTACCTCGACAAGTTTGTCATGGTGTTCATCGCCGATATTCTGATCTACTCTAAGAATGAAGAAGAGCATGCTGAACATCTGCGGATTGTTTTGGGAACTCTCAGAGACCATCAGCTTTATGCCAAGTTTAGTAAATGTGAATTTTGGCTGAAAGAGGTAGGATTTCTTGGCCATGTCATATCTGCCGGAGGAGTATCCGTCGACCCATCCAAAATCCAGTCCATCATGGAGAAGAAAGCCCCTACCAACCAAACCGAAGTCCGCGCCTTTTTAGGATTGGCGGGTTATTACCGCAAGTTCGTTGAGGGATTCTCCAGCATTGCGAGACCCTTAACGCAGCTGTTGAAGAAGGATAAGAAGTTTGAGTGGACCGATAAATGTGAGGCCAGTTTTCAGGAACTCAAAAAGAGATTAGTCACAGCCCCTGTCTTGACCATGCCCGATATCACCAAGGATTTTGATGTGTACTGTGATGCATCAAAACTTGGTTTGGGAAGTGTGCTGATGCAAGAAGGCAAGGTGATAGCCTATTTGTCAAGACAACTTCGACCGCACGAGATGAACTACCCCACACATGACTTAGAGCTTGCTGCTGTAGTTCACGCCCTGAAGACCTGGCGCCACTATCTAGTGGGAAATCGCTGTGAAATCTACACCGACCACAAGAGTCTGAAGTACATCTTCACTCAGCGTGAGCTGAATATGAGGCAGAGCAGATGGATGGAACTCATCAAGGACTACGATTTCGGTATTCATTATCATCCCGGTAAAGCCAATGTCGTAGCTGATGCCCTTAGCCGAGAGCCCTGTTCGTTGAACGCCCTCATCAAGGTTGCTCAACCCAAGCTGTATGAAGAACTTGAGGAGTTCGGCCTCGAGTTGGTTAGCCACGGTTTCCTGGCAAATCTTGAGCTGCAGCCTACTTTGTTTGATCAGATCAAAGAAGCTCAGGTGGGACATGAAAGTATTGAAGGAATCAAGTGTAGGATGGATAGGGAAGAAGTTCCTGGCTTCACCATTGATGCCAAAGGAGTTTTGTGGTACAAGGGACGCCTCTGTGTACCTAATATCGAAGACTTGAAGCAGCTCATCATGAAGGAAGCTCACGACACCCCCTACTCAATCCACCCCGGAGGAACCAAGATGTATCAAGACCTGAAGAAACAATTTTGGTGGCACGGTATGAAGCGCGAGATAACGTTTTTCATTGCTCGTTGCGACGTGTGCCAGAAAGTGAAGGCTGAGCATCAATGACCGGCGGGACTACTCCAACCCCTCAAGATCCACGAATGGAAATGGGAAGAAGTCGGAATGGATTTCATTACAGGATTGCCTAAATCGCAGCGCGGTCACGACTCCATCTGGGTTATCGTTGACCGACTTACCAAAGTTGCCCATTTCATCCCGGTGAAGACCACCTATAATGGTACCAAGCTAGCTGACCTATATGTGTCCCGAATTGTGAGTCTCCACGGCGTTCCTAAGCGGATCGTATCTGACCGTGGTACCCAATTTACCGCGAGATTCTGGAAGAGCCTGCATGAAGCTTTCGGTACCAAGCTCGCCTTCAGCACCGCTTATCACCCGCAGACCGGTGGCCAGACCAAAAGAGTAAATCAGATTCTTGAAGATATGCTTCGTGCTTGTGTCCTCGCCTATGGAGCAAAATGGGAAGATTGTCTACCCTTCGCGGAATTCTCTTACAACAATAGCTACCAAGCCAGTCTGCAGATGGCCCCCTTTGAAGCCCTATATGGTCGTCGTTGCCGAACCCCTCTCAACTGGTCCGAGACCGGAGATAGTCAAGTTTTTGGACCTGACCATCTTCGCGAAGCTGAAGAACAAGTTCAACTGATCCGCGATCGCCTCAAGGCCGCTCAATCCTGCCAGAAGAGTTATGCTGATTCCATGCGACGTGAATTGACCTTCAAGGTTGGAGATCATGCTTATCTTCGCATCACTCCACTCAAGGGAATGCAGAGATTTCACGTCAAAGGGAAGCTTGCCCCCAGATATATTGGGCCCTTCAAGGTTCTCGCTCGTCGAGGTGAAGTATCTTATCAACTGGAACTGCCTGCTGAATTATCGGATTTCCACGATGTGTTCCATATCTCTCTGCTTCGACGATGCCTCCAAGTGCCTGACAAGCCTGAGACATTCAAGAACATCGATTATCGCACCCTCGACCTCAACACCGACTTAACCTACCGTGAGGTACCCCTTCGGATTTTGGAAGAAGCTATCCATCTCACCCGAAGAAGGAAGATCAAATTCTGTAAGGTTCAGTGGACTAATCACTCCGAGGAGGAAGCCACTTGGGAACGAGAGGATCAACTTCGGAAGGACTTTCCCGCACTCTTCAGTTCTTAGCCACCGAATCTCGAGGATGAGATTCATTTTAAGGGGGGAAGGTTTGTAACAACCCAACTTTTGTGCATTTGTTTAAAGTTTGGAAATGCAAAATTCAGGGCCAACAAAAACTTTTTCAGATTAAAAATTTGCATGCATAACTGATCTTGTTTTGTTTGAGTGAGTGCATGTGTGTACCTAGTGATGATCTCCACTTGACATGGATTCCTAAAACTTTTTTTTCATGAGACACCCTTTATATTAGTACTAGTTTTATTAACTTAAACCTTGCAAAAACCCTAGATCATTCTGATCCTTGGCATGTGATAATGATCTTGCAAGATCATGCCTCCACCCAAATTTGCCTCCCCCAAATCTCATCCATTTATCTTCCTATCTCAAATTTGAAAACTCTACAAACAAGTAGCCTTTTTGGCTCATCATATTTTTTTTCTCAACTTTGCCTTGGGACATGTCCTAGTGTGTGGACCGAAATTTTTTTTTCAAACAAATTAAAAATGTGGAGAATGGCCATGCCGGCCATCACACCACCACATTACCTTGCATCCCTCTATCTATCCCTCTCTTCTCTTTACTCCTCCAAACCACCAGCATATGGACAGAATTCGACCCCATCTCCCTTCTCTCCACTCTTTTACTCTACACACACGGATCACATGCTTAGGCATGCATTTGGCACCATGTGGTTAAGAGGGAAATGGGAGAGAGGAGGTGGCCGGGATGGTTTGATGATCATACCACCTTTGGCCTCGACCCAAACAAATACAGCCAAGCCCTGGAGCATGCATGCCTGCACTCCCTACCCTCCCTAGCTCCCCTCCTGTCCCTCCCCTAGCTCCCTATCATCTCTCCCATCACTCCCCTCCCTTGGCACAAACCGCATGGCTGCATCTCGCCCCTCTCTCCCTGCTGCCTATGTACGCGAGGCTAGCATGCTGTGACACCTCACTGCAACCTTTCATCTCTCCTCGACCACCCTCCCGTGCACCTCTGCTAAGTGTGCTGCATGCTGACCCCCAACAGCTGACGGGCGCGTCACCATCGACACGACCACGCTGGCCGCCCCACGCTCCATTTCGGTGGCTATAACTGCCGAGAGATGGACAAGGAGACCTCCACCACTCCACCCATGCACGGACAAGCCACGCCCCGAGCTCTACTGCACGCACGCGACTGAGCAACGCCGCGGGAGTTCCGTCGAATAGCTGGCGGGTGCGACTGGACGCGACCGTGCACGCCAAGCCGCGAGTCCCCGACGCCGCACTTCCCTCCAAACCATGGCGCCGTCGTTCGCACACGTAGCAGCGCCGCCCCTCTCCGCCAATCCTCTGCTGCCGCCTGCCCTCTCTCCCTCGCCACGGACCTGGTGCACCGTGCACCGGCGTCGCGCCTTTAAAAACACCCCAACCCCCTCCCTGCCTCTCCGTTCGACAGAAGACAGATACCACACCACAAACCCACCTCCCGAGCGGAGAGGAGCTCAGCTCCTCCCTGCTGCTCGTGTTCGAGCTCGACACCTGCCGGCTTCTGGTGAATGTTGCCGTCGAGATCTTCACCATTCACTCCCCTTTTTCTTTCTCACAGAAGCCCCTTTGTTCCTTTCATCTGACGCCACCTTTTCCTGCCGCCCAGGTTCGCCGAAGGAGCTTCCCCGACGAGCAGCCGTTCCCGCCGTCACCGTCGACTGCCGCTCGGACCCCTGCTGTTTTCAGCGCCACCACCACCGTTCGGAAGAGCAGCCACCACCAAGTCCAGCACGCCAACCCCCGCCATTTTCTGCTCGACGAGGTGAGCTCCCCAGCCTCCGCCAGTTCCCAGGGCGCCGGTGCACGTCGTGCATGGCCCCGTGGAGACGACGAGCAGCAGCCGTCGATCTCCACTTGATCGGACGGCTGCATGCATCTGCCTCCCCTGGCCCGCGCCCGCGTGGACGCCACATCGGCGCCGTTTGAAACGGCCGCTCCCGCGCTGCGGAGCCGCTGCTGGGCCGAATCTGGCCAAGCCCAGCAGCGCCGGCCCTTTCCTTTTCTTTCTTTTTCTTCCTATTAACCTGCCAGCAACTCTCTGTTCAGTATTTAAATCACCACAAATTCATCCAGTGACCAAATGAGTTGATTCAAGTTCCTAGATGCTCACAGATGTTTTCTTAACCATATACAATTGCATGCATGTGATTTAGTGTTGTAAATATGTGCTAAAAATTAAAAACCTAAAAAGTATCTGATTGTGTAATTTATTTAGTGTGTGATATTTATGCAACCTTTCTGCATGAGGTTAATTTGGTTGTGAAGTGTATGTTCGTAGCTTTATTTTGGCACTAGCCTCACATGCAGGAGCTTCCTGGATTTGGATTGTTTTAGAAAACAAGATCTGTCCAGAGAGCCAGAAAATGATTTTTAGTTTGAAAAATAATAATGATTTTGAATCAAACCCAAGTGCTACTGGTAGATATATCTATAGGGTAATTTTGTGCCAAGGGAAATATTTTTAAGAGTTATAGTTTAATTCCAAGAATTTAATTACTAAAACAGTATATCTTTTCAGTATTTGATTTTTATAAAATCTTTTACAAATCAGAAAAATGCCAAACCAGTGGGGCTAGTTCACATTTAATCTCACCTATCCAGGGGTATGTTTGGTGTTGGTTGGTGATGCTCTGATACTGGTGTGGCTTGTTGTTTGTATGCTCTGGTTTCTGCCTTAGTTAATTTACCTAGGTCATTTAAAAACTTATTTGCATGTGATTCTTGTGCATGTGTACTCTACATGTTATTAGCTTTCAGTAGGTATGCTGCATGAATTTTTATGACTTACAGAAAGATTTAGAGCATTTAAATGGTTCCTAAGTCATTTCTGGAATTGCGAAAATCATATCTTTTATTTTAAAAATCATAAATGGGTGAAACCACTTTCAGTAGCTTGCATTAGTAAACCTTTACATACTGTGATTTTACCAATTTTTTATGTGAATTATTCTAGTGTGGTTTGTTGATTGGGTATTGCTGGTTGTTTCTTCTTTTTACGACGCTAGATTCGAACGCCGCCGGAAACGGAGGAGAAGGAGACTTTGGAGGAGCTGAAGAGGAAGACCAGGGGCACTTTGCTGATCAAGCCAAGCCACCTCTTGATGCATCTCTGATCCTATATATCTTATTCTTGCATTATTCCAGGTTTTATAAAGTGCATGTCTTTCATTTATTATGTCGGTGGTTAGCGCCACCGGAATTGTATTTATCCGCCCTTAGGGTGCAGCCCTTGTTGGAACCTACTGATCCCAATCTTAATAGTGATATGGTGCTTATCACCTTATCATCCTTGTCGCCAATTTTCAAGAAAAGATGGACTATAGGTTGGGAGCCCTTGTGGAAGAGTTTTTTTTTTTTTGGAAAAATGTTTCCGAGAAAGATGTTTTTGGAAAACCTTGGAAGGGGCTAGCCCTGCCCAAGTGTGGTTTATAAAAAGGCAAAAGTTTCTAAAAAGAAGATTTGCTGGAGGCAAGTGGAGGAAAGAAAATATTTTCGAAAACTTTAGCGCCTAAGTACTCACCCGGACTGAAAGACAGTGCAACCACATTACCCCAATGTGGGCACGGGGCGTAGCATAGTAGTTTGTCTCGCCTTAGTTTGGGTCCTGCAAATGTAAGGGGTAGTCCGAGCATGGACACCTATCGACCGTGGCCTTCCCGACGAACTGGGAACGCCTTTCCATCTCGGACAGATGGCAGGGGTACAACCTATGAGCTCCCATTGAATAATGCCCCGCAGTTGGTCGCGGCATTCCAGAGGGTCGAGCTGGTCGGGGAATTTGCTACTCCTGGGTAAACGACCCCTCGGACTCTGGTGTTGGGAGGTACAAATCTAGGCGGCATGTCTTAGGCTAAGGCGAGCAGGCGAAAAACTACGATCGGGTACTTGTCGTGGCATATGTTGTTATGCAGGGATGATGCCCACACTATAAGTATCCGAATCTTGTGGGGAAAGTGTACAACCTCTGCAGAGTGAAAACTATTCGAATAGCCGTGTCCATGGTTATGGACGGTCGGGAAGGCTGTTGCTTAGCTGTTGCTTAGCCTGAAGAGTTTTTGTTTACAAATGTTTTCAAAGAAAAGATTTTTTTTTTGAAAGGTACCGGGAAGGTACGGGAAAAATGCCAGTGGGACTGGAGAAAATGTACCTGAGAGGTACGGTGGAAAGTTGGTACAGTTGTTTTGGCCATTTTGAGGGCCGGAAAAATAAATTGGGTCACCCTTTCCTATTAGTCTTCAAATGTCAATTGTTTACAAAAAGATTTTTAACAAAGTTATAGATATATCTTACTCTCGAGAGAAATTCTCTCTCGCTCCTTGTCGCCCTAGTTTAGTGCATGTTCCTTGCTACTGCCATATTGCATATCCTTTACTTCTCTCTAAGGTGGTTTGCGAGTACATTCAAACGTACTCATTGGCATTGTTGTCTTGGCTATTTACTTGGCCAGACTTTGAAGAGGAGTACTACGAGGAAGAGGAGTACGACGCCGAAGACGCGAACTAGGTCGCTCTCCCAGTCAGCCGCCTGTAGGGTAAAGGCATGACTTGGGTTCCACCGCTGTTTGGAGTCAAATAAATTCCACTGCTGTTGCCTTGATGGCCTATGATGTAAGACTTCCGTATTAATGTTATTTCGGTACTGTAATGGATGATGTAATCTGGTATCAGTTCAGTTATGTATTCACGATGGAATGATCTTGGGGTCGTGAAATTGTATGCATAACAGGAGTTCTGGACTGGTAAGTCCGGGGCCCCACAACTTGCGTATGGAGTATTCACAACAGCAAGAAAGCTACGGCACTATTTTCGGCACACCCGATAATAGTAGTCAATGAGGCACCTCTGTCGAACATCCTGAACAATCTCGAAGCCACGGGACGTGTCTCCCTTTGGGGCATCGAGTTTTCCCCTCGGGACATCACGTATGAAAAAAAGAAAGGCGATCAAGTCGCAGATTTTGCCGGACTTTGTCGCAGACTGGATGGATTTACAAAATACGGGACCCCCAGATTTGTCGAGTACTTGGCATATGAAATTTGACGGGTCTAAAAGATTGGAAGGAGCTGGAGCAGGTGTGATACTTGTGTCACCCCAAGGCGACAAAATGAAGTATATACTGCGGATGACGTTCCACAACGCGTCCAATAACGAGGCAGAATATGAAGCCCTCATACACGGGATGAAGATGGCAAAGGAGTGTGGCGCAACTCGATTAAAAATCTTTGGCGACTCCCAATTGGTGGCTCAACAGGTGATGAACAAGTGCGACGCAGTCAACGATAGCATGATAGCATACAAGGAGGTTGATACGTCTCAAACGTATCTATAATTTCTTATGTTCCATGCTAGTTTTATGATAATACCTACATGTTTTATTCATACTTTATATCATTTTTATACATTTTCCGGCACTAACCTATTAACAAGATGCCGAAGCGTCAGTTCATGTTTTCTGCTGTTTTTGGTTTCAGAAATCCTACACAGGAAATATTCTCGGAATTGGACGAAACAAAAGCCCACAGTCTTATTTTCCACGGAGTCTTCCAGAACACCGAAGAGGAGACGAAGAGGGTCCACGAGGCGGCCACACCATAGGGGGGCGTGGCCCCACCCCTGGTCGCGCCACCATATGGGGTGGGCCCCTCGGGACTCCACCGACATCGCCCCTTCGCCTATATATTCTCCCAGATGCGAAAACTCTAAATATATAGGTCTTCCTCCACGAAAAGTTACATAGCCGCCGCCATCGCGAAGCCAAGTTCGGGGGACAGAATTCTCTGTTCTGGCACGCCGCCGGGACGGGGAAGTGCCCCCGGAATCCATCTCCATCGACTCCATCGCCATCTTCATCGTCGTTGTTGTCTCCCATGATGATGAGGGAGTAGTTCTCCCCCGAGGCTGAGGGATCTACCGGTAGCTATGTGGTTCATCTCTCTCTCCCATGGTGTGATCTTTATGTGATCATGAGCTTTGTATCACTATTAATTTATGCGCTACTCTAGTGATGTTATTAAAGTAATCTATTCCTCCTCCATGATGTAAAGAGGACAGCGTGTGCATCATGTAGTACTTGGCGTAGGCTATGATTGTAATCTCTTGTGGATTATGAAGTTAACTATTACTATGATAGTATTGATGTGATCTATTCCCCCTTTCATAGCTACTGTTGACAGTGTGTATGCTATGTTAGTACTCGGTCTAAATTGCAATGGTATTATCTTGGATTATGATTTGATGAGGATATCCCTATGAGTGGTGTTTGTCAAGTACTTGATGAACTTTGAGTGGAGCTTTCATAGCCACTACGTGATGATTAGTGATTCCAATAGGAGAGTAATTCAGAGTAGCACAAGTGAAGAGAAGTTATCTAATTGTCCAAATATGTGATCATTGTTGAGGGTGTCCACTAGTGAAAGTATGATCCCTAGGCCTTATTTCTAAGCATTGAAACACCATTTCCAACAAGTTCTGCTACATGTTTGCTTGCTGCCATTTTTATTTCAGATTGCAATTACTACTTATAATCATCCATATTACTTGTATTTCACTATCTCTTCGCCGAACTAGTGCACCTATACATCTGACAAGTGTATTAGGTGTGTTGGGGACACAAGAGACTTCTTGTATCTTAATTGCAGGGTTGCTTGGGAGAGATATCTTTGCCCTCTACCTCCCTGAGTTCGATAAACCTTGGGTGATTCACTTAAGGGAAACTTGTTGCTGTTCTACAAACCTCTGCTCTTGGAGGCCCAACATTGTCTACAGGAATAGAAGCGTGCGTAGACATCAGAGGTGTACAATGAACTCGAGAAACTCCTTGATGGCTGCGAAGTAAATCACATCAGCAGACTTAGCAACGACGAAGCCGACGTTTTGGCAAACATCGGCTCGCAATGCTTACCAATACCACCTGGCATTTTCTGGGAGGAGATAAGTGAATGATCGACTAAGGCGAAGAAAGCACCAAAGCAGCCGAAGAAAAAAAGAAAAGGCCAAGGAAGGCTCGGGGGCTCTAGCAGCTCAAAAAAACAAACGCATCAGAAGATGAAGAGGAACCTGAAGAGGTTATGATGATACAAGTTCCATGGATGCAATTTTACGTGGCACATATCACAAGGAAAGAGATACCCAAAGATCCGGTAGAAGCACGGCGAGTTATTCGACGATCTAAGGCGTTCACCGTGATCAAGGGAGAATTATACAAAAGGAGCATCTCAGAAGTACTGCAGCGGTGCATCACCCCCGAAAAAGGGCGAGTTATATTAAAAGATATACATGACGGAGTATGCGGCCACCACGTAAGAAGTCGAGCAATAGCAACCAAAGCTTTTCGGGCAGGATTTTACTGGCTGACAACAGTCGAAGATGCCAAAGACATAGTACGCACGTGCAAGGCATGTCAAATTTTTGTGGCTAAACCTCATTCACCGGCAGTAGAGCGGATGCCAATACCAATGGTGTGGCCTTTCGCACAATGGGGGCTCGATATGGTGGGAAAATTACACAAGTCCTGGCCAGGAGGACGCGTGTATTTACTCGTAGCCGTCGACAAATTCACCAAGTTGATAGAGGCAGCACCAGTAACTTTGGCAGAGGCAACATCGGCGGTCAACTTCGTCAAGGGGATAGTTTTTCGGTTTGGCGTCCCTAACAGCATAGTTACGGACAATAGCAGCAACTTCACCTCTCGAGAATTCAAGGAGTATTGCTCAGAAGTAGGCATTAAACTACACTTCACATCGGTGGCACACCCGCAAACTAATGGCCAAGTCGAGAAAGCAAACGGTGTCATCTGCAATGGCATCAAGAAGCGGGTGATAACACCATTGGAAAAGGTCCTGCACAATTGGATCGATGAGTTACCTCACGTGTTATGGAGCATCCGAACAACACCCAACACAGCAACCCAAGAAACTCCGTTCTTCTTGGTTCACGGAGCTGAGGCGGTACTCCCGATAGAGATAGAACATAATTCTCCAAGAGTCGTAGAATATGACGAAGAAACTTCGAGAAAGGCACTGGAAGATGATGTCGACGCACTTGATGAAGCAAGGATGAAGTATTGTCAAGAGTGACCAAGTACCAGCAGAACCTCAAGAATTATCATAGTCGACGTTTGCGACCCAGGTCCTTCCAAGTTGGCGACCTAGTTCTTCGGCTCACGCAAGGCAGCCATGAAAAATTCGAGTCTCTATGGATAGGGTCATACATCGTCACCGAATTAATCCCAGGAGGAGCACAGATTGAAGGACAAGAAAACAGGGAAGGACGAGCCAAACCCATGGAATGTGGCGCAGCTTCGGCGGTTCTACACTTAGGAAACAATATAGTCGACTCTGTAAACATACATTGTACTGAAGAGCTCGCAAGGTTTCAGACGCACTATTTTCCTTTCAGGGCACCGAGTGGGGCTGGAAGGTTTTTAATGAGGCAGGCTTGCGATGATATATATTTTTCTCGCAAGGCTCGGGGCTCTACCCCGAAGAACTCACAAGATATACTTGGCTCTCACAAAATATAGCTCGAAACTATTTGCCTTGGTTAAAAACCTCGCGAATAATAAACATAGATACGCCACCAAAACAATCGGGGGCTAGAAGAAAATAGAAAACATAAAAATTTGCTTTGACTATACATCAGTCTCGCAATAATGCTTATAGCTCATATGATTCGCAGTATACAAACTTTACACTCTGGATTAGAGTCAAGCCCAATAGAAGGAAAAGAAGAAGATCTATAACAAATCGTCTATGGTCACTTTTTCACCCTCGACAGGAGCATCAAGGGCATTCGCATAATGATATTCTTGGAAGAAAGAAGCATGCACCCTTAGAAGCTCTACAATCATCTTTTCAGCAACGGGTGTCACCGTATCGTTAAGCTTGTCGACGTTTCTTCTCCTTTGTCTTAACTTGGAGTGGCGGACATCGATAACTCTTTTCAAACCAGTTTCGAATGACAAATCTTCAACCACATCAAAGCAAACCTGGCACCGGTCGTCGGCTGAGCTTTCACAAAGTCATGGATATGGTGTACGCTCATGAATTTCTTCATCAAGTCAGGAAGAGTTGCGGGTTGAGGATTCCGAGGAAACATAGCGTTGTACACCATGGCCAAAGTACTAGTGCAGAAGTCAAGAAACTCCCGAACTTGAGCGGCACGATCCTGGAACTGAACAATTCGTCGAGTACGGCCCTCGCTCGCCCAGAAATCACTACCACTTTGACTAGCAAGCCGGAGAAGGACCTCAACTCGTGCGTCAATGCGCTGATCCTCAGTAACAGCATCAACAAAGGAACCTAGAGCCAATAAAGAAAAATAGGATATGACAAAGCACATGAACAATGTCGAGGAAAAGGAATGATGCAGCGCAACGTACCCGCCATATTTTGACTTGCTTCAGTCATCAGGTCAAGCATGTAACCTTCACGGGTGGTAACTCGCAAAGCCTCACCTACCGCAGTTTCCTTCAACTCCAGAGCTTCTTGAGCTTCTCGAAGAGCAGCTTTCTCACGATCAGAAGATTTGCGGGATTGGTCCATAACAGTGACGGCTTGTTTCTTCATGGCTTGAAGTTGCTGTCGAAGTTCAGCTAGCTCCTATTGACTTGAGTGAGCACACGAAGAATCATCCAAGAAAACATCGGCATGCGTCCGCGTAGAGCGAGATGCGGCAGGTGAAGCATGGGAAGGTCCAGTAGCCTCGGTATAGTTATCAAATACGAACTGGAAGAAAGAAATATCGACATCAGTCATTCAGCAAGGATCACCTTTCATTAATATTGGAGATATTTACATAATCGGGGTCCCTTAAAAAAGTTTGACTCCTAGTGAATCGACAGAGATAGTCGCAAATCACATAGATAGCGAAAACTACAAAAGGAAAAGGAAAAAAAAACATAGGGACATGTTGGTCTACTTGACCTCCATCCTAGCAGTGCTAGCGGACGCAGCAGGTTTTGGCCCCAAGTAGGCGAGGATTTTCTTCGAGAGAGGCTTGGCAACCTTCACCAAAGCCTTCCACCTCTCCTTGTTCATCCCTTTTGGGCTACCAGCTTTTTCCCAATCGACTTCCTGCTCGCTGTCGGCCACCAGGGCGATGGTTCCCTCAACTCCAACCTTCAAGTTTTCATGTCGATAAACCAAGGCAGGATCTTCCTTACCTAGGAAGCGGTGGAGAAGCTCAGAGAAAATTGTAGGTTGTGTTTCTTTATGAAAGAAGTGGGGAAAGAGTCGCGTAAATGTGGCACGAGCATTGGAACTATTGGTGCGCGCCAGATTGCCATGCAACTCGGGGATTGAAAGAGTGTCGAGAAGACGATCCTCGACCTCCTCATGCAAGGTGAAATTTTCACCCATCCTTCCTACTGGAACAAAAGACGAGTTCATCAATATTTGAGAAGAAAATCAAGATAGAAACAAAGATAGGCGAAAGAAAAAAATTACTAATGAATCTCCGGTTTTGGGTGTCGAGTCGATCTATTATGGCATTCTCACGCACGATTTGCTGAGAAATCTTGTCACTCAAAGCATTCTCGGCATCGTGTAGCCTCTGACGGAGATCTCCAACAGCAGCAGCATCTTTTTCAGCTTTTTCGCGAGCCTTTTTGCTGAGCTCTAACTTAGCCGCAAGATCGTCAGCGCGTTTTCGGTCCGGTGGAGCGCCTCTGGAAAGGGAGTCAGGGAGCAAAGACCAATAATCAAAAATCAGAAACAGGTGCTAAGCGAAGAAGTTAAGTTACCAAAGATAAGGCGGGTTTTACCTCTCAAATCGTCGGCTTCATCATGAAACCCAATAAAATGGGTTCCAAGGCTGATGAGATGCTTCATCAGAGGCTGTAAAAAGTACGAGTCAGGAAGAAAGTCCAGAAGAAGAAAAGTTTGACAACAAGAGAAAAATAAACGAGAAATACAAAACAGCGAGTCAAAGAAAAGGAAGACTTACATCATCCAAAGAAGGGGTCGAGGTACTTCCCGCAATAATTTCATGACTGTCGCGAGCCCCAATCCTTGCTTTCTTCGGCAAGGGGGCTTGGAGGCTGGTGGTAGGAGTCGACTCTTCCACGTTCTGGTGAGGGGGGGATGAAGAATCCGCGGCAGTGCGGTGCTCTTCAAAAAGAACTATGGTATTGGACGTGCTCGTTGGAGCCGTACCATGAACTGCGGGTTTTTATTTTTCTTCTCCCTTTTCGGATATGTCAATATAGACAAATGAGCATTCTGAAGAAAAAGGAGTTAGCCAAAAACATAACAGCAAAGAGTCCTACGAGCTAACGGCGCCAGCGTCATCGTAGGGGTCGAAGGCAACCTCCTCTTCAGGTGAAGTTTCTTCGGCAACCGATTTAGTGGGCTTGGAGGTGCCGGAATCTTCTACATCGTCCCTCTTCCTCTTGCGCCCAGGATAAATGGCGAGTGGAGGAGAGACGGAGCGGTCAGAGTCAGAACGTTCTGACTCGGTTTCTTTTTCGGAGGACGCCGTGGATTTCTGAGATCCTGCGACTTCACTCTCAGGATGAGAGGTTTCTTGCGATTCATCAGTGACAACAGCTCGCTCGTCTACCTCTCCACCTTCAGGATGGGGGGAGAGAAGAAAGAATTTGGTGGCCCTATACAATGCAAAAGCAAGACAAAGGTTATTATACAAGGAAAACAAAAGGCAGTCGACAAAAATAGTTAAGTAACTCGAACGACAGACACTTACTTCGGGAAGAGCGTGGCAGGCGTTGTATGGCTCCACGCGGCAAGAGGACGGAACCTCGTGTTTCTTGCTCAAGGAAGAAAAACGTCGGATGAGTTTCTCCAAGTCTTTCACAGAGAGATCCTTGGATAAACGATCAACATCTTTCTCGCCAGAGTACATCCAAAGGGGTTTTTGCGAGCCTGCAGAGGCTGCAACCTGATCCTAAGGAAGTAAGCAGTTATCTGAACACCCGAGAGTTCCTTTCCGCGGGTGTTCTGGAGCTGATGGATGCGCTTCATCAGAGCATCGATAGTCATCTTTTCTTCAGCAGTGGCTTCTGCGTCCCAAGATCGGCGTCTGAGAATTTCTTCGGCAGCTTCAAATGGAGCAATGTCATACTCCTGGGAGTCGACATACTCATCCTGGATGTACAACCATCTTTTGCGCCACCCTTGGATAGAGTCGGGGAATTTGATGTCAAAATAGTCAACGTCGGGTCGAACACAGATGCAAATGCCGCCCACGTTGTAGGCGACGTTGCGAGATTTGTTGCGCCGGAGGTAGAAAATTCGCTTTCACAGGCCCCAATGAGGATGGGTGCCGAGGAAGCACTCGCACAAAGTGTTAAAAATCGAGATGTGGAGGATAGAGTTGGGGGTCAGCTGGTGTAGCTGGATCCTGTAAACAAAGAGAAGACCGCGAAGGAATTCGTGGATAGGGGTAGAGAGGCCGCGAATGAGATGGTCAATGAAAGTTACCCAGTATCCGATGAGAGGACGCGGGAAGCTCTCGTCGCCAAGGAAGATCAACGAGTCCTTCTTATTCAGCAGGCCAAGTTTCTTGAGCATCCGCTAGTCCTGGTTGGAGATCTTGGAGCGCTCCCATCAAGAGATCTCAGTCTTGTCCATTGGAGCATTGGTGCCCGGAGCTATGTGTCTGGTCAGCTTCGTGCGTGGCGGCATGGGAGAGCGCTTTGGTGGAGCAAAGTAGCGAAAGAGAGCGAGGGCTCGAAGAGCTCATAGGAGCAGCAATGGTGGAAGCAGAGGGAGGAAGAAGATGTGTGGCGCATCGAAGAGAGAAAAGGTAGAAGATGCGGTGGCTTTATAGAAAGGAGTTGATCCGTCGCACCGTTGGATGAAAAGGAAATGCATCTTAAGCCTTCCGCGTGTCCACAAGGGTACGAAGGTCTTTTCAGCGAGAAGTTACTGGACAAGAGTTACTGCGCGCGTGATGGAAATTACGAAGGACGTGTGTCCCCCACTTGTGCAACGTGTCGATGGTGCAGAATCTTGGGCCCACGTTTCAGCGAAGTGACAGGTACCGTGGTTTCCCAAGGAAGCAATCGTGGCTATCATCAGCACTGATGTCACTCCAAAATAAAAAAAAACCTCGAGTGCTTCTATCAAATATAGCGACAGTCAAATTTCGAGTGCTTCGGTAGAGAAACTTCGAGAGCCCGTGATCAAATACAAGCATTTGCGCATATGATCGGGGGCTACTCTTATCAAAAGTATTGTTCATACTTCTGATAAGAGGACAAGGTAGCGAAAGACAAGATAAAGTTGGCGAAAAATAGAAAAGACTGAGCCTACAACCAAGTACAAGCACTTGGTTGTAGCCTCGGGGGCTACTCCCATCGGGAGCGCTGGTCGCGCACCCGATGAAATTGAAGAAAAGGAGAAGGAGTAGTAGCAAGTAAAAAAAGATAAAAGGAAAAATAGCGAGAAGGCAGTACAAGTTGAGCCTACGACCAAGTACAAGCACTTGGTCGTAGCCTCGGGGGCTACTCCCATCGGGAGCGCTGGTCGCGCACCCGATGAAATATAGGATCATCACATTTTAGAGTTACATATAACTCGAAATATACTCCCATTAGGAGGACACATCAGGAGGACAAGATATTATGTCATCATATGACTCGAGGAAATATGCCATTCCAACAGCCGGAAAAGGCACTCGACAATATATTCTCAGAACACGTCTGCCGGGATAAAATTTCTAAATGCCGTAATCTTTTACGAAGGTAAGTCCCCGGGATCCGTCCTGTGCGGCATGGTATCGCACCCGAATGCTCTCTACTACTTTATCCGTGTCAACAGACGCGAAGAAAAATCCTAACGGACGCGTTAGGTACTCGATAAATTTTAACTGAAATTCGGCATATGATAAGACCTTAAGCGGCACATGTCGAATTAAACCAGTATCCCGAGGTCAAGTCCCTGGACTTGACCTTGAAGTAGCTTTTTGCAGGATTTCCACAAGAGCAGTTAACTGATATCTGATCCGTCAGATGAATCAGACTCATTTACCATCATCCCTGTACAAGATATAAATACTTGGAGAAAAAATATTATAAAGATTCATAGAACTTATGGATTGTTTTTACAGTGGAGATTTTACTCGACTCTACGATTCAAGAAAAATCTCGGGGGCTACTGACATAGGCATCCCTGATGGGCCTGCCGAAGAAGGTACCCGGAGATAACTGAAGGCCCACAACCCGAAGTTTATGAAGCTCGGAAGCCCAATAAGCATCGATATAGAAAATAGAGATAGACTAGAAATAAGACTTGTATCATTACGGGGAGAACTCAAATAAGTCTCCCGGACTTTGTAACTTGTACGATAGGAAAACCTCGGCTCCACCTCCTATATAAAGGGGAGCCGAGGGAGAAAGAGGGGATCGAATCATTGTTAACACCAACCCTAGTTTTTCGTAATCGAGCAAATTTTTGGCTCAAACCTTCGAGATCTACTTGCCCTCTACTTTTCACGAAACCCTAGTCTACAACTTGTAGGCATTGACAAGTTAATACCTTGTCAACTGGAAATGAATGTGCATTGTCGGGAATTGAAAGACCAAATACGAACCTTACGAATGATTGCTCGGTTCCTCTATAAAATACCATAGAGAAAAAATTAAATATGTGCACTATATGAGCACTTTTTGTGGTAATTACTATGTTCTTAGAAACTTTATTCTTCCTCCATACCGCTTCATTAGTCCTTCATGTATCCCTAGGTCTTTAGTTTGATCAACTTAACATGAGTTATATATTACAAAAATATATCATCAAAAACTTTAGATGTCAATTTGATCAAATTAATATGAGTTATATATTAGCTAGTACTAACTCATTAACATATAATAATCCCCATAATTGGTATTAGAGATAGCTAAAAAAATTGAAATCACGCTTGCCAAGGGAAGGCAACCCTTACTAGCGCCTCGGGGCGGGCAGCTGCCTCTCGGTGGAGCGACTATACATCTAAAATATATCTAAATTTTCATGTACTTTGCTCATGAATTTAGTTCGGAATCTCACCAAAGTTGGATAGAAACAGTCACAGCTTATGCAGTTTTTAGCAAAAAAAAAACACCTCATTGTCTTTTTCGTGGAGGAAACAAAGGAAATAAATTACAAGAAAAATATACGTAAAGTTTTGAGGGAAAAGAAGCCACGCAGGTCGAAGAGACTGCCAATAGGTTGGTGAGGCACCTATGACGAAGACCCGTGAGGCTAGATGCCCCTGCCGTGTGGATGGCCCTCGAGTATAACCTCATCCCCTTCTTCGTGCATATGTCTTTATATACAAAAATATATCATCCTAAAATCATGGAGTCTTTCATAAACTAGAGCGCCACCATCATTACGATCTTCGTTTCGGGGATCCAATATGTCTCTCTCTCTCCATTCCAGGGAGGAGGATTTCGACGTTGTCTTTACCATCATCATCGCCAAGCCCATCTCCATCAATCATGTGCTCCATCTCCATCACCATGAGTGAGTAGTTCCTTGTAGACATATGGGGTGGATGAGTATTGGATGAGATTGATCATCTAATAAGGTCTAGCCATCAGGATTTATGGTGTTTTATCTTGTGGATCTTCTTTTATGGATGTTGATACACTTATGTTTTTCTTAATGCTTGTTATTAGGGCCTAAATAAGATGATCTTAGTTCTCAACTTTTGATGTATCGATCCATCGAATAATCCTAACATGTGTGGCATCGTCACCGCCACTAATAGCTCAGGAAACGCCGGAATCGATGACGGATGGGGCCAGTGCTGGTAGCGTGGTCTGCGCGGTGGAGGGTGGCATGCTGATGTTCGAGTCCGACTTCCCGTACTTCATGATGGCCGCCCCCGAGGCTGGCAGGATCCTCTTGGGCCACCTACTCCTCCTGCTCTACCCTCGTGTCCTCGGCCACGAGCTCGCAACGAAGGCCATTGTCATGATGAACTTTGTTGGGTTCCGGAAGGATGAGCTCGCCCGAATGGGCATGGTCGTCTAATACGTCTCCAACGTATCTATAATTTCTGATGTTTCATGCTTGTTTCATGACAATACCTACATGTTTTGTTCACACTTTATATCGTTTTGATGCATTTTCCGGAACTAACCTATTGACGAGATGCCGAAGTGCCAGTTCCTGTTTTCTGCTATTTTTGGTTTCAGAAATCCTAGTAAGAAAATATTCTCGGAACTGGACAAAATCAATGCCCAGTATCTTATATTTCAAGGAAGCTTCCAGAGCACCGAAGAGGGGCCAGAGGAGAGGCCCAGGGCCACCACACATGGTGGCGGCGTGGCCCAGGGGGGGGCGCCCCCCTGTTGTGTGGCTGCCCCGTAGCCCCTCCGACTCCGACTCTCCGCCTATAAGAAGCCTCCTGACCTAAATCTTCGAGAGGAATAAGCCACGGTACGATAAACCTTCCAGAGCCGCCGCCATCGCGAAGCCAAGATCTGGGGGACAGAAGTCTCTGTTCCGGCACGCCGCTGGGACGGGGAAGTGCCCCCGGAAGGCATCTCCATCGACACCACCGCCATCTTCATCACCGCTGCTGTCTCCCATGAGGAGGGAGTAGTTCTCCATCGAGGCTAAGGGTTGTACCGGTAGCTATGTGGTTAATCTCTCTCTCCCATGTACTTCAATACAATGATCTCATGAGCTGCCTTACATGATTAAGATTCATATGATGAGCTTTGTATCACTATTAATCTATGTGCTACTCTAGTGATGTTATTAAAGTACTCTATTCCTCCTCCATGATGTAAAGGTGACAGTGTGTGCATCATGTAGTACTTGGCGTAGTTTATGATTGTGATCTCTTGTAGATTATGAAGTTAACTATTACTATGATAGTATTGATGTGATCTATTCCTCTTTCATAGTCTGTTGGTGACAGTGTGCATGCTATGTTAGTACTTGGTATAATTGCGTTGGTCTATCATGCACTCTAAGGTTACTTAAATATGAACATCGAATGTTGTGGAGCTTGTTAACTCCGGCATTGAGGTGCTCTTGTAGCCCTACACAATTAATGGTGTTCATCATCCAACAAGAGAGTGTAGAGTGGTTTTATTGTGTGATCAATGTTGAGAGTGTCCACTAGTGAAAGTATGATCCCTAGGCCTTGTTTCCAAATACTGCAATCATCGCTTATTTACTGTTCTACTGCATCTTTACTTCCTGCAATATTACCACCATCAACTGCATGCCAGCAAGCTATTTTCTGGCGCCGTTACTACTGCTCATATTCATTCATACCACTTGTATTTCACTATCTCTTCGCCGAACTAGTGCACCTATACATCTGACAAGTGTATTAGGTGTGTTGGGGACACAAGAGACTTCTTGTATCGTGATTGCAGGGTTGCTTGAGAGGGATATCTTTGACCTCTTCCTCCTTGAGTTCGATAAACCTTGGGTGATTCACTTAAGGGAAACTTGCTGCTGTTCTACAAACCTCTGCTCTTGGAGGCCCAACACTGTCTACAGGAATAGAAGCGTGCGTAGACATCAAGCTATTTTCTGGCGCCGTTGCCGGTGAGGTAAGGTAAAAGGCACTCACACTCCGGTCCCAGGTAACTAAGTTATTTTCTGACGCCGTTGTAAGTGCTCGAAGCTATTTCCTTTAGATCCTGCAATTGCATCTTTTTGTTTCTCGTTTTTCACTAGCTAGGCATAATGGAAAGTAACAGTGAGATTTTTAAGCTATTTCCTGAGTTAAGACATGGATTGTTTGATGCGAAAATTTAAAAACCGATGGAACCTTATTTGCATGCTAGTAGAAATGATATTAGTATGAACGCTTTGAACACCATTGTTGCTAATGATATGGAAAATTCTAAGCTTTGGGAAGCTGGTTTTGATGAGCATGATATTTTTAGTCCCCCAAGCATGGAGGAGAAAATTTACTTTGATGATACTTTGCCTCCTATTTATGATGATTATAATGATAGTGGTCTTTTGGTGCCACCTACTATGGAGGATAAATTCAATTATGATTACAATATGCCTCCTATATTTGATGATATCTACTTTGTTGAATTTGCTCCCACTACAATTAATAAGAATGACTATGCTTATGTTGGGAGTAGTAATAATTTTATGTATGTAGCTCATGATAAGAATGTTTCATGTGATAGTTATATTGTTGAGTTTGTTCATGATGCTACTGAAAATCTTTATGAGAGAGGAAAATATGGTTGTAGAAATTTTCATGTTACTAAAACACCTCTCTATATGCTGAAATTTTTGAAGTTACACTTGTTTTATCTTTCTATGCTTGTTGCATTATGCTTCGTGAATTTGTTTATTTACAAGATTCCTTTTCATATGAAGTGGGTTTGGCTTAAATTTGTTTTGAATTTGCTTCTTGATGCTCTCTTTTGCTTCAACTCTTATTTCTTGCGAGTGCATCATTAAAATCACTGAGCCCATCTTAACGGCTATAAAGAAAACACTTCTTGGGAGATAACCCATGTTTTTATTTTACTACAGCAATTTTGTTTTATATTTGAGTCTTGGAAGTTGTTACTATGATACGTCTCCGACGTATCGATAATTTCTTATGTTCCATGCCACATTATTGATGATATCTACATGTTGTATGCATACTTTATGTCATATTTATGCATTTTCCGGCACTAACCTATTAACGAGATGCCGAAGAGCCAGTTGCTGTTTTCTGCTGTTTTTGGTTTCAGAAATCCTAGTAAGGAAATATTCTCGGAATTGGACGAAATCAACGCCCAGGGGCCTATTTTGCCACGAAGCTTCCAGAAGACCGAAGGGAAGACGAAGTGGGGCCACGGGGCGCCGCCACACTAGGGCGGCGCGGCCCAGGGGGGCCCGCGCGGCCCTAGCATGTGGGGCCCCCGTGAGGCCCCCTGACCTGCCCTTCCGCCTACATATAGTCTTCGTCGCGAAACCCCCAGTACCGAGAGCCACGATACGGAAAACCTTCCAGAGACGCCGCCACCGCCAATCCCATCTCGGGGGATTCAGGAGATCGCCTCCGGCACCCTGCCGGAGAGGGGAATCATCTCCCGGAGGACTCTACACCGCCATGGTCGCCTCCGGAGTGATGAGTGAGTAGTTCACCCCTGGACTATGGGTCCATAGCAGTAGCTAGATGGTCGTCTTCTCCTTATGTGCTTCATTGTCGGATCTTGTGAGCTGCCTAACATGATCAAGATCATCTATCTGTAATGCTATATGTTGTGTTTGTTGGGATCCAATTGATAAAGAATACTATGCTATGTTGATTATCAATCTATTACCTATGTGTTGTTTATGATCTTGCATGCTCTCCGTTATTAGTAGAGGCTCTGGCCAAGTTTTTACTCTTAACTCCAAGAGGGAGTATTTATGCTCGATAGTGGGTTCATGCCTCCATTAAATCTGGGACAGTGACAGAAAGTTCTAAGGTTGTGGATGTGTTGTTGCCACTAGGGATAAAACATTGATGCTATGTCCGAGGATGTAGTTATTGATTACATTACGCACCATACTTAATGCAATTGTCTGTTGTTTTCAACTTAATACTGGAAGGGGTTCGGATGATAACCTGAAGGTGGACTTTTTAGGCATAGATGCATGCTGGATAGCGGTCTATGTACTTTGTCGTAATGCCCAATTAAATCTCACAATATTCATCATATCATGTATGTGCATTGTCATGCCCTCTCTATTTGTCAATTGCCCAACTGTAATTTGTTCACCCAACATGCTATTTATCTTATGGGAGAGACACCTCTAGTGAACTGTGGACCCCGGTCCATTCTTTTAATCGAATACAATCTACTGCAATACTTGTTCTACTGTTTTCTGCAAACAATCATCATCCACACTATACATCTAATCCTTTATTACAGCAAGCCGGTGAGATTGACAACCTCACTGTTTCGTTGGGGCAAAGTACTTTGATTGTGTTGTGCAGGTTCCACGTTGGCGCCGGAATCCCTGGTGTTGCGCCGCACTACATCTCGCCGCCATCAATCTTCAACGTGCTTCTTGGCTCCTACTGGTTCGATAAACCTTGGTTTCTTACTGAGGGAAAACTTGCCGTTGTACGCATCACACCTTCCTCTTGGGGTTCCCAACGGACGCGTGCTGTACGCGTATCAAGCTCTTTTTCTAGCGCCGTTGCCGGGGAGATCAAGACACGCTGCAAGGGGAGTCTCCACATCCCAATCTCTTTACTTTGTTTTTTGTCTTGCTTTACTTTTATTTACTACTTTGTTTGCTGCATTATATCAAAATATAAAAAAATTAGTTGCTAGCTTTACTTTATTTACTGTCTTGTTTGCACTCTATATTAAAAACACAAAAAAATTAGTTACTTGCATCTGCTTTACTTATTTCATCATGTTTCCTTTTAATTTTACTGCAAAAGATATACATGTGGGACAAGGGTCTATAATTGGAAGAGATAATATAGAAGAATTCTTCACCCATGTTAGTATGCATGAAGATCTTAAAGATATACCCCTTGCAAAAGCTGTCCCTACTTATGAAGATGCCTCTGTTTGTTTGGTACGCATGATGGAAGCTAGATTTATTAGTCTCAACCCCATGATACAACACATGTTTCTTACACTTTCTGATATGGAGAGGGGAGAGAAGAGAGATTTTGTTCTAAAAGTCCTAGTGCGAGAATTTGAGGATATAGCCAAAGAAGCTAGAAAAGTTTTTAGTAAGCATGATAGGCTTGGTATGATCACCGATTTTAAAAGAACACTTGAAAAGATGGACATGGATAGAATTAGGTACACTAATAATGTTAATGATGGTGGGGAGATTAAAGCACCAATACCTTGTAAGCTCCTAGCAATGCATGAAGCTCTAGATGATAATTATGCTTGGCTTGTTCCTGAAAATTTGTTTGATGAGAGTAGCAAGCCCAAGACTAATGAAAAGGGAGCCGCTGAAACTTATGTATCCAAAATACAATGCATGGTTGAGAAAACTCCACGCCCCGCTGTAGATGCACCATCTTTTGATAATACTTGATACACACTTTCTGCGCCTAGCTGAAAGGCGTTAAAGAAAAGCGCTTATGGGAGACAACCCATGTTTTTACTACTGCACTTTTATTTTATATTTGAGTCTTGGAAGTTGTTACTACTGTAGCAACCTCTCCTTATCTTAGTTTTGTGCATTGTTGTGCCAAGTAAAGTCGTTGATAGTAAGGTTCATACTAGATTTGGATTACTGCGCAAAAACTGATTTCTTTGCTGTCACGAATCTGGGCCTAATTCTCTGTAGGTAACTCAGAAAATTATGCCAATTTACGTGAGTGATCCTCAGATACGTACGCAACTTTCATTCAATTTGAGCATTTTCATTTGAGCAAGTATAGTGCCTCAATAAAATTCGTCTTTACGAACTGTTCTGTTTTGACAGATTCTGCCTTTTATTTCGCATTGCCTGTTTTGCTATGCTTGATGGATTTTTCGATCCCATTAACTTTCAGTAGCTTTGTGCAATATCCAGAAGTGTTAAGAATGATTATGTCACCTTTGAACATGTAAGTTTTGATTGTGCACTTGTTATCACCAGAATTTGACCGAGTCAGAGGTGGGCCGCGATCAAGATGGATTTGAAGAATATACATGGAAGAAATACGTGAATCGGCCTGTTATGCAAAGTTTGGGCTAGTTGGCCCGTGTATCTGTAATATAGTAGGATACGTGTCGTTTAGGTAGAGTTTGTCTCGTGCACGGTGGGGATTATTCCCACGTTAGAAAGTCCCCTGGACTATAAATATGTATCTAGGGTTTATGGAATAAACAACAACCAACGTTCAACCACAAATCAATCTCGGCGCATCGCCAACTCCTTCGTCTCGAGGGTTTCTACCGGTAAGCATCATGCTGCCTAGATCGCATCTTGCGATCTAGGCAGCACAAGCTTATTTACGTTGTTCATGCGTTGCTCGTACTGAAGCCTTTTTGATGGCGAGCAACGTAGTTATCTCAGATATGTTAGGGTTAGCATTGTTCTTCGTATCATATGCTGTCGTAGTGCAACCCTTGCATATCTAGCCGCCCTTACACCTATCTTAGGTGTAGGGGCGGCACCCCGCTTGATCATTATTTAGTAGATCCGATCTGTTACGGTTGCTCCTTGTTCTTCAAGGATTAGTTTAATATCTGCAATAGTTAGGCCTTACAAAGGGTTGGAGGATCCAGCGGCACGTAGGGTGTCGTTCGCTAGTCCTAGACAGGATGTTCCGGGGATCAACCTCGTGTTGGTTTTTAGGCCTTGTCTAGGATCGGCTTACGATCACCGTGCGTGGCCGCGAGGCCCAATCGTGAGTAGGATGATCCGATTATGCGGTGAAAACCCTAAATCGTCGTAGATCGCTTTAGCTTTATCTTGATCAAGCAGGACCACCATATATTCATGCACCTCGTACGAATCATGGGTGGATCGGCTCCTTGAGCCGATTCACAGGATAACCTGAGAGCCGATCGAGGCTCGTATTTAATGTTTACGTGTATGCCATGCAGGAAACTAAGCGAGGCATCTCCATCACCTTCCTGACCAGGTATAGGTCAGGTGGCACGCCCTTGTATCAGCATCGGACGTGTGTACCAGAGGCTTTGCGGGCCGTCGCTCGGAGGGACCAGGGCCAGCCGCAGCCCTAAGTTGTTCCCGGCTCTACTGTGTTGCCCGTCGCTGCTCGCCGGTGGGTTTTGACCGCAACACATTCTGGCACGCCCGGTGGGACAAGCTTCGACATCAACCACATCGCCATCTACATCTGAGATGGAGGACGGCACTCCAGTCACGTACGAGGATCTGACCGACGAGCTCAAGAAGAAGTATGACGAGGTCAAAGCAATCCTCGAAGCCGACCTCATCGGCTCTTTTCACAGAACCCGTTCACATGGCATCAGGTGGAAGGGGTTCTCGCCTGATGGTGCACTCGATGGGATAGACCTCTGCCCCGTCGAAGAACGCACCAGGTCCCTACGTCAGGAGATCAACTACTTGGTGGCTCACTCGCTGCACCGCCACTCTGAGAACCTGGTGAACACTCTGGAGCGCGTCGCTCTCCGGGTGATCCAGGAGATCATGAGGCACCAGTACTCTCCGTCAGGACCAGCTCTCGGGACACACCAAGGAGAGATGCTACTCCAGTCTCGTCCACCGCTGCCATTTGCGTTGGCAGCACCAGAAGTGCCGAATTCACCGGCATTCGTCGTCTACAAGATCGGTGGTGACCCTAGTGACTGCCAGTTCTTGCATGAGGCGCCTAAGGAGATCCCTCACGGGTACATGTGCACATACGTGCAGTACTGCGGTAACCGGGCGCTCACAAACCAGGCCGCAACATCGGGACTTACGGGAAAGCGGAGGAACGTCAGCAACAGATCTTGAGAAGCAGACGTGGCTAACTAAATATGCCACCCCGACGAACCTCCAGAGCACAGCTCCTGCAGTTGGCTCAGAGCTGGAAAAGCAAGCATGGCTGGCTAAGTACGCCACCCCGGCGAATCTTCAGAATTCGATTCCTGCAGCCAGCACTGTGGATCAGATCAGCACGATCCTGAGGGACCAGTTCGGCATGGTGCCGAAAAGGAGGACAATCGGCTATTCCAAGCCGTACCCCGATGAATACGAGTTGGTCCCGCTACCACCCAAGTATCGGCTCCCTGACTTCTCCAAGTTCAGTGGATCAGATGGTTCCAGCTCCATCGAGCATGTGAGCCGATATTTGGCTCAGCTAGGAACGGCCTCAGCGTCGGATCCACTACGCGTGAGGTTCTTCGCACAGTCCCTCACGGGATCGGCTTTCGGGTGGTACACTTCGTTGCCACCAGACTCGATCCGGACTTGGAAGCAGTTGGAAGAACAGTTCCACATGCAGTTTCACTCAGAAGCTTCCGAGTCTGGCCTTGCCGATCTAGCACAGATACGTCAGAAGCGCGGAGAAACTGTGGCAGAATACATACAGCGCTTCAGAAATCTGAGGAACCGATGTTATTCAGCTCGTGTGACTGAAAAGGAAGCAGTCGAGTTGGTAGTGGTGGGCCTTGCCTCACAAATCAAGGACATGGCCTCCCAAGGAGACTATCCTTCGCTGGCGCACATGGTTCAGAAACTGTCAGCATATGAACAGCGCCACCCGGACCTGTACCAGGACAAATTCAAGCGTGCAGTAGTCCTGGTCGAAGCAGAGGAAGACGAAGTTTCTGCTGGAGATCAAGAGGTAGCAGTGGCTGAATGGACTCGGGGGGCAACCCCCGTGTCCTGCAAATGGGTTAAGCCACCAGGCCCGCCCAGAGGGTTTGATTTTGACGTGACCAAAACTGAGCAAATCTTCGACCTCCTGCTCAAGGAGAAGCAGTTGAAGATACCCGAAGGTCTGAAATTTCCCACGGTTCAGGAGCTGAATGGAAAGCCATACTGCAAATGGCATAATTCGCTCTCCCATGCCACCAACGACTGCAGGGTGTGGCGTCAGCAGATCCAAATGGCGATAGAACAAGGACGACTGATTTTCAACCAGTACGCCATGAAGGTCGACACTCACCCCTTCCCCGCCGTTAACATGGTGGAGTACACTTACCCTGAAGGTTGCCAGCCAGGATCCTCGTTCAGTATCAACATGGTAGGACCTGGGCACCACTCTGGCAAGGATGGAGACGAGGGCAACTGCTCTCGTAGCAAGGACACAGAGGAGGCCGCTCCACGCGATCGGCTCCGTCACGATGGCAAGCGCTACGTCACAGAGGGAGAAGTGAAGAACATAAGATATCAGCGACCCCTCTCTGATCACCTCCTCAACAAGTATGTGAGTCAGTATAGCCAACGCCGACGATCCAGCGACGATGATGATAGAGACCGTCTGGCTAGAGAAGCCAGAAGACATCGTCGGCATGATCGCGATGAGGAGGAGTGCGAGCGTCGTGCCAAGGAAAAGACAAGGGAGCAAGACGATGAAGATAGGCATTGGGACTGCCCCTTCTTCAGACACTGCTGGGATTCAGAAATGAGCCGATTGCCCACAATCGGCAATTGCCCAGAATGCAACCAGAAGAAGAAGGAGGCAGCCAACGTGTCCGTGTTCAAACGTCTAGGGCCTCTCCCACCACAAAGCAAACGCGCTGAGTCCCCTCGGTTGGAAGATCTCCAGGATTCAGAAGACGAGGGAGAAGAAGAAGAAGACAGGTACCACCATCCAAGGTGGTGCCCTGATGGACTCAGCCGTTCCCAAAAGCGTAGGGTTCAGCGATTACGCGGCTTGGAGGAAGCCGAAAGGTTATACCTGCATACGCTAAGGAAGGCGCGACCTGATCTGGCTGCAAAAGTTCAGCGAACCCTGGATAAAGAGGGTCGACCACGGAAAATGGAGTGGCGCCCCAAGCAAAGGAAAGCCGATGATGAAACATCGGCTGGCACAAACATGGTGCTCATCCTTCCAATGGAGGTTAGCGCTCCAGGATTAAACGATGCACTCAAGGTGGACGACAGCAAGTGCATCGACATGACAAAGGATGAGGTTGGGCTGGTTTTATCCACTGGCCTGACCGTATAGCAAGAGCACACCAATGAGCAAGTATGGCGAGGCCGATCCTTGGGATCGGCCCCCAAATTATCTATGAAGGAACGTTACGAAACCTTCATTGAGAGTTTCGATCAATATGGAGGCCGATTTTCAGCAATCGGCCAAAATTATCTTTACCACAGGTTCTGCTTACGTTCAACATTGATCTATTGGGCAGCGGTCACGTCGGCGGATGAGAGTCAACACGAATCCTAGCGGAGCCGACGTGCAAATACAGTGCCTTGGCTAACCACAAAGCCGATATCTGCAGTCACCTGGCAGATTCGGCTCGGGGGGCATCTAATCAGATGAACAGGTGCAGATGAACCTGTGTGCAGTGAAACATTGGGGGCCGATAGAAAAATCGGCCAGTAAAAAAAAATTTATGATATACAGCCGATGCAAGGACATCGACTTTAGAACTAAGAAACGAAGCTGATGCGCAGCCATCGACTCTAGTGCAATTATACAAGGTCTACCGGATCTTCACCAAGTTTCTCCGCCAAGTCCAGTTCAGCTGTGGGGCCTTCTGCTTCTTCGAGGGAGTAAAACAATGAGAGCTTCCTCAGCTGCCTTGAGCCGATTCGAGTTCCTGAACCTTCTTGTCGAGGATTTTCAGCCCTTCGTGCTAGTTCGGCAGTGTTGACAGAAGAGGTATATCGGCTTTCGAAGGAATAAAGGTGATCGGTTTGGGTGCATCCTCACTGACATTCTCGCCTCGAGTAAGGCTCGGGGGGCAGCAGGCCTGGTAGATGCTCTGTTTAGGAGCCGATTGGGGTACCGTCGGCTGATCTTTCGTCGCAACCTTCTTCACAAAATGATGAGTGTTTGAAGAAGACCATTAGGTCTGGTTGGAAGAATTCAAAGGCTTTCCTGAAGACTCTACATTATCCACCAGATTTTAAAATCATCAGTTGGAGAATTGAAGGGTGAATTTTAAAGGACCGATGCGTTGCTATCGGCTCATTACGCATTGGCAAAGGGGACAAATCGGCAAGATCAGTATGAGAGGAAATCGGCTAAATTAAGCTCAAAGGAAATCGGCAAAATCAAATTGGGAGAAGTTCTTCATTGATAAGCAAGATTTCTTACATAAAGAGCTGATTGCTCTCAAAAGGGAGTACTAGGGGATACATTGCCCCATCTACTACTACTGATCCTATGCTAATGGTCCTAATCTATGGGCCGTCGCTGCCCTCGTCGTCGCCGTCGTCGCCGCTGTCGGCGCTACTCCCGGCGGGCTCGTCGTCGCTGCTCCAGCGGCCGCCGACCGGGCCTTCGTTGTCCTCGTCCTCTTCGTCAACATCGTCGTCGTCGCTGTCGAAGTCACTGAGGTTCCCCGGCCAGGGGCAGAAGCGCTTGGCCGGCGGCTCGTCGGAGGGGGTGTCGTCCTCCTCCTCCTCCTCCTCCTCCTCCTTCTCCTCCTCCTCCTCCTCGGGAGAGGTGAAGTCGTCGCAGGAGAAGCGATCGTCATCGCTCTCCTCCTCCGTTTCCCCATCGGCGAGGAAGCGGAGGTTGCTTTCCCCGTCGGTCAGGGACTTGTCGTCCTCCGACCAGATGGAGAAGTCATGGCTAGACTCCTCCCCGGCCTCGATGGCGCGGCGGGTATTGGCTGCGTGGACCTCCGCCGGGTTCGGCTCCGGCGTCGGCTCGCGAGAGGAAGAGGACTGGGTGGAAAGATCTGATGAAGCAGAGGAGGAAGAAGACATGGTGGCGCAGGAGGGCTTTTGGAGTGCTAATGCGAAGGGGATGCGGAAGTAAACTGTGTGGAGCGGTTAAATAAAAGGGGATATAGTGGAAATTCAATGCCACAGCAGTTTCCGAGGAAGTGGTGCCTAAAAAAAACTGCCAGGTCACGCGGAGAAGTTGAGAAGGCAAAGCATCATGATAAAGGATACTGCGACGGTTCTGCCACGACATGACCCGACGAAGAAAAAGCAGAGTGATTTTGGAATTACCAATTCCAAAACCAGGGGGGCATGTGTTATCACCAGAATTTGACCGAGTCAGAGGTGGGCCGCGATCAAGATGGATTTGAAGAATATACATGGAAGAAATACGTGAATCGGCCTGTTATGCAAAGTTTGGGCTAGTTGGCCCGTGTATCTGTAATATAGTAGGATACGTGTCGTTTAGGTAGAGTTTGTCTCATGCACGGTGGGGATTATTCCCACGTTAGAAAGTCCCCTGGACTATAAATATGTATCTAGGGTTTATGGAATAAACAACAACCAACGTTCAACCACAAATCAATCTCGGCGCATCGCCAACTCCTTCGTCTCGAGGGTTTCTACCGGTAAGCATCATGCTGCCTAGATCGCATCTTGCGATCTAGGCAGCACAAGCTTATTTACGTTGTTCATGCGTTGCTCGTACTGAAGCCTTTTTGATGGCGAGCAACGTAGTTATCTCAGATATGTTAGGGTTAGCATTGTTCTTCGTATCATATGCTGTCGTAGTGCAACCCTTGCATATCTAGCCGCCCTTACACCTATCTTAGGTGTAGGGGCGGCACCCCGCTTGATCATTATTTAGTAGATCCGATCCGTTACGGTTGCTCCTTGTTCTTCAAGGAGTAGTTTAATATCTGCAATAGTTAGGCCTTACAAAGGGTTGGAGGATCCAGCGGCACGTAGGGTGTCGTTCGCTAGTCCTAGATAGGATGTTCCGGGGATCAACCTCGTGTTGGTTTTTAGGCCTTGTCTAGGATCGGCTTACGATCACCGTGCGTGGCCGCGAGGCCCAATCGTGAGTAGGATGATCCGATTATGCGGTGAAAACCCTAAATCGTCGTAGATCGCTTTAGCTTTATCTTGATCAAGCAGGACCACCATATATTCGTGCACCTCGTACGAATCATGGGTGGATCGGCTCCTTGAGCCGATTCACAGGATAACCTGAGAGCCGATCAAGGCTCGTATTTAATGTTTACGTGTATGCCATGCAGGAAACTAAGCGAGGCATCTCCATCACCTTCCTGACCAGGTATAGGTCAGGTGGCACGCCCTTGCATCAGCATCGGACGTGTGTACCAGAGGCTTTGCGGGCCGTCGCTCGGAGGGACCAGGGCCAGCCGCAGCCCTAAGTTGTTCCCGGTTCTACTGTGTTGCCCGTCGCTGCTCGCCGGTGGGTTTTGACCGCAACAGCACTAACCCTCTAATGAGTTGTTTTGAGTTTGGTGTGGAGGAAGTTTTCAAGGATCAAGAGAGGGAGATGATACAACATGATCAAGCAGAGTGAAAGCTCTAAGCTTGGGGATGCCCCGGTGGTTCACCCCTGCATATTTCAAGAAGACTCAAGCGTCTAAGCTTGGGGATGCCCAAGGCATCCCCTTCTTCATCGACAACATTATCAGGTTCCTCTAGTGAAACTATATTTTTATTCCATCACATCTTATGTACTTTGCTTGGAGTGTCGGTTTGTTTTTGTTTTTGTTTTGCTTGAATAAAATGGATCCTAGCATTCATTGTGTGGGAGAGAGACACGCTCCGCTGTTGCATATGGACAAATATGTCCTTAGTCTTTACTCATAATATTCATGGCGAAGGTTGAATCTTCTTCGTTAAATTGTTATATGGTTGGAATCAGAAAATGATACATGTAGTAATTGCTAAAATGTCTTGGATAATGTGATACTTGGCAATTGTTGTGCTCATGTTTAAGCTCTTGCATCATATACTTTGCACCCATTAATGAAGAAATACATAGAGCTTGCTAAAATTTGGTTTGCATAATTGGTCTCTCTAAGGTCTAGATAATTTCTAGTATTGAGTTTGAACAACAAGGAAGACGGTGTAGAGTCTTATAATGTTTACAATATGTCTTTTATGTGAGTTTTGCTGCACCGCTTCATCCTTGTGTTTGTTTCAAATAGCCTTGCTAGCCTAAAACCTTGTATCGAGAGGGAATACTTCTCATGCATCCAAAATCCTTGAGCCAACCACTATGCCATTTGTGTCCACCATACCTACCTACTACATGGTATTTTTCCGCCATTCCAAAGTAAATTGCTTGAGTGCTACCTTTAAAATTTCCATTCTTTACCTTTGCAATATATAGCTCATGGGACAAATAGCCTAAAAACTATTGTGGTATTGAATATGTACTTATGCACTTTATCTCTTATTAAGTTGCTTGTTGTGCGATAACCATGTTCCTGGGGACGCCATCAACTACTCTTTGTTGAATATCATGTGAGTTGCTATGCATGTCCGTCTTGTCTGAAGTAAGGGAGATTTACCACTCATTTAATGGTTAGAGCATGCATAATGTTAGAGTAGAACATTGGGCCGCTAACTAAAGCCATGATCCATGGTGGAAGTTTCAGTTTTGGACAAATATCTTCAATCTCATATGAGAAAATTAACTGTTGTTGAATGCTTATGCATAAAAGAGGAGTCCATTATTTGTTATCTATGTTGTCCCGGTATGGATGTCTAAGTCGAGAATAATCAATAGCGAGAAATCCAATGCGAGCTTTCTCCTTAGACCTTTGTACAGGCGGCATAGAGGTACCCCTTTGTGACACTTGGTTAAAACATATGCATTGCAATGATAATCCAGGTAATCCGAGCTAATTAGGACAAGGTGCGGGCACTATTAGTATACTATGCATGAGGCTTGTAACTTGTAAGATATAATTTACATAACACATATGCTTTATTACTACCGTTGACAAAATTGTTTCTTGTTTTCAAAATCAAAGCTCCAGCACAAATATAGCAATCGATGCTTTCCTCTTTGAAGGACCATTCTTTTACTTTTATGTTGAGTCAGTTCACCTATTTCTCTCCACCTCAAGAAGCAAACACTTGTGTGAACTGTGCATTGATTCCTACATACTTGCATATTGCACTTGTTATATTACTCTATGTTGACAATTATCCATGAGATATACATGTTACAAGTTGAAAGCAACCGCTGAAACTTAATCTTCCTTTGTGTTGCTTCAATGCCTCTACTATGAATTATTGCTTTATGAGTTAACTCTTATGCAAGACTTATTGATGCTTGTCTTGAAGTACTATTCATGAAAAGTCTTTGCTTTATGATTCATTTGTTTACTCATGTCATTTACCATTGTTTTGATCGCTGCATTCATTACATATGCTTACAATAGTATGATCAAGGTTATGATGGCATGTCACTCCAGAAATTATCTTTGTTATCGTTTACCTGCTCGGGACGAGCAGAAACTAAGCTTGGGGATGCTGATACGTCTACGACGTATCGATAATTTCTTATGTTCCATGCCACATTATTGATGATTGATGGCGTGTAACTCACACGTTCGTTGGGAACCCCAAGAGGAAGGTATGATGCGCACAGCAGCAAGTTTTCCCTCAGAAAGAAACCAAGGTTTATCGAACCAGGAGGAGCCAAGAAGCACGTTGAAGGTTGATGGCGGCGGGATGTAGTGCGGCGCAACACCAGGGATTCCGGCGCCAACGTGGAACCTGCACAACACAACCAAAGTACTTTGCCCCAACGAAACAGTGAGGTTGTTAATCTCACCGGCTTGCTGTAACAAAGGATTAACCGTATTGTGTGGAAGATGATTGTTTGCAGAAAATAGTAGAACAAGATTAAAGAGATTGTATTTCAGTATAGAGAATTGGACCGGGGTCCACAGTTCACTAGAGGTGTCTCTCCCATAAGATAAACAGCATGTTGGGTGAACAAATTACAGTTGGGCAATTGACAAATAAAGAGGGCATGACCATGCACATACATATTATGATGAGTATAGTGAGATTTAATTGGGCATTACGACAAAGTACATAGACCGCCATCCAGCATGCATCTATGCCTAAAAAGTCCACCTTCAGGTTATCATCCGAACCCCCTCCAGTATTAAGTTGCTAACAACAGACAATTGCATTAAGTATTGCGCGTAATGTAACTAGTAACTACATCCTTGAACATAGCACTAATGTTTTATCCCTAGTGGCAACAGCACATCCACAACCTTAGAACTTTCTCATCACTTGTCCCAGATATCAATGGAGGCATGAACCCACTATCGAGCATAAATACTCCCTCTTGGAGTTACAAGCATCTACTTGGCCAGAGCATCTACTAGTAACGGAGAGCATGCAAGATCATAAACAACACATAGACATAACTTTGATAATCAACATAACAAGTATTCTCTATTCATCGGATCCCAACAAACGCAACATATAGAATTACAGATAGATGATCTTGATCATGTTAGGCAGCTCACAAGATCCGACAATGAAGCACAATGGGGAGAAGACAACCATCTAGCTACTGCTATGGACCCATAGTCCAGGGGTAGACTACTCACACATCACTCCGGAGGCGACCATGGCGGCGTAGAGTCCTCCGGGAGATGATTCCCCTCTCCGGCAGGGTGCCGGAGGCGATCTCTGGATCCCCGAGATGGGATCGGTGGCGGCGGCGTCTCTGGAAGGTTTTCCGTATCGTGGCTCTCGGTACTGGGGGTTTCGCAACGGAGGCTTTAAGTAGGCGGAAGGGCAGGTCAGGAGGCGGCACGAGGGCCCCACACCACAGGGCCGCGCGGCCAAGGGGGGCCGCGCCGCCCTAGGGTGTGGCCACCTCGTGGCCCCACTTCGTCTCCTCTTCGGACTTCAGGAAGCTTCGTGGCAAAATAGGACCCTGGGCGTTGATTTCGTCCAATTCCGAGAATATTTCGTTACTAGGATTTCTGAAACCAAAAACAGCAGAAAACAAAGAATCGGCACTTCGGCATCTTGTTAATAGGTTAGTTCCAGAAAATGCACGAATATGACATAAAGTGTGCATAAAACATGTAGATAACATCAATAATGTGGCATGGAACATAAGAAATTATCGATACGTCGGAGACGTATCAGCATCCCCAAGCTTAGTTCTGCTCGTCCCGAGCAGGTAAAACGATAACACAGATAATTTCTGGGGTGACATGCCATCATAACCTTGATCATACTATTTGTAAAGCATATGTAGTGAATGCAGCGATCAAAACAATGTATATGACATGAGTAAACAAGTGAATCATAAAGCAAAGACTTTTCATGAATAGCACTTCAAGACAAGCATCAATAAGTCTTGCATAAGAGTTAACTCATAAAGCAATAATTCAAAGTAAAAGCATTGAAGCAACACAAAGGAAGATTAAGTTTCAGCGGTTGCTTTCAACTTGTAACATGTATATCTCATGGATATTGTCAACATAGAGTAATATAATAAGTGCAATAAGCAAATATGTAGGAATCAATGCACAGTTCTCACAAGTGTTTGCTTCTTGAGGTGGAGAGAAATAGGTGAACTGACTCAACATTGAAAGTAAAAGAATGGTCCTCCATAGAGGAAAAGCATCGATTGCTATATTTGTGCTAGAGCTTTGATTTTGAAAACATGAAACAATTTTGTCAACGGTAGTAATAAAGCATATGTATCATGTAAATTATATCTTACAAGTTGCAAGCCTCATGCATAGTATACTAATAGTGCCCGCACCTTGTCCTAATTAGCTTGGACTACCGGATCATCGCAATGCACATGTTTTAACCAAGTGTCACAAAGGGGTACCTCTATGCACTTTGTACAAAGGTCTAAGGAGAAAGCTCGCATTGGATTTCTCGCTATTGATTATTCTCAACTTAGACATCCATACCGGGACAACATAGACAACAGATAATGGACTCCTCTTTTATGCATAAGCATGTAACAACGATTAATAATTTTCTCATATGAGATTGAGGATATATGTCCAAAACTGAAACTTCCACCATGGATCATGGCTTTAGTTAGCGGCCCAATGTTCTTCTCTAACAATATGCATGCTTAATCATAAGGTGGTAAATCTCTCTTACTTCAGACAAGACGAACATGCATAGCAACTCACATGAAATTCAACAAAAAGTAGTTGATGGCGTCCCCAGTGAACATGGTTATCGCACAACAAGCAACTTAATAAGAGATAAAGTGCATAATTACATATTCAATACCACAATAGTTTTTAAGCTATTTGTCCCATGAGCTATATATTGCAAAGGTGAATGATGGAATTCTAAAGGTAGCACTCAAGCAATTTACTTTGGAATGGCGGAAAATACCATGTAGTAGGTAGGTATGTGGACACAAATGGCATAGTGGTTGGCTCAAGTATTTTGGATGCATGAGAAGTATTCCCTCTCGATACAAGGTTTAGGCTAGCAAGGCTTATTTGAAACAAACACAAGGATGAACCGGTGCAGCAAAACTCACATAAAGACATATCGTAAACATTATAAGACTCTACACCGTCTTCCTTGTTGTTCAAACTC
The DNA here is from genome assembly GCF_019359855.2 of Lolium perenne. Classification (NCBI taxonomy): domain Eukaryota; kingdom Viridiplantae; phylum Streptophyta; class Magnoliopsida; order Poales; family Poaceae; genus Lolium; species Lolium perenne. The sequence continues at coordinate 25,017,967 of NC_067247.2, read as the reverse complement.
AATACTAGAAATTATCTAGACCTTAGAGAAACCAAATATGCAAACCAAATTTTAGCATGCTCTATGTATTTCTTCATTAATGGGTGCAAAGCATATGATGCAAGAGCTTAAACATGAGCACAACAATTGCCAAGTATCACATTACCCAAGACATTATAGCAATTAGTACATGTATCATTTTCCAATTCCAACCATATAACAATTTAACGAAGGAGAAACTTTGCCATGAATACTATGAGTAGAAACTAAGGACATACTTGTCCATATGCTACAGCGGAGCGTGTCTCTCTCCCATAAAGTGAATGCTAGGATCCATTTTATTCAAACAAAACAAAAAACAAAAACAAACCGACGCTCCAAGAAAAGCACATAAGATGTGATGGAATAAAAATATAGTTTCAGGGGAGGAACCTGATAATGTTGTCGATGAAGAAGGGGATGCCTTGGGCATCCCCAAGCTTAGACGCTTGAGTCTTCTTAGAATATGCAGGGGTGAACCACCGGGGCATCCCCAAGCTTAGAGCTTTCACTCTCCTTGATCATGTTGCATCATACTCCTCTCTTGATCCTTGAAAACTTCCTCCACACCAAACTTAGAACAACTCATTAGAGGGTTAGCGACAATAAAAATTAACATGTTCAGAGGTGACACAATCATTCTTAACACTTCTGGACATTGCATAAAGCTACTGGACATTAATGGATCAAAGAAATTCATCCAACATAGCAAAAGAGGCAATGCGAAATAAAAGGCAGAATCTGTCAAAACAGAACAGTTCGTATTGACGAATTTTATCGAGGCACCAGACTTGCTCAAATGAAAATGCTCAAATTGAATGAAAGTTGCGTACATATCTGAGGATCACTCACGTAAATTGGCATAATTTTCTGAGTTACCTACAGGGAAAACAGCCCAGATTCGTGACAGCAAAGAAATCTGTTTCTGCGCAGTAATCCAAATCTAGTATGAACTTTTCTATCAACGACTTTACTTGGCACAACAAAACACTAAACTAAGATAAGGAGAGGTTGCTACAGTATTAAACAACTTCCAAGACTCAAAATAAAAACAAAGTACTGTAGGTAAAAAAAAACATGGGTTGTCTCCCATAAGCGCTTTTCTTTAACGCCTTTCAGCTAGGCGCAGAAAGTATGTATCAAGTATTATCAAGAGACGAAGTGTCAACATCATAATTTGTTCTAATAATAGAATCAAAAGGTAACTTCATTCTCTTTCTAGGGAAGTGTTCCATACCTTTCTTGAGAGGAAATTGATATTTTATATTACCTTCCTTCATATCAATGATAGCACCAACAGTTCGAAGAAAAGGTCTTCCCAATATAATGGGACAAGATGCATTGCATTCAATATCCAAGACAACAAAATCAACGGGGACAAGGTTATTGTTAACGGTAATGCGAACATTATCAACTTTCCCCAAAGGTTTCTTTGTAGAATGATCAGCAAGATTAACATCCAAATAACAATTTTTCAGCGGTGGCAAATCAAGCATATTATAAATTTTCTTAGGCATAACGGAAATACTTGCACCAAGATCACATAAAGCATTACAATCAAAATCTTTAACCTTCATCTTAATGATGGGCTCCCAACCATCCTCTAGCTTTCTAGGAATAGAGGCTTCGCGCTCTAGTTTCTCTTCTCTAGCTTTTATGAGAGCATTTGTAATATGTTGTGTGAAAGCCAAATTTATAGCACTAGCATTAGGACTTTTAGCAAGTTTTTGCAAGAACTTTATAACTTCAGAGATGTGGCAATCATCAAAATTCAAACCATTATAATCTAAAGCAATGGGATCATCATCCCCAATGTTGGAAAAAATTTCAGCAGTTTTAGCAGTTTCGGGCAGTTTCTCGCGCTTTGCATTAGAAGTGGAAACATTGCTAACACCAATTCTTTTATTATTAATTGTAGGAGGTGCAGCAACATGTGTAGCATTAGCATTACTAGTGGTGGTAATAGTCCAAACTTTAGCTACATTCTTCTCTTTAGCTAGTTTTTCATTTTCTTCTCTATCCCACCTAGCACGCAGTTCAGCCATTAATCTTATATTCTCATTAATTCTAACTTGGATGGCATTTGCTGTAGTAACAATTTTATTTTCAATATCCCTACTAGGCATAACTTTCGATTTCAAAAGATCAACATCAGCAGCAAGACTATCGACTTTAGAAGCAAGTATATCAATTTTCCCAAGCTTTTCTTCAACAGATTTGTTAAAAGCAGTTTGTGTACTAATAAATTCTTTAAGCATGGCTTCAAGTCCAGGGGGTGAACTCCTATTATTGTTGTAAGAATTCCCATAAGAATTACCATAGCCGTTGCCATTATTATAAGGATATGGCCTATAGTTGTTACTAGAATTGTTCCGGTAAGCATTGTTGTTGAAATTATTATTTTTAATGAAGTTTACATCAACATGTTCTTCTTGTGCAACCAATGAAGCTAACGGAACATTATTAGGATCAATATTAGTCCTATCATTCACAAGCATAGACATAATAGCATCAATCTTATCACTCAAGGAAGAGGTTTCTTCGACAGAATTTACCTTCTTACCTTCTGGAGCTCTTTCCGTGTGCCATTCAGAGTAGTTGATCATCATATTATCAAGAAGCTTTGTTGCTTCACCAAGAGTGATGGACATAAAGGTACCTCCAGCAGCTGAATCCAATAAATTCCGCGAAGAAAAATTTAGTCCTGCATAGAAGGTTTGGATGATCATCCAAGTAGTCAGTCCATGGGTTGGGCAATTTTTAACCAGAGATTTCATTCTTTCCCAAGCTTGAGCAACATGTTCAGTATCTAATTGTTTAAAATTCATTATGCTACTCCTCAAAGATATAATTTTAGCAGGGGGATAATATCTACCAATAAAAGCATCCTTGCATTTAGTCCATGAATCAATACTATTCTTAGGCAGAGATAGCAACCAATCTTTAGCTCTTCCTCTTAATGAGAAAGGGAACAATTTTAATTTTATAATGTCACCATCTACATCTTTATATTTTTGCATTTCACATAGTTCAACAAAATTATTAAGATGGGCAGCGGCATCATCAGAACTAACACCAGAAAATTGCTCTCGCATAACAAGATTCGATAAAGCAGGTTTGATTTCAAAGAATTCTGCTGTAGTAGCAGGTGGAGCAATAGGTGTGCATAAGAAATCATTATTATTTGTGGTTGTGAAGTCACACAACTTAGTATTTTCAGGGTTGGCCATTTTAGCAGTAGTAAATAAAGCAAACTAGATAAAGTAAATGCAAGTAACTAATTTTTTTGTGTTTTCGATATAGCAAACAAGATAACAAATAAAGTAAAACTAGCAACTAATTTTTTTGTATTTTGATTTAGTGCAGCAAACAAAGTAGTAAATAAAACTAAGCAAGACAAAAACAAAGTAAAGAGATTGAGAAGTGGAGACTCCCCTTGCGGCGTGTCTTGATCTCCCGGCAACGGCGCCGAGAAAAAGAGCTTGATGGCGTGTAACTCACACGTTCGTTGGGAACCCCAAGAGGAAGGTATGATGCGCACAGCAGCAAGTTTTCCCTCAGAAAGAAACCAAGGTTTATCGAACCAGGAGGAGCCAAGAAGCACGTTGAAGGTTGATGGCGGCGGGATGTAGTGCGGCGCAACACCAGGGATTCCGGCGCCAACGTGGAACCTGCACAACACAACCAAAGTACTTTGCCCCAACGAAACAGTGAGGTTGTCAATCTCACCGGCTTGCTGTAACAAAGGATTAACCGTATTGTGTGGAAGATGATTGTTTGCAGAAAACAAGAGAACGATATTACGGTATGATTGTATTTCGATAGAGAATTGGACCGGGGTCCACAGTTCACTAGAGGTGTCTCTCCCATAAGATAAACGGCATGTTGGGTGAACAAATTACGGTTGGGCAATTGACAAATAAAGAGGGCATGACCATGCACATACATATTATGATGAGTATAGTGAGATTTAATTGGGCATTACGACAAAGTACATAGACCGCCATCCGGCATGCATCTATGCCTAAAAAGTCCACCTTGAGGTTATCATCCGAACCCCTCCGGTATTAAGTTGCTAACAACAGAGACAATTGCATTAAGTATTGCGCGTAATGTAACTAGTAACTACATCCTTGAACATAGCACTAATGTTTTATCCCTAGTGGCAACAACACATCCACAACCTTAGAACTTTACATCCTTTGTCCCGAGATATCAATGGAGGCATGAACCCACTATCGAGCATAAATACTCCCTCTTGGAGTTACAAGCATCTACTTGGCCAGAGCATCTACTAGTAACGGAGAGCATGCAAGATCATAAACAACACATAGATATAACTTTGATAATCAACATAACAAGTATTCTCTATTCATCGGATCCCAACAAACGCAACATATAGAATTACAGATAGATGATCTTGATCATGTTAGGCAGCTCACAAGATCCGACAATGAAGCACAATGGGGAGAAGACAACCATCTAGCTACTGCTATGGACCCATAGTCCAGGGGTAGACTACTCACACATCACTCCGGAGGCGACCATGGCGGCGTAGAGTCCTCCGGGAGATGATTCCCCTCTCCGGCAGGGTGCCGGAGGCGATCTCCTGGATCCCCCGAGATGGGATCGGCGGCGGCGGCGTCTCTGGAAGGTTTTCCGTATCGTGGCTCTCGGTACTGGGGGTTTCGCAACGGAGGCTTTAAGTAGGCGGAAGGGCAGGTCAGGAGGCGGCACAAGGGCCCCACACCACAGGGCCGCGCGGCCAAGGGGGGGTCGCGCCGCCCTAGGGTGTGGCCACCTCGTGGCCCCACTTCGTCTCCTCTTCGGACTTCTGGAAGCTTCGTGGCAAAATAGGACCCTGGGCGTTGATTTCGTCCAATTCCGAGAATATTTCGTTACTAGAATTTCTGAAACCAAAAACAGCAGAAAACAAAGAATCGGCACTTCGGCATCTTGTTAATAGGTTAGTTCCAGAAAATGCACGAATAGGACATAAAGTGTGCATAAAACATGTAGATAACATCAATAATGTGGCATGGAACATAAGAAATTATCGATACGTCGGAGACGTATCAATGATATCTACATGTTTTATGCATACTTTATGTCATATTTATGCATTTTCCGGCACTAACCTATTAACGAGATGCCGAAGAGCTAGTTCTTTGTTCTTGCTTTTGGTTTCGTAAATCCTAGTAAGGAAATATTCTCGAATTGGATGAAATCAACGCCCAGGGGCCTATTTTGCCACGAAGCTTCCAGAAGACCGAAGGGAAGACGAAGTGGGGCCACGGGGCGCCGCCACACTAGGGCGGCGCGGCCCAGGGGGGCCCGCGTGGCCCTAGCGTGTGGGGCCCCCGTGAGGCCCCCTGACCTGCCCTTCCGCCTACATATAGTCTTCGTCGCGAAACCCCCAGTACCGAGAGCCACGATACGGAAAACCTTCCAGAGACGCCGCCGCCGCCAATCCCATCTCGGGGGATTCAGAGATCGCCTCCGCACTCGCCGGAGAGGGGAATCATCTCCCGGAGGACTCTACACCACCATGGTTGCCTCCGGAGTGATGAGTGAGTAGTTCACCCCTGGACTATGGGTCCATAGCAGTAGCTAGATGGTCGTCTTCTCCTTATGTGCTTCATTGTCGGATCTTGTGAGCTGCCTAACATGATCAAGATCATCTATCTGTAATGCTATATGTTGTGTTTGTTGGGATCCGATGGATAGAGAATACTATGCTATGTTGATTATCAATCTATTACCTATGTGTTGTTTATGATCTTGCATGCTCTCCGTTATTAGTAGAGGCTCTGGCCAAGTTTTTACTCTTAACTCCAAGAAGGAGTATTTATGCTCGATAGTGGGTTCATGCCTCCATTAAATCTGGGATAGTGACAGAAAGTTCTAAGGTTGTGGATGTGTTGTTGCCACTAGGGATAAAACATTGATGCTATGTCCGAGGATATAGTTATTGATTACATTACGCACCATACTTAATGCAATTGTCTGTTGTTTTCAACTTAATACTGGAAGGGGTTCGGATGATAACCTGAAGGTGGACTTTTTAGGCATAGATGCATGCTGGATAGCGGTCTATGTACTTTGTCGTAATGCCCAATTAAATCTCACAATATTCATCATATCATGTATGTGCATGGTCATGCCCTCTCTATTTGTCAATTGCCCAACTGTACTTTGTTCACCCAACATGCTATTTATCTTATGGGAGAGACACCTCTAGTGAACTGTGGACCCCGGTCCATTCTTTTAATCGAATACAATCTACTGCAATACTTGTTCTACTGTTTTCTGCAAACAATCATCATCCACACTATACATCTAATCCTTTGTTACAGCAAGCCGGTGAGATTGACAACCTCACTGTTTCGTTGGGGCAAAGTACTTTGGTTGTGTTGTGCAGGTTCCACGTTGGCGCCGGAATCCCTGGTGTTGCGACACACTACATCTCGCCGCCATCAACCTACAACGTGCTTCTTGGCTCCTACTGGTTCGATAAACCTTGGTTTCTTACTGAGGGAAAACTTGCCGCTGTACGCATCACACCTTCCTCTTGGGGTTCCCAACGGACGCGTGCTGTACGCGTATCATACTACTATAGCAACCTCTCCTTATCTATATTTTGTTGCATTGTTGTGCCAAGTAAAGTCTTTGATAGCAAGGTTGATACTAGATTTGGATTACTGCGCAGAAACAGTTTTCATTCTGTCACGAATTTGGGCAGGGTTCTCTGTAGGTAACTCAGAAAAATCTGCCAATTTACGTGAGTGATCCACAGATATGTACACAACTTTCATTCAATTTGAGCATCTTCATCTGAGCAAGTCCAGTGCCTCTAAAAAATTCGTCTTTACGGATTGTTCTGTTTTGACAGATTCTGCCTTTTATTTCGCATTGCTTCTTTTGCTATGTTGGATGGATTTCTTTGTTCCATTGACTTCCAGTAGCCTTGGGCAATGTCCAGAAGTGTTAATAATGATTGTGTCACCTCTGAATATGTGAATTTTTGATTATGCACTAACCCTCTAATGAGTTTGTTTTGAGTTTGGTGTGGAGGAAGTTTTCAAGGATCAAAAGAGGAGGATGATATATGATTAAGAAGAATGAAAGCTCTAAGCTTGGGGATGCCCCCGTGGTTCATCCCTGCATATTTCAAGAAGACTCAAGCGTCTAAGCATGGGGATGCCCAAGGCGTCCCCTTCTTCATGAACAATTTATCAGGTTTCTTCTATAGAAACTATATTTTTATTCCGACACATCTTATGTACTTTACTTGGAGCGTCTGTGTGCTTTTATTTTCGTTTTGTTATTCTCTGAATAAATTCAGGCTTGTGTGGGAGAGAGACACGCTCCGCTCGTTCATAGGAACACTGGTGTTCTTAGCTTTACTTTTAATGTTCACGGCGAAGGTTGAAACTGCTTCGTTAATTGTTATATGGTTGGAAACAGAAAATGCTGCATGTGGTAATTGGTATAATGTCTTGAATAATTTTATACTTGCCAATTGTTGTGCTCATATAGATCATGTTTAAGCTCTTGCATCATGTACTTTGCACCCATTAATGAAGAACTATCGTAGAGCTTGTTGAAATTTGGTTTGCATGATTGGTCTCTCTAAAGTCTAGATATTTTCTGGTGAGGTGTTTGAACAACAAGGAAGACAATGTAGAGTCTTATAATGCTTGCAATATGTTCTTATGTAAATTATGTTGTACCGATTCATACTTGTGTTTGCTTCAAACAACCTTGCTAGCCTAAGCCTTGTATTGAGAGGGATTACTTCTCGTGCATCCAAAATCTTTGAGCCAAAAACTATGCCATTTGTGTCCACCATACCTACCTACTACATGGTATTTTTCTGCCATTCCAAAGTAAATTGCTCGAGTGCTACCTTTAAAATTCTATTCTTTGTCTTTGCAATATATAGCTCATGGGAAAAATAGCTTAAAAACTATTGTGGTATTGAATATGTACTTATGTATCTGATTTCTTAATAAGTTGCTTGTTGAGCGGTAATCATGCTCCTGGGGACGCCATCAACTATTTCACCTTTGTTGAATACCATGTGAGTTGCTATGCATGTTCGTCTAGTCTGAAGTAGGGGTGATTTATCATGAGTTGAATGGTTTGAGTATGCATATTGTTAGAGAAGAACATTGGGCCACTAACTAAAGCCATGATCCATGGTGGAAGTTTCAGTTTGGACAGCAATCCTCAATCTCTTATGAGAATATTATCTGTTATTGAATGCTTATGCATTAAAGAGGAGTTCATTATCTGTTGTCTATGTTGTCCCGGTATGGATGTCTAAGTTGAGAATAATCAAAAGCGAGAAATCCAATGTGAGCTTTCTCCTTAGACCTTTGTACAGGCGGCATAGAGGTACCCCTTTGTGATACTTGGTTAAAACATATGTATTGCGATGATAATCCATGTAAATCCGAGCTAATTAGGACAAGGTGCAGGCACTATTGGTAATCTATGCATGAGGCTTGCAACTTGTAGGATATCTTATACATAACACATATGCTTTATTACTACCGTTGACAAAATTGTTTCTTGTTTTCAAAATAAAAGCTCTAGCACAAATATAGCAATCCATGCTTCCCTCTTCGAAGGGCCATTCTTCTACTTTTATGTTGAGTCAGTTTACCTACTTCCTTCTATCTTAGAAGCAAACACTTGTGTCAACTGTGTATTGATTCTTACATACTTGCTTATTGCACTTATTATTTTACTTTATGTTGACAATTATCCATGACATATGCATGTTGAAGTTGAAAGCAACCGCTGAAACTTATATCTTCTTTTGTGTTGCTTCAATGCCTTTACTTTGAATCTATTGCTTTATGAGTTAACTCTTATGCAAGACTTATTGATGCTTGTCTTGAAAGTACTATTCATGAAAAGTCTTTGCTATATGATTCAGTTGTTTAATCATTATCTTTATCATTGCTTTGAATCGCTACATTCATCTCATATGCTTTACAATAGTATGATTAAGATCATGTTGGTAGCATGTCACTTCAGAAATTATCTTTGTTATCGTTTACCTACTCGAGGACGAATAGGAACTAAGCTTGGGGATGCTGATACGTCTCCAACGTATCTATAATTTCTGATGTTCCATGCTTGTTTCATGACAATACCTACACGTTTTGTTCACACTTTATATCGTTTTGATGCATTTTCCGGAACTAACCTATTGACGAGATGCCGAAGTGCCAGTTCCTGTTTTCTGCTGTTTTTGGTTTCAGAAATCCTAGTAAGGAAATATTCTCGGAATTGGACGAAATCAATGCCCAGTATCTTATATTTCAAGGAAGCTTCCAGAGCACCGAAGAGGGGCCAGAGGAGAGGCCCAGGGCCACCACACATGGTGGCGGCGCGGCCCAGGGGGGCGCGCCCCCTGGCTGCCCCGTAGCCCCTCCGACTCCGACTCTCCGCCTATAAGAAGCCTCCTGACCTAAATCTTCGAGAGGAATAAGCCACGGTACGAGAAACCTTCCAGAGCAGCCGCCATCGCGAAGCCAAGATCTGGGGGACAGAAGTCTCTGTTCCGGCACGCCGCCGGGACGGGGAAGTGCCCCCGGAAGGCCTCTCCATCGACACCACCGCCATCTTCATCACCGCTGATGTCTCCCATGAGGAGGGAGTAGTTCTCCATCGAGGCTAAGGGCTGTACCGGTAGCTATGTGGTTAATCTCTCTCTCCCATGTACTTCAATACAATGATCTCATGAGCTGCCTTACATGATTGAGATTTATATGATGAGCTTTGTATCACTATTAATCTATGTGCTACTCTAGTGATGTTATTAAAGTACTCTATTCCTCCTCCATGATGTAAAGGTGACAGTGTGTGCATCATGTAGTACTTGGTGTAGTTTATGATTGTGATCTCTTGTAGATTATGAAGTTAACTATTACTATGATAGTATTGATGTGATCTATTCCTCCTTTCATAGTCTGTTGGTGACAGTGTGCATGCTATGTTAGTACTTGGTATAATTGCGTTGGTCTATCATGCACTCTAAGGTTACTTAAATATGAACATCGAATGTTGTGGAGCTTGTTAACTCCGGCATTGAGGTGCTCTTGTAGCCCTACACAATTAATGGTGTTCATCATCCAACAAGAGAGTGTAGAGTGGTTTTATTATGTGATCAATGTTGAGAGTGTCCACTAGTGAAAGTATGATCCCTAGGCCTTGTTTCCAAATACTACAATCATCGCTTATTTACTGTTCTACTGCATCTTTACTTCCTGCAATATTACCACCATCAACTGCACGCCAGCAAGCTATTTTCTGGCGCCGTTACTACTGCTCATATTCATTCATACCACTTGTATTTCACTATCTCTTCGCCGAACTAGTGCACCTATACATCTGACAAGTGTATTAGGTGTGTTGGGGACACAAGAGACTTCTTGTATCGTGATTGCAGGGTTGTTTGAGAGGGATATCTTTGACCTCTTCCTCCCTGAGTTCGATAAACCTTGGGTGATTCACTTAAGGGAAACTTGCTACTGTTCTATAAACCTCTGCTCTTGGAGGCCCAACACTGTCTACAGGAATAGAAGCGTGCGTAGACATCATCGTCATAACCAAACTATTTTATTAACATCAATAGTAAGGGGAACCTTAAATTTTTTAACGCGGGGAGTAATATACATTATATGAAATTAACACCAATAGTCTTCAAAAGTACCTGACTTATGATTTTATATCACACTATCCAAATGCTTGTACATTGCTACAAAAGTTTTTGCGCAGCTCGAGTTAGTAGAACTCTTGCCTGCTCATAGTTCTTTACTTTATGCAAAAAAAAATCATCCATCTAAAGTTATGGAGTACAATAATAAATTAATGAAAATTCAACAATTAATGTGTCTATTTGTGGTAATTAATTAATTGGATTACTAAGGACTTGTTTGGAATTTTGTATGCTTCTTACCCATATACAGTAAATTTTTTCTATAGAGGACATTTGTTTTAAAGGATTGAATCCTCCAAAATTCACATGGATTAATTTCCTATATTATAATTTCATAGGATTTCTAGCAAGAGGTTAGACCTCTTGAAATAAATCCTATGTATCTATGATAACTATGGCATGTACTATATCTCTACAAAAAAAAAAATCCTTATCTTGTGATGCAACCAAACGACTTATGCAACTAATTTAGGATTTCACATGTCATGCCATACTATTCGTGTGTTTTTCCTACTCTTGTGCATTTGAAATCCTTTGGATCAAAACAGGCCCTAAGAGTGAACTGACCACCACGAATTCAGATTCTTTATATTTTAAAAATAAACGAAATTAATAGGGTAAATATTGTTCAAAGTTACTGTTTGTGCTTCTTCCTTCTACAGTATTCGGCAAAAGGAAAAAAAAAAAGATACTAATAAAATGTGAAAACATAAAAGAACCCTAAGACTACCCACAATGGGAGTATCATAGGTAGTATCATGCATTCCATGCATGCAAAATGCTGATGTGGCAGTGCAATTAAGGATGAAAGAGAGGGTACTAGTATCATAGGTAGATACTGTATCATAGCACATACTACTAGAAAAGTTAATGCCAAGTAAATCTTGTACATATATTTGCATTGAGATTCTACAAAACAATTAATACATAGAGACTATGATACTAGTATATGATACTATGCATTGTGGAGATAGTAACATGTAGTAGTATCATACGCATGATACTTCTATATGATACTATGCATTGTGACTAGTCTAAATGTCAAAACATAAATAAAAGAACCCTAAATGAGTACTACTACGTAGTACACTAGCAAGTACCGTTTCCCGAGTCTCCTATCTATATAAACACCTGCACCATCTGCTTCCTCTTCGCACAACACTAGCTGGCTAGCCGCCTCAGTATTCGCGCTAGCTCTCGCGCCGCCGGCCGACGCCATGTCCAAGGCATTCACTAAGTCCCTCCTACTCTACAACAAGATCCTAGTCCGACGGCTCAGATCCCTCATCGCCCGCACGCCGCTACCGTCGGTCACCGCCACGGAGAGGCAGCCACCACCTCACAAGAGCGCGTCGTCCATGACGCCGTCGACGGCACCGCCACTAGAAGCGCTCACGGCGCCTGATACGACAACGGACGGGGACAGCGGCGCCAGTGCCGGCACCGTGGTCTGCGCGGTGGAGGGCGGCCTCCTGATGTCCACCTCCACCTTCCCATACTTCATGCTCGTCGCCCTGGAGGCTGGCGGGCTCCTCCGGGGCCTCCTCCTCCTCATGCTCTACCCTCTCCTCCGCGTCCTCAGCCACGAGCTGGCCACGAAGGCCATGGTCATGCTGACCTTCGCCGGGCTCCGGAAGGACGCGTTCGGCCGGCTGGGCATGGCCGTCATGCCTAAGCTGTTCCTGGAGGACGTCAGCGCCGAGGTGTTCCAGGCGGCGACGTCGTCCGCGGCCGCGACGCGGCGGGGACGCCGAAGGCGGTGCGTGTGCGTGAGCGGTATGCCGAGGGCGATGGTGGAGCCGTTCCTCAAGGAGTACCTCGCCGTCGACGCCGTGGTGGCGCCCGAGCTGAAGGAGCTCGGGGGTTACTACCTAGGAATCGCGGAGGACGAAGGCGAGGTGGTAAGGAAGATGGACGTGGAGGAGGTTATTGGGGACAAGGGCGGCGCGGTCGTCGGTATTGGTGGGCTGGGGTGCTCGTTTCAGCAGCTCTTCCAAACGTATTGCAAGGTGAGCAATTACCGGTTAAGGACGTAAGTAAGTGTATTATATTTTGTACACCACGAGGCTTGTTATTGGTAAAACGGCAATTACTATTAAAGTATTAAGTGGGTGATAATTATTTTGTTAACATATATGCTAGTAGTACTAATGTTAGTGGCTCTTTGATTCCCATGATTTCGAAAACGTAAAAATATGAGTATGATAGGATTGCAAGTTCAGAACACAAATGATTCTCAAAACGCATGGATTTCGCGGAATTGAGTTTGAATCACACGAATAGGAAATACATGGAATTGCTAGAAAAACACAGTTAAGTGAAGGTTAAAAATATGACAAAGTAAGATTAGGCTGTTAGTAGGCAATGTTATTGCCTTTCCTTGTTCTTTGTAGATATCATTGCGAAAAAAAGAGGTTTGGGTGAATTTTGATAGTTCCTTTGTTTTTTTTCCTTTGGAACTAAAACTATTAGATATAAAAAGTTCTCCATTTTCCATCTTCCATTCCTTCGAACCAAATGCATGAATAGAAAAAACTCTTATTAATATGATTTCCTTCACTTTTAATACAGTATAACCAAAGAGACCCCTAATTGCAATGGCGGAGGCAGGAAAACTGAATCAGGGGGGCCAAAGTGGAAAAAACATCTGTTAGGGGGGCCGAAGCGAAAAAATCTGTAGCATTTAGCTGTAGTTTGGCATAGAGAGGCGGGGATCTAGGCGTAAATACGAAATCTTAGGGGGGGCCAGGGCCCCTGCTGGTCCCCCCCTGTCTCCGCCAGTGCCTAATTGTGAGTGTCATTAAAGATTTAAAACGAAGAAAGGGGAAATACAGAAGAATATATTACTTCTTCGTTTGGCAATAGATGATGTTTTGGACGACAGGAGATTGTGCAGTGTTGTTTTCAATGATAGTTTTATATGAGTTTTAGATGTTGTTGTTTTTACGACATGCATACTATAGTAGTAAAAATACAAATTTCACTTGACCAAACTAGTAGTACTTCTAATACTTGACCAAACTAGTACTAGTAGTATGAGTTAAAGTTAAGCGAAACTAGATTGACTATATATGCGCATTCTAGGATGCTTGTCATAACTTGCAATAAATTTGCATGCAAGCCGGCCATTTTTTGTTGCTGAGATAACTAGAATAAATTTCTAAACGAAGAAATTTTTGAAAGCCTAGCTATTCTGTTCGGCGAGATCTTTTGAAGTGTGCACTTTTATCGAAATGTTTGTGCAACTCAAGTATATTTTATACAACCAAAAATGCAAGGTGCCCTAGTACTTCAGATATTTTCCATTACACCTACTTTAGTCATGTGTGTAGGTTCTCCATGATGTTAATTCGCTAGGTTTGCGTCGACTTCAATGAGTCAAGCCTATAGGTATACTATATTATCCATGGATGTCATGCACCGATTAATCAACATAGCTAGCCCTCTCTAGGAGTGTTTCCCTGACTGGGATGTGCACCCTCTCATCTTTCTCTCAGAAAATAAAAATAAAAAGTAGTACGTGGTTGAACTCTTCCATGTCGGCCATGAACTGCATGCATCATACGTCTCCTCTAGTCCGAATGCCACATGCAGCTCGATCAGTAATTGCGAACCACCATGCAGCTACCCACAGTCCTGCTACAGTCCGTCTAGAGTTTATATGGAAACGTACATGATCGTGCCAACTAGCTAAAATATATTTTCTAATGTGAATGAGAAAGAGACAGGGGGACTTTATACCGCATGACTCGTGATTGCCATTTCTCAGGTACTCGTAATAAGAGTAGTTATCTTTCATCGTGAAGTACTTCCTCCGTCCTAAAAGAGTGTCATAGATTTATCTAAATTTGAATGTTTAGATAAATACGAGGTAAATTTTTTACATGGAGAGAGTACACTACTACCTCCATCTCAAGGCTTAAGGTTTATTTAAAAAAAAAAGTCAAACAAAGTAAAGTTTGATCAAAATTTTAGAAAAATCTATAAACAAATATGATATTATGTAGATTCCATATGAAAATATATTTCATTATCTATCTAATAATATTGATTTTGTACTTTTCATGTTAATATTTTTTGATAAAAACTTTTATCAAACTTGACATAGTTTTACTTTCTGAAAAAAAAATGTAGGCCTTAAACTTTGGGATAGAGAAAGTATTAACTAGCTACTCCTGTAGGTTAACTATATAAAATATCCATGTGGTATTATAAAGTGAATGGCGTTGAACAGCATATTGTGTGATCACTCATGGTTTAGTACACCCTGCCCGGTGGATCTATGTTGCCGTCCCAGCAGTACGCCGCCAACAGTACAAGAAAGCTAGCGATACTAGTTCTTCAGCACCTTTGGGAAAATGACATCTACGGCTGGTTCTACGTACTCATTAACATATGGTCCCTAAACTCGACCGTATCTAAAACCTCAACTTTGGCATTCAGGACATTAACATGAAGTAGTCTTTAACTTTGATCATCGGTTTGTACAGCACACGTTGGCTCACGGTAAAAATAATTATACATTATGGAACGTACTATATATATATAGTATTATGGAACGGAATTATTTGAGGAATGTTTAACTAGTAAAGAAATGGTAAAGGTGTCTATATTTTGGATGGGGCAGGGTTCTAGTTTCAGAATCTCAGAATTATTCAAAATAGGTGCTCCCGCAAAAGTTTTGCTTTGGTCTCGATCGGTAATTATTTATAGATTTGGTCTCGATCGGTAATTAATTAAGAAGAGTTTACTTCGAGCAATTCGACGCCCAAGGCCCTTGCTCAGCATGGCAGCGATGCTCACTGGAGGAGGTGGGCGTGACTCCTAGGCACAGGAGAAGCAGAAGCCGGACGGCGCGGGGATGCGCGGCATTGACGCCCGAGTTGACCTTCTGAAGGCGGTTTTGTCCGTGCCGCCCTCCATCGAGCGGCGAGCTACAGCCTACAGCCAGGCACCAGGCCGGAGAACGGGGACGATTCCAGATCTAGCGCATCCAATGCATCTGGGCTCTGGTCATGGCAACGGCATGGACCAGCTAGTGGCGGGGTAGGGTTGGGGTCTGGGGAAGGCGTTGAAATATGCAAATTTCAACCACTAAATAAATTTATTTCTGAATTATTTTTAAGAATTATAATTCGATAGAAATATGAACTGTCGGTACTAACAATGTGCTCTATGCATGCAGGAGGTGTACGTGCCGACCGAGTCCGCGCGGCGGCGACGCGGGGCGCTCCACCCGCGGCGGTACCCGAAGCCGCTCGTCTTCCACGACGGCCGCACGGCGTTCCGGCCGACGCCCACGGCCACGCTCACCATGTTCATGTGGCTCCCGCTGGGCGCGCCGCTGGCCCTGCTCCGCGCCGCCGTCTTCCTCCTGCTCCCATTCTCCCTCTCCGTGCCCCTCCTCGCCGCCCTCGGCATGCACAACCGCATGATCGCATCCTCCTCCTCCCCGGACCCCTCGCCAGACCTCGCCGCTGCCGGAGGCACCAAGAAGAAGAACAACAGCCTCTTCGCGTGCAACCACCGGTCCCTGCTCGACCCGCTCTGCGTCTCCGCCGCCGCCCGCCGCCGCGACCTCGCCGCGGCCACCTACAGCATCAGCCGCCTGTCGGAGCTGCTCTCCCCGATCCCCACGTTCCGGCTCACCCGCGACCGTGCCGCCGACCGCGCGGCCATGCAGGCCCAGCTCTTCCGCCGCTCCAGCGGCGGCGGCCTGGTGGTGTGCCCGGAGGGGACCACGTGCCGGGAGCCGTTCCTGCTGCGGTTCAGCCCTCTGTTCGCGGAGCTGGCGGCCGGCGGCGTGGACGTGGTGCCGGTCGCGCTGCACCTGGCGGTGGACATGTTCCACGGCACCACCGCGGGGGGCAGGAAGATGCTGGACCCGCTGTACCTGCTCATGAACCCCGTGCCGTCCTACCTCGTGCAGTTCCTCGACCCCGTCGTCACAGGCGAGGGCGCTGGGAAGGAGGGGGCGCGCGCGGTGGCGAACGAGGTGCAGCGCCGGGTGGCGGAGGCGCTCGGGTACGAGCGCACCGGACTG
Organism: Lolium perenne; assembly: GCF_019359855.2. Taxonomy (NCBI): domain Eukaryota; kingdom Viridiplantae; phylum Streptophyta; class Magnoliopsida; order Poales; family Poaceae; genus Lolium; species Lolium perenne. The sequence continues at coordinate 25,001,171 of NC_067247.2, read as the reverse complement.
ACCAGGAGGGACAAGTACCTCATCCTCGCCGGCAACGAAGGGGTCGTCGGCGCCGACGACGGCGGCAAGAAGAATTGATCGCTGCTGATCGAAGCCGACGCATGCAGTTACTATACATTGACGACTACTAGTACAAGCTTTTTGTTTCTGTCGCTGCTGAATGCTGATGTTGTACAGTGCATACACGTGTCGTGTGGGCTCGTGGCTCGTCAGGGTTTATGTTGGTTAATCTTTTGTTGTGCTGAGTGCTTTGTGCAAATGTCACAAATATACAATGTAAGACGGTTTTGCTTGATTCTTAGTTGGCTGGAATTTTCGAATTATCCTTCAAAAAAATGGTCGAATGTCATTATGTCATCTAAGCTTATTCCAAACATCTAGCTAGAATCTAAGCTTATTTCAAACAACACAATGACTAGGATGCACAACTGCACACACCAACACATGATGACAAGAAATGTGATGAGTGAGATGAGGTTGATCAGAACTATAGGAATATAGGATGTGTCCTGGAAATTAGGTGTCCAAACTTTCGACTCAATGACCATTCTTTGCTTAAGCTGACCAGATGATGCCAAGGGTTTCAAGGTTTCTGTCATCATCGACCATAACTATGCTATCAAGGAGAGACACGTTAGTGACATGGTGGCTAAGCAGAGACAGGTCACTGTTGCTGTGGCGCTTGTTCTCTACTCACTGGGAGGGCTTAATAGTACCGATGAGTGATGGCGACGTACAGCTTCACGCTTCAGCAGCTAGGATTTGATTCCACCCCTCCCTCGCCATCAATCGTGTTGGCTGGGGGCCTTTTCAGGAGTCAGGACTATACTCTAGAGGCTCTAATGAATCACATCTGATTCACACTCATAGCTGCTTTCGAAGTAACAACACGAAGAGCCACTCTACACCACAAGTCTTGATTTCGAACCATATCACTTGTATAGTCTTACTTAAGTCTGCAAGTCTGATATGAATCGATACCGTACATGGATTACAGACCAAATTTCGTCGCAAGTTACAAGTGAGCAGCCAATATAACATCTCTAAATACAACAACGATCCATGCACCTCTTCAGTTACACCTTGAAACATCCTCGGGCAGCAGCCCGTAACGGCGAGTGCGCTGTTTTCAGACACAAGAAGAAAATTTAATACAAAGCCCACATAAGAGTCATGAGTGCAGAGTTGCAAGAACTTTTGGGGTGAAAGTCAGAAATACAGTAGCAAATAAGTGAGAGCACGAACTTCAATCAGTTGATAGAGAACTTACGTATTCTATGTACTCTTTAAAAGGAAGGCAACGCTGGCGAAGTCGTGACGATGATGATATAGTTGGACTGATGCAAAGCGTCCCAATGACAGTTTTAATAAGGCTTACAGCCTCCTTGTTTGTCAGGTGTACGTCAGGTTTCCTGTAATGATTATCAGAATCAACAAAAACCTCGAGCTTGGTCAGGGCCAGAAGGTGCCGGATACCAAAATCTGAAACACCATTCAGACACTCCATTCTGTGCACAGGAAGTTCCAACTCGAGGTGCTCAAGCTTTGGCATAGCTCCTGCTTGAAACTCCAGTGCGGTCCCACAGAACAAGAGATTCAGCTTGAAATATTTCAAACCTGTGAACCCACGGATGAGTATCCTCCCATTAGTGCCGTGATTGACGCGTAGACTCAGAAAAAGCAAAACTGGCATTGCTCCAAGGATCGCAACATCTTCCGGTCCCATACTGAAGATTAAAAGTTCCAATTCTCTAAGATTTCCAAGTGAGCTCATCCACTTTGGAACCTTGTTGATGCACCATGATGATATGCGGAGCTTCCGAAGACTACAAGGAGTAGCATGGGACCACGATTCTAGCGACATTAGGATATAAAAACTGTAGATATAACGATTGCCAGGGAAATATAGATGATGGAGAGTTTCAGAAGAAATTAATGTCCCCACATGACTCCATAATTCCTTGAATTGCCTTCTTGCTTCATCTACGCTATCTGGGTCTTGAATAGAATCGCTGCATCCTACTTTCAGTGTCCTCAGATTGGTGAGCTTGGAGAATTCTTGCAGAGATTTCACTGCATCCCAGGAAGAGATCCCAAACTCATTAAGGTCTTCTAAGCACCGCATCTGTCCAATTATTCCATCCGGAAATCTTGTGTACTTATTAACATATAGACGGGCCAACCTTGGAAGCCTTGCAAGTGACGACGGCAATTCTTTAATATCTGTATATCTTAAGTTCAATGTTTCTATGTTCTGCAATTGTTCAATGTTTTTTGGGAGCTTATTTATATTTCCTTGTCCAAGACTCAAATACTTCAGAAGAAACATCTTTTGAATATGTGTGAGATCCCAGTCACCTATATCTCTACAACCCTGTAGGTCCAATGTGAGAAGGGATGGAGCAAACATCCAAAAGTTCTTCATGCGACCCAAAGATACAGTAAGTGATCGGACATGAGAGAGTTCCATGTTTTTCGGCATTGTTAGGTCTCCTTTGTTGGGATTGATGACACAAAGCCTGCGCACCTTACAATCTGAATTATGTGTAAGCTTTGTTCCATCAAATGAAGTCATGAAATTCTCTTCAGTAGCCTTGCAGGTGATGAAATCAAGAATGATGTCATGAACTCGGCATGCCTTTGCCTCGCCATATATTACCTTATAAGGCTGGATCAAACTTCTATTGATAAGATCATTAAAATAACCCTCCCCTACTTCATATTTGCTTTGCCCTTGTTTTTCATGAATGAATCCTTCAGCGATCCATCTACTTATCAATATTCGTTTCTTGATAATAGTATCTTCTGGAAACGCAGTCAAGTACAGCAAACAGGTTCTCAGATGGTGAGGAAGATCAATGTAACTAAGAGACAGAATCTTTGTCATGTTTCCGGCAAGTGGGTCCTTTGCAAGTGAAGCACCAATGCCAGCTAGCACCCTATTCCATTCTTCCACGGCATGCCGATCAGCCAACAGGCTAGAGATAGTAATAATGGCTAATGGCAGACCGGCACATTTTCCCAATATTTTATCTGATACTTCTTCTAGGTGAGGATGGTGTAAATTGTCGGAACCAAATGCTCTTGCAAGAAGCAACCTTTTCGAGTCAGTAAAACCAAGGGGCTTCATCTGGTAAACATGACCGCCTTGAGAAGAACAGTACGATGCAACTGGACTAACACGTGTTGTAGCAATAAGTCTGCTCCCACAATTATTATTCACAAATGCAAGCCTCATAGTTTCCCATGCTTCTGTCCCCCATACATCATCAACTACAACAAAGTACCTGCAAAGAGGTAATAGTAAATGCGACTACAGGTACTGAAAAAAATCATGATAAGAAGAAGCCTCGTCTGACAATAAGTGCAGTCCAAAAATATCCTTACAACGAAAATGATATTTGTAAATTCTCGATAATAATATTTTTTATAATATTTTTTCAAAAAGGAGGCAGGAGTTCTATGTATCCTTCTTTCAGAAGGAGAAGAGAGCAAAGAATGTATGTACAAGATCAAGCATCACAAACCGCAGAGTCCCAACCAAAGGAAAAGGCAAAAAATAGAGATCTTTGAACATAATTAAGTAATCTAAATGTGTAGTTCAATTCCCCAGAACAAAAAAATTTATAGTACAATTGTAAAAAAAATACTTAGTTGAAAAATATTGGTCATGTATAACCTTCCATGCTTCCATAAAAAGCATTACTATGTACAAGCTTTGTGCAGCCAAATGCAAGAATATGTGAAGGTCCTGCTCAGCTTCATGAATCTTTTTAATGGCTACTAGAAGTGCCTACCAGCGAGTAAATAATGCATGCAATTAGTTGGTGTAATTAATATATATGTGCTAGTTAGCCTGAAGCGCAGCTAGTGCTGACACTTTCACACCAGATCCACCTAGGAAGATGTGGAATGGTCATAAGAATAAGTCTCACATTATTCAGTACTAGTGTATTCTATATATCAATGATTCTTCCTTCTGGATTAAGAATATATTGACAAAAGGACAAGCACAAAAAGTACATTGTAAATCGTAGTAATGGATTAATCATGAGATCCCTTTCTAAGTTCACCAACACAGCTTCCAAAAGGAATTAGCAAAATATCATCTCATTTAGAACTAAATTGCTCAAATCATGCAATATACTCCGCTACATCGTTGTAGGTGTATATCAAGCTTACCTTTTATCTTGGAGGTATTCTCTGATCCTATCAATGAGTTGTTTCACATCATCATCAGATCTGTAGCTAGTTATCCCCACTCCTTTAGCAATCTCTCTGAGAATCTTTCTGAAATCAGGTTGCTGAGAAACTGACACCAAAGTTGCACATGAGTATTGGCTTTTGAGCGTATTGTAGACTTGGTTGGCCAAAGTAGTCTTACCAAGACCACCTGGCCCAACAATTGACAACACTTTGAGCTGTTGGGAAGAATTGTTCTTCTGAAACCACTCAATGATCTCCTCTTTAGGACCCCTAATGCCGACAAGTTTATCAACCTCCACATAAAGGGCATGCAGCCTAGGATCAATGGCAGGGATGCTAGAGGAAGGTGTCAACCTCCACACAAAGGGCATGTACCCACCGTCAATTTTGTACCTCTCGTGCCTATTGCTCGCCTCAATAGCACGGGCCTTGAGCTCTTCGATCTCGCCGGCAATCTCATGGCGAAGTTTGAGATTCTTCAGGTTTTGAAAGAACCCCTTGAAACCCGTAGGTTCAGAGAAAAACATGAAGTCGTTGATGCAATCTTCCATGTCATAGGAGAGCTCACGAATATGCTCCTTCCAGATCTTCATCTCAGGGTTAAGGTCCTCTGAATCAGCAAGGATATCGAGTGTGGCACTCATGGTGTTGAGCTCATCTCTTATGAATCTGGTGTTCCGGCGCACACCTTTGAGCTTGGAGCTCTCTTCCTCCAGCAGCTTGGTGAGCTTGGCCATGAGCGGCCTGATCACCCCCGTGGCAACACTGACAACAGCAGCCTCCGCCATTGCTCCGTCAGTGAGAGGACCTTCCTGGTATGTGTGATTCTAGAATCTGCGGTTTGGTCAGGACTTGGAGCAACTAAGCAAGAGATTGCGTAGAGGATTTTCTGGTTGCAGTAGACTTCTTGTTCTCTGAGATCCAGTTGACTTGGCACGGACAGAGACAGGCCATGTGCTCATCACTTGCGGAGCATTGGGAGGCACAAAGACAATGCAAAATTAATCATGAACGGACATGGACGATAGTTTGATGTAGATCGAGGAAAAGAAATTAATCAGTCGGCATAGCATTAACAGTAGTTCCACACTTCCACTGTCAGGTGTCCACCGCGGCCGCTGGAGCTTCTTCACCGAACGAACTGGTCTAGCCAGCGGCGGCGGTGAATCGGGCGGAGGAGGTGGAGGGAACAGGCGCCGCAAACCCAGCGGGATGAACAGGACGCGGTGGAGCGCCGCCGGCCAAGCGAGATGCGGTGGAGGGTGGGGCGGCGCTCCGCCGGGGTTGGAGGCGAGGTCGGCGCCTGAGCCCGGGGTGTGAGGCGCAGATCGGGTCGGGGATCGAGAGCACGAGGGAGGGGAGCAGCGCCGTCGGCGGGATGAGGGAGGCTATGCACCCCATGGTTGGCATGTCCAAGACCATGCCTCCTCGGACCGACCAAGTTCCGCCATTGATTTTTTTATGGTGAGTTGATAAGGAGGGGATTTTAAGTTGTTGCGAGACGCGGCTTTGGTTTTTTTTTTAGAGAAAAAGGGGCACGCCCCCGATTCCAATATATTGAAACCAGAACAACAGTTTACAGCATCCAGAATTTATCATCACAGGCACCCAAACTCCACAACATAACACCCAACATATTTTGCACCTAACAGGAAGGACAACACACAAACAGGTGTTTTTGCGAGGAAACAGCACACACCACCACACAGCAACATAAGAACGGCAGGCTAGCCCCAGATCATCCAGCGCACTCACTGACGATCCAAGACCTGGAAGTACGCTCCATCACCCACCAGGACCAAGTCATTCGCCTCCAGGGTCCTTGCCAGATCTTCAGCTGTCATTAGCATTGGGCCAAATCCTCTTGAGCTATTCATCTCACAGACCTCCAGTGTTGTCCTTGCTCTCTTCTGTGGAATCACCCAGGATCCGGCCACAAGAGCAGAGGCCTCCTGGCCACTCCCTCCATCTTGTTCATCATACACATCAGCCCTTCTTTTTCCTCTTCCTTCAGTAAGATCTTCCACTGGGCACAACTGCATACCAAGCGTTTCCACAAAACCTGCATACCCAGCCATTGCACCCGATTGAAAACATGATCATTCCTGGTAATCCAGATAGTTCTCAAAACAGCCGCAAAAATCAAATTATGTTTCTTTTTATTCTTTCTGTCATTCCACAAGGCAGCAACATCATGTATGTTTGAAATTTTCAAATCAATATCTAAAGCATCTAAGGTCTCTTTCCAAATATTAGCAGCAACCACACAATCAAAGAACAAATGTTGACAGGACTCTACTTCATTGCAAAACACACAAGTCAGATCATCAACATTTTGTCTTTTGACCAGGTTGTCTCTAGTGAGAAGCTTATTATGGAAGAGCAACCAGAGGAAAAAATGTATTTTTTGGGGGTACTTTGATTTTCCAAACACAATGTATGTCAATAGTTTGAACTCCCCCAAAGTTAACTCCCCCAAAGTTAACCACAGCATATAAAGATTTGACACTATAAACCCCATTATCTTCCCACTTCCTGATGAGGTCTAAGACCCCGTGTGTGGCCCGATCTCGCGGATTGACTTCGAAACCAAGGGGGAAGATGGGAAAACGCGAGGAACACGAAGAACACGACGAACACGAGGAACTCCGATACTCACGCACACACACAACCCGATACACCCGATGCTTACCTCCGTGGCTCGATGGACCACGCCAATAGAATCTCCGAGGAAGAGACACGTGGTAGAATTCCCCGGGGAGAGATTGGAGTTGGAGAGGAAGAACTTGGTGAGGGAGAGAGAGTAGCTTGTACTAGAATCTCACTCAACAAGTTCAAAGTCAACAACTAAGGTGCCTTGATTACAGAGGGATGATACCCAAGGGAGACTAAGCTCAAAGGTAGGTTTGAGTTCAAAACAAGTCTAAAGAGCTAAAGGGGCGTCCTGGGGGTATTTATAGTCTTACAAGGCTTCATGGGCCGAAAAGGTACAAGTGAAACGATTCGGGCCGAAATAGTGACTTAAGTTGTGCAGGCCGGTCGAGGCCGTCGACCGGGCTCAGGACCGGGCAGGCCGGTTTCAGACCGGGCTCGTGACCGGCGGCGACCGGCGAGGCTCCAAGTCCCCTGGATGGCGCCGGATGTCACGAGCGCAAATCCCGGTTGACCGGGCGGCCGGTCAGAGGCCGGTCGACCGGGGCCGTGGACCGGTGATCCGGTCAGAGGCCGGTCCCGACCGGGTTCGGACCGGCCATCCATCTTCTCTTCTTTGCGCTCTTCGGCGACTTCCGATCCAGCTCCATGTCCATCTTCGCGTCCATCTTCTGTCCATTGCTCCTCCCCTCCCATTGACCATGGTGTGTCCTCCTCTTGGTGACCTTGATGCTCCTTGTATCTAATGACACATAATACGTCGGCATGAGGTAGCAATCCATCCAAAGGGGTACCAAGATCAAGGGTGGTGAGGAGCGAGTTCACCTCATCATGTAGTGCTTTGACTCGGGCTCGTGTCATCGGTCCACTTGGGGGACTTGTTGGTCTTGGTGTAGCGACGTCGGTGACCGGGGCTACATCATCTCCCCCCCCCTTGGGAAAGAGTCGTCCTCGACTCTTGCACCTCCTCATCTCCATGATAGGGTGACAAGTCCGAGACGTTGAACGTGTTGCTCACCAAGTACTTGGATGTTGGTATGTCGATGACGTAAGCGTTGTCGTTGATGCGTTTGAGGACCTTGAAGGGGCCATCTCCTCTTGGCTTGAGCTTGGAGTTGCGCTCATGAGGGAACCGTTCCTTCCAGAGGTGGATCCAAACGAGGTCTCCTTCTTCGAATACCCTTGCCTTCTTCTTGGCGTTGATGCGGTTGGCTTGACGAAGAACATGTGCTTGTATGGTTGCCCTTGTCTCTTCATATAGTTTCTTGACGGCGGCGGTGCGCTTGTCGAAGTCCATGTTGATGCGCTCGTGGAGGGGAAGCGGAAGTATGTCGAGTGCCGTGTAAGGTTCGAAGCCATAGACGACCATGAAGGGGCTCCTTGACGTAGTCTTGTGCTTGGCGCGGTTGTAGGCGAACTCGGCGTGAGGAAGGCACTCCTCCCATGACTTCAAGTTTTTCTTCACGAGGATGCGTAGGAGGGTGGAGAGGCTTCGATTGACCACTTCCGTTTGGCCATCCGTTTGCGGGTGCGAGGATGATGAGAACAAGAGCTTGACTCCAAACTTCGCCATGAGTGACTTCCAAAGATAACTCATGAACTTGACGTCTCGATCCGACACAATGCTTTGTGGTACTCCATGTAGGCGAACGATTTCCCTGAAAAACAATGAAGCAATGTGTGAAGCATCGTCGCTCTTATGGCAAGGTATGAAATGAGCCATCTTAGAGAATCTATCCACTACAACAAATATGGAATCATGACCATGCTTAGTGCGAGGCAAGCCTAGAACGAAATCCATGCTAATATCGGTCCATGGTGCATAAGGAATAGGCAATGGCATGTAAAGACCATAAGGGTTGGAGGTAGACTTAGCTTGTAAGCATGTTGTGCACCGACGGCAAAGGCGCTCCACATCTCGCTTCATCTTTGGCCAATAGTAGTGGGTTGAGAGCATGGCATATGTCTTGTCACGGCCAAAGTGGCCCATAAGACCTCCTCCATGAGACTCTTGCAAAAGCAATTTTCGAAGCGAAGACTCGGGAATGCAAATCTTGTTAGCTTTGAACAAATAGCCATCATGCAAATAGAAATCATCTACTCCTCGCTCAACGGAGCACTTCTCAAAAATGGGAGCAAAGAAAGAATCGGAAGGATAGAGTTCTTTGATCTCTTCAAGTCCCAAAACATGAAAATCCAAACGAGTTAGCAAAAGGGTGTTTTTGCGGGAAAGAGCATCCGCCACAACATTGTCCTTGCCCTTCTTGTATTTGATCACATATGGGAAGGACTCAATGAACTCGACCCATTTTGCATGTCGTTTGTTCAAGTTGTGTTGGCTTTTCAAATATTTCAAGGACTCATGGTCGGAATGGATGATAAACTCTTTTGGCCAAAGATAGTGTTGCCAAACTTCAAGAACACGAACCAAAGCGTAGAGCTCCTTGTCATATATAGGATAGTTGAGGCGTGCGCCATCTAACTTCTCACTATAGTATGCCACGGGTTTGCCCTCTTGCATAAGAACACCACCAATACCAAGCCCACTTGCATCACACTCAATCTCAAAAGTTTTTGCAAAATTTGGAAGAACAAGAAGTGGAGCTTCGGTAAGGTGTTTCTTCAACTCATCAAAAGCATTTTGTTGGGCCTTGCCCCAAACAAATGGAACATTCTTTTTGGTAAGCTCATTCAAAGGGCAAGCAATGGTGCTAAAATCTTTCACAAAGCGGCGATAAAACCCGGCAAGTCCATGGAAGCTTCGGACTTGGCCAACATTTGTAGGGGTAGGCCAATTGTGGATGGCCTCCACCTTGGAAGAATCAACTTCAATCCCATTAGCGGAAACCACAAAACCAAGAAAAACCAATTTGTTTTGAGCAAATGTGCATTTGGGGAGGTTAGCATAAAGCTTTTCATGGCGCAAGATGCACAAGACTTCTCTCACATGTTGCACATGGTCCTCGAGGTTTTTGCTATAAATAAGAATATCATCGAAGTAGACAACCACGCTCTTGCCAATGAGAGGACGCAAGATGTGATTCATGAGGCGCATGAAAGTAGATGGTGCATTGGAAAGACCGAAAGGCATAACGAGCCATTCATAGAGACCAAGTTTGGTCTTGAATGCCGTTTTCCATTCATCACCAATAGCCATGCGGATTTGATGGTAACCACTTCGCAAATCGACTTTAGAGAAAATCGTGGCACCACTAAGTTCATCTAGCATGTCATCTAAACGCGGAATGGGATGGCGGTAACGGACGGTAATGGCATTGATGGGGCGACAATCCATACACATCCGTTGCGTCTCATCCGGTTTAGGCACAAGGATCACGGGAACCGCACAAGGGCTAAGGCTTTCACGGACATACCCTTTGGCGAGGAGATCTTGAATTTGACGGTTGATCTCCTTGGTCTCTTCGGGGTTGGTGCGGTAGGCGGCACGGTTTGGTAGCGGAGCGCCAGGTATGAGGTCGATGCGGTGTTCTATGCCGCGGAGTGGTGGTAGTCCATGAGGGAGCTCGTCGGGGAAGACGTCTTGAAATTCCTGCAAAAGAGACAACAAAGACGGAGGAATGTTGGTTAAGTCGTTAGTCTCCGACGAGGGTCCCTTGCATATGAGCACATAGTGCAATATGGTGGATGGGTTCTCTTGGAGCTCTCTCCACTCACTCTTGGTGGCTAGAAGGACACTCTTGGACTCACTCATATATGGCTTGTGGCGCTCACTCTCTTTGTGGTGGGTCGCTCCCTCACCTCTCATCTCGCTATGGTGGGTGTGGAGTTGTGCCCTCGCTAAAGCCTTCGCATTGTCCGCGATGATTTGGCTAGGAGTCATCGGGCGCAACTCGAACTTCTTGTCGTTGACCTTGAAGGTGTATGTGTTGGAGAGTCCATCATGTATAGCCTTCTTGTCATATTGCCAAGGGCGGCCAAGCAACATGTGGCACACCGTCATGGGTACCACGTCACACTCGATGGTGTCCGCATAAGGGCCGATCTTGAAGTTGACGGTGACGGTATGTTGTATCTTGACGTTGCCCTTGTCACTCAACCATTGGATATGGTAAGGGTGAGGATGCTTGCGGAGAGTGAGGTGGAGCTTCTCACACAACTCGGTGCTTGCAAGGTTATGGCAACTTCCACCATCTATGATGACTTTGATCGACTTGCCACCAATTCCGGCACGGGTTTGGAAGATGTTGCACCGTTGTTCTTCCATATCATGAGGTTGTGTGGTTAGCACCCTTGTGACCACAAGTGAGGGACTTGGGTCATGCTCACATAAGAGAGGATCTTCTCCACTTTCTTGCTCATAAGCTTCTTCACTTTCCACGGTGGCTTGCACAAGGGCTTCATATTCATCTTCATCAAGAGTCTCGATGTCACCATTCTCCATAGTGATCATGACCTTGGTGTTCTTGCACTCAAACGATTTGTGACCTTGGGTGCCACACTTGAAGCAAGTGACACTAGAGGGTCCCGTGGATGCCTTAGAGGAGGCGGTGGAGGAGACCGTTTGCTTCATTCGACTTTGGATAGTCGGTCTCTTGGATGGTGTAGAGGATGCGTCGGCCTTGGCACTTGTAGCATGAGGAGTAGATGTTGTAGTAGGAGTCGATGTAGCGAGCTTGGAGGAGAAATAGGACTTGGCCTTGGAGTACTTGATGTCCTCAATCACTTGGCGCTCGGCCTTCGATGCTTGGTGGACTAACTCAACCATGTTGGAGTAGGGTTGGAACTCGACAATCCTCTTGATGGGATAAGTAAGGCCATTGAAGAAGCGGGCAATTGTTTGCTCCTCGGACTCTTGGATGTTGGCTCGCATCATAGTGAGCTCCATCTCCTTGTAGAACTCCTCAACGGTTTTGGTGCCTTGCTTCAACTTTTGGAGCTTGTTGAAGAGGTCGGTCATGTAGTGTGCGGGGACAAAATGAGCATGCATCTCCTTCTTCATATCTTCCCAAGTGTCAATAGGAGGTTCACCCTTCTCTTCCCGAAGAGTGAGGACTTGCTCCCACCAAGTGTTGGCGTAGTCTTCAAACTCGAGTGATGCCATAGCCACTTTCTTGGCACCGGAGTAGTTGTGGATGCGGAAGATCTTGTCCACCTTGAGTGCCCATGAAAGGTAGGCCTCGGCATCTTCTTCTCCCTTGAACTTTGGCATGGTGAACTTGAGTCTTCCAAACATGTTCTCTTCATCCTCCAAGGTTCTTCTACGAGGAGGGGCGCCGTCATCTCTTGCGGCTAGAGGTGGAATAGGAGGTCTTCTACGGCCAACCATAGCATTGGGTTGGCGTTGGAGTTGAACACTTGCTTCACTTGGTTCACGGTGAAGATGTGGTTGAAGATCTTGTCGCGGTTGAGGACGATGCTCAAGGTTGGGTCTCTCATCTTGATCATGGTGTAGTTCTCCTCGTCCACGTTGATCATGGTGAGGGTGGCGACGAAGATCTCGCCGAGGTGGATCTTGAGGATCTTGGTCTTGGGGATGGCCATCACGCCCATGGTGAGCATGGCGATCCGCTTGGTGACGATCTTGTTGAAGGCCTTGAGCTTGTGGAGGACGCTCATGTGGACGAGCATGGCGATGTATTTCTCCACGCCTAGAGTTGGAGCGGGAGTCTTCATGACGAGCATGTGAGCGATGATGTCGATGATGGTCTTCATGCCTTGAAGAAGAGCTTGGGGACGAAAGGCCACCATGAGAGTAATGGTCTTCATGCCTTGAGGGAGAGCTTGATGAAGAGGAAGTAGAACGGTGTCGACGATGGCGACCCAAGTTGGTGATGGCGCGCTCGAGGCTATCCATGCGCCGCTCCATGTTGGCATCATTGGCCGCCATTTGGCCATTCAAGTTGTCCGTAGCTTCACGAAGAAGGGCCAAGTCTTGGTTCACGGTGGAGAAGTTGTGAGCCACCTCATCGTATTGCTCATCGATGCGCGTCTCGAAGAGGGAGAGTTGCTCCTTGAACTCTTGTCGTTGCGTCCATAGGTTGTGTTGAGTAGCCAACCTCTCGGTGTTGCGGAGGATCTCTTCATCCCTATTGGTATCTCCGTTCCTATCCATGATGGAAAGACAAGAACTATGTTGTGTATGTTAGTGGAAGGAGACTACCTCGCACTCTTACCAAGGTAAGATAGTATTGAGGCAATCCACCAAACCGAAAGCAAGATCAAGTGTATCGGGAACACACACAAAACCACACGCAAAAGCTAGCAAATATGGTGTTAGGCGAGTGTTGTGGAAAGCCAAAAGACAAATCGAAGATCGAGTATGTTGTTAAAAGTGGGTGAGGACCAAAAATCCAAATGTCAATGTGAAGATCACTATAAACACGGAAAAAGTTGTGGAACACACACACGAGATAAGCGGGGTTAGTGCAACCAAAAGTGAGCGGAAAAGTGTATGTATAAGTGCTCGGTGTCACACTAACACAAGGAGAGCCAAAGCTTTGGTTGCAAAGGAAGAGACAACAAGATTCACACGTGGCCTCTCTTCTCCTATCTCTCTTTGCTTAAAAGCTTTTTCTCTTTTGTATATGGCGGCACTTGCACTCGTTTGTATCTTTGGTGGCACGTGGACACTTTGTATGTATGGGCGTATGGATGTATGGATGTATGGATGTATGGTGCTACTCGCACTCTTTTTGTGTTTTTGGGGCTTTTTGACGCACTATGTTAGCGTTAGCCTCGCTTTTGCTATCTTGCCACACGAGTGTTTGCTTGGGTGCCTTACTCAACGCGACACACACTTCACAATGCGGGGCCACGTGCAATGTCTCGCAACACTAGACAAGCAATGCTCGATGGGATAGATCGCAAAAGGAAGAGGGGTTACAAGGTGAAACCTGCAAGTTATACCTGCGATGGTGGTGGTGGTGGTGGTGGTGGAGATCGCCGGAAGACGAGGTCGACGGAGGGGATGCTGCTGCACCCGGTCAGGGGCCCGGTTGGACCGGCTCCTGGACCGGACTGGCCGGTTGTACGGCCGGTTGACCGGATTCTCGGCTGGCCCGGCCGGTCTGTAGTCCGGTCGACCAGCTGCTCAACCGGATTTCGCGGGATGAAGGTTTCTCTCTCCTGTTCTTCACGAAAACCAAGCCAAATCGACCAAATCGAAGGGAAACGATGGAATTGGAGGCTAAAAGTTGGGGAAATAGTAGATCAAGCACAACAACACCAGATCCACGGACCAAAACCACTCAAAACGCAACCAAATCACAGATCGGTCAAGAGGCAATTTAGGGCTATTTTTTTGGGGATTTTTTTTTTTTTGGAAAATTTTCTAGGAACGAAATCGGGTGGGTGGGAGGTCAAATCCGCGGTAACCAGGAGCTGCTGATACCATATGATGAGGTCTAAGACCCCGTGTGTGGCCCGATCTCGCGGATTGACTTCGAAACCAAGGGGGAAGATGGGAAAACGCGAGGAACACGAAGAACACGACGAACACGAGGAACTCCGATACTCACGCACACACACAACCCGATACACCCGATGCTTACCTCCGTGGCTCGATGGACCACGCCAATAGAATCTCCGAGGAAGAGACACGTGGTAGAATTCCCCGGGGAGAGATTGGAGTTGGAGAGGAAGAACTTGGTGAGGGAGAGAGAGTAGCTTGTACTAGAATCTCACTCAACAAGTTCAAAGTCAACAACTAAGGTGCCTTGATTACAGAGGGATGATACCCAAGGGAGACTAAGCTCAAAGGTAGGTTTGAGTTCAAAACAAGTCTAAAGAGCTAAAGGGGCGTCCTGGGGGTATTTATAGTCTTACAAGGCTTCATGGGCCGAAAAGGTACAAGTGAAACGATTCGGGCCGAAATAGTGACTTAAGTTGTGCAGGCCGGTCAGGGGGCCGGTCAGACCGGGCCTGTGTGGCCGGAGCGGGCCGGTTTCGCACCGGGCTGTGGACCGGCGGCGACCGGCGAGGCTCCAAGTCCCTGGATGGCGCCGGATGTCACGAGCGCAAATCCCGATTTCGACCGGGCGGCCCGGTCGGAGGCCGGTCGACTGGCTGTGGACCGGGTGATCCGGTCAGAGGCCGGTCTCGACCGGGTTCGGACCGGCCGTCCATCTTCTCTTCTTTGCGCTCTTCGGGCGACTTCCGATCCAGCTCCATGTCCATCTTCGCGTCCATCTTCTGTCCATTGCTCCTCTCCTCCCTTTGACCATGGTGTGTCCTCCTCTTGGTGACCTTGATGCTCCTTGTATCTAATGACACATAATACGTCGGCATGAGGTAGCAATCCATCCAAAGGGGTACCAAGATCAAGGGTGGTGAGGAGCGAGTTCACCTCATCATGTAGTGCTTTGACTCGGGCTCGTGTCATCGGTCCACTTGGGGGACTTGTTGGTCTTGGTGTAGCGACGTCGGTGACCGGGGCTACATCACTTCCAAATCAAACAATCCTTAGAATCATTCAGTAAGATAGTTTGTGCAATTTGCTGAATTTCAAACCACTGCAACATCAACTTATGGTCAAAACATCTTCTAAATGTCATTTTCAAAGAAACACCATCCCACAGCTCTGCAATAGTTTTATTTTGCTCATTTAACAGGAAATAGACTTCCCAAAATTGAATAGCTAAAGAGCAAGATCCAAACCAATGGTATTCCCAGAACTTAATAGTCCTACCATTCCCAACTTTCCACATATAACCCATCTTAGCAGCCTTGGCAGCCCAAAGCACCCCTTTCCAAAAGGGAGAGGCCCCATTGACTGAGCAAGCAAAAATATTAGGGTTACTCACATTATATTTACTATCAATAATCTGTTTCCAAATCTTGTTATCATCCAAATGATACCTTTTGATCCAGGAAGCTAGGAGGCACATGTTCATCTCTGATAAATCAGGGATGCCCAAACCACCATATTCCTTCTTCCTAGTGACCAGACCCCAATTAGCTAAATGATACTTATGGTGCCCCTCATAATTATCCCACAGACAGTGAGCCATCTGAGAGTTAATAAGGGTAATGGCCCATTTAGGGAACTTAATCACCCTAAGAAGATAAATGGGAATACTGGCCAACACACTCCTAACCAACTCCAATTTAGCAGCATGGTTAAGCAGCTTCCCTCTCCAACCAGCAGCTTTTTTTATGATTTTATCAACAATAGGTTGGATATCCTCTTTTTTAAGTTTGCAATGATACAGAGGAACCCCTAAGTACTGCAGGGGAAACTCACCCAATTTGCAACTCAAAGATTGTGCAAACAGATGTGCATCACTTTCAACCACATAAACAGGAACTAGATCACACTTGTAAAAATTAATCCTCATCCCAGACATATGTTCAAAGCAAGCCAAAATCCATTTTAGGTTAATAGCAGAAGTTAACTTTTTCTCCAGGAAGAGTAAGGTATCATCAGCATATTGCATACTAATGATACCTCCCCTTCCAAGGCTTTGCATAAGCCCAGCAATTCTTCCTCCAGAAGCAGCTTTGTATAAAATCTTAGTAAACACATCAGCCATAAAATTAAAAAGAATAGGTGAAATGGGATCCCCTTGCCTTACACCTCTACTAGTAAGGAAAAAATTGCTATTGCAATCATTGATCCTAACACCAACAGACCCATTATGTAGTAACCCCTCAATGATCAACATCCATTTGGGGCTAAAACCCCTCAACTTCATGACTCTCAAGAGGAAGTCTCTATCAACTCTATCATATGCCTTTTCATAATCAAGTTTAAAAATAAAGCCACTCTGCCCATTATGAACAACATCATGAATTACTTCATGGGCAGACACCACACTCTCAAGTATATATCTCCCCTTAATAAAGGCAGTCTGATTAGGAGAAATAAGCTTCTCACTAACCACACCCAACCTATTAGTAGCACATTTAGAAAAAAATTTAAAACTGCAATTTGTCAATGCAATAGGTCTGAACTTCTGTATAGTTACAGCATCAGGCTCCTTTGGAATCAGGGTCAAAAGAGAAAAATTAAGCCTAAATAGATCAAGATTTCCCTCATTTCAATCTTTAACCATGGCCATAAAATCAGCTCTAATGAGCTCCCAAAAATGTTGATAAAAAAGAAAAGAAAACCCATCAGGGCCAGGAGCACCTTCAGCATAAGAGCCAAAAATAGCATCCTTCACCTCTTTTTCAGAAAAAGGAGCATTAAGCATATCATTATGATCCTGTGACACCATATCTTCTGGGTCCCAGAAATCATCAACTATATCAACATCAAGACAAGGCTCCTTGCAAAATAAAGTCTTATAGTAATTAACAGCAATATCCAGCATACCTTTATTGTCTTCCACCATCCCCTCATCTCCTTGCAATTGGCAAATTTGTTTCTTCCTTCTCCTCTGATTAGCTACAGAATAGAAATATGCAGTATTACGATCACCCTCTAAAATATATCTTTCTCTAGATCTTTGTCTAGCCTTAATTTCCTCATTGCTCCAAATTTTAGTGAGCTCAAGAGAAATATCTTTCATCCTTTTCTTAGAAACAGGGGATAAACATTGTGTTTCAGCAATGATATCAAGCAGATCATATTCAGCAACCAGCTTTTGCTTATTTTTCCTTTGAGCAGATTCAATATTAGCAGCCCAACCTTTTAAGCCTTTTCTAGTATTCCTAATCTTAAAATTCCATCTGTCAATAGATTTTTGGAGATGACAAGGGGCTTGCCAAAATTTGGCAACCACCTGGTCAAAACCCTCAATATTAAGCCACCACTTCTCAAACCTAAATTGCTTATTAACAGGAACCTTCAAGGCCCCAGTATCCACAACCAGTGGAGTATGATCACTTCCAACCCTAGCTTTAGAGGCTAGACTACTAGCAGGGAAAAGAGAATCCCAACTAGTAGTCACAAACACTCTATCAAGTAAAGCCATAACCAAATTATTTTGATTATTAGCCCAAGAGAATTGCCTACTAGGATTCTTAAGCTCCATCAAATTAAATTTATTAATCCAATCATTAAAAAGATTAGCCCAATGTTGATTGATGTTCCTAGTGTTTTTCTCACACTTTTCTCTAATGAGATTGAAATCACCACCAACCAGGGTAGGACCATTCCAACAAGACATGACATTATGCAGTTCATTAATAAAGTCTAGCTTGTATTCCTCATATGCAGAGCCATATACAGCAATAATTCTCCAAGGAATATTATCTTTCTTAGCTTTAATGTGCACAGATACACAATAAGAAAGAATATCCCATTTAACAATATCAAACATATCACTACTAACCCCAACAAGAATCCCTCCAGCAGTTTTTACAGCAGGCAACCAATTCCAGGCAAACTTTTCCTTTGGATCTAGTTGCTTAAGCTGTAGGCTAGAGAAATCTTCTTTCTTAGACTCAGAAAAACAAATAATATCAGGACATGTCTCTCTAATGAGGTCATGTACTCTAGTATGTTTATCAGGTCTATTTAGACCTCTAGTGTTCCATATTAGAGCTACTACCATTTTTAAAGATCAATTTTCTTCTACCCTTCTTCCTACTATGGACTAGTGTCCAAGGTTCATCCTCATCAGGTATATCACTAGTGTAATCTTCCTGATCAGGAACAACCTCATCCTTACCATCCAAACCCACCCTCAGTTCTTCCAAAGATAGACTAATATCACTAGGAAGAAAACTCTCAGGGTTTGAATTATGAAAATCAACAAGCCTTTTAGTTTCAGCTTTTTTAATTTCATCAATAACATAGTCAGCATTAAGATTTTTGTGGCCCAGGCTAATGCCAGCAATTTTAGCAGTATCATGTAAAGTTGAATTATCAAGGGCAGCAAAAGAATTTGAGAAGCCATGTATTTTATTACCTTTAGGAATCTCCAAGTTCTTGGCCTTCTTCAAATCTTGAGCTTTCTCTATGGCTGATTTACCATCCCTTGCAATTCTGGAACTCATTCTTGTAGCTTGTACAGGTCCCCAGTTCTTCTTTTCTTTCCAAGCCATGGGAGGCATCACAAGAGCAGGTTTGTTAGGCACCAAGTTACTTTCCTCCTGATTGCCATCATCAGCTTCTTCATCACTCTCCTCATCAAAGTGCTGAAGGAGATTCTTCCCAATATTTTCCTCAGCTCCCCTAAGGACAAGAGCATTACTGACTTGGACAATTGGTTCTTTTCCCAGCACCTTTTCTTGGACAGACACTTCCAAATTCTGGTGAACAGCAGATTCACTCCTTCCACCAAGAGGCATGGCTGGCTCTGTCTCCATCTTACTGTTATCTCCATTTCTTTTACCCTTTTCCAAGCTCTTGAAATCATCTCCAACCTCATTATCATCATCCACTGTATCACCCTCATTGCCCTGTCCAGGATCTTCATCATCATCTTCATCTACATCAATTGCTTCTCCTTCATTCTCAACTTCAAAATTGATTAGATAAAAGCACTGTTCCATTTCAAAAAGCTTGTTAGTTGGTATCTTGGACTTGTCCCTCACAGCCACCTTAACCCTGACCTCCTTGTAGAAACTTCTGAATATCCCTTGCCAATCAATATTGACAAGCACACCCAGAGAGGTTGAGATTTGACAGATAGTTTTCCAAGTCAACCATTTTGCAGGAATACCATAGATTTTGACCCAGATCTCTTGGAACTCCTCAAAAGGCTCAGCTTCACCCTCCCATTTCTCAAAGTAGATCACCACACCATCTTTTTTTAGGTTGATGGAGGGATATTCCACTAGATCTTTAATCCTTTTACTAGGAGGAAACCTCACTAGGAACTTCTTGGGGCCAACCTGTCTAATTTGCCAAAACCAATTAGCTTTCCACATGTCAATGAAACACTTCTCAAGTTCATCAGCTGAAATATCACCTTCCTTAACCACCACCACACCCACATTATCCATGTTTCGCGGCTTTGGTTTTTAGCTTAGGAAAGTTGTGTTGTGTTTGCTTGGTGAGTGGTGCACAAATGTAAAGATGTTTTAGACATTTCAAAAATAGATTAGATACATATTAAAAGAAGTGAACCTACATATACTAAAATTAGACTAAATACAAACAGAAGTGAGTGAATCAAAAAATAGCTAAAACGTCGTTGTACCGATGGAGTAGTAGGAGTAGTTGTTTTCGGACTGTGCGGTGTAGAGTTGATTTAGGAGCTCGCGAGTGGTGTCATTTTTGTAATTAAACCTCTGTCCTTCTAAAAAGGTATGGTGCCTTTTTAATGTATTTTCAAAAAAAAAGATAGTCGTAGCTAAGATTCGGATAGATTCACTTAGGCCGTCAGGCCGTCTCTAGCGGGGCGGTCCAAATAGTTATGTCATGTTTCGACCGGTCCACACGTACAAGTGGATCAGTTGCGTACGCTTTTGCGGCGTGACCCAAACAAATAGATCCATCTGGCATGACTCAATCGTCCACAAAATTGGGGAACGGATGCGTCTATCCATGCAAGGGTCTGCATGGCAGCGATCCAACGGCTTTCTTCCTCTAGCCATCAATAGAGGTAGGTTGACTTCAAAGGTGCCATCATCGTCTGCGTTGGCCGCGCTAGGCGACTTCTGGGCTAGTCGCATGCTTTCATCAATGTCGGCGTTTCAGCCTCCATGTCAGCATCCAATGCTTTGACTTTTTTTTAACAGGCGTTTTAGCCTTCGTGTCAGCATCCAATGCTTTGGCCTTTTTTAACAGGCGTTTCAGCCTCCATGTCAGCATCCAATGCTTTGGCCTTTTTAACAGGCCAATGGCGGCCATTTTCTTCCACAACCTCATCTTCTCCAATCCCCACCACCACCACAAGCATCCCGGCAGCGATGGTTTTCTACTATATAAGATTTTTATTATATGCAATTTGCCCCAACATTGGACAGAATGGGTTATCAGTTGGGTGCACTGGCCTGGCCGGCCGGACCGTGGTCTAAATTCTAGCCATGAGCGACCCAAACGAACAGATATGAACCATTTAGATCGCTGATTTAAGTAGCCCGCTGGAGTTATCATTAGCTCTTATCTTCAGTTAGAAAATAAAACAAGAGTGTGCCTATACAAGATTTATATTTTCGTGGCATATAGGATACGGCTGTCGCGATATGGCACGAACCATCGTGGTCGTGCTTAGTGGCAGAAGATCGAGGGGTGTGGAATGGCGCATCCTCTCATTCCCCCCCCCCCCCCCTCTCAACTCGTTATAGTTCCTGAGTCCTCCCTCGTTCCCACCGGGCCGCTCCTCCTCCCTCTCCGCCGGGCTAGCCGGCTGGAGTTGGAGAGGAGATGGCGCCGGAGTAGATAGGTGTAGTTTTAGGTCTAGTTTATGGTCCTATATGGCGTATGACGTTGATGCCGGGAGGGAGGAGGACGATCTCTATGACCAGATCTGGCTCTACATCATCTTCATCCTCTGCTTCATGGTACTCCGGTGGTCGGAGTCGAAGGTGTGGCTGAGGAGTGAGGCGAAGAACTCCGTAAATAAGGTGGATTCCTGTGGATTTGGTGGCCGACGAAACAACGGTAAGCTCCTTCTCCTTGTTCGTCATGGTGACGAGTACGGGGATGAGTTGTTGCTCACTGTCGGTGGATGGTCGATGCATCCACAACAGGGGAGTGTGAATGCTTCTCACCGGAGCATTACCACGGCGCCGCTGTCGCCGTATTCCATGGCCGAAGGGTGGCTCCTCCAACCTTGTGTGACGGCGGCAGATCCAGGCCCGGCCCTGAGCACGTGCAGCCAGTGCAGCCGCACTGGGCCCCAGCCTGCTGGGGGCCCTCATCCAGGTACATACATGCATGTTCATTAGCTTAGGGAAAAAACTTCATCTGAATCAACCCAATCGCTGGCAGATAAGGTAGTCAAACAACGTAGATTTCGCTAAATAAAATAGGATCGAACATACGCGCATCGCTTCCAGTTCATATCTTCTCTCCCTGTCGCATCGTCTTCTCCTCTCGCCTCCTGCCCTCCTCTCCTTGTTCTTACCCAATCATGGCCGACGATGGGGCGCCGCCCTTCTGTTAAGATTTTTAACCTCTTTGAAGGAATTAATGAAGGAGGATATTCTAATTTGTTATTTCCAATAGTTCCTTCCTTGATCTGCAAGAGTCGGTAGAATCCCCTCCTAAATATCTTTCTTAGATTAGTCTGTTTTTGTTCATCTGATCAATTTTTATTCATTCTCCATAGGTTTTACTTGAGATTTGAGAGACATATAAGTTGAAGAAAGAGATCAAATGCAAGGGGAAAAGGTGATTGGCGGCAGCGGCAGCCAAGAGGCATGCGTCCAGTGCCTAGCGAGAGGTGGCAAGGGGATCGGCAGCAGTAGCACTTGACAGCCAAGATACGAGAAGGATGGCCCAAAAAATAACTAGTAGTAAGTTTCATCTTTGCTCCAGGTGCTTTTGTTTTAACTTTCAGTTTTTTCTCATGTCCTATTCTTCTAGTGTCTATGTTTCTACTTTAATGTTAAAATGTCATCCAGAAAGCATATGTGTGCTTGTAAAAAGCGACAAAAGAGCAGATTAATGTTGTGTTGTCTATATGTTTTTGAAGTTTATGTGTATAGGGATAATTGTCAATAAGACCATATGTAGTTTGTCTGTTTGTGTATGAAATTTAGAGAGAATCATGTACAAGGGCTATCTGTGCAAAGGTTGCTATTTAAATGTATAACAAAAAGCTCTATAACTACTTGTATACAAGGGCCCCATTCTTTTTACCTTGCACCGGGCTCCCGATATCTCAGGGCCGGCCCTGGGCAGATCTAGGCCGTCCTCGGGGCATCAACAACCTCCAGGCACCTTTGTTGTTGTGGAGGCTCTCTAGTTTCGCTGGAGTTGGCTCCCACCTCTGCGCCCCAAGTGGTTATGTCCCCGGCGGCGTGGAGGTTGACTCCGGCGAGGCTCTGCGTGGTGGAGCAGGATCTGGACCTGATCGTGTTTTTTATCTTCTTTCTGAGGTCCTTAGTGCAAATGTTAAGGGTTGGACTGTAATTTTCATTTTCTTTACGACCCTTTCTATGAATTGTAACTCCACCGTTGTCAATGAAATGAAGCTCTAGGTCCTTCGGGACCTCTCCTGTTCAAGAAAAAAAAGAATGGCGCATCCTTTTCGGTTTCGGTTTCGTCTCTCCTAAGTTTAGGTATGATTTTTTCGGGTAAAAGAGATATATTAAATGATAGTGTTTACAAAGAGGTCTTGGCCGTAAACATAGGACAAACCCAGGTCTGGAGCCAATTCATACTACTGATATTTCCTCTGTCCTTGAAAAATATACGAGTGAGTGACTGATACGTCTCCGACGTATCGATAATTTCTTATGTTCCATGCCACATTATTGATGATATCTACATGTTTTATGCACACTTTATGTCATATTCGTGCATTTTCTGGAACTAACCTATTAACAAGATGCCGAAGTGCCAGTTCTGTTTTGCTGTTTTTGGTTTCAGAAATCCTAGTAACGAAATATTCTCGAAATCGGACGAAATCAACGCCCAGGTTCCTATTTTGCCCGGAAGCATCCAGAACACACGAGAACCGCCAGAGAGGGGGGACAGGGCCACCAGACCCTAGGCCGGCGCGGCCAAAGGGGGGGGCCGCGCCCCCCTATAGTGTGGGCCCCCCAGAAGTCCACCGACCTTGCCCTTCCGCCTATTTAAAGCCTCCATCGTGAAAACCCTGATACGTTCGATGAAACCCACAGAAACCTTCCAGAGCCGCCGCCATCGCGAAGCCAAGATCTGGGGGACAGGAGTCTCTGTTCCGGCACGCCGTCGGGACGGGGAAGTGCCCCCGGAAGGCTTCTCCATCGACACCGCTGCCATCTCCACCGCCATCTTCATCACCGCTGCTGTCTCCCATGAGGAGGGAGTAGTTTTCCATCGAGGCTCGGGGCTGTACCGGTAGCTATGTGGTTAATCTCTCTCCTATGTACTTCAATACAATGATCTCATGAGCTGCTTTACATGATTGAGATCCATATGATGAGCTTTGTATCGCTATTAGTTGTGTGCTACTCATATGATGTTATTAAAGTAGTATATTCCTCCTGCATGGTGTAAAGGTGACTAGTGTGTGCACCATGTGGTTCTTGTCATAGGCTATGATCATGATCTCTTGTAGATTGTGGAGTTAATTATCATTATGATAGTATTGATGTGATCTATTCCTCCTTCATAGTGTAATGTGGACAGTGTGTGCACTATGTTAGTTCTTGGTTTATTTTGCAATGATCTATTATGCTCTAAGGTTATTTAAATATGAACATTGAATTGTGGAGCTTGTTAACTCCGGCATTGAGGGTTCGTGTAATCCTACGCAATGTGTTCATCATCCAACAAAAGAGTGTATGTAGCACATATGAGAAAGAGTTATTTATTATGCGATCAATGTTGAGAGTGTCCACTAGTGAAAGTCTAATCCCTAGGCCTTGTTCCTAAATACTGCTATCGCTGCTTGTTTACTGTTTCACTGTGTTACTACTGCTGCGTTACTACTGCTGCGTTACTACTGCTTGTTTACTGTTCTGGGCAAAGCACTTTTCTGGTGTCGTTGCCACTGCTCATATATATTCATACCACCTGTATTTCACTATCTCTTCGCCGAACTAGTGCACCTATTAGGTGTGTTGGGGACACAAGAGACTTCTTGCTTTGTGGTTGCAGGGTTGCATGAGAGGGATATCTTTGACCTCTTCCTCCCTGAGTTCGATAAACCTTGGGTGATCCACTTAAGGGAAAACTTGCTACTGTTCTACAAACCTCTGCTCTTGGAGGCCCAACACTGTCTACAGGAAAAGGAGGGGGGCGTAGACATCAAGCTATTTTCTGGCGCCGTTGCCGGGGAACAAAAAGCTACAATACAGGGATTTCCTCCCTCGTCAACCACGCGCCAGTTGTAGGCAGTCAAGCTATTTTCTGGCGCCGTTGCCGGGGAGGAAAGGTAAAAGGTACTCACACTCCGGATCTCGGCTACTAGGCTATTTTCCGGCGCATTGTAAGTACTCGAAGCTATTTCCTTTAGATCCTGCAATTGCATCTTTTTGTTTCTTGTTTACACTAGTTTGGTATAATGGACAAGAATGAGCTTCTTATGCTATTTCCTGATTTAAAACATGGATTGTTTGATGCGAAAATTAAAAAACCTATGGAATCTTATTTGCATGCTGGTAGTAATATTAGTATGAACGCTTTGAACACCATTGTTGATAATGATATAGAAGGTTCTAAGCTTGGGGAAGCTGGTTTTCATGATCTTTTTAGTCCCCCAAGCATTGAGGAGAAAATTTTCTTTGATGATACTTTGCCTCCCATATATGATGATTATAATGATAGTGGTCTTTTGGTGCCACCTACTATGGAGAGTAAATTTTGTTGTGATTATACTATGCCTCCTACACTTGATGAGAATAATAATGATAGCTACTTTGTTGAATTTGCTCCCGCTACAACTAATAAAATTGATTATGCTTATGTGGAGAGTAATAATTTTATGCATGAGACTCATGATAAGAATGCTTTGTGTGATAGTTACATTGTTGAGTTTGCTCATGACACTACTGAAAGTTATTATGAGAGAGGAAAATATGGTTGTAGAAATTTTCATGTTACTAAAACACCTCTCTATGTGCTGAAATTTTTCAAGCTACACTTGTTTTATCTTCCTATGCTTGTTACTTTGCTCTTCATGAACTTGTTTATTTACAACATTCCTATGCATAGGAAGCATGTTAGACTTAAATGTGTTTTTAATTTGCCTCTTGATGCTCTCTTTTGCTTCAAATACTATTTCTTGCGAGTGCATCATTAAAACTGCTGAGCCCATCTTAATGGCTATAAAGAAAGAACTTTTTGGGAGATAACCCATGTGTTATTTTGATACAGTACTTTGTTTTATATTTGTGTCTTGGAAGTTGTTTACTACTTTAGCAACCTCTCCTTATCTTAGTTTTGTGTTTTGTTGTGCCAAGTGAAGCCTCTAATCGAAGGTTGATACTAGATTTGGATTTCTGCGCAGAAACAGATTTCTATCTGTCACGAATCTGGGCTGTTTTCTCTGTAGAAAAATCAGAAAAATATGCCAATTTACGTGCGTGTTCCTCAGATATGTACGCAACTTTCATTAGTTTTGAGTTTTCTGATCTGAGCAACGGAAGTATTTATTAAAAATTCGTATTTACGGACTGTTCTGTTTTGACAGATTCTGCCTTTTATTTCGCATTGCTTCTTTCGCTGTGTTGGATGGATTTCTTTGTTCCATTACCTTCCAGTAGCTTTGAGCAATGTCCAGAAGTGTTAAGAATGATTGTGTCACCTCTGAACATGTGAGTTTTTGATTATGTACTAACCCCTCTAATGAAGTTTATGAGAAGTTTGGTGTGAAGGAAGTTTTCAAGGGTCAAGAGAGGAGGATGATATACTACGATCAAGAAGAGTGAAAGCTCTAAGCTTGGGGATGCCCCGGTGGTTCATCCCTGCATATTTCAAAAAGACTCAAGCATCTAAGCTTGGGGATGCCCAAGGCATCCCCTTCTTCATCGACAAATTATCAGGTTCCTTCTCTTGAAACTATATTTTTATTCGGTCACATCTTATGTGCTTTACTTGGAGCGTCTGTATGCTTTTATTTTTGTTTGTGTTTGAATAAATTGGATTACATCATGCTTGTGTGGGAGAGAGACACGCTCCGCTGTTGCATATGAACACATGTGTTCTTAGCTTTTAATATTCATGGCGAAGTTTCTTCTTCGTTAAATTGTTATATGGTTGGAATTGGAAAATGATACATGTAGTAATTTGCTAAAATGTCTTGGATAATGTGATACTTGGCAATTGTTGTGCTCATGTTTAAGCTCTTGCATCATATACTTTGCACCCATTAATGAAGAAATACATAGAGCATGCTAAAATTTGGTTTGCATATTTGGTTTCTCTAAGGTCTAGATAATTTCTAGTATTGAGTTTGAACAACAAGGAAGACGGTGTAGAGTCTTATAATGTTTACAATATGTCTTTTATGTGAGTTTTGCTGCACCGGTTCATCCTTGTGTTTGTTTCAAATAGCCTTGCTAGCTTAAACCTTGTATCGAGAGGGATTACTTCTCATGCATCCAAAATCCTTGAGCCAACCACTATGCCATTTGTGTCCACCATACCTACCTACTACATGGTATTTCTCCGCCATTCCAAAGTAAATTGCTTGAGTGCTACCTTTAAATTTCCATTCTTCACCTTTACAATATATAGCTCATGGGACAAATAGCTTAAAAACTATTGTGGTATTGAATATGTACTTATGCACTTTATCTCTTATTAAGTTGCTTGTTGTGCGATAACCATGTTCACTGGGGACGCCATCAATTACTCTTTGTTGAATATCATGTGAGTTGCTATGCATGTTCGTCTTGTCTGAAGTAAGAGAGATCTACCACCTTATGGTTAAGCATGCATATTGTTAGAGAAGAACATTGGGCCGCTAACTAAAGCCATGATTCATGGTGGAAGTTTCAGTTTTGGACAATATCCTCAATCTCATATGAGAAAATTATTAATTGTTGTCACATGCTTATGCATAAAAGAGGAGTCCATTATCTGTTGTCTATGTTGTCCCGGTATGGATGTCTAAGTTGAGAATAATCAATAGCGAGAAATCCAATGCGAGCTTTCTCCTTAGACCTTTGTACAGGCGGCATAGAGGTACCCCTTTGTGACACTTGGTTAAAACATGTGCATTGCGATGATCCGGTAGTCCAAGCTAATTAGGACAAGGTGCGGGCACTATTAGTATACTATGCATGAGGCTTGCAACTTATAAGATATAATTTACATGATACATATGCTTTATTACTACCGTTGACAAAATTGTTTCTTGTTTTCAAAATCAAAGCTCTAGCACAAATATAGCAATCGATGCTTTCCTCTTTGAAGGACCATTCTTTTACTTTTATGTTGAGTCAGTTCACCTATTTCTCTCCATCTCAAGAAGCAAACACTTGTGTGAACTGTGCATTGATTCCTACATATTTGCATATTGCATTTGTTATATTGCTTTGCATTGACAACTATCCATGAGATATACATGTTACAAGTTGAAAGCAACCGCTGAAACTTAATCTTCCATTGTGTTGCTTCAATGTCTCTACTATGAATTTATTGCTTTATGAGTTAACTCTTATGCAAGACTTATTGATGCTTGTCTTGAAGTACTATTCATGAAAAGTCTTTGCTATATGATTCACTTGTTTACTCATGTCATTTACATTGTTTTGATCGCTGCATTCACTACATATGCTTTACAAATAGTATGATCAAGGTTATGATGGCATGTCACTCCAGAAATTATCTTTGTTATCGTTTTACTCCGCTTCGGGACGAGCAGAACTAAGCTTGGGGATGCTGATACGTCTCCGATGTATCGATAATTTCTTATGTTCCATGCCACATTATTGATGATATCTACATGTTTTATGCACACTTTATGTCATATTCGTGCATTTTCTGGAACTAACCTATTAACAAGATGCCGAAGTGCCAGTTCCTGTTTTCTGCTGTTTTTGGTTTCAGAAATCCTAGTAACGAAATATTCTCGGAATCGGACGAAATCAACGCCCAGGTTCCTATTTTGCCCGGAAGCATCCAGAACACACGAGAACCGCCAGAGAGGGGGGACAGGGCCACCAGACCCTAGGCCGGCGCGGCCAAAGGGGGGGCCGCGCCCCCCTATAGTGTGGGCCCCCCAGAAGTCCACCGACCTTGCCCTTCCGCCTATTTAAAGCCTCCGTCGCGAAAACCCTGATACGTTCGACGAAACCCACAGAAACCTTCCAGAGCCGCCGCCATCGCCAAGCCAAGATCTGGGGGACAGGAGTCTCTGTTCCGGCACGCCGCCGGGACGGGGAAGTGCCCCCGGAAGGCTTCTCCATCGACACCGCTGCCATCTACACCGCCATCTTCATCACCGCTGCTGTCTCCCATGAGGAGGGAGTAGTTTTCCATCGAGGCTCGGGGCTGTACCGGTAGCTATGTGGTTAATCTCTCTCCTATGTACTTCAATACAATGATCTCATGAGCTGCTTTACATGATTGAGATCCATATGATGAGCTTTGTATCGCTATTAGTTGTGTGCTACTCATGTGATGTTATTAAAGTAGTCTATTCCTCCTGCATGGTGTAAAGGTGACTAGTGTGTGCACCATGTGGTTCTTGTCATAGGCTATGATCATGATCTCTTGTAGATTGTGGAGTTAATTATCATTATGATAGTATTGATGTGATCTATTCCTCCTTCATAGTGTAATGTGGACAGTGTGTGCACTATGTTAGTTCTTGGTTTATTTTGCAATGATCTATTATGCTCTAAGGTTATTTAAATATGAACATTGAATTGTGGAGCTTGTTAACTCCGGCATTGAGGGTTCGTGTAATCCTACGCAATGTGTTCATCATCCAACAAAAGAGTGTATGTAGCACATATGAGAAAGAGTTATTTATTATGCGATCAATGTTGAGAGTGTCCACTAGTGAAAGTCTAATCCCTAGGCCTTGTTCCTAAATACTGCTATCGCTGCTTGTTTACTGTTTCACTGTGTTACTACTGCTGCGTTACTACTGCTGCGTTACTACTGCTTGTTTACTGTTCTGGGCAAAGCACTTTTCTGGTGCCGTTGCCACTGCTCATATATATTCATACCACATGTATTTCACTATCTCTTCGCCGAACTAGTGCACCTATTAGGTGTGTTGGGGACACAAGAGACTTCTTGCTTTGTGGTTGCAGGGTTGCATGAGAGGGATATCTTTGACCTCTTCCTCCCTGAGTTCGATAAACCTTGGGTGATCCACTTAAGGGAAAACTTGCTGCTGTTCTACAAACCTCTGCTCTTGGAGGCCCAACACTGTCTACAGGAAAAGGAGGGGGGCGTAGACATCAGTGACTCACTCTATTTTATTTTTTATCGATAAAGGACACTTTATTACTTTTGAAGCAAAAGAACATGGCATCTGCATAGCTAGGATGCACACAGCCGTATCAGTACAGTTATTACAACCATGAACTAATAAGAGTATATGAAAGTAAAACTGTGTGGGAATACAAGACGGTCGTAAAGTCTAATCCGGTGAACCTAGACGGTTGTCACGCTGCTACCCATGATGGGAAAAAATATCCCTCTCCGTATCCTCCAATCGTGTAGACACCTCCATAAAGAGGTCTCGATGTTCCACCGTTAAAAAGGCAACCATGAACGCAGAGTAGCCGTGCACCGGTATATGACCTGCATGAGATTAGAAGATATATTGTTAAAAACCTTGTCATTTCTACATAGCCATAGCGACCAAATAACGGCAATCGCTCCCATCCTAATAAGATGTTTAAACCTAGTATCCACACCATTGAGCCAGTTGCCAAAAATATTCACAACACTACGTGGTGGGTGTAAGGTAGAGCCTATCTGGATGGCTGACCATATGGATCTAGCTAATTTACACTGGAAGAATAAATGTTTTATAGTCTCGTCATGATGACAAAAGACACACTTCTTACTTCCGTGCCAATTGCGTTTAGCAAGGTTATCTTTGGTGAGGATGACTCCTCGACGAAGATACCACGTAAACACTTTTGTTTTAAGTGGTATCTTCATCTTCCAAATTTTTGAGTTATTATCAACAGGAATGTCCGGCTGGATTAGCACATTGTACATAGAAGCCACCGAGAATGAACCACTCTCAGTAAGATTCCAGCGAAACTCATCTGACCCATGCGATAGATGTATCGACTCTAGTCGCTGTAGAAATTGATTCCATGAATCCTGCCCGGGTCCAATGAGGCTTCTTCTGAATGCCACATTCGGTGGGAAAGTTTCCAACACCCTAGCGATAGTATCGCCCTTGTGACGCACAATATTGTACAATGCCGGATATTGTTCTCGAAGTGTGGCATTACCTAGCCATTTATCCTCCCAGAAACGAATCTCCGACCCATCACTAATAGATAAAGTTCCATATGGAAAGAAGAATCTCTTCGTTGCCATAAGACCAGCCCAGAAATGCGAATCCCCAGGTTTCCAATATACCTGGCATAACGCCTTCGAGCCAATATACTTCCTCTTTAGGAGTGTTTGCCAAATGTCATCCTCGGTTAGTAGCTTGAACAGCCATTTACCAAGTAGGGCCCTATTCTTAACCTGGAGGTCTTCAATGCCAAGATCGCCATGCTCTTTAAGGCGGCACAACACATTCCATCTAGCCAGACGGTATTTACGCTTTTCACTATCCCTTTGCCAGAAGAATCTTGATCAGAAATAATCAAATCTTTTTAAGACTCTTTTAGGTAGCTGGAAAAAGATATCATATACAATATCATATTGTTTAGTACTGTAAGAACTAATCTTCCGCCTAGGGATAGTAATTTGCCTTTCCAACTACATAATCGAATTTGTAATCTTTCCTCCACATATTTCCAGTCCGCATTGGTAAGTCTCCGATAATGAATCGGGATTCCCAAATAGTTGATAGAAAATTGGCCTTGTCCGCAACCAAATAAATCAGCATACAGAGCAACATGATCTTGGGCCTCGCCAAAACAAAACAACTCACTCTTATGGAAATTAATTTTTAGACCCGATAATTGCTCGAACGCTGAAAGAATTAACTTCAGGTTTCTAGCTTTTTTGATGTCATGTTCCATAAAAAGAATTGTATCGTCGGCATATTGAAGAATGGAAAATCCACCATCCACTAGATGGGGAACAACTCCTTCAATTTGACCTTCAGACTTTGCACGTTCAATCATATCCGCCACTATGTTAAATAGGATTGCTGATAATGGATCACCTTGTCTTAGTCCCTTCTTGGTTTGAATGTAATTACCAACATCGTCATTGACTTTAATGGCAACACTTACCCCCGAGACAAGACTATGAATTAGAGCGCGCCACTCTTCAGAAAAAACTTTCATTCTGACAGTTTGTTGCAAGAAAGACCACTTCACCTTATCATAGGCTTTTTCGAAATTAATCTTTAATAAAACCCCATTCAACTTCTTTCGATGTAGTTCGTGAGCTGTTTCATGGAGGACACCCACCCCATCCAGGATGTTACGCTCTTGCATAAAAGCAGTTTGTGAAGGTCGGACTACATGGTCAACCACCGTTTTCAGCCTAATTGTGGCAACCTTAGTGAAAATTTTAAAGCTAACATTAAGGAGACAGATAGGTCGATATTGTTGAATCCTTTCGGCTTCATTAACCTTAGGCAGTAAAATAATCTCACCAAAGTTTAGGCGAAACAACTCTAGTTGTTCCAGCATGAAGATCAGCAAACAAATCTAGAAGATCGGACTTGATGACATCCCAAAAAGACTGATAGAACTCAGCAGCGAAGCCATCAGTACACGGGGCTTTGTTGTGTTCCATTTGGAAAACTGCCTTTCTTATTTCGTCCTCTGAATAAGGCGCAGTAAGAAAGTTATTTTCCTCATCGAAAACTTGGGGAACATCATCTGTTCTAGACTCATCCAGAGAGAAGTTTCCTTCCACTGGTGCGCCGAACAGACCTTTATAGTAATTTGTAATATACGACTTCAGCTGATCATGGCCCTCAATCGTGCCCTCTTCTCGTACCAGAGAATGAATAATTCTCTTCCTATGCCTGCCGTCGGTAACACAATGGAAGTATATTGTATTCGAATCTCCTTCAAGAATAAATTGAGATTTATATTCGTTGGTACCATTTTAAGCTCCTCTTCTCGCAAAAGTTTTTCTATATCCGCATTGGATTGGTTTTTTAGCTCAATCTCCTCTGCGGATAAAAGACAAACTTCTGCAATAGACTCGAGGTCATCTATGATAGATGTAAGTCGTTGCTTTTCTTTCTTAACTAAACCTGTTGTATGACGAGCCCAACCAGACAGGTGTTTGCGTAATGCATGCATTTTATTATTCCACCTCTGTATCGGGGAGCCATTTGCAACAGGTCTTTCCCAAATTCTTTTAACCATATCATGAAAACCATCCCGTTCTAGCCATCCAATTTCAAACTTAAACCGGCGGGTAGACGGTGGTCTAGGTGTTCCAGTGGTCAAAAGTATGGGAGCATGATCCGAAAAACCTATAATGTGTTCTAGAGCACGTACTGTTACCATTGGAAATTTCAATTCCTAGTCGGTGTCCATCAGTACACGATCTAGTTTCTCATATATAGGTTCCGGAAGATTATTAGCCCAAGTAAAATGTCTTCCAACCATTGACACCTCTCTTAAATCCAAGTTATCAATGACTGCATTGAATAGAAAGGGCCAGTGATTGTCAAACCTGCCTCTACTCTTCCCGAATGGAAATCTCAACAAATTAAAATCCCCCCTATGAGCATAGGATGTGGGTTATCTTTTGCAAGATTAACCAATTCACGAAGGAAGGCAGCCTTGGAATCCTCCTGGGCAGCCCCGTACACGGTGATAAGACTCCAAATGAAGTTGTGAGCTCGATTTCTAATGTGGAATTCCCCCATTGAATGAGCTAACACCTCCATCGTGTCTGATCTGACACCGAGCAGGATACCCCCGGATCTACCATGGGGTGGACTAGATATCCACGTAAAGTCAATATCACGGGATATACGGTTAAGTAGACTTTGCGAGAAATCCCGTCTACCCGTCTCAGAAATAGCCAAAAAGTCCAAATTATGATCCCTAATGCAATCAACAAAATGCAAATGTTTAACCAATTCACCAAGACCTCTGCTATTCGCAAACATGCCATTCATTGGGAAACAATGGGGGATTTGGAAAAAAAATACCGTTTCCGCGGCTTTAGAGGAAGATTTGGATTTCCGGCGAGATGCCTTTAACTCATATAAAGAGTAGAGGTCTTCCTCATCCAAACCCACCTCCGACACCTCACCCACAAGATGAGAAAGAAGCTGACCATCTGATGTGGCAATCGTTTCATCCTCATCCAAATAGGTGGAGTCCAACACGGTCGAAACTTTAGGAATAACCGTAGTACGATCAAATTTCATATGCCTCAAGACCCTAGTCGAAACAGAAACTTCTTTTTCATTACTACCCAGTTTAATGCCTAAACTATTGAGCTTAGAGGATATAACCGGAGACGAAAAAGAAAGAAAAGACTTAGATGAATTGT
Organism: Lolium perenne; assembly: GCF_019359855.2. NCBI lineage: Eukaryota > Viridiplantae > Streptophyta > Magnoliopsida > Poales > Poaceae > Lolium > Lolium perenne. Next base: position 24,967,231 of record NC_067247.2, on the reverse strand, counting down.
GCATACCAGAAGAGTCCAAGTTTTGTATCGCTTTACGACGCATCGCCTTCTTCATGGTGTCCTCATCCGTGGCAGACCCCCCATCCGTTGTGAGTCCGAATCGCCCACTCCGGCGTGCAGAAGAGTCGCCACCCCACGTCGCCGATGCCCTCGGTGGAGGCGTAGAGGGTGGTGATACCACAACCTCAGTCCCCAGGAGCACCGAAGGTGTAGTAGTCGGCGTCGGTGAAGGAGTCGTGGCCGGAAACAGTGAAGGAGACGACGTTGGGGTCGGTGAAGGAGATGTAGCTGGGGTCGGTGAAGAAGGCGCAGCCGGGTCGGTGGAGGTGACGTAGTACCCGAACCTGCTGCCGCGCCTATAGTGGGGGGAGGGATAGACTCTGTCAATCGAGCATCCACCCCTCCCTCCTCCACAAACGAAGACGGCAGTGACGAAACCATAGTGGTGCAATAATAATAGTTCTATTACCCTTACACAATTCTCTAACATTTGTTATCAGATGAGCTAATGGTGACCGGTCTCGAGTTTTCTCATTTATAGTATCGATGAGAACTTTGCAATCTAGCTCAAGCATCACCGGCTTATCACTCCATTGCATGGCCAACAACACACCATCCTCGCACGCTATAGCTTCAGTTTTAGCTTCTTCAGCATAGGTAGAATTTAAAGTTGCAACTTTTAGGGGTTGCATGTATCGTGCTGCTGTTTGTTGTAAAAAAATCAAATATTTAAACCTACTTTTTTCAGAGAAATTGATTGCATAGATCCTATCTAAAGTTAAAGCATACCCAAGTTGCCCCTTGATTAGTTATCCTTCAAAACAACTACCACCGCCTTTATCAAACAAAAAGCAACCATGCGGAAAAATTCAAAGAGAAAAGCTATGAAAACGCAAATACAATAGCTTAAAACCGTAAAACCATATACCTTCTCGGTAAAAATACATTTTGAACATATTGTCATCGAGATGAATGGATTAGCTTCGCCTTAAGTAAGTAAACACTGCTTGTACTTTAGGGCCTACAAGGTGATTATGATTTCATCTGATCCAATGTCGGCGAGCATCGGCATGGGGCAGGTCGTAGCGGAGTTGCTGCTTCCACCGACGCTGGAGGGGCTAGTGCAGGCATGGGCCGCCGGTCCCATGGTACCTGGAAGGGGCCTGCTCAGGCGCAGGCCAATGGCTTGATGATGTACGGGTCCATGGCGATGCAAGCGAGGCCGAGGAGGATCAGTGCATGTGCAGCCCAGCGGTGTGGCTTCCCCGATAGAGTGGCAGGAACCCCGCGCTAGCGACGACAAATGCAGCTGCAGGGCAAGGCCCACCAACTCGGTGACCTTATGTGGCTCTCCTCTTCCTCCAGCACGGGTTGCATGATGGGGGGTTGGTCCTCCATCTTCATGGCCTTGGCCTTCTTTGCCTCTCATGCGAGGAAGCCAAGATAGTCATCGGTGTCGCCCTAGACATTCTTCCCCGGGATGTTCTCACCAGTCACCACTGAACAGCTCCCTCTCGACGGTCGGCGGCTCCTCCTTCTCCATCTTCACGACCTCGGTCGGGGCAATGTCATAGTTGATCTCGTCGTCACCACGGAACCCGGAGCAGCGCTGCAGTTCCCACTCTAGATGATCATACGTGTCTCGTAGCGGGCAGTTGAGGGCGTAGGCTGGGTCCTCCAGTTGATCCAGACGCAGGAGCGCCTAACGGGTCCACCACAAACGTGACTAAGATTTTAAAGTTTGTGTTATTATACAAGACAAGTCATTGTTGCCGTCACGGTTGGTCCTCCTCCAACTCGTCCCCAACTAATGTGTGCGTGTGGAATGTGCCTAATGAGTGATGAAAAATATTTACCAATGCGATGCAGCGTCCAGTAAGAAAACAATGAGAACTACAGCAAACGAAAGCTTCCAGCACTATTTTGAGCAAACTCCTCTCTTTTTGGCAAATTTGTACTCAGAAAAATAGAAGTTTGCAGATAATGATATATTTCTTGCACTTAGGATAGCCTTTTTGGGCTTCAACAAGTTGGTAAGAAAGTCACATATCCACCAGCATTCCCAACACATACATGCTCTTTTTTGTCTGAATTTCGATTCTCGAAATTTTGAAATCTTACCCAGTTGAATCAGGATGGTTCACACTCTCTTACCAAACCTAGCTAGCCAGTCTGCATCCAGGAAAAACCATGTTGGCCGTTGTCTTGCGTGGATATACTCAAAATCGTTTATTTATCTTCTCCCTGTCCAGAATAGTGACCATCATTAACCTCCTTCAGTTACCATTGCTTCTTTCCCTTCCTCTTTTTCTTGTTACTGTTACCGCCACCACCACCACCACCACTACTACTCTTTGCATTATTTCCACTGCCCGGAGATGGAGGGTCACCGGAATTTTCAAACGCACCAGACTGCATAGCATTCTGCAGCCACTCAAAGAACTCCTCATCGATCACTCCATCCATGTTTGCGCCGTTTGGGAACCCTCCACCCCTCGGACCTGAGGTGCTCCCTTTGCCACTACCTTGCTTTGCCAAGCTCGCGTTAACATGGAAGCTCGGCTTGTGGGTGTTCGCTGGGCATCTCATTCCCTGGAGAAGAAAACAAAAATTTGGATATGTCAGTTCAGAAAGTTGTTTACTTCTCCATCTACTCACTAAGTGGGGTGCGAAATTACATCTACACATGGGTGTGTGTATTACTCCAAAGGATACCTTAGATTTCAGATATGATGCAAATTCTCTATATCTTTAACTATACTCACTTAATCAGTCTACTATTTTCCTGTTCATGGCATATTGTTTTTTAACTTCATAAATAATACTCCCTCCGTCCCATAATATAAGATGTTATTACAACCAATATGCTCACATATTGGGTAAAATAACATCTTATATTATGTGACGGAGGGAGTACAAGAAAACTGGAGACAGTCCACCCAGGCCCTAGGCTAAATTTCAAACTAACATTGGCAACTGGTCTCCTTACTGAAATTAAGACAATAGCTAGCACGAAGTCCTTGCTCACAGAGTAATAGTTGTCATGACCTAGCAGTGGATTTCAGTGCTTGAAATAGGTAAACGTTTAGGCATGATGTACAGTAGTCATGAATATATACTGACCAGAGAACATATTTATGAGCAGTCAATCTACAGCACAGAAAGAATTCATAGAAATATCTAAAAATTTGTATCAAAGATCTGAATCACCTGACAGCTGAACCACTCGGTGACATCGAAAATGTTGCTTTCAGCACAGACAAATGCATGAGGCGAATCGGGCTGCATAACAGTACATACCATAACACGTCAGTCAAAACACATTTGTGATGGATAAAGTATTTGTGAGTGTTCACATTATGGGTTTCAATAATCTGGCATTACCTTGTGCAGCATCCCAAACAGAACAGGTTGAAATGACTGTTCAACCCATCCATCGCCATCTTTAGCTTGATGAAACTCTTTGCAATCCTGTGACATAGAAAATAAAATAACTTTTAGAGAACATTCATTAATACCTGAAAAGCAACCACAAGCATATAACAAAAGAAAATACCTGACACCATCTGCCCTGCAACTTGGGTCTTCCTGTATAAATCCACAGATGGAAATCACCGCATTTCTTGCAGGCTATTCTTCTTGATAGACCAGAAGGTCCTTCATCAACACCTTCAGAAGGGCTAAACCCTTGATAGAACGTACCATGTCCTCCTTTCTAGTAAAATTAAAATAAAACAGCAAAGAAATCACACCTATCGGATGATTACATCATATTTGATACTTTGTAAGGAGGATAAATTTATAGTAAACTGTGAAGACTATGAACCTGCATTAATATTTAGATACTATATATATTGTTGTTTTCTATTTTTATCTAAGACCATCTTGACGGAATGGGTTGTTATTTGTTAAACCAAAATAAACATTTCCCAAACACTAAACTAACATAAAGCATTGATGGAAAAATTTCAAGAATATTTTTTTACATTCCTTAATATTCATAGTGAGAACAAATGGCTGCACTGAAAACACATGAAGCTATCATGCATTCATCTATGACATGATTTTATTTTTATTTCCAACAATTCAAACTGTCTACTGTATAAAGTCGCTTTCACATCAAAAAATATAGCAGCAAAACCATAATCCAGCTTTTTTGCATCCAAATAATCAAGGAAACTTGGTGTACAAAACAATTGAGCCAGTCTCACCATTCAAACCATCAGCAACCATGTATATATCAGTGCTTGAGGACAGCTCAATATGATGTTCTTCCAACACATGGTGTGCCCACAAAAATATTTAACTTAACAAAACTGACCAGTAAATTCCATACAAATCCCTTGGTCAAATCAACTTTCACTAACTATAGCTAAAACAATTCCTGAGGCAGGCTTTTAAAATTCAAATAGATTCCTAAAATAATTGAGACCGATTTTTTTTTAATAAAAAGAACACACTGCAATATTGCAAATCCAGTAACCTCAACTCGGGCAAAGCCCGATTCAGATGGTAAGTAGTCAAGTGACTTCTGTCAGTTCAGTTTTACTCCACGCAAACCCTCATATAGTCATATGCACTTCAAAAACATGTCAAACTAACTGAAACTTGACCAGAATTGGGTAATTCTTCAGTCCAGCTAAACTGGGTACCTTTCCTCTAACAGTAGATTAGAAGCAGTTGAAGGCAGTTACAAGAATGACACCTAAAACTACTTCGAAGAAAGAAGATATAAGGGAAGTCAAGTAAAGCGTAAACACGAAACATCATTTGGTAAAGAGTAACTAAGAAACCTTTTGAGAAGCACCCTGAAACCGCCTGAAGTAGTTTAATAGCTCCTCTCTCCTTAACTCATCGTCATATGTCTTCCTTTTCAAAGAATCAAGAAGGACCTGTGTGTTCAGTTGCGACCTCATGAATACATGATCTCTTACAAAGATGCATTTTAATTGGGTACCTGACTATTTCAACAAGGAATAGATACAGACCTCGTATGCGTTTTGAAGCTTTTTAAATGCATCAGCAGCTTTATCATTGCCCATGTTCTTATCAGGATGGACTAACATAGCCTGCAAAATCAATAATCACAATCAAGAAAGAGTGAATGAATATTCGTATGAAAATGCATCATTTGAGGAAATAAAAGCACTCATACAAGTGAAATCAGTTTATATTTATCATCACCTTTTTCTTGTATTCTCTCTTGAGTAATGACACATCTATCACTTCATACGGACGGAATCCAAATGCTGAATAGTGATCAGTACAGTTCAATAGACGTGCCACTTCATCTTCAGAGGTTAACTCTTTCTCAGCCCCGCTTGTCGACGGATCACCTGGGCCGCGATCAGATGATTGGCCATATCCAGACTGTGAGGTGCTATCTTTTGATGATTGTTGAAATCCGCCAAAGAAGTTGCCTGATCTGTCTGAATTTTGCTCAGAATTCCTTGAAGAATCATTAAATTTTTCACTGTCCACATTTTTCTTCAGGAACTGGACTAGAACGTCACTTGAAAAAAAAGACAAGTTCAAGCTCAAAAGTAAACCAAGCCATCCAATGTAGCTTCTTGCACAATACATTGAATATAGGCAGGTCACAAAGAGAGCAAATCGTTCATGCTTCAACAAAAAGGAAGCACCTGTAATTTAAGCGATGTTAGAGAATTTTGTACGCTACGAAATGTCTAATAAGACTGGTATCAGAGGAATAGTAAATAAGTCGTAGAATATGACCTCCAACAATTATTACGGTGCTTGTTATCCAAAAGCTTCCATACAACCACAAAATCACCACCGCAAGCACAGCAACAATCAGGACAGCAAAACCAAGACCAACAAAGGCAGCCACAGAAGCAGCAATCACCTAGATCACGAAGAGAAAACAGCAAGGATGAAAACATCACCAAGACATTAAGCACATCTGCTTTCACTGAAAATTTGAAGTTTTAAGCAAGGGAGTACAGTAAAAAAAACTGGTGATCAGAATCCTGAAACTACGTTGACACTCATGGGAGGGAAGTGCAGCCAATAAATATGGACCAAGTGAAAACTTATGTTGATAACCTAGTCAACTAAAAGGAAGAAAGATGATTGAGACATACCATGAACATGACCGTTTTCGTTATCCCAATCATTGCAAAAATTGACAACATGCTGCACCAAAGCACAGCAAGAAGAGAGTTTGTCCCCAGACGTAGCAAAGAATCGAAGCCCCTTATGTTGCAGTCTAACCAAACAGTCAATAAGAGCAACATCAACTTTCCAGCACTAAACATCCAGGCCCGAACAATAGGATAAACATACTCAGTTTTGCTAAGGACATAGGTACGCCCTTTCTCTGTCATAGCCATGAAAGCAGTGATAGCTGGCCTATTTCTCTCAATCAATACTTTGCTTTCCTCCATCACGTACATCATCGAGGCTCTGAAAAAGGATGCAGCCATGGAAGCAACCTGCCTGGTCTTCTCCTTGACTTGTTCTGTCAAAATACGCAATGGAGTCTGTTCTACTGATGTTTTTTTACCAAAGCCACGCCTTGAGGATTTCTTGCTGTCTCTTCTTAATTTTGTAGTGTTGAAAGGTAGCTCACGTTCTTCTGGATTTTTCGTATCAGTACTGGTATCCACTGGTTGCTGTTTACATGAAGCTATGTCATCAGATTTACCCAAGGAGGAGTCATTGCTTCTGTTATTCTTGTTGTTGGTTCTTGTTTTCTGGCCACTGTTCCCTCCAGAACCATCTGGTTTACCTTGAAGATGTGAACTTGGATCTTCGCTGTGCACTGCATCTCTTTCTGGTGTATTTAGTATGTCACCATTAGTTGTATTTTGTCGGTTAGGTGAAGCGTGATTCGTACCACTTTTACTTTGACTTCCTTTTCGAGCCATGATTTCACTCAAGACGCAGTAGATCCACAGTTTAGTCAATGCGTCACAGCAGCTCACGCGCAAGGAGTTCCATCTTCCCTTGGTCAAAGCCTACCTGCAGATACAGAACAACATATCAGAGATATTGATTTGAAAATAGATTATGCTAACACTCACATACTTCAAAGCAAGTAAAGGGTCAAGAATTCAAGATTATTTATAACTGCTACACGGGATTATGCTGATCATGGATTTACGTTGGCATTCGTAATTAGCAACAGACCATATTGAACAAATCATGGGGCTGGACTAATCATGTGAAAAAAAAAAAACAAGTGAATGTTTTCCTTTGGGGCTTAAACTAATTGGATTCAGAATCATCATGGGATCAGATCCTGGTGAACTAACAACTTCAGCCAGAACTAGACATTATATACAAGCCAACTGTTTCTTATTATTTGGCCCCTGCTCACAGTAACTAATTTTCTTTAGGATTTGTGTAAGCTTCTCTTTAAATTGAGTAGCAAAGAAAACCCAAAAGCAGCTGTGACCAGAAAGGCACATAGCTCAAAAAGATGCTGGCACTTGCACGCTTAGTTATTTGTATAGACTAACATACATCGAGTTTCATAATCCATCCAACCAGGACATCTCAAGTATACAATGAAGATTTCTTGCAAAGGAAATTTAACCCTCTACGGGAGGCAAAAAAGCAACCAGAGAAATATGATCCCAAATACTGAAGTGTAGCACTCATCTTGATAGGCAACGATAAAAATATCATTCTTAAACCAAATTTTGCTTGCTAAGTTGCTTGCCTAATGCCACGGAGCTCGAGCACATCATCCCCAATAACAAGCCCATGATTCTCCGTTTCTAACAAACTCCGAATCGACAAATTCACTAAGCCACAGCAGAAACTTCCAGCAAGACAAGAGAACCAAAACAATCGCTCTGCTTAACACGAAAACAGATCGATCGATCAGCTAAACACTATTCCCAGATAAATTCACTCCCAAACACTGATTCCTCTACAGGGACAGTCGCATTCCAGAAATAAGTTCACGAGTCCAGCAGATAAGTTCCACGGGTCAGAAACAGAGCAGCATCACATCTCTTCCGCTTCTCCTATCAACCTCCACCCCCAAAACCTAGGGTTTATTAAGGGACTGGAGAAATCACGAGACGGACGTACAGGGGAGCGAAGGACCGGCACCTGGAGCCGCAGTTCGGCGGCGGCGGCGGAGCTCCACGGGGAGGGCGGGTACGGGGAGGCCGCACGGCGTCGGGGCTCGACTGATGGGGAGGGCGGCGGCGGAGGGAGCGGGGTGGGCGCCTGGCGGCGTCGGACCTCCGCGGGGAGAGCGTGTTCGGGGCGCCGGAGCTCCGGGCTGCGGGCGGCGTCGGCGGGGGCAGGGGCGGCGCCGGTGAGCGGGGGAATAGAGCGAGAGGCAGCACGGAGAGGGGACCAGCGCGAGATTGGAGGGCGGACAGGGGTAGTCTGGTCTTTTCTCGTCCCGGAGACGGTATGGTGGAGCCGGTTCTACGTGGAACCTTATCTGGCCGTTGATGAGATTCTAGTCCAACTCGGATCAACCACCAGATCAAGGTTTCTCCTTCGTGTAGTGTTGATGGGGCAGCTGTCTATGAGTCATGCTATGCTCTCACTTGTGCAAGTGTATACGCTTTCCTCGCTCCGTCTCTAAAACAAGCTGCTCGAAAAGTCATATTGGATCATGAGCATCAGTGCTCTCACCGTATTAAAAAAATCGAAAATTATATTTATATGTTTTAAAAAATTATGTAAAAAGTTTCTTAAATTACCTAATGATGTACCCCACTAACCTACAAAATCTCAATTTCAAATGTTTTGTTTTTTTACCTATACAAAAATGACAAAATCTGTTTTCTTTTTGTAGATTTGAATCACTATACTCAGATCTATGCATTTGTTATTTTTGTGCAGCCTAAAATACACATTATTTTCAGTTGAAAATTTACACGATTATGGGATACAATACCGGCTACATCATGATTTATTTTCAGATTTTTGTGAAGCTTAGAAATATGATTTTTAAATTTTTTTTGAAGTGAGATCAGTTGTGCTCATGTGCACCAAATCTCTGTCCCTCAATTTTATAGATATATTTTAGTTATAGATACATCCATCGTAGAAAAAATTGAGTAACTATTTTTTGGACGGAGGAAATGCAACAAACTATGTTCTTGAAAAACATGAAAACCAAATCATCTTGGATGTGGTGGCCTGCAAGAATAACAAGCTCGTTGAATTCCACTCGAACCAATCGACATAAAGATGAAACTATCCATTCGGCAATAAAAGAACAACTAATGGTTTGGGTGCCCAAAAAAATGAAACATATTGTAGTATCATGTAACTCCAAAGCTATTTAACTCACGGTGGTATGTTTTCATGCCATGCTTCGGTGAAATGAAACCTTGAATTTGTTTCAAACTACAAGAGTGTGGCTCCATCAATGGAAAATACTGCTTTCGTGGCAACGGGGAATTGTTTCGATCATTTGAGTCCAATGCTTCCACGAGCAACTAAATGATTTCCTCACTTATTAGAAAAAGTATCTCCATTGACCATTGTAATGATTACATTTGTTTCTCATGGAAAAGAAATCATTCCTACAGAAAACAGTGTGCACCCCTCTTGGTTTATGGGGAATTTGCTTCATACTTCACCTTATGCTCCCCCTTGCCACGCGTTCACAATAGGCTTGTTTCTTTTTCTTTTTTTTGAGAAACACAGTACAAACGCAGACGCTCGCATACACGCGCATGCACTCATCCCTATGAACGCACACACGCACACCCTACCCCTATGAGCACCTCCGGAAGACTGAGCCGGCGGATTGGATCTTGAAATTGACGAAGTCACCACAGGCGCCTCGCTGTCGACGGGAACGTCGCCTCCCACTGAATGAATATTCCGCCTTTTATGAGACACACAGATATCAAACCTGGGGTTTGAACTCTGGTGGGCTGGGGATACAACCATCCTCCTAACCACCCAACCTCAGGTTGGTTCTCACAATAGGCTTGTTTCTGAGTTTAGTCAAAGTTAAATTTGGTTGAATTCACGTAAAGGATAAAATATCAACATCTACGTATAATGCAAAATATATAGTACTAACTCCGTCCAAATATATGTGACTCAACGTTGTCGTATCTAGACGCTTTTTTAGTGTGTAAATACATTTGTATCTACAAAAAGTTTGAGTCGCTTATTTTTTGACAGAGGCAGTATTAGAATCCTCATAAACTATATTTTCATATTACATATGGTTGTTGATATTTTTCCGGAAGCAAATTTGGTGCACATGAGCACCAGTGCTCTCAGTTTTTAAAATATTTAAAAAATTGTATTTCTGCGTTTCAAAAAATTATCACATTTATTCCATGAATACATACATATGTTCTGAATATTTATGCAAAGTTTCGGTAGAAATTGCATTGTATTTTGAGCTACAGGGAAAAAACAAATTTGTGGCTACGTATAGATGTATATATTTGTCAGAAATTTGTCTTTTTTGTATAGCTTAAAATATAACATATTTTTCTCTAAAATTTCTACCGTACCTTCAAAATGTTTATTTATGTGTGGATATTTAATTTATGATTTTTAAAAATCAGGAGCACTGGTGTTCATGTGTCAAATACACTTTTCGTATTTTTCCTATACTTTTTTGTCAAATTTGATAAAGTTTGGTTTTAACCAAAGTTAGAACGGAAATTAAATAAAAACTGAGGGATTAACTAATTAAATACCGACGCCACACGGACACGGTGGTGCATGACGTAATCCCAGGTCCGCCGGCCACCGGCCACCGGCCAGCACTACTTACGTTTACGTCAACACGGCCCGAATGCCCGATGCATGCACCAGTCGTTGTGGTTGCCGACCAAGAGCACGCAGAGGGAGAACCATAGTACCATACGCTACAGCTAGTGGCAGTGCTCGACGACGTATGCATGCCACAGCCTCATCAAGCAAATTAAGACGTACGCCGATCGACGATCTCGACCAGCGCGGGCCATCCGGCCATGTCAGACACATGGTTTTAGACGATCGAATGTTAACACGATAAGTAAAATTTTGGTAGAGTAGGACATTTTTTTGGCAAAAACCGAAGCTGAAGATGGCGGAGACAAGGACGACGAAGGTGATGTCTGATGTGGAGGAGCAGACGAGGAGTTGGACCAAGAAGGAGCGGCTGCGCATGGTGGTCGAGGGCAAGAGGATGGTGGAGAAGCTAATTGCCATGGAGAAGGTGCGCCGCGTCCTCGCAATCAACCCCAAGCCACTCATCATCCACGAGGACGAGGACGACCCGCTGAGCATCGCCTCCATGAAGCATTGCGAGTTCGGCGTCGACAAGATCCGCGAGTTCCAGGACAACATCCGCCGTGACCTCGACACCAAGGGCTACGTTCTGGGCTGGGCCACCGACGAGGAGGACGAGTAACTAAGAGTGGGGTTATTTTTTAAGCTGAGCTACTAGGAGTAAGATCGATGGAGCGAATTAATCTGGGTTCCAAATTTTATCTATTGCTTGTGGGCTTGTGCCGTATGATCAACTTGAGTTGTACTACTACTATGACTTAAGTTATTCAATCATGTTCTGCAATTGTCCAGCACCAAATCGGCCGTGCTCTTTTCTGAACGGAACTCATCCCTAAGTTGATGCGCAAGTGCGCAACTGTAGGACCTGAACGTAATTCATCAGGCTAGTACCAAGTCCTAAGATTTCAGTGTGCTACAGATTATCTAAAGCAGAATCCATCAAAGCATGATGGCATCATCATCATCATCTAAAGCAGAATTCATCAAAGCATGATGGCATAAAAGCATCATCTAAAGCAGAAATCATCAAGGCGCAAACAGTGTCATAAATATATATAATTCCTGCATTTCTGTTACTACGATTCTCAATTCTCAGTCGTTCCGACAATTTTCTCAAGTCAACTTCAAGTTCAACATAACACAAATAGTTTACCAAAGCAAATAACACGGATACCACATGACCTCGTTGTCCCGACGCCTAGTCTAGGTACGATAAGAGATAGTCGCTAGCATGACAGACAGCACAGCACAAGAAGCTGGTAGGCCAGATTCTACAGCACTAGGAAGGGGCACTGGTTCCTCGCGTGCTCGGGGACCAGCTTCGTCGCGACCTCCATTGGAAGCCCCTTCAGCTCTGCCAAACACAAAGGATGAAACGGTAAGAAACTTAGTGATTGATCAATGATGTCGGTGACTATGTAACACGACTAACAGATGCATGCACTGACCGTGAGCCTTGAAGTTGAAGAGCGGAGGCAGGAAACGGCCGTTGGGGAGGCGAGTGTTTGGGTCACGGAGCTCATCGAAGAACGGATGCATCAGAGCATCCAGCTGCATGAAAATCAGAATATAGCATTAGATAAATTTTCAGACATGCAAAATGCATGAAAGTGTGTAGTATGCAGGCGCTCACAGCTGAGGACCGTAGGTGTGGTGAGTACTGAAGAAGCCTGGAGACCAGATCCACTGCTTCAGGTGGTATTCTCTTGCTGAACACCTAGAGTTAAGTGGAAATTGTCAAAATTTCAGCATATAGTAATTACCTAGGAAGCACCAAAGTTCCATCTGTACAGACATACCTTATGCCAAGGATGAGCTTTGATTTGGGGAAACTTGAATTCCGTGTAGTTCGGGTTCATACATTTAATTTCTTCCCTTGTAGGTGTGCCCAGAACCTGCGACAACGATCACAAACTTGTGCATGAATGACCTATAACGGTATGAATTGATAGCAAGATCAAGCAGTAGAATCACCTTGATAATTTCAACGAGCTGATCAACTGCGCTTTCACCAGGAAAGAGAGGCTGTAAATCAGACCAGTTATAGATGTGAGCTTCACAATTTCTACTTAAACAAGATTATCTATTCACAGTGGCTTTTTCAATAGAAAGATAACAATCAGGAATCCTGATTTTTTAAGTTCACCTGTCCTGATAGAAGTTCAGCTAGAACACATCCAGCAGACCAGATGTCAATTGCTGTTGTGTACTCAGTGGCACCAAAAATAAGCTCAGGTGCCCTATAGTACCTAGAGCAGATGTATGATATGTTTGGTTCGCCTTTCACCTATAGAGGAGTGTAAAATAGCATTTACTAACCTCAAATACAACAATAACGAGAAGACTCGAATACAACAAGTATCAAGAAGGGTCAAGATAAATACCAGAACTTTTGCACTCCCAAAATCACAGATCTTTAGCTGATGAGTGTGTGGGTTAACCTAGTAAAAAGAAGCAAAGTTTTGAAATATAGTGGGAGGCATGGTAATCTGATGAACTACATTGAAAATAATGCCTAGATACATCCAGGTTCCTGAGACGGGTATTATATTGTGGATTGTGTATAGATGGAGTTAACTACAAGCACCAGACAAACATCTAGGGCCAGATATAGTTTAAGAGTCACGTGCTTAATAAAATATTGAAATTACAAAGGAAAAAGTTGTTGTGTTTTGGACCTGATCCTGAACTTTCAAAAGAAATGAACCACAAACAACACCAGAAATGAAATCACAGTAGGTATTGTTAAGAGCAGTGTGTGGTTAGTCAACACAGGACAGCACTGACGTTCCAGATATTGATCTTTGGTATTTGGTAATGAAAGAGGATGTTCAAGCAATCTTTTGCAGAAAATGAAATAACTTGTAACCTATGGAACCAATCAAAAGAAGCTCAAAGAAAGAATATGATGTCTTCAATTTACCAGAAGATTTTGTGGCTTTATGTCCCTGTGACACACACCAACAGTCCGATGGATATAGGCCAGCGCCCTACAAATCTGCCAAGGTAAATAAATAAGAAAACCATCGAAATAAAAATGGGTTAGTGAACCAATATTTACATAAGGGTATCATATATGTTCATACGAAAGTACAGCCAGGTCCACTTGAACTATGTATGAAGTTTGACATATTAAAAGCACAATTCAGAAAGTGCAAAAATATGAACTACACAGTCAGAATAGATCAACAATATGCGACAGTATCACACTATTTTTGTGAAGTTCACCAAGTAAACCAAAAATACAAAGTAGGACCCATAATTTGATACTCTAAACTGTATAAAAATCAAATTAGTGCTTAAGTTATTTGCTTGCGAACACTACGTGCTCACTCGAGTTGCATCAGTAAGGCAAGTACCACGAACCAAGCTAAAGAAAACCTAGCACTGAAGTTAATGGTTACCTGATAAGTATGTAGCTTCACATAGATGAGTGGCATGCGTTGGTTCATCTTGTTGTAGTGTCTGATGACGCGGTGGACTGTCTCAGGAACATACTCAAGCACCAGATTCAGATAGAGTTCATCCTTTTCAGTGGTTGAGAAGAAGCAATGTTTCAAAGAAACAACATTTGGATGGTCAAGCAGACGCATCATTTGCATCTCACGGTTCTTGTATCTCCTATCCTGAAGGACCTTCTTGATAGCTACTGTCTCACTTGTCTCCAAACATTTTGCCTGCCAAGCCAGAAGTAAAATCATGCACTTATGATTAAGTTTTGTGCTTTGCGGGAAAGTAAAAGAAGGAGCAGTTTTAACTGCCCTCAATAGATTCTTATTTGCAAACATACCTGGAACACAGTACCAAATGACCCTTGCCCAATAACTCGCTCGGCCATGTAACTTATGGTCTGCCATTCACAACAATTGAATGCTAGTGTCAGAAGCTGTATACACCTAAGTCAAGTAAACAATAAACAAAGAAAATTAAGCCCCATCTACCTGCTTCCTTTGGCCATCTTTGCCTCCAATAGTTGTAACTATGATATGACCAGTTTCTGTTCCATTCCCATTAATGACTGTTGCCTCTACTTCCTGCAACAAATGAACAAGTTAGATAAGGTGTAAATTTCCAGCAAATCCGGTCTAACAATGTAAACAGAAAGACCATAAAATATAAATCATACCTTCTCATCTCTTATTTTCATATTACTCATTTGAGCTGGCAGTTTATCCACTGCGAGAGTACTGACACCGGCATCTCTCTGCCCAGATGCCGGTGCTACACCAAGGGAGGCCATTGGTAGCTGACTTGGAATCACAACACTGAAACCAAAAGAAGCAAAAGCAAGGAACTTGAGTTGCTATTACAAGTATGTCGGTGGAAAGAATAAACATCAGAGGCGTGTATATCTGACATGAACAGTAATAGCCCTAAAACCTCCAGGAGAACAGACTAACTAGAAGCAGAAGAGAAGCAAGGTTTTCTTATTGTGAAACATAAACACTTGAGTGAATGGTTGCATAATGATTCACGGATACTTAGAAGGTAATTCCTGAACCAAGAAAACCACATACAGAATGGATAAACGCAGAGGCAGGTACTACTGAATATAAATAATTAAGAAGAGAGTAGCGTATTGGTATGGCAGGGTTATAACATGAATCAACCCAAGCAGAAATTACACTTTTCACCTGAAATTGTGCAGGTGCAAAAAAAAGTTATGTTGGGCTAAATAGTGGACAACAACAGCTACAATCCTGGATAACAACTATACGAACAAAGTTACTTGATACAAAGGAGAAAAGGAATCCATGTTTCTAGAGAAAAGAATCTGAATGAACACTAACTGTTGAGAAGAAAAAAAATTGATCAACTATTAGAACCAGTTCCCATATTACACAGCCAAAGAACATTGGTTAGTAGGATTCTACCCTTCTCAGGTAAAGAAGAAATGACTATTTGGGTGCTCCCATCAATCATGTCTTTTGCTGTCACATGCTTGATCCACCTCCACGCAAGAAATAGAGTACTGGTAAATAACTATAAATTCCCCATAATCCCATTTCGAGGACATCAATTTCCTTTTAGTAAGAGAACAGCAGCTGATGCATTTGCTTCGTATGCTTTTTTTTCAAATCAAGAAATTCCACCGAGTAATACCTCATCAATAGAAAAGAACCATAACCTAGGGTAACTCATTAGGTTATTATTAACTGTATGTATGTACTAACTCACTACTTTCAGCAGTAGCTCCCACAGGCGTTTCTGTATGTAGAACTGGGGAAAATCCAATCTCAGAATTGGTAGCCGCGAGCTATATGCATTTGCAACAGTTGAAACTGTAAAATTGAATGCTTGCAATTCCATGGCTCTGGAAGAGAACACGGACAAGACAGCAGAGAAATCAGAGCCCTGAGCACTGAAGAACACGCCCCTCACTAACCACACCGCCGCCCAGCAACCCAATGCTGCTCCGACGAAGCGATCGCGCCTTCCCCCCCACGAAAAACCCGCCGAACCTACGCGAAATTCCAGCGCTCGGGAGCGATCCCCCCATGGATCTGGCCGCTCGCCGGTTCCATCCAGGCTTGGTTCGGAGAGCGTACCGGGTTGCTGCGGCGGCGGCGCCCGGGTCGACGGGACCATAGGGCTGCGGCAGCGGGCGGATCGGAGAGGGGCCGAGGAGGACGAATCGGCTGCTCTCCACTGACGTCCACTCCACTCCACTCCACTGCAGTCGCGTCGCGTGGTGCGGTGTGCTGGTCGGCGTGGGCCGGTGGGGAGATAGGAGAAAACAACAATTCCGCCGCGCTCTTTTCCGTTTTTCTTTTTCTTATTATTATTATACAGGCAGAAGTAAAAGAGTTATGAAAAAACATAGCCTTCCCAAACAACAACAAAAAGATGCATATAAAATATGCTATATTTGTGTATAAACTTTTCTTTGGGAAAACATTGAAACTAGGCAGTGTACAATTGGTATAGATGGAATAGAACTTGTCATGTTTATAAGAAAAGACGGACGAAAAAGGATACCCAACATCTCTTTTAAGGAAAACCGGGCTGAAAAGCCGCAGCCACAACGAATCAAGGTTTGCCATGCTACGCAGGATGGCAGTCAGCCACATAGTGTTGGGCCTTCTTGCCAGCCTACGCCGATCCATCATTAGTGTTATATCACGTTGTTGTTGTTCGGACATGGATAGGCCAGTCATCAAGCGCCAGATCTATGACGGACATCTCACAACCTCCACCCATGGCCATCCTAGGACACGCCGACAACATCAGCTGTCGTCAAGCGCTAATCCATAGGTAGGGACTACGGATCTCGCCGAGGGCCATATCCACGGGGAGGCACACCAGAACCCGATGAACGCCCGATCCATGGGCGGAGGCACCAGATCCCGCCGAGATCCAAATCCACGGGTGGGGGTACTAGATCTCGCCAAGGGCCAATCCACTGGTGGGACCACTAGAACCTGCCAAGAGCAAGACTAACGGGGGCCACAAGATCCTACCAAGATGCAGACCTGCGGGCATAGGACCAGATCCTGCCAAGGGATAGATCCACGTAGAGGGACACTAGATCTTGCCAAGGGCTAAGTCAAGGGCAGGGTTCTAGATCCTGCCAAGGGCCAAATCCGCGGACACGCGCACCAGATCCTCCCAAGGACCAGATCCACGGCCACGGCCACTTGATCCCGCCAAGGGCTAGATCCACACGTAGGGGAACTAGATCAGCTCGGGCCAACCATGCGATGACTACGATAGCAACAAGGCGCACAACCCCTCCCACGCACACAAGCAGCTCGTCGACTACCAACACATGCAAAACATTGACATAAAGTTCAAGCGAAGATTGATTTGAGCACGTACCTAGTTGTTTCCATGGCGGTGATGCTATAGTAGACCAGGCAGTAGGGTTGCAAATATGAGAGGTCAAGAAGGATGGATCGACTACTCGGACTTATCTCCACTGCACTCCACTCCTGTGTAGATGCTACAGGTGGGGGAGGTGGGGAAGGGTCACGTCACGACGCTCTTTTATGTTTCCTTTTTCTTATCTTTTCTTAAAGAGAAATAAAATAGTTCCAAAAATAGCCTAACCTTATCTATCTACCCGCCTTGCTTGCATGAGAAAAAAAGAGTTATATTTAGATTAAAATTTTATTTAGGAGAACATCGAAACGAAAGAGCGCCCGGTTCATATAGAAAGAATGCAGTTGGTCCGGTTTATGAGGAAAATGAGGCAAAAACCAAACAGTCGGTTTACGAGAAAACGGGTTGAAATGTGACACGGACAATGAAGCACCACTTGACATGAAGTTTGTGAATGAAAAGATCGGTACCCGAGGATTCGGTTAGCCAAGGAAAGTAAAAGACAAAGATGGATGTAAAGCATATGATATGATTGAAAGATCCATAAATAATGTTTATACTGGTTACTAAGGGGCAAGACTATTAAGTGATCATATAAAAGAAAAAAAGAAAAGTGTTTGATGAATACCAAACTTCACGCTCTTCTTGTCATTTAGAAATTCATTTTCTTGTAACTAGATGCTCTATGAGAGTTTATCTTCGGTGCAAAGGCGTAGTAAAGAAGAACAAGCTGGTAAAAGGCCAAGCATAGAAGTGATCTAAATTTATAGACACATGTGAAACATTGTTCGGTTATCCAACATGCAATGGTTGATCGTGTTCAAACGGTAAGAGGTAATTGCTAGAGTTTCTATTATGAAGTTCATGTTTGTATGATTGTTGGTTCAGAAATCTTTCTTTACAATTGAATATGCATAAGTTGATGATACAATGCTCGTATTTCTTTTATCAACCACAAGCTCATTGATTTGCTCGAGAACAAGCAAAGGTTTTGATCTTGGGTGAGTTGATTCGTGCATTTTGCATCATCATTATTGCTACATATAGGATTAGTTTCTATTGTTATTTGCATTCATACACCGTTATTTATGCATTTTTAGATGATTTTTGGGACTTTCCTACAAAGTCCCCTTCATTGGTATTTAATTCCTAGGAGTCAGAAAACCTATTTTTCATATTTTATTTGTTTCGGGATTTTCTTGATCGCTAAAAATCGAGGAAAAAATAACTGATCAGTTTTTCACCCGAAAAAAGGCCGCGAGTGAAAGAACCACGCGAGAGGGGCCACGAGGTGCGAACGAGCATAGGTGGCGCACCCTACCTGTTTGAGCGTGCCACCCTACCTCGTTCGCTCCTCGAGCGTCGCCTCGGGGCCCCCTTTATACCCGAAGCTCTGTTTCGCCCAAAAATCTAAGCCATAGTTTTCTCGAGATTTATTGAGGCGGTGGAGGAGGCGAAAGTCCTCTCCTACTCCGGGAGAGGGCAGATCTTGCTGCAACGATGCCTCTGGTGAAGCGGACATAAACGCCATCGACACCCCCACTCCTCCTTGGCTTGGGAGGAGGCATCTCCATCAACATCTCCATTAGCACCACCATCACCACCATCTCCATCTACGAGATTTACGTCACCCCCTCATAGTTTGTGTTGAATTGAACCCTGAATATTGTTTTTAGTGCTATTGCATGTTCGTGATTGGTACTTTGTCATTATTTGGTGGGGAGATTATATATTCAAATTGTGTTGTAACCATTATGCCTCTGGTCCATATCATGTTTGACACTTGTGAGTAGTTCCCTACGTTCCTGAGGGCATAGGATGATCTGGCTATGATTCTATATGATGTGCAATGAGTATTTGGTCAAGTTTTCTATCTTTTATGTTGTTTTATGATGGTTTTATGCGAACGTTGACTGCATATTACTTCACCTATAAGGGCTCATAGGGCTGCACTTTGATGTAATGCATTAGTGTTTGAGGGGTTGAAATGACAGAAACCGTCTTCCAACACTATGGGTTGCATTAGAGGGGTTTATGTCGGGGACCCGAAATCTTATGGCTATGATGGGACATTTATGTCTTAATGATTCCTATACTTGCTCATGAAAATGGCTCTAGGACTCATCATAAGGGGTGTATTTGCACATATCTATGGCTGCAACTAACTAAGGCTCCGCACCTAATTAAATAAAGTTTGATAAGATATTTACCATGTTGTTTAGAACTCAGATGCTAGTGAATCCATACCGCCCTCGGGAACTTTAGTCTCATATAATCACACACACACTTGAGCTTGTCCTCTTGCTGCATAGAGGATCGGGCTTTTATCTCATCGAGAGAATTTACTTATTTTCTATTTACTTTATGCACTTTATGTTTATCGCAAACTATATATCCAAAAACACAAAAATCGTTACTTTACTATTACTGCTTTCTTGTCGTTTCTGCTAATCAATACCTTCAGATCCTCATGGGTTCGGCAACCTTTCTTATTGAAAATTACTACAATTGATCTCCTGCACTTGGGAGCCATCACAACACAAGTTAATTCTAGCGTAGTGAAATAAGAAAAATCACAAGATCATCTCCATGCGAGAAACTATCCTAGCTAGACCCTAGTACTTGTGATTAGATTATAACCTTTGCAGGTAACCACTTCTTATTCGTAATTCTTGATGAGCTGCTGAAGAACCTCCCTGCTTGTCTTTCTCCAACGGCTCTTGATCTTGCTCTCACTCTCTCTCATAGATCTCTCTCTAGTTTATATGTGTGTGTTTCTAGTCTAAACTGAAGTGTGAGTTGTAAGCTCTAGGGGTGGCCGAGCTCACATAGTTATAGTTATCTAAGGGATTGTGGTAATGACATCTTCTACATGCAGTTAGTTGACTCACCCTACTCTACCGCCTCTGGTTTTATTTATATGTCACATGGGATGTATTCGGTGGCTAGTCGACTATAATTTTGAATTCTAGTGGGTTTGCCTTTTTTGGTATGTTGGTTCTTAAATTGGTTTGTTGTCCTCTAGCTAGTTTGGACAGTGCCAATAAGGTTTTAATTACTTGTTTTTATTCTATCAATTCCTAGAATTATTCCTAGAGTTGTTAGTTTTTATTTGATGCATTCAATAATTGTTGTAGCAAGCAATGCTTATAGTTTGGTAGGTTTAGTTTTTAGAAATTCTTGATTTGATATTTATACTCTATTTGCTATTTTATTTTCCATGGATCATAATAATAGTGAGGTACTACATATCGTTTCTATTGGACAAGATTTAATGCATTTGATACTTTGGAAATATTTCTATTGTATTGTTAGGATTTCCACTTCCTGAGTTTACTGTTCATTTCCTTAAGCTGTTGCTACTTGCCATTGGTTACTGGTTGCTTGCATATGCTTGGATATTTCTAGGGTTTCACTGCTATCTGTTAGGTTCCTATTCTTTGGCTTGACCTACCATTGGTCTCTGCCAAAACTATGGTTGGCTATACTGCTTTATTTGATCTCTATTCTGGTCTTTTAATTCTAAGGTTTCCTTCTTTCTTCCTATAACTTTATTTTGGTTTTAAATTCATATGTAAAATGACTTTGAAAAATATTCTAGTATGATTGGAAATAAAATTATATCCCATATCAACTGACTTCATATTTTTATGAATTTTATTCAATTTTATGATTACTTTAAATTTGAATTTAGGTATGAATTATTCAAACATCTATTTTGAATTCAAATCCATTTGTAGTGCTAAATGTATTTGGTGTGTTGACAATCATTTTAGTGAATTACCTCCTTTGAAACAAGAAAGGTCATAATAAAATTTTGAATTCAATTGCTAGGGTTGACTTAGTCAATTTCAACTATAGAATTCAAATTTGAATCTCCCTGTATCTTAATTTGAAAATTTGAAAATTACCCATATTTTCTTGATGCATGAGATGCAAGTGCAAAATTCACAATTCTACCCTTTCCCTTATCCTATTATGGGTTGTTACAATTATCGAACCTGTTGGGTCACACTCTTAAGGTGGTAGAATCTGTTGTGAGAGTTCCATTTATGTTATGTGGTTGAGAGAAGCTGTTCGGAGTAGTTCTAGTGGATTTCGAAAGTGTTCGAGAAATTTTTGAATAAGAGAGAAACTACCGGAAACACTTCGAGGTTGTCAAAAGTGATTGGTAGCATTGTAAGTGTTTTGGGGTCAATATATATGTGAAATTATTGTTGGAATCATTTTAATGATATTCTGTATAGGGCAAACCTAATTCCGGTGAAGTCCAGAGTTTTAGGAGGACTTCAAAATAAGAGAGGGAAATGTTCTAAAGGAATAGAAGTGGCCGGTTGGGCTGCCTGGACCCTCAAATGGTCGGGCAGGCCAGCCCAACTTGGCGAGCCGACCATGACCCTGGCGGCCCAAGGCGCCCCTTTCGGAAGGAGGGCCCTTGGGTTTGGGTGGGCTAGCTCAACCTTGGCTAAACCGACCTAGAGGAGGCGGTGGCCAACCCAGGTGAAAGGACATGGATGTCACCTAGAGGGGGGATAAATAGGCGGTTTAGAACTTTTACAAGATGGGCTTTAAAAAATATGAAATAAAATAAGTGTTTACTTTGCCAAGCACAAAGACTATATAAACTAGGATTCACCTATGTGCCCAACAACTTGTGCTAAGCAGGGCAAGCAACTATGTGATAGCAAGATATATAACTTCAAGCACGAAGTCTGGTGTGGGCATCCCTATCGGCTACTCACCGTTACCATACCTGGTGTGGTCCAACCAGAGACCCACGAAGCCCAATAAGGGCCGACGGTTACTAAAGGGGCCAAAGTCCAGGAACCTGACGTGTGACGCAAGAACTAGCCCATACAAGGGAACCCTAACATGTAACTGTAGGATAACGTTGCATAGAAAACAAAAAATTTCCTATCGCGAACACGCAATCCAAGCCAAGATGCAATCTAGAAGACGGTTGCAACGAGGGGGTATCGAGTCTCACCCTTGAAGAGATTCCAAAGCCTACAAGATGAGGCTCTTGTTGCTGCGGTATACGTTCACTTGCCGCTTGCAAAAGCGCGTAGAAGATCTTGATCACGATCGGTTCCGGCGCCACGAACGGGCAGCACCTCCGTACTCGGTCACACGTTCGGTTGTTGATGAAGACGACGTCCACCTCCCGTTCCAGAGGGCAGCGGAAGTAGTAGCTCCTCTTGAATCCGACAGCACGACGGCGTGGTGTCGGTGGCGGTGGAGAACTCCGGCGGAGCTTCGCTAAGCGTGCGGGAAGTGGAGGAGCGGGGCGGCTAGGGTTTGGGGAGAGAGGGGCGCCGGCCACTATGGGGTGCGGCCACCTTGGTGGTGTTTGAGGTGGCCGGCCCCCTCCCCCTTGGCCCTCATTATATAGGTGGAACCCCAAGAGTTGGTCTCCAAGTCTTCGAATAAGACCCGAACCAAAAACCTTCCATATGGAGGGGAAACCTAGCCAAGCTAGGACTCCCACTAGAGGTGGGAGTTCCACCTCCCATATGGGGGGTGGCCGGCCCCCTAAGGGGGAGTCCACTTGGGACTCCTCCCCCACTAGGGTTGGCCGGCCATGGAGGTGGAGTCCCATGTGGACCCCACCTTCCTTGGTGGTTTCTTCCGGACTTTTCTAGAACCTTCTAGAACCTTCCATAGAACCTTCCGCGTCAATTTAATTCACATAAAATGACATCCTATATATGAATCTTATTCTCCGGACCATTCCGGAACTCCTCGTGATGTCCGGGATCTCATCCGGGACTCCGAACAAATATTCGAACTCCATTCCATATTCAAGTATTACCATTTCAACATCCAACTTTAAGTGTGTCACCCTACGGTTCGTGAACTATGCGGACATGGTTGAGTACTCACTCCGACCAATAACCAATAGCGGGATCTGGAGATCCATAATGGCTCCCACATATTCAACGATGACTTTAGTGATCGAATGAACCATTCACATACAATACCAATTCCCTTTGTCACGCGATATTTTACTTGTCCGAGGTTTGATCTTCGGTATCACTCTATACCTTGTTCAACCTCGTCTCGACAAGTACTCTTTACTCGTACCGTGGTATGTGGTCTCTTATGAACTCATTCATATGCTTGCAAGACATTAGACGACATTCCAACGAGAGGGCCCGAGTATATCTATCCGTCATCGGGATGGACAAATCCCACCGTTGATCCATATGCCTCGGCTCATACTTTTAGGATACTTAATCCCACCTTTATAGCCACCCATTTACGCAGTGGTGTTTGGTGTAATCAAAGTAGCTTTCCGGTATAAGTGATTTACATGATCTCATGGTCATAAGGACTAGGTAACTATGTATCGAAAGCTTATAGCAAATAACTTAATGACGAGATCTTATGCTACGCTTAATTGGGTGTGTCCATTACATCATTCATATAATGATATAACCTTGTTATTAATAACATCCAATGTTCATGATTATGAAACTAATCATCCATTAATCAACAAGCTTGTTTAAGAGGCATACTAGGGACTTCTTGTTGTCTACATATCACACATGTACTAATGTTTCGGTTAATACAATTATAGCATGATATATAAACATTTATCATAAACATAAAGATATAAATAATAACCACTTTATTATTGCCTCTAGGGCATATCTCCTTCAGTCTCCCACTTGCACTAGAGTCAATAATCTAGATTACATTGTAATATACCTAACACCCATGGCATTCGGTGTTGGTCATGCTTTGCCCTAGGGAGAGCTTTAGTCAACGGATCTGCTACATTCGGATCAGTGTGTACTTTGCAAATCTTTACTTCTCCATCTTCGATGTACTCGCGAATCGAGTGGTAACGCAGCTTGATATGCTTGACCTCTTGTGTGACCTTGGCTCTTGTGCATTGGCGATGGCACCCATGTTATCACGATAAATGATTAATGGGTCCAATGCACTAGGAACCACACCGAGCTCTACAATGAACCTCTTCATCCATACCGCTTCCGATGAAGCCTACGAAGCCGCTATGTACTCGATTCTCGTTGAAGACTTCACCACCGTGCACCGCTTCGAGCTTGCCCAGCTTATCGCAGCACCATTCAATATAAACACGTACCCAGATTGTGACTTAGAGTCATTAGGATCAGTGTTCCAACTTGCATCGGTGTAACCACTTACAACGAGCTCTTGGTCATCTCCATAACAAAGAAACATATCCTTAGTTCTTTTCAAGTACTTCAGGATATTCTTGACCGTCCGATGTTCCATTCCTGGATCACTTTGATATCTGCTAGTCAAACTAACGGCATGTGCTATATCCGGTATAGTACATAGCATGGCATACATGATAGATCCTCTGCCGAGGCATAGGGGATTTTACTCATCCTTTCTCTTTCTTCTGTAGTAGCCGGTCCTTGAGTCTTACTCAAGACTTTGCCTGGTAACATAGGTAAGAACCCTTTCTTACTTTCGTCCATTCTAAACTTCTTTAGAATCTTGTCCAGATATGTACTCGTGATAGCCCTATTAGGCGTCTTGATCTATCTCTATAAATCTTGATGCCTAATATATACGATGCTTCACCAAGGTCTTTCATTGAAAAACTATTATTCAAATAACCTTTAACAACTTTGCTTAATAGTTCTATATCATTCCCGATCAATAATATGTCATCTACATATAATATCGGGAATGCTACAGAGCTCCCACTCACTTTCTTGTAAATACGAGGCTTCTCCATGACATCGTATAAACCCGAAGTCTTTGATCACCTTATCAAAGCGTCGGTTCCAACTTCTTGATGCTTGCTTCAGTCCATAGATTGAACGCTGAAGTTTGCATACTTTGTCAGCATTTTTAGGATCGACAAAACCTTTGGGTTGTACCATATACAACTCTTCCTCAATGTCTCCATTAAGGAACGCCGTTTTGACATCCATCTGCCAAATCTCATACTCGAAAAATGCAGCTATTGCTAACAAAATCCTCACAGATTTTAGCTTCGCTACGAGTGAGAAAGTCTCATCGTAGTCAACTCCTTGAATTTGTCGGAAACCCTTTGCGACAAGTCGAGCTTTATAGACAGTAATATTACCATCTGCATCTGTTTTTCTCTTGAAGATCCATTTATTCTCGATAGCCTTTCGGCTATCAGGTAAGTCTACCAAAGTCCATACTTTGTTATCATACATGGATCCCATTTCGGATTTCATGGCTTCTTGCCATTTGTTGAAATCTGGGCTCATCATCGCTTCTTCATACGTCGCAGGGTCCTCATCATTGTTATCCACAATCATGACATTTAGACAAGGATCATACCAATCAGGAGTGGTACGTTCCCTGGTCGATCTGCGAGGTTCGATAGTTTCCTCGTTCGAAGTTTCATGATCATTATCATTAGCTTCCTCTGTTGCCGGTGTAGGCGGTACGGATACAACTTCCGTCATCGCGCTACTGCGATCAACGAGTATAGATTCATCAATCTCATCGAGTTCTACTTTTTTTCCAGTCACTTCTTTAGTGAGAAATTCTTTCTCAAGAAAGGTTCCGTTCTTAGCAACAAAGATTTTGCCTTCGGATTTGTGATAGAAAGTATACCCTATAGTTTCCTTAGGGTATCCTATGAAGACGCATTTTTCCGCTTTGGGTTCTAGCTTGTCCGGTTGTAACTTCTTTACATAGGCTTCGCAACCCCAAACTTTTAGGAACGACAGCTTAGGTTTCTTATTAAACCATAATTCATATGGTGTCGTTTCTACGGATTTTGATGGTGCTCTATTTAAAGTGAATGCATTTGTCTCTAATGCATAACTCCAAAATGATAACGGCAAATCAGTAAGAGACATCATAGAACGAACCATATCTAAGAGAGTTCGATTACGACGTTTGGACACACCGTTACGTTGAGGTGTTCCCGGCGGTGTCAATTGTGAAAGTATTCCGCATTTCTTTAAATGCATGCCAAACTCATAACTCAGATATTCACCTCCACGATCAGATCGTAGAAATTTGATCTTCTTGTTACGTTGATTTTCTACTTCACTTTGGAATTCCTTAAACTTCTCGAAAGTTTCGGATTTATGTTTCATGAAATAGATATACCCATATCTACTCAGATCATCTGTGAAGGTTAGAACATAACGATAACCACCGCGCGATGCTACGCTCATTGGTCCACACACATCGGTATGTATGATTTCTAATAAGTCAGTAGCTCGCTCCATCATACCAGAAAATGGAGTCTTTGTCATTTTTCCCATTAGACATGCTTCGCATCTATCAAGTGACTCAAAGTCAAGTGATTCAAGCAATCCATCAGTATGGAGTTTCTTCATGCGTTTCACTCCAATATGACCAAGGCAGCGGTGCCACATATAAGTAGAATTATCATTCAATTTAATTCGCTTAGCATCAATGTTATGTATATGCGTATCACTACTATCGAGATCTAACGAAATAAGCCATTCTTTTGTGGTGCTCGACCATAAAAGATATTATTCATAAAAATAGAACAACCATTATTCTCGACTTGAATGAATAACCGTCTTGCATTAAACAAGATCCGGATATAATGTTCATGCTCAACGCGGGTACAATATAACAATTATTTAGGCTTAAAACTAATCCCGAAGGTAGATGTAGAGGAAGTGTGCCGACAGCTATCACATCGACTTTGGATCCATTTCCAACGCGCATCGTCACTTCATCTTTCGGTAGTCTTCGTTTATTCTTTAGTTCTGTTTCGAGTTCTGAGATATGAGCAACCGAACCGGTATCAAATACCAGTACTAGAACGAGAACCCGATGAGATAAACATCTATAACATGTATATCGGATATACCTTCTTTCTTCTTCTTGACAAGGCCGCTCTTGAGATCAGCCGAGATACTTGGAGCAATTACGCTTCGGTGTCCCTTCTCCTTGCGGTAATAGCACTCGGCATCGGGCTTAGGGCCGTTCTTAGGTTTCATAGGAGGCGTGGCAGCTTTCTTGCCACCCTTCTTGAATTTTCCCTTAGACTTGCCTGTTTCTTGAAAGCGGTGGTCTTGTTGACCATCAACACTTGGTGCTCTTTCTTGATCTCAATCTCAAGACTTTTAGCATGCCAAAGAGTTCAGGTAACTCCTTGTTCATGTTACGCATATTGTAGTTCATCACAAAGTTCTTGTAACTTGGTGGCGATGATTGAAGGACACGATTAATCCCGATCTGTTAGGAATCACTATTCCCAAGTCATCGAGTTTCTTCGCATGCCGGTCATGGCGAGCATGTGCTCACTAACGGAGCTGCCTTCTTCCATCATGCAGCTGAAGAATTGTTTCGATGCTTCATAGCATTCCACGGCCGCATGAGTCTCAAAAATAGCTTTCAGCTCTTTCATCAACTCATGAGGATCGTCGTGCTCAAAACGTTTTTGAAGATCGGATTCCGCATCGCACGGGATGGCACACTGAACTTGAGAGTACCGAATTTTCCGAGTCTCGTAAACAGCTTTTACTTCATCGGTTTCAGTTTCTGCAGGAGGGTCACCTAGCGGTGCATCAAGCACATATTGCAGATTTCCGCCAGAGAGGAAGATCCTCACATGACGGAACCAGTCGGTGAAGTTGCTACCGTTGCTCTTAAGTTTCTCTTTCTCTAGGAACTGATTAAAATTGATTGGGGACGCCATCTCTACAACATATATTTGCAGAAGTTTAGACTAAGTTTATGACAAATTGAGTTCAAATTTTAATTCAACATAATTAAAAATCTAGGTGAACTCCCACTCAAAACAATATCCCTCGCATTGTCTTAGTGATCACACGAACCAAATCCACCGCACTTATGTCCGATCATCATGAGACAAGGTGTGATTTCAAAGGCGAACACTCAAAGTGTTCATCATATCAACCATATGATTCATGCTCTACCTTTCGGTATCACGTGTTCCGAGACCATGTCTGTACATGCTAGGCTCGTCAAGGCCACCTTAGTTTCCGCATGTGCAAAACTGTCTTGCACCCGTTGTATGCACTTGTTAATTCTATCACACCCGATCATCACGAGATGCTTCGAAACGACAAGTCTTGGCAACGGTGCTACTAAGGATGAACACTTTATTATCTTGAGATTTTAGTGAGGGATCATCTTATAATGCTACCGTCGCGATCTAAGCAAAATAAGATGCATAAAAGGATTAACATCACATGCAGTTCATATGTGATATGATATGGCCCTTTTGTCTTTGCGCCTTTGATCTTCATCTCCAAAGCACGGACATGATCTCCATCATCTTCGGGCATGATCTCCATCATCGTCGGCGTAGCGTCAAGGTCAATGGCGCCGTCTTCATGATAGTCCTCCATGTAGCAACTATTACAACTACTTTGAAATACTACTCAACATGAATTTTAAAGACAACCATAAGGCTCCTGCCGGTTGCCACAATACAATAATGATCATCTCATACATATTCATCATCACATTATGGCCATATCACATCACCAAACCCTGCAAAAACAAGTTAGACGTCTCTAATTTGGTTTGCATATTTTACGTGGTTTAGGGTTTTCGAGAGAGATCTAATCTACCTACGAACATGAACCACAACGTTGATACTAATGTTTTCAATAGAAGAGTAAATTGAATCTTCACTATAGTAGGAGAGACAGACACCCGCAAAGCCTCTTATGCAATACAAGTTGCATGTCGAACGAGGAACAAGTCTCATGAACGCGGTCATGTAAAGTTAGTCCGAGCCGCTTCATCCCACTATGCCACAAAGATGCAAAGTACTCAAACTAAAGATAACAAGAGCATCAACGCCCACAAAACCATTGTGTTCTACTCGTGCAACCATCTATGCATAGACACGGCTGCGATACCCTTTGTAGGATAACGTTGCATAGAAAACAAAAAATTTCCTATCGCGAACACGCAATCCAAGCCAAGATGCAATCTAGAAGACGGTAGCAACGAGGGGGTATCGAGTCTCACCCTTGAAGAGATTCCAAAGCCTACAAGATGAGGCTCTTGTTGCTGCGGTAGACGTTCACTTGCCGCTTGCAAAAGCGCGTAGAAGATCTTGATCACGATCGGTTCCGGCGCCATGAACGGGCAGCACCTCCATACTCGGTCACACGTTCGGTTGTTGATGAAGACGACGTCCACCTCACGTTCCAGCGGGCAGTGGAAGTAGTAGCTCCTCTTGAATCCGACAGCACAACGGCGTGGTGTCGGTGGCGGTGGAGAACTCCGGCGGAGCTTCGCTAAGCGTGCGGGAAGTGGAGGAGCGGGGCGGCTAGGGTTTGGGGAGAGGGGGGCGCCGGCCACTATGGGGTGCGGCCACCTTGGTGGTGTTTGAGGTGGCCGGCCCCCTCCCCCTTGGCCCTCATTATATAGGTGGAACCCCAAGAGTTGGTCTCCAAGTCTTCGAATAAGACCCGAACCAAAAACCTTCCATATGGAGGGGAAACCTAGCCAAGCTAGGACTCCCACTAGAGGTGGGAGTTCCACCTCCCATATAGGGGGGTGGCCGGCCCCCTAAGGGGGAGTCCACTTGGGACTCCTCCCCCACTAGGGTTGGTCGGCCATGGAGGTGGAGTCCCATGTGGACTCCACCTTCCTTGGTGGTTTCTTCCGGACTTTTCTAGAACCTTCTAGAACCTTCCATAGAACCTTCCGCGTCAATTTAATTCACATAAAATGACATCCTATATATGAATCTTATTCTCCCACCATTAGGAACTCCTCGTGATGTCCGGGATCTCATCCGGGACTCCGAACAAATATTCGAACTCCATTCCATATTCAAGTATTACCATTTCAACATCCAACTTTAAGTGTGTCACCCTACGGTTCGTGAACTATGCGGACATGGTTGAGTACTCACTCCGACCAATAACCAATAGCGGGGTCTGGAGATCCATAATGGCTCCCACATATTCAACGATGACTTTAGTGATCGAATGAACCATTCACATACAATACCAATTCCCTTTGTCACGCGATATTTTACTTGTCCGAGGTTTGATCTTCGGTATCACTCTATACCTTGTTCAACCTCGTCTCCTGACAAGTACTCTTTACTCGTACCGTGGTATGTGGTCTCTTATGAACTCATTCATATGCTTGCAAGACATTAGACGACATTCCACCGAGAGGGCCCAGAGTATATCTATCCGTCATCGGGATGGACAAATCCCACTGTTGATCCATATGCCTCAACTCATACTTTCCGGATTCTTAATCCCACCTTTATAGCCACCCATTTACGCAGTGGTGTTTGGTGTAATCAAAGTACCTTTCCGGTATAAGTGATTTACATGATCTCATGGTCATAAGAACTAGGTAACTATGTATCGAAAGCTTATAGCAAATAACTTAATGACGAGATCTTATGCTACGCTTAATTGGGTGTGTCCACTACATCATTCATATAATGATATAACCTTGTTATTAATAACATCCAATGTTCATGATTATGAAACTAATCATCCATTAATCAACAAGCTTGTTTAAGAGGCATACTAGGGACTTCTTGTTGTCTACATATCACACATGTACTAATGTTTCGGTTAATACAATTATAGCATGATATATAAACATTTATCATAAACATAAAGATATAAATAATAACCACTTTATTATTGCCTCTAGGGCATATCTCCTTCAGTAACCGACCCGGAGTCCTGCGACCTAGCCTCCTTTATGAGGGCCAGGAGGGTTCGACGGGGAGGAGGATACACAATCTATAGAGAGCACCATAGCCATCACGACGACCTTGTAACCCTAATCATCATCAATCAAAAATAGACAAGCATCACGTAGGGTTTTCTTTCTAGGGCCTGAAGGTGAGTAAATTATGCCCATATGTTGTTTGTACGTTGACGTAACCACTAGCTAGGGCGGCTTCTTCCCTAAAATCCAAGTCTATAATCCATGGGTATTGCCGTGGTACCCCCCCCCCCCCCCACATCAAAGGATATCACAAAGTAAAGTACATTAGTAAATATCTCGAGTATAAGAATAACAAAGGGGACACAAATACGATGATGTATCGTGAAGTTCACTTCTCAAATGAAGCTAGTCTCCGTTGGAGAGGTATGGAGGAACAATGCCCCCCAAACGCCACAATGGTTCACCATATTTTCCTCGAGTATTTCCACCAAAAGGGAAGTCCCTAATCCACTATGGATCCTTGAGGGTGGTCACCGAACCCGTATAAGCTTAGGGCAATCTTCACAACTTAATTGGAGACTCGCAAGAAATCTACCATAAAAGGCCACAAGGTTGAGACAATCTCCACAACTTGATTGGAGGTCTCAAGCGCACCACACCAGTAAGATCACCAATCCATCTAGAATCCAAAGACCCAAGAGGAGCAAACTCTGAGTAGAGGAGCCCTAAGAATCAACTCATGAACTTTCACTTTCATGTATCACTACGAAGAACTTGAATCATTGCATCAAATGCAAATATACTATTTTCCGTTACTTAGAGAGATATTGATTGGTTGAAATGTAAATCTAGACTTTCTCTCACTTTTTCCTCAAAACGATCAAAAAATATATAGAAGGAATGGTGGGCAGGACATGTGTACTCAAAGTCACCATGAAACATTTGCCTCCACTTGGGGAGAAGGAGACTTTATCTAGCGCTCTCAAAAAAACAATGATTTTTATATATGGTATATATAATAAAGTAATACTTTCACCAATTAAATAATTAAAAATTTCAGCACTCTAAACTGAACCGAAGCGCTGGTCAGCACTCAGTCCCGCACCACAACTCGAATCCAACTCTCACACAACCACGGCCGGCAGAGAAGCTCCGACCACCGCATACACCTACCCAGCGCCCAGCGGCGACCACCGCATCCTCCGAGCCCGGCGGGGGATCTCCTCGCTGGCGCGCCTCCACCCCCAACGAAACCAGCTCCCATAGGCATGGAGAGAAGGGACCCAACCGGCGGCCTGAAACCCTAACCCGAGCGGTCTGTGACATCCCCGACGCGGCCGCCGCCGTCGCACCTCGTCCGGCCGCGGTACGACCTCCGCGCCGCCCCCAAGATCCCCCCGCAGCAGCGAGCTCTTCCCTGAAGCCCGGCCTCCCCGACGGCTCTGCGTGTTCTTGCCTTGCGACGCCCCCTCTCCTCCATCGCTGACGGAGACTTCACACCCTCTCCTCCATCGCTGACGGAGACTTCACAGAACTGGTAAGGATCAAAAGAACTGCAACGTTTTGATGGTACAGACTCAATTTTCCCCAGTTAGTATATGGTTTCGATCAGTTACAGAGAGTTCGCATTCAGTTACTGTACTAATTCTTAAGAACTGATGTGCGTTTTGTTTGAAGTAGCAAGGACTACGCATATGATTGTCAGACTAGTTTATTTGATGTGGACAGAGTGAGATCGGAACTTGCAAGAAATGCGAGTGGCAGCCCCTGTTATTTCCAACGTTTCCATGTATGTGTTTTGGTTCTGATTATTTAGAGAGCCAACTGTATCTTCATTATGTATCTTACTTCAGTTGGAATGCATTTCAACCAAGATGTGTGCTGCTGTACATGACAGTTGGCTCCTAGTCTCTCCTCATAGTGTGCCCTGAAGCAATTCTGAAAGATATAAACGAAAGGCTGTCGTTCATAACTAGGTTTGATTCATAATTTTTTTACCATTCTCTTAGATTTTTCCTAAGTATCCAGTGGCACCGTGAGGAGGTGCAATCCTGTACTAGTACCTATATATAGGTTAAATTATGAACTTCATGTTCCATTTGTCTTTGCCATGGTTTTTGCCCGCTTCAGGCGTTTAGTGCCAATTGAGGAAGTTGCATATACCAGTAAATGTTGGGGCAAACATTGCGCAAACCAGTGACTTGAAATTGGTTTTGCGGAAACCAGCGACTCTCCATATAATACATTGCATGGCGCTATAATGATTAGATTACAACGCTTAAACACCATACTTTGGCAGCTGCCGTGGCATGGTGTGTGCTGCGCATGCACTAGCACCATGGTTGACAGCTGCTTTGCTTCAAAATTGGCATTTCTACAATGATCTAAAAAGTAGAAAAACTATGTATAAGGGAATCTCTAGGCAGATCTATTTCGGACACAAAATATGTTTATTTTTGTCCGTTTGAATCGATATGAATCCAGCGGCTTCAAGCACAAGCCTAATTAATGATATTTCATGTATGAAAAATATAATTTACATGGGGCAAAAAAGAAGAAAAAAAACAGCATAGGTATCCTAAAATCCTAGCTAAAACTAGGGTTAGCATCAGCGTCACCTATGCCTACTCGTCGATGGCGATGACCACCGGTGGCGACCAAGGGCAATGGTGGCGCAGGCGCGGGCCAGGACACCGCCTGCTGCGGCTGTGCTGCAGGTGGGGCATGCGTTGGTGTAGGGGCCTACCACTCATGTGTAAGAGCATCTCTAGCAGACACCGCGTTCGACCCCCATCAGCATAATAACCGCCGTTTTGCGGCTGCCCCTCCCGGTCCGACCAAGCGGATGAAGAAGCCGGGTAACAGGCTGCCGACGCAGAAGAAGCCGGCGCTGAGGAAGCCCGGTGCGAACAAGCCAGGAATATGCTGTTATGCGGGCTGCGTTTGGCGCGTCTGGACTGCGTGACGATTTTTCAGCCTGCAAAACGTGTTTGGGGTGGCTCGGATACACGTAGTTGGGGTTTGGGGTGTCTGCTAGACATGCTCTAAGCCATGACACCCAAAGTCGACCATGTCGTCGCGGAACTCCTGCCAAGGTGCTTCGTCGCCACCCTCATTCTCGTCCTCATCCACGAAGGCTTCGCCCCTCGTTCTGGCTGGCGGGTGCGTCGCCCAGGAAGGTGTCGCAGTCCCACAGGTCCGAGTCAGGGTCGTATGCTAAATAGAAGGTCACCGACGATCTGCGGCCCTGCAGACGGCCAACGATGGTCGCGGCGATCCGGAATTGAGCTGATGGGCGATGGATTTTCAACGCGGCGGCCATCTCTAGCTGCTTGAAGAGTTCGGCGAGGCGAGGCAGGGGCCAGCGGTCGACGGGGGAGCGACAACGGCTTTATTCCCAACGTCAGCTGGCCGGATTTGGCCGGCAGCGGCGCGGCAGCTCGCGGGGGTGGGGAGTGATGAAACGACAAAACGGCAGTTCGAGCTCGAGCGCGGCCATTGGTTTACGATACATCACCTCTTTGCATCGCGGTGTGAAATTTTGAGGCTTTTTTTACATCTACATCATCAGTTGGAGCTGTTTTTTTTAACTAAGGTGTTTTATATGGTAGTTAATTTTGTATGTACATTATCTGCTGGAGATGCTCTAATACCACCATGCCAGCCAGGCCACCTCATGTGGGTCTCCTTTATCAGTTACTGTGTTGTTAACCTGTTTAATTTAGTCATTACACCTCTTTGCAATGAGTTACACATAGAGTTGCTGGTCTCTGCAAAAATAAATTCAAGTGACTGGTTTGCACAATATTTGCCCCAAGAGTTACTGGTCTATGCAATTTACTCGTGCCAATTAGGTGTTCGAGCGTGGGTAAAACTTCTTACCCCCTTAAAAACCATGGCCTTTGGTTTTGACAAAAGATAATTATTCGTGCCTTATAGTAACTGCCTAAGATTATACCAACTTCTTCAGTAGTGGACAATGGTAGCATGTTTCTGAGGGATTGGATCTGGACCACTTACTCTGAGGCCCAATGCTTGGCTTGAACCTGCGCCCAACCAAACAGCATTTGGCTTCAGCTCTCTAGCATAATTAACATGAGTATATGGCTTACTTAGTTCTTGGTACGTTCAAATTTTAGGCACAATCTGTTTATTTCATTAATTATGTGGCCAACCTGGAAGAATTTATGTCTGGGCATACAACTAATATTTTTATTAGGTATATCAACACATTCGTTTCATCATTTATTGTCACAGCGCAAACAGCTAATATTCTAGAGACATGATCGTTTATTGTCATACAATGTATTGTACGGTACAATTTATTTGCATTATCCTCAACCATTACATTCATATTAGTTGGCCATTTTTATTGTTTTTCTGGATTTTCTCTAGAATGCATTACCAAAAGACCATGAGTACATTGTTAATTCGGTTAACATATCTTTTGCTGCAGCCATGGACATCTCTGCTGACTGAACTGATCTTTCAAAGACTCCTGTGGTTGTTGTTTTATGTGCTGTGAAGTCCATTTTGGATATAGCTCAGACACACCATTACATGGTATTATCCTTTGCACTCTTTCATTATCTAGCTCTTTTGATCTGTGAAGGATTCTTAAGAATACAGTGAGACAAAATGTTGATTCTAGAGTAGAAAATGCGGCATTTTGCTCTCTGGATCTGATTTCTGTGTCTATTCGAACATTTCAAGCTTAGGCGCGAGGTTCAAACTTGTAAGAAATGTGACTAGCCCTCATTTTTATTTTCTCTGATGAGTGGAGTTTGGAACTTGGTTTCTCTATATATCCAAACATTTTTTTTTGGCAAACCTATATATCCAAACATAACCTTTGTTTCTGTGTTGCAACAATAAAGTATGTATGCATCCATATTTACAGTTTTTTTTGGACTGGGATCCATATTTACAGGCTTGTTGCGGCAACTCGTGAGGATCAAGAGTTTGTTGTGGTAGCTGGGGAGCTGATCCAGTTTGTTTCAACTGCCGAATGTAACTGGAAATCTACCTACTTCTGGCACCAGGATCAAGGCTGCAGCCAAATCAAAGAGACCATTCGCATCTGCCCCCAAATCCCGCCATGCTCCGTGCTCGCGAACCTTGCTCTCCATGGTCTGACGGCCTCCCACCTGAGCTTCTCGACACCATCCTCCGCTATCTCACCTGCCTCGCTGACCGTGTCTACTTCGCTGCTGTCTGTCGTGTTTGGCGCTCTGCGGCGCAGGTCCATAAATCCCCGCAGTGCCATCTCCCTTTGCTCCTTCTCCCATCCCCTGCTGCACCCTCCTTCTTAAGCCTCCACTCTGGGGCTATCCGCCGCCTACACCTCTCGGAGAGCGTTTGTGCCGCGCGCCTATGCGGCTCCCATGAGGGTGGTTGGGTCGTCCTCGCCTCGGACCAGTGGCGAGGGTACGCAGCGGTGAACCTCTGCTCTGGCGCCATGGTTCCTCTCCCTGACAGGCTCAGGATACCCAGCGCGCGTGGCAGGATCGACACCACGTGCGAGCACCATATGGTCATCCGCACTGTCACCTTTTCTGGCACGCCGTCAGCGGAGGGCTGCCTTGCTGCGGCGCACGTCTCCAGTGCTTCCAATATAGCGTTCTGGCGGATGGGGATGGAACGATACTGGCTTGCATCCAGGCGCGATGTGGTGGACGTGATCCAGGACATAATCTATTACAAGGAAGGTTTCCATGTCCTCTCCAGCACAGAGGATGTTGTGGTGTACGCTCCCAAGGGTGACCTTCTGGGGATGTCTCATATCTCCTATCTGATACAGAAGCGCACTGACTACAAGCCTGATAGGCTCCTGCCCAAGGGTCACAGCGTGTCCCGCTATCTGGTGGAGTCCCGTGGAAAGCTGCTAATGGTCCTGCGGCTCTTTGGGCCCAAGCAGCAACAGCACTTCAGGATCTTTGAGATGAACCCTAGTGGCGGTGGGGGCACTTACTGGGTGGAGCTGCACGCGCTTCCTGGTCGGGCGCTCTTACTTGGCCGAGGGTGCTCCAGGGCCTTTGAGGTGTCTCAGTTTGACACGCTCCCGGTGGGTAACATCTATTACCTGGACGATGCAAGCTTCAACCTATCCTTGGCGTGGAGCAACGGGAGTAGGTATCCCACCACTTTCATGGGCGTGTACGACTTTCACAAAACACACAATGCGATGAGGCACTTTCCGCGTGAATCTACTTCAGA
Organism: Lolium perenne; assembly: GCF_019359855.2. Classification (NCBI taxonomy): domain Eukaryota; kingdom Viridiplantae; phylum Streptophyta; class Magnoliopsida; order Poales; family Poaceae; genus Lolium; species Lolium perenne. The sequence continues at coordinate 24,929,794 of NC_067247.2, read as the reverse complement.
GTGCTCTCTTCCAATCTGGTTTATACCCTGAATCAATATACAGTTTTGGGGCGGATTTGGCAAGTCTGGCATTATTTGGAGTATGTTAAATGATGCCAGTCGCTGTATTTTCATTCAGAATAAGAAAGTACTGTAACAAATGTATGGCATGTTGGAAACATCAATCGATTATGTATTGTGTCACCAGAACATTGTTAGGAGTATGTTTAATCCTTTCTGGCATCCTTGTTGTGCGTCATTTTTGCAACGAATTTAGTGATAATTGTTGTTGGTTGTGTCATTTTTGCAACCTGAACGCTCTTGGATTGGTTCGTAGCCTATGAGGCATCTTGGCTCAATGGGATCCAAAGAGGACATTCATGTATTTAGAGCATCTGCAATATATAATAGAAAATTTGGTCTACTAGCAAATTTGGTCAGATTTTTTTCGCTAAAATGGAAATTTTACTATAAATAGAAAATTCGAGTGTTACTAAAAATTGAAATTTCTGGTTGGAATCTGACTGCCCATGCGGTCGACCGCTAGCTAGGGTATGAGCGTCTATATTGTCACGTGTTTCGCAAAAAAAAAGGAGTCAAATAGTTAGAGCATGATGGAAAATAAATGGGCTGACTAAAAAACTGATTTTTAGTGCACGGAAGGTCAAAAAGTGCTCCAGCATATGCCCATCTCTATGTGGTGATGCCACGTTTTTTGGGTAGCCCTGAATTTTGCCTCTTGTATGTGTTGCAAATTTGGTGTATGTGTTGCAAATTTGCTGCACCAAATGCATACCCCAAGAGAAATCAGCCACGCGACTTGAAGGCCAACTGTTGTCCTGAAAGCTCCCGCGCATGACCACTGCCACCTCTTCCCAACTCCTCACCCACCATCGACAATCAAATCACCTAGAAATGGCTCCGCCGCTGCTCCCCTATCATTTCTTAGCCTCATCCACCTTCTTCGACAGCTTGGGATGGCTGCCCCGCCTTGTCCCCGTGGTGAATCTCGATCGATGCCAAGATGATTGCGGCCAGCCACTGCCCCTATGGGCTATGGCATACTGGATTCCGGCAGATCTTATTATGACCACTTGGCAATCAAGTGTGCACTTTGCAGTTGCTGTTGTTGAGGTGTGGTCCCGAGTACTTGAGATCACTCAATGCTCAAATCACAAGTAGGCTTTTGGAAATCAACAATGGGTTTCCAAGTATGCTTGACTCAGTTGAGTGCATGCATTGGAGGTGAAAGAGCTGTCCTGCAGCATGGCATGAACAAGTCAAAGGACACAAGAAGAATTCCACCATCATTCTTGAAGCCATGGCTGAAAAGGAGACATAGATTTGGCATGTTTTTTTCGGATGTCCGATTCTTGCAATGACACCAATGTTATTCAAGGGTCACCACTCTTTGTAAAGCTAGCTATGAGAGAGTCAGTACCGGTGGAGTTTCAAGCAAATGGCCACAAATGCAGGATGGCCTATTACCTTTCAAATGTAACTAGATTTAAATGTGCGCCTTGGCGCACGATCCCGTGAAACTCGTGTCGATGAAAACTCTATATAACGGACGGAGTAGGAAACCGTTTATATAGAACCAGAAAATATATTATAGTAGCAAATACTCAATGGCTATGTCAAGAGCAACAGAAATAAAAAAGGAACAATAAAAGCATTATCTATAAATGGTGTTCGGAGACTACGTTCGCAGGAAAACTCTGATTGTTTTAGTTGGGTTAATACATTATCTCTTTTCTTGTGTCACTTTAATCTCCTTCTGCAACTTAACCTTGGATTTTCCAAACTGTTGGGCCAGGCCACAAATGTTCTTCATTAAGTCATCATTAGATTGTTGTACAACTGAAATACTTGCAATTTGCTTTTCTACCTTTGTCTTAAGGTTCCTGGTAGAAGCGTGAGACTGTTGTAACTCTAACAGAGTTATTTACTTCTCTTCATGTACTGTTACAGTTTTCTCAAGTAAGCTGCTCTTAATTCCTCCCATTGCTTGGTCAAGCTAGCATTGCTATTCTTCATGTCTTCATCAGAAATCTACTCCTCAATTCTAAGATTCTCAACGAAAACCACAAACTGCTGCAACTCTGAGAGGGCTTTATTCTTCTTATCTTGAATTACTACAATTTCATCATGGAAACTAACCAAGGCATCTTCAGACCCTTTCTTCAGGTTAGAGTTACTCTTCTGCAGATCTTCATTGGCAGGCTGTAGAATATAGTTGTTTTCTCTTTGCTACTCTAACTCACATTCAAGACTCTTAACTGACGCATTTGAATTTTGTAAACAATAAAGGGTGTGTTCCTTCTATCTTTGTAACAGAATGATCTCCTCTTGCATATTAGCCTTAGCATCTTCCAGCTGTCTATCCAAGCTAGAATTCTTCTCCTGCAGAATACTCTGAGAATGAAAATGACAAATGAAAATTAGATACCGAAAGACAGAAAGGATCAATTATGTTTTTATTTCCAGCGCACCATGATGATGCCATAAAAATTGGTGCCTCGCATCTTCTCTTTTTTTTTTAGATTTGCTTCTATTGAAGCGTCGTGATTTTGTACAATAATAAAAACAGTTGCAGGCTATTCTGAAATAATTCAGGGAAAAATAAAATGATATTAAATGATGATTGTGTGGTTAGTGTCAAGTATAGAGAATGCATCAAAAGATTGCATAGATGATGTCCAAAAGGACATGGGCGAGCTTTTAAGATAAAAAGGTCAGTCAAGAACAATGCACATGCCCGTATAGTATCAGAATGTGTAATCTTTTTAGACTTCGGATTTTATGCATAATATAAAAAAACACGCATATGAATGAACAAGTTAATGGCAAAAATATTCAAATAAATATAAGCGAAGATATAATTGTGCGCATTGGCGCACGACCCCATTGGATTCGCACCGATTTACATTTGGTATCATGGTGATAAAAACAATACGGAAAAATGATAATACATATTTTTAGACAAAAGAAAGATAGCCATGATAAGCTAAAATCATTTGCAGGATTTCTTATCAAGTAATTTTGGAGGAGATAAAACATTTTAAAGTTTTGACTTGGTTCGCTGCACAATAGGAATCACCACGTCCTCACATTTAAAAAATATAAAATTTAAGGAAACATATTAGAAAGGATTGTTGAAGAAATAACAGAAAATCAAATAATGGTAGCAAGATTCTTCATCAACTTCAGAGTTCAGAGGTAGCCATGATAAGCAAAAAAATCATTTGTATATCCTTAATCTGAAGCTCAAAGTTACTGAAACTATAAATGTCGCTATGATGCAAGCCAAAACTTTAGAATCTCCAGGAGTAGTGCTGCCAAGTAGCACAATAGCCAAAACATAAGCACCAAGTGATGCATCGTCTATTTGGTCATTTAGTATTAAATACATGATACGGGGACTTGGCCCGATCTTTCACGGTGCACCTCATTGAGCCATATGATCCGATAAGTCTACCAACCACGTGTGCAATACACGCAGCCTGAAGATGAGGAACGCAAATCCGGCGAGCAACTCGACGAAGAACGCCGAACCTCTTGCAGAATAGACACGCCAAGCTCGATAACCCTCGACAGTTCGAGGACCTTCTCGCACGCATGATCACCCTTGACAGACTCAAGAACTCTCACACCTTTATTGATAGATAATGGGACGAACGTCCGAGACGCCGTCACGCACGCCGATCCCATAGGAACGGTGATAGTATGAACTCAAAGTTCTACATATTCAGGATTCAATCTAATCTCCCTAACCCTAGCAGCCCCACCTCCTTATATGAGGGGGAGGGTGGCCGACCAACCCCTATTGGGTTGGGGCGCCCACTTATGGGCCTAACCCTAATTCGACTTGGACAGACCCAAGTCAAATAGACTCTATTAAAACCCTAATTTGGCCCACCACATGACCTGGCTACATTATTCCCTAATAACAATGCTACGATACAAGACTGGTACAACCTTAGACTAATCATCGTATCAACGGGGCTGTCCTAGTGTACCAGGCTGGCTGGATATCCTCATCATCCTCCCCTTCTTCAAGAAGCGTTGTCCCCAACGCGTGTGGGTCTGCTAGAAAAAGGGTGACGTCAGATAAGTAACATCGCCGGTCTTCATCCTCATGCCTCGCTAGTCTTTTTTTCCTCATCCTCCCTCTCGACTAGCTTGTCTTGACATTGGCGCCCCTTTGGTCTTCGACGCCAGCAACTTGATTGAAGACACAAGCATCCTCCCAAATGCAAATGAAGCGCGCCATACATATCACCCAAACACAAACAGAACAAGCTCATGTCCGCCATGGATCCAAATAAGGTGAACACACCCGAGTACGCACTCTCTCTTGGATCACCAATGTCTTCCTCCTTTGAAGAATTTTTTTGATACACTCCATGACGCACAAGCAACAACAACAACAGCAAAAAGCAGCAGCAGCTGTCGGCCTGAACGTCGCTCCTGCTGAACGGCCGGCCAGGGCCCCGGTCCAACCGGCCTGGGCACCGGAGCATCCGGCCTGTGGCCCGGTTGACCGGCCGAGGCACCGGGCGAACCGTCCCGACTCACAGTAATCACCCCGGTTGGCACCAGTGCTGGCCCCGGTTTGCGCCGGCTTACCCGGCCTGGCAGCCGGTCCAACCGGCCTGGGCGCCGGAGCCGCCGGTCTGGCAGCCGGTCGGCCGGCCATGTGACTGGCCCGGCCGGTTGTAGGGCCGGTCTGCCGGGTCGTGGCGCCGGCCGCCGGACGGATCTGTTCGTCCTCCTCGCGATTTTTCCTGCCGCGACAGAGAATTTCGACGAAATCCTGTCGTGGCAGATATTCTGCAGTGCTAATCCTTCCTGTCCCTTGCTTCCGCCTCCTCCTCCGCATGAACGAAGGCTTCCTCGATCTTCACCAATAGTATGGCGGCGACGTACCCAATGGTATCCACTCCAAATTGATAAAAACAATGGCGAACAACAAACAAACCGCACCGTGATCAACCTAGCGCTCTGATATGAGGATGATACGGGGACTTGGCCCGATCTTTCACGGTGCACCTCCTTGATCCATATGATCCGACAAGTCTCCCAACCACGTGTGCAATACACGCAGCCTGAAGATGAGGAACGCCAATCCGGCGAGCAACTCGACGAAGAACACCGAACCTCTTGCAGAATAGACACGCCAAGCTCGATAACCCTCGACAGTTCGAGGACCTTCTCGCACGCATGATTACCCTTGACAGACTCGAGAACTCTCACACCTTTATTGATAGTTAACGGGACGAACGTCCAAGACGCCGCCACGCACGCCGATCCCATAGGAACAGTGATAGTATGAACTCAAAGTTCTACATATCCAGGATTCAATCTAATCTCCCTAACCCTAGCCGCCCCACCTCCTTATATGAGGGGGAGGGTGGCCGGCCAACCCCTATTGGGTTGGGGCGCCCACTTATGGGCCTAACCCTAATTCGACTTGGACAGGCCCAAGTCAAATTGACTCTATTAAAACCCTAATTTGGCCCACCACAAGACCTGGCTACATTATTCCCTAATAACAATGCTACGATACAAGACTAGTACAACTTTAGACTAATCATCGTATCAACGGTTGTCCTAGTGTACCAGGCTGGCTGGATATCCTCATCAATACATTTTTAGAAATAAACTATGTTTCCCACTAGGACAAAAACATGAACATGGTGCTACTTCTAAGCATATCTCTAACATGGAACCACATTTATGTTTTTATATTAAAAAGTATTATAAAGGCATATATGGTTATCAAGATTGGGCCACCAATATCTCCTGAAATGAATTACTATTAGGCAACTGTCTCGCCCTTGGACCAACTTTCACATCCATTTCGGTCGCCACGTCGAAGCCCTTGTTTATGCAGTAACTACAGTCACCCTTGGTAATGGCACTAAGCTGCTTTTCTGGTCGGATAGATGGCTTGCTGGGCTGTCCTCGTGTCATCAAGTGCCGGTCAGTCGCTTCAGCCTTACCAGAGAATTCCTGGATCAGGGATATAGCCTACCTGCGCATTCCAGGCCACCTGATGACGTGGCAGTCAGGGCCTTCCGAGGCTAACAAACGGTATATATTTCTTTCTAGCTTCTTCTTTCTTTCTCTTCTTAGCCTTTATTTTTTTTGTAGCTTGGCTATGCTAGTGTACCACCCGCTTTCTCTGCAGTTTTCTTCTAATACACAAATACACACACTTTGACGTGTGTTTGAGAAAACAAAATTACTATTAGGCAGTAAGAGAGGCGCAAATATTGGACACTTGAATCTGAATTGCCATACTGAACCCATATGGTGCATATAGATGAACATGTGCGTGTGTTCGATATGGACCTTATACATATTCATTCTAACTATTTTTTCCTACCGCATGCATTACTACCACATGTCCCACAAATGGCTTTTATTTGTGTCTAGGGCAACCACATGTACGCAAAGATCTCACAAGGCTATGTCCAGCATTTCATCATAAATAAAAATCACAGGCACACACTAAAAAAATCAATGCAAGGAGCATCGAATGAAAAACATAGGCTCACCTCAAAACGACGCATCTCTACAGAGGCAGCAATACCAAATAGGCTAGTAAGATTGGATTAAAAAGAAGGATTCATGGTGCCTCGCCGAACGGTGGCGGGAGCGACGGACCACGCCACCATGACATCTTCCACTGATAAATCCAGTGATGCCTGACATCTCCTAGAAATGCACAACTTTACAGTGATTTCATCGCACTCTTAAACTGATGGTGCTACCATAGGAAGACAATAGTTTAGGTATTTTCTTCTCACTCTTAAGTATCATTTTGTACTTTCTACAACTGAAAGGAATTTAAACAGAACCTTAGTGAGCAAAGGGATACATAGAAGCATCATCCAGGCAAGTATCGATATGCTGCTTGCACACATAGAAAGAGAGGTTACCTCTTATTTATTCCAATGCATCAGATGATGCCGGTAGCTCCTACGGATCATCAACCACAGTTGGAAGAACCTAATATGACATCCCGGCAGACGATAACTATACGAAGCGCAAGTAAACCAAAAGACCATGTCTACTGGATAAGTAACTATCTTTAAAGCCACAACCTGAACATAATCATGGAACAAAGCTCTCTGCACAAATGAATTCTAAAAGATACTTGTTGATGTTAAATATTTTCTCCGAAGATCCCCAAATTTCAAGCTAAATAAATATATATGTGAACTTATTTTTAAATTAGCAAAGATACTTAAATTCGATGTGAATTTCCATCCTTCAGTGAAGATAGTACATGGTGCACAACTGGCTGAAATAAAAGCATACCACCTATGGTGAGGCCTACCATGGATGAAGGTACATCTAGCAAAGCCACATATATCACGAATATGTTGGAGATATGCCCAAGAGGCAATAATAAAGTGGTTATTATATATCTTTGTGTTTATGATAAATGTTTATATACCATGCTATAATTGTATTAACCGAAACATTGATACATGTGTGTTATGTAAACAACAAGGAGTCCCAAGTAAGCCTCTTGTATAACTAGCTTGTTGATTAATAGATGATCATAGTTTCATGATCATGAACATTGGATGTCATTAATAACAAGGTTATATCATTATGAGAATGATGTAATGGACACACCCAATTAAGCGTAGCATAAGATCACGTCATTTAGTTCATTTGCTATAAAGCTTTCGATACATAGTTACCTAATCCTTTCGACCATGAGATCATGTAAATCACTTATACCGGAAGGGTACTTTGATTACATCAAACGCCACTACGTAAATGGGTGGTTATAAAGGTGGGATTAAGTATCCGGAAAGTATGAGTTGAGGCATATGGATCAACAGTGGGATTTATCCATCCCGATGACGGATAGATATACTCTGGGCTCTCTCGGTGGAATGTCGTCTAATTAGCTTGCAAGCATATGAATGGTTCATAAGAGACCACATACCACGATACGAGTAAATAGTACTTGTCAGGAGACGAGGTTGAACAAGGTATAGAGATACCGATGATCAAACCTCGGACAAGTAAAATATCGCGTGACAAAGGGAATCGATATCGTATGTGAATGGTTCATTCGATCACTAAGTCATCGTTGAATATGTGGGAGCCATTATGGATCTCCAGATCCCGCTATTGGTTATTGGTCGGAGAGAGGTCTCAACCATGTCTACATAGTTCGCGAACCGTAGGGTGACACACTTAAGGTTTGATGTCGTTTAAGTAGATATGGAATATGGAATGGAGTTCGAAGTTTTGTTCGGAGTCTCGGATGGGATCCAGGACATCACGAGGAGTTCCGGAATGGTCCGGAGAATAAGATTCATATATAGGAAGTCATTTTATAAGTTTGAAAATGATCCGGTGCATTTATGAAAGGTTCTAGAAGGTTCTAGAAAAGTCCGGAAGAAATCACTATGGAAGGCGGAGTCCCAGAGGGACTCCACCTAGCATGGCCGGCCAACCCTAAGGGGGTGGAGTCCCAGGTGGACTCCACCAAGGTGGCCGGCCACCCCCCTCCAAGGAAAGGTGGGAATCCCACTCCTTGAGTGGGAATCCCACCTTGGGTAGGTTTCCCTACACATGGAAGGTTTTGGGTTGGGGTCTTATTCGAAGACTTGTAGACCAACTCTTGGGGGTTCCACCTATATAATGAGGAGCAAGGAGAGGGGGGCGGCCACACCAAGCCCTAGTTGGCCGCACCCCTATAGTGGCCGGTGCCCCCCCTCTCCCAAACCCTAGCCGCCCCTCCTCCACCACCTCTCCCGCATACGCTTAGCGAAGCTCCGCCAGAGATCTCCATCAACACCGCCACCACACCGTCGTGCTGCCGGGATTCCAAGGAGGATCTACTACTTCCGCTGCCCGCTGGAACGGGGAGAAGGACGTCATCTTCATCAACACCGAATGTGTGACCGAGTACGGAGGTGCTGCCCGATTGTGGCACCGTCAAGATCTTCTACGCGCTTTTGAAAGCGGCAAGTGATCATCTTCTGCAACAACGAGATCTAATCTCGTAGGCTTTGGAAATCTTCAAGGGTTAGTCTCGTTCATCCCCTCGTTGCTACCATCTTCTAGATTGCATCTTGGCTTGGATTGCGCTCTCGCGGTAGGAAATTTTTTGTTTTCTATGCTACGAATCCCTACAGTAGTATCAGAGCCGTGTCTATGCATATATTGGTTGCACGAGTAGAACACAATTGTTTTGTGGGCGTTGATGCTTTGTTGTCTTTAGTTTGAGTACTTTGCATCTTTGTGGCATAGTGGGATGAAGCGGCTCGGGCTAACTTTACATGACCGCGTTCATGAGATTTGCTCCACGCTCGACATGCAACTAGTATTGCATAAGTGGCTTTGCGGGTGTCTATCTCTCCTACTATAGTGAAGATTCAATTTACTCTTCTATTGACAACACTAGTATCACCGTTGTGGTTCATGTTCGTAGGTAGATTAGATCTTACTCGAAAACCCTAAACCACGTAAAATATGCAAACCAAATTAGAGACGTCTAACTTATTTTTGCAGGGTTTGGTGATGTGATATGGCCATAATGTGATGATGAACATGTATGAGATGATCATTATTGTATTGTGGCAACCGGCAGGAGCCTTATGGTTGTCTTTAAATTTCATGTTGAGTAGTATTTCAAAGAAGTTGTAATAGTTGCTACATGGGAGAATAATCATGAAGACGGCGCCATTGACCTTGACGCTACGCCGATGATGATGGAGATCATGCCCGTTGATGATGGAGATCATGTCCGTGCTTTGGAGATGAAGATCAAAGGCGCAAAGACAAAGGGGCCATATCATATCACATATGAATTGCATGTGATGTTAATCCTTTTATGCATCTTATTTTGCTTAGATCGCGACGGTAGCATTATAAGATGATCCCTCTCACTAAAATATCAAGATAATAAAGTGTTCATCCTTAGTAGCACCGTTGCCAAGACTTGTTGTTTCGAAGCATCACGTGATGATCGGGTGTGATAGATTCAACATGTGCATACAACGGGTGCAAGCCAGATTTGCACACGCGGATACTAAGGTTTCCTTGACGAGCCTAGCATGTACAGACATGGTCTCGGAACACGGGATACCGAAAGGTAGAGCATGAATCATATGATTGATATGATGAACACTTTGAGTGTTTGCCATTGAAGTTACATCTTGTCTCGTGATGATCGGACTTGGTGTGGTGGATTTGGTTCGTGTGATCACTAAGACAATGCGAGGGATATTGTTTTGAGTGGGAGTTCACCTAGATTTTTAATTTTGTTGAATTAAAATTTGAACTCAATTTGTCATAAGCATTAGTCTAAACTATTGCAAATATATGTTGTAGATCATGGCGTCCCCATCAATCAATTTTAACCAGTTCCTACAGAAAGAAAAGCTTAAGAGCAACGGTAGCAACTTCACCGACTGGTTCCGTCATGTGAGGATTTTCCTCGCTGGTGGAAACCTGCAATATGTGCTTGATGCACCGCTAGGTGACCCTCCTGCAGAAACTGAAACCGATGAAGCAAAGATTGTTTACGAGACACGGAAAACTCAGTACTCTCAAGTTCAGGGTGCCATCCTATGCAGTCTGGAAGCCGATCTTCAAAAACGTTTTGAGCATCACGATCCTCCTGAGTTGGTCAATGAGCTAAAAGCTATCTTTGAAACTCATGCGGCCGTGGAATGCTATGAAGCATCGAAACACTTCTTCAGTTGCATGATGGAAGAAGGCAACTCCATTAGTGAGCACATGCTCGCCATGACCGGGCATGCGAAGAAACTCAGTGACTTGGGAATAGTGATTCCTAACAGACTGGGGATTAATCGTGTCCTTCAATCACTGCCACCTAGTTACAAGAACTTTGTGATGAACTACAATATGCAGAACATGAACAAAGAGTTACCTGAACTCTTCACCATGCTGAAATCTGCTGAGATTGAGATAAAGAAAGAGCACCAAGTGTTGATGGTCAACAAGACCACCAGTTTCAAGAAACAGGGCAAGTCTAAAGGCATATTCAAGAAGGGCGGCAATAAAGCTGTCGCGCCTCCTGTGAAACCTAAGACTGGCCCTAAGCCTGATGTTGAATGCTATTACTGCAAGGAGAAGGGACACTGGAAGCGTAATTGTCGTCGTGGTGAACAGACAGATGCCATAGGATGGCTTATACTGGGGCCGAATGGACGCAAGAGGATTCGGGGGAGGGTTTGCGATTAGATGGGAAGAACTTCCGGATGCTTTCCTCAAGAACACAGCCAGATACCGGTATACAAGAAGAGAGACAAGAGGAAGAACTCTTTACTAGATCGCTAGCTTCATTGATCTCAACACGGTTACAAGTTCTGTCGTCTAATTCCTTCTGTAGTCTCGCGCCTGTAAGAGGCAGTACCCCCTCTCCTTATATAGGGGAGAGGGTGGCTTACAGAACAAGAAACCCTAATGGCATCTTTGACTGGACAAACTACTTTACAAAGCTACTTTAATCATGGATGACGCCGGGGTCCTCTTTAATCAGGGAGGCTGACGTCCTCCGGCTTCTTTCTCCGTCACCTCTCTCTTTGGCGCCAGGGCTCTGAATAAAGTTACTTTGCTTAGCTCATCCTTGTCTTCTTGCTCTGAAGAGAATCTTTGACCAGTCCTGCCGACAGGCCCTCCTTTCCGGTATCTTCTTTACCGGGTTCCGGCATACCCCTTTGGGGATACCGGCTTAGCTTTGCTTTCCCAAATTCCTACCAGGCTTCCGGTAAGAACGTTAAACCGGTATCTTGATGGCTCAAACCATCCGGTTTGGCATGCCTTTGGCATACCGGGGGTTATCCCCCCAACATTAGTCCCCGAAGCTGGTATAGCCTGGAGGATTCTATCCTACAGACCATGCCAGGTTTTCATCTTTTTAAGATACCGGTTTAATCACTCATGCCTTGAGCTTGGTTCCGGCACCTTTACCCTTGTTCTTTTTCTTCTCTTTGCAAGGCACGTTCCGGCATCTCTCTTTCCCGATATCACGTGTCTTTACTCCTCCCTCGGCGAAGTCGAGAATATTTTGGGCCCCGCGCCTGTCAGTGACATGCGCACTGTTAACTGCCACGCCAGTGTCAGTTGTCCTTTCGCTTCGGCTCCCGCGCGCTCATTAAATGCACCGCTGCGGATCCCACTAGCCGTTTTGGATCCCGTGTGTGCCTCCGTGTGGCGTCCCCTTTTCTCGCGTGTACCTCTTCGCCACGTGGCGGCCCAAGGCGCGAACCGTCACGGGCCGCGAGGCGAACCGCCGCGGCCCAGCGGTTTTCTGCCCACCTTCTCTCTCCTTTATAAGCACAACCGCCCCTTCTTCTTCATCTTCTTCGCATTCCCCATTCTTCGCGCACAGTGCTCCTTGCCTTTGCGCTTCCGCCGCTCTCCGTCCGCCGTCGCTCGCTCAAGCTCCGGCGCCCGGTGAACTTACGCCGTGCTTCCGCCGGACCTTGCTGTGCGGGAATCTCCAGCAGCACCTTCACCGTGCCCGCTGCATTCGCGCTTCTTCGCGAGCTTCTCCGCCTCGCCGTCGACGGTGCTCGCCGGCGACCGCAGGTCCGCTCCACCAACGGCAAACGCTTCCCTCAGCGACCGCGGCGCTCAAGGTTGGTACCAATTTCGTTTTGCTCGCCATCTGCTTGCTTTTCAGATCTTGGCCCTACGGTGTTCTTATTTCCTCTTTTTTCTTTGGTTTTCTTCTTACTCGTAGATCTTCACGCGGGGTTCAAGTGTGGGATTCCTGTTTTTCTGCCTAGCCATCCAATGTCTGACGAGGAGTCTTCCTCCGCATCTTCCTCTTCTCTTTCTGTTAAGCGCCGTAGACAATCTCCCGGCGAATCCACGGCTTCAGATCCGATGGAGACTGATTCCGGCAACCAGCAGGAATCCGGTAGCCTCCAAGAGTCCGGCGGCCATTTAGAATCCGGTAGCTTTAGCCAAGCTTCCGGTAGCCGAGAAGCGAGTAGCTCTGGCCAAGCCTCTAGTAGCTCCAGCCAATCTTCCGGCGAGGAGCCTTCCCCAATCACCCGCGGAGCCTGGATGGGCTTCAATGTTACTGAGTTTGAGATCGACTGGTTATACCGGTCCCGCCGGATTCCGGAAGGAGTTACCTGCCGGATTCCTGGTGACGAAATCAAACCGGACCCCGAAGCCGGTGAATATGTTGTTTTTCTCGCTCACTTTGAGCGCGGCTTCGGCCTTCCTGCCTCCCCTTTTTTCCGGGAGTTTTTAGATTTCTATGAACTCCAACCTCACCACCTTCCTGGCAACGCCATCTTCTATCTTTCTTGCTATGCCACCTTCATGGAGGCCTATATCGGCATTCGTCCCACTCGTGAGACGTTTGCCCGCTTCTTCAATTTGCGGATTAATTCCGTCCAGGGCAAAGAAATCCCTAAGCCCAAGCCGCCCGTGGAGTGCGGATCTTGTATCGTTGGCTCCCGCCAAGGGAGCACTTTTCTTAAGTTTACCGGCCTCGAGTCCTGCCGCGCCTGGCAAGGAACTTTTTTCTATGTGAAGAACAGCGGCCGCGCCAATCTTATCGACCTTCCTCCATACCAAGAGGGGCCCCCTAGCAGAACCAATTGGAGCTACAACCCGAAGACGGATCACGCCGAAACCAACCGGGTAGTACGCTTCTTGGCTTCTTTGAAGAAGGAGACCAACATCTGCTCTGATGATATCATCCGCACCTTTATTTCACGCCGGGTGCTTCCTCTGAAGCGCCGTGCGCATAGGATGAGCGAGATGTATGGCCCTGGCGATCCTACCAAGATCACAGGCCGTCCCCTTAGCAAGAAGGATGTTGTTCGCAAGGATAAGCAGATTTGCCAAACTGCTATGCCATTTGCTTGGGAATGGGGCCTCCTTCCCCTCAGCTCTACTAACCCTCCGACTCAAGAAGTAAGAGATTACGCAATTAGGGTTGTTTTTTTTTGCCGGTAACTTTCTGCTTTTGTTAACCTTCCTTTTTATCTTGTTTCAGGCCAAGGACCGCTTCCCCCTCATCCAAGCAGAGCGGCGAGGAACTTGCCGGAAGCGCGCCCTTGACTCCTTCGACCCAGACCCCTACATCTTTTGGAAGGATCTGAAGATGGGCAAGACTTCGGCAGCGCGCCTTGGCCGGGACCCGCCGGAGCCAACCGGGACCTCCGATGACCTGACCGTGCTCGAGGTACCTTCTTTCCCGGTTTCCTGTACTTTACAGCTATTGCTTTCTTGCGAATTGCTTCTTAGCCATATTCAACTTATAGATCCACGAGCGCGTGCCGCCCCTGCGCGCCGAGGCCGGTTCTGAATTTGTGGACAAATTCATGGCCCAGGGCCAGAAGAACAAGCAGCCGGCATCTAATGCCGGCCCCAGCCATGCTCCTCCCTCCAAGCGCTTCCGGACCGAGCCCGTGGGGGAGAAGGAAGTGGGCGTGCGCCGCTACGGGCGCAAGGCGATGCCAACTGCTTCCGGGTAAGTTTCTTATTCTCTTGCTTGCCTCTTTTTTGCCAAGTTCTTTTTCCGGTTGCTTTTTCTCAACCATTTGTCTTTTCTTTTTCTCAGCCCCGCGCTCAAGCTTGGCCCAAGGCCATCGGGCTCTGAGGGATCCGCAAGGACCTCAACCCCTCCTCCTCGCTCAAGCCCGGCACCATCTGGTGCCGGCAACACCTCTGCCTCCCTTTCGGGGGGCACAACAAATTCGGGGCGTGCGGCCCCTTCATCGTCAGATCACCGCACGGAGGAGGATTTTTCCTTTCTCCCTGAACACCAGGACACCGGCGCCAGCAACATCGGCGCCGGAGAAGAAGAAGCTGCCGGGCGGGCGGAGCCTCAGGCTCCACCCGTCCTTGAAAAGACTACAACTTCCGCGCCGGAATCTTCCGCGCCGGAAGGCCCCGAATCGGGTGACGCGCCCAGCGCTCCCCCTTCTCCACGAACCATCCTCATGCCACCGCCAAACGCTCCTCGCGCCAAGCCCTCCAAGGCTGCTCCATCTGCGCCGCCGCCCAAGACCTCCGGGGCCGCCCCTTCCGCGCCGCCGCCCAAGACTTCCAAGCTCATTAAGGGGAAGGCGACGGCCTCCAGCACCCTTTCCGTCGGCCAGCAGCCTCTGGTGCTGCACGTCTCCAAGGCCGCCAGAGATACCGCCACGAAGGCCACCGGTCTTCTTGGCCGTATCACTGAGTTCCAACGCCAAGGCCGGGACCTGGGGCATCTCCTGCCCTACGCCGAAAAGTGGAACGCCGCGGACATGACTCCGGCGACCCGCGGCCTGGGCAAGGACAGGCAGCCGGCACCTGACCCTGTCGGGGACCGGTCTTCCGAGGAGCACTTCATGCGGCTCCGCAACGCCGTGAAGGAGCTCGACAGCGCGTGGTACGATGCCACGAACAATCTGATGGTACGTTTTACTAACTTTTCTCAATCTTTACCGGTTTCTTCGTTTTCGGCTTTGTCCTATCTTTTCTTTAGTTTCATGCCGGTTTCTCTCTTGTCTATCTTCCCAGTCCCCGAGTTTTGTGATGAGAGCGCAGCTCTCAGCGCAAAACTCAACTTAAAAACTTAGCGTGAAACCGGCACTGCCAGTCCCCGAGTTTCGGGTTAAACACCTTCTTCTTAGCGCACAACTTACCTTAGAAACGCGCAAAACCGGCATCGCCGATCCCCGAGTTTCGGGTTAAGAACTTTGTTCTTAGCGCAAAACTTATCTTAAAAACGCGCAAAACCGGCACTGCCAGTCCCCGAGTTTCGGGTTAAGAACTTTGTTCTTAGCGCAAAACTTATCTTAAAAACGCGCAAAACCGGCACTGCCAGTCCCCGAGTTTCGGGTTAAGAACTTTGTTCTTAGTGCAAAACTTAACTCATTTCTTCTTTTTCTTGAACAGCTCACGGCTGACGCTCGGAAGGCCCTCTTCGAGGAGCTTCTATGGGAGCATCGGGAGCTCGCTGAGGCACACGATAAGTGCCAAGGTAACTTTGTACGACCGGCATCTTTTTACCGGAAACCTTTTTTCCTTCTGACATTTACAATTTCTGTTTAACAGTGATCCCGGAAGCTTCCATCGATGCTCTCAAGGAGCAGCTCGCCGTCGCCCAACGTACGATTTTCTCCTTTCTCCTTTGAACTTGATTTCTTTTCCATTTTTACTAGCATAACCTTGTTAACATCTTCCTTTCCGGTTGCAGGGGAGAAGGACCAGCTCATCCGGCAGCACCAGGAGGAGCTGAACGCCCACAAGGCCAGCTACCAGGAGCTCAAGTCCCAGCTCATTCAGCTGGGGCTTGACCATGCCAAGGCCCTCAAAGCCGCTGAAGCTGACGCAGCGGCCAAGATGGACGAGGCTCTGGAGGACGCCAGCAACGCCACAGTGGTGCTGCGAGCTGAGCTGGAGGAGCTGGCCAAGGCCCGGAAGGGTGCTGAGGAGAAGGCCGCGCGGCTGGAGGAGGAGCATAAGGAATGCAATCAGTTGATCCTGCAAACCGACACACTTGCCTACCGTGAGTTCTTTTCTTTTACATACTCTGACTACCGCATACGAGCCTTTTTTCCTCCGCTCCCATTTTCTTTTCGGTTTCTTTTTCTTCCGGATTCTTTTCTTTCCGGTCTCTTTTTCTTCCGGATTCTTTTTCTTAACCTTTTTCTTTCTTCGCACAGGCCTCTTTCCGGACTCGCAGAAGTACGCTGTCAAGAAGGTTGACGCGCGCCGCAAGGACCAAGGCCGAGCGGATCTTACCGTGCCATGGACGCCCAACGACCATCTGGTCGCGCTTAACGCGCGGGTGTCCCACATGCGCGCCATAGACCGCAATCTATCGGACATCCCTGATGTAGCTACCCAGCTCTTCAGGACTTTATGGCCTGGCGAGGAGGTGCCGGATACCTTCTCCCTCATCAGCGACCGTCTCAAGGGCGCCGGTAGGAGGATCCGCGAGTGGCAGTGCTCTGCTGCTCGCGCTGGAGCGGACTCCGCCCTCCGCGTCGCTTGCTCCTGGTACCCGGAGCTGAACCTGGACGCCCTTACCGGCGTGCGCGAAGGCGCAGAAACCGATCTGGACCCGATCCTCACCGCTAAGCGGCAGGATCGCGCGTACCACATTGCGGAGTACGCCGACATGCGCACCTTCATCCCTCCCCCTCCTGACGTCAAAGATTATCTTGATGAGGAGGAGGATGAAGCCGAGGAAGAGCTCCTGGACGACGCTGATGCTGGCGATGCTCCTCCGGAAGCTCCTGCTGCCTGATGATCTTCCACTGAAAGTCTGCCTTTGATATATCTGTTGGTCCTGTTTACCTTAAAACAATGCTTGTTAAATTCTGCCCCGGTATGCCGGGGCTTATGATGTAAAACTTTAAGTCTGCTTTTGGTTGTGGCACAACATTTTATGCCGGTAAGTTATACCGGTAGCTAATTATCTTAAGTTTGCTTTAGCACATTTGCTTTTGGTTCTGATTTTATCTTGCACTGCAAAGATTTCCAAATTGTTTCCGCATCCAACTTGATGCACACTTGGTTCTTTTGCCTTGGCTCTGCCTGCCTTCTCTGGGCGTTCTTTGGCGTATGAGCACAAGGTTCTTTCACCAAACAAGCATCTTCTTGAACTTAGAAATAACTTTGAAATTTTGCAAAAAACCGGTTTAACCAGGGTTAGTTAAATTTTCCGGATTGTTCTTTCCTGCTCTCCCTTTTCGCAGTTCATGTGCTTATCCCCTACCGGTTTATCTTGCTTGCCATGAAGCCGGTTTGCGGACAGCAGCAGAGTCGAAGACTCCGGTAGGATTTAGCACACTACTAAACCGGAAAGAAAAAACATTCAATAAGCAACCGGTAAACTGAAAAAATAAACAAGTTACATGCAACCTTATTGGGGTAGTCCCCGAGATTTATTCAAGGTTCCGGCATCTTTTATTCATAGCATATAAGGTACAAAAAAGGAACTTCTTACACACAACTTCAAGAGTAGAAAGGACGCAACAGAGCTACGTTCCATGGACGCTTGCTCTCTTCTCCGGACCTGTCCGCCTTTCCTTTTTTCCATTCCTGTGCATCGATCAAGTAGTATGCATCATTGTGAAGCACCTTGCTTACAATGAAGGGACCTTCCCATGGTGGCAAAAGCTTATGCCGGCCTTCAGTGCGCTGCACTAGGCGAAGCACGAGATCTCCTTCCCGGAAAACTCTCGGGTTAACTTTCCGGTTATGATATCGTCTGAGGTTTTGCTGGTAAACGGCTGTTCTTGCCAAAGCTAGCTCTCTTGCTTCTTCTAGCAAGTCCACATCATTTTCTCTGGCCTCTTTGACCTCTTGCTCAGTATAGAGCTGTACTCTTGGTGAATCATGAATGATATCGGTTGGTATGACCGCTTCTGCTCCATAAACCATAAAAAATGGAGTGTATCCGGTAGACCGGTTTGGAGTTGTTCTTATACTCCACAGTACTGATGGTAGCTCATCGAGCCAACATCCGTGACTTTTCCACCGCATCAATGAGTCTAGGCTTGATACCGGAAAGTACCAAAGCATTCATTCTTTCCACTTGGCCATTGCCTTGTGGGTGTGCCACTGAGCACAAATCCAACCGGATGTTCTTGTCCTCACAGAACCTTTTGAACTCACCTTGAGCAAAGTTGGTTCCATTGTCGTTGATGATGTGCGGGTATCCATACCGCAAAATGACATCTTTTAAGAACTTCACCGCTGTGTGCCCATCACATTTTGCGATAGGTTTCACTTCTAGCCACTTGGTGAATTTATCCACCATAACCAAGATGTGGGTCATGCTGCTTCTTGCAGTTTTGAATGGGCCAACCATGTCAAGGCACCAAACGGCGAACGGCCATGTTAACGGTATTGTCTTTAAACCGGATGCTGGGGTATGATTTTGCTTGGCGTACCTACGCGGCCGTTGCATTTTCTTACCAAATCCTCAGCGTTTTCCAAAGCAGTGGGCCAATAAAACCCATGCCGGAATACTTTTGCTACTAGCGCCCTTGATGAAGCATGATGCCCACATTCTCCTTGGTGAATTTCCTCGAGCATTTCTTTTCCTTCCTCCGGTTCCACACATCTTTGAAGGACACCGGTAACGCTTCTCTTGTACACCTCACCGTTGATGAAGGTGTAAGCTTTGGACCTTCTTTGTATCCTTCTTGACTCATTTTCGTCAGCCGGCAAGGTGCCGTTGATCAGGAATTCCTTAATAGGTTTAACCCATGATGGTGTCTCTCGAACCAAAAACACCGGTGCATCCATCTCCATGCTATCTACCAGCATCATTTCTTCCGGTATGGGTACAGCAGTCCCCGAGCTTGCCGGAGCAGTCCCGAGCTTGCGGAGCAGGTCCCCGAGCTTGCCGGAGCAGTCCCCGGGTTCCCTTCATCGATATCCATGGGCACTACGTGTGATTCCGGTACAAAAATTGATTCCGATTCCGGGCTTGGTTTGATCGATGGTACTCTTAAGTGAGCCAAAGCTATGCCGGGAGGAATTTCCTGCCTAGATGAGCCCAGCTTGGACAAAGCATCCGCGGCTTCATTTTCCGCGCGTGGCACATGGTGAAACTCACAGCCTTCGAAGAATCCGGCAATCTTTTGCACATGAAACCGGTACGAGGCCATGTTGGCATCTTTCGCATCCCAATCTCCGGAACACTGCTGTACTACAAGATCTGAATCTCCATAGCAAATGATCCGGTGCGCACCGATTTCTTTTGCGACCTTAAGCCCATGGATCAAAGCTTCATATTCAGCGACATTATTCGATGCCCTGAAATGCACTTGCAAAACATACCGGAGGTGGTCTCCTTTAGGCGAAGTAAGTACCACACCGGCACCTAAACCCTCTTTGAGCTTGGATCCATCAAAGTGCATTTTCCAGTACTCTATCCTTTGATCTGGCGGTTTATATTGCATCTCCGCCCAATCAACGAGGAAATCAGCCAAAGCCTGTGATTTTATGGCATCTCTTCTTTCATATACCGACACATATGGTGATATCTGGATTGCCCATTTTGCAATCCGGCCGCTGGCGTCTTTGTTGCACATGATGTCGGAAATTGGCGCTTCACTCACCACCTTCATGGGGTGCTCCTCAAAGTAATGCTTGAGTTTGGTGGCGGCCATGTACACGCCATAAGTCATTTTTTGGAAGTGAGGGTAGTTTTGTTTCGAGAGGGAGAGCACCTCGCTCAGGTAGTATACCGGCCTCTGGACGGTTTTTTCCTTCCTCTTCTCTTTCAACCACAATCACTACACTCACAACCCGGTTTGTTGCCGCTATGTATAATAGCATAGGTTCTCTTTCTAGGGGTGAAGCCAGTATAGGTGCTGTGGCTAGCATTGTTTTTAGCTCCTTAAACGCTGCGTGCACTTTGAGGGGTCCAGACGAACGTATCAGATTTTTTCATCAGAGCATAGAGTGGTAGAGCTTTTTCTCCCAATCTGCTTACGAACCGGCTTAGCGATGCCAAGCTTCCAGTAAACTTTTGCACATCTTTTAACTCTCGAGGGACAGCCATTCTTTCTATTGCCCGGATCTTTACCGGATTAACTTCTATGCCCCGGCTTGATACCAGGAAACCGAGCAGCTTGCCGGCAGGGACACCGAAGGTGCATTTTGCCGGATTAAGTTTCATCCGGAACCGTCTTAGGTTATCGAATGTTTGCCGGATGTCATCGATTAAGGTGTTCTTTACCTTAGTTTTTATCACGATGTCATCCACATAGACCTGCACATTCTTTCCGATTTGATCAAACAAGCATTTTTGCATACAAATACCGGTACGTTGCACCAGCGTTGCGCAAACCAAAAGGCATAGTAACATAGCAATAAGCCCCGTGCGGGGTAATGAACGCAGTTTTTATTTGATCTTCCTTTTTCAAGGGAATCTGGTGGAAACCGGAATATGCATCCAGGAAGGACAGCAACTCACACCCAGCAGTTGAATCAATCACTTGATCGATTCGTGGCAAAGGAAAAGGGTCTCTTGGGCAAGCCTTGTTTAGGTTGGTGTAGTCAATGCACATGCGCCACACCTTCGGAGCTTTTGCCTCCAGGTTCTCATCTTTCTTCTTTTCAACCATTACCGGATTGGCCAGCCACTCTGTGTGCGTGACCTCCACAATGAATCCGGCAACGAGCAGTTTTGTCACCTCTTCTCCTATGATTTTCCTTCTATCTTCAGCGAACCGGCGCAGTGGTTGCCGCACCGGCTTGGCATCTTTCCGGACGTTTAAAGAGTGCTCAGCCAGCTCCCTCGGAACACCCACCAAATTATCAGTTGACCAGGCGAAGATATTCCGATTCTCACGGAGGAAGCTGACGAGCGCGCTTTCCTATGCTTGATCGAGTCCGGCACCGATGCGAACGGTGCGCTCTGGGTAAGCCGGATCCAGCACAATGTCCTTTGTCTCATTTGTCGGCTTGAATGCCGGTGAGCCCAAGTTTCCACTCATTGCCGCTAAGCTCAACTGTGAGGACTAAGCCAGCGCAACAGCTGTTTGCATCCTTTTCTTTTCCTCCGCGATCACCAGCGATTCCGCTAGGTTTGATCCGGCAGATGCAGTTTCCAGTGAGACTTTATAGTTTCCCACCACAGTCAACGGTCCACGAGGTGCCGGCATCTTCATCTTGAGGTAAGCCGTATGAGTTGTGGCCATGAAGGCTGCCAATGCCGGTCTCCCCAGCAATGCATGGTAGGGACTATCTAGATCCACCACCTCGAACTCAATATTTTCAACCCGGCAATTGTCACGGCCTCCAAATGCTACGTCCACCCGAACCTTTCCTATCGGGGCGCAGGACAAGCCCGGAACGATTCCGTGAAACGTTGTGCGTGTTGGCTGAAGCATGTTTTCTGTTATGCCCAGCGTATGCATGGTATGCTTGTACATGATGTTTATCTTTGCTGCCGTTATCTATCAGCACCTTGCTGAATTTTACTCGAGTTTGTGGCCCTTTCATGATTGGATCCACAACAAGAGCATATCCACCCGGATTCGGCATGATTTTGGGGTGATCCTTAATCGACCAGGCAATTTCCTGGTTGGACCACTGCATGTATTTGGGAACTGCCGGCATCACGGCGTTCACTTCCATGGAGCGGCGATGCATACTTTGGCCTGTCTGTCGGCTCAGTGACAAAAACGACACAGCACATATGCGGGTCTTCGTAAACATTCCGGCCTAAAGGTGCCGGTGGAGGTGGTTGGTTATCGTTTTGCTCCACCCGGTTAACTTGCTGGTACTGCTGCCGGTTTGGCTGCACCGGTAAGGCGTTTGCCGGTAGCGGTGGTGGTGGCGGTAGCTGTTGCTGCCGCGGCATGTCTTGTGGCGGTTGTGCATCTTTTACCGCTCCCTTTTGCATCAAGTACTTGGTCCAGGTACAATCCTTCGTCAAGTGGTTTGACGGGTGTGCCGGATTCGGTGTGTGCCACCGGCATGGTTGATCCATGGCAGCTTCCATGGTGTATTTTGCGGGTTCTTGCCAGTTTCTTTTCTGGACCCAAGGTTTCTTTTCCACCCATTGTTTCTTAGGACCCGCCCACGGCTGCGATCCGGTTCTTTGCCTCGATCGCCGCTGGCCTCAGAGTTTTCCTGCACAGCAGCAACTTGCTGCGGACCGTACCTTCGATCCGGAAAATCTTCTCTTCTTTTGTTATTCCGGTTATCCCGGTGTTGCTCTTGGCGTAGCTATTCCGGTTCAGGTTGCACTGCCGGCTGCGTTGGGTCTCCCAACGCATAGCTATCCGCCACACGTATCATCTCTACCAACGTTGTCGGCATGTTCCGCTGCAGCTTTTGCCACAACGGCGAACCTCTTCTGCACCCACTGCTAAACCAAGCAATTGCCTGTGCTTCGATTACCCCTTCACAGGAGTTCCTTGTGGTGTTCCACCGGGCCAGATAATCCCGGTCTGTTTCGTTCGGGCGCTGTACGCACAGAGCAAGTTGCTGCGGCCTGTTTGGCCTCTGATAGGTGCTGCTGAAATTGCTCACAAAAGCTTCCTCAAAATCCAGCCAGCCATTTATGCTTCCTGCCGGCAAGTTGTTTAGCCAGATTCTTGCCGGTCCAACCAAAAACGATGGTATGATTCTCACGCGCCCAGCGTCTGTTTCCTCCTCCTGCTACGGTTCCTCCACCGCCTGCGACATATACCGCGGTCACGTAATCCGCGAGCCAATCTTCCGGCTTCGTAGTGCCGTCGTATGT
Source organism: Lolium perenne (assembly GCF_019359855.2). Classification (NCBI taxonomy): domain Eukaryota; kingdom Viridiplantae; phylum Streptophyta; class Magnoliopsida; order Poales; family Poaceae; genus Lolium; species Lolium perenne. The sequence continues at coordinate 24,906,576 of NC_067247.2, read as the reverse complement.
TTTTGTGTCACGGGGCAACGTAAAGTTGCGAACTGGTGGTTTTTCTCTCATGATCCTTGGGCCAAAGCACTTTGGGCCTGGAGGACCTTCCTCCTCGATCATTTCTGACAAGTACACTCTATCCAGACGGTGCCTCGCATCCCGTTCCGGTAAGTATCTCTCTCCCAAGCGTTCTCCCAATGTGTTCCGGTATGCTGCCGGTCTTGCAGAATCAGCTTCATCATAACATTCCGGTACCGCGGCCCTTGCCTGCCGGTACCTCGGGGGATCTATTTCCTCCTCATCGTACGCTGCCCTTGCAGCTCGATAATTTTGCCCGGTCTCATATCTACCGGCATGATTGTTTCTGGCATAGCCTCCTCTGGCGTAGCCTCGCTCTGCCCCTTGGCTTTTTCTACCGGCATCATGTTGCCCGGCTTGTTACTTTCCGGCAAGAACCGGATCGTACACAGTCATCTGCTGCGCATTCACTTCTTTTTCTCTTCTTCGGTCCGGATGGGGGGACGAAGCCTGCCCATGGGACTTGCTACCGGCATTCTTTGTTGAACGCGCGGATTTTGAGGCCGCTGCCTTGTTCAGCTTAGCCAGCTGCTCAGCGTTCTGCTGCTCAATAGTTTCCAGCAGCTCTCTAACACGCTCTTGCTGTTTTGCCAAAGCATCTCCGGAAAGCGACTCGCATAGCTCTACTGCAGCCTTAGCAGCTTTTATCGTTTTATCCGGGCTACTGTACTTAGGTTTCTCCACGATGCTAACAGATGCAGAGGCGCTCTTGCCGGTAAGAATCTCTTTGCGCAAATCTTGATCTAGGTTGCGAGCTTTTAGCCGGTTTTCCGGCATTCTTGCAGCATGCGCGCTAACAGAAGCAAAGCCATGGGCAGCGTTGTACTCACGTAGGGTAAGGTTCAGCTCGCGCTGCGCCCGGAGGACGTCCTTGCCGCTCTCGAGCACCTTCTGGCGCTGCGCCTCCAGCTCCGCCTGAGCCGCTGCCGGATCGACGTTCTGCGCGATGGGGGTGGCGAGGACGTTCATCGCTGCTTGGAGCGGCATTTCCGGTGGCGCGGATGATGCTCCCGCTGCGCCTGCGTCGCGCTCCAGCGGTGGCTTAGCCGCACGGGTCGAAACCGCGCGACCAACACCTTCTCCCACAGCTTCTTTTCCTGCACCAGCCACACCGGTCATCATTACCTCGACGCTGCCGGCGGCGCGGCCAGCACAGAGCCATCTTGGTGGGTCTGGTGCCACCAGCACCGGCGAGAGGCGCTGGCGCACAGGGACGGTGCCGAAGTAGACGCGGTGGCTGCCGAACTCGATGACGCGGCCGTTCTTGGGGAAGACGCCGCCGTTGGCGAAGCAGCCCGCGTTGTCGTTGATGAAGTCCATGGCGTAGATGCGCTGCACCAGCGCGGACACCGTACGTTCGCCGGCGATCTCGAGGATGCCCGCCCGAATGTGAACTCCATCAAGCGCCACTTCATGCCCCACGGTGGGCGCCAACTGTCGTCGTGGTGAACAGACAGATGCCATAGGATGGCTTATACTGGGGCCGAATGGACGCAAGAGGATTCGGGGGAGGGTTTGCGATTAGATGGGAAGAACTTCCGGATGCTTTCCTCAAGAACACAGCCAGAGACCGGTATACAAGAAGAGAGACAAGAGGAAGAACTCTTTACTAGATCGCTAGCTTCATTGATCTCAACACGGTTACAAGTTCTGTCGTCTAATTCCTTCTGTAGTCTCGCGCCTGTAAGAGGCAGTATCCCCTCTCCTTATATAGGGGAGAGGGTGGCTTACAGAACAAGAAACCCTAATGGCATCTTTGACTGGACAAACTACTTTACAAAGCTACTTTAATCATGGATGACGCCGGGGTCCTCTTTAATCAGGGAGGCTGACGTCCTCCGGCTTCTTTCTCCGTCACCTCTCTCTTTGGCGCCAGGGCTCTGAATAAAGTTACTTTGCTTAGCTCATCCTTGTCTTCTTGCTCTGAAGAGAATCTTTGACCAGTCCTGCCGACAGGCCCTCCTTTCCGGTATCTTCTTTACCGGGTTCCGGCATACCCCTTTGGGGATACCGGCTTAGCTTTGCTTTCCCAAATTCCTACCAGGCTTCCGGTAAGAACGTTAAACCGGTATCTTGATGGCTCAAACCATCCGGTTTGGCATGCCTTTGGCATACCGGGGGTTATCCCCCCAACAGCAATTGCTCCAAGTATTTGGCTGATCTGAAGAGCGGCCTTGTCAAGAAGAAGAAAGGTATATCTGATATACATGTTATATATGTTTACCTTACTGGTTCTCGTACTAGTACCTGGGTATTTGATACTGGTTCGGTTGCTCATATTTGTAACTCGAAACAGGAACTACGGAATAAACGAAGACTATCGAGGGATGAAGTGACGATGCGCGTTGGAAATGGATCCAAGGTCGATGTGATCGTTGTCGGAACGCTCCCACTACATCTACCTTCGGGATTAGTTTTAAACCTCAATAATTGTTATTTTGTGCCTGCGTTGAGCATGAACATTATATCTGGATCTTGTTTAATGCAAGACGGTTATTCATTCAAGTCTGAGAATAATGGTTGTTCTATTTTTATGAATAATATCTTTTATGGTCACACACCTGAGAAGAATGGTTTATTTCTATTAAATCTCGATAGTAGTGATACACATGTTCATAACATTGATGCTAAGCGAATTAAATTGAATGATAATTCTACTTATATGTGGCACTGTCGTCTTGGTCATATTGGAGTGAAACGCATGAAGAAACTCCATTCCGATGTATTACTTGAACCACTTGACTTTGAGTTACTTGATAGATGCGAAGCATGTCTAATGGGAAAAATGACTAAGACTCCATTCTCTGGTATTATGGAGCGAGCTACAGACTTATTGGAAATCATTCATACTGATGTGTGCGGACCAATGAGAGTAGCCTCGCGCGGTGGTTATCGTTATGTTCTAACCTTCACAGATGATCTGAGTAGATATGGGTATATCTATTTCATGAAACATAAATCCGAAACTTTCGAGAAGTTTAAGGAATTCCAAAGTGAAGTAGAAAATCAATGTAACAAGAAGATTAAATTTCTGCGATCTGATCGCGGAGGCGAATATATGAGTTATGAGTTTAGCATGCATTTAAAGAAATGCGGAATACTTTCACAATTGACACCGCCGGGAACACCACAACGAAATGGCGTGTCCGAACGTCGTAATCGAACTCTCTTAGATATGGTTCGTTCTATGATGTCTCTTACTGATTTGCCGTTATCATTTTGGAGTTATGCATTAGAGACAGCTGCATTCACTTTAAATAACCATCTAAATCCGTTGAAACGACACCGTATGAATTATGGTTTAATAAGAAACCTAAGCTGTCGTTCCTTAAAGTTTGGGGTTGCGAAGCCTATGTAAAAAAGTTACAACCGGACAAGCTAGAACCCAAAGCGGAGAAATGCGTCTTCATAGGATACCCTAAGGAAACTATAGGGTATACTTTCTATCACAGATCCGAAGGCAAAATCTTTGTTGCTAAGAACGGAACCTTTCTTGAGAAAGAATTTCTCACTAAAGAAGTGACTGGAAGAAAAGTAGAACTCGATGAGGTTACTGAACCTTCTCTCGTTGATCAGAGTAGCGCAGTACCGGAAGATGTTCCTGTGCCGCCTGCACCGGTGACAGAGGAAGCTAATGATAATGATCATGAAACTTCAAACGAGATAGCTACTGAACCTCGCAGATCGACAAGGGAACGTACCACTCCTGATTGGTTTGATCCTTGTCTAAATGTCATGATTGTGGACAACAATGATGAAGACCCTGCGACGTATGAAGAAGCGATGATGAGCCCAGATTCCAACAAATGGCAAGAAGCCATGAAATCCGAAATGGGATCCATGTATGATAACAAAGTGTGGACTTTGGTAGACTTACCTGATAGCCGCAAGGCTGTCGAGAATAAATGGATCTTCAAAAGAAAAACAGATGCTGATGGTAATATTACTGTCTATAAAGCTCGACTTGTCGCAAAGGGTTTCCGACAAATTCAAGGTGTTGACTACGATGAGACTTTCTCACTTATAGCGAAGCTAAAGTCTGTGAGGATTTTGTTAGCAATAGCTGCATTTTTCGATTATGAGATTTGGCAGATGGATGTCAAAACGGCGTTCCTTAATGGAGACATTGAGGAAGAGTTGTATATGGTACAACCCAAAGGTTTTGTCGATCCTAAAAATGCTGACAAGGTGTGCAAACTTCAGCGTTCAATTTTTGGACTGAAGCAAGCATCCAGAAGTTGGAACCGACGCTTTGATAAGGTGATCAAAGACTTCGGGTTTATACAGTGTCATGGAGAGGCCTGTATTTACAAGAAAGTGAGTGGGAGCTCTGTAGCATTCCTGATATTATATGTAGATGACATATTATTGATTGGGAATGATATAGAACTATTAAGCAGTGTAAAAGGTTATTTGAATAAGTGTTTTTCAATGAAAGACCTTGGTGAAGCATCGTACATTTTAGGCATCAAGATTTATAGAGATAGATCAAGACGCCTAATAGGGCTTTCACAGAGTACATACCTGGACAAGATTCTAAAGAAGTTTAGAATGGACGAAAGTAAGAAAGGGTTCTTACCTATGTTACCAGGTAAGGTCTTGAGTAAAACTCAAGGTCCGGCTACGGCAGAAGAAAGAGAAATGATGAATCAGATCCCCTATGCCTCAGCAGTAGGCTCTATCATGTATGCCATACTATGTACTAGACCGGATATAGCACATGCTGTTAGTTTGACTAGCAGATATCAAAGTGATCCAGGAATGGAACACTGGACAGCGGTCAAGAATATCCTGAAGTACTTGAAAAGAACTAAGGATATGTTTCTTTGTTATGGAGGTGACCAAGAGCTCGTTGTAACCAGTTACACCGATGCAAGTTGGAACACTGATCCTGATGACTCTAAGTCTCAGTCTGGGTACGTGTTTATATTGAATGGTGCTGCAGTAAGCTGGTCAAGCTCGAAGCAGTGCACGGTGGCGAAGTCTTCAACAGAATCAGAATACATAGCGGCTTCAGAGGCTTCATCAGAAGCGGTATGGATGAAGAGGTTGATAGTTGAGCTTGGTGTGGTTCCTAGTGCATTGGACCCACTAGTCATCTATTGTGACAACATGGGTGCCATCGCCAATGCACAAGAACCAAGGTCACACAAGAGGCTGAAGCATATCAAGCCGCGTTATCATTCGATTGGGGGAGAGCGTGGCCCCGCTCGGCCGCCCCGTGCTCCTCCTCTCCGCCGCCGGCCCGGAGCTCTACGGCGCCGCTGACGCCCTCCTGCGCCACGTCGACGCCGTCGCGACGCCCCTGCGTGCGGGATTGGGGGAGAGCGTGGACTAGGGGCATGCGGGGATTGGGGAGTGCGGGGTTTGGACCGTGGGCTGCCTATTTTAACCCCGTCTGACCAAGAGCAATCTCCCCCGCAGTCACCGACAAGCAGGCCCGGACGATGGTGGGGCCCACTTGCAGCCAGAGGCGGGTAGCACATGGCCATTGCATGTTTATCTAGTGGGAGGAGAGGCAACAACGAACGGACCAGATGCGCTGATGAGGTGATCCGACGGCCCAGAAGCGCAGATCGATGTGAAGCCCCCATGGGGGGCAGCTATTATACCTTTAGATTTTTCTGAAGTGGGCTATGTTTGTGAAGCAACTTCTAAAACTCCAAGGTAAGAAAGAACTCGACTTTCATAATTCTCAAGCAGCGGTTAGGAAGGATGTGAAGAAAGGATTTGGAATTTTGCAAAGCCAATTAGCTATTGTAAGAATACGCTATATTTTGGGACCAAGAGATCCTTTGGTACATCACGAACGCTTGATGTGACCATACATAACATGATCATTGATAACGTGCGTAGAAAAGATTTGGACTATGGCTTTCTATGATTTGATGGGCCAAGAGATGTGGCTGCAACAGAGATAATACCACATCACCCACTTTATTGACTCCTATCATGACATTGGGGATGCCGAAGTGCACGATGATCGTCAAAAGGATCTCATTGAGGAGTGGTTGTTATGGTTTGGCCAACAAACCCACTGGTATGTGAGATGAACTCCATGTTGCATGTCATGGACTTTGAGTATATGCGTGTTGACTTGTGTGCTACTTGATGAATTAGTTGTGTAATAATGCATAAACTATTTGTGTGATGTAACAATTCAGCCCTATTTGTGTTTCGAATCATTTAGAGGCGAGTTTTTTTGTCACATATGTTTGCAATGGTGAATATGAGGCAAAATTTGAGCACCTTATTTTACATCATGTGAAATTTTGGATGTGCCCTATTTTACATCATCGTTCCCTATGTTTTCAGAAATTCAATTCGGCTCCTGGGTGCGTATGCTCCCTCTACCAAAAAATCTTATTTCGAAGTGTCAAAAAATTTTGACAAAAAATTCTACATGTACATCTTCATAATATATGTGCGTTCGGCAAATTTCAAGAAAAAATCAACATTTTTTGTGGACTATGTAAAAAAGAGAAATTTTATCTTGTAAAAAGCATTGTTTCTAGCACTGAGTTTTGTCTTTTTTACACACGTCACATGACAAGTCGATTTTTTATAAAACAATTTGTAAGTGTGTAGCACGTGAAGATGTACGTGCAAACTTTTCGTTTCAATTTTTTTGAAATTCAAAATGTGTGTAAGATGCATTTTAAACTAAAGAGAGCATATGCTCCCATATTCCAAAACATCACTCCCGATGTTTTGTGCTCTAAACTTCAATAGTAGTGCCGTGCCCGGAAATTCAATTCGGCTCTCGGGTGCATATGCTCCCTATACCAAAAAATTATATTTCGAGTTGTCGAAAATTTTTGACAAAAAAATCTACATGTAGATCTCCATAATATATGTGCATTCGTCAAGTTTCACGAAAAATCAATATTTTTTGTGGTCTATGTAAAAAAGAGAAAATTTATTGTGTAAAAAGCATTATTTTTAGGACTGAATTTTCTCTTTTTTACACACGTCACATGGAAAGTCCATTTTTTATGAAACAACTTTGTGAGCGCGTAGCACGTGAAGATGTACGTGCGAATTTTTCGTTTCAATTTTTTTAAAATTTGAAATATGTGTAAGATAAAATTCAAAATAGAGGAAGCATATGCTCCCATGTTCCAAAACACCACTCCCGTGCCTTGGAACAGTTTTCATGTGGCCTATTTTATATCATCGGAGATGCTCTTAGAGCGAGTCAGCAACTAAATCAACCACATCCATCAGCAGAGCTTTAACGACCCATTGACTTTGTCGAAACTCTGAGTTCAGGACGATGATGGCGCAAGATCCAATGACACTGGACCGTTGACAAGCTTCGTCCGCAGACAAGCAACTCTGTCTCTTCTGTGGATCTGGACACGTGGTGTCGAAACGCGCGTATCGATCTATGTTTCCAGAGAATATCCTATGTTTCCACCGGCCGGCAGGCGACCTGTCACCAACAGGTTAGCAGCCGTGGTGAACAGCCTCAAGCAAGGACAGAAATCCCTGCGAGTTGGGTGCAGCACGCCTCGCATTGGCATTTTAATTTGACCACACACATCGCAAAAAACGTAAGAATGAAATGGCGTTTTTGTTTTTTAAATTTCTTTGGCCGACATAGCGTCCTGGCACTAATTGGGCTTCTAGAACAGTGCAGGCATGCGTGGATCGCAGATCTCAAATCCAGCTCTAGATTTTCAGCATCGATCCTGGCAAGCAAGAAAATACTACGACACTCCGATACGATAATGTTAATTATCTACTGCGTGCTAGCAGACGCTGCTGGGCGAGGGAGAGGGAGGAAGCATGCCAGCCTAGGACGAGGAAGGTGTCTGGCTGCCTCGTCCATGGCCGCCAGGCCACTTGCTACCCATCACCCACTGTTCCCCCATGTCGCCCACCTGCCTGCCTCCACAGATTGATTTTCTTCCTTCGAAATGCTCCCTCGACAGCTCCCTTTCTTCCCCGTTCAATGTTTATCCAAATTATTACTAGCTAGTGCAATGTGCAGACGTAGTGTAGTCACAACTGCTTCTCTGGATCAACATTGCTTGGTTTATTGATCTATATGACGGGATTGACGGCTAGATTAGTTTCAAATGAACTAAACTGAACCTTATATAGACTCATCGGAGCACATCGTTCCGGGGGAGCAGTTTTGCTAACCGTGTTTAGACTTCAGAACATATGGTTATGATGGCTCTGAAGTCTGAACGAGCGGCGTCACGGTTATGATGGCGCGGCGCTTCTTGTCGGCGGCGATAGTGTCGCATATGCGCGCGAGCGCCGCCGCGTCGCCGTGCTCCCGGGCACTACCGCGTCTCGCTTGGCCCGCTGCCACGCTCTCGCGCCCTGCAAGCTAGGTGGAAAGGAGCTGCACACCACGGCGCCATGTGGCTAGCTAGAATCCAGCTCCCGTGCGTTATGTCGAGTGCGAGCAGCGTGACTCTTGATCGCGCCGTGTCGTTGCCATTCATGTCGACCAGCGGCACCGTGCATCTGGAATGGGCAGACACCGGCGGTGCCCACAAATTAACTCGTTTTGCCGGCGGGAGGCCATGGAGAAGATGAAGCGGCCATGGCCGGGTTGGCGGCTCCGTGGACAGCCCGTGCCCCTGAGATGCAGTCCGCTCTATTGATCGTAGTAGACTCTGTTTGCATCTCAATTGTGATATCCTAGATATATGTTCTATACGTTCCAACGTCTCTGTGTGTACTCTTACCCTAAAAATTATAACATCCTCGTTAGATGCCAGAATATGGGTGGATCTGATCATCTGGCTAATCATTTTCTTCCTGAACAACAATTTGACAAATCAAGCTTGGATACCATGGCCAAGTGTGTGCATAGTACTTCATTTGAACCTGTTTCTCGTGCATACCACTGCGTCAGGTACCCAGATTGCCGGCACAAAAAAGTGCCGGTAAAAGCACCAAAAGTGCCGGCAAAGATTTTTCAAGGCATAAAAAAAAGTGCTGCGTTTATTCTAGTCGAGGTAGGTCTTTGCCGGCATTTTTAGAAAAGTGCCGTTAATTATATTTTAAGGCACTTCCAAAAATGCCGCTAGTTAGTATTGCCGGCACTTTTGAAAGATGCCATGGAATCTTTTTGCTGGCACTTTCCGAAAATGTCATAGAACCTTTTTGCCGGCACTTTTCAAAAAATGTCACGAAATCTTTTTACTGGCACTTTCTAGGGATACCATCTAAACTTTTTGCCGGCACTTTTAAAGGATGCCTGCAATTACTTTTTCAGGCTTTTAATTCTGGTGCCGCTGATTATTTTCTTAGGCATCTTTAAAGTTGCTATACTACCTGCAAACATTCAAGCAATCTACAATCAAGCATACATCACACTCAAGAAGTCAAGCAATGTTTAAAACCAATATTTCCAAGCAATCTAGATTTGAAACCAACATTTTGAAACATTCAAGGATTCACAATCCAGACATCTAACTTACATGACCAAAAGGGTTCATCTCCACATCATGAACAAAATGGTTTGAAACCATTAGATAAAATACACAACAGGGTTGATCTCCTCATCATGAATAACATGGTTCATCTGCCGCCGAGGAAGAAAGTTGTCATGGAGTTTGGGCCCTGCCTCGCTGCGCGGCCAGATGCCTCATCGTGCGGCCAGAGGAAGTTGCGCCAGCTGCGCCATGCATCCGACGCCACAGCCAGGTTCACGTCCCCGACGCCAAGCCCTCTTCCTCGTCGAGCATGAAGTCAGAGCACCGGTGAGCGCGCCCTCCGCCCTCCACCCACCCTCCAGTTCACTGAAAATGTTCCAAGTCCTTCATCCTTTTGATAGTAAATATGAAGATAAAACACCCACATAATAACTGTGCTTGGATCTGCCTCAATGGAGCGTGCAAGAAGTAAAAGAGCCTACAGAATGTATGTTCCGAATTAGAGGTAAGTTGAGTAGCTGAGAACACAATAAATCCAATTCATGTTTGATTGTGTAACTGTAACATGTCCCTAAGCAGTAAGCAATACAATGATCACCTTTAGCCTGTCAGGTTTGTTTACTTTTCCATAATATAAACCAAGTGCAGCCTCTAAGAATAGTTCGACATCGACAGATCCCTATACAATCTTATTCTACACAACAAAAGGTTAAATAAAAACTAATCAAAATATAAGCAGATCAGAGAGCAATGAACTAGTAAAAGATTCAAAGGAAAGTGTCATGTCATTAAATGTGAAAAGAAATGCAAGTGAATAAGACTGGACATCGTCGACAGGAGGTTGAATGTTTTTTGTCAACTGTTGATTAACTGTCCAAAGAATTTCAATTGCCAATCTTTTTTTGTAGGGGGTAGCATGAAAAGGGTGTGATATAAGCAAGCAAGTACTCCCTGTGTTCCCTATTAATTGACTCTGATTTAGTAAAAAGTTGTAATAAATCAGAGTCAGTTAATAGGGAACCGAGGGAGTACAGAATAAGAGCTAATTCAACATTCTACATGGGAACACGAGAAAGTGATGAGCAGCAAACTTCTAAGAGTAAGTTTAGTGTTTGGAACCAGATACTGATATATATGGTAAACTTCTAAAATTTATGGGAGTGTGTTATGATATGGCCCTGGCCGGATTTCAATATGTGCGTGGCATTGGATGAAGGACCTCCAAGTCAGTATGATGTACTATCTAACTCAGAGGATATACCAAAAACGTATTTTTTTGTAAAAACCAATATATTAGGATGCACTACCTATGTTCTTCAACAACCATGTACCTAAGTGGCAACAACACAAAAACTTAGCAGCTTAGAACAGGCAATGAAATACAGAACTGGTGTTTTGTCTTTTTTTCCTACATACTTAGCAGTCCATTAGTTAACATTCACCAAGAAATAATAAGAACAATAAAAGAGCACATCACTCGGCAGTTCATAAACCTTTGAAAGGCTACATAAATATATTTTCTAATTTCTAATGCAAATAATGGCTAGATAACATTTTACATCACTAATACATATATTCAGCAGGGCTTAGTTCAATGCAGCAATCAACTTGTAGTACGATAATCCTGTTGTATATGCTCAACTAAATGTATTGTGAGCTAGCCATGCATAACAGCAAGCTAATATTACCGTATAAAGTACCGCATATAGAAATTTGGAGCACTACTGCCAATAATCAAGGAATTGTGTACTCCTCGAATATCTTCGCCTTGGTGAGGCGTTGGTGGAGCCGATCCACAAAATAATAATACTGGGGCATTTAGCTCAACCTCCGGCCTTCAGATCCAGCACTTGGAGAGCGTCATCCCCACCCTCCCCTGCCACCCAGAACAAACAGAACTTGCGGATAAAAGAAAGAAAAAACATTATCACCAATACGAGATATAATTTCATCAGCGTGCGGACTCAGCTATCATCAGCGTGCCTCTGTCTACATTCCAAAATCTCAAACACAAGGGAACTACATAGAATCGACTAGCCAAGCCCGTAAAGCTACAGTTAAATTTCTTAGCAAACAGCAGAGAGATTGTTCACAAATTCAGATAACTCACTTTACATATACCAAATTAACAAGTTTATGGCATCACTTTTGTAGGTGGACTAATCAGGTGATCTATTATAATATAGTGCTAACTATGCAACAGGAATCTCTCCTCTCAACCATGGAGTAACAATGATCTGCAAAATCCACCAATCCTATACAATGTACTTGCAATAGCGAGCAAAAATTTCAAAAGAACTTTAATCCATGATGTCGGTGATGCTAATAAAGAAGCACGGGCTCAGCGAGTAAAATAGGCCGGACATACTAACCTCAGGCTGCAACTCCACAATATTATCGAAGTCGGCGCCCTGAGCTAGTTCATCGGCGTTCTTCGGCCGGATCCTTCCCGCGACCCTTACTCTGCACACATCTGAGAAACGCACCCTTTATCAATTCCGAAAACGATCTAGAAATTGTAAATGGTAGTAATAAGAACAGTAATGTGCCAGTTATCATGATGTAACTAATTCGCAAAAAAAAAGGTATCATGATATATGTAACTGAAGAACACGGATTGACAGCCTAACGGTAATATATGCAAATATATTCAGGTAACAGCGATTAATTAATAGTATCATCGAGCTGCCACTGATGCGGTGCGCGTCTAACCTATGGCATTCCGGTTACCAGAAAATATCCCCTTTCTAGCAGCAGAACTCTACTGCCGCTTCCAGCATGCCGCAATAAAATTCCCGGAGAAACCCCAAAACAGGAAGAGCGCCCAAGGGCGGGGCGTCATCTGATACATTCGTGGGAGAGGAAGGAGCCGACGTACCAGCGGCGCCGTCGTGGTCGCCGGCGGCGGGGCGCGCTCGGGCGGGGGATGGCGGCCGCCGCGGCGAGACCGACTTGGAGCGCGCGCTGCCGCGTGGCGCCGCGCCGTTCCTGTCGACGGGCCGCACCGACGCCCGCCCGGCGGCGGCGCCGGTCGCCATGGATCCTCGCCGCGGCGGGAGAGGCGGGGACGGTGAGAGCGGGAGAGGAATGGGAGATTGAGGGCGGAGGCAATCTGGGTAGAATGGCACGACCTGGGCGAGGAACAGAGCCAGGTCGGGGAGCACCTTAGCCGTCTCCCACTCCGGCACTGCCACTCGAGGAGCAGGCGGAGGACATCGCCGTCTTCTGCCCGAAGAGGAACACCGAGGAGATCTCCCTTCCCGTCGTCGCCCCCTCCCCCTCCATGGTGGCACCTCGTTGGAGGCAGAGCGGAGGCATAGGTCGTCCTCACACGCAGCAGCGACCGCCGAAGCACGCCGGGATCCGCCGCCCAGCACCCCGTGGACGCCGCAAAAAGATGCCCCGCCGGACGCCGTCGGCCGCGCGGGCTTGTCCCGGCCGCTAGGGTTAGGAGATGGAGTCGCCCCCGTGTGGCCCTGGACGAGAGCGAAGCGGGTTTTTTTTCTTTTTTTTCGTCCGGCTCTTTCTAAAATTACTAAGGTACCCTTCTGGCGGGTGTCATCAATCTCAAAAAAAAAAATTGCGGCACTTTCTATGCCGCTAATCAGGGAAACTTTGGCGGCATCTTTTAAAACTGCCGCAAATGACTAGCGGCGCTCTTAATTGTGCCTGTATTCATCCAAAATTAGGGGCACTTTTCCTAATCGCCGGTAATTAGATCACCATTAGCGGCACTAATCCTAAACTGCCAGCTAAACCTACCATTAACGGCAAATTATAAAAAATGCCTGCAGCAAAGTGCCGGCAATGTGGAGACGTGACGTAGTGTACCCACCAAACCCTTGAATACAGTAGTAATTCAAATACAGAAAACAGTGAAACTTATGAGCTAGTAACAAAAAAAGCAGGAAAGTCAAATTAAAACATTTTTACACTCTAGGGCACTCTATCAAGTTCTATAGATATCTACCAATGGTATGAACATGTACACATGAACCTAAAGGCACAATTATATCCCAAGAAATATTAACTAGAGTAAAGTAATATTTTTGGTTGGTTTGATTTAGAGTAAATTCCCTGGCAAATAAGATTTTCTTAAATATCCCAAACTTAACTAATAAAATAAAACATAATCCATCACAACCAAAATTCCATCTTAGCACTATAAAATTGCAATTCTATTGGAATTGTAGGACAAATGTGTACTTAAATGATACAAGTGTGATTGCACCGTTGTGCTAATTGTACATGAAAAATAGTACTTAATATAGTAAATATAATTATGTATCAATGAAAAAAAAGTTCAATATAAATAAATTTTGGTTTCAGCGAGAACTATGTAACTTCGAAAATAACTTGTTACCCTCTTTGGTTAAAACACTAAAAAAATCTTAACACCAGACTTACCAAACACATAAGCCCCAATGAAGATACTTGTCTTCTTGTGATTGAGTAGGTATCTGAATAGCATCTGCTCTGGAATAATTATCAAGACATAAGCTCAAGTTTTCGGAAATTATGAGCAAATATATGGTAAGGCGAAATAAAAAATAAGAACCATAGGAAACAAGAATTCTAACCAAAATGAAAAATAGAACTTCTCCATGCATGAGAATATAAACAATAGCACACATGAGAATACAAACAATAACGCATGCGCATACAAAAACTAAAACTTAACTTGTTAAATAATAACCGGAGAGGCCCAACACAAGCTTGATCTTAGCTGATATTCTGGTGGACCAGGAGAGTGGGGAATGCGGTCTCTTTTGACCCTCGAGTGTTGGATGTTGTCGTTTTCCGCCGTCCTTGTTTTGACCTAAGACCGTTTATATACACCCTTGGAGATTTTTTTCTCGCAATGGATAAAGCACCACAAAACGTTAAACGTGATTGAAGGTACGGAGACAGAATAGAACAAAGTTTACTCACCATAAGAGAATAAATGCAAGAGAACCGCCGCCGGAATCACCTCCGGTTGCAAATCCACCATCCCCATCGCCTCCTCATTGGTATCCACCATGAAGAGAGGGTAATCTACCGCCTGAACCATGGGGTTATAATAGTAGCTTGATCATATCTCCCCATGTACTTTGACTCTTAAATAATGTATGAACTTCCCAACATGATTGCGGTAGAATACCCTTTTTGATCTTAATTGCGGTAGAATACTTGTATGCATGATGGTGTATCCTTGTTTGTGAGAAGATTTATCCTATGAAATTTAGGTTATGTTATATTTTGAGATATTTGATCCATATTATTTATCTTTTCTAGTTGAATACACGTTATGATTACACCAGCTCGTGGGCCTCTTGGCTTCCTGAACAACGACCATATTAAAGGAAATCCCCAAGAATGGAAGAAAGCTACTGCACATCATCCTGCTCGATCTTGTGCTCTTACTTCAGCTAGTAGGGGAAATTAGGTCACTACCACATTGCCATTAAGAGCAAGGAAGAAAAGGTTTGGCATTGCACGTCCTAGATGGGTAAACCATGAGAGGATTATGTCAAACTCAACGTGGATATAGGTTTCAGTATTGATTTAGGTACATACAGTTCTAGAGCTATTATTCGTGATGAATGAGGCTTCTTCCTAGCAGCGACATGTTGTGGTATTCCCTTTGTAGCATACTAGGAAGTTTTAGCGCGGCGGCACGCCGCGCCCGTGAGGTAATATTAACGATTGCCATATCTACGTGGCAGGATTGAACTCATTCTGAATATAGATTTAGGTCAAGTCGCGTACATATATTCAGTTTTAGTTGATTATGAGTGGATATTTAATTATTTAGAAAATGGTGCATTGTAAGGATGTTACTTGATTAGCTATGGTCGATATAGTAGCTTTGATATGGACTGGAACGTCGATGGTTTGGCATTTTTATAGACTACTATATTTTTTCCGTAGAGAGAGAAGAAATCTATGTTAGTGTTGGAGTAGAGAGGAAAGAACTTATATAGAAGTGGCGATATACATTAGTCAGCTATGCTCGCATTAGTTGGCATAAAAGTTACATAGTGGATGAAGGTAAAGCCATGCTCGCATTAGTTGGCATACAGAGTTAGTAGATGAAGCTAAAGTGTTCGTCCTATTTTACATTGGTTCTGGCTACCGGCGATGGTAAATATTCCTACCGGGTACCGTGGCGAGTGCGGTTGAATAGAGTGATTACTTGTTATAATCTAGATTACTGCTAAGATACATAGTTGATGGCATCCTGAAGCAGCTGATAATCGCCTCCTTCTTCCGCGTGGTGAGGGCGAGCATTGTCCTGACCACGTTCTTGTTCTTGGCTCATGTGGAAGGCGTGGGGAAGCCAAGCAGGACAGATAAAATCCAATCAAGCGATTAAACCCGATGTGAAAGAGTATTTTTAAACGGGATGCTCTCGTAACTTTGTCCCATTTATATTTTTATCAGTAAGCTAATAGTAGTAGTATAGACCGGTTTGCTAGCAGTACTGGTGGGTTGCACTTGCACAGATAGGCTACGTTAGTGAATTTGGTCCACACCTTTTTCTGACAATACCGTCTACCATTTCTTTTCCTTCTGAACCTTCTAGAGGCAGAAGCAACAAAAAGAAGCAATAGGACAAAGCAGAGTGAGGCAAGCGACCCAGGGCAACAGAGTAGCTGCGGCCGCGCCGGAGCTGAAGAGAGAAGCTGTGGCCGGAGCGGAGCAAGAGAAAGTCCGGGCACAGAAGCTGCAAGGGCATGCGGTTTGGTACCTAGCGCCATCAGCTATTCCTTTTTTTCTTCCTTCGCTGGGCACTGGATCTATGGCGGGGGCGCTTGGCGATAACTTGTTCGTTGTCATCGAAGATGGCGGAGGAGAAATAATCGGGGCTGCAAGGAGGGTGGAGATCGGGAGCGTTCTACTGGAGATGCGGTGCTGGCCATGCTGGGCCTTGCCACGGCCACACCATCTCCTGCCCGGCTGCCCTAGCAAAATGGTGCCTTACCTGTGGAAAGGAAGGCGTCGACTGGGTGTGAGTGTCTCTTCCGTACTCTGCTCGAGCAATGCTCAGTCAAAGCGGAGCTCCAAGGATGGAATCAGACCGAGGGCCTGGTAAGCTTCTTCTTGCTGAATATTTTCTCTAAGCCAACATACTGTCCATTCCTCTCTTTAGGGGAAACGAATTTTGGAAAAAGAGAAAATACAGTTTTTTTATGCTGTTCTGCCGTTGCTTTGATATTGAGTTAGTTTCCTATTCAGTTATCTCCACCTTGATGCCCACCTCCAATGAGTCATTGGTAGACCAATAACTGAGAGAAACTGTATACTGATACTAAGTAAATCGATAGAAGCAAATATAGACAATTTGAAGATGTTGCTGTGCCAAGGATTTGGCAGAATATTGGAGACTGGCCAGCAGTAAGAAAAGATACCATCGCATGGAGCTGTAGATTGATGGTGGGTAAACCAATAGAACAAACTTAGGTAATAGAAATAGTCTTCCGCACTGAACAACACAGACAACATAAAAGAAAACACTGAATGTGCTATCCAATGGTTATCTAACTGTTCACCGATTGATGCAAATTCTTGTTAGACTTTGATTTATGTTTGATTCATTAACTGGCTGGATTGTGATCTCAACCCTACCCTTCCATTCTGCATCAACCGAGTAAACAAAAGGCATGGATCATCAACATTAACTGAGAATAAAATCAGTCCATAAGCATACACATATAGCTGCAAAAATTCAAAACTGGAGGACTGCTACATCATATGCGCAGGCCAAAAACTTCGTATGTGTAAAATCCCCTTGTAGCAGCAGGCAGAACATAAATTGTCATCTACATTAGAATAAGATCATAAGAAACTTGATCACTGATTACTCCTAAGTCCCAACATGTTGCGACTTATATTAGCTGCTCCACTTTCAATAAAAGAATGTGACCTGCAACCAGAACATACTCAATTCGATTGCGACTAATATGAGGTACTGCACTTTCAGTAGAAGAATATGATCAGCAAAACAGAAGCAATTGGCCTGCGATTTCTATAAATTAAATCCGCGACACTGCACGTCTGCACCCAAGGATAATAGATCAGTAGGAAGAAAAATGAAGCAGAAGAGCCACAGATAAACTTCCTCGTTTTCGCCTTGGGCCACACAAGAAGATAATGTCCAGCAAAAAGTCCGGAGTCCTATGCATTGAAAACATCTAAGGCAGTGTTTGGTTGCACGGAATTGGGGCTCGGAATTGGAATTGAGGTCCAAAAAGGCCAATTCGGCTGTTTGGTTGCGCTTGGAATTGGGCCGTGGAATTCGGAGGCCAATTCCGAGGTCCAGCCCCGCTAGTGCAATTTTCTGCCCCGCCAATTCAGAGGTCCAGACCTCTGAATTGGCTCGGAATTGGCTCGGGCCACCCACTGCCGCCTGCCGCCTGCCGCCACCCGCAACCGCCCGCCGCCGCTAGGCCACCCGCCGCCGCCCACCGCCGTCGCCCGCCGCCACCCACCACCGCTCGCCGCCGCCGCCCACCGTCGTCGCCGCCGCCACCATCATCGCCGTCGCCGCTGGGCCACCCGCCGCCACCCACCGCCACCCGTCGCGCCGCCGCCACTGCCGCCGCCCACCGCCGTCGCCGCCGCCACCACCACCGCTCGCCGCCGCCGCCACGCCATCGCCGTCACCCGCCGCCACCCACCACCGCCGCCGCTGGGCCACCCGCCGCCGCCACCGCCACCCACCGCCACCCACCGGCGTCGGGCCACCCGCCGCTGCCTGCCAGACGAGCGCCGCCGCCGGCCAGACGAGCGCCGCCGCCAGAGAGCCTCTTCTTCCTCTGCCACCGGCGCGGTCCCGACTACCTCCGCCTCCCCGTCATCCTGCTCAGCTCCGCCGCCTTCCCCTGCGGCCGACAGGAGGCGGCACATCTCCCGGCTCCCCGCGCGCGGCCAGCCGGGGCCCTCGCATCTCCGGCCTCCCCTGCACCAGCTCGCCGGCCGGTGGTCTGCTCCCTTTGCCCCCTTTGGTGGAGAAGAAGAAGTGCTGATTCAAGAAATTTTGCAATTCCACACAATGTGCATCCAAACAAGATTTAGAATTCCATTGATCTTTTGATTCTATAGCTGAATACCACGCGCATCCAAACAACATTTGTGGTATTGAATTGAATTGGTTGATTTGGTTTTCCATTGCCAATTCAATTCAGAGCCCAATTCATTGCAACCAAACACAGCATAATAGCAGTAGATACTGTGGCAAAACTTACATTCAACGTGAGACAAAATTTTATAGCTTTTAGATTTAGAAGAAAAAATATTATTTTCAATGACGACTAAAGCACTTCTAATTATGTTTTTAGTATAAGCTGACCATCAGACCAACCAAACCTGTGCAGAAACACCAGAACAGATAATCCTCAAAACAGTAAGTTGTTTCTTATAAGGTTTTGCTAATGCGTTGAATGTCACCGACCTGAACCTTCTTCTACGTCATACGCCTAGTGGCAACGATACTGAACTGACGATGAAAAGGTACCTATTATGGAAATTTCCTATTGGGATTGTCCTGAGGGTAGCATGCGGGTAGGCTACAGAAATATTGACTTGATAGGAGAACCTTCATCTATAGCTCTATACTAAATTAGAAAGGGAAAAATAAACCTACATTTCTAGATCGATATATCACAACATAGAATTATAATACCCCATTTCACATGTATTTTTTGCTTAAGGAAGACACCACTCTAACAAATACATATAATTCTATATGCCAGTAAAGTGGGAAGTATTGATTTGTACATGACAACGCCGACTAACTAATATCCATTTCAGTGTGTGTGTGGATGTTGTGTTACCTGTGCAACTCTTGCTGTCATTGATCCGATTAGGCCACCATATCGTTAGATAAAAACACAGTTATCAAGGAAACTCCTTCAACTGGCTATGAGAAAAATATTGGCAGGAGCATTCGAGACTGCAGGGCAAAGTAACAAATCTAAATCGATTATGTAGTATTAACCTTCTCTTGCGGTAACAGCAAACAGAAATATTTGCAAGCACATTCTCTTGTTATCAATGCCAGGATGGTCATCTCGGAGTACTCAACAGCACAGAGCACCCAAAACCCGACTCATCGCTATCGTTCATTAGTATGAACCAAACGTTGACAGCAGCCTACCCAGACCCAACCACCTGAGTGGAAGGAGCGATACAACCTTTCCTACTTTCCACAGCTGAAAGCACCAAATATATTGCACATTAGTTGAAAAGAAACACCCAATCTATATATACAAAGCTGAACAAAATTATGCAGACCAACCTGTAACATAGGTCTCGATTGATCAAGTTCATTTGACATTTCAAGGAAACATCACTGGCAGATATTGTCCTCAGTGCTTCCAAAAATCAAGTGCTGAAGCCCATTCTATCGAAACAATATTTGAAAATAGTGTATAAAACATTTTGTCTTGATTCGGGGTTCTCTGCTAACCTACACTCAGCAGCACTTTATCCGAAACAATCTTGAAGCACTAAATGCAACCATTGGGACCGTAGTCTGCTAACTGAAATATGAAAAGAAAAACAAATCAGGACAGATACAATCCACAAATCAGATCGACCAACCATTTATCATTAATCCTTTACCAGATTATTACCATGTCTAATTTCCCGTATCTTAGAAAGATGGAGCAAGTAAATGTTGATCTATTCATAGATGAATGAGATTAGGATAAGTATAGAAGTGTAGCATTATAGTAGTGAAAAGAAGTCTGACATCTGTGAAGTTTAATTACACCAATGGAGATACTCAGATAATAATATATTTGTTTGAAAAAAGGAGGCTACATATTGGTTCCAACAATTCAAGTGGTTTATAACAGGGGGCGAGAGCAAACAAATTGTTTGAATTTTCGAGGGTGTACCTCGCGTCGACATCAATAAAATCAAGCTTGTATAAGTGCTACCGTGTGCTTCCTTACTATTCCAATCTGCCTGCAATCATTGGTTTTAAGAACATGTAGTAATGCAAATAGAGAGTGGCAGTTGCATAATACGGTGAGGAGATCAGAAATAAAAAGATAAAGGGAAAAAGATATAGAGGTTGAAAAGGATACACAGTTAGAGTCAGCAAGAATTCACCTTACCGATTCAGACATTCTTGGAACTACGGAAGGAGGGGATCCCACGGAAGGACGTCTTGCCGATTCCGGCTGCTTGCCTTGCTAGATTCATGGTCTCCAAGCTTTGACATCAAACAAAGCACAAACCACACAGAACAACCTAAGAAATACCCACGAAATTATCAAAGAAGGGTAAAAAGTAGCAAGAACAGCCAACAGTAACTATTGATCAACCTCGAACCACATCGCAAAATCAAATCGCAGCAGCTTGCCTGCAACGTAAAGAGCAAGCGGAACCAATGCACTTACCTCGCCTTGAACGCGCGCCCCGGGCGGGCACGGACGACTACATGGAAGGGGAGAAGGCGACGCAGAAGGGGTCGGCCTTTACACGTGCGCCGTACCGCCGCTTGACCATAGTTGCAGGAAGGCGGAGACGCACTGCCTGCGTATGGATAGAAGGATGGCCTGTCGTATGGCCGTACTGGTCGGACGCGGAGATGGAGTTGGAGAAGCGGCAGCCCCTGGTGGAGCGAAGATCGGCAACGCCCGGTGGAGCGAAGATCGGCAACGCCCGGTGGAGCCAAGAACGGCATGCCGTAGAGCCTTCATCGGCTGCGGCTCGGCCGAGCGGAGAGGTGCCGGCGGCCGGTGAAGCAAACGGCGGCCTGGCATATGGTCTTCGCCGGTGGCGGCTGTAGGCCGGTCCGAAAAAAAAAGGAAGAGGTAAAGATGAGAAAAGAGAGACGTGGGGAAAATGGATAGTTTCTTTCGTTTGGGAGTTGAGGCACCGCTTTGTCCGCCGCTTTGACCAGATCAGATGGAACCGGAAAACCGGGAGTCACCGAAACTATAAAAGGCAACTATCCCATAGAAACCGGAAGCAAATATTAAAGATTGGATTGTTGACCGGAATAGAGCCGGTAACCAAAGATTGTACAGACGAAAATAAAGGGAGGGCCAAAACCAACCAGCATGCATCTACCGCACCAAACGGCAGTGTACAGTAAAAAGGAATTACGTGGCTAAGCATGATTGGAGGAATTAGTGGAGGGAACAGTGCCCAAATCTTTCTCCTTCCAGCAAATGGGTTTAGCTTTTATATAGGTTATAATGCATCAAGTGTTGAGCTTGTGCTCTTCGAGATAACTCCTGCTGACAGGCCAGCTCAGGTGCAACAGAGTAATGGTCAACTCAGATTGTTCCGACATCACCGACGTAAGGAAGAACTATGGAATTCTCTGTACCCTATGGCAACGATTTACGAGGAGTGTATTATGCTTTGTCGAGGTTTTACAAATGTTTTACTCTCTCACTGTCCTAGGAAAGCAAATATGGCTGCATGTATATGTTCTAGCTAGACATTTGGAAGGCCTCCACTCTATTTGTCAAAACTATAATGGCGGACAATGTATCATTGAGCGTGAGCTAATAAATTTCACCATGATGACTTTCACTTAAGAAACTCCTTTAGGTTTACCATTCATCTCTAGGTTTATACGGAGTATATACCACCCAAAGGTCGCCGCCAGTCGTCACGTTGCCTTTAGGCTTACCATTCAGTTGGATAAACTATTTGTTTTGCCGACTAAAGAATTTTAAATTTCCCGTTTTACCCCTGTGGACATCTAAACTGAACCCAGCACCACAACTCGAAGAGAACCGATCCCAAAAAAGAAGAAAAAAAGCTCGAAAAGAACCACGGTCCACGCACGGAGAGAAGCTCCGACCACCGCTCGCACCTACCCAGCGGCGACCACCGCATCCCCCGAGCCCGGCGGAGGATCTCCTCGGTGGCGCGACACCATCCCCGGCGAACCCAGCTCCCATAGGCATGGAGAGCAGAGGCCCAGCCGGCCGCCCGAAACCCTAGCCCGAGCGGTCTGTGACATCGCCGACGCGGCCGCGGTACGACCTCCGCGCCGTCCCCAAGCTCCTCCCCTTGCTTGTCCCCGACGCGCGGCCTCCCCGACAGCAGCGATCTTTTCCCTGAAGCCCGGCCTCCCCGACGGCTCTGCGTGTTCTTGCCCTTGCCGACGCCCCCTCTCCTCCATCGCTGACGGAGACTTCACAGAAGTGGTAAGGATCAAAAGAACTGCAACCTTAGCGGTGACATCTTTTAATGGTATAGACTCAATTTCCCCCAGTTAGTATGGTTTCGATCAGTTCTGAGAGTTCGTATTCAGTTAGTAAATTCACTTATTTGGGAGGCATAATACTAGTTCTTAAGAATTGATGTGCTACTTTATTTTAAGTAGCAAGGACTACACATATGATTGCCAGACTTGTTTATTTGCTGTGGACAGTGGGAGATTGGAACTTGTAAGAAAAATGCGAGTAGCAGCCCCTGTTATTTCTAATGTTTCCATGCATGTGTTTTGATTCTGATTATTAATAGAGCCAACTATATTCCTCGTTATGTACATGACATGCGCTCGTAGTCTCTCCAAACAGGCTCTTAGACTCTTAGTTCAGTTAGGACACATTTCAACCAAGATAGCGTGCTGCTGTACATGACATGCGCTCGTAGTCTCTCCTCATAGTGCCCTGAAGCTATTCTGAAAGATAAACCAAAAGCATCTAGTCTTTCATAACTAGGTTTGATTCATGTTTCTCTTACCCTTTTCTCCATTTGGACTTTTCCTAAGCATCCAGTGGCAGAATGAGGGAGTGCAGTCCATTACTAGTACCTATATATAGGCTAAGTTATGGACTTCATATGCCATCTGTCTTTGCCATGGTTTTTGCCCGCTTTGGGCGCCAATTAGGCATTG
Source organism: Lolium perenne (assembly GCF_019359855.2). Taxonomy (NCBI): domain Eukaryota; kingdom Viridiplantae; phylum Streptophyta; class Magnoliopsida; order Poales; family Poaceae; genus Lolium; species Lolium perenne. Next base: position 24,883,257 of record NC_067247.2, on the reverse strand, counting down.
GACTGTGGGTAAAACGCCTTAGGACACCTTGAAAACCATGGCCTTTGGTTTCGACAAAAATGCATGCTTCATGGCTCATAGTACCTGCCTAAGATTACACCAATTTCTTCAAAAAATGTTAGTTTGTTTTCTAGGGGTTGGATCTGGACCACTTACTTTGAGACACAATCAGACAATCAGGGACGGAGGGAAGGGGGGACGGGCAGGGGCGAGACCCCCCTAACGATCTACTCATCCTGTGTAGCAACCAGCGATTAGCTCTAATTTTCAGCTGACACTGCTATGTTTGCCCCCCCCCCCCCCCCCCATCATTGTGCAAAGCACCTAAAGCAGCCCCAGGGGACCAGTCAGCCAATCCCAGCTGCTAATCACCTAAGTCCACGTTAATCATTACTACTTTATTTGCTCATGTATGGAACAGACATTCAGGCCCAGGCCAACTTAGCACACCATAGAAACTGGAGTAGATCTAGAAGCTCGTTCCGGAGACAGTTTGAGGAATCAGCTCGTTCGCGCAAGATCGGATCAGATTGTCAGTTCCTTTTCTTCTGTGTTGTGCCTGTATTGCCGGCCGCCATGAGGGCTCCAATCAGAAGAAATTTGTTCAAATCGATCAACAATTGAGTACCGAGAATGGCGCTGTCATGCCGGCCGGCCGTCGTGTTAGCATGAGCGACGAAGGAAGGAAGATAGATTGTTCCTAATTTCCTATATCTGAACTTCTGATTTAACCATGTCTTGCACTCCTAGCTATTTTTTTAGCCCATCTTCCAACAGTCAACAATAGATTACTAGATTAGTTTGTCTGTTCTTTAGGGAATCCGGAAATTAATTTAGAAATTTAAGATGCTCACCTTGTGCTTGTCTATTGGAAATATCATGCTGATTTTTCTAGTCAAGAGGGACTCTTCTGAATTGCAACAACAGAACAAGCCTATGTAGAGAGATAACTTCCCTATTGTGTGATAGTCTATATAGAGGAAAATAGCAAACAAGTTTAGTGTTTCATAAGTTATTGATACCTTTTATCTTCGTGTTCGTAATAACAACTTTAATTGAAGACATGGAACTTCATTTATATTGCAGAAAAAAGGCAATATTTGATGATCTAGACCTACTAATATTTACTGTGTTGTGCGGTAAATTTTTCTATGAGTTTGATGCTTCTACTCTTTGCCCCCCCCTTCTGCAATTCCTGGCTCCGTCCCTGGACACAATGTTTGGGTAGGACCTGCGCCCAACCAAACAACAATTGGCAACCAACCAGTCAGACGAAATGTTGATTCTAAAGTACAAAATATGGTATTTGCTCTCTGGGTCTGATTTCTGTGTCTATTCGAACATTGTTAGCTTAGGCGTGAGGTTGAAACTTGTAAGAAATGTGACTAGCACTCATTTTTCTTTTCTCTGATGAGTGAAGATTGGAACTTGGTTTCTCTATATCCAAACATAACCTTTATTTCTGTTTTGCCAATAAAGTATTTATGTATCCATATTTACAGTTTTTTTTATGGGGGATCCATATTTACAGGTTTGTTGCGGCAACTCGTGAGGATCAAGGGTTTGTTGCGGCAGTTGGGGAGCTGATCCAGTTTGTTTCAACTGCTGAAAGTGACCGGAAATCTACTTCTGGCACCGGGATCGAGGCTGCAGCCAAATCAGAGAGACCCTTCGTGCCCGCCTTCAAATCCCGCCATGCGCCGCCCTCGTGAACCTTGCCCTCCATGGTCGGACGGCCTCCCACCTGAGCTTCTCGACATCATCCTCCGCTATCTCACCTGCCTCGCTGACCGTGTCTACTTTGCTGCTGTCTGCCGTGCGTGGCGCTCTGCGGCGCAGGTCCATAAAGGCACACCATGCCAGGTCCCATGTCTCCTTCTCCCGTCCCCTGTTGCACCCTCCTTTTTAAGCCTCCAATCTGGGGCCACCCGCCGCCTATACCTCCCGGAGGGCGTCCGTGCCGCGCGCCTATGCGGCTCCCATGAGGACGGCTGGGTCGCCCTCGCCTTGGACCAGTGGCGAGGGTATGCAGCGTTGAACCTCCGCTCTGGTGCCATGGTTCCTCTCCCTGACAGGCTCAGGATCCCCAGCGAGCACGGCTGGATTGACACCACATGTGAGCACCCTATGGTCATCCGTACTGTCACCTTTTCGGGCACGCCATCGACGGATGGCAGCCTTGCCGCCGCGCACGTCTCCAGCGCTTCCAACATAGCATTCTGGCGGACAGGGATGGACCGATACTGGATTGCATGCAGGCGCAATGTGGATGTGATCGAGGACATCATCTATTACAAGGAAGGTTTCTATGTCCTCTCCAACACAGAGGATATCGTGGTGTACACTCCTAACATCGTCGACGGCGACGACCCTCTGGTGATGTCCAGTACCTCCTACCTGGTGCAGAAGCGTGCTGACTACAAGCCCGATAGTCGCCTGCCCAAGGGTGTCAGCATGTCCCGCTATCTGGTGGAGTCCCGCGGAAAACTGCTAATGATCCTGCGGCACTTCAAGCACAAGCAGCGTCGCGAGTTCAGGATCTTTGAGATGAACCTTGCTGTAGGCGGTGGGGGCTCTGAAGCTTCCTGGGTGGAGCTCCATGCGCTTCCTGGTCGGATGCTCTTACTTGGCCGAGGCTGCTCCAGGGCCTTCGAGGTGTCTCAGTTCGACACGCTCCCAGTGGGTAACATTTATTACCTGAACGATACAAGCTTCAACCTATCCTTGGCATCGAGCAACGGGAGTTGGTATCCCAGAACTAACATGAGCGTGTACGACTTTCACAAACCACGCAACAAGACGAGACGCTATCCGCGTAAATTTACTTCAGAGTGTTCTGTTCCAATCTGGTTTATACCCTGAACCAATATACAGTTTTGGGGCGATCTGGCAAGTATGGCTAGCTAGTACCCTGCATTGTTTTGCACTGTAAAGAAGAAAGTAGATTCGTGTGAACAAATTTATGGCATGCTGGAAACATCAATTGGTTATGGTTTGTGTCAACTGAACATTGTTAGCTTGGGCTCGTTTAGCAACGAATTTTTTGATAATTGTGATTGGTTGTGTGTGATATTTGCAACCGGAATGCTCTTGTTTGACTGGGACAGGTCTGTAGCCTATGAGGAGTCTCGGTCGTGCATATTTGTTGAAACACATGCATCTAGACGCATTTTAGTGTATAGATGTTATATGACATCTAATCTGGGACAGAGAGTAATACTTTTGGGGCCATTGGTTGTTTAAATAATCCATAACTATTTTTGGATTATCCTCCTGGGAAACACAACTGTAACCAACTGTTGGGTCGGGAAGAGTAAAACCCAGTTTACTAAGAGCAAGCCAGCTCTAAGCTGACAGTTTGGGTGCTACGAATTGCATCAGCGTCTTCAGGACGCTCTTGCAGATAAGAAGCAGACACCCGGCCTCCATGTGATGAGCTGATTGAATGCAGTTGTCTTCCATTTAGAAATTCACCTGAACGGTTTGCAAATCATCAGTTCGGCTTCAGCTTCAGTGGGTGATTGAGCTTTTCGACTAGTAGAGATGTGAATTGATCTACCAAGGTCCACTCCTGAACCTTGAATGAGAACTTCTAGTTCCTCGGATAGGACAGGGTAGGTAAGCTGCCATACTTGTTTCTTATTAAGCCAGGTTTTTTTGTTAAACACAATGTTGTTCCTGTTATTCCAAATGCTCCATTGAACAACACAAGAAAGAACGGCAAGTATCTTTTATTACAATAGTGGGAAGTAACTTAGATTAGTAACATATGTCATGTTACTAGTTTAAGTTACTACCTTCATAGTGGGTAGTAATATGTGGTGTCATGTATTGTGTCATTTATTATGTTGTAAACTTATCTTGCTTTGGGATGTGTGATGTTATGGTAACATAGCTAGTTACCACATCCCTCTCTTCTTTCATTTATTGGCATGCCATGTCACCAAAACGCCTTGATATGTGTGATGTTACTAGCTAAATTACTTTCACTATGAATAAAAGCTAAAACAAGTCATTAATAATCACATTAAAAACCTCTAAAAAGGTCAACGCAGAGCAAGCCTAACACAATGCAATCAAAGAACAAATGTAACAGTTACACTCTAGAGGTTTAGGAAACCTCTTTTCCAAAAATTATCTATAATCATAATTTATTTTGAGAGAACAACCATAGAAAAATCCGAACCTTAGGTGGAATCCTGAGCTTCCACATCGCTGGTAGATATGCAGGTTGCACTCACCTACAATTCACAATTGCATACATGGACTTTGAAGAATAAAACCCAATTGGATTCATATCTCTAGGCTAACTTATCAATTTATCATCTTGATCATCTTTCTTTACTATTAAATTATAATAGGTGGCTGCCTGGTGTCACAAATGGACCAACAAATTATATTAAATTGCAATAGGTGACTACCTGGTGTCACAAACGGATCAACAAATTATTTTCATAGGCCCAATGCGCCAAGAACCCTCCGTCCGTTTCGTACATCTAGCGCTTCTCGCTGCTGCCAGATCGTTATGTTACCCAGCTCGAGTAGCTTTTGGCCAAGTTCCATGGGCCAAATAACTACCGATTTAGTGTGTACAAGGAAACTACTTCTACCGATAAATTTTGCATGTCTCGATGAACCCATGTCCACTTCGGGAGCTAATAGAGAAAATGAGATGGAGATACCAACGCTATCTGATTTTCATACGTACTTACGTGGTACATCAAACGGAAGAGCTGTCCGGTCGTACACGACTAACAATTGATGCGATGACGACATAACTACAAGCTTAAATAATTATCGCAGATTTAGACAAAATATGTAAAATAAATATGTCTAAATTTATTAAGCCGGAGATAGATATTATTCAGAAGTCCGCTAGAACGAGAGAAAGCGAAAATGGTCATCATAATTAACTACTGGAAATTGCTTCTTTAGCGAGTGGGCAAAATACTTGGCAAATGCTGTCCGTAAGTCGGCAAAGCCTTTGTTGAGTCTTTGCACTCGGCAAAGAGTACACGACATACATTTTGGCGAGAACAATAATTATTAGTTTTCTAAAATTGTTGGCGCTTCTGAAAGAACATATCTCATTTTATATATAGTTTTGGTGTTGATGACAATGATGATATATGAACATTTCAATATATAAGATTTGTAGGTTATTACATTCTCTAGATGCCCAAAGTGTGAAGAGCGTGCAAGATATCGGAAGAGAAAAGAAAGAAAAGAAGAAAGGAAGAAATGAGAAGAAGAAGAGAAAAAGAAAGAAAAGGAGGGGCCGGAGGCTTGGGCGGTACCGCCGGCCTGGCCACGGCCGGAGGCTCCGGCCTTGGTACCGCCCAAGGTACCGGTTGGCGCGGGGCGCCTCAGCACACTTGCCAGGGGAGTTGGGGCCCCGGCGGTACCACGGCCGGTACCCCGGCCGGAGGCTCCGGCCTCCCCCTTCGGCCTGGCTCCATTTTGGCCACGTGGCCACCCCATCTTGGCCCGAGCTACTCGACTGTGGCCGGTAGTACCGGCCCAACCTGGCCGGTACTACCGCTCAGCCCTCCAACGGCAGTTTTTCTCCAGGGTTATAAATACCCTTCTTCCCTAAGTGGTTTGGCTGCTCACTTCTTCCCCAAAAAGTCATACACCATTGTTGAGCCACCAAGAACACCAAATCCATCGGATCTCCTTCCTCAACCACCCAAATCCCTTGTGCTTTGGAGAATCGAAGGAGAAGACCCCGATCTACATCTTCACCGAAGCAATTTGCATTTCCCCCTCATTTTGTTGAGGGCCCCCTTGCTAGTGTTCCTCTTTGGATCCCTAGTTGATTTGTGTTGATGTATTGTTGTTGATTGTTGTGTTGTAACAGATTTGGGAGCCTCCAATTCGGTTGTGGATGTGTGCCCCAAGAACCTTGTAAAGGCCCGGTTTCCGCCTCGAGGAAATCCCTTAGTGGAAGTGGGCTAGGCCTTCGTGGCGTTGCTCACCGGAGATCTGAGTGAAGCCTTCGTGGCTGTTGGTTTGGCTTTCGTAGCAACCACACTCCTCCAAACGTAGACGTACCTTCTTGCAAAGGAAGGGAACTACGGGAATCATCTCCGTGTCATCGCGTGCTCCACTCTCGGTTACCTCTATCCTATTCTATCTCTTATATTGCTTAGCTATATCTTGCTTAGTTGTTTGCCTTGTCATATAGGTAAATTCACTTAGTTGCATATTGATACGTCTCCGACGTATCGATAATTTCTTATGTTCCATGCCACATTATTGATGATATCTACATGTTTTATGCATACTTTATGTCATATTTATGCGTTTTCCGGAACTAACCTATTGACGAGATGCCGAAGGGCCGATTCTTTGTTTTCTGCTGTTTTTGGTTTCAGAAATCCTAGTAAGGAAATATTCTCGGAATCGGACGAAATCAACGCCCAGCATCTTAGAATCCCCGGAAGCATCCAGAACACCCAAGAGCCGCCAGAGAGGGGACACAGGCCCCCCAGATGATAGGCCCGGCGCGGCCCAGGGGTGGCCCGCGCCCCCCTGTGGTGACACCGCCTCGTTGACCCTCCGACGCCGCCTCTTCGCCTATTTAAGCCCCCTCGACCTAAAACCTCGATACGAAAAAGCCACGGTACGAGAAACCATCCAGAGCCGCCGCCATCGCGAAGCCAAGATCTGGGGGACAGGAGTCTCTGTTCCGGCACGCCGCCGGGACGGGGAAGTGCCCCCAGAAGGCTTCTCCATCGACACCACCGCCATCTTCATCACCGCTGCTGTCTCCCATGAGGAGGGAGTAGTTCTCCATCGAGGCTAAGGGCTGTACCGGTAGCTATGTGGTTAATCTCTCTCCTATGTACTTCAATACAATAATCTCATGAGCTGCCTTACATGATTGAGATTCATATGATGATGCTTGTAATCTAGATGTCATTATGCTAGTCAAGTGGATTTTACTTATGTGATCTCCGGAGACTCCTTGTCCCACGTGTGTAAAGGTGACAGTGTGTGCACCGTGTGGGTCTCTTAGGCTATATTTCACAGAATACTTATTCACTGTTATGAATGGCATAGTGAAGTGCTTATTTATATCCCTTTATAATTACACTGTGTTTTGTATCACAATTCATCTATGTGCTACTCTAGTGATGTTATTAAAGTAGTTTATTCCTCCTGCACGGTGTAATGGTGACAGTGTGTGCATCGTGTTAGTACTTGGCGTAGGCTATGATTGTGATCTCTTGTAGATTATGAAGTTAACTATTGCTATGATGGTATTGATGTGATCTATGCCTCCTTTCGTAGTGTGAAGGTGACAGTGTGCATGCTATGTTAGTACTTGGTTTGGTTATGTTGATCTGTCATGCACTCTAAGGTTATTTAAACATGAACATCGAATATTGTGGAGCTTGTTAACTCCGGCATTGAGGGTTCGTGTAATCCTACACAGTTAGTGGTGTTCATCATCCAACAAGAGAGTGTAGAGTCTAGCATCTATCTATTTATTCTGTTATGTGATCAAAGTTGAGAGTGTCCACTAGTGAAAGTATGATCCCTAGGCCTTATTCCTAAATACTGCTATCGCTGCTTGTTTACTGTTCTACTGCATCTGTACTGTCTGCAATATTACCATCATCAACTACACGCCAGCAAGCACTTTTCTGGTGCTGTTGCTACTGCTCATACTTATTCATACCACCTGTATTTCACTATCTCTTCGCCGAACTAGTGCACCTATTAGGTGTGTTGGGGACACAAGAGACTTCTTGCTTTGTGGTTGCAGGGTTGCATGAGAGGGATATCTTTGACCTCTTCCTCCCTGAGATCGATAAACCTTGGGTGATCCACTTAAGGGAAACTTGCTGCTGTTCTACAAACCTCTGCTCTTGGAGGCCCAACACTGTCTACAAGAATAGAAGCACCCGTAGACATCAAGCACTTTTCTGGCGCCGTTGCCGGGGAGGAAAGGTAAAAGGCACTCATACTCCGGTTTCTGTGTAATGATTTCTTTCTGGCGCCATTGTGTTTGTGCTCGAAGCTATTTCCTTTAGATCCTGCAATTGCATCTTTTTGTTTCTTGTTTACACTAGTAAGGCATAATGGACAACAATGAGCTTCTTATTCTATTTCCTGATTTAAGACATGGATGATTTGATCCAAAAATTAAAAAACCCATGGAACATATTAGTATGAACACTTTGAACACCATTGTTGCTAATGATATGGAAAGTTCTAAGCTTGGGGAAGCTGGTTTTGATGAGCATGATCTTTTTAGTCCCCCAAGCATTGAGGAGAAAATTTTCTTTGATGATACTTTGCCTCCTATTTATGATGATTATAATGATAGTAGTCTTTTGGTGCCGCCTGTAATGGAGGATGAATTTGATTATGATTACAATATGCCTCCTATATTTGATGATGAGAATAATAATGATAGCTACTTTGTCGAATTTGCTCCCACTACAACTAATAAAATTGATTATGCTTATGTTGGGAGTAGTAATAATTTTATGCATGAGACTCATGATAAGAATGCTTTATGTGATAGTTATATTGTTGAGTTTGCTCATGTTGCTACTGAAAGTTATTATGAGAGAGGAAAATATGGTTGTAGAAATTTTCATGTTACTAAAACACCTCTCTATGTGCTTAAAATCTTGAAGTTACACTTGTTTTATCTTTCTATGCTTGTTGCATTATGCTTCATGAACTTGTTTATTTACAAGATTCCTTTTCATAGGAAGCATGTTAGGCTTAAATGTGTTTTGAATTCGCCACTTGATGCTCTCTTTTGCTTCAAATACTATTTCTTGCGAGTGCATCATTAAAACTGCTAAGCCCATCTTAATGGCTATAAAGAAAGAACTTCTTGGGAGATAACCCATGTGTTATTTTGCTACAGTAACTCTATTTTATATTTGAGTCTTGGAAGTTGTTACTACTGTAACAACCTCTCCTTATCTTATTTTGTTGCATTGTTGTGCCAAGTAAAGTCTTTGATAGTAAGGTTGATACTAGATTTGGATTACTGCGCAGAAACAGATTTCTTGCTGTCACGAATCTGGGCCAAATTCTCTGTAGGTAACTCAGAAAATTATGCCAATTTACGTGAGTGATCCTCAGATATGTACGCAACTTTCATTCAATTTGAGCATTTTCATTTGAGCAAGTCTGGTGCCTCTTTAAAATTCGTCTTTACGGACTGTTCTGCTTTGACAGATTCTGCCTTTTATTTCGCATTGCCTCTTTTGCTATGTGGGATGGATTTCTTTGTTCCATTAACTTCCAGTAGCTTTGGGCAATGTCCAGAAGTGTTAAGAATGATTGTGTCACCTCTGAACATGTGAGTTTTTGATTATGCACTAACCCTCTAATGAGTTGTTTTGAGTTTGGTGTGGAGGAAGTTTTCAAGGGTCAAGAGAGGAGGATGATATACTACGATCAAGAAGAGTGAAAAGTCTAAGCTTGGGGATGCCCCAGTGGTTCACCCCTGCATATTTCAAGAGGACTCAAGCATCTAAGCTTGGGGATGCCCAAGGCATCCCCTTTTTCATCGACAAAATTATCAGGTCACTTCTCTTGAAACTATATTTTTATTCGGTCACATCTTATGTATTTTACTTGGAGCATCTGTTTGCTTTTGTTTTTGTTTTTGTTTGAATAAATTCTTGTGTGGGAGAGAGACACGCTCCGCTGGTTCATATGAACACATGTGTTCTTAGCTTTTAATTTTCATGGCGAAGGTTGAAACTGCTTCGTTAATTGTTATATGGTTGGAATCGGGAAATGCTACATGTAGTAATTGGTAAAATGTCTTGGACAATTTGATACTTGGCAATTGTTGTGCTCATGTTTAAGCTCTTGCATCATATACTTTGCACCTATTAATGAAGAAATACACAGAGCTTGCTAAAATTTGGTTTGCATAATTGGTCTCTCTAAGGTCTAGATAATTTCTAGTATTGAGTTTGAACAACAAGGAAGACGGTGTAGAGTCTTATAATGTTTACAATATGTCTTTTATGTGAGTTTTGCTGCACCGGTTCATCCTTGTGTTTGTTTCAAACAACCTTGCTAGCCTAAGCCTTGTATCGAGAGGGAATACTTCTCATGCATCCAAAATCCTTGAGCCAACCACTATGCCATTTGTGTCCACCATACCTACCTACTACATGGTATTTCTCCGCCATTCCAAAGTAAATTGCTTGAGTGCTACCTTTAAACAATTCAAAATTTATTACCTCTGATTTGTGTCAATGTTTTATAGCTCATGAGGAAGTATGTGGTGTTTATCTTTCAATCTTGTTGGGCAACTTTCACCAATGGACTAGTGGCTTCATCCGCTTATCCAATAATTTTGCAAAAAGAGCTGGCAATGGGATTCCCAGTCCCAAATTAATTAACAAAAATAGACACTCCTCCATGGTATGTGATTGTTGGCAGGCACCCGAGGATTCGGTTAGCCATGGTTTGTGAAAGAAAGGTTGGAAGGAGTGCCACCGAAAAATAAAATAAAATGGGAGCCGCTCTTTGAAGGTTTGTCTGGCAAGGGGGTTAGAGTGCCCACTACCATTCGTTGACAACAACAAACACCTCTCAAAATTTACTTTTATGCTCTCTTTATGTTTTCAAAATAAAAGCTCTAGCACAAATACAGCAATCAATGCTTCCGTTGTCGATGGGCCTTTCTTTTACTTTTATGTTGAGTCAGTTCACCCATTTCTCTCCACCTCAAGAAGCAAACACTTGTGTGAACTGTGCATTGATTCCTACATACTTGCATATTGCACTTATTATATTACTTTGCATTGACAATTATCCATGAGATATGCATGTTGAAAGTTGAAAGCAACCGCTGAAACTTAATCTTCCGTTGTGTTGCTTCAATACCTTTACTTTGAATTATTGCTTTATGAGTTAACTCTTATGCAAAACTTATTGATGCTTGTCTTGAAAGTACTATTCATGAAAAGTCTTTGCTATATGATTCATTTGTTTACTCATTACATTTAGCATTGTTTTGATCGCTGCATTCATTACATATGCTTACAATAGTATGATCAAGGTTATGATGGCATGTCACTCCAGAAATTATCTTTGTTATCGTTTACCTGCTCGGGACGAGCAGGAACTAAGCTTGGGGATGCTGATACGTCTCCGACGTATCGATAATTTCTTATGTTCCATTCCACATTATTGATGATATCTACATGTTTTATGCATACTTTATGTCATATTTATGCGTTTTCCGGAACTAACCTATTGACGAGATGCCAAAGGGCCGATTCTTGTTTCTGCTGTTTTTGGTTTCAGAAATCCTAGTAAGGAAATATTCTCGGAATCGGACGAAATCAACGCCCAGCATCTTAGAATCCCCGGAAGCATCCAGAACACCCGAGAGCCGCCAGAGAGGGGACACAGGCCCCCCAGATGATAGGCCGGCGCGGCCCAGGGGTGGCCCGCGCCCCCCTGTGGTGACACCGCCTCGTTGACCCTCCGACGCCGCCTCTTCGCCTATTTAAGCCCCCTCGACCTAAAACCTCGATACGAAAAAGCCACGGTACGAGAAACCATCCAGAGCCGCCGCCATCGCGAAGCCAAGATCTGGGGGACATGAGTCTCTGTTCCGGCACGCCGCCGGGACGGGGAAGTGCCCCCGGAAGGCTTCTCCATCGACACCACCGCCATCTTCATCACCGCTGCTGTCTCCCATGAGGAGGGAGTAGTTCTCCATCGAGGCTAAGGGCTGTACCGGTAGCTATGTGGTTAATCTCTCTCCTATGTACTTCAATACAATAATCTCATGAGCTGCCTTACATGATTGAGATTCATATGATGATGCTTGTAATCTAGATGTCATTATGCTAGTCAAGTGGATTTTACTTATGTGATCTCCGGAGACTCCTTGTCCCATGTGTGTAAAGGTGACAGTGTGTGCACCGTGTGGGTCTCTTAGGCTATATTTCACAGAATACTTATTCACTGTTATGAATGGCATAGTGAAGTGCTTATTTATATCCCTTTATAATTACAATGTGTTTTGTATCACAATTCATCTATGTGCTACTCTAGTGATGTTATTAAATTAGTTTATTCCTCCTGCACGGTGTAATGGTGACAGTGTGTGCATCGTGTTAGTACTTGGCGTAGGCTATGATTGTGATCTCTTGTAGATTATGAAGTTAACTATTGCTATGATGGTATTGATGTGATCTATGCCTCCTTTCGTAGTGTGAAGGTGACAGTGTGCATGCTATGTTAGTACTTGGTTTGGTTATGTTGATCTGTCATGCACTCTAAGGTTATTTAAACATGAACATCGAATATTGTGGAGCTTGTTAACTCCGGCATTGAGGGTTCGTGTAATCCTACACAGTTAGTGGTGTTCATCATCCAACAAGAGAGTGTAGAGTCTAGCATCTATCTATTTATTCTGTTATGTGATCAAAGTTGAGAGTGTCCACTAGTGAAAGTATGATCCCTAGGCCTTATTCCTAAATACTGCTATCGCTGCTTGTTTACTGTTCTACTGCATCTTTACTGTCTGCAATATTACCACCATCAACTACACGCTAGCAAGCACTTTTCTGGTGATGTTGCTACTGCTCATACTTATTCATACCACCTGTATTTCACTATATCTTCGCCGAACTAGTGCACCTATTAGGTGTGTTGGGGATACAAGAGACTTCTTGCTTTGTGGTTGCAGGGTTGCATGAGAGGGATATCTTTGACCTCTTCCTCCCTGAGATCGATAAACCTTGGGTGATCCACTTAAGGGAAACTTGCTGCTGTTCTACAAACCTCTGCTCTTGGAGGCCCAACACTGTCTACAAGAATAGAAGCACCCGTAGACATCACATATCTAGAGAATTCACCTTTGTGTCAAGCCTAAATTGAAAAAGAACTAAAAATTGGTTAGCACCTATTCACCCCCCCTCTAGGTGCGGCATACGATCCTTTCAATTGGTATCAGAGCCTCGGCTCTTATTTCGGGCTTAACCGCCTAAGAGTATGCCGGACGATGGACCTACGGAAGGGGAGGCTAGGACGGTCACCATGGATGATATCAATTCGTTGAGGTCATCCATGGATGCTCAAATGGAAAGCATGAGAAAAATGATTTCCGAGCTTTTGACTCCTCCCCGTCCCGTGGCTCCCACCATAGAGGTTAATGTCACGGATGCGGTAGTAGAGGGTGATACTTCGGTATTACCCTCCGCTACCACACCCATGGATGGTGATAACTTAAACACTATCAAAACCCCCATTGCATCTCCCAAGGGAACTAGTGGAAGTGAGAGCTACAATCGAGTACCTCCACCTTTTCTATCTCCCGATATACCGGTTCCCCATCCTCATATAAACATCCGGGGCGACCCACCTAAGTTTTCCGTTAATGATTATGATACTTGGCAATTTGAGTTTAGCTCTCATGTTCGCAGTGCCTCCAATGAACTTTGAAGAATCATCGTGGAAGGCTTCAAGCCTTACAACCCCGACAAGTTGACTAGAAGAGAAGCGATTGATAGTCAACTCAACAACACCGCCTTGCACATGATTCAAACTGCTGTGGGGACAAAGGAGTTGTCTCGTGTTCAGCATTTCACCACCGCCAAGGATGCTTGGGATGGTTTGGCAGCGAGTTGCATTGGAAGTGAGAGCACAAGAAGGAACAAGTATAATGCTCTTCGGAATAAAGCCGAAGGATTCATGAGGCTACCGGATGAAGATCATGAAGATATGTATGGAAGACTTCTCACCGTTGCCGGCTCCTTCCGGAATGTTGGAGCCACTCACATTAATGACTCTTGGATCAAGGAGAAGTACATTGAGTGCATGATGCCGTTTGAGCCTATTGATGTCAAGACTCTTGTCGGAAGAGAATGCTATGCCTCTCTCACCTCTCAACAAGCCGTGCACGAGATGCAAGCTCTCAAGGTGCTTGAGCAAAACTCTCATGATTCCCGCAATCGTGCCATTGGGATGACAAAAGGGTCCAACCTTGCCTTGGTGGTCAACCCCGTGCAAGAAGTGATTCGTCAAGAATCTTATAGGGCATCTTGGAGCATGACCTATCCGGAAGACTTGGAACACCACTACCATGACCACATGGCGTTCCATGCAAACACCTTTTGGATTGATCCTTCCAAGGCCAAGGAAGACAACATCAAGAGAAACAACTCAAGGGGTCCCTCAAGCTCGGGCCCAAGAACAAGATCTTGCTACAATTGCAATGACAAGCGCCATTTCATTGCCGAATGTCCCTATGAGAATAGGGAGACTAATGGTGGAAGGCTCATCCCCAAGGACAAGAGCAAAGACTCAAAGGGCAAATATTCAAAGCCCCCAAACAAGAAATTCTATAACAAGAACAAGAAGGGCAAAAGGCCCTCAAGGATTGTGCTAGTGGCTAATGAAGAATACTCTTCCGATGAGATTGAAAGTGCTAGTGATGATGAAGAGGAAAGCTCAAGAGAAGTGGCCGCCATTGTCACCACCAACATTCCCTCTTCCTCTCTCTTTGATTCACCCAATGAGAACCCTCAACACAAGAATGCACATTGCTTCGTGGCAAGGTCCACCTTGGACACATCTATTGTGCTATCAACTCAAGAAGAGTATACCTCCGGAGATGAAGATGTTGATGATGAAGAAGATGCAACCTCAAATGGATTGGTTGCCCTTGCCTCCCTCTCTACTAACTCTTCATCAGCAAGTGAATCTCCCAATGAGGTCATTCATGTGGAGGAAGAAAGTTGCCTCATGGCTAAATCTTCCGAGGTATCATCTCCTAACCCCTCTATGCCTAACATTTCTAATGATCTAGGGGTTGATCCCGTTAGTCTAAAAGTGAAACAAGAAATGCTAGAGTTTGATGATTTCATTAGTAACCTACAAGGTAACACTAAGAAGCATGTTTCAAGTCTCATGGTTCGTATAGCTCAACTAAATGATACTTTTGAGAAAAAGTGCCAAATAGAGAGAGAAGACTCTCTAGAAATACATGCTCTTAAAAATGCTCTTGAGGAATGTCAAGAAACTATAGCATCTCTTGAAGAGAGGCTAGAAAATCTTGAAGAACCTGAAGATAAACTTAACAAGCTCACTAAAGCTAGAGATCTTGCTAGAGCTAAGACTAAAGTGCTTATAAAGGAAAAGGCCAAATTTGGTGTTGATCATGAGAAACTTGTGAAGGATCTAGATGAACTAGACAAGGCTCACAAAGCCTTGAAGAGTGAATACTCTCTCCTCTCCGAGTCTTATGAGCAACTTCAAATTAAGCTTGCTTCATATGGCATACCTAGTACCTCTACTCCTTCATGTGATCATGCAAATATTATTGAGGAAAATGCTAGGTTGAAGGATGAACTTGCTAAGGCCTCCTCTCCCCAAAGTAAACTTTCCTTGGATGATCTTTTGAGTAAGCAAAGGTCAAACAATGGGAAGGAGGGACTTGGTTATAATACCAAGGCTAAAAAGGAAAACAAGAAAAAGACCAAGCCCGCACATGAGAAAGCTAATGGTGAAACCCGAAAGGGCAAAACCATTAATGATGATGGTGCGGGAATAGATAACCCTCACTATGTTCTCTTTAAATATTATTATGGTGATGTTTATGCTAAATATGTTGGTCCATATGATGGTTATGTTGCTTGGTCTATTTGGGTCCCAAAGACCCTTGTTGCTAACAAAAGAGGACCCATTGAAAAATGGGTACCTAAATCCAAGAATTGATCTCATGTAGGACTATGCCGCCGGAGGTTCAAAATGGGTACTTGATAGTGGATGTACAAGTCATATGACCCGCGGCAAGAACCTCGTCAAGGAGTTGAGGCCCAACATAAACCATATCACCGTCTCCTTTGGCGATAATTCTACATCCGAGGTATTGGGTTTTGGCAAGGTTGTGGTTGCACACAACATTACTCTTGTGGATGTCATGCTTGTCAAAACCCTTGGTTACAATTTGCTTTCCATTTCCGCCCTTGGCAAGATGGGTTTCGCCGTCTTTATTGATAATGATATTGTGGTCCTCTTGTGGAGAAAGACTCTAAAAGTCGCATTCGTTGGGTATCGCGAACACAACTTGTATGTGGTGGACTTTTCGGGGACCACCACGACAAGTGCGATGTGCCTATTCGGAAAGGCGGACGTGGGTTGGTTGTGGCATCGCCGCCTAGCCCATGTCAACATGAGAACTTTGCAAAGTCTTCACAAGGGGAACCATATTGTGGGACTAATGGAAAATGTGTCTTTTGCCAAAGATCGTGTTTGTAGGGCTTGTGTTGAAGGCAAAATGCATGACTCTCCGCATCCAAGCAAGACCATTATCTCTTCCAAGAGGATCTTGGAGCTCCTTCATGTGGATCTCTTTGGTCCAGTTACTCATGCAAGTCTTGGTGCGAAGAAACATTGCTTGGTGATTGTCGATGACTACTCAAGATACACTTGGGTCTACTTTCTCAAGACGAAAGATGAGACTCAACAAATATTCATTGACTTTGCACCGAGGTGCAACGCCAACACAACCTCCTCATTATGGCAATAAGAAGTGACAACGGCTCCGAGTTCAAGAACTACACACTCAATGATTTTCTTAGTGATGAGGGGATTCGTCATCAATATTCCGCTGCTTACACCCCTCAACAAAATGGTGTTTCGGAGAGGAAGAACCGGACTCTTATGGATATGGCAAGGTCTATGATGGCGGAGTATAAATCCCGCTATAACTTTTGGGCCGAAGCCATCTCCACCGCTTGTCACTCCTCTAACCGGCTCTATCTCCGCAAGGGCTTGAACAAGACTCCATATGAAATACTCACCGGGAACAAGCCTAATATCTCATACTTCAAGGTGTTCGGGTGTAAGTGTTTCTACAAAATCAAAGGGGTTCGTTTATCTAAATTTGCTCCTAAAGCTTTGAAGGGTATATTTGTTGGTTACGGTGCCGAGTCTCACACTTATAGAATCTTTGATATAGCCTCCGGGATTATCATTGAATCTTGTAGTGTGAGGTTCGAAGAAAATGATGGCTCCCAAGTGGGGCAAGTTGATGTATGTGCAGGTGATGAAATACATCAAGATGCCATAGTAAGAATGGGTGTGGGATTTTTCCGCCCCGTTGAGGGTCACGGTGTGGCGTCTCGGGAAGGACTATGCTCTACCACGGTGGAGCCCTCATCTTCTCAACATCAACAAACCCCATCAAGTGAAGCAAATGATGCACCAACCCAAGAACAAGAACAAAACCCTCCTTCTTGTGTGCAAGATCAAGGACAAGATCAAGGAGAAGATCAAGGAGAAGATCAAGGTCAAGATCAATCAAGAATTCATGATGGCTCCGACGAGTATCCATTTGATATTTGCTCCGCACCAAATGATGTCCAAGATCAAGCACATGAGTTTGAGCACTCTCAAGAAATTGAAGTTGCTCAAGTTGAAGGTCAAGACGGGGACCCAAAAGATCAAGTTGATCAAGTGATACCTCCAAGGCCAAGAAGAACCAAGGAGGAGATCGAGGCCCGTCGTCTAGCAAGGAGAGAAAGGAACCTTGAAATTCGTGAACACACACATGACAAGGTCCTTGGTGATATAAGGGCAAAAGTTTCCACAAGAAGGCAATTGGCTAACTTTAGCAATCATCATGCTTATATCTCCTTAGTAGAACCCAAGAAAGTATTTGAAGCCCTTGAAGATTCGGATTGGTTGGAAGCTATGCATGAAGAACTCAACAACTTCAAGCGCAACAAAGTGTGGACCTTAGTAGAGAAGCCAAAGGGGTGCCGCAATGTTATTGGCACTAAATGGATATTCAAGAACAAGCAAGATGAGTTTGGAAATGTTGTGAGGAACAAGGCAAGATTGGTGGCTCAAGGGTTCTCTCAAGTTGAGGGAATTGACTTTGGAGAAACCTATGCTCCCGTGGCTCGCCTTGAGTCCATCCGTATCCTTCTTGCTTATGCATCGCATCATAACTTTAAGTTACAACAAATGGATGTGAAAAGTACATTTCTTAATGGTCCCTTGCATGAAGAGGTTTATGTTAAGCAACCCCCGGGGTTCGAGGATCTCAACTTCCCTAACCATGTCTACAAGCTTGATAAAGCTCTTTATGGTCTCAAACAAGCTCCTAGAGCTTGGTATGAGCACCTTAAGGAATTATTGGTAGACCGTGGGTTTGATGTTGGGCTAATCGATCCCACTCTTTTTACTAAGAGGGTCAATGGGGAGCTTTTCGTTTGCCAATTATATGTTGATGATATTATCTTTGGCTCTACTAACAAAGCTTTCAATGATGAATTCTCAAAGCTTATGACCGATAGGTTTGAGATGTCTATGATGGGAGAGATGAAGTTCTTCCTTGGTTTTGAGATCAAGCAATTGAGAGGAGGAACCTTCATCAACCAAGCAAAATATCTCCAAGACATGCTCAAGAGGTTCAAGATGACCGAGATGAAAGGTGTTGCCACTCCTATGGTTACCAAATGTCATCTTGCACTTGATCCCAATGGTAAAGAGGTGGATCAAAAGGTATATCGCTCCATGATTGGATCCTTGCTTTACCTTTGCGCATCTAGACCGGACATAGTGTTGAGTGTTGGTGTGTGTGCAAGGTATCAAGCTTCTCCTAAGGAGAGCCACATGATAGCTCTCAAGAGAATCTTTCGATATTTGGTTGATACCCCAAGATATGGTATTTGGTACCCCAAAGGCTCAAGCTTTATTCTCAATGGATACACCGATGCGGATTGGGCGGGAGACAAGGATGATAGGAAATCAACCTCCGGGGCTTGCCAATTTCTTGGTAGGTCCTTGGTGTGTTGGTCTTCTAAGAAGCAAAATTGTATATCTCTCTCCACCGCCGAAGCCGAATATGTTGCCGCCGCAAGTGGATGCACTCAATTGTTATGGATGAGGCAAACTTTAAAGGAATACGGTGTCATTTGTGACAAAGTGCCTCTATTATGTGACAATGAAAGTGCCATCAAGATTGCCTATAATCCGGTGCAACATTCAAGAACGAAGCATATTGAGATCCGGAATCATTTCATTAGGGATCATGTTGCCCGTGGTGATATTGAGCTTATCTATGTTCCTACCAAAGATCAACTTGCCGATATATTCACGAAGCCTCTTGATGAAGCAAGGTTCACTTATTTGAGGAATGAGCTAAATATCATTGATTCAAGGAGTATAGCTTGACCATCTTGCAAACACACCTTCGTCTCAAAACTTTATTTGGTTTATATGTGGGCATGGATATAGGGGGAGTGCGGTTTAAATTATTGAGCTATCCCTCCCCCCATAATGCCAACATTAAGATATCATTCTCTTTATATCATATGTTGATATGTGAGCTTCAATGATGAGTAGTGGCTTGGACCCAAGATATATCTTCGCGGTGCCATGCCACAACACTCATATATGGTGGCCTAGGCCACCACACTCTTCTTTGTGAAGAGTTGGAGTAATTTGGATCTTCATTGGATTTTATTGACATCTCCTTGTTCTTATGGGAATTGGCTCAATGTTTGGCTTTCTCTTGTGTTGATCCTTGCAAACTTGAGTTCATAGTACCATACCCCTCTTTGTGTCCATCCTAAGCCATTCTCTCATCTCTAAAAGCTTTCTATGTCTTTCACAAGCTCGTTTCAAACAATTTTTTTTTTGCATACCAAAACTCATGTTTATCCTTGACCAAATTGTGTTTTAAAAAACAGGGGTGTTTTATAAAAAAAAGGGAGGAGGCTGGCCGACCCGGGCCTGACCAGGCCGGTAGTACCGCCTGGGGCCTGGCCGGTACTACCGCCGGCCTCGGGCCGGTACCTCCAAGAGAGGTCGGGTCGAGCCCCAGGCTCACCCTCTCTTCCCCAAACGCCTCCTTCCCCAAACGCCTCCAAACCGCCCCTGCCGCACAGCCGCCGCCCTGCCGCGCGCCTCCCCCGCTCCCCCGCCATCCTCCGCCCCCCTCCGGCCGGATCGGCTCCGTGGGAGCCTTCCCCCACCTCTCCTCCTCCATGGCTCCCGGTATTAGCCTCTCCCTCCGTGTATTTTGCTCGTATTTTGGCTTACATGTTTGTTGGTTGGCGGTTCTACATGCTTAGATTTTTGGCTAAATCTTTCACTAAGAGGTTGTATCTATTGCTGATCTATGTCCTCTAGTATGTAGCACCGTTAACCTCTACTATGTAGCATTTTTTTACCTATTGT
The DNA here is from genome assembly GCF_019359855.2 of Lolium perenne. Taxonomy (NCBI): domain Eukaryota; kingdom Viridiplantae; phylum Streptophyta; class Magnoliopsida; order Poales; family Poaceae; genus Lolium; species Lolium perenne. The sequence goes on along the minus strand of NC_067247.2, from coordinate 24,863,052 downwards.
GTGTGGCCATTTTTTTATTCATCATGCATGTGTATTTTGGGTCAAAATTTTGTTTAATTGAGATGAGCTTGTGCCCTTATCCCATATTTCCCTCGGCTCTGTTCGTCTATTTCACAGGTGCTAGTCGGAAGAGGCGAGGGGATCCGACCCTTGAGGATGAGTTTGTTGAACAAGATGAAGTGTTACCCCGTGCCACTACTGCGCGTGGTGCTTCTTTGGCAAATAAAAAGAAAGGGAAAAAGGCTATTGAGTCCTATGGCAGCGTCCGCCTTCATGCATACATGGCTATTCGCACCGCTAACCCCTATTTGGGGCCTCGGTCTTCTCGCACCCGCAACCGCCACTTCTACACCGAGGTTCAAGAGTGCATATTCAATGAAGTCTATCCTCCCAAGATGAAGGTTGTTGATCAACGGTATATCAACATTGACCATTTGAAGAAGAATGCCTACTTTCATGAAGCTCTTGGGATTTGCGAGGAGTTTGGTTTGCTTCCCATCATGAATTTCCAATGCAACTATGATCCGTACCTTGTGACTCAGTTCTTTGCCACAGTCTATTTTCATGAGGATAAAGCTTGCTCCATTACTTGGATGACTCGTGATGAGGTACTCACTACCACTTGGAGCAACTTTGGACAGATTCTTGGTTATCCTATTCCGGAAAATTGTGAAGATGACCGTTCTAGTGGTTGGAGGTTTCATGAGGAGTCTAATGCAAGCACCAAAGATGTTCTTGCGCCGCTCTATATGCCCGGTCGATGCAAGCTTGGATTCACTTCCGGTCTCCAACCCGTATATGATATTATGCTTCGCATCTACCGTGAGACCGTTGCCGTCAGAGTTGGTAATGTTGATGAGATCCATTCTTTTGTCATTGACTTGATGCTTCAAACTCATCTCCGGAAGGGCAAAGGTAAGAAGATGGATGTCATGGATTGCCTGTGGAACCAGATCTTCGGGCGTATGGTGGAGAAGAGGTCTCCTTCCTTTGCTCCCTTCATCATGAAGCTTATTTCTGAGGTGTGGCGTCAGAAATTTGAGGGCGCTATTCTGGAACCATACTCACCCCTCATTGAGCATCGTCGCAAGAACATTCTTATCAAAGATCATGGGCTCCCAGCTCCTACCTCGGCCTCAGCAGCTACTTCAGCAGGTCCTGCAGATCCTTCCACTGCTCCTGCTCACCGGTTTGATGGCCTCAAACTCATTGATGGCTTTACTCCTCATATGGCCCTTGGGGGGCCTCCGGCTCACTCCGCATATGATCCCATGCTCGAGCCCTCTTGGTACACCAAACTCAAGATCAAGGTAAAGAAGACCTTCTGCCTCCAGCTGGATATTCAGGAGCGTATGTATGACGCCTATGTGGCAGAGAAGAAAGCTCGACGCCGTCAGAAGAGCATCATGACAAAGCTTGGTGTGGAAGTGTCTCCTCCAGGATCTGAAGAGAATATCCTTCCGAAGCCTCAGTGGATTTCTGCTCATAGCCAGTGGTCTGATGGCGAGGATGGACCCTCCTATGATGTCGACTCCGATATTGCCGGGGACTTCCTTGATGGCTAGGGACGATAGCATCGCTCTTCAACCTTTTTGGCATCTTGATGTCAAAGGGGGAGAAGAGTTCTATTAGGTTCGGGACTTGCATGGGAAGTCACAAGCTTGCGTTTTCTTTGACTCTTTATGCTTGTGACTTATGGTTATCTATTGTTGAGAACTACTTATTATGCTTTATGAACCTTATCTATGTGTGTGAGACATAGGGGCTATCTATTTATGTATGAGACATTACCTATCTATCTCTATGGTAAAGACTAAGTGAACTTCATGTGGTATGATCTCTAAACTCAACACTTGTCTTTACTCATATATGCTTGTCTATTCACAAATGCAAGTGATGAATTTATTTGCTTACTCTGTATCTTTGCACTTGTTGGTGAATCATATTTACTTGAGTATTTTGATCCTAGATTATGTGCCTCTTATTCAAATGTTAATTCTATTGGATGCACATGTCTAGGGGGAGCTTCTTATATTGTCTTATATTTTCTTTGCTCAAATACTCACATCTTATGCAAATCTTATGTTGTCATCAAGAAACCAAAAAGGGGGAGATTGAAAGAACATATCTCATTTTATATATAGTTTTGGTGTTGATGACAATGATGATATATGAACATTTCAATATATAAGATTTGTAGGTTATTACATTCTCTAGATGCCCAAAGTGTGAAGAGCGTGCAAGATATCGGAAGAGAAAAGAAAGAAAAGAAGAAAGGAAGAAATGAGAAGAAGAAGAGAAAAAGAAAGAAAAGGAGGGGCCGGAGGCTTGGGCGGTACCGCCGGCCTGGCCACGGCCGGAGGCTCCGGCCTTGGTACCGCCCAAGGTACCGGTTGGCGCGGGGCGCCTCAGCACACTTGCCAGGGGAGTTGGGGCCCCGGCGGTACCACGGCCGATACCCCGGCCGGAGGCTCCGGCCTCCCCCTTCGGCCCGGCTCCATTTTGGCCACGTGGCCACCCCTTCTTGGCCCGAGCTACTCGACTGTGGCCGGTAGTACCGGCCCAACCTGGCTGGTACTACCGCTCAGCCCTCCAACGGCAGTTTTTCTCCAGGGTTATAAATACCCTTCTTCCCCAAGTGGTTTGGCTGCTCACTTCTTCCCCAAAAAGTCATACACCATTGTTGAGCCACCAAGAACACCAAATCCATCGGATCTCCTCCTTCAACCACCCAAATCCCTTGTGCTTTGGAGAATCGAAGGAGAAGACCCCGATCTACATCTTCACCGAAGCAATTTGCATTTCCCCCTCATTTTGTTGAGGGCCCCCTTGCTAGTGTTCCTCTTTGGATCCCTAGTTGATTTGTGTTGATGTATTGTTGTTGATTGTTGTGTTGTAACAGATTTGGGAGCCTCCAATTCGGTTGTGGATGTGTGCCCCAAGAACCTTGTAAAGGCCCGGTTTCCGCCTCGAGGAAATCCCTTAGTGGAAGTGGGCTAGGCCTTCGTGGCGTTGCTCACCGGAGATCTGAGTGAAGCCTTCGTGGCTGTTGGTTTGGCTTTCGTAGCAACCACACTCCTCCAAACGTAGACGTACCTTCTTGCAAAGGAAGGGAACTACGGGAATCATCTCCGTGTCATCGCGTGCTCCACTCTCGGTTACCTCTATCCTATTCTATCTCTTATATTGCTTAGCTATATCTTGCTTAGTTGTTTGCCTTGTCATATAGGTAAATTCACTTAGTTGCATATCTAGAGAATTCACCTTTGTGTCAAGCCTAAATTGAAAAAGAACTAAAAATTGGTTAGCACCTATTCACCCCCCCCCCCCCTAGGTGCGGCATACGATCCTTTCAGCTTCGTATAGAGTACACGACATACATTCTGGAGAAAAAAATATTGGTACTATAGTTTTCCGAGAGTGTTTGCACTCGGCAAAGAGTACACAACAGATATCCGGTGGCAAAAGTAATTAGTAGTTTTATGAGTATCCCTTAGAGGATACTCAACAAACCGTTTACGTTGTCAATCGTTACTCACATGCAATGTGGCCACGTGTCTCAAGGGCTTGCCGTGGCGTGCTTTTGCCAAGTGTTTTGATCGTGACACTAGACAAAACCTGCTATTTTCCCAGTTCCGAAATAAAAACACTCGGCAAATAGCCCTATTTTAGTAACAATTGGTTTTTCGGTATTTCTACTATAACATTGTTCTCAAATTAATGAAAAATTGATAGATAAAAACTATCAAGTAAATTGAACTATTGAGGGAGCCAATCATCTTCTTGTAGACGTGGTGAAAAAAAAACAAAGATGAAGATATAGATGTTTCTGACAAGACTCACTCGTGACATAAAATTGAACAACATTTCAAAGAACACATGAATATTTTATTGTTATTTCGTAGCAACGCACGGGCATTCAGCTAGTTAAGGCTAATACTTCTAGCTATTTCAAAGATTACCTACCACCGAATTATCATGGCGTCAGTGAATGGTTTTCCTAAAGGTACATCTCAACTAAGATCCATCCCACAACTCCTCAATTGTTTTAGTTTGTTGGTTAACTACAATAAATATATCCCAGAATTGTGTGGCTAGGGGAATGTTCTCAAACCACACGTTTTTCCAAAACCTAATAGATTTTTCATTACCATCCTTCCATCTATAACCTAGTTTAACAACCATTAAATCACACTTTTCCAGAAGATTGAGGGGTGTGTATCCTCGCAGTAAAGGATATTAGGACTTCTCGTATCATACTTAGCATCAGTAATCTTTTTCCACAAACTACCTTGGGCCTGAATGCAGCTTTTAACAAATAGAGTGCCTGTTAGGTAAGTGAATTTTCGCTGCCCACAAACGGTTGGCTAACTAAGTATTAATTAACTTCAACGCCCACTTCAGGAGTTTAAGGACAACAAGTACATAGGACTACTAGCTAACACAGTTTGGATCAATATCCTTTTTTTGCTTCTAAGGACAAAAGTTTACCTCTCCAGCCTGCCATATGTCCTAGTAAACTATCTATCAGCGACTGCAAGTCTTCGCTCTTAAGTATTTCAAAATGTAAAGGAAGCCATAGATATTTCACGGGCCACATGCCTTCCATACATTGAAAGATGTCCAAGAAAGGCAAGGTTTCAGCCTGTTCCATGTTAATAGTGACCAATTCACTCTTGTCATAGGTAATCCTCATCCTTGAGAGCTTCTCAAAGCAGGTCAAGATCCACTTTAAATTTACTGCCACTCTTTCATGTTTCTCCAATAAGAGAAAGGCATCATCTGCATTACCGCAGACTTACCACTTTAAATCACCTGCTACTCCATCATGATTTTCCTTTATCAAATGTTTAAATAATCATGTAGAGGCACTTTCCTTGATGTAGAGATTTTTTTTTTTGCGAAACACAGTACAATCAAAGACGCTCGCAGATACGCGTACACACTTACCCCTATGAACGCACACACGTACACCCTACCCCTATGAGAACCTCTGAGAGATTGCATCGAAGAACTGATTCGATGGGTCTTGATATTGACGAAGTCACCATAGGCGCCTCGCTGTAGAGATACTTATTGTAGACACCATCTGAATTGTATTAACTATGGAAACACATGTTGAGATATTTTTGTCATGAGTATCAAATGCATGTTTAAAGTCATTCTATGAGACACTAAAGAAACTTCCGCAATAAGTAATATAGATGCATTTTTGAGACACTTTCTAAAGTGACCTTACATAATAGCTAGAGACACTATTTACATTCCATAGAGGCATTTTACATAATCTCGAGGCTTTCTATATAGTCATGATAAGATTTTCTGTAAGAGTATTAGCAAGATGTTGTGATGCTAAGTGCCTAGACGAGTACAAACTTTTATAGTTTATTTTTATATATGCTGGAGAATAATTACATAACGAAATGTCTTTACTAATGCCTTATAGAATGCATGGACAATGTGTAGTGCCTCTACGAAATGTCTTACAATATGTTAAGACATTCTAGATGTGTCTTTTTCTCCTAGAGACAATGCATGTAGTAGCACTTATGTGACACTTAACAAACGTCTCTACTCTAGTGTATAGGAAGAGATAATGTCTCTAGGAGACCAAATAATGTCTCTACGGGGCTATTTCTGTTGTAATGACACATCTACCACTACATTGAAAAACACTTGTGCAAAAGGCCCCCCTGCCTCAAGCCTTTGCCAATCCAATCTGAAAGAAATCCCCTTCTACATCATTGACTTTCACTCCAACTAGCCCCCTTGAGTAAGCTGCATAATCAAGGCAATTATTTTAGGGCCAAACCATCTAGCTTCTAGATTGATTTTATCATAAGCTTTCTTATAATCTATTTTAAAAACCAAACCATGTTCCTTCCTCTTATGAATTACATGAATTACTTCATGGGGAGTGACTACACTTTCTAAAATAAATCTACTTCTAGTGAAACCAGATTGACAATAAGCAATTAACCTATCAATAATTTTGGAAAACCTATTGGTAACTACCTTAGGAAATATCTTAAAACCACAATTAAGGAGGCTAATAGGTCTAAAATTTTCATGGTAAAAATATCCTAGCATCATTTTCTTTGGGGATTAAAGTGATCATGGTAAAAAATGATCCTATATATGTGTCCAAATTACCCTCATACCACTCTTCAAACATTTCTAGGAATTCTTGCTTATCAATATCCTAGTACAGTAGTACCGCTGGTAGAACATGAAGGAGAGCCCGTCAGGTCCTAGTGCTCCATCAGCACACGAGGAAAACAATGTTTTATTAATTTCCTCCCAAGAGAATCAACTTTATAACATGACATTCTTCTCTAGGTAACATTTTCACCACTAGAGAAAAAAAATCCTCCTCGAGTCTAATGTCAGGTCTATCTTCCCATTTGAATAACTCCTTTTTTTTCGATAAGGGGGATAAAACCCCAGCCTCTGCATCAATTGATGCATGCGGCCCTTTATTAACTTTATTAGGTCTCCAAAACAAATTTATTACAAATCATGGATCACTCAAAGTCTCGACATGAACTAGCCATCTAAAAAAGATAAAAAAGACGCGCCGCCACAAGATCTTCATGTGAGCCGCCTATCAGTACGCCAACCGCACCGGCTGTAGAAATCCCGTGCTACCGTCGCCAAGCGGTTGCACCCAATATCCATGTCCCGGCGCACATCCTCCGGCTGGAGATAAGACCACATATGGATCCAGTGGGTAACCATAGTAATAACCTGCAGAAAAGATGGGAAACTTTTTTTGTTAAAGACAAAATCATTACGGACATTCCAGATTGCCCAAAGAAAAGCGCAAACTCCAACTCTGATATGGCATGTATCCTTCTTAGACACGCCATTTTACCAATTACCAAACAGATTATTCACATTCATAGGTGTTGGGATATTAAAAGTCAAGTAAATAATGCGCCAAAGAATCTTTGCAAACGGGCAAGCGAAAAATAAATGTTGAATTGTCTCATCGTGATCACAAAAGCAACATTTAGAACACCCCTGCCAATTTCTTTTTTTGAGATTGTCTTTAGTTAGAATGACCTTTTTATGAAGAAACCACAAAAAAATTCTGATTTTAAGTGGAACTTTAATCTTCCAAATGTATTTTTTAAAAATCCCTACAGGATTATCAAGCAAATCTAGATACATCGATTTAACCGAGAACTGACCCGACGCCGTAAGATTCCAACGAAATACATCATTAGAATCAGTAAGCTGCACTCCCATAAGACGAGTAACAAGGTGAACCCATCTGTCCCACCTATAGCCCGATAGCGCCCTCCTAAAACCTATGTTCAAGGGGATCACACTCATCACTTGGGCGACCGAAACATTAGATCGATTAACAATACGATAAAGAGAGGGATATTGATCGCGAATGGGTCTATTCCCAAGCCAGACATCCTCCCAGAATCTCGTATTTTGTCCATTTCCTACTTCCATTGACCCACGCGTGAAGAAGTCCTCTTTGACCTTCATTAAACCCTTCCAGAATGGAGAATCGGTTGGTCTTGCAGCAACTTGAGACAAAGTCTGATCCTTTAAATATTTATTTTGCAACAATTGTTGCCAAACACCTTGTTCATTAATAAGTTTGAAAAGCCACTTGCTAAGCAAACTCTTGTTCTTTAATTCGATGACCTCCACTCCCAATCCCCCCTGACTCTTGGGCCTACAAATAATATTCCATTTTGCCAGCCTATATTTTCTCTTGTGTCCATCATTTTGCCAAAAAAAACGTGATCGGAAAAAGTCTAATCGTTTTCTAACCCCAACAAGCACCTCAAGAAAGGAAAGCATAAACATTGGCAAGCTTGTGAGTACAGAATTAATCAGAGTTAAACGATCACCATAGGAGAGCATCTTACCGGCCCAACAACTAAATTTTTTCTCAAATCGATCCTCCACGGGTTTCCACTCCCCATTTGTCAGTTTTCTAAAATGTATTGGAATCCCCAAATATCTGAATGACAGAGAACCAATGTCACACCCAAATAGAGTCTTATACTCTGTCTCCATATCTCTCGCCCTCCCAAAACAAAACAACTCACTCTTGTGAAAATTAATTTTGAGCCCTGACAATTGTTCAAAGATACATAGGACCATTTTCATATTCAACGCTTTGTCTAAATCATGCTCCATGAAAAGAATCGTGTCATCCGCATATTGTAAAATGGAGATACCCCCATCAACTAGATGAGGGATAAGCCCACTAACCTGGCCATCCTCCTTCGCTCTCTGAATCAAAATAGCAAGCATATCTGCAACTATATTGAAAAGAATAGGAGATAAAGGATCTCCCTGACGGAGCCCCTTCTTAGTTTGAAAATAATGACCTATGTCATCGTTTACTCTAATACCCACACTCCCTTTCTCGATATAGCGCTGCACCCACTGACACCACGTCGGATCAAAGCCTTTCATACGCATCGTCTGCTTTGTCATATGCCTTTTCAAAATCAATTTTAAATAACACCCCATCCAACTTCTTCCTATGAAGCTCATGAATAGTCTCGTGAAGAATAACTGCACCTTCTAAGATATGCCTCCCTGGCATGAAAGCAGTCTGTGTTGGTTGAACCACCTTTTCTGCGATACCCGTGACACGATTTGTTCCGACTTTTGTAAACACCTTGAAGCTAATATTAAGGAGGCAAATTGGCCGATACTGCTGAATAACTCCTTATAGTTGCATCCCTATCAAGGCCATATAATATCTGGATCATTTTCTTTCTTCTACTCTAATTAGCTACAACATGCAAGTAATGAGTTGTATTCCTATCTCCTACTATATCTCTATCCCTAGACCTTCCCTAGACCTTTGCCTTTACTTCCTCAATAACCCATTAGTTATTAAGCTCTGTAAAGATTGTATTCAACCTGTCTTTTTCCCCATCAGTCAGGGAGAGGTTTTCAGCCTTGATGTCTAGGAAATAATATTCCTCCATCAACATCTTTTTATGTTTCCTAATATCTGCTATAAGATTGGCACTCCAGCCTTTAGCAAGTTTTCTAAACAACCTAAGCTTACTCTGCCACCCATTCCATAATAGCTGCTGTTCATTCTTTTGTTCAGACGTGCGAGTTCGTGCTCTGCCACTCTAGGTTTTGTTTTGTTTGACATTTACCCCAAGCCCTGTATACAACATGATTAACAATACAGTGTACGATATTAGCATGCCAACCCGCAATTCTGTGCTCCAAAGACTAATGCAACAGCAAACTAGAATAAATTCTGATGTTTAATATCTCGAGCTTACAAACTGCTGTAGTAAGTATGAACAGATGAATTATAGAGAGCAGATAACGAAACGAGACGACGTGCGGGGCGTACGGCACATTCACAGCCCGATGGACTCCAGCACGGAGGGGATGGCGACGGTGGCGGCGCCGTCGACGACGAAGTTGTGCCCGCTGACGTACCCGGCCTGGTCGGACGCGAGGAACAGCGCCGCCTCCGCCACGTCGGCGGCGCGCAGCACCTTCCCGCGCAGCATGCTCCCGGCCTCCGTCATTGCCTCCATCTCCTCGGCGCCCACCCCGGCCAGCGTGAGGCTGAGCGGCGTGGCCACGCCGCCGGGGGACACGAGGTTGACGCGCACGCCGTGCCGACCCAGCTCCCCGGCCGCGGAGCGCACCAGGCCCAGCAGCGCGTGCTTGGACGCCGTGTACGACGCGGGGCCGTACCCGCCCTGCACGCACGCCACGCTCCCCGTGCACACGATGGCGCCGCGCGTCCCCGCGGCCACCATGGCGCGCGCCGCGTGCTTGACGCACGCCGCCGCGCCGCGGAAGTTGACGGCCATGACGCGGTCCAGCGCCGACAGGTCCATGTCGGTGACGGAGCCCGTGAGGAGCAGAATGCCGGCGTTGCTGAGCATGACGTCCAGGCGGCCGTGCGCGGCCACGGCCGCGCCCACCGTGGCCTCCACCTGGGCCTCGTCCGTCACGTCGCAGCGCGCGTACGTGCATGGCGCGCCGATGGAGGCCGCCAGCGCCTCGCCGAGCGCGTCCTGGATGTCCGCGATCACCACCGTGGCGCCGCTCGCCGCGAACAGCCGCGCCATCGCCTCGCCGATGCCGCTCGCTCCGCCCGTCACGATCACCACCTTGCCGTCGAACCTGCGCGCGCAAACAATCACGCACCATCATCGCATCGCACGTCGATCGTATCCAACAGCTCGATCGAGCTAGACGGATTGCAGAACGAACAGACCACTCACCTTGGCTTCGACATGACGGCCAACTGTTTTGATCTGCACTGCACTGCTTGAACTCAAGTTGGGCAGGATCGATGTGCTTCGGATGCGTTTATATAGGGCAATGGTTGATTAATTTTGCAATAATCTAGCCGTGTCAGCATTATAATCACAAGATAGAAATGTTTAATTGGGCCTATGTTTGCAATTTGTACTAGACAAATAGTACGTGAGAAATTGGATGAGCGTTGAATAGAGAAGAGGAGCCGTCGAAAGGGAACTTTTGAAGCAAGAAAGTCAATCAGTGGAGGCGGCTGGAAGTCGACAGGGAGGAACAGTTGGTGATGGGGAGCATGTGGCGTGGCGGCCATGGACAGACACCTTCCTCGGCTATGGCTGGCATGCTTCCTTCCCTCTCCCTGTGCCAGCAGCTACTGCTCAACTGACAAGTACGACAGCGGTAACATTTTAACATTGTCATGTCGTTGCATATACAATGTCGTTAGTCGGTAACTTATGGATCAATCTTAAGATGGAGATTAGTTTATCGACCGATTAATCAATTTTATTGGTTGGCTATTTATTGATTTTTTTTGTAAATCCTAATTTTCGGCACCCAAATTTCTATAAGAAGTCGTTTGGAAGCCAGGTTTTCATTTCATTTGTAGCATTTTGAAATGAATACATGTATTCATTTCATTTACATTGTAATTCCAGAAATGGACACTTGTTTGGTTGCCACAGGAATTGCAAATGACAGTAGAATTCAATATTGAATTTGTTTGGTTGCCACAGGAATTGTGAATGACAGGTTTCAGTTCGGAATTGTGATTACACATGGCATCATTTTGCTGGATTTCCCAAATGAAATGATGGCCCAATTCTGTGGCAACCAAACAGCCCACCTATGGAATTTTAAAATGAATTCACGATTCCAGACTCAAATGATGGATACCAAACGACCTCTAATATGCAATGTAAAAAATAATATTGGAACATTGAGCATAAGTATAGCCTTGATTTCTTGAATTTGGATCAATAAAAATAGAAAATTTAAGCTAGTGCATAGTTCTAGAAAACTACATGACGAAAATATCGACTGCCATATCAAACCTTAGTGAAATTTCACTAAAAATCACCTGAAATATCGATCATCGAACTAAAAATTGGCCAAAATGTCGGTGCCGGCAATAAATTAGCTATATGCCAAAATCTTAACGGCTACCACCCAATTCACGACAAATCGGTATCTCGGCCTGACTTTTTGAATAGTGTGTATATACATGTTTGCTTGATTAGAGCATCTCCATCGCGTCCCACACACCGACGACTCCAATAGCGTAGACCTAATAGAAATTTTGGCCTAAAATAAATTAAAACTCACACATAAAAATAGAAATGCAAGTCAAGTTTTTCGAATAACAATTCAACGTCTAGTTCGGCTAACACATCCCGCCACCAATTTGCTATCATAGTCCGGCTACAAAAATATAACTTGAGCTTCATGACCAAGTAGATCAAATGACCAGTCTGAAGTGCGGACACCTCCATCACATCCAGATCGTCGACCATCGACGGCTCAACATTGACCGGTGGCTCCTCTAGCACGGACGGCGTTGCCGCTGCTGCTAACGATGCTCGGGTAGCCAACACCTCCTTGCCAATGCGCTCGCGGTACATATGCCCTCGTCAATGGATCCATGTCGTACATGTCCGCTATCAAGATCTTTGCTTGTTGCGTCATCTTGGCTAATGCATTGTGCGATGCTTCATTCATGGCCTTCATCATGCCGGAATTGGCTTCCATCTTAGTGGCTTCCACCTTCTCCCTCTTGAGCCCCAACTTCACGTCTTGCTTGTCCAACATGGCCCTCTACATGGCGGCGCCATTTCATCCCTCTCTTTGTTGTCGGAGGAGAAATATGAAACCATCTTCTCAATGATGGCATCAAAGTTGGCCGATGAGGACGCACCATTCCTGTTGGCCTTAGTCTTTTTGTTGCCAATTTGGTGACCGGCCAAGGCTGCTGTGGAGGGGACATGTCCATCTTCCTCATCGCCGTCTCCTTTGAGAGTGAGCTGGACCTTGTCCCACTTTTTCACACCTTAAAGCTTCTTGAAGCAATGCATGAACGAAATGCATGTCCTCGTTGTTGTCCTTATACGCAGTGAGCGCATCGCACATCTAGCAAACAAAAGATTCGCTTTGGCGTTTCTGCGATTTGTTGGTCTATATGGACAAGTCGCAATGATCTCGTTTTTAATAAAAATACTGGCACTAATTTTTTGCAGGTTATCCGATGGGCTGCTCATTGGATTCAACAATGGGTTTTCCTCCTTCCATTGGAGTTGCGGGAGGATATGGTTACTGGATGCAACCGGATGCTAGTGGTTGCTCAGGATTGCTTTTTCCAGGCTACTGGGTGGCGGCATCTTAATAGAATAGCCAATGCATAGCTCTTCTATAGGCCGTGTTTTCTTTTGGTTGATCTTAGTATCGACTCTACATTTTGATTGATTGTAATGATTGATCTTTGTTGAACTCGTATTTTTGATTAATAATAAAGAAGCCGTGTGCATCAATTGATGCAGAGGCTGGGGCGATGCTCCCTTATCGAAAAAAAAGCAAAGAAGATGGCAATGCATCAATACAGGCTTCTCGAATTGACATGTGCACAAGATAAGACCGGTACTTACGTTGTCCACGATGGCCTTGCCACTCTCCTTCCTCGATATGACCTTCTCAAAGTGGCCATGAATTTTTTTGCACGCCGCCTTGATGATCCCCCACCGATGCGAATGGTCGACTCATTGCGGATCATGTGGATCGAAAAATAATCCCCAAATTGCTTCCTCTCATTAAATTGGGCATATATGCACTTGTAGTACTTGCCAAAGGTTTGGTTATCATCGACGGGGAAGACCGGTGTCGTCGGCTACATGCCTGCCTTCACTTCCATTTCCCAGACGTTGAGGTCGAGGTGGAAGCCCTCGCGACATGGTGACATGGTGGTAGGATTGGCGGTCACATCCATGTCACCAAACTCGGGGGGTGAAGCGCATCTGTGGTAGCAGCGGCTCGGTGAAGAAGACCAATGGCAACGGGGATGTGCTCCTTCTAAAGCTGCCGGCTTGGCCCCCACGACTATGCCCAATTACGGGGAAGTTGTCGCCCACGCATTCGGATTGCGCGCCTCCTCAGATGAGGCAGACCTGCGCCACTGCCTCCGTAGCCACCGCCTTTGCCTGATTGTCCTAGCTGACCAGGCGGCGCCTCCTTCGTTTCGCCTTTACATTCTGGCACCGGTTGCGGTGGGCCTGCCACTCTTCCTCTGTCATGGTTGTCATGTTCTCCTTCAGCGGGGGCCTTGCGTGGCTTCGTTGGCGCCATCACCTACTTTTTCGGAGGCATGCCGGAAGCGGCAGCGGTGAGGTCGAGGGCGTGCTTTGGGCGCAAGCTGGAGAGGTAGGCGGGAACTGAAGTGGCGGACGGGAGAATGAAGCCACGAAGCACCCACTTACCGCCGCGACTATAAAGACCGGTGTTGGAGTGCCCTATATATTCTATTAAGCTCCAAAATTAAACGGCTACTTTTAAAACACGCTAGTGTGGTTTAGAAACCATGCTGGACCTGTATGATTATTGAGGTTGCTACTGAAAACGTCGGTGAAGATGCTCCTGCTGAGACGGGATAATGGATGGACAAATCTAGAGTTGGATCTGTGATCTGCGACCCATGCAGTTCCTGCTTTCTTCTAGAAACAAGTTTGGATAATATACTGTTTGTACTAATCTGGAGCCTCGGATCAGGATGTCATGTCGGCGACAAAATTTGAAGAAAACGGCATATCGTTCCTTTCCAATTTCTAAGGCTGTGTGGTCAAAACCAAATGCGAAAGCATGGAGGCGTGCGGCGTCGAACTCGCAGGAATTTCTGTGCTTGCTTGGTTGAGGCTGTTCGTCGCCGGCTGGCCGGTGGAGTATACTACTACTAGTAGACAGAGATCGACACGCGCTGCTCAGATCCAGAGAAGAGACAGAGTTACTTGTCTGCGGACGGAGATGGTCAACCGTCCTTTTTCGTCGGATCTCGCGCCATCAACGTCCTGAACTCGAGTTTCTGAATAAAGTCAATGGGTGGTTAAGGGCTCTGCTGATTGGTTTGATTTAGCAGCCGGTCTGAGTGTCTGACCTCGCCTTGATCACCGAAAATAATTTTATGGGATCTGGTCTATAAATCCAGGCATGTGGATCAACTTAGCTATTGACACGTGGTAAACTGATAGTATTTTAAAAATAGACAAACAAATTCTGTTCTTTCTCTCTCTTCTTTTTTTGAACTGTTCTTTCTCTCTCTTCTAGCAACGTGCAATTGTTGAAGTTGGCCGCCGGATGGCTTGGAGTCGAGGCCCGCATTTTTACTCTCTCTCTCAAACAAATCGTTGTAGCTCTCGTTTGTGCAGTGAGGTAAATACATTTTTCATCCCACAACTTGCATCAAAAAGAAATTTTGACATAAAGGACCACCTACCCCAACGAATTGTCAGAAAAGACCACCTCCAAATAAAATTGCCAAAAAAGACCACCTCATTATGGCGGCAGGGCCTGCCAGGCAACACGTGGCACCTACCGCCGCAGCCCGTGGCGGCAAGCCCTGCCGCCGTTAGGCTGCGACGGAATGAGTGGGCCATGCCACCTCTGCTCCTGGCGGCAGGTTCATGTATGAAGGGTGGTGGGCTGTGCCGCCACAGCCCCTGGCGGCAAGCCCTGCCGCCATTAGGCTGCGACGGAATGAGTGGGCCATGCCACCTCTGCTCCTGGCGGCAGGTTCATGTATGAAGGGTGGTGGGCTGTGCCGCCACAGCCCCTGGCGGCACCACTCGGTAGATCATAGGTGGCCAGTACGGAACAATCCCTGGCATGGATGCAACGCCATGTACCACCTGCTACATAGCTGTGTCGAATACACTAGCAAAAATATATACGTAGACTACCGTATAGCCGCCCGGCCGGCAGCATAGGACACCAAATCTTTAACCAAACCATGGGCCATCTGCGCTGAGCGATCGTTTGCGTCAGCGTGGACACCGAAAATACGTTGGAACCTAAAATATTTCTTCATTACAATTGATTGGCTAAAAGGACCATCTTTACAGAGATGGTTAGTCGAGTTAACCTAAAACTACAACGGCCGTACCTACTCGCCGATGCGCGGTCTACCACGGCCGGGGTTACTCGCAGTCGCGCTACCTACTACTGGCCGCCGAAGGGGCCGGTGCCGTCGTCCACCATATATAGCCACAGCGGGGCGGGAAACGGCGTTGCCGCGCATGTCGTTTCCCGCGCTGGCAAAACGCCGACGAAATGCGCCAATCTGTTGGGAACGCGCCAGGATAGGCCCGAAGCGCGAGTTCTCACCATCGGCGAACGACCACGAAGCCGGCGGCTTTCAACATGGGGCCGTCGGCGGCCATCCGCGACCGGATCTACGTCACCGACGTGGTGGCGCAGATCTTCTGGGAGGCCGGCGCCCCAATGTCGTGGGGCGACGTGCACCTACCCCACCGTCTGTGCACGCCTAGAGGAGATCCATAGGGGGCGCGCGCAGCTGTCCGCGGACCTCTGGAGGACCCCGCCTACAGCGACACGAGTCCCTACTGGAACTTGTGGTTCGAGGTGGAGCACGATGCGCGCGGGCGCACCTGCTTCACCTCGGCGACGGCGAGGCCTCGCGCGCAGCCGCGCACGCCGGCTAGGAGGGCTGGCCGCCGCCCTGGCGGCCTCTACATCGACGAGCCCGCGGCTAGCCGCGGGCCACGCTAGCGCCACAGGCCCAGCCCGAGGAGGATAACGACTCCGAGCTGCAAGCCGCCCTCGCGGTGTATCGTGAGGTCAACGACCTCGAGGAGCTGGCCAAATGGCCGCACCTTGCTGAGGTGTTGCGCGCCTCGGCACTGGAGGAGGCGGCCAGGAAGGCCAAGCAGGACGCCGACGCGTAGGCATTTCTCGCCATGGCGCGCCGGCAGGAGGATCCCACACGCCAGGCCGTGCTCCGGCACGAGGCGGAGCTGCAGGCCGCTGTGGCGGAGCAGCGGCAGAACGAGGCGGCACGGCTGGCACGCCTGCGCAGGCCGGCGATCCCTCCAGGCCCGCACTCCGCCTGGGAAAGGGCGCAGTGGTCACCCTGGCCGGAGTCCCCGACGCCCTCCGACGTGTCCAACCGGAACAACGCGTCGCCGCCGGGGGGGGGGGGCATCGTCCTCATCGACGGCGTCGACGAGAGTACTACTGGGAGTTGGGTGGCGCATCGGCAGCCACAGCGTCCCAAACCCTAGACTAATGTTTCCTTTTTTTTTTTGTTTAAAGCCCATATAGGGCTTTCTTTTGTGTAAAAATTGTTCAAAATAGGCTAAGTTTAAATAAACTTTAGTTTAAATTTAATTTGTTTTTGTTTTTTGTTTTTGTTTTTTTTTTTTGCTGTCTTTGACTTTTGCGCTATGTCCGCACGTTGAACGCAGTGCGCGATCCAAATGGATCGTCGGCCGTGTTCACGCGGCCACTCAAACGGCTCAATCCAGACAGGCGAACACGTCCGGTTTGGGTCATAGCGAGGTTGAACTGTTGAAGATGCCCTCGTGTGAATTCGATCTAAATCGGACAAGATGCAGCTAGCTGACCATGAATATCACATGAACCGATAGTAATCAGGACGTACAACAGCAAATTCACCGCATGCATCGGCCCTGGACCAGACTACGCCACGTCAGGGGGTGCCACCTTCAGCTATGGCGGCATGTCCCATATTTGACGTCCGCCGTCTGCAGCTGTTTATCCTCCCTAACGTGTCGCCACCCCTAACAGCGGCAGGGCCTGCCGCCACGAGCTACGGCGGCAGGTGCCACGTGTCGTCTGGCAGTTCCTGCCGCCACTGTGTGGTGGTCCTTTTTGGCAATTTCATTCACATATGGTCCTTTTTGACAATTCGTTGAGACAGGTGGTTATTTATGTCAAAACTTCGCATCAAAAAAGCATTTTAGTCCCACAACTTGTAAAATGTGCATAGGTGGCCGATGCATAATAATTGACACGATTTTAATTTAAATTTGATGTGAAACTACGACACTTGTTATTGCATTCAGCATTGCTTCTTAGCACAAGAGATGGAGCCGTACCCGAAATAAGAATAGGCACCGTTGCACATTCAACCGTTTGAACCCTCACCTTCCAGGTGAGAACAGAAACAACATAGGCTCCAAGCTGTCAGCCAGCATAGGTCACCTACAAAGATGATCCAAGAACTGCATGCAGTACTATTTGGATCCCATTGAGCCGAGACACCTCATAGGCTATAGACCAATCCCAGTTGCAAAAATGGCACACAATGAAGCACACTTATCACAAAATTCGTTGCCAAATTGTGGTGTCCTGAAAAGGATTAAACAAGCCCTAGCTGACCATGTTCAGGTGAGGCAAAACCTAACTGATCGATGTTTCCAACATGCCATACACTTGTTCACCTGAATCTATCTTCTTATCTCTGAAAATAAATTGCAAAAAAATTCAAGGGTACTAGCTAGCAAGACTGTATAATGATTCAGGGTATAAACCAGATTGGAAGAGAGTACTCTAAAGTAAATTTACGCGGGAAGCGCCTCCTCTTATTGCATTTTTTGTGAAAGTCGTACACGCCACCCATGTAGTTACTGGAATGCCTACTCCCGTTGATCAACGCCCAGGATAGGTTGAAGCTTGTATCATCGTCCAGGTAATAGATGTTACCTACTTGCAGCCTGTCGAACTGAGACACCTCGTAGGCCCTGGAGCAGCCCCGACCGAGTAAGAGGACCCGGCCAGGAAGCGCGTGGAGCTCCTCCCAGGAAGATTTAGAGTCCCCAGCAGCAAGGTTCATCTCAAAGATCCTGAACTCGCGACGCCGCTTGGGCCTGAAGAGCCGCAGGATCATTAGCAGCTTTCCACGGGACTCCACCAGATAGCGGGACATGCTGTGCGTATAGGGCAGGTGGCTATTGGGCTTGTAGTCAGCACGCTTCTGAACCGGGTAGGAGGTACGGGACATCACCAGAGGGTGACCGCTGACGGCGTTGGGAGCGTACAGCACAACATCCTCTGTGCTGGAGAGGACATGGAAACCTTCCTTTGTAATAGATGATGTCCTCGATCACGTCCATATCATGCCTGCATCCAATCCAGTGTCCGTTCATCCCTGTCCGCCAGAACGCTATGCTGGAAGCGCTGGAAACGTGTGCAGCGGCGAGGAAGCCCTCCGTCAACGGCGTGCCCAAAAAGGTGACGGTGTTG
The DNA here is from genome assembly GCF_019359855.2 of Lolium perenne. Lineage (NCBI taxonomy): Eukaryota > Viridiplantae > Streptophyta > Magnoliopsida > Poales > Poaceae > Lolium > Lolium perenne. Next base: position 24,844,509 of record NC_067247.2, on the reverse strand, counting down.
ATGACCATACGGTGCTCACACTTGGTGTCGACCCAGCCGTGCTCGCTGGGAATCCTAAGCAAGTTAGGGAGAGGAACCATGGCGCCGGAGCAGAGGTTCGCCGCCGCGTACCCTCCCTGGTCCAAGGCGAGGGCGACCCAGCCACCCTCGTGGGAGCCGCATAGGCGCGCTGTATGAACGCTCTTCGGGAGGTATAGGCGACGGGTGGCCCCGGAGTGGAGGCTTAAGAAGGAGGGTGAAACAAGGGACGGGAGAAGGAGACACGGGAGCTGGCACGGCGCGGCTTTATGGACCTGCGCTGCAGAGCGCCACGCGCGGCAGACAGCAGCGAAGTAGACACGGTCGGCGGGGCAGATGAGATAGCGGAGGATGATGTCGAGAAGCTCAGGTGGGAGGCCGTCCGACCATGGACAGCAAGGTTCACAACCGTGGGGCATGGTGGGATTTGGGGGCAGCCACGAAGCGTCACTTTGATTTGGCCGCAGCCTCGGTCCGGTGACAGAAGTAGATTTCCAGTAACGTTCGCCAGTTGAAACAAACTCTTGATCCTCACGAGTTGCCGCAACAAACCTGTAAATATGGATCCTCGTCAAAAAAAAAAATCCCCTGTAAATATGGAGGTGTACATACTTTATTGTGGATAAATGGAGAAGCCAAGTTCCAATATCCACTCATCAGAGAAAAGAAAAAAATGAGTGCTAGTCACATTTCTTACACGTTTCAATCTCACGCCTAAGCTTGCAATGTTCAAACACAGAAACCAGGCCGAGAGTTAAGAACAGTTGAATAGATGTACTCTAAAATCCACATTTTGTCTGATTGTATTCATAAAAATTCTTCACAGGTCAAAAGAGCTAGATAATGAAAGAGTGGAAAGGATGTTACCATGTACTGGTGTGTCCGTGCTATATCCAGAACAGCTTTCCAGGGGCTAAAACAACAACAACAAAAACAACGGGAGTCTTTCCAAGTTCAGTTCAGTCAGAGGAGATGTCCATGGCTGCAGTAAAAGATATGTTACGAAGTTAGCAATGTACTCACTGTCTCTTGGTAATGCATTTTAGAAAAAAGTTAGAAAACCAAAAATGGCCAATTCATATGAATTAGCTGGGTGGGGATAATGCAAATAAGGTGTACCATACAATACATTGTATGCCAATAAACAATCATGTCTCTCGAATATTAGCTGTTTGCGCTGTGAAAATAAATGATGAAACAAACATGTTGATATACTTCACAAATATTACGGAGTAGTTGTGTGCCCAGACTCTCCCAGGTTGGCCACAATATTAATGAAATAATGAGATTGTGCCTACAATTTGAACCTATCCAGAACTCCTTACTCTTGCTAATTATGCTAGAGAGGTGAAGCCAATTGCTGTTTGTTTGGGCGCAGGTCCAAGCCAAGCATTGTGTCTCAAAGTATGTCGTCCAGAAACAAACTATCATTGCCCACTACTGAAGAAATTGGTGCAATCTTAGGCAGATACTATGAGACATGAACCAATCATTTTTGTCAAAACGAAAGGCCATAGTTTTGAAGGCGGTAAGGTGACCTAAGGCATTTTACCCATGCCTAAGTACCTACATCGGGCAAAATCCCAAGGCGCTGGGGGTAAATGGTTGGGGGAGGGGGTGTGGCTATCGCCGAAGCGTCACGTTAGGGACACCTTAAAACCCATGCGAAAGACAAATGGCATATGAAGTTCATAACTTAACCTGTACTATGTACTCCCTCCGTTCGCATTTAATTGACGCGGGACATGCAGAAATGCTTTACTGACTATCCTATACTCTGCGTCAATTAAACAAGAACTGAGGTAGTATGTACTAGTACTGGATTCCACTTCCTCACTGTACCACAGGATGCTTAGAAAAACTCTAAATGGAGAAGGGTACGAAAAGCCATGAATCAAACCTAGTTATGAAAGACTAAATGGTTTCCGTTTATCTTTCAGAATTGCTTCAGAGCACTATGAGGAGAGACAGAGAGCCCATGTCATGTACAGCAGCACGCCGTCATGGTTAAAAACTTAAAATGCACTCTAACTGAACAAAGATACACAATGAAAATACAGCTGGCTCTATTAACAATCAGAATCAAATACATTCACGGAAACATTAGAAATAATTGGGGCTGCTACTCGATTTTCTTAGAAGTTCCAATACCACTCTGTCCAGAACAGATAAAATTGGTCTGACAATCATATGCGTAGCTGTTGTTACTTAAAATAAAACGCACATCAATTCTTTAGAATTAGTAATATTAACTCAGGGTGGGAATGGGCCGGGTCGGCCCATCGGGTCTCTCGCCCAACCCAAGAAAACAATGTCGTTGGGCTAGACTGGGACACCACAGACCAGACGCATGCGCGGCGTACGTAGAGCCCTCCGCTGATCCGCTCGGCGTCTGGTCTATGGTGTGGTGTCCCAGGCTAGTCGGGATGAGAAAAGCAGAATCTGAGAGATCGGAGATTCCAGGGATTGGGGCCGATCATGATCATGGTTTTTACCAGCCCGGCGGCGGCGTATCAACCGCCCTTCTTTTTTTACGCCGGGACACGAAAGGCCCAGAAGAATCAGCCGCGCTTAGTGGGCCGGCGGCCCAATGGACTGCTTCGTTCGCTAGGTCCTCCTGCCCGCACTCGCTCCACGCCTCCACCCGGACGTTCTTTCGGTTTCTCTTCCCACTCCGGCTCCGCCGCCGCCGCCGTAAGCGATGGACCGCGCTCCGGCGAACGGCGAACCCGCGCCGCCACCGCCGGCCCCTCCTCCGGGACGCTGCCACTTCTGGCTCCCCAGCAAGCGCCGCCACTGCGCCAACTCCCCGCTCCGATCCACCCAGTAAGCAACCCAGCTGACCTCCCCCCATTGAACCCATACTCACCACTCACCACCCCCCCTGCTCCCCAGGTACTGCGGGAACCACCCGCCGGAGTCCTCCTCCTCCTCCTCGCGCCGCCGCGTGCCCTGCCCCGTCGACCCCTCCCAGTAAGCCCCTGTACCACACCACTCTCAGCTAGCTCCAGCCCCTCTACCCACCCCGCGCGCTGACCCCCACCTCCCCCTCCTGCGCAGCACGGTGTTCGAGGACAACCTGGAGGCCCACGTCGGCAAGTGCCCCTTCCGGAAGCACGCCAACGCGCTCGCCGCGCAGCCGTACTACTCCAAGGCCATCAACTCCGGCGGCGGCGGCGCCGCCCTCACCTCCGCCGCCAAGCGCGCCGCCGTGCACAAGCTCTCCGAACAGGAGTTCCGGGGCCTGGTCGCGAAGATCCGGTCCGCGCACGCGTCGGCGGCCGTCCAAATGCGCGACTCGCACGTCGCCCCGGTTGCCTGCGACAAGTGGATGAAGGGGCAGGTTGATAGGTGGGTGGGTGCTTTGGCAGTTTGAGGTTTCAGGGAGTGTAATCGTGTAAACACCGGGTTTCTGAGTGATTTTTTCCTCTTGGTGTGTTGGACAGGACGGTGCCGTACCAGGAGAAGCACGTTGTGCAGCAGGTGTCCATTGTCGGGAACATGGAGGCATTCGGTTTGCTGCCGAGGGGAGGAGCCGGGGATGCGGCGGCGGAGAACGCTCTGGCAGTTGTTGAATTTGGTGCTGGGAGGGGTTACTTGACTCAGATGCTGGCGGATTGTTATGGCATTAAGAATATCTTCTTGGTTGAGAGACGGTCGTACAAGCTCAAGGTCAGTTTATGTGCACCAACTACCTTGGTTTGGGGATTAGGGGCTACAACTTTACATTATGTTCAGGGTTGGTCCCTGTTGGTTACCAATTTTTGCTGAATGCAGCTTCATTTTGGTGTTGAAAGTTTGAACGGTAGAGCTTATTTCTATGCCTGGTTAGCTTGTTAGGATTCAATATGTAGCGGACTTTCCATTTTAAAGGCACTCAAACTTGAATGTAATGGCTGGTTTTTTGTACCATAATAACTCTAGCAAAAACTTCTTTTAAATTCGGGAATATAAATCGGCAGTGTTTACAATATTTCATATTATTGTTATGCTCAGCAACTATCATTAACTCATTACTTTGGCAATCAGGCATCAAAGCGAAGACACCTCAGACTTGTTAACCAAACTACCAACTGATGTAATCATATAGGTTGTTTGTAGTGATTATGACTATGATTTCAAATCACTACCCTTTCTTAATATAAGACCAACTCAGATTGATTGAGGTTAATTTTCAGGCATTGCTGGCACCTTGATAAGTACAGTAAATATGGTATATACAGAACACATTTGTTTCTTACTCCGGCAGCCAAATAACTTGTTATGTTAAATCTAATTTCACCATGATTATTCATCCTTTCAGAGCAAATTCAGGATTAGTTCTTTCACTCCGTCGTTAACTGCTCTTGTTGTCTCTTTCCTTTCCCCAAATTTGTAGGCTGATCGAAGTTTAAGACAAAATGAGGGTGTTACGTTGGAGCGTTTAAGAATAGATAGTAAGATTTCTTTTCATCCTTTATTGGACGGGTGAGATAAGGGCATTTGAATGGCTTGCAAGAACCTTTTGGCACTCAGTATCTCATTCGTGTGTTTGCTTATTTATCTGCGTGCTACATCTATGCATTTGCAAACTAAAATTTGCATATACTATAGTATTTTGTACTTCAATATAAATGCAGTTGAGGATTTAAACCTACATGGAGTACAAACATTGATTGGAAGTCAGTATCTAGCAATTGGAAAACATCTATGTGGGCCTGCAACAGGTGATTATTGTATTTGATGTAATGTTTCGTGTTCAGGTATAGTGATATAAAACTGCGTCAGATTAGCTGAACGTATCTAATTATTTGATTATTTCCTGCCCAGATATGACCATGATGTGCTGTCTTCATGAACAACACAATTATACAGAAGAGAAAGGCCACGATAAATGTCGCCTACAGGGCCTTGCTTTAGCCACCTGCTGCCACCATCTTTGCCAATGGAAGCATTATGCAAGTAATTCCCTGCTTGCCTTTCTATTTGGATATATCATGCCACACACTGCTTAGTTACATATCTAGTACTAACAAAGCTGTTTGAATTGCTTTGAAGAGAATAACTTTTATCTTGTGATTGCAGATAAAGCTTTCCTCTCAGGACTAGGGATTGCGGAGGAAGAGTTCCATGCCATGACATGGTTTAGCAGTTGGGCTGTGGATGGTGATCACAGCTCCCAGGACTCTTTGGAGGCTGAAGACTCATCTTCTGAAGTCAGGTAAGCCTTAGCTTCGGTCTACATTTTAGTCACTGTAGAAGACCTTCTGTTAGAACCTTGGTAGGATCCTTATTGTCACTCTTGCATTATTTCTGAGGCTAGCAGAAGTTTGAATTCGAGCAACACTGCAAAAACAAATAAGTGTCAATTAAGCTTTATCTCTGCTTCAGTAATTGCAAAATATCTCGTGCTCCAATCTTGGTAGGATACGTGTTATCATCAAATCTTGTGTTACAATCTTGTTAGGATTTTGTTATCACCTTTGCACTATGTCTGTCTAGCAAAAGTTTAAATTCGATCAACATTTCAAAAATTCTGCACCATTTTGTATGTCTGATACCTAGTCACAACTAATGGTGCCACTGAAACCTTGATATATTTTTAACACCAATGTTATTGGAGAAGGGACAGAGAAACCAAGAAGCCCGATCTGGAGTTCACCGGAATCGAGAGAATTATTCGTGGTATGCCAGGCGAGGAGAGGAATGCTCTGGGATTTATGTGTAAAGATATTATTGACAGCGGGAGGCTGCTATGGCTTAGATCCAAGGGTCTAGATGCAGACCTTGTAAGTTACGTTCCATCGAATATTTCCCCGGAGAACCATTTACTCATCGCCAAGTGTAGGTCTTAATTGGGATAAGCAATTTGTACCTCAACTACGAGGAAAATGGCTGAGTTTTGTTGTAAAATGATTTTGTGTTTACAAAAGGTCATCAAGATTATGGACTCCAGACCAAAGGTATTTTACCATAAAAATATTGCGATGAACATTCTTTATCGACTTTGGCGCTAGCCCTCCTGCTGCATCATTCCGCCGCCGGAGCTGTTGGTCGAGTTGGAGCTGGTTTTCGTGGGAACGGTGCCGCCAACCTGGCCTCCAAGGAGCTCGCGGGCCTTGCCAGCGGCGTCGCCATGTACGCACGCCCCTGCCACGTGCCACCACCTACTTCTCTAGTTCCCAGTTGACCGGAATCTCGCACCACTCGGCCTTGTGCGGTGTATGAGTGTGAGGTGGTGCGCGCCGGTGAGAGGCAGGGGCCACACCTCGGTGAGGCTTGGGAGAGGCGTGCCGGTGAGAGGCAGGGGCCATGCGCCGATGAGGCTAGGGAGAGGCGCGCCGGGAGGAGAGGAAGGGCACTGGGAGAGGGAAAACCTTATCGCTTAATCGACTTTGCGGTTTAGCCCTCTTTGATTTATTAATTGAAATAGTCCATCTATCTAATGCAATGGCTGACAGGTAGGTCCCATTAGTATCCACATCAGCGAATACATCGATGTACACACGCCGGTGACCGCCGATGAGCCTCTCAGCCTTATTTAGTGACCGTAGAATGTGTATTCCTATGTACGATGATGGAGGCGGGCTAGGGTGTCGACCCCCTATGTATTTTACTCTTTTTATTACCACCACCAAGTTGAGCTCCCGCCTGGTATTCTTTTCCATCCTGAGCCTCCTGACCGCACCACGTGGAGGATCCTTTAGTTCCGGTTTATATTTGAACCGGAACTAAAGGTGGAGGCCTTTAGCCCCATTGCACAGTCCCGGTTGCGCAACCGGAACTAAAGGTCCTAACGCACCGGGAATAGAGCCCCTTTTTCTGCTAGTGTGAACGACATACAACATGATTCAGTTATAAGCTAAAAAAAACTGAGAACGACCTACAAACATGATTCATGTTGGATATCTTTGACGTTTGATAGAAACATTAGAATGATTATGCTGCAAAAGCAAATCCCAAGCATGCTTCCTTTGCATCTAGCTCTCTTGTTGCTTCCTTGCTGAACGTTTGTTGTACACATACCAGAGCATCGCGGATCCTCCAAGCACCGTGGCACTGCAGTTATCACCACATATAATCAATGGATATGAACATTTATTATACTTAACAAACGTTACTACTCCCTCCAATCGGAATAGATCAACACAAAGTCGAGGCAAGGCTAGCGAGTAGCCGAGTACGCATAGATAGACACGTGTTTATTAAATCCAACTGGAGGTAGTAGCTTGCTGATCACTTAGCGGAGGGAGCTGGGGCTTACCAGCACACTGAAAACGCACTTCCACCACCACCAGCCATTGGTCGTGGCACCCGTGGCGATGGCCGTCTTTGAGGACCTCCATGGCCTTGCCCATTTGAAGATGTGGAGGAAGAGGACATACCATTGTGCCCACTTGAAGCTGTGGAGGAGGTACCGCCATGGCTGCCCCGACTTGAGCATTGTGCTTTCCGGTTTTCCGTCTCTGCCGCCCGACATGGCTCTAGTCGGAGTGACTCAAGTGGGGGTGGCTTAAGTTGGCGCAGCTCCAACTCCGCCGCCCTCTTCTCCATCTCGGCCTTACGCTTTGACCTCTGTGCCTCCCACTCAGCCTCCTGCTTTTCCTTCTCGGCCTGCTGCTTCTCGTTCTTCGCCTTCCACTTTGCCTTCTGCACCTCAAACTCCGCTAACATATCCGCCTCCCGCTTCTTGTTATGCGAGTTCCACTTTGCCTTTTGCGCCTCCCACTTGGCCTTCTCCTTCGCTTGTTGCTCATCCCACTTCTTCAATATGGCGTCAACCCGCTTCTTGTTTTCCGCCCGCTTTAGCCTCTCGGCCTCTCGCTTCTCGTTTTCCGCCTGCTTCAGCCTCTCGGCCTCCCGCTTCTCGTTTTCCACGCGCTTCACCCTCTCGGCCTCCCGTTTCTCGTTTTCTGCCCGCTTCACCCTCTCGGCCTCCCGCTTCTCGTTTTCCTCCCGCTCCACCCTCTCGGCCTCCCGCTTCTCGTTCTCCGCCTTCCTCTTGGCATCCCACTCTTCCCTCTTCACTCGCTCGGCCTCCCGCTTCTTCTTTTGCGCCTCCTGCATCTCGTAGCGGATAGTGCGGTCGTACGCGGCACGACGACCGGCGTCGTAGAGAACATCGTATGCGTCCTTGGCCCTACGGAACGCGGCTGCCGCGGCATCGCGGCCGGCAGCATCGGCCTGGGAGTGGTGGTCCGGATGATAGCGGTGGGCAAGGCGGAAGTAGGCGTTTTTGATGTCGCTCTTGCTGGCGTTGGGCTGCAGCCCTAGCGTTTGGTAGTGGTCGCTCATCGCCTCCTATCTCTGAGGTTGATTCATGGAGCGCGCGCGCGGAAGCAGAGAAGCACGATTCCTCCTTTTTATTCATGGTCCGTGTCGTGTCCTAACATGTTCTTTGAGTCCTGCACGCGCGCGTCCAAGCAGACAGCCTGTCCGGGATATAGGAGCCCGAACCGATCACGAGTTCTGCCAGGGATTTCTGAGAGGATCGTCAAAAAAGAAAACCACCGCTGTTAGAGCACCTCCAAAAGGCGAGCTATAAATCGGAGCGCTATACCACGTTTGCGTCGCGCTGTAAACCGACGGCGCGCCGAAGCGATTCCCCCCCCCCCCCCCCCCCACCACCCGCCGGATGCTCCATTTTGCAGCGCGCGTTGGCGCGCAAAAAAAGCACCTCCGTGTGGGCGCGGCGCAAACAACAAACAAACACAACTATGCATCGAACAAGATCAAACAACCATATAAAATTCAAAAATAAAATGTACCATCCAAATACAATACATTGTTCACACCAAATACAACACGTCCAACATACAACAATACAACATAGTTTTGAGACAATACAACACATAGTTTGAGACAATACAACACATAGTTTTCAAACAAATACAACAAGTATGCAACTACTGTTGTCCATTCCAATCCACCATTCTTCCTGAGATCTTTTTGAAGCTCATCATGTGTGTCGTTTTACCGAATGGCATGGTATGAGGCAATGAACCGGGCAATCCTATGTGCGGACCTCCTCACTTGCACGGGAACCCCCATCAAGTTGTAGTGGGTATGATCCACATATTTCTCGCGATCATCCTCTATAATCATGTTATGCATGATGACACACGCGGTCATGATATACCAAAGTCATTCTTTATCCCAAAATCTAGCCGGTCCTCTAACAATGGTAAATTGGGCTTGCAAAATCTCAAATGCTCTCTCTACATCTTTCCTAGCCGCCGCTTGTGCATTCTGGAATTGGGTTTGCTTCTGTTATCACTAGAATTTGACCGGATCAGAGGTGGGTCGCGATCAAGATGGACTTGAAGAATATACATGAAAGAAATACGTGAATCGGCCTGTTATGCAAAGTTTGGGCTAGTTTGCCCGTGTATCTGTAATTTAGTAGGATACGTGTTGGTTAGTTAGAGTTTGACTCGCGCACGGTTGGGATTATTCCCACGTTAGAAAGTCTACGGACTATAAATATGTATCTAGGGTTTATGAAATAAACAACAATCACGTTCACCACAAACCAATCTAGGCGCATCGCCAACTCCCTTGTCTCGAGGGTTTCTTCCGGGTAAGCATCATGCTGCCTAGATCGCATCTTGCGATCTAGGCAGTACAAGTTTATTCGTTGTTCATGCGTTGCTAATCGAAGCTTTTTGATGGCGAGCAACGTAGTTATCTTAGATGTGTTAGGGTTAGCATTGTTCTTCGTATCATATGCTATCGTCGTGCAACCCTTAGACATCTAGCCGCCCTTACGCCTATCTTAGGCGTAGGGGCGGCACCCCGCTTGATCATTATTTAGTAGATCCGATCCGTTATGGTTGCTCCTTGTTCTTCAAGGATTAGTTTAATATCTGCATAGTTAGGCCTTACAAAGGGTTGAAGGATCCAGCGGCGCGCAGGGTGTAGTTTGCTAGCCCTAGACAGGATGTTCCGGGGATCAACTTCGTGTTGGTTTTTAGGCCTTATCTAGGATCGGCTTACGATCACCGTGCGCGGCCGCGAGGCTCAATCACGAGTAGGATGTTCCGATTATGCGGTGAAAACCCTAAATCATCGTAGATCGTTTTAGCTTTATCTTGATCAAGCAGGACCACCATATATTCGTACACCTCGTGCGAATCATGGGTGGATCGGCTCTTTGAGCCGATTCACAGGACAACCTGAGAGCCGATCGAGGCTCGTATTTAATGTTTACGTGTATGCCATGCAGGAAACTAAGCGAGGCATCTCCATCACCTTCCTGACCAGGTATAGGTCAGGTGGCACGCCCTTGCACCAGCATCGGACGTGCGTGCCGGAGTCTGTGCGGGCCGTCGCTCGGAGGGACCAGGGCCAGCCGCAGCCCTAAGTTGCTCCCGGCTCTCCTGTGTTGCCCGTCGCTGCTCGCCGGTGGGTTTCTGACCGCAACACATTCTGGCACGCCCGATGGGACAATCTTCGACATCAACCACATCGCCATCTACATCTGAGATGGCGGACGGCACCCCAGTCACGTACGAGGATCTGACCGAGGAACTCAAGAAGAAGTATGACGAGGTCAAAGCAATCCTCGAAGCCGACCTCATCGGCTCTTTTCACAGAACCCGCTCACATGGCATCAGGTGGAAAGGGTTCTCACCTGAAGGCGCGCTCGATGGAGTGGACCTGTCCGCCCCGTCCGAAGAACGCACCAGGTCCCTGCGTCAGGAGATTAACTTCATGGTAGCTCATTCGCTACACCGCCACTCTGAGAACCTGGTGAACACTTTGGAGCGTGTTGCTCTTCGGGTGATCCAGGAAATCATGAGGCACCAGTACTCTCCGTCAGGACCAGCTCTCAGGACATACCAAGGAGAGATGCCACTCCAGTCCCGTCCACCGCTGCCATTCGCGTTGGCAGCACCAGAAGTGCCGAATTCACCGGCATACGTCGTCTACAAGATCGGTGGTGACCCTAGTGACTACCAGTTCTTGCACGAGGCGCCTAAGGAGATCCCTCATGGGTACACGTGCACATACGTGCCAGACTGCGGTAACTGGGCGCTCACAAACCAGGCCGCGACAGCAGGGACTTCTGGAACAACAGGAGGAACTTCGGGAACGGATCTTGAGAAGCAGACGTGGCTAGCTAAATATGCCACTCCGACAAACCTCCAGAGCTTAGCTCCTGCAGTTGGCTCAGAGCTGGAAAAGCAAGCATGGCTGGCTAAGTATGCCACCCCGGCGAATCTTCAGAGTTCGGCTCCTGCAGCCAGCACCGCGGATCAGATCAGTACCATCCCGAGAGACCAGTTCGGCATGGTGCCGAAAAGGAGGACAATCGGCTATTCCAAGCCGTACCCCAACGAGTACGAGTTGATCCCGCTACCACCCAAGTATCGGCTCCCTGATTTCTCCAAATTTAATGGATCAGATGGTTCCAGCTCCATCGAGCATGTGAGCCGATATTTGGCACAGCTAGGAACGGTCTCAGCATCGGATCCACTACGCGTGAGGTTCTTCGCACAGTCCCTCACAGGATCGGCTTTCGGGTGGTACACTTCGTTGCCACCAGACTCGATCCGGACTTGGAAGCAGTTGGAAGAACAGTTCCACATGCAGTATCACTCAGAGGCTTCCGAGGCCGGCATTGCCGATCTAGCTCAAGTACGTCAGAAGCGCGGAGAAACTGTGGCAAAATACGTGCAGCGCTTCAGAAATCTTAGGAACCGATGTTATTCGGCTCGTGTGACTGAAAAGGAAGCAGTCGAGTTGGCAGTGGTGGGCCTTGCATCACCAATCAAGGATATGGCCTCCCAAGCAGACTACCCTTCACTGGCGCACATGGTTCAGAAACTGTCGTTATATGAACAGCACCACCCGGACTGTGCAGGACAAATTCAAGCGTGCGGTAGTCCTGGTTGAGGCGGATGAAGACGAAGGCTACGCGGGAGATCAAGAAGTAGCGGTGGCTGAATGGACTCGGGGGCAACCCCGTGTCCTGCAAATGGGTTAAGCCACCAGGTCCGCCCGGAGGGTTTGATTTTGACGTGACTAAAGCGAGCAAATCTTCGACCTCTTACTCAAGGAGAAGCAGTTGAAGTTACCCGAAGGCCTCAAAATCCCCACGGTACAGGAGCTGAACGGAAAGCCATACTGCAAATGGCATAACTCGTTCTCCCATACCACCAACGACTGCAGGGTGTGGCGTCAGCAGATCCAAATGGCGATAGAACAAGGACGTCTAATTTTCAACCAGTACGCCATGAAGGTCGACACCCACCCCTTCCCCGCCGTGAACATGGTGGAGTGCACTTACCCTGGAGGGTGCCAGCCAAGCTTCTCGTTCAACATCAATATGGTAGGACTTGGACACCACTCTGGTAAGGACGGAGACGAGGGCAGCTGCTCTCGTAGCAAGGACACAGAGGAGGCCGCTCCACGCGATCGGCTCCGTCACGATGGCAAGCGCTACATCACAGAGGGAGAAGTGAAGAATGTAAGATATCAGCGACCTCTCTCTGATCACCTCCTCAACAAGTATGTGAGTCAATATGACCAACGCCGACGACCCAACGACGATGATGAAAGAGATCGTCTGGCTAGGGACGCCAGGAGACATCGTCGGCATGATCGCGATGAGGAGGAGTACGAGCGCCGTGCCAAGGAAAAATCGAGGGAGCAAGGCGATGAGGATAGGCACTGGGACTGCCCCTTCTTCAGACACTGCTGGGATTTAGGAATGAGCTGATTGCCTACAATCGGCAACTGCCCAGAATGTAGACAAAAGAGGAAGGACGCAGCTAACGTGTCCGTGTTCAAACGTCTAGGGCCTCTCCCACCTCGGAACAAGCACGCTGAGTCCCCTCGGGTGGAAGATCTCGAGGATTTGGAAGACGATGATGAAGAAGAAGAAGACATGTACCACCGGCCAAGGTGGTGCCCTGATGGACTCAGCCGTTCCCAAAAGCGTAGGGTTCAGCGACTGCGCGGCTTGGAGGAAGCCGAAAGGTTATACCTGCACACGCTAAGGAAGGAGCGACCTGATCTGGCCGCGAAAATTCAGCGAACCCTGGATGAAGAGGGTCGACCACAAAAAATGGAGTGGCGCCCCAAGCAAAGGAAAGCCGATGATGAAACATCGGCTGGCACAAACATGGTGTTCATCCTTCCGACGGAGTTTAGTGCTCCAGGATTGGACGAGGCACCCGTGGTACTGTAGGATAACGTTGCATAGAAAACAAAAAATTTCCTACCGCGAACACGCAATCCAAGCCAAGATGCAATCTAGAAGACGGTAGCAACGAGAGGGTATTGAGTCTCACCCTTGAAGAGATTCCAAAGCCTACAAGATGAGGCTCTTGTTGCTGCGGTAGACGTTCACTTGCCGCTTGCAAAAGCGCGTAGAAGATCTTGATCACGATTGCTTCCGGCGCCACGAATGGGCAGCACCTCCGTACTCGGTCACACGTTCGGTTGTTGATGAAGACGACGTCCACCTCCCCGTTCCAGCGGGCAGCGGAAGTAGTAGCTCCTCCTTGAATCCGGCAGCACGACGGCGTGGTGGCGGTGGCGGTGGAGATCTCCGGCGGAGCTTCGCTAAGCATATGCGGGAGAAGTGGAGGAGGAGAAGAAGCTAGGGTTTGGGGAGAGAGGGGGGTTGGGCGCCGGCCCTCTAAGGGGTGCGGCCAAGGCTGAGCCAAAGAGTGGCTGCCCCCCTCCCTCTCCTCCTCATTATATAGGTGGAAGCCCTAAGAGTTCTAGTCCAAGTCTTCGAATAAGACCCCAACACTAAAACCTCCCATATGTGGGAAACCTACTCAAGGAGGGAGTCCCACTCAAGGTGGGACTCCCACCTTTCCTTGAGGTGGGTTGGCCGGCCACCCTAGGGGAGTCCACCTTGGACTCCTCCCCTTTAGGGTTGGCTGGTCATGCAAGTGGAGTCTCTTCCGGACTCCACTTTCCAAAGTGTCATTCTTCCGGACTTTTCTAGAACCTTCTAGAACCTGCCATAAATGCACCGGATCATTTCCAAACTTGGAATATGACTTCCTATATATGAATCTTATTCTCCGGACCATTCCGGAACTCCTCGTGATGTCCGGGATCTTATCCGGGACTCCGAACAAATATTCGAACTCCATTCCATATTCAAGTACTACCATTTCAACATCCAACTTTAAGTGTGTCACCCTACGGTTCGTGAACTATGTGGACATGGTTGAGTACTCACTCCGACCAATAACCAATAGCGGGATCTGGAGATCCATAATGGCTCCCACATATTCAACGATGACTTTAGTGATCGAATGAACCATTCACATACGATACCAATTCCCTTTGTCACGCGATATTTTACTTGTCCGAGGTTTGATCTTCGGTATCACTCTATACCTTGTTCAACCTCGTCTCCTGACAAGTACTCTTTACTCGTACCGTGGTATGTGGTCTCTTATGAACTTATTCATATGCTTGCAAGACATTAGACGATATTCCACCGAGAGGGCCCAGAGTATATCTATCCGTCATCGGGATGGACAAATCCCACTGTTGATCCATATGCCTCAACTCATACTTTCCGGATACTTAATCCCACCTTTATAACCACCCATTTACGCAGTGGCGTTTGGTGTAATCAAAGTACCTTTCCAGTATAAGTGATTTACATGATCTCATGGTTATAAGGACTAGGTAACTATGTATCGAAAGCTTATAGCAAATAACTTAATGACGAGATCTTATGCTACGCTTAATTGGATGTGTCCATTACATCATTCATATAATGATATAACCTTGTTATTAATAACATCCAATGTTCATGATTATGAAACTAATCATCTATTAATCAACAAGCTAGTTAAGAGGCATACTAGGGACTTCTTTGTTGTCTACATATCACACATGTACTAATGTTTCGGTTAATACAATTATAGCATGATATATAAACATTTATCATAAACATAAAGATATAAATAATAACCACTTTATTATTGCCTCTAGGGCATATCTCCTTCAGTCTCCCACTTGCACTAGAGTCAATAATCTAGATTACATTGTAATGTACCTAACACCCATGGCATTCTGGTGTTGGTCATACTTTGCCCTAGGGAGAGCTTTAGTCAACGGTTCTGACACACTCAGAAACGTATGTATTTTGCAATTCATTTGCGTCTTCACGCATCACTCACTTTCCAAATGAGTCAGCATTAAATATGTTTGGTCTTCTGGTGGAACCTTAATTCCGCGGTCTGAAATATGTCACTAATATTGTCACACACAATATAGCTTCAAAGTTCTGACTCTGTCAGAACTACACCAAGTTCTCAAAGAACCTCTTGACTTAACATCCTTTGTCACTGTCAAAACAATAACATACTCTGCCTTCTTTTGTAGAATCCGTCACAATATTTAGAACTCTTCTAAATCTAGCATAGACAACTTCTAGCTCATTGTGCTACCTTTTAAACAACACTTAGTCTAATTTGAGATTGAAATTATATTTTATATGTGACAAAACCAATATCGGTGTAACACCTTACAACGATTTGTTTGTCATTTCTTCATACAAAAATATATATATATCCTTAGTTCTTCTAAAGTACTCAAGGATATTCTTACTGTCGTCCAATGATCATCATATGAATCATTCTGGTATATGCTCATAACACTTTATAGCACATGATATCTGATTGTGTACATATTATTCGTGATCTATAATCACTCATGTGTTTTTACTCATTGAGTGTCATATACACTCAAGTCTTGTTAAAACTTTAACATGACAAGAATATTTTCTTAATATTTCTATATTGAACCATTTCAATATCTATTCTATGTACTTTGACTTAAACTTATTTATGTGTTTCAATCTATCTTCATAGATCTTGACACTAAATTTGTTTCAATCCATATCCTTTCATTGAAGTTAATTTCTCAATGAATCCTTTTAATCAAGTATATAATTACATTATTTATAACCAACTATATGTCATCTACATAAAGTATTATAAATATGTCTCAGTGCTCCCACTTAATTTCTTGCAAATGCAAGCCTCTTCATCGTCTCTGATGAAATCAAAAACTCTTTGACAATTTCATCCAGTGAAGATTCAAACTCCGCTATACTTACTTCATCAAATTGAAGTTTGTATACCTATCTAGTATTCCACGGACCAGCAAAACTCTTGGTTGTATCTTGTATACACCTTTTAATACATATTTCTGATAAGTAATGTATTTTGCCATCCTACTAGCATATCTCATAAAAGAAATATGTAGTGATTACTAGAATAATCCACATAGACTATAAGCATTGCTACGGAAAATCTAATCTTATCGTAGTCAACTCTTTGAACTTTGTTGTAAACAATTTTTCAACAAGTCGAGCTTCTTCAAGGATATTTCATCCAAGTCTATAGATCCATTTACTTTCAAAAAGTATTCATCTATTATGGATTTCATGGCGCATGGCCATTTTAACGGAGTCAGGGCCCATCATAACTTCTTTGTTTGTAGTTGGTTTATCATTGTTCAAAATCAATCCTTTGTCCACAAATCATTTATTTGATCACAAAGTAAACCATACCTACAAGGTTCAATATGTACTTCGATCTCCATGACTAAAACACTTTGTAGTCATGGGAGCCATGATCGTTGTGGCCGCTTCCGAAACCAATTCCGATGCTGCGCTACTCTGATCATTATGCTCAGGTTCATAAACCTTATCAAATTATATTGTCCTCCCACTCAAATACTTCACTAGAAACAATTTCTCGGAAATAAGAAACATTGACAAACACTTTTGTCTTTGTCTCATGGGAAGAATTCCCAATCAAATCTCTGGGATAACCAACAAAGACATTCATCCGATTTTGGTTGTAAACTTATTTACTTATGCTATGCATACCAAAATTTAAGAAAAGACTATCAGGTTTCTTACCTATGCCATAACTCGTATGGTGTCATTTCAATGAATCATGATGATGCTCTATTTAGTGTAAAAGCGGTAGTCACTAAAGCATAATCCACAAAAATATAATGGCGTCATAATATTTTTATCTCATCATTAATCCAACAAAGTTTGGATACATATCTCGGATACTATATCATCATTATGATACTCCAAGAAATGTGAGTTGTAGAACAATTTCATAACTCTCTTAGATGTTCGCTAAAACTCGTAATTCAAATATTTCTACCATGATCCAATCATAGATATTTGACTTTTCTATTACGATGATTTCCACTTCATGCTGAAATTTATTTGAATCCATTCAAATGTTTCAAACTTCTTCCTTATTGAATATATCCACATATATACTCAATTCATTGTTGAAAGTTTTCATGAAGTAGAAGAATCTCCCGCACACAACTATGTCCAGTGAACCACATACATCATCATGTATTTTTCCACTAATTTAGTTGCCCGTTCAACTCTTGGCCTATGAACGGTATTTTAGTCATTCTTTTTAGAAAATATTTGCAAGCGCCAAACGATTCAAAAATCAAATGACTCCAAAAATCCATTTGCATGGAGTTCCTTCATGCGTTCCTTTCTAACATGACCTAAATGGCGGTTCCACAAATAAGTGGAATTCAAATCATTTGCCTTATGGCATTTTAGCGTCAGTGTTATGTATGTGTGTTTTCACCATTAAGATTCATAATAACTTATCCATCGTACATGGAGTAATGTCATAACTTGAACAACTCATTGTTTTCATTTGACCAGAGCAAAATAACAATTATTAAGTTCTTTATTATAAATTCTAAGGGCTAGGTAGAATGCCAACGACAAACATAATAACACTTTATTATGTTCCAGACGTGCATTATTACCATATTCCTTATCAGTCACTTAGGCCATTGTATTCTTGTATTGCGTTGTTTTGTATGACACTTCATACCAACCAATATGGTACAAATACCCAAGAATTTCATTGTGTGACCAAATGAGGAATACATTCATAACATGTATATCATTTATATACACCTGAGCTAGACTTTCTAGTCTTTTCTTTTCTTTCTGCCAGAATATCTTTTGCAGTTTCTCTTTTAGCTTTCCTCATTATTCAGAAAAACACTTCAACATCAATAACTTCTAGGTTTGTTGGTCAAATACCAATAACCTTGAGGTACTTACTTTGAAGTTGATCATCATATGACAAGTGTTCCGGATTTCACTATTAGTAACCTTGTAATATGATGAACAATTTCACTCATAATTTTATCCATTGTATCATGATGACTTTCTGAGACCATGTCTGTACATGCTAGGCTCATAAAGTTTTAACCTTGGTATTCGCATGTGCAAATCTGGCTTGCACCCGTTGTATGCACACGTAGAATCTATCACACCCGATCATCACGTGATGCTTCGAAACGACGAGTCTTAGCAACGGTGCATACTAAGGATGATAACTTCATGGATATGCAAATATTATTAGTGCCCCAATAGTTGGAGGATTGTGACGCCTGGCGTCTTCAATCTTCATACATTCCCATAAAACTTATGAGTTTATGTAGTCTCACCAAATTTATATTCTATCATCTTGCAATAAGGTCTTAGATATCACATATATCTCATACCTTGATTATTTCTGAAAACTAAATTTTCAGCTCCTTACTTTTCAAACAGATTTGAACTTCAAGTTTCACGGAGACAAGATAACTTTGGGTACTAATTGAAACCATAGCTCTTTGAATCAACAATGTGAGGTTTACTAAAAGTTTGCAATAGGACTTAATCAATTCTTGATTCTTTAACAATACGGTACTAATCCGTAAAGTTTCTTATCAGATTTAACAGTATTTCTATCTCAATAACAAGACTAGCGCATAGTAGTAAACGGATGCCAATACTACAAAATTAATACAAAATACTACTCAGACTATGTTTATGATAATTAGTTCATGTTTTAATCTAATTACTAATGAACTCCCACTTAATACAACCTCCCTCATTGTTGTTAAGTGGTACACGATCCAAATCCACTACACCAAAACCGATCATCACGTGAGATGATGTAGCTTCAATGGTGAACATCAACATGTTGATCATATCATCCATATGACTCGTGTTCAACCTTTCGGTTTCCGTTGTCCCGAGGCCATGTCTGTACATGCTAGGCTCGTCAAGCAAACCCAAGTATTCCACGTGTGCAACATGGCTTACACCCGTTGTATATGAACGTTGAATCTATCACATCCGATCATCACGAGATGCTTTGAAACGACGAACTTTGGTAACGGTGCATACGAGGGGAGAACACTTTATTATCTTGATATTAATGTGAGGGATCATCTTATAATGCTACCGTCGCGATCTAAGCAAAATAAGATGCATAAAGGATTAACATCACATGCAATTCATATGTGATATGATATGGCCCTTTAGTCTTTGCGCTTTCGATCTTCATCTCCAAAGCACGGACATGATCTCCATCATCAACGGGCATGATCTCCATCATCGTCGGCGTAGCGTCAAGGTCCATGGCGCCGTCTTCATGATTGTTCACCTCATGTAGCAACTATTACAACTACTTTGAAATACTACTCAACATGAAATTTAAAGACAACCATAAGGCTCCTGCCGGTTGCCACAATACAATAATGATCATCTCATACATATTCATCATCACATTATGGCCATATCACATCACCAAACCCTGCAAAAACAAGTTAGACGTCTCTAATTTGGTTTGCATATTTTACGTGGTTTAGGGTTTTCGAGTAAGATCTAATCTACCTACGAACATGAACCACAACGGTGATACTAGTGTTGTCAATAGAAGAGTAAATTGAATCTTCACTATAGTAGGAGAGACAGACACCCGCAAAGCCACTTATGCAATACAAGTTGCATGTCGAGCGTGGAGCAAATCTCATGAACGCGGTCATGTAAAGTTAGCCCGAGCCGCTTCATCCCACTATGCCACAAAGATGCAAAGTACTCAAACTAAAGATAACATAAGCATCAACGCCCACAAACCATTGTGTTCTACTCGTGCAACCATCTATGCATAAACCTGGCTCTGATACCACTGTAGGATAACGTTGCATAGAAAACAAAAAATTTCCTACCGCGAACACGCAATCCAAGCCAAGATGCAATCTAGAAGACGGTAGCAACGAGAGGGTATTGAGTCTCACCCTTGAAGATATTCCAAAGCCTACAAGATGAGGCTCTTGTTGCTGCGGTAGACGTTCACTTGCCGCTTGCAAAAGCGCGTAGAAGATCTTGATCACGATCGCTTCCGGCACCACGAATGGGCAGCACCTCCGTACTCGGTCACACGTTCGGTTGTTGATGAAGACGACCTCCCCGTTCCAGCGGGCAGCGGAAGTAGTAGCTCCTCCTTGAATCCGGCAGCACGACGGCGTGGTGGCGGTGGCGGTGGAGATCTCCGGCGGAGCTTCGCTAAGCATATGCGGGAGAAGTGGAGGAGGAGAAGAAGCTAGGGTTTGGGGAGAGAGGGGGTTGGGCGCCGGCCCTCTAAGGGGTGCGGCCAAGGCTGAGCCAAAGAGTGGCTGCCCCCCTCCCTCTCCTCCTCATTATATAGGTGGAAGCCCCAAGAGTTCTAGTCCAAGTCTTCGAATAAAACCCCAACACTAAAACCTCCCATATGTGGGAAACCTACTCAAGGAGGGAGTCCCACTCAAGGTGGGACTCCCACCTTTCCTTGAGGTGGGTTGGCCGGCCACCCTAGGGGAGTCCACCTTGGACTCCTCCCCTTTAGGGTTGGCTGGTCATGCAAGTGGAGTCTCTTCCGGACTCCACTTTCCAAAGTGCCATTCTTCCGGACTTTTCTAGAACCTTCTAGAACCTGCCATAAATGCACCGGATCATTTCCAAACTTGGAATATGACTTCCTATATATGAATCTTATTCTCCGGACCATTCCGGAACTCCTCGTGATGTCCGGGATCTTATCCGGGACTCCGAACAAATATTCGAACTCCATTCCATATTCAAGTACTACCATTTCAACATCCAACTTTAAGTGTGTCACCCTACGGTTCGTGAACTATGTGGACATGGTTGAGTACTCACTCCGACCAATAACCAATAGCGGGATCTGGAGATCCATAATGGCTCCCACATATTCAACGATGACTTTAGTGATCGAATGAACCATTCACATACGATACCAATTCCCTTTGTCACGCGATATTTTACTTGTCCGAGGTTTGATCTTCGGTATCACTCTATACCTTGTTCAACCTCGTCTCCTGACAAGTACTCTTTACTCGTACCGTGGTATGTGGTCTCTTATGAACTTATTCATATGCTTGCAAGACATTAGACGACATTCCACCGAGAGGGCCCAGAGTATATCTATCCGTCATCGGGATGGACAAATCCCACTGTTGATCCATATGCCTCAACTCATACTTTCCGGATACTTAATCCCACCTTTATAACCACCCATTTACGCAGTGGCGTTTGGTGTAATCAAAGTACCTTTCCAGTATAAGTGATTTACATGATCTCATGGTTATAAGGACTAGGTAACTATGTATCGAAAGCTTATAGCAAATAACTTAATGACGAGATCTTATGCTACGCTTAATTGGGTGTGTCCATTACATCATTCATATAATGATATAACCTTGTTATTAATAACATCCAATGTTCATGATTATGAAACTAATCATCTATTAATCAACAAGCTAGTTAAGAGGCATACTAGGGACTTCTTTGTTGTCTACATATCACACATGTACTAATGTTTCGGTTAATACAATTATAGCATGATATATAAACATTTATCATAAACATAAAGATATAAATAATAACCACTTTATTATTGCCTCTAGGGCATATCTCCTTCAGGCACAACTTGACTGCGGCCCACAGCCAGTGATCTTTGAGAAGCCACGAGAAAGAAGCTACAAACATCTGAAGGCCCTGTACTTGCGAGGTTATATCAATGGGTAGCCTGTCAACAAGATGCTGGTGGACACCGGAGCGGCAGTCAACATTATGCCATACTCTATGCTACGTCGGTTGGGACGCTCTAGCTCGGATCTGATCTAGACCAACGTGACATTGAGCGATTTCAACGGCCAAGCGTCTGACGCGCAAGGTGTTCTGAACGTGGATCTGACCGTAGGAAGGAAAACCATCCCTACGACGTTCTTCATCGTCGATAGCAAGAGCACCTATGCTGTTCTGCTAGGAAGAGATTGGATCCACGCCAACTGTTGCATTCCATCCACGATGCACCAATGCGTAATACAGTGGGATGGAGATGAGGTAGAGGTCGTCCATGCAGATGACTCAGCCGAGATTTCAACGGCTGGCATGAACGCTTGGGAAACAGCAGGCCAAGAGCCACTCTCAGGCATCAATTTGGACGACTGCGAGCGCATCGACGTGACGAAGGATGGGGTTAGGCTGGTCTTATCCACCGGCCTGACCGTGTAGCAAGAACAAACCTATGGAAAACGTGGCGAGGCCGATCCCCAAAAATCTATGGAGGAACATTGCAAAACCTTCATTGGGCGATTCGATCAACGTGGAGGCCGATTCCAGCAATCGGCCAAAATTATCCTCACCACACATTCTGCCTGTGTTCAACGTCGATCTAATGGGCAGCGGTTTTACGTCGGCTGATGAGAGTCAACATTAGTCCTAACGGGGCCGACGTTCAAATACAGTGCCTTGGCTGACTACAGAGCCGATATCCGCAGTTACCTGGCAGATTCGGCTCGGGGGGCACCTAATCAGATGAACATGTGCGATACATGTGCGGTGAAATATTGGGGGCTGATAGAAAATCGGCCAGTAAATTTTTTTTACATAGTATACAGCCGATGCACGGACATCGACTTTAGAGCTAAGAAACAAAGCCGATGCACAGCCATCGACTCTAGTACATTTACACAAGATCTACCGGCTGCGTGTTCAAGACACGGATTTCGACCAGGTCGGTGACTTCCAACCCTTTGCGCCAGTTCAGCAGTACTGGCAGAAACGTCAGTTTTGGCATACAAGGCAGCCCTTTGCTCGTTAAGCCGTTGGTACTTCATCTACAATATCGGCTTTCAAAGGAAGAAAGGTGATCGGCTCTGGTGCATCTACCGTCGGCCTGGCTAAGTTGGCCACTTTCTCAGCTACGTTCGGCATGGTGGCTGTCTCAGAATTACCTGAGTTCAAAGTCCTTTGTCTGATCTGTGCATCCTCACCAATATTCTCGCCTTGACTGAGGCTCGGGGGGCAGCTGGTCTGGTAGATGCTCTGTTTTAGAAGCCGATTGGGGTGTCATCGGCTGATCCTTCGTCGTAACCTTCTTCAAAAATGGTGAATTCTTGCAGAAGAGGATCACCGGACCTGGTGGGAGGAGTTTAAGGGCTTTCTTGAAGACTCCACATTATCCACCAGATCTCAAAGTCATGAGTTGAAGAATTGAAGGATGAATTATGAAGGACCGATGCGTTGCTATCGGCTCATTAAGCATTGGCTAAGTGGACAAATCGGCAAAATCAGTATGAGGGGAAATCGGCTAAAGTAGCTCAAGGGAAATCGGCAAAATCAAATTGGGGAAATTCTTCATTGATAAGCAAGATTTCTTACATAAAGAGCTGATTGCTCTCAAAAGGAAGTACTAGGGGATACATTGCCCCGTCTACTACTACTGATCCTATGCTAATGGTCCTATCTACGGGCCGTCGCTGCCCTCGTCGTCGCCGTCGTCGCCGCTGTCGGCGCTACTCCCGGCGGGCTCATCGTCGCTGCTCCAGCGGCCGCCGGCCGGGCCTTCGTTGTCCTCATCCTCCTCGTCAGCGTCGTCGTCGTCGCTGTCGAAGTCGCTGAGGTTCCCCGGCCAGGGACAGAAGCGCTTGGCCGGCGGCTCGTCGGAGGAGGTGTCATCCTCCTCCTCCTCCTTCTCCTCCTCCTCCTCCTCGGGGGAGGTGAAGTCATCGCAGGAGAAGCGATCGTCATCGCTCTCCCCCTCCGTTTCCCCGTCGGCGAGGAAGCGGAGGTCACTTTCCCCGTCGGTCGAGGACTTGTCGTCCTCAGACCAGACGGAGAAATCATGGCTGGATTCCTCCCCGGCCTCGATGGCGCGGCGGATGTTGGCCGCATGGGCCTCCTCCGGGTTCCACTCCGGCGTCGGCTCGCGGGAGGAGGAGGATTGGGTCGAAAGATCCGATGAGGCAGAGGAGGAAGAAGACATGGTTGCGCAGGAGGGCTTTTGGAGTGCTAATGCGAAGGGGATGAGAAAGCAAACTGTTTGGAGCGGTTAAATAAAAGGGAATATAGTGGAAATTCAATGCCATAGTAGTTTCCGAGGAAGTGGTGCCCAACAAAAAAAAAATTGCCAGGACACGCGGAAGTGGAAGAGGCAAAGCATCATGATGAAGGATACTGCGACGGTTCTGCCACGACATGACCCGACGAAGAAAAACAGAGTGATTTTGGAATTATAAATTCCAAAACCAGGGGGGCATGTGTTATCACCAGAATTTGACCGAATCAGAGGTGGGCCGCGATCAAGATGGACTTGAAGAATATACATGGAAGATATGCGTGAATCGACTTATATGCAAAGTTTGGGCTAGTTTGCCCGTGTATCTGTAATATAGTAGGATATGTGTCGATTAGTTAGAGTTTGACTCGTGCACGGTTGGGATTATTCCCACGTTAGAAAGTCTACGGACTATAAATATGTATCTAAGGTTTATGAAATAAACAACAATCACGTTCACCACAAACAAATCTAGGCGCATCGCCAACTCCCTTGTCTCGAGGGTTTCTTCCGGGTAAGCATCATGCTGCCTAGATCGCATCTTGCGATCTAGGCAGTACAAGCTTATTCGCTGTTCATGCGTTGCTCGTACTGAAGCCTTTTTGATGGCGATCAACGTAGTTATCTTAGATGTGTTAGGGTTAGCATTGTTCTTCGTATCATATGCTGTCGTCGTGCAACCCTTAGACATCTAGCCGCCCTTACACCTATCTTAGGTGTAGGGGCGGCACCCCGCTTGATCATTATTTAGTAGATCCGATTCGTTATGGTTGCTCCTTGTTCTGCAAGGATTAGTTTAATATCTGCATAGTTAGGCCTTACAAAGGGTTGAAGGATCCAGCGGCACGTAGGGTGTAGTTTGCTAGCCCTAGACAGGATGTTCCGGGGATCAACCTCGTGTTGGTTTTTAGGCCTTGTCTAGGATCGGCTTACGATCACCGTGCGTGGCCGCGAGGCTCAATCACGAGTAGGATGTTCCGATTATGCGGTGAAAACCCTAAATCGTAGTAGATCGTTTTAGCT
This sequence comes from Lolium perenne, assembly GCF_019359855.2. Classification (NCBI taxonomy): domain Eukaryota; kingdom Viridiplantae; phylum Streptophyta; class Magnoliopsida; order Poales; family Poaceae; genus Lolium; species Lolium perenne. The sequence goes on along the minus strand of NC_067247.2, from coordinate 24,819,262 downwards.
TTGTTTTGATCAAGCAGGACCACCATATATTCGTACACCTTGTGCGAATCATGGGTGGATCGGCTCTTTGAGCCGATTCACAGGATAACCTGAGAGCCGATCGAGGCTCGTATTTAATGTTTACGTGTATGCCATGCAGGAAACTAAGCGAGGCACATCCATCACCTTCCTGACCAGGTATAGGTCAGGTGGCACGCCCTTGCACCAGCATCGGACGTGCGTGCCGGAGTCTGTGCGGGCCGTCGCTCGGAGGGACCAGGGCCAGCCGCAGCCCTAAGTTGCTCCCGGCTCTCCTGTGTTGCCCGTCGCTGCTCGCCGGTGGGTTTCTGACCGCAACAGCTTCTTACCTCTTGGTTGAATAATCGGCTTCACAAATGTTTGCCACCTTGGATATATGTCGTCGGCGAGGAAGTAGTCATAGTTGTATTTGTGGCCATTTGCTTCAAACTCCACCAATGGACCTTCCCGCATTGCAAGTCTTGTCATTAGTGGTGACCGTTGAAGAACATTGATGTCATTGCAAGACCCGGGCATTCCAAAAAAAAACATGCCATATCCAAGTCTCTTGGTCGGCCACCGCTTCAAGGACTATGGTGGCATCCTTCTTGTACCCTTTGAATTGTCCATGCCATGCCGCTGGACAATTCTTTCAACTCCAATGCATACAATCAATGGAACCAAACATACCGGGAACCCCCGGTTGGCGTTGATCTCCAAAAGCCTTGCCGTGTCTTGAGCATTGGGGGCTCTCAAGTATGTGGAGCCAAAGACATTGACAATTGCAACGACAAAGCGCTTCACACAGAAGATAGAAGTGCTCTCTCCCATGGCCAAATGATCATCAATAAGATCCGCCGGTATACCATATGCCAACATACGCAAGGCGGCGGTCACCTTTTGATATGTGCTATGACCAATTTCTCCGGCGGCATTCCTCCTTTTCTCAAAGAAGCGATCATACTTGGTCACCTCCGTTGCGATGTGATTGAACAAGTTGAGACTCAACCGGAAACGCCGCCGAAAATAGCTTTCGGGGAAAATCGGATTCTCATTGAAATATGACCGCATCAACTTCTCATGCCCTTCAATCCTTTCTCTCCACAACTTCTGTCTACCAAACACCGATCCACCAAATTTTGGTTTCTTAACGGCGCGTTATGCTAATAGTAGCGATATGTTCTTCTCTTTATCTTAGTCGTACTTGTCATCTGATGAATCGTATGATGAACTCTACAAACATACATATGAAATTACTTAACTACAACTAACTATAGTAGCTAACCGGCGAGTAAAATCATATGCTAATAGAGGCTAGCCGGCGGAGGTGCATACCTTGCGAGCAAATCGGCGAGCACCATGGTCGCGCCATGTTGTTAGCAAGATCGAAGACAAAGACGACGACATGGTGACGACGGCACGGAGGAGAACGCGACGGCGCCGGGAAGGAGGAGGCGGAGGAGAAGCGCGTCGCTGACGGCGACGCGGGCGGCACAGCGCGGCGGAGCGGCCGCCGCTGCCGGGAGGAGGCGTGGGCGAGACGGATATACGCTGCGGCGGCGCGCAGCAGCGGGGCCGGCGGCGGAATCGACTGGAGGCGGCTGGATTTTGCGGCGGCGGGCGGTGGAGAAATGAGGGCGCGGGCGCGGGGGAGGGGAAATTTCATGCCGTTGGCTTTTCGCCCGTGCGCAGAGCGTTGCCGCGCGCTGTAGCCGACACGTCACATATAGTGCTCCGGATTGTTCAAAACGTCGGACGCCTAAAAAAATTTGCAGCGCCGCCGTTTACCACGCCTGCTGGAGCGCCTGTTTTTCCTAAGACGCGCTGCACATCGGCAGTTTATTAACAGCGCGGCCTATATAGAGAGCATGTTGGAGATGCTCTTACCAGTCTGCGGAATACCGAAACCCTCAACCCCGACCGACCGACGGAGAACGAACCCACCTCCGTCCGGCGGCGATGCCCGCCAGCCACGGCTCCACGCGAGCCCTTCCACCGGCGGCCGGCAGCTCCCGCTTTCCCGACTTTTTCCTCCTTGACACGACGGCCTCCATCAGCGATCTCCGGAACGAGACCACCGCGGCAGCCTTGACGGAAACGGGCCTCACCGTGCATGTATCCTTCGCGATCGCCGAGCCGCCGCGCCGTTCCTCATGCTGCGTCTGCTGCCCCAGCCGCGACGAGACCCCGTTCGCGTGCGCGCCCAGGGTCGTTTCCTCCATGGAGGACACCGCCCTCATCCGAGTCGACCTCACCGCCGGCGACAGGCCGCTGTTCTTCCTCTACCGAGCCATAGGGCCGTCGCTCGACCTGCTCCCGGACATTCGTTTTTACTCTCGGAGAGAGCGTCTGTTCCCACCCATCGGCTTCGTCTCCCATGAAAACCGATCCGTCATGGCGGCTCTGAGTTACGGAGCAGGGCATGGGCAGTACAATCTCTACACCATGGGTTCCGACCCAATTTCCATATGGTCCAAGAGGCTGCTGCAGGTGAACATTCCTCATGGCCTTACCATGAAGTCGGCAGTGATTGAGCCTACCAAGCTGATTGCCCTTGGAGATGGACTGCTCGGCTGGGTCGATCTCTGGAAGGGCATTGTGATCTTCGACGTGCTCGATCCCCAAGAGGCCACGGCGTCTTTCGTCCCTATGCCCAAGCTGCTGCCCAGCAACAGCGAAAGCCAGTTTTCGGCACGGTCGATTCGCGACGTCACCTTCAGTTGTGGTTACATCAAGTGTGTCGAGTTTGAGGAACTGGTAAAACTCAGACGCACAACTATACCAGCTGTTGTTGTTGATCCTTGGGACATAGATTATCTCCACGACTCGGAACTGGCCGTCAGTCCACCCCAGCAGGAGGAGGAGGAAGTGTATGATGTTGTTGGTTGGAGGCTCGTCACATGGTACAGGGAACTGACTTCGAACGGTTGGCGCAAGGGGAGCATGGTTCATTCCGATGACCTCGGTACTGTCTCCTTGCCTCGGCTAGGAGGTGGTGCATGTGCTCTAAACGTGCCATTCAAGAACCTGAAAACAGCTTCTCCCACTCTGTGTGGCCATGACGATGTTGTTTACCTCGTGTCAATGCTGGACGAGAATGATCAAACAGCATGGATTGTGCCCGTTGACACTAAGAGGAAGTCACTTGGAGAGGTTATGCCGTTTTCTGCAGAGCACTCCTCAATTTACAATCCATCATTCATTCCATGTGTGCTGACCAAATATCTGGATGCTAAATCAGGTAATTACACTGTCACTTGTTTATCATATGACACTCCCACATGTTTATTCTTCTGTTTTTAATTATTGATCTATGTGTCTCAAATCTCTGTATATGTGGTTCTGGTATATTTCAACTCATTTCAGTCTCTGTTATTGTTATCTGCAGTGTACCCATGTTAAATTAAGCATAGACTCTTAGTCTCCTATGACTTCATTGGTTATCATATCTATTAAGTACAAGTGATCATGAATCTAATGGTTTTTCACTCTTTGTGCATTAGATTGTTCTCAGGTAGGTATGTCGAATACTTGTCACGCCGCCCGGCGAAACTTCAACATGCCTAAGAAGAAGCGGCAGCGGTTTTCACAGACAGAACCAGAAGAGGAACATGTATCACAGCCTGCAGCCCTCATCAGCTAAGAAATAATGACATTCACCAAGTTTTTTATGTGTAGCACTGGTCATATATTTGGATTCTCTAAGCGTCCTAGTAAGAGAATATGTGGCTTACACAAATAGCGTAGTTGTAATGGTTCTTTATAATGTATAAAGTTCAACATGTAGCTTGATCTGCTTGCTGAGGATCACTCTTAAGAGCTTGAACAAAAAAATTAATGGAAAGTGTATCAAAATGATGACAAATAAATTAATCAACATGTGTTATCTTTGTTAATGACTTGGGGACTTGGGTACATATACATGGTGAACAATTCTGAAAGAAGAGATGAGTGCTTGGGAGCCCCTCTAGAACGAGTCAATGAATGGACAACTTGCTATATTTTTTTGTCGAGGAAAAAGAACAGCATGGCCATTTTATAGATCATCAAGAACTGTTACATTGTCCGCAAGTAACTCAATAATAAAATTGGACAGATGCTCAAGCCAAACAGATCCATCTGCCCTACTAGCAAGAATGTGAACAACTTTGCTCCTTTCCAGGCTAACGATAGTTTCTAATTAGTAACTATCACTGGTTTCACCAGTTCTAACAAACTCCATGAGATTACAAATAGTTATGTAGCCACAAATATATTTGGCATCGCCATCCACAAGGCAACAACAAAAATCGCTAGCTAAGTAACTATGTCCGACGACCGGCACAATTATAAGAACTATATATTGCATCCTCCTCTGCCGATGATCTAGCACTAAAAAGCCACTGCTTCCGGCCGGCCCATCGATCATCCAAGCCATCTTGTTCCACCTCACCCAAGCACGCGCGGAGCCAAGATTTGACCATAGGCGGGGGGGGGGGGGGGGGGGGGTATATGTATACTATAACACGATATATGATATTGTAAATCAATATCAAAATATGAAAAATGTGACAACTTATTTTTATATCTATCTCTTTATTTTTTGTATAAATAATCCATTGGAATAATAAATTGCACTTCCAATTCTCCAGTTGCTTTTGACTTTCAACTCTATGCCAGTGTACATATGGATATTTAAATTCTATTGATCTAACAAAAGAAAAACTAATGGCATATATGGATTGAACTGTAACATTAATACAAAATCTTTCAATATAGAAATTATCCATCTTTAACATAGGTCAGATCGAGTCACTAATAGCAGACTGCACGCGGTCATGGTTAGCAGACGCGCTACACAAAAACCAGGAGCGTATGTAGGCAACGAGAGCATCAGAGGCGCCCTAGCAGTCGGCAACTAGACGCAGTTAAGAGAGTACATGATAGATTGATTCTCTACTTCTCATTGATTGCCTCTTTTAATTTAGGAAAGAAGGCTATGATTTAGAGATGAGCTTCTGTCTTTACTTCGTTGGTCTACATCTGAATAATTAAAACATGGGCTAATTCATCATACATTAATCTTCGGCCATTATCGCACATATACTACCAACGGCTATTGATTGAGGGGTGGGTGCCTTGCCCCTACTCGCCCCCCGCTGCCTCCGCCCCTACACACAAGTCATATGTTTCCGCGTAGCCCAACTTGACATCTATGGGTTTTCGATGATCTAGACTTCAAATCCATGTAGGTCAAGCTCACTACGACTATTTGCTATATTTGCTACTCCAAATATAATTGAAAATTAAAATGCCTTCACTTATTTATAATGAACTTATTTACTTCACAAAAACTCATATTGTCACTAAGTGCATGCCATTTTGTTCTTATATCTCATTTGATACTATCTTAAGTTCTATGTTCAACTAGCACATTTGGCAATATAGTCACACTCCGATATAAGCAGGATACATATTTTAGATACAATTATAATATTTACTAGTACATATACATGTCCTTGTGCTAAGTTTAGATTGTATATTGTCGTTAGTTTTTCATTTTATTAATTTACTTTGAATAGTTTAGGAAAAACTTATATTACAGTGCAATGTTTTTCATAATATAGTTAATTAAAGTATCTCATTAATCAGTAAATTTATGTGTGCCTCCTGGTAGCAAGGTTGTATATATTTTTTTTTTGTGAAGGTTAAGTAGCTAGTACACGTGATAAGCTACTCCCAAACAAACAAAAAAAGTAGCTAATATGAATGTATATTTTGGGATATCTTCTCATGTAAAAGACAGTCTCGTGGTATGGACAACAAAATGTACCCGCTTCAAGTTGCAAATAGCTTGTGCAACGTTGTTTCCCCAAGTTTTTACACATGGCTTTCTTTGCTTCTAACCAAGAATGGTGATTTCCTTATGCCCCACACTCAGTCCATCAGCATGTCACTAGTTACTCCATGTCTAAAAAACACCTCAGAACACCGGCAGCGAATTATCATTCAAGTAAATGGAAAGCCTAAAACCATTAATTTAGGCAAGCCGAGGATCTCGTAAAATAAGTGTGTACCAAGCAGTGCAATGGACAGACCACATAAAAATATAGAATCATTTAATGAAATACCGCTTGTTAACAAATGTTGCGATTTAAATAAAAATATATATGGCACGCTAAGGAGCACCTAACCTTCTATTTACAACTTATATACGACACAATCCTACACTCCAAACATTTCCTCCCACATGACTTGCATAAAAACCATAGGGTAAGTGAAATTTCATTTTAGACCATAACCATGTTCGACGACCAACATAACCACATATACACCACATAACATCAACACTTTAGGCTTCATACATACCGTGCAGAGTTGACTGGCATCATCACTGCCGCTGCACAAGTTAACAAAAAAACTATCAGCCTGAAAATTACATGACAAAGTAAAATCAGAAGACTGAATTATGCACAAGCTAATAGGCCTGCCTTAGATTGCAATAATGCAGGGAGCATTCGATCAAGTACCATGCCTAAGAGAACTGTTTATACATAGCTATTTCAAGTACTACATCTAAAACTTGCTGAATGCTACTATCTATTACCAGCTGTTTAGTGCTGCAGGAGGCGCGGTACTGGTTTCTGCTCTTCTAGTTCTGCTGTGGAAGGTGATGCCGCTGCTTCTTCCACTTGCTGAAGTTTCGTGAAGGTGGGACATGCGAAGCATTTCGCTTGCCTCCCTGAGCTCCATCTAATGCACATAGAGCAGAAATCCATTAGATTAATGACAACTCATTACTAAATAGCTATAACTATAATAATGCCATACCAAATACCCGTCTGAATTTGAGCGCATATTAGTAGAGCTATCTAACAGCTGATTGTTCATAGTGATTTAAAAACAGAGGGGCTAAACTAATACACACTTAATCATACCCAATGTTTTCTGATGCAAATTCAAAAAAAGACGCATAAAAAATATTTTTATTCAACTCTTAACTATTACTATCCGACAACACAAGTGATGAAAGTGGGCCAGTCTGTTCAGACTATCGATGCCAGGCCAGAGCACACTCTATTCAGGTAACAACGTCCATAGTCATCGGCCAGTTTAACACAGGCCGGGTACCATGTAGATAATGGAATGAGAACCATCCGGATTTAAATGATTTGAAATGTGACCTAACCACATGTACGAACTACTGAGACACATCCGTATTATTAAAAACTAGAAGAAAAACATCCGTGGGAGTACTAATTGATAAACAGTGACATATGATTACCTGATTTATCATCCAGATATTTGCTCAGTACACAGGGAATGAAGGTTGGATCGTAAATTACAGACCCCTCTGCAGAAAACGGCACAACCTCTCCCACTGACTTGCTCCTAGTGTCAACGGTGACAATCCACGCAGCTTGGTCGTCCTCTTGCAGCATGGACACGAGGTAAACGACATTGTCATCGCCACTACTCAGAGTGGGAGAAGCTGTTTTCAGGCTCTTGAATGGCACATTTAGAGCACATGGACCACCTCCTAGCTGAGGCAAGGACACAGTACCAGCAAGGTCATCGGAGTGAACCATGCTCCCCTTGCGCCAACAGTTCCAAGTCAGTTCCCTATACCATGTGATGAGCCTCCACCCAACGACATCATATACTTCCTCCTCCTCCTGGGGTGAAACGATGGCTAGTTCCGAGTCTTGGAGTTCATCCATGTCCCAGGGATCAACAACAGCTGGTACAGTCGTGGGTCTGAGTTTTAGCACTTGCTCAAGCTCGACACACCTGATGTAACCACGACTGACTGCGACATCACGAAGTGGCCGTGCAGAATGCTGGTTGCCATAGAGTTCATTGTTGTTTGGCATCAGCTTCGGCATTGGCACAAAATACGCCTTGGCTGCGGGCTCGAGCACGTCGCAGATCACCATGCCCTTCCAGAGATCAACCCAGCCAAGCAGTCCGTCTCCAAGGGCAATCACCTTGGTCGGTTCGATCAATGCTGATTCCGCGGTAAGGCCGTTAGGTATCTCCACCTGAAGCAGCTTCTTGGACCATGTACTAGAAAGCGGGTTGGAAGAACCGATGGTGTGGAGAATGTACTCCCCATCCCCTGGGCCGTAGCTAAGAGCCGCCATGACGAATTGTTTGCCGTTGTCGTGGGAGACGAAAGCAAGGGGTAAAATCAGAAGCTCTGTGTAAGAATACCGACGTATGTCCGGGAGCAGGTTGAGTGACGGCCCGCTGCTGGGCCCGCTGGCCCGGTAGAGGAAGTAGTGCGGCGAGTCTTCTGCGGTGAGCATGACTTGGATGAGGGCCGTGTCCTCCACGGAGCAAACGACCTTCGGCGCTTTTGCAAACGGAGTCTCGTAGCTGTTGCGGCAGTATACGCAGAAGTAGGAGAGGCGCGGCGGATCAGCGGAGACGAAGGATACGTGGATGGGGAGGCCCGCTCGTGTCAAGGTTCCTGCGGTGGTTTCGTTCAGGTGATCGCTGATGAGGACCGTCGAGTCGAGGAGCACCCAGCCGGGAAAGCGGGAGTTGCTGGCGGCCGGAGCCGGTGGAGGTGGTTTTGCGAAGCTGTGGATGTTGGACATGGTTGCCGTATGGGTTGGGGAATTTGGGTTACTTCTCTTGTGCATATATCCGCAGGGGGCGGTGGTGGCGTCTTGAATTTCACTTGATCGATTCCGACTCAGTGTCGTGGCTGTCGTAGCTGTAGGCGCAGAGGTTGTACGAGGAAGCCAGCCTGGCGATGCCGAAACGGCCGGAGGTCGTGACCCACTGTTCCGCTCGACCCAACGCGTCCTCCACGTGCGGTCTTTGCTGGCTTCTCGTCTGCAGCGCGAGGGTCTTGTTCACATGCACGCCTAGCCTGCATTGATTTACGCCTCACCTGATCGGGCACGGGCTGTACGTGACGTGATCCAGAAGCATTTGGGGGCAAAAGCAGAAAAGAGTTGATTGGGTTCCAACGCGCGTCGCGCGGTACAAACCTTCCTTGCTTGATCCAATCCTCTCCTCCGATCGACAGCACCTCGTCCACTTTCTCTATCGGGCATGGCGGACGCTAGGCGTCGGTGGGCAGATAATTTGCCCAAAATCGGTTGTCCTTCCGTCCGTCCGATGGACATCCAACGTTGAGAACCAGATACAATGCACTTTTGCAATTTGACCTCCTCAGTTCTTGCAATATCAACCCGCACTCCAAGGTTTCTCTGAACCAGGCGCAACATATTTTTGCAGTTTGACCCCCTTATCTTGGAAAATCAGCCCGCAGTCCTAAGTTTCTCCACGTAAACTGTACGGCTATACAACTTAGTCTCTGTCTTTCTCCATATTTACAACAAATGTGTCAACGTACTGGCAAATGGTATTACAACAAAAAAAAGTTACCCATGTATACAAAAAATATATACTATCACACAAAATGACCTAACATTTGTAAAAAATATAATGTTACAATAAAATGGTTAAACCAACAATTTTTTATGTAGATCTATTTACAACAAAAGTCGCAAACATTATCCACAAAAACCACAGACTATTTACAACAAAAATCTATACGTTTGCAAATAATTCAAAAAAATGTTAAGAACTAATTTAATTTTCTACAACTTGAATTACAACAAAAATCATCGTCTATTTTTACAAAAGTTAGAAACAATTACAACAAAAATTCATATGTTTGCAAAACAATAAAAAGTGGTCAAGCAACAATTAATTTGCTACAGATTAAATTACAATAAAAGTCGGCAACTAATTTTTACAAAAGTCAGAAACGATTACAACAAAAAAAAATGGTGCACAAATAATCGAGTCATTAACTGGTCTTTGGATCAACTACCATGATAGAAAAATGTCAGACGTCCAATCTAGGCCGTGAGGAGAAAAAAAACCTTGAGTTATAGCCTAGCGAGCCTTAAAACCTAGCAGGGCCATGAAGGAGAGAGGCTCGCAGATCGCTCGCTCGGTACGAATATGATCGCTCGCCAGCAATGGATCGACTTATCGTAAGCATTTTCCTTGTCACAATTGAACGCACACAACATCGGAATAATTAAGCCACACTGCAAGCGAATGCATGCAGCAACGTAGCAGAAGCTAGCTAGCTATACCTAGCTGGACGCGCATGTGTATGCACAACGGCGCGCGCCTGCATAGGCATGCATGTGCGTATGAAGGAAGCTAAGCCATCTACGTACACATACGGAGAGAGAACCTAGCAAGTGGGTGCGCGCGCGTGCACGACCGATTTTTGCCCCGCATCGGTCGGCCGGCCGCAAGCATTTTCCTTAATTTTTTTTTTCCAATGCACGAAAAACGCCAACGCTTCCGGTGAAGCCATGCATCCGCCAGCCACTCCTCCACATCCGGGGACGAACCACTTGTTGGTGAAGAAATGTTGAGCTCCGGTGAAGCAGGCGCTGAAAGGCCTCCATCATGGAGGTTGAAGACGGGCCGCCTTGCCGGTCAAGGATTGCGACGCCGTTGAGGAGCACCGCGTGTTCCGCACGAAGGAGCTCTGAACAAGAAGCTCCATAGCACCCCGCAGGCGAGCGTCGACGGGCTTGGGTCAAATCTGCCCTTCCGCCGCTCCTCCTCTTGCCACCACGGCAAGGCGGAGAAGAATGCAGAAGAACAGAAGCAGAGCAGAAGCCACACCGACGGAGAGGATAGGATCCCTCCCCCAGATCCAAAAACGGCAAGCCCCTCTTCTGCTGCTCCTCGCCACCGAGGCCGGCCAGGAGAGAAGAAGAGGCATACCTTGTAGCTCCGATTTGACCAGCAGCCCTAGGCTGGTCAGGATCTAGCGGCGGAGATCCGGACCACCGTCTCCACTAAGGGGCATACGCCCAGACGGTGCATACAGCCACAAACAGCCCCGTCACCAAACCTAGACCGACTCCAGCCAGCTAATCTAGCGGAGTGGCAGTCGGCGGCCCGGTCAAGGAGGGAGGAGGAGCAAGGCTACCGTGGAGGAAGGAGAGCCCGAGGTGGGGAAAATGAGCTCACTAGGAGCCTCCTCGCTACCCGGAAATAGCTAGTAACGCAACAAAATTGTTAACTCCTTATTATTGTCTCGTGACGGTGTCTACCAAATCATGCTAAATAATGCCGCGCGCCACCTGCCAACCTGCCTGCATATATACTTCAGAGCATCTCCAGTCGCGTCCCCCAAACCGTCCCCCAAACCGCGCCGGATTGAGCGTTTGAGGGACGTGTTTTGTTCGTGCCGCCTTTGGGGGACGTCGCTCCCCAGCCGCGTCCCCCAAACGCCGCCCCCAAACATTTAAAATACTTTTTTTTAGCATTTTTATTTCAATTTCCACAAACTAATACATAATTGGGAACGTGGTTTCCACAAACTAATACATAGTTGGAACCGTGGTGGACACAAATATAAAATATTGCAAATAAACTAAACCTAACTAGGCCGTGCATCGGAGGTTTCCTGTGTTCGCTGCTAAGAAAGAACACTCGAGGGCACACCCAGTCACCTAAACTGGAAAATCCAGCGGGAGGATGGTGCCCTTGTTGGTTCTACCGATGAGGCGAACATCCAGAAACCTCCGTGCACGTGTTCGCTGCGAAGAAAGAACACTCAGTCGTCCTCCTCGTCGGTGCTGTCGCCCTGGTAGTCCCGGCGGCACCGCGTCTCGTCGAAGACCTTGACGCTCATGTCCCTGTCGCCGAAGTAGGAGAACAGGAGGATGAAGCCGGCTTGGAGGCTGTGGTGCCGCGCGAACTTCTCCCAGCCGATGTTGAGGTACATCTTGCCGCGCGCGTCGTAGATCACGTCGACGATCCACCGGTAGTAGCTGCACGCAGCCTCCCGCAGATGCATCGTGCGCGGGCGATCGTCGCCGGCGACGTAGTCGGCGAAGGAGTCCGGCAGCCTCTGGATGCCGCGCGGGTCGCCCTTGAGGACGAGGACGAACTCGAACCGCACGTCCGGCTCCACGTCCATCTCCGACGATGATGAAGCCGGCGGCGTGGAAGGCGACGGCGAGCGTTCAGCTCTGCCGCGGCCACGACCACGACCACGGCCGCGAGGTCGGCCTCCGCCTCTACCGGACATAGCGTCGAGTCTTGTTGAGATGGTGGCGGCTAGGGTTTGGGAGAGAGGCGCTAGGGTTTGTGTGTGAGAGGGACGATGAGAGGCGGCCCTTTTATAGGCCGGAGGGAGGCGGGGGAGCGGTGGCGCGCATTAACGCCGGCACGCAGAGCTAGGCGCGACGGGACGCGTCGCTGCGGGAACTGCACCGTCGCTGCGTCGCTGCGGGAACTGCACCGCCAATAACTTCCGTCGCGAGGTAGGCGACGGTTAGGTTAAAAATTTATTGTGCCGCTGACGAGTCGGCCCCGCCACTCCCCGCGCGCTTTTCGTTGTGTCCGGCGTCCCCGGTGCGTCCCCTGTGGGACGGGGACGGGCTCGGGGCGCCGGACACCGTATGGGGACGCGCCGGACAAAAATGGGCTTTGGGGGACGCGGCTGGAACGGTTTTTTTGTCCGGCGCGCCCCAAATCCCTTTGGGGGACGGTTTGGGGGACGCGACTGGAGATGCTCTCAGATCGGCCAATCAATCGAGACTGAAAACATATAACGACAACGTACATGACACATATGCATATTCCCGGGTTTTTGTAATCGTTTATATAAGTAAAAAAATGTAGCCACGATCAATCAAGAGTGTGTAGACACATCCAAATTTAAACAAATCTTCAACTTCCTTTTATGGATGGAGTGATTATTACATATTCTAAGTCGAACTTTATAACTTTGACCAGCTCCCTAGAACAAAAGTACTACATGTATCCACGAGGGAAAGAGTAGCAGCATATATTTTAAGTCAAACATTTATACTAATATTGCTAGACATTACCCTACCGTGCAGAAGATAACACCAGAATTCGGAAAAAAAAACAGCAGCAGCAACGCTACGAGAGCAGATCCAGTCAGAAACGCAACCAACCACCCTGTCCGCGAGGCCCCGACGTCCTAATCCAAGCGGCGTCACGACAATCCCATAGCCTGTTCATAAATACACAAAAAAAGATAATGCATTCAGACCATTGCGAAAATCAAACACGACTGGCTGACCATTACTACTACTGCACACACACCACGGGCGTGGATTGGCTAAATTTGTGGAAATCAAATTCAGCCAACACGACGTCAGCGAATCCTGACGAACACACCGCACACACACAGCCTACATTCAGATTCAAAAACAACCATCAAGAACGAAGCAACACTTCTAAACTTGATGACCACTAAAACATAGTATGTGGTTAACACTGCTGTTGCAACCTTCACATCTACTACTACTTGGGACACCAAGCAGCTATAACTTGATATCTATCAAGACAGTGTGCCAGCCAGACTCTAGTAGCAGCAACACCTAGTTAACTGACATCAATTAATGTCAAAATCATGAACTTTGAACATAGGGTGGAGATTGGACATGGGGAAACCATGAACTCACCTCAAAGTCGAGCAAACAAGTTGTCTCATTCCATGTAACCCAACTTGAGTTTTCGAGATAATCTAGATTTCAAAGCCATCTATGTTAGGCTCAACGCGACTACTTGATACTCCCAATGTAATTGAAAATTAAAATGTATTCTCTTATTTATAATGAACATGTTTACTTCACAAAATACTCATCCTATTACTAAGTGCATGTCATTTTGTTCTCATATGTCATTTGATACTATTTTGAGTTCTATGTTCAACTAGCACATCTTTCAATACAATACAGTCACACTCCAATATAATTAGGATACATATTTTATTAGATACAATTATAATATTGATTAGTAGAGATACATGTCCTTGTGCAAAGTTTAGATTGTATCTTGTCCTTATATTTTTGTTTTATTAACTTACTTTGAGTAGTTGAAGAAAAACTTATAGCACAATGTTTTTCATAATATAGTTAACTGAAGCATCTGATTAATCGATAAATTTATGTGTGCCTCTTGGGTAGCAAGGTTATGTACTATATAATTTCTGAAGGTTAAGTAGCTGATATGAATGTATATTTTGGGATATCTTCTCATGTAAAAGACAGTCCCATGGTATGGACAACAAAATGCACCCGTTTTAAGTTGCAAATAGCTTGTGCAACATTGTTTCCCCAAGTTTTTACACATGGCATTCTTTGCTTTTAACCAAGAGTGGTGATTCCTCTATGCCCGACACGCAGGCCATCAGCGTGCCCTCTAGTTACTCCATGTCTAAAAAACACCTCACAACACCGACACGGAATTATCACTAATGTAAATGGGAAGCCTAAAACCATTAATTTAATTAGGTAAGCCGAGGATCTCCAATGTTGTAAAATACGTGTGTACCAAGCAGTGCAATGGACAAACCACATACAAAGATAGAATCATTTAATGATATACCGCTTGTTAACAAACCTTGCGATTTATATATAAAAAAACATGGCGCGCTAAGGAGCATATAACCAACTAATATACGACACTGTCCTACACTCCAAGCATTCCCCCCATATGACTTGCATAAAACCGTAGGGTAAGTACAATGTCATTTTAGACCATAACCATGCTCGACGACCAACATAACCACATATACGCCATATACCATCAACACTTTAAGCTTCAGACATACCGTGCAGAGTTAACTGGCATCATCACTGCCGCTGCACAAGTTAAAAGGAAAACTATCAGCCTGAAAATTACATGACAAACTAAAATTAGAAGACTGAATTATACATACGACTAATAGGTCCGCCTTAGATTGCAACAATGCAGGGATCATTCAATCAAGTATCATGCCTAAGAAACTATTTATACGACAACTATTTCAAGTTCTACATCTAAAACTTGGCGAATGCTACTAACTATTATCTGATGAGTTCCGCAGAAGGCGCGGTACTGGTTGCTGCTCTTCTAGTTCTGCCTGCTGCTGTTTCTTCGACTCGCTGAAGTTTGGTGAAAGTGGGACATGGGAAGCATTTCGCTTGCCTCCCCGAGCTCCATCTAATGCACATAGAGCAGAAATCCATTAGATTCATGACCACTCATCATACTAAAACAAGAAAAGAAAAAACATTCATGTCTGTCAGTCAGTGTCATATGATAAACAAGTCACAGTATAATTACCTGATTTAGTATCCAGATATTTGGTCAGCACACATGGAATGAATGATGGATCGTAAATTCTTGAGGGATGTGCAGAAAACGGCATAACCTCTCCAAGTGACTTGGTCCTAGTGTCAACTGTGACAATCCATAATGTTTGGTCATTCTCGTCCAGCAGGGACACGAGGTAAACAACATCGGCATCGGCATGCAGAGTGGGAGAAGCTGTTTTCAGGTTCTTGAATGGCACATTTAGAGCAGCACCACCTCCTAGTTGCGGCGAGGACACAATACCAAGGTCATCGGAGTGAACCAGGCTCCCCTTGCGCCACCTGTTCCAAGTCAGTTCCCTATACCATGTGACGAGCCTCCAACCAACGACATCATATACTTCCTCCTCCTCCTCCTCCTCCTGGGGTGGACTGACGGCTAGTTCCGAGTCCAGGAGTTCATCCATGTCCCAGGGATCAACAACAACTGGTTCAGGTGTGGGTCTGAGTTTTACCAGTTCCTCAAACTCGACGCACCTGATGAAACCACAACTGAAGGCGACGTCGCGAATCGACCGTGCCGAATACTGGTTGCCGAAGAGTTCGCTGTTGCTGGGCAGCAGCTTGGGCATAGGGGCGAAAGCCGCCGTCGCCCCTCCAGGATCGAGCACGTCGCAGATCACAATGCCCTTCCAGAGATCAACCCAGCCAAGCAGCCCGCCTCCAAGAGCGATCAGCTTGGTGGGTTGAACCGTTACCGATTTCGCGGTATGGCCGTTTGGAATCTCCACCTTCAACAGCTTCTTGGACCATGTAGCATGCGGCTGGGAGGCGACGATGGTGTGGAGGTTGTACTGCCCATGCTTTGGCCCGTAACTGAGAGCCACCATGACGAATTGCTTGCCATGGGTGACGAAACCGAGGGGTGGGAACAGACGCTCTGTTCGAGAGTACCAACGGATGTCCGGGAGCAGGTCGAGCGACGGCCCGCCGCTGGGCCCTCTGGTCCGGTAGAGGAAGTAGTGCGGCGAGTCTTGGGCGGTGATCGTGACTTTGATGAGGGCCGTGTCCTCCACGGAGCAAACGACACTGGGCGCGTTGACGAACGAGATCGCGTAGCTGTTGAGGCAGTAGACGCAGAAGTGGGAGAGGCGCGGCGGATCGGCGAACACGAAGGATGCCTGGATGGGGAGGCCCGCCCTAGTCAAGGTTCCCGCCGTGGTTTCGTTCTGGACATCGCTGACTAAGACCGTCGAGCTGAGGAGGACCCACCCGGGATAGCGGGAGTTGCTGGTGGCCGGAGCTGGTGGAGGAGTTGCGAAGCTGTGGATGTTGGACATGGTTCCGTCAAGAGTTGGGGATTTTGGGTTCCTTCTCTTCTTCATATATATCCGCGTAGGCCGGGGGCGGTGGTTGCTTCTTGAATTCCACTTGATGTCGTACTGCCGTGTACTCCTAGCATGACAAGCTTGCCTAATCAGCTAGCTAAACCTGCATCGACTCCTACTATTACCGGCCGGTAAACGACTCGGACCCACATATATTTAGATACATTCCAACACGAGTTCGTGTCCAGATCCTCTACATACGTCCGAGTCGGATCAAGCGTCGTCCTCCGCCTATATGGTCTTCCTCGGACAAGTTCAATGGATACTAGCTCTCTACCTACGGCAGGGTAGCGTAGTGGGTTGGATTGGAGCAGCACGTACGTATCGGCGGCGCGCGATGCCAACATCCATAGGCGCGGCTCTCAAGAGCCTGCCGGCACCGGCAGCCGCGGACGCCGAGAAGCTCCGATTCATCGAGGAGCTGACCCGCAACGTAGACTCGCAGCAGGAGCGCGTCCTCGCCGAGATCCTCGGGCGCAACGCCGGCGCAGAGTACCTCAGTACCTGCGGCCTCGACGCCGCCACCGCCGACCGCGCAACCTTCCGGTCCAAGGTCCCCGTTATGTCGTACGAGGATCTGCAGCCTTACATCCAACGCATCGCCAACGGCGACCGCTCGCCTGTCCTGTCGACGCGCCCCGTCTCCGAGTTCCTCAGCAGCTCCGGCACGTCCGCCGGCGAGCGCAAGCTGTTCCCCAACGTCAAGGACGAGCTCGATCGCCGCCAACTTCTCAACGGCCTCGTTATGCCCGTCATCAACAGATGTTTTCCTGGGATGGCTAAAGGCGGAAAGGGGCTCTTCTTCCTCTTCATCATGTCGGAGACGAAGACGCCGGGCGGCCTGGTGGCGCAGCCGGTCCTCACAAGCTACTACAAGAGCGAGCAGTTCAAGAATGGGTCGGATGGCCCCTACTATCACAACACGAGCCCGCTGGAGGCCATTCTCTGCGAGGACGCGTTCCAGAGCATGTACGCGCAGATGCTGTGCGGTCTGTGCCAGCGGCACGACGTCCTGCGCATCGGCGGCTCCTTCGCCTCCGGCCTCCTGCGCGCCATCAGCTTCCTCCAGCTCAACTTCAAGCAGCTCGCCGACGACATCGAGGCGGGCAAGCTCACCTCGCGCGTCACTGACATATGTGTGCGGGACGCTGTCGCCGGCATCCTCCGAAGGCCAGATCCCGACCTCGCGCAGTTCGTGCGGACCGAGTGCGGCAAGGATGACTGGGCCGGCGTCCTGACACGCATTTGGCCGAACACGCGCTACCTGGACGTCATAATCACGGGCGCCATGGCGCAGTACATCCCGGCCCTCCGGCACTACGGCGGCGGCCTGCCGCTGGTGTGCACCAGGTACGGGTCCTCCGAGTGCTTCTTCGGCATCAACCTCCGCCCGGCGTGCGACCCGTCGGAGGTGTCCTACACCATCATGCCCAACATGGCCTACTTCGAGTTCCTCCCCGTGGACGACGTGGCCGCCGGAGACGACGACGCGAGGAGCCGGCGGCTCGTGGACCTGGCCCGCGTGGAGGCCAGGCGCGAGTACGAGCTGGTGGTCACCACCTACGCGGGGCTGAACCGGTTCCGCGTCGGCGACGTCCTCCGCGTGACCGGGTTCCACAACGCGGCGCCGCAGTTCCGGTTCGTGCGCCGCCGGAACGTGGTGCTGTCCGTGGACTTCGACAAGACCGACGAGGCCGAGCTCCAGCGCGCCGTGGAGGTCGCGTCGGCGCTGCTCCGCCCGCACGGCGCGTCCGTGGCGGAGTACACCAGCCGCACGTGCACCGAGCGCGTCCCCGGTCACTACGTGGTCTACTGGGAGCTGCTGCCGGTCACCACCACCACCAAGTGCGCCGGGGCGGTGGAGAATGAGGCGACTGTGATGGGCAGGTGCTGTCTGGAGATGGAGGAAGCCCTGAACGCGATGTACAGGCAGAGCAGGGTGGCGTTTCGCTCGATCGGGCCGCTGGAGATCCGTGTGGTGCAGCCAGGCACCTTCGAGGAAGTCATGGAGTACGCCGTCTCCCGCGGCGCGTCGGTGAACCAGTACAAGGTGCCGCGCTGCGTGACGCTCCCGCATGTCATCCAACTGCTCGACTCGCGCGTCCTGTCCAGCCACTTTAGCCCGAGCCTGCCGCACTGGACACCAACCAAACCGTCCGACTAAACGGCAGATAAGAACATCTCCACTCGCGCGTCCAAACGTTGCCAGATTGAACATTTGGGGATCCCAATTTCTAATACGTGCCAGAGCACTCTGGCGTCTTACAGAGTGCCCACCTCGGGTGTGCGTTCGATTAAGATCCGACGGTTCGCAAGTTGTCATAGCATCTTTGGTGTGCACGTGGGATGTTTCGCACCCACGGGAGCACCACATCACCAGATGTCCGTGCTTTTTTTTAAATATTAATCTCGTTGTCAATCCCGTCCAAATCCCCTTCTCTTCTCTGGATATGGTGGGGAGGAGCTCAACGGGAGACGGGAGGGGCGGCGCCACCACACGAAGCTGCTGGGGCCATCTCCATGGCGCGCCGAGGCGAAGGTACCGCTCCCTGCTGGCCCCGTCTCCATGGCGCGCCGCCGGGAGGATGCCCACCTCCACCACGCGCTGCAGACCTCCCGCCCCTCATATCCATTGCGCGCCGCCGGGAAGGGCCTCGCCTTACCGCGCGTCATTGGATCCAGCACGCCGTCGGGCCCTGCCAACGGATCGACTCGTCTTCCCCTCAACTCCCGCTTCTCCCTGGCTCCAAGGATGTAACAATTTTGGAGCTGGGATATTCTTTTTGATTTGATTTTATTTTTTACATCCAGAATGATGGCAGCGGTGGATGTAATTTTTTTCAATTTTCTACATGCAGATCTTGAAAATAGTAGGTTTCCCCATATTTTTGATGTAATTTTTCTTCTTCCATTTTCTACATCCAGATCTTGAAAATAGCAGGTTTCCCCAGATTTTAGATGTAGTTTCTTTCTTTTTTTTACATCCAGATCTTGAAAATAGCAGGTTTCCCCAGATTTTAGATGTAGTTTCTTTCTTTTTTCTACTTTCACGTTGCCCTTTTGTACATCCTCAATTAGAATCACAAACACTAGTATATTTTCTTGGATTTAACTTTATGTGATTAAACCTTAATTTTTTTACATGTTTGTTCTGAAGGCAAATGCATTTACTATGTGTGAATTTGCGCACGAAGAAGAGATGGCTTTTTTCAGGTCATGAATTTTGCGACGGAGGCATAATGGGAAAGCGTTTCCTGCATTTCGCGCACGGCAGGAGGAAACATGTGGGATCGGAACTTCTTGCATTTCACGCCCGGCAGGAGAAAACGTGTGGGATCGAAACGTTTCTATTTTCAGAGCGAGGGGATGTCAGACTACTTTTATTTCCTAATTTGGGTGGGCACTCCGGTAGACTATCCGGTGCTATAGCACCGTGTAGCAGCGTTCATATATATAGGCGGAGGACGACACTTGATCCGATTCGGACGTGCCTAGAGCACCTGCACACCAACTCTTGTTGGATAATTATCGGTCCGAGTCGTACATAGGAGTCCATGCTGGTTTAGCTAGCTGATTAGGCAAGCTTGCCATGCTAGAGAAGGGTTGGCCAATTACTTTCCATGCACTACTACTTACAAAATATAGTCAGTAAAATTTAGCAAAAATCCATTGGATTCATGTTCATAGACGTTTCCAATGGTATAATGTTTGTGACAAAAATTCATATTTTGTTGACCAAATTTATAGTTAAATTTTTTTTCTTAAACTAAGTGTTGGACCAAATTTAGCAAATAACCATTGGGTAAATCCATTGGGTTCAGGTTCAAAGACCCGTGCGGACTAGCAATTCCACTTACATATTGATTATGAACAATCATCGAATATATGCTCTGTTCTGACTTCTGAACCCACTGCTCTCAAAATGAAGAAAAAAAATTACAGCCTAGTTTCAACCAAAATGAAATGAAATGAAATCCAGCATATGTTCTGTTCTCATGTGTTAGGACTTAGGAGGCTGTATTAAGTACAATCAATTATTATTAACGGTAATTTTAGCTTATATCAGCCAAAATAATCCTTTAAATACAAAAGATCTTCCTCCCCCACACAATTACATTTGTTTGATCTAGCCACCACACTAAGACTCTTAACTTAACAACAATACATCTATACTTATTTTGACCCAAAATCCTCACATTGCCCCTCGCTCTAACAGCTCCCATCTGAAATTTGGTGCCGCGTAAACCTTGGGTAGGGTATGAAGGAGTATGCTGACACAAACACAGATCACAGCGACACCCATCACCGTGAACATTGCTGGTCTGTACAGGAAGGTCCTTGCAAACGAACTGGGGTACATCCGAGCCTGTCGACTGCAGATGTTGCACCTTGGGGCGGATGATGGCGACATTGTCCTGCTTTGGTAGATCTCGAGGCTAATATCACCGGGCTTCCCCACATCAGTTATTACAGGGCACATGCTGCTGGGAACGCCAAGGACAACATGACCTTTGCCAAGATGCTTATCAATCTTATTCTGGACCAGATTCATGTAAGCATCGTTGCCTCTCTGGCGAGCATAGTCTTCAGGGGTGAAACCTGTCTCATCTCGCGCATTTCTCCAGGCGTTGAGTCCAACCTACAAAAAGCAACAGTAGGGAGATTAGATATGATCTTCATAATTAACTAAACATACTAGACCTAGATAAGTAATGCATGTGGTACAGCATCATTAATTTGATATAAAAGATCAAAAAGAATGTCTTCAATAATAAGCTACCATTGGTTTATGCCTGTAGGGCTATAGCTTAAACATCTAGTCAATGAAATTTTGAGGTTGAGAAAATAAGCAAAATAAACACGAGCAAGTAGTTTAATCGTATTCCACAAAGTAGATGAAGGAATACCAGTCCAGGGTCATCAGTCAGTGCATCCAATACATCATCTGCATCACTAGTACCCGCTGCTATATGCAGGGGTGTAAATGTAGAAGGGCCCCGAGCATCAGGTCTGAATAGGCATGTCTCAGCAGTTTCCTGCAGATTTTTGTTTGGCTTGTATCTCAGCAAAAATCTAACCATTCGGGCAGATTTCCCTCGCACAGCACTGTGCAGCAAATTTTCTGATAATACCACCTCTTTTGGAGATTGCAACCTAGTATCAACAAATCCATCAAATAATAAATCTAACAGCATTTTGGTCACAGCACACCACTCCTGCTCCATGGCAAATATACTAAGATTCCTGAATCTCAACAGGTTAAAGGTCGCTGCAGGAAGCTCTGCTTTGTCATGCTTAGAAATCATGTTTACTCTATGAAGAAGCCAGCCCAGCTCATTTACAAACTCAAAAGCTTGGCTCCTGGCATTGTCATCATCTGCCTGTTCATGACTAGATGATTTAAATATGCTCCCCAGCCCACAAACCTCAGAGCATACATCCTGCTCGGCAATTATGAAAGGGAAGAAACCATTACTAAATCCACTATCTTCAACCTGAAAACGCCAATGATATTCAATGAATTTAAAATAAGTTGTTATGATTGAAAACAAAAACTACATCAAAACAAAAGCTGACAAGTCATATTTGTACCTCTATGAATCCTCTTCCTCTTGAACCAGGGAGAGAACAAGAGAAGCTGAGATATTCATTATCTTCATGATCAGTGTCATCAGCCACAACAGCTGTGTCTTCCACAACAACTGAGCATATTAGCCTGCAAACATGGCATGGTGTATTTTTACATAATAGCATATCAGCTGAATTAAACATCAAGAGGTATTCGTCTTCTGCAATAATGAGCATATCTAAATTGAATATGATAAAAGTACCTCGAGGAAGTACTGACTAAGTTATAGCCTTCTACCCTGAAATTAACTGTCGCTGAATAAGGAGCAGCAACTGGACTAACACATAAAACCTTGCAGTAATGATGAGAATTAGGTGCCAGTGGTCTGTCCAACATAACTTGACCTGCAGTAATATGACCATAAGGTGTGGAATTAACAAAATCAGACGTAAAGCCTAAACAAAACGTGATAAGCTATGCAAGAATATATAGAAGAGATTGGACTCACCATTGTGCATAAAAGCAAGTTGATGCCGTACCATCACAAATACCAAACCAGATGCCCAAAAGTTATCAGTGGAACTACTCAAAAGCTTATCCAGGTATAAGCTCATATTCTCAGAGAGCTGTAGAAAAGAAATATCAAGACACGAGATGATCACTATCATGACACAAAATGATTATATGAAAGAAAGGTAGTATAAGCTCATATTCTCAGAGAGCTGTAGAAAAGAAATATCAAGACACGAGATGATCACTATCATGACACAAAATGATTATATGAAAGAAAGGTAGTATAAGCTCATATTCTCAGAGAGCTGTAGAAAAGAAATATCAAGACACGAGATGATCACTATCATGACACAAAATGATTATATGAAAGAAAGGTACCTCTCTCCATGTAGACTCAACTAACCGAACATATACTGTCAGGATAATACAGCCAGGTCTAATATAGCTCTCTATATCAGTAGGGCTAGTGGACAACCAACCAAGAATCTGAAATTCAGGTTTAAGTGTTAGATTCAAGATATGCTCCCTTGTCATTTGCTGAGAGAATACATATTTACCTGTGATCGCAAAATTGGAGGTAAATCGCTAGGAACTTTCTCAAAAAGCTTGAATACAATTTTATCAGTCCGACACTGCAAGCAAAACAGTAACAATGTATGTCAGAGAGAGGTAGACAGATGTTCTGTGAGAAAGAAAAAAAAACAACGTTTGGGCATATAAGATGTCACTGAAATTTCTGATGGCTGCAAGTATACACCAATAAGACTATTGTTGTCAACATACCTTATATACAAGTTTAACGGCTGCTCAGTTAGCTTTGAGGATTTGGAGTATTCATGTGGCATAATATTTGTTTTGCTGGGTTGTGGCCACCATGAGTTGCTTTTTATTTTGCTGCCACCAAGAGTGGTTCTGTACCCAGACACCTTCTTTGGTAATTTCTTCTAATACAAATTTTTTCAAGTAATTTTTTTCAAAAGTCAAACGAAGTAAACTTTGACCAAGTTTTTAGAAAAAACTATCATCCTCTATCATGCCAAATCAATGTCATTAGATGCATCATGACATGCATTTTCATATTATATCTATATAGTACTCCCTTATGGAACGGAGGAAGTTTCATATTTCTCAATATAATTTTCAATAAGCTTGGTCTGGCTTCAGGAAAAAAAATATGCGTCTTCTTTTATGGAACGGAGGTAACCAAACCAAACCACGGAAACACTTTTGCTTTTATTATTAGGTATATAGATATAATAGCAAATTGGCAGGTAATGAGTTGCTACCCCATTAAAAATCATTATGCAGGTTGATGAATACTGTTATAAATAGATAAGGTTGCTGCTATATAGACTGTCATACAATAATTGGAAATTAACCCTTCAGATTTCGTTTATGAGCACGCTGAAAGGAGAAAAATGGTAAACCTGAGCATCTCCATTTGAGCTTGATAGTGACTGAGCTGACGTTGAATCTGAATTACCGCTAGTCTGTGGTGGGCTTTGGGTAGAATCTTGCCGTATCCATGATGGGCAATTCAACCCATCCTCAAAGCCTTCCACATCATTGCAAGTGTCATTCAAATCAAAATTCTTCAACTTGCAAGCTGGAGTCTCTGTGAACACACACAAAATACATATGTAAGCCAAAACATTTCATGAGCAAACATTTTCTGGGGGTTAAAATTGCTTATATGCCTTACCAGGACTTGCCACCATGGTAGCCTTTGACTGTACTGGTACAACCGCAGATGGAGTCTGCCCACATTGACCACCATTCGCGAAAGGCACCTTGGAGTTAGATGGTCCTGCGGCCTCTGCTGCAGCAGTATTCACCAACGCATTAGCTGCTCCAGAGGTCCCAGTATTTGATCCGTTTTGCATGCTCTGACATGCCTCCAGAAGTTTACAAAGTTCTTTTGGATCCAATGATTTGGCAACGGTCCCCAGGTTTCTCAAAAGGTTGGATAGCAACTCCTGACCTTGTAAATGCTCAGCATTCTCAGCTGCAAATAGAATGTTAAGTGTCATGTCTTTTCCTGAGTATTACCATCAGAGTTGTTTTGAAGGGCATTAAGTATGCTGCTAATAATTCAGTTTAGGCATAGATAGTGTTCCTAAACTATATTTAAGAGACAAGTTATCATATACAACAAATGGTAGCCACTAAAGTACAAAGATTCTAAACTCTCCTGAAATTGTAACATTATACCACTGCAAATTTAATGGACATCATAGCCATACTACACCGCTGGTGGCAGAGCCTCCAGTAAGAATTTCAGAAATTGGGCATCAAGCAATATAGTAAGCTTAAAGTGGGAAATGCACTTTAGCTCATAGGAGCATATGCTCCCATTATGTGAATCCACATTTCAAAGTGTCAAAAATTCTAAACTAAATTTTTACATGTACATCTAGACATTTTATATTGGTACACAAGTTTTCAAAAAAAACTAAAAATAATTGTGGCTCCTGTAAAAAAGACAAGTTTTGATGCTATAACACGACTACGTACAGGATATTTTTTTGTCTTTTTTGTACACGCCATATAAAATGTTGTTTCTCCACGAAAATTTGTGCACTAACATAGAATGTCAAGATGTACACCAACAAATTTATATCAGAATTTTTTAACATTTTTAAAATTGTTTTTTAATTATTTTATATAATGAGAGCATTTGCTCCTATGAGCCAAATTGCCACCTCCGCTTAAAGTACACCAGCACCTTATTATATAGCCTTTAAGGTCTGTTGTCGTCAGAAACCCACCGGCGGGCAGCGACGGGCAACACCGTAGAGCCGGGAACAACCTAGAGCTGCGGCTGGCTGAGGTCCCTCCGAGCGACGGCCCGCAAAGCGTTCTGGTCACACGTCCGATGCTGATGCAAGGGCGTGCCACCTGACCTATACACAGTCGGGAAGGTGATGGAGATGCCTCGCTTAGTTTCCTGCATGGCATACACGTAAACATTAAATACGAGCCTCGATCGGCTCTCAGGTTATCCTGTGAATCGGCTCAGGGAGCCGATCCACCCATGATTCGTACGAGGTGCACGAATATATGGTGGTCCTGCTTGATCAAGATAAAGCTAATGAGATCTACGACGATTTAGGGTTTTCACCGCATAATCGGATCATCCTACTCACGGTTGGGCCTCGCGGCCACGCACGGTGATCGTAAGCCGATCCTAAACAAGGCCTAAAAACCAACACAAGGTTGATCCCCGGAACATCCTGTTTAGGGCCAGCGAACGACACCCTACGTGCCGCTGGATCCTCCACCCCTTTGTAAGGCCTAACTATTGCAGATATTAAACTAATCCTTGTAGAACAAGGAGCAATCGTAACGGATCAGATCTACTAAATAATGATCAAGCGGGGTGCCGCCCCCACACCTAAGATAGGTGTGAGGGCGGCTAGACATGCAAGGGTTGCACTACGATAGCATGTTACGCGAAGAACTATGCTAACCCTAACACATCTATGATAACTACGCTGCTCGCCATCAACAAGGCTTCAGTACGAGCAACGCATGAACAACGTGGAGCTTGTGCTGCCTAGATCGCAAGATGCGATCTAGGCAGCATGTTGCTTACCGGTAGAAACCCTCGAGACGAAGGAGTTGGCGATGCGCCGAGATTGATTTGTTGGTTGAACGTTGGTTGTTGTTTATTCCATAAACCCTAGATACATATTTATAGTCCAGGGGACTTTCTAATTTAGGCGTGCACCTAACCGTGCACGGGTAAAATTCTATCTTCTAATCTAAGATGCAATCTACTATAATTAAAGATACACGGGCAATCTAGCCCAAACTCTTCGTGCGGGGCCGCTTCAGAGATCTTCCACGTGTAATTTTCCAAGCCCATCTCCCTTACGGCCCACCTCCTGATTTGGCCAAAATCTGGTGATAACACATGCCCCCCTGGTTTTGGCAATGATAATTTCAAAACCACTCTGTTTTTTTCTTCTTCGAAGGGTCATGTCGTGGCAGAGCAGTCCTGGCGCAGTATTCTTCATCATGATGACCTGTCTTTCCATCTTCTCTGCAAAATTCGATAGCTTTGGTATCGCTTCCTCGGAAACTGCAATGGCATTAAATTACCACCAGGCTTCTCATTATTTAACTGTGCCGATCGATTAGCTCTCTTCATCCCCTTCCTCTGTTCCAGCCATCGGCCCCAAAAAATCCTCTTACGCTACCATGTCTTCTTCCTCCTCTTCTTCTTCCGGTCTTTCCTATGGGTCTTCCTCCTCCCGCGAGACACCTCCGGACGTACGCGCACCAGAAGAATGGGACCAGGAGGACCATGACTTCTCCGTCTGGTCCGAAGATGACAAGTCCCTGACCAGCGGGGATGAAGATCTCCAGTTCCTAGCCGATAGGGAACTGGAATCGGAAAGCGGGGATGACTCGCTCCCCTGGGACGGCTGTCCCTCTTCCGAAGAAGAGAAGGAAGAAGATGAAGACGACTCCCTCGAGGGCTACCCACCGGCGAAACGTCTCCGCATGTGGTGGGACGATGACGACAGCGATGATGACGAGGAGGATGAAGCTCCCATAGAGGGCTATGGGAGCAGCGACGAAGAGCCCATCGGCAGCAGTGCCGATGAGAGCTCCGAGGACGACGACGAGGGCAGCGACGGTCCATAGATAGGATCCACTAGTGTAGGTCTAGTAGCAGCAATTTGGTCAGCAGACCCTTCTTTTTGTACCTCTCCCTTTGAGCAATCGACTCATTCTTTGTAAGGAATCTTGATTATCAATGAAGAATTCCTCCAGTCTTGACTTTGCTGATCCCTTTTATGCTAATTTAGCCGATTATCAATTCGGTCACTGGCTAAAGAGCCGATTGCCACGCACCAGGTCCTCAAAATTTCTGCGCAGTCAGTTGCCCCCCGAGCCTTCATTAAGGCGAGGACAGCAGTGAATCGGCCAAACGTGCCACCATCTGCTTTCCGAGTCATGATGCAGAGCCAGCCGACTCCAAAGAAATCGGCTCCCCAGAGCAGAGAACTTTCAGGGCGAGCTGCCCCCCGAGCCTCGATCACGGCGAGAATAGGCTCTGACCTTAGGTAATCTGGTAATCCGAGATAGCCACCATGAAGAATCAGCCAGACTTGCCCCCATCGATCAGTTTCCTTCCACTGGGCGCCGATGTTCCACTGGTCTTGTATAACGGTACTAAAGTCGATGGCTTTGCATCGGCTGTAAAAAAATTTTTACTGGCCGATTTTTCCCCATCGGCCCCAATATTTTACTGCACCATGTTCTCCTATGCTCACATGTTCATCCGCTTAATGTGCCCCCCGAGCCGAATCTGTCAGGTGACTGCAGATATCGGCTTTGTAATGTAGCCAAGGCATTGTATTTGAACGTCGGCTCTGGTAGGACCATCGTTGACTCCTCCTGACTCATCAGCCGACGTAAACCGCTGTCCAGTAGATTGACGTTGCATACAGGCAAAACATATGATTAGGATAATTTTGGCCGATTGCTGGAATCGGCCTCCATATTGATTGAAGCAATTCAATGAAGGTTCTGTAATGTTCCTTCGTAGATTTTTGGGGCCGATCCAAAGGATCAGCCTCGCCATGTTCGAGTATAAGTTGGTTCTTGCTACTCGATCAGGCCGGTAGCTCTGTTGAGGTCTCGAAAATCTATAGCCACACGCCATCGGCCGTCCTTCTTCTCCACCGGTACGATGCTCGAGAATGCTTTGTCTGATCCTGGAACACCAAACTCCGCTGGAAGGATGAACACCATGTTTGTGCCAGCCGATGTTTCATCATCGGCTTTCCTTTGTTTGGGGCGCCACTCCATTTTCCGTGGACGACCCTCTTCGTCCAGGGTTCGCTGAACTTTCGCAGCCAGATCAGGTCGTGCCTTCCTTAACGTATGCAAGTATAACCTTTCGGCTTCCTCCAGGCCGCGCAATCGCTGAACCCTGCGCTTTTGTGAACGGCTGAGTCCATCAGGGCACCACCTTGGACGGTGGTACCTGTCTTCTTCCTCTTCTTGTCCCTCGTCTTCTGAATCCTCGAGATCTGCCCAGCGAGGGGACTCAGCGCGTTTGCTTTGTGGCGGGAGAGGCCCTAAGCGCTTGAACACATACACGTTGGCTGCCTCCTTCTTCTTCTGGTTGCATTCTGGGCAATTGCCGATTGTGGGCAATCGGCTCATTCCTGAATCCCAGCAGTGTCTGAAGAAGGGGCAGTCCCAGTGCCTGTCGTTGTCGTCTTGCTCCCTTGATTTTTCCGTGGCACGGCGCTCGTGCTCCTCCTCATCGCGATCGTGCCGACGATGTCTTCTGGCTTCTCTAGCCAGACGATCTCTCTCATCATCATCGCTGGATCATCGGCGTTGGTCATACTGACTCACATACTTGTTGAGGAGGTGATCAGAGAGGGGTCTTTGATATCTCATGTTCTTCACTTCTCCCTCTGTGACGTAGCGCTTGCCATCATGACGGAGCCGAGCGCCTGGATCGGCCTCTTACGTGTCCTTGCTATGAGAGCAGCTGCCCTCGTCTCTATCTTTGCCGAGTGGTTCCTGTGTCCTACCATGTTGATGCTGAACGAGGATCTGGTGGCAACCTTCGGGTAAGTGCACTCTACCATGTTAACGGCGGGGAAGGGCTGGGTGTCGACCTTCATGGCGTATTGGTTGAAAATTAGACGCCTTTTTCTATCGCCGCTTGGATGTCTTGACGCCATACCACTGCGGTCGTTGGTGGCATGGGAGAGCGAGTTATGCCATTTGCGGTATGGCTTTCCGTTCAGCTCTTGCACCGTGGGGAATTTGAGACCTTCAGAATCGTCAACTGTTTCTCCTTGAGCAGGAGGTCGAAGATTTGCTCGGTCTTGGTCACGTCAAAATCAAATCCCTGGGCGGGCCTGGTGGCTTTACCCATTTGCGGGATACGGGGTTCCTCCCGAGTCCATTCAGCCACTGCTACCTCTTGGTCTCCCGCAGAACCGTCTTCCTGCACGCATCGACCAGGGACTACGCACGCTTGAACTTGTCTTGGTACAGGTCCGGGTGGCGCTGTTCATATGCCGATAGTTTCGAACCATGTGCGCCGGTGAGGATAATCGCTTGGGAGGCCATGTCCTTGAGCTGTGTTGCAAGGCCTGCTACGCCAACTCGATCGCTTCTTTTTCAGTTATACGAACCGAATAACATCGGTTCCTAAGATTCCTGAAGCGCTGGATGTATTCTGTCACAGTTTCTCCGCGCTTCGACGTAGTTGTGCTAGATCGGCAATGCCGGACTCGGAAGCCTCACGAATGGTGCGCATATGGAACTGCTCTTCCCTCTGCTTCCAAGTCCGGATGGAGTCTGGTGGCAAAGAGGTGTACCATCCGAAAGCCGATCCCGTGAGGGACTGTGAGAAGAGCCTCACGCGTAGTTGATCCGACACTGAAGCCGGTCCTAGTTGCGCCAAATATCGGCCCACGTGCTCGATGGAGCTGGAACCATCTGATCCACTGAATTTGGAGAAGTCGGGAGCCAATATTTAGGTGGTAGCGGGATCATCTCGTAGTCGTCGGGGTACGGCTTGGAATAGCCGATGGCCCTTCTTTCGGCACCATGCCGAACTGGTCTCTCGGTATGGTACTGATCGATCCGTCGTGGCCGGCGGCAGGAGTTGAATTCTGAAGATTCGCCGGGGTGGCGTACTTAGCCAGCCATGTTTGCTTTTCCGGCTACGAGCCAAGCTGCAGGAGCTGAGCGCTGGAGGTTCGTGGGGGTGGCGTACTTAGTTAGCCACGTACGCTTCTCAAGCTCTGTCGCCGACGTCCCTCCTGTTTTCCCGTAAGTCCCCGATGTTGTGGCCTGGTTTGTGGGTGCCCGGTTGCCACGATGCGCACATACGTGCACGTGTACCCGTGAGGGACCTCCTTAGGCGCCTCGGGCAAGAACTGGTAGTCACTAGGGTCACCACCGATCTTGTAGACGACGAATGCCGCTGTAGGCGGCACTTCGGGTGCTGCCCACGCATATGGCAGCGGTGGACGGGCCTGGAGTGGCAACTCTCCTTGATGCGTCCCGAGAGCTGGTCCTGACGGCGAGTACTGGTGCCTCATGATCTCCTGGATCACGCGAAGAGCGACACGCTCCAACGTGTTGACCAGGTTCTCAGAGTGGCGGTGTAGCGAGTGGGCCACCAAGTAGTTGATCTCTGCCGCAGGGACCTGGTGCGTTCTTCCGACGGGGCGAGAGGTCTATCCCATCTAGTGCACCATTAGGCGAGAACCCCTTCCACGATGCCATGTGAACGGGTTCTGTGGAAAGAGCCGATGAGGTCGGCTTCGAGGATGACTTTGATCTCGTCATACTTCTTCTTGAGCTCGTCCGTCAGATCCTCGTACGTGACTGGCGTGCCGTCCGCCATCTCAGATGTAGATGGCGATGTGGTTGATGTAGAAGCTGGTCCCACCGGGCGTGCCAGAATGTGTTGTCGTCAGAAACCCACCGGCGGGCAGCGACGGGCAACACCGTAGAGCCGGGAACAACCTAGAGCTGCGGCTGGCTGAGGTCCCTCCGAGCGACGGCCCGCAAAGCGTTCTGGTCACACGTCCGATCTTGATGCAAGGGCGTGCCACCTGACCTATACCTGGTCGGGAAGGTGATGGAGATGCCTCGCTTAGTTTCTGCATGGCATACACTTAAAAATTAAATACGAGCCTCTATCGGCTCTCAGGTTATCATGTGAATCGGCTCAGGGAGCCGATCCACCCATGATTCGTACGAGGTGCACGAATATATGGTGGTCCTGCTTGATCAAGATAAAGCTAATGAGATCTACGACGATTTAGGGTTTTCACCGCATAATCGGATCATCCTACTCACGGTTGGGCCTCGCGGCCACGCACGGTGATCGTAAGCCGATCCTAAACAAGGCCTAAAAACCAACACAAGGTTGATCCCCGGAACATCCTGTTTAGGGCCAGCGAACGACACCCTACGTGCCGCTGGATCCTCCACCCCTTTGTAAGGCCTAACTATTGCAGATATTAAACTAATCCTTGTAGAACAAGGAGCAATCGTAACGGATCAGATCTACTAAATAATGATCAAGCGGGGTGCTGCCCCCACACCTAAGATAGGTGTGAGGGCGGCTAGACATGCAAGGGTTGCACTACGATAGCATGTTACGCGAAGAACTATGCTAACCCTAACACATCTATGATAACTACGCTGCTCGCCATCAACAAGGCTTCAGTACGAGCAACGCATGAACAACGTGGAGCTTGTGCTGCCTAGATCGCAAGATGCGATCTAGGCAGCATGTTGCTTACCGGTAGAAACCCTCGAGACGAAGGAGTTGGCGATGCGCCGAGATTGATTTGTTGGTTGAACGTTGGTTGTTGTTTATTCCATAAACCCTAGATACATATTTATAGTCCAGGGGACTTTCTAATTTAGGCGTGCACCTAACCGTGCACGGGTAAAATTCTATCTTCTAATCTAAGATGCAATCTACTATAATTAAAGATACACGGGCAATCTAGCCCAAACTCTTCGTGCGGGGCCGCTTCAGAGATCTTCCACGTGTAATTTTCCAAGCCCATCTCCCTTACGGCCCACCTCCTGATTTGGCCAAAATCTGGTGATAACAAGGTCCTAGAAATTCTAGTATTTCAATCCAAATGTCCGATAAATCAACAATAACATTAAATTCCATATTGCAACTTGCAACTACATCTACAAGAGAACAATTAAGAACACTGTCACAAGTCCTATTTTAAATCAATGCCAAGCAAAATTCAGTCAAAGCTATGAGTCAGCACTTTTTTCGTGATTTAAGGGAACATAAACTATGCAGGTACCAATACCTTAGTATGGAGAATAGTTAACTAAATATTTTACACTAGCAAGTTTAAAACTTTCAAAACATAACTTACCATTCAAATTGGCACATATTCCAAGAAGACTCAGCAACAAATAACTGCTAACTTTGTCTTCAATAGGACTCCCGCCAACAACAATTTCAGGGCGGGTTTTCCTCCTCCGTTTATTATGGCCTGCTAGACGCCGACGACAACTTCGCTTTCCTTCATCAAATTCTTGAAGAAGGTGAAATC
This sequence comes from Lolium perenne, assembly GCF_019359855.2. Lineage (NCBI taxonomy): Eukaryota > Viridiplantae > Streptophyta > Magnoliopsida > Poales > Poaceae > Lolium > Lolium perenne. The sequence continues at coordinate 24,786,615 of NC_067247.2, read as the reverse complement.
TGCACAGCATGTACAGTAGTCAAGACAATTTGCCAGTATTTTAAAAGACACAAGCAGTGTGATTTATAATTATACCAGAAAAAACATTATGTAAATCAAAGGCTGTCAAAAGCAGTTCTCGATACACCCAGGTCAGGATGAATTCAGTAAAAGTGCATGGAGTTTTCAGACATATAAGTTGTACAAGAACAGGAAATGATGAACTATAGAATGCCATTATTGGCCATGTGCTGTCCGAAATATGTGTATATTTAGGTTCTGATGATATAATTACATTTTACGAAAAAAATATATGAACCTTAGTCCTTACTATAGTTCGATGGACGGCTTGGTTGCTGGAACAGCGTATAATTTTTTTTAGAAAATTCTTCATTTTTCAATATCTGAGTAGCACATAGGTTTCCAAGTTTATCCACATACATTGGGGAGTAATGAAACTATATTGATTCTTTTGAACTGAAAAGAGGAAACTGATGTAATGAGTACAACAATGCATATGTAATTAGCCAATTGATTATAATTAATAACTCATGCAAACTTGTTAACCAAATTCATGAATGCTGATATAGATGAATAACCAATATGTGTTACTTCATAGTATATTCCCATGAATCAAGTATATTTACACTGCCCCTCCTTTTGTGAATAGTAAATTATTAACACTAGCCACAGGAGAGAATCAGGTCAAAGCTAACCTTCCTTAGCACTGCATGAAACTATATGACCACTTACACCTAGTGACAACACCATAATTAAATCTTTTATACGCACCGAAGATATTAAGGCTATCTCAAGACGGTTTACTTCATGTGGTTTTCGTCATGTGCTTCGCGTGCTCAACGTTGCTGCTCATCGGTTAGCTAGAGAGTGTTTTTCTTTAGTTAGCGCTGTGTGGCGTGGTGTTACTCCAGATTGTATCCGAGAGGCTCTGTGTAATGACATTATGTTTATTGATCAATAAAGAGCACGCGTTTCCCTCAAAAAAAAAAAAGGTCCCATATATTTCCATTTGTAGGGTTGGCTGTAGCTTATACTCTGTTTAGAAAACAGTATAAATGTGAGAAACTTTACAATCTTAGATATAAATGTGAGAAACTTTGCAAACTCAGATCCTAAGAAATAATATAAGTCTTAGCTCGTACTCATTATCCTTGTGTGTGTTCTGATGTGCAGACAACACAGAAGAGGAGTCTGATCCTTGGAGAGAAGTGGAAGCTGAGTGCGCTCCAAAGCAGGTCGCCAAGAAGGACCTTCATCTGTGAGCCAGAGCCTAGTCCTCAGGGCAAACGCCAACCTCGCGGCGTATTCGGTGATGCCTTTGCTGAGGCAGCAAGTGTGTCCGACTCGTACCGGGACCTCGTCCGTAGGACCCCCTGGACTAGCAACTTTTTCGCACCTTGTTCCATCATGATTTTCATTGCTTGTGATATTATTTGTGTTGGAGCTATGAAGCTGCCTTTCCCTCCCTCGGGTGTAACTATGCTGTCTGGAAGCAGATTGATGATTTGGAAACAACTGTAACTTCTCATGTATATATCAATGTTGTAAACAGTGTTCTATGTCAAATAGCCGCAGCTCTCCAAAGCAGCTATAGGAGCTAAATGAGGCTATAGCGGATAATTGTACGCGATTTCATTTAACGGCAACATGACAAAACAGCTATAGCAGGCTATTTAAATTTTAAAACTATGGTTTGAATGATACTACCTCCTTTCCTAATTATAAGACGTTATAGAAACTGTGGCAATAGTTAGTTAGCTAGACGATGATTGTGTCATTCTGTACGTGTACCCCGTGTGTTGAAAGAGAAGAAGAAAGGAGGGATGAGGTCGTTTGGCAATAACTAGAGACATTATTGTACTAAATTGTGAAAAGAAATTCGTGGTTTGCATTGTGAAGAGATGTAATTCTTCCAGTCATATTGGCAAATGTAAATCAATTGATTAAACCATATTGCATAGTATTAGTTTTGTCTCTCTCGTCTAAGTCTATATGAAACAGCAAGAAGGGGAATGGATCAAATAAACAACTGATTATATATAGGTGGTAATTTTTTTGTGCTGATAAGTAAAATTTTGTTTTGGGAATTCTTTTAATTTGTTAGATATTTCATTTGTTAGACCCACTGCTATCCGGGTTGTTTAGAAAGCGGGTGTATGCCAGGCGGTCTATGCGTTGGTCTTTCTGGCTACTAATATGTAATCGTATCAGGAGAAAACACGTACTTGAAGCCGCTGTGAAAAAAATAATCTCCATGATTAGTGACCAGAAAATCAGCCAAACGAGTGCAAGAAGGACGTAAATTACTAAACCAACCATTCAATCAGTCCATGATTAGTGACTTCAAAATCGAGGCGTCATCCCAAGTTACTAGGAATGATTAATAGCATCACACAACGAATTGCCATCTACGCCACCGGTGTCTAGTCCAGGCTACCAATCCGTGGCACCAGCAGGCATCCGGCTGTGCATTCTGTTCGCTCTTCTTTGATTGTGTTAGCTCTCTTAGCCTAGTCTCTCTATAAGTACAAGACTACCGTCACTCACCGCGTGTCGGCTTGCGCGTGACTTGTGACTTAGACTTTGATCTTTGTCGAGGAGAGGAGTGGAGAGGGCATGCTGCTATATGGTCGCTTGGGCGGAGAGGAGGTCACCGGCCGGCCGGCCGGAACTAGCACCAGGTAATCCATCCAACCATCTCCTTCAAGCCGATACCTTTGGTCATGAATCGACGCCATGCCAGAGCAGGATTCGCCGTACTGGTTGTATTATCTGATGAGTGCTGCAGGAGGCGCGGTACTGGTTGCTGCTCTTCTAGTTCTGCCTGCTGCTGCTTCTTCGCCTTGCTGAAGTTTTGTGAAGGTGTGACATGAGACACATTTCGCTTGCCTCCCCGAGCTCCATCTATTGCACATAGAGCAGAAATCCATTAGATTCATGACCACTCACTACTTTTCAATCCTTACTTAGAGTACGATAAAAAATGATGAAGAAATTACCGACGAACCCGAAGGACAGGAGGTCTACCATGTAGAACTAGATCTGTTAGGAGGCATCAAATGAATAGATTACGATATAGCTTATGGGATAGAAGAGGAGGAACCAAAGTCAAAAACTTAGAACTCGTAGACTATGATCGGAGACGAGCATCATAGACCCTACTAAATACGTTGTTGAGCTCAGATGACGTCAGAACTAGCCATGTCATCTTGCGTCACGGCCTTAGATTACATGACGAAGTAAAATCAGAAGACTGAATTATGCACAAGCTAATAGGCCTGCCTTAGATTGCAATAATGCAGGGAGCATTCGATCAAGTACCATGCCTAAGAGAACTGTTTATACATAGCTATTTCAAGTACTACATCTAAAACTTATTGAATGCTACTATCTATTACCAGAATACCAGCTGTTTAGTGTTGCAGGAGGCGTAGTACTGGTTGCTGCTCTTCTAGTTCTGCTGTGCAGAAAACGGCACAACCTCTCCAGGTGACTTCGTCCTAGTGTCAATTGTGACAATCCATGTTGTTTGGTCATTCTCGCCCAGCATGGACACGAGGTAAACAACATCGGCATCGGCACGGAGAGTGGGGGAAGCTGTTTTCAGGTTATTGAATGGCACATTTAGAGCAGCACCACCTCCTGGCTGCGGCAAGGACACAGTACCAAGGTCATCGGAGTGAACCAGGCTCCCCTTGCGCCACCTGTTCCAAGTCAGTTCCCTATACCATGTGACGAGCCTCCAACCAACGACAACATATACTTCCTCCTCCTCCTCCTGGTCGAATGCCGCCTTCACCCTTGCCCAGTAGTTCTCGGTGTTCTGGTTTGCCGGTGATCGGGTCCATGCTCACGACCTTCCATGATTTGTCGAGGCACTCGTCTTCCTTGTCTATCCACTTGATTCGAGGTTCGGCAGGAGTTGCGGACTTTTCCCTTCTCTACCTCCTCTTCGGCTTCCTCCTCCTCTTCCTCGTCTTCGGCTTCCTCTTCCTCCTCTCCGTCTTCCTCTTCCGGGTCGGCCTCCAGATCTTTGTGAATCCAAGCCAGACTCGGCGACGACTAGGTGTGTTCTTGGGTGAAGAAGCTAGAGCCGGGGACCATCGACGTGGTGCCGGATGCGATCATCTGCTACATTAGCGTCTCGTCCGACATTCCGACAAACATGCTACGTGCATCGAAAGGGCGACAGGAGGGAGGGGGCTTCATTCCTCCAAGCACTACAAGAAAAGTTGCCATGGCCGACGAAGTTGAAGTCGCGCCGTGGTTGCTGGTGTACCATGGCCAACGATTTTGGGTCTGTCCGTTGTGCATGTCAAAATGTTTTTTTTCTCATTTTTGAGGCCACCTAATCCGACGAAACCGGCCAAAACGTTGCGTATGGTGGCCCGGGACGTGGTGCATCTCGAATTCTCGGGTTCGTCGGCCAAGTCAACGCAAATCCGCACCGCCGAGGGATGTAGGGCCCAGATGGCAGCCTCTCTGGCATTGTTTTTTTCTCGATCGCGCCATCTCGTTCAACGCTCTCCGATCGAGCCGTTTACGATGCAGGATCATGGGTCCCGCATGTCATCCTCTATGAACCAAAATTCTTTCTATTCTTGGATTTTTTTTGACACCCTGATTTCTGGCTACTTCCTTTTTCTTTTGATCCCTTGCCGCCTTGGAAACTATATTTAGTTACAATAAAAATCATCAACTATCTTACCAGAAAATATATATAATTACAGCAAAAACCACAAAGTTGTGGCAAACGGCCAGGTAAAGATTGCACATCATTGACTTGCTTTTCCTATAAACTTTAAACGCAATTGTTACAAAATTAACAGACGTATACAACATCTCTGGCGAAGCTAGCGATCGAGCTAGACAAACCAAGACAAATTGGTGTAACTTGTAACTCAGAACGTAATATGTTTGCAAATATAATTTTCTACATATTGAATTAAAAAACACTATTTTTTACAAAAGTCACAAACAATTACAACAAAAATATGTTTACGAACAATGCAATGCAATGCAAAAGTGATAAAGCAACAATTAAATTGCTACCGATTAAATTACAACAATAATTCTAAACTGTTTTTACAGAAGACTCAAATAATTACAACGTGTAGCCTATACGTGACAAAATAGCAATTGGAGTTCTGTAATACGTGCAGAAGCTAACTAGCAGCAGGGCAGCAGCTGACCAGCGTATGCATGCAAGGGAGCAACGCCGCAGCTATCCAACATGAAAAGTCACAGCATGCAGATTGGTTCTCATGCAAAAGATCGAACCCAGAATTAAATGGAGAAGGCACTGCACATAGGTGGGCCTGCGCAGGGAACAAACGCGTGACGGAGCAACCGATTTTTCCGTCCGATCGGTCGCCGGATCACGAGTGTTTTCCTTCTCTAAATGAGGTGGATAGCTAAGAGAAGGCACGCCTTCTCCACCATTGTTATATTGTACATGCCCTAATATATATGATATGAATAAACCAAAAATGTCTAGACTTCTTTTTGCCAAACTGCTCTCTCTCTCTATAGCACAAATGTGCTTTAGGAGAGAGAAAAAAGAAAGAACCGTCCATGCTAATAAGTACTCCCAACGAACATTTTAAATTGACTCGAATTTAGTACAAAATTATACTAAATTCAAATCAATTAAAAGAGATCAAAGGGAGTATATGTTTAACACCGCTGTCAAAAGTTTATCTAATTTTATCTCATTTTTGTACAAATTTGTTCGGGTTTTTTTTAATCTTTTACTTCCTAGAAACGAAAACATACCCTTATTTATCGACAAAGGATACACGAACTAGCTAAGCTAAATTTATATGCGTAGTATTGTCTCGTATGTGCTAATCCTCTACTTACCCGCTAATAAAATCGAAATTAGCCAAACTCATCATCAACCTTCACATCTAAGACACATGTGGTTAACACCGTTGTTACAACCTTCACATCTACTACTACTTGGGGCACCCATCAGCTACAACTTGATATCTATCAAGACGGTGTGCCAGCCAGCCAACCTCTAGTAGCAGCAACACCTAGTTAACTGACAGCAACTAGTGTCGACTCAATCATAAAGAAGCTGCTATCAACCTCGAAAAACATAAACAAGCTGCTAGATCATCACCACACCAAGATCCACAGTTCCAAAATAAACATGCATGCTAGCCACTGGCTTGAAAAGGCACAATATTCAGTTTAAAATTATCCCATTGCACACCAATAGGACAAAATCATTAACTTTGAACATAGGGTGGAGATTGGACATGGGGAAACCATGACCTCAGCTCAAAGAGGTAGTAGCCCAGTACTTGACACCTTCATTCCTTCTCTCCTTCTCCTACCCAAAAATCAGAGACACAAGAAAAATCCTAGTTATACAACTCAACCTAAACCAGCACTGTCATAGTCGGCTTCAAGATCTAGCACAACAAGATAGACGAGAAATAACCTAGGATGGCCTGCCGTTGGGCCCTCATTGCATTCAAAAAATAACTAATTCCAAAACTATAAATTGGCGGTTATTGACCAACGGTTGTGTACTCTATCGGGAGGGCAATGGAACCATGGTTGAGGGAGAAGGCCTATGGTGGAGGTTCCATTATACTGACAACACCATTAGGATTATAAAAAATTGTCAGTCGTTCTACCTCTGTATAGATAACGATGACCATAGATCCCGGAGTGGGACGGGAGATGCAAGTGTACCTTTCTCCTTTCGCATTCCTCAGATACTTAGTTGGGATGGTTCCATGGTGGAAGTCAGCAGGGTTGGGAGCCCAAAATGTACCCTTCCCTGAAGTGGAATGGCAACTATGGTAACATAGAAGGGAGTTTAATTGAGCGTAGGTTTCTCAAATAAAACTTGTTACACTTGGTGAATATGGGATCGCAGAGGAGGGCGGTGATTGGTTTTTGTTTTAGTCGGTCCTCGCACCATTTTGGATTGTGTGAATGGAGACATACTACGGGTTGAGCACCAAGGCTTAAGACATTTGTGGGGAAACTAGTGCTCCTCTCGAGAGTTTATAGAACGTGTCATAATACTTCATGTTCTTGGGTAAAGAACTACGACCGAGACGGAAAATAAACTCCACAAAGTTCTCATAACCCGTAGGGACCGATGGACATAGTTTTTATAATCTGAAACCTACCTTTTATAAAAAAAAATGTTTCGAAAACCTGCAATTGCCTAGGATCCCTTGATCCACGGCTATACATCAGACAACCACTATAGAAATTTCTTAGTACGCTATTGTACTCAATCTATTACTTCTTTTCCCCTGCTTAGAGTTCGATAAGAATGAGGAAGAAACAATCGATGAATCCGAAGGAGATGAGGTCTCTATGCAAAACCAAATCTGTCAGGAGACATCGAAGGAAAAAAAAATTACGAGATAGCTTATGGGATAGAAGAGGAGGAACGAGAGGCAGAAACTTCTAACTCGTAGACTATGATAGATGAGATGCGCACATATCATGTGCTAAATAAGTTGCTTCAAGACCTTAAATTTTAATTTTTCATTTGCTTTGAGTCCTCAATATACCGAGGATGATCTCAAATTATTTGTAGACTTTTGATTTGCAACTTTAAGTTTATAAATATATATAAGTTTGGATCCACGATGTTTTTATTGTACCACTCTGAAGGGTATAATATTTTCGAAATGGAGTTTCATCAGTGTTATGCCAACGACTTGTACACTATAACATCACTGCACATTTAACGGAAAACGGCTTGTTAACAAAACTTTCGATTTATATATATAAAAATACGCCAAGCTGAGGAGCCCATAACCCTCTCTTGTAATATGAACTGCTTTCGCCTCGTCCTCTCCCAAGCGATAGCGGCAGCAGCGATAACCTCCCTCCCATCTCCATCGGCCAGGGTCCCTCTGCTTACTGTTCCGGCTGTAGGAGGAAAGGGGGTCTCGTTCTTCCGTTCTGGCCTAGTAGAAAGGCAAGAGTTTGCCTACTATCACGCATTGTTGGGGTGCTGTGAGCAGCACCCAAGCAAATAAATCTGCCTCAACTCTACTCCCACACTAGCGGCGACCTTCACATCGGTGTCTCGAAGTTGATGGGAATGTGTAGCTTGGTATTCTTGATGTTCTTTAGATCTGGCGAGATCAATTTCTCGGCTGTCACTGGCAATCATAACTATCCATGGATGTGTTGAGCGTTGGGTCAAGAAGGATTCTCTTGAGGGAGTATGTTGGTTCGGGGGTGGTGGATCTTCCGTTATTCCCTGACTTTGACGATGGGATGTGATGGATCTTGGTCCAAGGTAACACGTGGACAACCCCGATCGATGTACCACAACAACATGTGCCCCGCTGCTTGCAGCAGACCTGTTCATTGACTCAAAAAGCCTCATCAGCGATGCTACTTCTTTGGATCGGGCAATGGTGGAGGCTCGTTACTTCTTCCAACGTGTGTTTAGGCGGCATTGGAGTTTGCAGTGACAACTAGTTTTGGCGAGTGCAGGAAACTCCAGGGGTTCTGTATTTTTCTACCTTTTAGGGTTCCATCGTTAAATTTTCTAGGACAACCGTTTTATCGTGGCTTGCGTTTTAGTTTCCACATATAACTTGACTTTTTTATGAATGGAATACGTGGATGCTATAAAAGCAAACCCTTTTGTTACAATCAATATTGGACACATTCCTACACTCCAAGCATTGACTTAGCGTAAAAATCGTAGGGTAAGTGCAATCTCATTTTAGATCATAGCCATGTTCAAGGACCAACATAACTACATATAATTTTTAGGCTTCAGACCTAGCGCGCAGAGTTGATTGGCATCATCCTGCCGCTGCACAAGTTAAAAGGAAAACTATCGGCCTGCAAATTACATGACAAGCTAAAATTAGAAGACTGAATTATACATACGACTAATAGGTCCGCCTTAGAGCATGTCTAACAGGCCCCGTATTCCTATTCCCCGTATAACGCTCGCATTTCGCCCCGTGTCGAAAAATTGCTAACGGAAGAGTCATTCCGTCTAGCAGACCCCGTATTTCGCCCCATATTTTCAAAAATTAAAACCCCGGGAAGTTCATCTTCATTGATCATACTACGGATCATACATACATTGCGATCATACCTACATCTATCCTACATCTATTCGTCAAGGATGACGAATGGGATGAACGCGATGGAGGTCGCCTCCTCCTGCGCCTCCCGCGCCTCGAACTCCCGGACGGCAGCGATGGCCGCCGCCTCCTCCTCTGCCTCCGCCCGAGCCTTCTCGGCGGCATCCTTCTCGGATTCGGCCACCGCACGCCGGAAGGCCGCCTCCTCCTCTGCCGCCTCCGCTTCCTCCTCGCCGGCTTGCGGATCTCCTCCGCCGTTGGTGCTGCCGATGCTCGCCGCCCATGCCGCCTTCGACGCGCGGTCACGCTCCCTGTCGGCGAGCCACTTCTCGAAGGCTCCGCCGCTCATCGGCTTGAGCGGCGGGTCTTGTCGGTACCACCGCCCACCCGCGGCGAACTCCCGGAGCGAATCCGGCACGTACAGCACGCTGGCGTACCGGCACGCCGCACGGCGGCTCCCGGCGGCGGATCTCTTGCACTGGAGCCGCCACGCCTCCTCAACGGTGTCCGGCGAGCGGGATCGCTTCGATCCGCTCGCCGGCGAGGCGGTACTGCGGCGGCGGGCGTCCATGCCGGAGCTGGGGTGGAATGCGGCGCGGGGGAGTGAGGAATTGCTCGCCGGAGCTAACTACGGAGGCGGCGGCGCACGGCGGAGCTAGGGTTGCGAGTGAGGGGTTAACCCCTCACTCGCACCTGCGCCCAGTATAAGTAGGGGGCGACGGGGCCGATTTCCTGGGCCCCGTATTCCGCCAAAACGGGCCGGCCCGAATACGGGGCCTGCTAGACGGCCCATATCGCGCCTACCCCGTATCCCGCCGGAATTTTACGGGGTGAGCGGGTTATACGGGGCCTGTTAGACATGCTCTTAGATTGCAACAATGCAGGGATCATGCCTAAGAAACTATTTATACGACAACTATTTCAAGTTCTACATCTAAAACTTGGCGAATGCTACTAACTATTATCTGATGAGTTCAGCAGAAGGTGCGGTACTGGTTGCTTGCTCTTCTAGCTCTGCCTGCCGCTGTTTCTTCGACTCACTGAAGTTTGGTGAAAGTGGGACATGGGAAGCATTTCGCTTGCCTCCCCGAGCTCCATCTAATGCACATAGAGCAGAAATCCATTAGATTCATGACCACTCATCATACTAAAACAAGAAAAGAAAAAACATTCATGTCTGTCAGTCAGTGTCATATGATAAACAAGTCACAGTATAATTACCTGATTTAGTATCCAGATATTTGGTCAGCACACATGGAATGAATGGTGGATCGTAAATTCTTGAGGGATGTGCAGAAAACGGCATAACCTCTCCAAGTGACTTGGTCCTAGTGTCAACTGTGACAATCCATAATGTTTGGTCATCGTCATCCTCGTCCAGCATGGACACGAGGTAAACAATATCGGCATCGGCACGCAGAGTGGGAGAAGCTGTTTTCAGGCTCTTAAACGTCACATTTAGAGCAGCACCGCCTCCTAGCTGAGGCAAGGACACAGTAGCAGCAAGGTGATCGGAATGAACCAGGCTCCCCTTGCGCCACCTGTTCCAAGTCAGTTCCCTATACCATGTGACGAGCCTCCAACCAACGACATCATATACTTCCTCCTCCTCCTCCTCCTCCTGGGGTGGACTGACGGCCAGTTCCGAGTCCAGGAGTTCATCCATGTTTGAGGGATCAACAACAATTGGTTCAGGTGCTGGTCTGAGTTTTACCAGTTCCTCAAACTCGACACACTTGATGTAACCACAACTGAAGGCGACGTCGCGAATCGACCGTGCCGAATACTGGTTGCCGAAGAGTTCGCTGTTGCTGGGCAGCAGCTTGGGCATAGGGGCGAAAGACGCCGTCGCCGCTCGGGGATCGAGCACGTCGCAGATCACGATGCCCTTCCAGAGATCGACCCAGCCAAGCAGTCCACCTCCAAGAGCGATCAGCTTGGTGGGTTGAACCGTTACCGATTTCGCGGTATGGCCGTTTGGAATCTCCACCTTCAACAGCTTCTTGGACCATGTAGCATGCGGCTGGGAGGCGACGATGGTGTGGAGATTGTACTGCCCATGCTTTGCTCCGTAACTGAGAGCTGCCATGACGAATTGCTTGCCGTTGCCATGGGTGACGAAACCGAGGGATGGGAACAGACGCTCTGTTTTAGAGTACTGACGGATGTCTGGGAGCAGGTCGAGCGACGGCCCGCCGCTGGGCCCTCTGGTCCGGTAGAGGAAGTAGTGCGGCGAGTCTTTAGCGGTGATCATGACTTTGATGAGGGCCGTGTCCTCCACGGAGCAAACGACGCTGGGCGCGTTGACGAACGAGATCTCGTAGCTGTTGAGGCAGTAGACGCAGAAGTGGGAGAGGCGCGGCGGATCGGCGAACACGAAGGATGCCTGGATGGGGAGGCCCGCCCTAGTCAAGGTTCCCGCCGTGGTTTCGTTCTGGACATCGCTGACTAAGACCGTCGAGCTGAGGAGGACCCAGCCGGGATAGCGGGAGTTGCTGGTGGCCGGAGCTGGTGGAGGAGTTGCGAAGCTGTGGATGTTGGACATGGTTGCCGTCGTGTTGGGGAATTGGTGGTTCGTCTTCCCTTGGCCGGAACGGAGAATTTGGGTTCCTTCTCTTCTTGATATATCCGCGTAGGCCGGCATGGACTCGGTGTCGTACTGTCGTGTAGACCACTACTCCCTCTAGTATTACCAGCCGGTAAACGACTCGGACCAACATATATTTTGACACTTCTTTATCGAAAAAATATATTTAGACACGAGTTCGTGTCCAGATCCTCTACATACGTCCGAATCGGATCAAGTGTCGTCCTCTATATTGTCTTCCTCGGACAAGTTCAATGGATAGCTCTACCTAAGGCTGTGCAGCGTAGTGGTTGGATTGGAGCAGCACGTATCGGCGGCGCGCGATGCCAACATCCATAGGCGCGGCTCTCAAGAGCCTGCCGGCACCGGCAGCTGCGGACGCCGAGAAGCTCCGGTTCATCGAGGAGCTGACCCGCAACGTAGACTCGGAGCAGGAGCGCGTCCTCGCCGAGATCCTCGGGCGCAACGCCGGCGCGGAGTACCTCAGTAGCTGCGGCCTCGACGCCGCCACTGCCGACCGCGCAACCTTCCGGTTCAAGGTCCCCGTCATGTCGTACGAGGATCTGCAGCCTTACATCCACCGCATCGCCAACGGCGACCGCTCGCCCGTCCTGTCGACGCGCCCCGTCTCCGAGTTCCTCAGCAGCTCCGGCACGTCCGCCGGCGAGCGCAAGCTGTTCCCCAACGTCAAGGACGAGCTCGATCGCCGCCAACTTCTCAACAGCCTCGTTATGCCTGTCATCAACAGATGTTTTCCTAAGATGGCTAAAGGCGGAAAGGGGCTCTTCTTCCTCTTCATCATGTCGGAGACGAAGACGCCGGGCGGCCTGGTGGCGCAGCCGGTCCTCACAAGCTACTACAAGAGCGAGCAGTTCAAGAATGGGTCGGATGGCCCCTACTACCACAACACGAGCCCGCTGGAGGCCATTCTCTGCGAGGACGCGTTCCAGAGCATGTACGCGCAGATGCTGTGCGGTCTGTGCCAGCGGCACGACGTCCTGCGCATCGGCGGCTCCTTCGCCTCCGGCCTCCTGCGCGCCATCACCTTCCTCCAGCTCAACTTCAAGCAGCTCGCCGACGACATCGAGGCGGGCAAGCTCACCTCGCGCGTCACTGACATATGTGTGCGGGACGCTGTCGCCGGCATCCTCCGAAGGCCAGATCCCGACCTCGCGCAGTTCGTGCGGACCGAGTGCGGCAAGGATGACTGGGCCGGCGTCCTGACACGCATTTGGCCGAACACGCGCTACCTGGACGTCATAATCACGGGCGCCATGGCGCAGTACATCCCGGCCCTCCGGCACTACGGCGGCGGCCTGCCGCTGGTGTGCACCAGGTACGGGTCCTCCGAGTGCTTCTTCGGCATCAACCTCCGCCCGGCGTGCGACCCGTCGGAGGTGTCCTACACCATCATGCCCAACATGGCCTACTTCGAGTTCCTCCCCGTGGACGACGTGGCCGCGGGAGACGACGACGCGAGGAGCCGGCGGCTCGTGGACCTGGCCCGCGTGGAGGCCGGGCGCGAGTACGAGCTGGTGGTCACCACCTACGCGGGGCTGAACCGGTTCCGCGTCGGCGACGTCCTCCGCGTGACCGGGTTCCACAACGCGGCGCCGCAGTTCCGGTTCGTGCGCCGCCGGAACGTGGTGCTGTCCGTGGACTTCGACAAGACCGACGAGTCCGAGCTCCAGCGCGCCGTGGAGGTCGCGTCGGCGCTGCTCCGCCCGCACGGCGCGTCCGTGGCGGAGTACACCAGCCGCACGTGCACCGAGCGCGTCCCCGGTCACTACGTGGTCTACTGGGAGCTGCTGCCGGTCACCACCGCCAAGTGCGCCGGTGGGGCGGTGGAGAATGATGCGACTGTGATGGGCAGGTGCTGTCTGGAGATGGAGGAAGCCCTGAACGCGATGTACAGGCAGAGCAGGGTGGCGTTTGGGTCGATCGGGCCGCTGGAGATCCGTGTGGTGCAGGCAGGCAGCTTCGAGGAAGTCATGGAGTACGCCGTCTCCCGCGGCGCGTCGGTGAACCAGTACAAGGTGCCGCGGTGCGTCACGCTCCCGCATGTCATCCAACTGCTCGACTCGCGCGTCCTGTCCACCCACTTCAGCCCGGGCCTGCCGCACTGGATCCCGCCCGAACTGTCCGACTAAATCGATATTTTCACCTTCAAAACATACTCGCACGAGTTATTACTGTCAGAGTTTGGATAGTTAGAAGGGCAGTAGCACGCTTAGGGCTCCTTTGATTTGAAGGATAGAAAAAATATAGGAATAGAAAAGGTATAGGATTGAAATGGCATGTATACTTGAATCCTATAGAAAGATGAAGTTTGTTTGATTGTAGCAAATAAATTTTTCCATGAGGTATGAGCTAATGCTTTTTTCCTATAGGAATTACACTACAAGATTCCTATAGAAATTTTTCCTATAGGCTATGTTCCTATGAATCAAACAACATGTATAGGAAATTTTCCCATAGGAACCAAATCCTACAGAATTTCTATGCAAATCCTTTGAATCAAAGGAGCCCTTAATCTAAGTTAATTTAAATCATAGATTCGACATTTTAGTATCTCATTAAAAGGCGGAATATTCTTTTGTGAGAGACGACATTTCCTTCGACAGCGAGACGTTCGTGGTAACTTCGTTAATCTCAAGACCCATCGGATCAATTTCTTGGACAGTCTCTCGAAGGTGCTCATAGAGGTAGCGTGTGCGTGCGTGCGTTTATAGGGGGTGAATGTATGTATGTATGTATGTATGTGTGAGCGTTTACGTTTCTACTGTGTTTCAAAAAAAGTTATTACCGTCATATACATAATTTGCACTCTCTTCGTAACTTTGACAGCTAATTTGGTTAATAAAAATTAATGAAGTTTCAATGGGGTATAATGTGGTACTTTTTTTTTTTGAAGTCAAATATTTTCAAATTTAATTAATTTTTTTACATAAAAATAGCAACATATGTGACATCAATGTTAGAAGTATAATACGTAGAGATATTGGAGTATTCTAGAGTTAGAGATATAGTCGGTTTAAACTTAGCACAACTAGTCTTGTACTCCAAGAACCTCCCTTTGTACTCCTATATAAACCCCTCACCAGGGCCCAGATCAATAACAACAAAATATTAGGGTTCTACAAATTCAATATGGTATGGTATCAGAGCGATTAGCCTCGCGGCGCCGATCCTAGTTTCCCTACCACTTCCGCATCACGCCGCCCCGGGGAGATTGCTCCTCGGGGGCGCGGCATCCGATCACGATCGAAGATCAGATCGGTTCATTAGATTAAATCTTAGATCAAATTCGAGTTCCTTAGATTAGATCAGTTTTCGAATTCTCAAATTCCATAGAGTTTAGATCCGATAGCTAAATAAAATCCCTACACCCACAATCCTCTCCGGTGAAAATCAGTGCAGAATCGTCACGCGGCGGCCCACGGCAGGGCCATCATCACCAGTTCACCACGCACGCAAGAGGAGGTCCGGTGCGGCGGATCGCACGAGCTGAGCCCCTGCCAGCAGCTTCGTGCATGCGCGGAGCCACGCCGCGCAGATGCCGCGTCCTTTCAGCTCCGTATAGGAGCACAACAAGGCCACGTGCGGGCGTCTCCGCATGATCATCACCACGCAAGAAGGGACATCTCGGCTATTTCAACACATGTACATGAAGGTCTCGTACAGGTAAAAGAAATCAAGCAGATACATGTGCTTTTGGCGCACAGGGACTCCATCGAGCCGGCGCTATCGACCCTACGCGCGGCCAAGATCAGCAGCTTCAACACGCCAGCACGTGCGTCTTCAAAAAAAAAAAAACAAGTGCGTCTTCACATCATCTACATCGTCGACCGACCTGCACTGCATCGAGCCGAACTACACCGATCCGAACAACTACGTCAAGCTGTACGACTACACCAAGATCTACGTCGAGTTCTACATCGCCAAGGTCTACATAAACATGGTCTCCGCCGACATCCTCGTCAACACTGCCGTCGCCACCTACGACACAAAAACCCCGTCGCCGCCGCAGAATCGCTGCCACCGCCGCGCTACGACAAAACCCGACGCCGTCGCAGAACCGCTGCCGCCACCGCGCTATGACAAAAACCCGCCGCCGCCGCTGCGCTACGACAAAACCCGCCGCCGCCGCGCTATGACAAAAGCCCGCCGCCGCCGCGCAAAACCTAAAACCCTACGACCAAAAACGCGCAATTTTTTGCGCCTTCGGCGAATACGGCTACACCACATATGACGACTACGACATCGACCATACCTCGACCACAGCTACACCATCCTCGGCTACCTCGACATCAACAAAACGTCTACGGCAACTCAAGAACTCCAGTCAACAGCGTCCGCGTCGTCACTTGCGCCCACGACACTCCCGCTGTGACTGCGGGAGGGAAGAGAAGGAACCAGAAGGGGACGCCGGTGATGACAAGGAGGAGAAGCGATGGGAGCACATGACTTCTCCAGTCGCTAACGTTCGTTTCACTCCCGCTACGACTGAGGGGGAATGTTAGAAGTATAATACGTAGAGATATTGGAGTATTCTAGAGTTAGAGATATAGTCGGTTTAAACTTAGCACAACTTGCTTGTACTCCAAGAACCTCCCTTTGTACTCCTATATAAACCCCTCACCAGGGTCCAGATCAATAACAACAAAATATTAAGGTTCTACAAATTCAATAATCAAATCACTCTATTATTCAACTACATGTCAAGATGAACCTAACTTTTAGTGCCATAAATAGTACTACATTTTTCTAGGCATTTGGTCAAAGTTAACAAAATTTGACTTAATACCTATTTTATTGACCAAACTAACGGTTAAAGTTTTTCTTGAAATATTAACACCTTAATAAATCGGTATTGAGAGAGTACACGGAAAATAGTCAGCACATATTGAGGAAACTTAGTTGCTTGGAAATCTCGCAAACATGTAAGGGCACGTACAATGGGATGATGTCAGCCTTCCCTTATAGATGCCACGTCAGATTTTTGCTTTGTTGGAGGAGAGAGAATGAAGAGAGAGAAGTTTGTATTCCCTTAGCTAAGGGATCATCTCTTAGGAAATAAGGGAAGACTATTTTTTCCATTGTATCACATACGTCTTCCCTTAGCAACAAGTTTTCTACCAAAATTTAATTATTTATATTAATTGCTAGAGATGGCTATAAAAGATAATGCATTGTATGACTTATATCTAATACCTTCTCTAGCAGATGTGGCGGGGTAAGAGAAGACATGCCTTCTCTACCATTGTATATGCCCTAACAATATCTCGTTCACCCAAGCACCGAGTCCATGTACGAATCCAGTGTGCAATTATCCCAAAAGAAACCCAGTGTGTAATTCATTTCAATAATAATTCAGTGTGTAATTTATTTATTTTTGGAAAAAAAGAGCTTCCTCTCCGACTTTGATTAGCACCTACCTCCATCTCAAAGTTTAAAGCTTATATTTAAAGAAATCAAACTAAGTAAAATTTAACCAAAATTTTAGAATAATCTATCAACAAATATGATATTTTGTACATATTATTTGAAAATACATTCCATTATCTATCTAATTATATTAGCTTTTTATTTACATGTTAATGATTTTTCTAAAAATGTAATCAAACTTGACATACTTCGATTGTGGAGGACTTCGTTGGAGCTTCTGAGCTATTTGGTGCTCACCAGAGCAAGTGGATCTCGCAAGGAACATTCTACATCGTGAGGTGGTGGACTGACCATGCAAGTACTTGGGGCATTTGGGTCTGCGTAGGTCGTCTGCAGCACAACTTCACCCCGTGGTGGATAACGCAGCGAGAAGGTTGCAGTTGTGGTGTGCTAGGTTACTCAATTATGGTGAACTAGCTTACCGATGTTTATGTTGTCTTTCCTACAAATACCTGTTGGGGTAAGGAAAAGATTGGATTTCTATAGATCCAGATTTTTTTGGCAATCAGATGAAAACAAAAAGAAATACCGCCTAACAAAATGGAATATTGTGTGCCGTCCCAAAGATCAGGGGGGTTTAGGTATTGAAGTTCTTGAAATTAAAAATAGATGTTTACTGAGTAAATGGCTCTTTAAACTTCTAAATGAGGATGGGGTATGGCAAGAATTGCTACATAACAAATATCTTGGACATAAGTCGTTGTCGGAAGTTCAAGCCAAGCCTTCTGATTCTCCTTTTTGGAAAGGATTGATGGAGGTGAAACACGAATTTTTATTAAGGGGCTCTTTCAAAGTAGGTAATGGTATGACCATCCGCTTCTGGGAAGACACCTGGTTGGGAAATACTACATTGGCTCAGCAATATCCTTCATTGTATAACATTGTCCATCATAAAAATGTCACTGTGGCACAGGTGCTTGCTCAACCACCATTAAATATTACTTTCCGAAGAGTGTTGAATGGTAATAAATGGACTTTATGGCTACAACTATGTCGGAAACTCATGACGGTTACTTTGAAAGACGAGGATGATAAGTTTTGTTGGAATTTGACATCTAACGGGGTTTTTACTGTCAAGTCCATGTATGAAGACCTTATGTGTGATCATACCCCTTTCTTGCGAAAATATCTATGGAAAGTCAAAATACCCCTTAAGATTAAGATATTCATGTGGTTCATGAGTAATAAGGTTTTGTTAACAAAAGATAACCTAGCTAAACGCCAGTGGAATGGGTGTACAAAATGTGTATTCTGTGGGGAACAGGAGACCATTCAACACATGTTTATTGATTGTCCGTTAGCTAAACTTTTATGGCGTACAGTAAATTTCACTTATGATCTTCCACCTCCTACCAATATTACCAATATGTTTGGTAATTGGCTTAAAGGAGTAGATAGAAAATCTAAGGCGTTTATCCGAATTGGGGTGTCTGCCTTATGTTGGTCTATTTGGAGGGTCAGAAATGATATTATCTTTAATAAAAAAGTCTCTTTTCATTTCTTGCAGGTTATTCACATGGTCTCCCATTGGGTCCAGCTTTGGGCTCTACTATCCCCGGAGGGATTGCGGGATACCATGGCTTCTGGATGCACACGTCTCCTGATGGTCGCTCAGGATATCTTGTGCCAGGCTGGTTGGCGGCATACTAGAAGACTATGTTGAGTTGTAGTCGTAGTATGCTTTTCTTTCGGTGGTTGATTCTTGTATCAATCCTCGAGCATGTGTGATTTGTAAATTATACTTTTGGATCTTTTTAATAAAGGCCGTGTGCATCGTCATGATGCAGAAGCCGGGGTACATCCCCATTTCGAAAAAAAAAACTATGGCGGTCGAACGATCCTAGTTCAGACTACTCTTTGTGCGATCCCTGTGCATGACATTATGTCGCTTGACATCCCTCCCAAAACCATGCAGGAACTTCTGAAAATTTCATGTGGCTTCATATGGAAAGCTAGACTCAATGTGATGGGTGGCCACTGTCTGGTCGCTTGGGATAGGGTGGCCTCGCCTAAGATGTTGATGGGCATGGTTGCAGCATACCAATCTGACGAAGACATGGGCGGAGTTCAACCTTTAGTTGCCCCAGCAGTTGCTCACCCTGTTCGAATCTGCTACAAATGTGGTGTTAGGTAACAGGATACGAGCCCTCTTTTGGAAGGATTGTTGGGTCAATCGTCAATTGAAGGCGGGTGCTTGACATCGCGCCTAATCGGGTGACCAAGATCGCAGCGTGGCATGCTACCTCCCGCTCGGTGAAGGAAGGACCAGCTGGTGAGTGGCTTAGGGACTGCGATCTAGACCTAGGTGCAGCAGCCATGCCAGAGTTCTTTCACCTTTGGCATGTCTCAGGGGAACAGTTGATGCTGGACCAGCACGATGCTTTTGTTTGGCGGTGGAACATTGATTGGGAGTTCTCGGCCAACTCGGCTTATTCCGCCTTCTTTGCTGAAACAGTATAGGTTTCTACCTCGTAGCAGATTAGGCGCTCAAGGGGACCATATAGCTGCAAGTTCTTCTCGTGGCTCATTTCAAATAATCAGTGTTGGACTGTAGACAGGCTGCAGCGTTCAAGGCCTCCCATACCTAGCGGCGTGTTCTTTTTGCGATCAGGATTCGAAGACGATTCAATACCTGCTGCTTGGGTGTGTGGTGGACTGGTGGCCCGAGATATTTGGGCTTGGACTTGGTGTCGCCATGGGACACAGTTATTTCAATGGTGGACCTCGCGGCCCTGCCGTAGGACAGTGCGTAGCAGAAGTAGAACTTTCAGTACAACCAGATCATACAGGAAACGAAAGGTATTGTTTTTCTACCAACGCTTGCGTCGATTCGGGTGTGGGATGGTGATCTCTTGCATGGCAGGCTTTTGCCAAATTCTGTACATAAATGTTGCTCTTGTGAATATTTCCACGTAAATATGCTTAGCTGGCATATGAGCCTATGTAGTCCTAGACTGCGACCATAACAACAACGAACACTGGGAAGAAAATGGAGAATAGCAGTTCAACATACATACTGATTATGAACAATCATCGAAGACATGTTTTGTTCTGACGTCTGGACACACTACTCTCGAAATGAAAAAAAAATACAGCCTAGTTTTAACCAAAATGAAATGAAATCCGGCATATGTTCTGTTCTCATGTGTTGGGACTTGGGAGGCTGTATTAAGTACAATCAATTATTATTAACGGTATTTTTAGCTTATAGCAGCCAAAATAATCCTTTAAATACAAAAGATCTTCCTCCCCCACACAATTACATTTGTTTGATCTAGCCACCACACTAAGACTCTTAACTTAACAACAATACATCTATACTTATTTGGACCCAAAATCCTCACATTGCCCCTCGCTCTAACAGCTCCCATCTGAAATTTGGTGCCGCGTAAACCTTGGGTAGGGTATGAAGGAGTATGCCGACACAAACACAGATCACGGCGACACCCATCACCGTAAACATTGCTGGTCTGTACAGGAAGGTCCTTGCAAACGAATTGGGGTACATCCGAGCCTGTCGACTGCAGATGTTGCACCTTGGGGCGGATGATGGTGACATTGTCCTGCTTTGGTAGATCTCGAGGCTGATATCACCGGGCTTCCCAACATCAGTTATTACAGGGCACATGCTGCTGGGAACGCCAAGGACAACATGACCTTTGACAAGATGCTTATCAATCTTCTTCTGGACCAGATTCATGTACGCATCATTGCCTCTCTGGCGAGCGTAGTCTTCAGGGGTGAAGCCTGTCTCATCTCGCGCACTTCTCCAGGCATTGAGTCCAACCTACAAAAAGCAACAGTAGGGAGATTACAAAGGATCTTCAAAATTAGCTAAACAAACTAGACTTAGATAAGTAATGCATGTGGTACAGCATCATTAATTTGATATTCATCATTTAATTGTGATAAAAGATCAAAAAGAATGTCTTCAATAATAAGCTGCCATTGGTGTATGCTATAGCTTAAACATATGGTCATTGAAACTTTGTGGTTGAGAAAATAAGCAAAATAAACACAAGCAAGTATTTTAATCGTATTCCACAAAGTAGATAAAGGAATACCAGTCCAGGGTCATCAGTCAATGCATCCAATACATCATCTGCATCACTAGTAGCTGCTGCTATATGCAGGGGTGTAAATGTAGAAGGGCCCCGAGCATCAGGTCTGAATAGGTATGTCTCAGCAGTTTCCTGCAGATTTTTGTTTGGCTTGTATCTCAGCAAAAATCTAACCATTCGGGCAGATTTCCCTCGCACAGCACTGTGCAGCAAATTTTCTGATAATACCACCTCTTTTGGAGATTGCAACCCAGTATCAACAAATCCATCAAATAATAAATCTAACAGCATTTTGGTCACAGCACACCACTCCTGCTCCATGGCAAATATACCAAGATTCCTGAATCTCAACAGGTTAAAGGTCGCTGCAGGAAGCTCTGCTTTGTCATGCTTAGAAATCATGTTTACTCTATGAAGAAGCCAGCCCAGCTCATTTAGAAACTCAAAAGCTTGGCTCCTGGCATTGTCATCATCTGCCTGTTCATGACTAGATGATTTAAATATGCTCTCCAGCCCACAAACCTCAGAGCATACATCCTGCTCGGCAATTATGAAAGGGAAGAAACCATTACTAAATCCACTATCTTCAACCTGAAAATGCCAATGATATTCAATGAATTTAAAATAAGCTGTTATGATTGAAAACAAAAACTACATCAAAACAAAAGCTGACAAGTCATATGTGTACCTCTATGAATCCTCTTCCTCTTGAACCAGGGAGAGAACAAGAGAAGCTGAGATATTCATTATCTTCATGATCAGTGTCATCAGCCACAACAGCTGTGTCTTCCTCAAATATACAATGTCCCTCGACTGAGCATATTAGCCTGCAAACATGACATGGTGTATTTTTTACATAATAGCATATCGGCTGAATTAAACATCAAGAGGTATACGTCTTCTGCAATAATGAGCATATCTAAATTGAATATGATAAAAGTACCTCGAGGAAGTACTGACTAAGTTATAGCCTTCTACCCTGAAATTAACTGTCGCTGAATAAGGAGCAGCAACTGGACTAACGCATAAAACCTTGCAGTAATGATGAGAATTAGGTGCCAGTGGTCTGTCCAACATAACTTGACCTGCAGTAATATGACCATAAGGTGTGGAATTAACAAAATCAGACGTAAAGCCTAAACAAAACGTGATAAGGTATGCAAGAATATATACAAGAGATTGGACTCACCATTGTGCATAAAAGCAAGTTGATGCCGTACCATCACAAATACCAAACCAGATGCCCAAAAGTTATCAGTGGAACTACTCAAAAGTTTATCCAGGTATAAGCTCATATTCTCAGAGAGCTGTAGAAAAGAAATATCAAGACACGAGATGATCACTATCATGACACAAAATGATTATATGAAAGAAAGGTACCTCTCTCCATGTAGACTCAACTAACCGAACATATACTGTCAGGATAATACAGCCAGGTCTAATATAGCTCTCTATATCAGTAGGGCTAGTGGACAACCAACCAAGAATCTGAAATTCAGGTTTAAGTGTTAGATTCAAGATATGCTCCCTTGTCATTTGCTGAGAGAATACATATTTACCTGTGATCGCAAAATTGGAGGTAAATCGCTAGGAACTTTCTCAAAAAGCTTGAATACAATTTTATCCGTCCGACACTGCAAGCAAAACAGTAACAATGTATGTCAGAGAGAGGTAGACAGATGTTCTGTGAGAAAGAAAAAAAACAACGTTTGGGCATATAAGATGTCACTGAAATTTCTGATGGCTGCAAGTATACACCAATAGGACTATTGTTGTCAACATACCTTATATACAAGTTTAACAGCTGCTCAGTTAACTTTGAGGATTTGGAGTATTCATGTGGCATAATATTTGTTTTGCTGGGTTGTGGCCACCATGAGTGGCTTTTTATTTTACTGCCACCAAGAGTGGTTCTGTACCCAGGCACCTTCTTTGGTAATTTCTTCTAATACAAAAATTTTCAAGTAATTTTTTTCAAAAGTCAAACGAAGTAAACTTTGACCAAGTTTTTAGAAAAAACTATCATCCTCTATCATGCCAAATCAATGTCATTAGATGCATCATGAAATGCATTTTCATATTATATCTATATAGTACTCCCTTATGGAACGGATGAAGTTTCATATTTCTCAATATAATTTTCAATAAGCTTGGTCTGGCTTCAGGAAAAAAAATATGCGTCTTCTTTTATGGACCGGAGGTAGTATTAAAAAATAAAATATAATAGCAAATTGGCAGGTAATGAGTTGCTACCCCATTAAAAATCATTATGCAGGTTGATGAATACTGTTATCAATAGATAAGGTTGCTGCTATATAGACTGTCATACAATAATTGGAAATTAACCCTTCAGATTTCGTCTATGAGCACGCTGAAAGGAGAAAAATGGTAAACCTGAGCATCTCCATTTGAGCTTGATAGTGACTGAGCTGACGTTGAATCTGAATTACCGCTAGTCTGTGGTGGGCTTTGGGTAGAATCTTGCCGTATCCATGATGGGCAATTCAACCCATCCTCAAAGCCTTCCACATCATTGCAAGTGTCATTCAAATCAAAATTCTTCAACTTGCAAGCTGGAGTCTCTGTGAACACACACACAAAATACATATGTATGCCAAAACATTTCATGAGCAAACATTTTCTGGGGGTTAAAAATGCTTATATGCCTTACCAGGACTTGCCACCATGGTAGCCTTTGACTGTACTGGTACAACCGCAGATGGAGTCTGCCCACATTGACCACCATTCGCGAAAGGCACCTTGGAGTTAGATGGTCCTGCGGCCTCTGCTGCAGCAGTATTCACCAACACATTAGCTGCTCCAGAGGTCCCAGTATTTGATCCGTTTTGCATGCTCTGACATGCCTCCAGAAGTTTACAAAGTTCTTTTGGATCCAATGATTTGGCAACGGTCCCCAGGTTTCTCAAAAGGTTGGATAGCAACTCCTGACCTTGTAAATGCTCAGCATTCTCAGCTGCAAATAGAATGTTAAGTGTCATGTCTTTTCCTGAGTATTACCATCAGAGTTGTTTTGAAGGGCATTAAGTATGCTGCTAATAATTCAGTTTAGGCATAGATAGTGTTCCTAAACTATATTTAAGAGACAAGTTATCATATACAACAAATGGTAGCCACTAAAGTACAAAGATTCTAAACTCTCCTGAAATTGTAACATTATACCACTGCAAATTTAATGGACATCATAGCCATACTACACCGCTGGTGGCAGAGCCTCCAGTAAGAATTTCAGAAATTGGGCATCAAGCAATATAGTAAGCTTAAAGTACACCAGCACCTTATTATATAGCCTTTACGGTCCTAGAAATTCTAGTATTTCAATCCAAATGTCCGATAAATCAACAATAACATTAAATTCCATATTGCAACTTGCAACTACATCTACAAGAGAACAATTAAGAACACTGTCACAAGTCCTATTTTAAATCAATGCCAAGCAAAATTCAGTCAAAGCTATGAGTCAGCACTTTTTTTCGTGATTTAAGGGAACATAAACTATGCAGGTACCAATACCTTAGTATGGAGAATAGTTAACTAAATATTTAACAATAGCAAGTTTAAAACTTTCAAAACATAACTTACCATTCAAATTGGCACATATTCCAAGAAGACTCAGCAACAAATAACTGCTAACTTTGTCTTCAATAGGACTCCCGCCAACAGCAATTTCAGGGCGTGTTTTCCTCCTCCGTTTATTATGGCCTGCTAGACGCCGACGACAACTTCGCTTTCCTTCATCAAATTCTTGAAGAAGGTGAAATCTGCACAGCATGTACAATAGTCAAGACAATTTGCCAGTATTTTAAAAGACACAAGCAGTGTGATTTATAATTATACCAGAAAAAGCATTATGTAAATCAAAGGCTGTCAAAAGCAGTTCTCGATACACCCAGGTCAGGATGAATTCAGTAAAAGTGCATGGAGTCTTCAGACGTATAAGTTGTACAATAACAGGAAATAATGAACTATAGAATGCCATTATTGGCCATGTGCTGTCCAAAATATGTGTATATTTAGGTTCTGATGATATAATTACATTTTACGAAAAAAAAATATGAACCTTAGTCCTTACTATAGTTGGATGGACGGCTTGGTTGCTGGAACAGCGTATAAATTTTTTTAGAAAATTCTTCATTTTTCAATATCTGAGTAGCACATAGGTTTCCAAGTTTATCCACATACATTGGGGAGTAATGAAACTATATTGATTCTTTTGAATTGAAAAGAGGAAACTGATGTAATGAGTACAACAATGCATATTAATTAGCCAATTGGTTATAACTACTAACTCATACAAAATTGTTAACCAAATTCATGAATGCTGATATAGATGAATAACCAATATGTGTTACTTCATAGTATATTCCCATGAATCAAGTATATTTATATGTTTCACACTGCCCCTCCTTTTGTGAATAGTAAATTATTAACACTAGCCACAGGAGAGAATCAGGTCAAAGCTAACCTTCCTTAGCACTGCATGGAACTATATGACCACTTACACCTAGCGACAACGCCATAATTAAATCTTTTATATGCACCGAAGGAAGTTGGATGTTTGTGTTTTTTTTTACTATTTCAACTAGTTTTTTGTTGAAAACAATCCTTACATGCAGTTGGTATGTCAGCCTACAAATGGGAGCTTGCTTTAGTATAGCTGACAGATTATGGTGATTATCAGATATGAGCATGGCCAGAAGCTTGTGATGCTCTAAAAATCTATTTGGCGACACAAAACAAAACTTGCATCACATATTCTACCTATACATTCCAACAAGAACAAATAATTACATGTTAACAAAATGTAATAGGAGCTCAATCATAAAACTGACCTGCTACATTGCTGGCAGAAGCGCTGGACAGTGTTTCCGACAACCGCGGTGTTGGCCTTAGCATGCATCTCGCAGACCTTGTGCCTGCGGTGGTAATCCTTGGCCGCACTAAGGTCGGCCCAGCAGCCCTCCACCTGGCAAGCCGGGCCATTCGAGCTTCCCCCCTGCACCCTGATCTTCTTACCATTCCTGTCCTCCTCATTAACAGCGCCATCCTCCACCGCACCCCCGGCAACAACACCGCCCCCGATTCTCAAGCTGAGCACCTCGCGACTGTTCCCCACCGGGTACTCGTCCTTCTCGTCTTCGTCATCATCAATGACCACCACCCGCTTCCTCTTATCGAAGCCAGCTATCACGGTACCGTTCGTAACCACCCCGGCCTCCTCGGAGGAAGAAGGCGAGCTGTTGAGCGAGAGGCCGTGCGCCGCCACCGCGGCGGGCACCGGCGTGGCGACGAAGCGGTCGCTGTCCCAGCTCCAGTCGTTGAGGTCCCAGCCGAACACCCTCTTCTCGCGCCTGGCCTGGTCAAGCTCGCCGCCGTACAAGTGGCGGCTCTGCGCCCCGACCCTGGCCGCCTCCATACGAGACCCTAGCGGAAGCTGGCTCTGGAACCAACCTTACTGAACCCGCCGAAATGCGCGCGCGGCAACCGCTGGGGCCGGGAGATCTAGTCGCCTTCCCTCCCGCCCAAGCAGTCGACGAAGGTGACGCCGACGCAGCCGCGGATCCAGACCAGCGAAACCCACATGCCCGCGGCGGGAATCACCGCGAACCCGAGCTCATGCAGCTCGGACCGCCGTGGGCGGCCCAAGAGGGAGCGGATCAGCGGGGCTGGCGGAGCGGTCGAATTGGCGGCGGAGGCGGCGGGTTCGGGGCCCGAATCGGGCTCCGGGAGGGTCCGGCCGGGCGAATTCCGGCGGCGCGGCGGCGAATTTGGTGTGCGTGATTGTGGTGGGAATGGAGGAGTGGGGAGCAACGGAGTCGAGGGAGGACTGGTGAGGGAGGGGAAAGAGCGAAGCGGGGCAAGGAGATGGTGGTGGAGTTGATGGGGACGCGTAGCGCGACGGCTCAGTGCAAATGGGCCCGCCGAACTGGTATGGTCACGCGGCAGGCTACACGGTATTTGTCACTAGAGGCTAGAGCCATGTCACGTTTGTGTAAATGTAGCATGGCAGAATATTTGCATTTTGCCTCTTTTTCTTATATAGGCTCAGGGGCTCTCAAGGTTTCTCATTTTCATTTTTTTTCTGTCTTGGTATGTTTTTGGACATTTTGAGAGCACATAGCAGGGCCACGATGTTAAATGGTACGATTGCAGAAGAATCCAGGTGTTGATGATACATTGTCATACCCATGCCAAAGCATGCAGCCCATGAAAAATGGATCTAGCAAACACTCAGACTTGCGTCATTCCGGCTATTGAATCGAAGCCCGTCCGAAGCAGGTTATGCAACAGGGGTAGAAACATCCAACTGTACACGCGAAGTGATAAGTACTCATTACTTTGTATACTATGTTTTGATGGATATCTAACGGGTAACGCCCGCCACGACGCTCAAGGGGCGGTGGGGGTATGTAGGTCAAACTTTGAGTCTCGAGTTTATAAACAATAGTATTGTACGTAATATGATAAGTACTCATTGCATCATATATGATGGTTTGGTAGATTTCCTATGGGAAACGCCTACCACAAGGCTTTATGGTGCTGATATCATCTTGAAACTCACGCTATTAAAGGTATAATGGACGTAAGCAAGCCAGAATTTGAGTCTTCAGTTTCTACATGATATTAGGTATGTCATATATCGTACTCCCGCAATCCCTACTTATAATATGCACACATTTTCAAGATTCCCGTTTGACCAAGAATTACTACAATATGAGGATTTTTGATAAATAATTTACATCATTAGAAAGTACTTTTTAATATTAATGTAACAATATCAAATTGTACAGAATAATCAATATACTGTTGCTATATTGTTCTGGTCAAAATTTGTCTTCAAAACGTGTGCACCTTATAATTAGCAATGGATGGGGTAGAAATACTCCGGGAACGTATGATTTATCACAATTACATACATCATACTCGATGTGAGATTTTACTATCTGATAAGTATGCATTTCATGGATATATTTGAATATGTGATAACTATGTATATTCTGAATATATTTGTTAAGTATGTGACAAGTAATGTATGATTTTTCATTTAATACTTGGTAGATATCAATAATCAGTTAATTGTACATATAGAAAAATTGAATTGATGGATATGTGTACTTAGATACATCGGTAGAAAGTGTGCATTTCCATCAATAAGGAAGAGTAAATGTCAAGATATTGAAGAAATAAACCTATATGATAAGTGTTCTTTAAATAGTATCATGTTTATCAATAACTCATTGTCAAATAGTGGATCAATATTTTTGTTACTTCTCACAACCGTGACTTCACCACAGCTATATAACATTATCTCAACAACTGGAACAATATCATTATATCATGCAATGTGGCTATGTTGTTGCCTACATGGGGCACTAACATCTTGTGGCAAACATGCCCATGTGGTGGAAAATGTGTGGGTTTTTTATAAGTTCTTCAGAAAAATTGTACCACATTGGAAAGAGATTTTGCTCAAAAGATTGACTAGATATGTGTAGTATTCTACCGAAAATGTCGAGCTATAAATAAAAGAGCGACTCTCAAATTAACCCCATGTAAAATAGCAAAAAAATAACCTATTATTTTTGCATACAAACTGCATGCTTCTTTGTTTCTAAGATCAATTTTTAGGAGGTGATTCTATTAAAAATGTCACGCCCCGAGACCGGGCCTGGACGAGACAGCCGCCGCGCGCCTATAAACCGAGAAGTTTATACTCGCGCAAGGCTAAAAATGCAGGCGTAAACCAGCACAGTGGATCTCGAGAAGCTCAAATACAACATTTTACATATTTTATTTAATTGCTTTACAATTACACAGGAACTACATCTAGATTCTCTAATCGCTTTCCACCCGCTGGTCCAGCCTAATCTTCGATCGACGAACTCTTCTGCTGCGCAACTCTGATAAAAACATTGGGGAGCTGGGGTGAGTACGACAAGTCATACTCAGCAAACCGATTATACACAATCATATAAAATGTAAAACATAGATGCTTTTCTAAAAACAAAAGGTGGTTAAAGTGTTAAGCATATTAAAAATCATGGTGCCACACATGAAAGTAAGTTTCCCAACCCGGGAATCACAGGGGTGAAATTCACACTTTTACACTCTGCAGAGGGGTACTCCGACATCGACAGTCTTGACTAGGTTGCGCTAGTCAAGCAGTGTTCTTATACCCGCTAAGACCCGGACACTCTGACCTACTGATGCCGGTCGCTCCTACGGATCCATCACCGACACGTTCCCGAACAGAGGCCGTCCCCAGCGGAGAACACAGACAGTCCCATACCTGAACTGTGACCGGTACAATATGTTTACCTTCGTAGCACCAAGTTTGCTCTTATAAAAACATGTATCTCTCATGTTGATCACTTTCTATCGATATTCGCGCTAATGTCCGATTCGTACCGGTGGCTCCAGCGGATCCATCACCGCGTAACGACACCGGCGAATTAGCCCACGAATATCTCCGATACCATCTACCAACTACTATATCATATTTAACAACAATATGTATTCTACAAAAATACATGAAGGGTATAAAGCAGCTTGCCTGATAAATCTCTATCTTCTAATAATAAGATAGACCAATATATCTTCCCATATAGAACCAGCACATATAAGCAGATGGCAGTATATGAATACTGATATCCTTTGTTCCACGCATCAGCTCTACTCTATATTTGAGCAGCGCCTCCTCCTAATCTCCCTCTAGATTTCGGCTCCTCCAGCGTAAGTTACGGCAACATCTCCCGGACTCCAGATTACTTCAGCGTTGCCCTCTATTCCCTCTCCCGGTCTAATTAACTAGCTAGTGTGTGGTGTGTCTCACGAACAGGAGCAGCTATTTATAGATGACACCACCATCTAACAAGCTAAAATATCTTAGCTGCGTGTGTTAAGAAAC
Organism: Lolium perenne; assembly: GCF_019359855.2. Lineage (NCBI taxonomy): Eukaryota > Viridiplantae > Streptophyta > Magnoliopsida > Poales > Poaceae > Lolium > Lolium perenne. The sequence continues at coordinate 24,756,498 of NC_067247.2, read as the reverse complement.
TAGGTACGTGTCCTGCTGCTATTTGATGGTCTGTCCAGGAAGACACGCAAGCGCTGACTCTCCATTACTCAGGGCATGCATGAGTCCACGTAGGACTTGGCCGACAAAACCATCGTGAGCTTTCCAACATGCCCAACTACAGCTAGTGAGGCCACGTTGCAACCTGATGATATTCAAATATCTAGTACTACTACCAGCTACTTCTAAGTTCTACAGAAGGATGCGGCGATCTCCTCGGTCCAGGCCTGCGACCGAGGCCTCTCTGGCCGTCCAGCCCACCGCCTCCGCCACCTCCGGTCAGCTGTTTCTGCCGGCTCCGCCACGTTCGCTCCTTCCGGTGGGCTGCTGCCTCACTCCTGCTGATGGACAGCCGGCAGCGCTTCTCGAAGGATTGGTGGCAGCTCCTCTTGAAGCGTTGATCCCTGCGGAACAGCTACACTGCTCCCTCTTAGCTCGCCAGTTGGTGGAGGTTGTGCTCGAGTGTCCCAAGCCGTGCCAGTCCGTGGACATGCAGGCATCCAACTCCAACTCTGCAGCGCCAACTGCTCCTTCAACCGGACCTCGCCGTCTCGATGGGCTTCTCTACGACCCTGCCGTGTTGATCGAGGGCCTTGGGTCCTTGTTGTTGCCGCCGGTTGCATCGGGTGGCCATGACGAGCTTCCTGCTGAAGATGTGCTGCCGGCCCTGAGCTTGCTTCCAGGTTCCTTGGGCTTCGATGAGGATGTCCACCATGAAAAGTTGGCTCCACAGTTGCTGTTGGCCTCCTCCAAAGATGTTGTTTCTGGCTCAGTTCGTGACACCATTGATGTGCGCCATGTGAAGGAGGCGCCTGCGGAGCCCTGTGGTGGCCTCTCTGTTGCTGATGTCGCTCTTGGGGACGAGGAAAGCTGGGTACAGGTGGGTCGGGGCGGCCGTCCTGTCCGCGAGCCGTTGTCGTTGCTTCAGAAGGATGGCCTCGAACGTAGTCTCGCCTTCAAGCGTTGGGCTCGTGGGAGATGCTTCCGGTGCCTCGGGCGTGACCACCACGTCAGCACATGCCGTGAGCCGTTCAGATGCATCCGTTGTCGTCGTCCTGGTCACCGCGAGCGTTTCTGTCGTGCACGCTTTCCAGCCGCTCGTTCTCGCTCCCCAGACTCTCGTGCTCGTCCTTCGGATGCTTGTTCTCCTTGCCAGCGGAGCCGCTCTCCGTCCGCTCAGCCTCGTCGTCCCTCGATGCCCCGGAGTTGGGCTGAGGTCGTGTGCCACTCGTCGTCGCCTGTATCATCGCACCCAATACCCTCTCCTAGGTGTTGTCAGGAGTGCAATGTCAACACCAGTTTGGACTCTCGCTTTCAGTGCCAGTTTTCCTTGTTGCGCATGGAGCTCACTCAGTTGGTCGAGGAGGCGTCTCGCCCCCTTCGTGAGGAGGTGGCAAGGCTCAGGCTGTTGTTGGCACATGTTGGTGATTCCTTGGAGCGAACTGAGGCATATTCTTCTAGTGGGAAGGAACTCACCACCATGCAGGCTTCGCTTCCTCTTGGGTCCGTTGAGCAGATGTCATCTGTGGTTGAGGAGGAGGATATCTATGGTTGTTTCTCTCCTCGTGGCAGTCCCTGCCAGTCGCTGCTGCCTGTTGTGTCGGTGGCCTCTGAGAGCGAGGGTATAGACGGGATCTTGGTTCCGATGCTGCAAACCACGTCTGATCTTGGTTTTGAGAAGAGTGATGTTATTGATGCCGCAGTCTCACTATCGCCTGAGTCCGGCAAGCATGTGGTTCCTAGTGGTGATGTGCCAGGAGCTGTCGTCGCCAGAGAGGTTTGCGATTTTCTCGCCACCTTGGTTGCAGCCTACCCTGGATCCGCAGTTGATTGACGGGTGACCCCATTGTCATGGCCTATCTTTGTCGGCGTGGTGTTGGAGTGTCGTGTTTGGAGTGTTTGTTCATGTTGCTTTGTGGCCTCTTCTGTTGGCTAGAGAGGGTGTGGCTCTGTTGTTCGGGTCTGTGTAGGTGTGCTGCTTGTGTGGGCTTGACCTTGTTGTTGTAGGTTTTCGCACGGTTTTCTCCTAAAAACTGTGCACTCTCTTCTTAATTAATGAATGAGGCAAAGCTTTTGCCTCCGTTTCAAAAAAAAAAAAAAAAAAAAGTTCTAATTGCCGAGGCATGTACTAGTACTACTAGCTAGTACTACGTACTCATGTATGTATGCATGGCTCACAAGCAAATGCATCACGTACAAAACAGCAAACCTAGCTACTAGTACTTGTTTCTGTTTTACTTGATCAACCAGATGCATCGATACTTCTAGCTTGCACAAATAATATAAGTTCTGAACTCACCATAATTATCTCCTCTAATATTTGTAGATTAAAAATATTAACATCCAAATTTTAATACAAGGATTATCAAAAATTCAGAGTGATTAGAAGCTAATTATTTTTCAACTTCAGTTAATTAATAACTTAAAAATATGGGTTATCACATCCTCCCCACCTTATAAGAATTTCGTCCTCGAAATTTCACACCAAAATAAACTTATACTATTCCTTTAAAACTAACAACATATTTTGTCATGCAATCAAATTATAAAACTTGCAAAATAAAAGCAACCAGTATGAGCAATCAAACAATGAGATATAAGTCTAGGTCCACAGAGGCAATCAATTAAGTGGTGCAACTTTTCTAGCTTCAGTTAACCATGTGTATAAAAAAACTCGTTTGATCATGGCAATTTTAAAATCAAACAAGTGCTAAATTCTTTTATTACTAGCACGAAACAAGAAACTATTTTTGTCTATGACTACTCGCAAAATTACGATCTACCCATTCTCCCCGCGTATTCTAAACCTAGAGCTCTGATACCACTTTAACTGTCACGCCCCGAGACCGGGCCTGGACGAGATAGCCGCCGCGCGCCTATAAACCGAGAGGCTTATACTCGCGCAAGGCTAAAATGCAGGCGTAAACCAGCACAGTGGATCTCGAGAAACTCAAATACACCAAATTATATATTTATATTACATTTACACCAGATTTACAACTAGATTCTCTAGCGCTTCCCACCCGCTGGTCCAGCCTAATCTCCGATCGACGAACTCTTCTGCTGCGCAACTCTGATAAAAACATTGGGGAGCTGGGGTGAGTACGACAAGTCATACTCAGCAAACCGATTATACACAATCATATAAAATGTAAAACATAGATGCTTTTCTAAAAACAAAAGGTGGTTAAAGTGTTAAGCATATTAAAAATCATGGTGCCACACATGAAAGTAAGTTTCCCAACCCGGGAATCATAGGGGTGAAATTCACACTTTTACACTCTGCAGAGGGGTACTCCGACATCGACAGTCTTGACTAGGTTGCGCTAGTCAAGCAGTGTTCTTATACCCGCTAAGACCCGGACACTGCGACCATCGATGCCGGTCGCTCCTACGGATCCATCACCGACACGTTCCCGAACAGAGGCCGTCCCCAGCGGAGAACACAGACAGTCCCATACCTGAACTGTGACCGGTACAATATGTTTACCTTCGTAGCACCAAGTTTGCTCTTATAAAAACATGTATCTCTCATGTTGATCACTTTCTATCGATATTCGCGCTAATGTCCGATTCGTACCGGTGGCTCCAGCGGATCCATCACCGCGTAACGGCACCGGCGAATTAGCCCACGAATATCTCCGATACCATCTACCAACTACTATATCATATTTAACAACAATATGTATTCTACAAAAATACATGAAGGGTATAAAGCAGCTTGCCTGATAAATCTCTATCTTCTAATAATAAGATAGACCAATATATCTTCCCATATAGAACCAGCACATATAAGCAGATGGCAGTATATGAATACTGATATCCTTTGTTCCACGCATCAGCTCTACTCTATATTTGAGCAGCGCCTCCTCCTAATCTCCCTCTAGATTTCGGCTCCTCCAGCGTAAGTTACGGCAACATCTCCCGGACTCCAGATTACTTCAGCGTTGCCCTCTATTCCCTCTCCCGGTCTAATTAACTAGCTAGTGTGTGGTGTGTCTCACGAACAGGAGCAGCTATTTATAGATGACACCACCATCTAACAAGCTAAAATATCTTAGCTGCGTGTGTTAAGAAACTAGGTACGTGTCCTGCTGCTATTTGATGGTCTGTCCAGGAAGACACGCAAGCGCTGACTCTCCATTACTCAGGGCATGCATGAGTCCACGTAGGACTTGGCCGACAAAACCATCGTGAGCTTTCCAACATGCCCAACTACAGCTAGTGAGGCCACGTTGCAACCTGATGATATTCAAATATCTAGTACTACTACCAGCTACTTCTAAGTTCTAATTGCCGAGGCATGTACTAGTACTACTAGCTAGTACTACGTACTCATGTATGTATGCATGGCTCACAAGCAAATGCATCACGTACAAAACAGCAAACCTAGCTACTAGTACTTGTTTCTGTTTTACTTGATCAACCAGATGCATCGATACTTCTAGCTTGCACAAATAATATAAGTTCTGAACTCACCATAATTATCTCCTCTAATATTTGTAGATTACAAAATATTAACATCCAAATTTTAATACAAGGATTATCAAAAATTCAGAGTGATTAGAAGCTAATTATTTTTCAACTTCAGTTAATTAATAACTTAAAAATATGGGTTATCACAAAAAATTCATGTGTTGTTGAAGAGTTTTTTACCTTATTTTCTCAAGTGGTGATTATTTGAGGATATTTTCTTCACAATGGCTACGATATTAAATGATAAGTGAGGCCAGGGATAAAAGAATCATCCAGGTGTACGCGACACTTGGACATGCCCATGCCAAAGTACGTGGTCAATGAAAGATGGATCTTGTGAACAGTCAAACTTATGTAATTCTAATCGTTGAACTGAGGTCCATCCAACTCAAGTTATGCACATGTAACGTGGTTAATGGTCACTATCTGAATCGATGGTTTAGATTTAAGGGGCGACAACATCTACATCGCTCTATGTTGCAAATCGTGTGTTCTAGGGCTAATTGTGTGAAACTTTAAGTATTGTGTTCCCACACAGCTGTAGCTATGCAATGTATTACCTTAAGACATTAAGAATGGGACACATGACAAGTACATGACTATATATACTCCACTAGATTATATGTAACGTTAACTAGGTGATAAGTATATTTTCGATGGATGAATAAAAAATATTAGAATCAAATTGTTTGTTGGATATAACTACAACACTAGCCATGTGTGCTCCCCAAAAAAGAAGGAAATATAATTTGAAAAATCGTCTACATTGTAAGTTCCATGAATAGTTCATCACATTATCGATAACGCTTCTCATATGGAAGAATCACACTTTCATCGCTTTAGAATTTGTGGACAATGACTTCAACAACCATAGTGTCGGCATTATAGCATGAGCAAGATAGTCAATGCATCCGACATTGCTATATTGCTAATGCATGGGGCACTGACACCTTGTCGCAACCATACCGCGCGGCAGGCAACCAGAACAAGGTTCTCTCCACCCACAACATGGCGAATGCTGGTGGTGGTGGTGTTTGTAAGTTCTTTAGAAACACAAGTGCAATGCATGAAAGATAACCGTGATGACAAGACCGACCAGCCATGTGAAGCCTTGTACACCAAAATTACCAAGCTAACAACAAAGTGGATGTGAGATAAACCACATGTGTATAGCATAACAACTCTTCCTAACAAAACAGAACACAGTAAAAATACTGCCTCTATTTTAAAATCAATGTCACAACTTTACTTAGTTACGAACATCCCGAAAAGTGCTTTTGGCTCCTGAGCGAGTGCTCTCGCTATTATAAAAATATAAAATAAAATATTTATTAGTATTAAAGAAATCTGAAAAATAATTATGTACATTGTCAGTGATACATCTCGCAATCATGCAAAATCTCAACCTAACTTTTTTTTTACTTTGTGCTAGACAAAAATAACAAAATCTGACATGTTTTTTGAGTTTTGAAAATGACTACTCAGATCTGCACTTTTGCCTTTTTTGTAGCTTAAAATATAAAGTATTTGAAATTGATATTTTACACGTTTGTGGGATACATTATTGGCTATATGCAGATTTTTTTCAGATTTTTTTAAAACTCAAACATATGATTTTTGATTTATTTCAAAAACGAGATCACTTGTTCCCATATGCATCAAATCTCTACTCATGCATACTTCCGTACTTTGATAAAGCAGCGGCACTTATTTTAAAGTAATGTTACGATTCATAGTACTAGTTATTAACGCATTGTTGCCCATGCATACTTTTCCTTGTTTGCAAAGATCGAGAGGCACCTCCACAGAGGAAGTTATGTGTCCATAGCAGCACCACAGCAGGAACGTGTTTCACAGAATCAAATCAAACATGACTTCGTGAGTCACAATTTGTTTATAGTTAAAGATGGGCGGAATTTTCGCAAAAAATTGTCTATCCATTTGCAAATCACATCATACGGTTTCCTTGCAGCACAGGTTTTTTTTTGAGAGAACACGTGGATTTTATTGATCACAAAACCATAATGTCATTACAAATAAGCTCTCGGATACAATCTGGAGCAACACCACGCATCACCAAACTAGATTTCTCGTAAAGCCTAGACAGAGAGTGTGCCACAACATTTGCACCTCTCAAAAAATGTTGGAAACTACAAGAAGAAAACGTAGTAGCTAAAAACTTGATATCTTCAATCACCGATTCCAGAAAAGATCGGTCAGTCACAAGTTCTTGTGTGAATTGAGAACTAATTTGTGGTTGGGTGGTTGGAAGGGCAGTGACACCTCGAGCCCATCAGAGTTCAAACCACAGGTTTAACACTGTAGTGTCTCATTAAAGACGGAATACTCTTCAGTAGAAGGCGATGTTCCCATCGACAGCTCGCAAAAAAATATCGAACACAGAATGCAAGAGGTATTCGTTCCATTTTATTTTCCCTGGGCCATGACAGTTTGTTCGGCCTGCTGCATCGGGAAGGTTTTGCTCCCTCAAACTAGGCATAACGACATTACCGTCTCAGAGTTCGGGCCTGGCTGGCTGGCCCAAATTCTACTCAGCAAGTGCGGAGGCGATTTACACAGAAATAACCCAAAAGTGAAAGAAAAGCACAAACTGACTCTCCAGCCAAACTGTTTCACCCATCTAACCCTTTTGTGTGGCGCCCCTCCCACGGGTGCCACACATGCCAGTGTGGCGCCCCTCCCACGGGCGTCACACATGCCAGTGTGGCGCCCCTCCTGCCGGCGCCACTCCCCCAGCCGACGTGGCGCCCCCGACGCTGAGCTGGTGCGCCGATCCGATGTGGCAGCATGTGTGGCGCCCTGATGGCGTGTAACTCACACGTTCGTTGGGAACCCCAAGAGGAAGGTGTGATGCGCACAGCAGCAAGTTTTCCCTCAGAAAGAAACCAAGGTTTATCGAACCAGGAGGAGCCAAGAAGCACGTTGAAGGTTGATGGCGGCGGGATGTAGTACGGCGCAACACCAGGGATTCCGGCGCCAACGTGGAACCTGCACAACACAACCAAAGTACTTTGCCCCAACGAAACAGTGAGGTTGTCAATCTCACCGGCTTGCTGTAACAAAGGATTAACCGTATTGTGTGGAAGATGATTGTTTGCAGAAAACAGTAAAACAGTATTGCAGTAGATTGTATTTCAGTAAAGAGAATTGGACCGGGGTCCACAGTTCACTAGAGGTGTCTCTCCCATAAGACAAACAACATGTTGGGTGAACAAATTACAGTTGGGCAATTGACAAATAAAGAGAGCATGACCATGCACATACATATCATGATGAGTATAGTGAGATTTAATTGGGCATTACGACAAAGTACATAGACCGCCATCCAACTGCATCTATGCCTAAAAAGTCCACCTTCAGGTTATCATCCGAACCCCTTCCAGTATTAAGTTGCAAAGCAACAGACAATTGCATTAAGTATGGTGCGTAATGTAATCAACAACTACATCCTTAGACATAGCATCAATGTTTTATCCCTAGTGGCAACAGCACAACACAACCTTAGAACTTTCTCACATCGTCCCAGTGTGTCAATGCAGCATGAACCCACTATCGAGCATAAATACTCCCTCTTGGAGTTACAAGCATCTACTTGGCCAGAGCATCTACTAGTAACGGAGAGCATGCAAGATCATAAACAACACATAGATATAACTTTGATAATCAACATAACAAGTATTCTCTATTCATCGGATCCCAACAAACGCAACATATAGAATTACAGATAGATGATCTTGATCATGTTAGGCAGCTCACAAGATCCAGAGCAATGATAGCACAATGGGGAGAAGACAACCATCTAGCTACTGCTATGGACCCATAGTCCAGGGGTAGACTACTCACACATCACACCGGAGGCGACCATGGCGGCGTAGAGTCCTCCGGGAGATGATTCCCCTCTCCGACAGGGTGCCGGAGGCGATCTCCTGGATCCCCCGAGATGGGATCGGCGGTGGCGGCGTCTCAGTAAGGTTTTCCGTATCGTGGCTCTCGGTACTGGGGGTTTCGTCACGGAGGATTTAAGTAGGCGGAAGGGTAGGTCAAGAGGCGGCGCGAGGGGCCCAGACCATAGGGCCGCGCGGCCAGGGCAGGGGCCGCGCCGCCCTATGCTCTGGCTGCCTCGTGGCCCCTCTTCGTTTCGTCTTCGGACTTCTGGAAGCTTCGTGGAAAAATAGGCCCCTGGGCGTTGATTTCGTCCAATTCCGAGAATATTTCGTTACTAGGATTTCTGAAACTAAAAACAGCAGAAAAACAAAGAATCGGCACTTCGGCATCTTGTTAATAGGTTAGTTCCAGAAAATGCACGAATATGACATAAAGTGTGCATAAAACATGTAGATAACATCAATAATGTGGCATGGAACATAAGAAATTATCGATACGTCGGAGACGTATCAGCATCCCCAAGCTTAGTTCTGCTCGTCCCGAGCAGGTAAAACGATAACACAGATAATTTCTGGAGTGACATGCCATCATAATCTTGATCATACTATTTGTAAAGCATATGTAGTGAATGCAGCGATCAAAACAATGTATATGACATGAGTAAACAAGTGAATCATAAAGCAAAGACTTTTCATGAATAGCACTTCAAGACAAGCATCAATAAGTCTTGCATAAGAGTTAACTCATAAAGCAATAATTCAAAGTAAAGGCATTGAAGCAACACAAAAGAAGATTAAGTTTCAGCGGTTGCTTTCAACTTGTAACATGTATATCTCATGGATATTGTCAACATAGAGTAATATAATAAGTGCAATAAGAAAATATGTAGGAATCAATGCACAGTTCACACAAGTGTTTGCTTCTTGAGGTGGAGAGAAATAGGTGAACTGACTCAACATTGAAAGTAAAAGAATGGTCCTCCATAGAGGAAAAGCATCGATTGCTATATTTGTGCTAGAGCTTTGATTTTGAAAACATGAAACAATTTTGTCAACGGTAGTAATAAAGCATATGTATCATGTAAATTATATCTTACAAGTTGCAAGCCTCATGCATAGTGTACTAATAGTGCCCGCACCTTGTCCTAATTAGCTTGGACTACCGGATCATCACAATGCACATGTTTTGACCAAGTGTCACAAAGGGGTACCTCTATGCCGCATGTACAAAGGTCTAAGGAGAAAGCTCGCATTGGATTTCTCGCTATTGATTATTCTTCAACTTAGACATCCATACCGGGACAACATAGACAACAGATAATGGACTCCTCTTTTATGCATAAGCATGTAACAAAAATTAATAATTTTCTCATTTGAGATTGAGGATATTTGTCCAAAACTGAAACTTCCACCATGGATCATGGCTTTAGTTAGCGGCCCAATGTTCTTCTCTAACAATATGCATGCTTAACCATAAGGTGGCAGATCTCTCTTACTTCAGACAAGACGGACATGCATAGCAACTCACATGAAATTCAACAAAGAGTAGTTGATGGCGTCCCCAGTGAACATGGTTATCGCACAACAAGCAACTTAATAAGAGATAAAGTGCATAATTACATATTCAATACCACAATAGTTTTTAAGCTATTTGTCCCATGAGCTATATATTGCAAAGGTGAATGATGGAATTTTAAAGGTAGCACTCAAGCAATTTACTTTGGAATGGCGGAAAATACCATGTAGTAGGTAGGTATGGTGGACACAAATGGCATAGTGGTTGGCTCAAGTATTTTGGATGCATGAGAAGTATTCCCTCTCGATACAAGGTTTAGGCTAGCAAGGCTTATTTGAAACAAACACAAGGATGAACCGGTGCAGCAAAACTCACATAAAAGACATATTGAAAACATTATAAGACTCTACACCGTCTTCCTTGTTGTTCAAACTCAATACTAGAAATTATCTAGACCTTAGAGAAACCAAATATGCAAACCAAATTTAAGCATGCTCTATGTATTTCTTCATTAATAGGTGCAAAGAATATGATGCAAGAGCTTAATCATGAGCACAACAATTGCCAAGTATCACATTACCCAAGACATTTATAGCAATTACTACATGTATCATTTTCCAATTCCAACCATATAACAATTTAACGAAGGAGAAACTTCGCCATGAATACTATGAGTAGAAACCAATGACATACTTGTCCATATGCAACAGCGGAGCGTGTCTCTCTCCCATAAAGTGAATGCTAGGATCCATTTTATTCAAACAAAACAAAAAACAAAAACAAACCGACGCTCCAAGCAAAGCACATAAGATGCGATGGAATAAAAATATAGTTTCAGGGGAGGAACCTGATAATGTTGTCGATGAAGAAGGGGATGCCTTGGGCATCCCCAAGCTTAGACGCTTGAGTCTTCTTGATATATGCAGGGGTGAACCACCGGGGCATCCCCAAGCTTAGAGCTTTCACTCTCCTTGATCATGTTGCAACATACTCCTCTCTTGATCCTTGAAAACTTCCTCCACACCAAACTCGAAACAACTTATTAGAGGGTTAGTGCACAATAAAAATTAACATATTCAGAGGTGACACAATCATTCTTAACACTTCTGGACATTGCATAATGCTACTGGACATTAGTGGATCAAAGAAATTCATCCAACATAGCAAAAGAGGCAATGCGAAATAAAAGGCAGAATCTGTCAAAACAGAACAGTTCGTATTGACGAATTTTAAAATGGCACCAGACTTGCTCAAATGAAAATGCTCAAATTGAATTAAAGTTGCGTACATATCTGAGGATCATGCTCGTAAATTGGCTTAATTTTATGAGCTACCTACAGGGAGGTAGACCCAGATTCGTGACAGCAAAGAAATCTGGAACTGCGCAGTAATCCAAATCTAGTACTTACTTTTCTATCAACGGCTTAACTTGGCACAACAAAACACAAAACTAAGATAAGGAGAGGTTGCTACAGTAGTAAACAACTTCCAAGACACAAAATAAAAACAAAGTACTGTAGGTAAAAATATGGGTTGTCTCCCATAAGCGTTTTTCTTTAACGCCTTTCAGCTAGGCGCAGAAAGTGTGTATCAAGTATTATCAAGAGACGGTGTGTCAATCTTGTAATTGGTCCTCATAATAGAATCAAAAGGTACCTTCATTCTCTTTCTAGGGAAGTGTTCCATACCTTTCTTGAGAGGAAATTGATATTTTATATTACCTTCCTTCATATCAATGATAGCACCAACAGTTCGAAGAAAAGGTCTTCCCAATATAATGGGACAAGATGCATTGCATTCAATATCCAAGACAACAAAGTCAACAGGGACAAGGTTATTGTTAACGGTAATGCGAACATTATCAACTTTACCCAAAGGTTTCTTTGTAGAATGATCAGCAAGATTAACATCCAAATAGCAATTTTTCAGCGGTGGCAAGTCAAGCATATTATAAATTTTCTTAGGCATAACAGAAATACTTGCACCAAGATCACATAAAGCATTACAATCAAAATCTTTAACCTTCATTTTAATGATGGGCTCCCAACCATCCTCTAGCTTTCTAGGAATAGAGGCTTCGCGCTCTAGTTTCTCTTCTCTAGCTTTTATGAGAGCATTTGTAATATGATGTGTAAAAGCCAAATTTATAGCACTAGCATTAGGACTTTTAGCAAGTTTTTGTAAGAACTTTATAACTTCAGAGATGTGGCAATCATCAAAATTCAAACCATTATAATCTAAAGCAATGGGATCATCATCCCCAATGTTGGAAAAAATTTCAGCAGCTTTATCACAAGCAGTTTCAGCGGTTTTAGCAGTTTCAGGCAGTTTCTCGCGCTTTGCATTAGAAGTGGAAACATTGCTAACACCAATTCTTTTATTAGTATTAGTAGGAGGTGCAGCAACATGTGTAGCATTAGCATTACTAGTGGTGGTAATAGTCCAAACTTTAGCTACATTCTTCTCTTTAGCTAGTTTTTCATTTTCTTCTCTATCCCACCTAGCACGCAGTTCAGCCATTAATCTTATATTCTCATTAATTCTAACTTGAATGGCATTTGCTGTAGTAGTAATTTTATTATGATGATTCTCATTAGTCATAACTTTCGATTTCAAAAGATCAACATCAGCAGCAAGACTATCAACTTTAGAAGCAAGTATATCAATTTTCCCAAGCTTTTCTTCAACAGATTTGTTAAAAGCAGTTTGTGTACTAATAAATTCTTTAAGCATGGCTTCAAGTCCAGGGGGTGAACTCCTATTATTGTTGTAAGAATTCCCATAAGAATTACCATAGCCGTTGCCATTATTATAAGGATATGGCCTATAGTTGTTACTAGAATTGTTCATAAGCATTGTTGTTGAAATTACTATTTTTAATGAAGTTCACATCAACATGTTCTTCTTGTGCAACCAATGAAGCTAATGGAACATTATTAGGATCAATATTAGTCCTATCATTCACAAGCATAGACATAATAGCATCAATCTTATCACTCAAGGAAGAGGTTTCTTCGACAGAATTTACCTTCTTACCTTGTGGAGCTCTTTCCGTGTGCCATTCAGAGTAGTTGATCATCATATTATCAAGAAGCTTTGTTGCTTCACCAAGAGTGATGGATATAAAGGTACCTCCAGCAGCTGAATCTAATAAATTCCGTGAAGAAAAATTTAGTCCTGCATAGAAGGTTTGGATGATCATCCAAGTAGTCAGTCCATGGGTTGGGTAATTTTTAACCAAAGATTTCATTCTTTCCCAAGCTTGAGCAACATGTTCAGTATCTAATTGTTTAAAATTCATTATGCTACTCCTCAAAGATATAATTTTAGCAGGGGGATAATATCTACCAATAAAAGCATCCTTGCATTTAGTCCATGAATCAATACTATTCTTAGGCAGAGATAGCAACCAATCTTTAGCTCTTCCTCTTAATGAGAAAGGGAACAATTTTAATTTTATAATGTCACCATCTACATCTTTATATTTTTGCATTTCACATAGTTCAACAAAATTATTAAGATGGGCAGCAGCATCATCAGAACTAACACCAGAAAATTGCTCTCGCATAACAAGATTCAAGAAATGTGTTTAATTTCAAAGAATTCTGCTGTAGTAGCAGGTGGAGCAATAGGTGTGCATAAGAAATCATTATTATTTGTGATTGTGAAGTCACACAACTTAGTATTTTCAGGGTTGGCCATTTTAGCAAAAGTAAATTAAGCAAACTAGATAAAGTAAATGCAAGTAACTAATTTTTTTGTGTTTTTGATATAGCAAACAAGATAGCAAATAAAGTAAAACTAGCAACTAATTTTTTTGTATTTTGATTTAGTGCAGCAAACAAAGTAGTAAATAAAACTAAGCAAGACAAAAACAAAGTAAAGAGATTGAGAAGTGGAGACTCCCCTTGCAGCGTGTCTTGATCTCCCCGGCAACGGCGCCAGAAATCTAGCTTGATGGCGTGTAACTCACACGTTCGTTGGGAACCCCAAGAGGAAGGTATGATGCGCACAGCAGCAAGTTTTCCCTCAGAAAGAAACCAAGGTTTATCGAACCAGGAGGAGCCAAGAAGCACGTTGAAGGTTGATGGCGGCGGGATGTAGTGCGGCGCAACACCAGGGATTCCGGCGCCAACGTGGAACCTGCACAACACAACCAAAGTACTTTGCCCCAACGAAACAGTGAGGTTGTCAATCTCACCGGCTTGCTGTAACAAAGGATTAACCGTATTGTGTGGAAGATGATTGTTTGCAGAAAACAGTAAAAACAGTATTGCAGAGATTGTATTTCAGTAAAGAGAATTGGACCGGGTCCACAGTTCACTAGAGGTGTCTCTCCCATAAGACAAACAACATGTTGGGTGAACAAATTACAGTTGGGCAATTGACAAATAAAGAGAGCATGACCATGCACATACATATCATGATGAGTATAGTGAGATTTAATTGGGCATTACGACAAAGTACATAGACCGCCATCCAACTGCATCTATGCCTAAAAAGTCCACCTTCAAAGTTATCATCCGAACCCCTTCCAGTATTAAGTTGCAAAGCAACAGACAATTGCATTAAGTATGGTGCGTAATGTAATCAACAACTACATCCTTAGACATAGCATCAATGTTTTATCCCTAGTGGCAACAGCACAACACAACCTTAGAACTTTCTGTCACTGTCACAGGTGTCAATGCAGGCATGAACCCACTATCGAGCATAAATACTCCCTCTTGGAGTTACAAGCATCTACTTGGCCAGAGCATCTACTAGTAACGGAGTGCATGCAAGATCATAAACAACACATAGATATAACTTTGATAATCAACATAACAAGTATTCTCTATTCATCGGATCCCAACAAACGCAACATATAGAATTACAGATAGATGATCTTGATCATGTTAGGAAGCTCACAAGATCCGACAATGATAGCACAATGGGGAGAAGACAACCATCTAGCTACTGCTATGGACCCATAGTCCAGGGGTAGACTACTCACACATCACACCGGAGGCGACCATGGCGGCGTAGAGTCCTCCGGGAGATGATTCCCCTCTCCGGCAGGGTGCCGGAGGCGATCTCCTGGATCCCCCGAGATGGGATCGGCGGTGGCGGCGTCTCAGTAAGGTTTTCCGTATCGTGGCTCTCGGTACTGGGGGTTTCGTCACGGAGGCTTTAAGTAGGCGGAAGGGTAGGTCAAGAGGCGGCGCGAGGGGCCTGACCATAGGGCCGCGCGGCCAGGGCAGGGGCCGCGCCGCCTATGCTCGGCTGCCTCGTGGCCCCTCTTCGTTTCGTCTTCGGACTTCTGGAAGCTTCGTGGAAAAATAGGCCCCTGGGCGTTGATTTCGTCCAATTCCGAGAATATTTCGTGACTAGGATTTCTGAAACCAAAAACAGCAGAAAACAGCAACTGGCACTTCGGCATCTTGTTAATAGGTTAGTTCCAGAAAATGCACGAATATGACATAAAGTGTGCATAAAACATGTAGATAACATCAATAATGTGGCATGGAACATAAGAAATTATCGATACGTGGGAGACGTATCACGCCCCTCCCATCGGCGCCACACATGCACTTGTAATTGACCAAAACATACTGTGAGACAAATCGCCTGGGACTTAGCCGTTTTGCGACCCTGTTTGTGCGGCGCCGATGCCACGGGCGCCACACTTCAACGTGTGGCGCCGATGCCACGGACGCCACACGTCCACTTAAGTGTGGCCGCGTGAGCCCACC
Organism: Lolium perenne; assembly: GCF_019359855.2. Classification (NCBI taxonomy): domain Eukaryota; kingdom Viridiplantae; phylum Streptophyta; class Magnoliopsida; order Poales; family Poaceae; genus Lolium; species Lolium perenne. The sequence continues at coordinate 24,740,848 of NC_067247.2, read as the reverse complement.
CCAGCCCGACCCAGCCATTCTCCTCTCTCTGTGTCTTCTTCCCCTCAAGAAGGCGCCCGGTTCTCTCTCTCCCCCCTCAAATCCCTACTCAAATCTCTTGGATTTCGTCAGATCTGTCCGTGGAGATCGTTCCCAACCCGTTCCTTGAGGTAATCTCCTCCGTTCCCCTTCTTTTCATCCATTGATTTTGTGTATTTGGTTGAATCTACATGTGAAATCCTAGATGTGGATTTGGTTGATTTGAGGGTGGAGATGGATTTGGTTGGATGTTAGGGTTGTTGAAGTAGGATAAATGGTAGTGTGCTAGTTTGTATGGGTAGATTATGTTGATTATGGTAACTAATGAACACATGTGTGTATGTGTTGTTCCCATTATGCTAGGGGGATGGAAAGAATTGTTCATGTTCATCATGTGGACAAGGATGCTTTCTTGAAGGGAAACATAGAGCCGGACCCGGAAGATGTTGACTTGGTGTTTGACCTTAGCCCTAGCTTTGCGGAGGTGGTAGCACAAGTGAGGGTTGAGTTGAATTGGAATGAGCCAAATGATGGTGTTGAGCTAGAGGGAAGACATAATGTGGGGTTTGGAATGCACACCCGTTGGAAGACAATGCATATAAACTCTGAGCAACGATGGTCCGTTTACAAGGAGACGGTGGCCGGGTCACAAGACAAGGCTTTGGAGTTGTTTGCAACCAAGACGGTTGATGCTCGTATCGAGCTTGACCTTAACCGGCCCTCCTCCCCCGTTCGAGAGAGGAGTCCACCACCCATGAGCCAAGAAGAAGCCACCCAATCTCCCATTGCCCAACAACCTCCGTTGGAGAATGAGTATGACGAGCATGACGATGGTGATGACGGTTTCGAGATGAATGACAACAATGTCGGTGGTTTGGATAAATATTTGACGCAAGAGGAGATGGACCACTCCATTCCTTATTCCTGATGCTATGCGTCGGACTCGGATGATGATGGACCCGAAGAGGAAGTTGACGAGGATGGCTTGACGGCTAAGGAAGCCGAAAGAGCCGAGATCTTCAAGAAGGTAAACGGACGGGATATTCGGGTACCATTGTTCCGTGATGTTAGCCTTGCGGATGGAGCCGTGGTGGATGGTGGAAAAAGTTTACTTCTTGGAGCTAGGCCAATTTCCAAGAGAGATGTGGATGGTAGGACGGCTATGATCTCTAAAGGGATCACGTTTGATACCTTCTTGGAATTGAAGATATGGTTGATCAAGGAGTTCTCCATTAAGCATCATCGCCCTTACATTGTTGTTCACTCGGACTTGAAGAAGCGGTACACGCTAAAATGTGTAGATAAAAGGTGCCCATGGGTTGTCCGTGCAAGACCTTTCAAAAAAGGACCCTCTTGGCACATAACAAGTTGTGTAGCCACTCACATGTGCCGGGGGCCGAAGCTTGATGGCAAGGATGCGCAGCCGAACCACCATCAACTCACATCCAAGTTCATTGCATACAAGCTCTCGGCGGAGATATCATCACTTCCTACCATGAGCATTAGGTCCGTGCAAGATACGGTGAAATCCCGGTTTGCCTACGACGTCAAGTACGGGAAGGCATGGAAGGCCAAACAAGCCGCATTGCTGGTCCATCTCCTTGCTGGGGTAAGGAGATGGTGGAGTTGATGGGGACGCGTAGCGCGACGGCTCAGTATGCCAAACTGGTATGGTCACGCGGCAGGCTACACGACATTTGTCACTAGAGGCTAGAGCCATGGCATTTTGGTTTGATCGAAATCTTCAAGCAAACGGTCCAGTTTTAACGTTTGTGTAAATGTACATGGCAGAGTATTTGCATTTTGCCTCTCTTTCACTATATAGGCTCAGGGGCTCTCAAGGTTTCTCATTTTCATCTTTTTCTTCTTGGTATATGTTTTTGGACATTTTGAGAGCACATAGGAGGGCCACGATGTTAAATGGTACGATTGCAGAAGAATCCAGGTGTTGATGATACATTGTCATACCCATGCCAAAGCATGCAGCCCATGAAAAATGGATCTAGCAAACACTCAGACTTGCGTCATTCCGGCTATTGTATCGAAGCCCGTCCGAAGCAGGTTGTGCAACAGGGGTAGAAACATCCAACTCTACACGCAAAGTGATAAGTACTCATTACTTTGTATACTATGTTTTGATGGATATCTAACGGGTAACGCCCGCCACGACGCTCAAGGGGCGGTGGGGGTATGCAGGTCAAACTTTGAGTCTCGAGTTTATAAACAATAGTATTGTACGTAATATGTTAAGTACTCATTGCATCATATATGATGGTTTGGTAGATTTCCTATGGGAAACGCCTACCACAAGGCTTTATGGTGCTGATATCATCTTGAAACTCACGCTATTAAAGGTATAATGGACGTAAGCAAGCCAGAATTTGAGTCTTCAGTTTCTACATGATATTAGGTATGTCATATATCGTACTCCCGCAATCCCTACTTATAATATGCACACATTTTCAAGATTCCCGTTTGACCAAGAATTACTACAATATGAGGATTTTTGATAAATAATTTACATCATTAGAAAGTACTTTTTAATATTAATGTAACAATATCAAATTGTACAGAATAATCAATATACTGTTGCTATATTGTGCTGGTCAAAATTGTCTTCAAAACGTGTGCACCTTATAATTAGCAATGGATGGGGTAGAAATACTCCGGGAACGTATGATTTATCACAATTACATACATCATACTCGATTTGAGATTTTACTATCTGATAAGTATGCATTTCATGGATATATTTGAATATGTGATAACTATGTATATTCTGAATATATTTGTTAAGTATGTGACAAGTAATGTATGATTTTTCATTTAATACTTGGTAGATATCAATAATCAGTTAATTGTACATATAGAAAAATTGAATTGATGGATATGTGTACTTAGATACATCAGTAGAAAGTGTGCATTTCCATCAATAAGGAAGAGTAAATGTCAAGATATTGAAGAAATAAACCTATATGATAAGTGTTCTTTAAATAGTATCATGTTTATCAATAACTCATTGTCAAGTAGTGGATCAATATTTTTGTTACTTCTCACAACCGTGACTTCACCACAGCTATATAACATTATCTCAACAACTGGAACAATATCATTATATCATGCAATGTGGCTATGTTGTTGCCTACATGGGGCACTAACATCTTGTGGCAAACATGCCCATGTGGTGGAAAATGTGTGGGTTTTTTATAAGTTCTTCAGAAAAATTGTACCACATTGGAAAGAGATTTTGCTCAAAATATTGACTAGATATGTGTAGTATTCTACCGAAAATGTCGAGCTATAAATAAAAGAGCGACTCTCAAATTAACCCCATGTAAAATACCAAAAAAATAACCTATTATTTTTGCATACAAACTGCATGCTTCTTTGTTTCTAAGATCAATTTTTAGGAGGTGATTCTATTAAAAATTCATGTGTTGTTGAAGAGTTTTTTACCTTATTTTCTCAAGTGGTGATTATTTGAGGATATTTTCTTCACAATGGCTACGATATTAAATGATAAGTGAGGCCAGGGATAAAAGAATCATCCAGGTGTACGCGACACTTGGACATGCCCATGCCAAAGTACGTGGTCAATGAAAGATGGATCTTGTGAACAGTCAAACTTATGTAATTCTAATCGTTGAACTGAGGTCCATCCAACTCAAGTTATGCACATGTAACGTGGTTAATGGTCACTATCTGAATCGATGGTTTAGATTTAAGGGGTGACAACATCTACATCGCTCTATGTTGCAAATCGTGTGTTCTAGGGCTAATTGAGTGAAACTTTAAGTATTGTGTTCCCACACAGCTGTAGCTATGCAATGTATTACCTTAAGACATTAAGAATGGGACACATGACAAGTACATGACTATATATACTCCACTAGATTATATGTAACGTTAACTAGGTGATAAGTATATTTTCAATGGATGAATAAAAAATATTAGAATCAAATTGTTTGTTGGATATAACTACAACACTAGCCATGTGTGCTCCCCAAAAAAGAAGGAAATATAATTTGAAAAATCGTCTACATTGTAAGTTCCATGAATAGTTCATCACATTATCGATAACGCTTCTCATATGGAAGAATCACACTTTCATCGCTTTAGAATTTGTGGACAATGACTTCAACAACCATAGTGTCGGCATTATAGCATGAGCAAGATAGTCAATGCATCCGACATTGCTATATTGCTAATGCATGGGGCACTGACACCTTGTCGCAACCATACCGCGCGGCAGGCAACCAGAACAAGGTTCTCTCCACCCACAACATGGCGAATGCTGGTGGTGGTGGTGTTTGTAAGTTCTTTAGAAACACAAGTGCAATGCATGAAAGATAACCGTGATGACAAGACCGACCAGCCATGTGAAGCCTTGTACACCAAAATTACCAAGCTAACAACAAAGTGGATGTGAGATAAACCACATGTGTATAGCATAACAACTCTTCCTAACAAAAGAGAACACAGTAAAAATACTGCCTCTATTTTAAAATCAATGTCACAACTTTACTTAGTTACAAACATCCCGAAAAGTGCTTTTGGCTCCTGAGCCAGTGCTCTCGCTATTATAAAAATATAAAATAAAATATTTATTAGTATTAAAAAAATCTGAAAAATAATTATGTACATTGTCAGTGATACATCTCGCAATCATGCAAAATCTCAACCTAACTTTTTTTTTACTTTGTGCTAGACAAAAATAACAAAATCTGACATGTTTTTTGAGTTTTGAAAATGACTACTCAGATCTGCACTTTTGCCTTTTTTTGTAGCTTAAAATATAAAGTATTTGAAATTGATATTTTACACGTTTGTGGGATACATTATTGGCTATATGCAGATTTTTTCAGATTTTTTTAAAACTCAAACATATGATTTTTGATTTATTTCAAAAACGAGATCACTTGTTCCCATATGCATCAAATCTCTACTCATGCATACTTCCGTACTTTGATAAAGCAGTGGCACTTATTTTAAAGTAATGTTACGATTCATAGTACTAGTTATTAACGCATTGTTGCCCATGCATACTTTTCCTTGTTTGCAAAGATCGAGAGGCACCTCCACAGAGGAAGTTATGTGTCCATAGCAGCACCACAGCAGGAACGTGTTTCACAGAATCAAATCAAACATGACTTCGTGAGTCACAATTTGTTTATAGTTAAAGATGGGCGGAATTTTCGCAAAAAATTGTCTATCCATTTGCAAATCACATCATACGGTTTCCTTGCAGCACAGGTTTTTTTTTTTGAGAGAACACGTGGATTTTATTGATCACAAAACCATAATGTCATTACAAATAAGCTCTCGGATACAATCTGGAGCAACACCACGCATCACCAAACTAGATTTCTCGTAAAGCCTAGACAGAGAGTGTGCCACAACATTTGCACCTCTCAAAAAATGTTGGAAACTACAAGAAGAAAACGTAGTAGCTAAAAACTTGATATCTTCAATCACCGATTCCAGAAAAGATCGGTCAGTCACAAGTTCTTGTGTGAATTGAGAACTAATTTGTGGTTGGGTGGTTGGAAGGGCAGTGACACCTCGAGCCCATCAGAGTTCAAACCACAGGTTTAACACTGTAGTGTCTCATTAAAGACGGAATACTCTTCAGTAGAAGGCGATGTTCCCATCGACAGCTCGCAAAAAAATATCGAACACAGAATGCAAGAGGTATTCGTTCCATTTTATTTTCCCTGGGCCATGACAGTTTGTTCGGCCTGCTGCATCGGGAAGGTTTTGCTCCCTCAAACTAGGCATAACGACATTACCGTCTCAGAGTTCGGGCCTGGCTGGCTGGCTCAAATTCTACTCAGCAAGTGCGGAGGCGATTTACACAGAAATAACCCAAAAGTGAAAGAAAAGCCCAAACTGACTCTCCAGCCAAACTGTTTCACCCATCTAACCCTTTTGTGTGGCGCCCCTCCCACGGGCGCCACACATGCCAGTGTGGCGCCCCTCCTGCCGGCGCCACTCCCCCAGCCGACGTGGCGCCCCCGACGCTGAGCTGGTGCGCCGATCCGATGTGGCAGCATGTGTGGCGCCCCTCCCATCGGCGCCACACATGCACTTGTAATTGACCAAAACATACTGTGAGACAAATCGCCTGGGACTTAGCCGTTTTGCGACCCTGTTTGTGCGGCGCCGATGCCACGGGCGCCACACTTCAACGTGTGGCGCCGATGCCACGGACGCCACACGTCCACTTAAGTGTGGCCGCGCGAGCCCACCCCAGCCCGACCCAGCCATTCTCCTCTCTCTGTGTCTTCTTCCCCTCAAGAAGGCGCCCGGTTCTCTCTCTCCCCCCTCAAATCCCTACTCAAATCTCTTGGATTTCGTCAGATCTGTCCGTGGAGATCGTTCCCAACCCGTTCCTTGAGGTAATCTCCTCCGTTCCCCTTCTTTTCATCCATTGATTTTGTGTATTTGGTTGAATCTACATGTGAAATCCTAGATGTGGATTTGGTTGATTTGAGGGTGGAGATGGATTTGGTTGGATGTTAGGGTTGTTGAAGTAGGAGAAATGGTAGTGTGCTAGTTTGTATGGGTAGATTATGTTGATTATGGTAACTAATGAACACATGTGTGTATGTGTTGTTCCCATTATGCTAGGGGGATGGAAAGAATTGTTCATGTTCATCATGTGGACAAGGATGCTTTCTTGAAGGTAAACATAGAGCCGGACCCGGAAGATGTTGACTTGGTGTTTGACCTTAGCCCTAGCTTTGCGGAGGTGGTAGCACAAGTGAGGGTTGAGTTGAATTGGAATGAGCCAAATGATGGTGTTGAGCTAGAGGGAAGACATAATGTGGGGTTTGGAATGCACACCCGTTGGAAGACAATGCGTATAAACTCTGAGGAACGATGGTCCGTTTACAAGGAGACGGTGGCCGGGTCACAAGACAAGGCTTTGGAGTTGTTTGCAACCAAGACGGTTGATGCTCGTATCGAGCTTGACCTTAACCGGCCCTCCTCCCCCGTTCGAGAGAGGAGTCCACCACCCATGAGCCAAGAAGAAGCCACCCAATCTCCCATTGCCCAACAACCTCCGTTGGAGAATGAGTATGACGAGCATGACGATGGTGATGACGGTTTCGAGATGAATGACAACAATGTCGGTGGTTTGGATAAATATTTGACGCAAGAGGAGATGGACCACTCCATTCCTTATTCCTGATGCTATGCGTCGGACTCGGATGATGATGGACCCGAAGAGGAAGTTGACGAGGATGGCTTGACGGCTAAGGAAGCCGAAAGAGCCGAGATCTTCAAGAAGGTAAACGGACGGGATATTCGGGTACCATTGTTCCGTGATGTTAGCCTTGCGGAGAGCCGTGGTGGATGGTGGAAAAAGTTTACTTCTTGGAGCTAGGCCAATTTCCAAGAGAGATGTGGATGGTAGGACGGCTATGATCTCTAAAGGGATCATGTTTGATACCTTCTTGGAATTGAAGATATGGTTGATCAAGGAGTTCTCCATTAAGCATCATCTCCCTTACATTGTTGTTCACTCGGACTTGAAGAAGCGGTACACGCTAAAATGTGTAGATAAAAGGTGCCCATGGGTTGTCCGTGCAAGACCTTTCAAAAAAGGACCCTCTTGGCACATAACAAGTTGTGTAGCCACTCACATGTGCCGGGGGCCGAAGCTTGATGGCAAGGATGCGCAGCCGAACCACCATCAACTCACATCCAAGTTCATTGCATACAAGCTCTCGGCGGAGATATCATCACTTCCTACCATGAGCATTAGGTCCGTGCAAGATACGGTGAAATCCCGGTTTGCCTACGACGTCAAGTACGGGAAGGCATGGAAGGCCAAACAAGCCGCATTGCTGGTCCATCTCCTTGCTGGGGTAAGGAGATGGTGGAGTTGATGGGGACGCGTAGCGCGACGGCTCAGTATGCCAAACTGGTATGGTCACGCGGCAGGCTACACGACATTTGTCACTAGAGGCTAGAGCCATGGCATTTTGGTTTGATCGAAATCTTCAAGCAAACGGTCCGGTTTTAACGTTTGTGTAAATGTACATGGCAGAGTATTTGCATTTTGCCTCTCTTTCACTATATAGGCTCAGGGGCTCTCAAGGTTTCTCATTTTCATCTTTTTCTTCTTGGTATATGTTTTTGGACATTTTGAGAGCACATAGGAGGGCCACGATGTTAAATGGTACGATTGCAGAAGAATCCAGGTGTTGATGATACATTGTCAGACCCATGCCAAAGCATGCAGCCCATGAAAAATGGATCTAGCAAACACTCAGATTTGCGTCATTCCGGCTATTGAATCGAAGCCCGTCCGAAGCAGGTTGTGCAACAGGGGTAGAAACATCCAACTCTACACGCAAAGTGATAAGTACTCATTACTTTGTATACTATGTTTTGATGGATATCTAACGGGTAACGCCCGCCACGACCCTCAAGGGGCGGTGGGAGTATGCAGGTCAAACTTTGAGTCTCGTGTTTATAAACAATAGTATTGTAAATATCATAGTAAAATTAAAATAAGAAAATATGACATATGATGTGAAGACACGGATTTAAAAACCATCCAAGATGTACATGACACTTGGGCATACCTACGCCAAAGTATGCAGCCCATGAAAGATGGATCTTGTAGATGGTCAAACTTAGGTCATTTTACCGGAAACCTTCAACTGCACACGTAATATGATAAGTACTCATTGCATCATATATGATGGTTTGGTAGATTTCCAGTGGGAAACGCCTACCACAAGGCTTTATGGTGCTGATATCATCTTGAAACTCACGCTATTAAAGGTATAATGGACGTAAGCAAGCCAGAATTTGAGTCTTCGGTTTCTACATGATATTAGGTATGTCATATATCGTACTCCCGCAATTCCTACTTATAATATGCACACATTTTCAAGATTCCCGTTTGACCAAGAATTACTACAATATGAGGATTTTTGATAAATAATTTACATCATTAGACCATACTTTTTAATATTAATGTAACAATATCAAATTGTACAGAATAATCGATATACTATTGCTATATTGTTCTGGTCAAAATTTGTCTTGAAAAACGTGTGCACCTTATAATTAGCAATGGAGGGGGTAGAAAAACTACGGGAAAGTATGATTTATCACAATTACATACATCATACTCTATGTGAGATTTTACTATCTGATAAGTATGCATTTCATGGATATATTTGAATATGTGATAACTATGTATATTCTGAATATATTTGTTAAGTATGTGACAAGTAATGTATGATTTTTCATTTAATAATTGGTAGATATCAATAATCAGTTAATTGTACATATAGAAAAACTGAATTGATGGCTACGATATTAAATGATAAGTGAGGCCAGGGATAAAAGAACCATCCAGGTGTACGCGACACTTGGACATACCCATGCCAAAGTACGTGGTCAATGAAATATGGATCTTGTGAACAGTCAAACTTATGTAATTCTAATCGTTGAACTGAGGTCCATCCAACTCAAGTTGTGCACATGTAACGTGGTTAATGGTCACTATCTGAATCGATGGTTTAGATTTAAGGGGTGACAACATCTACATCGCTCTATGTTGCAAATCGTGTCTTCTAGGGCTAATTGAGTGAAACTTTAAGTATTGTGTTCCCACATAGCTGTAGCTATGCAATGTATTACCTTAAGACATTAAGAATGGGAAACATGACAAGTACATGACTATATATACTCCACTAGATTATATGTAACGTTAACTATGTGATGAGTATATTTTCGATGGATGAATAAAAAATATTAGAATCAAATTGTTTGTTGGATATAACTACAACACTAGCCATGTGTGCTCCCCAAAAAAGAAGGAAATATAATTTGAAAGATCGTCTACATTGTAAGTTCCATGAATAGTTCATCACATTATCGATAACGCTTCTCATATGGAAGAATCACACTTTCATCGCTTTAGAATTTGTGGACAATGACTTCAACAACCATAGTGTCGGCATTATAGCATGAGCAAGATAGTCAAGGCATCCGACATTGCTATATTGCTAATACACGGGGCACTGACACCTTGTCGCAACCATACCGAGCGGCAGGCAACCAGAACAAGGTTCTCTCCACCCACAACATGACGAATGCTGCTGCTGGTGGTGTTTGTAAGTTCTTTAGAAACACAAGTGCAATGCATGAAAGATAATCGTGATGACAAGACCGACCAGCCATGTGAAGCCTTGTACACCAAAATTACCAAGCTAACAACAAAGTGGATGTGAGATAAACCACATGTGTATAGCATAACAACTCTTCCTAACAAAAGAGAACACAGTAAAAATACTGCTTCTATTTTAAAATAAATGTCACAACTTTACTTAGATACGAAAATCAAAAAGTGCTTTTGGCTCCTGAGCCAGTGCTCTCGCTATTATAAAAATATAGAATAAAATATTTATTAGTATTAAAAAATCTGAAAAATAATTATGTACATTGTCAGTGATACATCTCGCAATCATGCAAAATCTCAACCCAACTTTTTTTTACTTTGTGCTAGACAAAAATAACAAAATCTGACATGTTTTTTGAGTTTTGAAAATGACTACTCAGATCTGCACTTTTGTTTTTTTTTGTAGCTTAAAATATAAAGTATTTGAAATTGATATTTTACACGTTTGTGGGATACATTATTGGCTATATGCAGATTTTTTCATATTTTTTTAAAACTCAAACATATGATTTTTGATTTATTTTAAAAACGAGATCACTTGTTCCCATATGCATCAAATCTCTACTCATGCGTAGTACTTCCGTACTTTGATAAAGCAGCGGCACTTATTTTAAAGTAATGTTACGATTCATAGTAGTTATTAACGCATTGTTGCCCATGCATACTTTTCCTTGTTTGCAAAGATCGAGAGGCACCTCCACAGAAGAAGTTATGTGTCCATAGTAGCAGCACAGCAGGAACGTGTTTCACAGAATCAAATCAAACATGACTTCGTGAGTCACAATTTGTTTATAGTTAAAGATGGGCGGAATTTTCGAAAAAATTGTCTATCCATTTGCAAATCACATCATACGGTTTCCTTGCAGCACAGGGTTTTTTTTTTTTGAGAGAACACGTGGATTTTATTGATCACAAAACCGTAATGTCATTACAAATAAGCTCTCGGATACAATCTAGAGCAACACCACGTATCGCCAAACTAGATTTCTCGTAAAGCCTAGACAGAGAGTGTGCCACAACATTTGCACCTCTCAAAAAATGTTGGAAACTACAAGAAGAAAACGTAGTAGCTAAAAACTTGATATCTTCAATCACCGATTCCAGAAAAGATCGGTCAGTCACAAGTTCTTGTGTGAATTGAGAACTAATCTGTGGTTGGGTGGTTGAAAGATCAGTGGCACCTCGAGCCCAACAGAGTTCAAACCTCAGGTTTAACACTGTAGTGTCTCATTAAAGGCGGAATATTCTTCAGTAGAAGACGACGTTCCCATCGACAGCTCGCAAAAAATATCAAACACAGAATGCAAGGTGGGCCTGAGGTATTCGTTCCATTTTATTTTTCCTGGGCCATGACAGTTTGTTCGGCCCGCTGCATCGGGAAGGTTTCGCTCCCTCAAACTGGGCATAACGACATTACCGTCTCAGAGTTCGGGTCTGGCTGGCTGGCCCAAATTCTACTCAGCAAGTGCGGAACGCGCAAGGGACAAGATGGTTGTACTGGACCTACACCAACCTGATCACACCGGTCGGGCTACGATTCACTTGGCAATAGAAGATGAAAAAAGCGGAGATAACTTAATTAGAGAGCAATACCACACGAGATAGATGATAAGGAATGATCACATGATACAGCGAACAGCAAAGTTACCCTTGTTAATCGCGACGAAACTCCATGTCCAGACATCAAGCTTCCAATCCAATCGAGTGGGTGATTCATAAGAATGGCCAACCAGCTCACTCGCTAGCTGCCGTGCCTAGATTTGTTTTTGTTCCTCCTAAGCTGCTAGCACATCCCAAAATGACTGAATGGTAATGTTACATTTTTGAATGCCATTTTAGCAAGTGAAAATGCATGATTGGCTGGCAATATTCAGAGTTAGCGTACATGTCGTAGCTGATTGGAATGGTCACATGAATAACACTAGTCTTTAGTGATTGGCAACTGGGACGCCATGCCAGATTTTTTTTTGTTCTGAATTACTAGTGTCGAAGAAGGTGCACAACTTGGTGCATGTTCACACGGGTTCATTTATTTTCTGTTCAGATGTAGGTAGGTTGGATGCCCAATTCATGAGCATCTCTATCCGACGCGATACAGAAGAAATGAAAAACAAAATCACAATATCAAAGGAACGACATGCTTACTTTATTTGTTGGTTACATATAGGAATGATGTACTTCTAACCTGAAAAAATGTCAGCTGGAAACATCAAGTATTTTCAGCTGCACAAAAAAGACAAAATCCGACATCTAAAGTAGTGAATAGTGCAAACTTTCAAATCTCAAAATGCTGCAGATTTTGTTATTTTTGTTAATCCTAAAATGCAAGGTATGCTACGCCTCTGGTAGTGCCCATGCGGTTGCCGACGAGCAGGTGCCATAGACCGCCAGTGCGCCACGCAGTCGCAGGGTCCCGACAGGGCCACCCCATAGGGCAGGGCAGAGGGCGCTCACCCCGGGGACTGAGGAGTTAGAGCCCTGGTCAAAGATTTGCTTGCATACTTACTGCACTTATACCTTATACTCTTTTCTTTTATGTCCTAGAGTTTGGAATAATTATAGAAACTATAGATGTTCCAAATTGCAGCTTACCGTGCCTCTGACTATTACCAAAAAAAGTTTAATGTTTACTCCTTAGACCGTATAGTTAGAATAAATCTAGAAAATATAGAAGGTCCAAGCTATATTTTATTGTGCCTCTACTCCGACTCCTTTTTCATGACACGATTTCTCTCTGACCTTCCCAAATATGCAGAACAACACCTACCCTTATAATATTTTTCTAAAATTAATTCTAGAGATACATATGTATATACACATGTACATAACTAAATATTGGTAGAAATAAGAATCATAGTATATAGTTCGCTCAACCATAGAAATAAATAGTTTAAAATTTCTTCACCGAGATTACAAAGACAATGGATCTTTTAAATGTAAATGTTATTTAGTTTATTATTGCACCATCCTAATATTTTCTTTGAAATACTAATATTTTTTATGTGACCAAGTGGTGGAGCTTGACGGAGATTGTTAAGGGGCCCAGAAAACCAATCATGCTTAAAATCTAAGTAATATTTAAAAACTTAGCATAAATAGATAAAACTATGGAATTTTTTAAAGTAGGGGGCCATGGCCCCCTACCCTAGGAAAGCTTCGCTAGTGTGAACAAGGGCCCTTAGTGTAGTTTCGCCCCGTGGTCCCTGAATTCTATGGGCCCTGGCCCTGATAGGACGTTGTTCCGGAACATCGTCTTGTTCACCTTTTGCTGAGGCACAATTACCGTGTTACCGGCAGGCTTGATCCTCTCACGGGGGAGCGGATCAGACCTGTTCGTAGGGTAGGCTAGGTTTTGTACCTGGTAACTCGAGTCCTTGATCTTTTGGATGATTCTTGTGTACATGATCACGAGCCTTCCGTGAGGGCATCTCCAGCGAGGCGACCCAAGTGGTCCTGGGCCATCCGAATGGTGTTGGATATGGTGTCCTAGAGGAGAAGGTGACCCAAGTGGCTGCTTTGGAGCGTGGTCGGAGAAGGTGACTCGGATGGCAATCCTCCATCCTTGAAAATGACTGAATGATAATGTACAGTACATTTTTTAATGTGATGTTAGCAAGTGAAAGTGCATGATAGGATGGCAATATTCAGAGTTAGTGTACCTGTCGTAGCTGATTGGAATGGTCAAATGAATAACACTTTTTTTTTTTGAATAACAACAGGAGAACTGTTATATTCATCGCAATAGAGGAGAAGGTCAAGACGACCGGTTGACCCAGTTTATGAGGAAAACCGAGCCCAAAAACCATACAAAATGATCCCGTTTTTGAGGAAAAAAGGGTCGAAAAACCGCACAAACAACAGAGCCTCGTCGCCCACACGACACAAAGCCACCATTGCACAAAACAAACACATCTGTGCCCGGAGCCGCCACTCCGGCTTCCCCTGCTCGGCTTCGAGCCGCAACGCCGCACGGACTAGACACCACGTAGCCCATGCTACACTAGACGACCATCCGCAGACCACGAATGTCGCGCCAAAAGATCCGGGGCCGCCGCCCCGACATGCCAGCCAGACCGACCATCCGATCGCGCCGACCGGGCCGACGTACTCGCTACCCACGTAGCACGAGCACGCCACCCATGCCTTGCTGGACCACAACCACACCCCATGCGTCGGTAGTTGCAAGGCCGTTCGAGGCCGCCGCCTCGACGCACCATCCACCGTCCGGAGCCGCCGCCCCGGCGTCCACCATCTTCGGCCGCAAGTCAACCATGCCTAGTTGATGCAAACCCACCACACCACAAGTGTCGAGGCCTCCAAAGGCGGCGCCTTCAAGAAGGTAGCGGCATAACTGTCGCTGTCGCCCGCTCACGAGGAGCTCAGGTTTTCACCAGGAGGACACCAGACACCCGCGACAGCAGGAGATGTAGCTCACGAAGATGCCTTCAAGAAGGAGAACGGCTCCCGTGGGCACCGTCGTCATCGGCACCTACTCAGGATAGGTGCAAAGCTTTCGCCTGGCATGCCATCTCCGCCATCGAGCTCGCTTGAAGCTCGGGTTGAAGGAGCGCAGCCAGCAGAGCATGAGACCTTGCCGCCGACCACCAGACGCCCACACCCGACGCAGCAGCCAAAACCAGCACCACACTCTGCTTCAAACAACTGTCGGAGCATCAAATCGGGACGGGAGCCGTCAAAGGTCTGGTCCCCAGCCGCCGCGTCGTCGGGGAGCCGCGCCATGGGCCCGCAAGGCCCAGATCAGCCGCCCGCGGCGACCCCGACGCCTCCACCGCGCCAGGGATGAGGGATCCCTGGCCACCAGCGCGCTTGCGCGACTACGCACAGAACCGGAGCAGGCCTCGCGCCACCACGCAAAGTCCACGGCCCGCGCGGCCCAGATCCCGGGCCCGCGCCGCCAGCGCAAGAAGAACGCAGCGCGCCGCGCGCCGCCGACCCCGTCGCCTGCACTGAAGCTCCCCACCACCACGCCGACGCCCGCCCGAGGCCGCGCACGCCACCGCAGCCGCAGCCGCCGTATCCCGAGGCCGCTCCCCGGCGCCGGACTGAAGTCGCCCGCTCGCTGAGCGCGACCGCGACCTCGACGCTCGCTTGAGCGCCGCCGGCAAAGAACCGCACCGGCGCTCGCTTGAGCGCGGCCGTCCATGACGCAGCCCGACGGGCGGCGAACAGCAGGAGGCGGTCAAGGGCGCGACGCCACGGCGAGAGGCGCAGGACGGCGACGACCTCCGGGGTCCGGCGCGACGTCTTCCCTCCGAGGCGGCCGCGCGAGATCCCGAGAGGCATAGAACCTCGCCGCCCCCTTCATCGGCGGCGGACGGCTTCGCCGCCGGCTGCCTCGGGAGACGACGAGGGACAGGGCCGGGGTCTAGGTGGCGGCGGCGGGAGGCTAGGTTTTGGCTCCCCTGTCGCCTGGAGGAGGCGACCGAGAAATGAATAACACTAGTCTTCAGTGATTGGCAAGTGCGGCGTCATGCCAGATTTTGGTTTTCATTCTGAACTAGTTGAATGCCCGTGCTTCGCCACGGCTTAAAAATTTATTTAATTGGTAAAATTCATATCTATGGTACTAAAAGACATAATTCTAAAACACAATATTTATACTACGTTGAAAATCAATTATTATTGTGCTTAATGCATAGCTTTATGTGGCGGCTCATCGAAAATGAAAACGCAGGCATGTTATAGCCCGACGATGAAAATGAAGATGCCCAATAGTTTATATGACCTGCTGTAACACGACAGTTCATATAAAAGAGGAAAACGGCAATTCATTTAACTACTAAAAATAGCCCAACAGTTTATATAAGATATGAAAAGGTGTTTCTACACCCGGGTGCATATGCACCCTTTATTTGAAATGCATATTAAACATATTTTAAAATGTTAGAAAAATACAAATAAAAATTTCCCATGTATACCTTGACATATTACATGCTTACAAAGTTATTTCAGCAAAAACCGATATGTTTCGTGCCTTGTGCAAAAAAGACAAATCTTTGGTGCTAAAATAGTCTATTTTTTGAGGCATTATTTGTCTTTTTTACACAGGGTAGAAAAATTGTTGGTTTTATGTGAAACTTTACGTGCGCACATAGAACATGTCCCTCTATATGCTAAATTTTTTTACTAAATTTTTTATGTTTTGGAAATATGTTTTATATATACCAGGTGCATATGCACCCGGGATCAGATTTGGTTTTCCGATGAATGAAAACATAGGCTTCTTATAGCCTGACAAGAGCGTCAATATGGAGGAGGGCTCCATGGAGCCTGTTTTTCAAAAAAAAAATTGAAATCAATATTTTAAAGTTGTAAAAAATTCTGAAAATAAATCTTAGATATACATAATGATGATTTCTACATGTGTGCAAATACCAATGCGGATTATTAAGTATTCAGGGCGGCGTAAAAAATGATCAATTTCCTATGTAATGAACAGTGTAAAATTCAAAAACTCCTAGATCTGCAAGTATTTTGTCATTTTTGTGTAGAATGAAATACAAACTATTTCGCCTTACGATTTGGCAAAACCATAGAATACATCATTATAAACATCCAGAATTTCTCTTTGGATTTTTTTTGAAACTTAAAAAGTCAATTTCAATAAAAATAAAAAGGGTTCCATGGATCCCGTCCTCTCTATGCATTTTTCACATAGTTCGTATGTTGCTACGACGAAAATGAAATCGCAGGTCTAGTTAAATGCCCATGTCACTACGGTCCATCAAGTGACATTTTTTCCACACATCTAAATATTATCACTACGGGAGACACGGGGTGCGCCGATGGCCCCGCACCGTCGGCACAGGGTGGAGCATCGTCGGCACCGTCTCTGCCGACGGTGACCGTCGGCGTCTTCACGTCGGCACAGATCGCGTCGGGGGCGGCGCGCTCACCGTCGGCACAGGACTCCACCGTCGGCACACGCGTACGCCGACGGCTGGGCGGTGGCCATCGGCCGTACTACCGTCGGCGCAGCCGGCTCGCCGTGACCCACCTCGCCGTTACCGTCCCCCCTCATGCAGTCCTGTTTTTTCCCAGAAACGGCGCGAACGCACGACATTTCAAACTGGAAAAAAATGGCGCGAACCGCAGCAGCTGTACCGACGGTGTCACCGTCGGCACAGGCCCTGCCATTTGGCACAGCTATGGGCCTGTGCCGACGGTGACACCGTCGGCACAGCTGCTGCCCAGATTTTTTTTATTTCCCTGATTTTGCTCCATTTGCACAGCAATTGCATATAAAATAGCAGTATCATATATGAATTACACACATATAGCTCACATCACAGATATAGCACAAATATGGCACCAAATCCCAAATTTAGTACAAATATAGCACACAAGCAATACGGTACATATAGTCATCCTACATAGATCATTCTACACATATAGCATGTGTCATGTAGCTAGTACAATGTAGAAACTATGGTGGTGCACCACCCGAGTGACGATCTAGCTCCAGACGATCTAGCTCCGAGTGGGTGAAGTGAGGCCGCTGTATTTCGACGGTGCTCGGGGAGGTAGAACCACGACGAGAGCCACCGGAAGCGTAATCCATGCCGAGGTTCGGCAGAAGCACCAGGAGAACAGCGACCGGGGTGCATCGGCGTACCATCAGGAGCGTCTTTCCCGGATTCTCCCAATCCCTACATGTTGGAGGGAGTTAGCAACTTAGCCATGTCACACCAAGTTAGCAACTTAGCCAAGTTAGCAACTTACCGGGGTCAACTGACGCTGACGCTTGTACATGATATAGAACTCCTCCTTGGACGGGAACACTGGCGTCGGCCCCGAATGAGGTGGCTCTGGGAGTGGTTCCTCTCGCACTCCAGTCATCATGAACCGAGTGAAACTCTGCAAGAAACGGGAGAGATAGCTCAGATTCAAACATGGGGACTTATGATGTTTTGCAACCATAGAGATTGAAACTTACCGCCATCTGGTTGCTCGTCCACTGGACATAGGCATCTTTCACAAGGTCATGCTCCTTAATCTTCTCGAGATACTCCTCGTAAGCTACTGCATAGGCCTCCTCGAGCTGAGTCTACAATTTCAGAAATAATGCGTCTCATCAACATAGCCATTCGAGAACGGCATGTAGTCCGCGAGGAGGTAGCGTAGCTGCCGGAGGGGAGGGTAGCCTTGATCTGCGTGAAGTTCTTCTGAGGCTTGAAACCCCCAGCAAGGCAGGCAGGACGTCCATGCGGCTGGCCGGACCCCGCCAGCATCATCGCCACCTCGTCGACCGGCTCGGTCATAGGGTCCTCCACCTCTGGATGGAGCTTGGCGTACTCCTCGCAGTATCTTTCCTTGTTCTCTTTGGCCTTGCCGTAGTACATCTCAGGCGCGGGCCGAGGCTCGTTCGGACGGGGCGTCACCAGCTTCATGTGCGTCCACGCTTCCATCTCACCAAGTTCCCTCCCGAGCTTCTTCCCCTGCATCACAAAACAAATGTTATGCATATCATCGAAAATCAAAAAATGCAGCTTGTTCCATTTTTATATGTACCGAGTACGCTCCCGATAGCGATCGATGCTGCTCCCCGCACTGTGTGTTCCCTGATTCCCACGGTTGGCCTTGTTCCGGTCGCTCACGGCCTTGAAATCGGGGTTTTCGCCGACCCAATTATTGACCAACTCCATGAAGGCGGCCCTCTTATTATTATCAGCCCAATGTGGCACAACCTGCAAAATCAAAACTCATTTGAAGAACAAACAATATAGTTGCAAGTGAGCCGCAGTACATAGAATCGCATTGAAAATTACTTACCGACATGAAGTCCTCTATCGTCATAGCCGGGGCGAGTCCCTGCACAATCTCAGGCTTTGTGTACCTTACGCCCTGCTCAGCATAGAAGTGGCCGATGCACGTGATCCTCTGGTTGTACCACTGCTGCCGTGTCAACTTCCGACACATGTTACGGAGGATCACGTCCGCCCTCTCCTTATGCTCAGTCGCCACCCTATAATTGCGCTGCAATCAAGCATAACAGAAAGTGTGAGAGGCATGAGTTATCACGGTGGGGTTATCAACTACATATGAACGAAACCCAAAGAGTATGCATTACGTACCCAAAACTTCTTGATCACGGCGTCGGCGGCGGAAGTAAAGCCAGGGTAAGGCGCTATCTCAAAGTCTTCCCAAGTGTAGGCTAGCTTGGACTCGCCCCCAAGGACCGGAGTGTACATCCCCGGCCAGTACTTCCTAATAGCAGCTCCAATCAGACTCCCTGGCACGCGGACATTCTTCCCCGTATATGTGAAATTTCTGCACAATTATCAAACATTAGAAAATGCTAAGTGTCATAACGAAAATGAAATCACCTTACTACTTACTCTATCTTTCCTGGGACAAGGAGCCACTTCTCATCCTCCGTAGCAGGTTCCTTACTCTCATCGGGAACCTGCGCTTCCCCACGAATCCGCAACTTCTTCGGAGCCATCTCCGTCGAAGCCTCCTCGTCCCTAGACTCCTCCTCCTCCTCCCTAGTGTCCTCCTCCTCCTCCCTAGTGTCCTCCTCCTCGTCCATAGACTGTGAAGCCACTGAGCCAGAAGCAGAGGGAATGTCAGCTAGAAGGAGCTGTGCATTCCCCCCTCGTCCTCCAGCTCGTCCTCCCCCTCGTCCTCCAGCTCGTCCTCCCCCTCGTCCTCCCCGTCCTCCGTCTGCGTCTTCGTAACGCCGGGTGGGAACAATGGGTCTTCCACTCCGTCTGGAAGCACCCGGCCCTGGCTTCCGCTGATGCATCTGATCAAGCAAGGAGCTCGATGATGCCTTCCGTCCACTCATATTGGGCAATTACCTGCATAAGAAAAGAGAAAATAATTAATAAGCATGTTGAAAATTAATAAGCATAATGACAAATATAGGTACTAAGCATAATGAAAAATGTAGGTATTAAGCATAATGACAAATGTATGTATTAAGCATAATGATAATGTAGGTACTAAGCATAATGACAAATGTATGTATTAAGCATAATGATAATGTAGGTACTAAGCATAAAAGACCCTCACCATTCATCACCACTCTCATCTCTAGGCATTGGGTTCTCAGCCTCACTATCAAAATCAGTATCATATGAGTATTCATGGTCGGCATTGGGTTCCGGTTGAGTCTCGACAATGTTGTCTTTGTTCGCATGGTGCTTGGTGAGCATAGCTATGTCCTTCAGGTCCACCACGGTCTCACCACGCATTTGTACATCGTTGTGGAGATCCTGAAGACCTATGTCTATTTGAAGAGCCCCGAACTGCTCTTCCTCTTGATAGAAAATTCCCTCATATGTTACCGGGTCAATGTTGTTGTAATCGTCCTCGGAGGGGATGGGTAGCTTACCATGTGGCGATACCTGGAACACGACTTCCCAGCCCATGAGTTCCTCATTCTGACATGGGTAGGACAAATAATAAACTTGCTTGGTTTGGTGAGCCACAACATAGACGTCGGATCCGCTGTAGGTGGTTGTAGGCCTAACTTCAACTAAACCAATGGAGGGGGTGCTTCTCATTCCACCGTGTGGGTCAAACGTACCCAACTACGGGTCCGGCGACTGTCCCGTAAATGCCACAAGCGTTACGGTTCAAAATATGCTGACCACTAATGCATATTTATCCGCGTAACGCTTGCGGACGGGAATTGACACCTAGGTTACGCGACTTGACGGAGAAATTAAATCTAATGACATAGAAAATGCGGAGGGGGAGTCGGCAATTCAGCTCACCCTCGGCTGTAGAGGAAGTAGTCGAACAACCGGCGATGTCGACGGCCGTAGAGATGCGCCGCAAGATCCGGGATCGTCACGCGGGATGCTCAGTACGGGACCTAGTTAGAATAATCAAAATTTGTCAATGCAAATTCATCAATTGATAAAACAAATGCATTTCTACAAAATTCTAATTTATTTCATTTCAATTTCCATTTCTATTCCTTCATTTCAATTTCTATTTACATTACAAAATTCTATTTTACTTCATTTCAATTTCCAAATTCTTTACATGTTTCTTTCAAATTCTTAACATTTCAAATTACCTAGCTAATTGCAAATACTAAAAAGCTAAAAAAATAAAAAAAAGGTAAGAGTACCTTACCATATGGCCGGCGGCGGCGGGGTGCTGGGACGGGACGCGGCGGCGGGGTGCTGCGGGACGGCGCGTCGGCTGGGAACGGCCCGGGCCCGGCTGCCGCAGGGCGAGGAGGCTGCCGGGGCGGGGAGGCTGCGGGCGGCGGGGTTGCCGCTGCGGCGGAGCAGCTCGGCGGCGCGGGGCGGCGGCGGCCGGCGGAGCAGCTCGTCCTGGGGCGGCGGAGGAGTAGCTCGGCAACGCGGGGGTGGCGGCATCGGCGAGGCAGCTAGGCACGGGAGCGGCGGTGGCGGCGGAGCAGCTTGGAGCGGCGGTGGCGGCGGAGCAGGTGGACCGCGGGGTGGTGGCTGCAGTGGCGGCGGGGTGGTGGCGGCGAGGCGGCCGGTGAGGGGGCGGCGGCGGCGCGGGGGCGGGTTGCGCGGGGGCGGGTGAGGTTGGGGGCAGCTGGTTTCTGGCCCCCGACCGTGTCGACCTGGCCGTTATGGCCAATTCACTGTGCCGACGGTCGCGTATGTGCCGACGGTGACCGTCGGCACAGGTAGGGTTTTTTTTCTTTTTTTTTTAATTTTTTTACTGCAAATAATAAGAATAGATTATCACACATGGCATGCAAAGCAAAGGTTGGGCCCACTTTACCATGAAATAGGAGCCGACAGACCCGCAGCGGGAGTTTCCACGTACAGATTCAGGATTACAATAAGTGTAGGAACCCCATGTCCGAGAAGCCGGGCACACCCGGAGGGGGTAGCATTGGATATAGAACCATCTCAAATCACTTTTGTGCATGCCATGTGGACACACACAACTTTTGGGGCCATTCCCTAGGTCCGATGCTCGATTTCTGACGAAACCCTAGTTCTGTTGACCGCGCCGTCTACCCCTTTGACTGCATCCCATCGGGGGTCCCCCGGTGGGTGTATGCCTACGTTTGAGCTTGGTTAGGTCATAGGTACATGTGGAAACAAGGATCATACCCTATGATCCCAAGGTTCTCTCCGGTTCACCTCCGAGGGAGTTCCCCCTATACATGCAGAATCTGCCGAAGTGTAGGAACTGAAGGAGATATGCCCTAGAGGCAATAATAAAGTGGTTATTATTTATATCTTTATGTTTATGATAAATGTTTATATATCATGCTAGAATTGTATTAACCGAAACATTAGTACATGTGTGATATGTAGACAAACAAGAAGTCCCTAGTATGCCTCTTAAACTAGCTTGTTGATTAATGGATGATTAGTTTCATAATCATGAACATTGGATGTTATTAATAACAAGGTTATGTCATTGTGTGAATGATGTAATGGACACACCCAATTAAGCGTAGCATAAGATCTCGTCATTAAGTTATTTGCTATAAGCTTTCGATACATAGTTACCTAGTCCTTATGACCATGAGATCATGTAAATCACTTATACCGGAAAGGTACTTTGATTACACCAAACACCACTGCGTAAATGGGTGGCTATAAAGGTGGGATTAAGTATCCGGAAAGTATGAGTTGAGGCATATGGATCAACAGTGGGATTTGTCCATCCCGATGACGGATAGATATACTCTGGGCCCTCTCGGTGGAATGTCGTCTGATGTCTTGCAAGCATATGAATGAGTTCATAAGAGACCACATACCACGGTACGAGTAAAGAGTACTTGTCAGGAGACGAGGTTGAACAAGGTATAGAGTGATACCGAAGATCAACCCTCGGACAAGTAAAATATCGCGAGACAAAGGGAATTGGTAATGTATGTGAATGGTTCATTCGATCACTAAAGTCATCGTTGAATATGTGGGAGCCATTATGGATCTCCAGATCCCGCTATTGGTTATTGGTCGGAGTGAGTACTCAACCATGTCCGCATAGTTCTCGAACCGTAGGGTGACACACTTAAAGTTGGATGTTGAAATGGTAGTACTTGAATATGGAATGGAGTTCGAATATTTGTTCGGAGTCCCGGATGAGATCCCGGACACCACGAGGAGTTCCGGAATGGTCCGGAGAATAAGATTCATATATAGGATGTCATTTTATGTGAAATAAAATGTCGCGGAAGGTTCTATGGAAGGTTCTAGAAGGTTCTAGAAAAGTCCGGAAGAAACCACCAAGGAAGGTGGAGTCCACTTGGGACTCCACCTCCATGGCCGGCCAGCCCTAGGTGGGGAGGAGTCCCAAGTGGACTCCCCCATAGGGGGCCGGCCACCCCCCACATGGGAGGTGGAAATCCCACCTTTGGGTGGGAGTCCTAGTTGGGCTAGGTTTCCCCCTCTTATGGAAGGTTTTTTGTTCGGGTCTTATTCGAAGACTTGGACACCAACACTTGGGGATCCACCTATATAATGAGGGGCCAAGGGAGGGGGCCGGCCACCCCAAGACCACAAGCTGGCCGCCCCCCTTGAGTGGCCGGCCACCCCCGCCCAAACCCAAGCCGCCCCCGTCTCCGCCATATAGCCCGCGTAGCTTAGCGAAGCTCCGCCGGACTTCTTCACCGCCACCGACACCACGCCGTCGTGCTGTCGGATTCAAGAGGAGCTACTACTTCTGCTGCCCGCTGGAACGGGGAGGTGGACGTCGTCTTCATCAACAACCGAACGTGTGACCGAGTACGGAGGTGCTGCCCGTTCGTGGCGCCGGAACCGATTGTGATCAAGATCTTCTACGCGCTTTTACAAGCGGCAAGTGATCGTCTACCGCAGCAACAAGAGCCTCATCTTGTAGGCTTTGGAATCTCTTCAAGGGTGAGACTCGATACCCCCTCGTTGCTACCGTCTTCTAGATTGCATCTTGGCTTGGATTGCGTGTTCGCCGTAGGAAAATTTTTGTTTTCTATGCAACGTTATCTTACAGTGGTATCAGAGCCGTGTCTATGCATAGATGGTTGCACGAGTAGAACACAATGGTTTGTGGGCGTTGATGCTCTTGTTATCTTTAGTTTGAGTACTTTGCATCTTTGTGGCATAGTGGGATGAAGCGGCTCGGACTAACTTTACATGACCGCGTTCATGAGACTTGTTCCTCGTTCGACATGCAACTTGTATTGCATAAGAGGCTTTGCGGGTGTCTGTCTCTCCTACTATAGTAAAGATTCAATTTACTCTTCTATTGAAAACATTAGTATCAACGTTGTGGTTCATGTTCGTAGGTAGATTAGATCTCTCTCGAAAACCCTAAACCACGTAAAATATGCAAACCAAATTAGAGACGTCTAACTTGTTTTTGCAGGGTTTGGTGATGTGATATGGCCATAATGTGATGATGAATATGTATGAGATGATCATTATTGTATTGTGGCAACCGGCAGGAGCCTTATGGTTGTCTTTAAATTTCATGTTGAGTAGTATTTCAAAGTAGTTGTAATAGTTGCTACATGGAGGGTGATACGTCCCCGACGTATCCATAATTTCTGTCGTTCCATGCTTGTTTTATGACAATACTTACATGTTTTGCTTGCACTTTATGATGATTTCATGCGTTTTCTGGAACTAACCTATTAACAAGATGCCACAGTGCCAGTTCCTGTTTTCTGCTGTTTTTGGTTCCAGAAAGGCTGTTCGGGCAATATTCTCGGAATTGGACGAAATCAACGCCAAACCTCCTATTTTTCCCGGAAGGCTCCGAACACCGAAGAAGAGTCGGAGAGGGGCCGAGGGCCACCAGACCATAGGGCGGCGCGGCCTGGCTCGGGCCCGCGCCACCCTATGGTGTGGAGCCCCAGTGCCCCCTCGCGCCGCCTCTTCGCCTATAAAATCCCTTTTCGACCTAAAAACGCAGTACCAATTGACGAAACTCCAGAAAGACTCCAGGGGCGCCGCCGCCATCGCGAAACTCCAATTCGGGGGACAGAACTCTGTTCCGGCACCCTGCCGGAACGGGGAAGTGCCCCCGGAAGCCATCTCCATCAACGCCATCGCCTCCACCATGCTCCGTGAGTAGTTCCCCCATGGACTACGGGTTCTAGCAGTAGCTATGTCGGTATACTCTCCCCCATGTACTTCAATACAATGGTCTCATGAGCTGCCTTACATGATTGAGATTCATTTGATGTAATCGGTGTTGTGTTTGTTGGGATCCGATGGATGATACATTATGATTAGTCTATCTATAAAGTTTGTGAAGTTATTGTTGCTGCAATCTTGTTATGCTTAATGCTTGTCACTAGGGCCCGAGTGGCATGATCTTAGATTTAAGCTCTATACTTATTGCTTAGATTGTATCTACAAGTTGTATGCACATGTCACTGTCCGGAACCAATGGCCCCGAAGTGACAGAAATCGGGACAACCGGAGGGGATGGTAGTGATGTGAGGATCACATGTTTTCACGGTGTGTTAATGCTTTGCTCCGGTACTTTATTAAAAGGAGTACCTTAATATCCAGTAGTTTCCCTTGAGGCCCGGCTGCCACCGGCTGGTAGGACAAAAGATGTTGTGCAAGTTTCTCATTGCGAGCACGTACGACTATATACGGAAAACATGCCTACATGATTAATAAGCCTGATGTTCTTTCTTAATGCTTTGATTCCTATCAATTGCCCAACTGTAATTTGTTCACCCAACACTTGTCACTTATTGGAGAGTTACCACTAGTGTAGATCGCTGGGAACCCCGGTCCATCTCTCATCATAATATACCTGTTCTACATGTCATTGGAAGTAGTATCAACTATCTTCTCGTGCCATCGCTCTCATATTGCTATTACTGCTGCTGTGTTACTGTTATTACTGCTCTCATATTACTGTTACTTTCACATCACCCCTGTTGCTAGTGCTTTTCCAGGTGCAGCTGAATTGACAACTCAGTTGTTAAGGCTTATAAGTATTCTTTACCTCCCCTTGTGTCGAATCAATAAATTTGGGTTATACTACCCTCGAAGACTATCGCGATCCCCTATACTTGTGGGTCATCAAGACTGTTTTAAGGCGCCGTTGCCGGGGAGGCATAGCTCTACTCATAAGTTCACACAGGGAGTACACTCTACCTCTCTCTCTGTTTTATTTTATTTTGTTTTGCTTAGTTTACTTTTGTCTAGTTTATTTTTGCTTAGTTTATTTCTGTCTAGTATTATTTTGCGTAGTTTACTTTTGCTTAGTTTATTTTTGTCTTGTTTTATTTGTCTCATATACCCAAAAATCCATAAAAATTTGAAAAACCAAAAAATTAAAAACTGCTGTTATGGGAGAACCAACAACCTACTTGGAGCTTATAGAATGTTATAATAATTTTAGGAAATCAAGAGCTGGTGAAGTAATGAGTGCTATGATAGAAAAAGTGAATACAATTGCTAAAATCTTGCTTAAACGCCATGATATAAACTGTTGCTCTCAACAGGATACTAAACATCTTAAATTTCAATGTGGCTTTAGTGAGGAATTTTTAATTAAGAACTATAATCGGAATTGCTATATTCATTATGGGTTCGAAGAGGTAGAACAATTTGTCGTGTTTATGGGAGCCTCTGAGATCGAATCCTTCATGGTTGAGAATTATGAAACTTGTGTTGTTTGTAAGGACCTTAAAGATTATGTCTCTTCTATCCTTAATTGTTGCATAGAATGCTTCGGTAATAATCCTTATATCATTGATTATAAAGAGAGACACATTAATGCACAAGAATGCACTCACAATTTGCAGGAACCGGTGGAAGAAGAAATTGATGAACCTGAAAGCTCATTGGATGAAAAAGAGGAGGAAATTGATGAACCTGAAAGCTCATTGGATGAAAAAGAAGAGGAGAGCGACGAACAAAAGGAGGAAGAATGGATTAGCTACCCATGCCAACCTTCTAATGAGAGTAACTCTTTATCTCTTACACTATTTGATTGTCCTCCATGCTTACCGGAAGAGGTTGAATGTTATGTTCCTGTGGATTCTCTTGAAATATTCCCTATGAGTAAAACTTGTGAGAATAATTATGCTACTGTTATATATGATAATCCATGCTACTTTGATAAATCTTATGATAATGCTTTGTTTGTGTCTGATGTCGAAATGCATGGTACTAAAGAATTTTGCTTGGCAAATGTTTATGATAAATCTCTAGATGATGGTCCTATGTTACTTGATAATATTAATTGTGCTACTAATGAAAATGGGATTGGAGAGTTCTTGACTTATTCTATGAGTCCCATATCTCTTGAGAATGATCAACTACCTTGTTATATTATTAATAAAAGTAAGTTTGAAAGCATTAAATCCACTATTCTTGAACTTGATAAAAATTATATGTTTGTGGATCATGAAAAGTATGCTGCATGTGATAGCTATATTGTTGAGTTTGTTCATGAAGCTACTGAAAATTATTATGAGAGAGGAAAACATGGTTGTAGAAATTTGCATAGTACTAATACGCCTCTCTATATGCTTAAAATTTTGAAGTTATACTTATTCTAGCTTCCTATGCTTGTTACTTTGCTTTTCATGAACTTGTTTATTTACAAGATTCCTTTGCATAGGAAGCATGTTAGGCTTAAATGTGTTTTGAATTTGCTTCTTGATGCTCTCTTTTGCTTCCAATACTATTTCTTGCGAGTGCATCATCAAAACTGCTGAGCCCATCTTAATGGCTATAAAGAAAGTAACTTCTTGGGAGATAACCCATGTGTTATTTTGCTACAGTACTTTATTTTATATTTGTGTCTTGGAAGTTGTTTACTACTGTAGCAACCTCTCCTTATCTTAGTTTTGTGTTTTGTTGTGCCAAGTGAAGCCTTTAATCGAAGGTTGATACTAGATTTGGATTTCTGCGCAGAAACAGATTTCTATCTGTCACGAATCTGGGCTGTTTTCCCTGTATAAAAATCAGAAAAATATGCCAATTTACGTGCGTGTTCCTCAGATATGTACGCAACTTTCATTAGTTTTGAGTTTTCTGATTTGAGCAACGGAAGTATTTTATTAAAATTCGTCTTTACTGGCTGTTCTGTTTTGGCAGATTCTGTCTCTGTTTTTTGCATTGTCTCTTGCGGACTTTAAGCGAGCTTTTCTAGACGTAGAGGGCTGTAGCTAATGTTTTATTGAGTTCTTGCAATGTGCCACTACAGGACCAAGGTGGATTCAAATTTTTTGAGTACTAACCCCTCTAATGAAGTTTATGATAAGTTTGGTGTGAAGGAAGTTTTCAAGGGTCAAGAGAGGAGGATGATATATGATCAAGAAGAGTGAAAAGTCTAAGCTTGGGGATGCCCCCGTGGTTCATCCCTGCATATTTCAAGAAGACTCAAGCGTCTAAGCTTGGGGATGCCCAAGGCATCCCCTTCTTCATCAACTTATCAGGTTTCCTCCCCTGAAACTATATTTTTATTCAGTCACATCACATGTGCTTTACTTGGAGCGTCTGTATGTTTTATTTTTGTTTTGTTTGAATAAGATCGGATCCTAGCAATCCTTGATTGGGAGAGATACACGCTCCGCTTTTTCATATGAACACTTGTTCTTCGTTTTACTTTTAATGTTCAATGATAAAAGTTGGAAGCTACAATACTTATCTTTATTTGGTTGGAAGAAGAAAATGCCTCATATGTATTGGATAATTTGACACTTGGCAATTGTTTTGAGCTCTCAAGTAGATCATAAGTTTTTGCATGTAGTTTAAACCTATTAGTGGAGAACTACCGTAAAGCTTGTTAAAATTGGTTTGCATAATTGATCTCTCTTAAGGTCTAGATATTTTCTGGTAAAAGTGTTTGAGCAACAAGGAAGACAGTGTAGAGTATTATAATGCTTGCGATATGTTCTTATGTAAGTTTTGCTGTACCGGTTCATACTTGTGTTTGCTTCAAACAACCTTGCTAGCCTAAGCCTTGTATCGAGAGGGAATACTTCTCATGCATCCAAAATCCTTGAGCCAACCACTATGCCAATTGTGTCCACCATACCTACCTACTATGTGGTATTTCCTGCCATTCCAAAGTAAATTGCTTGAGTGCTACCTTTAAACAATTCAAAATTTATCACCTCTGATTTGTGTCAATGTTTTATAGCTCATGAGGAAGTATGTGGTGTTTAGCTTTCAACCTTGTCATTTACTTTTGACGGACTCTCATATGGACTAGTGGCACATCCGCTTATCCAATAATTTTGCAAAAAGAGCTGGCAATGGGATTCCCAGTCCCAAATTAATTAACCAAAATAGACACTCCTCCATGGTATGTGATTGTTGGACGGCACCCGAAGGATTCGGTTAGCCATGGCTTGTGTAAGCAAAGGATGGGAGGAGTGTCATCATAATAAAACTAAAATAAAAAGGCACTCCTTCATGGTATGAGATTGTTGGCAGGCACCCGAGGATTCGGTTAGCCATGGTTTGTGAAAGAAAGGTTGGAAGGAGTGCCACCCAAAAATAAATATGCAATAATTCATGGGAGCCGCTCTTGAAAGTCCGGTTGGCGAGGTAGTTAGTGTACCCATTACCATTCGTTGACAACAACAAACACCTCTCAAAACTCTACTTTTATGCTCTCTATATGTTTTCAAAACCAAAGCTCTAGCACAAATATAGCAATCGATGCTTTCCTCTCTGAAGGACCATTCTTTTACTTTATGTTGAGTCAGTTTACCCATTTCCTCCCACCTTAGAAGCAAACACTTGTGTTAACTGTGCATTGATTCTTACATACTTGCATATTTGCATTCATCATATTACTTTATGTTGACAATATCCATGAGATATGCATGTTGAAAGTTGAAAGCAACCGCTGAAACTTATATCCTCCTTTGTGTTGCTTCGATGCCTTTACTTTGAATCTATTGCTTTATGAGTTAACTCTTGTGCAATCTTTTGATGCTTGTCTTGAAAGTACTCTCCATGAAAAGTTTTGCTATATGATATCTACTTGTTAGCAACTATAGATCATTGCCTTGAGTCACTTCATTCATTTCATATGCTTTGTAATAGTATGATCAAGGTTATGTAAGTAGCATGTCACTACAGAAATTATTCTTTTTATCGTTTACCTGCTCGGGACGAGCAGGAACTAAGCTTGGGGATGCTGATACGTCCCCGACGTATCCATAATTTCTGTCGTTCCATGCTTGTTTTATGACAATACTTACATGTTTTGGTTGCACTTTATGATGATTTCATGCGTTTTCTGGAACTAACCTATTAACAAGATGCCACAGTGCAGGTTCTGTTTCTGCTGTTTTTGGTTCCAGAAAGGCTGTTCGGGCAATATTCTCGGAATTGGACGAAATCAACGCCAAACCTCCTATTTTTCCCGGAAGGCTCCAGAACACCGAAGAAGAGTCGGAGAGGGGCCAGAGGGCCACCAGACCATAGGGCGGCGCGGCCTGGCCTGGGCCCGCGCCACCCTATGGTGTGGAGCCCCCAGGTGCCCCCCTGCGCCGCCTCTTCGCCTATAAAATCCCTTTCGACCTAAAAACGCAGTACCAATTGACGAAACTCCAGAAAGACTCCAGGGGCGCCGCCGCCATCGCGAAACTCCAATTCGGGGGACAGAACTCTGTTCCGGCACCCTGCCGGAACGGGGAAGTGCCCCCGGAAGCCATCTCCATCAACGCCATCGCCTCCACCATGCTCCGTGAGTAGTTCCCCCATGGACTACGGGTTCTAGCAGTAGCTATGTCGGTATACTCTCCCCCATGTACTTCAATACAATGGTCTCATGAGCTGCCTTACATGATTGAGATTCATTTGATGTAATCGGTTTTGTGTTTGTTGGGATCCGATGGATGATACATTATGATTAGTCTATCTATAAAGTTTGTGAAGTTATTGTTGCTGCAATCTTGTTATGCTTAATGCTTGTCACTAGGGCCCGAGTGGCATGATCTTAGATTTAAGCTCTATACTTATTGCTTAGATTGTATCTACAAGTTGTATGCACATGTCACTGTCCGGAACCAATGGCCCCGAAGTGACAGAAATCGGGACAACCGGAGGGGATGGTAGTGATGTGAGGATCACATGTTTTCACGGTGTGTTAATGCTTTGCTCCGGTACTTTATTAAAAGGAGTACCTTAATATCCAGTAGTTTCCCTTGAGGCCCGGCTGCCACATTTGGTAGGACAAAAGATGTTGTGCAAGTTTCTCATTGCGAGCACGTACGACTATATACGGAAAACATGCCTACATGATTAATAAGCCTGATGTTCTTTCTTAATGCTTTGATTCCTATCAATTGCCCAACTGTAATTTGTTCACCCAACACTTGTCACTTATTGGAGAGTTACCACTAGTGTAGATCGCTGGGAACCCCGGTCCATCTCTCATCATAATATACCTGTTCTACATGTCATTGGAAGTAGTATCAACTATCTTCTCGTGCCATCGCTCTCATATTGCTATTACGTCGCTGCTGTTATTCTTGTTATTACTGCTCTCATATTACTGTTACTTTCACATCACCCCTGTTGCTAGTGCTTTTCCAGGTGCAGCTGAATTGACAACTCAGTTGTTAAGGCTTATAAGTATTCTTTACCTCCCCTTGTGTCGAATCAATAAATTTGGGTTATACTACCCTCGAAGACTATCGCGATCCCCTATACTTGTGGGTCATCAGAGGGCAATCATGAAGACGGCGCCATTGACCTTGACGCTACGCCGACGATGATGGAGATCATGCCCGAAGATGATGGAGATCATGTCCGTGCTTTGGAGATGAAGATCAAAGGCGCAAAGACAAAAGGGCCATATCATATCACATATGAACTGCATGTGATGTTAATCCTTTTTATGCATCTTATTTTGCTTAGATCGCGACGGTAGCATTATAAGATGATCCCTCACTAAAATCTCAAGATAATAAAGTGTTCATCCTTAGTAGCACCGTTGCCAAGACTTGTCGTTTCGAAGCATCTCGTGATGATCGGGTGTGATAGAATCAACAAGTGCATACAACGGGTGCAAGACAGTTTTGCACATGCGGATACTAAGGTGGCCTTGACGAGCCTAGCATGTACAGACATGGTCTCGGAACACGTGATACCGAAAGGTAGAGCATGAATCATATGGTTGATATGATGAACACTTTGAGTGTTCGCCATTGAAGTCACACCTTTTCTCGTGATGATCGGGCTTAGGTGCGGTGGATTTGGTTCGTGTGATCACTAAGACAATGCGAGGGATATTGTTTTGAGTGGGAGTTCACCTAGATTTTTAATTATGTTGAATTAAAATTTGAACTCAATTTGTCATAAACTTAGTCTAAACTATTGCAAATATATGTTGTAGAGATGGCGTCCCCAATCAATTTTAATCAGTTCCTAGAGAAAGAGAAACTTAAGAGCAACGGTAGCAACTTCACCGACTGGTTCCGTCATGTGAGGATTTTCCTCTCTGGCGGAAATCTGCAATTTGTGCTTGATGCACCGCTAGGTGACCCTCCTGCAGAAGATGAAACCAATGAAGTAAAAGCTGTTTACGCGACTCGAAAAACTCGGTACTCTCAAGTTCAGTGTGCCATCCTGTGCAGTCTGGAATCCGATCTTCAAAAACGTTTTGAGCACCATGATCCTCATGAGTTGATGAATGAGCTGAAAGCTATATTCGAGACTCATGCGGCCGTGGAATGCTATGAAGCATCAAAACATTTCTTCAGCTGTATGATGGAAGAAGGCAGCTCCGTTAGTGAGCACATGCTCGCCATGACCGGGCATGCGAAGAAACTCAGTGACTTGGGAATAGTGATTCCTAATAGATCGGGATTAATCGTGTCCTTCAATCACTGCCACCAAGTTACAAGAACTTTGTGATGAACTACAATATGCAGAACATGAACAAGGAGTTACCTGAACTCTTTGGCATGCTAAAAGCTGCTGAGATTGAGATCAAGAAAGAGCACCAAGTGTTGATGGTCAACAAGACCACCAGTTTCAAGAAACAGGGCAAGTCTAAGGGAAAATTCAAGAAGGGTGGCAAGAAAGCTGCCACGCCTCCTATGAAACCTAAGAACGGCCCTAAGCCTGATGCTGAGTGCTATTACTGCAAGGAGAAGGGACACTGGAAGCGTAATTGCTCCAAGTATCTGGCTGATCTGAAGAGCGGCCTTGTCAAGAAGAAGAAAGAAGGTATATCTGATATACATGTTATAGATGTTTATCTCACTGGTTCTCGTACTAGTACTGGGTATTTGATCTTGGTTCGGTTGCTCATATCGTAACTCGAAACAGGAACTAAAGAATAAACGAAGACTACTGAAAGATGAAGTGACGATGCGCGTTGGAAATGGATCCAAAGTCGATGTGATCATTGTCACACTTCCTCTACATCTACCTTCGGGATTAGTTTTAAGCCTAAATAATTGTTATTTTGTACCCGCGTTGAGCATGAACATTATATCTGGATCTTGTTTAATGCAAGACGGTTATTCATTCAAGTCTGAGAATAATGGTTGTTCTATTTTTATGAATAATATCTTTTATGGTCGAGCACCACAAAAGAATGGCTTATTTCTCGTTAGATCTCGATAGTAGTGATACGCATATACATAACATTGATGCTAAGCGAATTAAATTAAATGATAATTCTACTTATATGTGGCACTTTGTCGTCTTGGTCATATTGGAGTGAAACGCATGAAGAAACTCCAGCCTGCTGGATTACTTGAATCACTTGACTTTGAGTCACTTGATAGATGCGAAGCATGTCTAATGGGAAAAATGACAAAGACTCCATTTTCTGGTATGATGGAGCGAGCTACTGACTTATTGGAAATCATATATACCGATGTATGTGGACCAATGAGCGTAGCATCGCGCGGTGGTTATCGTTATGTTCTAACCTTCACAGATGATCTGAGTAGATATGGGTATATCTATTTCATGAAACATAAATCCGAAACTTTCGAGAAGTTTAAGGAATTTCAAAGTGAAGTAGAAAATCAACGTAACAAGAAGATCAAATTTCTACGATCTGATCGTGGAGGTGAGTATCTGAGTTATGAGTTTGGCATGCATTTAAAGAAATGCGGAATACTTTCACAATTGACACCGCCAGGAACACCTCAACGAAACGGTGTGTCCGAACGTCGTAATCGAACTCTCTTAGATATGGTTCGTAGTATGATGTCTCTTACTGATTTGCCGTTATCATTTTGGAGTTATGCATTAGAGACAGCCGCATTCA
Organism: Lolium perenne; assembly: GCF_019359855.2. NCBI lineage: Eukaryota > Viridiplantae > Streptophyta > Magnoliopsida > Poales > Poaceae > Lolium > Lolium perenne. The sequence continues at coordinate 24,706,440 of NC_067247.2, read as the reverse complement.
CTTTAAATAGAGCACCATCAAAATCCGTAGAAACGACACCGTATGAATTATGGTTTAACAAGAAACCTAAGCTGTCGTTCCTGAAAGTTTGGGGTTGCGAAGCCTATGTAAAGAAGTTACAACTGGACAAGCTAGAACCCAAATCGGAGAAATGCGTCTTCATAGGTTACCCTAAGGAAACTATAGGGTACACTTTCTATCACAGATCCGAAGGCAAAATCTTTGTTGCTAAGAACGGAACCTTTCTTGAGAAAGAATTTCTCACTAAAGAAGTGACTGGAAGAAAAGTAGAACTCGATGAGATTGATGAATCTATACTCGTTGATCGAGTAGCGCAAGATCGGGAAGTTGTACTGTACCACCTACACCGGCAACAGAGGAAGCTAATGATAATGATCATGAAACTTCGAACGAGGAAACTATCGAACCTCGCAGATCGACAAGGGAACGTGCCACTCTGATTGGTATGATCCTTGTCTAAATGTCATGATTGTGGATAACAATGATGAGGACCCTGCGACGTATGAAGAAGCGATGATGAGCCCAGATTCCAACAAATGGCAAGAAGCCATGAAATCCGAAATGGGATCCATGTATGATAACAAAGTATGGACTTTGGTAGACTTACCTGATAGCCGAAAGGCTGTCGAGAATAAATGGATCTTCAAGAGAAAAACAGATGCGATGGTAATATTATCGTCTATAAAGCTCGACTTGTCGCAAAGGGTTTCCGACAAATTCAAGGAGTTGACTACGATGAGACTTTCTCACTGTAGCGAAGCTAAAATCTGTGAGGATTTTGTTAGCAATAGCTGCATTTTTCGATTATGAGATTTGGCGATGGATGTCAAAACGGCGTTCCTTAATGGAGACATTGAGGAAGAGTTGTATATGGTACAACCCAAAGGTTTTGTCGATCCTAAAAATGTTGACAAAGTATGCAAACTTCAGCGTTCAATCTATGGACTGAAGCAAGCATCAAGAAGTTGGAACCGACGCTTTGATAAGGTGATCAAAGACTTCGGGTTTATACAGTGTCATGGAGAGGCCTGTATTTACAAGAAAGTGAGTGGGAGCTCTGTAGCATTCCTGATATTATATGTAGATGACATATTATTGATCGGGAATGATATAGAACTATTAAGCAGTGTTAAAGGTTATTTGAATAATAGTTTTTCAATGAAAGACCTTGGTGAAGCATCGTATATATTAGGCATCAAGATTTATAGAGATAGATCAAGACGCCTAATTGGGCTATCACAGAGTACATATCTGGACAAGATTCTAAAGAAGTTTAGAATGGACGAAAGTAAGAAAGGGTTCTTACCTATGTTACCAGGCAAGGTATTGAGTAAGACTCAAGGACCGGCTACGGCAGAAGAAAGAGAAAGGATGAGTAATATCCCCTATGCCTCGGCAGTAGGATCTATCATGTATGCCATGCTATGTACTAGACCGGATATAGCACATGTTGTTAGTTTGACTAGCAGATATCAAAGTGATCCAGGAATGGAACACTGGACAGCGGTCAAGAATATCATGAAGTACTTGAAAAGAACTAAGGATATGTTTCTTTGTTATGGAGGTGACCAAGAGCTCGTTGTAAACGGTTACACCGATGCAAGTTGGAACACTGATCCTGATGACTCTAAGTCACAATCTGGGTACGTGTTTATATTGAATGGTGCTGCAGTAAGCTGGGCAAGCTCGAAGCAGTGCACGGTGGCAAAGTCTTCAACAGAATCAGAGTACATAGCGGCTTCAGAGGCTTCATCAGAAGCGGTATGGATGAAGAGGTTCATTGTAGAGCTCGGTGTGGTTCCTAGTGCATAGGACCCATTAATCATTTACTGTGATAACATGGGTGCCATCGCCAATGCACAAGAGCCAAGGTCACACAAGAGGCTGAAGCATATCAAGCTGCGTTACCACTCGATTCGCGAGTACATCGAAGATGGAGAAGTAAAGATTTGCAAAGTACACACTGATCTGAATGTAGCAGATCCGTTGACTAAAGCTCTCCCTAGGGCAAAGCATGACCAACACCAGAATGCCATGGGTGTTAGGTATATTACAATGTAATCTAGATTATTGACTCTAGTGCAAGTGGGAGACTGAAGGAGATATGCCCTAGAGGCAATAATAAAGTGGTTATTATTTATATCTTTATGTTTATGATAAATGTTTATATATCATGCTAGAATTGTATTAACCGAAACATTAGTACATGTGTGATATGTAGACAAACAAGAAGTCCCTAGTATGCCTCTTAAACTAGCTTGTTGATTAATGGATGATTAGTTTCATAATCATGAACATTGGATGTTATTAATAACAAGGTTATGTCATTGTGTGAATGATGTAATGGACACACCCAATTAAGCGTAGCATAAGATCTCGTCATTAAGTTATTTGCTATAAGCTTTCGATACATAGTTACCTAGTCCTTATGACCATGAGATCATGTAAATCACTTATACCGGAAAGGTACTTTGATTACACCAAACACCACTGCGTAAATGGGTGGCTATAAAGGTGGGATTAAGTATCCGGAAAGTATGAGTTGAGGCATATGGATCAACAGTGGGATTTGTCCATCCCGATGACGGATAGATATACTCTGGGCCCTTGATACGTCCAAAACGTATCTACTTTCCCGAACACTTTTGCTATTGTTTTGCCTCTAATTTGTGTGTTTTGGATGCAACTAACACGGACTAACGCTGTTTTCAGCAGAACTGCTCTGGTGTCTCGTTTTTGTGCAGAAATCCAACTTTCGGGAAAAACCTCGGAATTTATGCAGAAGGCCCTATTTTCCCAGGAAACTAACAGAGCCAGAAGGGCAATTGAAGTGGAGGCCCGAGGGCCCCACACCATAGGGCGGCGCGACCCAGGGGGGGCCCGCGCGGCCCTGTGGTGTGGCCCCCTCGGCCGGCCTCCGACGCCCTCCTTCGGACTATTTATCGGCCTCGACCTAAAAACGCACGGGAAGAAGTCGAAGTCGCCAGAAACCCTCCAGAACGCCGCCACATCGCGAAACTCCGTCGCGGGAGCCAGAAGTCTCCGTTCTGGCACTCCGCCGGGACGGGGAATTGGAGGAGATCATCGCCGCCATCACCACCAACGCCTCTACATCAACCAGCCATGTTTCCCCCATCCATGTGTGAGTAATTCCCCCGCTGTAGGCCGAAGGGGATGGTAGGGATTGGATGAGATTGGTCATGTAATAGCATAAGATTGTTAGGGCATAGTGCCTAGTGTCCGTAATTGGTACTTTGATGATATTGTTGCAACTTGTTATGCTTAATGCTTGTCACTAGGGCCCGAGTGCCATGATCTCAGATCTGAACATGTTATTGTTTCATCAAGATAATCATTTTTTTGAAACTTTCATCAAGATAATCATTGTTTATGGTCTTACCTATAAGTTGTATACACATGTCGCTGTCCGGAACCAATGGCCCCGAAGTGACAAGAATTGGGACAACCGGAGGGGATGGTAGCGATGTGAGGATCACATGTGTTCACGGAGTGTTAATGCTTTGCTCCGGTACTCTATTAAAAGGAGTACCTTAATATCCAGTAGTTTCCCTTGAGGCCCGGCTGCCACCGGCTGGTAGGACAAAAGATGTTGTGCAAGTTTCTCATTGCGAGCACGCACGACTATATATGGAACACATGCCTATTGATTGCTTTGTACTTGGACACCGTTTTATTATTATCTGCAAATGCCCTGCTATGATTGTTACATGAGTTTCTCTCATCCATGCAACGCCCGTCATCCGTCCCCGTGCCTACAGTATTTTAATCCTGCCGTTTACTAAAATCACTACTGCTGTCTCTGTTACTCTGCTGCTGTTATTTCACTACTGCTACTGCTATAAACTCGTTACTATCGATAAACCCTTGCGAGCAAGTCTGTTTCCAGGTGCAACTGAATTGACAACTCCGTTGTTAAGGCTTCCAAGTGTTCTTTGTCTCCCCTTGTGTCGAATCAATAAATTGGGTTTTACTTCCCTCGAAGACTGTTGCGATCCCCTATACTTGTGGGTCATCAAGACTATTTTCTGGCGCCGTTGCCGGGGAGCATAGCTTTATTTGGAAGTTCACTTGGATTAATATTGTTCGCTGCAAATTCTCCATCATGGGTAAACCTCGCGATACTAAGATCGCCATATTACCATCCACTACAAGAAAAGGTACAATTCTGAATACCTCTGCTGCTCTTGATTCACCATCTGTGATTGATAAACTTGTTTCACCGCCACATGCTTCGCATGCGGGTACATCTGCTGAATCTGAACACTCTCATAATATTGATAATGTTTCTGCTGTGCTTGATGATAGTGGTTCATTGGGATCTTTTCTAGATGCTACAATTGCTAGGTCTAGACAAATTGAAAATACTGAAACTCCTAATGCTACTACACCTGTTAGTTCACCTGAACTTGGTTATTTTAGTGATGATCCCGAGGAAGATTATGTGGAGCTTAATGATGATTTTATTGAAAAATGCAATGCTACTACTGATGCAAGAAAAATTAAAAAGTTGCTTGCAGAACATGCTGTTAGATATAAACTGTCTCCCGATCCTAAGTTTGCCACATCTCCTATAAACATTAGGGATAAAGATTATGATTTTTCTCTTGATCTATCTCATATAGCTATTGTTGAGAAAACACCCTTTTGTGGTACTGAAAAAGAAAGTGCTGTTGAACACATGACTGAGCTATCTACTCTTAGTAGCTTGTTTTCTCGATGATGTTAAGATGCGTACTTACTTTGTTGCTAAAATATTTCCATTCTCATTAAAGGATGACGCTAAAACTTGGTATAATAATTTGCCACCTAATTCTATTAAAAGTCCGAAAGAATTGCTTGATGTTTTCTTCCGCAAATACTTTCCTGCTAGTGCTCAACATATTGCTTTGCAGAGAATTTATAATTTTAATCGGGAGATGAAGAGAAATTGCCCGAGGCTTGGTCGAGATTCTGCTCTCTTATTAGAGCTCGACCTGAGCATGATTTGGAAAAGCATGATTTACTTGATATATTTTATAGTGGACTAACCATTGAGTCTAGGGCATACACGGATAGTTGTGCTGGTTGTGTTTTCAGAAAAGAACTCCAGGGCAATATTTGAAGAATTATTGGCTAAAATAAGCCGGAATCATGATGATTGGACTACGCTGAACCGACTCCAACTCCAATATTGAAGAAGCGGGGTTTAATTAAATTGAATGATGAAGATATGAGGGAAGCCAAGAAGTCTCTCAAGGAGAAAGGTATTAAATCTGAAGATGTGAAGAATCTACCTCCTATTGAAGATATATGTGAGATAATTCCCCCTTCATCCATGATTGAGGTAAACTCCCTTCAACGCTTTACTAGGGAAGATATTCCGTATTCGAAACCTCCTGCACAATGCTTAGATGAGTTTGATAATTATATTGTTAAGCAAGAAAATTTTAATATGAGAGTAGAGAATCATTTAATGGAAAATTCTCAAGCTATTAGTGAATTGCATGATATTGTGGAGAGAACCTCCAATGATGTTAAGATGCTTGTTAAACATTTTCAAATGATTCAAACTCAAATTGATCAACTCACTAAAGTGCAAAATGACTTGTTAGGGAATAATTCTAAAGAGAAACATGCTTATGAAGTAACAACTAGAGGTGGTGTCTCTACCAGGATCCTCTATATCCCGAAGGGCATCCCAAAAGAGTTGAACAAGATTCTCAACGCATTGAACCTAGTGCTCATTCTAGGAAGAAAAAGAAGAAGAAACATAAAAATGTTGTAGAATCCTCTGAACCTGTTAATGATCCTAATAGTATTTCTATTTCTGATGCTGAAACTGAAAGTGGTAATGAACATGATAATGATAATGATAATGATAAGAATGATACTCACGATAAAGAAGAGGTTGAAGAAGAACCTGAAAAGCATGCTAAAAATAAAAAGTACACTAAAGAAGATTTTATTGCTGAGAAACATGGTAATGAAAGAGAACCTTGGGTGCAAAAGCAAATGCCTTTTCCTGCTAAGAAATTAAAATCAAAGGAAGAAGAACACTATAATAAATTTTGCGATTGGATGAAACCTTTATTCTTGCAAATCCCTTTGACTGATGCTATTAAATTGCCTCCTTATTCAAAGTATATGAAAGATATTGTTACTAACAAAAGGAAAATCCCCAATGAGGAAATTTCCACTATGCTTGCTAATTACTCTTTCAATGGCAAAGTTCCGAAAAAGTTGGGCGACCCAGGTATACCTACTATTCCTTGTTCTATCAAGAATAATTATGTTAAAACTGCTCTATGTGACTTGGGAGCCGGTGTTAGTGTTATGCCTTTTTCTCTTTATAAGAGACTTTACTTAGATAAGTTGATACCTACTGATATATCTTTGCAAATGGCTGATAAATCTACTGCTATTCCTGTTGGTATATGTGAGAATGTTCCTGTTCAAGTTACTACTAACTGCTTAATATTAACTGATTTTGTTGTGTTGGAAATGCCTGAAGATGATAATATGTCTATTATTCTTGGGAGACCTTTTCTTAACACCGCAGGGGCTGTTATTGATTGTAATAAAGGAAAGGTTACTTTCAATGTTGATGATAGGGAGCATACCGTTTATTTCCCCAAGAAGATTGATAAAGTATGTGGAGTCAATACTATTTCTAATGTGAGAACTATCAAAGTGGGAACTATTGATTGTCCTATATATGAGCCTAAGGAAGAATATCAAACTCTCGTGATTGGATCCATATCAATACAATTCAAGGTAACATGATTGATTTGAGGTTTATTTCTTCTTATGCTATGTAAAATTTATTTGGTGGCAAGACTTGATCAACCTTGTTAACGAATACTTTTTATATGCATAGAGGAGGTAAACAACATATCTTTCTTCCTCCACTTGCTCTAGTTGCTGTAGCACTTTTAATTTGCAAAGTTCTTTAGTTATTTGAAGATTTCGAAATTTTTCCTGGCCAGTAATAATAAACTAAATACCCAGAAATGTGCGTTTTTTTAAAGTTTTCAAAAATTCACAAAAATTATACCGTTGGTCCTATTTTTCGACGAGGCACCTGGGAACACCAGAGGATGACCTGTGGGGCACCAGAGGGCGCTGACCACGAGCCGGCGCGGCCAAGGAGGTGGCCGCGCCACCATGTGGTGTGGGTCCCCCTCTGCCCCACTTTGTCATCTCTTTCGCCCAGAACAGTCTCTCTCCCGAAAAAACTCGTACCAAGTTCCTCTCACTCGCGTTTTTGCTCCAGAGCTTCGGATTTTTCGATCTCTTTGCTCAGCCCAGATTTCTGTCTGAAATTTGGCACATTTGCTCTTCGGTATGTGACTCCTCCACCCATCCAAGTAGAATTTCGTTTGGTTGAGTATATCTTGAATATTTTGCTGCTGTAGGTAACATGTTTAGTGAGCTTGCATGCTTGTTCTAAGTGGTAGAAACTAGTTTTGATGCATGATTAGTACTCTAGCAAGTTCCTATGGTAGTTTCCCTCAATTATATGTCACCAAATCAAAATTCTTATGTCATTTGTTGAAAATTTCAGAGAAGCTATGAAGAAGTTTAGCTTTGGAGAGTTGTTCAAGAAGGGGACAACCAGCACCGGGAGGCCTTCTAGGGCCGCCACCCGGATTAGGCAATCATATAATGAAGACATCCTCGCGCCTAGCTTCGCGCCTGAAGAGGACAACGGTCCTCCTAATGCTTCTACTTTTCCATGTTATGATTTTCTAAGGAATGCAGGGATACTGGAGGATTTCTTAACCCTTGTCAACAGGGCAGGGTTAACCACTTATATGGGCGATGAAAGGGAGCAATACTACTTGCTCACCAAAATCTTCGTCGAGAGTTTCCAGTTCAACAACAAACACTATGAGCCAACAGTTGCGTTCAGGGATTTATGGTAATACCGTGACTATGCCATTGAAGGATTTTTGTTGTGCCTTGGATATTGCCCCTGTAGGTACAGCAAGTAGGATTGATGACAACCCCGGGACTTGCTGGAGCTCTACCGTGGGATCACCGACGATGATTGTCGCACCCTTGACGGGGCAAGATAAGGAACATTCAACTCCCCGCCATTAAATATTTTGCATACTACATTGCTACTAGCATTCTTGGTAGGGAGAACACTAGTAATATCTCTAGCTACCATCTTGCTTTCCTGAATATTGCACTTACTGGTCAAACCTCCTATCACCTTGGTGCTCTTATTGCTCGCCGCCTGACTACCAGGGGGCCTATTTTTGGAGGAACCATTGCCTAGCAGCGTTTTAACATATCTTAATCTTCCTATTGATCCTAATGATGTGCCATTGGCCCCTAGGAGACTTGATATTACTGCTATGAAGAGTCATCATTTTGTTACTACTGACTCTACTTTAGATAGTATGGTGTATAGAATGTTGTTTTCTGACGGGGAGGAGAAGGAAATCCCTCTTCCCCAACCTAGTTTGTTGAGTATTGACAGGCAGTCATGGTCGTGCACTAAGGAGGAGGTGGATGAACATTTGAAGATAAGAGACTTCCACTAGCAACATGACTCCGAGGACGTCGGGACCTCCTACGACCACACCGTCACATATCCGGGTGCTTCTTCTAGCACATACCCGGAATACGACCCATCTTCATATTACGGAGACACTACTTCATGGGATCGATGGGATTGAACTCCACTTAGGCCAAAAGCCTAAGCTTGGGGGGAGGTATACCGGCATCACTCATTCTTTGCATATTATGGTTGCTGGATACTTGTACATACTTGTTTTGTTCGATTGAGTGGTTTTCTAATGAGAGAAAGATAATATTTGGGGAAGTGCTGCCTGAAAACAGATTCTGGAACGTTACCGTAAAAATTCTCAAAAATATCCAGGGCGTCATTTTGAGCTGCCAATTTTTGTGCAGGTTCCCCAGGTTGTTATCTAACTTTCATTAGTTGAACACTTTTCGATCTGAGCAACGTAAGATTTTTGTTAAAATCGATTTCTGTACTGCTGTCAGGTTTTGGCAGATTTCTGCCATCTCGCTTTTCTGTGTTTCTTTCAGTTTGCTATTTCTTGATTTCGCTTTGTTTCCTTCCCAAAACACAAAAAGACCAAAAATATTTCTGTTATTTCTCTTCACCATTTGTTTGCTTTAGTTTCTTGCATTTGTTTCACTTTATTTGCTATTGCTAGTTTGCTATAAGAAAACCCAAAAAGATTTTGCTTTGTTTGTTTGTTTCCTCTTGTTCTTGTTTCTAAATTCGAAAACACCAAAAATATTTGCTGTTCTTCTCTGGTTTGTAAAGTTCTTTATGAGTTCAATGGTCTTCGGTGGCTGGAGCGTGGTTTTCATTTCATATTATCCAAGCTGCACAAGTGAAAAGGCAATAATGACGATCTACGACAATCTGATTGTGGTGAGAGGCTGGTATGAACTCTATTTGCTTTCATTTTTGCACATATACTCATCCATGTGAGCATGCTTAGTTGGTTCGTGTGAGGTATATGTTATTTGAGAAAGTCTAGTAGTTTATGATCTCTCATGATTAGCTCCAATCTATTAATATGAGTAGCATGTCATGGATGTTTGCTTGCATTGTTTTATTCATAAGTAAGTATGGCATTGTGGTATCCTCCTCTGAATAATTCATTTATATCGACTTGGCACATGCTCACGCATGCATATGACTGAACAAAAAAGTCAATTAAGCCTCGATGATTTATATTGTTTCAGAGTTCTTGTATCACTTTTATGCCTCCGTTAATTTATTTTGCCGCAAGCATGATTATGACAGTTACTGCTCTCTTGATTTGTCGCTCCCTAGTCTATTGCTAGCCTTCACTTGTACTGAGCGGGAACGCTGCTCGTACTTCCAAACACATGAAAACCAAGTTATTCCAGAGTGTCCACCATAAATACCTATGCATGGCATTTCAAACCATTCCAAGTAAATTCTCATGCGCTACCTTTAAAACCTTCAAAATGCTTCTCAATTTGTGTTTATGTTTCATAGCTCATGAGGAAGTATGTGGTGTTTAGCTTTCAACCTTGTCATTTACTTTTGACGGACTCTCATATGGACTAGTGGCACATCCGCTTATCCAATAATTTTGCAAAAAGAGCTGGCAATGGGATTCCCAGTCCCGAATTAATTAACTTAAATAGACACTCCTCCATGGTTTGTGATTGTTGGACGGCACCCGAAGGATTTGGTTAGCCATGGCTTGTGTAAGCAAAGGTTGGGGGGGAGTGTCATCATCATAATAAAACCAAAATAAAAAAGGCACTCCTTCATGGTATGAGATTGTTGGCAGGCACCCGAGGATTCGGTTAGCCATGGTTTGTGAAAGAAAGGTTGGAAGGAGTGCCAAATAAATATGCAATAATTCATGGGAGCCGCTCTTGAAAGTCCGGTTGGCGAGGTAGTTAGTGTACCCATTACCATTCGTTGACAACAACAAACACCTCTCAAAATAATTTTACTCCTGTCTTTATAAAAATGAAAAGCTCTAGCGCATGTTAATCCCTGCTTCCCTCTGCGAAGGGTCAATCTTTTACTTTTATGTTGTGTCTCCATTATTTCTTTGAGCACTATCTTGAGAGCACAACTGTCATTCTTAGTATAATATGCTTGTCTCAAAATATGATTGATTGTGGTATAACTTTGATGCATTTATCTTTTGACAATCACTACTTCTAGACTTTCTATGAACTCCAGAGGTGCCCGGGCATTTATGTTTTGCCAACCAAATACAGGCAAGCGAGATACCACTTTATCATACTCTCTTATGAACATTGCAATCCTGCTTATATACATGATTCATGATGCTTATTATTAATTGTTGGTACCTCTCCATGATTGACATAGCTGTTAGATGATCTTATTTACATGTATCTCATTATGAATTGCTTAAGTATTAGCCATATCATGAGAATATATACATCATATGAGCAAATGTGTTCGTGAAAGTTCTTTTATCGCTCAGTTGTTAACTGAGTTGATACGTCCAAAACGTATCTACTTTCCCGAACACTTTTGCTATTGTTTTGCCTCTAATTTGTGTGTTTTGGATGCAACTAACACGGACTAACGCTGTTTTCAGCAGAACTGCTCTGGTGTCTCGTTTTTGTGCAGAAATCCAACTTTCGGGAAAAACCTCGGAATTTATGCAGAAGGCCCTATTTTCCCAGGAAACTAACGGAGCCAGAAGGGCAATTGAAGTGGAGGCCCGAGGGCCCCACACCATAGGGCGGCGCGGCCCAGGGGGGGCCCGCGCGGCCCTGTGGTGTGGCCCCCTCGGCCGGCCTCCGACGCCCTCCTTCGGACTATTTATCGGCCTCGACCTAAAAACGCACGGGAAGAAGTCGAAGTCGCCAGAAACCCTCCAGAACGCCGCCACATCGCGAAACTCCGTCGCGGGAGCCAGAAGTCTCCGTTACGGCACTCCGCCGGACGGGGAATTGGAGGAGATCATCGCCGCCATCACCGCCAACGCCTCTACATCAACCAGCCATGTTTCCCCCATCCATGTGTGAGTAATTCCCCCGCTGTAGGCCGAAGGGGATGGTAGGGATTGGATGAGATTGGTCATGTAATAGCATAAGATTGTTAGGGCATAGTGCCTAGTGTCCGTAATTGGTACTTTGATGATATTGTTGCAACTTGTTATGCTTAATGCTTGTCACTAGGGCCCGAGTGCCATGATCTCAGATCTGAACATGTTATTGTTTCATCAAGATAATCATTGTTTATGGTCTTACCTATAAGTTGTATACACATGTCGCTGTCCGGAACCAATGGCCCCGAAGTGACAAGAATTGGGACAACCGGAGGGGATGGTAGCGATGTGAGGATCACATGTGTTCACGGAGTGTTAATGCTTTGCTCCGGTACTCTATTAAAAGGAGTACCTTAATATCCAGTAGTTTCCCTTGAGGCCCGGCTGCCACCGGCTGGTAGGACAAAAGATGTTGTGCAAGTTTCTCATTGCGAGCACGCACGACTATATATGGAACACATGCCTATTGATTGCTTTGTACTTGGACACCGTTTTATTATTATCTGCAAATGCCCTGCTATGATTGTTACATGAGTTTCTCTCATCCATGCAACGCCCGTCATCCGTCCCCGTGCCTACAGTATTTTAATCCTGTTGTTTACTAAAATCACTACGTCTCGTTACTTTCTGCTCTTGTTATTTCACTACATCGTTTATAAACCTGTTACTACTGATAAACCCTTGCGAGCAAGTCTGTTTCCAGGTGCAACTGAATTGACAACTCCGTTGTTAAGGCTTCCAAGTGTTCTTTGTCTCCCCTTGTGTCGAATCAATAAATTGGGTTTTACTTCCCTCGAAGACTGTTGCGATCCCCTATACTTGTGGGTCATCAGCCCTCTCGGTGGAATGTCGTCTGATGTCTTGCAAGCATATGAATGAGTTCATAAGAGACCACATACCACGGTACGAGTAAAGAGTACTTGTCAGGAGACGAGGTTGAACAAGGTATAGAGTGATACCGAAGATCAAACCTCGGACAAGTAAAATATCGCGAGACAAAGGGAATTGGTAATGTATGTGAATGGTTCATTCGATCACTAAAGTCATCGTTGAATATGTGGGAGCCATTATGGATCTCCAGATCCCGCTATTGGTTATTGGTCGGAGTGAGTACTCAACCATGTCCGCATAGTTCTCGAACCGTAGGGTGACACACTTAAAGTTGGATGTTGAAATGGTAGTACTTGAATATGGAATGGAGTTCGAATATTTGTTCGGAGTCCCGGATGAGATCCCGGACACCACGAGGAGTTCCGGAATGGTCCGGAGAATAAGATTCATATATAGGATGTCATTTTATGTGAAATAAAATGTCACGGAAGGTTCTATGGAAGGTTCTAGAAGGTTCTAGAAAAGTTCGGAAGAAACCACCAAGGAAGGTGGAGTCCACTTGGGACTCCACCTCCATGGCCGGCCAGCCCTAGGTGGGGAGGAGTCCCAAGTGGACTCCCCCATAGGGGGCCGGCCACCCCCCACATGGGAGGTGGAAATCCCACCTTTGGGTGGGAGTCCTAGTTGGGCTAGGTTTCCCCCTCTTATGGAAGGTTTTTTGTTCGGGTCTTATTCGAAGACTTGGACACCAACACTTGGGGATCCACCTATATAATGAGGGGCCAAGGGAGGGGGCCGGCCACCCCAAGACCACAAGCTGGCCGCCCCCCTTGAGTGGCCGGCCACCCCCTCCCAAACCCTAGCCGCCCCCCTCTCCTCCATATAGCCCGCGTAGCTTAGCGAAGCTCCGCCGGACTTCTTCACCACCACCGACACCACGCCGTCGTGCTGTCGGATTCAAGAGGAGCTACTACTTCCGCTGCCCGCTGGAACGGGGAGGTGGACGTCGTCTTCATCAACAACCGAACGTGTGACCGAGTACGGAGGTGCTGCCCGTTCGTGGCGCCGGAACCGATCGTGATCAAGATCTTCTATGCGCTTTTGCAAGCGGCAAGTGATCGTCTACCGCAGCAACAAGAGCCTCATCTTGTAGGCTTTGGAATCTCTTCAAGGGTGAGACTCGATACCCCCTCGTTGCTACCATCTTCTAGATTGCATCTTGGCTTGGATTGCGTGTTCGCCGTAGGAAATTTTTTGTTTTCTATGCAACGTTATCTTACAGGAACCCCATGTCCGAGAAGCCGGGCACACCCGGAGGGGGTAGCATTGGATATAGAACCATCTCAAATCACTTTTGTGCATGCCATGTGGACACACACAACTTTTGGGGCCATTCCCTAGGTCCGATGCTCGATTTCTGACGAAACCCTAGTTCTGTTGACCGCGCCATCTACCCCTTTGACTGCATCCCATCGGGGGTCCCCCGGTGGGCGTATGCCTACGTTTGAGCTTGGTTAGGTCATAGGTACATGTGGAAACAAGGATCATACCCTATGATCCCAAGGTTCTCTTCGGTTCACCTCCGAGGGAGTTCCCCCCTATACATGCAGAATCTGCCTAAGTGTAGGAACCCCATGTCCGAGAAGCCGGGCACACCCGGAGGGGGTAGCATTGGATATAGAACCATCTCAAATCACTTTTGTGCATTCCATGTGGACACACACAACTTTTGGGGCCATTCCCTAGGTCCGATGCTCGATTTCCGACGAAACCCTAGTTACGTTGGACCGTGCCGTCTACCCTTTGATCGCATCCCATCGGGGTCCCCGGTGGGCGTATGCCTACGTTTGAGCTTGGTTAGGTCATAGGTACATGTGGAAACAAGGATCATACCCTATGATCCCAAGGTTCTCTACGGTTCACCTCCGAGGGAGTTCCCCCTATACATGCAGAATCTGCCTAAGTGTAAGAACCCCATGTCCGAGAAGCCGGGCACACCCGGAGGGGGTAGCATTGGATATAGAACCATCTCAAATCACTTTTGTGCATGCCATGTGGACACACACAACTTTTGGGGCCATTCCCTAGGTCCGATGCTCGATTTCTGACGAAACCCTAGTTCTGTTGACCGCGCCATCTACCCCTTTGACTGCATCCCATCGGGGGTCCCCCGGTGGGCGTATGCCTATGTTTGAGCTTGGTTAGGTCATAGGTACATGTGGAAACAAGGATCATACCCTATGATCCCAAGGTTCTCTCCGGTTCACCTCCGAGGGAGTTCCCCCCTATACATGCAGAATCTGCCTAAGTGTAGGAACCCCATGTCCGAGAAGCCGGGCACACCCGGACGGGGTAGCATTGGATACAGAACCATCTCAAATCACTTTTGTGCATGCCATGTGTACACACACAAGTTTTGGGGCCATTCACCCCCTTCGAGGTTCGATTTCTGGCGAAACCCTAGTTCTGTTGACCGCGCGGTCTACCCCTTTGACTGCATCCCATCGGGGGTCTCCCGGTGGGCATATGCCTCCATTTGAGTTTGGTTAGGTCATAGGTACATGTGGTAACAAGGATTGTCCCATGTGATCTCAAGGTTCTCTCCGGTTCACCTCCGAGCGAGTTCCCCCAATACATCCAGAATCTGCCTAAGGGTAGAACCCCATCTCCGAGAAGCCGGACACACCTGGCGGGTAGCATTGGATATAAAACCATCTCAAATCACTCTCTGATCCTCGATTTCTGAGAAAACCCTAGATCGGGGTCCCGGCGGGGGATCTATACCGCCCTTATACACATATATAGGTTTCCCGCAAAGGGGTTCGCCAAAATAGCAGTGAGAAATAAATAAACAAAAAAAATGATTGGGATTAATAATTATATGGGTAATAATTATCTCTTTGATGCAAAAAAATGGAAAAACAAAATGTGCATATCAGTCTATGTGCCGACGGCCACCGTTGCGCCGAGGGTCACCGTCGGCACAACATTAGGAAGACCCACCTGTCAGTCTATGTGCCGACGGCCACCGTTGCGCCGAGGGCTACCGTCGGCACAGTGCAGACGGCTCCGTGACAGTTAACGGCTGAGCCCACCGTGTCAGTGCATGACCTTCGGGCACCAGCTTCGTGTGCCGACGGTCCATTTGGCGCCGACGGTGACCGTCGGTGTCGCGCGCGGTGTGCCGACGGTGACTGTGCGCCGACGGTCAGCTCCGTCGCCGGTCGACGAGCGCTTCTGTGCCGACGGCCCCGACATTTGGCCGTCGGCACATGGCCTGGCCGTCGGCACACGGCGGCTCTCCCGTAGTGTATATAAATGATTGATAGCCACATAGTATTGTAGAAACATTGAGATTCAACTGTCCAACAAGTGTACTTTGATAAATGATATAAGTGGACGCCATAGGCAAAAGTATTGATCTCTTATTAACTAAGATCTACTCGCTGCATGCGCGCATTTGATATTTTAATAATATTAGTTGAATGCTCGCGCATTGCTATAAAGAAAATAGATCCCTTCATCCAGGCTCACGGCTGCATAAAAACCATCTAAACTTGAGTAGATAATATATATGTCAATTAATTGACACAAAGTACTACAGAAATTGGAATACTGCCAAAATATATTCAGGTACAGTGAACTTGACAATATCATTTAATGGACCCGATATATAGGTGGACTTGAACTGATCACATGATACCCAATTTACATCGCTTCAGTGTAGTTAAACTATGAAAACTCGGGTAGTGAGATTTAACACATTTAACTGATATACAATGAACTACAAATTCTAACAACCCATCTGGTTTGAGAATAGATTTAAACCTACGTGAAGGCCTGTACCATTCATTTAAAACCAACTTAAAACTGAAACACTGAGTAGTTGCTCATACACTAAGATTTGATAAACTACAACATATGATGAAATAATACATCTTTGTGAACATGTCCAAGAAGAGAAATTTTATGTCACTTCAGAGCCATCCCTTAATCAAAAAATCGAACAAAAAGGGTGCTCAATTCTGAAAGAGATTTACATCGCAGATTTTCCTTGGAACTTCCCAAGACGCTTTAGGAGCAACGCCTAGTACATCACCTTGCTCCACAATAGTCCAACGCTCACCCAACTTTCAAAAAGAATGAATCAATGGCCGGGTAATAGGTTTAACTATGAACATATCTTAATATACAGCTTGAAGCAGATTGCGCATAGTGATCCGGCGGCCAGCTTGTGGATGAATGCAGCAAACTTTTCGAGGTCCAAGATGTCGAACGCCTGCACGTTTTGAGAAATAAATCAAAGTTGTAAGTTTCTTCTACTGCCAACGATATGCAAAATAGTGCAAAATTCCTGAGACATAGGTGACGACTTTAAAGTTACAAACAATACTAACTACTAACGTAAATGACACAACATTGACAATATTACATAAGAAGGTGGAATTTCTTGGCATAAAAATAGTATTTAGAGGTATCTGTTTCTTTTAACAAGAGTACCTGGTTTGATGAGTTCAGAGTTGCTAACACTACTCCCGGTAACACATAGAACAACACACCAAAGAAACACAATGCACATGAACAGTTAATTCATCTGAATTACTTACTCAAACAAAACATATGTATGACAATACAATGAGCAAAAAACTGAAACCACCCCTTCATATTCCACTTACGGAAACAAAAGGGTGAGAGTGCGCCGAGCTACCATTTCGCCTGCGGGAAACCCCTCGCGTGCAGGGGAACTTTCTCGCGCCCTCCCACTCGCTCGTAGAGTTTGCCATGGACGCGGCTCGTTGAGCCTGCTATGGGCAGAGCCAGCTAGGAAGACATCGAAGCACCATTCACACCCCTGGCCATAAAAGCAACTTCTTTGTGGATAATATATGTACTCCTAATATACTAATATACTGGCTAATACTTCAACCTCATCGTACTTTCGTTAACTATCCAGACCGAACATATCACCAACATCTGGCAATACACATGCATGCACTACAAGAGATCTGATATACCGTGACGATCTCTAAACGTCATGCAATGGCTATAAACGTCACGGAAGACCCCTCTATGACGTAGTTTGAGCGTCACGAGCATCGTCATGGAATCCCCGTCACAGATTACTCCCTAGTGACGAGGCGCGCGAAAAAACGTCACTGAATTTGGATGATGTCATGTGTGATGTCAGCACCTAAGAGACCATCTCACGCCTAAAGAACGTCACAGATTAGGGTCACAGATGTGGATGACATCATATGTGATGTCATGATGTTAATTTATTAAAAAATCTTGGATTATTTTTTTTCCTTTTTTATTTTTTTCTAAAAATATTTTTTAATATTTATGCTTTGCCTGATATCTTTACCAATTCAGTTTTTGTCGAACCATCGGAAATGGCCCATACATATTTGTGTTGTATACTAGTCTGCAATTCACTTGGGCCATGGACATGCTAAGTATCATAGTAAACCTTTATTCACAGTCGAAAGTACATACTGACATTACAACAAAGTATCGCCGTGCCGAAAAGAAATTGACACTGAAACTCATAAATTGCATGCACTAGCTAATCCATTGTCCCGATCAGAAAGTACACTACTAATGTTTTGTTCCAATTCTACAAACACGCACGGTTGCTCTTCACTTTTGGGCAGCCGGAAGTTGAAGCAAACACAAGAAGCCGGGAGTTGTTTGTAACACATGTGTCCTCTGCTATCAAGTCCAGTTTCTGTTTCCAGCCACCTGCACTCAACTAAAAATGTTTTATACATCAATTTCGATTGACTCAAGAGTACAATCTAACAATGAAATTACCATCATAACTTTGGTGTTATGAATAAAACCTGCAACAGTTCACTAAGTAACACTCTAAATGGACATACTAGAAACAATAAGGGACATATATTACTGCACTCTCAATCATGTTGATCCTAATATAACAAATTTAACAGAGACATTGTAAATGTAGAGCAGTATTCCAGTATATAAGGCGTAGATACCTCGTAGCATACATTATAACATATCAAGTAGGTACACTAATGCTTGAGCATGTGAATTAGTACCTTGCGCTCACGATCTGTCGTATAGGTAATCCAATGGAAAGGGCTACTGCAGCAAACACAATTTATACAGTTACTTAGGGTTGAAACAAAATCGTGTTAGTAATAGCAAAAAACTGGGGATCGTGTGAGTAATATGTTGCTCCTCACAGATTGAAGCATCCGTAATTGCTAGCATAGATGTTTCGCAAATCTAGTTTCTTGGAAAATAATGCTGCCACTATAAAATTATGCAGATAATATCGTTAATTGGTTCCTCAATATGTTTCCATGTTGCTCCTTACAGATTGTAGGTTTAATAAACTCAATAGTAGGAAATGATCAAATAAAAGAAAATTTTAGAAACCATTCCCCTAAGAATAATTATCAGCTAGAATTAGACTCCCTTTCATAAGATGTAACATAATCAAATAGACTAAATACAGCCATGGAAAACTAGTGAGAATAACATACATGGCATTTATTTATGCACGTGTAGACAGAGAGAAAATCATGCCAAAAAACTGATAACTAGGAAATTATGTATCTGTTCATGCATAAAAGCATATTTCCATCCTGGCTACCATCTTCACAATCTCAAAATTGTTGGTCCCAAGAAGAGTTGTAATACAATGCAAAAACACATAATAAAGTACAATTGAATGGTCTAGAACTAAGAATATGGGGCGCTGTCCATCTAAACAAACACACAATGTAGTAAATATGTAGCAATAACTTAGAATTCTACAACCATTAAACACTCATGAACTTCAACAGACAATTAGAAGTACGGGGCCTGCTAGACATGTGATCCACTTATATGAAGCTACTGCAATCGTCCATACACCACTAGGGCACTTTGGAAGAAACAAAACTTACATCAGCAGCAATTCTTTCTAAGATTATAGCAGATGCAGCTGGAATAGACAAGAGGGTGTCTTGTCCAAGCAAGACACGTCTCACTCCATTAGCAGCTGCCACTTTTGTGATGATCTATAACCAAAAAGGAAGTCAAATTTCAAAGCATAGTTCACTGAAAATGACAATGTGCTATTAAAACTTATATAATATACAAAGTACATCGATGAAAATTACGATGTGCTAATATAACTTATATATTACAAAGTAGATATCATCCATACGGAGCTGACTGTTCAACTATTAAGGTATATATACATAATGCAATGGTATAAGAAATATGAATACTTCAACTGTTATGTTTATAGATATCAACTGTAAATGCATACATGACATGTTTGATTGGTGCCCAAATTTGGCTCGCTAAAAAAAATGGCATCCCATGAGAGCTCGGCCATATCTCTTATAGCCTATCAAATAATTGGATTAGTAAGAGCAAATGAATCATTCGTCAAAAAACTTGAAGGCCAATTCTTGCCCACGTTCGGTAGGGTTGCACAGGCACTAAGCTAATACACCTAGTCATTAGACTGTCAGACTCACGGGCAGTTATTTGTTACAGGCAGTTGTTTTCCACTTCAGATCTACAAACCAGAGTCAGTGATACCAAGGACGATGGGATGGCAAAGAGGGGTTGCGCTCACCATAGTTGAGATATCGGACTAGGTCGCCGTGCTTTTTCTCTTCGTGCCCTGCCGCCTCCTGCTCGTTATCCTCCGGACGAGGGTGAAGACGAAGGGGGATCCAGTAGTCGTCGTCATCCTGAGTCTCCGGTGCTGCCTGGGGTTGGAGTTGACGATTCCGGCGGGCCATTCTGGAGCCATCGAGATAGTCATGGTCTCTTGGAGGCACCTGCACAGAGGGATGTGAGAGGAGAAGATGCGGCGGCGGGGTAGGGTTTGAGGGGATCGTGGTTCATTATTGGTCAGTTAGAGAGGATCGCCAGAGTTTTCGAGACGGACGGTACGGAAATTTTGGTGTAATTTGAGTGTTAGACAAATAGCGGGAGATGAAAATAATTTTGGGTAGAAGTAAATCCGTATGGACCATATATATATATATGATTTTCAAAGAAATACATATTGCTAATATTCACCAGAAAAAATCTATGTAGAAAATATTTATAGATTTGCAGATGGGTGCCTCAAAAGATATCAGAAGGTAATTTCTTGTAAAAGCGGCAATTCGACTAAAAGAAGGACGATGTGAGTAAAACGGTGGCAGTGCTAGCATGGAGATCGTCGATGACACGGCTATACGAGAAGGAGAAGGAGATGTTGTTGGTGCCGCTGGGTCTGATTCTCGTGGAATGCCCACCATGGAATGGATGTCATAGGCTCAATTTCTAAGGGATAAAATTTTAGTAGTAATAATATGATTTACTTCTATCGCTTCGTTTTAGAAGAAATATAGGGCCAATGTGCAAACAAGAAATTGCTAATATGTAATATATCACTAGTGCATGATTGGAAGAGACATGTTGGATCTCCAACTATCCCCAATTTCTTCTATGACCTAACCACGTTCGTCATGGAAGCTAGTGGAATTGTCATGGATTGTGGTAATGGATGACGATGACTGTGCGATCGCCACGGATTTTTAGGAATCCATGACGCTAGGTGCAAAACGTCTTACTACATTACTATATTTTGTGACGTTACAAACCGACGTCATGAGGATTTTCGTCATAGTATATCAATTCTCTTGTAGTGATGCTTACCTTTCAAAATCACATAAAGGTCATAGCTTTTGATTGGTGAAATTTATCATTTCAGTACCACCAATTTCAGGTGAATACCTCTGTATGTTGCATGCAACAACATCATTAGTTTCCAGGCTGATCTTGTAAATGAACAAAAAATCTGTCATTGTTTTTTTAAAGGAGGTGGAAACCCCGTTCTCTGTGTCGAAGGGATGAATACAATCTTCTGTTCCTGAATTCTTGCAAAGAGGTGAAAACTTCCTCTAAGAGTATGTAAAAGCCTACATGTGTTATCAGAACTTCATAGGTGTAAATAAACAATCACACACTTCTGTTCTTGAATTCTTGCAACAAGGGGCTTCCCGTGGGACAGGTTCTAGTCGATACTTACCAGCTAAAAATCATCTCATCTGCTAGCCCAGTCCCTAAACAGAGGGAATCAGTTACTCTGGTTGCCATTTTCTCTAGGTAATATGATCATTGGCAAGCCATTCTATAGAATCTCAGCAGTCAGCATCTGTTGTGTATAAGTTAAAAAAGACCAAAAATATGGCCGAGAGATCTTGGTATAGTAGCCATAGTCATAAAAAATATGACTGAAAGAGAGAAAAATTAGCATAGTGTAACATGAAATTTACCTGCTTGTGGTCATTGACAAAATAACAATGTACAACAGGAACAAGCATTTCAGAGCATATCCATGTAGATAGAGAGCTGGAGAAACCGAATGTGAAATTGTTAAACAACAAGAAAATTTTAATTTAGTGCACTTACACCTGTACCTCTGTTCGCTCGTCACCCGCAAGCTGGTCGCCGCCAAGCTTTTTCAGAAGTATATAAGTGGACATGAGGCTTCGAGTGCCTAATCCTTCAGCAGAGGATCTGACGGGCAGGCAAGACATCTCTCCCCACTCTCCAGTAAAACCATGAGCACACGTTTTTTTTTCACTATTTAGGATGAGGCGAAGAGCGAAGTTCTAAAAAAGAAGATGCAGAAAAATCAGATTGGAAGAAAACAAAATGAAGGTTCACTCGTGTCTCACTATTGACACCAACAGTCTTTCTCTCAACCTTCCTCCATTGTGGCCAATCAGGCAAGGTGATTCGCCTCGGGGAGTGGTCGATGAGGTGTGGCACCATCTTCTCTGCCCACCACCATCTTCTTTGGCCTCCACCATGAGCTCCCGCTGCCGTACCATTCCTCCATGAACCCCAACCCGCTAATTCCAGAAACGAAGCTGCGCAGCGGCTTCCCTTGGGAATTGACATTGAAGCGGCCAGCGGCGGGACAGTCAGTAGAGAGACTGTATGAGAAAAAAGACAGCCAGGACCGGCGAGGATGGCGCTGCTCGTCATTGGCTTTGACCTTTGATGGCCTGATGCTCTGCCGCGCGCTTCCAGTTCTCCCGATTTTATTCCACCGGCCACCGGCCCCATCGCCTCCATGAGGATTTACCTAACTTCATCTCCAGAAAAGGGAAACAATAACCCCGTGAGTTGTGGCGCTAGTACAGGGAGGAAGATAGCGCCTCTATTAAGATTGATCACGTTGATATACTCGGAGGTCGATGGGAAGAAGTGCCGACTCTGTTGGATATGCCAAGTTTGTTAGCCAATTCGTTGGTCAGGGAGGAAAGGGCGCGTATGGTTAGATCGTTTGTTGTATATGAGCTAAAACAAAGGGCGTGCAAGGTTAGAGCGTTTTTAGGATTATGGTATGCGGTTGGGATTACAACGAGGTGAGAGCGTTTTTAGGAGAGGATTGGAGGGAGTGCGGGGTGGCATGTCATTTGTAATTTTTGGACGTGGGGGGTATTATTGTCCATCCTGAAAATGTGACACCAGGCATTCACCAGTTTGCTCTTAATAGTAGAGATTAGTAGTAGTCTCGAAGAAGGTGCACAGCTTGGTGCATGTTCACACGGGTTTTTTTTATCTTTTTGTTTCAGATGTAGGTAGGTTGGACGTCCAATTCATGAGCATCTGTATCCGACGCGATACATAAGAAATTAAATGAAAAACAAAATCACAATATCAAAGGAACGACATGCTTATAGCTTACTTTATTTGTAGGTTACATATAGGATTAAAAAGTCATACTTTTGATCTGCTAGAGCGCACGTACATATATATTAAGGGTTGTGTTTATTGTGCATGCCATATCTTTAACATTTTAGTGGTGTCTAGGCAACGGGCCTCCGTCATTGTTGCAAAATTTCTTCCATTTCACATATGTGCAATTAGGTAATTCCAACCCATAGCACTTTGCAGGTAGAGGGAGATCGAGCATCTATTTGTATATGCTCCAGACTAACATATTTTGTTAGGCTAATTACGTGCAAGATAGCTTGACACCTTATATTTCGGCATTGCTAAATATTCACTAATTTTCTTGGGACTCAATATTACAAAATGCACATTATATGATCATGGGGAGTGAAAAAGGCAAGTACATAAGAGTGACCTGCTTACTATCAATCTGGATCATGAGCAAGCTAACTTGTTTGCGCAAGTGTTTAGCTGCCAACTAGGATCCTTCCCTTTTAAGTACCTTGGGGTTCCCTTACACTTTGGTAAGCTAAGGAAGGAAGACCTGCAACCCGTTATTGATAAAATTATGAAAGGGATATCGGGTTGACGTGGGAAATTACTTTCTTATAGGGCTCGGTTGGTGCTTTTGCAAGCATGTATTGCCAGCATTCCTATGTATCTATTATCTGTTGTTAAGTTTCCTAAGTGGGCAATTAAAATGATTAACTCCCAGATGGCCCATTTCTTCTGGGATAACACTGATGGTTCCCATAAATATCATTTGGCCAATTGGGACCTTATTTGTAAAAAAAAAGAGTTTGGTGGTATGGGTATTCAAAACCTTAGGGATTTTAATCTTTGTCTTCTCGCCTCTTGGGTTAGGAGATACCACTTGGATGGAAACAAAATTTGGAAACAGATTGTAGATTCTAAGTATGATCTGTCTCCAAATGTTTTTTGGGCCAATCCTTCTTCTTGTTCTCCTTTTTGGAAAGGAGTCATGTGGGCTGCCCATGCTGTTAAAATTGGATATCGCTGGAAAGTTGGTAGTGGCGACAAGGTCCTTTTCTGGGAGGATGTCTGGTTTGGGCATTCTAGCTTGGCCATCACCTTTTGGGACCTTTACGTTATTGCTAACGAACATCATTGCACTATTGCTAGTGTGTGGGATGGGTCAGTTTTGAGAATTTCTTTTCGCAGAACTGTTTCCCAAGCTTTGTACAATAGATGGTTGGATTTAGTGAATTTAGTGTCTTCCATTTCGCTGAATAGTGAGGAGGACTCTCCCATTTGGATGTTTCATCCTTCGGGGGAGTACTCAGTCAAATCTTTTTATGCTGTGGTTAACAATGGGGGGATTGTTCCTGTTCATACTCCTGCCGTTTGGGGGCTGAGTGTGCGTCCTAGAATCCATGTGTTTCTTTGGTTGTTGGCGAACAATAAAACGCTGACCAGGGACAATCTCCACAAACGGCGTCATGTTGAGGATCGTTCTTGTCTATTTTGCGCTGAACCTGAAACCATTGATCATCTTTTTTTCAAATGCTTTGTGGCTTCCAAAATTTGGGAGGAAATTTCTGGTATTTTTGGGGTTCAGGTTGGCTATGATTTTGAATCAGTTGCGAGGTGGTGGATTAGTAACAAAAAAATACTGTGCTAAACATATTCTGCTCTGCTGTACTTTGGTCTCTATGGTCTCTAAGAAATGAACTTTGTTTTCAGGGAAAAAGCTGGCTCGGCATGGAGGTGGTTTGGAGAAATGTGTGTACTTGCATCAGGAGGTGGCGGGTGCTGTGCGCGGATGCTCATTCAAGCCTGTTGGATCGTAATCTGTTGCTCCTGATGAAGTCCCGTGGAGAACTAATGAGGATTGCCTGGAGATGATTAGATTTGCTGGTGCTGAGGCAGTAGTTTTCTTCCCCCCATTAGTTCTCTTCTGATGTTTGTGCTTGGATGTTCTTGTGAGTGTGTGTTTTTTCTGATAAACTGGAACCTGTACGCTTTCTATGGTTGCATATTAATGGAACCTGGGGGGGAACCCCTTTTGTCTAAAAAAAAAAAAAGGCAAGTACATAATATATCCTCGTTGTTCGCGTTGCATTAGGAGAGAAGAGCTACCATGGCCATGAGAGCTGCCAAAATAAGGGCGCATGCTTTCTTCTTGGAGATGGCCGGCCATTTGAAGATGCGCATGCAATGTCTATGCATGCTCAGGGTAACATGCTCCACCCCTTGACCGGTGTGGTGCCTTTCAGGCTTAGAAGGCAGAGTGCTTTCTTCGGAGTGGAAACGATTGGCATTGTGTCATGGCTTGCCGGAGGTTGACGATAGCGTGAGAGTCCTCACTGGCGTGCTTCCTTCATAGATTTCGCCTTTTCTTCGGTCAGATCGCAGGGCTGGACAAGGGCTTAAGTGATCAAGATGCACTTCATCTCTTTTATTTTTTGTGCCTTTTGTATTCTAGCTATTTTTCCAGTGCTATGTAAACCTTGTCGTATAAGGCTTATTAATTTAAAGTCCAGCGGCTTTTATATATAAAAAATGAATACAAACACAAAATGGTATGGAAATTAAAACATATTTGTAAACTTCGAGATAAGGAATGCATGTTTCTTCGCGTTCAAGCTAGACTTAGGGACGAGATACATAAAACCCAGGACACGATGAATTCTTTGTATTTATCCTTCTTGCAAATAATGTTCGCCCGACTTTATAAATATAGTCAAATGGTCAAACCAATACTAATTGATGAGGGAATGGTCTTACAGAGAGGTTCAAAGAGTAAAAACACTAAAAAGAACTAGGATAACCAAACCTACCACCAAAGTCACCGGAGCGCCACCAAGAGATACCAGAGCTCCACGACGATGCCCCCAGGAGAGTGACGATGCATCGTGTGGCCACCGTCGAGACCGACCGTCAAAGGTTCTCACCTAGAACACTAACATGGAGAAGGTACCCACATCTACCTGATGGATTTGCCCAAGACACACACATGAACACAGTGGGAAAGATGAACACACAGAGAGAGTTGCATCACACACACACAGACACATACACCACACACACACATGCACGCACGCCCGCGCGCGCACACGTGGTTTTTGTGTATTTCACTTCACCCCGACTAAACTGGTTACATTGCCTTTAAATAGAAACATGTAACATACACGTGCACGACGAGGAGGAGATCCGGGCGCGCAGTGATGCCCTGCTCTGAATATCGTGTCATCCATGGCCACTGTCTGCAACCGCCACAATCAACGCCATCTAGCTCCAAACTCCGCTGCTCCTTCGAGAAATAGCCCGAACGACCCTGTTCCTTTGGGATCAGGGCCGCCATCAACAGCCGGCAAGGGGGAGGAGCATTGGGGCTTGGGACCCCTGTCGGCTGGAGAGCTTCTCTCCCCGAGCCTGCCTAGGAGGAGGATGCGGGGGTGACGTACTCATTCGTGGGACTAGCGCTAGAGGGCGTTGTTTCAAACAGGAGAATTTTTTGTAGAGAAATTTTGTTTTTTTAGAACATAGAACTTCATAGCTTAGGATGAAATACAGGAGTTCATGTCGCTCATACAAATTTCTCTTATTGAGAGAGACAAAACATCTCTAAACATTTGATCACCAAGCGGACTCATGGGTGTTTTGGCTCATAGGTTCAAATACACCCATTATCAAAATTGCATTTTAAAATATATTTTAATATATTAAAAATCTGAAAAAATCTTGGGTGTACATCTGAATGTACTATGTTCGTACACAAATTTGTGTGGGGAGATTACATTTTTCCGGGGTTTGTAAAAATGACATATAAATGTCTCATGGGAAGCTATTTTGAAGCACTGAAAATTGTCTTTTTTGTACAAGTTATAAAAAATTTCATTATTTTGTGAAAATTTGTGTGCGGACATAGAATGTGCGGTGTACACCTATAAAAAATAATCAGATCTTTTTGACATTTGGAAATAGGTTTTTTAAATAATAGATGTATCTACACCGATGAGCCAAAATGCGTTTCCCCAAGAAAGTTGGCTAATTTACGGCAACTCTGTTGGCTTCTCTTCTGGCATGCCTTCGGTGCAGTCCCGCAGGTATTCATTAGGGCATTGGTCTCTTTTTATGTAGAACATAAATTTGATCTATCCTGCTCATTTGCGCAGAGCGCAGCAACCGTGGTGTAACAATCTAGCTCCACGATCACCTTGACATGGGATCGGTTGGACAGTAGTTTGATACCAAGATGGGTAGCCCTAGCCTCAGCTTCTTCCACATACCCACAATTGTCTTCAGTGGCGGAGGTTGCTAGGAGCATGGAGCCGTTAGAATCCTCAGCAATAGCAGCTCCACTCACCTAGTTTTGTTTAGAGCAATCACATATTTCATTAATTGAAAACCAAGTTACATGAAGCAACACATGTAAAAATTAAAAGACAAACCAGGATAAAATGATTATCCTGAATTTGCACATAAAATCTTAAAAGATCAAGAAATACAAAACGATTCCTAGGGTTTCCTGCAACCACCATAGCCAGCGGCCATCGAGACGTATATAGGAAGAGACGCCGAGCCTCCACCATTGCAAGATCCAAAAAAAACACCATCGCCAACGAGGCTTTGTGAGTCGATGAACAGGCCAAACGAGGCACACGTCGCTGTGGCATGTCGACCAGGAGACGTCCTCACGCCATCTCGAACCAAGATACGCCGCCTCTCATCGACGAAGTCGGAGAACACCGACATATACACCACCTCTGGACCAATCTTCCCTCCGGAAGAACCACCTGCCCCGGACGCTAGCGTCGTCGCGGATAACAACGAACGCTAGCGACATACCGAGAAACTGATCTCGCCAGATCTGAAAAACGGGCGAAAATACCAAGCTGTCGATCTGAAAGAGCGATCAACACACGTTGTTATCAAACTCCGAGACGCCGCCCAGAAGGTCGTCGCTGGTGTGGGAGTAGAGTTGAGACAGATTTATTAGCCCGAACGTCGCTCTCACCACCCCAACGGCGCGGAGGAACAAGATCACCCTCTCCCATGCCGACGCTGGAGCAGCAAGCAGAGGGAGAGGGCACCACTCTAGGACCAACGCCTTGGCCGGACGAGATCAGGAGGATGTGGCTGCCGCCACCTCTCGCGAGAGTTAGAGAGCGGAACGGTTCGTGTAGGATTGGATGGATCCGGTACAATCAGCCTTAAGGCAGCTCCACTCACCTTGTTTCGTTGATGGAAGCTTGATACACCCCTCAGGTGGTGCCGACTAGGCCTGTGGAAAGGCGATGCATGTCGTGCTTGCATAGGACCAGGGCCGGGCCGGCAAAATCGGGGACCCTGTGCGAAAATTTTAAATTAGGTCCTCTCTTAGTAGAAAAAGTCATATACATGATTCCTTTAAAAAAGATGTCGAAGATTTATTTATTTAGATATATCAGTACACTAAAATATATCTAGATAAATTTAAATTTAGACAAACGTGCGACAGAGAAATTTCTAAAGATGAATAAAACGAGATTACGAGGCTTGACATCATCAATCAACAAGAGTATTAACAAAATTTGTAATTTTGCTTGGCCAGTAAACACTTTTTGATGAGCGTGGAATAGGTACAGGCAACAATGGGACAACTTGTGCGTTATGTTCGTGGTGTACTGGTGTTGTAAAATTGAAAATGGGCCTTCCAAATCTCACTTAAGCCCACTACTAGTGCAGACCCATTTTTCTTTTCTTCCTCCTCTAGATCGTAACTGTTCCACAGAAAAGAGAGCTCTCGTCAATGGCGATGCTCACCTTTGACAGAATCCAGCGGGGAGCTAAGAGGGATACACTGCTCCGCGCCGAAAGAGCCGGGGAAACCGCCGCTTCTCGCTACTGCCAGCGGCAGTGCAGCCAGATGGACTCCCAAACCTAAGGAAGATACGGAAATTTGGGCCCCCCCCAAAATTTGGGGCCCTGTGCGGACCGCACATGTTGCACACCTGTCCGCCCGGCCCTGCATAGGACGTGGTCATGAGGGCACATTTACCCTTTGGTTCGTCGGTGTAGGTCGGAGACAGGATGGCGCCGCGCTGGTACGCCAGGAGAAAACTGACTAGAGCAGCGACCAAAGCCTTGCCTTCCTGGTGAATTATGTCGTTTCTTAGATACCATGCTCGCCACAGCACCAGGAGAAGTTGAAGCCAATTGTGACATGTGTGTGTCTGAAGGCTGATTAACAAGGGAGATCTCAAACCTCGCGCATCACATGCCCCCTGGTGCATGTGACCGTAGTACGCCTGTACGTGTTGCGGTCATGCAAAATTTATTTTTTCATTCTGAACTAGTCTTGAAGAAGGTGCACAACTTGGTACGTTTTGACAGGGTGTTTATTTGTCTTTTGTTTTAGATGTAGGTAGGTCGGATGTGCAATTAACGAGCACCTCTACTTTCCGATGAACTCATGAGCATCTCTATCCAACACGATACAGAAGTTAAGAGATGGTAATTTTTTCTTTGCAATACCGAAGAAACAACATGCTTATTTTTATTTGTAGGTTACATATAGGATAAGAAAGTTACATTTTGATCTGCTAGAACTAGCACATACATATATATCAAGCATGTAGGGATTTTTCATTTTTATTGTGCATGCCATCTCTTTGACATTTTAGTGTGGTCTAGGCAACGGGACAACAACACTCATTTGACTCAAGGCAATGTGCTCCCTCGCTGCTGCAAAATTTCTTGCATGATGCCTCCGTGCAGTTATCCAAGTGCAACTCATAGCACTTCGCAGGTAGGGGGAGAGCATCTGTTTGTATCTGTACCAGATCAACACATTTTGTTAGGGCAATTATGTGCAAGGTAGCTTTGCCACCTTATATTTCGGCATTGCTAAATATATACTAATTTTCATGGGGATCTCAACAACGTAAAATATTATGTACATTAAGCTATGATCATGGAGAGTGAGAAAGGGATGTAAATAACGTAACCTCGTTCGCGTCGCATGAAGACAGAAGAGTAACCATGACCAGGAGAGCTGCCAAAATCAGGGCGCCTGCTTTCTTCTTGAAGATGGCCATTTTGAGAGGCTACCGGTGCTTCGTAATTTTATTTTGGCACAACAACCTAGTACCTTTTCAATGAGGGGTTCTTTTCTGGTACACTATTTTCTTGTGACAGCGTTCAGCTCTTCCACTGTTATATAGTAGATGCATATTGCAATCTATTTCTGTCAAGTGTTTAATGGTAACTAATATTATCTTCCATATCAATATTTTGGTTATCAAATCAATAAATATTTAGGGGATCTAATTTTCTCCAAATAAAGATGGGGGAATTAATACCAGGGATGCATTATATTACTCCCTCCGGTTCAGTTTATAAGGCATGCACGTAGATTAAAAAAACTTTAACCGTTAATTTAGTCAACAAAATATGAATTATATGTCCCAAAAATTATAGCGTTAAAAACTTCTCTTGAATATGAATCCAATGGTATAAATTTTGTAGCATATATCTCATATTTTGTTGATAAATATATAGTTAAAGTTTTCTTAAACAACGTGCATGCCTTATAAACTAAACGGAGGGAGTAGCTAGAATAACTTCCGTGTTAATAATTTATGGTGTAAAATGAATGCATTAATAATTGTGATAAATAATTACTCCCCCCATTCCAAAGAATAAGATATCCTTGTTTTTCGTGTTTTTTTTATCAAGGATTACTTTAAATATATAAAGATTATTGGTATAATATTAGAATCATTAGAAAGTGTTCAATGCGAATCCAATGATATTAATTATGTACAATATAATCAAGATTTTGTTACCCTTTTTTTGTCAATGTTTACCTTGAAATACGTGTGTGCCTTATTAATCAAATCCCCTCCCTGGCAATCGATCGCTGGAGCGATCACTTTCCTTGGCGCGGCAGCGCTCGCGCCATGCGCGAAATCAATTCCCTTTTTTGTCTTGTAGTATTTAATTATGTTCACATGTAGCTTTGTGCTCACACTAACAGCTCACGTTCCCACTTACAAGTTGCATATAGCCAAGAGCGTTCACACTACATGCATGCATAAAGTATCTCATGGGTTTGCATTTAATGAGCCAACTTTAGCTCTCACAAGTTGTTGCATTCATGCACAGAGCATCTCGCTCTTTTTTCAGCACGACACATACTTTCAATTCTCTTTATTTGCGATTCCCTTTTGACAATTCTCTTTTTTTGCAATTCCCTTTATGTTGTTATTTCGTACGGTAATTCATATTTAATGGGATCCTTTTGCAATTCCCTTTTTCGGGCCAGTGGTATTTAAGGGGGGAAATAACGGGTGGGAAGATCCACTTGCAACTCAAATGAACTACCACTTGCTACTCAAATTAAGTACTGTTTTAAGTTGTAATCTAACAAAAGTTGCTAAAAAATTTCTAAATGAAATTTACTTTTTAGGGTTGCTAGGTATTTATATTTACCGTTGATAAATAACGGGGCACCGGGTTGATAACTTGTAAACAAAAAAAGAGTCGCTACATATTTTAAATTAAATTAAATTTTTAGGGTTGATATTTATTTATATTTACCATTGATAAATTGCGGCCCACCGAGTTGATAGCTTGTAAACTAAAAGAGAGTCGCTAAAATATTCTAAATGAAATACTTTTTAGGGTTATTATTTATTTTATATTTACAGTTGGTAAATAACGAGGCACCAGGTTGATAGCTTGTAAAATAAAAAAATGTTCGCTAAAATATTCTAAATGAAATACTTTTTAGGGTTAGTAGTTATTTATAATTACCATTAATAAATAATGGAACACCGGGTTGATAACTTGTAAACTAAAAAGAGTCGACAAAATATTCGAAATGAAGCTAGATTTTTAGGACTGGTAGTTATTTATATTTACTGTTGATAAATAACAGGACACCGGGTTGATAGCTTCTAAACTAAAAAAAATCGCTAAAACGTTTAAAATAAAATTAACTTTGGGGTCGATAATTTTATACATTTACCGTTGATCACTCAACTACGGAGGGGTTGATTATTCAAACAGAGAGGATTGATAACTTTTAGCCCGAAAAAAAGTTTCTCGAAACATATGAACATGGGTGCTAGTTTTGAAGATCTCGTCGTGACAGATTTATTGGTGAAAGCGAATCTTAATTTGGAGTTGTCGTTTGAAAGTTAAAACGTTTTGAATTTTTAAATTTGGAAAAGATTCCGCTGACATTAGCAGATTCGTCTATTTATGCATGCATGCAGAACTTTTTCTCAATAGCCTGCACCAGATTGATAATTTTATACATTCACCGTTGATCACTTAAATACGGAGGGGTTGATTATTCAGATAGAGAGGGTTGATAACTTTTAGCCCGAAAAAAAGTTTCTCGAAACATATCAACATGTGTGCTAGTTTTGAAGATCTCGTCGAGACGGATTTATTGGTGAAAGCGAATCTTAATTTAGAGTTGTCGTTTGAAAGTTAAAACGTTTTGAATTTACAAATTTAGAAAAGATTCTGCTGACATCAGCAGATTCGGCTATTTGTGCATGCATGCAGAACTTTCCCTCAATAGTCTTCATCAGGTTGATAATTTTATACATTCACCGTTGATCACTCAAGTACGGAGGGGTTGATTATTTTAAACAAAGATGATTGATAACTTTTAGCCCGAAAAAATATTTGTCGAAACATATCAACATGGGTGCTAGTTTTGAAGATCTCGTCGAGACGAATTTATTGGTGAAAGCGGATCTTAATTTGGAGTTGTTGTTTGAAAGTTAAAACGTTTTGAATTTTCAAATTTGGAAAAGATTTCGCTGACATCAGCAGATTCGTCTATTTGTGCATGCATGGAGAACTTTTTCTAAATAGCCTGCACCAGGTCGATAATTTTATACATTTACCGTTGATCACTCAAGTACGGAGGGGTTGATTATTCAGATAGAGAGGGTTGATAACTTTTAGTCCGAAAAAAAGTTTCTCGAAACATATCAACATGGGTGCTAGTTTTGAAGATCTCGTCGAGACGGATTTATTGGTGAAAGCGAATCTTAATTTGGAGTTGTCGTTTGAAAGTTAAAACGTTTTGAATTTATAAATTTGAAAAAGATTCCGCTGACATCAGCAGATTCGTCTATTTGTGCATGCATGCAGAACTTTCCCTCAATAGTCTGCACCAGGTTGATAATTTTATACTTTCACCGTTGATCACTTAAGTACAGAGGGGTTGATTATTTTAAACAAAGAGGGTTGATAACTTTTAGCCCGAAAAAAAGTTTGTTGAAACATATTAACATGGGTGCTAGTTTTGAAGATCTCGTCGAGACGAATTTATTGGTGAAAGCAGATCTTAATTTGGAGTTGTCGTTTGAAAGTTAAATCATTTTACACAATGGTTTCTACATATATTCGACGGGTGATCCTAAATTTGCATGCGGTGATTAGCCATGCTAATTAGGAATGCACGTGACGCGAGGAGAGAGAAGAAAAGGTGGTCCATCCCATGCATGCCTTCTACTTATTGTCATGTTAACTTGCATGCATTGATTATTAACATTAATTACATGAAAGGGAAGACATGCACTGTCTGAAAGCTACGTGTCAGCTGTCGGAAACCGATCGCTCATTACGATCTTGGCGCACGAGCGCCAGCTAGGGCTGCCCCTTATTAATCGAAACAGAGGTAATAAGTAAATATCACATCCTTGTGTTTCCAAATGATAGCATTATTTGGTATACATTCTTGATATGATAAATCTTTCTAAATATTGTGTGCACCTTGTGATATACAAGGAAAATATTAAATCAGTGTAGACGATTTGGCCCAATTATATTCTTAGTTGGCAAGAAAATGGAAAAATCCTTAAATCATATGTGTGTGTACGTGTATTGTTAACCGATGATATCTACTATAGTAGTTTTTTAACAATCAATACCATATATATTCATAGTAATAAATCGTACATGCTAGAGATACACGCGATGTCTACAACAATTACAAAATAAAGTCCAAAATAAACGAGCAAATA
Source organism: Lolium perenne (assembly GCF_019359855.2). Classification (NCBI taxonomy): domain Eukaryota; kingdom Viridiplantae; phylum Streptophyta; class Magnoliopsida; order Poales; family Poaceae; genus Lolium; species Lolium perenne. Next base: position 24,672,323 of record NC_067247.2, on the reverse strand, counting down.
TTCGAGATCTTCAAAAAGTTTCTTCTTACATGACAGAATCTTGTAATTTTTTAAGGCAACCAAAGGTAAAAAAACCATATACCTGCAAATACAAACAAAGGTTCTCGCATAATTTTAATTTGAACCGCAATGCTAAAGCTACATGCATGCACGCAATCATTAAAGTAGTTAATTAACATCAACAAGAGTACCAACACAAGTATGCCAGGAAAAAATAACCGAACAGCTTGATCGATGTCGTTGGTGAATCGAGAGTACGAATCACCATTGCCGAGGACGTAGTAGTTGGGACAAATTTTGCGAGGACAATCCTCCTCGCGGCAACCATGAAAAATGATCCAAAATCGATCTAGCGAACCAAGATCTAAAGACCTATACCTAGAGATTTGTATTCTTCCAACACCACAATAATGCCGGGACGAAGATCTCATTGTCGAACCAAAGACCAAAGACCACTTATTGTAGTCGATGCCATCTCCATTGATGCAGAGGACAAAAGAAAACGGCTACCAAAAACTAACCTATTATACTGCAAACACTACTTTTATTAACACTCCACGCATAGATCAGGTTTCCCACCCCTCCTTACACCGGCGAGGAGGGCTGGAGGAGGGGGGGGGGGACCGACCTATAGGGAGGCGGAGGTGGAGGCGGCTGGTTTTCAGAAGATGCAGCAACACTAGGTTTTCTATCGATGTGGTTACTAGTCTAGTATTCCTAGTTAAGTAGCATTATAAGATTGCACTTCCATATCCGACGGATTTTTAGACCGCTAAAACAAAAATGACATGCAAATGTTTATTCTGTGTGAACGGTCTTTCTTGGTGGCAAACAAAAGCTGGCATATAGTTCTACGCTGTGGGAGATATCATCATGGGAGATAATTATATAGTGTTAGTTGGCAAGATGGACATACATTTATGAATATTATTAATGTTGCAGTAGATGAATGCAGACATATAATAACTATCATGGATTGAAATCGACGTCAATGTAGGTCCAACCTCTTAGACAATGCAAGCACGTGTCGCTGACTAGTGTGGCCCACCATCATCGAGCCTATCCTTTATAGACCAGGCTCCAGTTCTCCACATCTCGTGCAACTGCGCTCCACATTGCCCATATCTCCCGTACGGCCGACGACAATACGAAGACGGTGGATCATCATATTGGTGCTGGAGGAACTGTAAGTAGTTATGCATTTCACCATCGGTCGATTTCTTTGGTTTGCTTTTATCTCCAATCGCACAAACTTAATTGGGGTTTTCGTATCGCGGTGTACCGATGCGGAGTGCTGCAAAAAGGCTTGACGACATGTTGGTGCAAAAGATCACCCCGCAAACCGAAGGGTGTTCGCGGCATACCAGATCACTCTATTAATAACGTTGTGACGAAGAGAGATTTCGGTGATGCACCCTCGTAGATCGAAAGCGGTTAACATTCCTCCAGAACTTGGATGATGTAGATGTACGTCGTCGTTGAACTCGGGGCCGTGATGATCCTCGCACAACAACATGCGCCACAAATGGCAGCACCTTTGTGGACTCGCACACGTACGATGCTCAGCAACGAATTCCGGTTCTCCGATCCAGCAGAGAGTGCGAAAGTTGATATTTTAGATTGGAACACCAGCAACACGACGGCGTGCTCGGATGGAGTCAAGTCCCGCGTGAGCCGTTCTTCTACGATCCGCGTGCGCGAGAGAAGACGAGAGAGAGGGGTGGTGCATGGGGAATTCTCCTCAAATTCTGTGTTATCCTCCTCCCCATGTTCCCCCTCCTTATATAGAGGGAGGGGTGGCCGTCTGGCGGCCAAGGTGGCCCCCACACCCAAATCCCTAGCCCTAGCCCCTCCATCCTTATCCATTGGGTGGCCGGCCAACCCCTTAGTGGGCTCCCCCGGGAGGGACCCATTAAGGTGGACTGCACCTTTATTTATTTAATTAAATAAATATATATTAATTCATTAAATTAATATATAACATATGTTATTTAATTCTCTGTGATCTAAAATACCTTTTGGATCACTCCGAACACCCTTCGAATTCGCACAGACCCTTGCCGATTCTCTCTTCTCTTTTTTATGGTGTTTCAAGTGATACCAAAAGCATCTCTAAGCGTTACCGAACCCTTAAGTGTGTTACCCTATGGTTCGGGAACATTATAGAAATGATCGTGATGCCTCTCCGGTCAATGATCATAAGCGGGACCTAGATGCCCATAATGACCCATGTGTATTCCACGAATATATATGTCGTTGAACAATAAACATTGAGTCCTATCCCTTTGTTACTTCGATACTAGTCGTGCCCGAGATGTGATCGTCAGTATCATTATACCTAGTTCTATCTCATTATCGACAAGCCTATTCAACTCGTTCCTGTGATATTCCATCCACATGACCTAGTCATATGCTACCTACATAGCTTCATGGATGTAATATCACCTACTGGGCCCAGCGTATATTTCCATCATGCGGATAAAAAAAATTCCGATCTTGATACATACGCCTCAACATACCCCTTTAGAATACCTGAGCAACACCTTTATGATCACCCTGTTACGGTGTGATGGTTGATGCAGTCAAAGGCAACCTCCCGTGATAGTGATTTGATATGATCTCACGGTCTAAGGAGTAGGTTAGTACGCTTTCATACACTACAAGAAAAGTTGCCATAACCGATGAATTGAAAGTTGCGCCGTGTGATATGTCTCAAACGTATCTATAATTTCTTATGTTCCATGCTAGTTATATGACAATACTCACATGTTTTATATACACTTTACATCATTTTGATGCATTTTCCGGCACTAACCTATTAACAAGATGCCGAAGCGTTAGTTCCTGTTTTCTGCTGTTTTTGGTTTCAGAAATCCTACACAGGAAATATTCTCGGAATTGGATGAAACAAAACCCCACGGTCTTATTTTTTATGGAGCCTTCCAGAACACCGAAGAGGAGACGAAGAGGGGACGCGAGGCAGCCACACCATAGGGTGGCGCGACCCCACCCCTGGCCGCACCGCCATATGGGGTGGGCCCCTCGGGCGCCCCCCGACTCTGCCCCTTCGCCTATTTATTCTCTCCGTCGCGAAAACCCTAGTACCGAGAGCCACGATACAAGAAAAGTTACTGAGACGCCGCCGCCGCCAATCCCATCTCGGGGGATTCTGAAGATCGCCTCCGGCACCCTGCCGGAGAGGGGAATCATCACCGGAGGGCTCTACATCACCATGCCCGCCTCCGGACTGATGCGTGAGTAGTTCATCCTTGGACTATGGGTCCATAGCAGTAGCTAGATGGTTGTCTTCTCCTCTTGTGCTATCATGTTTAGATCTTGTGAGCTGCCTATCATGATCAAGATCATCTATTTATAATGCTACATGTTGCGTTTGTTGGGATCCGATGAATATGGAATACTATGTCAAGTTGATTATCGATCTATCATATATGTGTTGTTTATGATCTTGCATGCTCTCCGTTGCTAGTAGAGGCTCTGGCCAAGTTGATACTTGTGACTCCAAGAGGGAGTATTTATGCTCGATAGTGGGTTCATGCCTCCATTGAATCTGGGATGCTGATGAAAAGTTCTAAGGTTATGGATATGCTGTTGCCACTAGGGATAAAACATCAATGCTTTGTCTAAGGATATTTGTATTGATTACATTACGCACAATACTTAATGCAATTGTCTGTTGTTTGCAACTTAATATTGGAAGGGGTGCGGATGCTAACCCGAAGGTGGACTTTTTAGGCATAGATGCATGCTGGATAGCGGTCTATGTTCTTTGTCGTAATGCCCTAAGTAAATCTCATAGTAGTCATCATGATATGTATGTGCATTGTTATGCCCTCTCTATTTGTCAATTGCCCAACTGTAATTTGTTCACCCAACATGCTATTTATCTTATTGGAGAGACACCACTAGTGAACTGTGGACCCCGGTCCATTCTTTTACATCTGAAATACAACCTACTGCAATCATTGTTCTCTGTTGTTCTTTGCAAACAAACATCATTCTCCACACCATATGTTTAATCCTTTGTTTACAGCAAGCCGGTGAGATTGACAACCTCACTGTTAAGTTGGGGCAAAGTATTTTGATTGTGTTGTGCAAGTTCCACGTTGGTGCCGGAATCCCTGGTGTTGCGCCGCACTACACTCCTTCACCAACAACCTTCACGTGGCCTTCCTCTTGGGGTTCCTGATACGTCTCCAACGTATCTATAATTTCGGATGTTCCATGCTAGTTTTATGACAATACCTACATGTTTTGCTCACACTTTATAATGTTTTTATGTATTTTCCGGGACTAACCTATTAACAAGATGCCGAAGTGTCAGTTCCTGTTTTCTCCTGTTTTTGGTTCCAGAAAATCTGTTCGGGCAATATTCTCGGAATTGGATGAAACAAAAGCCGAACCTCCTATTTTACCGAGACGAACCCAGTACACCGAAGGAGAGACGGAGAAGGGCCAGGGGGGCCCACACCACCTGGCGGCGCGGCCAAGAGGGGGGGGGGCGCGGCCCCTAGGGTGTGGACCCCTCTGGCACCCCCTTGTGCCGCCTCTTCGCCTATATAATCCCTCGCGACGCGAAAACCCTACATCAATCAACTATACTCCAGAAAGACTCCAGGGGCGCCGCCGCCATCGCGAAACTCCGTTTCGGGGGATAGAATCTCTGTTCCGGCACGCCGCCGGGATGGGGAAGTGCCCCCGGAAGCCATCTCCATCGACGCCATCGCCTCCATCATGCTCTGTGAGTAGTTCCCCCATGGACTACGGGTTCTAGCTGTAGCTAGTTGGTACTTTCTCTCCCATGTACTTCAATACAATGATCTCATGAGCTGCCTTATATGATTGAGATCCATCTGATGTAATCGGTGTTGTGTTTGTTGGGATCCGATGAATTGTTACATTATGATCAGTCTATCTATATAAGTTTGTGAAGTTATTGTTGCTGCAATCTTGTTGTGTTTAATGCTTGTCACTAGTGCACGAGTGGCATGATCTTAGATTTAAGCTCTATAATTATTGCTTAGATTGTATCTACAAGTAGTTTGCACATGTCTATGTCCGGAACCTGAGGCCCCAGAGTGACAGCAACTGGGATAACCGGAGGGGAAGGCTTAGATATGAGGATCACATGTTTTCACCAAGTGTTAATGCTTTGCTCCGGTGCTCTATTAAAAGGAGTACCTTAATTACCAGTAGATTCCCTTGAGGCCCGGCTGCCACCGGCTGGTAGGACGAAAGATGTTATGCAAGTTTCTCATTGCGAGCACGTATGACTATATATGGAAAACATGCCTACATAATTAATAGACTTGATGTTCTGTCTTAATGCTATTTCAATCCTATCAATTGCCCAACTGTAATTTGTTCACCCAACACTTGTTATTGGAGAGTTACCACTAGTGTAGATAGTTGGGAACCCCGGTCCATCTGTCATCATCAAATACTCACTCGATCCTATATATCATTGGAAGTAGTATCAACTATTTTCTGGTGCCATCACCTCCGTGTTACTATTACTGTTGATGTGTTACTGTTACTATTGCTCTCATATTACTGCTACTTTCACATCACCCCTATTACTAGTGCTTTTCCAGTTGCAGCTGAATTGACAACTCAGTTGTTAAGACTTATAAGTATTCTTTGTTTCCCCTTGTGTCGAATCAATAAATTTAGGTTTTACTTCCCTCGAAGACTGTTGCGATCCCCTATTCTTGTGGGTTATCAGTTCCCAACGGACGTGTGCTTTACCGTGACAAGCAACTCTTTTTCTGGCGCCGGGGAGATCAAGACACACTGCAAGGGGAGTCTCTCACACCCAATCTATTTACTTTGTTTATTGTCTTGCTTTACTTTATTTTATTTTCTGTCTTGTTTGCTTTCTTCATATCAAAAACACAAAAAAATTAGTTACTTGCATTTACTTAATTTATTAGTTGACCTTTGTTTATTTCATCATGCTTCACCCATGTTGTTTTTTGTTTTGCTACTGTTTTGTTGTGTCTTGGAAGTTGTTACTACTGTAGCAACCTCTCCTTACCATGTTTATTTCGTTGTTGTGCCAAGTAAAGTCTTTGATAGGAAAGTTGATACTAGATTTGGATTCCTGCGTAGAAACAGATTTTTACCTGTCACGAATTTGAGTAGATCTCTCTGTAGGAAACTCGTAAAATGCTGAAAAAATTCATGCGTGATCTTTAGATATGTACGCAAGTTTCGTTAAATTTGAGCTTTTTCATCTGAGCCTGTTAAGTGCCTCGAAAAAATTCGTCTTTACGGACTGTTCTGTTTTGATAGATTCTGCCTTTTATTTCGCATTGCCTCTTTTACTGTGTTGAGTGGATTTCTTTGTTCCATTAACTTTCAGTAACCTTGGGTAATGTCCAGAAGTGTTAAGAATGATTGTGTCCTCTTTGAACATGTGAATTTTTGATTATGCACTAACCCTCTAATGAGATTATTTTGAGTCTGGTGTGGAGGAAGTTTTCAAGGGTCAATAGAGGAGGATGATATGATATGATCAAGAAGAGTGAAAAGTCTAAGCTTGGGGATGCCCCCGTGGTTCATCCCTGCATATTTCAAGAAGACTCAAGCATCTAAGCTTGGGGATGCCTAAGGCATCCCCTTCTTCATCAACAACTTATCATGTCACTTCTAGTGAAACTATATTTTTATTCCATCACATCTTATGTTCTTTACTTGGAGCGTCTGTTTGCTTTTATTTTTGTTTGTGTTTAAATAAAATCGGATCCTAGCATTCATTGTGTGGGAGAAAGACACGCTCCGCTTTTTCATATTGAACACTGGTGTTCTTAGTTTTACTTTTAATGTTCATGGCGGAAGTTGAAAGCCGCTTCATTTATTGCTATTTGGTTGGAAACAGAAAATGCTTCATGTGGTAATTGGTATATTGTCTTGAATAATTTGATACTTGGCAATTGTTTTGAGCTCTCAAGTAGATCATGTTTAAGCTTTTGCATCATGTAGTTTAAACCTATTAGTGGGAACTACTGTAGAGCTTGTTGAAATTTGGATTGCATGATTGGTCTCTCTAAGGTCTAGATATTTTCTGGTAAAAGTGTTTGAGCAACAAGGAAGATAGTGTAGAGTCTTATAATGCTTGCAATATGTTCTTATGTAAGTTTTGCTGTACCGGTTCATACTTGTGTTTGCTTCAAACAACCTTGCTAGTCAAAGCCTTGTACTGAGAGGGAATGCTTCTCGTGCATCCAAAACCTTAAGCCAAAACTTATGCCATTTGTGTCCACCATAACTACCTACTATGTGGTATTTTTCTGCCATTCCAAAGTAAATTGCTTGCGTGCTACCTTTAAAATTTCATTCCTTGTCTTTGCAATACATAGCTCATGGGAAAGTAGCCTAAAAACTATTGTGGTAATGAATATGTTGCTTATGTATCTTAGTTCTTATAAGTTGCTTGTTGAGCGGTAACCATGTTTCTGGGGACGCCATCAACCTGTTACACCTTTGTTGAATATCATGTGAGTTGCTATGCATGTTCGTCTTATCTGAAGTAAGGGAGATTTCTCATGATTAAATGGTTTGAGTATGCATATTGTTAGAGAAGAACATTGGGCCGCCAACCAAAGCCATGTATCATGGTGGAAGTTTCAGCTTGGACATTAATCCTCAGAATCTCTTATGAGAATATTATTTGTTGTTGAATTCTTAATCATTAAAAAGAGGAGTCCATTTTCTGTTTTCTATATTGTCCCGGTATGGATGTCCTTAAGTTGAGATCTATCAAAATTGAGAAATCAAATGCGATCTATCTCCTTGGACCTTTGTACAGGTGGCATAGAGGTACCCCTTTGTGACACTTGGTTGAAACATATGTAATGCAATGATAATCCATGGAAGTCCGAGCTAATTAGGACAAGGTGCGGGCACTATTGGTATTCGATGCATGAGGCTTGCAACTTATAGGAGGTTTTATGCATAACACGTATTAATTATTACTACCGTTGGCAAAATTGTTTCCATGTTTTCAAAATAAAAAGCTCTAGCACATGAGTAATCCCTGCTTCCCTCTGCGAAGGGCTGATGGCGTGTAACTCACACGTTCGTTGGGAACCCCAAGAGGAAGGTATGATGAGCACAGCAGCAAGTTTTCCCTCAGAAAGAAACCAAGGTTTATCGAACCAGGAGGAGCCAAGAAGCACGTTGAAGGTTGATGGCGGCGGGATGTAGTGCGACGCAACACCAGGGATTCCGGCGCCAACGTGGAACCTGCACAACAAAACCAAAGTACTTTGTCCCAACGAAACAGTGAGGTTGTCAATCTCACCGGCTTGCTGTAACAAAGGATTAACCGTATTGTGTGGAAGATGATTGTTTGCAGAAAACAGTAGAACAGTATTGCAGTAGATTGTATTTCAGTAAAGAGAATTGGACCGGGGTCCACAGTTCACTAGAGGTGTCTCTCCCATAAGACAAACAGCATGTTGGGTGAACAAATTACAATTGGGCAATTGACAAATAAAGAGGGCATGACCATGCACATACATATCATGATGAGTATAGTGAGATTTAATTGGGCATTACGACAAAGTACATAGACCGCCATCCAACTGCATCTATGCCTAAAAAGTCCACCTTCAGGTTATCATCCGAACCCCCTCTAGTATTAAGTTGCAAAGCAACAGACAATTGCATTAAGTATGGTGCGTAATGTAATCAACAACTACATCCTTAGACATAGCATCAATGTTTTATCCCTAGTGGCAACAGCACAACACAACCTTAGAACTTTTTGTCACTGTCCCAGGTGTCAATGCAGGCATGAACCCACTATCGAGCATAAATACTCCCTCTTGGAGTTACAAGCATCTACTTGGCCAGAGCATCTACTAGTAACGGAGAGCATGCAAGATCATAAACAACACATAGATATAACTTTGATAATCAACATAACAAGTATTCTCTATTCATCGGATCCCAACAAACGCAACATATAGAATTACAGATAGATGATCTTGATCATGTTAGGCAGCTCACAAGATCCGACAATGATAGCACAATGGGGAGAAGACAACCATCTAGCTACTGCTATGGACCCATAGTCCAGGGGTAGACTACTCACACATCACTCCGGAGGCGACCATGGCGGCGTAGAGTCCTCCGGAAGATGAATCCCCTCTCCGGCAGGGTGCCGGAGGCGATCTCTGGATCCCCCGAGATGGGATCGGCGTTGGCGGCGTCTCCGGAAGGTTTTCCGTATCGTGGCTCTCGGCACCGGGGGTTTCGTCACGGAGGCTTTAAGTAGGCGGAAGGGCAAGTCAGAGGGGGCACAGGGGGCCCCACACCATAGGCCGGCGCGGCCAAGGGGGCCGCGCCGCCCTAGGGTTTGGGCACCCTGTGGCCCCACTTCGTTTCGTCTTCGGACTTCGGGAAGCTTCGTGGCAAAATAGGCCCCTGGGCGTTGATTTCATCCAATTCCGAGAATATTTCCTTACTAGGATTTCTGAAACCAAAACAGCAGAAAACAAAGAATCGGCACTTCGGCATCTTGTTAATAGGTTAGTTCTAGAAAATGCACGAATATGACATAAAGTGTGCATAAAACATGTAGATAACATCAATAATGTGGCATGGAACATAAGAAATTATCGATACGTCGGAGACGTATCAGCATCCCCAAGCTTAGTTCTGCTCGTCCCGAGCAGGTAAAATGATAACACAGATAATTTCTGGAGTGACATGCCATCATAACCTTGATCATACTATTTGTAAAGCATATGTAGTGAATGCAGCGATCAAAACAATGTATATGACATGAGTAAACAAGTGAATCATAAAGCAAAGACTTTTCATGAATAGCACTTCAAGACAAGCATCAATAAGTCTTGCATAAGAGTTAACTCATAAAGCAATAATTCAAAGTAAAGGCATTGAAGCAACACAAAAGAAGATTAAGTTTCAGCGGTTGCTTTCAACTTGTAACATGTATATCTCATGGATATTGTCAACATAGAGTAATATAATAAGTGCAATAAGCAAGTATGTAGGAATCAATGCACAGTTCACACAAGTGTTTGCTTCTTGAGGTGGAGAGAAATAGGTGAACTGACTCAACATTGAAAGTAAAAGAATTGTCCTCCACAGAGGAAAAGCATCGATTGCTATATTTGTGCTAGAGCTTTGATTTTGAAAACATGAAACAATTTTGTCAACGGTAGTAATAAAGCATATGTATCATGTAAATTATATCTTACAAGTTGCAAGCCTCATGCATAGTGTACTAATAGTGCCCGCACCTTGTCCTAATTAGCTTGGACTACCGGATCATCACAATGCACATGTTTTGACCAAGTGTCACAAAGGGGTACCTCTATGCCGCCTGTACAAAGGTCTAAGGAGAAAGCTCGCATTGGATTTCTCGCTATTGATTATTCTTCAACTTAGACATCCATACCGGGACAACATAGACAACAGATAATGGACTCCTCTTTTATGCATAAGCATGTAACAACAATTAATAATTTTCTCATTTGAGATTGAGGATATATGTCCAAAACTGAAACTTCCACCATGGATCATGGCTTTAGTTAACGGCCCAATGTTCTTCTCTAACAATATGCATGCTTAACCATAGGGTGGTAGATCGCTCTTACTTCAGACAAGACGGACATGCATAGCAACTCACATGAAATTCAACAATGAATAGTTGATGGCGTCCCAAAGTGAACATGGTTATCGCACAACAAGCAACTTATTAAGAGATAAAGTGCATAATTACATATTCAATACCACAATAGTTTTTAAGCTATTTGTCCCATGAGCTATATATTGCAAAGGTGAATGATGGAATTTTAAAGGTAGCACTCAAGCAATATACTTTGGAATGGCGGAAAATACCATGTAGTAGGTAGGTATGGTGGACACAAATGGCATAGTGGTTGGCTCAAGTATTTTGGATGCATGAGAAGTATTCCCTCTCGATACAAGGTTTAGGCTAGCAAGGCTTATTTGAAACAAACACAAGGATGAACCGGTGCAGCAAAACTCACATAAAAGACATATTGAAAACATTATAAGACTCTACACCGTCTTCCTTGTTGTTCAAACTCAATACTAGAAATTATCTAGACCTTAGAGAAACCAAATATGCAAACCAAATTTTAGCATGCTCTATGTATTTCTTCATTAATGGGTGCAAAGCATATGATGCAAGAGCTTAATCATGAGCACAACAATTGCCAAGTATCACATTACCCAAGACATTAATAGCAATTACTACATGTATCATTTTCCAATTCCAACCATATAACAATTTAACGAAGGAGAAACTTCGCCATGAATACTATGAGTAGAAACCAAGGACATACTTGTCCATATGCTACAGCGGAGCGTGTCTCTCTCCCATAAGGTGAATGCTAGGATCCATTTTATTCAAACAAAACAAAAAACAAAAAACAAACCGACGCTCCAAGAAAAGCACATAAGATGTGATGGAATAAAAATATAGTTTCAGGGGAGGAACCTGATAATGTTGTCGATGAAGAAGGGGATGCCTTGGGCATCCCCAAGCTTAGACGCTTGAGTATTCTTAGAATATTCAGGGGTGAACCACCGGGGCATCCCCAAGCTTAGAGCTTTCACTCTCCTTGATCATGTTGCATCATACTCCTCTCTTGATCCTTGAAAACTTCCTCCACACCAAACTCGAAACAACTCATTAGAGGGTTAGTGCACAATAAAAATTAACATATTCAGAGGTGACACAATCATTCTTAATACTTCTGGACATTGCATAAAGCTACTGGACATTAATGGATCAAAGAAATTCATCCAACATAGCAAAAGAGGCAATGCGAAATAAAAGGCAGAATCTGTCAAAACAGAACAGTTCGTATTGACGAATTTTAAAATGGCACCAGACTTGCTCAAATGAAAATGCTCAAATTGAATGAAAGTTGCGTACATATCTGAGGATCATGCACGTAAATTGGCTTAATTTTCTGAGCTACCTACAGGGAGGTAGACCCAGATTCGTGACAGCAAAGAAATCTGGAACTGCGCAGTAATCCAAATCTAGTACTTACTTTTCTATCAAAGACTTTACTTGGCACAATAAAACACTAAACTAAGATAAGGAGAGGTTGCTACAGTAGTAAACAACTTCCAAGACTCAAATATAAAACAAAGTACTGTAGCAAAATAACACATGGGTCATCTCCCAAGAAGTTCTTTCTTTATAGCCATTAAGATGGGCTCAGCAGTTTTGATGATGCACTCGCAAGAAATGGTATTTGAAGCAAAAGAGAGCATCAAGAGGCAAATTCAAAACACATTTAAGTCTAACATGCTTCCTATGCATAGGAATCTTGTAAATAAACAAGTTCATGAAGAGCAAAGTGACAAGCATAGGAAGATAAAACAAGTGTAGCTTCAAAAATTTCAGCACATAGAGAGGTGTTTTAGTAACATTAAAATTTCTACAACCATATTTTCCTCTCTCATAATAACTTTCAGTAGCATCATGAGCAAACTCAACAATATGGCTATCACATAAAGCATTCTTATCATGAGTCTCATGCATAAAATAATTACTACTCCCAACATAAGCATAGTCATTCTTATTAATTGTAGTGGGAGCAAATTCAACAAAGTAGCTATCATTATTATTCTCATCACCATAATCATCAAATGTAGAAGGCATAGTATAATCATAATAAACTTTATCCTCAATAGTAGGTGGCACCAAAATACCACTATCATCATAAATGGGAGGCAAAGTGTCATCAAAGTAAATTTTCTCCTCCATGCTTGGGGGACTAAAAAGTTCATGCTCATCAGAGCCAGCTTCCCCAAGCTTAGAATTTTCCATAGCATTAGCAACAATGGTGTTCAAAGCATTCATAGTAATAACATTCCCATTAGCATGCATATAAAGTTCCATGGGTTTTTTAATTCTCTCTTCAAACACATCATGTCCTAATTCAAGATAAAGTTCATAAAGATCTCTCATATTTTTGTTGTTTTCCATTATGCTTAACTAGTGAAATAAAAACATGCATGATATTAAGTAAAGTAAACAAGTAACTAATTTTTTTGTATTTTGATTTAGTGCAGCAAACAAAATAGTAAATAAAACTAAGCAAGACAAAAACAAAGTAAAGAGATTGAGAAGTGGAGACTCCCCTTGCAGCGTGTCTTGATCTCCCCGGCAACGGCGCCAGAAAAAGAGCTTGATGGCGTGTAACTCACACGTTCGTTGGGAACCCCAAGAGGAAGGTATGATGCGCACAGCAGCAAGTTTTCCCTCAGAAAGAAACCAAGGTTTATCGAACCAGGAGGAGCCAAGAAGCACGTTGAAGGTTGATGGCGGCGGGATGTAGTGCGGCTCAACACCAGGGATTCCGGCGCCAACGTGGAACCTGCACAACACAACCAAAGTACTTTGCCCCAACGAAACAGTGAGGTTGTCAATCTCACCGGCTTGCTGTAACAAAGGATTAACCGTATTGTGTGGAAGATGATTGTTTGCAGAAAACAGTAGAACAAGTATTGCAGTAGATTGTATTTCAGTAAAGAGAATTGGACCGGGGTCCACAGTTCACTAGAGGTGTCTCTCCCATAAGACAAACAGCATGTTGGGTGAACAAATTACAGTTGGGCAATTGACAAATAAAGAGGGCATGACCATGCACATACATATCATGATGAGTATAGTGAGATTTAATTGGGCATTACGACAAAGTACATAGACCGCCATCCAACTGCATCTATGCCTAAAAAGTCCACCTTCAAAGTTATCATCCGAACCCCTCCAACATTAAGTTGCAAAGCAACAGACAATTGCATTAAGTATGGTGCGTAATGTAATCAACAACTACATCCTTAGACATAGCATCAATGTTTTATCCCTAGTGGCAACAAGACAACACAACCTTAGAACTTTCTCACATCGTCCCGGTGTCAATGCAGGCATGAACCCACTATCGAGCATAAATACTCCCTCTTGGAGTTACAAGCATCTACTTGGCCAGAGCATCTACTAGTAACGGAGAGCATGCAAGATCATAAACAACACATAGATATAACTTTGATAATCAACATAACAAGTATTCTCTATTCATCGGATCCCAACAAACGCAACATATAGAATTACAGATAGATGATCTTGATCATGTTAGGCAGCTCACAAGATCCGACAATGATAGCACAATGGGGAGAAGACAACCATCTAGCTACTGCTATGGACCCATAGTCCAGGGGTAGACTACTCACACATCACTCCGGAGGCGACCATGGCGGCGTAGAGTCCTCCGGGAGATGAATCCCCTCTCCGGCAGGGTGCCGGAGGCGATCTCCTGGATCCCCCGAGATGGGATCGGCGTTGGCGGCGTCTCTGGAAGGTTTTCCGTATCGTGGCTCTCGGTGCACCGGGGTTTCGTCCCGGAGGCTTTAAGGCGGCGGACGGGCACGTCCGGAGGGGGCACCGGGGCCCCACACCATCGGCCGGCGCGGCCCGGGGGGGGGGCCGCGCCGCCCTAGGGGTTGGGCACCCGGTGGCCCCACTTCGGTTCGTCTGCGGACTTCCGGAAGCTTCGTGGCAAAATAGGCCCCCGGGCGTTGATTTCGTCCAATTCCGAGAATATTTCCTTACTAGGATTTCTGAAACCAAAAACAGCAGAAACAAAGAATCGGCACTTCGGCATCTTGTTAATAGGTTAGTTCCAGAAAATGCACGAATATGACATAAAGTGTGCATAAAACATGTAGATAACATCAATAATGTGGCATGGAACATAAGAAATTATCGATACGTCGGAGACGTATCAAGGGCCTTTCTTTTACTTTATGTTGAGTCAGTTTACCTACTTCTTTCTATCTTAGAAGCAAACACTTGTGTCAACTGTGTGCATTGATTCTTACATGTTTACTTATTGCACTTGTTATATTACTTTATGTTGACAACTATCCATGAGATATACATGTTACAAGTTGAAAGCAATTGCTGAAACTTTAATCATCCTTTGTGTCGCTTCAAAACCTTCTATTAAGAATCTATTGCTTTATGAGTTAACTCTTATGCAAGACTTATTGATGCTTGTCTTGAAAGTACTATTCATGAAAAGTCTTTGCTATATGATTCAGTTGTTTAGTCATCATCTAGACCATTGCTTCGAATCACTTCATTCATCTCATATGCTTTACAATAGTATTGATCAAGATTATGATAGTAGCATGTCACTTCAGAAATTATCCTTGTTATCGTTTACCTACTCGAGGGCGAGTAGGAACTAAGCTTGGGGATGCTTGATACGTCTCAAACGTATCTATAATTTCTTATGTTCCATGCTAGTTATATGGCAGTACTCACATGTTTTATATACACTTTACATCATTTTGATGCATTTTTCGGCACTAACCTATTAACAAGATGCCGAAGCGCCAGTTCCTGTTTTCTGCTGTTTTTTGTTTCAGAAATCCTACACAGGAAATATTCTCGGAATTGGACGAAACAAAAGCCCACGGTCTTATTTTCCACGGAGCCTTCCAGAACACCGAAGAGGAGACGCAGAGGGGACGCGAGGCGGCCACACCATAGGGTGGCGCGGCCCCACCCCTGGCTGCGCCGCCATATGGGGTGGGCCCCTCGGGCGCCCCCCGACTCTGCCCCTTCGCCTATTTATTCTCTCCGTCGCGAAAACCCTAGTACCGAGAGCCACGATACGAGCAAAGTTACTGAGATGCCGCCGCCGCCGCCAATCCCATCTCGGGGGATTCTGAAGATCGCCTCCGGCACCCTGCCGGAGAGGGGAATCATCACCGGAGGGCTCTACATCACCATGCCCGCCTCCGGACTGATGCGTGAGTAGTTCATCCTTGGACTATGGGTCCATAGCAGTAGCTAGATGGTTGTCTTCTCCTCTTGTGCTATCATGTTTAGATCTTGTGAGCTGCCTATCATGATCAAGATCATCTATTTGTAATGCTACATGTTGCGTTTGTTGGGATCCGATGAATATGGAATACTATGTCAAGTTGATTATCGATCTATCATATATGTGTTGTTTATGATCTTGCATGCTCTCCGTTGCTAGTAGAGGCTCTGGCCAAGTTGATACTTGTGACTCCAAGAGGGAGTATTTATGCTCGATAGTGGGTTCATGCCTCCATTGAATCTGGGACAGCGACAGAAAGTTCTAAGGTTATGGATGTGCTGTTGCCACTAGGGATAAAACATCAATGCTTTGTCTAAGGATATTTGTATTGATTACATTACGCACAGTACTTAATGCAATTGTCTGTTGTTTGCAACTTAATACTGGAAGGGGTGCGGATGCTAACCCGGAGGTGGACTTTTTAGGCATAGATGCATGCTGGATAGCGGTCTATGTTTTTTGTCGTAATGCCCTAAGTAAATCTCATAGTAGTCATCATGATATGTATGTGAATTGTTATGCCCTCTCTATTTGTCAATTGCCCAACTGTAATTTGTTCACCCAACATGCTATTTATCTTATTGGAGAGACACCACTAGTGAACTGTGGACCCCGGTCCGTTCTTTTACATCTGAAATACAACCTACTGCAATCATTGTTCTCTGTTGTTCTTTGCAAACAAACATCATTCTCCACACCATACGTTTAATCCTTTGTTTACAGCAAGCCGGTGAGATTGACAACCTCATTGTTAAGTTGGGGCAAAGTATTTTGATTGTGTTGTGCAGGTTCCACGTTGGCGCCGGAATCCCTGGTGTTGCGCCGCACTACACTCCTTCACGTGGCCTTCATCTCCTACTGGTTCGATAACCTTGGTTTCTTACTGAGGGAAAACTTGCTGATGTACGCATCACACCTTCCTCTTGGGGTTCCCAACGGACGTGTGCTTTACCGTCACAAGCACCGTGCCGTGCCCGACGATTTTTGTCGTCTCCGTGGTGCATGTCAGAACTTTTTTTCTCGTTTCTGAGACCATCTAGCCCGATGAAAACGTGGAAAACGTCGCGTATGGTGGCCCGGGACGTGGTGCATGATGAATTCTCGGGTGCGTCGGCCGAGATAACGCAAATCCGCACCGCCTATGGATGTAGGGCCCAGATGGCAGCCTCTCTAGCATTGTTTTCTTCTCGATCGCGCCATCTCGTTAAACGTTCTCCGATCGAGCCGTTTACGATGCAGGATCATGGGTCCCGCATGTCATCCTCTATGAACGAAAATTCTTTCTTTTCTTGGATTTGTTTGACCCCCTGATTTCTGGCTACTTCCTTTTTCTTTTGATCCCATGCCGCCTTTGAAATATTGGGACCGCTGCTGCAAAATGGGACCTGCATGTCATCCTCTATGTGCAATCAAGTTTTTTTCTTGGAGTTATTTTGACACCTGATATTTGGTCACTTGCCTTTTTCTTCCGATCCCGTGCCGCTTCTGAAACGTTGAGACCGCTGCTGCAAAATGGGACCCGCATGTCATCCTCTATGTACAATCAAGTTTCCTTTCTTGGAGTTATTTTTGGCACCTGATATTTGGTCACTTGTCTTTTCCTTTCGACCTCGTGCCGCCTCTAAAGCGTTGATACCGCTGCTGCAAAATGTGACCCGCATCTCATCCTCTATGTAGAATCAAGTTTCTTTTCTTGGAGTTATTTTGGCACCTGATATTTGGTCACTTGCCTTTTTCTTTTAATCTCGTGCCACCTCTGAAACGTTGAGACCGCTGCTGCAAAATTGGACCCACATGTCATCCTCTATGTACAATCAAGTTTCTTTTCTCAGAGTTATTTTTGGCACCTGATATTTGGTCACTTGCCTTTTTTCTTTCGACCCCGTTCCACCTCTGAAACGTTGAGACTGCTGCTGCAAAATGGGACCCGCATGTCATCCTCTATGTACAATCAAGTTTATTTTCTTGGAGTTATTTTTGGCACCTGATATTTGGTCACTTGCCTTTTTCTTTCGATCTCGTGCCACCTCTGAAACATTGAGACCGCTGCTGCAAAATGGGACCCGCATGTCGTCCTCTATGTACAATCAAGTTTCTTTTCTTGGAGTTAGTTTTGGCACCTGATATTTGGTCACTTGCCTTTTTTTTTGATCCAGTGCCACGTTTGAAACTTTGACACCGCTGCTGCAAAATGGGACCCGCATGTCATCCTCTATGTACAATCACTAGTGGAAAACGGGGCAATAGGCCCGGTCCATTTGGGCCTTTAGACCCGGTTCCCGAACCGGGACCAACTAGGCGGGACTAAAGGGGTACCCTTTAGTCCCGGTTCAAAGATAAACCGGGCCTAAAGTCCTCGACACGTGGTGCGGCCAGGGAGCTCGCGGTAGAAGGGCTTTGGTCCCGGTTCGTGGTACGAACCGGGCCTATGTTTCTCTGCCGCGGCAGAGAATTGCTATTTCTCTGCCGCGGCACAGATTTGGGCTGTACCAGCGTTTCTCTGCCGCGGCAGAGAAACAGGGCGTTTCTCTGCCGCGGCAGAGTTTCAGCAATGCATATATATATATCATTCAAGAAACCACAAAAAATCGTCATGAATATATATAGACATCGTCAACAGTACACGACATAGTCAACACAGTACACGTAATGCATGCATATTTACAATACAACATGTCCTGAACGAATATCCTCCCCCGTCACGATCTTCCGATAGTGCTCTCCACCTGGGGTAAGGACCTCGGTAATAAAGAATCCCGCGATTTCCTCTTGAATTGCTTTTATTTGATCCGCTGTTATGAGAGTGTCCCGCAGGCGTGTCATCTATATTTAAAAAAGGAGATCAATATATGAATGGAACTCAATACAATAGATGGTACTAATTAAGATTAATTGTGAAAATTTGTTATCGTACACGAGTGTGGTGTATTTGGGCATCCCCACCCTTGGGACAGGACATGTCACGCATGAAGGTGCAGACGTAGTATCCACATAAGTTATTCCCTTGTTCCTGCCTCATACACTTTACGAAAAAATAGTTCGATCAAACTAATAATCAAGCATCGTATTGAAAGTAAATATCATATATAAAGTTTCACGGACATAGCTATATATATAGTACTACTTAGAGGGTAATCTCTAAATGTAAGCTCCGGTTTCCATTCACCCGGAACAGTATTGATGAACCGTTTCCAAGCCCTGCCCGGCAAAAAATAATGAGTAAATGAGTAATTGATTAGTTGATGATATCTTCGAATTAGAGCAGATGAAGATGCCAATACGAAATTGATTGAAACTACCTCTGGAGGATGGCAGCCATGTCCGCCCATTCCGCATATTCTTTACGTTTCGAGTCCATGACGTTTACGACTCCAAGGTGAAGATCAATGATTAGGAGAATAAAGTGGAAACTGCACAAGCATAGCTCAATGATTACGAGAATAAAGTGGAAGGTGCACAAGCATAATGTATGTTATATATAACACTCACTTGAAGTTGTAGGGAAAGAATATATCCTCTTTGTCTGCTTGCTTCTCTAAAAACATTACGATGTTGTCCTCTGTGTCCTTGGGGTACCGTCGAACCGTAACTTCATGAACTGTGTTTGGGTCTATGAACCCCAGCGGTAGGAGCTTGCCTCTTTTGTATTCCAGCTTCTTCATTCTGCATAATTAAATGTATAGCGTACACAAAGAATATAATGAGGATAATTGTTAGTGCAAATGAATGAGCTACAAACTTAATTACACAAATAAATCACTTACAGCGTAGTAACCGATGACAGCTTTGTCGAGGGCGTCTTGATTGAATAACTAAAACAGCTTCTTCTAACTCAAGGTTTATCTCTGCCTTCCCCGGAAGTAATGCTCATCTCTAAGATACACCGTGATGTAGCTTTCACATCTTCGACAAAGCTGTGTACCAGTCATGCAACCTTCGCATCCGAGTCCCTAGACGCGCGAGCTCGCCAGTTTGACGAGATCAGATCCGTATCTATACTTGTTTACCACTTGAGCCGTTGGATAGTAATCTTCGTACTCAACTGATGCTCCCTAAGCTCTAGCCGCCCGTTCGATCATCGATGCCGTCTCTGGATCATGATATGGCTCCACGATGAAGTGGGGTGCGGCCTGAATGTCCTGCTGTCCAAGCTGGGCGACTTTTTTTGCTTCTTTGCTCGCTCTAGAGGACTATCCAAGAAAGCGGTCATAATCAGCTCTCAGCTCAGGTCTCTTCATTCTCGTCTCGGCAAAGTGCTTCACTGTCTGCGGTGGAATAAACATCTTCTTCGGCGCAAGAAACGCCTTTTGCTCTTCAGTCTGCTCATGTGGTAACAACTCTGGAGTCTGTGCCCTCATTGGAGTTGATGATCTCTTCAGAGCTGTAGGAGGTGCCGCGGACCGCTTCCTCTTTTGCTTAGGTGGAAGCGGCGGAGTCTCCTGACGAGGAGGAGGAGGCGGCGGAGTATTTTCACGCGGAGGAGACTGGTCATGGATAGGGGAATCATCATCGCGCAGAGGAGAATCATCACGCGGAGGAGATCGCACAGTGGCGGAGGAGGCGGAGGTGGCCTGCTTGTTGGCTTCTCACCTGGAAACACAATGTTCTCCTTCCGCCATTGCACGGTGGTTCTACGGGCTTCTCCCAGTTCTTTGATTTCCCCATCTTCACCTGCAGGGTGCTCAAGCACCAACCCCTCATACTCTCTCAACACTTCATCCACCATCACAACAGCAAAGTCGTCTTGGACCGGACGGAAATGGTAAGACCTTGTAGGTAAGAGGATGCCGACCGCCGCCTTGAAGGATAGGTTGAAAACTTTAACATGCAGCTCACAAGGACGGCTCTCAGTGAGATCATCCACGGGGGGGTAGCGAGGAGGCTCGACCACCTGGTCATCATCATCATCATTATCCACCTGCTGAGAGGAAGCCACGCTGCTTTTCCGGTGTGGTTGAGATTGCAGCGGGGCGATGGCATTGAGCAAGGCAGGATCTACATCCTGACCCCGAGCCATCTGAGATGTAAGTACTTGGGTTACCATGGTTAATTGGGCTTGCATGGTGCTCATACCCTCCTCTAAGTTAGCCAGGCGGTCTGTTTCCCTTGCCTTCCTCCTCTCATGGCTTTTATCAGGAAATCTCTTCCTTTCCGCAGGAAAGCCATACTTCCACTGAACGGAGCCTGCTGTGCCTCGTGTTCGTCCGCCGTGTTCTTTGTTCCCAAGGGCGCGTGTCAGCTCATCGTTCTCTCTTTCGGGCTGGAACAACCCCGCCTCCACGTCTCTATTAAACGACCGTATTTTGGGGGCGCCGGCAGGGGCGTCGACACTACCGGCACCGCCACGGACTCGGCGCTCCTCCTCTCGCTCTTCTCTCTATTTCGCGACCCTACTATGTCGCGGCGGCACCGGCAGGGGCGCCGGCACTACCGGAGATGGTGGCGGTCGGCCGGTGGTGGCACTAACATAGGGGTATGGTGGCGGCACTAATTAACATATAGGGGTGCCGGCACTACGGGAGTATGGTGGCGGCACTAACATGCTAACAAAATTATTTACTAATTAACTAGCCTAACTAACAAATTATATATCTAATTATCTAATATAACAAATTATATATCTAATACATACACTATGTATTACAAGGATGTAAAATTGTCAATATTTTTGAATTTCTTGGTAATACATACACTATCTAATATATACACTATGTAAGAATTTCTTGGTTTATCAAATGATGATACATAGTGCAATATGGTCAGAACAGGGTATTTTTGAATTGATCCATAGATAAAATTGTCAATTGATGTCAAATTTGATAATTAAGAAACAAAAAAAATAAAAAAGGGTGGCCGGCCGGGGCTCTCACCTTGCTTGCCGGCGGAGAGGAGGCGCGCGGCGGTGGAGGAGGACGCGGCCGACGCGGGCGGAGAGAGGAGGCGGCGGCGGGCGTGGAGGAAGCGACCGGCGGTGGAGGAGTCGGCGGCGGCGGGCGGAGCGCGGCGGCGGCGGAGACGGCCGGCACGCGCGGCGTCGGAGAGAGGAGAGAGGGCGGGCGCACGGCGGCGGCGGTGGCGGTGCGCGAGGCGGAGGGCGGTGGCGGTGGTGCGCGCGGCGGTGGCGATTCGCGGCGGAGGCGGTGGCGGGCGGGGCAGCCTGGCGGCGCTGTGGTCTCCTCCTCGCGCGATTGATTTGCGCGAGGAAGGAGACGAGCAGTTATACTGCCCCCCCCCCTTTGGTCCCGGTTTGTATTACAAACCGGGTCCAAAGGCCCCCCTTTGGACCCGGTTTGTAATACAAACCGGGACTAAAGGCCATTTTTGCTGCGTTTTCGTTGCGCGTGCAAAAAAGGCCTTTAGTCCCGGTTTGTAATACAAACCGGGTCCAAAGGCCACTTTTTTAAAAAAATTTCATTCCCGCCTTATTTCAAATGAAAAAAAGCCACCGCACTGCCACACGTGTCCACCGCCGCCACCGCCACACCCACACGTGTCCCTTCCCCGTGCCACGTGTCGCCGCCGCTTCCACGTGCCTCGCCCCGCTGTCACCGCCATGTACGGGCCACCGCCGTGTACTGCCCACCACCGCCACCGCCATGTACTGGCCACCACCGCCACCGCCACACGTGTCCCTTCCCCGTGCCACGTGTCGCCGCCGCTTCCACGTGCCTCGCCCCGCCGTCACCGCCATGTACGGGCCACCGCCGAGTACTGCCCACCACCGCCACCGCCGTGTACTGGCCACCGTCGGCACCGCCGTGTACTGCCCACCACCGCCACCGCCACCGCCTGGCCACCACCGTCAGCGCCATGTACGGGCCACCGCCGTGTACTGCCCACCACCGCCACCGCCACACGTGTCCCTTCCCCGTGCCACGTGTCGCCGCCGCTTCCACGTGCCTCGCCCCGCCGCCACCGCCGTGCGACGTGTAGATCCCGCTTCCACGTGCCACGCCCCGCCGCTTCCCCGCGCCACCTGTCGCCGCCGCTTCCACGTGCCACGCCCCGCCGCTTCCCCGCGCCACCTGTCGCCAAACTTGCCGCGTCGCTGTGCTATAAAGCGCCGCGTGCGCGCGGAACCACACGTCGCCGTCGCCTCCGTTCATTTGTCGCCGGGATGCCGCCGCGCCGTCGCGGCTCGTCCGGTTTCCGTGGCGTCCGAGCGCGGCCGAACGGTAGGTTCTACGCCGAGATGCGTGCCGGTGGCTTCCGGCTCACCCTCGGCACGTACAACACCCCGGAGCTGGCGGCGCGCGCCACGACGCGGCCGCATGGCGATTTCGGCGGCCACGGTGCGACATGAACTTCCCAGACGTCGAATCGCTAGAGGAGGCGGAGTTCCTCGCGCCGACGCCGTGCCTCGTCGACGACGAGGACCGTCGCCACCACCGCCAGGTGCAGCGCCGGATCGCAATCGCCGAGCACGACGAGGAGTTGATGCGCCAGTGGAGGGCGCAGTTCCCCAACGACGTCGACAACACCGCCGCGTTCTTCGCTGACCTCCGGGCACAACGCAGGTCCAACAGGCGCCATCGTCGGGCCGTCGCCGTGTTCGAGCTCGATAACCCGAATACAACTTGGGCCGACAACGACCCTCGGTGGGACGACATTTGGACCGAGACAACCTCCGACGACGAGTAGATCGACTAGACTAGTTGTTTATCTATTTTATTGTATTTTCAATAAAGTCGTTGTGGCAGACGCTGATGATGAGAAAAGTTTCCCGCCAGATTACATGTGGAATTAAAGTACAGAACTCAACTGAAAATTAATTAAGATACATGGCCAGATAGTACTCGTGCCTAGCCCTATAGTACTCGTGCCTAGCTCAACTGAAAATTAATTAAGATACATGGCCAGATTCGACGGTTCGAGTCATTCAGTCATACTCGTGCCTAGCCCTATAGTACTCGCCACTGTAGTCGTCGTACTCGCCGTCATCATCGTCGCTGGCATCGGGGTCGCGGTAGTCAAACCTCGGCAGGAGAGCACGCGTGGGCTGGGACTGAGGGTAGCGCAGGCGGGGGCCACGGTGGGCCATGACGCCCTGGAGAGTTCGGTCGCGCCACCACAGCCGACGGCCGGCCTCGTTGAAGTTCGAAGGAGGCGGGCCGCCCTCCTCGTGCCTGGCGAGCGCCCTCTCACGCCGATTGATGAAGAAGCTCTCCCAAGTCGGGCTGTAGTCGGGATGCCACTGGGGATTCCTCCGCTGCTCTGGCGTGAGCTCAAAGTAGTAGTGGTTCGTGATGGCCATCTCGCGCGCCACACCTAGAGGGACAGGAGGGACCGGTACCCCTCCGACGCTCAGCAACCAGCCGGTAGGGACGCGGTAGCCCGGCGGGCAGGGGTAGTTCGACGCGCAAAGCGCCTCCGCCTCCCGGAGGGTTAGAGATACGATGGAAGCCATGTGACCTGGTGATGAGGTTTGCAGATATGAGTCTAGATGTGATATGTAAATGGAGGCCAAGCCAACATATATATAGTGAAAAAATGGCGGGAGGACGGAGGCGGGAAGCAGTGGAAAGCGCGGGAAGAAAAATAGGCGGGAACGCAGTGGCGCCAAAAACTGTCGGTGGGATAAGGACGTGTGGGTAACCTTTAGTCCCGGCTGGTGGGTACAACCGGGACTAAAGATCCTTTTTTGTGTCATCTAACAAAACTGTCGGTGGGATAAGGACGTGTGGGTAACCTTTAGTCCCGGCTGGTGGGGACACCCGGGACTAAAGATGTCGGCAGGATAAGAACGCATGGGTGGACGCACTGCTCGATGAGATAAAGCATGTAGCGCACGACGCCCTGTCGAAGGAACAAGACAAAGTAGAAGAGGTGCCGTGCCTATAAAAGGAGCATCGATACGCCTTGCCAAGCCCCCGAACGACTACATCTCATCTAACGTTGTTGGGGAAAGGGTTGGGAAATCTCCGTGGCGCATCTCCACTTTTAATATCTTACATACAGTTACATGATTACACAAAAATAAATGGGAAATTGATTGCCATGTTGAGATACTCATTTGTGCCATGAACATTCTTCAATTAACTTGATGATGGAGCATCTTCATCATTTAATTAATCTTCTTCGGCCGTAACCATGGAGCATCTTCATCATTTAACTTGATGCTTGGATCAATGTTCACTACGAAGGGTGGAATTTCATCAAACTGATTATAATCTTCTGACATATCTGTCTTGTCCTCCACTCCCACGATGTTTCTTTTTCCAGAAAGAACTATGTGGCGCTTTGGCTCATCGTTTGATGTATTTGTTTCCTTATGTTTCCTTTTTCTTGGTTTGGTAGACATATCCTTCACATAGAAAACCTGGGCCACATCCTTGGCTAGGACGAATGGTTCGTCTCTATACCCAAGATTGTTGAGATCCACTGTTGTCATTCCATACAACTTGTCTACCTGAACCCCGCCTCCTGTTTTGTTGACCCGTTTGCACCTAAACAAAGGGACCTTAAAAGAAGGTCCATAGTCAAGTTCCCATATATCCTCTATGTAACCATAATATGTGTCATTTGGGCCTTCATTCATTATTGCATCAAACCGGACACCACTGTTTTGGTTGGTGCTCTTTTTATCTTGGGCGATCGTGTAAAATGTATTCCCATTTATCTCGTACCCTTGGAAAGTCACTATAGTCGAAGATGGTGTCTGGGCCAGCAAGTACAACTGATCTTCAATATGTTTGTTATTCAGGAGATGTTTTTGCAACCAACCGCCGAAAGTCGACATGTGTTCACGTCTAATCCAATCGTTCGACTGCCCCGGGTTCTGGGAGCGTAGAAAGTTCTTGTGGTCACCGATATACGGAGCCACCAAGGTGGAACTTTGTAGGACTGTGTAGTGTGCTTGAGTCAAAGAAATCCCGTCCCTACATATCATTGATTTCCTTCCTAGCGTGCCTTTTCCACTTAGTCTCCCTTCATGCCGCGATTCAGGAACACCAATCGGCTTAAGGTCAGGAATAAAGTCAACACAGAATTCAATGACCTCCTCTGTTCCATAGCCCTTGGAGATGCTTCCTTCTGGCCTAGCACGGTTATGAACATATTTCTTCAAGACTCCCATGAACCTCTCGAAGGGGAACATATTGTGTAGAAACACAGGACCGAGAATGGAAATCTCATCGACCAGGTGAACGAGGAGATGTGTCATAATATTGAAGAAGGATGGTGGGAACACCAGCTCAAAACTAACGAGACATTGGACCACATCATTCTGCAACCTCGGTAGAATTTCTGGATTTATTACCTTCTGAGAAATTGCATTGAGGAATGCACATAGCTTCACAATGGACAGTCGAACATTTTCCGGTAGAAGCCCCCTCAATGCAATCGGAAGCAACTGTGTCATTATCACGTGACAGTCATTAGACTTCAAGTTCTGGAATGTTTTCTTCTCCATATTTATTATTCCCTTTATATTGGAGGAGAAGCCAGACGGGACCTTGATACTGCTAAGACATTCAAAAAATATTTCCTTCTCTGCTTTTGTAAGAGCGTAGCTGGATAAATGACGTCCTTTAACTCTCTCATGCAGCTTTTTGGGGTCTTTCCAACGTTGCTGGTCCTCCCGTGCTTACGGTGTATCTTTTGTCTTCCCGTACACACCCAAAAAGCCTAGCAGGTTCACGCAAAGATTCTTCGTCACGTGCATCACATCGCTTGAAGAGCGGACCTCTAAGACTTCCCAATAGGGTAGATCCCAAAATATAGATTTCTTCTTCCACATGGGCGCGTGTCCGGCATCGTCATTCGGAATGCACCGTCCGCCAGGACCCTTTCCAAATATTACATCTAGATCCTTGACCATACCAAATATATCAACACCATCACGATGGGGAGGCTTCCTCCGGTGATCAGCCTCACCGTTGTAATGCTTGCCTTTCTTTCTTACGGGATGGGTAAGCCTAAGAAATCGACGATGCCCCAGGTACACGACCTTCGACCTTTTTCCAAATAATCACCTTCGAGCTCATGTAAACAGTGTGTGCATGCATTGTATCCCTTGTTTGACTGTCCTGAAATGTTACCAAGAGCAGGCCAGTCATTGATGGTTACGAAAAGCATCGCTCTTAGGTCAAATTCCTCCTGCTTGTGCTCGTCCCACACACGTACACCTGCTAGGGACCACAGCTGTAGAAGTTCTTCGACTAATGGCTTCAGGTACACATCAATATCGTTCCCGGTTGCTTCGGGCCTTGTATGAGCACCGGCATCATAATGAACTTCCGCTTCATGCACAACCAAGGAGGAAGGTTATATATACAAAGAGTCACAGCCAGGTGCTATGGCTGCAGCTCTGCTCTCCAAAAGGATTCATGCCATCTCGTACCGAGACCAAACCGTAAGTTCCTTGCATCCTGTGCAAAGTTTGGGAACTCTCTATCGATTTTTCTCCATTGGGAGCCATCAGCAGGGTGCCTCAACATCACGTCTTTCTTACGGTCTTCTTTGTGCCATCGCAACAACCTAGCATGCTCTTTATTTCTGAACAAGCTTTTCAGCCGTGGTATTATAGGAGCATACCACATAACCTTGGCACGAACCCTCTTCCTGGGGCGCTCGCCCTCAACATCACCAGGGTCATCTCGTCTGATCTTATACCGCAATGCAGTGCACACCGGACATGCATCCAAATTCTCGTACTCATCGCGGTAGAGGATGCAGTCATTAATGCATGCATGTATCTTTTGCACATCTAATCCTAGAGGGCAGACAATCTTCTTCGCTTCGTACGTACTGGCGGGCAATTCGTTACCCCTTGGAAGCTTCCTCTTAATTATTATCAGCAACTTTCCAAATCCTGAGTCAGTGACACCGTTCTCTGCCTTCCATTGCAACAATTCCAGTGTGCTGCCTAGCTTTTTATGGCCATCTTCGCAAGTTGGGTATAACAATTTGTTGTGATCTTCTATCATCTTGTCGAAGGCCAACCTTTCCTTTTCAGTTTCACATTCTCTCCTTGCATCAGCAATGGCCCGGCCAAGATCATCATCAGCAGGCTCATCTGGTGCCTCTTGATCTTCTACTTCGTTGTCTTCATTGCCTTCTGCAGTATCATCGTATTCAGGGAAATTGGGATAACCGTCATCATCCTCTTCCTCTTCGTCATTGTCTTCCATCATAACCCCTCTTTCTCCGTGCTTGGTCCAACAATAGTAACTGGGCATGAAACCGGATCGCAGAAGGTGGCTGTGAATGAGACTCGAGTGAGCGTAATTTACGGTATTCTTGCAGTCCACACATGGACAATACATGAAGCCACCATGTTTGTTTGCCTCCGCCACGGCCATAAAATTATCCAGGCCCGCAGTGAACTCGTCAAACCGTCGGTCAATGTACATCCATTGCTGATTCATCTGCATGATATAATTAAGCTGATCAAAACCATTACAGAACATCACGATGTATATATACACATGCATTTTATCAATTGTAGATGAAAAGGATAAAGTTGTTAACCTCGATGAAGAAGAAAAAAGCAAGTTAAGTGTGGCTTGATTTGTGTAAACTCAAGTGGCAAATCCTCTTAAGCATTTCATCGAACACCTCTTGTGCATGTGAAGAAGAGAGGAAAGCAATACACCCCTCTTGTGAAGATAGTGAAAAAATGGCTAAGTGTGGCTCACACTTGGGCAGTGACAAGGTATCAACTTGTCAATGCCTATGGATTGTAGGCTAGGGTTTAGTTGGAAGTAGAGGGTAAGTAGATCTCGAAGGTTTCAGCCGGAAAGTACTCGACGAATATGAAAACTAGGGTTTGCAGACAATGATTCGATTGATTCTTCGTCCCTCGACTCCCCCTTTATATAGGAGGTGGAGCCGAGGGATTCGTGCTATACAAGTTCACAGAGTCCGGGACGGTTTCTAACTCATCCCGCCAGATTACAAACAACACTTCCTATTACAACTCATCTTTCCTTAGTAAATCTTGGGCTCCCGAATCTTCTTATTCTTCGGGTATTGGGCCTCCAGTAAACCCCGGGTACCATCTTCGGCAGGCCCATTTGGGATGCCTATGTCAGTAGCCCCCGAGATTTTGCTTGAATCGTAGAGTCAGGGAAAATCTCCACTGTTTACTTTTATTCGGAAGTTTTAACTTTTTTATACTTCTTCACATAAAATTCTATATTGTACAGGGATAATGGTAGTTGGGGCTAGTTCATCTGACGGATCAGGTACTAGTTAACTGCTCTAGTGGCAATCCGCAAAAACCTACTTCAAAATCACGTCCCTGGACATGATCTCGGGATACTGGTGTAAACTTCGACAGGTGCCGCTTAAGGTCTTACCATTCTGTCGAGTCCCAGTCGAATTTATCGGGTACCTAACGCGTCCGTTAGGATTTTTCTTCGCATCTGTTGATACGGATAAAAGCAGCAGAGCGCAGTCTTTGGCGATGCCACGCCCAGCAGAACGGATCTGGGGTCTTACCTTCGCAATTTTGCGGCATTCAGAAATTGATCGCAACTTCGGCGTTCTGAGAATATATTGTCGAGTGCTTTTCCGGCTGCTGGAATGGCACATTTTATCGAGTCAAATATGACTTATATTGCTATCCCGATGGGAGTATATGTAGAGTTAACTATAACTCGAAATATACTCTCTTGCTTTTTCTATTTTTCCTTTGTTAATTTCATCGGGCACGCGAACAGCGTTCCCGATGGGAGTAGCCCCCGAGGCTACAACCAAGAACTTGTGCTTGGTTGTAGGCTCAACATTTTAATCCACCTTGTCGCTATATTTTCATTACTTCCCAATATGATCTCTTTCTTCTTCTCTCTCTTTTTTTATCTCTCGGGTGCGCGAACAGCGCTCCCGATGGGAGTAGCCCCCGAGGCTACAGCCAAGAACTTGTGCTTGGTTGTAGGCTCCCGCAATTTCTATATTGCCATAGTCGAAATTTTACTTTTTGTCGAAGTAGCCCCCGAGCATTTGGGGAAAAACTTGTTTTTGATCAAAGGCTCCCGAAGTATTGAATAATTCTTCCTGTCGCCAATCTTTTAACTTTTCTTGTCGACATGCTTCCCTTAACCAAATTTACTTCATCCTTCTCGAATAGTCGTGATTTTTCTGCCTGTGGGTCCATTGCTTCCACCATGTTGACACGTCGTACAAGTGGGGGACACACGTCCTCCGCTTTTTCTGGCGCACGTACAGTAACGCCTATCTCAGTAAAAATACCTTTTTACCCTTGTATCTAGAAGATCTATTCTCACCACACGATCTCTTCATCCAACGGCACACTGCTTCACCCGATTCTTATATAAACCTTTCTTCAACCTCCGTTCATCCCCTTGCTTGCGCCGCTCACCTGTTCCTCTTCGCAAAACCTCTCCTGCGCCCAATCTTTCTCTGATCTTCCGCACGCACACACATTACTCTGCCATTGCCGTTGATGCCACCGCGCACGCGTCTGACTCGCCACAGCACTCCGGAATCCAAGATGGCCGCCGAGGATCTTGAGTGGGAGAGATCCAAAATCTCCAACCAAGACACCAATATGCTGAAGAGGCTTGGCCTCATGAAGAAGGAGGACGCCATCCGCTTTCCTAGCGAAGAAAGCTACCCCAAGCCTCCAATGGAGTATCGGGTTAGTTTTGTTGATCATCTCATCCGCGGCCTCTCGACCCCAATCCACGATTTCCTCCGCGGTCTTCTTTTTGTTTATGGGATTCAACTGCACCAGTTGACCCCCAATTCCATCCTTCACATTTCCATCTTCATCACTCTTTGCGAATGTTTCCTCGGAATCCCTCCCAATTGGGCTCTGTGGAAACGTATTTTCTGCCTCCGCCGCAATGGCTCCCACAACGTCACTTATAACATAGGTGGCGTTGTTATCTGTGTTCGTACTGACGTCGACTATTTCGACGTCAAATTTCCTGATTCTGTCCAAGGATGGCGCAAAAAGTGGCTCTATATTCACGAAGAAAGCGCCAACTCTGTTGAGCACAACATAGTTCCTTTTGACGGAAGTGCCGTAATCCAGCGCCGCCGCTCCAGGGATGCCGAAGCTTCCGAGGAAGAGAAAAAGGCGACAGAGGCACTCATGTCCCGTATTCGCCAACTTCAAAACACTCGAGGCCAAGAGCTGTCTGGTGTTCAAATCACAGCCTACTTCCTTAGGATTAGAGTGCAGCCTCTTCAGGCTCGCAAAAATCCCCTTTGGACGTATTGTGGTAAAAATGACGCCAACAGAATCTCCGGTGATCTTTCTACCAAGGACTTGGAGAAGTTGATTCGAAGACTTTCTCGTCTGGGTAAAGACCCAATTCCTTCCTCTTGTCGCGTGGAACCGTACAGCGCCGCCAATCCACTCCCCGAGGTATTTTGTCTTGCCGAGTTTTTACCTTATTTTGCACTTTCTCTGCACCTCATTATATTGTCATCTCTTTTAATTTTCCTTCTGGTCACTAATTTTTACAGAACCATCCTACCATGATTTCCCTTCCTCCTCTTCCGGAGGGTGGAGAAGTCGAAGAACAGGCCATCGTTGCCGAAGATACTCAAGCTTCTTCTATTCGTGAAAGTGAAGTCGCGGGTTCTCACAAATCTGCGGCTTCTCATGAAAAAGAAGTTGAGTCTGAAGCCAGTGAATCGACGCAATCCCTTCCTCCTGCTGTTTCTCCCAAGAACAAAAGGAAGAGGACTGATGTTGAAGATTCTGGCACCTCTAAGGCTGAAGAAGTTGTTCCTTCTCATCCGAAGGCAACTTACGATCTTTATGCTGAATCCCTCATCAGCTCGTAAGTCGTCTTTATTTCTCTCTATTTTTGTACTCGAAATATTTAGCTTGTCTTGCTTTTTATGCTGCCGATTTTTTGATTATTAGCGATGACGAGGAAGAAGTTCCAACTCGACGTGGCTCCTCGGACAAGCACGTCACGTATCGTACTTGCCTCGTACACGCTAGTTGAAGGAGAAGAAACCTCGCCTCCTCAACAAAACGTCGTCACCACTACTCCGCCATCAAGCCCCCTTGCTCCTTCGCCAAAAAGGACAAGGGTTGAAAAGATTATTGAACCTGCCCCTCAGTTGGGCAGTTCGTCGACTCTGCTCCTAGATGATGTAAGCTTGTCGGCATCTATATTTTCCTTATTTTGTTTTTTCACACCTTTTCTCTTTTTCATGCCGATGTTTTTCTTTCTGTGTTCACGTTGAACAGCCTATGATCAAGGATCTTCTCCGCATCGGTTCCCAATTTGTTGGGTACCGTGAATATGCTAATAGAGCCGAAGGTAACGACTTTTGTACTTGCTGTTTTTCCTTGATTTTTTACTCTTGGTGCTTGTCGCGATTTTTGATCTTTCTCCTCTCTTTTTTCATATCTCGACAGAGAAACTTGCAGAGGCTAACGAACGCGCCGACGCACTTTCTCGAAAACTTGAGCAAAGTGAGGCGGCTCGCAAGAAAGCGGACCTCGCTGCTAGCAAAGCCAAGACCGAAGCTGATGAAGCCAAGGCGAAAGCTGCTGGTGTCGAGGAACTGCAGAAAAAGCTTAAGGATGCTACAGCTGCTTTAGATGAGCACAAAGCTGCGCAAGCTTCTCGTGAAGAAGGAATCCTCAAGCGCCTAAAGACTCAGAGTCGCCGTACTTTCGGTAATTTTACTGCTCCCTTCTATTTTTAGGAAAATCTTTGTTTCTTGTCTTTTCACCAATACTTTGTTTCCTTGACAGTCCAAACAAACCAGGACTTTGACCTGACGAATCCTGTCGATGATCCGGTCCTTGACGCACTTTCCTATCTGGAGCTTCATGGGTCCGAGATTCGGGAAGGTGTATCGAATGCTAATGCAGTATTGTCGGCATTGTTCCCCTACTTCTTCCCGAAGAAGGAGGAGCCTGCGACTTTCCTCAACCTTGCCAAGATGTTCAATACACCGGAAGACCTTGGACTGAAGATGCGCCAAGAGAATATGAAGGTTGCCGTTGAAAACACTGTCGCCTTGGTTGCTGACAGTCGACAGACTATCGACTGGATGAAAGTTGGCGACACCGAGCAAATAGAACAATCAAGGTGGAAGTCGCTGATCAAGGCAGCCAAGCCCAACACGAAGAAGATCTTGGCCTATCTCGGGATTAAGCCAGCGTCGACTCCTAGCTCGTCAAGGCCGGAGGTCTAGTTGCATGCCTCTGTTTTTCTTTGTTTCTTTTGCTTTTGTCGCCAAAGTAGTCGTTTAGCGACACGTATTTCCTTAGCTCCACTGTAATGCCCTTGTAATTATTCCAAGAGATTAATGAAAAATTCTATCTTTGCTTGTCGTTTGATTTTATCCTGTTTATATTTCAGTTGATATTTGATAACTATACTCCAACTTCCGCTCCTTCCAATGTGTCGCCTTCTTCTTCTCACGCGAGGAGAACTTTTGCTGGTACTGCACCTGTCGATGATACCTTGTCGCAAGAACTGGACGAACTTCGACAGCAGCTTCAGTATGCAAAGAAGCAAACACTTGTGATGATGGAACAATCTCGCAAGTCATCTGAAGCCGAAAAAGTTGCTCTCCAGCAAGCTCACGAGGCCGTGGCTGCCAAGGAGTTTGCTGCTTCCGAGGCTGAAAAGGCGACTACTCGAGAAAATTTCATGCTCGAATTAATGAATGAAGCCAGTGCAGATATGTCGGGTATGCCTGTTTCATCCTCTGATATCTTTCATCTTCATGCTATTGTCTCTTAAAGGTTTCCACGTCTTTGTTCTGATAGGTGCCTTTACTGATGCTGCTGCCGAGGAAGAGAGAGTAAGTGCTAGGACAAACCTCCTTGTTAATCTTTCCCTGGATCATGGTTCTTTGTTTTGGGCTACCCCGGAGAGGACCCGCCAAATTGTCAGATTTCAAGATCGCACCTCTCAAACTCGCGATTTCCTTGACTTCTGTACCAAGACCTTGTCCATGGTTTACAACTCCATGTTTCCTCGGAACGTCCAACCAAAAACTCTTCCTGAATTGATGGAAAGGTTTAAGGATGCTCGCAGATCCATGACTTTGTCGAGCTCAACTAGTAGCCGGGCGCTGCATTTGCTCTTATCATGCTCCAGATCTGCCACTCGAAACTTGACCTTACCCAGGTTGTCGAGAAGGTTCACCAAAAGGTAAAACGTCGGAGAGTTGGTGTTGACAGGATTAATACGAAGGTTACGCCCATAGCCGAAGAAATGATTGAGGACCTGCTTCGGATGGATGCCGACTTTTTTGCCGATGGCCATTATGCCGATTTTCTTGGTGCTGCTCCTGAGGAAAACAGAGTTACTCTTGATGACATACTGAATCAAGACTAGTTATTTTCTTCTTGTAGATATTTCTTCTTTGTAATCCATGACTATATTGTAAGGCAATCATTATATTTCTCTGTTTGTCTAGCCCCCGAGTGTTTCGGTGACTCTTTATTATATTTGTATATTTGCGAGGTTTTTTAGACCAAGGCATATATATACTTAAGGTGAATATGAGCCCCCGAGCTTTTTACTGAGTACTATTTTGTATTTTTATTGACTCACGAGGTATTTGAATACCAAGGCAAGGTTTTTGTTTTGTCGATGAACTATATTGAAATTCATCGGAGCAAAGATTTTGGTCGTGTCGATAAAGAAGAAAAGTTATATTGTCACTATCTTTATTATATTGCAGCACCGCGAGCCCGCCTCATTAAAAACCTTCTCCGGCCCCACTCGGTGCCCCGAAAAAGGAAAAGAGTGCGTCTGAAAACTCGCGGGCGTTTCAGTACATTGAAGTTTTACAAGGACTATATTTCGACTCTAGGCGTAGAACCGCCTAAGTTGCGCCACGTTCCAGGGGTTTGGCTCCTCCACCCCTGTCTTCTTGTCCTTTATCCTATATGCTCCTCCTCCGATTACTTCCGTGACGATGTAAGGGCCAAGCCATGGTGACTCGAGTTTTTCATGACTTTTTTGCGTGAGCCGAAGAACTAGGTCGCCCACCTGAAAAGATCTTGGCCGCAAACGTGGACTGTGGTAATTCTTTAAGTCCTGTTGATATTTGGTTACCCGAGATAATACTTCATCTCGAGCTTCATCAAGTGCATCGACGTCGTCCTCTAGCGCTCTTCTCGATGTTTCTTCATCATATTCAGCGACACGTGGAGAGTTGTGCTCTATCTCGATTGGTAGTACTGCTTCTGCTCCATGAACCAGAAAAAACGGAGTTTCCTGCGTTGCTGTGTTTGGTGTTGTTCGGATGCTCCACAACACGCTTGGTAGTTCTTCTGGCCAGGTATGTCGAGCTTTTTCCAGTGGTCCTAACAAGCGCTTCTTAATGCCATTGCAGATGATACCATTGGCTTTCTCGACTTGCCCATTGGTTTGAGGATGTGCAACTGACGCAAAGTTCAGCTTGATACCCACCTCTTCGCAATAATCTTTGAATTCATGGGATGTGAAGTTACTGCCGTTGTCTGTGACGATGCTATGGGGCACTCCAAATCTGAAGACGAGGCCTTTTACGAATTTTACTGCGGATGCTCCATCTGGTGAATTTATCGGCTTCGCTTCTATCCATTTTGTAAACTTGTCGACAGCTACTAGCATGTACTCCTTTCCTCCTGGCCAGGATTTGTGTAACTTACCCACCATATCAAGTCCCCATTGAGCAAAGGGCCATGACAATGGTATTGGTGCTAGCTCTGCTGCTGGAGAGTGAGGTTTTGCGGCAAACCTTTGACACGCGTCGCAAGTTCTTACTATGTCCTTGGCGTCCTCAATTGCTGTCAGCCAGTAGAATCCTGCTCGAAAAACTTTGGCTGCGATAGCTCGACTACTTGCGTGGTGGCCACATATTCCCTCGTGTACATCCTTCAGAATTATTCTTCCTTCCTCTGGTGTGACGCACCTTTGCAAGACGCCTGAAATACTTCGCTTATACAATTCTCCCTTGACCACCGTGAAAGCTTTGGAGCGTCGAATTACTCGCCTTGCCTCAACTGGATCGTCGGGTATTTCTTTCCTCAGGATGTATGATATGTACGGCTGCATCCACGGTATCTGTATCACCATGACCAGGTCCTGATCTTCTTCTTCGTCCTCTTGCTTTTCCTTGGTAGCCCCCGAGGGTTTCTTCTCCTTCTTTTTTGATTTTGTCGACTTAGTGGATCTCTCTGTTATTTCCTCCCAGAATACACCTGGCGGGACTGCAAGGCATTGCGACCCGATGTTTGCAAGAACATCGGCTTCGTCGTTGCTCAATCTGCTAATATGGTTTACTTCGCATCCATCGAACAACTTCTCGAGTTCGTTGTATACCTCCTTGTATGCCATCATGCTATCATTGATCGCATCACATTGGTTCATAACTTGCTGTGCCACCAGCTGTGAGTCGCCAAAGATTTTTAGTCGAGTTGCTCCGCAGGCTTTTGCCATCTTCATTCCATGTATGAGAGCCTCGTATTCTGCTTCATTGTTAGATGCGTTAAGGAACGTCATCCGGAGGATGTACTTCAACTTGTCGCCTTCAGGTGATATGAGTACTACTCCTGCGCCAGCTCCTTCCAGTCTTTTGGACCCATCGAAGTTCATGGTCCAAGTTCTCGATAAATCTGGAGGTCCTGTATTTTGCAACTCCATCCACTCTGCGATGAAGTCCGGCAGTATTTGCGATTTTATTGCTTTTCTTTTTTCATACGTGATGTCCCGAGGGGAAAGTTCTATTCCCCAAAGGGAAACACGACCCGTAGCTTCTGGGTTGTTCAGTATATTTGATAAGGGAGCTTCATTGACCACTATGATCGGATGTGCCGAAAAATAGTGGCGCAATTTTCGTGCTGTCGTGAATACTCCATATGCTATCTTTTGGTACTGCGGATACCTTTGTTTAGATGGTGATAGAACCTCGCTGACGAAGTATACTGGCCTCTGCACGCCGTGGAGTTTTCCTTCTTCTTCCCTTTCGACAACTAGCACCGTGCTCACCACTTGTGGTGTGGCTGCGATATATAGCAGGAGGGGTTCCCTTTCTTTTGGTGCCACCAGAATTGGCGGTGTCGAAATTGTGCGCTTCAAATCCTCGAAAGCTCTGTCGGCTTCTTCGTTCCACTGAAATTTATCTCCTTGTTTTATCAAAGCGTAGAACGGCAGTGCCTTTTCTCCCAGCCTAGCGACGAATCTACTCAAAGCTGCGACTCGCCCCGTTAGCTGTTGTATCTCCCTCAACTTTGTTGGCTTCCTCATTGTTACGATAGCCTGTATTTTGTCGGGATTTGCTTCAATCCCTCTTGCTGATACTAGAAAACCCAAAAGTTCTCCTGCTGGGACGCCAAAGGAACACTTCGTCGGGTTTAGTTTGAGGCAGAACTTATCAAGGTTGTCGAAGGTTTCCTTGAGATCCTCGATCAGCGTTGCCCCCTTTTTTGATGTTATGACGACATCATCAATGTATACTTGCACGTTCTTCCCAATCTGTGTCGCCAAACACTTCTGCATCATCCTTTGATATGTTGCTCCCGCATTTTTTAGACCAAAGGGCATTGTTCTGTAGCAAAACACGCCGTAAGGTGTAATAAACGCGGTCTTTACTTCATCATCTTCTTTCAATCTGATCTGGTTATAACCAGAATATGCATCCAGGAAGGAAAGACGTTCACATCCAGCCGTGGAGTC
This sequence comes from Lolium perenne, assembly GCF_019359855.2. NCBI lineage: Eukaryota > Viridiplantae > Streptophyta > Magnoliopsida > Poales > Poaceae > Lolium > Lolium perenne. The sequence goes on along the minus strand of NC_067247.2, from coordinate 24,634,774 downwards.
GATAATTTGATCGATCCTCGGGAGGGGAAAGTGATCCTTTGGACAATGTTTATTGACACACGTAAAGTCGACGCACATGCGAAGGACCTTAGTGTTTTTCTTCGGCACTAGCACAGGATTTGCTACCCATGTGGCTTCTGTGAATATCTCTTTGATAAAACCAGCTTCTTGTAGTCGATTAATTTCTGACAGCATGGCTTTGCGGTTTGGTTCCGAAAAACGTCGCAAATGTTGTTTGATTGGTCTCGCTAGTGGATCCAAGTTTAGGTGGTGCTCGGCAAGTTCCCTGGGTACTCCTGGCATGTCAGCTGGACACCATGCGAAGATTTTCCAGTGCTCACGGAGGAACTCGACGAGCGCGCTTTCCTATGCGATATCCATGTCGTTTGCTATAGATGTCGTCTTTTTTGGGTCTGTCGGGTGAATCTGCACCTCTTTTGAATTTTTCTCGGTACTGAAAGTTGATTCTTTGTTTGGCCTTCCAACGTCTGGCAGTACGTCGTAATCAGTCATGCTTTTTGACGCCAAGTACTCAGCTTGCATCCCGAAGGTTTCTGACAACCGGTGGAAATCCTTGTCGCACTTATCGGCTAAGGCAAAGCTTCCTTTAACTGTGATTGGTCCCTTTGGTCCAGGCAACCTCCACAACAAGTATGTATAGTGTGGTACTGCCATAAATCTAGCATATGCTGGTCGTCCCAACAGAGCGTGATATTGCGACGGAAAATCCACGACTTCAAACTCGAGCCTCTCGATTCTATAATTTTCTCGGGTCCCAAACTGAACGTCGAGATTGATCTTTCCCAATGGATAACTTGGTTTCTCCGGTGTGATGCCGTGGAACCTTGTGTACATTGGTTTCAAGTTTGCTAAGGATATGTTCATCTTCCTCAATGTATCTCGCATACATAAGGTTTAAGCTGCTGCCGCCGTCTATGAACACTCGAGAGACATCAAATCCCGCGATAATCGCTGGCAGAATAAGTGCTGACTGCCCTGGTCGAGGAACTTGCTGCGGATGGTCTGCTATTGTGAAGCCGATATCTTGTCCTGACCAATTAAGGTACTCAACTGTTGGTGGAGGCATTTTCTCTGCCATAAACACCTGTCGTGAGATTACTTTCTGAGCTCTATTGGACGGCCTTCCCTTCTGAATCATCAACACTGCTCCATTGGAATTAGGATCAACATAAGGTGGTGGCGCAGGTGCTGCCGCTATTCTGAGCTGATGCCGATTGTCGTCTGTAATCGCGGGAGGAGGCGGCAAGTGAATCTCGCTTCTGGGTTCTCGAGGATTTCTCTGTGCTGCCCGCGCATTAGCGTTCTCTGCATACCGCAACATTGCTTGAAAATTTCGACAATCCTTCTGCAAGTGCCCAGACTGTCTTTTTCCATTGCTGTCGAGGAAAAAAGGCATCTGGCACGGTCCGTTCATCATCTCTACAGGGGACACGAAAGGTCTTGGGAACCTAGGCCCGCTATTTTGCCTGTTGCGTAAATCATCCCCGTTATCACCTCGCTGCTCACCGCTTCTCGGTAATCATCTCTGTTGCTTCCTCCCGTGTTTGTCCGAAAACCTGCCGAAATTTGTCTGGAGCGTCGTAGTTCTGGTACGTCCGAGGAAATCTTCGCCTCGGTTGATAGTTTCGACCGCGGTCCTCCTCTCGGCGACCCGTGTCGTTTGTTGTGGACGGCGTCTTCTCCGTCTGCCCATTTATTTGCTATCTCCATTAACGCGGATACTGTCTTTGGATTGGTCCTTCCCAAATCTTCGACGAAATCTCCACGCCTGACTCCTGCGACAAACGCATCTATTGCTCTCTCGTCAGATATATTTTCTGCTGAATTTTTAATGATATTCCACCTCTGGATGTACTTCCTCATTGGCTCATCTGGCTTCTGTCGACACGCTCTCAACTCCTCTAACGACGCGGGTTTTTTGCACGTGGATCTAAAGTTCTTGACGAACACATCCTCAAAACTTTCCCAAATTGTCGATGGATCCTGGAGCGAGTTTCTTTATCCAAGATCGTGCGGCTCCACTCAAATGCACCTGGATACTTTGCATGGCTGTTGCCCTAGTTCCTCCTGTGAGCTTCACCGTCTCCAGATAGTCGACTAGCCAATCCTCTGGATCTTGAAGGCCGTCGAACTTCTTGAAATTATCGGGTAACTTGAATCCTGAGGGGACTCGAGTTTTCCGGACTCTCCTCGTAAAGCATGGCAAGCCACACATATCTTCATCGGTCAATTCCGGAGATTGCCGATGATCCCTTCTGCTTTGCCGCGCTCTGTCGACTCTTGCCTGTGCTGCTGTGTCTCTTGCTCCACTTGGCCCTTCAGGTGCTGCCGCCGTTGCTGCTGCAGGTCGTGGACTATTTTGCCTTGCCACTCCTTCGGGAGGCGTTGATACAAACGCTGTCCCCATAGCTCCAACTCCTGCTACCGCCATATTGTACAATGTTTCCCTTGGATCACCTGGAGGTGGTTTAGACGCAAGGATAAAAGCATGTGTCGCCATATACCCAGCCTCTGGTGTCTTAGGGATGATGTTTCCTCTTGTATCTATCGACATGAAGGACATGTCGAGGTTCTGGACCAAGTGCTCTCTTTCTGCTTCGGGTATGTGTTGCAGCCTTGATCTTGCTCTGTTCCGCGCCTCCCGGTGGCTATCACCCGTAGTTCTAGATTGTCGACTTAGATCTGCCCTTCTCCTGCTGGATGCAGAAGCTGCCTCCTTTCTCCTGTTCAACTCAGCTGTCTGTTTTTCCAATTCCCTGGCAGCTCGTGCGAGCCTATATTGATGTGCTTGCAATTCTTCTGGTGTGGCTGTGGTAGCCATTGGTTCTGTGCCGTTCATAGCTCTCGCGGCTCTGTCCCACGCTGCTTGTGAAAGTTGAACTCTATCTCGCGGCTCTGGCCCGACGTATTTGTTGCCCAGGCCTTGTCGCAGATTGGAGGGATCGACGTATGGATTTCCCAAACTGTCGAAAGCCTCAGATGTCTCCTCTTGATCTTCAATGGCGTAAATCTGATGATACTTTGTACTCAGACCTACGTTGGGTTTGGTGACATCATCGTTGAGATTGATGAAGACCTTGCCCACTGTGAGAGATTTGTCGATGAAGTCGTAACTGTCGACATCGCTTGAGCCATCGCTTATATATGAGTCCGCAGATGACTCGAACGACATGTCGTTGAAGATCTTGGCGAGTTTCTCTCTTGCTCTGGTGCTGACGTAGCGTGTCGCCGAGGTTTCTTCTTCTCCTGACTCGGTTGACGATGCATAGTTTGAAAAATCGGAATCGACCACCGACGATCCCGACGAAATCGGAATCTCGACACGATACGATCCTTCCTTTTCGACGCGAAAGTGAAACCTTCCGAACGTCATCTCCATGGGCTCCGCCAGATACGCATATGCATCCAAACGGGAGGGTGGGTGAGGAACAAAATCGACAAGACCAGCAGCGATCTGTTTACCTCGATCCATTGTGTTGCTTGCGGTTGACGATGTCGAAGATCTTGAGTGTGCCATCGAGATCAGCTCCTTACGCCTCTAGTCCCCACAGACGGCGCCAATTGACAAGGTATCAACTTGTCAATGCCTATGGATTGTAGGCTAGGGTTTAGTTGGAAGTAGAGGGTAAGTAGATCTCGAAGGTTTCAGCCGGAAAGTACTCGACGAATATGAAAACTAGGGTTTGCAGACAATGATTCGATTGATTCTTCGTCCCTCGACTCCCCCTTTATATAGGAGGTGGAGCCGAGGGATTCGTGCTATACAAGTTCACAGAGTCCGGGACGGTTTCTAACTCATCCCGCCAGATTACAAACAACACTTCCTATTACAACTCATCTTTCCTTAGTAAATCTTGGGCTCCCGAATCTTCTTATTCTTCGGGTATTGGGCCTCCAGTAAACCCCGGGTACCATCTTCGGCAGGCCCATTTGGGATGCCTATGTCAGGCAGGGGCAAGGTTATATAGCCAGAGGGGGGCCTTTGGACCCGGTTTGTCATACAAACCGGGACTAAAGGGTTCCCCAGACTGACACGGCCTGCCGCGCCCTGCGGTGGACCCTTTAGTCCCGGTTTGTATGACAAACCGGGTCCAAAGACCGCTACAGGACAGGCGCCAGCGGGTGGGGTCGTCCTGGGCAGAAACGAACCGGGTCCAATGGGGGCATTGGACCCGGTTTGGTGCTTGGGACCAAAGGCCTCTTCTCCACTAGTGAATAAAAGTTTCTTTTCTTGGATTAATTTTGGCTCCTGATATTTGGTCACTTGCCTTTTTCTTTCGATCCCAAGCCGCTTTTGAAACGTTGAGACCGATGTTGCAAAATGGAACCCATATGTCATCCTCTATGTACAATAAAAGTTTCTTTTCTTCGATTATTTTTGGCTCCTGATATTTCGTCACTGGCCTTTTTCTTTCGATCTCATGCCGTCTTTGAAACGTTGAGGAACCTGCTGGCTCATGGGACCTGCATGTCATCCTCTATGTACTGTAAAAATTTAATTTCTTAGATTTTTTTTCATGTCGCAAAGCACACATTTCTACAGACCAAGACCTAATATACAATGAGGGTTTTGCACATGGTACAATCAGCTTAGTTAAAAGTGCCTGAACCCGAACCCAACTTATGCTACAAAGATTCTTATATTCTATTATCCAGAATGTACATATACATGCTAACCAAATCATTTCCTTCTTCATCGACCATGATTAGAGCATTAAACTACATTGATATGTGCCCTGTTTTGATGACACTGAAACCTGGTGCCTGTATATTTATATACAGATGCCTACTGTAAATATGATTAGAATTGATGAAAAAAAGATGCTAACACCATGATGATAAACCCAAACCGGTAGTTTTCACACCCAAGCATCAGTCCAGAGATTATTTTTATTTAGATTTCTGATGCTTTTAAGTGCAAGGTTTTACCTGAATACTTCGGGATTACTGAATCTGGATGAGAATGGCTCTTGGTTGCTTAAGTTAGTAATATACAGAGTTCTAAAATTACAAATACACTCTACCTGAATCCCCGCCCACCCCTTGGCCTTGCGTCGTGGACGGTATCAGACTCATTGGCCCAGGCCCAGAGTATCCTACGTCGCTTCAATGGGTCGTAAAATGTCTTCGAGGCATAGAAGTTGCCGTAGTCGTGGCGCAGGTGGTGGTCATCGCCGGCTGGGTTGTCTGGCAAGTACCGCTCCATGCAGGGACGGAGACAAGGGGGACGAGGGGGGGGGGGGGGGGCGCAGCCCCCCTATGCTCATGATTTTCCTTTGAACACAAACCATGTCAGCTCCTTATTTCTGTGATTTTAGATTGCTTTGTCCCCCTCATATTAAGATTGCCCCCCTTATACTTCAACTCCATCCCTGGCTCCATGTCACGGTCATATCTTCCAATGGTGTAATAGTCATATCGGTAAGAATTGAGGCTGTGTTTCAAGATATATTTGACCCAAAGGTTAGACTTCATAGAAGTATCGACTCCATTCTCCCAGCCACTGACCATGACCGGATAGAAGTCCGGGCACTCCCACATCCCCGTGGGTGCCGAGTGCAGCGGCCGCCTCACTCCGGCCCACCGCTTGAAGTCCCGGCTCCGGTAGTGGTATGCTATGCCATGGGTACTCCCCTCGCGGCTGCCGACGAGCACGTGCCATAGACCATCCGCGCGCCAGGCGTTGTAGGGTCCCGGAAGAGCGTCCTGTTCATCTTCGGCTCTGGCAAGATCACCGGATTACCGGTAAGCTTGATCCACTCGCGCAGGAGAGGATCGGACCTGTTCTTGGGGTAGGCCAGGTTATGTACCTGGTAGTTGCTCCCTTTGACCTTCTGGATGATCCCTGTGTATAATATTGCCGGCGTGCCATCGAGCAGCATTGTCGCTGAGCCTGACCAGCAGCCATATTTGTCAGCCTTGATACTTGGCCTGATAGCTGGTTCCAAAGGCACCCAGTTGATGATCATGCAATAGTGCGACGCCGAGTGTGCCCAGAATATGTGCCCCCAGACAGGCGTCCTCGGGGTTGTACTGATAGAAGAGATGGTACCATCCCTTGTAGTACATAGGTGCTGCAATAACACAATTGTTGTCAGAAATGTATACAAGTTAATTTGTCGGTAAAATGCTCATGAAATGATGTCCAACTCCAAATGCTTGTGTAATATTGTAGATATAGTGATGACTCCCAAAATATGTAATAACGGTCGTGGAATATCATGAGCATAGGGGGGCGCAGCCCCCCTATGCTCATGATTTTCCTTTGAACACAAGCCATGTCAGCTCCTTATTTCTGTGATTTTAGATAGTTTTGTCCCCCTCATATTAAGATTGCTCCCCTTATACTTCAACTCCATCCCTGGCTCCATGTCACGGTCATATCTTCCAATGGTGTAATAGTCATATCGGTAAGAATTGTGGCTGTGTTTCAAGATATATTTGACCCAAAGGTTAGACTTCATAGACGTATCGACTCCATTCTCCCAGCCACTGACCATGACCGGATAGAAGTCCGGGCACTCCCACATCCCCGTGGGTGCCGAGTGCAGCGGCCGCCTCACTCCGGCCCACCGCTTGAAGTCCCGGCTCCGGTAGTGGTATGCTATGCCATGGGTACTCCCCTCGCGGCTACCGACGAGCACGTGCCATAGACCATCCGCGCGCCAGGCGTTGTAGGGTTCCGGAAGAGCGTCCTGTTCATCTTCGGCTCTGGCAAGATCACCGGATTACCGGCAAGCTTGATCCACTCGCGCAGGAGAGGATCGGACCTGTTCTTGGGGTAGGCCAGGTTATGTACCTGGTAGTTGCTCCCTTTGACCTTCTGGATGATCCCTGTGTATAATATTGCCGGCGTGCCATCGAGCAGCATTGTCGCTGAGCCTGACCAGCAGCCATATTTGTCAGCCTTGATACTTGGCCTGATAGCTGGTTCCAAAGGCACCCAGTTGATGATCATGCAATAGTGCGACGCCGAGTGTGCCCAGACAATGTGCCCCCAGACAGGCGTCCTCGGGATTGTACTGATAGAAGAGATGGTACCATACCCCTTGTAGTACATAGGTGCTGCAATAACACAATTGTTGTCAGAAATTTATACAAGTTAATTTGACGGTAAAATGCTCATGAAATGATGTCCAACTCCAAATGCTTGTGTAATATTGTAGATATAGTGATGACTCCCAAAATATGTAATAACGGTCGTGGAATATCCTACTAGATGATTAAAAGAACAAAGCATGCATTCCATTGGAATTACAAAAATAAAATAGTAAAGGGACAGTGAACATTACAGAAGAAATTTTGACAAGGTAAAGCTAAGTTATGGAAACTAAGCATTCCAGAAGAAGTTTCAATCCTTTTTTTCATCCAAAGGCTGAGACCTGAGGAATCCAGTACTCATGGCGCATTGATGTGAACGCAGCACGGGATAAATCCAGTGCTTTCTCTGAAGTAACTGAGCATAATGCCTACCCAACTGAATGCTCTATCGCATTCCTAAATGAAAAAAAGGAACGCCTTGTTTTTTAGTCTTGTTGGGTTACTCTCTTTGCTACGGCAAAGACTTCTGTAATTAAACACTCTATTCTATCTAATCGGATGGCATGATCGACTGCTTTAAAACTCAAAAAAAAAGGAACGACCATGGTGTTAGCGAATAGACAATCGATTATCCAGCTATTACGTCGCATTCTATCGTTAGACACTGCAAATAGAAAGCAACTGTGTAGCAAAGTTGCAGTTTAGGCAATCCTAAAAAGTTGAGGTGATGAAGAGCACAATGTTCAATTAATTCAGCTGGGCATATTAGCAAACCGTGTTTATAAAAACAATGCCTGACTAACATACAATGCTCTATATGATTCATTCCTACATTTTTTTTTGGAAATGGAGATTAAAACCCCGGCTTCTGCATCATGATGATGCACATAGCCTTTATTAATAAGTTACGAGTACAGAGTTTAAAATAATTCACGCATCGCCGAGACTTGATACAAGAATCAACCAGCGAAAGAAATAAAACAAAATATGACTACACATCAACATAGCCGCCTATTATATCGCCAGTCAGCCTGGCACAAGATATCGCGAGCAACCATCTGGAGCCGTGTGCATCCAGAAGTCATAGCATCCGGCTCCTCCTCCGGTGAGAGCAGAGCCCACAACTGAACCCAATGTGACACCATATGGATAACCTGCAAAAAGTGAAAAAGATTGTTTTTTGAAAAAAATAATATCATTCATCGCCCTCCATATAGACCAACATAAAGCAGAAACCCCAATACGGATGAATGCCTTAGATTCTCTATCAACTCCATTTAACCAATTATCGAACATTTTCGTAATATTGGTTGGAGGTGGAAGATCGTACGTGAAATTAACCGTACGCCAAAGTAGTTTAGCTAGAGGGCAAGTTATGAAGATGTGTTCAATAGTCTCCTGCTCTCCGCAAAAAACACATTTCGTACACCCATTCCACCGTGTTTAGCTAAATTATCTTTGGTAAGCAAAATCTTATTACTTAGAAACCACATAAATATTTTTATCTTAAGAGAAACATTAACTTTCCATAAGTATTTTCTCAAAAAGGGGGTGTGATCATTCATAAGATCCTCATACAAAGATTTCACCGTAAACAAGGCATTGGTTGTCAAATTCCAAACAAATCGATCATTCTCTCCATTTAAATTGACCATCATAAGTTTTTGGCATAACTGTAACCATAAAGTTCATTTGTTACCCACCAACAGCCGTCTGAAACTGATATTCAGAGGTGTTTGAGCTAACACATGAGCTACCGTTACATTCTTGTGATGCACAATATTATATAAAGATGGATATTGCTGGGCTAACGGCTTTTTTCCTAACCAAGTGTCTTCCCAAAAACGAGTAGATTCTCCATTACCAATTTTGAAATTAATAAGTTTATACAGCCACTTACTCAATAAACATCTATTTTTGAGTTCGAGAACCTCAATACTAAGCCCCCTTGATCTTTGGGTAGGTAGACAATATTCTATTTTGTAAGTCTATATTTTCTCTTATTTTCATCGGACTGCCAAAAGAATCTAGACCTATAGAAATCGAGTCGTTTCCTTACCCCAGCAGGTATCTCGAGAAAAGATAACATAAACATAGGTAAGCTTGTTAAAACTGAATTGATAAGAACAAGTCTATCCCCATAGGACAGTAGCTTGCCTTTTCAGCAACCTAATTTACTTTCAAACCGGGTCTTCACTGGGTACCAATCAGAATTTATGAGTTTTCTGTAATGGATAGGAATACCTAAGTATCTAAAGGGTAAGGAACCAGCGTCACATTCAAATATCTGCTTGTACTAATGTTATCACCAGAATTTGACCGAGTTAGAGGTGGGTCACGATTGAGATAGACTTGAAGATATACATGGAAGGAAGAACAAGAATTGGCCTTATACACGAAATTGGGCTGAATTGCCCATGTATCTGTAATATAGTAGATCGCATCTTAGATTAAAAGTTAGAGTTTTACTCGTGCACGGTTAGGTGCACGTCCGAATTAGAAAGTCCGCTGGACTATAAATATGTATCTAGGGTTTATGGAATAAACAACAACTCACGTTCAACCCAAACAAACCAATCTCGGCGCATCGCCAACTCCTTCGTCTCGAGGGTTTCTATCGTAGCGACATGCTGCCTAGATCGCATCTTGCGATCTAGGCAGCACAAGCTCCACGTTGTTCATGCGTTGCTCGTACTGAAGCGTCTTTGATGGCGAGCAACGTAGTTATCATAGATGTGTTAGGGTTAGCATAGTTCTTCGTATAACATGCTTACGTAGTGCAACCCTTGCATATCTAGCCGCCCTCACACCTATCTTAGGTGTGGGGGCGGCACCCCGCTTGATCATTATTTAGTAGATCTGATCCGTTACGATTGCTCCTTGTTCTACAAGGATTAGTTTAATATCTGCAATAGTTAGGCCTTACAAAGGGGGGGAGGATCCAGCGGCGCGTAGGGTGTCGTTCGCAAGTCCTAAACAGGATGTTCCGAGGATCAACTTCATGTTGGTTTTTAGGCCTTGTTTAGGATCGGCTTACGATCACCGTGCGTGGCCGCGAGGCCCAACCTGGAGTAGGATGATCCGATTATGCGGTGAAAACCCTAAATCGTCGTAGATCTCATTAGCTTTATCTTGATCAAGCAGGATCACCATATATTCGTGCACCCCGTACGAACCATGGGTGGATCGGCTCTTTGAGCCGATTCACAGGATAACCTGAGAGCCGATCGAGGCTCGTATTTAATGTTTACGTGTATGCCATGCAGGAAACTAAGCGAGGCATCCCCATCACCTTCCTGACCAGGTATAGGTCAGGTGGCACGCCCTTGCACTTCGCATCGGACGTGTGACCAGAAGAGCATTGCGGGCCGTCGCTCGGAGGGGTCTCAGCCAGCCGCAGCTCTAGGCTCTTCCCGGCTCTACCGTGTTGACCGTCGCTGCCCGCCGGTGGGTTTTGGCAGTCAACACATTCTGGCACGTCCGGTGGGACAATCGTCTACATCAACCACATCGCCATCTACATCTGAGATGGCGGACGGCACGCCAGTCACCTACGAGGAGCTGCCTGACGAGCTCAAGAAGAGATATGACGAGATCAAGGTCACCCTCGAAGCCGACCTCATCGGCTCTTTTCGAAGAACCCGTTCCCATGGCATCGAGATGGAAGGGATTCTCACCGCAAGGTGCACTCGATGGGATAGACCTCTCTGCCCCGTCGGAGGAACGCACCAGGGGCCTGCGGCAGGAGATCAACTACTTGGTGGCTCACTCGCTACACCGCCACTCTGAAAACCTGGTCAACGTGTTGGAGCGTGTCGCTCGCGCGTGATCCGAGAGATCATGAGCCACCAGTACTCGCCGTCGGGACCAGCTCTCGGGACGCATCAAGGGGAGTTGCCACTCCAGTCCCGTCCACCGCTGCCATATGCGTTGGCAGCACCGGTGAAGTGCCGGCTACACCGGCATTCGTCGTCTACAAGATCGGTGGTCACCCTAGTGACTACCAGTTCTTGGCTGAGGCGCCTAAGGAGATCCCTCAAGGATACGCGTGCACGTATGTGCCAGATTGTGGCGACTGGGCACTCTCAAACCAGGCCACAACATCAGGGACTCCGGCGAAAACAGGAGGAACGTCGGCGACGAGCTTGAGAAGCGAGACGTGGCTAACTAAGTATGCCACCCCGACGAAACTCCGAGCCCAGCTCCTGCGGTTGGCTCAGAGCTGGAAAAGCAAACATGGCTGGCTAAGTACGCCACCCCGGCGAATCTTCGTAGTGCAACTCCTGCAGCCAGCACAGCGGATCAGATCGGTACCATGCGAGAGACCAGTTCGGCATGGTGCCGAAAAGAAGGGCAATCGGCTATTCCAAGCCGTACCCCGACGAGTACGAGATGATCCCGCTGCCACCTAACTATCGGCTCCCGGACTTCTCCAAATTCAGTGGCTCAGATGGCTCCAGCTCCATCGAGCACGTCGGCCGATATTTGGCGCAACTAGGACCGGCTTCGGTGTCGGATCAGCTACGCGTGAGGCTCTTTTCACGGTCCCTCACGGGATCGGCTTTCGGATGGTACACCTCTTTGCCGGCAAACTCCATCCGGTCTTGGAAGCAATTGGAAGAACAGTTCCATATGCAATACCATTCGAAGCTTCCGAGTCTAGCATTGCCGATCTAGCACAACTACGTCGAAGCGCGGAGAAACGGTGACAGAGTATATCCAGCGCTTCAGGAATCTTAGGAACCGATGTTATTCGGTTCGTATAAGCTGAAAAGGAAGCGATCGAGTTGGCGGTAGCTGGCCTTGCAACACAGCTCAAGGACATGGCCTCCTAAGCAGATTATCCCTCGGCGGCGCACATGGTTCGAAACTATCGGCATATGAACAGCGCCACCCGGACTGTACCAAGACAAGTTCAAGCGTGCGGTAGTCTGGTCGATGCGAGAGGAAGACGAAGTTCCTGCGGAGACCAAGAAGTGGCAGTGGCTGAGTGGACTCGGGGAGGAACCCCGTGTCTGCAAATGGGTAAAGCCACCAGGGCCGCCAGGGGGATTTGATTTTGACGTGACCAAGACTGAACAAATCTTCGACCTCCTGCTCAAGGAGAAACAGTTGACGATTCCTGAAGGTCTCAAGTTCCCCACGGCGCAAGAGCTGAACGGAAAGCCGTACTGCAAATGGCACAACTCGCTCTCCCATGCCACCAACGACCGCAGGGTGTGGCGTCGGCACATCCAAGCGGCGATAGAGAAGGGGCGTCTAATTTTCAACCGATGCGCCATGAAGGTCGACACCCAGCCCTTCCCCGCCGTTAACATGGTAGAAGTCACCTACCCTGAGGGTTGCCAGCCAGGTCCCACGTTCAGCATCAACATGGTAGGACCTGGGAACCACTCTGGCAAAGATGGAGATGAGGGCAGCTGCTCTCATAGCAAGGACACAGAGGAGGCCGCTCCACGCGATCGGCTCCATCATGATGGCAAGCGCTACATCACAGAGGGAGAAGTGAAGAACATAAGATATCAACGACCTCTCTCTGATCACCTCCTCAACAAATATGTGAGTCAGTATGACCAACGCCGACGGTCCAACTATGATGATGAAGGAGATCGTCTGGCTAGAGAAGCCAGAAGACATCGTCGGCATGATCGCGATGAGGAGGAGCACGAGCGCCGTGCCACGGACAGGTCAAGGGAGCAAGATGACAACGCCAGACACTGGGACTGCCCTTTCTTCAGACACTGCTGGGATTCAGGAATGAGCCGATTGCCCACAATCGGCAATTGCCGTAATGCAACCAGAAGAAGAAGGAGGCAGCCAACGTGTCTGTGTTCAAGCGCTTAGGGCCTCTCCCGCCACAAAGCAAGCGCGCTGAGTCACCTCGTTGGGCAGATCTTGAGGATTCCGAAGACGAGGGACTAGAAGAAGAAGAAGACAGGTACCACCGTCCAAGGTGGTGCCCTGACGGACTCAGCCGTTCACAAAAACGCAGGGTTCAGCGGTTGCGCGGCCTGGAGGAAGCCGAAAGGTTATACCTGCATACGCTTAGGAAGGCAAGGCCTGATCTGGCTGCAAAGGTTCAGCGAGCCCTGGATGAAGAGGGTCGTCCACGGAAAATGGAGTGGCGCCCCAAACAAAGGAGAGCCGATGATGAAACATCGGCTGGCACGAACATGGTGTTCATCCTCCCTTCGGAGTTCAGTGCTCCAGGGTTAGATGAGATATCCGTGGCACAACTTGACTGCGGCCCACGGCCGGTTATCTTTGAGAAGCCACGAGAAAAGAGCTACAGGCATCTGAAGGCCCTGTACTTGCGAGGATATATCGATGGGAGGCCTGTAAATAAGATGCTGGTGGACACCGGAGCGGCAGTTAACATCATGCCGTACTCTATGCTACGTCGGCTGGGACGCTCTAGCTCGGATCTAATCAAGACCAACGTGACATTGAGCGATTTCAACGGCCAAGCGTCTGAGGCACAAGGAGTTCGAACGTGGATCCGACCGTAGGAAGGAAAACTATCCCTACAACGTTCTTCATCGTCGATAGCACGAGCGGTTATCTATGTCTTCTTGGGAAGAGATTGGATCCACGCCAACTGCTGTATTCCCTCCACGATGCACCAATGCATAATACAGTGGGATGGAGATGAGGTAGAAGTCGTCCAGGCCGATGACTCAGCCGAAATTTCAACGGCTGGCATGAACGCATGGGAAGCAGCAGGCCAAGAACCCCTCTCAGGCATCAACTTGGACGACTGCGAGCGCATCGATGTGACAAAGGGAAGGGTTAAGCTGGTTTTATCCACTGGCCTGACCATGTAGTTGAAGCAAAGCGATGTGCAACTTGGCGAGGCTGATCCTTGTGATCGGCCCCAAAGGTCTATGAAGGGACATTACAGAACCTTCAGTCAGCGCTCCAATCATTATGGAGGCCGGTCCCAGCAATCGGCCAAAATTATCCTCACCACATGTTCTGCTAGTGTTCGCCCTTGACCCTATCAGGAGCCGACGTGCGAATTACAGAGCCGATCTCTGCCATTCTTTGACAGATTCGGCTCGGGGGGCACCTAAACATGGGAACAGATGCAGGGGTACATGTGGGCAATGAAATACTGGGGGCCGATAGGAGAAAATCGGCCAGTAAAAAAAAATGTGGGCAATGAATTACAGTCGAGATTGCATCGACTTTAGAATTGAGAAGCAGCCGATGCGCAGCCATCGACTCTAGTGGAATTGTGCGATGTTTATCGAGTCTCCACCAAATCCAGGCCAGCGGTGGTGCCTTCTGTTGCTTCGAGGGAATAAAACAATGGAATTTCTTCAGCTGCTTCGAGCCGATCCGGGTTCCTGAACCTTTTTGTCAAGGATTTCCAATCTTTGGGGCTAGTTCAGCTGAGACGGAAGGTTATCGGCTGTCTGAGGAAGAAAGGGGATCGGCTTTGGCGCATTCTCTCTGATATTCTCGCCTCGAGTAAGGCTCGGGGGGCAGCAGGCTCGAGTAAGGCTCGGGGGGCAGCAGGCCTGGTGGATACTCTTTTTCGCTCTGTTTAAAGAGCCGATTGGGATACCATCGGCTGATCCTTCATTGCAACCTTCTTCACAAATGATGAGTACTGAAGAGGATTATTGGGTTTGGTTGGAAAAGTTCAAAGGTTTTCCTGAAGATCCTGCATTTTCCACCAGATTTAGAAAATCATCAGTTGTAGAAGGGAAGGGTGAATTTCAAAGGACCGATGCGGTGCTATCGGCTCATTACGCATTGGCAAAGGGGACGAATCGGCAAGGTCAGTAGAAGAGGGAATCGGCTCAATTAAACTCGGAAGAAATCGGCAAAATCAAATTGGGGAAAAGTTCTTCATTGATAGGCGAGATTTCTTACATAAAGAGCTAATCGCTCTCAAAAGGAAATACTAGGGGATACATTGCCCCATCTACTACTGCTGGCCCTATTCTAGAGGTCCTATCTACGGGCCATCACTGCCCTCGTCGTCGCCGCTGTCGGCGCTGCTCCCGGCGGGCTCGTCGTCGCTCCAATGGCCGCCGACCGGGCCCTCGTTGTCTTCATCTTCTTCGTCAGCGTCGTTCTCGTCGCTGTCGAAGTCGCTAAGGTTGCCCGGCCAAGGGCAGAACCGCTTGGCCGGCGGCTCGTCGGAGGAGCTGTCGTCGTCGTCCTCCTCCTCCTCTTCCTCCTCCTCCACCCCCTCGGAGGAGGTGAAGTCATCCTGTGAGAAGCGATCGTCATCGCTCTCCTCCTCCGATTCCCCGTTGGTGAGGAAGCGGAGGTCGCTCTCCGTCCGTCGAGGACTGGTCGTCCTCGGACCAGATGGAGAAGTCATGGTCTGACTCCTCCCGGCCGCAATGGCGCGGCGGATGTGGGCCGCGTGGACCTCCGCCGGGTTGTACTCCGGCGTCGGCTCACGGGATGTGGAGGATCGGCTGGAAGGATCCGATGGAGCGAGAGGAGGAAGAAGACATGGTGGCGCAGGAGGGCTTTTGGAGTGCTAATGCGAAGGAGATGCAGAGGAGACCTGTTCGTTGCGGTTAACTAGGGGGGGCTATAGGGGATAGTCAATGCCACAGCAGTTTTCGAGGACGGGGTGCCGCAACGACGTAAAAAACTGCCAAGTCACGCGGAGTAGGTGAGACGGCAGGGCTTCATGATGAAGGATACGCAACGGTTACGCCACGACATGACCCGACGAAGGAAAACAGTGATTTTGGAATTACCAATTCCAAAACCAGGGGGGCATGTGTTATCACCAGAATTTGACCGAGTTAGAGGTGGGCCACGATTGAGATAGACTTGAAGATATACATGGAAGGAAGAACAAGAATTGGCCTTATACACGAAGTTGGGCTGAATTGCCCATGTATCTGTAATATAGTAGATCGCATCTTAGATTAAAAGTTAGAGTTTTACTCGTGCACGGTTAGGTGCACGTCCGAATTAGAAAGTCCATTTGGACTATAAATATGTATCTAGGGTTTATGGAATAAACAACAACTCACGTTCAACCCAAACAAACCAATCTCGGCGCATCGCCAACTCCTTCGTCTCGAGGGTTTCTATCAGGTAAGCGACATGCTGCCTAGATCGCATCTTGCGATCTAGGCAGCACAAGCTCCACGTTGTTCATGCGTTGCTCGTCCTGAAGCGTCTTTGATGGCGAGCAACGTAGTTATCATAGATGTGTTAGGGTTAGCATAGTTCTTCGTATAACATGCTTACGTAGTGCAACCCTTGCATATCTAGCCGCCCTCACACCTATCTTAGGTGTGGGGGCGGCACCCCGCTTGATCATTATTTAGTAGATCTGATCCGTTACGATTGCTCCTTGTTCTACAAGGATTAGTTTAATATCTGCAATAGTTAGGCCTTACAAAGGGGGGGAGGATCCAGCGGCGCGTAGGGTGTCGTTCGCAAGTCCTAAACAGGATGTTCCGAGGATCAACTTCATGTTGGTTTTTAGGCCTTGTTTAGGATCGGCTTACGATCACCGTGCGTGGCCGCGAGGCCCAACCTGGAGTAGGATGATCCGATTATGCGGTGAAAACCCTAAATCGTCGTAGATCTCATTAGCTTTATCTTGATCAAGCAGGATCACCATATATTCGTGCACCCCGTACGAACCATGGGTGGATCGGCTCTTTGAGCCGATTCACAGGATAACCTGAGAGCCGATCGAGGCTCGTATTTAATGTTTACGTGTATGCCATGCAGGAAACTAAGCGAGGCATCCCCATCACCTTCCTGACCAGGTATAGGTCAGGTGGCACGCCCTTGCACTTCGCATCGGACGTGTGACCAGAAGAGCATTGCGGGCCGTCGCTCGGAGGGGTCTCAGCCAGCCGCAGCTCTAGGCTCTTCCCGGCTCTACCTGTGTTGACCGTCGCTGCCCGCCGGTGGGTTTTGGCAGTCAACAACTAATCAACCTCATCCTTTGCCTTACCAAAACAAAAAATCTCACTTTTGTGGAAGTTAATCTTAAGTCCCGAGAGCTCTTCAAACAGACATAGAATTAGTTTCATATTAACAGCTTTCAAGAGGTCGTGCTCCAAAAAAAGAATTGTATCATTCCTACATGAAAAAAGGGAACTATATCTGAGATCATGGTGCTACTAGTGCCTAGGGATGGCACACGCAGGGTATGGGTACGGTTAGAGTCATCCCATACCCGTACCTGTCGCGTTTGATCTTACCCGCCACCCGTACACATACCTGCCAACGGGTACAAGTTTTCCTATACCCATCACCCAACAGGGTAAATGGGTACCCGTGGGTAAAAATACCCGCGCTTACAACACATCAAATTGTTCAAAAAAATATGACACGAGGTGAAGCGATCCTATATAGATTCTAATTCTCACTAACCTACAATTGATTATGAGATCAGAAAGCGTGAGATTCAGCCTAGCAACATGGAGACATGATTAGGGGAAAAAATTAAGCAGTTTAGAATATTACGATGGCCCACTTGTTAAATTTAGATGGGTAGATAGGTATGTGAGTATGGGTTCTACGATCTCATACACGTACCCACTCTACCCGATGAGTATGATATTTTTCTATTTGCAAAATCATGGGTAATATTTTATCCCATACCGGTACTTCTATTGGGTTTTACCCGGCAGGTTCGTGGGTCACGGGTACCCATTGCCATCCCTACTAGAAACAATATATGTGACACGTGGAGAGGCAGGTTTCGACCTGGCCAAATAGATAGAGTTCATTAAAGAAACTTTGCAAACCCTGGAATTACCTAGGGATAAAGTGCAGACCCGAGCACTCCGACCTGCTTACCCATGGCATGGACCACCAGCGTACACTGTTAAGGTAAACTCTGATGGTGTGTTTCAACTAGACCAAGGTCATGCAGTGACAGGGATAGTGGCGCGAGATGGAACTGGTTTCTTTGGAGAAAGGTGTAAGATCTATGAAAGCATCATTGATCCACTGACAATTGAAGTTTTGGCTTTGAGAGATGGATGTGTCCTTACCGTGGACAAGGGTTTTACTTGACTGATCTTTGAGGTAGAGGATGCGGAGCTAGTAAAACTTTCGCATTATCGGTTGTCTGATCGCTCTGTGATCGGACCAACTTTAGATGATATTAGCGAGCTTTGTAAGAATTTTCTTTCTTTTAATATTTTTTTTCCTGACGCGAAGCTAGTCAGACGACACTGCTAAGTTTGGTTGCTTATTGGTTGAGTTGTTTTCCTGGGACGTCGAGCCTCCGATTTTTTTTAGCTAACAGCCTTAGTGCTGATTGTAATCATGTTATGGTGATTTAATAAAGCGTGCAAGTTTTTCAAAAAAAAAGAGAGAAGGTTGGGGGGAATTTTTTTTAGATGAGGTCGGGGGAATTGAGCACGAAACAAAATGGATTTGTGTTTTGGGGCTTGTGATGTTTACCACTCGTTATGCTGCTACAGAAGCCCAAAAGAAGGGGCCTGTGACGGCATGTTTGCTCGAAGGAATTGGGTAATAATCGCCCCCTTAGCTGTAGGCCCGGTTTACACGTTTGGCAGAAGAAATTGAGCCTTTGACAACCCGTTAGACCACAAAGGATGACACGTCACTAGCAAGTTGACTCAAAAAACGAGAAATCTTGTGACCTACGTGGCTGGCGGAAGAAGGAGACGGACTACGAGATGAACTAGGAAAACACACTGAATTCTACCTGCAATGTTCTGGAGGAGCTAGCACGGATTGGTGGGGCAAAAGAGAAAACACACCATGTTGAGGGGCAAATTAATCTACGTTTTCCAATTTAACACCCTAAAATAAAATGTATTCACCAATTTTTTCAAGTTTGGGGGGGAGGGGGGGGCGGTGGCCCCCTGACTTACACATAGCTACGCCCCCTGAATGTACTACTTGACGACTCCTATTCTCTGATCTTGACCACAACTTGTGGATTTTATTCAGAATGTGGGCACATTATTTTCCCATGAACTTGTGGGAAAAAATGTATAACCTATCAAAATGATCGTCTCAAAAAGTTACATCCGATTTTCAACTGCCTTTAGCCGTTCTCAAAATGATCGTCTCAAAAACCAACGATCTGCATCACGAGGTACCATGAAAATTAAGCAAGGTCTTGTATGCCCAGAATAGATCACATAGACCCCAGTCTGGCTGGCTGCACTGCTAGCTCCCGTTTGCATGGCTGGCTGCCTTGCTCAAGCTTGTGCCACCATGTTGCATGCGCTCCCGTTTGGGAAGTCTGAATAAATTTCGCCAAAGCTTTTTCTCTGCGTCCTTTGGATCCATCTCCATGGTGATGCCTGTTTGGATATGGTTCGTTTCATTTAATTCCTTGGCGTTCTTTTTTGTGTGTGTGATGTAGACATAGATATATATCGATCCATGCATGCACGATGTTTTCTCAAGTTTCAGCTACTCTTATTGTATTGCATGATCCACCAATTGCATAGTGCTATCTATTTATTTTCCATTTTCATGTGGATGAACCAATCGAGTCACTCGGTCTCTTTAGTTTGGCAAGCAACTAGTCTCACAATGTGACACAAAAATATTATATCCATTTAACTGTTAAAAAAAATCTTGTGAGCTGCATGGACTTCACAATGCACCATGCAATGCAACATATTGTGTGTGTGGACAGTCATGTACGTGTGTGGACCTGTAACCGCCATCTGACCGAGGTGCATGGCCCATTGGCCCCTATCCTCCCGGCCGGTCTGATATTGACCACTGTGGCTACACTGCTTGCCTTGATGGGGATTGTCACATTGCTCCACATTGGCCGTGCTAGGGTAGCTAAATTTTGGCGGAGCTTTCCTCTAGGTCATTTTGATCCATCCCCAATTATCCACGATACTACCTTGCATGACGCCAGCTGCTTGGATATGGTTCATCCGTTCTTGTTATATATATAGTTTTATGGTCTTTTCTTGTGATCGTCCCTACGAGAGAAGAGCCTAGTATTGGCGTTGTGTTTCGCCGACTGATGGTGTGTATCCAACAAACCACTAAGAAAGACGCCACTTGTAATAGTTATCAAGTGGTGTGCCCATTATTAGTGGCACATACCACTAGTAGTAAACACATTAGTGACGTGCCTATAATGGCACGCCATAGACAAAATTTACTAGTGGCACCCACCAGTAATATAAGAGCACGTCACTATGTGTAATTTTTGGCTGAAAAAAAAGACACAATAAATTTAATTATGATAGTCGTCGAAAGCACTCCAATCCAGCGGCGGGCTATCCGTGGTGTTTCTTTTTTGTGAGCGCATAGATATGTTTTCTCAAGATGACGCGGATTTTCTACCAAGGGTGGTAGCTGTGCATAGGGTAGCAACCGTTGGATAACAAGAGTTCTGAGTCTATTGAGGTGCAGATCAAAAACTCGGGAGCAATCTCATGTAACGGCCGTTTGCTTCTCGGTCCGTTCAAAAAGTTTAAAAGTACTACCACACCGTAACCGAATATAAAGTGTGGTTTTTATCTACTTTAGGCAAAGGAACGTCGGTGTGGGACGTTTCAAAACAGCCACGGATACCATACCGTGTGCACTTTGTCGATTTTTTCCTCTTTTCACAAAATTGTATCGGTACGGTGCAAAAAAAATCCTACCTAAGGTATAGCTGTTCCACCGCACTGGCAGCCATGCCGTTGTTAAGTTTTTCTTTTTGTATCTAATGGCATTTTTTCTGCCACGGTGTTTTGCAAGAATGGGCTATATCAGCGCGCCTATCGTTATTTTAGCTTAGATATATGTTGACAACCAAAGAGAAGTGGGGTTTGATGTCTGGTTCTTTTCAGACAGACGGGTGATTAATCGGCAACATGTGGACCTAGACCACGATCTGAAAAGGGATTTGCAAAATTTTCAGTTACCAGCATTTGAGCATGCATCGGCACATATTAGGCATTGAGTTAGAGAATGGTAGAATCGAACCAGCACGAATATCCAAAGAAAATCTCTCAATCTCTCCACGCTCAAAAAGAAAACAACACAGAAAAAGAGCGAGCAACCATAGGAACTCAGTAGAGCTTGCATAAAAAATGACGGTAGAGGACAAGAGAAATTCCAATTGTTTGTCTCAGCAAGCTAGGTAGATCGTGCTTCATATGGAGATTATCATAAAACGTAATCGAGCACATGGACAGGTGATGCCACGGGAGGCAGGCTACATCACTTGCTGTTGAACAAAAAACAGTGTCCACGAGCGATGCGATGAAGCCATTTGCTGTGACAGTGCGGCCACCTTCTACTCGCCGGTGCCGCCTCCATCCGGTCAATACGGGGCCGCACGGCCCGCTCGATGCAGGTGGAAACGGGTTATCCCCGCCACCGGCAGGTGCCCGTGCTCCCGTCTCGGCCCCTCCACTACCGCAGCAAGCTCTTGGTCAACTCCGCCGTCGCGCATTGAGCTCGTCCAGGTCCTCCCGTCTGGTAGAGCAGACCAGCTCCTCCCGTCTGGTACAACTCCTCCCGGCCGAGACAACCCTGGACGCGTCCAGATCAGAAAATTGCAGAAAATCAAGCCGTTAAGCAAGAATGGGCTTGTGCTTCAGAAACTTGAGACTGAAAATTCAACAATGCAAAATAAGGATTGACAGAGGATAAGTCGCCAAGGACATCAAACCATACTGATTTCCGGGATGGGCATCCACAGTCAACTAACAAAAAAATCAGAAGTATCTTTGGAACAAATCAAAACGCACATAATATGCAGATATGAAGAAATTCAGAAAACAGAGGCTGAGATGGCTGAGCCGGGTCTCCGATCGATCCACGGTAATCGCAACAAAACACACGGGAAAAACTTTCCCTTCATTTGAATCAACACGGGATCTAGATCCGGAGTTCGGGACCATGTAAACGAAAAATAAAATGGACCAGGTTCGAAGCAAAATCTAGATCGCAAAAAGGATATAAAGCAAATCCAGTTCAGAAAGTATAAACGCGGCCGACCTCACGCGCAGACCCAAGATTAGGCAACGAGCGGCCCTGCTCGAGGCCTCACCGGTCGTGCCAAGCTGCCCTGGTCGTCCAGCAACGGCAACACATCCTCGCGTGGGGATCTCTCGTAGCGGCGCTCGAGGGTAGGGCTGCACCTCCTGCTCCGGCAAGGCGGCGCCTACGGTGGTGGACCAAGACGACCTCACGCAATCCAGTTCTATGGCGTCAGCAGAACAAATCTGCCACCGCCTGAACGGAGCGCACTTGCGGACGGAGATGGGCGCGAGATGGAAGGCGGCAGCGAACAGGAGCTCCTCCATGCGAGCGTCAAACATGAGCTCTTCCATCCATCTTCCCTTGCGGAGGGCACAGACTAGGAAAAAGATCGGAGAAAAAGGGGAAAGTGAAGGTCAGAAAAAAAAGAAAGGGGAATGAATCACAAAAGCAAATCCACGCAAGAAAGAGAAAAATAGGACACGGGTGGGGGCTCGGTGGTGGTGGGATTCGCGGTGGGGGCGGCGTGGTGGTTTCCCGGGCAAGGAGGCCACAAGGAGGCAGGGTGGACCTCCCGCGGGGATGAGCTGCTGATCCCGCCGCGAGCCCTCATCCCATCTCCACGGTCTACGCCGCCTTGATTTCTCCCCGAACATGCTGCCGTGTGGAAGGAGGCGGTGCAGCGGCCAGCCGCCGGGGGGAAGGAGGTGAGCAGAGGTTGGGGAGAGAAAATGGTGGGGAAGGTCACGGTGGGGTTGGCGACAATGGAGAATGGCTACGGCAGGTGGGGAAGGTGGGTTGTGGATTAATGAGTGGATATGGTATTACCGGTGTGACGACGTTAGCTACTTTTGTTAATAATTTGTGCTCTCTGGATGCATTTTCATGCTCCCTATAGAAGATCTAATGGTTGGATGTATATGCATAGCTATCACCCATGGTAGCCCACTATTTTCCTACAAGTTATTACTCCAAATGCATGCCTGGATGAGTTACAATTAATGTTATATATTTATTGTACTGTATATATGATCCTCCAAATGCATAGTTCTATTTATTTATTTTCTATTTTCTTGTGAACGAACCGGTGAAGACACTCGTCTGTTTAGTTTGGCAATCAAGTAGACACAAAAAACTTGGGTTCCAACATGGTGATTCCGCTGGGAACACAGACCTGGATGTGTGGCTAAGGGAAAGAGCATTGGTATTGACAGTGATTCGTCAGCATTTGGAGCGAGCACAAATGACGATGAAAAAAAGCAGGCAGACAAAAAGTGGCTGGAGCGATCCTTCAACCTTGTTGGCGACATGGTTTACGTACGGCTACAACCTAACAACCATGGGCCCGTTTGGTAGCCTGGGCGCCTCTTGGCTCGCATCATATTTCGGGCCGTTTGGTTTTCTGGACGCAGTTGCGTTCTTGCACATCACGGGTTTTAAAGCACCCCTGGGACAGGCACCGGAGGAACGCCCGGTTTGACAGTTTCTCCGGGGCCAGGCCCTAGCGAGACGAAAATCGACAATATCGTTCGAGCGGGAGCTCTGCCTTGGCATGGCGGGAGAAGCCGAAATCCCAGCGGCGTTGCGCGGCAAAGGTAGGGGTAACCTCCCTCTCCGGTTACCCTCTCCATTAGCCCCCTTCCAAAATTTCCCTTCCCCCAAATTTCGCACCGGCGGCGGCGGCGATCCAGACCTGGCAGCGCGCATCTCCCTTCGGTCTCCGGCGTCAGACAAGGGTCCTCTTCTCCAGCCGCGGCGGAGCCTGCGCACATCTGCGGCGGCTTTCGGCCCTGTCATTCGTCCACCATGACGTCCACCATGACGGAGGTAAGTGGAAACTCCTCTGCTCTACTGTAGTGTTAGATTCATGTTGGTAGAACTAGCTGGGTTCGATAAGACCGTTCGTAATGCATAGATCTTGTTTGAGTAGACCGACCAGCTCCAGCTTGTGCATCACGCCGCAGCACTCATCATTTGCGAACAAGCCTGGATCCCGATGGTGCACAAGAGAGCAGTTAGGCATGCTGCTTTTTCTCGTGTGAATTACGGACCTATGTTACAACGAGATCAGGAGTGGATTGCCAACCTAAACAACATCTACAACTGCAACGACATAGAGGCCATCGATATGCTTCGGATGAGAAGAGCCCCTTTCTATGCAGTTGTGAAAACGTTCAGGCAAAGAGGACTGCTGCTGACTGATAGCATCCACACCTCTATCGAAGAACAAGTCGCAATGTTTCTTCATGTCGTCGGTCATAACCAAAGGTCCAGAGTCATCCATAACACATTCAGGCGATCCACGGAGACTATCTCTAGGTACTTCCAGCAGGTGTTGTACGCAATTGGGGAGCTCAGAGGTGAAATGATCAAGCCAGCATCAATGAACACACCAACCAAGATCAAGAACAGCTACAGGTGGTTCCCCTATTTCAGGGTGAGTACAAAATCATGTTCCTTCTACCTATCTGATGTGTGCTACCATGAGAAACATGATTGTGTTCTACTGTGAGAAACATGATTGTGTGCTAATATTTTTACAGGATTGCATTGGGGTTATTGATGGTACTCATGTCACTGCAAAGGTACCGAGATCAATGTTTGCAGTATTCCGCGGGAGGAAGCACTACACCAGCCAGAACGTTCTAGCAGCTGTGGATTTCGATATGAGGTTCACCTACGTGCTTGCTGGGTGGGAGGGTTCAGCTCACGATGCCACCATCCTGGCCGACAGCCTGTCAAGGCCTGATGGGTTGCAAATCCCTGTCGGTAAGTTCTACCTTGGAGATGCTGGATATGCATGCCGACCTGGAATTCTACCTCCCTTCAGGAAAACAAGGTACCACCTGAACGAGTTCTCTGCGAAGCACCGACCTCTGAATGCGAGAGAGTTGTTCAATC
Source organism: Lolium perenne (assembly GCF_019359855.2). NCBI lineage: Eukaryota > Viridiplantae > Streptophyta > Magnoliopsida > Poales > Poaceae > Lolium > Lolium perenne. The sequence goes on along the minus strand of NC_067247.2, from coordinate 24,609,877 downwards.
TCAGACACTCAAGCCTTAGAGTCACCATTGAGAGGGCTTTTGCTGCGTGGAAGAACAGGTTCAAGGTCCTTGACCAGAAACCATTCCACACGTTTGACACTCAGGTAAAGCTGGTCCTTGCTTGCTGCATTCTTCACAACTGGATCCTAGGTTGGGGCGAGGATGAGTCCTTCGAAGAGGTTGTCAGTTTTGATGAAGTGGAGACCGGCCATGGCGTGGAAGCAGGCGAAAATGATGCATGGAAGGTGAAGAGGCAAGAGTGGGCAGACGCAATGTGGGAAGCCAGCGGCAACACCATCATCTGAGAAGAAGTGAAGATATGAAGAAGAAGAAGAAGATGTGAAGAAGAAGAAGAAGAACCCCTATGATCCCCTGTTTCTCGAACCCTTTTCGATCCTCGTATGTTGAACGATCCCGTTATGATAAACTACAATTCGTAGTAGCTAGAGAGCATCGTGTTATGAACTACCATTCGTAGTAGCTAGGGATAATTTCGTGAACTGATTGTAACTATCATGAACTGTGATTTCTGTGTGATGGGAGGTGAGAGCATGGTAAGGTTACCCGTCGTAGAGAAGAGGTAACCGTAGACATGCCTGGATGGTACCAAACATGCCTAATATCATCTCCATCGAGATATGGGTTTGGCTGCAGGCAAACAAACAGAAAGTCCATTTTGGCCCTGCCGATGCAGCCCGGCCTAACAAACAACAGGTCAATTTCTGCCCGTGACTCGTTCTGGACGCGCAAGTGTGCTTGCATGGCTATGCCAGTGAGCCACGAATCAGCCCAGGCTACCAAACGCGCCCCATATGTACATGCCTCGGTGATGTAGCGAGTGTTGCAGAAGCTGAGACTCAAATATTTTGGGCCATACAAGATTGTTGCACGCGTCGTCTATATGTCGTATAAACTCCCGCTGCCTGAATCTTCAAAAATCCATCTAGTCATTCACGTTTCGCAGCTGAAGAAGGCGATTCATCCTACATACAATGTAAGTGCTCCTAAGGCAGAGCTTGAGAAGGTTTGGGTACATGTTCACTCAGTACCGTATTCTGTGAGACATTTCCTCGGCATTTGGGCAGTTGGTTCTCTCATTGGGACGACTGTTGATCTTGTTACACTCCATACCCGAGGTGTTGTGTGAGTTCTTGTTGGTATGCTTAATTCTAAAGTTCTGGACAAGCGGGTGGATGAGTCTGGGACATACGTTGGTGCGGCATGTGTCGTGAAACTCAAATCTTTTGACTTCTTCCGTTGCGATCGAGGCGGTAGACTTTGCACCTGATCTGGACTTTGTTCCTTATTTTTGGCGCCGTAAGGGTGAAGACCAGGATGACGAGGAAATGGGTAAGAGTAAAGTCTGTATTCAACCTTGAGCTTTTAGATGATGTTGGGATCAAACCCCTCTAGATCCCTGGAATCAGCACCCTGTGCTTACCGATCCGGATCAATCTAAACCTTGGGCCATTAAGACTAGTTTGGCTCACGGGAAATAATACCATCCCGGCCGGGACCATCCTCAACTCTCGCACATGTCATATTCATCTTTTTTTGTTGGGATATTTCTCTCTCTGTCTCTCAACTCCACTCCCAATAAAATTTCCCCTTTGCCGTTCTCACCTCAATCAGTAGCTAGCCTCCTGGAAGAAGAACGACGATCTCCCAAAAGAACCAAGACGAGCTCGTCGGCGGCAAGATCCCTGAAGTTCCTCTTCTAGCGCAGCACCGGCGGCGGGCGTTTAGCAGCGTTGCATGAGACTTCGTGTCGGCACCGCTCCTACGCGATAGCTCAGACTCGAAGGACTCCCTGTCTCTCGCCTCCTCCCGCTTCTCGCACTCGTCCAGTCGTCCTCCTCCAGCTCCGGCGGCGACCACGGTCACACGATGACCTTGTTTCTGTCAATCCCCACTTCTCTAGACTCTACCACCCCGGCCACAACGAAGCTCCCTGCTTCCGCCCCGTCCACCACCGGGACTCGAGCATTCGAGCGCAGCTACGTACAGGACACCCTTTGTGTGCAGGTTATGTGTTTGTGTTAGAGTATCTCCAGCCGCGTCCCCCAAAGCGGCTCCCAAAAGGATTTGGGCGCGCCGGAAAAAGTTTCGTTCCCAGCCGCGCGCCCCAAAAGCCTTTTCCGTCCAGCACGGCCTAATACGGCGTTCGACGCAGGGCCCGTCGCTGTTCCACATGACACTCTAGGCATGCCAAACACAACGGAATAAAACCTTTATTTCCGTGCACTTCTATTTATTTGGGGCGCGTTTGAGGAACGCGGCTGGGAAACGATGTCCGCCAAATGCGGCACGAACAAAACGCGTCCCCGAAGGAATCGATCCGACGCTATTCGAGAGACTATTTGAGAGACGCGGCTGGAGATGCTCTTGATGCCAATGGCATGGACGGTGTTGTTGGAGCAACATCACCTAGCCATATTTACTTCAAGTCTGACCCAGCAGCGCAAGGCGGAACTGAACCTCGACACGGCAGGTACTAAACATACAGCCAAGTCGTTTACTTCTTTTTCGGATTCTCGAATTGCATCTAATTTATGTAGAGTAGGGGTCTCTTTAGGTAGTCGGTCTGATGAGATTGTAGCTTCGGCTAATGTGTTGAGACAAATGGAGCTTGACCGTTTAACGGTTGCTTCAAATGGATCCACTGAGCCTGCCACCTCAACCATAGACGATGATGAAGATGAGGACATCCTAGATGGTCATCTTCTCTCGGCTATAGTTGGGAGTGTTACGGAGGTCGATTTAGAACACTCAGAGCTCAGTTCGGTTTATGATCTTGATGCTTCTGCTCGTGGTTCTAGATCGTCCGCTGGTAAGAGGTCTCGTAGATATGGCAAAAATACTAAATCTAAAATAGTCTCTCGATGAATGGCATGTTTCGGAATAGCAGAGGTCTTGGTGACTTGGCTAAACATTCTCACATTGCTGATGGTTGTAGAGACTATGATTTAGATTTTATCGCTATATCTGAGACGGGCAGGCGAAATTTCTCACAGAGTTTTCTCGACCGGATATCTGGCGGGATTAACTTTCAGTGGTTTTCTCGCCCGCCTCGTGGTAGATCTGGGGGTATTTTACTGGGCGTCCGTATAGACACCATGACAGTCTTAGCTAGTTCTGATGGCGAGTATCATATTAAACTCGATATTCAGAACAAAGCAGATGGTTTCATTTGGAGTCTGGTCGCTGTGTATGGTGCTGCCCAAGATGCCTTTAAGGCCGACTTTTTACGTGAGTTGGTAAATCTTGCAAAAGATAATCCGCACCCGATTTTAATCGGAGGGGATTTTAATTTGCTGAGATTCCCTCATGAGAAAAGCAAAGGCCTTTTTGATGGACATTGGTCTTTCTTGTTTAATGCTGTCATTGATAGCTTAGATTTAAGAGAGGTTTTCATGTCGGGTCGACAGTTTACTTGGGCCAACAGTTTACCTGAACCCACATACGAAAAACTAGATCGCGTGTTGATGGATACCGAATGGGAACAAAAATATCCTATGGTGTCCGTCCGTGCACTAGAACGTATCGAAAAACTGTCCGACCATGCTCCTATCCTATTAACCACCGGGAATCCTCGACCTGTTTGTAAGCGACCGTTCAAATTTGAACTTGGTTGGTTACATCGTGAGGGTTTTCATGAGATGGTTAAGACGGTTTGGGAAAGACCAGTCCGGGGTGGCTCGCCAATTTTGAGATGGAATAATAAGATGCGCGCTATGCGCAAGCATCTCTCTGGTTGGGCTGCTCATATGGCGGGTATTTTGAAAAAAGAGAAGGCTCGCTTGTCTAAAGAGATTGATGATCTTGAGGCCATCGCGGAAGTGAGACCGCTGTCTACGCAGGAGATTGATCTTAAGAATCAATCCAATGCACAAATGGCGAGTCTTCTTCGTGAAGAGGAACTCAAATGGTATCAAAGATCTAAAGCCCAATTCATTTTGGAAGGAGACTCGAATACGCGATATTTTCATGGTTTAGCCAATGGCAGACATCGGAAAAAGCGTATTCATTCTCTTGTACAAGAAGAAGGGGTGATTGAAGGCCACGAGCAGCTTAAATCGTACATTACTAATTATTACAAAGACCTGTTTGGTCCTCCGGAGGAAAGCTCTTTCTCTCTTAACGAGGACTTAACGGAAGATATACCCCAAGTTTCTATGGAAGAAAATGGCCTACTAACCGCACCTTATTCTGAGGATGAGGTTAAGAAGGCTATTTTCCAAATGGAATGCAACAAAGCACCGGGTCCAGATGGTTTTCCAGCAGAGTTTTATCAAACCTTTTGGGATACTATTAAATCGGATCTTCTAGATTTGTTCGGTGATCTTCACACAGGACAACTGGAATTATTTCGTCTAAATTTTGGTGAAGTAATTTTGTTACCGAAGGTTAATGAGGCAGAAAGGATTCAACAATATAGACCTATCTGCCTTTTAAACGTCAGTTTCAAGATTTTCACGAAAGTGGCCACCATTAGACTTAATACGGTTGCGGATCATGTCGTTCAACCTTCACAGACCGCTTTTATGCAAGGAAGGAATATCCTTGATGGAGTGGCAGTGTTGCATGAGACGGTACATGAGTTACATTCTAAGAAATTAAACGGGGTAATTTTAAAATTAGATTTCGAAAAGGCGTATGACAAGGTTAAGTGGTCTTTTCTGCAGCAGACACTTAGGATGAAAGGTTTTTCTCCTGAGTGGCGCGCTCTAATTTACGATTTTGTGTATGGAGGTAGTGTGGCTATCCGGGTTAATGATGACACCGGCCACTATTTTCAAACACGAAAGGGGTTACGCCAAGGGGATCCGTTATCACCGATGTTGTTTAACATTGTAGCGGATATGTTGGCAATACTCATAGAGCGAGCTAAGTCTGATGGCCAGATTGAAGGTGTGATCCCGCATTTGGTTGATGGGGGTTTATCTATCCTTCAATATGCCGACGATACAATTATTTTTATGGATCATGATCTCGAAAAAGCTCGCAATCTCAAATTAATTTTGACGGCGTTTGAGCAGCTATCGGGATTAAAAATCAATTTCCATAAAAGTGAGTTGTTCTGTTTCGGTGAGGCCCAAAACGATATGACTCTATATACAGAGTTGTTTGGTTGTGGGCAAGGCCAATTTCCCATTCGCTATTTGGGTATTCCGATTCATTATCGGAGACTAACAATTGCTGAATGGAAAATTGTGGAAGAAAGATTACAAAAACGCCTTAGTAGTTGGAAGGGTAAATTGCTGTCCCTCGGAGGGAGATTGGTTCTCATTAATTCAGTACTGACAAATATGGTACTGTATATGTTATCATTCTTCCTGCTGCCAAAAGGAATTCTGCATAAACTCGATTATTATCGATCCAGATTCTTTTGGCAAGGGGACAGCGAGAAAAAGAAATATCGACTGGTTAAGTGGAGTGTAGTCTGTAGTCCCAAAGATCAAGGTGGACTTGGAGTTCATGACCTAGAGGTTAAGAACTCAGCTCTGCTAGGTAAATGGCTTTTTAAGCTTCTTACTGAGGATGGGATTTGGCAAACTATTCTTCGTAGAAAGTACATTGGCTCGAAGGCGTTATCCCAAGTGGTTTGGAAACCCGGGGATTCCCACTTCTGGGCTGGTCTAATGGCGACTAAGAATGTTTTCTTTCGTCATGGTACTTTCTCTATTAAAAATGGAGAACAGATACGCTTCTGGGAAGATGTTTGGTTAGACAATGCTTCCTTGAGTGAGCAGTATCCTGCCTTGTATAGTATTGTCCGTCGCAAGGGTGATACCATTGCCACAGTAATGGCTACCTCACCACCTAATGTGACGTTTAGAAGGGTTTTGCTTGGACAAAGGCTTGTTGCATGGAATGATTTAATTCAACGGTTGGAAGATATTCAATTATCAACTGAACCGGATGAATTTAGATGGAATCTTCATGTAGATGGTACTTTTTCAGTCAAATCCTTGTACAATGCGATTCTCCATTCTGATATACCGGTTGATAATAACAAGAAAATCTGGAAGATGAAAATACCACTAAAAATAAAAATTTTCGGATGGTATCTTCGTCGCGGAGTTATTCTTACCAAAGATAATCTTGTCAAGCGGAATTGGCATGGAAGTACTAGGTGTGTTTTTTGTCAACAAGATGAAACTATTAAACACCTTTTTTTCCAATGCCATTTTGCGAGATCTATTTGGTCAGTCATCCAAGTTGCTTCTACCCTGTATCCCCCGACTAGTGTAGCCAATGTTTTTGGCAATTGGCTCCACGGTATCGATTCAAGGTTTAAGTTGCTTCTTAGGGTGGGGGCGCTAGCAGTTATCTGGGCACTCTGGCTAAGTAGAAATGACAAGATTTTTAATGATAAAAATTGTTCTTTGTTGCAGGTCATCTACAGATGTACAGGTATTCTCCGTTCGTGGTTACCTCTTCAGCGGATGGAGAACCGAGACCTATTTACGGAGGTCTGTACACGGTTGGAGGATACGGCGAGGGATACTTTTTCCCTACATGGGTGGCAGCATAGTCTACGGATTGCAGCACCACCCACACCTTAGGCGATTTATGATTCATCGTTCCGATATGTATTTCGCCTAGTTTTTTCTTTTACATTGTTGGTTACAGACTCTTTGAACAGCTGTGTGCATCCTGGTTATGCAGAGGCTGGATGTAATTGCTTTCCAAAAGTAATAAAGCATCCGTTATCGAAAAAAAGCAGCGCCGTGCACTCACCACTGCTTGCACAAAGGCATCGACTGCTAACGACCGTGCTACGAGATGGAGGTGCTCAATCACTACGGGAGAAACTTAATGTGCCGACGGCCAGCCCATGTGCCGACGGCCAAATGTCGGGGCCGTCGGCACAGAGGCCCTCGTCGACCGGCGACGGAGCTGACCGTCGGCGCACGGTCACCGTCGGCACACAGCTGTCTACACCGACGGTCACCGTCGGCGCAAACCGGACCGTCGGCACAGAAACTTGGCGCCCGAAGGTCACCGTCGGCACAGCCACGGCCGTCGGTACACGCGCAGACAGGCGGGCCCCGCCATTAGGCTGTCACGGCGCCGTCTCAGTGTGCCGACGGTAGCCCACGGCGCAACGGCGGCCGTCGGCACAGTGGACTGAAACTGGGTCCCCTTCTTCGGTGCCGACGGTCACCCACGGCACAAAAAAGGCCGTCGGCACAGCCAATTATGCACATTTTTTTGTTTTTCCATTTTTTTTGCACCAAAGAGATAATTATTAATCCCAATCATTTTTTTTGTTTATTTATTTCTCACTCCTATTTTGGCGAACCCCTTTGCGGGAAACCTATATATATGTATAAGGGCGGTATAGAACCCCTTCGCCAGAAATCGAACCTCGGAGGGGGTGAATGGCCCACACACGATACAAAATACTTAAGACCCACACACGATACAAAATACTTAAATAACTAGACTCACACAGATACCAAAGCGATTACAGAACTAGACCCACACACGAACTGAAACAGTTAAAGAACTACACCCACACAGAGGAAGCAAAACACTTAAAGAAACTACACCCACACACATGAACCAAAACACTTAAAGAACTAGACCCACACACAAACCAAAGCATTTAAAGAACACTGGGTCGACACATGACCCGCTAGACACACGGACTCGACACACACATATTAATCAGAGAAGTCGAAATCTTCATCCTCGCTGGGGTGTCCTTCGAAGCGGTGGTTGTGAGGTTCCACAACCACCGTTCATCATTCTCCCCCATGTCGACGCCTCTCCTTTGGCGTACTGCTTCAACCTCGGCCTTCCTCTGCCGCTTTCCCGCCCTCCTCTCTCTCTCCGTACGTGCGCTTCTCCTTCCGTAATGCGCGCGTTGCCTCGACGTCTCCGGGATGGTGTCTGCACCGCTGTGCCCTGAACTGCTCGTCCGGGTCGGTGGTATCAGTCCGCCGCTGGCCAGCCCGGTCCCGCCGCGCTTCACCCCAGTGAGCGAAGTAGTGGCTCGATGAGAGACTCGAGCTTCCGTCAGAGACGACCTCCGGGAAGTTCATTTTGTGGCGCGGCCGGCCAAACCTCCAAGCCGCAACGTCGTATGCGCGGGCAGCAGCCTCCTTCGTGTAGAAGGTGCCGAGCCACACACGCGTACCACCGGCGGTGATTTCAGCCGCGAAATGTTCCGCAGGCCGCAGGCGAACGCCGATGAAGCCCGTGTTGCTACGGCGACGAGGAGCCATCTCAGCGGCAGCTCAGCTCAGAGGATTTTGTGGTTCTATTGGATGAGAGAAGTGATGAAGGGAGAAATGTTGCTGGTGCTGTTAGTGGAGAAGCCATGGCTATATATAGGCCGACGAGGGGCTGAAACGGCGGGAAAACATGGCGGGAGAGAATGGGTGGGAAAGGGTGGGCGGGAAAAAAGGGCGGGAGAGAAGCAGCGGGAAAGGGTGGGCGGGAAAAAAGGGCGGGAGACAAGGAGCGGGAAAGGGTGGGCGGGAAAAAAGGGCGGGAGAGAAGCAGCGGGAAAAGGGTGGGCGGGAAAAAAAGGGCAGGAGAGATTCTGCATGTATAGGGGGGAACTCCCTCGGACGTGAACCGTAGAGAACCTTGGGATCATATGGGATGATACTTGTTTCCACATGTACCTATGACCTAAGCAAGCTCAAACGTAGGCATACGCCCACCGGGGGAACCCCGATGGGATGCAGTCAAAGGGGTAGACGGCGCGGTCAACAGAACTAGGGTTTCGTCAGAAATCGAGCATCGGACCTAGGGAATGGCCCCAAAAGTTGTGTGTGTCCACATGGCATGCACAAAAGTGATTTGAGATGGTTCTATATCCAATGCTACCCCATCCGGGTGTGCCCGGCTTCCCGGACATGGGGTTCCTACACTTAGGCAGATTCTGCATGTATAGGGGGGAACTCCTCGGAGCTGAACCGGAGAGAACCTTGGGATCATATGGTATGATCCTTGTTTCCACATGTACCTATGACCTAACCAAGCTCAAACGTAGGCATACGCCCACCGGGGAACCCCCGATGGGATGCGATCAAAGGGTAGACGGCGCGGTCAACGTAACTAGGGTTTCGTCGGAAATCGAGCATCGGACCTAGGGAATGGCCCCAAAAGTTGTGTGTGTCCACATGGCATGTACAAAAGTGATTTGAGATGGTTCTATATCCAATGCTACCCCTCCGGGTGTGCCGGCTTCCGGACATGGGGTTCCTACACTTAGGCCGGTCTGCATGTATAGGGGGAACTCCCTCGGAGGTGAACCGGAGAGAACCTTGGGATCATATGGGATGATCCTTGTTTCCACATGTACCTATGACCTAACCAAGCTCAAACGTAGGCATACGCCCACCGGGGAACCCCGATGGGATGCGATCAAAGGGGTAGACGGCGCGGTCAATGTAACTAGGGTTTCGTCGTAAATCGAGCATCGGACCTAGGGAATGGCCCCAAAAGTTGTGTGTGTCCACATGGCATGCACAAAAGTGATTTGAGATGGTTCTATATCCAATGCTATCCCCTCCGGGTGTGCCCGGCTTCCCGGACATGGGGTTCCTACACTTAGGCAGATTCTGCATGTATAGGGGGAACTCCCTCGGAGGTGAACCGGAGAGAACCTTGGGATCATATGGGATGATCCTTGTTTCCACATGTACCTATGACCTAACCAAGCTCAAACGTAGGCATACGCCCACCGGGGGAACCCCGTTGGGATGCGATCAAAGGGGTAGACGGCGCGGTCAACGAACTAGGGTTTCGTCGGAATCGAGCATCGGACCTAGGGAATGGCCCCAAAAGTTGTGTGTGTCCACATGGCATGCACAAAAGTGATTTGAGATGGTTCTATATCCAATGCTACCCCCTCCGGGTGTGCCCGGCTTCGGACATGGGGTTCCTACACTTAGGCGGTTCTCGCATGTATAGGGGGAACTCCCTCGGAGGTGAACCGGAGAGAACCTTGGGATCATATGGGATGATCCTTGTTTCCACATGTACCTATGACCTAACCAAGCTCAAACGTAGGCATACGCCCACCGGGGAACCCCGATGGGATGCGATCAAAGGGGTAGACGGCGCGGTCAACGTAACTAGGGTTTCGTCGTAAATTGAGCATCGGACCTAGGGAATGGCCCCAAAAGTTGTGTGTGTCCACATGGCATGCACAAAAGTGATTTGAGATGGTTCTATATCCAATGCTACCCCCTCCGGGTGTGCCCGGCTTCCCGGACATGGGGTTCCTACACTTAGGCGGTCTGCATGTATAGGGGAACTCCCTCGGAGGTGAACCGGAGAACCTTGGGATCATATGGGATGATCCTTGTTTCCACATGTACCTATGACCTAACCAAGCTCAAACGTAGGCATACGCCCACCGGGGGAACCCCGATGGGATGCAGTCAAAGGGGTAGACGGCGCGGTCAACAGAACTAGGGTTTCGTCAGAAATCGAGCATCGGACCTGGGGAATGGCCCCAAAAGTTGTGTGTGTCCACATGGCATGCACAAAAGTGATTTGAGATGGTTCTATATCCAATGCTACCCTCACGGGTGTGCCCGCTTCCGCACATGGGGGTCCTACACTTAGGCAGATTCTGCATGTATAGGGGGGAACTCCCTCGGAGGTGAACCGGAGAGAACCTTGGGATCATATGGGATGATCCTTGTTTCCACATGTACCTATGACCTATCCAAGCTCAAACGTAGGCATACGCCCACCGGGGGAACCCCGATGGGATGCAGTCAAAGGGGTAGACGGCGCGGTCAACAAAACTAGGGTTTCGTCAGAAATTGAGCATCGGACCTAGGGAATGGCCCCAAAAGTTGTGTGTGTCCACATGGCATGCACAAAAGTGATTTGAGATGGTTCTATATCCAATGCTACCCCCTCCGGGTGTGCCCGGCTTCCCGGACATGGGGTTCCTACACTTAGGCAGATTCTGCATGTATAGGGGGGAACTCCCTCGGAGGTGAACCGGAGAGAACCTTGGGATCATATGGGATGATCCTTGTTTCCACATGTACCTATGACCTAACCAAGCTCAAACGTAGGCATACGCCCACCGGGGGAACCCCGATGGGATGCAGTCAAAGGGGTAGACGGCGCGGTCAACGTAACTAGGGTTTCGTCAGAAATCGAGCATCGGACCTAGGGAATGGCCCCAAAAGTTGTGTGTGTCCACATGGCATGCACAAAAGTGATTTGAGATGGTTCTATATCCAATGCTACCCCCTCCGGGTGTGCCCGGCTTCCCGGGCATGGGGTTCCTACACTTAGGCAGATTCTGCTTGTATAGGGGGGAACTCCCTCGGAGGTGAACCGGAGAGAACCTTGGGATCATATGGGATGATCCTTGTTTCCACATGTACCTATGACCTAACCAAGCTCAAACGTAGGCATACGCCCACCGGGGGAACCCCGGTGGGATGCAGTCAAAGGGGAAGACGGCGCGGTCAACAGAACTAGGGTTTCGTCAGAAATCGAGCATCGGACCTAGGGAATGGCCCCAAAAGTTGTGTGTGTCCACATGGCATGCACAAAAGTGATTTTAGATGGTTCTATATCCAATGCTACCCCCTCCGGGTGTGCCCGGCTTCCCGGACATGGGGTTCCTACACTTAGGCGGTCTCGCATGTATAGGGGGAACTCCCTGAGGTGAACCGGAGAGAACCTTGGGATCATATGGGATGATCCTTGTTTCCACATGTACCTATGACCTAACCAAGCTCAAACGTAGGCATACGCCCACCGGGGAACCCCGATGGGATGCGATCAAAGGGGTAGACGGCGCGGTCAACGTAACTAGGGTTTCGTCGGAAATCGAGCATCGGACACTGGGAATGGCCCCAAAAGTTGTGTGTGTCCACATGGCATGCACAAAAGTGATTTGAGATGGTTCTATATCCAATGCTACCCCCTCCGGGTGTGCCCGGCTTCCGGACATGGGGTTCCTACACTTAGGCGGTCTCGCATGTATAGGGGGAACTCCCTGAGGTGAACCGGAGAGAACCTTGGGATCATATTGGATGATCCTTGTTTCCACATGTACCTATGACCTAACCAAGCTCAAACGTAGGCATACGCCCACCGGGGAACCCCGATGGGATGCGATCAAAGGGGTAGACGGCGCGGTCAACGGAACTAGGGTTTCGTCAGAAATCGAGCATCGGACCTAGGGAATGGCCCCAAAAGTTGTGTGTGTCCACATGGCATGCACAAAAGTGATTTGAGATGGTTCTATATCCAATGCTACCCCCTCCAGGTGTGCCCGGCTTCCCGGACATGGGGTTCCTACACTTAGGCAGATTCTGCATGTATAGGGGGGAACTCCCTCGGAGGTGAACCGGAGAGAACCTTGGGATCATATGGGATGATCCTTGTTTCCACATGTACCTATGACCTAACCAAGCTCAAACGTAGGCATACGCCCACCGGGGAACCCGATGGGATGCGATCAAAGGGGTAGACGGCGCGGTCAACGAGAACTAGGGTTTCGTCGTAAATCGAGCATCGACCTAGGGAATGGCCCCAAAAGTTGTGTGTGTCCACATGGCATGCACAAAAGTGATTTGTGATGTTTCTTTATCCAATGCTACCCCCTCCGGGTGTGCCCGGCTTCCCGGACATGGGGTTCCTACACTTAGGCAGATTCTGCATGTATAGGGGGGAACTCCCTCGGAGGTGAACCAGAGAGAACCTTGGGATCATATGGGATGTTCCTTGTTTCCACATGTACCTATGACCTAACCAAGCTCAAACGTAGGCATACGCCCACCGGGGGAACCCCGATGGGATGCAGTCAAAGGGGTAGATGGCGCGGTCAACAGAACTAGGGTTTCGTCAGAAATCGAGCATCGGACCTAGGGAATGGCCCCAAAAGTTGTGTGTGTCCACATGGCATGCACAAAAGTGATTTGAGATGGTTCTATATCCAATGCTACCCTCCGGGTGTGCCCGGCTTCCCGGACATGGGGTTCCTACACTTAGGCAGGTTACGCATGTATAGGGGGAACTCCTCGGAGGTGAACCTTAGAGAACATTGGGATCATATGGGATGATCCTTGTTTCCACATGTACCTATGACCTAACCAAGCTCAAACGTAGGCATACGCCCACCGGGGAACCCCGATGGGATGCGATCAAAGGGGTAGACGGCGCGGTCACCGTAACTAGGGTTTCGTCAGAAATCGAGCATCGGACCTAGGGAATGGCCCCAAAAGTTGTGTGTGTCCACATGGCATGCACAAAAGTGATTTGAGATGGTTCTATATCCAATGCTACCCCCTCCGGGTGTGCCCGGCTTCCCGGACATGGGGTTCCTACACTTAGGCAGATTCTGCATGTATAGGGGGGAACTCCCTCGGAGGTGAACCGGAGAGAACCTTGGGATCATATGGGATGATCCTTGTTTCCACATGTACCTATGACCTAACCAAGCTCAAACGTAGGCATACGCCCACCGGGGAACCCCGATGGGATGCAGTCAAAGGGGTAGACGGCGCGGTCAACAGAACTAGGGTTTCGTCAGAAATCGAGCATCGGACCTAGGGAATGGCCCCAAAAGTTGTGTGTGTCCACATGGCATGCACAAAAGTGATTTGAGATGGTTCTATATCCAATGCTACCCCCTCCGGGTGTGCCCGGCTTCCCGGACATGGGGTTCCTACACTTAGGTAGATTCTGCATGTATAGGGGGGAACTCCCTCGGAGGTGAACTGGAGAGAACCTTGGGATCATATGGGATGATCCTTGTTTCCACATGTACCTATGACCTAACCAAGCTCAAACGTAGGCATACGCCCACCGGGGGAACCCCGATGGGATGCAGTCAAAGGGGTAGACGGCGCGGTCAACAGAACTAGGGTTTCGTCAGAAATCGAGCATCGGACCTAGGGAATGGCCCCAAAAGTTGTGTGTGTCCACATGGCATGCACAAAAGTGATTTGAGATGGTTTTATCTCGATGTTGGGATTTATCATTATTCCATGAATGAAATGCATAGTTGCCCCCTTGATTAAGTAGGGCACCCCCTCAAACACCAAGATGGGGCAAAAGTGGGGATGTTCTAAGGCATTCTTTTTTCTCAGCATTATTGTAGCAACATCAGTCATGCCAGAACAAAAGATCAAAAAAAATAATTAAAAAAAAAAGTGTGCCGACGGTCACCGTCGGCACAACCTGGCCGTCGGCACACAAACCCACTTAAGTGGGGGTCAACGCGGGCTGCCTCTCCCAGATCGACGCCCTGCCCACGCCCCACGCCCTGCCCCCCCGCGCGCGCCGCCGCTACCCCGCGCCGCCGCCGTCCTCCCGGCCGCCGCGTCCCCCCGCACCCTCCCCGGCCCGCGCCCACGCTAGCCCCCAGCGCCACCGCCGTCCTCCCGGCCGCCGCCGCTTCTGCCGCCGCGCCGCCGCCGTCCCAGCAGCCCGCCGGTGCACGCACCGCCGCCGTCCCCCGCAGCCCGGGTGCCGCCGCCGCGCCGTCCCGCAGCCCGCTGGTGCGCCGCCGTCCCCCCGCAGCAACCCGGTGCCGGCCATGGTAAGGTTTTTTTTTTCTTTTTAGTATTTGCAATTAGCTAGGTAATTGTAAATTGTAAATTTGCAAATTGAAATAGAATTGAAATAGAATTGTAATTGTAAATTTGCAAATTGAAATAGAATTTGCAAATTGAAATTGAAATGAAGTAAAGAATTTGGAAATTGAAATTGAAATTTTAATGTAAATTGAAATGAAAATGAAGGAATAGAAATGGAAATTGAAATTTGCATTGACAAATTTTTATTATTTTAACTAGGTCCAGTAGTGAGCATCCCGCGTGACGATCCCGGATCTTGCGGCGCATCTCTACGGCCGTCGACATCGCCGGTTGTTCGACTACTTCCTCTACAGCCGAGGGTGAGCTGAATTGCCGACTCCCCCTCCGCATTTTTTATGTCATTAGATTTCATTTCTCCGTCAAGTCACGTAACCTAGGTGTCAATTCCCGTCCGCAAGCGTTACGCGGATAAATATGCATTAGTGGTCAGCATATTTTGAACCGTAACGCTTGTGGCATTCTGAGACGATCGCGGACCCGTAGTTGGGCACGTTTTCCATGTTGCTCGGGTGCGAGACAGGATTTCGTCAGCGCCTCCCTGTTGTTCTCCGGATGCACATCCTCTCGGCTTTTTGCCGAGACGTGTATCGGGAGAGCAGCGCGGAGGTCTTGCCGAAATCTGTCTCGCACCCGAGCAGAACGTGGAGAACGTACTCAACTACGGGTCCGGGGCTGCTAGGAGCCCACCTAGTAGAGATGTAGGTTGATGCACGCGTTTTCGCCGGTAGAAAAGTAAAAATATGATGCATTCAATTTCATGCTACTATTTGTTGTTTGTCACGCAATAAAGCAGGATGGCTGATAATGAGTGGATGTACAGTGGCCGTGTTAGTTCGACTCAAGTGACAGATGAATGGAAATGGAAGACCGATTTGTTAGTGAAGGAGTTAGCTCGTGGTTTGAAGGGGATTGTTCGTCCCCGTTGCCCTTGCAATGTCTGCAGGAGGCGTCATCCTAAGGATATTCTAGAGATGACTAAACACCTTTGGTGGAATGGGTATATGCGTGACTATGACCCGCCGGTCGACTTTTCTCGGCACGAACGTGATAGAGGTGAGGTGATGCGGCAGCGGATCGATGGCAATGAGAACGATGGCATCTTAAACTTGCTAGATGATCTTCGGGATGCTGACATGCCGAGTTACCATGGGACGAACAGTCTGAACCGGAGGAACCGCCTGAACCGGAGGGACCGCCACAACCGGAGGAACTTCCAGAGGAGGAACCTGAGCCAACCGCGAGGGCCTTCATTGATATGATGGCCTCAGCTAGGAGGCCTCTATACCCGGGTGCAAAAATGTCTCAACTTGATGGCATCACGCAGTTGCTAGCCGACAAGTGCATGTTTGAGAGTACTCGAGCATCCTTTGAAAAGACTCTGAGCACAGTAGGTAACATGTTGCCTGAAGGTCATTGCTTGCCCAAGACCATGTACGAAACGAAGAAAATCTTGAAAGCATAGAAAATGGATTATGTAACATATGATGTCTGTCCAAAACTTTGCCTTTTGTTTTGGAAAGACTATGCGGATGACAAGTACTGTGCCAAGTGTGGTCACTCTAGGTATCATGAGGTAGATGTAGGCAATGGTCAGAAGAGGCAGACAAAAGTAGCCATAAAGATTCTTCGTTATCTCCCATTCATCAAAAGAATCCAGCGGCTTTACATGTTCGAGGAGACTGCCAAGCAGATGACATGGCATAAGACCGGGATAAGATTGCAAGACGAGAAGAAACGGGTACCCATGGTACATCCATCTGATGGTCAATCATGGAAGCGCTTCGATGAAAAGCACCCAAATGAGGCAAGTGAGGCTCGGAATGTTAGAATTGCGATAGCAACCGATGGATTCAACCCATATGGTATGTCGACTGCCGCGTACAGCTGCTGGCCCGTGTTTGTTATTCCGCTCAATCTCCCTCCCGGAGTCGTAATGCAAAGGAAGAACATATTCTTGTCGATGATCCTTCCAGGGCCTGAATATCCAGGGAAGAAATTGAGTGTCTTAATGCAACCACCTGTGGATGATTTGCACCACTCGTGGCATCACGGTACATTGACATACGACCGAGCATCAAAGGGAAACTTCATCATGAAAGTTTGGTTCCACTATTCGATGCATGACCTACCCGGGTACGCCCTATTCTGTGGGCATAGTATAGCTGGTAAGTTTCCATGCCCAGTGTGCAGGCACGAACTAGAATTCAGGCACCTAAAAGCTGGACACAAATATGTTGCCTTTGACAAACACCGCAAGTTCCTCAGTCCAGGGCATCGGTTTAGATCTGACAAGAAAAACTTCACGAAAGGCATAGTTGTGCTTGAACATAAAGAAATACCAAAGTTCAATGGTGCAACTGTTGATGCTGAGCTACGTGCTCTCCAGCCTAGTAAGGAACCCGACCACCAATTTGAGGGATATGGTAAAACGCACAACTGGACTCACATAGCAGGCATAACAGAGCTCGAGTATTACAAGGACCTTGAACTTCCCCATAATATCGATATGATGCACACCGAAAAGAATTGTGGGGAGGCATTCCTTAACACCTGCTGCAACATACCAGGCAAGTCAAGGGATAATGTTTCAGCTAGAGTCGATATTGAGGAGATATGTGACAGGGTGGCTCTACACATGCAACCTCCTGAGGGCAATCGAAAAGGTTGGTTAAAGCCGCATGCCAAGTACTATCTTGATAGCGCCGACAAGAAGGAGGCATTTACGTGGCTCAAATATGACGTGATGTTCCCTGATGGTTATTGTTCGAATATGAGTAAGGGAGTCAATCTTGCTACAGGAAAAATAAACGGGCTCAAGAGTCACGACTATCATATATGGATTGAGCGGCTGATGCCGGTGATGCTTCGAGGGTATCTCCCCGATCATGTCTGGCGAGTGGTTGCGGAGGTGAGCCATTTTTTCCGCACGGTCTGTGCTAAGCAGATATGTACCGAGGTGATTGAGAAGCTGCAGCAGCAAGTGCCGGACATGCTATGCAAGTTAGAGATGATATTCCCCCCATGCTTCTTCACTCCGATGTTACATCTCATCGTGCATCTCGCCAACGAGGCACTCTTGGGGGGACCGGTGCAGTATCGTTGGCAGTTTTGTATTGAGAGGGAGTTCAAATATATTCGGTACAAATGTGGAAACAAAAATAAGATTGAAGCATGCATAGATGAGGCAACTCTCCTCCATGAGATGGCAGACGCCACGACAATGTACTATGCCAATGATGTGCCCACTAAGCATAACCCGGTCGCTCGGTACAATTCCGATGAGCCCAACCGTGACCCAAAGCTCTTGCTCTTCAAATATCCCGGTGGCAAGGCCGGTGCCTCAAAAGTGGAGAACATTTCGCCAGAAGAGAAGGATTGCATAATGCTTTACGTGCTTATGAACATGGAGGAAGTGGTCGATTTCATGAGGTAAAATGATGAACCAATTACTTTGCAACCAGTAACTTGGTTTTGGTCTAATACGTATTTTCTCCTTTCAGCCAATTCCATGATGAAATGTGGTCAGGAAGAAATGGTCCCACTCCCACGCAGTGGTACACTCTTCTGAAAGAGGGTGCCCCGCCTTAAATAAAAGCTTCGTGAACTGGTTCCATGAAAAAGTAATTTCTCAAATGTTCCTCTTACTTTGCAATCCGTGACTTGTCTTATTACACGTAACTAATGCACAAAATAATCTGAACTGAACTTGTAGGGAGCTGATCCCAACGTTGAGATGACAGATGAGTTGAGATGCGTTTCCCAGGGTTTTAACCGTAGAGTCCATACGCATGAGAAGTATGATGTAAATGGGTATCGCTTCCATACGGAGTTTCACCAGAAGAACCGGCCTAATGCAAAAACAATAAATACTGGGGTCTACACCCGCGGAGCCGATGATCTTGATTACTATGGAAGGTTACAAAAGGTATACGAGTTGACGTTCAACAACGCAAACATAGAACTCAAGCTCTTTGTGTTCAAATGCCACTGGTTTGACCCACACGGTGGAATGAGAAGCACCCCTTCCATTGGTTTGGTTGAAGTTAGGCCTACAACCACCTACAGCGGATCCGACGTCTATGTTGTGGCTCACCAAACCAAGCAAGTTTATTATTTGTCCTACCCATGTCAGAATGAGGAACTCATGGGCTGGGAAGTCGTGTTCCAGGTATCGCCACATGGTAAGCTACCCATCCCCTCCGAGGACGATTACAACAACATTGACCCGGTAACATATGAGGGAATTTTCTATCAAGAGGAAGAGCAGTTCGGGGCTCTTCAAATAGACATAGGTCTTCAGGATCTCCACAACGATGTACAAATGCGTGGTGAGACCGTGGTGGACCTGAAGGACATAGCTATGCTCACCAAGCGCCATGCGAACAAAGACAACATTGTCGAGACTCAACCGGAACCCAATGCCGACCATGAATACTCATATGATACTGATTTTGATAGTGAGGCTGAGAACCCAATGCCTAGAGATGAGAGTGGTGATGAATGGTGAGGGTCTTTTATGCTTAGTACCTACATTATCATTATGCTTAATACATACATTTGTCATTATGCTTAGTACCTACATTATCATTATGCTTAATACATACATTTGTCATTATGCTTAATACCTACATTTTTCATTATGCTTAGTACCTATATTTGTCATTATGCTTATTAATTTTCAACATGCTTATTAATTATTTTCTCTTTTATTATGCAGGTAATTGCCCAATATGAGCGGATGGAAGGCATCATCGAGCTCCTTGCTTGATCAGATGCATCAGCGGAAGCCAGGGCCGGGTGCTTCCAGACGGAGTGGAAGACCCATTGTTCCCACCCGGCGTTACGAAGACGCAGACGGAGGACAGGGAGGACGAGGGGGAGGACGAGCTGGAGGACGAGGGGGAGGACGAGCTGGAGGACGAGGGGGAGGACGAGCTGGAGGACGAGGGGGAATGCACAGCTCCTTCTAGCCGACATTCCCTCCGCCCGGCTCGATGGCTTCACAGTCTATGGACGAGGAGGAGGACACTAGGGAGGAGGAGGAGGACACTAGGGAGGAGGAGGAGGAGTCTAGGGACGAGGAGGCTTCGACGGAGATGGCTCCGAAGAAGTTGCGGATTCGTGGGGAAGCGCAGGTTCCCGATGAGAGTAAGGAACCTGCTACGGAGGATGAGAAGTGGCTCCTTGTCCCAGGAAAGATAGAGTAAGTAGTAAGGTGATTTCATTTTCGTTATGACACTTAGCATTTTCTAATGTTTGATAATTGTGCAGGAATTTCACATACACGTGGAAGAATGTCCGCGTGCCAGGGAGTCTGATTGGAGCTGCTATTAGGAAGTACTGGCCGGGGATGTACACTCCGGTCCTTGGGGGCGAGTCCAAGCTAGCCTACACTTGGGAAGACTTTGAGATAGCGCCTTACCCTGGCTTTACTTCCGCCGCCGACGCTGTGATCAAGAAGTTTTGGGTACGTAATGCATACTCTTTGGGTTTCGTTCATATGTAGTTGATAACCCCACCGTGATAACTCATGCCTCTCACACTTTCTGTTATGCTTGATTGCAGCGCAATTATAGGGTGGCGACTGAGCATAAGGAGAGGGCGGACGTGATGCTCCGTAACATGTGTCGGAAGTTGACACGGCAGCAGTGGTACAACCAGAGGATCACGTGCATCGGCCACTTCTATGCTGAGCAGGGCGTAAGGTACACAAAGCCTGAGATTGTGCAGGGACTCGCCCCGGCTATGACGATAGATGACTTCATGTCGGTAAGTAATTGTCAATGCGATTCTATGTACCGCGGCTAACTTGCAACTATATTGTTTGTTCTTCAAATGAGTTTTGATTTTGCAGGTTGTACCACATTGGGCTGATAATAATAAGAGGGCCGCCTTCATGGAGTTGGTCAAGAATTGGGTCGGCGAAAACCCCGATTTCAAGGCCGTGAGCGACCGGAACAAGGCCAACCGTGGGAATCAGGGAACACACACTGCGGGGAGCAGCAGCACCGATCGCTATCGGGAGCGTCTGGTACATATAAAAATGGAACAAGCTGCATTTTTTTGATTTTCGATGATATGCATAACATTTGTTTTGTGATGCAGGGGAAGAAGCTCGGGAGGGAACTTGGTGAGATGGAAGCGTGGACGCACATGAAGCTGGTGACGCCCCGTCCGAACGAGCCTCGGCCCGCGCCTGAGATGTACTACGGCAAGGCCAAAGAGAACAAGGAAAGATACAGCGAGGAGTACGCCAAGCTCCATCCAGAGGTGGAGGACCCTATGACCGAGCCGGTCGACGAGGTGGCGATGATGCTTTGGCGGGGTCCGGCCAGCCGCATGGACGTCCCGCCCGCCTTGTCAGGGGTTTCAAGCCTCGTGAGGAACTTCACGCAGATCAAGGCTACCCTCCCCTCCGGCAGCTACGCTACCTCCTCGCGGACTACATGCCGTTCTCGGGTAGAGGTTGATGTAAGTCATCCACACTTTCATCCTCTGTTTTGACTCTTGTTCCTGAATGGCTATGTTGATGAGACGCATTATTTCTGAAATTGTAGACTCAGCTCGAGGAGGCCTATGCAGTAGCTTACGAGGAGTATCTCGAGAAGATTAAGGAGCATGACCTTGTGAAAGATGCCTATGTCCAGTGGACGAGCAACCAGATGGCGGTAAGTTTCAATCTCTATGGTTGCAAAACATCATAAGTCCCCATGTTTGAATCTCGAGCTATCTCTCCCGTTTCTTGCAGAGTTTCACTCGGTTCATGATGACCGGAGTGCGAGAGGAACCACTCCCAGAGCCACCTCATCCGGGGCCGACGCCAGTGTTCCCGTCCAAGGAGGAGTTCTATATCATGTACAAGCGTCAGCGTCAGTTGACCCCGGTAAGTTGCTAACTTGGCTAAGTTGCTAACTTGGTGTGACATGGCTAAGTTGCTAACTCCCTCCAACATGTAGGGATTGGGAGAATCCGGGAACGACACTCCTTGTGGTACGCCGATGCACCCCGGTCGCCATTCTCCCCGGTGCTTCGCCGAACCTCGGCATTTTTCTGGTTCCGGTGGCTCTCGTCGTGGTTCTACCTCCCCGAGCACCGTCGAGATACAGCGGCCTCACTTCACCCACTCGGAGCTAGATCGTCTGTAGCTAGATCGTCACTCGGGTGGTGCACCACCATAGTTTCTACATTGTACTAGCTACATGACAAATGCTATATGTGTAGAATGATCTATGTAGGATGACTATATGTACAAAGATTGCTTGTGTGCTATATTTGTACTAAATTTGGGATTTGGTGCCATATTTGTGCTATATCCGTGATGTGAGCTATATGTGTGCAATTCGTATATGATACCGCTTATTTTATATGCAATTGCTATACAAATGGAGCAAAATCAGGAAAATTAAAAAAAGCGGGCAGCAGCTGTGCCGACGGTGTCACCGTCGGCACAGTGCCCATAGCTGTGCCAAATGGCAGGTCTGTGCCGACGGTGACACCGTCGGCACAGCTGCTGCCCAGCGCGCGTTTTTCCCAGGTCAAATCAAAACGTTTTCCCGCCGGTTCTGGAAAAAAAAAAGATGAAACTGTGCCGACGGTGAAACCGTCGGCACAGGTGGGCACGTTGACGGCAGCCGGCGTGACGGCGAGATGGGTGTGCCGACGATGGGCAGGCCGACGGCCACCGTCCAGCCGTCGGCGTACGCCTGTGCCGACGGTGTCATGCTACGCCGACGGTGCCCGCGCGAACCCCGACGCCATCTGTGCCGACGCCTGTACACCGACGGTCACCGTCGGCAGAGACGGTGCCGACGGTGGACTTACCTGTGCCGACGGTGCGGGGCCGTCGGCCCACGGCGTCTCCCCCGTAGTGAATGCGTGTGCAATATATTTGCCTAGCTCAGTCTTATCTCCAGACAGTTTGTGAGCTCGCAATAAACTTTGCGGTGATGCCATGTTGATGTCGTTGAGCAATAGCTAGCACCGAGGGAAAATTTATTCTGTAGTGGAGGTGAGAGAGAAATATACCAAAGAAGAGATGAACATGACATATGGACCACAATGGTCGGTGAGAGTGGAGGGTGATCCTGGGCGGGATTGTACTATTCCGGTGTGCCAAACTAGTCCCAACAGGCCTAAGGTTTAGATTGACTGGGATTGCCAAATATAGGGTGATGATTTCAAGGATTGATAGCTCAGGGGTTTGATGCGGACACTGACTACAAATTCAAGGTTCAATACAGACTTTACTCAATGGGTAACGATAAGAGCATCTCTAGCAGAGCCCGTAAAAATGCGAACTGTAAACGTGAGTTCAGACCACTGAATTCGTGTTTACGGGTCAAAAATGTGTCGGCGCAGATCAGAACCCGTAGATTAAAACCGTAAAAAAGCATATTCCTAAAGATGCTACTAAATCCACATGTCAGACTCTTTTTCCCCTTGTCTCCTTCTTCTTCCTCCAACCCGTCTAGCTACGCATGCACTCGTCCGACAGAGACCCATGCCGGCCGCCCCGCCCGCTCCTGCTCCGCCTCGCCCCGTCCTACCCCGGCCCCGCCTGCGCCGCGCCGCCCCGGCTCTGCCGCGCCGCACCGCCTGGGCTCGCCCGCGTGCCGCACCGCTTCGCCTGCCGCCGCCGCCCCGGCTTGCCCCCGCCTTGGCCGCACCGCTTCGCCTCTGCCCCGACTACCCGCCCGCGCCGCCGCCGCCGCCTCGGCCGCGCCCGCGCCGCCTTCTCCCGGCCACGCCCGCTCCGCCCCGAGCCGCCCCGCAGCGACCTTACCCCGCCCCGCACCGCCCCAAGCCGCAACGAGCTCTCCCCGCCCTGCGCGCCCCATGCCGTCGCGAGCTCGCCGAAAGTTAGTTGGATTCCGGCGAATTTAGTTGTATTCCGGCGAGTGTACCGGCGAAAGCAGTTAGTTTGAGCTGAAATTTCAGCGCGCCATGAGTAGGGGCTCGTGTTCAGTTCGCTCTTTCAGCCCCTACAAATACAGGCTGAGTTGGGTTTTCGGTCTCGGCCTGAAAACTTTTTTTCGGTTTTGGCTCGTTTACGGTGACTGATTTGCATTGTTTTCTGAACCGAACCCTTGAATTGGCAGTTATTTTTTGGTTTTGCCCAATTTACGGACTCTGTTAGAGATGCTCTAAGGAGGGTTCAAAGGGACCTATGGGACCATCGAATCTGCCGAGTGCTTACCAGTATGCAAGTGGACCAGTCAAGTGGTACCCCTAACCGCGGCAAGTCAGTGTCATCTCTTGGTTTAAATCCAAATGAAAAAATGATGGTGATCACTCCGTATAATCCAAATCCTAAGACTCCTGGTGGCTGGTGGGGTGAAGATTGTTTCTAGAATCCCGCGGGATGTCTCCTAGTCTGCTGCGAATAAGTCCTGCTATTATGGCCCCTTAGGGTGCATTTGGTTGCATGGGCCGATTTGCTGCATGACTGCGGCAGCGAGATGGAAACCCCAGCGCGTCGCGAACGGGCCATGGGTCGCTTTTGGCGGGTAGTTTGGTAGCCTGTGCGGCCTTTTGGGCGCCGGAGAAGGAACCCAGGCTGTCGTTGCCTATTCGACGGTACCTCCGAGGAGGGATCCTCGCGAGGGGGAGAAGAAGTAGGGGCCATAGGGCGGAGTGCACACGGGACGGTGGTACGCGAGTTACCCAGCTTCGGAACACCTGCACGATGACAGGGCCTACTGCTGCTTGTCTGGAATTATCTGGGCGCTTGCGCGTTGTTACAATGAGTTGTGGTTGTGCCTCTAGGGCTCCCGGGATCCGGCTTATAAAGGCGCACGGATCTAGGGTTTACATGGAGAGTCCTAGCCGGATTACAGATTGCCTAACTACGGTACAATGTCTTGCCGTGTACGTGAAGGATCCGCCTCCCATATACATCGTACTGGATCCGGGTTCCTCATGGGCCTCCACGGATCCGGGTTCCTCTGAAGGTCGGTGCGGATCCGGCTAACTGATCTTGGGCCGGAATTCATCCTTCATGATCAACAGCAACTGGGCCGCCCGATGGGCCACATGCCACATCACCGTCTATGGGCCACCCGGGCTTGCTGGATCTAGGCACTGTCGATGGTACACCCATGAAGTATACCCACAACAGTAGCCCCCAGAGTTCTCCGAGTTTCACCTGCAGTTTCCGCCTTGCTAGCACCTTGGTAACGCAGAGAAATTTGAAGAACTCCAACTTCACACTTTCTTCTTTCCCTACCCTTAGTAGGAAAATCTTCTTATCCTGCGGGACTTCATCCATCGACAGTTTAAAACATGTCTCCGGGTTACTCCCCTGCTTGCGAACGAGAATTACTTATCATCACGCTTTTACCCGGAATCTTAATAGACTCAAACGGTTCCGCCAATTCTGGCGCCATTTTCACGCGATTTGAGCGGTAACTTATCCTTAGCCATTTTTACCGTTTAGGGTTTTGACACGTGTCACGCATCCAACGGCGCGACGCTTGTTGCGTTCCGACCATAGGATGCGGAGCACGAATCTCCTCCTCTCGGCCTATAAATATCCATCGTCAACCCTAATCTCTCCATTCACTCCCTCTTTCACCTCTCTGCGAAGCGCCGCCCGCGAGCTCCTCCTCCGCCGTGCCGGAGTCTGCCGGAAAACTCGCCGGAGGTTCGCCGGAGCGATTTCACCACCGCGCAGTTCATCGAGTTCTTAACTTCGGCGAGCCACCGCGCGAAATCCTCGTCGCCGGCGACTCCGACCACCGCGGAATCCATCACGGTGAGTTCTCGAGCTTCAGTCTTTCGCCGTAGTTGGAAGGGATGATCCTTAGGAAGACAATGTGGATCCGACTAAGTTATGTTTTCCGTCATTATTCTTTCTTCAGATGTCTTCTGTGACTCCGCCTCCAACCTCCGAGCCGATCATGGTAACCCCCCTCTCCTCCGCCCCTCCTCCCTTCGTTCCAGTCCAACTGGATCCCACCAGGGACTCCGGGAAGGATGCCGAAGGAACTTCTGCAAACCCGGAGAAAACCTCCGGGGCGGAACATGCAGAACAGAAAGAAGAACATGCAGCCAAAAAATCTAAAGCTCGTCAGCGAGACTCCAAAGCCAAAGGGAAATGGTGGCCTTGCACCACCACTGAAATGGAGTTGAAGAACTTGGAGGCAGAAGGCTTTCTGCTCCCCGGAAGCTGGCGAACAGTTCTGGGTTCCCTGGCTCCAGCCCCTCAGGATGGCGAGATGGTGGTGACAAAAGCGCTGGTGGAGCGAGGCTTCTCTTTTCCGCCATCGGATTTCTTCTCAGAAATCCTAAAGGCGTACGGGCTCCAGCCCCACAACATATCGTCGAACAGCGTCCTGGCGATCAGCAACCATGTCACTCTCTGCGAGGGCCACCTCCGGGTAACTCCCGAACTTCCTCTTTTCCAATACTATTTCTCCGTCAAGAAGGAGAAGATCCGCCAAACCTCTGAGTTGGCGACTTGCGGATCCATCACCTTCATGCTCCGCCCCGGCCGCGTCTACCCCCCTACCGACCGCCACGAATCCGCGCGGTATTGGTCCGGAGGCTTCTTCTACCTGAAGGACATCTCAGACCCAGCGAGCGACAGGAAACTTCCATTATTCAAGAACAGCCCCGCCAGTGAAACTCCGGCATGGACATAGTGCCCTCACCTCTCCGAGTCGCCTCAGCTGACCCGCGCTGTTAGGCGGATCTGCAAGCTCACGGAGGAGGGTTTGTCGGGGAAAGACCTTACCATGTCATGGTTCACCAAGCGGATCCAGCCACTACAACATCGGGACCGCTTGATGTTCCACTACACGGGGCGCGACGATCTGATGCGCTCCACGAAAGATAATCTCTCCGCCGACGCCATCGACAAGAGGATCCGGCTCCTCATCAAGATTCCGCGTGAACTTCACGTTCACGTGTGTAACAAAGACATCCACACCAACGGTTCCGGGACCGCGGTACGTTATCCTGATGTGCCTGCTAATTTCTTCATGCCTTACATTTTGTCTAAGTCTTGGCCTGGTATCAAAGCTCGAAGCCCTCGAAGAAGGCAAGCTCGGAACTCTTCTCCGAGCCCCTCAAACCGGCAATACCGACCCGGAAGCCGCGTCTGAGGTGGAGGCTCCCGAAGCTCCGCGTCCTTCCAAGAGGAAGAAAGCTGCTCCCTCCAGCCCTGCAGCCAAACGCGCCCGCGAAACACCTAGCATCGCGGCCACCCGTAAGCTAGAGGCGGAGAAGAAGCGTCTGAAGATGATTGATACCAGCAACCGCGCTCAACCCAACATCGAGCAATTCTTTATACCAACTGGGTAAGCATTTGGTTTCCATAACGACTTCTTGTTGCTGCTGTGAGTTAACATATACTAACTTGTTTATGCTCCTTGTTCTTTTTATTGCAGCAAAAGCTCCAGAAACCAAGCCCCCAAGATTACCAAGAAGAGGGTCAAGCCGTCTCCGGCTTCTATTCCAGTTACCCCAGAGGTGGAGGTTCCGCCCAAGGCCTCATCCGCCGCCAAGTCGGATCCCAAGGACGTCATCAACGTTGATGACCTTCCGGAAGATCCAATTGTCGAATCTGACAAGGGCGATTCCGGCAAGGGCACCTCCTCATCTGCACCTCCGCCTGAGCAGCCCATGACTACCTCCACCGAAGTTCCGACTGACCTAATCGAGAGAAAACTTCGTTTGAGCGGCGCCACTGGAACGCCCCAGACTCATCCCCACTTTTTCCCAGTTCTGCAAAAGGTCCCCCTTTCACAGCGCCACAAGGAAATTTCCGACATGATGGAGCAAGTGTGGGGGCCTGCGAACACGGAGGAGCAGGAGCTGAATGAGCTTGAAGGCGGCATCAAGGCCTTTTTCGCCAAGCACAAGAATGTGCGTCAGGTAACACCAGCCCCCAGGCATTGGTTTATGCATTTTTCCGAGTAACATGTATGAGCCAATGTCTTAAACTTTGTAGATTGTAGCGGAAAATCAAAATTTTCACATGCTAAACATTTTAACTTCCGTCCAGCCCCCACAAGTTTGAATTTCCGTCTAACCCTTAAAACTGCTCTCACAGAACACGCGGAAATTGCACGAAGATTTGCGCACCCACGTGCTGGAGCAGAGACAAGAAATTGAACTGCTTCAAACCAGGGACGCGGATAATCAGAAGGCCATTGCCCTGCTGGAGACCCGTATCAAGGGTTTTGAAGGTAATAATTCCGACTGAGCCCCCAGTATCGTCAATGCAACTATATTAACTTTGTTGTTGAAATTTCCGAATTCCAGATGATATTGCCAAACGCCCCTCAATTGACTCCCTTTCCGCCAAGATAGAAGTACTTGAGGCAGAGAATGAAACTCTCAAGAAATTCCTGAAGGAATCCTCCGAGGAGGAGTCCAAAAAGAAAAAAGAACTCTTGGAGAAACATGCCCAAGAGCTGTCGGATCTCGCTGAGAAATTGAAGAAAAGTCAACAGCGAATCCAGACCTTGGTCGCGAAGAACAAGGAGTACGAGGCGGAGGCGGAGGCAATTGATAAAATGATCTTCCGTAAGAATCTCTTCTTTTTTTTGTGACTCCGACCTCTTCAAACTTGTGCTTTTGTTCGCGGAAAACTGATTGTACTTTTCGCAGCGAGCCTTGGATTTGAGTGGACTAAGGATGCCACTCTGAAAAGGACTGAAGCGTATAAGGAGGCACAAAGCTCTATTGACAGCCTCTTCGAGGCATGTCGCGGAGTCGCCAAGTCGCTATCCTTGAAGAGAGCCGGAACCACGGTGATCGACACCATGACCAAGCTTATCAAGCAGGTGCCGGAACTCATCAAGGATTGGCAGGAGTCTTCTGCTCGCGGAGTTGCTTCCCTCGTGTTGGCGACGTGCAAGGCGCACTTCCCCACCATGAACATTGCTGACGTCTCACGCGGAGCCCCCAAAGGCACCAATATGAGGTCCCTCCTCGCGGAGACCCAAGGGTATGATCGGCTCTTTGTCGGACGAGTTAACCACTCGTTTTGGTATAATAAGCATGATCTTCCCGTGGGGTTCTCTGACGCGGAGAAGATGAGGAGGACCTCCCCGAAGACGATTTCGCTGAGGAAGGCTCCGGGTCAAGCGCGGATCACGACGAAGAGGGCTCCGGCGATGACTCTGGCGATGGCTCCGCCTACGTTGCTTCTGATGAGGAGCAATCCTCCGAGTAGAGCCTGCGAGGCAGTTAAAAACTGATGCATCATTTTGGCCCCGGAGTGGGTTTGTAATATAACTTTAAATTTTTAAGTAGCTAGGGACGAAACAGCTATGCATGGGTGGAAAATACTTATCCTGCTATCCTTTCATATAATTTGCATGTTTTGTTTTGTTGGAAAGCAAGTGCTGATTTCTATGTTTTCCGGCTTACTCGTTTGACCTTCCGCGAGCCGGAAGACCTTTAGCCGGAAACGTTCGCCAGCAGCGACGAAGCCCAATGGCAATCCGTCAATAACCGCGGAAACAAGCCCCCAGCCAAGGTGCCGGAAATCGCTACTAGGAATCCACGAATTCGCAACAGAAATAATTTCCGTCAGAAAACTTAAGCTTACGTCCTAAAGGACGATTTTGAGAAATCACAACTTTCATACACGCCTAGGCGGAAATATCTAGCTCTGCGGTTTTAGTCGGAAAAAACATACACGATCTAAAATGAACAAGTAAAGGAGGTAAAAGACTCAAAGAGTGAACCAAAAGCTTTATTTCATTGATCTTGTATTATTACAATGTATGTAACTCTATGCTAAGTGTGGAAAGGACGTAGCTGTGCAATGTTCCAAGGACGCTCTGTTTCGTCGTAGATGTCATCCGGATCCTCCCTCTTGCGTTTCCGGCGCCAGTTAGTGATGACCCACAAGTATAGGGGGTGTATCGTAGTATTTTCGATAAGTAAGAATGTCGATCCCAACGAGGAGCAGAAGGTGTTGACAAGCAGCTTCGATGAAGGATTCACTGTAAATGCTCACAGACAAGTATTCAGGGGGTTTTGATGTAACAGTTGAATAAAGTACGAGTAAGTAAAGTGCGAGAGTAACAATTGCAGCGAGTGGCCCAATCCTTTTTAGCACAAAGGACAAGCCGGTTTGTTTACTTATAATGACCAAACGTTCTCGAGGACACACGGGATTTTAGTCTAGTGCTTTCGCTACATATGGCTAAATAATCTTCATTGTTATGATAAGTGTTGTGTGGGTGAACCTATGCTAATGTACCGCCCTTCCTAGGACTAATACATACTTGTGATTATACCCCTTGCAAGCATCCGCAACTACAAGAAAGTAATTAAGATAAATCTAACCACAGCCTTAAACTTTGAGATCCTGCGATCCCTCCTGCATCGATGTACCAACGGGGGTTTAGGTTTCTGTCACTCCGGCAACCCCGCAATTGGCAAACGAATACAAGATGCATTTCCCTAGGCCCATAAATGGTGAAGTGTCATGTAGTCGATGTTCACATGACACCACTAGAAGAATAACACCACAACTTAAATATCATACCATTGAATATTACTCAACCATAGTTCACTACTAACATTTAGACTTCACCCATTGTAACATCCCAAGTTTCAACCATAATAAACAAGAAAGAGAAATTCCCCAAACCCAAAATTTGCAATTAACAAAAACTTTTTCCATGCATATAGTGCCACATATAGATATATGCATTTGAGTGATATTCTTTTGTGCAATTGCCATGATGAGTGTTAGTATGATTAAATATTGTTATGTGAACCCTAAGCAAGATCACTAAACCCTAATTTGAGGGGAAATGGAGAAAATGAGAAAAACTCATTTCTCACTCACATACACAATATGCATTTTAGCAAATCCTCAACCAAGGCCAAGATTGCTTGCCCCATTGCTTCTAAAATGCTTCAATGTGATAAACTAACACTTTTGCATCCTTGGATCAAGAATCAAATCAAAAGAAATCAAGATTTCATCATACATGTGATAATGGTCACTTAACCCAAAATTATTTTCTTCACTACTTTACCCCTCTGTATTTCTCAAATCTTAAACTAAGCAAGGTCAACTAAAGCCAGGTCATCCAAGAACATGTCAAGGTGAGTAACTTTGATGTTGACCACCCTCCCTAAAGTTGACTAGGTTGACCAGAATAAGAGGGCAAAGAGGGAACCCGAGAGAGAGAAGAAGATCACCTCAAATTTGAAATGTTGCAAATCACTTCCAAATTGAGTGCCACCACCACCAATACATCACAATAATTATATAAATGAGATTCACCAAAGAGATTTTCAAAATTCAAAAGAAAGTTTCATGCGGGCATTTTGTCGAATGGCAGGTGCAAAGCATGGAATTTGTGTTACATGCTATTGTCCAGCAGATTTGAGCCTAAACCACTTTTGCAATGTGATCATCAGCCTCCCCTACACCCCCTGCCTCTAGCCCAGTACTTGCATGGTCGATTAAAGTCGAGGAGAAACCCTAAAACTTGCCAAACAATGCCATGCCGGCCACCTTTGGCACTCCTCTCCCTGGCCTCTCCCTCGTCGTTTCTCCATGTCCTCGAGCATCCCTGCAGCACAAGGACGCCAACGGTACGCAGCCCCAGCTCGCCAAGGCTTGGCATTGGCCAGCAGCAGCGCGTCCAAAACGTGCCAGGACGTGCCAGCCGGCGTGGTGATCACGCCCTGGACGCGCCAGGACGCCAAGGACTCGACCGCTACCGTCCTCGCCCTACATCCCTACGCCTGGAACGAGAACTGCCTCTACGCCCTCTACACGCTAGACATGCTCAAGCACGCGCAGAAGCCTTGTCGCCGTCGTCCTCGCCGGCGAAGTACCGCGGGTACCGCCACACTCATCACACGCGCCCGATCGATCCCATCTCCCTTTTTCTGCGCCAGCTACTCCTCGAGCATCGCCAGGACAAGGCCTACACGCTGCCGTCCTTCGCTTGCCCTTTCGCTCGCCGGAAACGCCACGCCATGGCCGCGCCCTTGCAGCACCCCGCGGCACCCCTCGACACTATAAATAGAGGCCCTCCCCGCAAGCTCTCCTCACACCAAACGACTCCCCTCTCACCACTGATCTTCCTCACCACCATAGCTCGTTCGATTGCCGCCGGAGGAGAAGCAATTTCAAGATCGGAGCCGCCGGGGGACGCAGCTCACCATCGACGATTGGCGCCACCCCGAGCGCCGCCGCTGCTCCCAAGCTCTTCCCCATCTACTACACCTTCACCGCGCATACTGCCTGAGACCTGCATCGGCCTGGTAGGCTCTCCGACCCCCTACTGCCGCCGTGACCTCGTCGGAATCCCGTCGGTGACGACGACGCTCACCCGCCGTCGATCCTCTTTCTAATCCTACGGTCGAGATAGAAAATACCGCTTCGGCGTTTAAAGAGGCGCCGACAGGTGGCCCCCACCCTGTCAGCGCGGCCCGAGCGCGCCAGACGCGTGTTGGGCTGCGAAGTGCTGTTGAATTTCGTTTCGGCCCAATAACTCTTCCCGCCTAAGCCCACAAATTCAAATCCAGTTTATTCTTTATTCAAATTGCTCTGCTGAATGTTTAGTAAAATTTGAATAATTTGAATTCTACCAAACCAAATCTAGCAAACTTTATACCGTTGGAAAGCCCATGAATTTATCTATCCAATGCCACTGGCCCCATCTCCATTTTCCTTGTAGATTTAATTTGACAAAAAAGACAAGACAGGGACTTTTGCACATTCAAACTTTATTTAAAATTCAACCAGAATAGATTTTTAAGTAATTCCAATTCTAATAAATCACAAATGATGTCCTCTAATTGATTATGCAATAACATAGCCCTGTTATTTGTATGATCATGGACTAGATCAAATAAAATGGCTATGTAGTCATTTCTAGAGCTTTTTAAAGTGGAATTCAAACTCAACCCTAATATGAGAATTACCTCTCATTTAAATTTTGATCCTAAGTACTAATAACCAGGGGGAATGACTTAGGCTAATGAACCCTTGAGAATTACTACTTAGAGATTTTAATTCATTTAAATGTTAAGTTTTAAAACTATGTGAAGTATAGCACTTCAATTAAATTGAACTCACATATAATAGATATGGAATGTTGACTTTGGGTCAACCTATATTTCATACCTTATTATTATATGAAGAGATTAAATCTTAATAAGAGGTAGTGAAAAGAAATGATTTCTTTTAAAGACCTACCTACCAAATTTAACTTTGAGGAATGATGAGAGGAAATTATTTTTCTTTCAAATAAAGACAAATCCAATAATCCACCATGCCATGTTTGATTGATGATAGGACTAGTGTGTGAACTATTTTGAGTGCCTCTAGTTTAGTATGTGAGCTTGGTTTAGTATTTATACCTCGTATTCGTATATAGACGCTAGTAACGAGGAGTACCAAGAGGAGGAGGGCTACTCTCAGGAAGAAGAAGAGAACTTCGATAACTACCCAGCTCAAGGCAAGCTAACCCTTGCTGAAAACAAGTGCTTAGCTCTACAAGAGCAAAGGCATCTTTACCCTTTACTTTTATATATTACCTATCCCATGTTTTTACTTACATTTGCTTTTGCTGATTTATTTCAAAGTACTTTTTGATTTATGATTTACTTGTCTGGAATAGAACAAGAGTATCAAAGTTAGCCTAAGCAAATAAAGCTAGATAGCACCCCCTCATGACTAGTTGCTATCGCTAAGAACTAAAATTGACTACTCTAGATGGGAACATTTGTGAAATGAACTAAAGTGAAAGATTTTGAAGGTGAATGTGACCTTGAGGAGATGGTGATTTTTGATAAAACAGATGATTGAGTTTGAATGCGATACCCTTCCAATTATACAAGTACCCCCACAATACCTGATTATGGGTAGGGCTTAACTAGAAACTTGTGTATTTTAGTATGGGTTCCCTCTGAACAAACATCATAGGGGTTACGCTGCGGCTGCCTCCGTTACTTGTGGATTGAGGTTGAAATGAGGTGAATGTACGGCCCAAGCCCTGTGCAGTTCCCGGGTTAATCGCGGTTTCCACCGGGAGGCCAAGCTCATGGGGAGAGGTGCTCATACTAGCATATATAAGTGAAAGGTTTCGATTGATGATCCGCGATCGTGTTACGATGATTCGAGGTTACCCTCGACGGATGTAATCAAAAGTTGTGGCACAAGAGTACAACCTCTGCAGAGTGTTAAACCTATTCGAATAGCCGTGTCCACGGTTACGGACGATTGGAAAGGCCATACTATCTCCGTTATCATTAAAATGTTTTGATTCTAGAAATGAATGGTGGTTTGAAAGGTGACATTAGGGTGATCCATAATGAGTTGTGGGAATGACACTAATGTTCCCACTTGAGTTAGTCTAGCACATGATAAGGCTTTACCAAAGATTTATGAAACTAAAACTTGGCTTTATGCAAACAAACCTAGAGCTTAGCACCCCCTTTCACTTAATGAGTATTTATCTTAGAGTTAGTTTGCGAGTACTTTAAAAAGTACTCATGGCTTTGCCCTGGCTATTCAAATGCCAGACTATGAAGGAGAGCACCAGTATCAGGATGATGGACAACAGGACGTCTACGATAACTAGGATCGTCTTCTAACGCTGCGTTGCCTCGTGGAATAGATCGTCCACTACTACTTCGCTTCCGCTACTATTTGTGATGTTGAACAATATATTCGTGTAATATTGGATCATGTGATCTATGGTTGTAAGACAATATGTGTTGTAATAAATGATGACTCTATGCTACTTACTATTATGTCTCGCAAAAACATTATTCCTGGGATTGCGATGTACGGCATAATAGGCATCTGGACTTAAAAATCCGGGTGTTGACAAGTTGGTATCAGAGCCATTGTTTGACCTTAGGAGACCCTAGTTAGAATGGACGCTCAAAAACTTAGTTTCAAATTTCATGAGTTGACTAGTTATGAAAATCTTATTCACCTCCTTACCTTGAAGAGTCTTTTACAAACTTTAAATTCATGCCCTTCTTCTAAGAGAATTAAAAATTTGGAACACTTGCACTTATCTAACTTAATCATCTCATCTCTCTACAGATGGATCACGTCGTGGACGCGCAGCCCTTTCTCCAGACTGAGTTCTATCAGTTGGGGAACGGTGGAGAGATCATCTTCGAGAGGGACCTCTTCTCCCTCTCAGAGTTCCTCGGGCGCCCACCACCGGAAGTCTTTGGCGGAATGCTGAATGACCAACCCGGTGGTCAACTTCAGTGGGTGATCATGGTGGACCTTCGTGGAAGGTTCACGCTCCCAATGAGCGCAAGGATCCAGTTCTCCTTCAGGGAGAACAACTGGGCGGATGGTCTCGCAAGGGGACTTTAGGAAGGACTCGCACGTCTGTGCGGGCAAAACTTCATGGACTTCATCACCGGACTGCCCAAGTCTAGTAAAGGAAATGATTCCATCTGGGTAGTGGTCGACAGACTGACCAAAGTCGCCCACTTCATCCCCGTCAAGACCACCTATCAAGGACCGAGACTCGCAGAGCTATATATCTCAAGGATAGTCAGCCTTCACGGAACCCCGAAGTCGATAGTATCCGACAGAGGATCCCAATTCACCTCCCGATTCTGGCAGAAAGTCCATGAAGGACTCGGAACTCGCCTGAATTTCAGCACAGCCTATCACCCGCAGACAGATGGACAGACAGAAAGAGTCAACCAAATATTAGAAGATATGTTGAGAGCATGTGTGCTAGAGTATGGATCTAAGTGGGAAGACTGCTTGCCGTACGCAGAATTCTCGTACAACAACAGCTACCAAGCCAGCTTGCAGATGGCCCCCTTCGAAGCACTGTATGGAAGGAAGTGCCGTACCCCTCTGAATTGGTCGGAAGTAGGAGAGAGTCAAATCTTTGGACCAGATATTCTCCGAGAAGCCGAAGAGAAGGTTCACAAGATTCGTGAGTACCTCAAGACAGCCCAATCAAGACAGAAGAGCTACGCCGACAAGAGACGCCGAGAGATGACCTTCGAAATCGGAGATTTCGTATATCTCAAAGTGTCCCCTCTTAAGGGAATGCAGAGATTCCAGCTTAGAGGAAAGCTCGCACCCCGATATGTCGGACCTTTCAAGGTCCTGAGTCGCCGAGGAGAAGTATCCTATCAGCTGGAGCTACCGGAAGAAATGTCAGCGGTGCACAATGTGTTTCACATCTCGCTACTCCGGAAGTGTTTAGAAGTGCCTGAGAAGACCGAAGTTTTCAAGAACATCGACCATCGAGCTGTCGATATCAACTCAGATCTGACATACCGCGAAGTACCTATTCGCATCTTGGAGGAAGCTTTCAGAACCACCCGTACTCGAAGTATCAAGTTTCTGAAGATCCAATGGAGTAATCACACCGAAGAAGAAGCCACTTGGGAGAGAGAAGACTTTATGAGGACTGAGTACCCAGATCTCTTTAGTACCTAGTTTTCTCAGATCTCGGGACGAGATCTTTTGTAAGGGTGAAGGGTTTGTAACATCCCAAGTTTCAACCATAATAAACAAGAAAGAGAAATTCCCCAAACCCAAAATTTGCAATTAACAAAAACTTTTTCCATGCATATAGTGCCACATATAGATATATGCATTTGAGTGATATTCTTTTGTGCAATTGCCATGATGAGTGTTAGTATGATTAAATATTGTTATGTGAACCCTAAGCAAGATCACTAAACCCTAATTTGAGGGGAAATGGAGAAAATGAGAAAAACTCATTTCTCACTCACATACACAATATGCATTTTTAGCAAATCCTCAACCAAGGCCAAGATTGCTTGCCCCATTGCTTCTAAAATGCTTCAATGTGATAAACTAACACTTTTGCATCCTTGGATCAAGAATCAAATCAAAAGAAATCAAGATTTCATCATACATGTGATAATGGTCACTTAACCCAAAATTATTTTCTTCACTACTTTACCCCTCTGTATTTCTCAAATCTTAAACTAAGCAAGGTCAACTAAAGCCAGGTCATCCAAGAACATGTCAAGGTGAGTAACTTTGATGTTGACCACCCTCCCTAAAGTTGACTAGGTTGACCAGAATAAGAGGGCAAAGAGGGAACCCGAGAGAGAGAAGAAGATCACCTCAAATTTGAAATGTTGCAAATCACTTCCAAATTGAGTGCCACCACCACCAATACATCACAATAATTATATAAATGAGATTCACCAAAGAGATTTTCAAAATTCAAAAGAAAGTTTCATGCGGGCATTTTGTCGAACAGGTGGCAGGCAGCATCTGGAATTTGTGTTACATGCTATTGTCCAGCAGATTTGAGCCTAAACCACTTTTGCAATGTGATCATCAGCCTCCCCTACACCCCCTGCCTCTAGCCCAGTACTTGCATGGTCGATTAAAGTCGAGGAGAAACCCTAAAACTTGCCAAACAATGCCATGCCGGCCACCTTTGGCACTCCTCTCCCTGGCCTCTCCCTCGTCGTTTCTCCATGTCCTCGAGCATCCCTGCAGCACAAGGACGCCAACGGTACGCAGCCCCAGCTCGCCAAGGCTTGGCATTGGCCAGCAGCAGCGCGTCCAAAACGTGCCAGGACGTGCCAGCCGGCGTGGTGATCACGCCCTGGACGCGCCAGGACGCCACGGACTCGACCGCTACCGTCCTCGCCCTGCATCCCTACGCCTGGAACGAGAACCGCCTCTACGCCCTCTACACGCTAGACATGCTCAAGCACGCGCAGAAGCCTTGTCGCCGTCGTCCTCGCCGGCGAAGTACCGCGGGTACCGCCACACTCATCACACGCGCCCGATCGATCCCATCTCCCTTTTTCTGCGCCAGCTACTCCTCGAGCATCGCCAGGAGAAGGCCTACACGCTGCCGTCCTTCGCTTGACCTTTCGCTCGCCGGAAACGCCACGCCATGGCCGCGCCCTTGCAGCACCCCGCGGCACCCCTCGACACTATAAATAGAGGCCCTCCCCGCAAGCTCTCCTCACACCAAACGACTCCCCTCTCACCACTAATCTTCCTCACCACCATAGCTCTTTCGATTGCCGCCGGAGGAGAAGCAATTTCAAGATCGGAGCCGCCGGGGGACGCAGCTCACCGTCGACGATTGGCGCCACCCCGAGCGCCGCCGCTGCTCCCAAGCTCTTCCCCATCTACTACACCTTCACCGCGCATACTGCCTGAGACCTGCATCGGCCTGGTAGGCTCTCCGACCCCCTACTGCCGCCGTGACCTCGTCGGAATCCCGTCGGTGACGACGACGCTCACCCGCCGTCGATCCTCTTTCTAATCCTACGGTCGAGATAGAAAATAGCGCTTCGGCGTTTAAAGAGGCGCCGACAGGTGGCCCCCACCGTGTCAGCGCGGCCCGAGCGCGCCAGACGCGTGTTGGGCTGCGAAGTGCTGTTGAATTTCGTTTCGGCCCAATAACTCTTCCCGCCTAAGCCCACAAATTCAAATCCAGTTTATTCTTTATTCAAATTGCTCTGCTGAATGTTTAGTAAAATTTGAATAATTTGAATTCTACCAAACCAAATCTAGCAAACTTTATACCGTTGGAAAGCCCATGAATTTATCTATCCAATGCCACTGGCCCCATCTCCATTTTCCTTGTAGATTTAATTTGACAAAAAAGACAAGACAGGGACTTTTGCACATTCAAACTTTATTTAAAATTCAACCAGAATAGATTTTTAAGTAATTCCAATTCTAATAAATCACAAATGATGTCCTATAATTGATTATGCAATAACATAGCCCTGTTGTTTGTATGATCATGGACTAGATCAAATAAAATGGCTATGTAGTCATTTCTAGAGCTTTTTAAAGTGGAATTCAAACTCAACCCTAATATGAGAATTACCTCTCATTTAAATTTTGATCCTAAGTACTAATAACCAGGGGGAATGACTTAGGCTAATGAACCCTTGAGAATTACTACTTAGAGATTTTAATTCATTTAAATGTTAAGTTTTAAAACTATGTGAAGTATAGCACTTCAATTAAATTGAACTCACATATAATAGATATGAAATGTTGACTTTGGGTCAACCTATATTTCATACCTTATTATTATATGAAGAGATTAAATCTTAATAAGAGGTAGTGAAAAGAAATGATTTCTTTTAAAGACCTACCTACCAAATTTAACTTTGAGGAATGATGAGAGGAAATTATTTTTCTTTCAAATAAAGACAAATCCAATAATCCACCATGCCATGTTTGATTGATGATAGGACTAGTGTGTGAACTATTTTGAGTGCCTCTAGTTTAGTATGTGAGCTTGGTTTAGTATTTATACCTCGTATTCGTATATAGACGCTAGTAATGAGGAGTACCAAGAGGAGGAGGGCTACTCTCAGGAAGAAGAAGAGAACTTCGATAACTACCCAGCTCAAGGCAAGCTAACCCTTGCTGAAAACAAGTGCTTAGCTCTACAAGAGCAAAGGCATCTTTACCCTTTACTTTTATATATTACCTATCCCATGTTTTTACTTACATTTGCTTTTGCTGATTTATTTCAAAGTACTTTTTGATTTATGATTTACTTGTCTGGAATAGAACAAGAGTATCAAAGTTAGCCTAAGCAAATAAAGCTAGATAGCACCCCCTCATGACTAGTTGCTATAGCTAAGAACTAAAATTGACTACTCTAGATGGGAACATTTGTGAAATGAACTAAAGTGAAAGATTTTGAAGGTGAATGTGACCTTGAGGAGATGGTGATTTTTGATAAAACAGATGATTGAGTTTGAATGCGATACCCTTCCAATTATACAAGTACCCCCACAATACCTGATTATGGGTAGGGCTTAACTAGAAACTTGTGTATTTTAGTATGGGTTCCCTCTGAACAAACATCATAGGGGTTACGCTGCGGCTGCCTCCGTTACTTGTGGATTGAGGTTGAAATGAGGTGAATGTACGGCCCAAGCCCTGTGCAGTTCCCGGGTTAACTGCGGTTTCCACCGGGAGGCCAAGCTCATGGGGAGAGGTGCTCATACTAGCATATATAAGTGAAAGGTTTCGATTGATGATCCGCGTACTGTGTTACGATGATTCGAGGTTACCCTCGACGGATGTAATCAAAAGTTGTGGCACAAGAGTACAACCTCTGCAGAGTGTTAAACCTATTCGAATAGCCGTGTCCACGGTTACGGACGATTGGAAAGGCCATACTATCTCCGTTATCATTAAAATGTTTTGATTCTAGAAATGAATGGTGGTTTGAAAGGTGACATTAGGGTGATCCATAATGAGTTGTGGGAATGACACTAATGTTCCCACTTGAGTTAGTCTAGCACATGATAAGGCTTTACCAAAGATTTATGAAACTAAAACTTGGCTTTATGCAAACAAACCTAGAGCTTAGCACCCCCTTTCACTTAATGAGTATTTATCTTAGAGTTAGTTTGCGAGTACTTTAAAAAGTACTCATGGCTTTGCCCTGGCTATTCAAATGCCAGACTATGAAGGAGAGCACCAGTATCAGGATGACGGACAACAGGACGTCTACGATAACTAGGATCGTCTTCTAACGTCAAGCGTTGCCTGTGGAATAGATCGTCCACTACTACTTCGCTTCCGCTACTATTTGTGATGTTGAACAATATATTCGTGTAATATTGGATCATGTGATCTATGGTTGTAAGACAATATGTGTTGTAATAAATGATGACTCTATGCTACTTACTATTATGTCTCGCAAAAACATTATTCCTGGGATTGCGATGTACGGCATAATAGGCATCTGGACTTAAAAATCCGGGTGTTGACACCCATGTCCTCAAGAACTAAACGAACTACTCACAAGACATCATATGGAACATGATCAGAGGTGATATGATGATGAATAACAATCTGAACATAAACCTGGTTCAATGGTTTCACTCAATAGCATCAACAACAAGTAGAAATCGATACCGGGAGAGTTTCCCCTATCAAACAATCAAGATCAAACCCAAATTGCTACAGCGGTGACGAGGTGCTGCGGTGGAGACGGCGGTGATGATGGTGGAGATGATGATGATGGTGATGGAGATGATGTCCAGCTTGATGACGGTGACGATGGCGTCGATTTCCCCCTCCGGGAGGGAATTTCCCCGGCGGATTCCTGCCCGCCGGAGAGCTCTTTTCTCTCTGGTGTTCTCCGCCCCGCAGAGGCGGCTGTAACTCTTCGTGAGGTACCCCCTGTGGCTTAGGTTTTCGGGACGAAGGGTTTCACGAAGAAAAGGAGGCGAAAGGGGCTGTGGGGCCCCCACACCACATGGTGGCGCGGCCAGGCCATGGGCCGCGCCGCCCTATGGTCTGGGCCCACCTTGGGTCCAGCTGGCTCCTCCTTCTGGCTTCCTTCGTCATCTTGAAAAATAGGATTTTTGGTATAATTTCCTTCCACAGTTGATCTTCCGAAATATTGCGTCCTGACGGTGCTTTTTCCAGCAGAATCCTGGCTCCGGTGCTTGATCCTCCAATAATGATGAAACATGCAAAATAGATGAAATAACATAAGTATTGTATCCTAATATGAAATATATCAATGAATAACAGCAAATTATGATATAAAATAGTGATGCAAATTGGACGTATCAACTCCCCCCACGCTTAGACTTCGCTTGTCCCCAAGCGAAACTGAGCTCGGTAAACAGGACCACATGTTTATGGAGTGAAGAGTCGATAAATAAAATACGGACAAGAAGCATCATATTCATTCACACAAGACATTATAGTAAACAACTTCTTCATATAACTCAACTTGAAACAAGTATAAGGTAATCACAAATAAAGGTGCATAAGAAATCATAGTTGGTGATGGCAAACTTCGTTCTTGGTCAGAGAACAATTAACAGATTATATTTATCGTGGTCTCCTCATAATCATTGATAACTTGCAAAGTTATATTCATTCAGATAAAACTTGTACTAAACAAAGAAGAATAAAAGACATGATGAAGCAAACCACAATATAATGGTTTGATCACAACTACTCAAATGCTTGCTTGAGATGGAGGGAAATAGGTTTACTGACTCAACATAAAGTAAAAGACAGGCCCTTCGCAGAGGGAAGCAGGGATTAAATCATGTGCTAGAGCTTTTTCAGTTTTGAAATCATATAAAGAGAATAAAAGTAACATTTTGAGAGGTGTTTGTTGTTGTCAACGACTGGTAGTGGGTACTCTAACCCCCTTGCCAGACAACCTTCAAAGAGCGGCTCCCATTTAATTTTTATTTTGTGTGGCACTCCTTCCAACCTTTCTTTCACAAACCATGGCTAACCGAATCCTCGGGTGCCTGCCAACAATCTCATACCATGAAGGAGTGCCTTTTTATTTTAGTTTTATTATGATGATGACACTCCCCCCAACCTTTGCTTACACAAGCCATGGCTAACCGAATCCTCGGGTGCCGTCCATCAATCACATACCATGGAGGAGTGTCTATTTAGTTTAATTAATTTGGGACTGGGAATCCCATTGCCAGCTCTTTTTGCAAAATTATTGGATAAGCGGATGAAGCCACTAGTCCATTGGTGAAAGTTGCCCAACAAGATTGAAAGATAAAACACCACATACTTCCTCATGAGCTATAAAACATTGACACAAATAAGGATTGCTAAGTTTTGAATTGTTTAAAGGTAGCACATGAAGTATTTACTTGGAATGGCAGAAATTACCATGTAGTAGGTAGATATGGTGGACACAAATGGCATAGGTTTGGGCTAAGGTTTGGATGCACGAGAAGTATTCCCTCTCAGTACAAGTCTTTGGCTAGCAAGGCTAATTAGCAAGCATAAGAGTTGAAGGAAACAAACAAATATACATGTGATAGAAACAATCATGCATCTTCCTTGTAAGCACAAACAATTTTAACTTCAGAATAATAAGCTATGAGCTAACAAGAAAGAAAGACAATGAAACAACTACATGTATTTCTCTTTTCTACTTAAGCCTCAAAGTGTTGTTGCTATTGACCAATGCTAAGTTTGCCAAAACCAAATAGATTTATTCAATGCTCCCAAAGTGATACCAATACTAATGACAAGATAAATCATATAATAGAGATTGCAAACTAAAATAAGATGTGCAAAATGTAAATGATAAGACTTCTCATTAATATTCCATAACGATAACTCACACCAAGGGATACATAGACAACCAACTAAAGGAGAGATACTTCAAAACTGCAACCCATCTTATATGATAACTTCCCTACTCATGATATGACACTACTTGACAATAAAAAGTAAAAGGTAGTGATAATGTGATACCGCGGCACTCCCCCAAGCTTGGAACAAACCAAGGGGATGCCAATACCGATGATGAATTACTCCTTTGGCGATGGTGGTGATGAATTCCTGACAAGCTTCTCAATAAGCTCCTGAAGCTCATCAATCCTGTATGTGAGATTGCGAATCATCTCCGAATTGTGCTCGACGCGGTTAAAAAGTCTGTCCGACGGCGAGTCCCAACTCTTGGAGTTATTTCCCCACTCTTCAGCCTCAGGCTCCCTTCTTCCTGATAAGGATGTCTTCGGAGCTAGGTAATGATG
Organism: Lolium perenne; assembly: GCF_019359855.2. Classification (NCBI taxonomy): domain Eukaryota; kingdom Viridiplantae; phylum Streptophyta; class Magnoliopsida; order Poales; family Poaceae; genus Lolium; species Lolium perenne. Next base: position 24,566,765 of record NC_067247.2, on the reverse strand, counting down.
TGGAACCGCTCCTCCAGTGCGAATTCTTGCGCTCTTGTTTGCACTAAAAGGGTTGTCCACCACCTTGATGCTTGCGATGGTAGCACGCGGGTGTGCGCGCGAATCTTCCTCCATCTCTTCTTCATCCTCTTCCTTGACGTCCTTGTCCTCCTCTTTCCACTCAAGATCTTGATTATCTTCATCCGGAAGCTCCTTACCCTTGTTCTTGGAGACCATGGTGCTTCTAAACTGAAAACAGATCCTGGCAGAAACAGCTCGAAACAAAACACGTCGAGAAAACGATATACGGGCCTCCAGGGGTCCGGGAGATTATATAGCAAAAAATTTCACGACAAACGGAAAGTACCAGATCGAACCAGAGTCGGAAAGGGGCGACGAGGTGGCCAGACCATAGGTCGGCGCGGGCCCAGGTTAGGCCGCACCGGCCTATGGTGGCACGCCCTCGTGCGTCCTTTCCACTCCGTTTCGAACTCGTAATTTTTCATATTTTCAAAAACAGCGAAAATACTGTTCGGAAAGTAAATTGCGTACTTTTCATTACCAGTACTGTTACCTATTCAAAGTCGAGTTCTGGCGGACTGTCAATTTGCCCTTTGATGAAAGCCTCCGGCGTTTCCACTTGAATAATATCAACATCAACATTATAGGAATCACCTGAGATATAATGCTTGAGTCTTTGTCCATTCACCACTTGCGTGGCATTGCCTTGGAGAGAGATAATTTTGATTGCTCCTGAACGATACACCTCCTCGACAACATATGGTCTTTCCCATTTCGAGAGTAATTTCCCTGCAAAGAGTCTGAGACGAGACCGATACAATAGGACTTTATCCCCAACATTAAATTCTCTTTTAATAATCCTTCTATCATGCCATTTTTTAACTTTCTCTTTAAAGAGTTTAGCATTTTCATAAGCTTCACTTCTCCATTCATCTAGAGAACTCAATTGCAACAACCTCTTATTACCGGCAAGTTTAGGATCTTTATTTAATTCTCTAACTGCCCAATAAGCTCTGTGCTCTAGTTCTAAAGGTAAATGACAAGCTTTCCCATAAACCATTTTATAAGGTGACATTCCCATGGGATTTTTATAAGCAGTTCTATAAGCCCATAGTGCATCCTTCAATTTACTAGCCCAATTCTTTCTAGTTTTATTAACAGTCTTTCCCAAAATAGATTTAATCTCTCTATTTGATAATTCTACTTGACCACTAGTTTGAGGATGATAAGCGGAAGCAATTCTATGATTAATACCATACCTAGCAAGAGTTTTTCTAAAACCTCCATGAATGAAATGAGAACCTCCATCAGTCATAATATATCTAGGCACTCCAAATCTAGGAAAAATAATGTCTAAAAGCATTCTTAAAGAGGTCTCACCATCAGCACTTTTTGTAGGTATGGCTTCCACCCATTTAGTAACATAATCAACAAAGAACAAGTATATGAGTGTTACCTTCTGAAGACGGAAAAGGTCCCATGAAGTCAAATCCCCAACAATCAAACGGTTCAATAACAAGAGTATAATTCATAGGCATTTCATTACGTCTGGAGATATTACCAACCCTTTGGCATTCATCACAAGATAAAATAAACTTTCTCGCATCCTTGAAGAGAGTTGGCCAATAAAAACCTGATTGTAGAACCTTTTGCGCGGTTCTTTCTCCGGTGTGATGTCCTCCATAAGCACTACCATGACATTTACTCAATATCTCTTGTTGTTCATATTCGGGAACACATCTTCGCATAATACCATCCACTCCTTCTTTATATAAGTGTGGGTCATCCCAGAAATAATGCCTCAAGTCATAAAAGAATTTCCTCCTTTGCTGAGCTGAAAAGGTTGGAGGCAAGTACTTGGAAACAATAAAGTTAGCATAATCAGCATACCAAGGACTGTCTCGCGAGCTCACCTTTATTACAGCCAATTATTCATTTGGAAAACTATCATTAACAGGAACAGGATCATAAGCAATATTTTCCAATCTAGACAAATTATCAGCAACAGGATTATCAGCACCTTTCCTATCTACAATATGTAAATCAAATTCTTGCAAAAGAAGTACCCATCTAATAAGCCTCGGCTTAGCATCTTTCTTTGTCATAAGGTATCTAATTGCAGCATGATCAGTACGAATCGTAACTTTTGAATCAACAATATAAGATCTAAATTTATCACAAGCAAAGACTACAGCTAACAATTCCTTTTTAGTAGTAGCATAATTTCTTTGAGCAGCATCGAGAGTTTTACTAGCATAATGAATAACGTTCAGTTTTTTATCTACTCGCTGTCCAAGAACAGCGCCTACAGCAAAATCACTAGCATCACACATAATTTCAAAAGGCAAATTCCAATCAGGAGGTTCAACTATAGGAGCAGTTGTTAAGGCTTTCTTAAGAGTTTCAAAAGCTTCCTTACAATCGTCATCAAAAACAAAAGGTACGTATTTTTGAAGAAGATTAGTAAGAGGCTTTGAAATCTTGGAGAAATCTTTAATAAATCTCCTATAAAACCCAGCATGACCAAGAACACTACGAATACCTTTAACATCCCTCGGATAGGGCATCTTCTCAATTGCTTCAACTTTAGCTCTATCAACTTCAATACCTCTCTCGGAAATTTTATGTCCCAATACAATTCCTTCATTAACCATAAAGTGGCATTTCTCCCAATTAAGAACAAGGTTAGTTTCTTCACATCCCTGCAAAACTTTATCAAGGTTTCGCAAGCAACTATCAAAAGAATTCCCATAGACGGAAAAATCATCCATGAATACTTCCACAATACTCTCGCAAAAACCATGAAAAATAGCAGACATGCATCTTTGAAAAGTAGCAGGAGCATTACATAAACCAAAAGGCATGCGTCTATAAGCATAAGTTCCATAGGGACAAGTAAAAGTGGTTTTCTCTTGATCTTTAGCTTTAACAGCAATTTGTGAAAACCCAGAATAACCATCAAGAAAGCAAAAATGAGTATTTTTAGACAATCTTTCTAAAATTTGATCAATAAATGGTAAAGGGTAATGATCTTTCTTAGTAACTTTATTAACTTTTCGAAAATCAATGCACATTCTATACCCTACGACTACTCTTTGAGGGATGAGCTCATCATTATCATTAGGCACAACAGTCATTCCTCCTTTCTTGGGAATGCAATGCACAGGACTAACCCATCTACTATCAGCAATAGGATATATAATACCAGCTTCAAGAAGTTTTAATACCTCATTCCTTACCACCTCCTTCATCTTCGGAATTAGACGACGCTGATGTTCAACAACAGGCTTTGCATCATCTTCCATATTAATAGCATGTTGGCAAATATAAGGAGAAATCCCCTTCAAATCATCAAGAGTGTAGCCAATAGCTCCTCGGTGTTTCTTCAATATTTCCAATAACGTTTCTTCTTCAAACTCTGTAAGCTTAGAACTAATAATAACATGATATATTTTCTTATCATCAATATGAGCATATTTAAGATTATCAGGCAAAGGCTTTAAATCAAAAAAAGGATCTTCCTTTGGTGGCGGTGTTGTACCCAGATCTTCCACCGGTAAATCATGCTTAAGAATAGGTTGGCGAAGAAAAATTTCCTCAAGCTCATCTCTTTCTTTCCTAAAAACTTCACTCTCGCTATCCTCCAAATGTTGCTGCAAAGGATTGTTAGGAACAAGAACAATAGATGCACATTGCTCCATTTTAAAATCATCACTAGGCAAATCAGCTTTATAAGGAGTTTTGGTAAATTTAGAGAAGTTAAACTCATAAGATTCACCAGCAAATTTAGTCAAAATTTTCTCTTTCTTGCAATCTATAATAGCTCCACAAGTATTTAGAAAAGGTCTACCAAAAATAATAGGACAATAATCACTAGCAGCAGAACCAAGTACCAAAAAGTCAGCAGGATATTTAATCTTACCACATAGAACTTCCACATCTCGAACAATACCAATTGGAGAAATAGTTTCTCTATTAGCCAGCTGAATAACCACATCAATATCTTCAAGTTCACAAGAATCAATTTCGTGCATAAGCTCCGTGTAAAGCTCATAAGGAATAGCACTAACGCTTGCACCAATATCACATAATCCATAATAGCAATGATCACCAATTCTAACAGATAGCATAGGAACACTAACTTGTTTGGGTTTATTAGGATGTGAAACAATATTAGAAGCATCTTCACAGAAAATAATATGACCATCCTCCACATTTTCAGTCACAAGATCTTTAACTATTGCAACAGCAGGTTCAACTTTTATTTGTTCTTCAGGTTCTACAGGTTTCTTTTCACTTTTATGAACCGCACTATTTATAACAGAGTACTCCTTCATTTTAGCAGGGAAAGGAGTTTTTTCAATATAAGCTTTAGGAATAACATGATCAGCAGTTTCAACTACAACGCATCTATTAATAGATGAATCAATTTTATCTTTATAAGGTTCATGATACTTATCAAAATTCTTCTTTGGCAATTCATAATGAGAGGCAAAAGCTTTATAAAGATTTGCAGCAACTTGAGAATCAAGACCATATGTAGCACTCATATTACGAAATTTATCAGTATCCATAAAAGCTTCAATGCATTTATAATCATAAATTATACCTGATTCTCTATCCTTGTCGTTCTCCCACCCGTCCGGATTTTCTTGGATCCGCTCAAGAAGGTCCCTTTTACCCACGTCTTTGTTGCGTGTAAATGATCGAACAAGAAGTATCCAGCAAGGTCTTGTCTTGAAAAGAAAGTCTTGCATAGAAATTATCAATAATAACATTACCAGGAAGCTCATGAATGGGGCATTTGAGCATTAAAGACTTCAATCTCCCCCAAGCTTGGGCAATACTCTCTCCATCATGAGGCCAAAAATTATATATGCGATTCCGATCCTTATGAATTTCACTTGGAGGATAGAACTTAGAATAAAACCGGGGCACAATATCATTCCATTCAAGAGAATCCCCATTATCCAGTAATTTATACCAATGCGCCGCCTTACCAGACAGCGATAAAGAGAATAGTTTCTTCCTCACTTCATCCATAGCAATACCTGCACACTTGAATAAGCCGCATAATTCATGTAAGAACAATAAATGATCCCCAGGGTGGACAGTTCCATCCCCTTCATAGCGGTTATCCATAACACGTTCAATAATTTTCATAGGTATTTTATATGGTATCACTTCCTCACCTGGCGCCTCATCCACTACCGTTGCAGTAGTAGTAGATTTCCCAAATAGAAATTGAAGAGAAGATCTCTCCTTAATGACTTATAGCAGCAGGCAGAAATAAAATCAGCACAAACAGTAAAGGTTTTCCTTACCAACTCCACTTACCAATAGCGCTTCACTCCCCGGCAACGGCGCCAGAAAATAGTCTTGATGACCCACAAGTATAGGGGGTGTATCGTAGTATTTTCGATAAGTAAGAATGTCGATCCCAACGAGGAGCAGAAGGTGTTGACAAGCAGCTTCGATGAAGGATTCACTGTAAATGCTCACAGACAAGTATTCAGGGGGTTTTGATGTAACAGTTGAATAAAGTACGAGTAAGTAAAGTGCGAGAGTAACAATTGCAGCGAGTGGCCCAATCCTTTTTAGCACAAAGGACAAGCCGGTTTGTTTACTTATAATGACCAAACGTTCTCGAGGACACACGGGATTTTAGTCTAGTGCTTTCGCTACATATGGCTAAATAATCTTCATTGTTATGATAAGTGTTGTGTGGGTGAACCTATGCTAATGTACCGCCCTTCCTAGGACTAATACATACTTGTGATTATACCCCTTGCAAGCATCCGCAACTACAAGAAAGTAATTAAGATAAATCTAACCACAGCCTTAAACTCTGAGATCCTGCGATCCCTCCTGCATCGATGTACCAACGGGGGTTTAGGTTTCTGTCACTCCGGCAACCCCGCAATTGGCAAACGAATACAAGATGCATTTCCCTAGGCCCATAAATGGTGAAGTGTCATTTAGTCGACGTTCACATGACACCACTAGAAGAATAACACCACAACTTAAATATCATACCATTGAATATTACTCAACCATAGTTCACTACTAACATTTAGACTTCACCCATGTCCTCAAGAAATAAATGAACTACTCACAAGACATCATATGGAACATGATCAGAGGTGATATGATGATGAATAACAATCTGAACATAAACTTGGTTCAATGGTTTCACTCAATAGCATCAACAACAAGTAGAAATCGATACCGGGAGAGTTTCCCCTATCAAACAATCAAGATCAAACCCAAATTGCTACAGCGGTGACGAGGTGCTGCGGTGGAGACGGCGGTGATGATGGTGGAGATGATGATGATGGTGATGGAGATGATGTCCAGCTCGATGACGGTGACGATGGCGTCGATTTCCCCCTCCGGGAGGGAATTTCCCCGGCGGATTCCTGCCCGCCGGAGAGCTCTTTTCTCTCTGGTGTTCTCCGCCCCGCAGAGGCGGCTGTAACTCTTCGTGAGGTACCCCCTGTGGCTTAGGTTTTTGGGATGAAGGGTTTCGCGAAGAAAAGGAGGCGAAAGGGGCTGTGGGGCCCCCACACCACATGCTGGCGCGGCCAGGCCATGGGCCGCGCCGCCCTATGGTCTGGGCCCACCTTGGGTCCAGCTGGCTCCTCCTTCTGGCTTCCTTCGTCATCTTGAAAAATAGGATTTTTGGTATAATTTCCTTCCACAGTTGATCTTCCGAAATATTGCGTCCTGACGGTGCTTTTTCCAGCAGAATCCTGGCTCCGGTGCTTGATCCTCCAATAATGATGAAACATGCAAAAAAGATGAAATAACATAAGTATTGTATCCTAATATGAAATATATCAATGAATAACAGCAAATTATGATATAAAATAGTGATGCAAATTGGACGTATCAGTTAGCAGGTCTATCCTTTAGCTCTCGGAAATCGACAAGGTAGTACGATCCGTTGTGAAGCACTTTGCTAACGACAAAGGGTCCTTCCCATGGGGATTGCAACTTGTGATCTTTCACCTGGCGAAAGCGGAGAACCAGGTCTCCAGCCATGAACGAGCGATTCCGGACTCGACGGCTATGATAGCGTCGGAGCTTCTGCTGGTAAATGGTGGAGCGTTGGTCTGCTAAGTTCCGAGCTTCTTCGATCAGGTCCACAGATAGCTGTCTGGCCTCGTCAGCAGTTTCTTCATCATAGGCGGAAACTCGCGGTGAATCGTGGATGATGTCGGAGGGGAGCACGGCTTCGGATCCGTATACCAGGAAGACCTGTTGGGGGTAGTTCGTAAACTCCACAGGACGGAGTCTAACTCCTCAGCCCAAGCTCCGGCTGCGCGGCGCAGCGGTTCTTCAAGGCGTGGTTTTATTCCGGATAAGAGGAGTCCATTGGCTCTTTCGACCTGACCATTGGACTGTGGATGAGCCACTGATGCCAAGTCTAGTCGGATCCCAACGTCATAGCAGTAATCCTTCAATTCTCCTTGGGCGAAGTTTGTGCCGTTATCTGTGATTATGCTGTGCGGGATGCCGAATCTCGTCACGAGGCTGCAGACAAATTTGAGTGCCGTAGCACCGTCAGCTTTTCTCTCTGGCTTTGCCTCGATCCATTTACTAAATTTATCAATAGCGACCAGGAGGTACTCAAAACCGCCAGGAGATGATTTCTTTAACTTACCAACCATATCGAGCCCCCAGACCGCAAACAGCCAGGTGATAGGGATGGTCTTCAGCTCTTGGGCTGGAGCATTTGGTTGAGTAGCATAGTACCGACAACCTCGGCAGGTTTTTACCAACTTGTTAGCATCTTCTTTAGCTGTGAGCCAGTAAAATCCAAGCCGAAAAGCTTTGGCAACGAGGGACCTGGGAGCGGCGTGATGCCCGCAATCCCCTGCGTGGATCTCTCTGAGGATTTCAATGCCATCTTGATTGGAGACGCATTTGAGGAATACTCCCGTTGCGCTTCGTTTGTAGAGCTATCCGTCAACGATTGTGTAGGATCTTGCTCGTCTGATGATCTGCCGTGCGAGGACCTCGTCCTCTGATACGTCTCCGACATATCGATAATTTCTTATGTTCCATGCCACATTATTGATGTTATCTACATGTTTTATGCACACTTTATGTCATATTCGTGCATTTTCTGGAACTAACCTATTAACAAGATGCCGAAGTGCCAGTTCCTGTTTTCTGCTGTTTTTGGTTTCAGAAATCCTAGTAACGAAATATTCTCGGAATTGGACGAAATCAACGCCCAGGTTCCTATTTTCACCGGAAGCATCCAGAACACACGAGAACCACCAGGGAGGGGGCACAGGCCCACCAAACCCTAGGCCGGCGCGGCCAGGGGGGGGGCCCGCGCCACCCTATGGTGTGGGCACCCCTTCGACCCTCCTGCGCCGCCTCTTCGCCTATATAAAGCCCCTGACCTAAAAACCTCGATGCGTTGGGCGAAAACCACAGAAACCTTCCAGAGCTGCCGCCATCGCGAGGCCAAGATCTGGGGGACAGGAGTCTCTGTTCCGGCACGCTGCCGGAGCGGGGAAGTGCCCCCGGAAGGCTTCTCCATCGACACCGCTGCCATCTCCACCGCCATCTTCATCACCGCTGCTGCTCCCATGAGGAGGGAGTAGTTCTCCATCGAGGCTCGGGGCTGTACCGGTAGCTATGTGGTTCATCTCTCTCCTATGTACCTCAATACAATGATCTCATGAGCTGCTTTACATGATTGAGATTCATATGAGTTTTGTATCACTACTATCTATGTGCTACTCTAGCAAAGTTATTAAAGTAGTTTTATTCCTCCTGCACGTGTGTAAAGGTGACAGTGTGTGCACCGTGTTAGTACTTGGTTTATGCTATGATCATGATCTCTTGTAGATTGCGAAGTTAACTATTGCTATGATAATATTGATGTGATCTATTCCTCCTACATATGCATGAAGGTGACAGTGTGCATGCTATGTTAGTACTTGGTTTAATCTGTTGATCTATCTTACACTACAAGGTTACTAAAATATGAACAGTAATTGTGGAGCTTGTTAACTCCGGCATTGAGGGTTCGTGTAATCCTACGCAATGTGTTCATCATCCAACAAAAGTGTAGAGTATGCATTTATCTATTCTGTTATGTGATCAATGTTGAGAGTGTCCACTAGTGAAAGTCTAATCCCTAGGCCTTGTTCCTAAATACTGCTATCGCTGCTTGTTTACTGTTTTACTGCGTTACTACTGCTGCAATACTACCACCATCAACTACACGCCAGCAAGCTATTTTCTGGCACCATTGCTACTGCTCATATATATTCATACCGCCTGTATTTCACTATCTCTTCGCCGAACTAGTGCACCTATTAGGTGTGTTGGGGACACAAGAGACTTCTTGCTTTGTGGTTGCAGGGTTGCATGAGAGGGATATCTTTGACCTCTTCCTCCCTGAGTTCGATAAACCTTGGGTGATCCACTTAAGGGAAAACTTGCTGCTGTTCTACAAACCTCTGCTCTTGGAGGCCCAACACTGTCTACAGGAAAGGAGGGGGAACGTAGACATCAAGCACTTTTCTGGCGCCGTTGCCGGGGAGGAAAGGTAAAAGGTACTCACACTCCGGATCTCGGCTACTAAGCTATTTTCCGGCGTTGTAAGTACTCGAAGCTATTTCCTTTAGATCCTGCAATTGCAACTTTTTGTTTCTTGTTTACACTAGTAAGGCATAATGGACAACATCTGTGAGCTTTTTATTCTATTTCCTGAGTCAAGACATGAATGGTTTAATGCGAAAATTAAAAAACCCATGGAATCTTATTTGCATGCTAGTAGCAATGATATTAGTATGAACGCTTTGAACACCATTGTTGCTAATGATATGGAAAATTCTAAGCTTGGGGAAGCTGGCTTTGATGAGCATGATATTTTTAGTCCCCCAAGCATTGAGGAGAAAATTTTCTTTGATGATACTTTGCCTCCTATTTATGATGATTATAATGATATTGGTCTTTTAGTGCCGCCTACTATGGAGAGTAATTTTTATGATGATAATACTATGCCTCCTACACTTGATGAGAATAATAATGATAGCTACTTTGTTGAATTTGCTCCTACTACAATTAATAAGAATAACTATGCTTATGTTGGGAGTAGTAATAATTTTATGCATGAGACTCATGATAAGAATGCTTTATGTGATAGTTATATTGTTGAGTTTGCTCATGACACTATTGAAAGTTATTATGAGAGAGGAAAATATGGTTGTAGAAATTTTCATGTTACTAAAACACCTCTCTATGTGCTGAAATTTTTGAAGCTATACTTGTTTTATCTTCCTATGCTTGTTACTTTGCTTTTCATGAACTTGTTTATTTACAAGATTCCTATGCATAGGAAGCATGTTAGACTTAAATGTGTTTTGAATTTGCCTCTTGATGCTCTCTTTTGCTTCAAATATTATTTCTTGCGAGTGCATCATTAAAACTGCTGAGCCCATCTTAATGGCTATAAAGAAAAGAACTTCTTGGGAGATAACCCATGTGTTATTTTGCTACAGTACTTTGTTTTATATTTGTGTCTTGGAAGTTGTTTACTACTGTAGCAACCTCTCCTTATCTTAGTTTTGTGTTTTGTTGTGCCAAGTAAAGTCTTTGATAGTAAAGTCAATACTAGATTTGGATTACTGCGCAGAAACTGTTTTCTTTGCTGTCACGAATCTGGGCGAAATTCTCTGTAGGTAACTCAGAAAATTATGCCAATTTACGTGAGTGATCCTCAGATATGTACGCAACTTTCATTTAATTTGAGCATTTTCATCTGAGCAAGTCTGGTGCCATTTTAAAATTCGTCTTTACGGACTGTTCTGTTTTGACAGATTCTGCCTTTTATTTCGCATTGCTTCTTTCGCTGTGTTGGGTGGATTTCTTTGTTCCATTACCTTCCAGTAGCTTTGGGCAATGTCCAGAAGTGTTAAGAATGATTGTGTCACCTCTGAACATGTGAGTTTTTGATTATGCACTAACCCTCTAATGAGTTTGTTTCGAGTTTGGTGTGAAGGAAGTTTTCAAGGGTCAAGAGAGGAGGATGATATACTATGATCAAGAAGAGTGAAAGCTCTAAGCTTGGGGATGCCCCGGTGGTTCACCCCTTCATATATCAAGAAGACTCAAGCGTCTAAGCTTGGGGATGCCCAAGGCATCCCCTTCTTCATCGACAAATTTATCAGGTTCCTCCCTTGAAACTATATTTTTATTCGGTCACATCTTATGTACTTTACTTGGAGCGTCTGTTTGTTTTTGTTTTTGTTTGTGTTTGAATAAAGTGGATTACATCATGCTTGTGTGGGAGAGAGACACGCTCCACTGGTTCGTATGAACACATGTGTTATTAGCTCATAGTATTCATGGCGAAGTTTCTTCTTCGTTAAATTGTTATATGGTTGGAATTGGAAAATGATACATGTAGTAATTGCTAAAATGTCTTGGGTAATGTGATACTTGGCAATTGTTGTGCTCATGTTTAAGCTCTTGCATCATATACTTTGCACCCATTAATGAAGAAATACATAGAGCATGCTAAAATTTGGTTTGCATAATTGGTCTCTCTAAGGTCTAGATAATTTCTAGTATTGAGTTTGAACAACAAGGAAGACGGTGTAGAGTCTTATAATGTTTTCAATATGTCTTTTATGTGAGTTTTGCTGTACTAGTTCATCCTTGTGTTTGTTTCAAACAACCTTGCTAGCCTAAACCTTGTATCGAGAGGGAATACTTCTCATGCATCCAAAATCCTTGAGCCAACCACTATGCCATTTGTGTCCACCATACCTACCTACTACATGGTATTTTCTGCCATTCCAAGTAAATACTTCATGTGCTACCTTTAAACCTTCAAAATGCTTCTCAATTTGTGTTAATGTTTTATAGCTCATGAGGAAGTATGTGGTGTTTATCTTTCAACCTTGTCATTTACTTTTGACAGACTTTCATAATGGACTAGTGGCACATCCGCTTATCCAATAATTTTGTAAAAAGAGCTGGCAATGGGGTTCCCAGCCCCAATTAATTACAACTTGCATTAATAATTCTCTTCACATGTTTTGCTCTGATTCATCAGCAAAGCAACTTAATTTTGCAAATAGACACTCCTCCATGGTATGAGATTGATGGTAGGCACCCGAGGATTCGGTTAGCCATGGCTTGTGTAAGCAAAGGTTGGGAGGAGTGTCACCCATAAATAAACAAAAACTAAAGTACATGTGTAAACAAAAGAGAAGAGGGATGATCTACCTTGCTGGTAGAGATAACGTCCTTCATGGGAGCCGCTCTTGAAAGTCTGGTTGGCGAGGTAGTTAGAGTACCCATTACCATTCGTTGACAACAACAAACACCTCTCAAAACTTTACTTTTATGCTCTCTATATGATTTTAAAACTTGAAAAGCTCTAGCACATGATTTATCCCTGCTTCCCTCTGCGAAGGGCCATTCTTTTACTTTTATGTTGAGTCCGTTCACCTATCTCTCTCCACCTCAAGAAGCAAACACTTGTGTGAACTGTGCATTGATTCCTACATACTTGCATATTGCACTTGTTATATTACTTTGCATTGACAACTATCCATGAGATATACATGTTACAAGTTGAAAGCAACCACTGAAACTTCATCTTCCTTTGTGTTGCTTCAATACCTTCACTTTGAATTATTGCTTTATGAGTTAACTCTTATGCAAGACTTATTGATGCTTGTCTTGAAGTGCTATTCATGAAAAGTCTTTGCTTTATGATTCAGTTGTTTACTCATGTCATATACATTGTTTTGATCGCTGCATTCACTACATATGCTTTACAAATAGTATGATCAAGATTATGATGGCATGTCACTCCAGAAATTATCTGTGTTATCGTTTTACCTGCTCGGGACGAGAAGAACTAAGCTTGGGGATGCTGATACGTCTCCGACGTATCGATAATTTCTTATGTTCCATGCCACATTATTGATGTTATCTACATGTTTTATGCACACTTTATGTCATATTCGTGCATTTTCTGGAACTAACCTATTAACAAGATGCCGAAGTGCCAGTTCCTGTTTTCTGCTGTTTTTGGTTTCAGAAATCCTAGTAACGAAATATTCTCGGAATTGGACGAAATCAACGCCCAGGTTCCTATTTTCACCGGAAGCATCCAGAACACACGAGAACCACCAGGGAGGGGGCACAGGCCCACCAAACCCTAGGCCGGCGCGGCCAGGGGGGGCCCGCGCCACCCTATGGTGTGGGCACCCCTTCGACCCTCCTGCGCCGCCTCTTCGCCTATATAAAGCCCCTGACCTAAAAACCTCGATGCGTTGGGCGAAAACCACAGAAACCTTCCAGAGCCGCCGCCATCGCGAGGCCAAGATCTGGGGGACAGGAGTCTCTGTTCCGGCACGCTGCCGGAGCGGGGAAGTGCCCCCGGAAGGCTTCTCCATCGACACCGCTGCCATCTCCACCGTCATCTTCATCACCGCTGCTGCTCCCATGAGGAGGGAGTAGTTCTCCATCGAGGCTCGGGGCTGTACCGGTAGCTATGTGGTTCATCTCTCTCCTATGTACCTCAATACAATGATCTCATGAGCTGCTTTACATGATTGAGATTCATATGAGTTTTGTATCACTACTATCTATGTGCTACTCTAGCAAAGTTATTAAAGTAGTTTTATTCCTCCTGCACGTGTGTAAAGGTGACAGTGTGTGCACCGTGTTAGTACTTGGTTTATGCTATGATCATGATCTCTTGTAGATTGCGAAGTTAACTATTGCTATGATAATATTGATGTGATCTATTCCTCCTACATATGCATGAAGGTGACAGTGTGCATGCTATGTTAGTACTTGGTTTAATCTGTTGATCTATCTTACACTACAAGGTTACTAAAATATGAACAGTAATTGTGGAGCTTGTTAACTCCGGCATTGAGGGTTCGTGTAATCCTACGCAATGTGTTCATCATCCAACAAAAGTGTAGAGTATGCATTTATCTATTCTGTTATGTGATCAATGTTGAGAGTGTCCACTAGTGAAAGTCTAATCCCTAGGCCTTGTTCCTAAATACTGCTATCGCTGCTTGTTTCATCGTTTCTTTACCGCGTTACTACTGCTGCAATACTACCACCATCAACTACACGCCAGCAAGCTATTTTCTGGCACCATTGCTACTGCTCATATATATTCATACCACCTGTATTTCACTATCTCTTCGCCGAACTAGTGCACCTATTAGGTGTGTTGGGGACACAAGAGACTTCTTGCTTTGTGGTTGCAGGGTTGCATGAGAGGGATATCTTTGACCTCTTCCTCCCTGAGTTCGATAAACCTTGGGTGATCCACTTAAGGGAAAACTTGCTGCTGTTCTACAAACCTCTGCTCTTGGAGGCCCAACACTGTCTACAGGAAAGGAGGGGGAACGTAGACATCATCCTCCGGCAACTTCTGATCAATGAGGTAGTCCAGGAAAGGCTGCGTCCAAGCCGGAATGATAGCCATCGCTTCCTTTGCCGGAGATACTGCCACCTCTGGATTTTCCGGGTTAGCGCCCTTAACTGAGGGTATCCGTAGGTGCTCCAGGAAAATGCCGGGCGGAATTTGTTTCCTGCTGGATCCGAGCTTGGATAGCATGTCTGCCTGATACGTCCCCGACGTATCCATAATTTCTGTCGTTCCATGCTTGTTTTATGACAATACTTACATGTTTTGCTTGCACTTTATGATGATTTCATGCATTTTCCGGAACTAACCTATTAACGAGATGCCACAGTGCCAGTTCCTGTTTTCTGCTGTTTTTGGTTCCAGAAAGGCTGTTCGGGCAATATTCTCGGAATTGGACGAAATCAACGCCAAACCTCCTATTTTTCCCGGAAGCATCCAGAACACCGAAGAGGAGTCGGAGAGGGGCCAGAGGGCCACCAGACCATAAGGCGGCGCGGCCTGGCCTGGGCCCACGCCACCCTATGGTGTGGCGCCCCCAGGTGCCCCCCTGCGCCGCCTCTTCGCCTATAAAATCCCTTTCGACCTAAAAACGCGATACCAATTGACGAAACTCCAGAAAGACTCCAGGGGCGCCGCCGCCATCGCGAAACTCCAATTCGGGGGACAGAACTCTGTTCCGGCACCCTGCCGGAACGGGGAAGTGCCCCCGGAAGCCATCTCCATCAACGCCATCGCCTCCACCATGCTCCGTGAGTAGTTCCCCCATGGACTACGGGTTCTAGCAGTAGCTATGTCGGTATACTCTCCCCCATGTACTTCAATACAATGGTCTCATGAGCTGCCTTACATGATTGAGATTCATCTGATGTAATCGGTGTTGTGTTTGTTGGGATCCGATGGATGATACATTATGATTAGTCTATCTATAAAGTTTGTGAAGTTATTGTTGCTGCAATCTTGTTATGCTTAATGCTTGTCACTAGGGCCCGAGTGGCATGATCTTAGATTTGAGCTCTATATTGTTGCTTAGATTGTATCTACAAGTTGTATGCACATGTCACTGTCCGGAACCAATGGCCCCGAAGTGACAGAAATCGGGACAACCGGAGGGGATGGTAGTGATGTGAGGATCACATGTTTTCACGGTGTGTTAATGCTTTGCTCCGGTACTCTATTAAAAGGAGTACCTTAATATCCAGTAGTTTCCCTTGAGGCCCGGCTGCCACCGGCTGGTAGGACAAAAGATGTTGTGCAAGTTTCTCATTGCGAGCACGTACGACTATATACGAAAAACATGCCTACATAATTAATAAGCCTGATGTTCTATCTTAATGCCTTTGATTCCTGTCAATTGCCCAACTGTAATTTGTTCACCCAACACTTGTCACTTATTGGAGAGTTACCACTAGTGTAGATCGCTGGGAACCCCGGTCCATCTCTCATCATAATATACCTGTTCTACATGTCATTGGAAGTAGTATCAACTATCTTCTCGTGCCATCGCTCTCATATTGCTATTCGCTGCTTTGTATTCTTGTTACTCTTTGCTCTCATATTATCGTTACTTTCACATCACCCCTGTTGCTAGTGCTTTTCCAGGTGCAGCTGAATTGACAACTCAGTTGTTAAGGCTTATAAGTATTCTTTACCTCCCCTTGTGTCGAATCAATAAATTTGGGTTATACTACCCTCGAAGACTATCGCGATCCCCTATACTTGTGGGTTATCAAGACTGTTTTCTGGCGCCGTTGCCGGGGAGGCATAGCTCTACTCATAAGTTCACCTGGGGAGTACACTCTACCGCTCTCTCTGTTTTTTATTTTGTTTTATTTTGTTTTGCTTAGTTTACTTTTGTCTAGTTTATTTGTGCTTAGTTTATTTCTGTCTAGTATTAGTTTGCGTAGTTTACTTTTGCTTAGTTTATTTTTGTCTTGTTTTATTTGTCTCATATACCCAAAAATCCATAAAAATTTGAAAAACCGAAAAATTAAAAAACTGCTGTTATGGGAGAACCAACAACCTACTTGGAGCTTATAGAATGTTATAATAATTATAGAAAATCAAGAGCTGGTGAAGTAATGAGTGCTATGATAGAAAAAGTGAATACAATTGCTAAAATCTTGCTTAAACGCCATGATATAAACTGTTGCTCTCAACAGGATACTAAACATCTTAAATTTCAATGTGGCTTTAGTGAGGAATTTTTAATTAAGAACTATAATCGGAATTGCTATATTCATTATGGGTTCGAAGAGGTAGAACAATTTGTCGTGTTTATGGGAGCCTCTGAGATCGAATCCTTCATGGTTGAGAATTATGAAACTTGTGTTGTTTGTAAGGACCTTAAAGATTATGTCTCTTCTATCCTTAATTGTTGCATAGAATGCTTCGGTAATAATCCTTATATCATTGATTATAAAGAGAGACACATTAATGCACAAGAATGCACTCACAATTTGCAGGAACCGGTGGAAGAAGAAATTGATGAACCTGAAAGCTCATTGGATGAAAAAGAGGAGGAAATTGATGAACCTGAAAGCTCATTGGATGAAAAAGAAGAGGAGAGCGACGAACAAAAGGAGGAAGAATGGATTAGCTACCCATGCCAACCTTCTAATGAGAGTAACTCTTTATCCCTTACACTATTTGATTGTCCTCCATGCTTACCGGAAGAGGTTGAATGTTATGTTCCTGTGGATTCTCTTGAAATAGTACCTTTGAGTAATACTTGTGAGAATAATTATGCTACTGTTATTTATGATAATCCATGCTACTTTGATAAATCTTATGATAATGCTTTGTTTGTGCCTGATGTCAAAATGCATGGTACTAAAGAATTTTGCTTGGCAAATGTTTATGATAAATCTCTAGATGATGGTCCTATGTTACTTGATAATATTAATTGTGCTACTAATGAAAATGGGATTGGAGAGTTCTTGACTTATTCTATGAGTCCCATATCTCTTGAGATTGATCATTTACCTCGTTATATTATTGATAAAAGTAAGTTTGAAAGCATTAAATCCACTATTCTTGAACTTGATAAAAATTATATGTTTGTGGATCATGAAAAGTATGCTGCATGTGATAGCTATATTGTTGAGTTTGTTCATGAAGCTACTGAAAATTATTATGAGAGAGGAAAATATGGTGGTAGAAATTTTCATGGTACTAATACACCTCTCTATATGCTGAAATTGTTGAAGTTACACTTGTTCTATCTTCTTATGCTTGTCACTTTGTTCTTTATGAATTTATTTGTGTACAAGATTCCTTTGCATAGGAAGCATGTTAGACTTAAATGTGTTTTGGATTTGCCTCTTGATACTCTCTTTTGCTTCAAATACTATTTCTTGCGAGTGCATCATTAAAACTGCTGAGCCCATCTTAATGGCTATAAAGAAAGCAACTTCTTGGGAGATAACCCATGTGTTATTTTGCTACAGTACTTTATTTTATATTTGTGTCTTGGAAGTTGTTTACTACTGTAGCAACCTCTCCTTATCTTAGTTTTGTGTTTTGTTGTGCCAAGTGAAGCCTTTAATCGAAGGTTGATACTAGATTTGGATTTCTGCGCAGAAACAGATTTCTATCTGTCACGAATCTGGGCTGTTTTCCCTGTATAAAAATCAGAAAAATATGCCAATTTACGTGCGTGTTCCTCAGATATGTACGCAACTTTCATTAGTTTTGAGTTTTCTGATTTGAGCAACGGAAGTATTTTATTAAAATTCGTCTTTACTGGCTGTTCTGTTTTGGCAGATTCTGTCTCTTTTTTTTGCATTGTCTCTTGCGGACTTTAAGCGAGCTTTTCTAGACGTAGAGAGCTGTAGCTAATGTTTTATTGAGTTCTTGCAATGTGCCACTACAGGACCAAGGTGGATTCAAATTTTTTGAGTACTAACCCCTCTAATGAAGTTTATGAGAAGTTTGTTGTGAAGGAAGTTTTCAAGGGTCAAGAGAGGAGGATGATATATGATCAAGAAGAGTGAAAAGTCTAAGCTTGGGGATGCCCCCGTGGTTCATCCCTGCATATTTCAAGAAGACTCAAGCGTCTAAGCTTGGGGATGCCCAAGGCATCCCCTTCTTCATCAACTTATCAGGTTCCTCCCCTGAAACTATATTTTTATTCAGTCACATCATATGTGCTTTACTTGGAGCGTCTGTGTGTTTATTTTCATTTTGTTTTTGTTTGAATAAGATCGGATCCTAGCTATCCTTGTTTGGGAGAGGGACACGCTCCGCTTTTTCATATGAACACTTGTTCTTCGTTTTACTTTTAATGTTCAATGATAAAAGTTGGAAGCTACAATACTTATCTTTATTTGGTTGGAAAAGGAAAATGCCTCATATGTCTTGGATAATTTGATACTTGGCAATTGTTTTGAGCTCTCAACTAGATCATAAGTTTTTGCATGTAGTTTAAACCTATTAGTGGAGAACTACCGTAAAGCTTGTTAAAATTGGTTTGCATAATTGATCTCTCTTAAGGTCTAGATATTTTCTGGTAAAAGTGTTTGAGCAACAAGGAAGACAGTGTAGAGTATTATAATGCTTGCAATATGTTCTTATGTAAGTTTTGCTGTACCGGTTCATACTTGTGTTTGCTTCAAACAACCTTGCTAGCCTAAACCTTGTATTGAGAGGGAATACTTCTCATGCATCCAAAATCCTTGAGCCAACCACTATGCCAATTGTGTCCACCATACCTACCTACTATGTGGTATTTCCTGCCATTCCAAAGTAAATTGCTTGAGTGCTACCTTTAAACAATTCAAAATTTATCACCTCTGATTTGTGTCAATGTTTTATAGCTCATGAGGAAGTATGTGGTGTTTAGCTTTCAACCTTGTCATTTACTTTTGACGGACTCTCATATGGACTAGTGGCACATCCGCTTATCCAATAATTTTGCAAAAAGAGCTGGCAATGGGATTCCCAGTCCCAAATTAATTAACCAAAATAGACACTCCTCCATGGTATGTGATTGTTGGACGGCACCCGAAGGATTCGGTTAGCCATGGCTTGTGTAAGCAAAGGATGGGAGGAGTGTCATCATAATAAAACTAAAATAAAAAGGCACTCCTTCATGGTATGAGATTGTTGGCAGGCACCCGAGGATTCGGTTAGCCATGGTTTGTGAAAGAAAGGTTGGAAGGAGTGCCACCCAAAAATAAATATGCAATAATTCAGGGGAGCCGCTCTTGAAAGTCCGGTTGGCGAGGTAGTTGGTGTACCCATTACCATTCATTGACAACAACAAACACCTCTCAAAATTTTACTTTTATGCTCTCTTTATGTTTTCAAAACCAAAGCTCTAGCACAAATATAGCAATCGATGCTTTCCTCTTTGAAGGACCATTCTTTTACTTTTATGTTGAGTCAGTTACCTACTTCCTTCCACCTTAGAAGCAAACACTTGTGTCAACTGTGCATTGATTCTTACATACTTGCATATTTGCATTCATCATATTACCTTGTGTTGACAATTATCCATGAGATATGCATGTTGAAAGTTGAAAGCAACCGCTGAAACTTATATCTTCCTTTGTGTTGCTTCGATGCTTTTACTTTGAATCTATTGCTTTATGAGTTAACTCTTGTGCAATCTTTTGATGCTTGTCTTGAAAGTACTATTCATGAAAAGTTTTGCTATATGTTATCTATTTGTTAGCAACTATAGATCATTGCCTTGAGTCACTTCATTCATTTCATATGCTTTGTAATAGTATGATCAAGGTTATGTAAGTAGCATGTCACTACAGAAATTATTCTTTTTATCGTTTACCTGCTCGGGACGAGCAGGAACTAAGCTTGGGGATGCTGATACGTCCCCGACGTATCCATAATTTCTGTCGTTCCATGCTTGTTTTATGACAATACTTACATGTTTTGCTTGCACTTTATGATGATTTCATGCATTTTCTGGAATTACCTATTAACGAGATGCCACAGTGCCAGTTCCTGTTTTCTGCTGTTTTTGGTTCCAGAAAGGCTGTTCGGGCAATATTCTCGGAATTGGACGAAATCAACGCCAAACCTCCTATTTTTCCCGGAAGCATCCAGAACACCGAAGAGGAGTCGGAGAGGGGCCGTAGGGCCACGGACCATAAGGCGGCGCGGCCTGGCCTGGGCCCGTGCCACCCTATGGTGTGGCGCCCCCAGGTGCCCCCCTGCGCCGCCTCTTCGCCTATAAAATCCCTTTCGACCTAAAAACGCGATACCAATTGACGAAACTCCAGAAAGACTCCAGGGGCGCCGCCGCCATCGCGAAACTCCAATTCGGGGACAGAACTTCTGTTCCGGCACCTGCCGGAACGGGGAAGTGCCCCCGGAAGCCATCTCCATCAACGCCATCGCCTCCACCATGCTCCGTGAGTAGTTCCCCCATGGACTACGGGTTCTAGCAGTAGCTATGTCGGTATACTCTCCCCCATGTACTTCAATACAATGGTCTCATGAGCTGCCTTACATGATTGAGATTCATCTGATGTAATCGGTGTTGTGTTTGTTGGGATCCGATGGATGATACATTATGATTAGTCTATCTATAAAGTTTGTGAAGTTATTGTTGCTGCAATCTTGTTATGCTTAATGCTTGTCACTAGGGCCCGAGTGGCATGATCTTAGATTTGAGCTCTATATTGTTGCTTAGATTGTATCTACAAGTTGTATGCACATGTCACTGTCCGGAACCAATGGCCCCGAAGTGACAGAAATCGGGACAACCGGAGGGGATGGTAGTGATGTGAGGATCACATGTTTTCACGGTGTGTTAATGCTTTGCTCCGGTACTCTATTAAAAGGAGTACCTTAATATCCAGTAGTTTCCCTTGAGGCCCGGCTGCCACCGGCTGGTAGGACAAAAGATGTTGTGCAAGTTTCTCATTGCGAGCACGTACGACTATATACGGAAAACATGCCTACATAATTAATAAGCCTGATGTTCTATCTTAATGCCTTTGATTCCTGTCAATTGCCCAACTGTAATTTGTTCACCCAACACTTGTCACTTATTGGAGAGTTACCACTAGTGTAGATCGCTGGGAACCCCGGTCCATCTCTCATCATAATATACCTGTTCTACATGTCATTGGAAGTAGTATCAACTATCTTCTCGTGCCATCGCTCTCATATTGCTATTACTGCTGCTGTGTTACTGTTACTACTGCTCTCATATTACTGTTACTTTCACATCACCCCTGTTGCTAGTGCTTTTCCAGGTGCAGCTGAATTGACAACTCAGTTGTTAAGGCTTATAAGTATTCTTTACCTCCCCTTGTGTCGAATCAATAAATTTGGGTTATACTACCCTCGAAGACTATCGCGATCCCCTATACTTGTGGGTTATCACTGCCGCTGCGTTATCGTCTCTCCTGACGTACTTGACTTCGTATCCGAGGAAGCACTTGGCGATCTCGTCAACTTCGTCTCTATAGGCCGCCATGACGGAGTTTCTGGCGTTCCAGGTTCCGGCTACTTGTTGTGCCACCAGGTCGGAATCTCCACAGCATATGATGTGCTTGATCCCGATTTCCTTAGCGATGCGCAGACCGTGTAGTAGAGCCTCGTATTCCGCCATATTGTTTGTAGCTTCGAAGTGAATCTGCAGAACATACTGCAGTTCTTCTCCGGTAGGGGACTTCAGGGTGACTCCGGCTCCTGAGCCTTGATGCTGCTTGGATCCATCGAAGTGCATGACCCATGTTTCTGGTTCCGGCTCCAGATTTTCATCCGGAGCTTCTGTCCAATCTGCAACGAAATCTGCCAAGACTTGGGATTTAACCGCAGTCCTAGGCTTGTAAGCGATGTCGAAGGCGGATAACTCGATGCCCCATTTTGCCGTTCGTCCTGTTGCGTCAGCGTTGTTGAGAATCGTCGACAGCAGAGCCTTGCTCACGATCCCATCGGGTGCTCTTGGAAGTAGTGTCTCAGCTTCCGGCTGCCTAGGAACACTCCATAAGCTAGCTTCTGAAAGTGAGGGTATCTTTGCTTTGACTCCGTCAGTACCTTGCTAATGTAATAGACTGGTCTTTGGACGTCATACTGATGACCTTCTTCCTTTCTCTCCACCACGATGACGAGACTGATGACTTTGTTGGTAGCTGCCAGGTAAAGGAGCATTGGCTCTGATTCTACTGGGGCCGCTCCACCACGATGACGATACTGATGACTTTGTTGGTAAATGCCAGGTAAAGAAGCCCAGGAGAAGAAGTAGGGGCCATAGGGCGGAGTGCACACGGGACGGTGGTACGCGAGTTACCCAGCTTCGGAACACCTGCACGATGACAGGGCCTACTGCTGCTTGTCTGGAATTATCTAGGCGCTTGCGCGTTGTTACAATGAGTTGTGGTTGTGCCTCTAGGGCTCCCGGGATCCGGCTTATAAAGGCGCACAGATCTAGGGTTTACATGGAGAGTCCTAGCCGGATTACAGATTGCCTAACTACGGTACAATGTCTTGCCGTGTACGTCAAGGATCCGCCTCCCATATACATCGTACTGGATCCGGGTTCCTCATGGGCCTCCACGGATCCGGGTTCCTCTGAAGGTCGGTGCGGATCCGGCTAACTGATCCTGGGCCGGAATTCATCCTTCATGATCAACAGCAACTGGGCCGCCCGATGGGCCACATGCCACATCACCGTCTATGGACCACCCGGGCTTGCCGGATCTAGGCACTGTCGATGGTACACCCATGAAGTATACCCACAACACATGCCCATCGTTTGGTTGCCCGTTTCCAGCCCATTCTTCTCAGGTCGTGCAGCTCACAGCCTGTTTGGTTGCAGATAGCTCAGTGCTGTGGCAACCCCTTCACTTTGAGTGGGGAGGTTACCCAGTACTGAATAACAGCACACATGAGATTCAGTTCATCAGATGCTGGTAATACACTGCAACTAGTACTTAGTGGGCGATGCATCACGAACGAAGCAACTACTTCGTGATGCATCACAGGTTCATCACGAGAGGTTAGTATATACCACCTCGAATAAGTTCATCATTACAAACTGAGGATCAGGTTGTAGCAAGTCCTAGCTAATGGAGGGATACAAGATCACCTCCCAAAATCAGCGGATCATGAGAAGGAAGCAGAATCACTAAACAGGAAACTAGTTGCGGAGCCAGGTCCTAAGCCAGCTTCTCCTCTCCGGTGGCTGCAGCTTACGGTAGGCGGCATACTCGGCTTCATTGCCTGCAATGAAGTCGATAGCCCTGACCAGCTAGTTAGGCTGGAACACCTGCGCCTTGCAGATGAACCGGGGAGTGAAGATCGTCTTCTTCTGAGCGTAGTTGGTGATTGGGGTGCCGACATACTGACGGTGCTTCGGGTACTGCTGCAATCGACAAGGAACACCTATTAGTGCGGACGACATTGACATGTATATACTTTCAGATCTATGCAGGAGCTCAATGAGGATTCATACCAGGATGTACTCGTCCGCCGCCCCTTCGTCACCGCCGTAGAAGCAGCAACCATCTTCGCTCCAGTCCAGAATGCGATCGGATTTCATCTTCATGATGACGCTCCACTTCGTCCTCCAGTTTCTGATGTGGTTGTACAGCTGAAGAGTGGTGACATGTACGCCGGCGAATGCAAGAACATCTGCGGCTACCTTCTTCATCTGCTGCTCCTTGAATCCCATGTGGAAGCAGACGCCGCTACGGACGAGCTGAACCAACCGATTCAGCACAAACTCGGATAGCTCAGGTTTCCAAACCATGGCTGATTTCCTTGCTATCAGAGATGGATGAGCATTCACAATTGGCGGTGACAGATCAGGGGAGCCCAAAGGTATGATGACCTACATGACAAACACTAGCAGATCAATGAACTACCACATGAAAATCCTTAAGCACTAGCAGATTTATGAAGTACCACATGGACATTCTTAAGCACTAGCAGATATGTGAACTACCAGTACCACATCAAAGAACATCGAGGTAGGTAAGATCAGCCTTACAGTCAAAGGAGCCACACGCAGCACCGAGGTAGGGGAAGCAGGGGACCCTGGCGAAGATGCAGGAAGCACCACCGTCCTAGTGGAAGATGCAAGCAACACCACTGTCCCCGTCGTAGAGTGAGATGGAACCTGGAAAACCTCCACAACCTCCACCGGCGACGAAGAAATGTCCTACAATGGATTCGTTCAGACCCCGATTGTGTACCCATAAGATCTAGATCTAAGGCTAGGGTTTGCAAAAGCTTACCACAACCAAAGTCATCGACGCAGACGAATAAGACGACCATCCTCCGCGGCCACTAGCCGCCGACACAGCCGTCGTCACCACCGCAAGCCTCGCTGACCGTGCGGGTAGCTAGAGTCGGCCATGTCGCTAGATCGGGGATGCTGGATGAGCTCGAAGTGGGGGAAAATGGGGGATTTGGATTTGCCGGTGAGAGAGCCGCCCATTGATGACGCGTAAAGCACACGCTCGTTGGGAACCCCAAGTGGAAGGTGTGATGCGTACAACAGCAAGTTTCCCTCAGTAAGAAACCACGGTTTATCGAACCAGTAGGAGTCAAGAAGCACGTCGAAGGTTGATGGCGGCGGGATGTAGTGCGGCGCAACACCAGGGATTCCGGCGCCAACGTGGAACCTGCACAACACAACCAAAGTACTTTGCCCCAACGAAACAGTGAGGTTGTCAATCTCACCGGCTTGCTGTAACAAAGGATTAGATGTATAGTGTGGATGATGATTGTTTGCAGAAAACAGTAGAACAAGTATTGCAGTAGATTGTATTTAATGTAAAAGAATGGACCGGGGTCCACAGTTCACTAGAGGTGTCTCTCCCATAAGATAAATAGCATGTTGGGTGAACAAATTACAGTCGGGCAATTGACAAATAGAGAGGGCGTGACAATGCACATACATGATATGATAAGTATAGTGAAATTTAATTGGGCATTACGACAAAGTACATAGACCGCTATCCAGCATGCATCTATGCCTAAAAAGTCCACCTTCAGGTTATCATCCGAACCCCTTCCAGTATTAAGTTGCAAACAACAGACAATTGCATTAAGTATGGTGCGTAATGTAATCAATAACTACATCCTCGGACATAGCATCAATGTTTTATCCCTAGTGGCAACAGCACATCCACAACCTTAGAACTTTCTGTCACTGTCCCAGATTTAATGGAGGCATGAACGCACTATCGAGCATAAATACTCCCTCTTGGAGTTAAGAGCAAAAACTTGGCCAGAGCCTCTACTAATAACGGAGAGCATGCAAGATCATAAACAACACATAGGTAATAGATTGATAATCAACATAACATAGTATTCTCTATCCATCGGATCCCGACAAACACAACATATAGCATTACAGATAGATGATCTTGATCATGTTAGGCAGCTCACAAGATCCGACAATGAAGCACATAAGGAGAAGACGACCATCTAGCTACTGCTATGGACCCATAGTCCAGGGGTGAACTACTCACTCATCACTCCGGAGGCGATCATGGCGGTGAAGAGTCCTCTGGGAGATGATTCCCCTCTCCGGTAGGGTGCCGGAGGCGATCTCCTGAATCCCCCGAGATGGGATTGGCGGCGGCGGCGTCTCAGTAAGGTTTTCCGTATCGTGGCTCTCGGTACTGGGGGTTTCGCGACGGAGGCTTTAAGTAGGCGGAAGGGCAGGTCAGGGGGCCACACGAGGTGGCCACACAACAGGGCCGCGCGGCCAGCACCTGGGCCGCGCCGCCCTAGCGTGTCGTCGCCTCGTGGCCCCATTTTGTGACTCCTTCGGTCTTCTGGAAGCTTCGTGCAAAAATAGGACCCTGGGCATTGATTTCGTCCAATTCCGAGAATATTTCCTTTGTAGGATTTCTGAAACCAAAAACAGCAGAAAACAGCAACTGGCTCTTCGGCATCTTGTTAATAGGTTAGTGCCGGAAAATGCATAAATATGACATAAAGTATGCATAAAGCATGTAGATATCATCAATAATGTGGCATGGAACGTAAGAAATTATCGATACGTCGGAGACGTATCACCCATATATACGGTGACGAAAATTCAAGCGCGGTGACCGAATTCATGGCGCCGAGATTTCGCCGTCCCGCGCGAGCTCCAGCCATCTCCCGCGGTAGCTCTGCGAGGACGCCGCGTTCTCCACTTCTGCGGAAACGGGGGTGACTCGCTAGAAACGGTTGAACCGGGCGTTCCTCCAGGGCCTGGCTCGAGGGTGCTTTGAGAACTGGTTCCTGTAAGAACGTGGCGTCGACCAGGTAACCAAACGGGCCGAAAAAAGCTTTGCCGATGCGAGCCAAGGGGCATGCAGCCTACCAAACGCGCCCTTATTCTCTTAGACCGGCAACCCCTCACCTCGCACCCCCAATGCTAAATTTCTTCCTCACCGAAGTCCGACCTGTCATTGTCGCTTTCGCCGTGGCTAGTCGCGGCGTCACCGGCTCCAGCTCGGTGGTCTCTCCTCATAGCTCTTGTGTAGGTTTTGTGAAGATACTATTGTGAGACGGTCCATTTTGGATGGTCTAAAAAAAATCATTTTTTGGTTAGCGATTTGTTGGACATGGATCACACTTTCTTCACATTGTTGAGTAATAACCAATATTATAAGACTGTCCGAAGAATTCAAAGATCATTCACCTTTTCGTGATTTTTAAATGTTAACTGGCATACATATAATTTTTTTTTTATTTATAGGCCCCTAGGTTTTAGTTTCGCCCCGGGCCCCCGAAATGTCAGGACCGGCCCTGGGATTCCTAGATAGATAATAGAAGGAACTCTATCCCGATCCTGGTGTTAGTCACTAGACAATTCAGCTATGACCTCTCAGTCTACGGTTAAGCACTGCAAGTACAAAGCCAACTGTGCGGAACAAAGTTGCAATTCGAGCAATCTTAGAAAGTTCAGGTAACAAAGAGCGAACGTGTTTCTGAAAACAATGCCTACCGGCCCAAGATATATGCTGCTCTACGAGATTCATAACTGAAAAAAGGGAACTCTATCCGAGATCATGGTGTTAACTAGGGCCTGGGAAATTTCCTCAGAGTTATGATTTAGCGCTGCTCCTTCAAACTGGGGAAAAAAAAATCTCAGCGTTCTCCTCCAAAAACGAACACCTGCAACTCCCCAGCCGTGTTTCCGAAAACAATGCCTATCCAAGATATATACATACTGCTCTATGGGATTGATTCCTGGATGAAAAAAGGAACTGTACCCGAGATCATGGTGTTACTAGAGCCTAGGAAATTTTCTGAGAGTCTATGATCTAGCGCTGCACCTTCATCAAACTGAAAAAAAATCTCAGTCTGCAAATCCCCAGCCCCGCATCGCCGCCACCCCTTTGCTTTCCGGCGAGATCTGCACGGAGGCCGAGTGACTGATGTGGCGCGGTGTACCACGGCCTCTCCGCCCGTCCGACGAGCAGCGCTTCGTACTATAACGGAAAGATCACGTGACGGATGAACCATACATAACCCTAGGAGCGGAGAAGGTGAGGAGGAAGGAATCGCGAGCTCGCTCGGGATCGGGAGAGAGCAGAGTAGTAACCAGACGGCTGCGCTCACCCGGGCAACTTCCGACAGGGAGGTGGAACCCTGTCGGCAGGTCCTAGTTGGCAGCAGGAGCCTCCTCGTGCGGAGCGCCGGCGACGTTGAGCAGCAGCAGGGGCAGAAGCAAAACCAGGCCGAGAGGGATCCCCATCGTGCCTGAGGTCGATCGGCCTCCCTCTTCACTCCACAGTGAAGTGAGCACTGCGTACTGATGAAGCTTGGAGTGGAGTTGATGATGAGTGAGGGCAGCTGGGGAAAGCGATTGTGAGAGAGACGACGATGGGTTATGGGCTTATGGCTGTCCGCCCGTGTGGTGTGCGGGCCCGCTGCGACGCTTGTCGCGTAGTGAAGGCTGATCGACGATATTTCCCGCGTATTGCACCGTTTCCTTTTTCTTTTCTATTTTTTTTTCTTTTCTTGTCTTGATTCACTGTGTTGCTAGCTTCTTCCGGTCAAGCCAGGATGGCATCAGCTAGTCGTATGATCGCTCAAGGGTTTGTTGGGAACGATGGGGACTTCCATCGGTTACGTGTTAACTTATATAGGCCAACAATGGCAGAGCTAGATACAAGGAAGGTTACAACAAATAGAGTAAAACAAGGGATTGATCTTGATCTTATAAACCGATCAGATCAATGACATATCTGTTTGAACTACCGTCTATCTCTATCTGTACTTCTGTCTAGGTTCATCTGAACTTCTCTGTCGTGAACACTAGATACTCTAACACCCCTCCTCAATCACAGCCTTCTTCAGGTTGAGATTGTACTTGAACTCTTCAAACTGCCGAGCTGGTAAGGCCTTTGTGAAGCCATCTGCCACCTGATCTCTGGATGGAATAAATCTGATGTCCAGTTGTCTGTTTGCTACTCTTTCTCTTACGAAATGAAAATCAATTTCAATATGTTTAGTTCTAGCATGAAATATAGGATTAGCAGAAAGATATGTTGCACCCATATTATCACACCATAAGCATGAAGTTTCATATCTTCGGATCCCAAGTTCTTTCAGCAGAGACTCAATCCATATAATTTCTGCTGTAGCATTTGCTAGAGATTTGTACTCAGCTTCTGTACTTGACCTTGACACTGTTGCCTGTTTTCTAGCACTCCAGGAAATCAGATTAGGTCCAAAATATACAGCAAAACCTCCTGTAGATCTTCTGTCATCTACACAACCTGCCCAATCTGCATCTGAGAAGGCACTTACTAATGTAGAGGAAGATCTTCTAAAGGTTAGCCCAAGACTCACTGTACCACTGACATATCTCAATATTCTTTTTACAGCTGTCCAGTGTACAGTGGTGGGAGCATGAAGAAACTGGCATACCTTGTTGACAGAAAATGCTATATCTGGTCTAGTGAGAGTCAAGTACTGCAGTGCTCCAACAATGCTTCTGTACCTTGTACTGTCTTCTGGTCCCAGAAGTTCTCCTTCAGTGACAGAAAGCTTCTCTGATGCTGACAATGGAGTGGAGAGTGTCTTGCATCCCTTTAATCCAACTCTGTTGAGCAAATCTGAAGCATATTTCTCTTGGGTTAATATAATTCCTTGATTAAATTTCTTTACCTCAATTCCCAAGAAGAAATGAAGGTCACCAAGATCCTTTAGTGCAAATGCTGGCCCAAGATCTTGAAGGAGTGCAGTAATTGCTTTGTTGGAGGAGCTGGTAACAATAATATCATCAACATATACTAGTACAAAAATGATGATACCTGACTTATTGTATATAAAGAGTGATGTGTCTGCCTTTGATGCCAGAAAGCCAAGTTCTTGTAGCTTGGAGCTTAACTTGGAGAACCATGCTCTTGGTGCTTGTTTTAGTCCATAAAGTGACTTGTCAAGCTTGCATACATGATGGGGCGCATTGGGATTCTCATAACCAGGTGGCTGCTTCATGTATACCTCTTCTTCCAGAACACCATGAAGAAACGCGTTCTTCACATCTAGTTGTCTCAAACTCCATCCTCTTGATACTGAAATAGCTAGAACAAGTCTGATAGTAGCAGCTTTAACAACAGGACTAAAAGTATCTTCATAGTCTATGCCATATCGTTGTTTAAAACCTTTTGCTACTAATCTAGCTTTATATCTATCAATAGTACCATCAGCTTTCCTTTTAATTCTATAGACCCATTTACAATCTATTAAGTTATTCCCCTTTTTGTGTGGTACTAGATGCCATGTTTTATTCTCAATTAGAGCCTTATATTCATCATCCATAGCTTGTTTCCAATTTTTATTGGATAGAGCTACTTGTAGATTTTCAGGTTCATTAGACAAGCATGATAGCCCATACTTAACTGTACCATCATTGTAGACTTTTGGTTTGGCATTACCTGTTCTTGACCGTGTTCTATAGGTAGGTGCCGCACGCTGGACTGCAGGCGGCTCAGGCACAGAAGACCCTGGTGCAGGGGATCCGCCTGTTGTCTCCATCTGGCACGTGGCAGTGCTTGATTCGCCACTGTCGTGGCTAGTGGCCGAAGATTCGCTGCCCCTCTGGCCTCTGGACGTCGCAGGAGACACGCGCGTGGGCGTGGGCGTTGTCTCCGTGGGACCGCGCGACGTGGCACCTGTTGGCTGGTGCGTCGAAGCCCGAGGCTGCGCTGCCGCACCTGATGGCCCTGTCGATCCCGAGGCAGATCCGCTGCTGCGACTGCTGTCGTCCGAGGATTGCCCGATCCAAGGCGGATTCGCCTCGTGTCTTGTGCCAGGAGCATGCAATGACGTGAATGCTCCGTTTGGCCTCATTTCTTCACTGTTTGGCGCCAAATTTTCACCCGATTGCTGCGGAACCTGAGAAGCATTAGTAGCACCAGGAATTACAGAGTCATTAGGTGTTAGCTCAGTACAATGTTGTTCCCCCTCATGAGATAACACCGGTTGATTTTGGAGATATTCAGGCAAGAGAAGGATTTCTTTGCGAAGAAGAGCACCGGCATTGGGATGAAGATTAGCAAAGGGAAACACCGTTTCATCAAAAACAACGTCACGGGATATATATACTCGACCAGTTTTGACATCAAGACATTTGACTCCTTTGTGCATGGGACTATACCCAAGGAATACACATTGTTGTGACCGAAAGGCAAGTTTTCTTTTGTTGAAAGGACGCAAATTCGGCCAGCATGCACAACCAAAGATGCGAAGAGATGCATAGTCTGGTGTTTTATGAAGGAGACGTTCCATTGGTGTTTCATGATTGATGACCTTGGTGGGAAGCATATTGATGAGATATGTGGCGGTCAAAAAAGCTTAATCCCAAAACTTAAGTGGCATGGATGCATTGGCAAGTAGTGCAAGACCTACTTCTACAATGTGACGGTGCTTGCGTTCAGCTGAGCCATTTTGCTGGTGCGCATGTGGGCAAGATACATGATGTTCAATGCCAATCTTTTGAAAAAAGGAATTTAATTTTTCATATTCTCCACCCCAATCAGATTGGATGGCAAGGATTTTTGTGTTAAATTGACGTTCAACAAGTTGCTGGAATTGGTGAAAGACTTGAAACACATCAGATTTGTGCTTAAGAAGATAAATCCATGAAAATTTGCTAAAATCATCAATGAAGCTTACATAGTATGAAAATCTCCCTACTGAGGTAGGAGCTGGTCCCCATACATCAGAGAACACAAGTTGTAGGGGAGAAGTGGATACACTAGTAGACCTCAAATAGGGGAGTTGATGGCTTTTGGCTCTTTGACAAGAGTCACAAACCGACTCATCATGCACTTTATTTGTAAAAGGAAGATCATAATTATTAAGGACTTGTTGAACTATTCGAAACGAAGGATGCCCTAAACGACTGTGCCATCTTGAAGCTGAAGGCTTTGTGGCACTGAACACTTGTTTAGTCTTGATTGGTGATGAAGAAATCAACGGGTAGAGGCCACGCAAACATCTACCTTTAAGAAGAACCTTCTTCGTTGCCTGATCCTTGACATAGAAACACCAAGGGTGAAATTCGATGAAGACATGGTTATCTCTAGTAAAACGATGGACAGAAACGAGATTTTTTGTGACATGTGGAACATGAAGAACATTCTTAAGATGCAAGGATTTAGAGGGGGTACTAACAATTGCATGACCAACATGTCTAATGCTCATACCTTGTCCATTGGCCGCATGGATTTGCTCGCGGCCGGTGTACTTTTCCTTCATGGTGAGCTTGTTAAGCTCACCGGTGATGTGGTCGGTGGCGCCAGTGTCGCTGTACCAATTGGTGTCCACTCCATAGGACACTGCATTGGCACCCTTCTCCTCCTCTTCTTCATCGTCTTCGGAGTAGCGGTGCCAGCATTTCCACGCCTCATGCCCTTGTTTGCCACAAATCTGGCATGTGACGAGATCGCGGTCACGATCTTTGCCGTGCCTGCCTCCTCCGCGGCGTCCACCGCCGCTGCCGCCGCGACGACCATGGCCGCAGTTGTTGTTGATGTTGCCGCGGCCACCCCTTCGTCCACCGTAGTGCCCGCGTCCGCGTGGTCCACCGCGTCCACGCTGGGCTGAGTTGACGGAGGCGCCGCCGCTGATGCCGCCGTCAGTGAGCAGCTCCATGCGACTGTCATAGGCACAGACTTGAGCGTAGAGTTCGCTCACGGTGAGATCCTCCCCTCCATTGACACCGATGGCGGCGAAGAGAGGATTGTAGGACTCATCTAGGCCCGCGAGAAGATACTCCACGAGCTCCTCTTCGTCGATGGGCCGGCCTGCTGCAGCAAGCTCGTCGGCGAGGCCCTTCATCTTGGTGAAGAAGACCGCCGTTGTCATATTTTCCTTCCTCATCTTGGCGAGGGCGACGCGGAGATTGGAGACCCGCGTTCTGGACTGGGAAGCAAACATCGCCTTGATTGCTCCCCAGACCTCTGCCGCCGTGTCCATCCCAATGACTGAAACCAGGATGTCTGGCGTGAGGGAACCGAGCAGGAAGGTGAGCACCTGCTGGTCCGTGGCCACCCATGCGTCGTAGGCAGGGTTGGGCTCCTTGGTGGTCTTGCTGTCTTTCTCGACGACGATGGATTCGGCCGGCGGCTCCGTCTTGCTGTCGAGGAAACTCATGAGACGGGCTCCACGAATCGGGGGCAGAATCTGTGACTGCCATAGGAGGTGGTTTGTCCTCGTCAACTTCTCGCTCACATTGATGCCGGCTAAAGGATTGGTCATGGTGGCGAGAGAGGATGGAAAGAGATCGTAGATGTGTTTTAGGAAGTAGGCTTTGATACCATATGATCGCTCAAGGGTTTGTTGGGAACGATGGGGACTTCCATCGGTTACGTGTTAACTTATATAGGCCAACAACGGCAGAGCTAGATACATGGAAGGTTACAACAAATAGAGTAAAACAAGGGATTGATCTTGATCTTATAAACCGATCAGATCAATGACATATCTGTTTGAACTACCGTCTATCTCTATCTGTACTTCTGTCTAGGTTCATCTGAACTTCTCTATCGTGAACACTAGATACTCTAACAAGTCGTGCCACACTTGATGGCTGATTTAACACTAGTGAGTGGAAACTATTTGGCCAACTTTGCTCCAGCCCGCACGGGGCACGTTTGGTTATTTGGTGTCGTCGAGCTAGGCTCCACGACAACAACGAGTTATTGGCAGAGTAGAGCTTCGTACGTTTAAAACGATGCGAAAAAAACAAAACAGCGTTGTCGGTTTGTTTGGTAGCTCGGGTTGTATCTGGTGAGCTTTGAATTTTTTTTTGGATGTGTGTCCGATTGTAGTTACGTCACGCATGTCATGTGAACTTGCCACGTGAGATCCAGCTATCTGCCCGGAGGAATCTTCACGCGTTTTCTCCACGAACAAGTTAAGCTCTAGAGGAAGGGTTGATTCGGTAGTAGAAGTGGAGCATGGCCTTTTCGACTACTTTGAGGTTTGTGTTGGCTTGCATTTTATAGACCCTCATTGTCTGGTAGGCCATAAAAGAGGCATCTGTCATCTCACACTCTCTACCTACCACCGTGCGAGCTACCAAAAGCACCGTAGGTACTTGTCAAGACACCGGTTGAATAAGAGAATCCTAGGGGTATCCCTCAAACGGCCCATCGAAGCCGCCGACATAGGTGGCCGCTTTTGGGGACAACTCTACACACCAGTGTCCCTCAAACTGCTTAAACCCATCGGCCGGGGCGTGTGACACAGCTTCGCAGTCGTTCCCTTTGTGTTCCGCAGATGCAATCGCCCTAGCCTTGCACATCTTCTGGTGTTGGGTCACTGTCAGTGAGGGTGGAGCAGCCCTACGACACTCACCCAACACTATTGCCCGCCTCAATCAAAACACGTCGTTCAGGGCGACCCCCGCTGCTAAGCGGTTATTGGTCTTGGCGAGGGTCTGAGCATTGAGCTCAATGATCCTATGCTGCACGGCCGCCATGAGGAGGTGCCCAGACTACTCCGTCGACACCCGTTGGCGGGAGATCTTGGCGATACAAAATTCGAGGAGGTGTAAGGGTACTTTGCCCCTATGTTTGTTTTTGTAATTGATGACAATTTCTATGAACTGATATTTTTATTGGGTTTTTTTTTTGTTTGAAGGAATACTCCATAGGTTTTGCTTGAAGTCCATTAGTTGGATTCAAGATAGTTGATGTCAAGAGAGAAGCTTTGGCTCGAAGTTGGTGTCACAATCCTCCAAGCCTCATGAGTTGAGCTATTGGTGACCAAGACCTAGAGCATGCAATGAACTGAGGTGTTCCAGGCTTCCGGCTTGAATGAAGCATGAGCGGTGTCATCAAGGTCAAGCGGGACACGGTTATTCTCTCACCCTCTTATGGTGTTGGGTCATGATGTGGAAAGGGAGAAGAAGAGTGTGGCAAGAGAACTCGAAGATAAAGTTTGAAAGAGTGCAACTCCACGAAGTTCGAAAGAGCACGACAAGGTAGTCTCCCCTTTTTCGGTTGTTCTTGTGTATAGGACCCCGCACTACTAAGAGGGGGTCGGAGTCGTTATTTGGTCCTTTGGCTCAAATCAATCCTATTCGATTGGCATCTTTTATCTACATTATTTGCGCCACCTCATGCCGCCTTTGGTCCCTTTGTTATGTCTTTTCAAAGGTGGCTCGTTTTCTTTGCTCGGTGTTTGCCATATCTTGTGTACCATTTTTTGTTCGCCACAAAAATATTCTACCCGTTGAGTTCATCTTTTTCTCTCCAAAATTTTGCACCTCATGATGATCAAAGTTTGCTCAGTTTTTACCTAAAAGAGGCTCAAAGTTTGCTCCGTTTTTTTTCCAAAAGAATTTGAAGAAAAAGGAAAAAAGAAAGAAAAATCGGGCCGCCTCCACCTGGCGCGTCCAATATCGGGAGGTTTGGCCGGTATGACCGGACCGCTTCCTGCGCCTCGTCCGCGCTCGACGCCCGCGCCCGCTCCTCACGCTGCAGCCTGGCCATCCGCTCTTTCTTTTTTCCTGCAATCGCGCGCTGTGCCTCCGCTCAGTTGCTGGCTCAATTTCCGCGCCCGCTCGTGCCAGCATGCGCTGGGCCCCGCAACTGCCTCGCATCACGTGCTGCCGCTCGACCGCAATTCCCGCGCGCGCCGCCTTTTCCGCTCGCGCTCCATGCCTTGCCTCTTGCTGTGCTGCGCTGGTACTCGGGCTGGTATAACCGGCCCACATGCTCGTTATACCGGGTTCTTTCTCTGGTATTTTTTCGGCTCTGTTTTGTTCCAGATTTTTGGGCCGGTATAACTTATACCGGCCAGCCTCCCTTTCTGCGCGAAAATGCCTGTAACGGCTAGTTCTGGCCATATAAGGCAACCCTAAATTCAAGGAAACTTACCTTTTGCCATTTTATTTGATCTAGATCCAGTTTAAAGGTCTCAAGAACTTCATTGCAAATCCCCCCACCTCAAATCCTTGATTTCGGGAGATTCGTCCAACGTTTTTAAGAGATGATCTGTGCATCTCGAAGATCTCTTCATCATCTCTCTTTCAACAATATATATCTCGAAGATCTCTTCATCATCTCTCTTACAACCACATATATTTCGATTAAGAGTTGATCCGACAGGAGGTTGAGGACTCCTAGGCGGTAGTGGTCGCCGGGAGCGATCAACTTGTGATCGAGCCGGAAAGTTTGTACGGGGTTGAAGGTCTCCCTAAGGTCTTCACATGTTGGAAAGGGCTCCTGGTTCGTGAAAGAAGCTCACAGAGAAGAAGGTGAGCCTGCATGGCGTTCGGTGTCCTTCGTGGTAACCGCACCTCTCCAACGGTGACTAGCTTCCCCTCAAGAAAATGAACATCAGGATACATCGTCATCTTCGTGTGCTTCGGTTAATTCTTTCCACCTATTTAATTTGTGGTAGCCATCCGGCATGAAGATTTTGATATATGTATTTTGTCATATAGGGTGCTCCACTTAAGTTGCATTAGGCCACTTTATTTATCTGCATAGCCTAAAATTGCAAACAAGTCAAGCAAATTTTTGTAGAACTTATTCAACACCCCTCTAGGTTACCGACATTGAACTTTCAGGAGGTGGTCGTCATCCTCATGGATGGCGCGGGTGGCGTTCTCTACTAGAGAGTCGTGCAACAGGATTCGAGGATCCCACCGCTCCACTCCTCTGTCGATGCCACTGCCTCACATTTAGCGCCATCCATGAGCTACATGTCAAGGTCCGCGAACTCCTCCATGTCGTCCTTGTCGAGCTCAGCCTCAGGCTCCTGTGGCGCAGGTTCGGCGGGAGGTGAAGGTGCTGGCATGCGGCCATTGCATCCCATCACGGAGTACTTCATCGATACGTGGTGCGGCTATGAGATTTTGGCTAGAAGTATTTTGCTACGAGGGGTGAGATGGTGTGGGATCCCAGGCAGCGAGTGTGGTGGTGAGAGCAACGAAGGTCAGACTTTATAGTTCGAGACAACACGGTAAACAGAGGCAGGAAGCTATGGAGAAATTGCGGGAAGGAGCAGTGGGCATTAACCCACCTCACGGGGAAAGGGCGGCAACGACGAGTGGAAAAGGCGCAGCATCGACAAGATGTCTCGCCTACCTCCGTCTCGGGAACGGCTACACGATTAAGAAAAGCTGACAGCATCTTCACTTATGTCCGACAGGCGTGGCCTGCCAAAATCCACGTCGCCAATGGCTCATGTTCAGTGCGCACAGTTCGTCCCCTGTGTGTTAGTGCGTTTGACACAAAAATATGTCTTGGGGATGCAGCTGGACATGTTTTTTTCTGGCGATCCTTGGATATAAAACATTTCGAACCTATTTAAAATTAACACGTGCCTTTTCTTTGCATCTTTAAGTTTTCATACTATGTAAAACTTTGGAAATATTTGAATTTTGTCGCTTACACACTTGATACTATGATATGATGTGATATGTTGTCTATTTTTCCAATCCCAATATCATTCAAAATTATTTTATATTTTTATTTAAATAAAAGTCCCTATATCTCACTTTACAAAAGACCCCATCTTATATGCTTCTAAAAATTCTCCAAATATTAGGAAGTGGTCCCTATAGCATATAAATCCTATTTATACACACAGGCACAAAAAATGCCATACATGCTTTGGGCCAACACCTATTTATTTTAACATTTTGTGTCATCCTCAATTTTTTATTTTTCTAATACATTGCAAAGTATTTTTCCAGGATGATTTATTGCCCAAAGTAGGTGCCACTATATAACACTAAATATCACTTTCACACCCTGGGACAAAGTGTCTCCGGAGATCACATAATAAAACCACTTGAGTAGCATAATAGTCGAAGAATAACATCTACTTATTCAACTAGATTACAAAGCTCATGATCCCATAAAGATCATACTATGGGAGAGAGAGATAGACCACATA
Source organism: Lolium perenne (assembly GCF_019359855.2). Taxonomy (NCBI): domain Eukaryota; kingdom Viridiplantae; phylum Streptophyta; class Magnoliopsida; order Poales; family Poaceae; genus Lolium; species Lolium perenne. Next base: position 24,528,976 of record NC_067247.2, on the reverse strand, counting down.
ACTACTGGTAAAGCCCTTAGCCTCGGGGGAGAACTACTCCCTCCTCATCATGGGAGTCAGCAACAACGATGAAGATGACGGTGGAGTCGATGGAGATGGCTCCGGGGGCAATTCCCCACCCTGACAGGGTGCCGGAATAGAGACTATTGTCCCCAAAACTTATCTTCGATGGCGGCGGAGCTACAGAACTTTTTGTGGAAGGAGGCTTGTTGATTTTGGGTTTTCGCGTCGAGAGGCAACTTATAGCCGGAAGGGCGAGGTCGGTGAGCGCCCGAAGGGCCCACACCACCCCTAGGTGCGGCTAGGGAGGGGGCCGCGCCCAGGTATGGTGTAGCCGTCTCGGCGCCCTCCTCTGTCTCTGCTTTGGACTCCATCTTCATGTCGGAAAAATAGGAACTTTGGCTTTCGTTTCATCCAATTCTGAGAATATTTTCTATACAACTTTTCTGAAATACAAAAACAACAGAAAACAAGAACTCGCACTGTGGCATCTTGTTAATATGTTAGTTCCAGAAAATATATAAAAATGCCACGAAATATAAACAAAACATATATAAATTGGTGTAAAACAAGAATGGAGCATCAAAAATTATAGATACGTTTGCAAGGTATCAATCTACTTCCGCAACTTTGCTGGATCGGAGCCATGTGCGTCGTTAAGCACCGCACGTGTCCAAAACTATGAGGTGTTGCACCTGCGGCTCTCGACGTCGTGGTAGAGGACTTCTACACGACCCTAAGGTCGGCGACGAGTACGTCTACATCAACCACGTTCTAGCCTAACGTTAACAGCTATCGGTCTAAGAGGGTACGTCACTGATATCATCTCCGCTAAAGTTCCTTAGATAGATCTTTGGCATATTAGGGTTTGCGATAAGTTAGAATTTTTTGTTTTCTGCTGTGAACCCCTACAGTCGCTAGAGTCAGGGAAGAAGAGGCCCGAGCATTGGAGGCGGCCGCGGGAGGGGTTGAGAAAGCCCCTTCCAAATCGTCGAGGGTAGGACTGATGTCTACGCACGCTTCTATTCCTGTAGACAGTGTTGGGCCTCCAAGAGCAGATGTTTGTAGAACAGCAGCAAGTTTCCCTTAAGTGAATCACCCAAGGTTTATCGAACTCGGGGAGGTAGAGGTCAAAGATATCCCTCTCAAGCAACCCTGCAATTAAGATACAAGAAGTCTCTTGTGTCCTCAACACACCTAATACATTTGTCAGATGTATAGGTGCACTAGTTCGGCGAAGAGATAGTGAAATACAAGTAATATGGATGATTGTAAGTAGTAATTGCAATCTGAAATATAAATGGCAGCAAGCGAACATGTAACAGAACTTGTTGGAAATGGTGTTTCAATGCTTAGAAACAAGGCCTAGGGATCATACTTTCACTAGTGGACACTCTCAACAATGATCGCATAAATAAATAACTTCTATTCACTTGTGCTACTCTAAAACACCCTCTTGTTGGATAACCAACACCATTCATTGTGTAGGGCTACAAAAGCACACCTCAAGCCAGAGTAAACAAGCTCCACAACATCCGGAGTTCATATTAAAGTAACCTCTAGAGTGCATAATAGACCGTTGCAATTTAGACCGAGTACTAACATAGCATACACACTGTCACCAATAGCTATGAAAGGGTAGATCACATCAATACTATCATAGTAATAGTTAACTTCATAATCTACAAGAGATTACAATAATAACCTATGCCAAGTATTACATGATGCACAAACTGTCAACTTTACATCATGGAGGAGGAATAGACTATTTTAATAACATCACTAGAGTAGCACATAGATTAATAGTGATACAAAGCTCATGATCACATAAAGATCACACCATGAGAGAGAGATGAACCACATAGCTACCGGTAGAGCCCTCAGCCTCGGGGGAGAACTACTCCCTCCTCATCATGGGAGTCAGCAACGGCGATGAAGATGGCGGTGGAGTCGATGGAGATGGCTTCCGGGGGCACTTCCCCGTCCCGGCGGCGTGCCGGAACAGAGATTCTGTCCCCCGAAACTTGTCTTCGCGATGGCGGCGGCTACGAAACTCTTCGTGGAATATCGTCGGTTGTCTTAGGGTTTTCGGAAATGGAGGAATATATAGGCGAAGGGGCGATGTCGGTGGAGTCCCGAGAGGCCCACCCCATAGGCGGCGCGGCCAGGGGTGAGGCCGCACCCCCCCTAGGGTGTGGCTGCCTCGTGGTTCTTCTTCGCCTCCTCTTCGGTGTTCTGGAAGCCTCCGTGGAAAATAAGACCGTGGGCTTTTGTTTCGTCCAATTCCGAGAATATTTCCTGTGTAGGATTTCTGAAACCAAAAACAGCAGAAAATAGGAACTGGCACTTCGGCATCTTGTTAATAGGTTAGTTCCGCAAAATGCATAAAAACGATATAAAGTATGAATAAAACATGTAGGTATTGTCATAAAACTAGCATGGAACATAAGAAATTATAGATACGTTTGAGACGTATCAAGCATCCCCAAGCTTAGTTCCTACTCGCCCTCGAGTAGGTAAACGATAACAAGGATAATTTCTTAAGTGACATGCTACTATCATAATCTTGATCAAAACTATTGTAAAGCATATGAGATGAATGAAGTGATTCAAAGCAATGGTAAAGATAATGACTAAACAACTGAATCATATAGCAAAGACTTTTCATGAATAGTACTTTCAAGACAAGCATCAACAAGTCTTGCATAAGAGTTAACTCATAAAGCAATAGATTCTTAATAGAAGGCTTTGAAACAACACAAAGGAAGATTTAAGTTTCAGTAGTTGCTTTCAACTTCAACATGTATATCTCATGGATAATTTTCAACACAAAGTAATATGATGAGTGCAAATAAGCAAGTATGTAGGAATCAATGCACACAGTTGACACAAGTGTTTTCTTCTAAGATGGAAAGAAGTAGGTAAACTGACTCAACATAAAGTAAAAGAAAGGCCATTCGCAGAGGGAAGCAGGGATTACTCATGTGCTAGAGCTTTTATTTTTGAAACATGGAAACAATTTTGTCAACGGTAGTAATAATTCATATGTGTTATGCATAAAACCTCCTACAAGTTGCAAGCCTCATGCATCGAATACTAATAGTGCTCGCACCTTGTCCTAATTAGGTCGGATTTCCATGGATTATCATTGCATTACATATGTTTCAACCAAGTGTCACAAAGGGGTACCTCGATGCCACATGTACAAAGGTCCAAGGAGATAAATCGCATTTGATTTCTCGATTTTGATAGATCTCAACTTGAGGACATCCATACCGGGACAACATAGAAAACAGATAATGGACTCCTCTTTAATGCTTTAAGCATTCAACAACAAATAATATTCTCATAAGAGATTTGAGGATTAATGTCCAAGCTGAAATTTCCACCATGATACATGGCTTTGGTTGGTGGCCCAATTTTCTTCTCTAACAATATGCATACTCAAACCATTTAATCATGGCAAATCACCCTTACTTTAGACAAGACGAACATGCATAGCAACTCACATGATATTCAACAAAGGTGTAACAGTTGATGGCGTCCCCAGAAACATGGTTACCGCTCAACAAGCAACTTATAAGAACTAAGATACATAAGTGACATATTCTTTACCACAATAGTTTTTAAGCTACTTTCCCATGAGCTATGTATTGCAAAGACAAGGAATGTAATTTTTAAAGGTAGCACGCAAGCAATTTACTTGGAATGGCAGAAAAATACCACATAGTAGGTAGTTATGGTGGACACAAACGGCATAAGTTTTGGCTCAAGGTTTTGGATGCGAGAGAAGCATTCCCTCTCAGTACAAGGCTTTGGCTAGCAAGGTTGTTTGAAGCAAACACAAGTATGAACCGGTACAGCAAAACTTATATAAGAACATATTGCAAGCATTATAAGACTCTACACTGTCTTCCTTGTTGCTCAAACACTTTTACCAGAAAATATCTAGACTTTAGAGAGACCAATCATGCAAACCAAATTTCAACAAGCTCTACGGTAGTTCTCCACTAATAGGTTCAAACTACATGATGCAAGAGCTTAAACATGATCTTCTTGAGAGCTCAAAACAATTGCCAAGTATCAAATTATTCAATACCATATACCAATTACCACATGAAGCATTTTCTGTTTCCAACCTAATAGCAATAAATGCAGCAGCTTTTAACTTTTGTCATGAACATGAACATTAAAGGTAAAACTAAGAACACTAGTGTTCAATATGAAAAAGCGGAGTGTGTCTCTCTCCCACACATGGATAGCTAGGATCCGAATTTATTCAGAGAATAAAAATAACAAAACGAAAATAAAACACACAGACGCTCCAAGTAAAGCACATAAGATGTGACCGAATAAAAATATAGTTTCACTAGAGGTGACCTGATAAGTTGTTGATGAAGAAGGGGATGCCTTGGGCATCCCCAAGATTAGACGCTTGAGTCTTCTTGAAATATGCAGGGATGAACCACGGGGGCATCCCCAAGCTTAGACTTTTCACTCTTCTTGATCACATTATATCATTCTCCTCTCTTGACCCTTGAAAACTTCTGCCACACCAAACTCGAAGTAGTCTCATTAGAGGGTTACTGCATAATCAAAAATTTACATGTTCAGCAAGGACACAATCATTCCCAACACTTCTGGACATTACCCAAGGTTACTGAAATTTAATGGAGCAAAGAAATCCACTCAAACACAGTAAAAGAGGCAATGCGAAATAAAAGGTAGAATCTGTTAAAACAGAACAGTCCGTAAAGACGAATTTTTTCGAGGCACTTAACTTGCTCAGATGAAAAAGCTCAAATTTAATAAACGTTGCGTACATATCTGAGGATTACTCATGAATTTTTGCAGATTTTTTAGACTCTCCTACAGAGAGATTAACTCAAATTCGTGACAGCTAAAAATCTATTTCTGCACAGGAATCCAAATCTAGTATCAACTTTAATATCAAAGACTTTACTTGGCACAACAATGCAATAAAATAAAGATAAGGAGAGGTTGCTACAGTAGTAACAACTTGCAAGACACAATAAAACAGTGGCAAAATAAAAACATGGGTTATCTCCCAAGAAGTGCTTTCTTTATAGCCATTAAGATGGGCTCAGTAATTTTAATGATGCTCTCGCAAGAAATAAGAGTTGAAGAAAAAGAGAGCATCAAAAGCAAATAAGAAACACTTTTAAGTCTAACCAACTTCCTATGAAAAGGAATCTTGTACACAAATAAATTCATGAAGAACAAAGTGACAAGCATAGGAAGATAAAACACGAGTAACTTCAAAATTTTCAGCATGTAGAGAGGTGTTTTAGTACCATGAAAATTTCTACAACCATATTTTCCTCTCTCATAATAATTTCCAATGGCATCATGAACAAACTCAACAATATAACTATCACATAAAGCATTCTTATTCACATGCATAAAAGTATCATTACTCTCCACATAAGCATAATCAATTTTATTAGTAATAGTGGGAGTAAAACTATGACAACCATCATTGTAATCATCATAAATTGCAGGCATGGCATAATTATAATAAACTTTATCCTCCATAGTAGGTGGCACCAAAATACCACTAATTATAATCATCATAAATGGGAGGCAAAGTATCATCAAAGAAAATTTTCTCCTCAAAACTTGGGGGACTAAAAATATCATGCTCATCAATACCAGCTTCCCCAAGCTTAGAATTTTATATAGCATTAGAAACAATGGTGTTCAAAGCATTCATACTAATAACATTGCCATTAGCATGCATATAAAGTTCCATAGGTTTTTTCATTTTCTCTTCAAACACCTCATGTCCTAACTCAAGATAAATTTCATAAAGATCTCGAATTTTGTTGTTGTTTTCCATTAAGCCTAACTAGTGAAATAAAAACAAGAAACAAAAAGATATAATTGTAGAATCTAAAGGAAATAGCTTCGAGCACTCACACACCGGCAACAGTGCTAGGAAATAGCTTAGTAGTCGGAGGATGTGAATACCTTTTACCTTACCTCCCCGGCAACGGCGCCAGAAAATAGCTTGATGTCTACGCATGCTTCTATTCCTGTAGACAGTGTTGGGCCTCCAAGAGCAGAGGTTTGTAGAACAGCAGCAAGTTTCGCTTAAGTGAATCACCCAATGTTTATCGAACTCAAGGAGGTAGAGGTCAAAGATATCCCTCTCAAGCAACCCTGCAATTAAGATACAAGAAGTCTCTTGTGTCCCCAACACACCTAATACACTTGTCAGATGTATAGGTGCACTAGTTCGGCGAAGAGATAGTGAAATACAAGTAATATGGATGACTGTAAGTAGTAATTGCAATCTGAAATATAAATGGCAGCAAGCGAACATGTAACAGAACTTGTTGGAAACGGTGTTTCAATGCTTAGAAACAAGCCCTAGGGATCATACTTTCACTAGTGGACACTCAACAATGAACACATAAATAAATAACTTCTCTTCACTTGTGCTACTCTTAAACACCCTCTTGTTGGATAACCAACACCATTCATTGTGTAGGGCTACAAAAGCACACCTCAAGCCGGAGTAAACAAGCTCCACAACGTCCGGAGTTCATATTAAAGTAACCTCTAGAGTGCATAATAGTGTTGGAGATATGCCTAAGAGGCAATAATAAAATGGTTATTATAATATATCTTTGTGTTTATGATAATGTTTACATACCATGCTATAATTGTATTAACCGAAACATTGATACATGTGTGTTATGTGAACAAGAAAGAGTCCCTAGTATGCCTCTTGTATAACTAGCTTGTTGATTAATAGATGATCATGGTTTCGTGATCATGAACATTGGATGTTATTAATAACAAGGTTATGTCATTATATGAATGATGTAATGGACACACCCAATTAAAGCGTAGCATAAGATCACGTCATTAAGTTATTTGCTATAAGCTTTCGATACATAGTTACCTAGTCCTTATGACCATGAGATCATGTAAATCACTTATACCGGAAAGGTACTTTGATTACATCAAACGCCACTGCGTAAATGGGTGGTTATAAAGGTGGGATTAAGTATCCGGAAAGTATGAGTTGAGGCATATGGATCAACAGTGGGATTTGTCCATCCCGATGACGGATAGATATACTCTGGGCCCTCTCGGTGGAATGTCGTCTAAATGTCTTGCAAGCATATGAATAAGTTCATAAGAGACCACATACCACGGTACGAGTAAAGAGTACTTGTCAGGAGACGAGGTTGAACAAGGTATAGAGTGATACCGATGATCAAACCTCGGACAAGTAAAATATCGCGTGACAAAGGGAATTGGTATCGTATGTGAATGGTTCATTCGATCACTAAAGTCATCGTTGAATATGTGGGAGCCATTATGGATCTCCATATCCCGCTATTGGTTATTGGTCGGAGAGAGTACTCAACCATGTCCGCATAGTTCACGAACCGTAGGGTGACACACTTAAGGTTTGATGTTGAAATGGTAGAACTTGAATATGGAATGGAGTTCGAAGATTTGTTCGAAGTCCCGGATGAGATCCCGGACATCACGAGGAGTTCCGGAATGGTCCGGAGAATAAGATTCATATATAGGAAGTCATTTTATGAGTTTGAAAATGATCCGGTGCATTTATGGAAGGTGCTAGAAGGTTCTAGAATATTCCGGAAGAAAGTCACTTTGGAAGGCGGAGTCCCCCTAGGGGGTGGAGTCCCAGGTGGACTCCACCTATGGTGGCCGGCCACCCCCTCCCAAGGGAAGGTGGGAATCCCACCTCTAGTGAGAGTCCTAGCTTGGGTAGGTTTCATGTGATATGGAAGGTTTTGGTTTGGGGTCTTATTCGAAGACTTGTAGACCAACTCTTGGTTGTTCCACCTATATAATGAGGGCCAAGGGGAGGGGGCCGACCACCCCAAGACCACAGCCTGGCCGCACCCCCTTAGTGGCCGGCCACCCCCTCCCAAACCCTAGCCGCCCCCCTCTCCTCCACCTCTCCCGCAACGCTTAGCGAAGCTCCGCCGGAGTTCTCCATCGCCACCGCCACCACGCCATCGTGCTGCCGGATTCAAGGAGGAGCTACTACTTCCACTGCCCGCTGGAACGGGGAGAAGAACGTCGTCTTCATCAACACCGAACGTGTGACCGAGTACGGAGGTGCTGCCCGATCGTGGCACCGTGATCAAGATCTTCTACGCGCTTTTGCAAGCGGCAAGTGATCGTCTACCGCAGCAATAAGAGCCTACTCTTATAGGCTTTGGAAATCTTCAAGGCTTAGTCTCATTCATCCCCTCGTTGCTACCGTCTTCTAGATTGCATCTTGGCTTGGATTGCGTGTTCGCGGTAGGAAAATTTTTGTTTTCTATGCAACGAATCCCTACAGTGGTATCAGAGCCGTGTCTATGCATAGATGGTTTGACGAGTAGAACACAATGGTTTTGTGGGCGTTGATGCTCTTGTTGTCTTTAGTTTGAGTACTTTGCATCTTTGTGGCATAGTGGGATGAAGCGGCTCGGACTAACTTTACATGACCGCGTTCATGAGACTTGTTCCTCGTTCGACATGCAACTTGTATTGCACAAGAGGCTTTGCGGGTGTCTGTCTCTCCTACTATAGTGAAGATTCAATTTACTCTTCTATTGACAACACTAGTATCACCGTTGTGGTTCATGTTCGTAGGTATATTATATCTTACTCGAAAACCCTAAACCACGTAAAATATGCAAACCAAATTAGAGACGTCTAACTTGTTTTTGCAGGGTTTGGTGATGTGATATGGCCATAATGTGATGATGAATATGTATGAGATGATCATTATTGTATTGTGGCAACCGGCAGGAGCCTTATGGTTGTCTTTAAATTTCATGTTGAGTAGTATTTCAAAGTAGTTGTAATAGTTGCTACATGAGGTGAACAACCATGAAGACGGTGCCATGAACCTTGATGCTACGCCGACGATGATGGAGATCATGCCCGTTGATGATGGAGATCATGTCCGTGCTTTGGAGATGAAGATCGCAGGCGCAAAGACTAAAGGCCCATATCATATCACATATGAATTGCATGTGATGTTAATCCTTTATGCATCTTATTTTGCTTAGAACGCGACGGTAGCATTATAAGATGATCCCTCACATTAATATCAAGATAATAAAGTGTTCTCCCCTCGTATGCACCGTTGCCAAAGTTCGTCGTTTCAAAGCATCTCGTGATGATCGGATGTGATAGATTCAACGTTTATATACAACGGGTGTAAGCCATGTTGCACACGCGGAATACTTGGGTTTGCTTGACGAGCCTAGCATGTACAGACATGGCCTCGGGACAACGGAAACCGAAAGGTTGAACACGAGTCATATGGATGATATGATCAACATGTTGATGTTCACTATTGAAGCTATATCATCTCACGTGATGATCGGTTTTGGTGTAGTGGATTTGGATCGTGTACCACTTAACAACTATGATGGATGTTGTATTAAGTGGGAGTTCATTAGTAATTAGATTAAAACATGAACTAATTATCATAAACATAGTCTGAGTAGTATTTTGAATTAATTTTGTAGTATTGGCATCCGTTTAATACTATGCGCTAGTCTTGTAATTGAGATAGAAATACTGTTAAAATCTGATAAGAAACTTTACGGATTGTCAAAGAATCAAGTAGTGATTAAGTCCTGTAGCAATCTTTTAGTAAACCTCACGTTGTTGATTCAAAGAGCTATGGTTTCAATTAGTACATAAAGTTATCTTGTCTCCGTGAAACTTGAAGTTCAAATCTGTTTGAAAAGTAAGGAGCTGAAAATTTAGTTTTCAGAAATAATCAAGGTATGAGATATATGTGATATCTAAGACCTTATTGCAAGATGATAGAATATAATTTGGTGAGACTACATAAACTCATAAGTTTTATGGGAATGTACAAAGGTTGAAGACGCAAGGTGTCCCAATCCTCCAACTATTGGGGCACTAACAATATTCGCATATCCATGAAGTTATCATCCTTAGTATGCACCGTTGCTAAGACTCGTCGTATCGAAGCATCACGTGATGATCGGGTGTTATAGATTCTACGTGTGCATACAATGGGTGCAAGCCAGATTTGCACATGCGAATACCAAGGTTAAAACTTTATGAGCCTAGCATGTACAGACATGGTCTCAGAAAGTCATCATGATACAATGGATAAAATTATGAGTGAAATTGTTCTTCATATTACAAGGTTACTAATATTGAAATCCGGAACACTTGTCATATGATGATCAACTTCAAAGTAAGAACCTCAAGGTTATTGGTATTTGACCAACAAACCGAGAAGTTATTGAAGTTGATGTGTTTTTCTGAATAATGAGGAAAGCTAAAAGAGAAACTACAAAAGATTATTGGCAGAAAGAAAAGAAAGACTAGAATGTCTAGCTCAGGTGTATATAAATGATATACATGTTATGGTTGTATTCCCAGTTAGGTCACACAATGAAATTCTTCGGTATTAGTACTATATTGGTTGGTATGAAGTGTCATACAAAACAACGCAATACAAGAATACAATGGCCTGAGTGACTGACAAGGAATATGATAGGAATGCACGACTAGAACAAAATAAAGTGTTATTATGTTCGTCGTTAGCATTCTATCTAGCCCTTAGAATTTATAATAAAGAACTTAATAATTGTTATTTTTCTCTGGTCAAATGAAAACAATGAGTTGTTCAAATTATGACATTACTCCATGTACGATGGATAAATTATTATAAATCTTAATGGTGAAACACACATACATAATACTGACGCTAAAATGCCATAAGGCAAATGATTTGAATTCCACTTATTTGTGGAACCACCATTTAGGTCATGTTAGAAAGGAACGCATGAAGGAACTCCATGCAAATGGATTTTTGGAGTCATTTGATTTTTGAATCATTTGGCGCTTGCGAATCTTTTCTAAAGAGAATGATTAAAATACCGTTCATAGGCCAAGAGTTGAACGGGCAACTAACATAGTGGAAAAATACATGATGATGTATGTGGTTCACTGGACATAGTTGTGTGCGGGAGATTCTTCTACTTCATGAAAACTTTCAACAATGAATTGATTATATATATGTGGATATATTCAATAAGGAAGAAGTTTGAAACATTTGAATGGATTCAAATAAATTTCAGCATGAAGTGGAAATCATCGTAATAGAAAAGTTAAATATCTATGATTGGATCATGGTTGAAACATTTGAATTACGAGTTTTAGCGAACATCTAAGAGAGTTATGAAATTGTTCTACAACTCACGTTTCTTGGAGTATCATAGTGATGATGAAGTATCCAAGAGATGTATCCAAACCTTGTTGGGTCAATGATGAGATAAAATAAAGCCATTATATTTTTGTGGATTATGCTTTAGAGACTACCGCTTTTACACTGAATAGAGCATCATCATGATCCGTAGAAATGACACCATACGAGTTATGGCATGGGTATGAACCCTAATAGTCCTTTCTTAAATTTTGGTATGCATAGCATAAGTAAATAAGTTTACAACCAAAATCAGATGAATGTCTTTGTTGGTTATCCCAGAGAATTGATTGGGAATTCTTCCCACTATGGAGACAAAGACAAAAGTGTTTGTCAATGTTTCTTATTTCCAAGAAATTGTTTCTAGCGAAGTTTTTGAGTGGGAGGACAATAGAACTTGATAAAGTTTATGAACCTGAGCATAATGATCAGAGTAGCGCAGCATCGGAATTGGTTCCGGAAGCGGCCACGACGATCATGGCTCCCATGACTACAAAATGTTTTAGCCATGGAGATCGAAGTACATATTGAACCTTGTAGGTATGGTTTACTTTGTGATCAAATAAATGATTTGTGGACAAAGGATTGTTTTTTGAACAATGATAAACCAACTACAAACAAAGAAGTTATGATGGGCCCTGACTCCGTTAAAATGGCTATACGCCATGAAATCCAAGATAGATGAATATTTTTGAAAGTAAATGGATCTATAAAAATTGATGAAGCTTGACTTGTCGAAAAATTGTTTACGACAAAGTTCAATGAGTTGACTACGATAAGATTAGATCTTCCGTAGCAATGCTTATAGTTTATGTGGATTATTCTAGTAATCACTACATATTTCTTTTATGAGATATGTTAGTAGGATGGCAAAATACATTACTTATCAGAAGTGTGTATTAAAGGTGTATACAAGATACAACCAAAAGTTTTGCTGGTCCGTGGAATACTAGATAGGTATACAAACTTCAATTGGATGAAGTGAGTATCACGGAGTTGGAATCTTCACCAGATGAAATAGTCAAAGAATTTTTTGATTTCATCAGAGACGATGAAGAGGCTTGCATTTGCAAGAAATTAAGTGGGAGCGCTGAGACATATTTATAATACTTTATGTAGATTACATATAGTTGGTTATAAATGATGAAAATATATACTTGATTAAAAGGTTTCATTGAAAATTAACTTCAATGAAAGGATATGGACTGAAACATATTTAGTGTCAATATCTATGAAGATAGATTGAAACACATAATAAGTTTTAAGTCAAAGAATGGATATTGAAGTAGTTCAATATAGAAATATTAAGAAAATGTTCTTGTCATGTGAAGGTTTAACAAGACTTGAGTGTATCTGACATTCGATGAGTAAAAACACATGAGTGATTTTAGATCATGAATAGTATGTACAAAATCAGATATCTTGTGCTCTAAAAAGTTAGGAGCATAGACCAGAATGATTCATGTGATGAGTATTGGACAACAGTAAAGATATCCTTGAGTACTTTAGAAGAACCAAGGATATATATATATAATTTTGTATGGAGAAATGACAAACAAATCGCTCTAAGGTGTTGCACCGATATTGGTTTTGTCACATATAAAATACAATTTCAATCTCAAATTAGACTAAGTGTTTTGTTTAAAAAGGTAGCACAATGAGCTAGAAGTTGTCTATGCTAGATTTTATAGAGTTCTAAATATTGTGACGGATTCTACAAACGAAGGCAGAGTATGTCATTGTTTTGACAATGACTGAGGATGTTAAGTCAAGAAGTTCTTTGAGAACTTGGTGTAGTTCCGATAGTGTCCGAACTTTGAAGCTATATTGTGTGTGACAATATTAGTGACATATTTCAGACCGCGGAATTAAGGTTCCACCAGAAGACCAAACATATTTAATGCCGACTCATTTGGAAAATGAGTGATGCGTTAAGACGCAAATGAATTGCAAAATACATACGTTTCTGAGCGTGTCAGATCCGTTGACTAAAACCTCTCCCGTAAGCAAAACATGATAAAGCACCGGAAGGCCAAGGTGTTATATCTTTACAAATGTAAACTAGATTATTGACTCTAGTGCAAGAGGGATACTGTTGGAGATATGCCCAAGAGGCAATAATAAAATGGTTATTATAATATATCTTTGTGTTTATGATAATGTTTACATACCATGCTATAATTGTATTAACCGAAACATTGATACATGTGTGTTATGTGAACAAGAAAGAGTCCCTAGTATGCCTCTTGTATAACTAGCTTGTTGATTAATAGATGATCATGGTTTCATGATCATGAACATTGGATGTTATTAATAACAAGGTTATGTCATTATATGAATGATGTAATGGACACACCCAATTAAAGCGTAGCATAAGATCACGTCATTAAGTTATTTGCTATAAGCTTTCGATACGCGTACAGCACGCGTCCGTTGGGAACCCCAAGAGGATGGTGTGATGCGTACAGCGGCAAGTTTTCCCTCAGTAAGAAACCAAGGTTTATCGAACCAGTAGGAGCCAAGAAGCATGTTGAAGGTTGATGGCGGCGAGATGTAGTGCGGCGCAACACCAGGGATTCCGGCGCCAACGTGGAACCTGCACAACGCAACCAAAGTACTTTGCCCCAACGAAACAGTGAGGTTGTCAATCTCACCGGCTTGCTGTAACAAAGGATTAGATGTATAGTGTGGATGATGATTGTTTGCAGAGAACAGTAAAACAATTGCAGTAGATTGTATTTCAGATGTAAAGAATGGACCGGGGTCCACAGTTCACTAGAGGTGTCTCTCCCATAAGATAAATAGCATGTTGGGTGAACAAATTACAGTTGGGCAATTGACAAATAGAGAGGGCATGACCATGCACATACATGATATGATGAGTATTGTGAGATTTAATTGGGCATTACGACAAAGTACATAGACCGCTATCCAGCATGCATCTATTCCTAAAAAGTCCACCTTCAGGTTATCAGCTGAACCCCTTCCAGTATTAAGTTGCAAACAACAGACAATTGCATTAAGTATGGTGCGTAATGTAATCAATAACTACATCCTCGGACATAGCTTCAATGTTTTATCCCTAGTGGCAACAGCACATCCATAACCTTAGAGGTTTCTCTCACTCCCCAGATTCACGGAGACATGAACCCACTATCGAGTATAAATACTCCCTCTTGGAGTTACAAGCATCAACTTGGCCAAAGCATCTACTAGTAACGGAGAGCATGCAAGATCATAAACAACACATCGATTGATAATCAACATAACATAGTATTCTCTATCCATCGGATCCCAACAAACACAACATATAGCATTACAGATAGATGATCTTGATCATGTTAGGCAGCTCACAAGATCCGACAATGAAGCATAATGAGGAGAAGACAACCATCTAGCTACTGCTATGGACCCATAGTCCAGGGGTGAACTACTCACTCATCACTCCGGAGGCGACCATGGCGGTGTAGAGTCCTCCGGGAGATGAATCCCCTCTCCGGCAGGGTGCCGGAGGCGATCTCCTGAATCCCCCGAGATGGGATTGGCGGCGGCGGCGTCTCTAGAAGGTTTTCCGTATCGTGGCTCTCGGTACTAGGGGTTTCGCGACGAAGGCTATTTGTAGGCGGAAGGGCAGAGTCGGGAGAGTCACGAGGGGCCCACACGCTAGGGTGGCGCGGCTAGGGCTTGGGCCGCGCCGCCCTACTGTGGCGCCGCCTCGTGGCCCCACTTCGTCTTCTCTCCGGTCTTCTGGAAGCTTCATGGGAAAATAGGCCCCTGGGCGTTGATTTCGTCCAATTCCGAGAATATTTCTTTACTAGGAATTTTGAAACCAAAAACAGCAAAAAACAGCAACTGGCTCTTCGGCATCTCATTAATAGGTTAGTTCCAGAAAATGCATAAATATGACATAAAGTATGCATAAAACATGTAGATATCATCAATAATGTGGCATGGAACATAAGAAATTATCGATACGTCGAAGACGTATCAGCATCCCCAAGCTTAGTTTCTGCTCGTCCCGAGCAGGTAAACGATAACAAAGATAATTTCTGGAGTGACATGCCATCATAACCTTGATCATACTATTGTAAGCATATGTAATGAATGCAGCGATCAAAACAATGTAAATGACATGAGTAAACAAATGAATCATATAGCAAAGACTTTTCATGAATAGTACTTCAAGACAAGCATCAATAAGTCTTGCATAAGAGTTAACTCATAAAGCAATAATTCAAAGTAAAGGCATTGAAGCAACACAAAGGAAGATGAAGTTTCAGCGGTTGCTTTCAACTTATAACATGTATATCTCATGGATATTGTCAATGTAAAGTAATATAACAAGTGCAATATGCAAGTATGTAGGAATCAATGCACAGTTCACACAAGTGTTTGCTTCTTGAGGTGGAGAGAGATAGGTGAACTGACTCAACAATAAAAGTAAAAGAAAGGTCCTTCAAAGAGGAAAGCATCGATTGCTATATTTGTGCTAAAGCCTTGGTTTTGAAAATTATATCAACGGTAGTAATAAAGCATATGTGTTATGTAAATTATATCCTACAAGTTGCAAGCCTCATGCATAGTATACTAATAGTGCCCGCACCTGGTCCTAATTAGCTTGGATTACCGGGATTATCATTGCAATGCACATGTTTCAACCAAGTGTCACAAAGGGGTACCTCTATGCCGCCTGTACAAAGGTCTAAGGAGAAAGCTCGCATCGGATTTCTCGCTATTGATTATTCTGAACTTAGACATCCATACCGGGACAACATAGACAACAGATAATGGATTCCTCTTTTATGCATAAGCATGTATCAACAATTAATTTTCTCATATGAGATTGAGGATATATGTCCAAAACTGAAACTTCCACCATGATTCATGGCTCTAGTTAGCGGCCCAATGTTCTTCTCTAACAATATGCATGCTCTAACCATTTTAGTGGTAAATCTCCCTTACTTCAGACAAGACGAACATGCATAGCAACTCACATGATATTCAACAAAGAGTAGTTGATGGTGTCCCCAGGAACATGGTTATCGCACAACAAGCAACTTAATAAGAGATAAAGTGCATAAGTACATATTCAATACCACAATAGTTTTTAGGCTATTTGTCCCATGAGCTATATATTGCAAAGGTAGAGGATAGAAATTTTAAAGGTAGCACTCAAGCAATTTACTTTGGAATGGCGGATAAATACCATGTAGTAGGTAGGTATGGTGGACACAAATGGCATAGTAGTTGGCTCAAGGATTTGGATGCATGAGAAGTATTCCCTCTCAATACAAGGTTTAGGCTAGCAAGGCTATTTGAAACAAACACAAGGATGAAGCGGTGCAACAAAACTCACATAAAAAGACATATTGTAAACATTATAAGACTCTACACCGTCTTCCTTGTTGTTTAAACTCAATACTGGAAATTATCTAGACCTTAGAGAGACCAATTATGCAAACCAAATTTTAGCATGCTCTACGTATTTCTTCATTAATAGGTGCAAAGTATATGATGCAAGAGCTTAAACATGAGCACAACAATTGCCAAGTATCACATTATCCAAGACATTATAGCAATTACTACATGTATCATTTTCCAATTCCAACCATATAACAATTTAACGAAGAAGAAACTTTGGCCATGAATACTATGAGTAAATTCTAAGGACATATTTATCCATATGCAACAGCGGAGCGTGTCTCTCTCCCACACAATGAATGCTAGGATCCATTTTATTCAAACAAAACAAAAACAAAAACAAACCGACGCTCCAAGCAAAGTACATAAGATGTGACGGAATAAAAATATAGTTTCAGGGGAGGAACCTGATAATATTGTCGATGAAGAAGGGGATGCCTTGGGCATCCCCAAGCTTAGACGCTTGAGTCTTCTTGATATATGCAGGGGTGAACCACCGGGGCATCCCCAAGCTTAGAGCTTTCACTCTCCTTGATCATATCGTATCATCTCCCTCTCCTGATCCTTGAAAACTTCCTCCACACCAAACTCAAAACAACTCATTAGAGGGTTAGTGCACAATCAAAATTTACATATTCAGAGGTGACATAATCATTCTTAACACTTATGGACATTGCACAAAGCTACTGAAAGTCAATGGAATCGAAAAATCCATCAAGCATAGCAAAACAGGCAATGCGAAATAAAAGGCAGAATCTGTCAAAACAGAACAGTTCGTAAAGACGAATTTTATTGAGGCACCAGACTTGCTCAAATGAAAATGCTCAAATTGAATGAAAGTTGCGTACATATCTGAGGATCACTCACGTAAATTGTCATAATTTTCTGAGTTACCTACAGAGAATTAGGCCCAGATTCGTGACAGCAAAGAAATCTGTTTCTGCGCAGTAATCCAAATCTAGTATGAACCTTAGTATCAACGACTTTACTTGGCACAACAACGCACAAAACTAAGATAAGGAGAGGTTGCTATAGTAGTAACAACTTCCAAGACTCAAATATAAAATAAAAGTACTGTAGTAAAAATATGGGTTGTCTCCCATAAGCGTTTTTCTTTAACGCCTTTCAGCTAGGCGCAGAAAGTGTGTATCAAGTATTATCAAGAGACGAAGTGTCAACATCATAATTTGTTCTAATTATAGAATCAAAAGGTAACTTCATTCTCTTCCTAGGGAAGTGTTCCATACCTTTCTTGAGAGGAAATTGATATTTAATATTACCTTCCATCATATCAATGATAGCACCAACAGTTCGAAGAAAAGGTCTTCCCAATATAATGGGACAAGATGCATTGCATTCAATATCCAAGACACAAAATCAACGGGGACAAGGTTATTGTTAACGGTAATGCGAACATTATCAACTTTCCCCAAAGGTTTCTTTGTAGATGATCAGCAAGATTAACATCCAAATAACAATTTTTCAATGGTGGCAAGTCAAGCATATTATAGATTTTCTTAGGCATAACGGAAATACTTGCACCAAGATCACATAAAACATTACAATCAAAGTCATTGACCTTCATATTAATGATGGGCTCCCAACCATCCTCTAGCTTCCTAGGAATAGAAGCTTCGCGTTCTAGTTTCTCTTCTCTAGCTTTTATGAGAGCATTTGTAATATGTTTCATGAAAGCCAAGTTTATAGCACTAGCATTAGGACACTTAGCAAGTTTTTGTAAGAACTTTATAACTTCAGAGATGTCGCAATCATCAAAATCCAAACCATTATAATCTAAAGCAATGGGATCATCATCCCCAATGTTGGAAAAAATTTCAGCAGTTTTATCACAGCGATTTCAAAGTTTAGCAGTTTCAGGCAGTTTTTCGCGCTTTGCATTAGAAGTGGAAACATTGCCTACACCAATTCTTTTACCATCATTAGTAGGAGGTACAGCAACATGTGTAGAATTAGCATTACTAGTGGTGGTAATAGTCCAAACTTTAGCTATATTATCTTCTTTTTCATTTTCTTCTCTTTCCCACCTAGCACGCAATTCAGCCATCAATCTTATATTCTCATTAATTCTAACTTGGATGGCATTTGCTGTAGTAACAATTTTATTATTATGATTTTCATGAGGCATAACTTTCAATTTCAAAAGATCAACATCAGCAGCAAGACTATCGACTTTAGAAGCAAGTATATCAATTTTCCTAAGCTTTTCCTCAACAGATTTGTTAAAAGCAGTTTGTGTACTAATAAATTCTTTAAGCATAGCTTCAAGTCCAGGGGGTGTGTTCCTATTATTGTTGTAAGAATTCCCATAAGAATTACCATAACCGTTGCCATTATTATAAGGATATGGCCTATAGTTGTTACTAGAATTGTTCTGGTAAGCATTGTTGTTGAAATTATTATTTTTAATGTAGTTTACATCAACATGTTCTTCTTGAGCAACCAATGAAGCTAACGGAACATTATTAGTATCAACATTTGTCCTACCATTCACAAGCATAGACATAATAGCATCAATCTTATCACTCAAGGAAGAGGTTTCTTCGACAGAATTTACCTTCTTACCTTGTGGAGCTCTTTCCGTGTGCCATTTAGAGTAATTAATCATCATATTATCAAGAAGCTTTGTTGCTTCACCAAGAGTGATGGACATAAAGGTACCTCCAGCAGCTGAATCCAATAGGTTCCGCGAAGAAAAATTCAGTCCTGCATAAAAGGTTTGGATGATCATCCAAGTAGTCAGTCCATGGGTTGGGCAATTTTTAACCAAAGATTTCATTCTTTCCCATGCTTGTGCAACATGTTCAGTATCCAATTGTTTAAAATTCATTATGCTACTCCTCAAAGATATAATTTTAGCAGGGGGATAATATCTACCAATAAAAGCATCCTTGCATTTAGTCCATGAATCAATACTATTCTAAGGCAGAGATAGCAACCAATATTTAGCTCTTCCTCTTAATGAGAAAGGAAACAATTTTAATTTTATAATGTCACCATCTACATCCTTATACTTTTGCATTTCACATAATTCAACAAAATTATTGAGATGGGCAGCAGCATCATGAGAACTAACACCAGAAAATTGCTCTCGCATAACAAGATTTAGTAAAGCAGGTGTAATTTAAAAGAATTCTGCTGTAGTAGCAGGTGGAGCAATAGGTGTGCATAAGAAATCATTATTATTTGTGGTTGTGAAGTCACACAACTTAGTATTTTCAGGAGTACCCATTTTAGCAACAGTAAATAAAGCAAACTAGATAAAGTAAATGCAAGTAACTAATTTTTTTTGTGTTTTTAATATAGCAAACAAGATAGCAAATAAAGTAAAACTAGCAACTAATTTTTTTTGTATTTTGATTTAGTGCAGCAAACAAAGTAGTAAATAAAATAAAGCAAGACAAAAACAAAGTAAAGAGATTGGGATGTGGAGACTCCCCTTGCAGCGTGTCTTGATTTCCCCGGCAACGGCGCAGAAAAAGAGCTTTATACGCGTACAGCACGCGTCCGTTGGGAACCCCAAGAGGAAGGTGTGATGCGTTCATCGGCAAGTTTTCCCTCAGTAAGAAACCAAGGTTTATCGAACCAGTAGGAGCCAAGAAGCACGTTGAAGGTTGATGGCGGCGAGATGTAGTGCGGCGCAACACCAGGGATTCTGGCGCCAACGTGGAACCTGCACAACGCAACCAAAGTACTTTGCCCCAACGAAACAGTGAGGTTGTCAATCTCACCGGCTTGCTGTAACAAAGGATTAGATGTATAGTGTGGATGATGATTGTTTGCAGAGAACAGTAAAACAATTGCAGTAGATTGTATTTCAGATGTAAAGAATGGACCGGGGTCCACAGTTCACTAGAGGTGTCTCTCCCATAAGATAAATAGCATGTTGGGTGAACAAATTACAGTTGGGCAATTGACAAATAGAGAGGGCATGACCATGCACATACATGATATGATGAGTATTGTGAGATTTAATTGGGCATTACGACAAAGTACATAGACCGCTATCCAGCATGCATCTATGCCTAAAAAGTCCACCTTCAGGTTATCATCCGAACCCCTTCCAGTATTAAGTTGCAAACAACAGACAATTGCATTAAGTATGGTGCGTAATGTAATCAATAACTACATCCTCGGACATAGCATCAATGTTTTATCCCTAGTGGCAACAACACATCCATAACCTTAGAGGTTTCTCTCACTCCCCCAGATTCACGGAGATATGAACCCACTATCGAGCATAAATACTCCCTCTTGGAGTTACAAGCATCAACTTGGCCAAAGCATCTACTAGTAACGGAGAGCATGCAAGATCATAAACAACACATAGATTGATAATCAACATAACATAGTATTCTCTATCCATCGGATCCCAACAAACACAACATATAGCATTACAGATAGATGATCTTGATCATGTTAGGCAGCTCACAAGATCCGACAATGAAGCATAATGAGGAGAAGACAACCATCTAGCTACTGCTATGGACCCATAGTCCAGGGGTGAACTACTCACTCATCACTCCGGAGGCGACCATGGCGGTGTAGAGTCCTCCGGGAGATGAATCCCCTCTCCGGCAGGGTGCCGGAGGCGATCTCCTGAATCCCCCGAGATGGGATTGGCGGCGGCGGCGTCTCTGGAAGGTTTTCCGTATCGTGGCTCTCGGTACTGGGGGTTTCGCGACGAAGGCTATTTGTAGGCGGAAGGGCAGAGTCGGGAGAGTCACGAGGGGCCCACACGCTAGGGTGGCGCGGCCAGGGCTTGGGCCGCGCCGCCCTACTGTGGCGCCGCCTCGTGGCCCCACTTCGTCTTCTCTCCGGTATTCTGGAAGCTTCGTGTGAAAATAGGCCCCTGGGCGTTGATTTCATCCAATTCCGAGAATATTTCTTTACTAGGATTTCTGAAACCAAAAACAGCAGAAAACAGCAACTGGCTCTTCGGCATCTCGTTAATAGGTTAGTTCCAGAAAATGCATAAATATGACATAAAGTATGCATAAAACATGTAGATATCATCAATAATGTGGCATGGAACATAAGAAATTATCGATACGTCGGAGACGTATCAGCTTTCGATACATAGTTACCTAGTCCTTATGACCATGAGATCATGTAAATCACTTATACCGGAAAGGTACTTTGATTACATCAAACGCCACTGCGTAAATGGGTGGTTATAAAGGTGGGATTAAGTATCCGGAAAGTATGAGTTGAGGCATATGGATCAACAGTGGGATTTGTCCATCCCGATGACGGATAGATATACTCTGGGCCCTCTCGGTGGAATGTCGTCTAAATGTCTTGCAAGCATATGAATAAGTTCATAAGAGACCACATACCACGGTACGAGTAAAGAGTACTTGTCAGGAGACGAGGTTGAACAAGGTATAGAGTGATACCGATGATCAAACCTCGGACAAGTAAAATATCGCGTGACAAAGGGAATTGGTATCGTATATGAATGGTTCATTCGATCACTAAAGTCATCGTTGAATATGTGGGAGCCATTATGGATCTCCATATCCCGCAAAAACAGAATTACTGTCAGAAATTTGTACAAGTTAATTTGTTGGTAAAATGCTGATGAAATGCTGTCCACATGCTTGTGTAATATCTTAGATGTAATGATGACTCCCAACAGGTGTAATAACGGCCGTGGAATATCCTAGATGATTATCAGAACAAAGCGCACATTCCATTGGAATTAGAAAATAATAGTAAAGGGAGACTGAGAATTCCAGAAGAAGCTTTGACTAGTTAAAGTTAAGCTAAAGGAACTGAACATTACACAAGAAGTCTCAACACATTTTTTATCCGACGACTGCGATCTGACGATGCACCGCTCGATCAGATCGCAGCTAGCCCGGCCAACACCAAACATGCAGTGCTTTCTCTGAAGTAACCGAACATAATGCTCTATGCCTCTATGGGATTCCTAAATAAATAAATAAATAAATAAAAAGAACCCTATCCCGATCAAGGTGTTAGTAACTAGGCAATTAAGCTTTTGGCCTCTCAGTGTACGGTTAAGCACTGCAAGTACAAAGCCAACTGCGGAGCAAAGCTGAAAACAAAGAGCGAACGTGTTTCTGAAAACGATGCCTACCGGCCCAAGATATATGCTGCTCTATGAGATTCATAACTGAAAAAAAGGAACTCTATCCGAGGAGATAGATCATGGTGTTAACAAGAGCCTGGGCAATTTCGTCAGAGTTTATGATCAAGCTCTGCTCCTTCAAACCTAGAAAAAAAATCTCAGCGTTCTCCTCCAAAAACGAACACCTGCAACTCCCCAGCCGTGTTTTCGAAAACAATGCCTACCCAAGATATATACTGCTTTTTTTTTTTGTTGCTTGCAAGATATATAGTGCTTTATGGGATTGATTCTTGAATCAAAAAAGGAACTGTACCCGAGATCATGGTGTTACTAAAGCCTAGGCAATTTTCTCAGAGTCTATGATATATCTAGCGCTGATCCTTCAAACTGAAATTAAAGAAAAGAAAATCTCAGGCTGCAACTCCCCAGCCCGGCATCGCCGACATCCCACCGCGCGCCACCCCTTTGCTTTCCGGCGAGATCTGCACCTAGAACGAGTGATGGGCGTGGCGTGGTGTGCCACGGCCTCTCCGGCCGTCCGGCGAGCAGCGATTCGCACTAGAACGGAAGAATTCCGTGATGGATGAACCATATATAACCCTAGGAGCGCAGGAGGGTAGGAGGAGGAAGGAATCGCGAGCTTGCTCGGGATCGGGAGAGAGAGCAGAGTAGTAGCCACACGGCTGCGCTCACGTACCTGGGCAGCTTCCGACAGGGAGGTGGAACCCTGTGGGTAGGTCGTGGTTGGCAGCGGGAGCCTCCTCGTGCGGAGCGCCGGCGACGCTGAGCAGCAGCAGGGGCAGCAAAACCAGGCCGAGAGGGATCCCCATCGTGCCTGAGGTCGATCGGCCTCCCTCTTCACTCCACAGTGAAGTGAGCACTGCGTACTGAGGAACCTTGGAGTGGAGTTGATGATGCGTGAGGGCAGCTGGGGAAAGCGATTGAGAGAGAGAGGAAGGGCGGAGCGAGGACGACGATGGGTTTATGGCTGTCCGCCCGTGTGGCGTGCGGGCCCGGTGCGACCCGTGTCGCGTAGTGAAGGCTGATCGACGATATTTCCCGCATATTGCACCGTTTCCTTTTTCTTTTCTACTATTTTTTTTCTTTTCTTTTCTTGATTCACTGTGTCGCTAGCTTCTTCCGGTCAAGCCAGGCTGGCATCAGCTAGTCGTGCCACACTTGATGGCTAATTTAACACTAGTGAGTGGAAACTATATATTTGGCCAACTTTGCTCTAGCCCGCATGGGGCGCGTTTTGTTACTCGGTGTCGTCGAGCTAGGCTCCACGACAACAACGAGTTATTGGGACAGTTGAACTTGGTGTGTATGTTTAAAACGATAGAAAAAAACAAAACAGCGTTCTCGGTTTGTTTGGTAGCTTGGGTTGTATCTGGTGAGCTTCGAAAAAAGAATTTTGGATGTGTGTTTGCTTGTACTTGCATCATGCATGCCATATGAAGCTGCCACGTGACGCCCAGCTGTCTACACCGAAAATAAGGGTTTCTCCATGAATAAACCCTAGAGGAACGGTCGATTCAATAGTGTCAACACCCGGATTTTTAAGTCCAGATGCCTATTATGCCATACATCGCAATCCCAGGAAGATTGTTGTTGCGAAACATAACAGTTGATATCATAAGTCATCATTCATTACAAACCATAAGCGTCTTACAAAAGGGGATCACATGATCCAATATTACACAAATAGATGATCTACTGATCAACGAACAAATTACATAGCGGAAGCGTAGTAGTAGTGGACTATATAATTCCACAGGCCAACGCTTGACGTCAGAAGAACTCCTAGTTGTTGTAGACATCCGGCTGGCCGTCTTCTTCATATTGCTGCTCCTCTTCATATTCTGGCCATTTGAATAGCCAGGGACACAGCCGTGAGTACTTTAAAGTACTCGCAAACTAATACTAGTATGAGTACTACCAATTTTTGTAAGGGGGTGCTAAGCTCTAGGTTTCTTTGCATAAAGCCAAATTTATTTCATAAGCATTTATTAAAGGACTCTCCATATGCTAACTAACTCACCTGGGAACATTAGTGTCATTCCCACAACTTAGTTGTGCTTCAATTCAAGTCACCATTCAAATCATCAATCCTTTTCAAGAAAACCTCTGACAATGGAACAGTATGGCCTTTCCAACCGTCCGTAACCGTGGACACGGCTATTCGAATAGGTTTACACTCTGCAGAGGTTGCACACTTGTGCCACAACATTTGATTACATCCGTCAGGGATAACCCTGAATCATCATAACTCAGTACGCGGATCATCAACCATAACCTTTCACTTACATACCCTAGTATAGGCACCTCTCCCCATAAGCTTGGCCTCCCAGTGAAGACCAACCGTCAACCTGGGAACTGCACAGGGCTTGGCCGTACAATTCACCTCAATTCACATCATTTCTCAACAACGGGGGCAGCCTCGGCATAACCCCTATGATGCTTGTTCAGAGGGAACCCATACTAAGATGTATAAACTTCTAGTTAAGCCCTACCCATAATCAGGTATTGTGGGGGTACTCAATAATTGGAAAGGTATCGCATCCAAACCAATATCAGTTTTATCAAAAATCACCATCTTCTTTTGGTCATATTCACCTTCAAAAATCATTCAATGGAATGACTCATCATTCCAAAGTTTCAAATTCAACCACAAGTCACATGTTCCCCACTAGAGTAGTCAATTTTATTTGTTGGCACTGGCAACTAGTCTTGAGGAGTGCTACTTAACTCTTAAACTTCTTAGGCTAAGTTTGATACTCTTGTTCTACTCTATACTTAGACCAAAGTTAACTATAAAAGTAAGCTTTAATAAATAAAGTAAAAACTTTGCAAGAATAAAACTTGGGATGGGGTCATGAAGCATAAAGTAATAGGTGAGTGTGCCTTGCCCTAGTAGAGCTTGGCACTTTGCAAGAATATTAGCTTGCCTTGGTTATTGTACTGATCAAATTGATCTTCTTCTCCTTGGAAGTAGGCCTCCTCCTCCTCCTCTTGATACTCTTCCGTACTAGCGTCTAAAATACGAATACGAGGTACAATCACCACACCAATCTTAAGTACTATACTAAGCACACACACATGAGTCACTCAATTTATGCTAGCATCACACCATACTATTAAGTGGGTGGACTTGTTTTCTTAATTAAGAAAAATAATTTCCTCTCATACTAATTAAGGTGTTATTTTTAATTACTTAGAGCAATAATTTCCTCTCATTATCTTATTACCATTTAATTTCCTTCATGAATAATATATGACCTAGGTTGACCAAAGTCAACCTCTTCATACTTATCATTTAAGAAAATGATTTAATTGAGGTGAAGCACCTCATACAATTTAATCCTATCATGGTAAAGATTTAATATCATCAAACAATTCATATGAGACCTACATGACCAGAGTCTCTATCTCATTTTGAAATGTTCATGACAAGATTTAAATGAGAGAGAAGGTCCCATATGATTTATTAATAGTTTTGGACAAGATTCTTGACTAGAAATAGCCATATAGTCCTTTAATTCCACTAAGCCATGATCACCCAAAGTAAGCATGGCATATTTTTGCAGAAACAATTAGTGCAAGTGAAATGTGATTTATAGGAGTTGGAATCAACTCAAAAGCATTTTTGGTTGATTTTTAATAATTATTTTAAGTCACAAAAGCCCCTGCCTTGTTTATTTTGCCACTTTAATTCTACAACAGATCTAGGGTTCAATCCAGTGGCATTGTGTAGATAAAATTCTAAGCTTTCCAAATATATAAAATTTGTAAAATTTGGCCAAGTAGATTTGTCCCTATTAATTTTGAAAAAGGAACCAGTAATCAAATTTGGAAATAACTGAAAACTCGAATTTGAATTAAATGGGCTGGCGGGAAAAGAGATGGGCCGGCCCAGCTTCACGTCTGGCGCGAGTGGGCCGCCTGACAAGCGGGAACCACCTGTCAGGGGGTTTAAACGAGCGAAGCGGTACGGTGAGAGGAGGGCCGTGCGATTAGAGATGAGATCGACGGCTGGGAGTGGTCGTCTTCTCCGGCGAGAGGGAGACTTACGGGCGGCAGAGGTAGGGGGTTGGCGAGCTCGTCTGAGCTCCGGCGATCGTCGGAGGGGTGCGCCGCGACGTTGTTGTCGATGAGGAAGCGCCTGGAAGCAGTTGCGTCGTCTGGTGCGGCCTCCTTCTCCGGCGAGCTTCAGCTACGATGGGCGGCGGCGAGCTTGCGATTGAGGCTCTCTGGTGGCTAATCGAGCAAGGCGAGGTGACTAGGAGGCTCAGGGTGAGGAGGGGAAGTGAGGTGCGTGCTCAATTTGGGAGGAGGAGTCCTCCTTTTATAGCGGCGAGGGGTGGCCGTGGCGGAGCTGGCAGGGCGTCGATGGCGTCGTCGTTCCAGGGCGGCGAAGAGGCAAGGCATGGGCGCGTCTGGTTGCTGGTGTCCTGGCGATCATCACGCTGCCCGTGGAACAGCAAACGGTGGTCTGATGCGACGGTGAGCTTGACGGGAGCGTGCGTCACCGTGGCGGACGGTCGTCGATGCAGTCGTCACTTGCGGCGTTCCCGCGGGCAAGTGGCCATGTCCAGGAGGTGCAGGGTGCGGTGCTGCGTCTACTGGCGCAGAGGTTGAGTGCGGAGGTGACGCGAGGGCGCCGGGCGGCTGACGCTCTGGGCGTGCCAGGGTGCTCGCCGTGTGCGCACTGGCGCGTGCGGGTGCACGTCTGGGCGCGTCTGGCCACGTCGATTTCTACACGCTGCGAGTGATTCTCTCGTCGAGGCTGAGGCTGGGCATGGTCAGGGGAGTGAGAAGGGTCTGCTAGACATGGTGGAGCCGGCTGGAGGTGAGAGGTGAGAGAGATGGCATGGTGTGGTCATGCCATGCCACGGCATGGCCATGCCATTGTCAATGTGAGCCAGCTCCAGTGTTTGCAGGTGATGGAAATGGTGCAGGGGGGTGAGAGGGTGCTGCAGGGATGCAGAGGAGAGCTAGGGCTTGGACTTGGTCTCCTCCAAACTCAGCATGGGCACAATTCTCCTCTCTGCCCACCATGTGTTTGATAAAATGCCCGAACGAAATTAATTTTTGAAA
Source organism: Lolium perenne (assembly GCF_019359855.2). NCBI lineage: Eukaryota > Viridiplantae > Streptophyta > Magnoliopsida > Poales > Poaceae > Lolium > Lolium perenne. The sequence continues at coordinate 24,501,083 of NC_067247.2, read as the reverse complement.
TTTGCAAATCTTTTTGGTGGGTTGTAATCATATATTATTTGAAGTATATTGGTGGTGGTGGTCAAAATGAAGTTGAAATGCAAAATCACATTTTGCATATGATCATGAATTTGTTTCAAAGTCTCCACTTGGCTTGCTTCTCATTTGCATTTGGGACAGAGTTTGGGGTGATGGTTTTGGGCAAAGTTGTTATCCTTAAGGTTGTCTTGGATGAGGTGCAAGATTTGGCCAAGTGTAGAAGTGAAAACTCGAAAACCAGGGGCTCAAAGTGGGTATCATGCTGAAATTGGCACAAGTGACCATAGCTCACATGTGAGCTCAAATTTGATTCAAATTTGATTTCATTTGGGTTTCTTTCATTCCAAAAGTCCTAATAAGTGTTTATTAACCATTTACAACCAATGGTGCAAGCCAAAGTGGGCTAGGTTAAAGATTTGTAAAAATGGCATAGGCCATATGTGTGTGTTGAGTTGATTTTTATATTTTCTTTTCTCATTTCTTTTCTTTTGGATTTGGATGATCATGAGATCATGGTTAGGGTTTTAGAGTAAGTGTAAACACATAAACCAGCATCATGGCAAAATGCACACTCAAACGATTAATAGGGTGAGCTATATGCATAGCACTATATGATGAGAAAAAGTTTTTGTTGGTTCTCAAATTTGGGTTTTTGAAACTCTCTCTTTCTTCTTTATTGAAAAGTTGGGATGTTACAAACCCTTCCCCCTTACAAAAGATCTCGTCCCGAGATCTAAAGAAAACTAGGTACTAAAGAGATCTGGGTATTCCTTCTTCATATCCTCTTCGCGCTCCCAAGTGGCTTCTTCTTCAGTGTGATTGCTCCACTGAATTTTTAGGAACTTGATACTCCTGGTGCGGGTGGTCCTGAAAGCTTCTTCAAGTATGCGGATAGGCACTTCACGGTATGTCAGGTCCTTGTTGATATCAATAGCTCCGTGGTCGATGTTCTTGAACACTTCGGTCTTCTCCGGCACGTCTAGGCACTTCCGAAGTAGTGAGATGTGAAACACATTGTGCACCGCGGACATTTCTTCCGGTAGTTCAAGCTGATATGAAACTTCTCCTCGGCGACTCAGCACTTTGAAAGGTCCAACATATCTGGGGGCGAGCTTTCCTCTGAGTTGGAACCTCTGCATTCCTTTGAGGGGTGAGACCTTGAGATACACAAAATCTCCGATTTCGAATGTCATCTCCCGGCGTCTCTTGTCAGCGTAACTCTTCTGTCTTGACTGGGCGGTCTTGAGGTATTCACGGATCTTGTGCACCTTCTCTTCAGCTTCTCAGAGAACATCTGGGCCGAAGACTTGGCTATCTCCGACTTCCGACCAGTTCAAAGGGGTACGGCACTTTCTTCCGTACAGGGCTTCAAAGGGGGCCATCTGTAAGCTGGCTTGATAACTGTTGTTGTAGGAGAATTCTGCATAAGGTAGGCAGTCTTCCCATTTGGATCCATACTCTAGCACACAGGCTCTCAACATATCTTCAAGTATTTGGTTGACTCTCTCGGTCTGTCCGTCAGACTGCGGGTGATAAGCTGTGCTGAAATTCAGACGGGTTCCTAGTCCTTCATGCACTTTCTGCCAGAATCTTGAGGTGAATTGGGATCCTCTATCTGACACAATTGACTTTGGGGTTCCATGTAGGGCGACTATTCTGGAGATGTATAACTCCGCTAGCTTGGGGCCTTGGTAGGTGGTCTTGACAGGGATGAAATGGGCTACCTTAGTCAATCTATCGACTACTACCCAAATGGAATCATTTCCTCTGCTAGATTTGGGCAATCCAGTGATAAAATCCATTCCTACTGAATCCCACTTCCATTCCGGAATCTGTAACGGTTGCAACAATCCTGCGGGTCGCTGGTGTTCTGCTTTGACTCTCTGACAGATATCACACTTGGCGATGTAGCTTCCAATTTCTCTCTTCATTCCATGACACCAGAATTGTTCTTTCAAATCTTGATACATCTTGGTTCCACCGGGGTGAATGGAGTATAGGGTGTCGTGAGCTTCCTTCAGAATGACTTGCTTCAACTCTGAATCTGATGGTACACACAGGCGTCCGTTGTACCAAAGAACTCCTTCTTCATCAATGGTGAACCCCGGTGCTTTTCCTGCAGCTATCTGACTCTTGATTCCGTCAATGCTGGCATTTCCCTTCTGGGCTTCCTTTATCTGACTCATCAAGGTGGGTTGGAGCTCAATGCTGGCTAAGAATCCTTCGCTCACTAGCTCTAGTCTGAACTGTTCAAACTCTTGATACAGGCTGGGTTGTTCTATTGCGATCATGGAGTTCAACTGACACGGCAGTCTACTTAGGGCGTCCGCTACCACATTGGCCTTGCCGGGGTGGTAGTGAATCTCCATGTCGTAATCCTTGATTAATTCTATCCATCTGCGCTGTCTCATATTCAGCTCCTTCTGGGTGAAAATATACTTCAAGCTCTTGTGATCTGAATATATCTCGCATCGATTACCCATGAGGTAATGACGCTAAACTTTCAGGGCTAAGACTACGGCTGCTAACTCCAAGTCATGTGTTGGGTAGTTCTGCTCATGTTGCTTCAGTTGCCTTGACAGATATGATATCACCTTGCCTTCTTGCATCAACACACATCCAAGACCAATCTTGGATGCATCACAATAGACATCGAATGGCTTAGTGATATCGGGCATGATCAGGATTGGGGCTGTGGTCAATCTTCTCTTGAGCTACTGAAAACTCTCTTCACATTTATCATTCCATTCAAATTTCTTATCCTTCTTCAACAGTTGGGTCATTGGTCTAGCTATGCTTGAAAAGCTTTCCACAAATCTGCGGTAATATCCCGCTAATCCAAGAAAAGCGCGGACCTCGATCTGGGTGGTTGGGGCTTGCCATTCGGTAACGGTCTTGATCTTAGCGGGATCTACGGCAATACCTCCGGCAGACAAGATATGTCCCAGGAATCCTACTTCCTTCAGCCAAAACTCACATTTGCTGAACTTGGCATACAACTGATGCTGTCTAAGGGTTTCTAGGATAATCTCCAAATGTTGCTCATGTTCTTCTTCGGATTTAGAGTAGATAAGGATGTCGTCGATGAAGACAACGACAAATTTATTCAAAAAGTCCATAAAGATCTTATTCATGAGATTCATGAAGTAAGCAGGGGCATTGGTCAATCCAAATGACATGACATTGTACTCGTACAATCCATATCGGGTGGTAAAGGCAGTCTTAGGAATATCTGTGGCACGGATCTTCAGTTGGTGGTAACCAGTCCTAAGATCAATCTTAGAGAACACTTTGGCACCGGCCAGCTGGTCAAACAGGTCTTCTATCTTTGGCAGGGGGTACTTGTTCTTGATGGTGACATCGTTAAGCTTACGGTAATCCGTACATAAACGAGTGGCACCGTCCTTCTTATCCACAAACAAAACTGGGGATCTCCAGGGCGAGGCACTCGGTTGGATCAAACCTTTGGCTAGCATATCATCCAGTTGCTTCTTCAGTTCGACTAACTCGGCGGGGTTCATGCTATAGGCTCTCTGGGCTATAGGTCCAGTTCCAGGGATTAACTCAATGATAAACTCGATATCCCGATCTGGGGGCATACCAGGTAAATCATCAGGAAACACATCAGGGTATCGACAGACGACCCTGATCTGATCCAAGGTTGGCTGGGCTAAACTCTAGTTGCAGGTAAACTTTCTGGGCAGCCTTTCAGATACATGCTCTACTAATATATCCGGTGCTACTAGTCATGGTGATGGCCTTCTTGGCACAGTCAATCAATCCATGATGTTTCGACATCCAATCCATACCCAGTACTACTTCCAAACCTTTTGTTCCTAGAACAATCAAATTTGCATAAAAATCTACTTCATGCATTCTGATAGGCACATCTTTGCAAATTTTTCTAGCTTTTGTAGTCGAACCAGGTATTTGGACTATCATGACATGCTTCAAACTGATTGGTTGAATTTTACTTGTGCATGCAAAGTCTTCAGTGACAAATGAATGTGATGCCCCGGAATCAAACAACACTCGTGCAGGTACTGAATTAACAGAAAACATACCCAGCACAACATCTGGTGCTTCCTGGGCTTCCTCGGCGTTCATGTGGTAGAGGCGACCGTTGCGGTTGTTGGGGTTGTTGGGGGTGAACTTCTTGCCGGTGGAGACACGGCGTTGCTGCTGAGCAGGTGCAGCGGTGTTGGCGGCATTCTTGGCTAACCTTTTGGGGCACTCATTGGAGTAGTGTCCCACGACTCCACACTCGTAACAAGTGATGGTGGACTTGTCCTTGGGGGTGACGGGGATGGCGTTGCTCCCAGTCCTCGGAGCGGTGTTGGTGTTGCTGTTGTTGTTGTTGGGGGCTCTCGGCGGAGCGTGGTTGAAGTTGTTGTTGTTGTGGTAGTTGCTGTTGTTGTGGTAGCCTCCTGGCCTGGGGTTTCCTCCATTCCGGTTCTGAAAACCCGGACGTGAAGTCTGCATCTGGGGCTTGTTGTTCCTTGGGGCAAAACCTCCGCTTGAGCTGGGGCGATACTTCTGAGTGTTGCTGGGCCCACTTTGGTGCATCGTGCGGCGTTTGCGGTTCTCGTTGGCTTGGTGAAGTTTGCCTTCCATCTGGATGGCGGAATCCACCAGGGCTTCAAGGTCGGCGAAGGGGATATTGACCAAGACTGTCTGCATCTCATCATGCAGACCATTCAGGAATCTCTCCTTTCTCTTTTCTGTGGTGTCGGTTTCATCGGGGGCGTACTGATGGCGTGTAACTCACACGTTCGTTGGGAACCCCAAGAGGAAGGTATGATGCGCACAGCAGCAAGTTTTCCCTCAGAAAGAAACCAAGGTTTATCGAACCAGGAGGAGCCAAGAAGCACGTTGAAGGTTGATGGCGGCGGGATGTAGTGCGGCGCAACACCAGAGATTCCAGCGCCAACGTGGAACCTGCACAACACAACCAAAGTACTTTGCCCCAACGAAACAGTGAGGTTGTCAATCTCACCGGCTTGCTGTAACAAAGGATTAACCGTATTGTGTGGAAGATGATTGTTTGCGGAAAACTTGAGAACAGATGTGCGAGATTGTATTTCAGTAAAGAGAATTGGACCGGGGTCCACAGTTCACTAGAGGTGTCTCTCCCATAAGACGAACAGCATGTTGGGTGAACAAATTACAGTTGGGCAATTGACAAATAAAGAGAGCATGACCATGCACATACATATCATGATGAGTATAGTGAGATTTAATTGGGCATTACGACAAAGTACATAGACCGCCATCCAACTGCATCTATGCCTAAAAAGTCCACCTTCAGGTTATCATCCGAACCCCCTCCAGTATTAAGTTGCTAACAACAGACAATTGCATTAAGTATTGCGCGTAATGTAACTAGTGACTACATCCTTGAACATAGCACTAATGTTTTATCCCTAGTGGCAACAGCACATCCATAACCTTAGTGGTTCTTGTCACTCCTCCAGATTCACAGAGGCATGAACCCACTATCGAGCATAAATACTCCCTCTTGGAGTTACTAGCATCAACTTGGCCAGAGCATCTACTAATAACGGAGAGCATGCAAGATCATAAACAACACATAAGCATAGCTTTGATAATCAACATAACAAGTATTCTCTATTCATCGGATCCCAACAAACGCAACATATAGAATTACAGATAGATGATCTTGATCATGTTAGGCAGCTCACAAGATCCGACAATGATAGCACAATGGGGAGAAGACAACCATCTAGCTACTGCTATGGACCCATAGTCCAGGGGTAGACTACTCACACATCACACCGGAGGCGACCATGGTGGCGTAGAGTCCTCCGGGAGATGATTCCCCTCTCCGGCAGGGTGCCGGAGGCGATCTCCTGGATCCCCCGAGATGGGATCGGCGGCGGCGGCGTCTCTGGAAGGTTTTCCGTATCGTGGTTCTCGGTACTGGGGTTTTCGTCACGGAGACTTTTTATAGGCGAAAGGGCAGGTCAAGAGGCGGCACGGGGGCCCCACACCACAGGGCCACGCGGCCAAGGGGGGGGCCGCGCCGCCCTAGGGTGTGGCCCCTCCGTGGCCCCTCTTCGTCTCTCCTTCGGACTTCTGGAAGCTTCGTGAGAAAATAGGCCCCTGGGCTTTGATTTCGTCCAATTCCGAGAATATTTCCTTACTAGGATTTCTGACACCAAAAACAGCAGAAAGCAAAGAATCGGCACTTCGGCATCTTGTTAATAGGTTAGTTCCAGAAAATGCACGAATATGACATAAAGTGTGCATAAAACATGTAGATAACATCAATAATGTGGCATGGAACATAAGAAATTATCGATACGTCGGAGACGTATCAGCATCCCCAAGCTTAGTGACATAGGCATCCCAAATGGGCCTGCCGAAGATGGTACCCGGGGTTTACTGGAAGCCCAATACCCGAAGAATAAGAAGATTCGGGAGCCCAAGATTTACTAAGGAAAGATAGAGTTGTAATAGGAAGTGTTGTTTGTAATCTGGCGGGATGAGTTAGAAACCGTCCCGGACTCTGTAAACTTGTATAGCACGAATCCCTCGGCTTCACCTCATAAAAAGGGGGAGTCGAGGGACAAAGAATCAATCAAATCATTGTCTGCAAACCCTAGTTTTCATAGTCGTCGAGTACTTTTCGGCTGAAACCTTCGAGATCTACTTGCCCTCTACTTCTAACTAAACCCTAGCCTACAATCCATAGGCATTGACAAGTTAATCCCTTGTCAATTGGCGCCGTCTGTGGGAATTAGAGGCGTAAGGAGCTGATCTCGATGGCACGCTCAAGATCTTCGACATCGTCAACCGCAAGCAACACAATGGATCGAGGTAAACAGATCGCTACTGGTCTTGTCGATTTTGTACCTCACCCACCCTCCCGTTTGGATGCATATGCGTATCTGGCGGAGCCCATGGAGATGACGTTCGGAAGGTTCCACTTTCGCGTCGAGAAGGAAGGATCGTATCGTGTCGAAATTCCGATTTCGTCGGGATCATCAGTGGCCGATTCCGATTTTTCAAGCTATGCATCGTCAAACGAGTCAGGAGAAGAAGAAACCTCGGCGACACGCTACGTCAGTATCAGAGCAAGAGAGAAACTCGCCAAGATCTTCAACGACATATCGTTTGAGTCATCTGCGGACTCGTATATAAGCGATGGCTCAAGCGATGTCGACAGTCATGACTTCATCGACAAATCTCTCACAGTGGGCAAGGTCTTCATCAATCTCAACGATGATGTCACCAAACCCAACATAGATCTGAGTACAAGGTATCATCAGATTTACGCCATTGAAGGTCAAGAGGAGACATCTGAGGCTTTCGACAGTTTGGGAAATCCATACGTCGATCCCTCCAATCTGCGACAAGGCTTGGGCAACAAATACGACGGGCAGAGCCGCGAGATAGAGTTCAACTTTCACAAGCAGCGTGGGACAGAGCTGCGAGAGCTATGAACGGCACAGAACCAATGGCTACCACAGCCACACCAGAAGAATTGCAAGCATATCAATATAGGCTCGCACGAGCTGCCAGGGAATTGGAAAAACAGACAGCTGAGTTGAACAGGAGAAAGGAGGCAGCTTCTGCATCCAGCAGGAGAAGGGCAGATCTAAGTCGACAATCTAGAACTACGGGTGATAGCCATCGGGAGGCGCGAAACAGAGCAAGATCCAGGCTGCAACACATACCCGAAGCGTAAAGAGAACACTTGGTTCAAAACCTCGACATGTCCTTTATGTCGATAGATACAAGAGGAAACATCATCCCTAAGACACCGAGAGGCTGGGTATATGGCGACACATGCTTTTATCCTTGCATCTAAACCACCTCCGGGTGACCCAAGGGAAACACTGTACAATATGGCGGTAGCAGGAGTTGGAGCTATGGGGACAGCGTTTATATCAACGCCTCCCGAAGGAGTGGCAAGGCAAAATAGTCCGCGACCCGCAAGAAGCAACAGCGGCAGCACTCGAAGGGCCAAGTGGAGCAAGAGACACAAGAAGCACAAGCAAGAGTCGACGAGAGCGCGGCAAAACAGAAGGGATCATCGGCAATCCCGAACTCAACGACGAAGATATGTGCGGCTTACCATGCTTCACGAGGAGAGTCCGAAAACGCGAGTCCCCTCGGGATTCAAGTTACCCGATAATTTCAAGAAATTCGACGGCCTTCAAGATCCGGAGGATTGGCTAGTCGACTATCCGGAGACGGTGAAGGCGACGGGAGGAACTAGGGCAACAGCCATGCAAAGCATCCAGGTGCACCTGAGTGGTGCCGCACGATCATGGATAAAGAAACTCGCTCCAGGATCCATCGACAGTTGGGAAAGTTTCGAGGACGTGTTCGTCAAGAACTTCAGATCCACGTGCAAAAAACCCGCATCGTTAGAGGAGTTGAGAGCGTGTCGACAAAAGCCAGATGAGCCAATGAGAAAGTACATCCAGAGATGGAATATCATCAAAAACTCGGCAGAAAACATATCTGACGAGAGAGCAATAGATGCGTTTGTCGCGAGTCGCGTGGAGACTTTGTCGAGGATTTGGGAAGGACCAATCCAAGAACAGTATCCGCGTTAATGGAGATAGCAAATAAATGGGCAGATGGAGAAGACGCTGTCCACAACAAACGACACAGGTCGCCAGAGGAGAACCGTGGTCGAAACTATCAACCGAGGCGAAGATTTCCTCGGACGTACCAGAACTACGACGCTCCAGGACAAATTTCGGCAGGTTTTCGGACAAATACAGGAGGCAATAGAGATGATTACCAGAGAAGCAGTGAACAGCGAGGTGATAATAGGGATGATTCACGCAACAGGCAAAATAGTGGGCCGAGGTTTCCAAGACCTTTCGTGTCCCCCGAGGAAATGCTGAACGGACCGTGCCAGATGCACTTCTTCCTCGACAAAGAACGGGAAAAGACGGTCGGGGCACTGCAGAAAGACTGTCGAAATTTTCAGGCAATGTTCGGATACGCAGAAAATGCTCACGCTCGAGCAGCACAGAGAAACCCTCGGGAGCCTAGGAGCGAGATTCATCTACCGCCACCTCCCGCGATTACGAGAGGACAATCGACACCAGCTAAGAATAGCGGCAGCACCTGCACCACCACCCTATGTTGATCCTAACTCCAACGGAGCAGTGTTGATGATTCAGAAGGGAAGGCCGTCCAATAGAGCTCAAAAAGTAATCTCACGACAGGTGTTTATGGCAGAGAAAATGCCTCCACCAACAGTTGAGTACCTTAATTGGTCAGGACAAGATATAGGCTTCACAATAGCAGATCATCCGCAGCAAGTTCCTCGACCAGGGCAGTCAGCACTTATTCTCCGGCGATTATCGCAGGATTTGATGTCTCTCGAGTGTTCATAGACGGCGGCAGCAGCTTGAACCTCATGTATGCGAATACATTGAGGAAGATGAACATATCCTTAGCAAACTTGAAACCAACAGACACAAGATTCCACGGCATCACACCAGAGAAACCAAGTTATCCATTGGGAAAAATCAATCTCGATGTTCAATTTGGGACCCGAGAAAATTATAGAATCGAGAAGCTCGAATTTGAAGTCGTGGATTTTCCATCACAATACCACGCTCTGTTGGGACGACCAGCATATGCTAGATTTATGGCAGTACCACACTATACATACCTGTTGTGGAGGTTGCCCGGACCAAGAGGACCAATCACAGTCAAGGGAAGCTTTGCCTTAGCCGATAAGTGCGACAAGGATTTTCACAGGTTGGCAGAAACTTTTGGGATGCAAGCCGAGTACTTGGCGTCAAAAAGCATGACTGATTACGACGTACTGCCAGACGCTGGAAGGCCAAATAAAGAATCAACTTTCAACACAGAGAAAAATTCTAAGGAGGTGCAGATTCACCCGACAGATCCAAAAAAGACGACATCTATCGCAAACGATATGGATATCGCATAGGAAAGCGCGCTCGTCAAGTTCCTCCGTGAGAACTGGAAAATCTTTGCATGGTGTCCAGCTGACATGCCAGGAGTACCCAGGGAACTTGCCGAGCACCACCTAAATTTGGATCCAACAGCAAAACCAATCAGACAACCTTTGCGGCGTTTTTCGGAACCAAACCGCAAAGCCATGCTTTCAGAAATAAATCGACTCGAAGAAGCTGGTTTTATCAGAGAAATATCTACAGAAGCCACATGGGTAGCTAACCCAGTGATGGTGCCGAAGAAAAACACGACAGTCCTTCGCATGTGCGTCGACTTTACGTGCCTCAATAAACATTGTCCTAAGGATCACTTTCCCCTCCCAAGGATCGATCAAATTATCGACTCCACGGCAGGTTGCGAACGTCTTTCCTTCTTGGATGCATACTCTGGTTATAACCAGATCAGATTAAAAGAAGATGATGAAGCCAAGACAGCGTTTATTACACCTTACGGCGTGTTTTGCTACAAGACAATGCCCTTTGGTCTAAAAAATGCGGGAGCAACATATCAGAGGATGATGCAGAAGTGTTTAGCAACACAGATCGGGAAAAACGTGCAAGTATACATCGATGATGTCGTCATAACATCAAAAAAGGGGACAACATTGATCGAGGATCTCAAAGAAACTTTTGACAACCTCGACAAATTCTGCCTCAAACTGAACCCGACGAAGTGTTCTTTTGGCGTCCCAGATGGAGAACTTCTGGGGTTTCTAGTTTCGGCAAGAGGGATTGAAGCAAATCCCGAAAAAATACAAGCCATAGTAACAATGAGAAAGCCAACAAAGTTGAAAGAAATACAGCAGCTAACTGGGCGAGTCGCAGCTTTGAGCAGGTTCGTCGCCAGATTAGGAGAAAAAGCGTTACCATTTTATGCGCTGATAAAACAAGGAGATAAATTCCAGTGGAACGAAGAGGCCGACAGAGCTTTCGAGGATCTGAAGCGAAAAATCTCGACACCACCAATCCTGGTGGCTCCAAAGGAAAAGGAACCTCTCCTGCTATATATCGCAGCCACGCCCCAAGTGGTTAGCACGGTATTAGTTGTCGAAAGAGAAGAAGAAGGGAAAATCCATGGAGTGCAGCGGCCAGTATACTTCGTGAGCGAAGTCTTGTCACCTTCAAAACAAAGGTACCCTCAGTACCAAAAACTAGCATATGGAGTGTTCACGACAGCACGAAAATTGCGCCACTATTTTTCGGCACACCCGATCATAGTGGTCAATGAAGCTCCCTTATCAAATATCTTGAATAACCTGAAGCTACGGGTCGTGTCTCCCTTTGGGGAATAGAACTTTCCCCTCGGGACATCACGTATGAAAAAGAAAAGCAATAAAGTCGCAAATACGCCGGACTTCATCGCAGAATGGATGGAGTTGCAAAATACGGGACCTCCAGTTTATCGAGAACTTGGACCATGAACTTTGATGGGTCCAAGAGACTAGAAGGAGCTGGCGCAGAGTAGTACTCATATCACCTGAAGGCGACAAATGGAAGGACAGCCTCCGGATGACGTTCCTTAACGCATCTAACAATGAAGCAGAATATGAGGCTCTCATACACGGGATGAAGATGGCAAAAGCTGCGGAGCAACTCGATTAAAAATCTTTGGCGACTCACAGTTGGTGGCTCAGCAAGTTATGAACCAATGTGATGCAATCAATGATAGCATGATGGCATACAAGGAGGTGTACAACGAGCTTGAGAAGTTATTCGATGGATGCGAAGTAAATCATATTAGCAGGTTGAGCAACGACGAAGCCGACGTTCTTGCAAACATCGGGTCACAGTGCCTTCCAATCCCGCCAGGTGTATTCTGGGAAGAGATAACAGAGAGATCCACTAAGCCAACAAAGTCAAAAAAGAAGGAGAAGAAACCCTCGGGGGCTGCCAAGGAAAAGCAAGAGGACGAAGAAGAGGATCAGGACTTGGTCATGGTGATACAGATACCGTGGATGCAGCCGTACATATCATACATCATGAGGAAAGAAATACCCGATGATCCTGTTGAAGCAAGGCGAGTAATTCGACGCTCCAAAGCTTTTACGGTGGTCAAGGGAGAATTGTATAAGCGAAGTATTTCAGGCGTTTTGCAAAGGTGCGTTACACCCGAAGAAGGAAGAATAATGCTGAAGGATGTACACGAAGGAATATGTGGCCACCACGCAAGTAGTCGAGCTATCGCAGCCAAGGTTTTTCGGGCAGGATTCTACTGGTTGACAGCAATCGAGGACGCCAAGGACATAGTAAGAACTTGCGACGCATGTCAAAGGTTCGCCGCAAAACCTCACTCTCCAGCAGCAGAGCTAGCACCAATACCATTGTCTTGGCCCTTTGCTCAATGGGGACTTGATATGGTGGGTAAGTTACACAAATCCTGGCCAGGAGGAAAGGAGTACATGCTAGTAGCTGTCGATAAGTTTACAAAGTGGATAGAAGCGAAGCCGATAAATTCACCGAGATGGAGCATCCATAAAATTCGTAAAAGGCCTCGTCTTCAGATTTGGAGTGCCCCACAGCATCGTCACAGACAACGGCAGCAACTTCACATCCCATGAATTCAAAGATTATTGCGAAGAGGTGGGTATTAAGCTGAACTTTGCGTCAGTTGCACATCCTCAAACCAATGGGCAAGTCGAGAAAGCCAATGGCATCATCTGCAATGGTATCAAGAAGCGCTTGTTAGGACCACTGGAAAAAGCTCGACATACCTGGCCAGAAGAACTACCAAGCGTGTTGTGGAGCATCCGAACAACACCAAACACAAAGCAACGCAGGAAACTCCGTTTTTCCTGGTTCATGGAGCAGAGGCAGTACTACCAATCGAGATAGAGCACAACTCTCCACGTGTCGCTGAATATGATGAAGAAACGTCGAGAAGAGTGCTAGAAGACGACGTCGACGCACTTGATGAAGCCCGAGATGAAGTATTATCTCGGGTAACCAAATATCAACAGGACTTGAAGAATTACCACAGTCGACGTTTGCGGCCAAGATCTTTTCAGGTGGGAGACCTAGTTCTTCGGCTCACGCAAAAAAGTCATGAAAAACTCGAGTCACCATGGCTTGGCCCTTACATTGTCACGGAAGTAATTGGAGGAGGAGCATACAGAATAAAGGACAAGAAGACAGGGGTGGAGGAGCCAAACCCCTGGAACGTGGCGCAACTTAGGCGTTTCTACGCCTAGAGTCAAAATATAGTCTTTGTAAAGCTTCAATGTACTGAAACGCCCGCGAGTTTTCAGACGCACTCTTTTCCTTTTTCGGGGCACCGAGTGGGGCCGGAGAAGGTTTTTAATGAGGCGGGCTCGCGGTGCTGCAATATAATAAAGATAGTGACAATATAACTTTTCTTCTTTATCGACATGACCAAAGTCTTCGCTCCGACGAATTTCAATATAGTTCATCGACAAAAGGAAAAACTTGCCTTGGTATTCAAATACCTCGTGAGTCAACAAAAATACAAAATAGTACTCAATAAAAAGCTTGGGGGCTCATATTCGCCTTAAATATATAAATGCCTTGGTTCAAAACCTCGCAAGTATACAAATATAGTAAAGAGTCACCGAAACACTCGGGGGCTAAACAAACAGAGAAATATAATGATTGCTTTACAATATAGTCATGGATTACAAAGAAAAAATATCTACAAGAAGAAACTAACTAGTCTTGATTCAATATGTCATCAAGAGTAACCCTGTTTTCCTCAGGAGCAGCACCAAGAAAATCGGCATAATGGCCATCGGCAAAAAAGTCGGCATCCATCCGAAGTAGGTCTTCAATCATCTCTTCGGCTATAGGCGTAACCTTCGTGTTAATCCTGTCAACACCAACTCTCCGACGTTTTACTTTTGGTGAACCTTCTCGACAACCTGGGTAAGGTCAAGCTTCGAGTGGCAGATTTGGAGCATGATAAGAGCAAATGGGCGCCAGCTACTAGTTGAGCTTTGACAAAATCATGGATACTGCGAGCATCCTTGAACCTTTCCATCAATTCAGGAAGAGTTTTTGGTTGGACGTTCCGAGGAAACATGGAGTTGTAAACCATGGACAAGGTCTTGGTACAGAAGTCAAGGAAATCGCGAGTTTGAGAGGCGCGATCTTGAAATCTGACAATTTGGCGGGTCCTCTCTGGGGTAGCCCAAAACAACGAACCATGGTCCAGGGAAAGATTAACAAGGAGGGTTGTCCTAGCATTTACCCTCTCTTCCTCGGCAGCAGCATCAACAAAGGCACCTATCAAAACAAAGAAGTGGAAACCTCTAAGAAACAGTAGCATGAAGATAAAAAATATCAGCGGACGAAACAGGCATACCCGACATATCTGCACTGGCTTCATTCATTAATTCGAGCATGAAATTTTCTCGAGTAGTTGCCTTTTCAGCCTCGGAAGCAGCAATTTCCTTAGCAGCCACGGCTTCGTGAGCTTGTTGAAGAGCAATTTTTTCGGCTTCAGATGACTTACGAGATTGCTCCATCATCACAAGTGTTTGCTTCTTCGCATACTGAAGTTGCTGCCGAAGTTCATCCAGTTCTTGCGACAAGGTATCGTCGACAGTGCGATATCAGCAAAAGCTCTCCTCGCACGAGAAGAAGGCGATACATTGGAAGGAGCGGAAGTTGGAGTATAGTTATCAAATATCAACTGAAATTTAGACAAGACAACATCAAATGACAGATAGAGTTTTTCATTAATTTCTTGGAATCATTACAAGGGCACTACAGTAGAGCTAAAGAAATGAGTGTCGCCAAAACAACTACTTTGGCAACAAAAGCAAAAGAAACAGAAAAAGAAACAAGGAGGCATGCAACTAGACATCCGGCCTATATGAGCTAGGAGTCGAAGCTGGCTTGATCCCCGATACGCCAAGATCTTCTTAGTGTTGGGCTTGGCTGCCTTGATCGGCGACCTCCATCTCGAATGCTCTATCTGGCTGGTGTCGCCAACCTTCATCCAATCAAGCGTCCGTTGGCTGTCGACAACCAGGGCAACAAGATACTCTCGACAGCAACCTTCATATTCTCCTGACGCATCTTCAATCCCAGGTCTTCCGACGAATTGAAAAGCTTGGCAAGGGCAAGGAAAGTCGAAGGTTCCTCTTTCTTCGGGAAGAAGTAGGGGAACAATGCCGACAAACTTGCACTGGCATTGGCCACGCCTTCACGAATTTCGCGCCCATGGAACTCCAGAAGAGAAAGTGCATCAAGGAGAGGGTCATTGACGGGATTCTCCAGATCAAAATCTTGGTTTGTTTGGGCTGCCACACGAGACAAACCATTAGTCAAAAACCAAGAAACAGGAAGTACAATAGAAGGGGTTGATGATATTACTCAGCGTACGTCGACTTTGCGACTTGACGCTTGATGATCTCTTGTTCACGCACAGTTTGTGCAGTTTTCTGCTCATCTAAGGCAGATTCGGCATCTTTGAGCCTTCTCTGCAGCTCCTCGACACTAGCAGCTTTCACCTTGGCTTCATCAACCTCGGCCTTGGCTTTGCTAGCAGCAAATTCAGCTTTCTTGCGAGCCGCCTCACTTTGCTCGAGTTTTTGAGCAAGTGCGTCGACACGTTCGTTGGCCTCTGAAAGTTTTTCTGTCGAGATATGAAAAAGAAAGAAAAGAAAGATCAAAAAATAGCGACAAGCAACAGGAATAGAAAGTCAAAGAAAAATAGCAAGTATAAAAGTCGTTACCTTCGGCTCTGGCGGCATATTCACGGTACCCAACAAATTGGGACCCGATCCGAAGAAGCTCTTTGATCATTGGCTGTTCAAAGGTAAGTACATCAAAAGAAACGTCGGCATGAAAAAGAGAAAAGGTGTGAAAAAACAAAATAAGGAAAATATAGATGCCGACAAACTTACATCATCTAAGAGCAGAGTCGACGAACTGCCCAACTGAGGGGCAGGATCAACAATCTTTTCAACCCGTGCCCTTTTTGGTGAAGGGGCACGGGGGCTCGAAGGAGGAGTAGATGTATCAACATTTTGTTGAGGAGGCGACGATTCCTCCCCTTCAACTGGTTTTTCTGAAATAACTAAAGTATGTGACGTGCTCGTTCGAGCAGCCACATCTAAAGTTGGTGTTTCTTCATCATCACTGTGACAAAATAGTGGCAGCATAAAAAGCAAGGCAAAATAAAATTCTTCAAATAAAAAAGGAAAAGAGCAAGGAACCTACGAGCTGATGATACTCTCGATGTATGGATCATAAGCTGCTTTTCGAGGTGAAGGAGCAGTTTCTTCGGGTTTCGAGGTCCCGGAATCTTCGGCATTGCTCCTTTTCCTTTTGCTCTTCGGAGAAACAGCAGGAGGAGGAGATTGCGCTGATGTTGTATCTTCAGAGGCAGCATCCTTCTCAGTAGATCCCGCAGATTTTCGAGAATCTGCGGGTTCATTCACAAAAGAGGGTCTCTGGTTGACATCATCGACAACGGCTCTTTCTTCGACCTCTCCATCCTCAGGAAGAGGAGGAAGGGAAGCCATAGTAGGATGATTCTACAAAGAAATAGTGACAAAAGAGAATAAGTGAGATACCACTGCAAATAAGATACGAGGAACAGTTCAAAATAAGATAAAACTTCGAGAAGACAAAATACCTCGGGAAGAGGATTGGAAGCACTGTATGGTTCCACTCGACAGGAGGAGGGAATAGGATCCTTCTTGCCTAATCGAGAAATTCTTCGAACCAATTTTTCCAAATCCTTTACAGAAAGATCACTGGAGATTCTGTTGGCGTCATTTTCACCAGAATACGTCCAAAGGGGATTTTTGCGAGCCTGAAGAGGCTGCACTCTAATCCTAAGGAAATAGGCAGTAATTTGAACACCAGATAGCTCTTTGCCTCGAGTGTTTTGAAGATGACGGATACGAGCCATGAGCGCCTCTGTCGCCTTTTTCTCTTCTTCAGAAGCTTCGGCATCCCAGGAACGGCGACGCTGAATCCTGGCACTTCCGTCAAAAGGAACTATGTTGTGCTCCACAGAATTGGCGCTTTCTTCGTGGATGTAGAGCCACTTTTGCGCCATCCTTGGACAGAATCAGGAAACTTGACGTCGAAATAATCGACATCAGTCCGAACACAGATAACAACGCCACCTATGTTATAAGTGACGTTGTGGGAGCCATTACGGCGGAGGCAGAAAATGCGCTTCCACAGAGCCCAATTGGGAGTGATTCCGAGGAAGCATTCGCAAAGTGTGATAAAAATAGAAATGTGAAGGATGGAATTGGGAGTCAAGCGGTGCGATTGAATCCCATAAACAAAAAGAAGGCCGCGGAGGAAATCGTGGATTGGGGTTGAAAGGCCGCGGATCAGGTGATCAACAAAACTAACCCGATACTCCATTGGAGGCTTGGGGTAGCTTTCTTCGCTAGGAAAGCGGATGGCGTCCTCCTTCGTCATGAGGCCGAGCCTCTTCAGCGTGTTGATGTCTTGATTGGAGATTTTGGATCTCTCCCACTCAAAATCCTCGGCGGCCATCTTGGATTCCGGCGTGCTGTGGCGAGTCAGACGCGTGCGCGGTGGCATCAACGGCAGTGGGCAGAGCAATGTATGTGCGTACGGAAGATTGGAGAGAGTTGGGCGCAGGGGAAGTTTTGCGAAAAGGAACAGGTGAGCGGCGCAAGCGAGGGGATGAACGAAGGTTGAAGAAGGGTTTATATAAGATTCGGGTGAAGCAGTGTGCCGTTGGATGAAGAAATCGTGTGGTGAGGATGGATCTTCTAGACACAAGGGCAAAAGAGTATTTTTACTGAAATAGGCGTTACCGTACGTGCGCCAGGAAAAGCGGAGGACGTGTGTCCACTACTTGCACGACGTGTCAACATGGTCGAAGCAATGGACCCACAGGGCAGAGAACTCACGACTATTCGAGAAGGATGAAGTAAATTTGATTAAGGGAAGTATGTCGACAAGAAAAAATAACAGAAAAGTGGCGACAGAAAGAATTATTCAATACTTCGGGAGCCTTTGATCAAATACAAGTTTTTGCCCAAATGCTCGGGGGCTACTTCAGAAAAAAGTAAAATTTCGAGTATGACAAATATAGAAATTGCGGGAGCCTACAACCAAGCACAAGTCCTTGGCTGTAGCCTCGGGGGCTACTCCCATCGAGAACGCTGTTCGCGCACCCGAGAGATAAAAAAAAGAGAGAAGAAGAAAGAGATCATATTGGGAAGTAATGAAAATATAGCGACAAGGTGGACTAAAATGTTGAGCCTACAACCAAGCACAAGTTCTTGGTTGTAGCCTCGGGGGCTACTCCCATCGGGAACGCTGTTCGCGTGCCCGATGAAATTAACAAAAATAGAAAAACAAGAGAGTATATTTCGAGTTATAATTAACTCTACATATACTCCCATCGGGAGAACAATATAAGACATATATGACTCGATAAAATGTGCCATTCCAACAGCCGGAAAAGCACTCGACAATATATTCTCAGAACGCCGAAGTTGCGATCAATTTCTGAATGCCGCAAATTTGCGAAGGTAAGACCCCAGATCCGTTCTGCTGGGCGTGGCATCGCCAAAGACTGCGCTCTGCTACTTTTATCCGTATCAACAGATACGAAGAAAAATCCTAACGGACGCGTTAGGTACCCGATAAATTTGACTGGGACTCGACAGAATGGTAAGACCTTAAGCGGCACCTGTCGACGTTTACACCAGTATCCCGAGATCATGTCCGGGGACGTGATTTTGAAGTAGGTTTTTGCGGATTGCCACTAGAGCAGTTAACTAGTACCTGATCCGTCAGATGAACTAGCCCCAATTACCAGTATCCCTGTACAATATAGAATTTTATGTGAAGAAATATAAAAGGTTAAAGCTTTCGAGTAAAAATAAACAATGGAGATTTTCCACGACTCTACGATTCAAGCAAAATCTCGGGGGCTACTGACATAGGCATCCCAAATGGGCCTGCCGAAGATGGTACCCGGGGTTTACTGGAAGCCCAATACCCGAAGAATAAGAAGATTCGGGAGCCCAAGATTTACTAAGGAAAGATAGAGTTGTAATAGGAAGTGTTGTTTGTAATCTGGCGGGATGAGTTAGAAACCGTCCCGGACTCTGTAAACTTGTATAGCACGAATCCCTCGGCTTCACCTCATAAAAAGGGGGAGTCGAGGGACAAAGAATCAATCAAATCATTGTCTGCAAACCCTAGTTTTCATAGTCGTCGAGTACTTTTCGGCTGAAACCTTCGAGATCTACTTGCCCTCTACTTCTAACTAAACCCTAGCCTACAATCCATAGGCATTGACAAGTTAATCCCTTGTCACTTAGTTCTGCTCGTCCCGAGCAGGTAAAACGATAACACAGATAATTTCTGGAGTGACATGCCATCATAATCTTGATCATACTATTTGTAAAGCATATGTAGTGAATGCAGCGATCAAAACAATGTATATGACATGAGTAAACAAGTGAATCATATAGCAAAGACTTTTCATGAATAGCACTTCAAGACAAGCATCAATAAGTCTTGCATAAGAGTTAACTCATAAAGCAATAATTCAAAGTAAAGGTATTGAAGCAACACAAAAGAAGATTAAGTTTCAGCGGTTGCTTTCAACTTGTAACATGTATATCTCATGGATATTGTCAATCATAGAGTAATATAATAAGTGCAATAAGCAAGTATGTAGGAGTCAATGCATAGTTCACACAAGTGTTTGCTTCTTAAGGTGGAGAGAAATAGGTGAACTGACTCAACATCGAAAGTAAAAGAATGGTCCTCCATAGAGGAAAAGCATCGATTGCTATATTTGTGCTAGAGCTTTGATTTTGAAAACATGAAACAATTTTGTCAACGGTAGTAATAAAGCATATGCATCATGTAAATTATATCTTATAAGTTGCAAGCCTCATGCATAGCGTACTAATAGTGCCCGCACCTTGTCCTAATTAGCTTGGACTACCGGGTCATCACAATGCATTGTTTTTACCAAGTGTCACAAAGGGGTACCTCTATGCCTTTGTACAAAGGTCTAAGGAGAAAGCTCGCATTGGATTTCTCGCTATTGATTATTCTTCAACTTAGACATCCATACCGGGACAACATAGACAACAGATAATGGACTCCTCTTTTATGCATAAGCATATACCAACAATTAATAATTTTCTCATTTGAGATTTGAGGATTGTTGTCCAAAACTGAAACTTCCACCATGGAGCATGGCTTTAGTTAGCGGCCCGATGTTCTTTAACATATGCATGCTTAACCATATGGTGGTAGATCTCTCTTACTTCAGACAAGACGGACATGCATAGCAACTCACATGAAATTCAACAATGAATAGTTGATGGCGTCCCCAGTGAACATGGTTATCGCACAACAAGCAACTTAATAAGAGATAAAGTGCATAATTACATATTCAATACCACAATAGTTTTTAAGCTATTTGTCCCATGAGCTATATATTGCAAAGGTGAATGATGGAATTTTAAAGGTAGCACTCAAGCAATTTACTTTGGAATGGCGGAAAAATACCATGTAGTATAGGTAGGTATGGTGGACACAAATGGCATAGTGGTTGGCTCAAGTATTTTGGATGCATGAGAAGTATTCCCTCTCGATACAAGGTTTAGGCTAGCAAGGCTTATTTGAAACAAACACAAGGATGAACCGGTGCAGCAAAACTCACATAAAAGACATATTGAAAACATTATAAGACTCTACACCGTCTTCCTTGTTGTTCAAACTCAATACTAGAAATTATCTAGACCTTAAAGAAACCAAATATGCAAACCAAATTTTAGCATGCTCTATGTATTTCTTCATTAATGGGTGCAAAGCATATGATGCAAGAGCTTAATCATGAGCACAACAATTGCCAAGTATCACATTACCCAAGACATTTATAGCAATTACTACATGTATCATTTTCCAATTCCAACCATATAACAATTTAACGAAGGAGAAACTTCGCCATGAATACTATGAGTAGAAACCAAGGACATACTTGTCCATATGCTACAGCGGAGCGTGTATCTCTCCCATAAAGTGAATGCTAGGATCTATTTTATTCAAACAAAACAAAAACAAAAACAAACCGACGCTCCAAGAAAAAGCACATAAGATGTGATGGAATAAAAATATAGTTTCAGGGGAAGAACCTGATAATGTTGTCGATGAAGAAGGGGATGCCTTGGGCATCCCCAAGCAAACGCTTGAGTCTTCTTGATATATGCAGGGGTGAACCACCGGGTGCATCCCCAAGCTTAGAGCTTTCACTCTCCTTGATCATGTTGCATCATACTCCTCTCTTGACCCTTGAAAACTTCCTCCACACCAAACTCGAAACAACTCATTAGAGGGTTAGTGCACATTATAAATTGACATATTCAGAGGTGACACAATCATTCTTAACACTTCTGGACATTGCATAATGCTACTGGACATTAGTGGATCAAAGAAATTCATCCAACATAGCGAAAGAGGCAATGCGAAATAAAAGGCAGAATCTGTCAAAACAGAACAGTTCGTATTGACGAATTTTAAAATGGCACCAGACTTGCTCAAATGAAAATGCTCAAATTGAATGAAAGTTGCGTACATATCTGAGGATCATGCACGTAAATTGGCTTAATTTTCTGAGTTACCTACAGGGAGGTGGACCCAGATTCGTGACAGCAAAGAAATCTGGAACTGTGCAGTAATCCAAATCTAGTACTTACTTTTCTATCAACGGCTTAACTTGGCACAACAAAACACAAAACTAAGATAAGGAGAGGTTGCTACAGTAGTAAACAACTTCCAAGACACAAAATAAAAATAAAGTACTGTAGGTAAAAACATGGGTTGTCTCCCATAAGCGCTTTTCTTTAACGCCTTTCAGCTAGGCGCAGAAAGTGTGTATCAAGTATTATCGAAGGGTGGTACTTCTACAGCGGGGTGTGGGGTTTTCTCAACTAGGCATAGTATATTGGATACATAAGTTTCAGCATCTCCCTTTTCATTAGTCTTAGGCGTGCTATTCTCATCAAACAAATTTTCAGGAACTAGCCAAGCATAGTTATTTTCTAGTGCATCATTCATAGCCAGGAGCTTACATGGTATTGGTGCTTTGATCTTCCCTCTATCATCAATATTATTAGTGAATCTTATTCTATCCATATCCATCTTTTCAAGGAGACTAACAAAATTAGTAGGAGAACCAAGCATATTGAATTTAGCAAACACCTTTCTAGCTTCTCTTGCTAAACCACCAAATTCTCTAAGAAGGGTTTCTAATACAAAATCTTTCTTTTCCCCTTCTTCCATATCGCCAAGTGTGAAGAACATGTGTTGGATTATAGGATTAAGATTAACAAATTTAGTTTCCAACAAGCGAACTAAATGTGCAGCAGCAATTTCATAAGTAGGCGCAAGGTCTACCAAGTGTCTATCTTCAAAATTTTCAATAGTACTAACATGATTGAAAAATTCTTCTATATTATTTCTCCCAACTATAGACCCACGTCCTACCGGTATGTTTTTTGTGGTAAAATTAAAAGGAAACATGATGAAATAAGTAAAGTAAATGCAAGTAAACTAATTTTTTTGTGTTTTTTGATATAGCAAACAAGATAACAAATAAAGTAAAACTAGCAACTAATTTTTTTTGTATTTTGATTTAGTGCAGCAAACAAAGTAGAAAATAAAACTAAGCAAGACAAAAACAAAGTAAAGAGATTGAGAAGTGGAGACTCCCCTTGCAGCGTGTCTTGATCTCCCCGGCAACGGCGCCAGAAAATATGCTTGATGGCGTGTAACTCACACGTTCGTTGGGAACCCCAAGAGGAAGGTATGATGCGCACAGCAGCAAGTTTTCCCTCAGAAAGAAACCAAAGTTTATCGAACCAGGAGGAGCCAAGAAGCACGTTGAAGGTTGATGGCGGCGGGATGTAGTGCGGCGCAACACCAGAGATTCCAGCGCCAACGTGGAACCTGCACAACACAACCAAAGTACTTTTCCCCAACGAAACAGTGAGGTTGTCAATCTCACCGGCTTGCTGTAACAAAGGATTAACCGTATTGTGTGGAAGATGATTGTTTGCAGAAAACAGTAGAACAGTATTGCAGTAGATTGTATTTCAGTAAAGAGAATTGGACCGGGGTCCACAGTTCACTAGAGGTGTCTGTCCCATAAGACGAACAGCATGTTGGGTGAACAAATTACAGTTGGGCAATTGACAAATAAAGAGAGCATGACCATGCACATACATATCATGATGAGTATAGTGAGATTTAATTGGGTATTACGACAAAGTACATAGACCGCCATCCAACTGCATCTATGCCTAAAAAGTCCACCTTCAGGTTATCATCCGAACCCCCTCCAGTATTAAGTTGCTAACAACAGACAATTGCATTAAGTATTGCGCGTAATGTAACTAGTGACTACATCCTTGAACATAGCACTAATGTTTTATCCCTAGTGGCAACAGCACATCCATAACCTTAGTGGTTCTTGTCACTCCTCCAGATTCACAGAGGCATGAACCCACTATCGAGCATAAATACTCCCTCTTGGAGTTACTAGCATCAACTTGGCCAGAGCATCTACTAATAACGGAGAGCATGCAAGATCATAAACAACACATAAGCATAGCTTTGATAATCAACATAACAAGTATTCTCTATTCATCGGATCCCAACAAACGCAACATATAGAATTACAGATAGATGATCTTGATCATGTTAGGCAGCTCACAAGATCCGACAATGATAGCACAATGGGGAGAAGACAACCATCTAGCTACTGCTATGGACCCATAGTCCAGGGGTAGACTACTCACACATCACACCGGAGGCGACCATGGCGGCGTAGAGTCCTCCGGGAGATGATTCCCCTCTCCGGCAGGGTGCCGGAGGCGATCTCCTGGATCCCCCGAGATGGGATCGGCGGCGGCGGCGTCTCTGGAAGGTTTTCCGTATCGTGGTTCTCGATGCGGGGTTTTCGTCAGGGAGACTTTTTATAGGCGAAAGGGCAGGTCAAGAGGCGGCACGGGGGCCCCACACCACAGGGCCGCGCGGCCAAGGGGGGGGCCGCGCCGCCCTAGGGTGTGGCCCCTCCGTGGCCCCTCTTCGTCTCTCCTTCGGACTTCTGGAAGCTTCGTGAGAAAATAGGCCCCTGGGCTTTGATTTCGTCCAATTCCGAGAATATTTCCTTACTAGGATTTCTGAAACCAAAAACAGCAGAAAACAGCAACTGGCACTTCGGCATCTTGTTAATAGGTTAGTTCCAGAAAATGCACGAATATGACATAAAGTGTGCATAAAACATGTAGATAACATCAATAATGTGGCATGGAACATAAGAAATTATCGATACGTCGGAGACGTATCACGTACCTTGACAGGGTGAGGAACCTGTCGCGGTATTCTACCACCGACATCCTGCCTTGTTTTAATTCACGGAATTCATCCCTCATCTTCTTTATCAGACCCGGGGACACATGGTACTTGCTGAACTTGAGCTTGAAATCTACCCAAGTCATGAATTGTCCCGCGTTCATGGCACGGGTGCTTGTCCACCAACCTCTGGCTGGTCCTGCTAAGTAGTGCGTGGCAAACATCACTTTCTCATTGTCCTCAACCCCAGCTACTTCTAGATTGTTTTCCATAGTCTGGAGCCAATCATCGGCATCCAGGGGTTCCTCAGTTTTGCTGAAAACAGGGGGATTAGTGTTTTGAAAGTTCTTGAGTTTTGATCCTGGGTGATCATGGTTTCCATGGCCTTGATTGTTCTGAGCTAGCTGCTGTAGTGCAGCAAGATTGGCCTGTCTTTCGGCTCTTTCAGCTTCTCTATCAGCCATCAAAGTCTGCAGCAGTTGCATCATGGCATCTTGACTTGCGCTGCGAGTTGGAGGGGCCATCTGAACATGGAAATAGATCATGAGATGAGAGGGAAATTTCTATAGCTTATTTTGAGTTGGTTCAAAAATTTAAATCTTGAATTCTTTGGATGGTAAACATAAACATGCATTCATTCATTCAAACATCACATATTACAAGCTAACACCTCCATGGTTTTAAGAACCATTTACTCGCGCTACGATACAAAGGACGGGATACAAACTCACACCTACTCAAGTGATCAAGTGCAACTACTCATCATCCACATCGATCGGGATAAAGTCATCTTCTCCGGCCTCCAGGAATTCGTAGTCTTCCTCCTCGGTGTTCTCATCCTCCTCGAAGTCGTCGTCGTCACTCAGGAAGGCTTCTCCTCCCTGAAGGTCTTCACCGTCTTCTTCCATCTCATTCAGCTGGTCCTCTTGGGCCTTGACAGTGGCCTCCAAGGATGCTATCCTGGCGCGAAGGCGCGTGATGGTAGCGTTCTTCTTGGCACGCTGCAGGCGGAGGGTCTTGCGGTCCTTGGCAAGCATCTTGATTGCATCGGCATGATTTGCCAGTGCAAGGTGGGTCTGGTTGGCGTAGGCGCGGGCGTTGTCCAGATCCTGCTGAGTGTGGTTGACAAGGGATTAACTTATCAATGCCTACGGATTGTAGACTAGGGTTTTAGCGGAAGTAGAGGGCAAGTAGATCTCGAAGGTTTCAACCGAAAAGTACTCGACGATGTAAAAACTAGGGTTGCGTGAGACAATGAATCGATCCTTTCTTTGTCCCTCAACTCCCCCTTATATAGGAGGTGGAGTCGAGGGATTCGTAGTACACACATTACAGAGTCCGGGAAGGTTTCTAACTCATCCCGAAAGATTACAAGTATGTTTTTCTAGCTTTCCTTAATACTAACTTGGGCTTTTGAATATTCATACTCATCGAGTCGTGGGCCTTCAGTAAATCCCGGGTACCATCTTCGGCAGGCCCATTGGGGATGCCTATGTCAGTAGCCCCCGAGATTTTGCTTGAATCAAAGAATCAGGGAAAATCTCCAACTTTAATCATTCAATAACTATCAAATTTATCACATATCTTTTGGATACGCAATTATATATTGTACAGGGATAATGGTAGTTGGGGCTAGTTCATCTGACGGATCAGGTACTAGTTAACTGCTCTAGTGGCAATCCGCAAAAACCTACTTCAAGATCACGTCCCTGGACATGATCTCGGGATACTGGTGTAAACTTCGACAGGTGCCGCTTAAGGTCTTACCATTCTGTCGAGTCCCAGTCATGTTTTATCGGGTACCTAACGCGTCCGTTAGGATTTTTCTTCATATCTGTTGATACGGAAAAAAGTAGCAAACCGACGTCAGAGACGGTGCCACGCCGCTCAGAACGGATCTGGGGTCTTACCTTCGCAGAGTTTTGCGGCATTCAGAGATTACTCGCAACTTTGGCGCTCTGAGAATATATTGTCGAGTGCTTTTTCGGCTGTTGGAATAGCACATTTTATTGAGTCAACGGATGACTTATATTGCCCTCCCGATGGGAGTATGTTTCGAGTTATTTGTATAACTCGAAATATACTCACTTCTTCTTTCTCTCTATTTTTATAATTTCATCGGGCACGCGAACAGCGTTCCCGATGGGAGTAGCCCCCGAGGCTACAGCCAAGGACTTGTGCTTGGTTGTAGGCTCAACATCTTATGCCACAATATTGTCAATCTCTCTCGAGCTTTTTATGTCTATCGGGTGCGCGACCAGCGCTCCCGATGGGAGTAGCCCCCGAGGCTATGAACAAATGCTTGCGTTTGATCATAGGCTCTCGCCATTTCTATTTTGTCATACTCGAACTTTTCTTTTTTCCGAAGTAGCCCCCGAGCATTTGGGCAAAAACTTGTATTTGATCAAAGGCTCTCGAAATAATCGATAATTTTTCTCTGCCGCCAATTCCCTTACTCCTCACACGTTTACACGTTGTGCAAGTGGGGGACCCACGTCCTCCGCTTTTCCTGGCGCACGTACTGTAACGCCTGTTTCGTTCCTTCACAGTCAAAATACTCTTTTACCCCTTAGCCACGTGTACAACATCCACCGCCACAATTACTCCATCCAACGGTGCGCCGCTTCGCCTATTCCTTATATAAGGTCTTCTTCTTCCTCCGTTTAGACTTTCGCTTGCGCCGCACCTCTGCTTCTCCTCTGCAAAAAATCCCCATTGCGCCCAGAGCTCAACCACACTCGCACGCTGCGCCCTCGCCATTGTTGATGCCACCACGCGCGCGGCTCACTCGCCACACCACTCCCGAATCCAAGATGGCGGCGGAAGATCAGGAGTGGGAGAGATCCAAGATCTCCCACCAAGACATGAACTTGATGAAGAAACTCAGGCTCACGAAGACGAAGGACGCGCTGCGCTTCCCCAGCGACGAAAGCTATCCCTCGCCTCCAATCGAGTATCGGGTCAGTTTCGTCGACCACCTCATTCGCGGCCTTTCTACCCCCATTCACGATTTCCTCCGCGGTCTTCTCTTTGTTTATGGGGTGCAGCTGCGTCAGCTAACTCCCAACTCTATCCTCCATATCGCCATTTTCATTACTCTTTGTGAATGCTTCCTCGGAGTCCCTCCTAACTGGGCTCTGTGGAAGCGCATCTTCTACCTCCGCCGTAATGGCTCCCACAACTTCGCCTACAACATAGGCGGTGTTGTTATTTGCGTTCGCCCTGATGTCGAATATTTTGACGTCAAATTCCCCGACTCCGTCCAAGGGTGGCGCAGAAGGTGGCTCTATGTGCGCGAAGAAAGCGCCAACTCAGTGGAGTACAACATAGCTCCTTTTAATGGAAGCGCCAAGATTCTTCGCCGCCGTTCCTGGGACGCTGAAGCTACCGAAAAAGAGAAAGCGTCGACAGAGGCGCTGATGTCTCGTATTCATGAGCTTCAGAATACCCGCGGCAAGGAACTGTCGGGTATCCAAATCACAGCTTACTTTCTTAGGATTAGGGTGCAGCCTCTGCAGGCTCGCAAAAATCCACTTTGGACGTATGCTGGCGAAAAAGATGCTAATAGGATCTCCAACGACCTTCCTGTAAAGGACTTGGAGAAACTTATCCGAAGAATTTCATCACTCAGCAAAAAAGATCCTATTCCATCTTCTTGCCGTGTGGAGCCATATAGTGTCTCCAACCCTCTTCCCAAGGTACTTTCTTCTCGAATGTTTTACTATTTGTCGACTGCTATTTTGATGACATCCCCTGCGTAACTTCTTGTCGATATCTTTTGTGTTTGTAGAATCATCCAGTTCTAGCTTCTCTTCCTCCTCTTCCTGAAGATGGGGAAGTCGAAGAACAGGCTGTTGTCACTGACGACAACCAGGGTACTTCTCACCCTGAGAGTGAAATCGCGGGTTCTCAGAAATCCGTGGCTTCTTCTGAAAGAGAAGATTTTGAGGCTACCGCATCGACACACTCCCTCCCCTCCGCTGTTTCTCCAAGGAACAAGAGAAAAAGGGACGAAGTTGACGATTCTGGCACCTCCAAGACCGGCGCACCTCCTGCCGAAGAAGTTGTTCCTACTGAAGAAAGGACAACTTTCAACCCTTACGAGGATGCCCTTGTCAGCTCGTAAGTTCTCTGTTGCTCTTTGTTGTCTGCTCTCGATATTTTGTCTATGTTGTTTCTTACTTTGTCGCCTTTTATTGTAGTGGCGACGAGGATGAAAATCCACCCCTTGACGCGACTGCTCGAACGAGTATGTCGCATACTTTAGTCGTCTCCGAAGCTCAACCTGATGAAGAGGAAACTTCGCCTCCTCAGCAGGACGTTGAGCTCACTGCTCCAATTGAGAGCCCCCATGCCTCTTCACCGAAGAGAGCTAGGGTTGAGCCAACCAAGGAACCCTCCCAATTAATTGGCAGTTCCACAACTCCTTCACTGGATGATGTAAGTTCACTTTTGTCGACTCCCCTCTTTTTTTGCATCCCGAAGATTTCAATACTGTTGACTCCCCTCTTTTTTGCTTCTTACTGTCGAATTTTTCAATTCCTATATTGATTTTTCTTTCTCTACTTTTCTTTTGCAGCCTTTGATGAAGGAGTTTCTTCGTCTCGGTACCCAATTCGTCGGGTATCGTGACCATTGCAAAGAGCTTGAAGGTACTTGACACTTGTTTTGCTGCTTCTCTTGTTTCTCCTATTAAATAAATTCTCCTGCTTCTCCTTCATTTTTTGCCATGACACTTGTTTATTGTCGATTGTTTTGCCAGCCAATCTTGCGGAAGCTAACAAACATGCTGATGCTCTTGCTCTGCAATTGGAGCAAAGCGAAAATGCTCGCAAGAAGGCTGAATCAAATGCCGCTGTTATTGAAGATCTTTGAAAAAGACTTCACAACGCGGAAAATTCTTTGAGTGAAAACATCACTCAGCAAACTGCCCGCGAGGAAGGGATTATCTCTCGATTAGAATCACAGAGCCGACGTTTTGTCAATAAGTGCTCTAACCATTGCTTGTTCTTCGAATACCCATGCTTTTCTTGGCGTGCTTTTTTCCTGACGAACTACATTTTTGCCTTATTAGGGAGGACGCAGCAAGATTATGATCTAGAGAATCCTGAAGGTGATCGCCTCCTCGATGCGCTCTCCCTTCTTGAGATCCATGGAGATGAAGCACGCCAAGGTCTTACTGACGCGAGAACAGTTCTGTCTCGGCTTTTTCCCTTCCACTTCGCGAAGAAAGAAGAACCCGAGTCTTTTACTACCCTCGCCCAGTGTTTCAAGTCGAAGGAAGATCTTGGACCCAGTCTTCGACAAGAAGGCTTGAAGATTGGTGTTGAAGGCACCATAGCTTTGGTTGCTAACAGCCATCAAGATGTCGACTGGGCCAAAGTTGGCGATGTGAAGGATATGGAGATGAAGAAATGGCAGTCTTTGATTAAGGCTGCCAAGCCAAATTCGAAGAAGATCCTTGCTTTCCTTGGATTCAAGCCAACTCTGGCTCCTAGTTCGTCGAAGCCGGAGGTCAAGTAGACCACCTTGTCTTTCTTTTTTCGCTGTACTTTTCTTTTGATGCTGTCGCCATAGTAGCTCTGGCGACAACTATCCCATTAGTTCAGTAGGAACTTTCTTTTGTAATAGCCATGTAAATACCTGTCTTTATTAATGAAGAAGCTATGTTGCCGAGGTATTGATGTCGAATTATTTTCTCTCCAGTTGATTTTTGACAACTATACCACTGGGCCTCATTCCTCGGCTGTCCTGCCTGCGGCGTCTTGCCCTAAAAGGTCCTCCGCTGTCGAATATATTGGAGGTTTGTTGAGTGTTGCACAAAATGAGGACTTGGACGAACTCCGTCGAGAACTTCAGTTGAAAAATAAACAAATTCTCGTGATCATGGAGCAGTCTCGAAGATCATCTGAGAATGAGAAACGAGCTATCCAACAAGCTCAAGAAGCCATGGCGTTGAAGGAAACTGCAGTTGCTGAGGCTGCCGAAGCTACGCGCCGAGAAAATCATATGCTTGAGCTGATGAATAATGCTAGCTTGGATATGGCGGGTATGCTCCGTAAAACTTGGTCATGTTAGTTTAACCTTACTATTTTTTACTCCATGCTGAAGTTTTCGGTGGAACAGGTTCTTTCTTGGATACTGCTGCCGAAGATCAACGTGTTGAAGCCCGAACCAACGTGCTTGTCAGGCTTGCCCGTGAGCATGGTGCCAATTTTTGGGTCACTCCTGAGCGAACTCGCCAAATAGTCAGATTTCAAGATCGCGCGAGTCAGGTCCGCGACTTTCTTGACTTCTGTACGAAAACTTTGTCCTTAGTCTACAGCACCATGTTTCCTCGCAACAAAATCCCAGACACCCTTCCTGCTTTGATGGAGAAATTTCGAGATGCTCCTCGTATTCATCAATTTGTGTGGGCTCAACTAGAAGCTGGGGCAAGATTCGCCATGATTATGATACAGATCTGCTACCCAAAGTTAGATCTTACTCAAATTGTCGACAAGTGTCTGGCCAAACAGGCGAAGTGAAGGAGAAACGTTGATAAAATTGACGACACTGTGCGCCCTGTAGCAGAAAAGATGATGGACGAACTGCTTCGGCTTGATGCAGAATTCTTTGTCGGGGGTAGTTATGCTGAACATAGCACTGGCGCTGCAAATAACGAGGGAATCAACATAGACGCTATATTGAATGCTGATTGAAGAATTTCTTTGTTTTGTCTCTGTCGAAGAACGCCTGTATATTGTAAATATATATGTTGTCAAATATCTCGAGCTATTTTTGTTTGAACAAGCCCCCGAGCTTGTTATTGGATCTTCCTGTATGTCTGTATTGTTTTGCGAGGTGTGTTGCACCAAAGCGAAATTTATTGTTTTGTAAGTTCTATTTTGTCGGTAGTTTATATATGGTAGCTGCTGGATGCAAGCCCCTGAGTGTGTCGATAAAGAAGATGTATATCACCAATATCTTTTCTATATTGCAGCACCGCGAGCCCGCCTCATTAAAAATCTTTCCAGCCCCACTCGGTGCCCTGAAAAGGAAAAGAGTGCGTCTGAAAGCTCGCGGGCGTTTCAGTACATTGTATTTTTACAAAGGAGGACTATATTTCGACTCTAAGCGTAGAACTGCCTGAGTTGCGCCACGTTCCAAGGATTTGGCTCCGCAACCCCTGTCTTCTTGTCCTTTATCCTGTATGCTCCTCCTTCGATTACTTCTGTGATGATGTAGGGGCCAAGCCACGGCGACTCGAGTTTTTCATGACTTTTTTGAGTGAGCCGAAGAACTAAGTCGCCCACCTGAAAGGATCTTGGTCGTAAACGTCGACTGTGGTAGTTCTTTAGGTCCTGCTGATATTTGGTGACCCATGATAGCACTTCATCTCGAGCTTCATCAAGTGTATCGACATCATCCTCCAATGCTTTTCTTGAGACCTCTTCGTCATATTCTGTGACCCTTGGAGAATCATGTTCTATTTCTATCGGCAGTACTGCTTCAGCTCCATGGACCAGAAAAAACGGGGTTTCCTGTGTCACCGTATTTGGTGTTGTTCGAATACTCCATAACACGCTGGGCAACTCTTCAGGCCAGGTATGTCAAGCTTTTTGCAAAGGCGCCAGCAAACGCTTCTTGATACCATTACAGATAATTCCATTGGCTTTTTCGACTTGGCCATTGGTTTGCGGGTGCGCAACTGATGCAAATTGTAGTTTGATACCTACCTGTGCACAATATGCCTTGAATTCCTTGGATGTGAAGTTACTACCATTGTCCGTGACGATGCTATGAGGTACTCCAAACCGAAAAACGATACTTTTCACGAATTTGATTGCCGATGCTCCGTTTGGTGAATTTATCGGCTTCGCTTCTATCCACTTAGTGAATTTGTCGACAGCGACGAGCATGTACTCGTATCCTCCTGGCGAAGCCTTGTGCAATTTTCCCACCATATCGAGACCCCACTGAGCAAAGGGCCAAGACAACGGTATTGGCATCAACTCTGCTGCCGGAGAATGAGGTTTTGCGGCAAATCTCTGACACGCGTCACAAGTACGAACTATTTCTTTCGCGTCCTCTATTGCTGTCAACCAATAAAATCCTGCTCTGAAAACCTTGGCTGCTATAGCTCGACTGCTTGCATGATGACCGCATATTCCTTTGTGTACATCCTTCAAAATTATTCTTCCTTCTTCGGGTGTAACGCACCTTTGTAGCACTCCCGAAATACTTCACTTGTACAACTCCCCTTTGACTACAGTGAAAGTCTTGGACCGCCTAATAACTCGCCTTGCTTCAACTGGGTCGTCAGGTATTTGTTTCCTTAGGATGTATGATATGTATACTTGCATCCATGGAATTTGTACCATCAAAACTAGGTCATGTTCCTCCTCTTCTTCTACTGTCGTTTTTATAGCCCCCGAGGGTTTCTCGTCCTTCTCATTCTTCTTTGGTTTCTTCGACTTTGTAGATCTCTCGGCTATCTCTTCCCAAAATACGCCTGGTGGAATCGCGAGGCACTGTGACCCAATGTTTGCCAAAACGTCGGCTTCATCATTGCTTAATCTGCTGATGTGCTTTACTTCGCACCCATCAAACAGCTTCTCCAGCTCGTTGTAAACTTCCTTGTACGCTACCATACTATCGTTGACTGCATCACATTGATTCATGACTTGCTGAGCCACCAACTGTGAGTCGCCAATGATTTTTAGTCGAGTTGCACCACAAGCCTTCGCCATCTTCATCCCGTGTATGAGGGCTTCGTACTCTGCCTCATTATTAGATGCGTTTGGAAACGTCATTCGTAAGACATACTTTAATTTGTCGCCTTCAGGTGATATTAGTATCACGCCTGCTCCAGCTCCCTCTAATCTCTTGGACCCGTCGAAATTCATAGTCCAGGTTCTCGATAAATCTGGGGATCCCGTATTTTGTAACTCCATCCACTCGGCAATGAAGTCTGGTAGAATTTGCGACTTTATTGCTTTTCTTTTTTCATACGTGATGTCCCGAGGGGAAAGCTCTATTCCCCAAAGGGAGACACGACCCGTAGCTTCTGGGTTGTTTAGTATGTTGGATAAAGGCGCCTCATTGACCACTATTATCGGGTGTGCCGAAAAATAATGCCGCAATTTCCTTGCGGTTGTAAACACTCCATATGCTAGCTTTTGATACTGCGGGTACCGCTGTTTTGAGGGAGATAAAACTTCACTGATGAAGTATACTGGCCTCTGTACTCCATGGAGTTTTCCTTCTTCCTCTCTTTCAACTACAAGTACTGTGCTGACCACCTGAGGCGTGGCTGCAATGTATAACAAGAGGGGTTCCTTCTCCTTGGGCGCCACCAGGATTGGTGGTGTCGAAATTGTGCGTTTAAGATCCTCGAAAGCTCTGTCGGCCTCCATTCCACTGGAATTTCTCTCCTTGCTTGATTAGAGCAAAGAACGGTAATGCTTTTTCTCCTAGTCTGGTGACGAATCTGCTTAAAGCTGCGACTCGCCCAGTTAGCTGTTGTACTTCTTTTAACTTTGTTGGCTTCCTCATTGTTACGATAGCTTGAATTTTCTCTGGATTGGCTTCAATCCCTCTTGCTGAGACTAGGAACCCGAGAAGTTCTCCCGCAGGGACACCGAAAGAACACTTCGTCGGGTTTAGCTTGAGGCAAAACTTATCAAGATTGTCGAAGGTTTCCTTTAAATCCTCAATCAATGTTGACCCCTTTCTTGATGTTATAATGACATCGTCAATGTATACTTGTATGTTTTTTCCAATCTGTGTTGCTAAGCATTTTTGCATCATCCGCTGATATGTTGCTCCCGCGTTTTTCAGACCAAAGGGCATTGTTTTGTAGCAAAACACGCCATAAGGTGTAATGAACGCTGTCTTGACCTCATCTTCTTCTTTTAATCTGATCTGATTATAACCAGAATATGCATCCAGGAAGGAAAGACGTTCACATCCTGCCGTGGAGTCGATGATTTGATCGATCCTTGGGAGGGGAAAGTGATCCTTTGGACAATGTTTATTGAGACACGTAAAGTCGACACACATGCGAAGGACTTTCGTGTTTTTCTTCGGGACCAGCACTGGGTTAGCTACCCACGTGGCCTCTATATGTAATTCCTTGATAAAAGCAGCTTCTCTGAGTCGATTAATTTCTGACAGCATAGCTTTATGATTTGGTTCCGAAAAACGCCGCAAAGGTTGTTTAATTGGTCTCGCTATTGGATCCACGTTTAAATGGTGCTCGGCAAGTTCCCTGGGTACTCCTGGCATGTCAGCTGGACACCATGCAAAGATTTTCCAGTGCTCACGGAGGAACTCGACGAGCGCGCTTTCCTATGCGAGGTCCATGTTTGTTGCAATGGACGTCGTTTTCTTTGGATCTGTCGGATGAATCTGCACCTCCTTCGAGTCTTTCGTGGTATTAAAGGTTGGCTCCCTAAGAGGCCTTCCTACATCTGGCAACACGTCATAATCAGTTGTGAGCTTTGACGCCATGTATTCTGCTTGCATCCCGAAGGTTTCTGACAGTCGATGAAAATCCTTGTCGCATTTGTCGGCTAACGCGAAGCTTCCTTTGACTGTAATTGGTCCATTAGGCCTAGGTAGCCTCCACAACAGGTACGTGTAGTGTGGTACCGCCATAAACCTCGCATATGCTGGTCGTCCCAACAAGGCGTGATATTGCGACGGGAAATCCACGACTTCAAACTCCAGCCTTTCTATCCTGTAGTTTTCTCGGGTCCCAAACTAAACATCGAGATTGATTTTCCCCAACGGATAATTTGGCTTCTCTGGCGTGATACCATGAAAACGTGTATCAGTTGGTTTCAGATTTGCTAGAGAGATGTTCATCTTCCTTAGTGTATCTGCGTACATAAGGTTTAGACTGCTGCCTCCATCTATGAATACTCGAGATACGTTGAATCCTGCAATCACTGCTGGTAAAATAAGTGCCGACTGCCCTGGTCGAGGAACTTGCTGCGGGTGATCCGCTATTGTGAAGCCAATGTCCTGTCCCGACCAATTTAGGTACTCCGTCGTTGGTGGAGGCATCTTCTCTGCCATGAACACTTGTCGCGAAATTACTTTCTGAGCCCTGTTAGATGGCCTAGCTTTCTGAATCATCGAAACCGTGCCATTGGAATTGGGGTCGATATATGGAGGTGGGTGTGGTGCTGCCGCTATTCTGAGCTGGTGTCTATTTTCGTCCGTAATTGCGGGAGGAGATGGTAGGCGAATCTCACTCCTGGGCCCCTGGGGGTTTCTATTTGTTGCCTGAGCATTGGCTTGCCCTGCAAACCTCAACATTGCTTGAAAATTTTGACAGTCCTTCTGTAGATGTCCTGACTGCCTTTTCCCATTATTGTCGACATAGAAGTGCATCTGACATGGCCCGTTCATCATATCCTCAGGGGATACAAAAGGTCTCTGAAACCTTGGTCCACTATTTTGTCTGTTATTCCGAGAGTCATCTCGATTGTCGCCTCGCTGCTCGTTACTCCTTTGATATTCATCTCTATTGTTTCCTCCAGTGTTTCCCTGAAAGCCAGCTGATACTTGATCAGGACCATCATAACTCGAGAATTGCCGAGGGAATCGCCGTCTATTTTGAAAATTTCGACCACGGTCCTCCTCCGGTGACCTGTGTCGCTTATTGTGGACAGCGTCTTCTCCATCTGCCCACCTGTTTGCTATCGCCATCAATGCTGACACTGTCCTTGGGTTAGTTCTCCCCAAGTCTTCGACAAAATCTCCTCGTCGAATTCCTGCTACAAATGCATCTATTGCTCTCTCGTCAGATATGTTCTCTGCCGAGTTTTTAATGATGTTCCACCTCTGGATGTACTTTCTCATTGATTCATCATGCTTTTGTCGACACGATCTCAACTCTTCCAGTGATGCGGGTTTTTTGCAGGTGGATCGGAAATTCTTGACGAATACCTCCTCAAAACTATCCCAGTTGTCGATGGAACCCGGAGGAAGCTTCTTTATCCAAGATCTTGCGGCTCCGCTCAGGTGTACTTGAATACTCTGCATGGCTGTCGCTCTGGTTCCACCTATCAGCTTCACCGTCTCAAGGTAATCGACTAGCCAATCCTCGGGATCTTGCAGGCCATCGAATTTTTTAAAATTATCGGGTAACTTAAACCCTGAAGGAACCCGAGTTTTCCGGACCCTCCTCGTAAAACACGGTAGCCCACACATATCCTCATCATCTATCTCTGGGGAATGCCGATGTTCCCTTCTATTTTGTCGTGCTCTGTCTACCCGTGCTTGTGCTGCTGTATCTCTTGGCCCACTTGTTCTCTCGGGAAGAGGCGCTGCTGCAGTAGGTCGTGGACTATTTTGCCTTGCTGATCCTTCAGGAGGCGAATTTATAAACGCCGTTCCCATGGCACCAACTCCTGCCATGGCCATATTGTACAAAGCCTCTCTTGGATCTCCGGGAGGTGGTTTGGATGCGAGGATGAAAGCCTGCGTCGCCATGTACCCAGCTTCTGGTGTCTTAGGGATAATGTCCCCCCTCGTATCTATCGACATAAAGGACATGTCGAGGTTTTGAACCAAATTCTCCCTATCTGCCTCAGGTATATTTTGCAGCCGCGATCTTGCCCTATTTCGAGCTGCTCTGTGACTATCTCCCGAAGTACCAGATTGTCGACTCAATGATGCGTGTGGTTGACACGTCCGTTGGGAACCCCAAGAGGAAGGTGTGATGCGCACAGCGGCAAGTTTCCCTCAGTAAGAAACCAAGGTTTAATCGAACCAGTAGGAGTCAAGAAGCATGTTGAAGGTTGATGGCGGCGGGATGTAGTGCGGCGCAACACCAGAGATTCCGGCGCCAACGTGGAACCTGCACAACACAACCAAAGTACTTTGCCCCAACGAAACAGTGAGGTTGTCAATCTCACCGGCTTGCTGTAACAAGGGATTAACCGTATTGTGTGGAAGATGATTGTTTGCAGAAAACAGTAGAACAAGTATTGCAGTAGATTGTATTTCAGTATAGAGAATTGGACCGGGGTCCACAGTTCACTAGAGGTGTCTCTCCCATAAGATAAACAGCATGTTGGGTGAACAAATTACAGTTGGGCAATTGACAAATAAAGAGGGCATGACCATGCACATACATATTATGATGAGTATAGTGAGATTTAATTGGGCATTACGACAAAGTACATAGACCGCCATCCAACTGCATCTATGCCTAAAAAGTCCACCTTCAGGTTATCATCCGAACCCCCTCCAGTATTAAGTTGCAAAGCAACAGACAATTGCATTAAGTATGGTGCGTAATGTAATCAACAACTACATCCTTAGACATAGCATCAATGTTTTATCCCTAGTGGCAACAGCACAACACAACCTTAGAACTTTACATCCTTTGTCCCAGGTGTCAATGCAGGCATGAACCCACTATCGAGCATAAATACTCCCTCTTGGAGTTACAAGCATCTACTTGGCCAGAGCATCTACTAGTAACGGAGAGCATGCAAGATCATAAACAACACATAGACATAACTTTGATAATCAACATAACAAGTATTCTCTATTCATCGGATCCCAACAAACGCAACATATAGAATTACAGATAGATGATCTTGATCATGTTAAGCAGCTCACAAGATCCGACAATGATAGCACAATGGGGAGAAGACAACCATCTAGCTACTGCTATGGACCCATAGTCCAGGGGTAGACTACTCACACATCACTCCGGAGGCGACCATGGCGGCGTAGAGTCCTTCGGGAGATGATTCCCCTCTCCGGCAGGGTGCCGGAGGCGATCTCTGGATCCCCCGAGATGGGATCGGCGGCGGCGGCGTCTGCGGAAGGTTTTCCGTATCATGGCTCTCGGTGCGGGGGTTTCGCGACGGAGGCTTTAAGTAGGCGGAAGGGCAGGTCGGGGAGGCGGCACGAGGGCCCCACACCACGGGCCGCGCGGCCAAGGGGGGCCGCGCCGCCCTAGGGTGTGGCCCCCTCGTGGCCCCACTTCGTCTCCTCTTCGGACTTCTGGAAGCTTCGTGGCAAAATAGGACCCTGGGCGTTGATTTCGTCCAATTCCGAGAATATTTCCTTACTAGGATTTCTGAAACCAAAAACAGCAGAAAACAAAGAATCGGCACTTCGGCATCTTGTTAATAGGTTAGTTCCAGAAAATGCACGAATATGACATAAAGTGTGCATAAAACATGTAGATAACATCAATAATGTGGCATGGAACATAAGAAATTATCGATACATCGGAGACGTATCAGCATCCCCAAGCTTAGTTCTGCTCGTCCCGAGCAGGTAAAACGATAACACAGATAATTTCTGGAGTGACATGCCATCATAACCTTGATCATACTATTTGTAAAGCATATGTAGTGAATGCAGCGATCAAAACAATGTATATGACATGAGTAAACAAGTGAATCATATAGCAAAGACTTTTCATGAATAGCACTTCAAGACAAGCATCAATAAGTCTTGCATAAGAGTTAACTCATAAAGCAATAATTCAAAGTAAAAGCATTGAAGCAACACAAAGGAAGATTAAGTTTCAGCGGTTGCTTTCAACTTGTAACATGTATATCTCATGGATATTGTCAACATAGAGTAATATAATAAGTGCAATAAGCAAATATGTAGGAATCAATGCACAGTTCACACAAGTGTTTGCTTCTTGAGGTGGAGAGAAATAGGTGAACTGACTCAACATTGAAAGTAAAAGAATGGTCCTCCATAGAGGAAAAGCATCGATTGCTATATTTGTGCTAGAGCTTTGATTTTGAAAACATGAAACAATTTTGTCAACGGTAGTAATAAAGCATATGTATCATGTAAATTATATCTTACAAGTTGCAAGCCTCATGCATAGTGTACTAATAGTGCCCGCACCTTGTCCTAATTAGCTTGGACTACCGGATCATCGCAATGCACATGTTTTAACCAAGTGTCACAAAGGGGTACCTCTATGCCGCCTGTACAAAGGTCTAAGGAGAAAGCTCCCATTGGATTTCTCGCTATTGATTATTCTCAACTTAGACATCCATACCGGGACAACATAGACAACAGATAATGGACTCCTCTTTTATGCATAAGCATGTAACAACAATTAATAATTTTCTCATATGAGATTGAGGATATATGTCCAAAACTGAAACTTCCACCATGGGTCATGGCTTTAGTTAGCGGCCCAATGTTCTTCTCTAACAATATGCATGCTTAACCATAAGGTGGTAGATCTCTCTTACTTCAGACAAGACGAACATGCATAGCAACTCACATGAAATTCAACAAAGAGTAGTTGATGGCGTCCCCAGTGAACATGGTTATCGCACAACAAGCAACTTAATAAGAGATAAAGTGCATAATTACATATTCAATACCACAATAGTTTTTAAGCTATTTGTCCCATGAGCTATATATTGCAAAGGTGAATGATGGAATTTTAAAGGTAGCACTCAAGCAATTTACTTTGGAATGGCGGAAAATACCATGTAGTAGGTAGGTATGGTGGACACAAATGGCATAGTGGTTGGCTCAAGTATTTTGGATGCATGAGAAGTATTCCCTCTCGATACAAGGTTTAGGCTAGCAAGGCTTATTTGAAACAAACACAAGGATGAACCGGTGCAGCAAAACTCACATAAAAGACATATTGTAAATATTATAAGAATCTACACCGTCTTCCTTGTTGTTCAAACTCAATACTAGAAATTATCTAGACCTTAGAGAAACCAAATATGCAAACCAAATTTTAGCATGCTCTATGTATTTCTTCATTAATGGGTGCAAAGCATATGATGTAAGAGCTTAAACATGAGCACAACAATTGCCAAGTATCACATTACCCAAGACATTTATAGCAATTACTACATGTATCATTTTCCAATTCCAACCATATAACAATTTAACGAAGGAGAAACTTCGCCATGAATACTATGAGTAGAAGCTAAGGACATACTTGTCCATATGCTACAGCGGAGCATGTTTCTCTCCCATAAGGTGAATGCTAGGATCCATTTTATTCAAACAAAACAAAAAACAAAAACAAACCGACGCTCCAAGCAAAGCACATAAGATGTGATGGAATAAAAATATAGTTTCAGGGGAGGAACCTGATAATGTTGTTGATGAAGAAGGGGGTGCCTTGGGCATCCCCAAGCTTAGACGCTTGAGTCTTCTTAGAATATGCATGGATGAACCACCGGGGCATCCCCAAGCTTAGAGCTTTCACTCTCCTTGATCATGTTGCATCATACTCCTCTCTTGATCCTTGAAAACTTCCTCCACACCAAACTTAGAACAACTCATTAGAGGGTTAGTGACAATAAAAATTAACATATTCAGAGGTGACACAATCATTCTTAACACTTCTGGACATTGCATAAAGCTACTGGATATTAATGGATCAAAGAAATTCATCCAACATAGCAAAAGAGGCAATGCGAAATAAAAGGCAGAATCTGTCAAAACAGAACAGTTCGTATTGACGAATTTTATTAGGCCACCAGACTTGCTCAAATGAAAATGCTCAAATTGAATGAAAATTGCGTACATATCTGAGGATCATGCACGTAAATTGGCTTAATTTTCTGAGCTACCTACAGGAAGGTAGACCCAGATTCGTGACAGCAAAGAAATCTGGAACTGCGCAGTAATCCAAATCTAGTACTTACTTTACTATCAACGACTTTACTTGGCACAACAAAACACTAAACTAAGATAAGGAGAGGTTGCTACAGTAGTAAACAACTTCCAAGACACAAAATAAAAACAAAGTACTGTAGGTAAAAACATGGGTTGTCTCCCATAAGCGCTTTTCTTTAACGCCTTTCAGCTAGGCGCAGAAAGTGTAAATCAAGTATTATCAAGAGACGGTGAATCTTCAGCGGGGTTTGGAGTTTTCTCAACCATGCATAGTATATTGGATACATAAGTTTCAGCGGCTCCCTTTTCATTAGTCTTAGGCTTGCTACTCTCATCAAACAAATTTCCAGGAACAAGCCAAGCAGAGTTATTTTCTAGTGCATCATTAATCGCTAGGAGCTTACATGGTATTGGTGCTTTGATCTCCCCACCATCATTAATATTATTAGTGTACTTTATGCTATCCATATCCATCTTTTCAAGGAGACTAACAAAATTGGTGTAA
The DNA here is from genome assembly GCF_019359855.2 of Lolium perenne. NCBI lineage: Eukaryota > Viridiplantae > Streptophyta > Magnoliopsida > Poales > Poaceae > Lolium > Lolium perenne. The sequence goes on along the minus strand of NC_067247.2, from coordinate 24,459,605 downwards.
GAACCAAGCATATTAAATTTAGCAAAGACCTTTCTAGCCTCTCTCGCTATACCACCAAATTCTCTAAGAAGGGTTTCTAAAACAAAATCTTTCTTTTCCCCTTCTTCCATATCACCAAGTGTGAGAAACATGTGTTGGATTATAGGATTGAGATTAACAAATTTAGTTTCCAACATGCGAACTAAAGCAGCAGCAGCAATTTCATAGGTAGGGGCAAGGTCTACCAAGTGTCTATCCTCAAAATCGTCAACGGTACTAACATGGTTGAAGAATTCTTCTATATTATTTCTCCCAATTATAGACCCACGTCCTACCGGTATATCTTTCGTGGTAAAATTAAAAGGGAACATGATGAATCAAGTAAGGTAAATGCAAGTAACTAATTTTTTTTTGTTTTTTAATGTAGAGTGCAAGACAGTAAATAAAGCAAACTAGATAAAGTAAATGCAAGTAACTAATTTTTTTGTGTTTTTGATATAGCGAACAAGATAGCAGATAAAGTAAAACTAGCAACTAATTTTTTTGTATTTTGATTTAGTGCAGCAAACAAAGTAGTAAATAAAACTAAGCAAGACAAAAACAAAGTAAAGAGATTGAGAAGTGGAGACTCCCCTTGCAGCGTGTCTTGATCTCCCCGGCAACGGCGCCAGAAATTTGCTTGATGCGTGTGGTTGACACGTCCGTTGGGAACCCCAAGAGGAAGGTGTGATGCGCACAGCGGCAAGTTTCCCTCAGTAAGAAACCAAGGTTTAATCGAACCAGTAGGAGTCAAGAAGCACGTTGAAGGTTGATGGCGGCGGGATGTAGTGCGGCGCAACACCAGAGATTCCGGCGCCAACGTGGAACCTGCACAACACAACCAAAGTACTTTGCCCCAACGAAACAGTGAGGTTGTCAATCTCACCGGCTTGCTGTAACAAGGGATTAACCGTATTGTGTGGAAGATGATTGTTTGCAGAAAACAGTAGAACAAGTATTGCAGTAGATTGTATTTTAGTATAGAGAATTGGACCGGGGTCCACAGTTCACTAGAGGTGTCTCTCCCATAAGATAAATAGCATGTTGGGTGAACAAATTACAGTTGGGCAATTGACAAATAAAGAGGGCATGACCATGCACATACATATTATGATGAGTATAGTGAGATTTAATTGGGCATTACGACAAAGTACATAGACCGCCATCCAACTGCATCTATGCCTAAAAAGTCCACCTTCAGGTTATCATCCGAACCCCCTCCAGTATTAAGTTGCAAAGCAACAGACAATTGCATTAAGTATGGTGCGTAATGTAATCAACAACTACATCCTTAGACATAGCATCAATGTTTTATCCCTAGTGGCAACAGCACAACACAACCTTAGAACTTTACATCCTTTGTCCCGGTGTCAATGCAGGCATGAACCCACTATCGAGCATAAATACTCCCTCTTGGAGTTACAAGCATCTACTTGGCCAGAGCATCTACTAGTAACGGAGAGCATGCAAGATCATAAACAACACATAGACATAACTTTGATAATCAACATAACAAGTATTCTCTATTCATCGGATCCCAACAAACGCAACATATAGAATTACAGATAGATGATCTTGATCATGTTAAGCAGCTCACAAGATCCGACAATGATAGCACAATGGGGAGAAGACAACCATCTAGCTACTGCTATGGACCCATAGTCCAGGGGTAGACTACTCACACATCACTCCGGAGGCGACCATGGCGGCGTAGAGTCCTCCGGGAGATGATTCCCCTCTCCGGCAGGGTGCCGGAGGCGATCTCCTGGATCCCCCGAGATGGGATCGGCGGCGGCGGCGTCTCTGGAAGGTTTTCCGTATCGTGGCTCTCGCACCGGGGGTTTCGCGACGGAGGCTTTAAGTAGGCGGAAGGGCAGGTCGGGGAGGCGGCACGAGGGCCCCACACCACAGGGCCGCGCGGCCAAGGGGGGGGCCGCGCCGCCCTAGGGTGTGGCCCCCTCGTGGCCCCACTTCGTCTCCTCTTCGGACTTCTGGAAGCTTCGTGGCAAAATAGGACCCTGGGCGTTGATTTCGTCCAATTCCGAGAATATTTCCTTACTAGGATTTCTGAAACCAAAAACAGCAGAAAACAGCAACTGGCACTTCGGCATCTTGTTAATAGGTTAGTTCCAGAAAATGCACGAATATGACATAAAGTGTGCATAAAACATGTAGATAACATCAATAATGTGGCATGGAACATAAGAAATTATCGATACGTCGGAGACGTATCACTCAACTCCGCCCTTCGCCTGCTTGATGCGGAAGCCGCTTCCTGCCTCCTATCCAACTCGTTTTTCTGTTTCTCGAGCTCCCGCCTGATACGTGCAAGCTTATATTAATATGCCTGCAACTCCTCGGGTGTCGCCGTTACAGTCATTGGTTCTTTGCCATTAATGGCTCTCGCCACTCTATCCCATTCTGCTTGCGGAAATTGTATCATCTGCCGAACTCCAGGCCCAACATATTTTGTCCCTAAACCTCGAGTGAGATCTGCAGGGTCGACATACGGATTTCCCGCGTCATCGAAATTCTCTGACGTCTCCTCCTGTGGGCGACTTGTTTCTCCAATGGCATAGATCTGATGATATTTTGGATTCTGAACTTTGTCAGGTTTGGTGACACCATCATAGAGAGTGGTGAAGACCTTCCCCACAACATTGGATCTGTCGATGAAGTTGAAGCTATCTATATTGCTCGTGTCATCGCTTATATCGGAGTCCGCAGATGACTCGAGAGACATGTCGCTGAAGATCTTGGCGAGTTTTTCGCTTGCCCCAGTACTGATGAAGCGTGGCGACGAAGTTTCCTCGTCGCCTGACTCGATTGACGATGCAGAACTCGAAAGATCGGGATCGACCGCTGATAATCCCGACGAGATCGGAATTTCGAGACGATACGCTCCTTCTTTCTCGACGCGGAAGTGGAACTTTCCGAACGTCATCTTCATGGGCTCCTCCAGATACGCATATGCATCCAAACGGGAGGGCGGGTGAGGAACAAAATCAATTGGACCAGTTTCGATCTGTTTACCTCTGTCCATCGCGTTGCTTGCAGTTGACGAAGTCGACGATCTTGAACGTGCCATCGAGATCAGATCCTTGACACCTCCAATTCCCACAGACGGCGCCAATTGACAAGGGATTAACTTATCAATTCCTACGGATTGTAGACTAGGGTTTTAGCGGAAGTAGAGGGCAAGTAGATCTCGAAGGTTTCAACCAAAATGTACTCGACGATGTAAAAACTAGGGTTGCGTGAGACAATGAATCGATCCTTTCTTTGTCCCTCGACTCCCCCTTATATAGGAGGTGGAGTCGAGGGATTCGTAGTACACACATTACAGAGTCCGGGAAGGTTTCTAACTCATCCCGAAAGATTACAAGTATGTTTTTATAGCTTTCCTTAATACTAACTTGGGCTTCCGAATCTTCATACTCATCGAGTCGTGGGCCTTCAGTAAATCCCGGGTACCATCTTCGGCAGGCCCATTGGGGATGCCTATGTCAGTGGTACAGCATGAAGTCCAGATGATCCACATGGTGCCTCAGCTCGGGGTGTAACGGCAGGTCCATGGGTTCTCCGGCGGAGTTACGCCTTGCGAGATGCGCAAAGCGTTCTTCTTGGAGGGCTGCCATGTTCTGTCCGCACAAACGGGCAAGTGCTTCCTGAAGAGCACGTGCGAGTCTGTCCAACCAGTTGCTTTCCCTGAAAGAAAAGAGGATCCTCTCAGAGGTAGGAGGCTCCATCTTGCCCCTCAGATCAGCGGTGATAACCCACTGAAGCTCCCCTCCGGGCTGGTCGTTGACCTCGACTCCGTGGAACTCTGGGTGCGGGCTTCCAAGAAAGTCAGACAGGGCATTCAGGTCCTTCTCGAAGATCAGGTCACCGTCATTGCCCAGCTGGTAAAACTTGGTGTTGGTTGGCTCCATCTGTAAGCGAAATGGATGAGTAAGTTAGAGATGTGTAAGTGTATCAAAATTTTATGTAGAATTGCAAGGTGAAGCATGAATTTCCTTCTTTGATAAAAGTCTTCAGGATAAGAGAGTGCATAAGTTTTTCGTAAATATTCACTTCATTTGTTTTTGAAACTAAGTTTTCAGACGTCCATTCTAACTAGGGTCTCCTAAGGTCAAACAATGACTCTGATACCAACTTGTCTACACCCGGATTTTTAAGTCCAGATGCCTATTATGCCATCGCAATCCCAGGAAGATTGTTGTTGCGAAACATAACAGTTGATATCATAAGTCATCATTCATTACAAACCATAAGCGTCTTACAAAAGGGGATCACATGATCCAATATTACACAAATAGTTGATCTACTGATCAACGAACACATTACATAGCGGAAGCGTAGTAGTAGTGGACTATATAATTCCACAGGCCAACGCTTGACGTCAGAAGAACTCCTAGTTGTTGTAGACATCCGGATGGCCGTCGTCTTCATATTGCTGCTCCTCTTCATATTCTGGCCATTTGAATAGCCAGGGACACAGCCGTGAGTACTTCAAAGTACTCGCAAACTAATACTAGTATGAGTACTACCAATTTTTGTAAGGGGGTGCTAAGCTCTAGGTTTCTTTGCATAAAGCCAAATTTATTTCATAAGCATTTATTAAAGGACTCTCCATATGCTAACTAACTCACGTGGGAACATTAGTGTCATTCCCACAACTTAGTTGTGCTTCAATTCAAGTCACCATTCAAATCATCAACCCTTTTCAAGAAAACCTCTGACAATGGAACAGTATGGCCTTTCCAACCGTCCGTAACCGTGGACACGGCTATTCGAATAGGTTTAATCTCTGCAGAGGTTGCACACTTGTGCCACAACATTTGATTACATCCATCAGGGATAACCCTGAATCATCGTAACTCAGTACGCGGATCATCAACCATAACCTTTCACTTACATACCCTAGTATAGGCACCTCTCCCCATGAGCTTGGCCTCCCAGTGAAGACCAACCGTCAACCTGGGAACTGCACAGGGCTTGGCCATACAATTCACCTCGATTCACATCATTTCTCAACAACGGAGGCAGCCTCGGCATAACCCCTATGATGCTTGTTCAGAGGGAACCCATACTAAGATGTATAAACTTCTAGTTAAGCCCTACCCATAATCAGGTATTGTGGGGGTACTCAAAAATTGGAAAGGTATCGCATCCAAACCAATATCAGTTTTATCAAAAATCACCATCTTCTCTTGGTCATATTCACCTTCAAAAATCATTCAATGGAATGACTCATCATTCCAAAGTTTCAAATTCAACCACAAGTCACATGTTCCCCACTAGAGTAGTCAATTTTATTTGTTGGCACTGGCAACTAGTCTTGAGGAGTGCTACTTAACTCTTAAACTTCTTAGGCTAAGTTTGATACTCTTGTTCTACTCTATACTTAGACCAAAGTTAACTATAAAAGTAAGCTTTAATAAATAAAGTAAAAACTTTGCAAGAATAAAACTTGGGATGGGGTCATGAAGCATAAAGTAATAGGTGAGTGTGCCTTGCCCTAGTAGAGCTTGGCACTTTGCAAGAATATTAGCTTGCCTTGGTTGTTGTACTGATCAAATTGGTCTTCTTCTCCTTGGAAGTAGGCCTCCTCCTCCTCCTCCTCTTGATACTCTTCCGTACTAGCGTCTAAAATACGAATACGAGGTACAATCACCACACCAATCTTAAGTACTATACTAAGCACACACACATGAGTCACTCAATTTATGCTAGCATCACACCTTACTATTAAGTGGGTGGACTTGTTTTCTTAATTAAGAAAAATAATTTCCTCTCATACTAATTAAGGTGTTATTTTTAATTACTTAGAGCAATAATTTCCTCTCATTATCTTATTACCATTTAATTTCCTTCATGAATAATATATGACCTAGGTTGACCAAAGTCAACCTCTTCATACTTATCATTTAAGAAAATGATTTAATTGAGGTGAAGCACCTCATACAATTTAATCCTATCATGGTAAAGATTTAATATCATCAAACAATTCATATGAGACCTACATGACCAGAGTCTCTATCTCATTTTGAAATGTTCATGACAAGATTTAAATGAGAGAGAAGCTCCCATATGATTTATTAATAGTTTTGGACAAGATTCTTGAATAGAAATAGCCATATAGTCCTTTAATTCCACTAAGCCATGATCACCCAAAGTAAGCATGGCATATTTTTGCAGAAACAATTAGTGAAAGTGAAATGTGATTTATAGGAGTTGGAATCAACTCAAAAGCATTTTTGGTTGATTTTTAATAATTATTTTAAGTCACAAAAGTCCCTGCCTTGTTTATTTTGCCTCTTTAATTCTACAACAGATCTAGGGTTCAATCCAGTGGCATTGTGTAGATAAAATTCTAAGCTTTCCAAATATATAAAATTTGTAAAATTTGGCCAAGTAGATTTGTCCCTATTAATTTTGAAAAAGGAACCAGTAATCAAATTTGGAAATAACTGAAAACTCGAATTTGAATTAAATGGGCTGGCGGGAAAAGAGATGGGCCGGCCCAGCTTCGCGTCTGGCGCGAGTGGGCCGCCTGACAAGCGGGAACCACCTGTCAGGGGGTTTAAACGAGCGAAGCGGTACGGTGAGAGGAGGGCCGTGCGATTAGAGATGAGATCGACGGCTGGGAGTGGTCGTCTTCTCCGGCGAGAGGGAGACTTACGGGCGGCGGAGGTAGGGGGTTGGCGAGCTCGTCTGAGCTCCGGCGATCGTCGGAGGGGTGCGCCGCGACGTTGTCATCGATGAGGAAGCGCCTGGAAGCAATTGCGTCGTCTGGTGCGGCCTCCTTCTCCGGCGAGCTTCAGCTACGGTGGGCGGCGGCGAGCTTGCGATTGAGGCTCTCTGGTGGCTAATCGAGCAAGGCGAGGTGACTAGGAGGCTCAGGGTGAGGAGGGGAAGTGAGGTGCGTGCTCAATTTGGGAGGAGGAGTCCTCCTTTTATAGCGGCGAGGGGTGGCCGTGGCGGAGCTGGCAGGGCGTCGATGGCATCGTCGTTCCAGGGCGGCGAAGAGGCAAGGCATGGGCGCGTCTGGTTGCTGGTGTCCTGGCGATCATCACGCTGCCCGTGGAACAGCAAACGGTGGTCTGATGCGACGGTGAGCTTGACGGGAGCGTGCGTCACCGTGGCGGACGGTCGTCGATGCAGTCGTCACCTGCGGCGTTCCCGTGGGCAAGTGGCCATGTCCAGGAGGTGCAGGGTGCGGTGCTGCGTCTACTGGCGCAGAGGTTGAGTGCGGAGGTGACGCGAGGGCGCCGGGCGGCTGACGCTCTGGGCGTGCCAGGGTGCTCACCGTGCGCGCACTGGCGCGTGCGGGTGCACGTCTGGGCGCGTCTGGCCACGTCGATTTCTACACGCTGCGAGTGATTCTCTCGTCGAGGCTGAGGCTGGGCATGGTCAGGGGAGTGAGAGGGGTCTGCTAGACATGGTGGAGCCGGCTGGAGGTGAGAGGTGAGAGAGATGGCATGGTGTGGTCATGCCATGCCACGGCTTGGCCATGCCATTGTCAATGTGAGCCAGCTCCAGTGTTTGCAGGTGATGGAAATGGTGCAGGGGGGTGAGAGGGTGCTACAGGGATGCAGAGGAGAGCCAGGGCTTGGACTTGGTCTCCTCCAAACTCAGCATGGGCACAATTCTCCTCTCTGCCCAACATGTGTTTGATAAAATGCCCGAACGAAATTAATTTTTGAAATTTGCAAATCTTTTTGGTGGGTTGTAATCATATATTATTTGAAGTATATTGGTGGTGGTGGTGGTCAAAATGAAGTTGAAATGCAAAATCACATTTTGCATATGATCATGAATTTGTTTCAAAGTCTCCACTTGGCTTGCTTCTCATTTGCATTTGGGACAGAGTTTGGGGTGATGGTTTTGGGCAAAGTTGTTCTCCTTAAGGTTGTCTTGGATGAGGTGCAAGATTTGGCCAAGTGTAGAAGTGAAAACTCGAAAACCAGGGGCTCAAAGTGGGTATCATGCTGAAATTGGCACAAGTGACCATAGCTCACATGTGAGCTCAAATTTGATTCAAATTTGATTTGATTTGGGTTTCTTTGATTCCAAAAGTCCTAATAAGTGTTTATTAACCATTTACAACCAATGGTGCAAGCCAAAGTGGGCTAGGTTAAAGATTTGTAAAAATGGCATAGGCCATATGTGTGTGTTGAGTTGATTTTTATATTTTCTTTTCTCATTTCTTTTCTTTTGGATTTGGATGATCATGAGATCATGGTTAGGGTTTTAGAGTAAGTGTAAACACATAAACCAGCATCATGGCAAAACGCACACTCAAACGATTAATAAGGTGAGCTATATGCATAGCACTATATGATGAGAAAAAGTTTTTGTTGGTTCTCAAATTTGGGTTTTTGAAACTCTCTCTTTCTTCTTTATTGAAAAGTTGGGATGTTACAAATAGTATGAGTGGAGCTTGACCTTTTTGGTGCTTTGCGGTTTGTGTTGGCTCGAACTTTTTAGACCATCATTGTCTCGTAGCCCATAAAAAGGCATCAGTCTCAGCTCATACTCTCTACCTACCACCGTGCGAGCTACCAAACGCACCCTAGGTACTTGTCATGACAGTGGCTGAATAAGAGCATCCTAGGCGTATCCCTCCAACAACCAGCTGACTGGGCCGCTGGCACATGTGGCTGCTTTTGGGGATGCATCTGGCCATCATAGTCCCTCAAACGACTTAAACCCATCGGTCGAGCAGGCGGCGACCTAGCTTCCTCGCCGTTCTTCTAATTGTTCTATTGCACTCGCGTGTCCGCTAATTATGCAGATGCAATTGCCCTAGCCTCGTGCATCTATCGGTGTTGGATCGACGTCGGTGAGGATGGAGCAGCCATGCTACGTTGGCCCATCACTATCGCCCGCCTCGGGCGGAACTTGTCGTTCAGGGCGACTCGCTCTGCTTAGCGGGAGTTGGCCTCGTGAGGGTCTGAGCGTTGAGCTCAATGACCCTTTGTCGCTCGGCCGCCATGAGGAGGCGCCCATACTCCTATGTCGGCACCCGTTGGCTGGAGATCTTGGCGACCCATTCGAGGAGGTGGTCATCATCCTCATGGACAGTGCGGGTGGCATTCCTCTACTAGAGAGCCATGCGATAGGATTCAAGGATCGCAACCTTCTTGGGATCGGTCGGCTCATGCCTGTCGCTCCACCCCTCCGTCGTTGCCGCCGCCTCGTGTTTCAAACCGTCCATGACCTACGCGTCAAGGTCCGCGAAATCCGCCATGCCGTCCTCATCGAGCTCAGGCTCGGGCTCATGCGCACAGGTTCGGTCGGAGGTGGCGGTGGAGGTGTTGGTGTGTGGTTGTTGCTGCCTATCATGGAGTATGTGATCGATAGGTGGTGGTGCATTGCAGCTAAGAGGATTTTGCTATAAGTGTTTGCCTACGAGGCGATGAGGTGGTGCGACGGCAATGGGTGTGGTGGTGAGAGAGGCGAAGGTTAGGCTTTATAGTCGGAGACAACGCAGGAAATGGAGGCAGGAAGCTATGGTGAAATATCGGGTGGGGGGCATTAACCCCGTCTCATGGGGAAAGGGCGGTGGCGACGAGTGGAAAAGGCGCAGCGCCGACAAGATGTATCGCCTGCCTCCGCCTCGGGAATTGTTGCGCGATTAAGAAAAGCTAACCGCCTCTTCACTTCTATCTATGACAGGTGTGGCATGCCAAGAGCCACGGTGCTGACGGCTCGTGTCCGGCGCGCCCACCCCGTCCCTTGTGTGTTAGTGACGGAATTGGGACGTTGTACGGGTATTTGGCAGTGCCCGACACAAAATATGTTTTGAGTCCATGGCCGGGCATGGATTTTGGCGCGCCTCAAATCCATTTGAAGGCTAGTTTGAGGGACGCGATTGAGGATGCTTTTGTTGGGATTCGTAGCATAGAAAACAAAAAATTTCCTATCGCAAGAACGAAGAACAAGCCAAGATCCAATCAATAAGATGGTAGCAACGAGGTGAAGATCAACATACCCTTGAAGATCACAAAGCGTTAACGAGATCAGATCTCGTGGTGGATGTAGACGATCACTTGCCGCTTGCAAAAGCGCGTAGAAGATCTTCGGTGCCACGAACGGGCAGCACCTCCGTACTCGGTCACACGTTCGGTGTTGATGACGACGTCCTCCTCCCCGTTCCAGCGGGCAGCGGAAGTAGTAGATCCTCCTCGGAATCCCGGCAGCACGACGGCGTGGCGGCGGTGGTGGTGGAGATCTCCGACAGAGCTTCGCCTAAGCTATGTGGGAGAGAGAGGGAGGAGGGAACCGCTAGGGTTTCTGGGAGAGGGGGCACTTGGGGGGCTGCGGCCAAGGTGGGGTTGGTGTGGCCGGCCAGCCCCTCCCCTCCCCTCTTTATATAGGTGGAAACCCCCAAGAGTTGTAGTCAAAGTCTTCGAATAAGACCCCAACAACAAAACCTCCCATAGGTGGGAAACCTACTCAAGGGGGGAGTCCTACTCAAGGTGGGACTCCCACCTTTCCTTGAGGGGGGTTGGCCGGCCACCTCAGGTGGAGCCCACCTGGGACTCCTCCCCTTAGGGTTGGCCGGCCATGCAAGGTGGAGTCCCTCCGGGACTCCACTTTCCATGGTGATTTCTTCCGGACTTTTCTAGAACCTTCTAGAACCTTCCATAAATGCACCGGATCATTTCCAAACTTGGAATATGACTTCCTATATATGAATCTTATTCTCCGGACCATTCCGGAACTCCTCGTGATGTCCTGGATCCCATCCGAGACTCCGAACAAAACTTCGAACTCCATTCCATATTCCATATCTACTTAAACGACATCAAACCTTAAGTGTGTCACCCTACGGTTCGTGAACTATGTAGTCATAGTCGAGACTCTTCTCCGACCAATAACCAATAGCGGGATCTGGAGATCCATAATGGCTCCCACATATTCAACGATAACTTAGTGATCGATTGAACCATTTACATACGATACCGATTCCCTTTGTCTCGCGATATTTTACTTGTCCGAGGTTTGATCATCGGTATCTCCATACCTTGTTCAACCTCGTCTCCGACAAGTACTCTTTACTCGTACCGTGGCATGTCATCTCTTGTGACCAAGTCACATGCTTGCAAGCTAATCAGACGACATTCCACCGAGAGGGCCCAGAGTATATCTATCCGTCATCGGGATGGACAATATCCCACTCTTGATCCATATGCCTCAACTCATACTTTCCAAATACTTAATCCCACCTTTATAACCACCCATTTACGCAGTGGTGTTTGATGTAATCAAAGTACCCTTCCGGTATAAGTGATTTACATAATCTCATGGTCGAAGGACTAGGTAACTATGTATCGAAAGCTTATAGCAATTTGAACTTAATGACGTGATCTTATGCTACGCTTAATTGGGTGTGTCCATTATATCATTCATCTAATGACATAACCTTGTTATTAATAACATCCAATGTTCATGATCATGAAACTATGATCATCTATTAATCAACAAGCTAGTTATACAAGAGGCTTACTAGGGACTCCTTGTTGTTTACATAACACACATGTATCAATGTTTCGGTTAATACAATTATAGCATGGTATGCAAACATTTATCATAAACATAAAGATATATAATAACCACTTTATTATTGCCTCTTGAGCATATCTCCAACAGTCTCCCACTTGCACTAGAGTCAATAATCTAGATTACATGGTAAGGTACCTAACACCCATGGCATTCTGGTGTTGGTCATGCTTTGCCCTAGGGAGAGCTTTAGTCAATGGATCTGCTACATTCAGATCTATGTGTACTTTGCAAATCTTTACTTCACCATCTTCGATGTACTCGCGAATTGAATGAAAACGCAGCTTGATATGCTTTAGCTTCTTGTGTGACCTTGGTTCTTGTGCATTGGCGATGGCACCCATGTTGTCACAATAGATGACTAATGGGTCCAATGCACTAGGAACCACACCAAGCTCAACAATGAACCTCTTCATCCATACCGCTTCCGATGAAGCCTCCGAAGCCGCTATGTATTCAGATTCAGTTGAAGACTTCGCCACCGTGCACTGCTTGGAACTCATCCAGCTAATCGCAGAACCATTCAATATAAACACGTACCTGCATCGAGACTTAGAGTCATCGGGATCGGTGTTCCAACTTGCATCGGTGTAATCGGTTACAACGAGCTCTTGGTCACCGCCATAACAAAGAAACATATCCTTAGTCCTTTTCAAGTACTTCAGGATATTCTTGACCGCTGTCCAGTGTTCCATTCCTGGATCACTTTGATATCTGCTGGTCAAACTAACAGCATGTGCGATATCCGGTCTAGTACACAGCATGGCATACATGATAGAGCCTACTGCCGAGGCATAGGGGATCTGATTCATCCTCTCTCTTTCTTCTGCCGTAGCCGGACCTTGAGTTTTACTCAAGACCTTACCTGGCAACATAGGCAAGAACCCTTTCTTGCTTTCATCCATTCTAAACTTCTTTAGAATCTTGTCCAGGTATGTACTCTGCGAAAGCCCTATTAGGCGTCTTGATCTATCTCTATAAATCTTGATGCCTAAAATGTACGCTGCTTCACCAAGGTCTTTCATTGAAAAACACTTATTCAAATAACTTTTTACACTGCTTAATAGTTCTATATCATTCCCAATCAATAATATGTCATCTACATATAATATCAGGAATGCTACAGAGCTCCCACTCACTTTCTTGTAAATACAGGCCTCTCCATGACACTGTATAAACCTGAAGTCTTTGATCACCTTATCAAAGCGTCGGTTCCAACTCCGGGATGCTTGCTTCAGTCCATAAATGGAACGCTAAAGTTTGCATACCTTATCAGCATTTTTAGGATCGACAAAACCTTTGGGTTGTACCATATACAACTCTTCCTCAATGTCACCATTAAGGAACGCTGTTTTGACATCCATCTGCCAGATCTCGTAATCGAAAAATGCAGCTATTGCTAACAAAATCCTCACAGACTTTAGCTTCGCTACAGGTGAGAAAGTCTCATCGTAGTCAACTCCTTGAATTTGTCGGAACCCCTTCGCGACAAGTCGAGCTTTATAGACAGTAATATTACAATCAGCATCTGTTTTTCTCTTGAAGATCCATTTATTCTCGACAGCCTTGCGGCTATCAGGTAAGTCTACCAAAGTCCATACTTGGTTATCATACATGGATCCCATTTCGGATTTCATGGCTTCATGCCATTTGTTGGAATCTGGGCTCATCATTGCTTCCTCATACGTCGCAGGGTCTTCACCATTGTTGTCCACAATCATGACATTTAGACTGGGATCATACCAATCAGGAGTGGTACGTTCCCTCGTCGATCTGCGAGGTTCAGTAGTTTTCTCGTTCAAAGTTTCATGATCATTATCATTTGCTTCCTCTCCTATCGGTGCAGGCTGCACAGGAACATCTTCTGGTACTGCGCTACTCTGATCTACGAGAGAAGGTTCAGTAACCTCGTCGAGTTCTACTTTTCTTCCAGTCACTTCTTTAGTGAGAAACTCCTTCTCAAGAACGGATCCGTTCTTAGCAACAAAGATTTTGCCTTCGGATCTGTGATAGAAAGTATACCCAATAGTTTCTTTAGGGTATCCTATGAAGACGCATTTCTCCGCTTTGGGTTCTAGCTTGTCAGGTTGTAACTTCTTTACATAAGCTTCGCAACCCCAAACTTTAAGGAACGACAGCTTAGGTTTCTTGCCAAACCATAATTCATACGGTGTCGTTTCAACGGATTTAGATGGTGCCCTATTTAAAGTGAATGCGGCTGTCTCTAAAGCATAACCCCAAAACGATAACGGCAAATCAGTAAGAGACATCATAGATCGAACCATATCCAAGAGAGTTCGATTACGACGTTCGGACACACCATTGCGCTCTGGTGTTCCCGGCGGTGTCAACTGTGAAAGTATTCCGCATTTCTTTAAATGCATGCCAAACTCATAACTCAGATATTCGCCTCCGCGATCAAACGTTGAGAAACTTAATCTTCTTGTTACGTTGATTTTCTACTTCACTTTGGAATTCCTTAAACTTCTCGAAAGTTTCGGACTTATGTTTCATGAAATAGATATACCCATATCTACTCAGATCATCCGTGAAGGTTAGAACATAACGATAACCACATGCGATGCTACACTCATTGGTCCACATACATCGGTATGTATGATTTCCAATAAGTCTGTAGCTCGCTCCATTGTACCAGAGAATGGAGTCCTAGTCATTTTTCCCATTAGACATGCTTCGCATCTATCAAGTGACTCAAAGTCAAGTGACTCAAGAAGTCCATCAGAATGGAGTTTCTTCATGCGCTTCACTCCAATATGACCAAGACGATAAGTGCCACATATAAGTAGAATTATCATTTAATTTAATTCGCTTAGCATCAATGTTATGAACATGTGTATCACTACTATCGAGATTTAACAAGAATAAACCATTCATCTCAGGCGCATGACCATAAAAGATATTATTCATATAAATAGAACAACCATTATTCTCTGACTTAAATGAATAACCGTCTTGCATTAAACAAGATCCAGATATAATGTTCATGCTCAACGCAGGCACCAAATAACAATTATTTAGGTTTAAAACTAATCCCGAAGGTAGATGTAGAGGGAGCGTGCCGACGGCGATCACATCGACCTTGGATCCATTTCCAACGCGCATCGTCACCTCGTCCCTCGCTAGGTTTCGTTTATTCCGCAGTTCCTGTTTCGAGTTACAAATATGAGCAACCGAACCAGTATCAAATACCCAGGCACTACTACGAGAACCAGTAAGATAGACATCTATAACATGTATATCAAATATACCTTTCTTTTTCTTGACAAGGCCGCTCTTCAGATCAGCCATGTACTTGGGGCAATTCCACTTCCAGTGCCCCTTCTCCTTGCAGTAATAGCACTCAGTATCAGGTTTAGGGCCAGCCTTAGGCTTCTCAGGAGGCGCAGCAACTTTCTTGCTACCCTTCTTGAAGTTGCCCTTCTTAGGCTTGCCCTGCTTCTTGAAACTGGTGATCTTGTTGACCATCAACACTTGGTGCTCTTTCTGTATTTCCACCTCAGCAGATTTTAGCATGGAGAATAGTTCAGGTAACTCCTTGTTCATGTTCTGCATGTTGTAGTTCATCACAAAGTTCTTGTAACTAGGTGGCAGTGATTGGAGTACACGATGAATACCCAGCTTGTTAGGAATCACTATCCCCAAGTCACTGAGCTTCTTCGCGTGCCCGAACATAGCGAGCACGTGCTCACTAATGGAGCTACCCTCTTCCATCATACAGCCAAAGAAGTGTTTCGAGGCCTCATAGCTTTCCACGGCCGCATGAGTTTCAAAAATAGTTTTTAGCTCATGGACCAGCTCATAAGGGTCGTGGTGCTCAAAACGCTTTTGGAGCTCCGCCTCTAGGCTGCACAGGATGGCACACTGAACTTGAGAGTACCGAGTTACCCGAGTCTCGTAAACATTCTTTTCGTCCTCGGATACTGCAGGTGGTGGTGGGGGACCTAGCGGTGCTTCCAGCACAAATTGCAGATTTCCACCATTGAGGAAAATCCTCACATGACGGAACCAGTCGGTGAAGTTGCTGATGACCCACAAGTATAGGGGATCGCAACAGTCTTCGAGGGAAGTAAAACCCAAATTTATTGATTTGACACAAGGGGAGGTAAAGAATACTTATAAGCCTTAACAACTGAGTTTTCAATTCAGCTGCACCTGGAAAAGCACTAGTAACAGGGGTGATGTGAAAGCAGCAGTAATATGAGAGCAATAGTAACAGTAACACAGCAGCAGTAGTAGTAACACAGTGGCAATGGCACCAGAAAATAGTTGATACTACTTCCAATGACATGTAGAACGAGTGTATGATGATGAGAGATGGACCCGGGTTCCCAGCTATCTACACTAGTGGTAACTCTCCAATAACAAGTGTTGGGTGAACAAATTACAGTTGGGCAATTGATAGGATTGAAAGCATTAAGACAGAACATCAAGATTATTAATTATGTAGGCATGTTTTCCATATATAGTTATACGTGCTCGCAATGAGAAACTTGCATAACATCTTTTGTCCTACCAGCCGGTGGCAGCCGGGCCTCAAGGGAATCTACTGGTAATTAAGGTACTCCTTTTAATAGAGCACCGGAGCAAAGCATTAACACTTGGTGAAAACATGTGATCCTCATATCTAAGCCTTCCCCTCCAGTTATCCCGATTCTTTGTCACTCTGGGGCCTCGGGTTCCGAACATAGACATGTGCAAACAACTTGTAGATACAATCTAAGCAATAATTATAGAGCTTAAATCTAAGATCATGCCACTCGGGCCCTAGTCACAAGCATTAAGCATAACAAGATTGCAGCAACAATAACTTCACAAACTTATATAGATAGACTGATCATAATGTAACAATTCATCGGATCCCAACAAACACAACACTGATTACATCAGATGAATCTCAATCATGTAAGGTGCTAGTTGACGCGGGAGTTGCAACGGCGCCAGAAAGTAGCTTCCTTGTGACGGTAAAGTACTCGTCCGTTGGGAACCCCAAGAGGAAGGTGTGATGCGTACAGCAGCAAGTTTTCCCTCAGTAAGAAACCAAGGTTTATCGAACCAGTAGGAGTCAAGGAACACGTGAAGGTTGTTGGTGAAGGAGTGTAGTGCGGCGCAACACCAGGGATTCCGGCGCCAACGTGGAACCTGCACAACACAATCAAGATACTTTGCCCCAACTTAACAGTGAGGTTGTCAATCTCACCGGCTTGCTGAAAACAAAGGATTAATCGTATGGTGTGGAGAATGATGTTTGTTTGCAAAGAACAGCAGAGAACAATGATTGCAGTAGGTTGTATTTCATATGTAAAAGAATGGATCGGGGTCCACAGTTCACCAGTGGTGTCTCTCCAATAAGATAAATAGCATGTTGGGTGAACAAATTACAGGTGGGCAATTGACAAATAGAGAGGGCATAATAATGCACATACATACCATGATGACTACTATGAGATTTACTTAGGGCATTACGACAAAGTACATAGACCGCTATCCAGCATGCATCTATGCCTAAAAAGTCCACCTTTGGGTTAGCATCCGCACCCCTTCCAGTATTAAGTTGCAAACACCAGACAATTGCATTAAGTATGGTGCGTAATGTAATCAACACAAATATCCTTAGACAAAGCATCGATGTTTTATCCCTAGTGGCAACAGCACATCCACAACCTTAGAACTTTCTGTCACTGTCCCAGATTCAATGGAGGCATGAACCCACTATCGAGCATAAATACTCCCTCTTGGAGTTACAAGTATCAACTTGGCCAGAGCCTCTACTAGCAACGGAGAGCATGCAAGATCATAAACAACACATATATGATAGATTGATAATCAACTTGACATAGTATTCCATATTCATCGGATCCCACCAAACACAACATGTAGCATTACAAATAGACGATCTTGATCATGATAGGCAGCTCACAAGATCTAAACATGATAGCACAAGAGGAGAAGATAACCATCTAGCTACTACTATGGACCCATAGTCCAAGGATGAACTACTCACGCATCAGTCCGGAGGCGGGCATGGTGATGTAGAGTCCTCCGGTAATGATTCCCCTCTCCGGCAGGGTGCCGGAGGTGATCTCCTGAATCCCCCGAGATGGGATTGGCGGCGACGGCGTCTCTGGAACTTTTCTCGTATCGTGGCTCTCGGTACTAGGGTTTTCGCGACGAAGGCTTTAAGTAGGCGGAAGGGCAGAGTCGGAGGAGGCACGGGGGCCCCACACCATAGGCCGGCGCGGGCCCCTCCTTGGCCACGCCGCCTTATGGTGTCGGCCCCTCGTGGCCCCACTTCGTATCCTCTTCGGTCTTCTGGAAGCTTCGTGGAAAAATAAGACCCTGGGCTTTTGTTTCGTCCAATTCCGAGAATATTTCCTGTGTAGGATTTCTGAAACCAAAAACAGCAGAAAACAGGAACTAGCGCTTCGGCATCTTGTTAATAGGTTAGTACCGGAAAATGCATAAAAATGATATAAGGTGTGTATAAAACATGTGAGTATCATCATAAAAGTAGCATGGAACATAAGAAATTATAGATACGTTTGAGACGTATCAAGCATCCCCAAGCTTAGTTCCTACTCGCCCTCGAGTAGGTAAACGATAACAAGGATAATTTCTGAAGTGACATGCTATCATAATCTTGATCAATACTATTGTAAAGCATATGAGATGAATGAAGTGATTCGAAGCAATGGTAAAGACAATAATTAAACAACTGAATCATACAGCAAAGACTTTTCATGAATAGTACTTTCAAGATAAGCATCAATAAGTCTTGCATAGGAGTTAACTCATAAAGCAATAAATCCTTAGTAGAAAGTTTTGAAGCAACACAAAGGAAGATATAAGTTTCAGCAGTTGCTTTCAACTTCAACATGTATATCTCATGGATAATTGTCAACACAAAGTAATATGATGAATGCAAATAAGCAAGTATGTAGGAATCAATGCACACAGTTGACACAAGTGTTTGCTTCTAAGATGGAAAGAAGTAGGTAAACTGACTCAACATAAAGTAAAAGAAAGGCCCGTCGCAGAGGGAAGCATGGATTGCTATATTTGTGCTAGAGCTTTTATTTTGAAAACATGGAAACAATTTTGTCAACGGTAGTAATAATTCATATGTGTTATGCATAAGACATCCTATAAGTTGCAAGCCTCATGCATAGAATACCAATAGTGCTCGCACCTTGTCCTAATTAGCTTGGATTTCCATGGATTCTCATCGCATTACATATGTTTCAACCAAGTGTCACAAAGGGGTACCTCTATGCCGCTTGTACAAAGGTCTAAGGAGAAAGTTCGAATTGGATTTCTCGCTTTTGATTATTCTCAACTTAGACATCCATACCGGGACAACATAGACAACAGATAATGGACTCATCTTTAATGCATAAGCATTCAACAACAGATAATATTCTCATATGAGATTGAGGATTGTTGTCCAAACTGAAACTTCCACCATGGATCATGGCTTTAGTTAGCGGCCCAATCAAAAATTCACATGTTCAGAGGTGACATAATCATTCTTAACACTTCTGGACATTGCACAAAGCTACTGAAAGTTAATGGAACAAAGAAATCCATCAAACATAGCAAAACAGGCAATGTGAAATAAAAGGCAGAATCTGTCAAAACAGAACAGTACGTAAAGACGAATTTTTTAGTGGCACTTAACAGACTCAGATGAAGAAGCTCAAATTGAATGAAAGTTGCGTACATATCTGAGGATCATTCACGCAAATTGGCAGATTTTTCTGAGTTACCTACTGAAGGGGCTACTCAAATTCGTGACAGCAAGAAATCTGTTTCTGCGCAGTAATCCAAATCTAGTATCAACCTTACTATCTGACATAGGCATCCCCAATGGGCCTGCCGAAGATGGTACCCGGGGTTTACTGAAGGCCCACGACTCGATGAGTATGAAGATTCGGAAGCCCAAGTTAGTATTAAGGAAAGCTAGAAAAACATACTTGTAATCTTTCGGGATGAGTTAGAAACCTTCCCGGACTCTGTAATGTGTGTACTACGAATCCCTCGACTCCACCTTCTATATAAGGGGGAGTCGAGGGACAAAGAAAGGATCGATTCATTGTCTCACGCAACCCTAGTTTTTACATCGTCGAGTACTTTTCGGCTGAAACCTTCGAGATCTACTTGCCCTCTACTTCTGCTAAAACCCTACTCTACAATCCGTAGGCATTGATAAGTTAATCCCTTGTCAATTGGCGCCGTCTGTGGGAATTAGAGGTGTCAAGGATCTGACCTCGATGGCACGTTCAAGATCGTCGACTTCGTCAACTGCAAGCAACGCGATGGATAGAGGTAAACAGATCGAAACTGGTCCAATTGATTTTGTTCCTCACCCGCCCTCCCGTTTGGATGCATATGCGTATCTGGAGGAGCCCATGAAGATGACGTTCGGAAAGTTCCACTTCCGCGTCGAGAAAGAAGGAGCGTATCGTCTCGAAATTTTGATCTCGTCGGGATTATCAGCGGTCGATCCCGATCTTTCGAGTTCTGCATCGTCAATCGAGTCAGGCGACGAGGAAACTTCGTCGCCACGCTTCATCAGTACTATGGCAAGCGAAAAACTCGCCAAGATCTTCAGCGACATGTCTTTCGAGTCATCTGCGGACTCCGATATAAGCGATGACACGAGCAACATAGACAGCTTCAACTTCATCGACAGATCCAATATTGCGGGGAAGGTCTTCACCAGACTCTACGATGGTGTCACCAAACCTGACAAAGTTCAGAATCCAAAATATCATCAGATCTATGCCATTGGAGAAACAAGTCGCCCACAGGAGGAGACGTCAGAGAATTTCGATGATGCGGGAAATCCGTATGTCGACCCTGCAGATCTCACTCGAGGTTTAGGGACAAAATATGTTGGGCCTGGAGTGCGGCAGATGATACAATTTCCGCAGGCAGTATGGGATAGAGAGAGCCATTAATGGCACAGAACCAATGACTGTAACAGCGACACCTGAGGAGTTGCAAGCATATCAATATAAGCTTGCACGTATCAGGAGGGAGCTCGAGAAACAAAAAAACGAGTTGGATAGGAGGCAGGAAGCGGCTTCCGCGTCAAGCAGGCGAAGGGCGGAGTTGAGTCGACAATCTGGTACTTCGGGAGATAGTCACAGAGCAGCTCGAAATAGGGCAAGATCGCGGCTGCAAAATATACCTGAGGCAGATAGGGAGAATTTGGTTCAAAACCTCGACATGTCCTTTATGTCGATAGACACGAGGGGGAACATTATCCCTAAGACACCAGAAGCTGGGTACATGGCGACGCAGGCTTTCATCCTCGCATCCAAACCACCTCCCGGAGATCCAAGAGAGGCATTGTACAATATGGCCATGGCAGGAGTTGGTGCCATGGGAACGGCGTTCATAAATTCGCCTCCCGAAGGATCAGCAAGGCAAAATAGTCCACGACCTACTGCAGCAGCGCCAGTTCCCGAGAGAACAAGTGGGCCAAGAGATACAGCAGCCCAAGCACGGGTAGACAGAGCACGACAAAACAGAAGGGAACATCGGCATTCCCCAGAGATAGATGACGAGGATATGTGTGGGCTACCGTGTTTTACAAGGAGGGTCCGGAAAACTCGGGTTCCTTCAGGGTTTAAGTTACCCGATAATTTCAAAAAATTCGATGGCCTGCAAGATCCCGAGGATTGGCTAGTCGATTACCTTGAGACGGTGAAGCTGATAGGTGGAACCAGAGCGACAACCATGCAGAGTATTCAAGTACACCTGAGCGGAGCTGCAAGATCTTGGATAAAGAAGCTTCCTCTGGGTTCCATCGACAGCTGGGATAGTTTTGAGGATGTATTCGTCAAGAATTTCCGATCCACCTGCAAAAAACCCGCATCACTGGAAGAGTTGAGATCGTGTCGACAAAAGCATGATGAATCAATGAGAAAGTACATCCAGAGGTGGAACATCATTAAAAACTCGGCAGAGAACATATCTGATGAGAGAGCAATAGATGCGTTTGTAGCAGGAATTCGACGAGGAGATTTTGTCGAAGACTTGGGGAGAACTAACCCAAGGACAGTGTCGGCATTGATGGAGATAGCAAACAGATGGGCAGACGAAGAAGATGCTGTCCACAATAAGCGACACAGGTCACCGGAAGAGGACCGTGGTCGAAATTTTCAAAATAGACGGCGATTCCCTCGGCAATTCTCGAGTTATGATGCTCCTGATCAAGTATCGGCTGGCTTTCGGGGAAGCACTGGAGGAAACAATAGAGATGAATATCAAAGGAGTAACGAGCAGCGAGGCGACAATAGAGATGACTCTCGGAATAACAGACAAAATAGTGGACCACGGTTTCAGAGACCTTTTTGTATCCCTTGAGGATATGATGAACGGGCCATGTCAGATGCACTTCTATGTCGACAATAATGGGAAGAGGCAGTCATGACATCTACAGAAGGACTGTCGAAATTTTCAAGCAATGTTGAGGTTTGCAGGGCAAGCCAATGCTCAGGCAACAAATAGAAACCCCCAGGGGCCCAGGAGTGAGATCCGCCTACCATCTCCTCCCGCAATTACGGACGAAAATAGACACCAGCTCAGAATAGCGGCAGCACCACACCCACCTCCATATATCGACCCCAATTCCAACGGCGCGGTTTCGATGATTCAGAAAGCTAGGCCATCTAACAGGGCTCAGAAAGTAATTTCGCGACAAGTGTTCATGGCAGAGAAGATGCCTCCACCAACGACGGAGTACCTAAATTGGTTGGGACAGGACATTGGTTTCACAATAGCGGATCACCCGCAGCAAGTTCCTCGACCAGGGCGGTCAGCACTTATCTTACCAGCAGTGATCGCAGGATTCGACGTATCTCGAGTATTCATAGATGGAGGCAGCAGTCTAAACCTTATGTACGCAGATACACTAAGGAAGATGAACATATCCCTAGCAAATCTGAAACCAACTGATACACGTTTTCATGGTATTACGCCAGAAAAGACAAATTATCCGTTGGGAAAGATCAATCTCGATGTTCAGTTTGGGACCCGAGAAAACTACAGGATAGAAAGGCTGGAGTTCGAAGTCGTGGATTTCCCGTCGCAATATCACGCCTTGCTGGGACGACCAGCATATGCCAGGTTTATGGCGGTACCACACTACACGTACCTGTTGTGGAGGCTACCTGGGCCTAATGGACCAATTACAGTCAAAAGGAAGCTTCGCGCTAGCTGACAAATGCGACAAGGATTTTCATCGACTGTCAGAAACCTTCGGGATGCAAGCAGAATACATGGCGTCAAAACTGACAACTGATTATGACGTGTTGCCAGATGTAGGAAGACCTCTCAGGGAGCCAACCTTTAATACCACGAAAGACTCGAAGGAGGTGCAGATTCACCCGATAGATCCAAAGAAAACGACGTCCATTGCAACAAACATGGACCTCGCATAGGAAAGCGCGCTCGTCGAGTTCCTCCGTGAGCACTGGAAAATCTTTGCATGGTGTCCAGCTGACATGCCAGGAGTACCCAGGGAACTTGCCGAGCACCATTTAAACGTGGATCCAATAGCGAGACCAATCAAACAACCTTTGCGGCGTTTTTCGGAACCAAACCGTAAGGCTATGCTGTCAGAAATTAATCGACTCAGAGAAGCTGCTTTTGTCAAGGAATTACATACAGAGGCCACGTGGGTAGCTAACCCAGTGCTGGTCCCGAAGAAAAACACGAAAGTCCTTCGCATGTGTGTCGACTTTACGTGTTTCAATAAACACTGTCCAAAGGATCACTTTCCCCTCCCAAGGATCGATCAAATCATCGACTCCACGGCAGGATGTGAACGTCTTTCCTTCCTGGACGCATATTCTGGTTATAACTAGATTAGATTAAAAGAAGAAGATGAGGTCAAGACAGCGTTCATTACACCTTATGGCGTGTTTTGCTACAAAACAATGCCCTTTGGTTTGAAAAACGCGGGAGCAACATATCAGCGGATAATGCAAAAATGCCTAGCAACACAGATTGGAAAAAACGTACAAGTATACATTGACGATGTCGTTATAACATCAAGAAAGGGGTCAACATTGATCGAGGATTTAAAGGAAACCTTCGACAATCTTGATAAGTTTTGCCTCAAGCTAAACCCGACGAAGTGTTCTTTCGGCGTCCCTGCGGGAGAAGTTCTCGGGTTCCTAGTCTCAGCAAGAGGGATTGAAGCCAATCCAGAGAAAATTCAAGCTATCGTAACAATGAGGAAGCCAACAAAGTTAAAAGAAGTACAACAGCTGACTGGGCGAGTCGCAGCTTTAAGCAGATTCGTCACCAGACTAGGAGAAAAAGCGTTACCGTTCTATGCTTTAATCAAGCAAGGAGAGAAATTCCAGTGGAACGAAGAGGCCGACAAAGCTTTCGAGGATCTCAAACGCACAATTTCGACACCACCAATCTTGGTGGCGCCCAAGGAGAAGGAACCCCTCTTATTATACATTGCAGCCACGCCTCAGGTGGTCAGCACAGTACTTGTAGTTGAAAGAGAGGAAGAAGGAAAACTCCATAGAGTACAGAGGCCAGTATACTTCATTAGTGAAGTTTTATCTCCCTCAAAACAGCGGTACCCGCAGTACCAAAAGCTAGCATATGGAGTGTTTACAACCGCAAGGAAATTGCGGCACTATTTTTCGGCACACCCGATAATAGTGGTCAATGAGGCGCCTTTATCCAATATACTAAACAATCCAGAAGCTACGGGTCGTGTCTCCCTTTGGGGAATAGAGCTTTCCCATCGGGACATCACGTATGAAAAAAGAAAAGCAATAAAGTCGCAAATTCTACCAGACTTCATCCCAGAGTGGATGGAGTTACAAAATACAGGACCCCCGGATTTATCGAGAACCTGGACTATGAATTTCGACGGGTCCAAGAGATTAGAGGGAGCTGGAGCAGGCGTGATACTAATATCACCTGAAGGCGACAAATTAAAATATGTCTTACGAATGACGTTTCCAAACGCATCTAATAATGAGGCAGAGTATGAAGCCCTCATACACGGGATGAATATGGCGAAGGCTTGTGGTGCAACTCGATTAAAAATCTTTGGCGACTCACAGTTGGTGGCTCAGCAAGTCATGAACCAATGTGATGCAGTCAACGACAGTATGATAGCGTACAAGGAAGTTTACAACGAGCTGGAGAAGCTGTTTGATGGGTGCGAAGTAAAACATATCAGCAGATTAAGCAATGATGAAGCCGACGTTTTGGCAAACATTGGGTCGCAGTGTCTCGCGATTCCACCAGGAGTATTTTGGGAAGAGATAGCCGAGAGATCTACAAAGTCGAAGAAACCAAAGAAGAAGGAGAAGGACGAGGAACCCTCGGGGGCTATAAAAGCGACAGTACAAGAAGAGGAGGAACAGGACCTAGTTTTGATGGTACAAATTCCATGGATGCAAGTATACATATCATACATCCTAAGGAAACAAATACCCGACGATCCAGTTGAAGCAAGGCGAGTTATTAGGTGGTCCAAGGCCTTCACTGTGGTCAAAGGGGAGTTGTACAAGCGAAGTATTTCGGGAGTGTTATAAAGGTGCGTTACACCCGAAGAAGGAAGAATAATTTTGAAGGATGTACATGAAGGAATATGCGGTCATCATGCAAGCAGTCGAGCTATAGCAGCCAAGGTTTTCAGAGCAGGATTTTATTGGTTGACAGCAATAGAGGACGCGAAAGAAATAGTTCGTACTTGTGACGCGTGTCAGAGATTTGCCGCAAAACCTCATTCTCCGGCAGCAGAGTTGATGCCAATACCGTTATCTTGGCCCTTTGCTCAGTGGGGTCTCGATATGGTGGGAAAATTGCACAAGGCTTCGCCAGGAGGATATGAGTACATGCTCGTCGCAGTCGACAAATTCACTAAGTGGATAGAAGCGAAGCCGATAAATTCACCAGACGGAGCATCGGCAATCAAGTTCATGAAAAGTATCGTTTTTCGGTTTGGAGTACCTCGTAGCATCGTCACAGACAATGGTAGTAACTTCACATCCAAAGAATTCAAGGCATATTGTGCAGAGGTAGGTATCAAACTACACTTTGCATCAGTCGCGCACCCGCAAACCAATGGTCAAGTCGAAAAAGCCAATGGAATTATCTGCAATGGTATCCCTTTGCAAAAAGCACGACATACCTGGCCTGAAGAGTTGCCCAGCGTGTTATGGAGTATTCGAACAACACCAAATACGGCGACACAGGAAACCCCGTTTTTTCTGGTCCATGGAGCTGAAGCAGTACTGCCGATAGAAATAGAACATGATTCTCCAAGGGTCACAGAATATCACGAAGAGGCCTCAAGAAAAGCATTGGAGGATGATGTCGATGCACTTGATGAAGCTCGAGATGAAGTGCTATCACGGGTCACCAAATATCAGCAGGACCTGAAGAACTACCACAGTCGACGTTTACGACCAAGATCCTTTCAGGTGGGCGACTTAGTTCTTCGGCTCACTCAAAAAAGTCATGAAAAACTCGAGTCGCCATGGCTTGGCCCTTACATCATCACAGAAGTAATCGAAGGAGGAGCATACATGATAAAGGACAAGAAGACAGGGGTTGCAGAGGCGCAACTCAGGCGGTTCTACGCTTAGAGTCGAAATATAGTCCTCCTTTGTAAAAATACAATGTACTGAAACGCCCGCGAGCTTTCAGACGCACTCTTTTCCTTTTCTGGGCACCGAGTGGGGCTGGAAAGGTTTTTAATGAGGCGGGCTCGCGGTGCTGCAATATAGAAAAGATATTGGTGATATACATCTTCTTTATCGACACGCTCGGGGGCTTGCACCCAGCAGCTACCATATATAAACTACCGACAAAATAGAACTTGCAAAAAAAAAAACTTCGCTTTGGTGCAACACACCTCGCAAAACAATATAGAGACACAGGAAGAACCAATAAAAGGCTCGGGGGCTCGTTGAAACAAAAATAGTTCGAGATACTTGACAAACATATATGTTATTTACAATATACAGGCGTTCTTCGACAGAGACAAAACAAAGAAGTTCTTCAATCAACATTCAATATAGCGTCTATGTTGATTCCCTCGTTATTTGCAGCACCAGTGCTATGTTCAGCATAACTACCCCTGACAAAGAATTCTGCATCAAGCCGAAGCAGTTCGTCCATCATCTTTTCTGCTACAGGGCGCACAGTGTCGTCAATTTTGTCAACGTTTCTCCTTCGCTTCGCCTGTTTGGCCAGACACTTGTCGACAATTTGAGTAAGATCTAACTTTGGGTAGCAGATCTGTATCATAATCATGGCGAATCTTGCCCCAGCTTCTAGTTGAGCTCGCACAAATTGATGAATACGAGGAGCATCTCGAAATTTCTCCATCAAAGCAGGAAGGGTGTCTGGGATTTTGTTGCGAGGAAACATGGTGCTATAGACTAAAGACAAGGTTTTCATGCAGAAGTCGAGAAAATCGCGGACCTGACTCGCTCGATCTTGAAATCTGACTATTTGGCGAGTACGGTCAGGGGTGACCCAGAAATTGGCACCATGCTCACGGGCAAGCCTGACAAGCACATTGGTTCGGGCTGCAACACGCTGATCTTCGGCAGCAGTATCCAAGAAAGAACCTGTTTTACCGGAGACTTCAACAAGGAGTAAAAAATAGTAAGATTAAGCTAACATATGACCAAGTTTTGTGGAGCATACCCGCCATATCCAAGCTAGCATCATTCATCAGCTCAAGCATATGATTTTCTCGGCGCGTAGCTTCGGCAGCCTCAGCAACTGCAGTTTCCTTCAACGCCATGGCTTCTTGAGCTTGTTGAATAGCTCGTTTCTCATTCTCAGATGATCTTCGAGACTGCTCCATGATCACGAGAATTTGTTTTTTCTTCGACTGTAGTTCTTGATGGAGTTCGTCCAAGTCCTAATTTTTAGCAGCACTCGATAAACCTTCAATATATTCGACAGCGGACGACCTTTTAGAACAAGACGCCGCAGGCAGGGCAGCCGAGGAATGAGGCCCAGCGGTATAGTTGTCAAAAATCAACTGGAGAGAAAATAATTCGACATCAATACCTCGGCAACATAGCTTTTTCATTAATAAGGACAGGTATTTACATGGCTATTACAAAGAAAGGTTCCTACTGAACTAATGGCGTAGTTGTCGCCAGAGCTACTATGGCGACAGCATCAAAAGAAAGGCACAGCGAAAAAAGAAAAAGGTGGTCTACTTGACCTCCGGCTTCGACGAACTAGGAGCCGGAGTTGGCTTGAATCCAAGGAAAGAAAGGATTTTCTTCGAGTCTGGCTTGGCGGCCTTGATCAAAGATTGCCATTTCTTCGTCTCCATATCCTTCACATCGCCAACTTTGGCAAAGTCGACACCCTGCTGGCTGTTAGCAACCAAAGCTATGGTGCCTTCAACTCCAATCTTCAGGCCTTCTTGTCGAAGACTGGGTCCAAGATCTTATTTCGACTTGAAGCACTGGGCGAGGGCAGCAAAAGACTCGGGTTCTTCTTTCTTCGTGAAGTGGAAGGGAAAAAGCCGAGACAGAACTATTCTCGCGTCAGTAAGACCTTGGCATGCTTCGTCTCCATGGATCTCAAGAAGGGAGAGCGCGTCGAGGAGGCGATCACCTTCAGGATTCTCTAGATCGTAATCTTGATGCGTTCTCCCTAATAAGGCAAAAATATAGCTCGTCAGAAAACATGCAAAGCAATCATATGGTGACTCGAGGAAATCATATTGATCCAAGTACTTACGGACAAAACGTCGACTCTGCGACTCCAAGCGAGTGATGATTTTCTCTTCACGAGCAGATTGCTGAGTAATGTATTCGCTTAAGGAATTTTCCGCGTCATGAAGCCTTTTTCGAAGACCTTCGACAGCGGCAGCATCTGATTTAGCCTTCTCGCGAGCTTTTTCGCTTTGCTCCAATTTAAGAGCAAGAGCATCAGCACGTTTGTTAGCTTCCGCAAGATTGGCTGGCAAAACAATAGACAATAAACAAGTGTCATGACAAAGAATGAAGGAGAAGCAGGAGAATTTATTTAATAGGAGAAACAGGAGAAGCAGTAAAAAGTGTCAAGTACCTTCAAGCTCTTTACAATGATCACGGTACCCGACAAATTGGGTACCGAGATGAAGAAACTCCTTCATCAAAGGCTGCAAAAGAAAAGTATAGAAAGAAAAATCAATATAGGAATTGAAAAGTTCGACAGTAACAAGCAAAAGAAGCAAAAAAATAGAGGGGAGTCAACAGTATTGAAATCTTCGGAACACAAAAAAGAGGGGAGTCGACAGAAGTGAACTTACATCATCCAGTGAAGGAGTTGTGGAACTGCCAGTTAATTGGGAGGGTTCCTTGGCTGGCTCAACCCTAGCTCTCTTCGGTGAAGAGGCACGGGGGCTAACAATTGGAGCAGTGAGCTCAACGTCCTGCTGAGGAGGCGAAGTTTCCTCTTCATCAGGTTGAGCTTCGGAGACGACTAAAGTATGCGACATACTCGTTCGAGCAGTCGCGTCAATGGGCGGATTTTCATCCTCGTCGCCACTACAATAAAAGACGACAAAGTAAGAAACAACATAGACAAAATATCGAGAGCAAACAACAAAGAGCAACAGAGAACTTACGAGCTGACAAGGGCATCCTCGTAAGGGTTGAAAGTTGTCCTTTCTTCAGTAGGAACAACTTCTTCGGCAGGAGATGCACCAGTTTTGGAGGTGCCAGAATCGTCAACTTCGTCCCTTTTTCTCTTGTTCCTTGGAGAAACAGCGGAGGGGAGGGAGTGTGTCGATGCGGTAGCGTCAGAATCTTCTCTTTCAGAAGAAGCCACGGATTTCTGAGAACCCGCGATTTCACTCTCAAGGCGAGAAGTACCCTGGTTGTCGTCAGTGACAACAGCCTGTTCTTCGACTTCTCCATCTTCAGGAAGAGGAGGAAGAGAAGCTAGAACTGGATGATTCTACAAACACAAGGAATATCGACAAGAAGTTACGCAGGGGATGTCATCAAAATAGTAGTCAACAAATAGTAAAACATTCGAGAAGAAAATACCTTGGGAAGAGGGTTGGAGACACTGTATGGCTCCACACGGCAAGAAGATGGAATAGGATCTTTCTTGCTGAGTGAAGAAATTCTTCGGATAAGTTTCTCCAAGTCCTTTACAGAAAGGTCCTTGGAGATCCTATTAGCATCTTTTTTGCCAGCATACGTCCAAAGGGGATTTTTGCGAGCCTGCAGAGGCTGCACCCTAATCCTAAGGAAGTAAGCTGTGATTTGGATACCCGACAGTTCCTTGCCGCGGGTATTCTGAAGCTCATGAATACGAGACATTAGCGCCTCTGTCGATGCTTTCTCTTCTTCGGTAGCTTCAGCGTCCCAGGAACGGCGGCGAAGAATCTTGGCGCTTCCATTAAAAGGAGCTATGTTGTACTCCACTGAGTTGGCGCTTTCTTCGCGTACATAGAGCCACCTTCTGTGCCACCCTTGGACGGAGTCGGGAAATTTGACGTCAAAATATTCGACATCAGGGCGAACGCAAATAACAACACCGCCTATGTTGTAGGCGAAGTTGTGGGAGCCATTACGGCGGAGGTAGAAGATGCGCTTCCACAGAGCCCAGTTAGGAGGGACTCCGAGGAAGCATTCACAAAGAGTAATGAAAATGGCGATATGGAGGATGGAGTTGGGAGTTAGCTGATGCAGCTGCACCCCATAAACAAAGAGAAGACCGCGGAGGAAATCGTGAATGGGGGTAGAAAGGTCGCGAATGAGGTGGTCGACGAAACTGACCCGATACTCGATTGGAGGCGAGGGATAGCTTTCATCGCTGGGGAAGCGCAGCGCGTCCTTCGTCTTCGTGAGCCTGAGTTTCTTCATCAAGTTCATGTCTTGGTGGGAGATCTTGGATCTCTCCCACTCCAGATCTTCCGCCGCCATCTTGGATTCGGGAGTGGTGTGGCGAGTGAGCCGCGCGCGTGGTGGCATCAACAATGGCGAGGGCGCAGCGTGCGAGTGTGGTTGAGCTCTGGGCGCAATGGGGATTTTTGCAGAGGAGAAGCAGAGGTGCGGCGCAAGCGAAAGTGTAAACGGAGGAAGAAGAAGACCTTATATAAGGAATTGGCGAAGCGGCGCACCGTTGGATGGAGTAATTTTGGCGGTGGATGTTGTACACGTGGCTAAGGGGTAAAAGAGTATTTTGACTGTGAAGGAACGGAATAGGCGTTACAGTGCGTGCGCCAGGAAAAGCGGAGGACGTGGGTCCCCCACTTGCACAACGTGTAAACGTGGTGAGGATTCTGGGCCCGCAAGACAGAGAAAGAGCAGTACTCGCGTTTTTCCGATACATTGGTCGTGGTTATCGTCAGTAGTGACGACATTGACTAAAGGAAAATCTCGGCAGTGAGGAGTAAGGGAATTGGCGGCAGAGAAAAGTTATTGATTATTTCGAGAGCCTTTGACCAAATACAAGTTTTTGCCCAAATGCTCGGGGGCTACTTCGGAAAAAAGAAAAGTTCGAGTATGACAAAATAGAAATGGCGAGAGCCTATGATCAAACGCAAGCATTTGTTCATAGCCTCGGGGGCTACTCCCATCGGGAGCGCTGGTCGCGCACCCGATAGACATAAAAAGCTCGAGAGAGATTGACAATATAATGGCATAAGATGTTGAGCCTACAACCAAGCACAAGTCCTTGGCTGTAGCCTCGGGGGCTACTCCCATCGGGAACGCTGTTCGCGTGCCCGATGAAATTATAAAAATATAGAGAGAAAGAAGAAGTGAGCATATTTCGAGTTATACAAATAACTCGAAACATACTCCCATCGGGAGGGCAATATAAGTCATCCGTTGACTCAATAAAATGTGCTATTCCAACAGCCGAAAAAGCACTCGACAATATATTCTCAGAGCGCCAAAGTTGCGAATAATCTCTGAATGCCGCAAAACTCTGCGAAGGTAAGACCCCAGATCCGTTCTGAGCGGCGTGGCACCGTCTCTGACGTCGGTTTGCTACTTTTTTCCATATCAACAGATACGAAGAAAAATCCTAACGGACGCGTTAGGTACCCGATAAAACATGACTGGGACTCGACAGAATGGTAAGACCTTAAGCGGCACCTATCGAAGTTTACACCAGTATCCCGAGATCATGTCCAGGGACGTGATCTTGAAGTAGGTTTTTGCGGATTGCCACTAGAGCAGTTAACTAGTACCTGATCCGTCAGATGAACTAGCCCCAACTACCATTATCCCTGTACAATATATAATTGCGTACACAAAAGATATGTGATAAATTTGATAGTTATTGAATGATTAAAGTTGGAGATTTTCCCTGATTCTTCGATTCAAGCAAAATCTCGGGGGCTACTGACATAGGCATCCCCAATGGGCCTGCCGAAGATGGTACCCGGGGTTTACTGAAGGCCCACGACTCGATGAGTATGAAGATTCGGAAGCCCAAGTTAGTATTAAGGAAAGCTAGAAAAACATACTTGTAATCTTTCGGGATGAGTTAGAAACCTTCCCGGACTCTGTAATGTGTGTACTACGAATCCCTCGACTCCACCTTCTATATAAGGGGGAGTCGAGGGACAAAGAAAGGATCGATTCATTGTCTCACGCAACCCTAGTTTTTACATCGTCGAGTACTTTTCGGCTGAAACCTTCGAGATCTACTTGCCCTCTACTTCCGCTAAAACCCTAGTCTACAATCCGTAGGCATTGATAAGTTAATCCCTTGTCACTATCAAAGACATTACTTGGCACAACAATGCAATAAAATAAAGATAAGGAGAGGTTGCTACAGTAGTAACAACTTCCAAGACTCAAATATAAAACAAAAGTGCAGAAGTAAAATAATGGGTTGTCTCCCATAAGAGCTTTTCTTTAACGCCTTTCAGCTAGGCGCAGAAAGTTTGAATCAAGTAACATCAAGAGATGAAGCGTCAACATCATAATTTTACTTAAAAACACAACTTGTCACAATAGGTATCTTAGATGCTCCATTATCTAAATTTTCCATAGTGGTACTAAGGGCTTTATCAATTTTAGGCTTATAATAGTTCTTTGGCTTAGGCACCTTAGAGACATACATGAACTTTTGCTCCTTACCCACATAAGCTTTCTCCTTAAACTTAAGAGAAGAAAAAGTTGAAC
Source organism: Lolium perenne (assembly GCF_019359855.2). Classification (NCBI taxonomy): domain Eukaryota; kingdom Viridiplantae; phylum Streptophyta; class Magnoliopsida; order Poales; family Poaceae; genus Lolium; species Lolium perenne. The sequence goes on along the minus strand of NC_067247.2, from coordinate 24,426,837 downwards.
CCAAGGTTCCCATAGCTTCTTCAAGTTCACCAATCCTATGGGTTTGATTATCATGGATAGCACAAGTTTCTAAGACAGCAATTCTTTCATTAATTCCTCCTAGAGATTTATCAAGTTTATCAGTATTATCAAGTAATATTCCCAATTTAGTCTCAACACTTGGAAGATTTTTCTCTATGGCCTCCAACTTTTTCATGACATCTTCAAGAGAGATTTCAATTTTAGCTTCATTAACAGGTGGTATTCCAACTAGACTCTCAATAATGCAACTAGCTTCTAAAGCAGGAGTGCCTAGGAAATTACCTCCCGCAAGAGTATCAAGAACATACCTATTCCAGCTACAGATACCAACATAAAAGTTCCTAAGTAGGATAATAGTGGAGTGTTTCTTAGTGCACCTATGATGAGCATCACTAATTCTATACCAAGCATCTTTAAAACATTCTCCCCTTGTTGCTTAAACGAACGAACTTCAACTTCAGGATTACTCATTTTAGCAATAATAAAAGTAGGTAAAGCAAACTAAATTAAGTAAAGTAAATGCAAGTAACTAATTTTTTTGTGTTTTTGATATAAAGAACGCAAACAAGACAGTAAGTAAAAGCAAGTAACTAATTTTTTTGTGTTTTTGATATAAAGAAAGCAAACAAGACAGAAAATAAAATAAAGTAAAGCAAGACAATAAACAAAGTAAAGAGATTGGATGTGAGAGACTCCCCTTGCAGCGTGTCTTGATCTCCCCGGCAACGGCGCCAGAAAAAGATTTGCTGGCGTGCAGTTGACGTGGGAGTTAGAAATCTCTGTGGTGTAATTTTCCTGTTCGTTCCCCAGCAACGGCGCCAGAAAAAGAGCTGCTAGTTGACACGGGAGTTGCAATGGCGCCAGAAAGTAGCTTCCTTGTGACGGTAAAGTACTCGTCCGTTGGGAACCCCAAGAGGAAGGTGTGATGCGTACAGCAGCAAGTTTTCCCTCAGTAAGAAACCAAGGTTTATCGAACCAGTAGGAGTCAAGGAACACGTGAAGGTTGTTGGTGAAGGAGTGTAGTGCGGCGCAACACCAGGGATTCCGGCGCCAACGTGGAACCTGCACAACACAATCAAGATACTTTGCCCCAACTTAACAGTGAGGTTGTCAATCTCACCGGCTTGCTGAAAACAAAGGATTAATCGTATGGTGTGGAGAATGATGTTTGTTTGCAAAGAACAGCAGAGAACAATGATTGCAGTAGGCTGTATTTCAGATGTAAAAGAATGGACCGGGGTCCACAGTTCACTAGTGGTGTCTCTCCAATAAGATAAATAGCATGTTGGGTGAACAAATTACAGGTGGGCAATTGACAAATAGAGAGGGCATAACAATGCACATACATACCATGATGACTACTATGAGATTTACTTAGGGCATTACGACAAAGTACATAGACCGCTATCCAGCATGCATCTATGCCTAAAAAGTCCACCTTCGGGTTAGCATCCGCACCCCTTCCAGTATTAAGTTGCAAACAACAGACAATTGCATTAAGTATGGTGCGTAATGTAATCAACACAAATATCCTTAGACAAAGCATCGATGTTTTATCCCTAGTGGCAACAGCACATCCACAACCTTAGAACTTTCTGTCACTATCCCAGATTCAATGGAGGCATGAACCCACTATCGAGCATAAATACTCCCTCTTGGAGTTACAAGTATCAACTTGGCCAGAGCCTCTACTAGCAACGGAGAGCATGCAAGATCATAAAAAACACATATATGATAGATTGATAATCAACTTGACATAGTATTCCATATTCATCGGATCCCACCAAACACAACATGTAGCATTACAAATAGACGATCTTGATCATGATAGGCAGCTCACAAGATCTAAACATGATAGCACAAGAGGAGAAGACAACCATCTAGCTACTGCTATGGACCCATAGTCCAAGGATGAACTACTCACGCATCAGTCAGGAGGCGGGCATGGTGATGTAGAGTCCTCCGGTAATGATTCCCCTCTCCGGCAGGGTGCCGGAGGTGATCTCCTGAATCCCTCGAGATGGGATTGGCGGCGACGGCGTCTCTGGAACTTTTCTCGTTGTTGTGGTATCGTCACGGCATATGCCATAGGGTGGCTAATCGAAGTGGTTCCTGAGAGATCTCACGGCGGTATCCGGATGCGGGTATGGGAACGAGCGACACGGCGACGTACCCAGGTTCGAGGCCCTCCGATGGAGGTAACACCTCTACTCCTGCTATGAGTGTATATGATGATCACACAATACAATGGTGCTCCTAGAGCTGTGTCCGGCTGCTCCTGGGAGGCTAAGGGAGACGATGGTCTCTCTCACAGGGCAGCGCTAAGGGTGGAGTGAAGTGAGAATGATCGATCGATCCCCTGCACGAGAGGGGGTAGTGCGGCTTATATAGGCACCGGCACTTTACATATAAGACCCTATAGTCTACTGGCCGGCTTGGCCGGCTCCGGCTTCCGCTCCTTCCCGAGGCGGTGACGTCAGGAGCCGTTGAGGCATCGTGGCCTGTCCCATCCGGCTGCCAAGGTCAGCGGTATGGAGAGGAGGTGTCCCTGTCGCCGTCAGCCACTGTAGCCAGTACGGATCGACGTAGACCATGATGGCCTGTCCGGCGCGTGGCACTATTGCTCCACAGTGCCCCGCGCTTTACGGAAGATGAAGTCAGCGTGGACTTTGGGAACCCGGATCACCAACCCGGTTCCTTCCTGTGCAAGACTCGCCAGCCTCGAGTCGGTCTGAGGTACAAACCCCCAGTCGGATATGGCTTGTAGAAGCCGGCCCAGCTACAGCATTGGTGGCCGTAGCCAGGCCGACTAGGACCTAGAGCCAGCCGGCTTCCGGACCAGCCGGCCACGGTGCCAGCCGGCTGCTCCTCAGCCGGCCTTTGCCGCGAGCCGGCCAGTGGCCAGCCGGCTGCTCCGCGTCCATTGCCCTACCCGGGTTTTTCCCCCCGACATTAGCCCCCGAAGCTGGCAAGGTCCTGCGTTTAGAAGGACCTAGGCAGGTTTTCCTGGCTTCTTGAATATACTTGACGACACTTGGAGGGGCCGACTGAGAATTTCCATTCAGCCGGCTGCGCCCTCATCCGGCTCGCTTCGGCCGGCTGCTTCTAGCCGGCCACTTTTTACACTTATGCAGCTTTTGCTTTCTCGCAAGTTTTGGTGGTGTCTCCGCCTTGCTGGATGACTTTTGGTCCGAGTTGAACTTATCGTCCGGCTCCGGCTTGCGGCGCGCCGGAGTCTCCGCCGCCTCGGGTTCTGCACCCGACTTGACCGGTCTGACGCCTGGGCTCTGCCGCCGGTTCGTCTGGTCACATCAATGTCTCCTCCGGATCCGGTGCGGTAGTGGGGGACGTGGTGTGGTCGTTTTCGGTAACCGCTGTGGTCGTGGGCGGAGTTACGGCGCAATAAATCTGGGGACGTGGCCCACGTTCGCCACTTGGAGGCCAACCGCCCGTGGCAGGAGGCTATAAATGCCGCGGGGGAGGCATCGAGGCGGCTACTTGCCCCTTTCTTCCTCCTCGCGCTCCTGCTCCGCTCCTTCTCTTCTTCGTGCTCGCGCCCGTTGCTGCTCCGGCGAACGCCTCCCACTGGCGAACTCCGGTGAACGACTCTCCGCCGATCCGCCGCCGCTACTCCGTCGAGCCGGCGCCACGGGGCCCCGCGTTTCAACGGAGCGTCCTCAGCCGCCGTCGTCACCGCCGCCGTCGCAAGGCTCTTCTTCGCCCTTTCGCCTCTCGTGGTCATCTTCTTCTTCTGCCTCGACAATGGCCTCCGCTAGCGGATCATGGAGGGGCTCGTACATGCGGGAGGACGACATCGAGCGGCTGGTGCGCCTCCGCCGGATCCCGCGGTCGGTGGTCACGCGGGTGCCTGGCGAGGAGACGGAGCCCGAGCCAGAGCCCGGCGAGCGCGTCGTCTTCGGTGCGCATCTCGACCGCGGGCTGGGCCTGCCGGCATCAACCTTCTTCCGCCAATTCCTCGACAACTTTGGCCTGCAGCCGCACCACCTGCCGGCCAATGCCTGCGTCCTCCTCAGCTGCTATGTGGCGTTCATGGAGGCCTACGCCGGCTTGTGGCCGGACATCGACTTCTGGAGCCGGCTGTTCTACCTCAAGGCGCAAACCACCGAGGGCCGCCTGCGGGCCTGCGGCGCCGCCTCGATCTACACTCGGCCCGGTACGCCTTTCCCCAAAATCCCCACCGTTGACTCGGTGAAGAATTGGCAAATGTCATTCTTCTACGTGCGCAACGAGGGCCAGCTCGTCGACCGGATCAACTTGCCGGAGTTCAACCCGGCTCCTCCAGTCGGCCGGATCAACTGGAGCTACAACGCCCGCACGGCGGACCCGGACGCTGAAGTGAATCAGCTCTGGGACTTCCTGGGGGCGGCCGTCTCGAACGGGCTGACCGCCGAGGACCTCCTCTGCACCATCGCCGAGCGCCGGGTGCTGCCGCTCCAGAGGCACACCCACAAGATCGGGCACATGTCCGGCCGGTTCGACCCGAACCAGACATCCAAGGCGCTGCTCTCCAAGGCCCAGGTGGCCAGCCGGGTGAATAACATCACCAAGGCGAACATGCCGGACGACTGGAACTACGGGCTGGCGCCCCACGACAGGGACCACCAACCCGAGCTGGTAAGCTTTGCGTTTTCGCCGGCTTCCGGCTTGAGGCTGCGAGGCCGACTTCCTTTTGCTTCTGCCGATTTCCGGCTTGTTGTTGCTCATGTTTTCTGTTTTTCTAGCTCTTTGAGCGCCAGAACGTCGAGGACGGCGACCTGGCGATGAGGAGGTGGACGCCGGACCACGTCGATCCGGCTGACCAAGCCGGTGACCAGGCTGGCGACGACGACCTGCTGCAGGCGCCTGACTTAGGCGGCCAGGGGGAGCACAATCCGCCCCCTTCACCGGAGCAGCAGGAGGACGAGGAGCCGGCGACGTCCGCCACGGGGCCAATCCCCGCCGTGCCTCTGCGCGCGAGGCCGCCAAGCACCACGGCGACTTCGGCGCATAAGGGGAAGAAGCGGGCCAGCGAGCCCCGCTCTACTGCCACCTTGGAGGCGAAGGCGAAGAAGCTCCGCCGGCAGCAGCCGAAGAAGGTTCCGGAGCAGGCCGGGTGAGTTTTCTTTTTCTCTCTTGTTTGATTCCTTTTCTTTCCTTACTTTTTATGCTTATCTTCTCCTTGTTTGTCCGGCTAGGGCTCCCATCAAGTTTGCCCAGGGCGGCGGCTCTCGGCAGACTCCGCGTGTCGCGTCGCCGCCTCTGCGCCAAAGGAGGGAGCCGACGCCACAGCCTCCGTCGCGCGCACCTACGCCGCCGCCGCCTGCGGGTACTCCGCCTCCCGCAGGGGCGCCTTCCTTCGCCGTGCCGCTGGCCTCGGCGCCGATCGCGGCATGCGGGTCGAGCCGGCTCGCCGGCCGACGCCGGATGACATGTTCCCGCGCCGGACTCGTCTTACGGACCCGCCCGCCGGGGCCGGCCGGGCATGCCGCCTTCAACCGGAGCCGGAGCCGGCAGGGCTGCACCGCCCGCGGCCGGAGCCGGAGCTGGCGGGGCTGCACCGCCCGCGACCGGAGCTGGAGCCGTGCCAAGCGTGGTGGTGCTGGATGAGAGCCGGAGGGGGCACCTCGAGCGCCGGAGACGGCTGCGCCGGCGGGCCCTCTCGCCCGCCGGAGCGCCGCCACCACCGGAGCCGACGACGGGGAGCCGGCCAGGCAGAGCCGGCAAGGGATGAGCCGGCGCGCCGGAGGGCGCCGACTCTCGCGCTGGTGAGGACGGGAGCCCCATCGGCGCCGCAGCAGGGCCTGCACGTGGCCAAGGGTGCCATGCTTCTGCATGTGCCATCCGCCTTCGACTCCAGCCTTGGCTCGGCTGGCACTATGGAGCAGGCGTGGCTCCGCGCCGACTCCTACGAGGTGACCAGCCGGGAGGGGAACCCCGGCCAAGCATCGGTGGAGATGTTCTTCTCCAGCCTGCAGGCCAATCTCAAGGCCAGGGCTGCCGAGGCCGCGGCCAACGTTGCCAAGGTGGAGGAAGCCGGCAAGGTAAGCTTCATCTGTTTTTTGATTTGGTTATCATCCTGGTAGCCCTCCGAGGCATGGGCCGGCTGCTTGGAGCCGGTCCGGGTTTCGCCTAGCTGACTGTTTTTCTTTTTTCCTTAGGCTGTGATGGATCGGCGCACCACTCTGTACAACCGCGCCGTGACCCATTACCACAAGGCCAAGCTGGACCGGGCCGACTTGGCTCGCGAGCTTGCGACCGTCAAGGGTAAGATCTTGCTTCTTCCGACTCGATGTCTTCTTTCTTTTTAGTCTTCGTTGGCTGACGTTTCTTTCCGGCTGCCTCGCAGTTGAAGCCGCCAAGGTCCCGCGGCTGGAGGCGGATCTTCGGGTTGCTCGCGCCCAGTGCGCCGAGAGCGAGGAGGCGGGCCGCTCTGCAGCCGCTAAGCTCAAGGTGGCTGAGGGGGAGCTGGTGCGGCTGCGCCTGCTGGAGCAGAACCATCTCACCGAGCTCGCCTCCCTTAGGACGGCGGAGAAGGAGAAGGTGGAGGATCTGAGCCGGCGGCTGACTGAGGTGGAGAAGCAGCGGCTTGCGCTGCAGGAGGAGGTCACCACCAAGTCCACGGAGCTGACGGCTACCGCCAAGCGCTGGACGGACGAGATTGGCGCGCTTGATCGCGGCTTGTCGGGTGAGTGCATTTCTTTGCTCCTTTCCCTTTGCCGGCTTTCGGCTGTCGGCTGCCGGCTTTCGTTGGCAGCCGGCGGCAGAAACTTCTGATTTCTTCGCTATCTCCATCTTTGGGCTGGGGGCAGTCGGTTCTTGCCGGCTGCCGCCAGGCTTTTCCTTTTGTCTTAGGACTTCGAAAATTTGCATTTTTCAGCTTATTTCGGCTTCGATGATTTCTGACTTGCTTCTTCTTGCAGCGGCCTTCCGGGAGACGCAGGACGCAGCCTTGGCAGCCGTTGGCGTTGCGCGCGATTCCAGGAGGCGGGCGACTGGCGAGGGCAGCTCGGAGTACTTCACCATGGAGGACTACATGGCGTCCATGGCTGCCCGCGTTGAGCCCATCACCAAGCTTGGCTGGGAGCTCCGGAAGGCGGCTAAGGAGCTGGTTCCAATGCTGTGGCCTGAGGAGGCGGTGCCGCAAGATATCTCCCATCTCACCTCCTTGATGGAGCGGGCGCCGGATCGCTTCCTCGACTGGAAGGAGTCGGCCACGCGCGCTGGTGCCGACATGGCGCTGTCCTTTGTCCTCTCTTGGTACAACGAGGTGGACCTGGGGCAGCTCGAGTATCGGCGAGCCGGCGTGGAGGACAAGCTCCCGGCCGAACACAAGACCGCCCGGCTTGCCCGAGCCAGCACCATCGCCGACTTCGTCGACAAGGGCCTCTTCGTCGCTGACCCGAACCCTCCATCTGATGATGATTACGAGATGGACGATGAGGAGGCGGAAGAGGCGCCCGAAGACGACCCGGCAGCCGGCTCCGCTGACGCTCCTCCGGCTGGTCCTTCTTCAGCCGCTGCCTAGATTACCTGTCTCTTATGTTACTTTTGCCAAGACAATTTATTAAATCCCCGGGATGCCGGGTGCATATGTATGAATATTATCGTCCTTTTATTATGTCACACTTTAATGTGTTTGTTAATCATCTGTGTGCCGAGTTGCTTTCTTTCGACTCGTTCGCTTTTTCCCATCCGCCCCACTCTTTGGCTGTGCTCTTGCCGGTCGTACGTCCGACTTGCGATCCGTCGCCGGATCAAGAGCGGGCCGCTGGGTGAGGCCGACAGTATTTCAGTCGAACGAGCTGAATTCGGCAATCCGGCACTTTTATGAAAAGTTGCAAGTCAACTCGCTTTTACTCTTTCCCTTAGTCGTTTTTCGCGTGCCGGCTCCCTAGGCCTTACTCCCGCCAGCCGGACAGCCGGGTTGCGGTCTGTAGCTGGATCGGAAGCCGGCTGTCGGAAACCGGATCACGTTACTGAGCCGACCGCGTGAGAGGGTTCAAGCCAATTGGCGAAACAAAGTAGAGTACGCGAAAAACTTGTCGGAAACGGCTCTCTTGGCGCGTGCTTTTTCATAGCTTACAAAAGGGATACAAGGGATACATACATTCCTGCTCTCATGTGTAAAATGGGCGGAGTAAGTTGACATTCCAGGGACGTTTAGTCTCCTCGTCAGCCTTGTCCGGCTTGTTTTTCTTAGCCTCTTGGGCATCTATGAGATAGTAGGAATCATTGCCTACTGCCTTGCTCACGATGAAGGGACCCTCCCATGGGGATGATAGCTTATGCTGTCCGGCTGTCCGCTGGATCAGCCGGAGCACTAGGTCTCCTTCTCGGAATGCTAAGGGCTGGACCTTCCGGCTGTGATAGCGTCGGAGGCTCTGCTGGTAGATAGTAGATCTGGACGCAGCCAGTAGCCGGGCCTCTTCGACCAGGTCGACTCCATCTTCGCGAGCTTCTTTGGCTTCGGCTTCGGTATACAGCTTGATTCTTGGCGAGTCGTGCTCGATATCAGTCGGCAAGACGGCTTCGGCCCCGTATACGAGGAAGAATGGTGTGAAGCCGACTGAGCGGTTTGTCGTTGTGCGCAGACTTCATAGAACATTGGGCAGCTCTTCAATCCAGCAGCCGGCGGCTCGCTCGAGCGGCTCCACCAGCCGGGGCCGGATGCCGGCTAGGACCAAGCCGTTAGCCTTCTCCACTTGTCCGTTGGACTCTGGGTGCGCCACAGAGGCTAGGGCCATCCGGATCCCCATTTCCCCGCAATAGCGAGAGAAGATGCCTTGGGAGAAATTGCTGCCGTTGTCGGTGATGATGCTGTGGGGGTAGCCGAATCTCACAATGATTTCCTTGAGGAATGTGACGGCTGTGGAGCCGTCCAGCTTCTTGATTGGCTTGGCTTCGATCCACTTGGTGAATTTGTCAATCATCACCAAGAGATGTGTCATGCCGCCTCGCGCTGTTTTGAACGGACCCACCATATCCAAGCCCCATACGGCAAATGGCCATGTGATGGGGATGGTCTTCAAGGCGGAAGCCGGCTGGTGTCTCTTCTTTGCGAAGCACTGACAGCCGTTGCACTTCTTCACCAACTCTTCTGCGTCTCTGAGCGCAGTCGGCCAGTAAAAACCGTGCCGGAAGGCTTTGGCCACTATGGCTCTGGATGAGGCGTGATGTCCGCACTCTCCTTGGTGGATTTCCCGTAGGAGTTCAATCCCTTCAGCTGGCTCGACGCACCGCTGGAACACCCCACTTACGCTGCGTTTGTACAGCTGGTGGTTGATGATTGTATAGGCCTTGGCCCTTCTCTCAATCTGCCTGGCCTGGACTCTATCATCAGGCAGCACACCGTCGGTGAGGTAGGAGAGGAATTCTTGTGCCCATGAAGGTACGCATCTTATCTCGAATACGCTGACCAACAGGGCCTCCTGCGTGGGAGCTTCCGGATTCGACTGCATGGTCGCCGGGTTTGGCTTGCTAGCCGGCGGGTTCGGCTTGCTAGCCCCCGAGTTTGGCGATGAAGCCCTCGGGTTGGACTGAGAAGTCCCCGGGTTCGGCATGGTAGCCGGCGGGTTTGGGTTTGAAGCCCCCGACTTGGGCGATGAAGCCCCCGGGTTCGGCTGAGCAGCCCCCGGGTCAGCCGGCACGAATATTGAATCCGAGTCCGGTGACGGTATGATGGATGGCTTCTTGAGGACCGCCAAGGCGATGCCCGGCGGAATGGCTTGCCGGGTTGAGCCAATCTTGGACAAGGCGTCAGCCGCCTCGTTGTTTGCTCGCGGCACATGATGGAATTCGCAGCCGTCGAAGAAACCGGATAGCTGCTGGACATGGAAGCGGTATGAGGCCATGTTGGCGTCCTTCGCGTCCCAGTCGCCAGATGCTTGCTGTATAACCAAGTCGGAGTCGCCGAAGCAGAGTATGCGACGCACGCCAATCTCCTTGGCCAGCTTCAGCCCATGAATGAGCGCTTCATATTCCGCCACATTGTTGGATGCGGCGAAGTGGATCTGCAGGACATAGTCCAGCCGGTCTCCCTTGGGAGAGGTGATGACGATGCCGGCTCCCAAACCGTTGCGCATCTTCGAGCCGTCAAAGTGCATCTTCCAATGTGTGGAATCCGGCACAGGCGGCAGGTATTGCATCTCGGCCCAGTCGACGAAGAAGTCCGCGAGGATCTGCGACTTGATGGCTGTGCGTGGCTCGTAGAGGATGGTGTGGGCGGCTAGCTCCAGGGCCCACTTGGCAACCCGGCCGTTGGCATCCTTGCTGCCGATGATTTCCGCCAAGGGCGCTGCGGCAACCACCTTGATGGGGTGCTCTTGGAAGTAGTGCTTGAGCTTCTTGGCCGCCATGTAGACGCCGTAGGTGACCTTCTGGTAGTGGGGGTAGTTTTGCTTCGACTGGGAGAGCACTTCGCTAAGGTAGTAGACTGGGCGCTGAACCAGCTGCTCCCTGCCGTCTTCTTTGCGTTCCACCACCAGGACAACGCTAACCACTCGGTTGGTGGCTGCGATGTACAACAGCATCGGCTCCATTGAAGCCGGCGTTGCAAGGATTGGCGCAGTTGAGAGCACGCGCTTCAAGTCACGGAAAGCTTCATCCGCCTGCGGTGACCAGACGAATTTGTCCGCCTTCTTCATCAATTGGTACAGGGGCAGTGCCTTCTCCCCCAGCCGGCTGACGAAGCGGCTCAAGGAAGCCAGGCAGCCAGCGAACTTCTGGACGTCCTTGAGGCACTGCGGCAGTTCCATCTTTTCCAAGGCACTGATCTTCTCCGGGTTGGCTTCGATCCCTCGCTGAGAGACGAGGTAGCCAAGGAGCTGGCCAGACGGCACGCCGAATGTGCACTTGGCCGGGTTGAGCTTCATCCGAAATCTTCTCAGATTGGTGAAGGTTTCTCTCAGGTCATCAAGGAGGGTAGTCGTCTCCTTGGTCTTTACAACGACATCATCCACATATGCGTGAACGTTTCTGCCGATTTGATCCTGCAAGCATTTTTGCATGCACCTTTGGTAGGTGGCGCCTGCATTTTTCAAGCCGAACGGCATAGTCGTGTAGCAATAAGCCCCGTACGGGGTAATGAACGAAGTCTTTATTTGATCAGTCGGATTCAAAGGAATCTGGTGGTAGCCTGAATAGGCATCTAGGAAAGACAACAATTCACAGCCGGCAGTCGAGTCTATGACTTGATCTATGCGCGGCAGGGGGAAGGGGTCCTTCGGGCATGCCTTGTTCAGGCTGGTGTAGTCGATACACATGCGCCAGGAGCCGTTCTACTTCAAAACCAGGACCGGGTTCGCCAACCAGTCCGGGTGCAGTACTTCCATGATGAAGCCGGCTGCCAGCAGCCGGGCGATTTCTTCACCGATGGCCTTCCTTCTTTCTTCGGCGAAGCGCCTGAGAGGCTGCTTCACCGGCTTGGCTTCAGGCCGGACGTGGAGGTGGTGCTCAGCCAACTCCCTCGGCACACCCGGCATGTCTCTTGGAGTCCATGCGAAGATGTCCCGATTCTCACGGAGGAAGCTGGTGAGCTCGCTTTCCTATTTCATGCTCAAGCCGGCACCGATGGTGACGTACTTGTCCGGCTGCGCCGGGTCCAGCAGGATCTTTTTGGTGTTGTCGGCCGGCTGGAAGTGAGTCGTCCCAGCCGGGTTGCCCGCAGCCGGCATGTCTGTCTGCGCGGCCTTGGCGAGGGCGACGGCGTCGTGGATGAGCTGCTTCTCGGTGGCGATGACCAGCGTCTGGGCCATCTTGGAGCTCTGCGTGGCGCAGTCCATGGAGCGGCGATAGTCGCCGGCTATGGTGATGACCCCCTTGGGGCCAGGCAGCTTCTTCTTCAGGTACCCATAGTGGGGCACCGCCATGAGCTTGGTCAGGGCCGGCCTGCCCAGGAGCGCGTGGTAGGGACTCACGAGGTCCACCACCTCGAACTCGATTCTCTCGGTGCGGAAGTGGTCCGGCTTCCCGAACATCACCTCCAGCGTGATCCGGCCGATCGGCTGGCAGCAGTGGCCTGGCACGATGCCATGGAAGACGGTGGGGGTGGGGCGCAATTCGGCCTCCTGGATGCCCAGCTTGCGGGCGGTGTCGCGGTAGAGGATATTGATGCTGCTGCCGCCGTCGATGAGGACGCGCGAGAAACGCACGCTGCGCCGGGTTGTGCCGATGGTGGGGTCGAGGACCATGGCGTAGCTGCCCGGCTTTGGCAGGACAGCCGGTGTGTCGCGGCGATCAAAGGTGATGGCCTGCTCTGACCAGTTTAGGTACTGGGGGACCGGCGGTATGACCGCGTTGACCTCGAGGGAGCGGCTCTGCTGGCTCGTCTTGTCCTCGGGCTCGGAGGTGAAGATGATGTAGGTAGCATCTTCGGCCAGATATCGGCCGCCATGGTGCACTTGGTTAGCCTCGTGGTGCTCGAGGTTAGCGTTCTCTGCGCCGGCTTGGCCACCCGGCCCGCCGGCTGGTGGAGGCGGGGGTGGAGGCGGGAGAGGTTCACCGCTTGTCAGCCGCTTCATGAAGTGGCAGTCGCGGGTGGTGTGGTTGGAGGGGTTCTTGCCGCTGTGGTACTTGCACGGCGTGTCGAGCATCTGCTCGAAGGTGTACTTCGGCTTCCACTGCCGGTCTTGCTTCTGGCGGCGGCTGCCGCCTGCCGCGTTGTCTGCCACGGCGGCTACGTGGGCGGAGCCGTACCGGCGATCCGGCTGGTCGCTGTGATGCTTGCCGCGGTAGTTGTCCCGCCGGCTGCCAGCCGACTTGTGGTGGTCCCGCCTGGAGGGAGCCGGTGCTGGGTCAGCCGGCGCCTTGCCGGCTTCTTCAGCCAGCGCGTATTTGTCGGCAATGGCCATGAGGGCGGCCATGGACTTGGGCTCGCTGCGGCGCAGCTTGTGCCACAGCATGGTGTTTGGCCGGCAGCCTCCCATGAAGAAGCTGATGGCCTGGATCTCGTGCACACTGATACGTCTCCGACGTATCGATAATTTCTTATGTTCCATGCCACATTATTGATGTTATCTACATGTTTTATGCACACTTTATGTCATATTCGTGCATTTTCTGGAACTAACCTATTAACAAGATGCCGAAGTGCCAGTTGCTGTTTTCTGCTGTTTTTGGTTTCAGAAATCCTAGTAAGGAAATATTCTCGGAATTGGACGAAATCAAAGCCCAGGGGCCTATTTTCTCACGAAGCTTCCAGAAGTCCGAAGGAGAGACGAAGAGGGGCCACGGAGGGGCCACACCCTAGGGCGGCGCGGCCCCCCCCTTGGCCGCGCGGCCCTGTGGTGTGGGGCCCCCGTGCCGCCTCTTGACCTGCCCTTTCGCCTATAAAAAGTCTCCGTGACGAAAACCCCAGTACCGAGAACCACGATACGGAAAACCTTCCAGAGACGCCGCCGCCGCCGATCCCATCTCGGGGGATCCAGGAGATCGCCTCCGGCACCCTGCCGGAGAGGGGAATCATCTCCCGGAGGACTCTACGCCGCCATGGTCGCCTCCGGTGTGATGTGTGAGTAGTCTACCCCTGGACTATGGGTCCATAGCAGTAGCTAGATGGTTGTCTTCTCCCCATTGTGCTATCATTGTCGGATCTTGTGAGCTGCCTAACATGATCAAGATCATCTATCTGTAATTCTATATGTTGCGTTTGTTGGGATCCGATGAATAGAGAATACTTGTTATGTTGATTATCAAAGCTATGCTTATGTGTTGTTTATGATCTTGCATGCTCTCCGTTATTAGTAGATGCTCTGGCCAAGTTGATGCTAGTAACTCCAAGAGGGAGTATTTATGCTCGATAGTGGGTTCATGCCTCTGTGAATCTGGAGGAGTGACAAGAACCACTAAGGTTATGGATGTGTTGTTGCCACTAGGGATAAAACATTAGTGCTATGTTCAAGGATGTAGTCACTAGTTACATTACGCGCAATACTTAATGCAATTGTCTGTTGTTAGCAACTTAATACTGGAGGGGGTTCGGATGATAACCTGAAGGTGGACTTTTTAGGCATAGATGCAGTTGGATGGCGGTCTATGTACTTTGTCGTAATGCCCAATTAAATCTCACTATACTCATCATGATATGTATGTGCATGGTCATGCTCTCTTTATTTGTCAATTGCCCAACTGTAATTTGTTCACCCAACATGCTGTTCGTCTTATGGGAGAGACACCTCTAGTGAACTGTGGACCCCGGTCCAATTCTTTTTACTGAAATACAATCTGCATCTTTGTTCTCTTGTTTTCTGCAAACAATCATCTTCCACACAATACGGTTAATCCTTTGTTACAGCAAGCCGGTGAGATTGACAACCTCACTGTTTCGTTGGGGCAAAGTACTTTGGTTGTGTTGTGCAGGTTCCACGTTGGCGCCGGAATCTCTGGTGTTGCGCCGCACTACATCCCGCCGCCATCAACCTTCAACGTGCTTCTTGGCTCCTCCTGGTTCGATAAACCTTGGTTTCTTTCTGAGGGAAAACTTGCTGCTGTGCGCATCATACCTTCCTCTTGGGGTTGCCCAACGAACGTGTGAAATACACGCCATCACACACCCTCGCAGGAGTTGCGCATCTCGCACCAGCGCGTCAGGTATGCGCGGTCCGTCTCATCCGGGCCCTGCTTGCACATCTCCAGCTGTTGGGGGCGACCCGGCCGGCGGTAGCAGCCGGTGAAGTTGCTGATGAAGGCCGCCTCGAAGTCCAGCCAGCCGTTTATGCTGCCGGCTGGCAAGTTGTTGAGCCATGTGCGGGCGGAGCCGAGCAGCATGAGGGGGGAGTAGCGCACAGCCCAGCGCTTTTTGCCTTTGGCGATGCCGACTGCGGTGGAGTAGTCCTGCAGCCAGTCCTCCGGCTTGGCGGTGCCGTCGTACTTGGGGGTGTCGCGCGGGAGCTGGAAGCCGTCGATCATGGGCTCGTTGATGATGCGTGGCCCAAAGCACTTTGGGCCGGCTGGCGCTTCTTCTTCCGCAATGCGGGATTCGACCAGCCGATCGAGGCGGTCTCTGGCGTCGGTGGGCTCGATGCGGGGGCCCAGCCGGGAACGTGCCGGCTGGCGTGTGCCGGCTGCTTCTGGAGCCGGCCGATGCTGGCGGCGAGGCTCGGAGTCTTGCTCCTGGTTCCGGCTTGGGGGAGGCCGGCTGCGGCTGCTGCCGCTCGGCTAGTGGCTCGGCCGGCCCGAGCTTGCGTGCGTGGCCCGGGAGTCACGGTGCTGGCTTGGTGCTGGGGAGGCGGACTCGGCCGTGTCCCTGGCGCCTTCCCTGTCGTTGCCTGCAGCGCCACGAGCGTGAGAAGCTCTAGGGGCATTGACATACCTGGGGTCGGCCGCCTGCTTGGTGGCTACGTTGAGCAGCTCAGTCACCCGCTTGGTCTGGCGGCGTAACTCTTCGCCTTCAAGGCGGTTCAGCTCTTCTGCGGCGGCTTGTGCCGCGCGCATGTTCTTGTCGGGGGTGTTGTAGACAGGTAGCTCCGCGGACGGAGCCGGCGAAGGAGCGCCGTCGCGGGCGATCTCGGTGCCAAGGTCGCGGCCCCTGCGGCGGATCTGGCCGGCTCGGCTTGGCTCGTCGCCGCCTGGAGTGAGGCCGTGGGCGCGGTTGTACTCGCGCTGGGTGATCTCCATCTGGCGCTTAGCAGCAGCAAGTTCTTCGGTTTGCTTGAGGAGGAGCTGGCGGTGCGCCTCCAAATCCGCCTCGATGGCGGTGGGGTCGGCACCAGGCGTGAGCGGGGTGCTCAGTTTTGCCCAGACTTCATCCAGCCGGGACGGTGGTGGTGGCGCCTTTGGGCCCGAGCCGGAGGCGTTGGGGTCGACGTTGCGCTCCAGGTTGGGGCCGCGGGTGCGCGGGTTCTTGGTGGGGAGCTCCTCGCCAGCCATCATGACTTGCACGACGGCGGGGCTGGCGGGAGCGCTGCTGCCGGCTCGCGGAGGAGGGCTTGCGCAGCGCAGCGCAGCACCTGCCGCGGGTAGCGCGGCGGTGCGACGGTGGCGACGTAGACGTCGTGGCCACCGAAGGAGATGACACTGCCGCCGGCTGGGAAGGGCCGGTCGGCGAAGCAGCCAGCGTTGTCGCTGACGCAGTCGAGGGAGCCGAATCTCCAGATCAAGCCTGAAGCGACTCGCTCGCCGGTGGTGATGGTGAGGCCCGTCCGGATGAAGACACCGGCCGAGGATGCTGAAGGCCCCACGGTGGGCGCCAAATGTCGTGGTATCGTCACGGCATATGCCATAGGGTGGCTAATCGAAGTGGTTCCTGAGAGATCTCACGGCGGTATCCGGATGCGGGTATGGGAACGAGCGACACGGCGACGTACCCAGGTTCGAGGCCCTCCGATGGAGGTAACACCTCTACTCCTGCTATGAGTGTATATGATGATCACACAATACAATGGTGCTCCTAGAGCTGTGTCCGGCTGCTCCTGGGAGGCTAAGGGAGACGATGGTCTCTCTCACAGGGCAGCGCTAAGGGTGGAGTGAAGTGTGAATGATCGATCGATCCCCTGCACGAGAGGGGGTAGTGCGGCTTATATAGGCACCGGCACTTTACATATAAGACCCTATAGTCTACTGGCCGGCTTGGCCGGCTCCGGCTTCCGCTCCTTCCCGAGGCGGTGACGTCAGGAGCCGTTGAGGCATCGTGGCCTATCCCATCCGGCTGCCAAGGTCAGCGGTATGGAGAGGAGGTGTCCCTGTCGCCGTCAGCCACTGTAGCCAGTACGGATCGACGTAGACCATGATGGCCTGTCCGGCGCGTGGCACTATTGCTCCACAGTGCCCCGTGCTTTATGGAAGATGAAGTCAGCGTGGACTTTGGGAACCCGGATCACCAACCCGGTTCCTTCCAGTGCAAGACTCGCCAGCCTCGAGTCGGTCTGAGGTACAAACCCCCAGTCGGATATGGCTTGTAGAAGCCGGCCCAACTACAGCATTGGTGGCCATAGCCAGGCCGACTAGGACCTAGAGCCAGCCGGCTTCCGGACCAGCCGGCCACGGCGCCAGCCGGCTGCTCCTCAGTCGGCCTTTACCGTGAGCCGGCCAGTGGCCAGCCGGCTGCTCCGCGTCCATTGCCCTACCCGGGGTTTTCCCCCCGACACTCATATCGTGGCTCTCGGTACTAGGGTTTTCGCGACGAAGGCTTTAAGTAGGCGGAAGGGCAGAGTCGGAGGAGGCACGGGGGCCCCACACCATAGGCCGGCGCGGGCCCCTCCTTGGCCGCGCCGCCTTATGGTGTTGGCCCCTCGTGGCCCCACTTCGTATCCTCTTCGGTCTTTTGGAAGCTTCGTGGAAAAATAAGACCCTGGGCTTTTGTTTCATCCAATTCCGAGAATATTTCCTGTGTAGGATTTCTGAAACCAAAAACAGCAGAAAACAGGAACTGGCGCTTCGGCATCTTGTTAATAGGTTAGTACCGGAAAATGCATAAAAATGATATAAGGTGTGTATAAAACATGTGAGTATCATCATAAAAGTAGCATGGAACATAAGAAATTATAGATACATTTGAGACGTATCATAAGGCAGCTCATGAGATCATTGTATTGAAGTACATGGGAGAGAGAGTACCAACTAGCTACAGCTAGAACCCGTAGTCCATGAGGGAACTACTCACGGAGCATGATGGAGGCGGTGGCGTTGATGGAGATGGCTTCCGGGGGCACTTCCCCGTCCCGGCAGGGTGCCGGAACAGAGACTTCTGTCCCCCGAAACGGAGTTTCGCGATGGCGGCGGCGCCCCTGGAGTCTTTCTGGAGTTTCGTCGATTGGTATCGCGTTTTTAGGTCGAAAGGGGTCTTATAGGCGAAGAGGCGGCGCAGGGAGGTGCCTGGGGCCTCCTCACCATAGGCTGGCGCGGCCAGGCCTGGGGCCGCGCCGCCTTATGGTGTGGTGGCCCTCTGGCCCGCCTCCGACTCTCCTTCGGTGCTCTGGGGTCTTCCGGGAAAAATAAGATACTGGGTCTTTGTTTCGTCGAATTCCGAGAATATTGCCTGAACAACCTTTCTGGAACCAAAAACAACAGAAAACAGGAACTGGCACTTCGGCATCTTGTTAATAGGTTAGTTCCAGAAAATGCATGAAATCATTATAAAGTGCGAGCAAAACATGTAGGTATTGTCATAAAACTAGCATGGAACATCAGAAATTATAGATACGTTGGAGACGTATCAAGCATCCCCAAGCTTAGTTCCTACTCGCCCTCGAGTAGGTAAACGATAAAAAGAGTAATTTCTGTAGTGACATGCTACTTACATAACCTTGATCATACTATTGTAAAGCATATGAGATGAATGAAGTGACTCAAGGCAACGATCTATAGTTTGCTAATCAAATAGAATACATATAGCCAAACTTTTCATGAATAGTACTTTCAAGACAAGCATCAAAAGTCTTGCATAAGAGTTAACTCATAAAGCAATAAATTCAAAGTAAAGGCATCGAAGCAACACAAAGGAAGATATAAGTTTCAGCAGTTGCTTTCAACTTTCAACATGCATATCTCATGGATAATTGTCAACACAGAGTAATATGATGAGTGCAAATAAGCAAGTATGTAAGAATCAATGCACAGTTGACACAAGTGTTTGCTTCTAAGATGGAAGGAAGTAGGTAAACTAACTCAACATAAAGTAGAAGAAAGGCCCTTCGCAGAGGGAAGCAGGGATTAAATCATGTGCTAGAGCTTTTTAAGTTTTGAAATCATATAGAGAGCATAAAAGTAAAGTTTTGAGAGGTGTTTGTTGTTTTCAACGAATGGTAGTGGGCACTCTAACCCCCTCATCAAACAGACTTTCAAAGAGCGGCTCCCATGAAGGACGTTATCTCTACCAGCAAGGTAGATCATCCCTCTTCTCTTTTGTTTACACATGTACTTTAGTTTTTATTTATGGATGACACTCCTCCCAACCTTTTGCTTACACAAGCCATGGCTAACCGAATCCTCGGGTGCCTTCCAACATTCACATACCATGAAGGAGTGTCTATTTGCAAAATTAAGTTGCTTACTGACGAATCAGGGCAAAACATGTGAAGAGAATTATTAATGAAGGTTAATTAATTGGGGCTGGGAACCTGTCAACACCCGGATTTTTAAGTCCAGATGCCTATTATGTCATTCATCGCAATCCCAGGAATATTGTTGTTGCGAGGCATAATAGTCGAATATCATAGTCATCATTCATTACAAACCATATTGTCTTACAATTTCAGATCACATGATCCATATTACACGAATAGTTGATCTATTGATCAACGAACAAACACAAGTTTATAGCGGAAGCGTAAATACAAATGGACTCTCTAGTCCACAGGCCAACGCTTGACGTCGGAAGACTCCTAGTTGTCGTAGGCATCCTGCTGGTCATCTCCTTGGTAGTTCTGTTCACCTTCATATTCTGGCCATTTGAATAGCCAGGGACACAGCCGTGAGTACTTTAAAGTACTCGCAAACTAATACTAATATAAGTACTATCAATTTTAGTAAAGGGATACTAAGCTCTAGTTTCTTTTGCATAAGGCCAATTTTAGTTCACAAGTATTTGATAAGGACTTATTCATGTGCTAACTAACTCAGGTGAGAACATTAGTGTCATTCCCACCAGTCAAGTTGTGATTCAAAAACAAGTCACCCGTCACCATTCACTTCACCAACATTTTCAAGAATCTGACACCGGAAACTGTATGGCCTTTCCAACCGTCCGTAACCGTGGACACGGCTATTCGAATAGGTTTACACTCTGCAGAGGTTGCACACTTGTGCCACAACATTTGATTCCATCCGTCAGGGATAACCCTGAATCATCGTAACTCGGTACGCGGATCATCAACCCTAACATTTCACTTACATACCCTAGTATGAGCACCTCTCCCCATGAGCTTGGCCTCCCAGTGAAGACCAACTGTCAACCTGGGAACTGCACAGGGCTTGGCCGTACAATTCACCGTAATTCACATCATTTCTCAATAACGGAGGCAGCCTTGGCATAACCCCTATGATGTGTGTTCAGAGGGAACCCATACTAAGATGTGTAAACTTCCAGTTAAGCCCTACCCATAGTCAGGTATTGTGGGGGTACTCCAAAAATTGGAAAGGTATCGCATCCAAACCAATATCAGTTTTATCAAAAATCACCATCTTCTCTTGGTCATATTCACCTTCAAAAATCATTCAATGGAATGACTCATCATTCCAAGGTTTCAAATTTAAAAACAAGCCACATGTTCCCATCTAGAGTAGCCACATTTCTTTGTTAGCACTAGCAACTAGTCCTGATGAGTGCTACCTAACTCATAAGCTTCTTAGGCTAAGTTTGATACTCTTGTTCTACTCTGTACTTAGACCAAAGTTAACTATAAAAGTAAGCTTTAAAATAACCAAGTAAAAACTTGCAATGTAAAAACTTGGGATGGGAATAATCAACATAAGGTACAGTGGAGGGGTGCCTTGCTCAAAAGAGCCTTCACTTGCAAGAATATTAGCTTGCCTTGGTAGTGGTCAAAATTCTCCTCCTCTTCCCCTTGGTAGAATCCTTCCTCTTCCTGGTATTCTCCGGTGCTAGCGTCTAAATTCGAATACGAGATATAATCACTCAACAAGGCTCAAGGGCTCTTCTAAGCATCACATGCATTCACACAACTATTCTAGTCACACAATTAAAACAATTTGGTGCATTGGTTTTCGTTACTTAGGAAAAATAATTTCCTCTCATTACATATGTAAATGATAGTTTCCCTTTTGTGTTGGAGGAAATAATTTCCTCTCATCAGATCTTCTTAAGATTTAACTTCTCCAACAATCATACATGAAATCAGGTTGACCTAAGTCAACCATTCATCATCATTATTTGAGAAAATGATTTAAATGAGGTAGACCACCTCATACCATTTAAATATTCTATAAATGGTTTAATATCACCAAGTATTTTCTGTGAGAGTATTTGACCAGTGGTCCAACCTCATATGAAAGTACTTGGGACAAGATTTAAATGAAGTGAAACACTTCATATAATTTACATCATATTTTTGGACAATATCCACTAACTAAACTAGCCATATAGTCCTTTATTTCAGCTAGGCCATGATCACTCAAGGTGAACACCCCGTATTTTTGCATAAACAATTAGTGTAAGTGAAATGTGAGCTATGAGAGTTGGAATTAACTAAATATCATTTTTGGTTGATTTTTAAGATTTATTTGAAGGTGCAAAAGTCCCTGTCTTGTTATTTTTGTCGTTTTAATTCTACAACGAGTTTTGGGTTTAGGCCAGTGGGATTGGATAGATCTTTTTACAAGCTTTCCAACAACATAAAATTCACCCAATTTGGTTGGGCCAAACAGATTCTATTTAATTTCAACGTCAGGGCCAGTGTAGAAATTGATTTGAAAATATTTAAAAGGAATTTGAATAAACGGGCCGGCGGGAAAAGTACTGGGCCTAAATGGTTTAAACGGGCGAAAGCCAGCCCACCACACTTCCGCTGCGCGGGCTGCCTGACGGGTGGGCTCCACCCGTCAGTCACTCATAAAACCCGAATCGGTACGGGGGAACGTGGGGCGTAGGATTAGATCAAGATCGAACGGACGAGCGACGTCGTCTTCTCCGACGAGACCAGGCTACTGGCGCGGCGGCGCTAGGGGGTCAGAGAGCTAACCAGGGGTCCGGCGGTTGGCGGCGAGGTTCAGGGCGACGTTGTTGATGACGGTGAAGCAGCGGGTAGCAGTGGCGGAGCTCGAGGTGGCCTGGATCAACGGCGATTTCTCCAGGGCTTCCGCGGCTCCGAGCTTGCGATTGCGGCGACTCCGGCGACGATTGGTCTGGCTAATGATGCGAGGAGAAGTGGTGAAGGGTGGGGAGTGAGATGGTGTGCTCAATGGCTTTCAGGGAACGCTCTATTTATAGTATCGAGAGGGTGCTGCGGGGCAGTGGTGAGGTCGACCAGCACGCGGCGATTCCGGCGAGCGGTTGGGCTAGGCGAGGGTGCAGTCCTGTTCTCCTCGTCCAGGCGAAGCTAGGGGTGGCGACAGCACGGTCGGGCGGCGTGGGATGACGACGCATTGCTTCCGTGTCTGCTGGCGGCGTTCACGGGATCTTCTTCGTCGTCCCCGGCGGCGGCGGTCCAGGGTCGGGTCGAGCGCGTGTCTGGCGGGGTTGAGGTATCACGGCGGTGCTCGACGCGTTGCTACCGGGGCCAGTGCGAGAGGGAGACGGTGGGGTGGCGCGTGTCCAGTACGCGCCCACGGCGTGTCCACGCGCGACACGAGCGGCATTCCTGCGTGATCTGGGTGCGCGTTCTCCGGCATGGCTATGGCCTCTACGGCGATGCTTTCGGTGCTACGCGAGGTAGATGAGCATGGTGGCGATGTTTGGCACCAGGGCCAGTGAGGAGAAGAAGGGAGAGAAGGGGGAGAAGAACATGGCTGGCATGGGCCGGCATGGCCATGTCTTTGCCTCCCTAGGGTTCCTCCTAGGGTTCCTATGCAGTGGTGAGAGAGAGAGGGAACCAGGGGGCAGGTTGGAGGGAAATGGGGTAGAGGGGTTAGGCCAAACACTATTTAAATAGTGTTTGAATTTATTCCATATTTGCAAAATTCAAATTCTTGCCAAAATTGGTTGAGCTCAAATGGTTTCAAAATTTGAAAGTGGTTGGTTTTGTTGAGTTGTAAATGACCAGAGACAACTATGGGTGGTGGTGGAATTTTAAAATTTAAAGAATTGCAAAATTTGACAAAGTGGGATTGTTGCTCATCTTAAAAAGTCCCAACTTTGCATGAGCATAGATTTTTATCCAAGATGATTTTGGTATGGTGGTCTTTACAAAATTTGTTCACCTTGATGTGCTCTTGGCTGAGGTGCAAAGAGTTGACAAAGTTTAGTTTGAAAATTTTGAATTGCAAGGGCTCAAAGTAGGGATCAGACTATAAATGGCAGATTTGACCATTATCATATGTAATCCAAATTTGAGTTTGAAATCCATTTGATTTGTGTTTCTTTGATTCCAAAGGTTGTAATAAGTGTTTAGTAACATTATCCCACTAATGGTGAAGACCAAAATGGTCTAGGGTCAAAATTTATAAAAATGGCATAAGCCATATGTGAGGGTTTTAGGGTTTTTTCTTTTATTTGATTTCTTTCTCTTTTTGATTTATTTGGATTGTGATCTTCATATGATCACCTTGGGGGTTTAGGGTTTAGCACATACACATAATAACAATCATCATGGCATATCACTCAAATGCACAAGTCCTATGCATGGCACTATATGCAATTTAAAAGTTTTTGTTGGTTTGAAAATTTGCTCTCTGGAATTCTTCTAACTTTCTTTTTATTGAAATTTTGGGATGTTACAAACCCTTCCCCCTTACAAAAGATCTCGTCCTGAGATCTAAAAGAAAGTTAGGCACTAAAGAGATCTGGGTACTCCTTCTTCATATAGTCTTCGCGTTCCCAAGTGGCTTCATCTTCAGTATGGTTGCTCCACTGAATCTTCAGGAACTTGATGCTTCGGGTGCGGGTGGTTCGGTAAGCTTCCTCCAGTATGCGAATTGGCACTTCGCGGTACGTCAAATCCTTGTTGATGTCCACCGATCGGTGATCGATGTTCTTGAACACTTCCGTCTTCTCGGGGACTTCCAGGCACTTCCGAAGGAGTGAGATGTGAAACACGTCGTGCACAGCCGACATTTCTTCCGGTAGTTCCAGTTGATAAGATACTTCGCCTCGGCGACTCAGAACTTTGAAGGGTCCGACATATCGGGGTGCGAGCTTTCCTTTCAGCTGGAATCTCTGCATTCCTTTCAAGGGGGATACTTTGAGATAGACAAAATCTCCGATCTCGAAGGTCATCTCTCGGCGTCGCTTGTCGGCGTAGCTCTTCTGTTTTGATTGCGCCGTCTTGAGGTACTCGCGGATCTTGTGTACTTTCTCTTCGGCTTCACGAAGAACATCCGGTCCAAAGACTTGGCTTTCTCCGACTTCCGACCAATTCATAGGGGTACGGCATTTCCTTCCGTACAGGGCTTCAAAGGGGGCCATCTGTAGACTGGCTTGGTAACTGTTGTTGTAAGAGAATTCTGCATAAGGCAGACAGTCTTCCCATTTGGATCCATATTCCAGTACACATGCTCTCAGCATGTCCTCCAATATCTGGTTGACTCTTTCTGTCTGTCCATCGGTCTGTGGGTGATAGGCGGTGCTGAAATTCAGCCGGGTTCCTAGTCCTTCGTGCACTTTCTGCCAGAATCTTCAGGTGAATTGTGATCCTCTATCTGACACTATCGACTTCGGGGTTCCGTGCAGGGCGACTATTCGGGAGATATACAATTCAGCTAACTTCGGGCCTTGGTATGTGGTCTTGACTGGGATGAAATGGGCTACCTTGGTCAATCTATCGACCACTACCCATATCGAATCATTTCCTTTGCTGGATTTGGGCAAACCGGTGATAAAGTCCATTCGTACCGAGTCCCACTTCCATTCTGGAATCTGCAGCGGCTGTAGCAGTCATGCGGGTCGCTGATGTTCTGCCTTGACTCTCTGACAGATATCACACTTGGCAATGTAGCTTCCGATTTCTCTCTTCATTCCATGCCACCAAAATTGTTCCTTCAAATCCTGATACATCTTGGTTCCTCCTGGATGAATGGAGTAGAGGGTGTTGTGGGCTTCCTTCAGGATGACTTGCTTCAGTTCAGAATTTGCTGGCACACATAGGCGTCCTTTGTACCAAAGAACTCCGGCTTCATCTACGGTGAATCCTGGTGCTTTCCACGCAGCTATTTGGCTCTTGATTCCGTCGATACTAGCGTTTCCTTTCTAGGCTTCTTTGATCTGGCTCACCAAGGTAGGCTGGAGCTCTATGCTGGCTAGGAATCCTTCACTAACTAGCTCCAGTCTAAACTGCTCAAATTCTTGATACAAGCTAGGTTGCTCTTCGGCGATCATTGAGTTCAACTTACACGGCAGTCTACTCAGGGCATCCGCTACCACATTGGCCTTGCCGGGGTGGTAGTGAATTTCCATATCATAATCCTTGATTAATTCTATCCATCTCCTCTGCCTCATATTCAGCTCCTTCTGGGTGAAAATGTACTTTAGGCTCTTGTGATCAGAATAGATCTCGCATCAATTACCCATGAGGTAATGACGCCAAACCTTCAAGGCTAAGAC
The DNA here is from genome assembly GCF_019359855.2 of Lolium perenne. NCBI lineage: Eukaryota > Viridiplantae > Streptophyta > Magnoliopsida > Poales > Poaceae > Lolium > Lolium perenne. The sequence goes on along the minus strand of NC_067247.2, from coordinate 24,401,669 downwards.
TACGGCTGCAAGCTCTAGGTCGTGGGTTGGGTAATTCTGCTCATGCTGCTTCAGCTGTCGTGGAAGGTATGATATCACTTTGCCTTCTTGCATAAGTACACATCCAAGACCAATCTTGGAGGCGTCGCAATAGACGTCAAAGGGCTTGGTGATGTCTGGCATGATCAGGATTGGGGCTGAGGTCAATCTACTCTTGAGTTGTTGAAAACTCTCTTCGCATTTCTCAGTCCATTCGAACTTCTTGTCCTTCTTCAACAGTTGGGTCATTGGTCGAGCGATGCTCGAAAAGCCTTCGACAAACCTGCGGTAATATCCGGCTAATCCAAGAAAAGCGCGGACCTCGATTTGGGTGGTTGGGGCTTGCCATTCTGTAACAGTTTTGATCTTGGCGGGATCTACGGCAATTCCTCCTGCAGACAAGATATGTCCCAGGAATCCTACTTCCTTCAACCAAAACTCACATTTGCTGAACTTGGCATACAACTAGTGGTGTCTAAGGGTTTCTAGGACTGTCTCCAAATGTTGTTCATGTTCATCTTCGGATTTGGAGTAGATAAGAATGTCATCAATGAAGACAACGACAAACTTGTCTAAAAAGTTCATGAAGATCTTATTCATAAGGTTCATGAAATAAGCGGGGGCATTGGTTAATCCAAATGACATGACATTGTACTCATACAACCCATATCTGGTGGTAAAGGCAGTCTTTGGGATATCTGTGGCACGAATCTTCAGCTGATGATAACCAGTCCTAAGATCAATCTTAGAGAATACTTTGGCACCGGCCAACTGGTCAAATAGGTCTTCTATCTTTGGCAGGGGGTACTTGTTCTTGATGGTGACATCGTTAAGCTTACGGTAATCCGTACATAAACGAGTGGCACCGTCCTTCTTATCCACGAACAAAACTGGGGATCTCCAGGGTGAGGCACTTGGTTGGATCAAACCTTTGGCTAGCATATCATCTAGTTGCTTCTTCAGTTCCACTAGCTCTGCTTGGTTCATACTATAGGCTCTCTGGGCTATAGGTCCGGTTCCAGGGATTAACTCGATGATAAACTCGATATCCCGATCTGGGGGCATACCGGGTAGATCAGCAGGAAACACATCAGGGTATCGACAGACAACCCTGATCTGATCCAAGGTGGGCTGGGCTATACTCTGGTTGCAGGTAAATTTTCTGGGTAGCCTTTCAGATACATGTTCTACTAGGATACCGGTGCTGCTAGTCATGGTGATGGCTTTCTTGGCACAGTCTAACAATCCATGGTGTTTTGACATCCAGTCCATCCCTAGGACTACTTCCAGGCCTTTGGTTCCTAGAACAATCAGATTGGCATAAAAATCTACCTCATGAATTCGGATGGGTACATTTTTGCAAAATTTTCTGGCTTTGGTGGTTGATCCAGGAATTTGAACTATCATAACATGCTTCAAACTGATAGGTTGGATTTTACTCGTGGATGCAAAGTCTTCAGTGACAAAAGAATGCGATGCTCCGGAATCAAACAACACTCTGGCAGGTACGGAGTTGACAGAAAACATACCCAGTACAACATCTGGTGCTTCCTGGGCTTCTTCGGCGTTTATGTGGAAGAGACGTCCGTTGCGGTTATTGGGGTTGTTGGGGGCGAACTTCTTGCCGGTGGAGACGCGGCGTTGCTGCTGAGCAGGTGCAGCGGTGTTGGCGGCATTCTTGGCTAACCTCTTGGGGCACTCGTTGGAGTAGTGTCCCACTACACCACACTCATAACAAGTAATGGTGGCCTTGTCCTTTGTTGCAACGGGGATGGCGTTGCTCCTAGTCCTTGGAGCGGTGTTGGAGTTGTTGTTGTTATTGGGGGCTCGGGGCGGAGCGCGGTTAAAGTTGTTGTTGTTGTAGTTGCTGTTGTTGTGGTGGCCTCCTGGCCTGGAGTTTCCTCCACTCCGGTTCTGATAACCCGGGCGTGAAGTCTGCCCAGGGGGCTTGTTGTTGTTTCTCGGGGTGAAACCTCCGCTTGAGCTGGGGCGATACTTCTGGGCATTGCTGGGCCCATTCTGGTGCATCATGCGGTGTTTGCGGTTCTCGTTGGCTTGGTTCAACTTGCCTTCCATCTGGATGGCGGAATCCACTAAGGCTTCAAGGTCGGCAAAGGGGATGTTGACGAGGACAGTCTGCATCTCATCATGCAGTCCGTTCAGGAATCTCTCCTGCCTCTTCTCGGTGGTGTCGGTCTCGTCGGGGGCGTACCTTGATAGGGTAAGGAACCTGTCGCGGTATTCTACCACCGTCATCCGTCCTTGCTTGAGTTCTCGGAACTCGTCCCTCATCTTCTTAATAAGACCAGGGGCACGTGGTACTTGCTAAACTTGAGCTTGAAGTCTGCCCAAGTCATTACTTGACCTGCGTTCATGGCACGGGTGCTAGTCCACCAGGCTCGGGCTGGTCCAGCGAGGTAGTGGGTTGCGAACAAGACCTTCTCGGCGGCTTCTACTCCGGCTACTTCCAAGTTGTTCTCCATAGTCTGGAGCCAGTCGAGGGGTTCTTCGGTCTTGCTAAATACCGGAGGGTTGGTATTCTGGAAGTTCTTGAGTTTTGATCCGGGGTGTTCATGGTTTCCAGGGCCTTGGTTGGCAAGGTTTTGCAGTGCTGCGATGTTGGCTTGGCGTTCTGCTCTGTCAGTCTCTCTGTCGGCCATCAAGGTCTGCAGCAGTTGCATCAGGGCATCGTTGTTGTTCGATTGGGAGGGGCCATCTGACATAGAGAAGATCATGAGATAAGAGGGAATTTTCTATGGTTTATTTTGAGTAAGTTCACAACTTTAAAAATGTAAACTCTTTTGATGACACACACAAACATTCATTCATTCATTCAACATCACATCTTACAGCTTACAAACTAACACTTCCCATGGTCTTAAGAACCATTTTCTCAGGCTACGATACAACGAGCGGGATACAACTCACACCTACATAAGTGATCACGTGCAACTACTCCTCATCATCAACATCGATCGGGACAAAGTCGTAGGGTCCTGCCTCCAGGAACTCGTAGTCCTCATCTTCGGTGAACTCGTCCTCCTCAAAGTCGTCGTCGTCACTCAGGAAGGCTCCTCCTCCCTGAAGGTCTATACCTCCATCATCTTCCTCCATCTCTCTCAGCTGGTCCTCCTGGGCCGTGACAGTGGCCTCCAAGCATGCTATCCTGGCGCGAAGGCGCGCAATAGTAGCGTCCTTCTTGGCTCGCTGCTGGCGGAGTGTCTTGCGGTCGCGGGCGAGCAGCTTGATCGCCTCACCTTGCTCAGCGATGTGAGCATGGGTCTGGTTGGCGTACACACGAGAGGCGTCTAGATCCTTCTGAGTCTGGTACAGCATGAAGTCGAGGTACTCTGCATGGTGCCTCAACTCAGGGTGCGGCTGCAGCTCCATGGGTACTCCCATGGCATCACGCCTTACGAGATGCGCGAAGCGAGACGCGAGTATGCGCACCACATTCTGTCCACATAGGCGCGCAAGCGCCTCCTGAAGGGCACGTGCTAGTCCGTCGAGCCAGTTGCTCTCGCGGAAAGAGAAGAGGATCCTCTCCGAGGTGGGAGGCTCCATCTTGCCCCTCAAGTCAGCGGTGATAATCCACTGCAACTCTCCTCCGGGCTGGTCGTTCACCTCGATCCCGTGGAACTCGGGGTGAGGGCGCTCCAAAAAGTCTGACAGGGCATTCAGATCCCTCTCGAACAACAGGTCTCCTCCATTCCCAAGCTGGTAAAACTTGGTGTTGACAGGTTCATTCGGCTCCATCTGAAAGCGAAATGGATAAGTAAGTTAGAGAGTGAACGAGTGTGGCAAAATTTTAAGTAGCTTTAATAAGAAAGACATGATTTCTCAATTTTGTGAAAAGATCTCAAGGACAAGAGGGTGAATAGATTTTCGTAAATATCCTTTCATTTGATTTCCAAGTTAAGTTTTCTTGAGCGTCCATGCTAACTAGGGTCCTCTAAGGTCAAACAATGGCTCTGATACCAACTTGTCAACACCCGGATTTTTAAGTCCAGATGCCTATTATGTCATTCATCGCAATCCCAGGAATATTGTTGTTGCGAGGCATAATAGTCAAATATCATAGTCATCATTCATTACAAACCATATTGTCTTACAATTTCAGATCACATGATCCATATTACACGAATAGTTGATCTATTGATCAACGAACAAACACAAGTTTATAGCGGAAGCGTAAATACAAATGGACTCTCTAGTCCACAGGCCAACGCTTGACGTCGGAAGACTCCTAGTTGTCGTAGGCATCCTGCTGGTCATCTCCTTGGTAGTTCTGTTCACCTTCATATTCTGGCCATTTGAATAGCCAGGGACACAGCCGTGAGTACTTTAAAGTACTCGCAAACTAATACTAATATAAGTACTATCAATTTTAGTAAAGGGATACTAAGCTCTAGTTTCTTTTGCATAAGGCCAATTTTAGTTCACAAGTATTTGATAAGGACTTATTCATGTGCTAACTAACTCAGGTGAGAACATTAGTGTCATTCCCACCAGTCAAGTTGTGATTCAAAAACAAGTCACCCGTCACCATTCACTTCACCAACATTTTCAAGAATCTGACACCGGAAACTGTATGGCCTTTCCAACCGTTCGTAACCGTGGACACGGCTATTCGAATAGGTTTACACTCTGCAGAGGTTGCACACTTGTGCCACAACATTTGATTCCATCCGTCAGGGATAACCCTGAATCATCGTAACTCAGTACGCGGATCATCAACCCTAACATTTCACTTACATACCCTAGTATGAGCACCTCTCCCCATGAGCTTGGCCTCCCAGTGAAGACCAACTGTCAACCTGGGAACTGCACAGGGCTTGGCCGTACAATTCACCGTAATTCACATCATTTCTCAACAACGGAGGCAGCCTTGGCATAACCCCTATGATGTGTGTTCAGAGGGAACCCATACTAAGATGTGTAAACTTCCAGTTAAGCCCTACCCATAGTCAGGTATTGTGGGGGTACTCCAAAAATTGGAAAGGTATCGCATCCAAACCAATATCAGTTTTATCAAAAATCACCATCTTCTCTTGGTCATATTCACCTTCAAAAATCATTCAATGGAATGACTCATCATTCCAAGGTTTCAAATTTAAAAACAAGCCACATGTTCCCATCTAGAGTAGCCACATTTCTTTGTTAGCACTAGCAACTAGTCCTGATGAGTGCTACCTAACTCATAAGCTTCTTAGGCTAAGTTTGATACTCTTGTTCTACTCTATACTTAGACCAAAGTTAACTATAAAAGTAAGCTTTAAAATAACCAAGTAAAAACTTGCAATGTAAAAACTTGGGATGGGAATAATCAACATAAGGTACAGTGGAGGGGTGCCTTGCTCAAAAGAGCCTTGCACTTGCAAGAATATTAGCTTGCCTTGGTAGTGGTCAAAATTCTCCTCCTCCTCCCCTTGGTAGAATCCTTCCTCTTCCTGGTATTCTCCGGTGCTAGCGTCTAAATTCGAATACGAGATATAATCACTCAACAAGGCTCAAGGGCTCTTCTAAGCATCACATGCATTCACACAACTATTCTAGTCACACAATTAAAACAATTTGGTGCATTGGTTTTCGTTACTTAGGAAAAATAATTTCCTCTCATTACATATGTAAATGATAGTTTCCCTTTTGTGTTGGAGGAAATAATTTCCTCTCATCAGATCTTCTTAAGATTTAACTTCTCCAACAATCATACATGAAATCAGGTTGACCTAAGTCAACCATTCATCATCATTATTTGAGAAAATGATTTAAATGAGGTAGACCACCTCATACCATTTAAATATTCTATAAATGGTTTAATATCACCAAGTATTTTCTGTGAGAGTATTTGACCAGTGGTCCAACCTCATATGAAAGTACTTGTGACAAGATTTAAATGCAGTGAAACACTTCATATAATTTACATCATATTTTTGGACAATATCCACTAACTAAACTAGCCATATAGTCCTTTATTTCAGCTAGGCCATGATCACTCAAGGTGACCACCCCATATTTTTGCAGAAATAATTAGTGTAAGTGAAATGTGAGCTATGAGAGTTGCAATTAACTAAATATCATTTTTGGTTGATTTTTAAGATTTATTTGAAGGTGCAAAAGGCCCTGTCTTGTTATTTTTGTCTTTTTAATTCTACAACGAGTTTTGGGTTGAGGCCAGTGGGGTTGGATAGATCTTTTTACAAGCTTTCCAACAACATAAAATTCACCCAATTTGGTTGGGCCAAACAGATTCTATTTAATTTCAAAGTAAGGGCCAGTGTTGAAATTGATTTGAAAATATTTAAACGGAATTTGAATAAACGGGCCGGCGGGAAAAGTACTGGGCCTAAATGGTTTAAACGGGCAAAAGCCAGCCCACCACGCTTCCGCTGCGCGGGCTGCCTGACGGGTGGGCTCCACCCGTCAGTCACTCATAAAACCCGAATCGGTACGGGGGAACGTGGGGCGTAGGATTAGATCAAGATCGAACGGACGAGCGACGTCGTCTTCTCCGACGAGACCAGGCTACTGGCGCGGCGGCGCTAGGGGGTCGGAGAGCTAACCAGGGGTCCGGCGGTTGGCGGCGAGGTTCAGGGCGACGTTGTTGATGACGGTGAAGCAGCGGGTAGCAGTGGCGGAGCTCGAGGTGGCCTGGATCAACGGCGATTTCTCCAGGGCTCCCGCGGCTCCGAGCTTGCGATTGCGGTGACTCCGGCGACGATTGGTCTGGCTAATGTTGCGAGGAGAAGCGGTGAAGGGTGGGGAGTGAGATGGTGTGCTCAATGGCTTTCAGGGAACGCTCTATTTATAGTATCGAGAGGGTGCTGCGGGGTAGTGGTGAGGTCGACCAGCGCGCGGCGATTCCGGCGAGCGGTTGGGCTAGGCGAGGGTGCAGTCGTGTTCTCCTCGTCCAGGCAAAGCTAGGGGTGGCGACAGCACGGTCGGGCGGCGTGGGATGACGACGCATTGCTTCCGTGTCTGCTGGCGGCGTTCACGGGATCTTCTTCGTCGTCGCCGGCGGCGGCGGTCCAGGGTCGGGTCGAGCGCGTGTCTGGCGGGGTTGAGGTGTCACGGCGGTGCTCTACGCATTGCTAGCGGGGCCAGTGCGAGAGGGAGACGGTGGGGTGGCGCGTGTCCAGTACGCGCCCACGGCGTGTCCACGCGCGACGCGAGCGGCATTCCTACGTGTTCTGGGCGCGCGTTCTCCGGCGTGGCTATGGCCTCTACGGCGATGCTTTCGGTGCTAGGCGAGGTAGATGAGCATGGTGGCGATGTTTGGCACCAGGGCCAGTGAGGAGAAGAAGGGAGAGAAGGGGAGAAGAACATGGCCGGCATGGGCCGGCATGACCATGTCTTTGCCTCCCTAGGGTTCCTCCTAGGGTTCCTATGCAGTGGTGAGAGAGAGAGGGAACCAGGGGGCAGGTTGGAGGGAAATGGGGCAGAGGGGTTAGGCCAAACACTATTTAAATAGTGTTTGAATTTATTCCATATTTGCAAAATTCAAATTCTTGCCAAAATTGGTTGAGCTCAAATGGTTTCAAAATTTGAAAGTGGTTGGTTTTGTTGAGTTGTAAATGACCAGAGACAACTATGGGTGGTGGTGGAATTTTAAAATTTAAAGAATTGCAAAATTTGACAAAGTGGGATTGTTGCTCATCTTAAAAAGTCCCAACTTTGCATGAGCATAGATTTTTATCCAAGATGATTTTGGTATGGTGGTCTTTACAAAAGTTGTTCACCTTGATGTGCTCTTGGATGAGGTGCAAAGAGTTGACAAAGTTTAGTTTGAAAATTTTGAATTGCAAGGGCTCAAAGTAGGGATCAGACTATAAATGGCAGATTTGACCATTATCATATGTGATCCAAATTTGAGTTTGAAATCCATTTGATTTGTGTTTCTTTGATTCCAAAGGTTGTAATAAGTGTTTAGTAACATTATCCCACTAATGGTGAAGACCAAAATGGTCTAGGGTCAAAATTTATAAAAATGGCATAAGCCATATGTGAGGGTTTTAGGGTATTTTCTTTTATTTGATTTCTTTCTCTTTTTGATTTATTTGGTTTGTGATCTTCATATGATCACCTTGGGGGTTTAGGGTTTAGCACATACACATAATAACAATCATCATGGCATATCACTCAAATGCACAAGTCCTATGCATGGCACTATATGCAATTTAAAAGTTTTTGTTGGTTTGAAAATTTGCTCTCTGGAATTCTTCTAACTTTCTTTTTATTGAAATTTTGGGATGTTACAGAACCCCGCTGCCAGCTCTTTTTGCAAAATTATTGGATAAGCGGATGAAGCCACTAGTCCATTAGTGAAAGCTGCCCAACAAGATTCAAAGATAAAACACCACATACTTCCTCATGAGCTATAAAACATTGACACAAATAAGAGATAATAACTTTGGAATTGTTTAAAGGTAGCACATGAAGTATTTACTTGGAATGGCAGAAAAATACCACATAGTAGGTAGTTATGGTGGACACACATGGCATAGGTTTTGGCTTAAGGTTTTGGATGCACGAGAAGCATTTCCTCTCAGTACAAAGCTTTGGCTAGCAAGGTTGTTTGAAGCAAACACAAGTATGAACCGGTACAACAAAACTTACATAAGAACTTATTGCAAGCATTATAAGACTCTACACTGTCTCCCTTGTTGCTCGAACACTTTTACCAGAAAATATCTAGACCTTAGAGAGACCAATCATGCAAACCAATTTCAACAAGCTCTACGGTAGTTCTCCACTAATAGGTGAAACTACATGGTGCAAGGGCTTAATCATGATCTACTTGAGAGCTCAAAACAATTGCCAAGTATCAAATTATTCAAGACAATATGAAGCATTTTCTGTTTCCAACCAAATAGCAATAAATGCAGCAGCTTTTAACCTTTTGCCATGAACATGAAAAACGAAGAACACAAGTGTTCATACGAAAAAGCGGAGCGTGTCTCTCTCCCACACAAGGATTGCTAGGATCCAAATTTATTCAAACATAAACGAAAATAAAAGCACACAGACGCTCCAAGTAAAGCATATAAGATGTGACCGAATAAAAATATAGTTTCAATAGAAGAAACCTGATAAGTTGTTGATGAAGAAGGGGATGCCTTGGGCATCCCCAAGCTTAGACGCTTGAGTCTTCTTGAAATATGCAGGGATGAACCACGGGGGCATCCCCAAGCTTAGACTTTTCACTCTTCTTGATCATATATCATCCTCCTCTCTTGACCCTTGAAAACTTCCTTCACACCAAACTTCTCATAAACTTCATTAGAGGGGTTAGTACTCAAAAAAACTTTAATCCACTTTAGTCCTATAGTGACACATTGCAAGAACTCAATAAAACATTAGCTACAGCTCTCCACGTCTAGAAAGCCTTACTTAAAGTCCACAAGAGACAATGCAAAAAACAGAGACAGAATCTGCCAAAACAGAACAGCCAGTAAAGACGAATTTTTAAGAGGTACTTCCGTTGCTCAAATCATAAAACTCAAAACTAATGAAAGTTGCGTACATATCTGAGGATTATTCACGTAAATTGGCAGATTTTTCTAAGTTACTTACAGAAGGGGCTACTCAAATTCGTGACAGATAGAAATCTGTTTCTGCGCAGAAATCCAAATCTAGTATCAACCTTCTATTAGAGACTTCACTTGGCACAACAACGCAATAAAATAAAGATAAGGAGAGGTTGCTACAGTAGTAACAACTTCCAAGACACAACAAAATAGTAGCAAAATAAATACATGGGTTATCTCCCAAGAAGTGCTTTCTTTATAGCCATTAAGATGGGCTCAGCAATTTTAATGATGCTCACATAAGGATGAGAGTTGAAGCAAAGAGAGCATCAAAAAGCAAGTTCAAAACACATTTAAGTCTAACCCGCTTCCTATGCATAGGAATCTTGTACACAAATAAATTCATGAAGAACAAAGTGACAAGCATAAGAAGATAAAACAAGAGTAACTTCAAGATTTTCAGCATATAGAGAGGTGTTTTAGTACCATGAAAATTTCTACAACCATATTTTCCTCTCTCATAATAATTTTCAGTAGCATCATGATCAAACTCAACAATATAACTATCAAATGCAGCATGCTTTTCATGATCTACAAACACATAATTTTTATCAAGCTCAAAAATAATGGGATTAAAACTTTCAAACCCACTTTTATCAATAATATAACAAGATGATTGATCAATCTCAAAAGATATGGGACTCCTAGACAAAGTCAAGACCTCTCCAATCCCATTTTCATTAGTAGTACAATTAATAATATCAAGTAACATAGGACCATCATCTAGAGCTTTATCATAAACATTTGCTAAGAAAAATTCTTTAGTACCATGCATTTCGACATCAGGCGCAAACAAAGCATTATCATAAGATTTATCAAAGTAGCATGGATTATCATAGATAACTGTAGCATAATTATTCTCACAAGTTTTACTCATAGGTAATATTTCAAGAGAATCCACAGGAACATAACATTCATCCTCCTTTGGTAAGCATGGAGGACAATCAAATAGTGTAAGAGATAAAGAGTTACTCTCATTAGAAGGTTGGCATGGGTAGCTAATCCATTCTTCCTCCTTTTGTTCATCACTCTCCTCTTCTTTTTCATCCAATGAGCTTTTAGGTTCATCAATTTCTTCCTCTTTTTCATCCAATGAGCTTTCAGGTTCATCAATTTCTTCTTCCATTGGTTCCTGCAAATTGTGAGTGCATTCTTGTGCATTAATGAGTCTCTCTTTATAATCAATGATATAAGGATTATTGCTGTAACTTTCTATGCAAAAATTAAGGATAGAAGAGACATAATCTTTAAGGTCCTTACAACCAACACAAGTTTCATAATTTTTAGACATGAAGGATTCTATCTCAGAGGCTCCCATAAATAAGACAAATTGTTCTACCTCTTCGAACCCAAGATGAATATAGCTATTCCAATTATAGTTCTTAATTAAAACTTCCTCACTAAAGCCACATTGAAATTTAAGATGTTTAGTATCCTGTTTAGAGCAACAGTTTATATCATGGCGTTTAAGCAAGATTTTAGCAATTGTATTCAATTTTTCTATCACAGCACTCATGACTTTACCCGTTCTTGATTCTCTATAATTCATATATATTTCAATAAGCTCCAAATAGGTTGTGGGTTCTCCCATAACAACAATTTTTAATTTTTCGGTTTTTCAAAGTTTTATGGATTTTTGGGTATATAATAAAACAAGACAAAAAGAAACTAGACAAAAGTAAACTAAGCAAAACAAAATAAAATAAAACAAAAACAGAGAGAGGTAGAGTGTACTCCCCAGGTGAACTTATGAGTAGAGCTATGCCTCCCTGGCAACGGCGCCAGAAAATAGTCTTGATGACCCACAAGTATAGGGGATCGCAACAGTCTTCGAGGGAAGTAAAACCCAAATTTATTGATTCGACACAAGGGGAGGTAAAGAATACTTATAAGCCTTAACAACTGAGTTGTCAATTCAGCTGCACCTGGAAAAGCACTAGTAACAGGGGTGATGTGAAAGCAGCAGTAATATGAGAGCAATAGTAACAGTAACACAGCAGCAGTAGTAGTAACACAGTGGCAATGTCACCAGAAAATAGTTGATACTACTTCCAATGACATGTAGAACAAGTGTATGATGATGAGAGATGGACCGGGGTTCCCAGCTATCTACACTAGTGGTAACTCTCCAATAACAAGTGTTGGGTGAACAAATTACAGTTGGGCAATTGATAGGATTGAAAGCATTAAGACAGAACATCAAGATTATTAATTATGTAGGCATGTTTTCCATATATAGTTATACGTGCTCGCAATGAGAAACTTGCATAACATCTTTTGTCCTACCAGCCGGTGGCAGCCGGGCCTCAAGGGAATCTACTGGTAATTAAGGTACTCCTTTTAATAGAGCACAGGAGCAAAGCATTAACACTTGGTGAAAACATGTGATCCTCATATCTAAGCCTTCCCCTCCAGTTATCCCAGTTGCTGTCACTCTGGGGCCTCGGGTTCCGAACATAGACATGTGCAAACAACTTGTAGATACAATCTAAGCAATAATTATAGAGCTTAAATCTAAGATCATGCCACTCGGGCCCTAGTGACAAGCATTAAGCATAACAAGATTGCAGCAACAATAACTTCACAAACTTATATAGATAGACTGATCATAATGTAACAATTCATCGGATCCCAACAAACACAACACCGATTACATCAGATGAATCTCAATCATGTAAGGCAGCTCATGAGATCATTGTATTGAAGTACATGGGAGAGTGAGTACCAACTAGCTACAGCTAGAACCCGTAGTCCATGAGGGAACTACTCACGGAGCATGATGGAGGCGGTGGCGTTGATGGAGATGGCTTCCGGGGGCACTTCCCCGTCCCGGCAGGGTGCCGGAACAGAGACTTATGTCCCCCGAAACGGAGTTTCGCGATGGCGGCGGCGCCCCTGGAGTCTTTCTGGAGTTTCGTCGATTGGTATCGCATTTTTAGGTCGAAAGGGGTCTTATAGGCGAAGAGGCGGCGCAGGGAGGTGCCTGGGGCCTCCTCACCATAGGCTGGCGCGGCCAGGCCTAGGGCCGCGCCGCCTTATGGTGTGGTGGCCCTCTGGCCCGCCTCCGACTCTCCTTCGGTGCTCTGGGGTCTTCCGGGAAAAATAAGATACTGGGTCTTTGTTTCGTCGAATTCTGAGAATATTGCTCGAACAGCCTTTCTGGAACCAAAAACAACAGAAAACAGGAACTGGCACTTCGGCATCTTGTTAATAGGTTAGTTCCGGAAAATGCATGAAATCATTATAAAGTGCGAGCAAAACATGTAGGTATTGTCATAAAACTAGCATGGAACATCAGAAATTATAGATACGTTGGAGACGTATCAGTTGCTACCATTGCTTTTAAGCTTTTCTTTCTCTAGGAACTGGTTAAAATTGATGGAGGGGGACGCCATGATCTACAACATATTTGCAAAGAGTTTAGACTAAGTTTATGATAAATTGAGTTCAAATTTTAATTCTTAAATTAACTTGGTGAACTCCCACTCAAAACAATATCCCTCGCATTGTCTTAGTGATCACACGAACCAAATCCACTACACCAATTCCGATCATCACGAGAAAAGATGTAGCTTCAAAGGCGAACACTCAAAGTGTTCATCATATCATCCATATGACTCATGCTCTACCTTTCGGTATCCCGTGTTCCGAGACCATGTCTGTACATGCTAGGCTCGTCAAGGCAACCTTAGTATCCGCGTGTGCAAAACTGGCTTGCACCCGTTGTATGCACATGTAGAATCTATCACACCCGATCATCACGTGATGCTTCGAAACGACAAGTCTTAGCAACAGTGCATACTAAGGATGAACACTTTATTATCTTGATATTTAGTGAGAGGGATCATCTTATAATGCTACCGTCGCGATCTAAGCAATATAAGATGCATAAAAAGGATTAACATCACATGCAATTCATATGTGCTATGATATGGCCCTTTTGTCTTTGCGCCTTTGATCTTCATCTCCAAAGCACGGACATGATCTCCATCATCAACGGGCATGATCTCCATCATCGTCGGCGTAGCGTCAAGGTCAATGACGCCGTCTTCATGGTTGTGCTCCCATGTAGTAACTATTACAACTACTTTGAAATAATACTTCAACATGAAATTTAAAGACAACCATAAGGCTCCTGCCGGTTGCCACAATACAATAATGATCATCTCATACATATTCATCATCATATCATGGCCATATCACATCACCAAACCCTGCAAAAACAAGTTAGACGCCTCTAATTTGGTTTGCATATTTTACGTGGTTTAGGGTTTTCGAGTAAGATCCAATCTACCTACGAACATGAACCACAACGGTGATACTAATGTTGTCAATAGAAAGAGTAGATTGAATCTTCACTATGGTGGGAGAGACAGACACCCGCAAAGCCACTTATGCAATCCAAGTTGCATGTCAAGCGTGGAGCAAATCTCATGAACGTGGTCATGTAAAGTTAGCCCGAGCCGCTTCATCCCACCATCCCGCAAGATGCAAAGTACACGAACTAAAGACAACAAAAGCATCAACGCCCATAAAACCATTGTGTTCTACTCGTGCAACCAATCTATGCATAGACACGGCTCTGATACCACTGTTGGGATTCGTAGCATAGAAAACAAAAAATTTCCTATCGCAAGAACGAAGAACAAGCCAAGATCCAATCAAGAAGATGGTAGCAACGAGGTGAAGATCAACATACCCTTGAAGATCACAAAGCGTTAACGATATCAGATCTCGTGGTGGATGTAGACGATCACTTGCCGCTTGCAAAAGCGCGTAGAAGATCTTCGGTGCCACGAACGGGCAGCACCTCCGTACTCGGTCACACGTTCGGTGTTGATGACGACGTCCTCCTCCCCGTTCCAGCAGGCAGCGGAAGTAGTAAATCCTCCTCGGAATCCCGGCGGCACGACGGCGTGGCGGCGGTGGTGGTGGAGATCTCCGACAGAGCTTCGCCTAAGCTATGTGGGAGAGAGAGGGAGGAGGGAACCGCTAGGGTTTCTGGGAGAGGGGGCACTTGGGGGGCTGCGGCCAAGGTGGGGTTGGTGTGGCCGGCCAGCCCCTCCCCTCCCCTCTTTATATAGGTGGAAACCCCCAAGAGTTGTAGTCAAAGTCTTCGAAGAAGACCCCAACAACAAAACCTCCCATAGGTGGGAAACCTACTCAAGGGGGGAGTCCTACTCAAGGTGGGACTCCCACCTTTCCTTGAGGGGGGTTGGCCGGCCACCTCAGGTGGAGCCCACCTGGGACTCCTCCCCTTAGGGTTGGCCGGCCATGCAAGGTGGAGTCCCTCCGGGACTCCACTTTCCATGGTGATTTCTTCCGGACTTTTCTAGAACCTTCCATAAATGCACCGGATCATTTCCAAACTTGGAATATGACTTCCTATATATGAATCTTATTCTCCGGACCATTCCGGAACTCCTCGTGATGTCCTGGATCCCATCCGAGACTCCGAACAAAACTTCGAACTCCATTCCATATTCCATATCTACTTAAACGACATCAAACCTTAAGTGTGTCACCCTACGGTTCGTGAACTATGTAGTCATAGTCGAGACTCTTCTCCGACCAATAACCAATAGCGGGATCTGGAGATCCATAATGGCTCCCACATATTCAACGATAACTTAGTGATCGATTGAACCATTTACATACGATACCGATTCCCTTTGTCTCGCGATATTTTACTTGTCCGAGGTTTGATCATCGGTATCTCCATACCTTGTTCAACCTCGTCTCCGACAAGTACTCTTTACTCGTACCGTGGCATGTCATCTCTTGTGACCAAGTCACATGCTTGCAAGCTAATCAGACGACATTCCACCGAGAGGGCCCAGAGTATATCTATCCGTCATCGGGATGGACAATATCCCACTCTTGATCCATATGCCTCAACTCATACTTTCCGAATACTTAATCCCACCTTTATAACCACCCATTTACGCAGTGGTGTTTGATGTAATCAAAGTACCCTTCCGGTATAAGTGATTTACATGATCTCATGGTCGAAGGACTAGGTAACTATGTATCGAAAGCTTATAGCAATTTGAACTTAATGACATGATCTTATGCTACGCTTAATTGGGTGTGTCCATTATATCATTCATCTAATGACATAACCTTGTTATTAATAACATCCAATGTTCATGATCATGAAACTATGATCATCTATTAATCAACAAGTTAGTTATACAAGAGGCTTACTAGGGACTCCTTGTTGTTTACATAACACACATGTATCAATATTTCGGTTAATACAATTATAGCATGGTATGCAAACATTTATCATAAACATAAGTATATATAATAACCACTTTATTATTGCCTCTTGAGCATATCTCCAACAGCTTTAACAGTTGATGCTATTGCATAGATAGTCAAGGGTCCAGATCTTTGGATACAAAACATTTTGAACCTATTTAAAATTTCCATTTGCCTTATATATGCATCTTTAAATTTCCAAATTACGGAAAAGATTGGAAATATTCGAATTTGGCCTCTTACAAAGTTGAGGCTATGATAGGATGTGAATTGTTCTCTATTTTTTCAATACCAAAATCATTCAAAATTATTTTCTGTTTTTATTTAAAGAAAATCCCCTATATCTCACTTTAGAAAAAGACCCCATCTTATATGATTCTAAAAAAGTGTCCGGATATTAGGGAGTGGTCCCTATGGCATATAAATCCTATTTCTACACACACAAAAATGCCATAGCATGCTTTGGCCCAACACCTATTTATTTTCACATTCTGTGTTATGCCAATTTTTTTTATTTTTTCTAATACATTCCAAAGTATTTTCCTGGATGATTTGTTGCCCAAAGTAGGTGCCACTATAGTGCACTAACAACATACCAAAAGCTTGGATCATGATCAGATCAAAAACCTCACCAAAACTTTCTGAATCTATTTGTGATGTACTGAACTTTTTTAAAACTTCAGTTACTAAGTTTCGATTTTGCCTAAAACTTTGTATATAAAAGTTGTTGGGTTTTGCATTTGGCGCACACAGATTCAAACCAGACTCAATTATCAAAAAAAAAAAATTGATTGATTGACTGACTGAGTCGCTCGCTTCTTCCGGTCGAGCCAGGCTAGCAGCACCAAGGCGTGCCACAGTTGATGGCTGATTTAACACTAGTGCGTGGAAACTGTTTGGCCAACCCTACTCTAGCACGGGCGGCAAGCTTGCCTAATCAGCTAGCTAATCCGGCATGGACGACTCCTACTGTTACCAGCCCGTACAGGACTAGTTTCCAACGCGAGTTCGTGATAAGATCAATGGATTAGCTACAGTTACTGTTAGGCGAGAGCAAGATGCTCATCAACGTTTACTTCTCAACAACCTCGTTAGGGGCATCTCCAATGGGACGACGCATTTCAGCAATGTCCGCGCGCGTCCGTTTGCGTCGGCCGAAATGGTCGAAATCGACCGCGCGTCAGTTTGCGTTGGGTGGCTCCAGTGGTACGACGCATTTTTTCTCGAATTTCCATTTTTTTATAACATGAAAACATAATTTACATAGTTGAACACATGGAAAAAAAACCCTAAACGCCTGCGCCTACTGCTTCTACTCGTCGCTGTCGAGCACGATGAGCTCCGGTACCACCCACGGCCAGTTGGGAACCGGCGGAATGTACGCCGGGCGCGCCGGCGGTGCTGGAGGTGGAGGAGCCCAGTCCTGTGGCTGTGGCGGAGGTGGAGGTGCCCAGGGCAGTGGCGAAGGTGGAGGAGCCCAGGGCTGTGGCGGAGGTTGAGGAGCCCAGGGCTGAGGTGGGAGCCACGGGTTGTACGACGGAGGTGGAGGCGGCGGTTGTGGCGTGGCCGAGTCCTATAGCGCTAATCGTAGGGCTTCTTCCTCCGATAGGCCCGGCGGCATGATGCCGGTGGCGTAACGGGGCAGCGGCGGCTGCACAGGTTGGTCGTTCTCCGAGACGAGGACGCCGAGCCTCGTGATCTCGTCGTCCGTCATGTTGTCCGGGTACTCAAACTTGCGGCCCTCCGCCATGGCCAGCTGCCATTCCTGGAAGATGCACGCGACGTAGTTGTCGCTGTCATCCTTGACCTCCTCGTTGTGGTACGCCAGTGACTCGATGTAGTCGTCGTCGTCGTACTGCACAGGCGTCGGCGCCTGCTGTCTTCAACGACGAGGCGCCGGTGGACGATCAAAGGGAAAGTCCATGTCGCCCATGAAGCCCGCCCTCCTCCTCCAATCCCTCTCGGACACGAGATACGTGCGCCAGCTGTCGGACTCGATGGCGTAGGCGGGATCGGCGTGGAGGTCCGGCGGCAGGTACCGCCTCCTTCACCGGATCTCGGCGCTCCTATCTGGCTTGCGCGCAGGCACGGGAGGGACGGGCACCCAGCAGTAGCTGAGCCGCCAGCCGCCAGGCATGTGCACGTCCCCCCAGGCGTCGCACGGCATCCAGTTTCGGTGCATCAGCCTCCCCACGCTGACGGGCAGTGGCACCCTGTTCGGCCGCTCCTCCTTCTTGGTGCCGCTGCCGGACGTCTCGAAGTCGTTCTTCTTCTTCTTCCTCATGGTGCTGCGGCGGTGGTGGTGGGAGTGGAGGTGTGCGCGATGGAGGAACGATGCCGGTGGACTTTTAAGGCTGGCCGCGCGCGGAAAACGATGCCATTGAAGGCGGCGCAGAAGAGGCAGCCGCGACATTGATGACGAAGGCTGCGGCGCAGACGCGGAAGCGCTGACCGCGGAAACGATGGCCGCGGAAGCGATGCCCTCGATACAGACTCGCTGCTAGGCAGGCCCGGTGGAGACGCGAGCGGTCACTTGGTGCGTCCGCGCAGCGTTCACCGCGACGCATTCCATGCGCAAATATGCACCGGGTTTGCGTCGCCGCGAACGGCCCGATCACGATGCGTCGTCCCGCTAGAGGTGGTACCAGACGCATTTTCGGTCCGGACGGTCGCCCCGTTGGAGATGCCCTTATGCCCGTCCTCAACAGTCAACAGAGAGTATTTCCCAAAGACGGAAATGGGCTCCTCTACTTTCTCATCGTCATGTCGGAGGCCAAGAACCCAAGACGCCGGGCGGCCTGGTGCTGGTGACACTGGCACAACCAGTTCTTTTTTTTTTTTTTTTGAGATGGCACAACCAGTCCTGACTGATCCAGTGGCCGGATGGCCCATACACGAGCCCGCTGGCGGCCATATTCTCTGCGAGGACGCGTTCCGGTCCAAAGCATGTACGTGCAGATGGGGTACCAGTACCACTAAAAAAAGAGCTAACTTCAGCAAGGTCCCAATCTCACGCGCTGATGCCTTCCACGCTCGACGCGTGTCAATTTTCTAGCGAACTATCGAGGCCACGACTTACGCATCACGCTGGACGTTGCAAAAACCAAGTAGCTTCACGTACGCACGTACATGCAAAAAAGAGCCACTACATGCACATACATAAAACAGCAAAGTATGCTAGCTGCTAGCAAGCTTGTCGTACTTCTTTTTTTTTGAACCCAGAAGGGTCCTCAAGGACCCGATGCTGCATTAATACTGATCGTCGGTGGTACAAATTATAAAGAGGACCTTCAAGAAAACTAAAGCTGCAACTAAGTCCTCCTCTTTTACAAATAAGACCCTACAAGAAAGATGGGAAAAGCAATCAAGTCCATGACCACCGAGCTCGCGTCGAAGCTTCCAGTCGCGGCCAGCCACTTCGTCGCCGGGGACGAGACCACTTGGGACGAAGCCACCGAAGAACGCCGCGCTGGAGCAGAAGGGCCGCCCCTTTGGCACGCCGGCTGGGAGGTTGTGGTTGAGCTGACGCCGGCACAAGATCCGAAGACCAGCCACAGACGTCAAAGCTTGGAGCAGCCGCCAATCGGCCATATGAGTCGACGGCAGGACGGCAAACGGCCGTCGAAGAGCCGCCGAGGATGCGCTCCCACAGTGTGCAGCAGCTGAGCTTCTCCGCCTTGCAGATGAGCACGGAGCTTCACCTCGCTCAACACCTCCACCATCACCTCGATGGGAAGAAGAGAGAGAGAGGAAACAACACCATGAGAATCTGCTCGGCTACAGACAGCGAGCTTATTGGGGAAGGGAGCTCCGGCCAGACTTGATCTCTGCCTCCGCCCTCCATGGACGTCGAATGGGGAACCAAGTCCACCGCGTCACAGCACCGCTCGCCGGCGCCGGGAACGAGCTCCAGATTGGCATCACGCCATACGCCACCTGGGCAAACACCAAACAAACCTTAAGCCTACACCTAAACCTACAGCTACTCTGTACATCCCGTGCTACGCATCCGTCTCCACGCCGGCCGGCAGCGCCGTCGGAGAGGAGCGGGGAGCGAGCCGGGGAATTTCTGGCAACTCTCAAGGGAAGCGGGGTGGGAGAGAGGAAGAGGAGGGGAAAAGGGAGTCTCCCAAGCTTGTCGTACTTACATGCACTAAATACAGATACGAAGTACAAAGTGAAAAAGAATACAGAGAAGCATATGAGTACAATTTAGTAAACACCCGAGTTCAATTGCTTATACATCACGAGTATAGTCGCGCACACGGACAAGTAAAGGTACAATCGCGCACACAGGTAAGTAGGTGCAGTCGCGCACACGGGAAAGTACAGTTGTGCACACGTGTAAATACAGGTACAGTCACACACACGAGCAAATACAATCGCGCACACACGACCAAGAACAGGTACAGTCACGCACACGAGCAAGTACAGTCGCGCACATGGGTAATTACAGTCGCTCACACGAGCAAGCACATATACATAAGTACAATCATACATACGAGTAAGTAAAGTCGCGTACATGGGGAAGTACAAGCACAGAAGCACATGTACAGTAGCACACTCCCTTGCGAATGCATCATCTTTGCTGGCCTCTACGCTTGCTCTTGCCGAGTTGGGGACTAGCGGCTGTCGGTGAAAACCGTGCCACGATTCCTTCTTGAAGGCATCGTCGTCACAGTCTGCGGCTACTCACTCGTGCTGTTCCGGGGGAAACCCTAGATCCGGGTCTTCCGGATCGGATGATGATGGCGCTTCCTGCGTCGTTCTACCTCTTGGGGCATCATTTTTGGAGCAGCGGCTGGATGGAGGTGGATCTTTGGTGGAGTGGTGTTCATCTACCATGTTGACGTTGATGATTCTCGGCGGCGTGGAGCTGCAGGGTATCGAAGACGGGCGCGGACCGCAGGACACGTGCAGGATAGTGGAGCTGTCTGGCGTTATGGTGACATCGACGGCAGGTCTGGCAAGGTCAATGCGGTGATCCCTCTTGAAGATGGGTGCGAGGAAGACGGCGGTAGCGATTTCTGTGGCGTGTGTGTTGGCGTGCGCTGAGAGTCTGTTTGACTGGATGTGCTTCTCACCTGCTATTGGGCGGCTTGGGAAGGCATTTGGTTGTTTGGATGATGTGAGTTGGCGTATTGTCACCCCCTTCATCCCTCTGTAGGTTTAGCGAGGTGGCTTCGAGTTTGATCTTTTGTATTACTCTTGTAAGATGTTGCGAATAATCTTCAGAAGCTGGGGCGATTTTTCCCCCATTTCGAAAAGAAAAAAACAGAATAAAGCACGTGCACAGCGTGTTGCCATGCTGAAGCCCGCCAGTAACTCATTCCAATTAATTCGCACACCATTATGCTCAAGGTAAAGCTTCGTACAAATATTGTTCCCATAATACATATAGATATATGGTTTTCACAAATATTGTGAAGCTGCAATCCATATATTGGATTCTTACACATATTTCATTATGTGACCTTGCACATATAGGGAGCATGCATATACGCAGCTCCCCCCTGATTAAATCTAGGCACCGTTCATGAGGGCATGCTTCATTTCCCACGCCGCCAGCTGTGAGACCTTGATGTCTGCCTTGCCATTGTTGAACACGTGAAGATGAGCGTTCTTGCCAGTGGCGAGCGATGGGTAGACCTGAGAGAGTATGCACGTCCTGCCTCCAGCCCCAAAGCTCTCGACCACGGATCGGTCGATCTAGAAGAGAGAAATATGGGACAAACGAAATCAGTAACGGATGATAGCAGGGCCGGTCCATAGGACGGGGCAGAGGGGCGCTTCCCGGGCTCTCAGTTAGGACCCTAATTCAAGATTTGTTTGCGTACTTACTACACTTATATTCATACTTTTTAAGCAGTAAAATTTAAAATAATTCTAGAAAATATAGAAGGTTGAAGTTGTAGCTTAACGTACCTATATTTTGACTTATTTTCAAATGTGCAGAACAATACTAACCCTCATAAAAAAATTTCTCTGATTATTTCTATTTCTCGCAAACAATACACATGTACACAAGTAGCTATTGGTAGAAATAAGAATCATGGTATATAGTTCGTGTGATCAATAGAAATAAATAATTTCAAACGTCTTCACCAATATTCTGAAGAGCATGGATCTTTCAAATGTAAATATTATTTAGTTTGTTATAGCATTATCTTAATATTTATCTCGCTGAATAATAATATTTTAAGTTTTTTTGTGTGTGACCAAGTGGTGAAGCTTGACTGAGATTGTTAAGGTTCCTAGAACACCAATCATGCTTAAACTTTAAGTAAGGTATATAAATTTAACATAAATGAATATCTTTAAGGAATTTTTCAGAGCAGGGGGGCCATCGCCCCCTACCCTAGAAAAGCTTAGCCACAATGAACAAGGGGTCATTGGTGTCGGTTCGCCCTAGGGTCCCCGGAATCTATGGACCGGCCTTGGATGATAGCTGTGAACTACACGTAGTACAGTACAAAAGCGAGGAATAATATGGTAAGCGTCTACATACCAAGCTTCGCAGTGTTATCTTGCCCTGTGAGAGAAGTCAGTCTCAATGCGAATGTTGACCGGTACAGGTTTGGGCTCAGAGATGACCTACACCGGTGTGAGATGACAAACGCGAGTACATTAGTTGCTAATGAGGAAGGATAGATGAGAGCCATGAGATCGATGACATTAGTCCAGGTGCGCATGTACCTTGTGGTATCGGTGCACATAAGCACCACGGGCTTCGTGTCACTCCTGCCCGCCACCTTGAAAACCCTGAAGAACACCGCGGTTTTCTCCTCCAGCTTGGCTGAGGCGAGAACCCACAGCTCGAAAGGGCCCACGCCGCCCTTCTTATCTGCGCCCCATAGGCTGCACAGCTTCTGGGCGTCCTTGGCGAGTGCGGGGTGCAGCACCTCCATTCCTTCCATACAATTGGCACCTCAAAGGTAACCTCAACGTCAGCCAGCCTGATGAACAATACATAGGCTGGATAAGTACACCAACTGGTTAAGCTGATATGAGAAAACAATGTTAATATGAGCAAGGACTATAATATCATATTCAATTTTTTTGGGATCAAATGAAAATGTACTGTTCACAAAGAGATCATTGAAGACTCTGTGTGGTAAGCTTAACCGTGAGCAATCGGATGATGACATTAGGAAGACTATTGATGTTTTTAAAGAGCTTGAAGCTGCAGGCCCGGCTTTCACATACACGGCCCAAGTGGATAATGAGATAATGAGAGTACGGTAAAAACATAGTTGTGGAAAAATGGCCGTAGCATAGAACAATACTGCTACTTTGGTGATGTCCTCGCATTTGATACTACGTATGGAACCAACCTTTACGATATGCCATTTGGCATATTTTTAGGTGTGAATAACCATTTCCAGAACATAATCCTTGGTGGGTTCCTATTGTGAGTACATTCGAATGAGTTTTCTCAGAATTCATCGGGATGATGTGTGGCAAACCAGCGCAAACCACACTTACCGACGAGATCCTAGTCTCGTTAAGTGCCATCTAATATTGTGATCTTATTTTGTATGTGTATTCCTGTTGTACAAGCGGCTAATCAAACTGATTGAAACAACTTCTTTCAAACAGATCAAGCTTGTGCCATGGAAATTGCAATATCAGCGGTCTTGCCAAATACCACACATCGGTTGTGTGAGTGGTATGTTCCGCAGAAGCAAAAGAGTACCTAGGTCCTTTGTGTTGCAAGAAAAATGACTTCAGGGCAGAATTCCACAAGATGATCTAGGAACACCAATATCGGATAATTTCAATAAGGTTGGACAATTTGCTAGCAAAGTATGGTCTCTAGTATTGATTGTTTGTTAGGTAGCTTATCAAGCATGTCGCTCGATAAAGTATGGTCTCTAGTAACACCAATATCGGACTCAAATATATGAGGTTAGAAAAAAAAAGTGCAAATCCATATTTTTGTGGTGTATTTTGCGCCAAAATGACCAGTACCCAGAGGAATGAAAGTGCTAAGCACATGCTGATATGCCGCCTGCGTGTTAAGTACATGTAAAAGTAATCTCTTATAGTTGATATCAAGTAAATAAAAAATGAGGACTGGTTAGAAGGTGCCATTGAAAACTAGTTTGTTTTGAGGATGCTTAATATACTAACTGAATAATCAGCTCAGATTTCACCATACTAAAGCAAGCTAACCCCTAAAAACGAGGACTAATTAGTAGGTGGCCATTAAACTAGACACACACTAACCTGTGCAGTTTGTAAGCCAGTGACGTCGACAGAATCTCCTGGCTTGATCACCTGGTCATTGAGACTGACCAGCTTCCCTCTCAGCGTCTCCACCTCCTCAACCGGCCACTGCAGCAATTGTTTGCAGCAATTGTTTGTCGCCTTGATCAAGCCAAACCTTCCTTGGTATAGCCTGAAATGTGGACGATTAAGCCAAATCAGTCTTGGTTGTTTAGTTTATCTTGAACAAAGCATCAAGCAATGAACAAAACTTCCAAGTAGAACCTGCTAACGGTAATAAGCATACATTCAGTTTGATCATGATTGATATCAAGTTTCAAAATCTTACTTAGTCCTAAGGAGTGTATGATCTGATCGCGTGAAATTATTTATTATTTAGCATGATGATTCCACAAGAATATACTCTTTCCATTCCAATGCATGTGGCATCCTTTTTTGCAGTTCGGATTGTTCTCTGCAACTCGGGAACATGTAGTTGACGAACTTTGGCTAGCAATTTGATATTTAAACATTTGAAAGTTGTTATAAAAATTATGCCATTAGAAACTTTATTGAAATACGAATTCAATGGTATAACATGTATAACATATAATCAACATTTGGTTGGCCAAATCTATGGTCAAACTTAAATTTCAAAAAATGTATGCACCACCTAAATAGAGACAAAGGGAGTAAATGAGACAAAATACTAGTGCTTAGTCTTTCGCTAATTTATTCAGAAGAACACAGGAGTGAACTAAACACCTTAGAAATTCCTTGACCGGCTTGCTAACCAGGTTCAGCAATCACCCAAGGGGTAATGTACACGAAGAAAATAATTAAACCTCAAGAGTCAACTCAACTTATGAAGTAGATATGTGAAATTGTATTCTACTATTACATTTCTCGATGGAGCTAGTGGTCTACCTAATTCTTGACCATTGTTTCAACTGGGACTATGAGTATGCTAATCTTATCACTACTGGAGACAGGTCCTTCTGTCCTGGTCCGGAAGGAGCTTTAGTCCCGGTTAGCCAACCGAGACTAGTTAGGCGGGACTAAAGGCGAACCCTTTAGTTTTGGCCTGGTTACCAGCCGGGACAAATGGCTCTCCACGTGGCTGTGATACAACGGTTTGGGCTGGAGGAAATTTAGTCCCTGTCTCAATATTTCTTTTTTCTAATTTCCTTTTTCTAATTGTTTGACTCGTTACTCTCTCACTTGGACCATTTTTAACACTAATTACACTTAATCTTTAGTCAATTCTAGACTTGCTCACATCCCGGTCGGTCACCGATCATCACACTACTCCACCCTCAGCACGCTTAACTCCTCGGTTCTTTCCTGTTGTGCTCCCGCGAATGTAATTATACCTTGTTGTAAATACTACCATATCAATCCTATTAACTCTTATACCATTGTGTCATATTTCTGTATTTTTTTGAAACCAAAAACAATTATTTAAGTAAACAATAATGAATAAGATAATAATATTGAATTCCAATGAAAATAAAATAAGTAATAAAAATATTTATTATTATTATTATCAAATAATATATGCATTATTCATATAATTTGGCACAATTAATATCTTTAAATCTGTAAATCGCAATTGGACAAATAATATATCCATTATTATTATAAAAATGTGGGGAATTTGAATATGAAATAATTTTGTTTTTATTCATTTATTATTATTATCAAATAATATATGCATTATTCATATAATATGGCATAATTGATATCTTTAAATCTGTAAATCGCAATTGGACAAATAATATATCCATTATTATTAGAAAAATGTGGGGAATTTGAATATGAAATAATTTTGTTTTTATTCATTTTTTTATTGTTATTATCGAATAATATATGCATTATTCATATAATATGGCATAATTAATATCTTGAAATCTGTAAATCGCAATTGGACAAATAATATATCCATTCTTATTAGAAAAATGTGGGGAATTCGAATATGAAATAATTTTGTTTTTATTCAATTATTATTATTATCAAATAATATATGCATTATTCATATAATATGGTATAATTAATATCTTTAAATCTGTAAATCGCAATTGGATAAATAATATGTCCATTATTATTAGAAAAATGTGAGGAATTTGAACAACAATAGAAAGATTCGATATATTGAGACGATTCATAGGTTCATACAAATATAGAAGGCGCACACACCACACACCACACCACCATCTACTCATCATCAATAATATTGAGACGATCAACCTAGCTATTGTAGCCAAGTAGCCTCCAATACCTCCTAGCCATGTCGAAGCCCAGGTGAGCGTCTAGAGTGGCATACTGCACATACTCATAGCTCAATGGAACATTGCCCCATCCAAAAATCAGTTCATCATCTTCTTCTTCCTCGTCGTCCTTTTTCTTCTTGTCCCTCTTCCTCTTCTTCTTCTCAAGTTTTGTCCCAATAGTAGAATTTTCCAGATCATACCGACTCGGAATGGGATTTTTGGTGGGATTCGGGATTATCTTTTGGAGGTCGAACGCATACGGAATATCAATTCCGTAGGAACGCAGCATTTTCACATCATTGTGGATAGCCGCGCAGCAGAATCTGATGGTCTTGTCATACAAGAAATTCTTGAGAATTTGTGGCACTTCATCAGCCCAACAAATTTGGAAGACCAAATTCTCGGTCGCCACCGAGAGTTGAAGGACGGCGGCGCGCTGATTATCTCTACCCTCGCGAGGGTCGGTGAACTCGTAGTCCAAGCCCACGCACTTGATTGGTGTGGCGTGGAGGAAATCCCTCTTGACGGTGCGGATCCACCTTTGCACCCTTGATGCACGGGGAGTGACCGTGATCTTGAAGTGCATCTCTTCGGCGGTGCGGTAGTACACTCGAGATCGAGGTAGAGAGAGGGTGCGCGCGAGCTGCTCCATTGGGGCCGGAACGGGAGAGAGCTCTTTGGGAGAGATGGCTAATGGAGGATGTGAAGATGTGGCTAATGGAGTAGATGTGAAGATGCATATATAGGTGAGGGAGGTGAACATGGCAGCCACCGGGTGATCAATTGTTGTGGCCGGCCGGCGGCGGCGATGCAACTTCCGATTGAGACGATCGATTTCCGTGTGCCGATGCAACTTCCGACGATGACGACGATCTATTTCCGCGCGGAAACCGAACGGTTTGACTTTAGTCCCGGCTCGTGTCACCAGCCGGGACTAAAGGGGGTGCCAGCAGACGCAGGGGCTTTAGTCCCGGCTTGTATCCTAACCTGGGACCAGAGGCCCATAAAAACTGGGACTAATGGTTACCGCACCATGGGACGGTTTCGGGGTGACGTGTCTGAACCATTAGTCCCGGCCCATGACACGGCCGGGACTAAAGGGGTCTAACGAAAGGCCTTTTTTCTACTAGTGTATGGCATAAGATTATAATTAAATCTCGGAAAGAATCACAAAATCACCAATTCTATAGCCTAGTTCACTTGATTTTAGTGCCCCCCTGCCTGAAAACATTTAGGCTAAACCAAAACTATTTGTTCTATCAAGCAATACACTTATAACAAGAACAACTACACAGAAATTCTGAGTTTCTTGACAGTGTGCACTGTATATTGTAAATTCAGAGATGTGTATAGGTTACGGTCTGCTATGAAAAAATGTCCTGAACCTGGTTCCTATATTATACAAGAAAAGTATGGATCCCCCATGCACTTACCAAACTATACCAGAACAGTTTTTAAGTTTCAGAACATGTCACGGCTTTTTTTTTTTCAAAGCTCTGCAGTTGAACTTGTTCAGGCAACAACAAAATTGTATACGCACCAGCAGTTGTATATACTAGCAGGAAGTGAATTTGGTGGGAGATACAAGATGGCACTCATATCACAAAGCACACGCACTTCTACAGACCATTACCTAATATACAATGAGGGTTTTGCAGATGGTACAATCAGCTTGGTTTAAAAGGCCTGAACCTGAACCAAACTTATGGTACGAAGATTCTTATATGCTATGATCGAGAATCTACAGATACATGCAAACCAAATCATTTCCTTCTTCACCAACCATGATTAGAGCATTACACTACTTTGATATGTGCCCTGTTTGTGATGACACTGAAACCGGAAGCTTCTAGGTGCCAACTCTAAATATGATAAGAATTAATGCAAAAAGATGCTAACACCTTGATGATAAACCCAAACTGGTATCCACGTTTTCACACCCAAGTATCAGGTTTGTACACAAGAAACCAGAATTATTTTCATTTAAATTTCTTGTGCTTTTAAGTCCAAGGTTTACTTTGGGATTACTGAATCTAGATGGCAATGGCTCTTGGTGTGCGGGCCCGGTGCGACCCGTGTCGCGTAGTGAAGGCTGATCGACGATATTTCCCGCATATTGCACCGTTTCCTTTTTCTTTTCTACTATTTTTTTTCTTTTCTTTTCTTGATTCACTGTGTCGCTAGCTTCTTCCGGTCAAGCCAGGCTGGCATCAGCTAGTCGTGCCACACTTGGGGTGCGTTTGGTAGGCTGTGAGCCCTTTGGCTCGCATCGGTCCAGCAAAAAACTGCTCGTTTGGTTCCTTGTAAGTGGTCCGTGTTGTGGCCCAACCAGTTCTTAAAGCACCCCTGGGACAGGCCCTGGAGGAACGCTCGAATCGGCAGTTTCTCCAGGGCCAAGCCCGTTGTCGTGTCATTTTGCACGCCCGCGTGCAACGGTTGCACGCGTGGAGAAGCGCGGGAGAAAGCGCGTTGTCTTGGTCCTCGCTCCCCACTTCCAGTCACCGCTTCGTTCATTCTCTCTCCCCATTCACTCCTGGCACAGACAGCATCGCCCTGTCCCATCAACCGCCGCCATGGCCTCCTCGCCTCCTCCGCCTCCGCCTCCGCCATCCTCACCAGCGCCGACGGATCCAGCCGTACGGCCGTCAGCCACCAGGTCCAACGAGGCGCTCATGCGCCTCGTCCGCGAGTACGAGGCCGGAGGCGGCGACTCGGCGGCGCAGATCGATGCCGGCCGCGTGCCGGTGTTGAATCGACCATCACCGTTCACGAGCACGAGGCCCTATGGCGTCGCAACCCGGAGCGCCGCCGTCCTGGCTCTTCAAGCCGCCGGGATTCGACTGGCGGATCCGTCGGGGATGGGGGTTTTTGCCCCGTCCCCACTAGGGTTTCCGACGGCGAGGGCGGCCGCAATGGCGGCCTGTGCACCGGGCTCCAGCAGGGAGATGGAGCCCCCACTGGGGTTCGCGTCGACCCCGATGTAGGCGGCGATGCCATGGGGCATGCCACGTCCGCCTGCCCCCTATGGCGCGCCTCCCGTCGCGGCGCCGCCGGGGTTCAGCCGACCTCGTGCTAGGCGGCAGACGACAGCACCATCGACGTCCCGCTTCCCGACCGCTGCACCGCCGCCGTCGCTGAGGACCTACGCTCCGGCTCCGCCTCCTCCTCCACCACCCGGATTTGGTCCTCTTCCTCCTCAGAGTGGGCCGCTGTCGCTCCACCCAATCGTAAGTACCTTCACTCAATCTGCTTATGTGACATTGTAGATGTGAATGTAGATAGGATTCATTGCAATGTGCTTATGCTTACCATGTCAAGCTCAAGCAATGTCATGGACAATGGCAATGCCAAGGGTCCATGACATTGCTTGAGCTTGGCAATGCCAAGCTCAAGCACCTGGCAATGCCAAGCTCAAGCACCATGATTGGCTTCACAGTGCTTGTTCTTGGCATTGGCACAATGTCAAGTCCATTGCTTGCTTTTCCATGACATTGCTTGCATGTGCTTGTGCAAGTCCATGCTTGTGATTGTCCATGCCATTGCTTGCTTGAGCTTGACATTGCTTCCTTGTGCTTCTACAGAACTGGCCCTTCCTGGAATTCTTCTCGGACGGGCCCATACTGGACGCTATCGACTATGCCGTCCGTGTGCAGCTGCGTGATCCCAACGTAGCGTTCATGGAAGCTCACCACCAGATCACAGCGCCGAGGCTTCACGCCGGCCTTCCTGCTGACCTGGGGCACGCTGCCAGTCGGCGTCTGCCGGCGTTCTTCGTCCAGATGGAGAGCCACGACCTCCGTGCCCTCGCCGTCCCGCCGTACATGGAGCAGCCCCTGATCAGGAAGTACAAGCTCAAGAACAATGGCCCCCCGGTGAAGGTCTGTTTGTACTTGGGCGAGCGTTGCGAGTGGAAGGTGCAGCTGTAGTGGACAGGGCAGCGCGTCGGGTTCATCAAGTCCTGGAGCGAGTTCGCCGCCAGGATTTTGCTGCACGTCGACGACACGCTCGTCTTCACACCTCAGGACGACGGCTTCAAGGTCGACCTCTTCAGAAGGAGACGTCCTGCTCTAGCGTCTTCGGCTGCAAGAGGCACCGCGAGGGCCCTTTTGCTGATCCTCGCCATTAAGGTGCTGCTGCTCCATCACTGCCTATGTTTATGTCTGATCCTGTTAGTTGTGCTGGCCTCTAGGAGGCTGATAAACACTTCTTTTGTGCATATTTCACTGTTGTGCTGGCCTCTAGGAGGCTTTTGAACACTGCTTTTGGACCTGGGTAGTTTGCCCCCAGGTTTAGGCAAGCGTCTTACCACTCTGACGCTAGATTAGGAACTGTGAAGTACTCTGTTCATTGTGCATAAGTGTTTGCTGTGCTTATGATCGTGTTTGAGCTGTTTGTGTGCCGTTTTATGATGGTAAGATCACCATATTTGAATGTGGTGAGGAGAAGGTGTTGTCAGGGTGCCCAAAATGGCAACCAAACACATGTGCTCTAGCTGAACAGAGATGGAACGCTGTCTCCATGCATCTAAATAATGTGCAATTCTGTTCGGGTCGGTGGCGCACAGGCTACCAAACGATGGGCCAAAAGTGGCCCGCAGCCCGTTCGCAACGCGCAGGAACGCTCATCTCGCTGCCTCAGGCATGCACGATTTTGGTCCAGGCAACCAAACGCGTCCTTGATGGCTGATTTAACACTAGTGAGTGGAAACTATTTGGCTAACTTTGCTCTAGCCCGCACGGGGCGCGTTTTGTTACTCGGCGTCGTCGAGCTAGCTAGGCTTCATCAACGAGTTACTGGGACAGTAGAGCGTGGTATGTTCAAAACGGTGCCAAAAAAACGAAACAGCGTTGTCACTTTGTTTGGTAGCTTGGGTTGTTTTCGGTGAGCTTTGAAAAAAGATTTGGATGTGTGTGTCTGATTGTAGTTGCATCATGCGTGCCATGTGAAACTGACACGTCAGGCCCAGCTGTCTAGCACTGAAAATAAAGGTAAGCTTCACACATTTTATTCACAAAGGAGTCAATCTCTGGAGGAAATACGGCAATAGGAGCGGAGCCTAGGGACAGAGATTTAGATTTGGTGCTCTGGGCACCAGTGCTCCTGCTATTTTAGAAAAAATAAAAATCACATTTATGTGTTTAAAAAAAACTAGAAACAAAATCCTGGTGTAGCCAATGAATTGTCCCATAAACGTGCAAAATTTCAATTTCAAATACAAAAAATTCTGGGCTACACAAAAATAATAAACATGTGGATCTAGGTATGCATATTTAAAATCTCCAAATTTCAACATATTTTGTCTTTTTTGTGTAGTCTACAATATAAAGAATTTCATATTAAAATTTTACACGCATGTAGGTTACATCATTTATTATATCTAGATTTATTTTCAGATTTTTTGAAACAAATATGTATGATTTTCGAATTTTTTTAAACAGCAGGAGCACTGGTGCCCATGAGCCAAAGACACTTTTTGCGGAGCCTAGCCGTTTTGAATGCTTTGAGGTCTGTTTAGACCCATATTGTTTGGTAGCCCATACAAAGGCATCTGCCGGCTCATACTCTCTACCTACCACCGTGCAAGCTACATGCGTATCTCTCAAACAACTGGCCGACTGGGGCCGTTGGCACGGGTGGCCGCTTTCGAGGCCGGATCTATACCAGCGCCGTCCCTCAAACTACTTAAACCCGTCGGTCGGGGCATGTGGCCCAGCTTCGCCGTCGCTCTTCCCCTTTTTCGGATACATTTCATCTCCGCTTGTTCCGTATTGATGCAATCGCCCTAGACTCGTGCATCTTCCGGTGTTGGATCGCCGTCACTGAGGGTGGAGCAGCCCAACGGCGCTCGCTCAACACTATCGCCCGCCTCAATCAGAACTTGTCGTTCAGGCCTCAGGGCAACCCGCTCTACTTAGCAGGCGTTGGTCTCGGCGAGGGTCTGAGCGTTGAGCTCAATGATCCTATGCCGCTCGGCCGCTATGGGGAGGTGCTCAGACTCCTCCGTCGGTCCCAGTTGTCGTGAGATCTTGGCAACGCATTCGAGGAGGCGGTCATCATCCTCATGGACAGCCCGAGTGGCGTTCCTCTACTAGATAGCCGTGCGACAGGATTCGAGGATCGCAGCCTTCTCGGGATCGGCCGACTCGTCCCGTTGCTCCCCTCCTCTGCTGATGCCTCGTGTTTCGCACCGACCATGAGCTACGCGTAAAGGTCAGCAAACTCCACAATGTCGTTCCCATTGAGCTCAGCCCCAGGCTCCTGCGACGCAGGTTCTGCCGGAGGTGGAGGTGCCGTCATGCGGCCGTTGCAACCCATAATGGAATACATCGTCTATAGGTGGTGAGGCATTGCGGCTACGAGGTTTTGGCTAGAAATCTTTTGCTACGAGGACGTGAGGTGGTGTGCGACGGCAGCGAGTGTGGTCGTGAGAGGGACGAAGGTCAGGCTTTATTGTTAAAGACAACGCGGGAAACGGGGCCACGTATCTATGGAGAAATAGCGGGAAGAAATGGTGGGCATGAACCCCGCCTCACGGGGAAAGGTTGGCAACGACGAGTGGAAAAGGCGCAGCGCCAAAGAGATGTCTCGCCTACCTCCGCCTCGGTAACCGCTGCGCGATTAAGAAAAGTTGTTCGCCTCTTTGCTTCTCTCTGACAAGCGTGGCCTACCAAGATCCACGTCGCCAACGGCTCATGTTCGGCGCGCCCAGCCCATCCCTTGTGTGTCAGTGAGGGCCTGGGGATGCTGGGCAGGTGGGCCACGCGTGACACAAAATATGTTTTGGCGCCGCGGCTGGGTATGAATTTTTTTGGCGCGTCCCAAATTCCTTTAAAGGCTAGTTTGAGGGATGCAGTTGAGGATGCTCTAACAGTTGATCCCTTTGCACAGACAATCAACGGTCCAGATCCTTGGATACAGAACATTTTGAGCCTATTTAAAATTTCCACTTGCCTTTTCTATGCATCTTTAAATTTCCAAACGATGTAAAACCTTGGAAATATTTGAATTTGGCCTCTTACACACTTGAGACTATGATATGATGTGATCTGTTCTCTGTTTTTCCAGTCCCAAAATCGTTCAAAATCGGTCCATCTTTTTTCAGCCCGTTTGGTTACCTGGTCGACGCCGCGTTCTTGCAGGAATCGGTTCTCAAAGCACCATCGGGCCAGGCCCTGGAGAAACGCCCGGTTCGGCCGTTTCTAGCGAGCCACCCCCGTTTCCGCAGAAGTGGAGAACGCGGCGTCCTCGCAGAGCCACCGCGGGAGATGGCGAGAGCTCGCGCGGGACGGC
Source organism: Lolium perenne (assembly GCF_019359855.2). NCBI lineage: Eukaryota > Viridiplantae > Streptophyta > Magnoliopsida > Poales > Poaceae > Lolium > Lolium perenne. Next base: position 24,368,032 of record NC_067247.2, on the reverse strand, counting down.
GAAATCTCGGCGCCATGAATTCGGTCACCGCGCTTGAATTTTCGTCACCGTATATAGGGGCCACTCTCTCACCGGCAAATCCAAATCCCCCATTTTCCCCCATTTCGAGTTCATCCAGCATCTCCGATCTAGCGACATGGCCGGCTCTACCTCACCCGCACGATCGGCGAGGCTTGCGGCGGTGACGGCGGCTAGTGGCCGCGGAGGATGGTCGTCTTCTTCGTCTGCGTCGATGACTTCGGTTGTGGCAAGCTTCTGCAAACCCTAGCCTTAGATCTAGATCTTATGGGTACACAACCGGGGTCTGAACGAATCCATTGTAGGACATTCCTTCATCGCCGGTGGAGGTTGTGGAGGTTTTCCAGGTTCCATCTGACTCTACGACGGGGACGGTGGTGCTGCCTGCATCTTCCACTGGGACGGTGGTGCTGCCTGCATCTTCGCCAGGGTCCCCTGCTTCCCCTACCTCGGTGCTGCATGTGGCTCCTTTGACTGTAAGGCCGATCACTGTTCTTTGATGTGGTACTGGTAGTTCATAGATCTGATAGTGCTTAAGGATGTCCATGTGGTAGTTCATAGATCTGCTAGTGCTTAAGGATGTCCATGTGGTAGTTCATTGATCTGCTAGTGTTTGTCATGTAGGCGATCATACATTTGGGCTCCCCTGATCTGTCTGCGTCAACTGTGAATGCTCAGCCATCTCTGATAGCAAGCAAACCAGCCATGGTTTGGAAACCTGAGCTATCAGAGTTTATGCTGAACCGGTTGGTTCAGCTCGTCCGTAGCGGCGTCTGCTTCAACATGGGATTCAAGGAGGAGCAGATGAAGATGGTAGCCGCGGATGTTCTTGCATTCGCCCCGTACATGTCACCACTCTTCAGCTGTACAACCACATCAGAAACTGGAGGACGAAGTGGAGCGTCATCATGAAGATGAAATCCGATCGCATTCTGGACTGGAGCGAAGCTGGTTGCTGCTTCTACGGCGGTGATGAAGGGGCGGCGGACGAGTACATCCTGGTACGAATCCTCATTGAGCTCCTGCATAGATCTGAAAGTATATACATGTCAATGTCGTGTAGGCTTACAGGTGTTCCTTGTCGATTGCAGCGGTACCCGAAGCACCGTCAGTACATCGGCACTCCGATCAGCAACTACGCTCAGATGAAGACGATCTTCACTCCCCGGTTCGTCTGCAAGGCGCAGCTGTTCCAGCCTAACTTGCTGGTCAGGGCTATCGACTTCATTGCAGACAATGAAGCCAAGTATGCCGTCTACTGTAAGCTGCAGCCACCGGAGAGGAGGAGTTGGCTTAGGACTGGCTCCGTAACCAGTTTCCTGCTTAGTGCTTCTGCTTCCTTCTCATGATCCGCTGATTTTGGGAGGTGATCTTGTATCCCTCCATTAGTTAGGACTTGCTACAACCTGATCCCCGGTTTGTAATGATGAACTTGTTCGAGGTGGTATATACTAACCCCTCGTGACGAACCTGTGATGCATCACGAAGTAGTTGATTCATTCGTGATGCATCGCCCACTAAGTACTAGTTGCTGTGTATTACCAGCATCTTTTCTGATGAACTGAATCTCATGTGTGCTGTTATTCAGTACTGGGTAACCTCACCACTCAAAGTGAAGGGATTACCACAGCACTGAGCTATCTGCAACCAAACAGGCTGTGGGCTGCATGACCTGGGAAGAATGGGTTGGAAACGGGCAACCAAACGATGGGGCCTAGGTTCCTTCTCCAGCGCGCAAAAGGCCGCACAGGCTACCAAACGACCCACCAAAAGTGGCCCATGGCCCGTTCACGACGCGCAGGGGCTCCCATCTCGCTGCCGCAGTCATGCAGCAAATCGGCCCAGGCAACCAAACGCGCCCTTGGCGCAGGAACGTGGTGTTGTCCGTGGTCTCCGACAAGACCGACGAGGCCGGCCGAGCTCCAGAGCGCGGTCGAGGTCGCGCCGGCGCAGCTCCAATCTCAGACAACCGAGGCCACCCCGGGCACTACGTCATCTACTGGGCGCGCCAAATTACTGTTGGGATTCGTAGCATAGAAAACAAAAAAATTCCTACCGCAAGAACGAATAACAAGCCAAGATCTAATCTAGTAGATGGTAGCAACGAGATGAAGATCATGAGACTAACCCTCGAAGATTTCAAAGCCTACGAGATTAGATCTCGTTGTTGATGTAGTCGATCACTTGCCGCTTTCAAAAGCGCGTAGAAGATCTTGACGGTGCCACAGTCGGGCAGCACCTCCGTACTCGGTCACACATTCGGTGTTGATGACGACGTCCTTCTCCCCATTCCAGCGGGCATCGGATGTAGTAGATCCTCCTCGGAATCCCAACAGCACGATGGCGTGGTGGCGCTGGTGGCAGAGATCTCCAGCAGGGCTTCGCCTAAGCACCGCGGGAGTATTGGGAGGAGGGGGCGTCTAGGGTTTGGGGAGAGGGGGCACTTGGGGGGGCGCCGGCCTTGGGTGCCCTGGGTAGTGCGGCTCTTGAGGTGGCCGGCCCCCTCCCTCTCTCCCTCATTATATAGGTGGAACCCCAAGGGTTAGCCCAAAGATTCGAATAAGACCCCAATTCAAAACTTTCCATATGGGCGAAACCTAGGGGAAGTGGGACTCCTCCCTTTCCTTCTCCCTATGGCCGGCCAAGGAGGTGGAGTCCACCATGGACTCCACCTTCCCTCTTGGTTGGCTGGTTAGGGTTGGTGGAGTCCTTCCGGGACTCCACCTTCCATGGTGATTTCTTCCGGAAGGTTCTAGAACATTCTAGCGCCTTCCATAAATGCACCGGATCATTTCCAAACTTGGAAAGTGACTTCCTATATATGAATCTTATTCTCCGGACCATTCCGGAACTCCTCGTGATGTCCTGGATCCCATCCGAGACTCCGAACAACATTCGAACTCCATTCCATATTCCATATCTACTTAAAACGACATCAAACCTTAAGTGTGTCACCCTACGGTTCGAGAACTATGCGGACATGATCGAGACTCCTCTCCGATCAATAACTAATAGCGGGACCTGGAGATCTATAATAGCTCCCACATATTCAATGATGACTTCGTGATCAAAAGAACCATTTACACACGATACCGATTCCCTTTGTCACGCGATACTTTACTTATCCGAAGTTTGATCGTCGGTATCTCCATACCTAGTTCAACCTCGTTACTGATAAGTACTCTTTACTCGTACCGTGATATGATATCCCTTGTGAACCAGTCACATGCTTGCAAGCTAATTAGATATCATTCCACCGAGAGGGCCCAGAGTATATCTATCCGTCATCGGGATGGACAAATCCCACTCTTGATCCATATGCCTCAACTCATACTTTCCGAATACTTAATCCCATCTTTATAACCACCCATTTACGCAGTGGCGTTTGATGTAATCAAAGTACCCTTCCGGTATAAGTGATTTACATGATCTCATGGTCAAAGGACTAGGTTACTATGTATCTGAAAGCTTATAGCAAGTTGAACTTGATGACTTGATCTCATGCTATGCTTACTATGGGTGTGTGTCCATCACATCATTCACCTAATGATATGATCTTGTTATTAATAACATCCAATGTTCATGATCAGGAAACCATGATCATCTATTAATCAACAAGCTAGTTAAACGAGAGGCTTACTAGGGTCTCTGGTTGTTTACACAACACACATGTATCAATGTTTCCGATTAATACAATTATAGAATGGGGTGTAAACATTTATCATGAACACTAAGATATAACAATAACTACTTTATTATTGTCTCTCGGGCATATCTCCAACAGTCTCCCACTTGCACTAGAGTCAATAATCTAGTTTACATTTGTAAAGATATAACACCTTGGCCTTTTGGTGCTTATCATATTTTGCTCACGGGAGAGGTTTTAGTCAACGAATCTGACACGCTCAGAAACGTATGTATTTTGCAATTCATTTGCGTCTTCACGCATCACTCATTTTCCAAATGAGTCGGCATTAATCGTATATGTTCGGTCTTCTGGTGGAACCTTAATTCCGTGGTCTGAAATATGTCACTAATATTGTCACATACAATATAGCTTCAAAGTTCTGACACTATCGGAACTACACCAAGTTCTCAAAGAACTTCTCGACTTTAACATCCTCAGTCACTGTCAAAACAATGACATGCTCTGCCTTCGTTTGTAGAATTCGTCACAATATATAGAACTCATCTAAATCTAGCATTGTGCTACCTTTTAGTGAACACTTAGCCTGACTGAGATTTGAAATTCATTTTTATATGTGACCAAACTAATATCGGTGCAACACCTTACAGCGATTTGTTTGTCATTTCCCCATATAAAACTAATATCCTTGGTTCTTCTAAAGCACTCAGGGATATTCTTACTGTTGTCCAATGATCATCACATGAATCATTCTGGTATATGCTCCTAACTCTTTAGAGTACAGGACATCTGATTGTGTACATATTATTCGTGATCTAAAATCACTCATATGTTTTTACTCATTGAGTGTCAGATACACTCAAGTCTTGTTAAACCTTCACATGAAAAGAACACCTTCTTAATATTTTTATATTGAACTACTTCAATATTCATCCTATGTACTTTGACTTAATCTTATTATGCGTTTCAATATATCTTCATAGATCTTGACGCTAAATATGTTTCAGTCAATATCCTTTCATTGAAGTTAATTCTCAATGAAACCTTTTATTCACATCAATTACATAATTACATCATTTATAATCAATGATATGTCATCCACATATAATATTATAACTATGTCTCAGTGCTCCCACTTAATTTCTTGCAAATGCAAGCATCTTCATCGTTACTGATGAAATCAAAAACTCTTTGACTATTTCATCCGGTGAAGATTCCAACTCCGTGATACTCACTTCATCCAATTGAAGTTTGTATACCTATCTAGTATTCCACGGACCAACAAAACTCTTGGTTGTATCTAGTATACATCCTTAATACACACTTCTGGTAAGGAATGTATTTTTGCCATCCTACTAACATATATCGTAAAAGAAATATATATGTAGTGATTACAAGAATAATCCACATAGACTATAAACATCACTATGGAAGATCTAATCTTATTGTATTCAACTCTTTGAACTTTGTCGTAAACAAAAATTTCGACAAGTCGAGCTTCTTCAAGGATATTCCATCCAAGTCCATCAATTTTATAGATCTATTTACTTTCAAAAAGTATTTACCTATCTTGGATTTAATGGCGCTTAGCCATTTTAACGGAGTCAGGGCCCATCATAACTTCTTTGTATGTAGTTGGTTCATTATTGTTCAAAATCAATCCTTTGTCCACAAATCATTTATTTGATCACAAAGTAAACCATACCTACAAGGTTCAATGGGTACTTCGATCTCCATGACTATAACTCTTTGTAGACATGGGAGCTATGATCTTCGTGGCCGCTTCCGGAACCATTTCCGATGTTGCGCTACTCTGATCATCATGCTCAGGTTCATAAACCTTATCAAGTTCCATTGTCCTCCCACTCAAATACTTCGCTAGAAACAATTTCTTGGAAATAAGTAAGAAACATCGACAAACACTTTTGTCTTTGTCTCCATAGTGGAAAGAATTCCCAATCAATTCTCTGGGATAACCAACAAAGACATTCATCCTATTTTGGTTGTAAACTTATTTACTTATGCTATGCATACCAAAATTTAAGAAAGGACTATTAGGGTTTATACCAATGCCATAACTCGTATGGTATCATTTCAACGGATTATGATGATGCTCTATTTAGTGTAAAAGCGGTAGTCTCTAAAGCATAATCCACAAAAATATAATGGCGTCATTTTTATTTTATCTCATCATTAATCCAACAAGGTTTGGATACGTCTCTCGGATACTCCATCATCACTATGATACTCCAAGAAACGTGAATTGTAGAACAATTTCATAACTCTCTTAGATGTTCGCTAAAACTCGTAATTCAAATATTTCCACCATGATCCAATCATAGATATTTAACTTTTCTATTACGATGATTTCCACTTCATGCTGAAATTTATTTGAATCTATTCAAATATTTCAAACTTCTTCCTTATTGAATAAATATATCCTTATATATACACTCAATTCATTGTTGGAAGTTTTCATGAAGTAGAAGAATCTCCCGCACACAACTACGCCCAGTGAACCACATACATCATCATGTATGTTTCCACTAAGTTAGTTGCCCGTTCAACTCTTGGCCTACGAACGGTATTTCAGTCATTCTCTTTAGAAGAGATTTGCAAGCGCCAAACGATTCAAAAATCAAATGACTCCAAAAATCCATTTGCATGGAGTTTCTTCATGTGTTCCTTTCTAACATGACCTAAATGGCGGTTCCACAAATAAGTGGAATTCAAATCATTTGCCTTAGGGCATTTTAGCGTCAGTGTTATGCATGTGTGTTTCACCATTAAGATTTATAATAACTTATCCATCGTACATGGAGTAAGGCCACAATTTTAACAACTCATTGTTTTCATTTGACCAGAGCAAAATAACAATTATTAAGTTCTTTATTATAAATCTGAAGGGCTAGATAGAACGCCAACGACGAACATAATAACACTTTATTTTGTTCCAGACGTGCATTATTACCACATTCCTTATCAGTCACTTAGGCCATTGTATTCTTGTATTGCGTTGTGTTGTATGACATCTCATACCAACCAATATGGTATAAATACCCAAGAACTTCATTGTGTGACCAATCAAAGAATACATAACATGTATATCATCTATATACACCTGAGCTAGACTTTCTAGTCTTTTCTTTCTTTCTGCCAAATTTTTTTGTAGTTTCTCTTTTGGCTTTCCTCATATTTCAGAAAACACTTCAACATCAATAACTTCTAGGTTTGTTGGTCAATTACCAATAACCTTGAGGTTCTTACTTTGAAGTTGATCATCACATGACAAGTGTTCTGGATTTCACTATTAGTAACCTTTTAATGTGATGAACAATTTCACTCATAATTTTTATCCATCAAATCATGATGACTTTTCGAGACCATGTCTGTACATGCTAGGCTCGTAAAGTTAACCTTAGTACGTGTATGTGCAAATCTGGCTTGCACCCGTTGTATCCACACGTAGAATCTATAACACCCGATCATCACATGATGCTTCGAAACGACGAGTCTTAGTGACATAGGCATCCCCAATGGGCCTGCCGAAGATGGTACCCGGGGTTTGCTGAAGGCCCACGACTCGATGAATATGAAGATTCGGAAGCCCAAGTTAGTATTAAGTAAAGCTAGAAAAACATACTTGTATTCTTACGGGATGAGTTAGAAACCTTCCCGGACTCTGTAATGTGTGTACCACGAATCCCTCGACTCCACCTCCTATATAAGGGGGAGTCGAGGGACAAAGAAAGGATCGATTCATTATCTCACGCAACCCTAGTTTTTGCATCGTCGAGTACTTTTCGGCTGAAACCTTCGAGATCTACTTGCCCTCTACTTCCGCTAAAACCCTAGTCTACAATCCGTAGGCATTGATAAGTTAATCCCTTGTCAATTGGCGCCGTCTGTGGGAATTGGAGGTGTCAAGGATCTGATCTCGATGGCACGTTCAAGATCGTCGACTTCGTCAACTGCAAGCAACGCGATGGACAGAGGTAAACAGATCGAAACTGGTCTAATTGATTTTGTTCCTCACCCGCCCTCCCGTTTGGATGCATATGCGTATCTGGAGGAGCCCATGAAGATGACATTCGGAAAGTTCCACTTCCGCGTCGAGAAAGAAGGAGCGTATCGTCTCGAAATTCCGATCTCGTCGGGATTATCAGCGGTCGATCCCGATTTTCTGAGTTCTGCATCGTCAATCGAGTCAGGCGACGAGGAGACTTCGTCGCCACGCTTCATCTGTACTGCGGCAAGCGAAAAACTCGCCAAGATCTTCAGCGACATGTCTTTCGAGTCATCTGCGGACTCCGATATAAGCGATGACCCGAGCAACATATACAGCTTCAACTTCATCGACAGATCCAATGTTGTGGGGAAGGTCTTCACCACTCTTTATGATGGTGTCACCAAACCTGACAAAGATCAGAATCCAAAATATCATCAGATCTATGCCATTGGAGAAACAAGTCGCCCACAGGAGGAGACATCAGAGAATTTCGACGATGCGGGAAATCCGTATGTCGACCCTGCAGATCTCACTCGAGGTTTAGGGACAAAATATGTTGGGCCTGGAGTGCGGCAGATGATACAATTTCCGCAGGCAGTATGGGATAGAGTTGCGAGAGCCATTGATGGCACAGAACCAATGACTGTAACGGCGACACCTGAGGAGTTACAAGCATATCAATATAGTCTTGCACGTATCAGGCGGGAGCTAGAGAAACAAAAAAACGAGTTGGACAGGAGGCAGGAAGCGGCTTCCGCGTCAAGCAAGCGAAGGGCAGATTTGAGTTGACAATCTGGCACTTCGGGAGATAGTCACAGAGCAACTCGAAATAGAGCAAGATCGCGGCTGCAGAATATACCTGAGGCAGATAGGGAGAATTTGGTTCAAAACCTCGACATGTCCTTTATGTCGATAGACACGAGGGGGAACATCATCCCTAAGACACCAGAAGCTGGGTACATGGCGACGCAGGCTTTCATCCTCGCATCCAAGCCACCTCCCGGAGATCCAAGAGAAGCATTGTACAATATGGCCATGGCAGGAGTTGGAGCCATGGGAACGGCGTTTATGAATTCGCCTCCCGAAGGATCAGCAAGGCAAAATAGTCCACGACCTACTGCAGCAGCACCAGGTCCCGAGAGAACAAGTGGGGCAAGAGATACAGCAACTCAAGCACGAGTAGACAGAGCACGACAAAATAGAAGGGAACATCGGCATTCCCCAGAGATAGATGACGAGGATATGTGTGGGCTACCGTGCTTTACAAGGAGGGTCCGGAAGACTCGGGTTCCTTCAGGGTTTAAGTTACCCGATAATTTCAAAAAATTTGATGGTCTGCAAGATCCCGAGGATTGGCTAGTCGATTACCTCGAGACGGTAAAGCTGATAGGTGGAACCAGAGCAACAGCCATGCAGAGTATTCAAGTACACCTGAGTGGAGCCGCAAGATCTTGGATAAAGAAGCTTCCCCCAGGTTCCATCGACAGCTGGGACAGTTTTGAGGATGTATTCGTCAAAAATTTCCGATCCACCTGCAAAAAACCCGCATCACTAGAAGAGTTGAGATCGTGTCGACAAAAGCATGATGAATCAATGAGAAAGTACATCCAGAGGTGGAACATCATTAAAAACTCGGCAGAGAACATATCTGACGAGAGAGCAATAGATGCGTTCATAGCAGGAATTCGACGAGGAGATTTTGTCGAAGACTTGGGGAGAACTAACCCAAGGACAGTGTCAGCATTGATGGAGATAGCAAACAGATGGGCAGATGGAGAAGATGATGTCCACAATAAGCGACACAGGTCACCGGAGGAGGACCGTAGTCGAAATTTTCAAAATAGACGACGATTCCCTCGGCAATTCTCGAGTTATGATGCTCCTGACCAAATATCGGCTGGTTTTTGGGGAAGCACTGGAGGAAACAATAGAGATGAATATCAAAGGAGTAACGAGCAGCGAGGCGACAATAGAGATGACTCTCGGAATAACAGACAAAATAGTGGACCAAGGTTTCAGAGACCTTTTGTATCTCCCGAGGATATGATGAACGGGCCATGTCAGATGCATTTTTATGTCGACAATAATGGGAAGAGGTGATACGTCTCCGACGTATCGATAATTTCTTATGTTCCATGCCACATTATTGATGTTATCTACATGTTTTATGCACACTTTATGTCATATTCGTGCATTTTCTGGAACTAACCTATTAACAAGATGCCGAAGTGCCAGTTGCTGTTTTCTGCTGTTTTTGGTTTCAGAAATCTTAGTAAGGAAATATTCTCGGAATTGGACGAAATCAACGCCCAGGGGCCTATTTTGCCACGAAGCTTCCAGAAGTCCGAAGACGAAATGAAGTGGGGCCACAGGGTGCCCAAACCCTAGGGTGGCGCGGCCCCCCCTGGCCGCGCCGGCCTATGGTGTGGGGCCCCTGTGCCCCCTCCTGACTTGCCCTTCCGCCTACTTAAAGCCTCCGTGACGAAACCCCCAGTACCGAGAGCCACGATACGGAAAACCTTCCAGAGACGCCGCCAACGCCGATCCCATCTCGGGGGATCCAGGAGATCGCCTCCGGCACCCTGCCGGAGAGGGGAATCATCTCCCGGAGGACTCTACGCCGCCATGGTCGCCTCCGGTGTGATGTGTGAGTAGTCTACCCCTGGACTATGGGTCCATAGCAGTAGCTAGATGTAACGGCCCAGGGTAGTACCCCTATAGATTTTGTTTGTTGATTTTCTTTTATGCATCATCATGGCATATGCATCATATCATCCATGTTTTATCAAATAAAATTATTTTATAAACCCCCCTAGTCTTCTTCTTTAAATAAAACCTAGTCTTTCTCTCATAATTCCTATTTTATAATTAAGTTGTTTCAATAATTAATTTCGGAATAAAATGTGTTTTGTTTTGGGTTACAAATAAAGTTAGTATTTTGAAAAACTAGTTTTGATTCTTGTTCTCATCCCTGTTTCGAATTAAAAAATGAAAAGAAGTTTGATTTCAAAAGGTAAAAAAAAAAGGGAAAACAAAACGGAGCAAGCCCTAACAGCTAACCTGGCCTCTTCCCTCTCCTCTGGCCTTTTTCCTCCTCTAGCCGGCGGCCCAAGTTTCCCTACTGGCAGCCCAACCCACCGGCCCGCGTACCCCTTCACACAGGCCTCCTTCCACCTTTTTCCTCCGTCCTCGTCACTATGGAAAGCGACGGGAGCACTCACGAGGATGGCGTGATCCTCCCGTGGTCCTCCACCACCGAGAGCCTCACCTGCTCCCCTCCCCTTTTAATCCCCATCAACGCTGCAGCAAACCCTAGCCTCCCTTCCTCACCTCGCGCCGCCACCTCCTTTCCCCCCTTGTCTCTTTTTCTCTGTGAGGAAAACGAACGAGCACCACCACCCAGCTCACCGTCGCCCCATCAAATCCGGCTGCCCCTTGCCACGCCGAAGCCACCAGGAGCTTCGCCTCTTCGTCCTGTTCATCCATGTCGAAGGAATCGTCCATGCGCGCTGTGAGTCGCCTGCAGTTTCGCCGTTTCCCCGTCCCGTCTGCCACGCTCCGGCGAACTTTCCGGCCGCTTCGAGCCTCCCCTTGCCTCACCGACCCTAGCCCCGCCTTCCTGGTGAGATTTCGCGCCTCCTGACCCTCTTCCCCATCCTCGTCTTGCTCCCAGGTTCTCCGCCGGCGATGACCGCCATATTTGCTCGCAGATGCTCCCGTTGGTGACGCTCTGGTGCTTCCCCGGCAGCAACTCCACCATGTCCTGCATCCCCGTGAGCTTCCGCGTCGAACGCGCTACCTCCCGCGTCCCGGTTCGACCTAAATCGCTGGATCAGTACCCGGCCAGATCTCCATCCGCCATGGCTGCTCCTGACCCCGAGCTCCTGCTTCTTCTGGTTCAAGTCGTCGCGAACCTTTCACTGGACAATATCCTACCAGCAGTGTAGTGGTAATGCCCTTGGTCCTTCACCTGCACGTTCTGAGTTCAAATCCCCATCTGGACAATTGAAGCCATCCTTTTTTATCATTTGTTTCTCTGTACCCGCTTACAGGTGGGGTCCTGTTGTCATTGTCTGTTGACGCCATCTCAGCAGATCTCTGCTGCGTCAGCGCCTCGTCACCTCCTGAGCCCGCTCGTCAGCCTCCTGGCTAGTTCCCCCTGGGTATAAAACGTTTCCCACTTTGTCTGTTTTCCCAGAAATTCCAAAAAAATGGTACAAACTTGCAAAATTAATATCTCTTAATCTGTAACTCGAAATAAAAAGTGTTCTATATGAAAATTGATCAGAAAAATAAGCTAAACATGATTATGCCATCCATTCATCTATTTGCATCTTGCATCATGTCACGCGTTGATATTCGTGCATATTCATCTAACATATATGTGGAGTATTTCGGAACACCGACTAGGTTTTCCCCGCTCCGTTTAACTTTGAAGTAGCGCACCCTTGCCATGTTATGCCATGCTAACAACCACTTAATTTTGGCGGTAGAAAATGCAACTCCAACTCTAAATTGTTTGTCCGGGGTTCCGACTCCGATTAATATGGATAAGTTGCACCGCCGCATCATGTTTGCCATGTCATGCATGCATACCATATCATGAGCATGCCGATTCTTTTGTCGTAGTAGTAAAATGTGCATCCGTTGGTTGTTGTAGCATTTGCTTCTTCCCGGATAGGATCACGAAGTGGTGTTGTGAGATACGACGAGTTCTCCAACAAGTTCTTCTGCAGCTTTCACAAAGCGAGCCCACCCCTTCACCTATTTTACTTTTACATGCTCTTTTGATCTATTGCTATCCTTATGTTGCGATTCTGTTGTGTCACGTGTCCTAACCACCTGTTACCTATATGTCCGAGATACACCTCCTCGCCCTACATATTGTTTGTTGTTTGCCAGCCTTGCGAGTCGTAGGCGTGTTTAGGCTCTGTTGTTATCTCGATCTGTTATCGGGATATGTTGGGTTGTTGGGAGATTTTCACATGCTATATCACTTGTTGGAGATACACATGCTTTACTTTATTGTTAACAACTAAAATTGTAAGCAGAGGCATCTGTGAGCCCCTTTGCGAAAGCATCGGAACTTTGACTCGCTAATGTCCCCTAGGACCCGAGTTCTTGTTATCTGTTCCGAGATTGAGCGCTCTACCCATGCGTGGGGACGATTATTGGGACCCCCCCTCACCCATTACCTTTTCTCAAGTCAGTTGAAAAGGGGGCCACAACCTTGGTTTTATTTGCCTATGCCATGTATGCCATGCTTTACTTACTGTTGCCTTCGGGTGTTTACTTCCTGTTGCCTTCGGGTGTTTATATTCTGTACTGTACCCCGCGGAACGTTTAGCGAAGCGTGTGGTTTGCACGCCTAGCCGTTAACGCAAACCCTGAGTCCGCTTCGGAGTACGGCCGGACTTCGTCACGGGTAGCTTAGTCGGGTGGCCCCCCTAGACTTTCTTGTTGAACTGGGAACGGTCTTGTTGTGAGACATCCACCTGTCGTAAGTGGGTCGAGCATGCGTATGGTTACATTTGGGCAACCCCTGCAGGGTGTACATCTTATCGATAAGCCGTGTCCGCGGTTATGGACGACTTGGAATTGTATAGCTCGATCATAGAACAACTTACACCTTATTTCCTGTTGTTAATAATTTGCTAATAAAACTCTTTCAAAAGTGTGTGTGCCTTTGCAATACCTCTTGGCGAAGGGGGATCGCATTGGCTGGGTTATGTTTGCAGAGTATAGAACTGTTACCTTGTGCGCTCTCTTATCTTCTCTGAGTAGACGGATGTTGTAGCGTGTCTCTATTGGATAGTAGCTTTGCTGCCGCTAAACTCCACATATAGCCGGGTGAAGTTTATACCGCCCACCAGCGAGCATAGCTGGTCTTGTCTCGCAAGTATGTGCCAATGGTACTTACCCTCGCCTTCCTTTCTTTTTGTCTCCTCCCCCTTTTGTCGGCAACCGATGGCCCGACTTTGACAGGTACGAGATGACGACGTTAGCAAGGTTACCCTTCCGGCTTGGCCTGGGCAGGGTTATGGACGCCACTGGTTATCTTCAGGACTCTTAGTCCAATTTGTATCTTGTCCGTACTCGGACGTATTTGATCTTCTGTATGATTTGGATCTTTGTATTGTATATTTGAATCTTGACTCGTTGGAGTTGTTGTTGTAATATATGTATCTTGTGGGCTCTATTGTAATCCTGTTGTAATGTTACCGCTCGTGTTAATTCCTCTGGCATCACGTGTGTGATTCGTCGCGCACGTCGTGTCGGAGGGCGTCTCTGGATCGATATCGTGCGGATTTCGGCGGGATCGCTGGAATCCTCAGGATACCGGAGCCGGGGCGTCACAAGTTGGTATCAGAGCTCAGGTTGACGGTACCCCACTAGTCCAGCCTGTAGGATAACCTTGCCAATGGTCGTTAAGTTTAGAGTGTCAAAACCTAATTTCAAAATTCGTTGGATAGATCTGATTAGCTCTATTTTTCTCCTTATCTATATTCTTTCTCCTCTTACCTTTGCGTGTTTTGAATCTCCTCTTATCTGAGTTCTCTGAGTCTTAGGTTCTGACGTGGGTTGGACGATCTTTGCCTTATCCTATTAGGTACGATCTTCGGAGGATCCCGACAGAAGTGCATCATCAACAGCGGAACAACGACTTCTTGTTAGTGGTGTCGCTGTTCTACGTGGAGCAAGAATTCTTGTTAGTGGTGTCGAGAAGATCAACACTTCGCCAGAAGAAGGTTCCACCTCGAGGTCGGATGTTTTTCAACATGGTACAAGAAGACTCGATAGTTTAACCAACTCCCCCTTGGCTTGACGTGGAACCTCGGGGCGAGGTTCCTTGTTAGTGGTGTCGATTGTAACGGCCCAGGGTAGTACCCCTATAGATTTTGTTTGTTGATTTTCTTTTATGCATCATCATGGCATATGCATCATATCATCCATGTTTTATCAAATAAAATTATTTTATAAACCCCCCTAGTCTTCTTCTTTAAATAAAACCTAGTCTTTCTCTCATAATTCCTATTTTATAATTAAGTTGTTTCAATAATTAATTTCGGAATAAAATGTGTTTTGTTTTGGGTTACAAATAAAGTTAGTATTTTGAAAAACTAGTTTTGATTCTTGTTCTCATCCCTGTTTCGAATTAAAAAATGAAAAGAAGTTTGATTTCAAAAGGTAAAAAAAAAAGGGAAAACAAAACGGAGCAAGCCCTAACAGCTAACCTGGCCTCTTCCCTCTCCTCTGGCCTTTTTCCTCCTCTAGCCGGCGGCCCAAGTTTCCCTACTGGCAGCCCAACCCACCGGCCCGCGTACCCCTTCACACAGGCCTCCTTCCACCTTTTTCCTCCGTCCTCGTCACTATGGAAAGCGACGGGAGCACTCACGAGGATGGCGTGATCCTCCCGTGGTCCTCCACCACCGAGAGCCTCACCTGCTCCCCTCCCCTTTTAATCCCCATCAACGCTGCAGCAAACCCTAGCCTCCCTTCCTCACCTCGCGCCGCCACCTCCTTTCCCCCCTTGTCTCTTTTTCTCTGTGAGGAAAACGAACGAGCACCACCACCCAGCTCACCGTCGCCCCATCAAATCCGGCTGCCCCTTGCCACGCCGAAGCCACCAGGAGCTTCGCCTCTTCGTCCTGTTCATCCATGTCGAAGGAATCGTCCATGCGCGCTGTGAGTCGCCTGCAGTTTCGCCGTTTCCCCGTCCCGTCTGCCACGCTCCGGCGAACTTTCCGGCCGCTTCGAGCCTCCCCTTGCCTCACCGACCCTAGCCCCGCCTTCCTGGTGAGATTTCGCGCCTCCTGACCCTCTTCCCCATCCTCGTCTTGCTCCCAGGTTCTCCGCCGGCGATGACCGCCATATTTGCTCGCAGATGCTCCCGTTGGTGACGCTCTGGTGCTTCCCCGGCAGCAACTCCACCATGTCCTGCATCCCCGTGAGCTTCCGCGTCGAACGCGCTACCTCCCGCGTCCCGGTTCGACCTAAATCGCTGGATCAGTACCCGGCCAGATCTCCATCCGCCATGGCTGCTCCTGACCCCGAG
The DNA here is from genome assembly GCF_019359855.2 of Lolium perenne. Classification (NCBI taxonomy): domain Eukaryota; kingdom Viridiplantae; phylum Streptophyta; class Magnoliopsida; order Poales; family Poaceae; genus Lolium; species Lolium perenne. The sequence continues at coordinate 24,352,303 of NC_067247.2, read as the reverse complement.
CTCCTGCTTCTTCTGGTTCAAGTCGTCGCGAACCTTTCACTGGACAATATCCTACCAGCAGTGTAGTGGTAATGCCCTTGGTCCTTCACCTGCACGTTCTGAGTTCAAATCCCCATCTGGACAATTGAAGCCATCCTTTTTTATCATTTGTTTCTCTGTACCCGCTTACAGGTGGGGTCCTGTTGTCATTGTCTGTTGACGCCATCTCAGCAGATCTCTGCTGCGTCAGCGCCTCGTCACCTCCTGAGCCCGCTCGTCAGCCTCCTGGCTAGTTCCCCCTGGGTATAAAACGTTTCCCACTTTGTCTGTTTTCCCAGAAATTCCAAAAAAATGGTACAAACTTGCAAAATTAATATCTCTTAATCTGTAACTCGAAATAAAAAGTGTTCTATATGAAAATTGATCAGAAAAATAAGCTAAACATGATTATGCCATCCATTCATCTATTTGCATCTTGCATCATGTCACGCGTTGATATTCGTGCATATTCATCTAACATATATGTGGAGTATTTCGGAACACCGACTAGGTTTTCCCCGCTCCGTTTAACTTTGAAGTAGCGCACCCTTGCCATGTTATGCCATGCTAACAACCACTTAATTTTGGCGGTAGAAAATGCAACTCCAACTCTAAATTGTTTGTCCGGGGTTCCGACTCCGATTAATATGGATAAGTTGCACCGCCGCATCATGTTTGCCATGTCATGCATGCATACCATATCATGAGCATGCCGATTCTTTTGTCGTAGTAGTAAAATGTGCATCCGTTGGTTGTTGTAGCATTTGCTTCTTCCCGGATAGGATCACGAAGTGGTGTTGTGAGATACGACGAGTTCTCCAACAAGTTCTTCTGCAGCTTTCACAGGCGAGCCCACCCCTTCACCTATTTTACTTTTACATGCTCTTTTGATCTATTGCTATCCTTATGTTGCGATTCTGTTGTGTCACGTGTCCTAACCACCTGTTACCTATATGTCCGAGATACACCTCCTCGCCCTACATATTGTTTGTTGTTTGCCAGCCTTGCGAGTCGTAGGCGTGTTTAGGCTCTGTTGTTATCTCGATCTGTTATCGGGATATGTTGGGTTGTTGGGAGATTTTCACATGCTATATCACTTGTTGGAGATACACATGCTTTACTTTATTGTTAACAACTAAAATTGTAAGCAGAGGCATCTGTGAGCCCCTTTGCGAAAGCATCGGAACTTTGACTCGCTAATGTCCCCTAGGACCCGAGTTCTTGTTATCTGTTCCGAGATTGAGCGCTCTACCCATGCGTGGGGACGATTATTGGGACCCCCCCTCACCCATTACCTTTTCTCAAGTCAGTTGAAAAGGGGGCCACAACCTTGGTTTTATTTGCCTATGCCATGTATGCCATGCTTTACTTACTGTTGCCTTCGGGTGTTTACTTCCTGTTGCCTTCGGGTGTTTATATTCTGTACTGTACCCCGCGGAACGTTTAGCGAAGCGTGTGGTTTGCACGCCTAGCCGTTAACGCAAACCCTGAGTCCGCTTCGGAGTACGGCCGGACTTCGTCACGGGTAGCTTAGTCGGGTGGCCCCCCTAGACTTTCTTGTTGAACTGGGAACGGTCTTGTTGTGAGACATCCACCTGTCGTAAGTGGGTCGAGCATGCGTATGGTTACATTTGGGCAACCCCTGCAGGGTGTACATCTTATCGATAAGCCGTGTCCGCGGTTATGGACGACTTGGAATTGTATAGCTCGATCATAGAACAACTTACACCTTATTTCCTGTTGTTAATAATTTGCTAATAAAACTCTTTCAAAAGTGTGTGTGCCTTTGCAATACCTCTTGGCGAAGGGGGATCGCATTGGCTGGGTTATGTTTGCAGAGTATAGAACTGTTACCTTGTGCGCTCTCTTATCTTCTCTGAGTAGACGGATGTTGTAGCGTGTCTCTATTGGATAGTAGCTTTGCTGCCGCTAAACTCCACATATAGCCGGGTGAAGTTTATACCGCCCACCAGCGAGCATAGCTGGTCTTGTCTCGCAAGTATGTGCCAATGGTACTTACCCTCGCCTTCCTTTCTTTTTGTCTCCTCCCCCTTTTGTCGGCAACCGATGGCCCGACTTTGACAGGTACGAGATGACGACGTTAGCAAGGTTACCCTTCCGGCTTGGCCTGGGCAGGGTTATGGACGCCACTGGTTATCTTCAGGACTCTTAGTCCAATTTGTATCTTGTCCGTACTCGGACGTATTTGATCTTCTGTATGATTTGGATCTTTGTATTGTATATTTGAATCTTGACTCGTTGGAGTTGTTGTTGTAATATATGTATCTTGTGGGCTCTATTGTAATCCTGTTGTAATGTTACCGCTCGTGTTAATTCCTCTGGCATCACGTGTGTGATTCGTCGCGCACGTCGTGTCGGAGGGCGTCTCTGGATCGATATCGTGCGGATTTCGGCGGGATCGCTGGAATCCTCAGGATACCGGAGCCGGGGCGTCACACTAGATGGTTGTCTTCTCCCCATTGTGCTATCATTGTCGGATCTTGTGAGCTGCCTAACATGATCAAGATCATCTATCTGTAATTCTATATGTTGCGTTTGTTGGGATCCGATGAATAGAGAATACTTGTTATGTTGATTATCAAAGTTATATCTATGTGTTGTTTATGATCTTGCATGCTCTCCGTTACTAGTAGATGCTCTGGCCAAGTAGATGCTTGTAACTCCAAGAGGGAGTATTTATGCTCGATAGTGGGTTCATGCCTGAATTGACACCTGGGACAGTGACAGAAAGTTCTAAGGTTGTGTTGTGCTGTTGCCACTAGGGATAAAACATTGATGCTATGTCTAAGGATGTAGTTGCTGATTACATTACGCACCATACTTAATGCAATTGTCTGTTGCTTTGCAACTTAAAACTGGAGGGGGTTCGGATGATAACCTGAAGGTGGACTTTTTAGGCATAGATGCAGTTGGATGGCGGTCTATGTACTTTGTCGTAATGCCCAATTAAATCTCACTATACTCATCATGATATGTATGTGCATGGTCATGCCCTCTTTATTTGTCAATTGCCCAACTGTAATTTGTTCACCCAACATGCTGTTTGTCTTATGGGAGAGACACCTCTAGTGAACTGTGGACCCCGGGCCAATTCTCTTTCTTGAAATACAATCTCTGCAATACTTGTTTTACTGTTTTCTGCAAACAATCATCTTCCACACAATACGGTTAATCCTTTGTTACAGCAAGCCGGTGAGATTGACAACCTCACTGTTTCGTTGGGGCAAAGTACTTTGGTTGTGTTGTGCAGGTTCCACGTTGGCGCCGGAATCCCTGGTGTTGCGCCGCACTACATCCCGCCGCCATCAACCTTCAACGTGCTTCTTGGCTCCTCCTGGTTCGATAAACCTTGGTTTCTTTCTGAGGGAAAACTTGCTGCTGTGCGCATCATACCTTCCTCTTGGGGTTCCCAACGAACGTGTGAGTTACACGCCATCAAGCTAGATTTCTGGCGCCATTGCCGGGGAGATCAAGACACGCTGCAAGGGGAGTCTCCACTTCTCAATCTCTTTACTTTGTTTTTGTCTTGCTTAGTTTTATTTACTACTTTGTTTGCTGCACTAAATCAAAATACAAAAAAATTAGTTGCTAGTTTTACTTTATCTGCTATCTTGTTTGCTATATCAAAAACACAAAAAAATTAGTTACTTGCATTTACTTTATCTAGTTTGCTTTATTTACTGTTGCTAAAATGGCCAACCCTGAAAATACTAAGTTGTGTGACTTCACAACCACAAATAATAATGATTTCTTATGCACACCTATTGCTCCACCTGCTACTACAGCAGAATTCTTTGAAATTAAACCTGCTTTACTGAATCTTGTTATGCGAGAGCAATTTTCTGGTGTTAGTTCTGATGATGCTGCTGCCCATCTTAATAATTTTGTTGAACTATGTGAAATGCAAAAGTATAAAGATGTAGATGGTGATATTATTAAATTAAAATTGTTCCCTTTCTCATTAAGAGGAAGAGCTAAAGATTGGTTGCTATCTCTGCCTAAGAATAGTATTGATTCATGGACTAAATGCAAGGATGCTTTTATTGGTAGATATTATCCCCCTGCTAAAATTATATCTTTAAGGAGTAGCATAATGAATTTTAAACAATTAGATACTGAACATGTTGCTCAAGCTTGGGAAAGAATGAAATCTCTGGTTAAAAATTGCCCAACCCATGGACTGACTACTTGGATGATCATCCAAACCTTCTATGCAGGACTAAATTTTTCTTCGCGGAATTTATTGGATTCAGCTGCTGGAGGTACCTTTATGTCCATCACTCTTGGTGAAGCAACAAAGCTTCTTGATAATATGATGATCAACTACACTGAATGGCACACGGAAAGAGCTCCACAAGGTAAGAAGGTAAATTCTGTCGAAGAAACCTCTTCCTTGAGTGATAAGATTGATGCTATTATGTCTATGCTTGCGAATGATAGGACTAATATTGATCCTAATAATGTTCCATTAGCTTCATTGGTTGCACAAGAAGAACATGTTGATGTAAACTTCATTAAAAATAATAATTTCAACAACAATGCTTACCGGAACAATTCTAGTAACAACTATAGGCCATATCCTTATAATAATGGCAACGGCTATGGTAATTCTTATGGGAATTCTTACAACAATAATAGGAATTCACCCCCTGGACTTGAAGCCATGCTTAAAGAATTTATTAGTACACAAACTGCTTTTAACAAATCTGTTGAAGAAAAGCTTGGGAAAATTGATATACTTGCTTCTAAAGTCGATAGTCTTGCTGCTGATGTTGATCGTTTGAAATCGAAAGTTTTGCCTAATGAGAATCATCATAATAAAATTGTTACTACAGCAAATGCCATCCAAGTTAGAATTAATGAGAATATAAGATTAATGGCTGAACTGCGTGCTAGGTGGGATAGAGAAGAAAATGAAAAACTAGCTAAAGAGAAGAATGTAGCTAAAGTTTGGACTATTACCACCACTAGTAATGCTAATGCTACACATGTTGCTGCACCTCCTACAATTAATAATAAAAGAATTGGTGTTAGCAATGTTTCCACTTCTAATGCAAAGCGAGAAACTGGCTCGAAACTGCTAAAACTGCTGAAACTGCTTGTGATAAAGCTGCTGAAATTTTTTCCAACATTGGGGATGATGATCCCATTGCTTTAGATTATAATGGTTTGAATTTTGATGATTGCCACATCTCTGAAGTTATAAAGTTCTTGCAAAAACTTGCTAAAAGTCCTAATGCTAGTGCTATAAATTTGGCTTTCACACATCATATTACAAATGCTCTCATAAAAGCTAGAGAAGAGAAACTAGAGCGCGAAGCCTCTATTCCTAAAAAGCTAGAGGATGGTTGGGAGCCCATAATTAAGATGAAGGTTAAAGATTTTGATTGTAATGCTTTATGTGATCTAGGTGCAAGTATTTCTGTTATGCCTAAGAAAATTTATGATATGCTTGACTTGCCACCGCTGAAAAATTGCTATTTGGATGTTAATCTTGCTGATCATTGTACAAAGAAACCTTTGGGTAAAGTTGATAATGTTCGCATTACCGTTAACAATAACCTTGTCCCCGTTGATTTTGTTGTCTTGGATATTGAATGCAATGCATCTTGTCCCATTATATTGGGAAGACCTTTTCTTCGAACTGTTGGTGCTATCATTGATATGAAGGAAGGTAATATAAAATATCAATTTCCTCTCAAGAAAGGTATGGAACACTTCCCTAGAAAGAGAATGAAGTTACCTTTTGATTCTATTATGAGAACAAATTATAATGTTGACACTTCGTCTCTTGATAATACTTGATACACACTTTCTGCGCCTAGCTGAAAGGCGTTAAAGAAAAGCGCTTATGGGAGACAACCCATGTTTTACCTACAGTATTTTGTTTTTATTTTGTGTCTTGTAAGTTGTTTACTACTGTAGCAACCTCTCCTTATCTTAGTTTTGTGTTTTGTTGTGCCAAGTAAAGCCGTTGATAGAAAAGTAAGTACTAGATTTGGATTACTGCACAGTTCCAGATTTCTTTGCTGTCACGAATCTGGGTCCACCTCCCTGTAGGTAACTCAGAAAATTAAGCCAATTTACGTGCATGATCCTCAGATATGTACGCAACTTTCATTCAATTTGAGCATTTTCATTTGAGCAAGTCTGGTGCCATTTTAAAATTCGTCAATACGAACTGTTCTGTTTTGACAGATTCTGCCTTTTATTTCGCATTGCCTCTTTTGCTATGATGGATGAATTTCTTTGATCCACTAATGTCCAGTAGCATTATGCAATGTCCAGAAGTGTTAAGAATTATTGTGTCACCTCTGAATATGTTAATTTTTATTGTGCACTAACCCTCTAATGAGTTGTTTCGAGTTTGGTGTGGAGGAAGTTTTCAAGGATCAAGAGAGGAGTATGATGCAACATGATCAAGGAGAGTGAAAGCTCTAAGCTTGGGGATGCCCCGGTGGTTCACCCCTGCATATTCTAAGAAGACTCAAGCGTCTAAGCTTGGGGATGCCCAAGGCATCCCCTTCTTCATCGACAACATTATCAGGTTCCTCCCCTGAAACTATATTTTTATTCCATCACATCTTATGTGCTTTTCTTGGAGCGTCGGTTTGTTTTTGTTTTTTGTTTTGTTTGAATAAAATGGATCCTAGCATTCACTTTATGGGAGAGAGACACGCTCCGCTGTAGCATATGGACAAGTATGTCCTTGGTTTCTACTCATAGTATTCATGGCGAAGTTTCTCCTTCGTTAAATTGTTATATGGTTGGAATTGGAAAATGATACATGTAGTAATTGCTATAAATGTCTTGGGTAATGTGATACTTGGCAATTGTTGTGCTCATGATTAAGCTCTTGCATCATATGCTTTGCACCTATTAATGAAGAAATACATAGAGCATGCTAAAATTTGGTTTGCATATTTGGTTTCTCTAAGGTCTAGATAATTTCTAGTATTGAGTTTGAACAACAAGGAAGACGGTGTAGAGTCTTATAATGTTTTCAATATGTCTTTTATGTGAGTTTTGCTGCACCGGTTCATCCTTGTGTTTGTTTCAAATAAGCCTTGCTAGCCTAAACCTTGTATCGAGAGGGAATACTTCTCATGCATCCAAAATACTTGAGCCAACCACTATGCCATTTGTGTCCACCATACCTACCTACTACATGGTATTTTCCGCCATTCCAAAGTAAATTGCTTGAGTGCTACCTTTAAAATTCCATCATTCACCTTTGCAATATATAGCTCATGGGACAAATAGCTTAAAAACTATTGTGGTATTGAATATGTAATTATGCACTTTATCTCTTATTAAGTTGCTTGTTGTGCGATAACCATGTTCACTGGGGACGCCATCAACTATTCATTGTTGAATTTCATGTGAGTTGCTATGCATGTCCATCTTGTCTGAAGTAAGAGAGATCTACCACCTTATGGTTAAGCATGCATATTGTTAGAGAAGAACATTGGGCCGCTAACTAAAGCCATGATCCATGGTGGAAGTTTCAGTTTTGGACATATATCCTCAATCTCAAATGAGAAAATTATTAATTGTTGTTACATGCTTATGCATAAAAGAGGAGTCCATTATCTCGTTGTCTATGTTGTCCCGGTATGGATGTCTAAGTTGAAGAATAATCAATAGCGAGAAATCCAATGCGAGCTTTCTCCTTAGACCTTTGTACAAAGTGCATAGAGGTACCCCTTTGTGACACTTGGTAAAAACATGTGCATTGTGATGATCCGGTAGTCCAAGCTAATTAGGACAAGGTGCGGGCACTATTAGTACACTATGCATGAGGCTTGCAACTTATAAGATATAATTTACATGATACATATGCTTTATTACTACCGTTGACAAAATTGTTTCATGTTTTCAAAATCAAAGCTCTAGCACAAATATAGCAATCGATGCTTTTCCTCTATGGAGGACCATTCTTTTACTTTCAATGTTGAGTCAGTTCACCTATTTCTCTCCACCTCAAGAAGCAAACACTTGTGTGAACTGTGCATTGATTCCTACATACTTGCTTATTGCACTTATTATATTACTCTATGTTGACAATATCCATGAGATATACATGTTACAAGTTGAAAGCAACCGCTGAAACTTAATCTTCTTTTGTGTTGCTTCAATACCTTTACTTTGAATTATTGCTTTATGAGTTAACTCTTATGCAAGACTTAATTGATGCTTGTCTTGAAGTGCTATTCATGAAAAGTCTTTGCTTTATGATTCACTTGTTTACTCATGTCATATACATTGTTTTGATCGCTGCATTCACTACATATGCTTTACAAATATTATGATCAAGATTATGATGGCATGTCACTCCAGAAATTATCTGTGTTATCGTTTTACCTGCTCGGGACGAGCAGAACTAAGCTTGGGGATGCTGATACGTCTCCGACGTATCGATAATTTCTTATGTTCCATGCCACATTATTGATGTTATCTACATGTTTTATGCACACTTTATGTCATATTCGTGCATTTTCTGGAACTAACCTATTAACAAGATGCCGAAGTGCCGATTCTTTGTTTCTGCTGTTTTTGGTTTCAGAAATCCTAGTAAGGAAATATTCTCGGAATTGGACGAAATCAACGCCCAGGGGCCTATTTTGCCACGAAGCTTCCAGAAGTCCGAAGACGAAACGAAGTGGGGCCACAGGGTGCCCAAACCCTAGGGCGGCGCGGCCCCCCTGGCCGCGCCGGCCTATGGTGTGGGGCCCCTGTGCCCCCTCCTGACTTGCCCTTCCGCCTACTTAAAGCCTCCGTGACGAAACCCCCAGTACCGAGAGCCACGATACGGAAAACCTTCCAGAGAAGCCGCCAACGCCGATCCCATCTCGGGGGATCCAGGAGATCACCTCCGGCACCCTGCCGGAGAGGGGAATCATCTCCCGGAGGACTCTACGCCGCCATGGTCGCCTCCGGTGTGATGTGTGAGTAGTCTACCCCTGGACTATGGGTCCATAGCAGTAGCTAGATGGTTGTCTTCTCCCCATTGTGCTATCATTGTCGGATCTTGTGAGCTGCCTAACATGATCAAGATCATCTATCTGTAATTCTATATGTTGCGTTTGTTGGGATCCGATGAATAGAGAATACTTGTTATGTTGATTATCAAAGTTATATCTATGTGTTGTTTATGATCTTGCATGCTCTCCGTTACTAGTAGATGCTCTGGCCAAGTAGATGCTTGTAACTCCAAGAGGGAGTATTTATGCTCGATAGTGAGTTCATGCCTGCATTGACACCTGGGACAGTGACAGAAAGTTCTAAGGTTGTGTTGTGCTGTTGCCACTAGGGATAAAACATTGATGCTATGTCTAAGGATGTAGTTGTTGATTACATTACGCACCATACTTAATGCAATTGTCTGTTGCTTTGCAACTTAATACTGGAGGGGGTTCGGATGATAACCTGAAGGTGGACTTTTTAGGCATAGATGCAGTTGGATGGCGGTCTATGTACTTTGTCGTAATGCCCAATTAAATCTCACTATACTCATCATGATATGTATGTGCATGGTCATGCCCTCTTTATTTGTCAATTGCCCAACTGTAATTTGTTCACCCAACATGCTGTTTGTCTTATGGGAGAGACACCTCTAGTGAACTGTGGACCCCGGTCCAATTCTCTTTACTGAAATACAATCTACTGCAATACTTGTTTTACTGTTTTCTGCAAACAATCATCTTCCACACAATACGGTTAATCCTTTGTTACAGCAAGCCGGTGAGATTGACAACCTCACTGTTTCGTTGGGGCAAAGTACTTTGGTTGTGTTGTGCAGGTTCCACGTTGGCGCCGGAATCCCTGGTGTTGCGCCGCACTACATCCCGCCGCCATCAACCTTCAACGTGCTTCTTGGCTCCTCCTGGTTCGATAAACCTTGGTTTCTTTCTGAGGGAAAACTTGCTGCTGTGCGCATCATACCTTCCTCTTGGGGTTCCCAACGAACGTGTGAGTTACACGCCATCAAGAGGCAGTCAGGACATCTACAGAAGGACTGTCGAAATTTTCAAGCAATGTTGAGGTTTGCAGGGCAAGCCAATGCTCAAGCAACAAATAGAAACCCCCAGGGGCCCAGGAGTGAGATCCACCTGCCACCTCCTCCCGCAATTACGGACGAAAATAGACACCAGCTCAGAATAGCGGCAGCACCACACCCACCTCCATATGTCGACCCCAATTCCAACGGCGTGGTCTCGATGATTCAGAAAGCTAGGCCGCCTAACAGGGCTCAGAAAGTAATCTCGCGACAAGTGTTCATGGCAGAGAAGATGCCTCCACCAACGACGGAGTACCTAAATTGGTCGGGACAGGACATTGGCTTCACAATAGCGGATCATCCGCAGCAAGTTCCTCGACCAGGGCAGTCAGCACTTATCTTACCAGCAGTGATCGCAGGATTCGACGTATCTCGAGTATTCATAGATGGAGGCAGCAGTCTAAACCTTATGTACGCAGATACACTAAGGAAGATGAACATATCCCTAGCAAATCTGAAACCAACTGATACACGTTTTCATGGTATCACGCCAGAGAAGCCAAGTTATCCGTTGGGGAAGATCAATCTCGACGTTCAGTTTGGGACCCGAGAAAACTACAGGATAGAAAAGCTGGAGTTTGAAGTCGTGGATTTCCCGTCGCAATATCACGCCCTGTTGGGACGACCAGCATATGCCAGGTTTATGGCGGTACCACACTACACGTACCTGTTGTGGAGGCTACCTGGACCTCAGGGACCAATTACAGTCAAAGGAAGTTTCGCGTTAGCTGATAAATGCAACAAGGATTTTCATCGACTGTCAGAAACTTTCGGGATGCAAGCAGAGTATATGGCGTCAAGGCTCACAACTGATTATGATGTGTTGCCAGATGTAGGAAGGCCTCTCAGGGAGCCAACCTTTAACACCACGAAAGATTCCAAGGAGGTGCAGATTCACCCGACATACCCAAAGAAAACGACGTCCATCGCAACAAACATGGACCTCGCATAGGAAAGCGCGCTCGTCGAGTTCCTCCGTGAGCACTGGAAAATCTTCGCATGGTGTCCAGCTGACATGCCAGGAGTACCCAGGGAACTTGCCGAGCACCACTTAAACTTGGATCCAATAGCGAGACCAATTAAACAACCTTTGCGGCGTTTTTCGGAACCAAACCGTAAAGCTATGCTGTCAGAGATTGATCGACTCAGAGAAGCTGGTTTTATCAAAGAACTACATACAGAGGCCACGTGGGTAGCTAACCCAGTGCTGGTCCCGAAGAAAAACACGAAAGTCCTTCGCATGTGTGTCGACTTTACGTGTATCAATAAACATTGTCCAAAGGATCACTTTCCCCTCCCAAGGATCGATCAAATCATCGACTCCACGGCAGGATGTGAACGTCTTTCCTTCCTGGACGCATATTCTGGTTATAACCAGATTAGATTAAAAGAAGAAGATGAGGTCAAGACAGCGTTCATTACACCTTATGGCGTGTTTTGCTACAAAACAATGCCTTTTGGTCTGAAAAACGCGGGAGCAACATATCAGCGGATGATGCAAAAGTGCTTGGCAACACAGATTGGAAAAAACATACGAGTATACATTGACGATGTCGTTATAACATCAAAAAAGGGGTCAACATTGATCGAGGATTTAAAAGAAACCTTCGACAACCTTGATAAGTTTTGCCTCAAGCTAAACCCGACGAAGTGTTCTTTCGGCGTCCCTGCGGGAGAACTCCTCGGGTTCCTAGTCTCAGCAAGAGGGATTGAAGCCAATCCAGAGAAAATTCAAGCTATCGTAACAATGAGGAACCCAACAAAGTTAAAAGAAGTACAACAGCTGACTGGGCGAGTCGCAGCTTTAAGCAGATTCGTCGCCAGACTAGGAGAAAAGGCGTTACCGTTCTATGCTCTAATCAAGCAAGGAGAGAAATTCCAGTGGAACGAAGAGGCCGATAGAGCTTTTGAGGATCTCAAACGCACAATTTCGACACCACCAATCTTGGTGGTGCCCAAGGAGAAGGAACCCCTCTTATTATACATTGCAGCCACGCCTCAGGTGGTCAGCACAGTACTTGTAGTAGAAAGAGAGGAAGAAGGAAAACTCCATGGAGTACAGAGGCCAGTATACTTCATCAGTGAAGTTTTATCTCCCTCAAAACAGCGGTATCCGCAGTACCAAAAGCTAGCATATGGAGTGTTTACAACCGCAAGAAAATTGCGGCACTATTTTTCGGCACACCCGATAATAGTGGTCAATGAGGCGCCTTTATCCAATATACTAAACAATCCAGAAGCTACGGGTCGTGTCTCCCTTTGGGGAATAGAGCTTTCCCCTCGGGACATCACGTACGAAAAAAGAAAAGCAATAAAGTCGCAAATTCTACCAGACTTCATCGCAGAGTGGATGGAGTTACAAAATACGGGACTCCCGGATTTATCGAGAACCTGGACTATGAATTTCGACGGGTCCAAGAGATTAGAGGGAGCTGGAGCAGGAGTGATACTAATATCACCTGAAGGCGACAAATTAAAGTATGTCTTACGAATGACGTTTCCAAACGCATCTAATAATGAGGCAGAGTACGAAGCCCTCATACACGGGATGAAGATGGCGAAGGCTTGTGGCGCAACTCGATTAAAAATCTTTGGCGACTCACAGTTGGTGGCCCAGCAAGTCATGAATCAATGCGATGCAGTCAACGATAGTATGATAGCATACAAGGAAGTTTACAATGAGCTGGAGAAGCTGTTTCATGGGTGCGAGGTAAATCACATCAGCAGGCTAAGCAATGATGAAGCCGACGTTCTTGCAAATATTGGGTCGCAGTGTCTCGCGATTCCACCAGGCGTATTCTGGGAAGAGATAGCCGAGAGATCTACAAAGTCGAGGAAACCAAAGAAGAAGGAGAAGGATGAGAAACCCTCGGGGGCTATAAAAGCGGCACTGGAAGAAGAGGAGGAACAGGACCTGGTAATGATGGTACAAATTCCATGGATGCAAGCATACATATCATACATCTTAAGGAAACAAATACCCGATGATCCAGTTGAAGCAAGGCGAGTTATTAGGCGTTCTAAAGCCTTTACTGTGGTCAAAGGGGAGTTATACAAGCGAAGTATTTCGGGAGTGTTACAAAGGTGCGTCACACCCGAAGAAGGAAGGATAATTTTGAAGGATGTACACGAAGGAATATGCGGTCATCATGCAAGTAGTCGAGCTATAGCAGCCAAGGTTTTCAGAGCAGGATTTTATTGGTTGACAACAACAGAGGACGCGAAAGAGATAGTTCGTACTTGCGACGCGTGTCAGAGATTTGCCGCAAAACGTCATTCTCCGGCAGCAGAGTTGATGCCAATACCGCTATCTTGGCCCTTTGCTCAGTGGGGTCTCGATATGGTGGGAAAATTACAGAAGGCTTCGCCAGGAGGATACGAGTATATGCTCGTCGCTGTCGACAAATTCACTAAGTGGATAGAAGCAAAGCCGATAAATTCACCAGACGGAGCATCGGCAATCAAGTTCGTGAAAAGTATCGTTTTTCGGTTTGGAGTACCCCATAGCATCGTCACAGACAATGGTAGTAACTTCACATCGAAGGAATTCAAGGCATATTGTGCAGAGGTAGGTATCAAACTACACTTTGCATCAGTTGCGCACCCGCAAACCAATGGTCAAGTCGAAAAAGCCAATGGAATTATCTGCAATGGCATCAAGAAGCGTTTGCTAGCACCATTGGAAAAAGCTCGACATACCTGGCCTGAAGAGTTGCCCAGTGTGTTATGGAGTATTCGAACAACACCAAATACGGCGACACAGGAAACCCCGTTTTTTCTGGTCCATGGAGTCAAGCGATTGCCGATAGAAATAGAGCATGATTCTCCAAGAGTTACAGAGTACGACGAAGAGGCCTCAAGAAAAGCATTGGAGGATGATGTCGACGCACTAGATGAAGCTCGAGACGAAGTATTATCACGAGTCACTAAATACCAGCAAGACCTGAAAAACTACCACAGTCGACGTTTGCGCCCGAGATCCTTTCAGGTCGGTGACTTGGTTCTTCGGCTCACTCAAAAAAGTCATGAAAAACTCGAGTCGCCATGGCTTGGCCCGTATATCATCACAGAAGTAATCGAAGGAGGAGCATACAGGATAAATGACAAGAAGACAGGGGTTGCAGAGCCAAATCCCTGGAACGTGGCGCAACTCAGGCGGTTCTACGCTTAGAGTCGAAATATAGTCGTCCTTTGTAAAAATACAATGTACTGAAACGCCCACGAGCTTTCAGACGCACTCTTTTCCTTTTCAGGGCACCGAGTGGGGCTGGAAAGGTTTTTAATGAGGCGGGCTCGCGGTGCTGCAATATAGAAAAGATATTGATGATATACATCTTCTTTATCGACACGCTTGGGGGCTTGCACCCAGCAGCTACTACATACAAACTGCCGACAAAATAGAACTTGCAAAACAATAAATTTCGCTTTGGTGCAACACACCTCGCAAAACAATATAGACACACAGGAAGAACCAAGAAAAAGCTCGGGGGCTCGTTGAAACAAATATAGTTCGAGATATTTGACAACATATATGTTATTTACAATATACAGGCGTTCTTCGACAGAGAAAAAACAACAAAGAAATTCTTCAATCAGCATTTAGTATAGCGTCTATATTGATTCTCTCGTTATTCACAGCACCAGTTGTATGTTCAGCATACGTACCCTTCACAAAGAATTCTGCATCCATCCGAAGCAGTTCGTCCATCATCTTTTCTGCTACAGGGCGCACAATGTCATCGATTCTGTCAATGTTCCTCTTCAGCTTCGCCTGCTTGGCCAGACACTTGGTGACAATTTGGGTCAGATCTAACTTCGGGTAGCAGATCTGTATCATAATCATGGCGAATCTTGCCCCAGCTGCTAGTTGAGCCCGCACAAATTGATGAATACGAGGAGCATCTCGAAATTTCTCCATCAAAGCAGGAAGGGTGTCTGGGATTTTGTTGCGAGGAAACATGGTACTGTAGACTAAAGACAAAGTTTTCGTGCAGAAGTCGAGAAAATCGCGGACCTGACTCGCGCGATCTTGAAATCCGACTATTTGGCGAGTACGCTCAGGAGTGACCCAGAAATTGGCACTGTGCTCACGAGCAAGCCTGACAAGCACATTGGTTCGGGCTTCAACACGCTGATCTTCGGCAGCAGTATCCAAGAAAGAACCTGTTTCACCGGAAACATCAGCAAGGAGTAAAAGATAGTAAGGTTAAACTAACATATGACCAAGTTTTGCGGAGCATACCCGTCATATCCAAGCTAGCATCATTCATCAGTTCAAGCATATGATTCTCTCGGCGCGTAGCTTCGGCAGCTTCAGCAATTGCAGTTTCCTTCAACGCTATGGCTTCTTGAGCTTGTTGAACAGCTCGTTTTTCATTCTCAGATGATCTTCGAGACTGTTCCATGATCACGAGAATTTGTTTTTTCTTCGACTGCAGTTGTTGACGGAGTTCGTCCAAGTCCTCATTTTGTGCAGAACTCGAAAAACCTCCAATAAAATCGACAGCGGAGGACCTTTTCGAGCAAGACACAGCAGGCAAAGCAGCCGAGGAAGGCACCGCGGTATAGTTGTCAAAAATTAACTGGAGAGAAATATTTCGATATCAATAACTCGACAACATAGCTTTTCATTAAATAAGGACAGATATTTTCATGGCTATTACAAAGAAAGGTTCCTATTGAACTAATGGGGTAGTTGTCGCCAGAGCTACTGTGGCGACAACATCAAAAGAAAAGCACAGCGAAAAAAGAAAGACAAGGTGGTCTACTTGACCTTCGGCTTCGATGAACTAGGAGCCGGAGTTGGCTTGAATCCAAGGAAAGAAAGGATTTTCTTCGAGTTTGGCTTGGCGGCCTTGATCAAAGATTGCCATCTCTTCGTCTCCATCTTTTGCACATCGCCAACTTTGGCCCAGTCAACGTCTTGTTGACTGTCAGCAACCAAGGCGATGGTACCTTCAACACCAATCTTCAAACCTTCTTGTCGAAGACCGTGCCCAAGATCTTCTTGAGAATTGAAGCACTTGGCCAGAGCAGCAAAAGTTTTGGGTTCTTCTTTCTTCGAGAAGAAGTATGGAAAAACCCGCGATAGGCCCGAGTCAGCATCAGCAATGCCTTGGCGTGCCTCATCTCCATGAATCTCAAGGAGGGAGAGCGCGTCGAGAAGGCAATCACCTTCAGGATTGTCGAGCTCATAATCTTGATGCGTCCTCCCTGATAACGCAACATACAGCTTGTCAAAAAGCACGCCAAGAAAAGCATGGGTACTCGAAGAACAAGAAATGGTTAGAGCACTTACTAACAAAACGTCGACTCTGTGACTCTAAGCGAGAGATAATCTCTTCCTCGCGGGTGGTTTGCTGAGTGATGTTTTCACTCAAAGAGGTTTCCGCGTTGTGAAGTCTTTTTCGAAGATCTTCAACAACGGCGGCATTTGATTCAGCCTTCTTGCGAGCTTTTTCGCTTTGCTCCAATTTAAGAGCAAGAGCATCAGCGCGTTTGTTGGCTTCCGCAAGATTGGCTGGAAAAACAACCGACAGTAACAACTGTTATGACAAAAAATATGATAGAGAGTATTCAACCAAAGAAAGCAGCAAAAATAGTACCTTCAAGTTTGTTCGCATGATCACGGTACCCGACAAATTGGGTACCGAGACGGATAAACTCCTTCATCAAAGGCTGAAGAGAGAGCCAAAGAAAGAAAAATCAATATAGTGCGCGAAAGTTCGACATCGACAAGCGAAAAAGATGCAAAACACAAAAGAGATCCGAAAAATATCGGAACAAAAAAAAAGAGAAGAAAGGGAAACTTACATCATCCAGTGAAGGAGTCGTGGAATCACCAATTAATTGGGAGGGTTCCTTGGCTGGCTCAACCCTAGCTCTCTTCGGTGAAGAGGCACGGGGGCTCACAACTGGAGCAGTGAGCTCGATGTCTTGATGAGGAGTCGAGGTTTTATCCCCATCAGATTGGGCCTCAGAAATAACCAAAGTACGAGACGTACTCGTTCGAGCAGTCACGTCAATGGGGGGATTTTCATCCTCATCACCACTACAATAAACAAGCAATAATATAAGAGACAACATAGACAAAACATCGGGAGCAAACAACAAAGAGCAACAGAGAACTTACGAGCTGACAAGGGCATCCTCGTAAGGGTTGAAAGTTGTCCTTTCTTCAGTAGGAACAACTTCTTCGGCAGGGGGTGCATCGGCTTTGGAGGTGCCAGAATCGACAACTTCATCCCTCTTTCTTTTGTTCCCTGGAGAAACAGCAGAAGGAAGGGAACGAGTTGACTCGCTGGCTTCAGATTCAACTTCTCTTTCGGAGGAAGCCGCAGATTTGTGAGAATCCGCGACTTCACTTTCAGGGCGAGAAATACCTTGGTTGTCATCAGTAACAACAGCCTGTTCTTCGACTTCTCCATCTTCAGGAAGAGGAGGAAGAGAAGCTAGAATTGGATGATTCTACAAAGGCAAGAAATGTCGACAAGAAAGTTATGCAGGGGAAATCAGCAAAAATAACAGTCGACAAATAGTAAAATAATCGGGAAGACAAAAAAGTCGAGAGGACAAAAAACTAGTTGGAGAAAATACCTTGGGGAGTGGGTTGGAGACACTATATGGCTCCACACGGCAAGAAGATGGAATAGGATCTTTCTTGCTGAGTGATGAAATTCTTCGGATAAGTTTCTCCAAGTCCTTTACAGAAAGCTCCTTGGAGAGCCTGTTAGCATCTTTTTCGCCAGCATACGTCCAAAGGGGATTTTTGCGAGCCTGCAGAGGCTGCACCCTAATCCTAAGGAAGTAAGCTGTGATTTGGATACCCGACAGTTCCTTGCCGCGGGTATTCTGAAGCTCATGAATACGAGACATTAGCGCCTCTGTCGCTGTTTTCTCTTCTTCGGTAGCTTCAGCGTCCCAGGAACGGCGGCGAAGAATCTTGGCGCTCCCATCAAAAGGAGCTATGTTGTACTCCACCGAGTTAGCGCTTTCTTCGCGCACATAGAGCCATCTTTTGCGCCACCCTTGGACGGAGTCGGGGAATTTGACGTCAAAGTATTCGACGTCAGGGCGAACGCAAATAACAACACCGCCTATGTTGTAGGCGATGTTGTGGGAGCCATTACGGCGGAGGCAGAAGATGCGCTACCACAGAGCCCAGTTAGGAGGGACTCCGAGGAAGCATTCACAAAGAGTAATGAAAATTGCGACATGGAGGATGGAGTTGGGAGTCAGCTGATGCAGCTGCACCCCATAAACAAAGAGAAGACCGCGGAGGAAATCTTGAATGGGGGTAGAAAGGCCGCGAATGAGGTGGTCGACGAAACTGACCCGATACTCGATTGGAGGCGAGGGATAGCTTTCTTCGCTGGGGAAGCGCAGCGCGTCCTTCGTCTTCATGAGCCCGAGCTTCTTCATCAAGTTCAGGTCTTGGTTGGAGATTTTGGATCTCTCCCACTCCAGATCTTCCGGCGCCATCTTCGATTCAGGAGTGGTGTGGCGAGTGAGCCGCGCGCGTGGTGGCATTAACAATGGCAAAAGCGCAACGTGCGAGTGTGGCTGAGCTTAGGAAGTGCTGGGCGCAATGGGGATTTTTGTAGCGGAGAAGCAGAGGTGCGGTGCAGGCGAAAGTATAAACGGAGGAAGAAGAAGACCTTATATAGGGAATTGGCGAAGCGACGCACCGTTGGATGGAGTAATTTTGCGGTGGATGTTGCACACGTGGCTAAGGGGTAAAAGAGTATTCTGACTATGAGGGAATGGAATAGGCGACACATCTTCTTGAAGTAGGTTTTTGCGGATTGCCACTAGAGCAGTTAACTAGTACCTGATCCGTCAGATGAACTAGCCCCAACTACCATTATCCCTGTACAACATATAATTGCATATCCAAAGATATGTGATAAATTTGACAGTTATTGAATGACTATAAAGTTGGAGATTTTCCTTGATTCTTCGATTCGAATCAAGCAAAATCTCGGGGGCTACTGACATAGGCATCCCCAATGGGCCTGCCGAAGATGGTACCCGGGGTTTGCTGAAGGCCCACGACTCGATGAATATGAAGATTCGGAAGCCCAAGTTAGTATTAAGGAAAGCTAGAAAAACATACTTGTATTCTTACGGGATGAGTTAGAAACCTTCCCGGACTCTGTAATGTGTGTACCATGAATCCCTCGACTCCACCTCCTATATAAGGGGGAGTCGAGGGACAAAGAAAGGATCGATTCATTATCTCACGCAACCCTAGTTTTTGCATCGTCGAGTACTTTTCGGCTGAAACCTTCGAGATCTACTTGCCCTCTACTTCCGCTAAAACCCTAGTCTACAATCCGTAGGCATTGATAAGTTAATCCCTTGTCACTTAGCAACGGTGCATACTAAGGACGATCACTTCATGGATATGCGAATATCGTTAGTGCCCAACTAGTTGGAGGATTGGGACGCCTAGCGTCTTCAACCTTCATACATTCCCATAAAAATTATGAGTTTATGTAGTCTTGCTAAATTATATTATATCATCTTGTAATAAGGTCTTTAGATATCACATATATCTCACACCTTGCTTATTTCTGAAAACAAACTTTTCAGCTCCTTACTTTTCAAACGGATTTGAACTTCAAGTTTCACGGAGACAAGATGATTTTAGGAATTAATTGAAACCATTGCTCTAATGTGAGTTTTACCAAAAGTTTGCAATAGAACTTAATCATTACTTGATTCTTTAACAGTACGGTACCAGTCTGTAAAGTTACTTGTCAGATTTAACAGTGTTTCTATCTCAATTACAAGACTAGTGCCTGGTAGATAACGGATGCCAATTCTACAAATTTAATTCAAAATACTATTCAGACTATGTTCATGATAATTAGTTCAAGTTTTAATCTAATTACTAATGAACTCCCACTTAATACAACATCCCTCATAGTTGATTAGTGATACACGATCCATATCCACTACACCAAAACCGATCATCACGTGAGATGATGTAGCTTCAATGGTGAACATCAACATGTTGATCATATCATCCATATGACTCGTGTTCAACCTTTCGGTTTCCTGTGTTCCGAGGCCATGTCTGTATATGCTAGGCTCGTCAAGCAAACCCAAGTATTTCCGCGTGTGCAACATGGCTTACACCCGTTGTATGTGAACGTAGAATCTATCACATCCGATCATCACGAGATGCTTCAAAACGACGAACTGTAGCAACGGTGCATACGAGGGGAGAACACTTTATTATCTTGATATTAATGTGAGGGATCATCTTATAATGCTACCGTCGTGATCTAAGCAAGATAAGATGCATAAAGGATTAACATCACATGCAATTCATAATGTGATATGATATGGCCCTTTAGTCTTTGCGCCTTTGGTCTTCATCTCCAAAGCACGGACATGATCTCCATCATCAACGGGCATGATCTCCATCATCGTCGGCGTAGCGTCAAGGTCCATGGCGCCGTCTTCATGGTTGTTCACCACATGCAGCAACTATTACAACTACTTTGAAAAAATACTACTACATGAAATATAAAGACAACCATAAGGCTCCTGCCGGTTGCCACAATACAATAATGATCATCTCATACATATTCATCGTCACATCATGGCCATATCACATCACCAAACCCTGCAAAAACAAGTTAGACGCCTCTAATTTGGTTTGCATATTTTACGTGGTTTAGGGTTTTTTCGAGTAAGATCCAATCTACCTACGAACATGAACCACAACGTTGATACAAGTGTTATCAATTGAAATTGTAAATTGAATCTTAACTATGGTGAGAGAGACAGACACCCGCAAAGCCACTTATGCAATACAAGTTGCATGTCAAGCGTGGAGCAAGTCTCATGAACGCGGTCATGTAAAGTTAGCCCGGGCCGCTTCATCCCACCATCCCGCAAGATGCAAAGTACACATAACAAGAGACAACAAAAGCATCAACGCCCACAAAACCATTGTGTTCTACTCGTGCAACCAATCTATGCATAGACACGGCTCTGATACCACTGTTGGGATTCGTAGCATAGAAAACAAAAAATTTCCTACCGCAAGAACGAATAACAAGCCAAGATCTAATCTAGTAGATGGTAGCAACGAGATGAAGATCATGAGACTAACCCTCGAAGATTCCAAAGCCTACAAGATTAGATCTCGTTGTTGATGTAGTCGATCACTTGCCGCTTTCAAAAGCGCGTAGAAGATCTTGACGGTGCCACAGTCGGGCAGCACCTCCGTACTCGATCACACATTCGGTGTTGATGACGACGTCCTTATCCCCGTTCCAGTGGGCAGCGGATGTAGTAGATCCTCCTCGGAATCCCGACAGCACGACGGCGTGGTGGCGGTGGTGGCGGAGATTGATGACCCACAAGTATAGGGGGTGTATCGTAGTATCTTCGATAAGTAAGAATGTCGATCCCAACGAGGAGCAGAAGGTGTTGACAAGCAGTTTCGATGAAGGATTCACTGTAAATGCTCACAGACAAGTATTCAGGGGGTTTTGATGTAACAGTTGAATAAAGTACGAGTATGTAAAGTGCGAGAGTAATAATTGCAGCGAGTGGCCCAATCCTTTTTAGCACAAAGGACAAGCCGGTTTGTTTACTTATAATGACCAAACGTTCTTGAGGACACACGGGATTTTAGTCTAGTGCTTTCGCTACATACAGCTAAATAATCTTCATTGTTGTGATAAGTGTTGTGTGGGTGAACCTATGCTAATGTACCGCCCTTCCTAGGACTAATACATACTTGTGATTATACCCCTTGCAAGCATCCGCAACTACAAGAAAGTAATTAAGAAATAAATCTAACCACAGCCTTAAACTCTGAGATCCTGCGATCCCTCCTGCATCGATATACCAACGGGGGTTTAGGTTTCTGTCACTCCGGCAACCCCGCAATTGGCAAACGAATACAAGATGCATTCCCCTAGGCCCATAAATGGTGAAGTGTCATGTAGTCGACGTTCACATGACACCACTAGAAGAATAACACCACAACTTAAATATCACACCATTGAATATTACTCAACCATAGTTCACTACTAACATTTAGACTTCACCCATGTCCTCAAGAACTAAACGAACTACTCACGAGACATCATACGGAACATGATCAGAGGTGATATGATGATGAATAACAATCTGAACATAAACTTGGTTCAATGGTTTCACTCAATAGCATCAACAACAAGTAGAAATCGATACCGGGAGAGTTTCCCCTATCAAACAATCAAGATCAAACCCAAATTGCTACGGTGGTGGCGATGTCCAGCGGTGATGACGGCGGTGATGATGGTGGAGATGATGATGATGGTGATGGTGATGATGTCCAGCTCGATGACGGTGACTGATACGTCTCCAACGTATCTATAATTTCTTATGTTCCATGCCACATTATTGATGTTATCTACATGTTTTATGCACACTTTATGTCATATTCGTGCATTTTCTGGAACTAACCTATTAACAAGATGCCGAAGTGCCAGTTCCTGTTTTCTGCTGTTTTTGGTTTCAGAAATCCTAGTAACGAAATATTCTCGGAATCGGACGAAATCAACGCCCAGGTTCCTATTTTACCCGGAAGCATCCAGAACACACGAGAACCGCCAGAGAAGGGAGGCAGGGCCACCACACCACACCCCGGCGCGGCCTAGGGGGGGGGCGCGCCCCCCTAGGGTGTGGGCCCCCCTTCGACCTTCCTGCGCCGCCTCTTCGCCTATAAGAAGCCCCTGGATCAGAAAACCCTATCACAATTGACGAAACCCACGAAAACCTTCCAGAGCCGCCGCCATCGCGAAGCCAAGATCTGGGGGACAGGATCTCTGTTCCGGCACGCTGCCGGAGCGGGGAAGTGCCCCCGGAAGGCTTCTCCATCGACACCGCTGCCATCTCCACCGCCATCTCCATCACCGCTGCTGCTCCCATGAGGAGGGAGTAGTTCTCCATCGAGGCTCGGGGCTGTACCGGTAGCTATGTGGTTAATCTCTCTCCTATGTACCTCAATACAATGATCTCATGAGCTGCTTTACATGATTGAGATTCATCTGAGTTTTGTATCACTACTATCTATGTGCTACTCTAGTGATGTGTTATTAAAGTAGTTCTATTCCTCCTGCACGTGTGTAAAGGTGACAGTGTGTGCACCGTGTTAGTACTTGGTTTATGCTATGATCATGATCTCTTGTAGATTATGGAGTTAACTATTGCTATGATATTATTGATGTGATCTATTCCTCCTACATATGCATGAAGGTGACAGTGTGCATGCTATGCTAGTACTCGGTTTAGTCTGTTGATCTATCTTACACTTAAGGTTACTTAAACATGAGCATTATTGTGGAGCTTGTTAACTCCGGCATTGAGGGTTCGTGTAATCCTACGCAATGTGTTCATCATCCAACAAAAGTGTAGAGTATGCATTTATCTATTCTGTTATGTGATCAATGTTGAGAGTGTCCACTAGTGAAAGTGTAATCCCTAGGCCTTGTTCCTAAATACTGCTGCGTTACTACTGCTTGTTTACTGTTTTACTGTGTTACTACTGCTGCAATACCACCACCATCAACTACACGCCCGCAAGCTATTTTCTGGCACCGTTGCTACTGCTCATACTTATTCATACCACCTGTATTTCACTATCTCTTCGCCGAACTAGTGCACCTATTTGGTGTGTTGGGGACACAAGAGACTTCTTGCTTTGTGGTTGCAGGGTTGCATGAGAGGGATATCTTTGACCTCTTCCTCCCTGAGTTCGATAAACCTTGGGTATCCACTTAAGGGAAACTTGCTGCTGTTCTACAAACCTCTGCTCTTGGAGGCCCAACACTGTCTACAGGAAAGGAGGGGGAACGTAGACATCAAGCACTTTTCTGGCGCCGTTGCCGGGGAGGAAAGGTAAAAGGCTCTCATACTACGGTCCCAGGTAAAGTATTTTTCTGTTGCCGTCGTGTGTGTGCTCGAAGCTATTTCCTTTAGATCCTGCAATTGCATCTTTTTGTCTCTTGTTTACACTAGTTTGGCATAATGGACAACAATGAGCTTCTTGTTCTATTTCCTGATTTAAAACATGGATTGTTTGATGCGAAAATTAAAAAACCTATGAAATCTTATTTGCATGCTGGTAGTAATATTAATATGAACGCTTTGAACACCATTGTTGATAATGATATAGAAAGTTCTAAGCTTGGGGAAGTTGGTTTTCATGATATTTTTAGTCCCCCAAGCATTGAGGAGAAAATTTTCTTTGATGATACTTTGCCTCCTATTTATGATGATAATGATAGTGGTCTTTTGGTGCCACCTACTATGGAGAGTAAATTTTGTTGTGATTATACTATACCTCCAACACTTGATGAGAATAATAATGATAGCTACTTTGTTGAATTTGCTCCTGCTACAACTAATAAGAATGATTATGCTTATGTGGAGAGTAATAATTTTATGCATGAGACTCATGATAAGAATGCTTTATGTGATAGTTATATTGTTGAGTTTGCTCATGTTACTACTGAAAGTTATTATGAGAGAGGAAAATATGGTTGTAGAAATTTTCATGTTACTAAAACACCTCTCTATGTGCTGAAATTTTTCAAGCTACACTTGTTTTATCTTCCTATGCTTGTTACTTTGCTCATCATGAACTTGTTTATTTACAAGATTCCTATGCATAGGAAGCATGTTAGACTTAAATTTGTTTTGAATTTGCCTCTTGAAGCTCTCTTTTGCTTCGAATACTATTTCCCGCAAGTGGATCATTAAAACTGCTGAGCCCATCTTAATGGCTATAAAGAAAGAACTTCTTGGGAGATAACCCATGTGTTATTTTGCTACAGTACTTTGTTTTTATTTTGTGTCTTGGAAGTTGTTTACTACTGTAGCAACCTCTCCTTATCTTAGTTTTGTGTTTTGTTGTGCCAAGTAAAGCCGTTGATAGAAAAGTAAGTACTAGATTTGGATTACTGCGCAGTTCCAGATTTCTTTGCTGTCACGAATCTGGGTCCACCTCCCTGTAGGTAGCTCAGAAAATTAAGCCAATTTACGTGCATGATCCTCAGATATGTACGCAACTTTCATTCAATTTGAGCATTTTCATTTGAGCAAGTCTGGTGCCATTTTAAAATTCGTCAATACGAACTGTTCTGTTTTGACAGATTCTGCCTTTTATTTCGCATTGCCTCTTTTGCTATGTTGGATGAATTTCTTTGATCCACTAATGTCCAGTAGCATTATGCAATGTCCAGAAGTGTTAAGAATGATTGTGTCACCTCTGAATATGTTAATTTTTATTGTGCACTAACCCTCTAATGAGTAGTTTCGAGTTTGGTGTGGAGGAAGTTTTCAAGGGTCAAGAGAGGAGGATGATATACTATGATCAAGAAGAGTGAAAGCTCTAAGCTTGGGGATACACCCGGTGGTTCACCCCTGCATATATCAAGAAGACTCAAGCGTCTAAGCTTGGGGATGCCCAAGGCATCCCCTTCTTCATCGACAACATTATCAGGTTCCTCCCCTGAAACTATATTTTTATTCCATCACATCTTATGTGCTTTTTCTTGGAGCGTCGGTTTGTTTTTGTTTTTTGTTTTGTTTGAATAAAATGGATCCTAGCATTCACTTTATGGGAGAGATACACGCTCCGCTGTAGCATATGGACAAGTATGTCCTTGGTTTCTACTCATAGTATTCATGGCGAAGTTTCTCCTTCGTTAAATTGTTATATGGTTGGAATTGGAAAATGATACATGTAGTAATTGCTATAAATGTCTTGGGTAATGTGATACTTGGCAATTGTTGTGCTCATGTTTAAGCTCTTGCATCATATGCTTTGCACCCATTAATGAAGAAATACATAGAGCATGCTATAATTTGGTTTGCATATTTGGTTTCTCTAAGGTCTAGATAATTTCTAGTATTGAGTTTGAACAACAAGGAAGACGGTGTAGAGTCTTATAATGTTTTCAATATGTCTTTTATGTGAGTTTTGCTGCACCGGTTCATCCTTGTGTTTGTTTCAAATAAGCCTTGCTAGCCTAAACCATTGTATCGAGAGGGAATACTTCTCATGCATCCAAAATACTTGAGCCAACCACTATGCCATTTGTGTCCACCATACCTACCTACTACATGGTATTTTTCAGCCATTCCAAAGTAAATTGCTTGAGTGCTACCTTTAAAATTCCATCATTCACCTATGCAATATATAGCTCATGGGACAAATAGCTTAAAAACTATTGTGGTATTGAATATGTAATTATGCACTTTATCTCTTATTAAGTTGCTTGTTGTGCGATAACCATGTTTAATGGGGAACGCCATCAACTCATTGTTGAATTTCATGTGAGTTGCTATGCATGTTCGTCTTGTCTGAAGTAAGGGCGATCTACACTGAGTTGAATGGTTTGAGCATGCATATTGTGAGAGAAGAACATTGGGCCGCTAACTAAAGCCATGCTCCATGGTGGAAGTTTCAGTTTTGGACAAACATCCTCAAATCTCTAATGAGAAAAGAATTAATTGTTGTTGAATGCTTAAAGCATTAAAAGAGGAGTCCATTATCTGTTGTCTATGTTGTCCCGGTATGGATGTCTAAGTTGAGAATAATCAAAAGCGAGAAATCCAAATGCGAGCTTTCTCCTTAGACCTTTGTACAAAGCGGCATAGAGGTACCCCTTTGTGATACTTGGTTAAAGCATATGTATTGCGGTGATAATCCAGGTAGTCCAAGCTAATTAGGACAAGGTGCGGGCACTATTAGTACACTATGCATGAGGCTTGCAACTTATAAGATATAATTTACATGATGCATATGCTTTATTACTACCGTTGACAAAATTGTTTCATGTTTTCAAAATCAAAGCTCTAGCACAAATATAGCAATCGATGCTTTTCCTCTATGAGGACCATTCTTTTACTTTCAATGTTGAGTCAGTTCACCTATCTCTCTCCACCTCAAGAAGCAAACACTTGTGTGAACTGTGCATTGATTCTTACATACTTGCTTATTGCATTTGTTATATTGCTTTGCATTGACAACTATCCATGAGATATGCATGTTATAAGTTGAAAGCAACCGCTGAAACTTAATCTTCTTTTGTGTTGCTTCAATACCTTTACTTTGAATTATTGCTTTATGAGTTAACTCTTATGCAAGACTTATTGATGCTTGTCTTGAAGTGCTATTCATGAAAAGTCTTTGCTATATGATTCACTTGTTTACTCATGTCATATATATTGTTTTGATCGCTGCATTCACTACATATGCTTTACAAATAGTATGATCAAGATTATGATGGCATGTCACTCCAGAAATTATCTGTGTTATCGTTTTACCTGCTCGGGACGAGCAGAACTAAGCTTGGGGATGCTGATACGTCTCCAACGTATCTATAATTTCTTATGTTCCATGCCACATTATTGATGTTATCTACATGTTTTATGCACACTTTATGTCATATTCGTGCATTTTCTGGAACTAACCTATTAACAAGATGCCGAAGTGCCAGTTCCTGTTTTCTGCTGTTTTTGGTTTCAGAAATCCTAGTAACGAAATATTCTCGGAATCGGACGAAATCAACGCCCAGGTTCCTATTTTACCCGGAAGCATCCAGAACACACGAGAACCGCCAGAGAAGGGAGGCAGGGCCACCACACCACACCCCGGCGCGGCCTAGGGGGGGGGCGCGCCCCCCTAGGGTGTGGGCCCCCCTTCGACCTTCCTGCGCCGCCTCTTCGCCTATAAGAAGCCCCTGGATCAGAAAACCCTATCACAATTGACGAAACCCACGAAAACCTTCCAGAGCCGCCGCCATCGCGAAGCCAAGATCTGCGGGACAGGATCTCTGTTCCGGCACGCTGCCGGAGCGGGGAAGTGCCCCCGGAAGGCTTCTCCATCGACACCGCTGCCATCTCCACCGCCATCTCCATCACCGCTGCTGCTCCCATGAGGAGGGAGTAGTTCTCCATCGAGGCTCGGGGCTGTACCGGTAGCTATGTGGTTAATCTCTCTCCTATGTACCTCAATACAATGATCTCATGAGCTGCTTTACATGATTGAGATTCATCTGAGTTTTGTATCACTACTATCTATGTGCTACTCTAGTGATGTGTTATTAAAGTAGTTCTATTCCTCCTGCACGTGTGTAAAGGTGACAGTGTGTGCACCGTGTTAGTACTTGGTTTATGCTATGATCATGATCTCTTGTAGATTATGGAGTTAACTATTGCTATGATATTATTGATGTGATCTATTCCTCCTACATATGCATGAAGGTGACAGTGTGCATGCTATGCTAGTACTCGGTTTAGTCTGTTGATCTATCTTACACTTAAGGTTACTTAAACATGAGCATTATTGTGGAGCTTGTTAACTCCGGCATTGAGGGTTCGTGTAATCCTACGCAATGTGTTCATCATCCAACAAAAGTGTAGAGTATGCATTTATCTATTCTGTTATGTGATCAATGTTGAAAGTGTCCACTAGTGAAAGTGTAATCCCTAGGCCTTGTTCCTAAATACTGCTGCGTTACTACTGCTTGTTTACTGTTTTACTGTGTTACTACTGCTGCAATACCACCACCATCAACTACACGCCCGCAAGCTATTTTCTGGCACCGTTGCTACTGCTCATACTTATTCATACCACCTGTATTTCACTATCTCTTCGCCGAACTAGTGCACCTATTTGGTGTGTTGGGGACACAAGAGACTTCTTGCTTTGTGGTTGCAGGGTTGCATGAGAGGGATATCTTTGACCTCTTCCTCCCTGAGTTCGATAAACCTTGGGTATCCACTTAAGGGAAACTTGCTGCTGTTCTACAAACCTCTGCTCTTGGAGGCCCAACACTGTCTACAGGAAAGGAGGGGGAACGTAGACATCAGTGACGATGGCGTCGATTTCCCCCTCCCGGAGGGAATTTCCCCGGCGGATTCCTGCCCGCCGGAGAGCTCTTTTCTCTCTGGTGTTCTCCGCCCCGCAGAGGCGGCTGTAACTCTTCGCGAGGTACCCTCTGTGGCTTAGGTCTTCGGGACGAAGGGTTTGGCGAAGAAAAGGAGGCGAAAGGGGTCGTGGGCCCTCCACACCACAGGCCGGCGCGGCCAGGGCCTGGGCCGCGCCGCCCTAGGGTGTGGGCCCACCCTGGCTGCTCCTGGCTCCTCCTTCTGGCTTCCTTCGTCATCTTGAAAAATAGGATTTTTGGTATAATTTCCTTCCAGAGTTGATCTTCCGAAATATTGCGTTCTGACGGTGCTTTTTCCAGCAGAATCCTGGCTCCGGTGTTCGATCCTCCAATAACGATGAAACATGCAAAATAGATGAAATAACATAAGTAATGTGTCCCAATATGAAATATATCAATGAATAACAGCAAATTATGATATAAAATAGTGATGCAAATTGGACGTATCAACTCCCCCCAAGCTTAGACTTCGCTTGTCCCCAAGCGAAACTGAGCTCGATAGACATGACCACATGTTTATGGAGTGAAGAGTCGATAAATAAAATACGGACAAGAAGCATCATATTCATTCACACAGGACATTATAGTAGACAACCTCTTATAACTCATATTGAAACAAGTATAAGGTAATCACAAGTAAAGGTGCATGAGAAATCATGATTGGTGATGGCAAACTTCGTTCTTGGTCAGAGAACAACTAACAGATTATATTTATCTTATTGAGCAGCGCTCTCATATTAGAGTTTATAAGGCACAACTTGCATACTCAATCATAATGGTCTTCTCATGGTCATTGATAACTTGCAAAGCTATATTCATTCAGATAAAACTTGTACTAAACAAAGAAGAATAAAAGACATGATGTAGCAAATCACAATATAATGGTTTGATCACAACTACTCAAATGCTTGCTTGAGATGGAGGGAAATAGGTTTACTGACTCAACATAAAGTAAAAGACAGGCCCTTCGCAGAGGGAAGCAGGGATTAAATCATGTGCTAGAGCTTTTTCAATTTTTGCAATCATATAAAGAGAATAAAAGTAACATTTTGAGAGGTGTTTGTTGTTGTCAACGATCGTAGCGGGTACTCTAACCCCTTGCCAGACAACCTCCTAAGAGCGGCTCCCATATTATTTTCATTTTGTGTGGCACTCCTTCCAACCTTTCTTTCACAAACCATGGCTAACCGAATCCTCGGGTGCCTGCCAACAATCTCATACCATGAAGGAGTGCCTTTTTATTTTAGCTTTATTATGATGATGACACTCCCCCCAACCTTTGCTTACACAAGCCATGGCTAACCGAATCCTTCGGGTGCCGTCCATCAATCACATACCATGGAGGAGTGTCTATTTAGTTTAATCAATTTGGGACTGGGAATCCCATTGCCAGCTCTTTTTGCAAAATTATTGGATAAGCGGATGTAGCCACTAGTCCATTGGTGAAAGTTGCCCAACAAGATTGAAAGATAAAACACCACATACTTCCTCATGAGCTATGAAACATTAACACAAATAAGAGATACTAAGTTTTGAATTGTTTAAAGGTAGCACATGAAGTATTTACTTGGAATGGCAGAAAATACCATGTAGTAGGTAGGTATGGTGGACACAAATGGCATAGGTTTGGGTTAAGGTTTGGATGCACGAGAAGTATTCCCTCTCGATCTGAGGTCTTTGGATAGCAAGGTTAATTAGCAAGCATAAGAGTCGAGGGAAACAAACAAATATACATGTGATAGAAACAATCATGCATCTTCCTTGTAAGCACAAACAATTTTAACTTCAGAATAATAAGCTATGAGCTAACAAGAAAGACAATGAAACATCTACATGTATTTCTCTTTTCTATTTAAACCTTAAAGTGTTGTTGCTATTGACCCATGCTAAGTTTGCCAAAACCAAATAGATTTATTCAATGCTCCCAAAGTGATACCAATACTAACAACAAGGTGAATCATATAGTAAAGATTGCAAACTAAAATAAGATGTGCAATATGTAAATGATAAGACTTCTCATTAATATTCCATAACGATAACTCACACCAAGGGATACATAGACAACCAACTAAAGGAGAGATACTTCCAAACGCAACCCATCTTATATGATAACTTCCCTACTCATGATATGACACTACTTGACAATAAAAGTAAAAGGTAGGGATAATGTGATACCGCGGCACTCCCCCAAGCTTGGAACAAACCAAGGGGATGCCGATACCGATGATGAATTACTCCTTCGGTGATGGTGGTGATGAATTCCTGACAAGCTTCTCAATAAGCTCCTGAAGCTCGTCAATCCTGTATATGAGATTGCGAATCATCTCTGAATTGTGCTCGACGCGGTTAAAGAGTCTGTCCGATGGCGAGTCCCAGCTCTGGGAGTTATTTCCCCACTCTTCAGCCTCAGGCTCCTTCTCTCCTGCAGTGTTAGAGCGATCTATATCCCATTGGCTAGGCAATGCTGCCTTGGGAGTCCCTTCAATTTGATTATTGAAAATTAGATTGTGGAAGGGGTGATGAGTGCCTGATGGAGATGTTTTCGGAGCTAGGTAATGACGTGGGACTGCTCCTCCAGTGCGAATTCTTGCGCTCTTGTTTGCACAAAAAGGGTTGCCCACCACCTTGATGCTTGCGATGGTAGCACGCGGGCGTGCGCGCGAGTCTTCCTCCACCCCTTCTTCATCTTCTTCCTTGACGTCCTTGTCTTCCTCTTTCCACCCAAGATCTCGATCATCTTCATCCGGAAACTCCTTGCCCTTGTTCTTGGAAACCATGGTGCTTCTAAACCGAAAACAGATCCTGGCAGAAACAGCTCGAAACAAAACACGTCGAAAACACGATATACGGACCTCCAGGGGTCCGGGAGATTATATAGCAAATATTTTCGCGAAATAAGGAAAATACCAGATCGAACCAGAGTCGGAAAGGAGCGATGGGGCGGCCAAACCATAGGCCGGCGCGGGCCCAGGTCAGGCCGCGCCGCCCTATGGTGGCACCCCCTCGTGCGTCCTTTCCACTCCGTTTCGAACTCGTAATTTCTCATATTTTCCAAAAACAGCAAAAATATAGTTCGGAAGGTAAATTGCGTACTTTTCATTACCAGTACTGTTACCTATTCAAAGTCGAGTTCTGGCGGACTGTCAATTTGCCCTTTGATGAAATCTTCCGGTGTCTCCACTTGAATAATATCAACATCAACATTATAGGAATCACCTGAGATATAATGCTTGAGTCTTTGTCCATTCACCACTTGCGTAGCATTGCCTTGGAGAGAGCTAATTTTGATTGCTCCTGAACGATACACCTCCTCGACAACATATGGTCCTTCCCATTTCGAGAGTAATTTCCCTGCAAAGAATCTGAGACGAGACCGATACAATAGGACTTTATCCCCAATATTAAATTCTCTTTTGATAATCCTCCTATCATGCCATTTTTTAACTTTCTCTTTAAAGAGCTTAGCATTTTCATAAGCTTCATTCCTCCATTCATCTAGAGAACTCAATTGCAACAACCTCTTATCACCGGCAAGTTTAGGATCTTTATTTAATTCTCTAACAGCCCAATAAGCTTTGTGCTCTAGTTCTAAAGGTAAATGACAAGCTTTCCCATAAACCATTTTATAAGGTGACATTCCCATGGGATTTTTATAAGCAGTTCTATAAGCCCAAAGTGCATCCTTCAATTTACTAGCCCAATTCTTTCTAGTTTTATTAACGGTCTTTCCCAAAATAGATTTAATCTCTCTATTTGATAACTCTACTTGACCACTAGTTTGAGGATGATAAGCAGAAGCAATTCTATGATTAATACCATACCTAGCAAGAGTTTTTCTAAAACCTCCATGAATAAAATGAGAACCTCCATCAGTCATAATATATCTAGGTACTCCAAATCTAGGAAAAATAATATCTAAGAGCATTCTTAAAGAGGTCTCACCATCAGCACTTTTTGTAGGTATAGCCTCCACCCATTTAGTAACATAATCAACAGCAACAAGTATATGAGTGTTACCTTCCTCAAGACGGAAAAGGTCCCATGAAGTCAAATCCCCAACAATCAAACGGTTCAATAACAAGAGTATAATTCATAGGCATTTCATTGCGTCTAGAGATATTACCAACCCTTTGGCATTCATCACAAGATAAAATAAACTTTCTCGCATCCTTGAAGAGAGTTGGCCAATAAAAACCTGATTGTAGAACCTTTTGCGCGGTTCTTTCTCCGGCGTGATGTCCTCCATAAGCACTACCATGACATTTACTCAATATTTCTTGTTGTTCATACTCAGGAACACATCTTCGCATAATACCATCCACTCCTTCTTTATATAAGTGTGGGTCATCCCAGAAATAATGCCTCAAATCATAAAAGAATTTCCTCCTTTGCTGAACTGAAAAGGTTGGAGGCAAGTACTTGGAAACAATAAAGTTAGCATAATCAGCATACCAAGGACTGTCTCGCGAGCTCACCTTTATTACAGCCAATTGTTCATTTGGAAAACTATCATTAACAGGAACAGGATCATAAGCAATATTTTCCAATCTTGACAAATTATCAGCAACAGGATTATCAGCACCTTTCCTATCTACAATATGTAAATCAAATTCTTGCAACAGAAGTACCCATCTAATAAGCCTTGGCTTAGCATCTTTCTTTGTCATTAGGTATCTAATTGCAGCATGATCAGTATGAATAGTAACTTTTGAATCAACAATATAAGATCTAAATTTATCACAAGCAAAAACTACAGCTAATAATTCCTTTTCAGTTGTAGCATAATTTCTTTGAGCAGCATCAAGAGTTTTACTAGCATAATGAATAACATTCAGTTTTTTATCTACTATTTGTCCAAGGACAATACTTACAAAGAAAATCACTAGCGTCACACATAATTTCAAAGGGTAAATTCCAATCAGGGGGTTCAACTATAGGAGCAGTTGTTAAGGCTTTCTTAAGAGTTTCAAACGCTTCCTTACAATCATCATCAAAAACAAATGGTACATCTTTTTGAAGAAGATTAGTAAGAGGCTTTGAAATCTTGGAGAAGTCTTTAATAAATCTCCTATAAAACCCAGCATGACCAAGAACACTACGAATACCTTTAACGTCCCTCGGATAGGGCATCTTCTCAATTGCTTCAACTTTAGCTCTATCAACTTCAATACCTCTCTCAGAAATTTTATGTCCCAATACAATTCCTTCATTAACCATAAAGTGGCATTTCTCCCAATTAAGAACAAGGTTAGTTTCTTCACATCTCTGCAAAACTTTATCAAGGTTTCGCAAGCAGCTATCAAAAGAATTCCCATAGACGGAAAAATCATCCATGAATACCTCTACAATACTTTCACAAAAACCATGAAAAATAGCAGACATGCATCTTTGAAAAGTAGCAGGAGCATTACATAAACCAAAAGGCATGCGTCTATAAGCATAAGTTCCATAGGGACAGGTAAAAGTGGTTTTCTCTTGATCTTTAGCTTTAACAGCAATTTGTGAAAACCCAGAATAACCATCAAGAAAGCAAAAATGAGTATTTTTAGATAATCTTTCTAGCATTTGATCAATAAAGGGTAAAGGGTAATGATCTTTTTTAGTAACTTTATTAACTTTTCGAAAATCGCACATTCTATACCCTACAACTACTCTTTGAGGAATGAGCTCATCATTATCATTAGGCACAACAGTCATACCTCCTTTCTTGGGAACGCAATGCACAGGACTAACCCATCTACTATCAGCAATAGGGTATATAATACCAGCTTCAAGAAGTCGTAATACCTCATTCCTTACCACTTCCTTCATCTTCGGAATCAGACGACGCTGAGGTTCAACAACAGGCTTTGCATCATCTTCCATATTAATAGCATGTTGGCATATAGACGGAGAAATCCCCCTCAAATCATCAAGAGTGTAGCCAATAGTGCCTCGATGCTTCTTCAATATTTCCAATAACCTTTCTTCCTCAATCTCTGAAAGCTTAGAACTAATAATAACAGGATATATTTTCTTATCATCAATATGAGCATATTTAAGATTATCAGGTAAAGGCTTTAAATCAAAAACAGGATCTTCCTTTGGTGGCGGTGTTGTACCCAAATCTTCCACCGGTAAATCATGCTTGAGAATAGGTTGGCGAAGAAAAATTTCCTCAAGCTCATCTCTTTCTTTCCTAAAAATTTCGCTCTCGCTATCCTCCAAATGTTGCTGCAAAGGATTATTAGGAACAAGAACAATAGATGCACATTGCTCCATTTTAATATCATTACTAGGCAAATCAGCTTTATAAGGAGTTTTAGTAAATTTAGAGAAGTTAAACTCATAAGATTCACCAGCAAATTTAGTCAAAATTTACTCTTTCTTGCAATCTATAATAGCTCCACAAGTATTTAGAAAAGGTCTACCAAAGATAATAGGAC
Source organism: Lolium perenne (assembly GCF_019359855.2). NCBI lineage: Eukaryota > Viridiplantae > Streptophyta > Magnoliopsida > Poales > Poaceae > Lolium > Lolium perenne. Next base: position 24,316,811 of record NC_067247.2, on the reverse strand, counting down.
AATAATCACTAGCAGCAGAACCAAGTACCAAAAAGTCGGCAGGATATTTAATCTTACCGCATAAAACTTCCACATCTCGAACAATACCAATTGGAGAAATAGTTTCTCTATTAGCCAGCTGAATAACCACATCAATATCTTCAAGTTCACAAGAATCAATTTCGTGCATAATCTCCGTGTAAAGCTCATACGGAATAGCACTAACACTTGCACCAATATCACATAATCCATAATAGCAATGATCACCAATTCTAACAGATAGCATAGGAACACTAGCTTGTTTGGGTTTATTAGGATGTGAAACAATATGTGAAGCATCTTCACAGAAAATAATATGACCATCCTCCACATTTTCAGTCACAAGATCTTTAACTATTGCAACAAAGAGTTCAACTTTTATTTGTTCTTCAGGTTCTACAGGTTTCTTTTCACTTTTATGAACCGCACTATTTATAACAGAGTACTCCTTCATTTTAGCAGGGAAAGGAGTTTTTTCAATATAAACCTCAGGAATAACATGATCAGCAGTTTCAACTACAACACATTTATTAATAGATGAATCAATTTTATCTTTATATGGTTCATGATACTTATCAAAGTTCTTCTTTGGCAATTCATAATGAGAGGCAAAAGCTTTAAAAGATTTACGCAACTTGAGAATCAAGACCATATGTAGCACTCATATTACGAAATTTATCAGTATCCATAAAAGCTTCAATGCATTTATAATCATAAATTATACCTAATTCTCGATCTTTGTCGTTCTCCCATCCTTCAGTATTTTCTTGGATTCGATCAAGAAGGTCCCTTTTAAACTCTTCTTTGTTGCGTGTAAATGATCCAGAACAAGAAGTATCCAGCAAGGTCTTGTCTTGAAAAGAAAGTCTTGCATAGAAATTATCAATAATAACATTACCAGGAAGCTCATGAATGGGGCATTTGAGCATTAAAGACTTCAGTCTCCCCCAAGCTTGGGCAATACTCTCTCCATCATGAGGCCAAAAATTATATATGCGATTCCGATCCTTATGAATTTCACTTGGAGGATAGAACTTAGAATAAAACCGGGGCACAATATCATTCCATTCAAGAGAATCCCCATTATCCAGTAATTTATACCAATGCGCCGCCTTACCAGACAGCGACAAAGAGAATAGTTTCTTCCTCACTTAATCCATAGCAATACCTGCACATTTGAATAAACCGCATAATTCATGCAAAAACAGTAAATGATCACCGGGGTGGACAGTTCCATCCCCTTCATAGCGGTTATCCATAACACGTTCAATAATTTTCATAGGTATTTTATATGGTATCACTTCCTCACCTGGCGCTTCATCCACTACCGTTGCAGTAGTAGTAGATTTCCCAAATAAAAATTGAAGAGAAGATCTCTCCATAATGACTTATAGCAGCAGGCAGAAATAAAATCAGCACAACAGTAAAGGTTTTCCTTACCAATTCCACTTACCAATAGCGCTTCACTCCCCGGCAACGGCGAAAAATAGTCTTGATGACCCACAAGTATAGGGGGTGTATCGTAGTATCTTCGATAAGTAAGAATGTCGATCCCAACGAGGAGCAGAAGGTGTTGACAAGCAGTTTCGATGAAGGATTCACCGTAAATGCTCACGAGACAAGTATTCGGGGGTTTTGATGTATGATTGAATAAAGTACGAGTATGTAAAGTGCGAGAGTAATAATTGCAGCGAGTGGCCCAATCCTTTTTAGCACAAAGGACAAGCCGGTTTGTTTACTTATAATGACCAAACGTTCTTGAGGACACACGGGATTTTAGTCTAGTGCTTTCGCTACATACGGCTAAATAATCTTCATTGTTGTGATAAGTGTTGTGTGGGTGAACCTATGCTAATGTACCGCCCTTCCTAGGACTAATACATACTTGTGATTATACCCCTTGCAAGCATCCACAACTATAAGAAAGTAATTAAGAAATAAATCTAACCACAGCCTTAAACTCTGAGATCCTGCGATCCCTCCTGCATCGATATACCAACGGGGGTTTAGGTTTCTGTCACTCCGGCAACCCCGCAATTGGCAAACGAATACAAGATGCATTCCCCTAGGCCCATAAATGGTGAAGTGTCATGTAGTCGACGTTCACATGACACCACTAGAAGAATAACACCACAACTTAAATATCACACCATTGAATATTACTCAACCATAGTTCACTACTAACATTTAGACTTCACCCATGTCCTCAAGAACTAAACGAACTACTCACGAGACATCATACGGAACATGATCAGAGGTGATATGATGATGAATAACAATCTGAACATAAACTTGGTTCAATGGTTTCACTCAATAGCATCAACAACAAGTAGAAATCGATACCGGGAGAGTTTCCCCTATCAAACAATCAAGATCAAACCCAAATTGCTACGGTGGTGGCGATGTCCAGCGGTGATGACGGCGGTGATGATGGTGGAGATGATGATGATGGTGATGGCGATGATGTCCAGCTCGATGACGGTGACGATGGCGTCGATTTCCCCCTCCCGGAGGGAATTTCCCCGGCGGATTCCTGCCCGCCGGAGAGCTCTTTTCTCTCTGGTGTTCTCCGCCCCGCAGAGGCGGCTGTAACTCTTCGCGAGGTACCCTCTGTGGCTTAGGTCTTCGGGACGAAGGGTTTGGCGAAGAAAAGGAGGCGAAAGGGGTCGTGGGCCCTCCACACCACAGGCCGGCGCGGCCAGGGCCTGGGCCGCGCCGCCCTAGGGTGTGGGCCCACCCCGGCTGCTCCCGGCTCCTCCTTCGGCTTCCTTCGTCATCTTGAAAAATAGGATTTTTGGTATAATTTCCTTCCAGAGTTGATCTTCCGAAATATTGCGTTCTGACGGTGCTTTTTCCAGCAGAATCCTGGCTCCGGTGTTCGATCCTCCAATAACGATGAAACATGCAAAATAGATGAAATAACATAAGTAATGTGTCCCAATATGAAATATATCAATGAATAACAGCAAATTATGATATAAAATAGTGATGCAAATTGGACGTATCAGAGATCTCCGGCAGGGCTTCGCCTAAGCACCGCGGGAGTATTGGGAGGAGGGGGGTGTCTAGGGTTTGGGGAGAGGGGGCACTTGGGGGGGCACCGGCCTTGGGTGCCCTGGGTAGTGCGGCTCTTGAGGTTGCCGGCCCCCTCCCTCTCTCCCTCATTATATAGGTGGAACCCCAAGGGTTAGCCCAAAGATTCGAATAAGACCCCAATTCAAAACTTTCCATATGGGCGAAACCTAGGGGAAGTGGGACTCCTCCCTTTCCTTCTCCCTATGGCCGGCCAAGGAGGTGGAGTCCACCATGGACTCCACCTTCCCTCTTGGTTGGCTGGTTAAGGTTGGTGGAGTCCTTCCGGGACTCCACCTTCCATGGTGATTTCTTCCGGAAGGTTCTAGAACATTCTAGCGCCTTCCATAAATGCACCGGATCATTTCCAAACTTGGAAAGTGACTTCCTATATATGAATCTTATTCTCCGAACCATTCCGGAACTCCTCGTGATGTCCTGGATCCCATCCGAGACTCCGAACAACATTCGAACTCCATTCCATATTCCATATCTACTTAAAACGACATCAAACCTTAAGTGTGTCACCCTACGGTTCGAGAACTATGCGGACATGATCGAGACTCCTCTCCGATCAATAACTAATAGCGGGACCTGGAGATCCATAATAGCTCCCACATATTCAACGATGACTTCGTGATCGAAAGAACCATTTACACACGATACTGATTCCCTTTGTCACGCGATACTTTACTTATCCGAAGTTTGATCGTCGATATCTCCATACCTAGTTCAACCTCGTTACTGATAAGTACTCTTTACTCGTACCGTGATATGATATCCCTTGTGAACCAGTCACATGCTTGCAAGCTAATTAGATATCATTCCACCGAGAGGGCCCAGAGTATATCTATCCGTCATCGGGATGGACAAGTCCCACTCTTGATCCATATGTCTCAACTCATACTTTCCGAATACTTAATCCCATCTTTATAACCACCCATTTACGCAGTGGAGTTTGATGTAATCAAAGTATCCTTCCGGTATAAGTGATTTACATGATCTCATGGTCAAAGGACTAGGTTACTATGTATCTGAAAGCTTATAGCAAGTTGAACTTGATGACTTGATCTCATGCTATGCTTACTATGGGTGTGTGTCCATCACATCATTCACCTAATGATATGATCTTATTATTAATAACATCCAATGTTCATGATCAGGAAACCATGATCATCTATTAATCAACAAGCTAGTTAAACTAGAGGCTTACTAGGGTCTCTGGTTGTTTACACAACACAAATGTATCAATGTTTCTGATTAATACAATTATAGCATGGGGTGTAAACATTTATCATGAACACTAAGATATAACAATAACTACTTTATTATTGCCTCTCGGGCATATCTCCAACAATTACAAATACAAGCTATAACAACCTCAGACCTCTGACACAAGTAGTAGAAGTCTAGAAGATGGTCGGAGGAGACGACCTGATGGCTGCTCGGCTCATGGAGACCAGAGTCCATTTGTCATCAGAGTGAAGCTTGGAACCGTGTCGGTGCTCGTCCGCAGTGGTACATCGATGAGCGGTAAAGACAGCGTGCGGACCTTATGGCGCCCTGACTCAATCCCGATCGTCGGATACAGCTGGAGATTCGCGCGCAGCCTTTTTGCAAGAAAGACCCTGCACTTTTCAAAATTAGGACATAGTCCCCCGCAGCCATATGTATAAGTTCCCAAAAATCGGGTAGAAACCCTAAATCCCCACCGATTCAACCCCCTGTGGCTCCGCCGCCGCCCTCCTTTGCACCGGCCGCCACCGACCACCGCCGCCCTCCGCTGCGAGTTTCGGCGGGGAGGAGCCGGCCTTCTTCTACGCGTGGGCCGTCTACGCGCAGAAGAGGGCCGCCTCCTCGTCGCCGGGCGGCACGACGCCGATGCGGGCCTCCCTGCGCCCTTCTCCGGCCGGAGAAGGCGGCCGCCGTGGCCACACGCGATGAGCCCCGGTGGATCTCTCCGGCGAGTTCCACAGAGATCCCGGTTTTTTAGGGTTCTTTCCTTATTTTTGTTAGGATTTCTGTTAGGATCTTGTGGTGGATCTCAGATGAATATAAATGGATCCATAGCTGTTTTCGAATGTATCTTCTTGATGGATAGTTTTATCACTTTGTTGGATATTTATGCGAAATCCATTTTTTTTGATGATTTGTGAAGAACTAGACAGAGATCTGTGTGGATCTTGTATTAATAAACATATCCAATGGTTCTTTATGGATTTTTTGTGGATTTCTTGTTGTGGAAAAATGTTACTTGTACAGGGATCTATGGATATACACTGGATTTTGTGGATCCATTGTTGATTGTTAGATATCCATGTCCAAATTTTGAAGAACATCAGATGATAATAATGGATACATATTGGAATTTGTAAATAACTGCTAGATATTAATCTGGTAAAACTTAGGGTCTTTTTCGCAAAAACAAGTTACGAATCTTAAAGCAATGAACGGTGGGAGATAGGGTGCAGGCGTCATAAGGTCCTGGCCAAATGCACGCCCATCGATGAGGCGTTCCACTTCCACTTCCACACAAGCCCGTAGCTCAGCTTCCAAGGGGCTACTGCATTTTCCATGAAACCACAAGCTGTGAAGATGATAAGCGTGTTTGGTAGACTAGTATGTGCTTTTTTTGACGCTCCGGAGGGCATGCGACGTTCAAAACCAGTTTCAGCCTTTTAGGTCATATTCTACCTTTCTAAAGATTTTTTTTAGCCCATAAAAGATGCAAGAGGTCTGTTTGGTTGCATACGAATCACTTTACTCACACCTCTTGTCCATGAGGTGATCTTACCTCTCACCTATAACAACCATCCCCACACTATTGTCCATGAAGCCGGGCACAAGGCCTACCACGCCGGCACGCGAAAAGACCATTGTGCCGCCATCACCAATAGTAGCCACGATGGTTACGTACGGTGCTTACATGCAAGACAAGGTTGAATACGACAGCTCAAATCTGCTGGCATGGCACAACAAAGTAGGCAATGCCACTGCCTATGTGGATAACGCCACTGTGGATTACCACCATTATCCAACCACCATTACAAGTACCACTCTCGTAAGGTACTAGCATGCACAAGGTCTAGCTACTTTATGAACTAGATGACCAAGAGACAAGTAAGAGCAGTGGCGGAGCGTGGACCAAATACAAGAGGGGCTATTTTCATAAAAGAAACCACCAAACAGGCGTAAAAAAGGGGGGCAACTCATAGAACAGATGTAAGGTGCTACTAGATGGTAATGTCATGATGATGTATAAGTATCTTCTGCACACAAATACAACATGTATAACTAGTTAGAATATACCTGAACATTGTTGAAAGTATATCTGGATGCTCCAAAAGAAAAGACCGCATATACTGAGCAAAAGACAACTCGCTATTCAATGCTCTTTCACCTAAGCAAACAGTCTTATCTAACACGTACCCCTTCGTTAGGGTTTCTTGTGCTCCGGCGGCGATCCCCGATCGCCCCGTGAGATTGGATCAATTCCTTCGATCCCTTGATCTTTATCCTTCGAACCTTGGCCGGATCGCGCTCGGTCGTCTGCGTGTGCTGCTCTGCGTTCCTTTCTGGCCCTGCCGCGTCTGCGTGATAGAGGGTTTGGGCGCTGTCCTCCATGGCGGCGAATTCTGGTGATGTTGTCGCGGGATCAAGCACAGGGAAGGAAGCTGAGATCGATGACATGTTTGCGCATCTGGATCTGCGTGAGGACGAGCTGGATGATGTTGTTATCGATGTGGATTCGGTGAAAGAGTACCAGAAAGAGGCGAGATGGCTAGCGATTGGGAAAGTTCATACATCTAGATCGTTCAGCGCGGATGCTCTATTCGCCAAGATGAAAGCTATGTGGAATCTGTCCAGGGAGCCGATCTGCAGAGAGGCTGGTGAGAATTTGTTCATCTTTCAGATGCACTGTCTCGGCGATTGGAAGAAGGTAGTCCACCAGGGGCCCTGGACTTTCCGTGGATGGGAATTGCTTGTGCACGATTATGATGGTCGGGAAGATCCTGAGAAGGTGGTTTTCGGAGGTCTGTACGTCTGGGCGCAAATCCATGGACTGTCGGAGCTATACAGGAAGAGAGCGGTTGTGGATGATCTTGCACGTCGCGTGGGGAAAACCAAAGAGACACAGATGACTCCGAAGCTTTTTTTCGAGGGGAACTATGTGCGACTTAGGGTGATGATAGACATCTCAAAACCTCTGATTCGTTTCGTCTCGCTATCCGTCTAGGGAGAAGGAAGGAGGAGGCTACCTGTTAAGTATGAAAAAATCCCGTTCTTTTGCAAGCATTGTGGGCTGCTCGGTCACGATCACGAGGAGTGTGGTGATGGGGTTTGGGAGGAGAAAGATTTGCAATATGGTGCCTGGATGCTTGCAGTACGCCGCAGCTCCTTGCCGGTTTCTGAACCGCGACGCTTTCATGCACGTGCTCCATCTCGTGGTGGTCATGCTGGCCGTGGTGGTGTTGTGAACCCACTGGCGAAGAAGAGGTCCTCTCATGATGCTGCGTTAGATACTGAAACGGAGGTGGAAGATACTGCTTCTAGCCCTCTTAAAACTGCTCCGATGGAGGAAGACTTAGATGACAATGAACTCGCAAAAACCAGAAGAAGGCTTATTCTGGAAGACCCCAACTCTGAGGAGGGAGCCAATATGGGCAATGGCTCAGAGGCTAGCACAGAGGAAGTGCCTCCGCCACCTCCAAGCTACACAAACCCGCGTGATCGCTCTAAGCAAAGGAAGACTACAGTACCTGATACCGACTTGGCAACATCGGCGGCCTCCTCCGAGGAGAACCGCCGAGCCCAATGACGACATTAGGATGGAACAGCTGGGGGTTAGGGCATCCTTCGACTGTTCAAGAGCTTGTCTGTTTGGTACAGACATATAAGCCCTGTTTAGTCTTTATCTCTGAGACTAGACAAAGCAAGGAAAGGGTGCAAAATTTGAGATTTCGACTTGGTATGAAAGAATGTTTTCATGTTCCAGGGGTTGGTAAAGGCGGCGGCATTGCTCTATACTGGACAGAAGACATTACAGTTAATCTTCTTTCATTTAGCAATCGCCATATTGATGTCCATGTGAGTGGAGGTCCTTATGATCACATGTGGAGAGGCACTTTTATCTATGGAGAACCGAAAGCGAGTGATCGTCACCTCATGTGGACTAAACTGCGACAATTGAAGGACCATTCTGATGAACCTTGGGTGATGCTTGGGGACTTCAATGAAGCTATGTGGTAGGAAGAACATTTCTCCCAAACTGCTCGATCGGAATGCCTTATGTTGGACTTCCGAGAGGTTCTCTCACACTGTGATTTGCACGATATTGGTTTCATTGGAACCCCCTGGACCTTTGATAACAAACAAAAGGGTGAACGGAATGTTAAAGTCCGACTAGACAGAGCCGTAGCATCTCCAGCTTGGTCGAGCACCTTTCCTGATCATAGATTGCGGCACATCACCTCGTCTCGGTCTGACCATTGCCCCATTCTTTTGTCGGTGAATGAGGCGAGCAACTGTAGATCTAATAAGCCAATTAAAAGATACGAGGTGGCCTGGGAATGGGAGCCGTCCCTAGCGGCGGCTGTGGAGGAAGCCTGGTCTCGCAGATTGCCAGGAGGCAACTTGGGCGGTATTGCAGCATCGCTGAGTGATGTCATGGAAAATCTGCAGGGGTGGCGCAAGCAGCATTTCAGATCGGTACCAAAAGAAATTGATAAAAAAACGTACCTTGTTGGATGAGCTGCAGCACCTCTCGGACGATGTCAGCATTGCGACTCGGATTGGTATTGAGAAAGAAATGGATGAGCTATTATACAGAGAGGAGATCATGTGGATGCAGCGGTCGAGAATCGCCTGGCTGCGTGAAGGAGACCGAAACACAAAGTACTTCCATCGGCGTTCTTCCTGGAGGCGTAGGAAGAATAAAATTCGTCGTTTGAAAAGGGAAGACGGTTCCTGGACATCTGATGTTGGGGAGATGGAATCTATGACTAGGGATTTCTTCAAGCAGCTTTTTACTCAGGAAGACAATATCTATCCTGCATTGGTCATTGATGGCATGAGGACTTGTGTTGATGCGGAAATGAATGAGAAGCTCTGCTCTCCTTTTATAGAGAAAGAAATAAGTGATGCGCTGTTTCAGATTGGTCCTCTAAAGGCCCTGGGCCTGATGGTTTTCCAGCTCGTTTCCTGCAGCGTAACTGGAGTTTGCTAAAAGATGAAGTGGTCAATGCAGTGCAGCTATTTTTTACTACTGGTAATATGCCTGATGAGGTCAATGATACGGCGATCGTCCTAATCCCCAAGAAGAATGACCCTGAGGTTCTCAAAGATTTTCGCCCAATAAGCCTTTGCAATGTGATTTTTAAAGTGGTCTCCAAGTGCTTAGTTAACAGGTTGAGGCCTATTCTCCAGGATATTATCTCACCTACACAAAGTGCCTTCATTCCTGGGTGCCTTATAACAGATAATGCTCTGATGGCCTTTGAGTGCATACATGCCATTCAGACGGGTTCGGCAGCTCGTAAGAAATTTTGTGCTTATAAGCTGGATATGGCCAAAGCGTATGACCGCGTCGACTGGAGGTTTTTGGAAGGGGTTTTAGCGAAGTTGGGCTTTCAAAGTCAATAGATTCGGTGGGTGATGGCGTGTGTTACCACCGTTCGATACTCAGTTCGCTTTAACGGAAATATGTTGGACTCCTGCACCCCATCTCGTGGTATCCGCCAAGGTGATCCTCTTTCGCCATACCTTTTCTTGTTTGTTGCTGACGGTCTGTCTTGTCTTATTCGGAAGGAAATTGAGGCCCAGTCTTTGCGTGAGTTACACATATGCCGGCGTGCACCGGGTATCTCCCACCTTTTATTTGCCGATGATAGCCTCTTATTCTTTGAAGGCTCGGTGGATCAAGCAAATATTGTCAAATCCATCCTTGACAGATATGAACTGGGAACTGGGCAGCTAGTGAGCCTTGGTAAATGTTCTATAATGTATGGGGAAAGCTGCTCGGATGAGGTACAAGCTGAGATTAAACAGATACTCAAATATGAAACCACTTGCTTCGAAGAGAAATACCTTGGGTTGCCGGTGCCTGAAGGGAGGTTGACGAAAGGAAAGTTCAAGTCTACCAAGGGAAAATTTACCAAGCATGCAAGTGATTGGTCAGAAAAATACATGTCCTCAGGTGCAAAGGATATTCTCATCAAATCAATTTTGCAGTCAGTGTCTACATATGCTATGGGGGTGTTCAAATTTCCTGCTGGTCTAATTGGTGACTTGGAGCGCATAATTCGAGACTTTTGGTGGGGCGATGAGGTCAACAAGAGAAAGATGCACTGGCACTCTTGGGATAAAGTGACCAGACCAAAGGCATATGGAGGAACTGGTTTTCGTGATTTGCAAATGTTCAATCAAGCTCTTCTCGCCAGACAGGCTTGGCGTTTGATTCACTCTCCTGATAGCCTCTGTGCATGGTTACTCAAAGCTAGATACTATCCGTCTGGCCACCTTCTGGATACAGCTTTCATTCAAAATCAATCTCAAACTTGGCAAGGTATTGTTCATGGCCTTGAATTACTGAAGGAAGGAATTATTTGGCGGATTGGTACGGGCTCAAGTGTTAATTTTTTTAGAGATAATTGGCTCCCGCGTCAGGGTGCTCTGAAGTTGGACGGGAAGAAAGGCCATTCACACCGTAAATGGGTGTCCGAGCTCATTGATCAAGAGAACAGAACTTGGAATGCGGAGGCTGTCCGTGATTGTTGTTTTGATCATGACGCTGCAATGGTTCTTAGCATCAAACTGGCACCTCGAGCGTCTGATGATTTTATAGCCTGGAGCGGGGAACACAATGGATTATTCAGTGTCCGCTCCGCATATCGTATTGGGATGCAGCCAAAACTTGTAGAGCTCTACGGTGGTCAGACTAGGGTGAATCCTACTGGAGAAAGGAAAATTTGGGACCTCGTATGGAAAGCTAATGTTCCTCCGAAACTCAGAATTTTTGCCTGGAGGGTGGCGTCGGACTCGCTTGGTACTCGACAGAATTTGTATCGGCGTATAGCTACGGTTAACCCAACCTGCTCGATCTGTGGCTGTGTGGTTGAGGACTCTCATCATGCTCTTATTTCATGCATTGTTGCGCGTGCATTTCGCGAGGAGCTGCGTACGCAATGGGTGATACCCGACGAGTTGGCTTTTCGTGAGAATCAGAAGGAATGGATCTTTGCACTTCTTGGTAATGCCCCAAAGGATCAGAGGCCAAAGATTATCTTCTTACTTTGGCGTGCTTGGCATCATAGGAACAACATTGTTCATGGTGATGGGAAGGCCTCCGTCTCCGCCTCTGTCCCATACTTAGTCAATTATCATCGATCATTCACTGTAATGGAGGTGAGGAGATGGTTAAAGCTGTGAAATGGTCTCCTCCATCTGATGGTACTGTTAAGGCTAATGTCGATGCTGGCTAGGATCCTACGACCAAGAATGCGGGAGTCGGTATTATTATCAGGGACCATAACGGCCATCCTCTACTCACTGAATGGAAGTCCTTTCCGCTATGTGGGAGTGCAGAGGAGGCCAAGGTCATTGCATGCGTTGAAGGTTTGCGCCAACTGATCTCCATCCACCGGTGGCCTGCGATGTTAGAGTCGGACTGCTACAATGCAGTTCATGCGATAACAGACACAGGCCAGGTTCGATCCACTAGTTGGGCTGCTACTTTGGAGGCGCGGGAACTTCTGAAGATCTTCCGGGATATCGCTATCTTAAAAGTTGAGCGAAGTTGTAATGGAGTAGCGCATGTCCTGGCTCAGTTAGGCAAATCTGGGTTTTCTGGTTGTTTACGTGATTCAGCTCCTGACTGCGTTCGGGATTTGATCACCTTAGATTGTAGGAACACTGTAATCTCCGAGCAACAGGTTTCTTACGCACTCTTTTCCTTACCAGAGTATCTAAGGGGACTGGAAGGTTTTTAATGAGGCGGCCTGCTGTTTTATTAATATATGTGTTCTTACGTAAAAAAAAAAAAAAGACAACTCGCTGTGACCTATAACTAGCTAGAGAAATGCTCTTGGTTCTTCTTAGCTTTGAAATTAGCAATAATATCTTCATATGGGATTATTAAAGCAATTTCCCTTTCTATTTGTAGTAGCATGCTATCTGCAAGAAAACCCTTCCATTTTATTACGCAATAGCCATAGCATCAGGAACGGAAGTATGTTCAAGGTCAAAAGTTTCTTCAGCTCATTTTTTTTTTTTAAAGGACTGCATCTTCTTCTGTTTCCCCATTACTACCTAAATAAAAAAATAGACCGATTGAGCAATCCAGTGGATTAATGGGCTTCTAAATTACAGTTCATCCCAATTCTCAACGAAAAAAATCGAAATTCAGAAACACATACGAAGTGCCTCACACGGCTGGCCGGTGGCATGCAGTGGGGGGCGCTGGGCGCCCGGGCTGGGCGGAGCAGCGGGCAGCAGCCGTCCACGGCGTTGGATCGCGGCGGCATGGCGCCAAGGAGGAGGATCGAGGGGTCAGGAGGGGATCGACGAGAGGAGAGCTAGCCATTGGCTGAGCTAGCCATGGAAGGCGGTGGACGCGAGTTGTCTCTGTTGGCATCACCTGTTCGGGAATCCACCTGTTCGTGCGGTTTCGTGTGGTCGAATTGGGAAAAGGGGAAGTAGAATTGTGCCTGATGGCTGAGTCAGCTGATGGGCTAACTTGCGGTGCCTAGTAAAAGAAAATTGCGTTTTGGAAAGGGGGGGCAGCAGCCCACTTTCGCCTCCACGACGCTCCGCCCGTGAGTAAGAGGTTGACCAACACATGCTACAATAACGGCATGAACTAGCACACTCACACTATACTAGCGAGGTGTGGATCTAGTGGTTTCCGATCACCGAAACGAAATAGTTACAACACGAGAAGTAATGGCGACGTGAAGTTGCTCTTTAAAGGAAATTTTAAATGGTGAACCGTGTGTGATGAATTTGACAAAATTTGGTAAAAACGTTCTGAACCTAATTGAAAATTTAAAGCAATCAGAACTCAAAACCAATAGTCAAAATGGAATCATATCATCGGCGCGCATCTTTTTTATTTACAACTTATTTTGATTTCAAGCATGGTTTTGTTGATTAGAAGCAAGTGGTGAGTGAAATTAAAGGAGAAGGGGCGGAAGGAACCTCACATACTACCCACAGGTGAAAAGTTCCATCGCTAAAACAAACAACGGATATGTCCCTAGGAGAATAGCTGATTCGGATGTTTTTTCCAGGTCTGGTCCGGAGGTGCTTTTAAAATCATGCTGCCATAACCGGAGGGGAGGGAAACACCAAATCAGCCAACTTTTTTGCTACACCGAGCCTAGCTGGCGAGCATGTGGGCTACCAAACATGTCCGATATGACCAATGAAGTTGTGTGCATGTCTGCAGGTCGTGGCACCATGGGTATACACTGTTATTCATGACGAATTTCCATTTGTTATTGAGAGTGGTTTCTTAATCGTGGGCACCTATACACTCACTTCTTTTAGAGATTTTCGGTGCACCAAAATTTAAGAAAATATATACGCATTGTAGTACAAACATATTATTGACCCGTAAAGTTTGAGGTAAATATGCTTTGGCATTTGAGGGAAACATACATCTATTACCACTTTTTTTTATGCCCCATAAGTTTTCCCTCTATTTTTTGACATAGTATAATGTTGTACTATATCCATCTTTTTGAGTTATTTTATTGTAGTTCGGTATTAAAAACCAGGTTTAGTGGGTGTGTACATTATATCTGGGCATGTTTCGGGCCGGGCCAAAAAAAGCACGACGTGCAAAAACTGGGCCCAAGTCTGGCCTAGCTTGGCCAAAACCACTAAAGCCCGTCGGGCCATGGGTGGGGCCACTTCGCTATTTCGTGTTTTTAGACTACCCAAGCCCAGCCTGGCCCGGCCATTGGGCCAAAATTTCTAGGCCCAGGCCCAGAATTTATGGGTTGGGCTTTGGGCCGGGCCTTGGACCTCGGGCCGGGCTGCCCATGGCCAGGCATGTAGATGCAACCGTGCTAAACTACAACTTTCTCTTTGTTTTTTGTATAACAGGGAATCCATCAACAAGCTAGACACATCTATGGCTCCCGGAGACATTGCTCATTTCAACTTCTATATATATTTTAATAATTGAGTGCTTTCTCTACCAAATATTACAATTTTCTCTTTGTTTTTTTTTTGTCGAAAAAAACAAATATTACGACCAGATGAATCACAGTAGTATCGATTTGAGAAAAGGTTCACAATTTAAATTGCTTGACAAATATCATGTTTTGGAAAAGGTGACTTAGCTGAGTATTTGTACTCACACGAGAATTTTCTTCTACAAATATATGTGTCTAGGGCCCACTTCGCTTCCTTAGTGGATTCGGTAGCTAAAAACTGATTTGAACATACACTTTGATGAAACACTTTTTCCGGTTTTCACAAAGGTCTTGTGCTTTTTTGTCTACGGTTTTTTTTTTGTTTTTGAAAAATTCCAAACAATATTTAAAAAATCTGAATATGTTTCAAATCAGAACAAATTTAAAAGATGAAAAAATCAAAATTTTAACTTTTTGACATATGAACAATTTGTAAATATGAACTTTTTGAAAACTAAATTATTTTCAAATCTGAACCTTTTCAAGATCTGCACATTTTTTAGATCTGAACAATTTTTAAAAGTAGAAGTAATTTAAACCTATATTTTTTAAAGTATGAACATTTTCAAAAGTCCTAAACAAAAAAAAGGAAATTGGTGAAAAATGAAAACATAATAAGAAATTGTTCAAAATCAAGAATGAAAAAAACAATAACGAGGCTACCAAGTTGGGCCGCAGGCACAAAACGCCGAAGGAGGTGCGCGGTGCTAGCGTTAGAGCAAATACAATAGGAACTATTCAGCAAGATGTAAGGATTTAAATGTTATATTTATGCTTAGTTGGATAAGAGAGAATAGAAGAGAAGGTAAGCGAGCTCTACGCAAGAGCCAGCTCTACGACGTGCTCCTAGAAATTTTGTGAGGGTGAAAAATAAAACATACATTAATAAAGTTGTGTATTTTTCTATCTACCTATTGTACATGTTAACCACCCGTCGTCAGCTTCTCAACGGCCTCATTATTATGGCCGTCATCAATCAACTTGTAAGTTTCACTAGGAACGATCGTTGGACGTACCCTTACGTACTCTCTTTTTTTGAAAGGTTTTTCTGAAAGGAAAAAAATAAAAGAGCACTTACGTCCTCTTGTGATAATAATTTCGTCAGTATACACGCCGGTGTCGTGTGTAGATATTTTCCGGGAGTCAATTAAAGACGGAAAGCAGGCCGCGTTTGCACCTTGGAGGCTTCTCTTTGAGAGTTCGGGCCTGGCCTGCCGGCCCAGCTACCAAAGTTGATCCTGGGTTTTCCGTTGCTGCGCAGCATGTGCTCCCACGAGAAAGAAAAAACTGCAACGAGTCACGTGCTTACGTACGTAGGCTGAGAAAATGCACGTGATTCGCGTGGGACCCAGCCAAGGAAGAATGTTCAGGTGAACCTCACTCGATTAGCATAGCACTCACGTACCATAATCATGTCGTGCATGCAAATATATGCAATCGCGGTAGCTAGTTGGCCATATAGTACTCCTTATCTCTCTCTCTTTTCTCATCTTTCTATTCGATCCGATCGGTCGGTCAGATTGACGTGTGCATGCATGCCAATGCCATGGCTTTTCTAGTTTTCTTTCTCGTATAGTCGCCCCGCTTTAATCAATCCCATGTCTTAGTTTAACGACCCCATGCATGTCTAGCCGCCGATCCATTCACATTCCTCTTTGGCCTTAGCTCTTAAGCAAAGTGCACATTACCTTTTCCTCCTCGTCCACTTGGCTCAGCTGCCTCATCTAATCTTCGCTTCCGTTTTGCCATTGTACTTGAAGGTTGAGCACGCGGCCAATGGCTGCCTACCTAGGTGTTGTTTCTTTCTCTCTTTATATACCTCCATGGTAAATCGCATTGCGAGCTAGAGCCAGGATTGGGGGGCGACCATTTTGTAGCTAAGGACATCATAGACTATGATAACAAGGACGAAAACTTTGACATTCCGGGACGGTTCGACGTGGATACTTCAAACAAGTGGTTGTATCGTGGTCCGATATATAACCGAGTGCTTAATGGGGCACATCCTGATGTGGGCATAGACCCTCTGACGCAAGTCATGTAACTTTGGGTCGCTGACAAGTGAGCCTCCCATCCTGACAAGTGAGCCTCCCATCTGACAGCCCTACATGTTTCGAGAAATTTGGGCAGTACTCCACATATAGGTCGGCATGTATCGGAAAGTTGGTTACTTTTAGATCTCGTTCAATTTCAGCCAAACAATCTAGATTTGGGGTGTATTGAGGGGTATTAGATCCAAGCCAAGTTAAAATCCCTCCTAATACTCTTCAATACACTCCAATCTACTTAAGGTGGGGATTAACCGAACATGGCCTTAGAGCGGACAAAACAGACACTAATTATGTAGTACTACCACTCTTGTACATACTTCATGTGACAATGTAGTAGAACTAGCTGGTTGCTCTCTCCGGCCCTGAATACTACTTGTCACATGTTTAGCCAAAATATATGCTAAAATATGTTTTGGATTCATCAAATATGCGAAAAGTATTCATGGCAGAGGAAGTACTTTAGTTTTCACATAATTAATTAGTAAAAGCATTTGGAACCTTGTCCTTCCGAATTTTTGACAAAAGAGACCACCTGACCGAGTGAATTGTCAAAAAGGACCACCTCCGAAAATTATTATCAAAAAGGATCACCTACGTCGTGGCGGCACGCGTGCCATGCGACACGTAGTTGAGAACCCCTACTCTGCAGCATATGCCAGAGTGACGTAGTTGAGAACCCCTACTCTGCCTCTGTAAAGTTCTCTAGTCATCACCTTTGGTGTGATCAGCAAAGAGACAACTCCACATCCACATGTGTGCTACCTACGTAGGATCAATATTGTAGCCCTATCTACCTGTGATGATAGCCTATGAAAAGATTACCCCCGACGATGGATTCGGCGACTTTTACGCAAATCTAAGTGGTCCTAGCCAAAATGCTGATAAGCAATTCAGGAAGTGCTGTCCTCCGGTGTGGCCATTTGGATTTGGATGGATGGCACTGTTAGCATTGCTAACAAAAAGCAGGAGGCCAGATCCTAATCCCAACTTTAGAAAGAAGAGGGGTATTGATCAGCTCAAAATTGACTGGATGACACTGACGAATCTAGCAGCCAAGGCCCTGCAGTCCGCCCCCGTTAACTTTCCTTGTCAAATTGATGTGCATCAGACTTAACCAATCATCATTTTCACATATATACTAGGTTCAAGATTAAATTTCATAAAAAAAAATAGGTGGACAATTAGCATACATGAACTATGTTCAAAATTAAATTTCATAAATTTTAAGGTGGACATTTGGCATACATGAACTATGATCAAGATTAAATTTCATAAAAATTCAGGTGGACATTTCGAACTATGCTCAAGACTAGATTTCATAAACAAAATCGGGTATATGAGGAGGAACGCAACCAACCTGCAAGCTTGCTAATGTAGAGAGATAGGTACCCCCTGCTTCCTTGTTTTGGCAACCAACAAGGAGTGCAACAGAATTGATTCCTCTGACATATGCAGAAATACAGATTCCTCCTGCCTCACTCATTAAGGTTCAGAAAGCCATGGCTGCTTCATCCCTGCATTGGTCCAACCTTAGTTTGTGGGATGAAACAAAAATTCACAGCAAGAGTCTCTGTTTTCAGCTCTTCCAATCGGATACATAATCTTCCAGTGGGACATTTCCGACCATTTTAGTGAGAAATAGCTTGTCGCAGCTCTTTCGCAACGGAGAAACAGCAAGAACTCTTATCTGGGTAGAGAGGCACACATAAACCTGAACATCTACGCAAAGTGATTCCAGAGTGCAAATGCAGGCAAGGATCAATGAGGTGCGTGCACACACATGGCATGAGCAACCAAGGGCAGCCTTTTCGAAAGGCCATGCAATGCATGCATATGCATCCACGCCCATCTGATCTGTCCAAGTTGATCCAAAAGCCCAATGTTCCTAGTGTTTCCTCAAAGCTCAATTTTTTCTCCTTCAAAGCTAAGCCTAGCAGACCAGACCAGTGTGTTCAAAGTTCCTGTCAGGATGTGTGTGAGGATACATGCATCTATTTGGATTGGATTGAGGATTATGATTGACATGAACGTACTACAGGGATCAGCGCAAGACTAGCACTAGATCAGGACCCTGCTCGAGAGTCACCAGAGAAAGCACCTTTCTGAATTGGACCTGTCGAGAGCAAAGCATTTTTTCCTTTTGCGTGTGTTTTGACAAGAACAGGAGGGGAATGCTGTCGATTGCCAGTGTGCAGGTTACATCATACCCTCGTTGCCTTCTATCCACATGCTTTTCTCCTGAAAACAGGAACGCCGCCCCATTCCGCATTGCTAGTATTCTCATCAGGGCAATATATAAAGATTATGCTGTATTTCGTTGGTGCAAATTCTTTGCAACCGAAGGAGGATGGTCACAAATGAAAAAAAAAAATACATGAAAAAGATAGTCCCACACCAGCCACATGCGATCGACAACAAAGGAGACATACTACATGTACTTTCAAAAATTGTTTGAAAATTTGAAAAGGAGCACGCATCGCATTGCAATTTGCAATAATCTAGGACAAATTACGATCCACTTTGGGGCCTTTCACCTATTGCTTATGCTTTTCCACTTTGTATCACACACACTGCCTTTAAATTTCCTCTTTGTTGGACTGCATTTGCTCCTTTCTCCCACACCTCCAGCTCCACTTCCTACATTTCCAGCTCCGTTTCCTTCCTAGCCTAGTCAGCCTTACCTTCGCCGTTGCTCCATCGATCAATGGCGGTTCCTGCTCTTAACTGCATCTTCTGTATTCTCCTGCTCTCAACCTCATCATCTACATCGGGTCATGTCGCGGAGGCCTCGTGCCGTTCTCGGAGCCGGCGGGAGCTCCTCGGCGCGACGACCGTGCGCGACGTGTTCGCGCCCGTGACCAACCCGGTGACCGTGCCGGCCACGAACCCGGCGTCGAACCCTGGCGTCGTCACCGTGCCATCCACCAACCCGGGCTTCGCCACCAATCCCAACTTCCCGCCGCTGTACCCGGAGCCGTCGACGATGCCCGACCCGTCGATGACGACGCCGGCGCCGTTCACCAACCCGGTCACCGCGCCGATCACCAACCCGGCAACGACACCGACTGCAGTGCCCGGCACGTCGCCAGTCACTAACCCCGCAACATACCCGTACCCACCGCAGGGCGGCGGCGTCGGCGCCGTGCCGACGACGCCGGTGTACCCCGCGCCGGCGACGACGGTGCCCATCGGGGCGACGCCTACTTTCCCTGCGCCCGCAACCACGGTGCCCACCGGCGCGGCGCCCACCACGATGGCGGGAGCGGGGACGTGGTGCGTGGCGAAGGCAGGGGTGATGGAGGCGGCGCTGCAGGCCGGGATGGACTACGCGTGCGGCATGGGCGGCGCCGACTGCTCGGCACTGCAGCCCATGGGCAGCTGCTACAACCCAAACACCATGCAGGCACACGCCTCCTACGCGTTCAACAGCTACTTCCAGCGGAACCCCTCGCCGACCAGCTGCGACTTCGGCGGCGCCGGCATGCTCGTCGCCACCAACCCAAGTAACCAGACTCCCACTCACTCACTACATCACCTGATATTCTGTAATTAACTCGGAAATTGTTGTACTGACGAGTTGGAGAATTCTTCAGGTTCGGGAGCTTGCATGTACCAGACATCAGCAGGGTAAGATCAAGAAATGATAGTAACTTGTTTTCAGTCATATCTTGAACACACGATTTTTTCAGGAATTTCGTATGGAACAGAAAAATTCATGAAATTTCTTCTTCTATGCTGATCATGCATTTGCCACATGTGCTGCAGTTCGAGCAGCTCCGGTAGTCCGGCAGTAACAGGCACGCCAGGCTTCGGGTCGGCGGGCATGACTCCGGGCTACAGCACCGGTCCAACGACAGGGACGGGACCGGCGGTCGGTGGAGGGTCGGGCTCGACGGTGCTGAACGCGAACAATAACCCTGGTGGAACCTCAATGTATGGCCCGGACAACCCGACTGGCTTCTCCGGCGCCAGCAGCGGCACCGCCACCCTTTCCTGCGGCTGGGTCTTGTCTCTGATTTGGATATTCACCATTGCTTATGTTAAGGAGAAAGTGTAGTGATGCTGATGAAGTGGTTTTGTGTTCTTCTCTTGTTGATATTCAGTTGTGTACATAGATGGGTGAATTAATAGGGAGAAGACTAGAAGTTTTGTGCTTGTGTGTATATTGATTGGGCTAAGCTGAGCAGAATGATGCCCAGCCATCATATATGTGTTAGGTGAGCGTAGATTTCAATCGATATGAATGATTGTACGATATCAGTTGACAATCTTCTTGAACAATAACATGCACAATGACCTTTCAAATGTTGCAAGATGTAACAGGCTAGTAGAAAGAAAAGGCAGATCAAGCGTGCGTGCTGAATGTTAACACTAATATCTCTATGTAAAAGTGAACACAGTCTCACACCTGTTTTCTCAGGAAACAGAAGCCGAAGAGCAGTTGCTCTATTGGATAGATGAGAATATCAGATACAGTTGAGTGTACACAATACTATCATCAGGCAAATCCATTCCAGAACAAATAGCTTACATCAAAACTACCTTGCAACATAACTTATAACAGCGGCTATGAAAATTGTTGTGTTGCAGTTGCAAAACACTGCTGCATCCTTCCATCCTTGATGAGATTCGTGATCCTTCTGTTTATGAAATCTTCCGAGCAAGGTTCTTTACTCCCGCACCAACACATTTCAATGTAACCGTGTTTGAATTTGGGTCGGGCTTGATGATGAACTTGACGTCAAGGAAATCCCTGATGTTTCGGAGTGTTTCTATGGCGTATGGTGTCAGCTGTCCCACACGGACCTTTGACACATCAGGCGGGCATAGAGCGCACAGCATAAACAGAAGGCCCTGCAAATTATTTACAAGAGAGACATCATGTAACAAAACATAACATGCATTTTGAAGCAAGATCTGAAAAAGGCCCTAAAAATATCTGAATAGAGCCTTAAGAGAATAGGCTAACACGATCTCAGAATTATTTTGCCAAAATGAACTAAGGACTAGGTTGCCAGAAGAACTTGCATAAAAGAATAATTCTAATGGGCAAAAATCGATGCATGCTATCTTTGGCTTAAATTTGTAGTTCCTATCCAGCTTCTATGTGTGGTTTTTTGAGCTACTACAGTGGTCAGTGAATGAATGGGTTCTGCCCCCCTGTGTTTTCAAGGAAAGAAAATAAAAATACTGAAATACTGAATCGGTTATCTTCCTACAATATGAACCAGTCCAAAGAACTAGACCATTGATGTTGGAGAGATATCTAAGTGCTTCATAGAGCAGACAAAAAAAAAACAAAGAATTGATCGTCAATCGTACTATAGGCATATGACAAGGAAAAAAACTATCAATTGCAATTCAAAAATATATACAACCAGCCTGCTAAAGATAAGAAAAGAAAAAACTGGTATGAAATATCAGACCTGATGTGTTGAGTCGACAACTCCGCCTTGAGCCACCTCTTCTAGCAGCATTGATGCAACTTGTTCACCAAGATCCTCTGGAGACATTAGCTCAGGCTTCTCAGATTCAGTACTTAATTCGTCAACATTGGTATGACTCACAGTAGCATCTGCAGAAATTAGACAGCCTGTTGTGGTCTCAGCAACAACAGATACACCATAGCCTGCTGACCTGCCACAAAGATGAATAAGTTTTTGAGTTGTAAAGACATCATGAGATAAAAAGCAGGGTGTGCCGCTATTACTATTCAACAGGCCAAACTGGAAAAAATACCTTCCACCAGATGCACCCGATCTATGATCAGTGAATATATGAACATCAGGAATGAACTTATTGAAGAGTCCACGGGCAGCATAGAGGATACGGTTTTCAATCTGGGGAGACACTCTGGTGGAGAATGTAACACCTCTTATCCTCTTTACCATGCCTTCGTCAACCCAATTAACTGCCTGTGGAAACAGTTAACGTTAGAAGGATAATGTCAACAGAGATCGCGAAATGTTAGCAGAAGTAAACTCCAACACACCGTCAAGGTGCTGTTTATATTGGGAACTCGAAGAAGCACTTCACCGCCACCAAGAGGAGGAGCTCCCCGGCTTTCAATTTTTAGCTCTAGCCCCTCAAGAGGAACACCAAAATGCTTGAGCATATGCAATGTGACCATCCGGAAAGTATCCACAGAAGGGTCCTTTGTATCATTTGTGATTCCTACAAACAAAGGCATCAAATTTAAACTCTATAGCAGATGCAGAAGCGGAAGACGTTGTATGATAAGTAACATCAATGACCATGAATTTTGTGCAGAAGATACTAATAAATTTTTTTTTTCTTCCTGGTCCTTGTAGATTTTGCCTTATAGAAGTTTATGAAGCTTGAAATAAATACGACAGAGCACCTCATGTTAACAGGGTATCTTCATTGGATAAACAGAAATGGCCATAACTCAGCAACACTGAATTCCATCAAATTAACTAAACCCCAATAAGACCCCCCTTGTCAAAGCAATCAACACAAGAACAGGGCGCAACCACATAATCCACATGAACCAATTAAAACAACCTATTTGGCTGAACAAATGGAGCAAACTCTCTATAACAAGTAATCCTAGAACAACCACATGCCACAACCTCTGCCTAATAAAAGAAAACGTGACAATTAATTGACCTGCCAGCGCGTTGTCTACAACAATTTCGTTAATCCTACAACACCTTAAGCACAATCAAGGATGATAGGCTCATGTAGAAGAGCCAACGCTTCTCACTCAGCAGCCTTGAACTCAACCAAACTAACTAAACCCCAATCAAACCAACCTTTGTCAAAGCAATTCATACAAGATTAGGGCACAATCGCATGACACACACACACACACACTAATTAAAACAACCCATTTGACTGAACAGTGAAACAAACTCTACAACTCACAATTCTAGAACAAGCTAATCGGAAAACCTCTGCCTGAAATAATATCATACTTACTGGTAGAAAAAAAAATGACAATCAATCGTTCTAACAGCACAGTAGGAACCAATCTTTTTGCAAATTCTACGCACCCCAAGCATAAACTAGATGAGGAAATGAGTTCCACCTTTGAGCCGGATCGACAGGGGCGACCGGCCGAAAAGGCCGAGCAGTACGAGCGGCTCGAGGAAGTAGCCGATCCCGCGCTGCAGCCCGCAGTCGTGCTCCAGGTCCTTCCCGCCGATGATGACCCCCGGCTTGTACCTCAGCTTGGTCCCTGCGAGCAGACCCGCTATAAATCAGCAACCGAATCGAGTCCTCTTTCCCCTCGGCAGGCGGCAAGAAGACTCGACGAGTCGGAGAGGGGAGAACGTGCCTGTCTCGTTGATCTCGATGTCGCTGTGGTCGGAGATCTTGTCGAGGAGGCGGAGGAGGGAGACCTCGTGGTCCCGGAGGCCCGGCGTGCCGTCGGCGCGGATGTCGACGATGGTGACCGGGGTGGAGGTCAGCGTCGCCAGCACCATCCGCTGCCGGAAGTGCCGGCTGCCGGAGAGCCTCCGGGTCTTGTCGCGCCCCATTCTCGCCGCCGGCTATTCGCTCGCTCGCCTGACCTCGCGGTGGGGTTTGGGTTGGTCGTGCGGCGGAGGCGGGAGGCGGGCGGCGAAAGAGGGGTCTTGCTAGGGTTTTGGCGCGCGCCGACGAGCGAGGCAGATGCTGCTGCGGTTGCCAAGAAAGAGGCAACGGCCCAGTTTTTTTTTTTTTTTTTACGGCTCTTTTCGTGTTTGGAGAAGCAGGCCTAGTTACCACAACGAATACAATCCACGGATACATATCATGGGGTGGTAATTCTCAAAAAAGATAAACATATCATGGGGAGGTCCTATTTTAGTTTTTTATGGATGAAATGGGTGTGCTTTATTAATCAACCACAGGGCCGTGATCAACCAACATAATGTTGATACAAATTGTTTCCGAATGCAAATGGGAGAACATCAGGCCACGCACGACAACCTCTAAACTTACTCGAACAAGCTAAAGATGAGCGGCAACATTCTGCTCGCGTCTAACATGAAAGACATTACAAACTATGAACGAGTTAGCGCGTCGACGCATACCCACCTCATTCTTTGCGAGGTCTGCTAGGCCAACCAACTTTTCCCTCACGCCATGGTTGGGCAGGAAGAAGATGAAGCTCACTGCCGATGGGGACAATGCGGCTGGCCGCGACGTCACCATCCAGGCGAGGAATGTACCTCACCGGAGACGGGCGTCACCGACGGAATGAGGAAAGAAAATTAGGTTTAGGGTGGAGTAGGGTGCATGTGGAGATCTCGTACATATGTGGGGAGCTCGCTAACGGTCTAATATTAGGGTTTGGTTCAGGGTGCTAGATTTGGGGAGTTGGCCGGAGATGAGAGAGTTTAGAGGGAGGGCGACATCAGACCGGCGGAGGTCGAGGATCGAGAAGCGGGGATCCATGGCGACGCGGGAGTGGCGCTGGGCACGGGCGGTGGAGGAAGGTGGTTTTGACCGGTGGTGGGGGCGGGGGTCGACCGTGAAGACCGAAGGAAGAGGCGACATCAAAACCATCTGCCGTTTTCTTCAGGAGTCGATGGGTATTTTACATCAGAACCCTCTAGAGTCGTCGTCTTCCTCTCCGATCGGCGAGCAATGCCTAACGGGTTGAAGACCACGTCACTCCAGCAGTACGCTCCCGACACGGCTCCTCCGTTGCAAACCGCTAGTCACCGAGCACCTATTGGGCCAGTGGGATTCATCCTCGCTCGGTATAGGCCCATCTTGTGCATATCCAGGCCGGCCCAAATTCGGGAACGGAATGGGCCCTAAATGAGGGTCTAGGCCTCTAGGGTTTTGCGGGGTGGGTTTTCTCTTACAGTCCCGGCGATTCCGGACACCTCCGTCGTCGCTCCCGCCTGCGCGACAACTTACGTCCGCCGCGCCGGTCTCGGAGAGCAGCCAGGCAAGTGAAATAACCCAAACAGACGAGGCGATGGCCGCGGGGAGCAGAGTCGCCGGCGACGGCGGTAATGGAGACGAAGGCGAGCCGGCGGGAGGTTGGCGGGCGGAGGAGGCCGTCGCCGGGAACCGCATGGCCCTTCAAGCTCTCCGGGAGCTCGCGGTGTACCCCTCCCTCTACGCCCGGCAGGCCCGCCTGCTCGGGCTCAAGGTAGTACCACTTGTCTGTCTCTGTCCCCTTCTACTCCCCGCCACCAATTTCAGCACCCATCGCGCCTTCGCTTGACCAATTTTCGCTCCGTGTGCCGCGCGAGCTTGTATTCTTCAGTGGCCCAGAGGATTGCTGCTCTACGGCCCCCCTGGCACCGGAAAGGTAACGCACTCCCAGTGGCCACGTCTTGATGATCCTCCTTGAAATACTGACCCTATGTGCGTTTCTGAAGATTGCTTCTTCTTGTTCTTGTCAGACAAGCCTTGTCCAAGCCATCGTTCGGGAGTGCAACGCCCACCTGACAACGATCGAGTACTGACTTGCCGACTTTGATAACTGAATTTTTAACCTGCCAAATAGGAGCGTCATTTGCTTCCCTGTGTGTATTTCGGCACCATCGTCACTTCTTTATTGTGCCTCTGTCTTGGCAGCCCGACCTCTGTGCACAAGCCTCATGCCGGAGAGGGCGAGAAGTTCCTGCGTGAAGCTTTCGCTGAAGCGTACTCCCAGGCATCACGGGGTAGGCCAGCCATCGTTTTCATCGATGAATTGGATGCTATATGTCCGCGACGTGACAGTAGGTATGCTTGTTATACCATTTACATCTCTTTTGCGCATGTCGAAATCTGTTTCCTTAATGCGATTTCACAGGAGAGAGCAAGGGTCCCGCATTGTTGCGCAGCTGCTAACTTTGATGGACGGAAACAGAAAGTCGTCGAAGAAGCTTCCTCACGTAGCTGTTGTTGCGGCAACTAACAGGTAGGATTTGTAGTTTTTTTTGTTTTAATGGACATGTTTACGAGTACTTTTAGTAGGACAAGACTATAGTCTCACGGAAATTTGTTCTATTGAAACAATATCTCGTCCCATGATGTGCAGGGTGGATGATGTTGATACAGCATTGAGAAGGGCAGGACGTTTTGACTCAGAGATAGAGGTCTCTGTTCCTACTGTAGAAGAAAGGCTGGACATCCTTAAGGTAATTTAAGATTTTCACTTTGGGCCAGTATTTTCAATTTGTGATGGCTTCTATGTTGTATAATGCCTCGTACTATCCGATTGTGTGGTTAAATCTGCGAAGTATTGTCCTTTTGGATGCATGACTTGAAATGTTTGTATAGAAGGTACTATTGTCACTGGCCCCTACTTGACATTATATGCACTGTGCCTAAAATGTCTGTAACATAACACTGTAAAACCTGCATTGTGTGAATCCATCAGCTGATGTCACGGTTTTTTACCCAAAGTATAATCTTACAGACCATTTTTTTTGTAGCTTCATACCAAGAACCTACATCTTCATGAAAGTGTCGATCTTCAGACTATTGCTGGATGCTGCAATGGTTATACTGGAGCTAATTTAAAAGGTCTATGTCGAGAAGCTACACTAGTTGCTTATCGTAGATTATCAAACTCATCTGGGGATGAGAAGATGCTCACACTACTCATCGAAGATTGGGAGTCTGCTAGATCTCAGGTCAAGGCAAGCATGATAAAAGCTTCATCTGTTTCATGGGATGATATAGGAGGTTTGAAAGATCTAAAGGTTGAGATATTTTTCATATTTTTTTGTCTATTTTACAGTAAACCTACTGTAATGGTGATTGTTTCTATGTTTCAGAAAAAGCTTCAGCAAGCTGTTGAGTGGCCCATCAAACATGCTGCTGCATTTGCTAGACTAGGGATAACACCAGTTCGTGGTGTGCTTTTGCATGGCCCTCCAGGGTGCTCAAAGACCACCCTTGCCAAGGCTGCAGCACATGCTTCCCAAGCTTCTTTCTTTTCTTTGAGGTTTGTCATAGAACGATTACCATGTCCATTCTTTGAATCAAATCTCAGTTCTCTATTCTACCATGTGAAAGAGTCCATACATTCTATTACCAAGCTGAGAGCAATTAATCTCAGACATAGTGACAACTGAGATAGTTGTCAGATGAAGGAATAAATATGAAGTTGTTTTAGGCACAAAACACTTATTTCTTACTAATGCATATGTTATTTTGATCGAGCTGGCAGTATTTGTTGGTTCAATTGCTATAGCATTGTGCAGTTTAGATAAACTTAAACTGGTGAATAGAAAAACTTAGCCTAGGCACCTGCTGTTCAAGATTTGCTCTTCATCGAATGCCATCTTGGTTTTGAAATATATTGTCAACCAGTGGTGCAGAATTATACTCGAAGTATGTTGGAGAAGGTGATGCTTTGTTGCGAAGAACATTCCAGAGGGCACGTCTATCTGCTCCAAGCATTATATTTTTTGATGAGGCTGATGCAATTGCCCCTAAAAGGTATACACTGAGATCCTGTTAACATATGAAATATACACTTGAAATCTACGTAACTAATGTGTGATTTTAGTAAAACAGGGACTTGTAGAAATAATGAGAATGGATACATATATACTCCTGTTGCAACTATCTGATCAAGAAAGTTGTGTTTGTTATGGTGTACATCAATGCAGAAATTTGTTCATGCATCAGGAATTAGGAGTGTCGACTATTTTCTAAGAATTTTTTCCTGAATTTAATTTTTATCAGGACCAACCAAGGTTTATGTGAACTTTAGTTGTGTACTTGTGAATCTATTTTATCAGCACTAGTACTGACCGTCGAGAATGCTAATTTTGTAACGAATAACTTAGTTTGGCACCTGTATGATCTTGCAGAACTGGTCCTGATGGGGACGGCAATACCACACTAGGAGAAAGTCTCCTATCAACTTTGTTGACTGAAATGGATGGTTTAGAACTGGCCACGGTACTTCTTAGCTTGCTGATAGTTTCTAACATGATTCTATTGATTATCTACCATCTGTTTAGTAAGATGCTATCTGGTTTTCTGTTGCAGGGGATTATTGTTTTGGCTGCTACTAATCGTCCCAAGGCAATCGATGCAGCTCTTCTCCGTCCAGGGCGTTTTGACATGGTATTTCCCCGACTCTGTTTCTCTGACATGTTCATCAGCAACAACTGACCATAACTTTCTCTTGACCTGCAGCTGTTGTATGTTCCGCCACCAGATGTGCAAGGTCGGCACGAGATACTACGCATCAAAACACGCAAGATGAAGTTAGGGGAGGATGTGGACCTTGGGAAGATAGCGGAGCGCACAGAGCTGTTCACCGGTGCTGACCTTGAAGGCCTGTGCAGGGAAGCAGGAATGTTGGCACTGAGGGAGGATCTGACAGCACCTTCGATAGACAAGGCTCACTTTGAGGCTGCAGTAAGGTCGCTAAAGCCATCCCTGACAAAAGCAGAAGTTGACCAGTACACAGCTGCTGCTATCCATGGTCCATCAACAAGGAAACATTAGAATATGTCACATCTTTTAGTTTGTGTTTAAGCTTGTATTGTCCAAGCATTCTCAGACCATCCTTCGATAATGCAATTGCTGGTCAGTCGAATGCTATATTCCTGCCATTCTTATTATGAAAAGGGCAACAACCAATGAGGCTGTGGTTCAAATCACGCATGTGATAGATGTCCCCGCCCGCACGCCAAGCTTGGATCCCGAGGTGCTGGCATCGTCGCAATCTTTGAGCGACAACAGGACAGATGGCAAGGTCACATTGGTAGGCATGGGAGTTTCAGACATGCGGACAGAGGATCCCGATGTGGATATGTCTGCGCCGATGGTGCAGGAGGAGGCCCCACCAGCCGACGACCGTGGCTCTGGGTTGGAGGGATCGGATGACTCTACATGGGCTGGGCCGATAGAGAGTGCAGGCCCAGGTCCAAGAGAGGAAGAGTATTTTGAGGTGTCGGTTTCAGTTGGGCCACGAAACCAGCCAGAGAAGGGCGTGGTGGAGTCAGTTCGTGTCCTTGCTCCATCTTCTGAAGACCCGTTGGGGATTGGTTCTACTGAAGACTCGTTGGGGATTGGTTCCCCCCTCCAATCCTTCACTGGACCTAACAGTAAGATGCAAATGGTGCCGGTGGAGCGCAACACAGGAATGACGCCTCAGGAGGTTGCCGCTCTGGGCAAGATCAAAGCCTTCTGCGCGGGTATCCTCAAGGCGTTGGCGCCGCCTCTGCTCAAAGAGCTTGAATCTTCCAAACTGAAGAGGGAAGCCGAGCCGTTTACTCCAAGAAGGGTAACGCGTCAATCGACCGGGGCGCCAATGACCACGAGCAAGCAACAGAAGAAGCCATCTGCGGCAGACACGGCGCTCCTCAAGGCGTTGGGAATCTCACCATCGGGCGGTCTTGACTGTCAGGGAGGAACATATGCAGGAGCTCCAATCGATCTTCGACTCCCCAGTGCGTGATCGTCAGCTGAGGGCACTGGCGGCGATTTTTGGCAAGACTATGCCCACGAGTTTTGCTAACATGAAGGATGGCCACTTGCCGGCGGCTGTGGTAGCACAGTAGAGGTGCTACGTGGAGTTTCTATCGTTGTGTTTAATGGATTGTATTCCGAAAATAGGGAGTTGGAATGCTAGAGGGTTAAATGACGGGGCAAAGCGAGATGCGATTCGCGAGTTTTTTGATTCACTTCATGTAAATCTCGTGTGCCTCCAGGAAACAAAAATGGAGCACATAGACCGTTTTATTGTCATGCAAACCTTAGGGCCGGCGTTTGACGGCTTTGCTTACCTGCCGGCTCAGGAGACGCGAGGAGGAATTCTACTTGCCTGGAACACCTCGATTCTTGAGGTTGCGAACGTGGTGCTGGATACGTACTCGATAACGGGAGAGGTGATCACCAGAGGCGGGCAACGCTGGTGGATCACGGGTGTCTACGGACCCCAGAGCACGGTGGAGAAGCTGCAATTCTTGCACGAGTTATCAGAGAGGCGCACACTCTGTCCTGGTCCCTGGTGTGTGATTGGGGATTTCAACATGATTCTGAGAGCCTCCGAGAAAAGCAACGGTAATCTTGACAGAAGAGCGATGGCGAGTTTCAGAGAGTTTGTTGGAGCTCAGGAGCTGAAGGAGCTATACATGCATGGGAGGCTTTTTACGTGGAGCAATGGCAGATCGGTCCCAACCATGACCATGATTGACAGAGCTTTGGTGTCCATAGACTGGGATTTGATGTACCCGGACAGTGTCCTTCAGGCACTCTCTTCTTCAGTTTCCGACCACGCCCCACTTCACCTGTCCCTGTCGGCCGGCTTCCGTCCGAAACGGAGATTCAAATTCGAGATGTTTTGGCTTAAAATGGATGGGTTTGAGGATGCGGTCAAGGAAGCGTGGAGGTGTGAGGACTCGCTTGTGGACCCCTACAAGAGGCTTGACGCGCTCCTAAAGAACACCGCCGCACACCTGCAATCCTGGGCGCAACGGAAGGTTGGGAATGTGAAGCTGCAAATAGCTATGGCCAACAGCTTGATCCACAAATTTGATGTGGCCCAGGAAAGGAGAAACTTGTCGGAGGGAGAACTTTGGCTGTACAGAACGCTCAAATTGTGTGTGCTTGGGCTGTCCTCCTTCGAAAGGACCATTGCGCGGCAGCGATCCAGAATGCGTTGGCTAAAAGAGGGTGACGCCAACACCCGTTTATTCCACGTTGTGGCCAACAGCAGGCGTGCCATGAATTACATACCTGCGATCAAGGTTGGGGGCGAGATTCTCACAGACCAAGAAAGGAAGGAGGAGGCTTTCTTTGATGCTTACAGTGAGCTAATCGGGCGTGTGCGCAATAGAGGTCACACCATTGATCTGGATCAACTTGAGATCCCGCGCCATGACTTAAGCGATCTCGACGTCATGCTCACGGAAGAAGAGGTCTGGAAAGTGATCAAGGAGCTGCCGTCGGACCGTGCCCCAGGTCCCGATGGGTTTATTGGCGCTTTCTTCCAAAAAACCTGGGCAATTATCAAACAAGATGTCATGGCAGTACTTTGGAAGCTCTTCGTAGGAGATGGCAGGGGTTTTGGCCGCCTCAATAAAGCCTTGATCACCTTGATCCCCAAGAGACAAGATGCGGAGGAAATTGGAGACTACCGACCGATTAGTCTTGTTCATAGCATATCCAAGCTATTCTCTAAGATCATGGCCAACAGACTAAAGCCGCGGCTAGGGGAGATGGTGAGCAGTAACCAATCAGCTTTTATTGGAGGGAGAAGTTTGCACGATAATTTTGTGCTGGTACGACAGGTGGCCCGGCGAATCAACACGACAAGGATCCCAGGAGTTCTGATTAAACTTGACATAAAGAGAGCCTTTGATTCTTTGTCCTGGAGCTTCCTTTTTGAGGTCCTCCGACACCTCGGTTTTAGCGACATTTGGTTGAGGCGGATAGCAATTCTTTTCTATACCGCCTCCACCAAGATCATCGTCAATGGAGTGGCGGGAAGAAGTTTTGCTCATGCCAGAGGGCTACGTCAGGGTGACCCGATATCGCGCATGTTCTTTGTGCTAGCCATGCAAGTACTCTCGGCAATGATGCAAAAGGCGGTGGAGGAGCAGATATTCTCGCCGCTGCCGGGTATCAACGCGATTCAGCGCATGTCGGTGTATGCGGATGATGTGGTGTTGTTCATCCGTCCGAACATACCGGATCTGCATGCGGTGACTGCGCTGTTGCAGGTCTTCGGAGAAGCCTCGGGGCTACATGTGAACTTTGAGAAAACGGCGGCGACTATGATCAGAGGATCGCGACTAGAGACTAGGCGAGTGCGGAGCCTCTTGGGATGCAAAATTGAGGAGTTTCTTATTCGATACCTGGGCCTCCAACTGGCGCTCAGGCCCCTCACGAAGGCGCAGTGGCAGCCCATGCTTGATCGAGCGCTGGCGGTGATGCCATCCTGGCAGAAAGGCCTGATCCCGAGGGCAGGCAGGTTGATCTTGGTTAAGCATGTGATCTCCTCTCGGCCAGTGCACCACCTCCTAGTTTCGGAGGCCCCGGCCTGGCTGCTAGACGAACTCAATGGATGGCTACGTGCATTTTTCTGGGCGGGCAAGGACAAGGTTCAGGGGGGCTGCTGTCTTGTTTCTTGGGAGAAAATCTGCTGGCCATACGCATTCGGAGGGCTGGGGATCAAAAACCTACAGTTGCAGGGAGTTGCCCTCAGGGCGCGTTGGGAGTGGCTCAATCGGACTGATGACAATAGACCTTGGGGAGGACTCCCAATGCTGAAGGATGCCAAAGCGCATCAGATCTTCCAGAGTTTTGCACGCATCACAGTCGGAGATGGGGAATCCGTGCTCTTCTGGACGGATCGGTGGATCAATGGTCTTACCGCCCAAGAGATTGCGCCGGAGGTGTGGAAGCTGGTGCCGCCGAGGAAGCGGAATACTCGAACGGTTGCCGAGGCACTCTTGGGCAATGCCTGGACAGAGGATCTCCGGGGGGAGCGGTCCCCGGCATGTATCTTACAGTGTGTGCTGTTACACGATGAGATCATTGAGGTTCCGAGAGACGCCGCGAGGCCGGATCTCTTTGCCTGGAAGGGTTCTAGCTCGGGACAGTATTCTGCCAAGGATACATACAACTATCTATGCCAGGGCAGGGAGCGTTTTGCGGCTGCGGAGTGGATTTGGTCGCCTTGGGCCCCGACAAAGTGTAAGATTTTTGCTTGGCTAGCGATACAGCATCGGCTGTGGATGGCTGACCGACGAACACGGCATGGCCTCCAGGATCATACCTCGCCGTGCTTCGTCTGCTTACAGGAGGAAGATACTGTCGAACACCTGCTCATGCAGTGCTCTTTTGCCAGGGAAGTGTGGTTTCGGTGTTTACGACGGCTAGAGATACAGGTGCAGGAGCCGCAGCGGGGATCCACCTTGGAGGTTTGGTGGGGGACTACCAGTGCACGTTTTAGGAGCAAGGAGAGGAAAAGTTTCGACTCCTTCGTCATCCTCACATGTTGGAAGCTTTGGAAACATAGAAACGCTCATGTGTTTAACAATGTTAGGCTACAGCATACGGCTGCCCTCTTAGCACAACATATTAGTGAGGAGTTTGTAGTGTGGAGGAGTGCGAGTGTAGGAGAAGGAGAGAGAGTGACAGGGGCGAGAGAGTAGCCCTAGGTGTTTTGGGTGGAGTGGTGTTGGTTTCTGCCTTTGTGTGCAAGGGCATAAACTTCTTGTAAATTGTTTGCTCTCTTCTATAAATTTAAGGTACGCGGTCGCGTACTCTCAAAAAAAAAAATGAAAAGGGCAAGTGTGAGTGCTTATGCTGTTCCAGTTATTCTGATTGTGTTTGCCTACTGCTGTTTTCCTTGCTATCATCCGAACATTATGATCTCGGTTACTGATATCACACACTGATGATAGTGTGTAATAACAACATTTGACTATCAAGATTATCTGGTAAGCGAGAAATCGTGAGAATAAACTAGTGAAAGAGGATAACATATGCTAAGTATCATTAACCTCTTCTGTTATTTGAGCACAACACTAAGTAGGGCAAAATTTGAGCTGTTTATATTCAACATGACAATTTTTACAGCTGTTCGTCAGTTAGCTACCCATAAATAGGAACACCCTTTACTATACATCTCCCTCCCTGTAGACCAGAAATGTGCTCGTCCTTCAATAGCTCGGTGCCAGTGCCTTCCCAACAGAGGCTGCTGGAGTGAAAGTGCATTGCGAGATCCTAAACGTGCTTCCTTCGGAGAAGCTTTTCCTACAGGAGACGAACCAAAGTAGCAACATCAGGACATGAGCAATCTCGATAAACCAGTGATCTTTGCTGGGTGACGCAAGTCACAGATAGTCGAGGAATATTGTCTGCAATCTGGTAAAAAGTGTTCTTTGTGTAAATTGACATGAATGCTGTCATGCCTCATTACTAAGGAGAACAGTTCATGATAGACAGTGATGAGTTCTGAAGGCATGAAAAAAGCTACACAATCAACCAAGGCATAAAAAGTTTGTCATGTATTTCTGAATTCTTCAACTAAACTCTTTCACAAAAAAAAAGAATTCTTCAACTAAACTGTTCAACGTTGGGGGTGGCCATTGCATATAGAATATTTTAGCACCAACTAACTACTTGCTTAGTCAAGCAAATAGGTGTGCTTCAGGGTACTATACTAGTGTAGTGTTCCACGTTGATTGAGGCATACAATGCAGGTCCCACAATCCTCAGTTCTAGTTCTTGATGCAAGCAAATAGGTGCGCTTTGCGAGTTCCTCAAGTTGTTTTATAAGCATATCGTTGTTATAGCAGAGCATTCAGAGACACCAGTTAAGTGTTTGTTTCTTCAAGCTGATAGTGCGTCTCGAATGCTTCAAGAGTTGTTTCTTCAACGATGTCATCACTTCAACTAGTGGAAATCACGGATGTCAAATCTGCGAGTTTGAGGAAAACAGATGGAAGCATACATGATACTCATGTCATTGTTGTAGTGATAACCCTGGCAGCAGATAGACCACATTAGGGATCAATGGGGCTCTTGAGTTCTTAAAGTAGTGTCGCTTCAACGGTTAGCTAAACAAGGGTTTATCCCACAAGCCGCCTATGATTGGGTATTGATGTTTGAGTCCTTGCCTATGGCAGTTTTTGGATGTACAACCTAGCTGGCTGTTTTGAATGGAACATGGAACATCTAACCATACTAGGACTGAGTGCATGAAACACTAAATAAAGCGAAGATGAAGATTTACCAGAGGTCAGTTTGCTTTGATCTGGCTGGAGAGATGAGTTCCGGAAAACTCCGCTGGCGAATGGAACAGTGCATATTTTGCCAGCAGTTTGCTGGATCGGGTGGTATTCGGTCGCGCGCACCCATGTTTTTATTTCGACCGTTTGGTTCCGGAGGGAGCGCCGCGAAGCTATATTCTGTGTTGACATATGGTGGCTTTTTGGTCCATGGTGAAGTCAGAAGAAGGAATATCATGAAGACCGGATTGGTGGACTGACTAAAGGAGGTTCGAGTCAACGTGATGCTGAGGGATCTGTTTGGCGTTCCGGGCTTGCAGCAGTGGTATGCATGTGGGGGCGGCAGCACAGGGGGAGTTCGGAGTCTTACCTCTCAGGGTGAAAACCCAAGGTCTGACCTTAACTGGCTGTGCCTAGCAATGTTCTTGTTGGAGGCATTGTTTTGAGAGTGGGGACTATCTTCAGGGAGAAATCCTAAGACCTTTGGTCGGGCGACGATGGCGCTGGTGCACTGTTTCCTTCTTGGAGGCGTCACTTTTGGAGAATCTGTACTTCATGTGTTGTCACGGTGGTGGTTGTATTGTTGTTGCTAGGTCTAGAAGGCTGTAGCGGGACTTTTATTTCTTAGTTTTCTTTTCTTTTTTTTGGATGTGTGCATCCGTACTGCCATTAGGGTGGGGCGTTGTTGCAGAGACTGGATGTAATTGGTATCTTTTGATATTAATATATTCCCTTTATCAAAAAAACTAAATAAAAGTTTCCCAAAATAGGTGTTGTTGTCAATCACCCAAAATCCACTGGGAGGGCTAAGATGTCCTTTTTGGACTGCACAAAATTCAGTTCAACGGCGTAATCATAATAAAATCTTGAATTTTCTCAACAAAACAAACATATTTGAGGAACACCCACCCTTCGCGCACTAAGGGTGCGGGAGGTTCACTGCTTCGCGACGACACCCCAGTCTAGATATGGATGAAAGGAATAGATCGAGGATCCCTGGTGCATTGAGCGGAGCGGAACAAGTTTAGGTTCTCATATTTTTGCACCAAGAGAGAGATAGGTCCAAACAATGCCACATCAGCGAATACATCGGTGTACGGTCGGCAATAATGGTTCATGGGTCATGCCCACGTATTAGTGGTGGGTCGTAACAACGTCGGTCCTGAGATTTCGGAGCCTAGGACCAAACTTAAAACCGGGCCTCTTAATCTAAGTATCAAAGTAATTTTATGTGTACATGAAATTTTACCAAAAGCAATGTTGAAGTCGGATAATTTATATATGTTGTCTTGCAGAAATTCTAACATTCCTAGATACAAAGACACGGCGAGGTCGAGGAAGGCAGACAATTGACCATAGATGAATTTACTCGTTACTATTTCGTTTCATTTGAGCCCATTTCCCGACTCAGACAGATGGGATCAGCTAGAGTTTAATCACTAGCATGTCATTTCTTGTCCGGGAGATGCATCTAGCAGCTGGTCTCCGAGTCCGTCTTGTCATACAGGTGACACCAGTTAATAGTCCTAGCTAACGTCGTGATTATTGGTGGACATGCATGCAGATAATTGCAGATGCAGTGCGGTGCCATAATGATGGCCATGCAACTGCTGTCCGACCCATTGGCTAGCTAGGTGATATAGTACATCTTGCATGCCTGGAGAGGCAATTAAGAATTTAAGTTGGCTAAATATAGTACAGTGCATCAAGTGATACATCCATGAACACTAGTAGAAAAAGGGAGACCCTGTTCGTAACGGGCTTTAGTCTTGGATTCGCAACCGGGACTAAATATCCGAGACTAAAGATCCATTTAGTCGCGGTTGCTTACGAACCGCGACTAAAGGCCCCTCCACATGGGCTGCAGACGTTCGTCGAGGCGGAGTACCTTTAGCTTCGGTTGGTGTGATCAACCGAGACTAAAGGCCTCTGCAGGTTTAGGGTTTAAACCCCTAAATATTGTTTTATTTTGTTGTGTTTTCATTTTTTTTTTTTTGTGTTTTATTTTAATTTTAAAGAAGTTTCAGTACACATATTCTACGCTAGTATATACACGTTACACGTTGATGCATATGAATGTACAATTTCAAACAAGTTTGAAATTTCAAATAAGAAGAATTCAAGAGGAATATATAATATTCAATCTCTGATGACCATATAGAACTTCAAACAAGTTTCCATATACAATTTACGGCATTAGAGGTTCTTCGTCCTCGTAATAGTGTTGTCCATTAGGATGGAGGATGTCCCTCATCAAAAATCATGGTAATTTCTCTTGAATTGGTCGGAAGCGAGCTTCAGGATTAAGCTTCTCCCGCAAGTCACTCCTCCTCAAGTTGATATCTTGAGGCCTCCGCTCAGAGGTGAGTCCCCGGATGAACTCACAAACATAGTATCCACATAGATTGGTCCCCGGTGGCTGAGTTGGAAAATTAGCTAACCTTCTAGATGTTAGCAGATCTTTGAATTCACCAGTTACTTTCTTTTTGAACCATTTCCAAACCCTGCAAGGCAAAGAAAATGAACAAGAGAGTTATTAGTTACTTGATATCAGGAAATGAACGAAAGAGGCCGATATAGTGTGCAAATGATTGAAAATAATTACTTTTACAGCATTGCTCTTATGTCGGACCAATGCTTTGGGTCCATATTCAGAGAGTCCATGACTTCAACTCTGGAGTTGTCAAATTGAATTATTAGCAGAATCCAGTGAAACATGCGGACACGTTACATGCACAGTCATGCATAACTTATCGATTAGACATAACATGGAGTCAACAAAAGAGAATGTGCACAAGATAGAAACACTCACCCAAAATGGTAAGAAAATAGAATTTCACTTTTGAGTTCCTGGTTTGTAAAAAACTTGTACAGGTCTCTCTCCACGTCTTGGGGGTGATTTTGTAACACATATCCATTAATAATATGTGGGTCAATGAACCCAACATCATGATGTTCCTTCTTTTGCATTCCCCAAGCTTCATTCTGGATGTTCCTTCTTTTGCATTCCCCAAGCTTCATTCTGCATAATAGCGTACACAAGAATATGTTAGGATAATATAGTGCAGGCACTGAACGAGATGAGGTAGAGATTTAATTATAGAAATAAATCACTTACAAAACGTAGCAACTCAGGAGAGATTTGTCGAGCTCGCGCAGATTGAACAACTGGAACAATTCACTCATATAAACTTTTACATAGTATTGTTTGAAGTGATGCTCCAGTCTAACTTCCGCATAAATATATTCTTTGCCGGCCTTATTTTTTATCAAATCCTTGTACCAGAGTAGCAGATTTCGCATTTGTGTTGGTAGACTCGCTTCCTGCGCAGGTGATACGTCTCAAACGTATCTATAATTTCTTATGTTCCATGCTAGTTTTATGACAATACTCACATGTTTTATATACACTTTATATCATTTTGATGCATTTTCCGGCACTAACCTATTAACAAGATGCCGAAGCGCCAGTTCCTGTTTTCTGCTGTTTTTTGTTTCAGAAATCCTACACAGGAAATATTCTCGGAATTGGACGAAACAAAAGCTCAGGGTCTTATTTTCCACGGAGCTTTCCAGAAGACCGAAGGAGAGACGGAGTGGGGCCACGAGGTGGCCACCCCACCTGGCGGCGCGGCCAAGGGGGGCGCGCCGCCCTATGGGGTGGGTCCCTCGTGCCTCCCCCGACTCTGCCCTTTCGCCTATTTATTCCCTCCGTCGCGAAAACCCTAATACAGAGAGCCACGATACGAGAAAACATACTGTGACGTCGTTGCCGTCAATCCCATCTCGGGGGATTCTGGAGATCACCTCCGGCACCCTGCCGGAGAGGAGAATCATCACCGGAGGGCTCTACACCACCATGCCCGCCTCCGGATTGATGCGTGAGTAGTTCATCCCTGGACTATGGGTCCATAGCAGTAGCTAGATGGTTGTCTTCTCCTCTTGTGCTATCATGTTTAGATCTTGTGAGCTACCTATCATGATCAAGATCATCTTATTGTAATGCTACATGTTGTGTATGTTGGGATCCGATGAATATGGAATACTATGTCAAGTTGATTATTGATCTATCATATATGTGTTGTTTATGATCTTGCATGCTCTCCGTTGCTAGTAGAGGCTCTGGCCAAGTTGATACTTGTAACTCCAAGAGGGAGTATTTATGCTCGATAGTGGGTTCATGCCTCCATTGAATCTGGGATAGTGAAAGAAAGTTCTAAGGTTATGTATGTGTTGTTTCCACTAGGGATAAAACAACAATGCTTTGTCTAAGGATATTTGTATTGTTTACATTACGCACAATACTTAATGCAATTGTCTGTTGTTTGCAACTTAATACTGGATGGGGTGCGGATGCTAACCCGAAGGTGGACTTTTTAGGCATAGATGCATGCTGGATAGTGGTCTATGTTCTTTGTCGTAATGCCCTAAGTAAAACTCATAGTAATCATCATGATATGTATGTGCATGGCTATGCCCTCTCTATTTGTCAATTGCCCAACTGTAATTTGTTCACCCAACATGCTATTTATCTTATTGGAGAGACACCACTAGTGAACTGTGGACCCCGGTCCATTCTTTTACATCTGAAATACAATCTACTGCAATCATTGTTCTCTGCTGTTCTTTGCAAACAAACATCATTCTCCACACCATACGTAATCCTTTGTTTACATCAAGCCGGTGAGATTGACAACCTCACTATTAAGTTGGGGCAAAGTATTTTGATTGTGTTGTGCAGGTTCCATGTTGGCGCTGGAATCACTGGTGTTGCGCCACACTACACTCCTCCACCAACAACCTTCGCGTGGCCTTCATCTCCTACTGGTTCGATAAACCTTGGTTTCTTACTGAGTGAAAACTTGCTGCTATATTCATCATACCTTCCTCTTGGGGTTCCCAACGGACGAGTGCTTTACCTTCACAAGGAAGCTACCTTCTGGCGCCGTTGCAATCCCTGTAGCACGCCACAAGCAGCAGGCTCGACGAGAGACCCATTCGGCACATATGTAAATGCTACCTCACTTATTCGCTCAACCTCAAGGCCTAACAATGCACGAAGAGTCACACCGAACTCGACCGCTTTTTCTTTGGCCGCCGTTACAGTCATTTGTTGTGCTCTAGCAGCTGCTAGGATAGCGGGGTCCAATAGTTCCATGTCCTAATCCATATCGGCTCTGAAGGACGTCGTAATGGAAGGAGCGGCTTCCACTATGAGTGACATAGGCATCCCCAATGGGCCTGCCGAAGATGGTACCCGGGGTTTACTGAAAGCCCATGACTTGAAGAATATGAAGTTCGGAAGCCCAAGATAGAATTAAGGAAAGCTAGAGTTGTATTAGGAAACATAGACTTGTAATCTTGCGGGATGGGTCAGAAACCCTCCCGGACTCTGTAAACTTGTGTATCACGAATCCCTCGGCTCCGCCTCCTATATAAGGGGGAGTCGAGGGACAAAGAAAGCATCGAATCATTGTCTCACGCAACCCTAGTTTTCATATTCGTCGAGTACTTTTCGGCTGAAACCTTCGAGATCTACTTGCCCTCTACTTCCAGCAAAACCCTAGTCTACAACTTGTAGGCATTGATAAGTTAATCCCTTGTCAATTGGCGCCGGCTGTGGGAACTAGAGGTGTCAAGGAGCTGATCTCGATGGCACGTTCAAGATCGTCGACTTCATCAACTGCAAGCAAAGCGATGGACAGAGGTAAACAGATCGAAACTGGTCTAGTCGATTTTGTTCCTCACCCGCCCTCCCGTTTGGATGCATATGCGTATCTGGTGGAGCCTATGGAGTTGACGTTCGGAAGGTTCCACTTTCGCGTCGAAAAGGAAGGAGCGTATCGTCTCGAAATCCCGATCTCGTCGGGATTATCAGCGGTCGATCCCGATTTTTCAAGCTCGACATCGTCAGTCGAGTTAGGCGACGAAGAAATCTCCTCGCCACGCTTCATCAGCACCAGGGAAAGTGAAAAACTCGCCAAGATCTTCAGCGACATGTCCTTCGAGTCGTCTGCGGACTCCAATATAAGCAGCGATTCTGACAGTGTCGACAGTCTCGACTTCATCGACAAATCCATCACTATGGGAAAGGTCTTCGCTAGTCTACGCGACGGTGTCACCAATCTCGACAAAATAGAAAAAGTAAAGTATCATCAGATCTACGCGATCAGAGAACCAAGCCGACCTCAAGAAGAGACATCGGAGAACTTCGAAGAGGCGGGAAATCCGTTCGTTGATCCTGCGGACCTCTGATACGTCTCCGACGTATCGATAATTTCTTATGTTCCATGCCACATTATTGATGATATCTACATGTTTTATACATACTTTATGTCATATTTATGCATTTTCCGGAACTAACCTATTGACGAGATGCCGAAGTGCCAGTTGCTGTTTTCTGCTGTTTTTGGTTTCAGAAATCCTAGTAAAGAAATATTCTCGGAATTGGACGAAATCAACGCCCAGGTTCCTATTTTGCCCGGAAGCATCCAAAACACATGAGAACCGCCAGAGAGGGGGCACAGGGCCACCAAACCCTAGGCCGGCGCGGCCAAGGGGGGGCCCGCGCCCCCCTATAGTGTGGGCCCCCCAGAAGTCCACCGACCTTGCCCTTCCGCCTATTTAAAGCCTCCGTCGCAAAAACCCTGATACGTTCGACGAAACCCGCAGAAACCTTCTGTAGCCGCCGCCATCGTGAAGCCAAGATCTGGGGGACAGGAGTCTCTGTTCCGGCATGCTGCCGGAGCGGGGAAGTGCCCCCGGAAGGCTTCTCCATCGACACCACCGCCATCTTCATCAACGCTGCTGTCTCCCATGAGGAGGGAGTAGTTCTCCATCGAGGCTCGGGGCTGTACCGGTAGCTATGTGGTTCATCTCTCTCCTATGTACTTCAATACAATAATCTCATGAGCTGCCTTACATGATTGAGATTCATATGATGATGCTTGTAATCTAGATGTCGTTATGCTAGTCAAGTGAATTTTACTTATGTGATCTCCAGAGACTCCTTGTCCCACGTGTGTAAAGGTGACAGTGTGTGCACCGTGTGGGTCTCTTAGGCTATATTTCACAGAATACTTATTCACTGTTATGAATGGCATAGTGAAGTGCTTATTTATATCTCTTTATGATTGCAATGTGTTTTGTATCACAATATATCTGCATGCTACTCTAGTGATGTTATTAAAGTAGTTTTATTCCTCCTGCACGGTGTAATGGTGACAGTGTGTGCATCCGTGTTAGTACTTGTCGTAGGCTATGATTATGATCTCTTGTAGATTATGAAGTT
Organism: Lolium perenne; assembly: GCF_019359855.2. Lineage (NCBI taxonomy): Eukaryota > Viridiplantae > Streptophyta > Magnoliopsida > Poales > Poaceae > Lolium > Lolium perenne. The sequence continues at coordinate 24,274,519 of NC_067247.2, read as the reverse complement.
AACTATTGATATGATGGTATTGATGTGATCTATTCCTCCTACATAGTGTGAAGGTGACAGTGTGCATGCTATGTTAGTACTTGGTTTAGTCGTGTTGATCTTTCATGCACTCTAAGGTTATTTAAATATGAACATTGAATTGTGGAGCTTGTTAACTCCGGCATTGAGGGTTCGTGTAATCCTACGCAATGTGTTCATCATCCAACAAGAGAGTGTAGAGTATGCATTTATCTATTCTGTTATGTGATCAATGTTGAGAGTGTCCACTAGTGAAAGTATGATCCCTAGGCCTTGTTCCTAAAGACTGCTATCGCTGCTTGTTTACTGTTTTACTGCGTTACTACTGCTTGTTTACTGTCCTGGGCAAAGCACTTTTCTAGTGCCGTTGCTACTGCTTATTTACACCACCTGTATTTCACTATCTCTTCGCCGAACTAGTGCACCTATTAGGTGTGTTGGAGACACAAGAGACTTCTTGCTTTGTGGTTGCAGGGTTGCATGAGAGGGATATCTTTGACCTCTTCCTCCCTGAGTTCGATAAACCTTGGGTGATCCACTTAAGGGAAACTTGCTGCTGTTCTACAAACCTCTGCTCTTGGAGGCCCAACACTGTCTACAAGAATAGAAGCTCCCGTAGACATCAAGCTATTTTCTGGCGCCTTTGCCGGGAGGAAAGGTAAAAGGTACTCACACTCCGGATCTCGGCTACTAAGCTATTTTCCGGCGCCGTTGTAGTGCTCGAAGTTATTTCCTTTAGATCCTGCAATTGCATCTTTTTGTTTCTTGTTTACACTAGTTTGGCATAATGGACAACAATGAGCTTCTTATTCTATTTCCTGATTTAAGACATGGATGGTTTGATCCGGAAATTAAAAAACCCATGGAACATATTAGCATGAACACATTGAACACTATTGTTGCTAATGATATGGAAAATTCTAAGCTTGGGGAAGCTGGTTTTGATGAGCATGATCTTTTTAGTCCCGCAAGCATTGAGGAGAAAATTTACTTTGATGATACTTTGCCTCTTATTTATGATGATTATAATGATATTGGTCTTTTGGTTCCACCTGTTATGGAGGATAAATTTAATTATGATTATAATATGCCTCCTATATTTGATGATGAGAATAATGATGATAGCTACTTTGTTGAATTTGCTCCCACTATTACTAATAAAATTGATTATGCTTATGTGGAGAGTAATAATCTTATGCATGAAGCTCATGACAAGAATGTTTCATTTGATAGTTATATTGTTGAATTTGCTCATGATGCTACTGAAAGTTATTATGAGAGAGGAAAATATGGTTGTAGAAATTTTCATGTTACTAAAACACCTCTCTATGTGCTGAAATTTTTGAAACTACACTTGTTTTATCTTCCTGATCTTGTCACTTTGCTCTTCATGAATTTATTTGTGTACAAGATTCCTTTTCATAGGAAGCATGTTAGGCTTAAATGTGCTTTGAATTTGCCTCTTGATGCTCTCTTTTTGCTTCAAATACTATTTCTTGCGAGTGCATCATTAAAACTGCTGAGCCCATCTTAATGGCTATAAAGAAAGAACTTCTTGGGAGATAACCCATGTGTTATTTTGCTACAGTACTTTGTCTTATATTTATGTCTTGGAAGTTGTTTACTACTGTAGCAACCTCTCCTTATCTTAGTTTTGTGTTTTGTTGTGCCAAGTGAAGCCTCTAATCGAAGATTGATACTAGATTTGGATTTCTGCGCAGAAACAGATTTCTATCTGTCACGAATCTGGGCTGTTTTCTCTGTAGGTAACTCAGAAAAATATGCCAATTTACGTGCGTGTTCCTCAGATATGTACGCAACTTTCATTAGTTTTGAGTTTTCTGATTTGAGCAACGGAAGTATTTGTTAAAAATTCGTCTTTACGGACTGTTCTGTTTTGACAGATTCTGCCTTTTATTTCGCATTGCTTCTTTCGCTGTGTTGGGTGGATTTCTTTGTTCCATTACCTTCCAGTAGCTTTGAGCAATGTCCAGAAGTGTTAAGAATGATTGTGTCACCTCTGAACATGTGAGTTTTTGATTATGTACTAACCCCTCTAATGAAGTTTATGAGAAGTTTGGTGTGAAGGAAGTTTTCAAGGGTCAAGAGAGGAGGATGATATACTATGATCAAGAAGAGTGAAAGCTCTAAGCTTGGGGATGCCCCGGTGGTTCATCCCTGCATATTTCAAGAAGACTCAAGCGTCTAAGCTTGGGGATGCCCAAGGCATCCCCTTCTTCATCGACAAATTATCAGGTTCCTTCTCTTGTAACTATATTTTTATTCGGTCACATCTTATGTGCTTTACTTGGAGCGTCTGTTTGTTTTTATTTTTGTTTGTGTTTGAATAAATTGGATTACATCATGCTTGTGTGGGAGAGAGACACGCTCCGCTGTTGCATATGAACACATGTGTTCTTAGCTTTACTTTTAGTGTTCATGGCGAAGGTTGATTGCTTCGTTCATCATTATATGGTTGGAATCGGAAAATGCTACATGTAGTAATTGGTAAAATGTCTTGAATAATTTGATACTTGGCAATTGTTGTGCTCATGTTTAAGCTCTTGCATCATATACTTTGCACCTATTAATGAAGAAATACATAGAGCTTGCTAAAATTTGGTTTGCATAATTGGTCTCTCTAAGGTCTAGATAATTTCTAGTATTGAGTTTGAACAACAAGGAAGACGGTGTAAAGTCTTATAATGTTTACAATATGTCTTTTATGTGAGTTTTGCTGCACCGGTTCATCCTTGTGTTTGTTTCAAATAACCTTGCTAGCCTAAGCCTTGTATCGAGAGGGAATACTTCTCATGCATCCAAAATCCTTGAGCCAACCACTATGCCATTTGTGTCCACCATACCTACCTACTACATGGTATTTTCTGCCATTCCAAGTAAATACTTCATGTGCTACCTTTAAACATTCAAAATGCTTCTTAATTTGTGTCAATGTTTTATAGCTCATGAGGAAGTATGTGGTGTTTTATCTTTCGATCTTGTCATTTACTTTTGACAGACTTTCACAATGGACTAGTGGCTTCATCCGCTTATCCAATAATTTTGCAAAAAGAGCTGGCAATGGGGTTCCCAGCCCCAATTAATTACAACTTGCATTAATAATTCTCTTCACATGTTTTGCTCTGATTCATCAGTAAGCAACTTAATTTTGCAAATAGACACTCCTTCATGGTATGTGAATGTTGGAAGGCACCCGAGGATTCAGTTAGCCATGGCTTGTGTAAGCAAAAGGTTGGGAGGAGTGTCATCAATAATGAAACTAAAATACATGTGTAAACAAAAGAGAAGAGGGATGATCTACCTTGCTGGTAGAGATAACGTCCTTCATGGGAGCCGCTCTTGAAAGTCTGGTTGATAAGGTAGTTAGAGTACCCATTACCATTCGTTGACAACAACAAACACCTCTCAAAATTTTACTTTTATGCTCTCTATATGATTTCAAAACTTGAAAAGCTCTAGCACATGATTTATCCCTGCTTCCCTCTGCGAAGGGCCTTTCTTTTACTTTTATGTTGAGTCAGTTCACCTATTTCTCTCCACCTCAAGAAGCAAACACTTGTGTGAACTGTGCATTGATTCCTACATACTTGCATATTGCACTTGTTATATTGCTTTGCATTGACAACTATCCATGAGATATACATGTTACAAGTTGAAAGCAACCGCTGAAACTTCATCTTCCTTTATGTTACTTCAATACCTTTACTTTGATTTATTGCTTTATGAGTTAACTCTTATGCAAGACTTATTGATGCTTGTCTTGAAGTACCATTCATGAAAAGTCTTTGCTTTATGATTCAATTGTTTACTCATGTCATTTACATTGTTTTGATCGCTGCATTCATTACATATGCTTACAATAGTATGATCAAGGTTATGATGGCATGTCACTTCAGAAATTATCTTTGTTATCGTTTACCTGCTCGGGACGAGCAGGAACTAAGCTTGGGGATGCTGATACGTCTCCGACGTATCGATAATTTCTTATGTTCCATGCCACATTATTGATGATATCTACATGTTTTATACATACTTTATGTCATATTTATGCATTTTCCGGAACTAACCTATTGACGAGATGCCGAAGTGCCAGTTGCTGTTTTCTGCTGTTTTTGGTTTCAGAAATCCTAGTAAAGAAATATTCTCGGAATTGGACGAAATCAACGCCCAGGTTCCTATTTTGCCCGGAAGCATCCAAAACACATGAGAACCGCCAGAGAGGGGGCACAGGGCCACCAAACCCTAGGCCGGCGCGGCCAAGGGGGGGCCCGCGCCCCCCTATAGTGTGGGCCCCCCAGAAGTCCACCGACCTTGCCCTTCCGCCTATTTAAAGCCTCCGTCGCGAAAACCCTGATACGTTCGATGAAACCCGCAGAAACCTTCTGTAGCCGCCGCCATCGTGAAGCCAAGATCTGGGGGACAGGAGTCTCTGTTCCGGCACGCTGCCGGAGCGGGGAAGTGCCCCCGGAAGGCTTCTCCATCGACACCACCGCCATCTTCATCAACGCTGCTGTCTCCCATGAGGAGGGAGTAGTTCTCCATCGAGGCTCGGGGCTGTACCGGTAGCTATGTGGTTCATCTCTCTCCTATGTACTTCAATACAATAATCTCATGAGCTGCCTTACATGATTGAGATTCATATGATGATGCTTGTAATCTAGATGTCATTATGCTAGTCAAGTGAATTTTACTTATGTGATCTCCAGAGACTCCTTGTCCCACGTGTGTAAAGGTGACAGTGTGTGCACCGTGTGGGTCTCTTAGGCTATATTTCGCAGAATACTTATTCACTGTTATGAATGGCATAGTGAAGTGCTTATTTATATCTCTTTATGATTGCAATGTGTTTTGTATCACAATATATCTGCATGCTACTCTAGTGATGTTATTAAAGTAGTTTTATTCCTCCTGCACGGTGTAATGGTGACAGTGTGTGCATCCGTGTTAGTACTTGGCGTAGGCTATGATTATGATCTCTTGTAGATTATGAAGTTAACTATTGCTATGATGGTATTGATGTGATCTATTCCTCCTACATAGTGTGAAGGTGACAGTGTGCATGCTATGTTAGTACTTGGTTTAGTCGTGTTGATCTTTCATGCACTCTAAGGTTATTTAAACATGAACATTGAATTGTGGAGCTTGTTAACTCCGGCATTGAGGGTTCGTGTAATCCTACGCAATGTGTTCATCATCCAACAAGAGAGTGTAGAGTATGCATTTATCTATTCTGTTATGTGATCAATGTTGAGAGTGTCCACTAGTGAAAGTATGATCCCTAGGCCTTGTTCCTAAATACTGCTATCGCTGCTTGTTTCTTGTTTTTTGCGCGTTACCTCTGCTGCGTTACTACTTTGCTTGTTTCTTGTCTGGGCAAAGCACTTTTACGGTGCCGTTGCTACTGCTTATTTACACCACCTGTATTTCACTATCTCTTCGCCGAACTAGTGCACCTATTAGGTGTGTTGGGGACACAAGAGACTTCTTGCTTTGTGGTTGCAGGGTTGCATGAGAGGGATATCTTTGACCTCTTCCTCCCTGAGTTCGATAAACCTTGGGTGATCCACTTAAGGGAAACTTGCTGCTGTTCTACAAACCTCTGCTCTTGGAGGCCCAACACTGTCTACAAGAATAGAAGCTCCCATAGACATCAACCTCACGCGAGGCCTAGGGACAAAATATATCGGCACGACGACGCGAGAGATGGTGCGATTTTCGCAGGCAGTATGGGATCGAGTGGAAAGAGCTATCAATGGCACAGAGCCGATGACCATAACAGCGACACCAGAGGAGTTACAAGCATATCAATATAGACTCGCGTGTACCAGGAGAGAACTCGAAAAACAGAAGATCGAGTTACACAGGAGGCAAGAAGCGGCATCAGCATCGAGTAGGCGAAGAGCGGAACTGAGTCGACAATCAGGTACCTCGGGAAGCAGTCACAGAGGGGCTCGCAACAGGGCAAGGTCTCGACTAAACAACATACCTGAAGCTGAGAGGGAGAATCTAGTCCAAAATCTCGACATGTCCTTTATGTCGATAGACACGAGGGGGAACATTATCCCTAAGACACCAGAAGTAGGGTACATGGCGACGCAAGCTTTCATCCTCGCGTCCAAACCACCTGCCGGAGATCCAAGAGAGACATTGTACAACATGGCCATGGCCGGAGTTGGAGCCATGGGAGCGGCGTTCGTAAATTCACCTCCTGAAGGATCAGCAAGGCAAAATAGTCCACGACCAGCGCCAGAGAGAACAAGCGGAGCAAGGGACACAGAAATTCAGGCAAGGGTAGGCAGGGCACGAAAAAATAGAAGGGAGCATCGACATTCTCCAGATATAGCCGAAGAGGATATGTGCGGGCTACCATGTTTTACGAGGAGGGTCCGAAAAAACTCGGGTGCCTTCGGGGTTTAAGCTACCGATAATTTCAAAAAATTCGATGGCCTGCAAGATCCCGAGGATTGGCTGGTCGATTATCTCGAGACGGTGAAGTTGATTGGCGGAACAAGGGCAACGGCTATGCAGAGCATTCAAGTGCACCTAAGTGGAGCTGCAAGGTCTTGGATAAAGAAGCTTCCTCCGGGTTCCATCGACAGTTGGGATGATTTCGAGGACATATTCGTCAAGAACTTCAGATCCACCTGCAAAAAGCCTGCATCGCTAGAGGAGCTGAGGTCGTGTCGACAGAAGCATGACGAATCTATGAGGAAGTACATCCAGAGGTGGAACATCATTAAAAACTCGGCAGAGAACATATCTGACGAGAGGGCAATAGATGCGTTCGTGGCAGGAATCCGGCGAGGCGATTTCGTCGAGGACCTGGGAAGAACCAACCCAAAGACAATATCAGCACTGATGGAGATAGCAAACAGGTGGGCGGATGGAGAAGATGCTGTTCACAATAAGCGACATAGGTCACCATAGGAGGACCGTAGTCAAAATTTTCAAAATAGACGACGCTCTTTTCGGCAGTTCTCGAGTTATTATGCTCCTGGCCAAATATCGGCTGGTTTTCGAGCAGGCAGTGGAGGAAGCAATAGAGATAACTACCAACGAAGCAACGAGCAGCAAGGCGACAATAGAGATGATTCCCGAAACAACAGACAAAATAGTGGACCAAGGTTCCAGAGACCGTATGTGTCTCCCGAGGATATGATGAACGGCCCGTGTCAGATGCACTTTTATGTCGACAATACGGGAAGAGGCAGTCAGGGCATTTGCAGAAGGATTGTCGAAACTTTCAAGCAATGTTGAGGTTCGCTGGGCAAGCCAATGCTCAGGCAGCGAGTCGAAATCCTGAAGGACCTAGGAGTGAGATCCACTTACCACCTCCTCCCGCAATTACGGACGGAAATCGGCACCAGCTGAGAATAGCGGCAGCTCCACATCCACCTCCATATGTCGACCCCAATTCCAATGGTGCGGTGTCGATGATTCAGAAGGCTAGGCCATCTAACAGGGCTCAGAAAGTAATTTCGCGACATGTGTTCATGGAAGAGAAGATGCCTCCACCAACAATTGACTACCTAAATTGGTCAGGACAAGACATTGGCTTTACAATTGCGGATCACCCGCAGCAAGTTCCTCGACCAGGGCAGTCATCACTTATCTTACCAGCAGTAATCGCAGGATTTGACGTATCTCGAGTGTTCATAGATGGAGGCAACAGTTTAAACCTTATGTACGCGGATACACTAAGAAAAATGAACATATCCCTGGCAAACCTTAAGCCTACGGACAAACGTTTCCATGGCATCACACCAGAGAAGCCAAGTTATCCATTGGGGAAGATCAATCTCGACGTTCAGTTTGGCACTCGAGAAAACTACATAATAGAAAGGCTGGAGTTCGAAGTTGTTGATTTCTCGTCGCAATACCACACTTTGTTGGGACGACCAGCATATGCCAGGTTTATGGCGGTACCACATTACACGTACCTGCTATGGAGGCTACCTGGGCCTAAGGGACCAATTACGGTCAAAGGCAGCTTTGCGTTAGCCGATAAGTGCGACAAGGATTTCCATAGGCTATCAGAAACTTTCGGGATGCAGGCAGAATACATGGCGTCAAGGCTTACAACTGATTATGATGTGTTACCAGATGTAGGAAGGCCTCTCAGGGAGCCAACCTTCAACACTACGAAAGATTCCAAGAAAGTGCAGATTCACCCAACGGATCCGAAGAAGACGACGTCCATTGCAACAGACATGGACCTCGCATAGGAAAGCGCGCTCGTCGAGTTCCTCCGTGAGCACTGGAAAATCTTCGCATGGTGTCCAGCTGACATGCCAGGAGTGTTGGAGATATGCCCAAGAGGCAATAATAAATGGTTATTATATATCTTTGTGTTTATGATAATGTTTACATACCATGCTATAATTGTATTAACCGAAACATTGATACATGTGTGTTATGTGAACAAACAAAGAGTCCCTAGTAAGCCTCTTGTATAACTAGCTTGTTGATTAATAGATGATCATAGTTTCATGATCATGAACATTGGATGTTATTAATAACAAGGTTATGTCATTATATGAATGATGTAATGGACACACCCAATTAAGCGTAGCATAAGATCACGTCATTAAGTTATTTGCTATAATCTTTCGATACATAGTTACCTAGTCCTTTCGACCATGAGATCATGTAAATCACTTATACCAGAAAGGTACTTTGATTACATCAAATGCCACTGCGTAAATGGGTGGTTATAAAGGTGGGATTAAGTATCCGGAAAGTATGAGTTGAGGCATATGGATCAACAGTGGGATTTGTCCATCCCGATGACGGATAGATATACTCTGGGCCCTCTCGGTGGAATGTCGTCTAATAGCTTGCAAGCATATGAATGGTTCATAAGAGACCACATACCATGGTACGAGTAAAGAGTACTTGTCATGAGACGAGGTTGAACGAGGTATAGAGATACCGATGATCAAACCTCGGACAAGTAAAATATCGCGTGACAAAGGGAATCGGTATCATATGTAAATGGTTCAGTCGATCACTAAAGTCATCGTTGAATATGTGGGAGCCATTATGGATCTCCAGATCCCGCTATTGGTTATTGGTCAGAGAGAGGTCTCAACCATGTCTACATAGTTCGCGAACCGTAGGGTGACACACTTAAGGTTTGATGTCGTTTAAGTAGATATGGAGTTTGGAATGGAGTTCGAAGTTTTGTTCGGAGTCTCGGATGGGATCCAGGACATCACGAGGAGGTCCGGAATGGTCCGGAGAATAATATTCATATATAGGAAGTCATATTCCAAGTTTGGAAATGATCCGGTGCATTTATGGCAGGTTCTAGAAAGTTCTAGAAAAGTCCGGAAGAAATCACTATGGAAGGTGGTGTCTGATGACCCACAAGTATAGGGGATCGCAGCAGTCTTCGAGGGTAGTATAACCCAATTTATTGATTCGACACAAGGGGAGACAAAGAATACTTGGAAGCCTTAACAGCGGAGTTGTCAATTCAGCTGCACCTGGAAACAGACTTGCTCGCAAGAGTTTATCAGTAGTAACAGTTTTATAGCAGTAGCAGTAGTAAAATAACAGCAGCAGAGTAACAGAGACAGCAGTAGTAATTATAGTAAACAACAGGATTAAAATACTGTAGGCACAGGGATGGATAACGGGCGTTGCATGGATGAGAGAAACTCATGTAACAATCATAGCAGGGCATTTGCAGATAATAATAAAACGGTGTCGAAGTACAAAGCAATCAATAGGCATGTGTTCCAATTATAGTCGTACGTGCTCGCAATGAGAAACTTGCACAACATCTTTTGTCCTACCAGCCGGTGGCAGCCGGGCCTCAAGGGAAACTACTGGATATTAAGGTACTCCTTTTAATAGAGTACCGGAGCAAAGCATTAACACTCCGTGAACACATGTGATCCTCACGTCACTACCATCCCCTCCGGTTGTCCCGATTCTTGTCACTTCGGGGCCATTGGTTCCGGACAGCGACATGTGTATACAACTTGCAGGTAAGACCATAAACAATGAATATCATGATGAAACAATAACATGTTCAGATCTAAGATCATGGCACTCGGGCCCTAGTGACAAGCATTAAGCATAACAAGTTGCAACAATATCATCAAAGTACCAATTACGGACACTAGGCACTATGCCCTAACAATCTAACACTATTACATGACCAATCTCATCCAATCCCTACCATCCCCTTCAGCCTACAGCGGGGGAATTACTCACACATGGATGGGGGAAACATTGCTGGTTGACGGAGAGGCGTCGGTGGTGATGGCGGTGATGATCTCCTCCAATTCCCCGTCCCGGCGGAGTGCCAGAACGGAGACTTCTGGCTCCTGTGGCGGAGTTTCGCGATGTGGCGGCGTTCTGGAGGGTTTCTGGCGACTTCGACTTCTCCCCGTGCGTTTTTAGGTCGAGGCCAATAAATAGTCCGAAGGAGGGCGTCGGAGGCCGGCCGAGGGGGCCACACCACATGGCCGCGTGGGCCCCCCTGGGCCGCGCCGCCAGGTGGTGTGGGGCCCTCGGGCCTCCACCTTACTTCTCCTTCTGGCTCCGTCAGTATTCTGGGAAAATAGGGCCTTCTGCATAAATTCCGAGGATTTTCCCGAAAGTTGGATTTCTGCACAAAAACGAGACACCAGAACAGTTCTGCTGAAAACAGCGTTAGTCCGTGTTAGCTGCATCCAAAATACACAAATTAGAGGCAAAACGATAGCAAAAGTGTTCGGGAAAGTAGATACGTTTTGGACGTATCAACTCCCCCCAAGCTTAGCTTATTGCTTGTCCTCAAGCAATTCAGTTAACAACTGAGCGATAAAAGAGCTTTCACGAACACATTTGCTCATATGATGTATATATTCTCATGCTATGGCTAATACTTAAGCAGTTCATAATGAAATACATGCAAATAAGATCATCTAACAGCTATATCAATCATGGAGAGGTACCAACAATTAATAATAAGCATCATGAATCATGTATATAAGCAGGATTGCAATGTTCATAAGAGAATATGATAAAGTGGTATCTCGCTTGCCTGTATTTGAATAGCAAAACATAAATGCTCAGGCACCTCTGAGGTTCATAGAAAGACTAGAAATAGAGATTGTCAAAGATAAAAGCATCAAAGTTATACCTCAATCAATAATATTTTGAGACAAGCATATTATACTAAGAATGACAGTTGTGCTCTCAAGATAGTGCTCAAAGAAAGGATGGAGACACAACATAAAAGTAAAAGATTGACCCTTCGCAGAGGGAAGCAGGGATTAACATGCGCTATAGCTTTTCATTTTTAAAGCAGGAGTAAAATTATTTTGAGAGGTGTTTGTTGTTGTCAACGAATGGTAATGGGTACACTAACTACCTCGCCAACCGGACTTCCAAGAGCGGCTCCCATGAATTATTTGCATATTTATGTGGCACTCCTTCCAACCATTCTTACACAAACCATGGCTAACCGAATCCTCGGGTGCCTGCCAACAATCACATACCATGAAGGAGTGCCTTTTTATTTTAGTTTTATTATGATGATGACACTCCCCCCAACCTTTGCTTACACAAGCCATGGCTAACCGAATCCTTCGGGTGCCATCCATCAATCACAAACCATGGAGGAGTGTCTATTTAAGTTAATTAATTCGGGGCTGGGAATCCCATTGCCAGCTCTTTTTGCAAAATTATTGGATAAGCGGATGTGCCACTAGTCCATATGAGAGTCCATCAAAAGTAAATGACAAGGTTGAAAGCTAAACACCACATACTTCCTCATGAGCTATGAAACATAAACACAAATTGAGAAGCATTTTGAAGGTTTTAAAGGTAGCGCATGAGAATTTACTTGGAATGGTTTGAAATGCCATGCATAGGTATTTATGGTGGACACTTTGGAACAACTTGGTTTCAGGTGTTTGGAAGCACGAGCAGCGTTCCCGCTCAGTACAAGTGAAGGCTAGCAGTAACTGTCATAATCATGCTTGCGGCAAAATAAATTAACAGAGGCATAAAAGTGATACAAGAACTCTGAAGCAAATTAAATCATCGAGGCTTAGTTGACTTTTGTTCAGTCATATGCATGCGTGAGCATGTGCCAAGTCGATATAAATGAATTATTCAGAGGAGGATACCACAATGCCATACTTACTTATGAATAAAACAATGCAAGCAAACATCCATGACATGCTACTCATATTAATAAATTGGAGCTAAACATGAGAGATCATGAACTACTAGACTTTCTCAAATGACATATACCTCACATGAACCAACTAAGCATGCTCACATGGATGAGTATATGTACAAAAATGAAAACAAATAGAGTTCATACCAGCCTCTCACCACAATCCAATTGTCGTAGATCGTCATTATTGCCTTTCACTTGTGTAGCTTGGATAATATAAGATGAAAACCACGCTCCAGCCACCGAAGACCATTGAACTCAAAATGAACTTTACAAACCAAAGAAGAACAGCAAATATTTTTGGTGTTTTCGATTTTTGAAACAAGCACAAAAGGAAACAAGCAAACAAAGCAAAATCTTTTTGGGTTTTCTTATAGCAAACTAGTAATAGCAAATAAAGCAAAATAAATGCAAGAAACCAAAACAAACAAATGATGAAGAGAAACAACAGAAATATTTTTGGTCTTTTTGTGTTTTGGGAAAGAAACAAAGCAAAAACAAGAAGATGAAAACTAAAAGAAACACAGAAAAGCAAGATGGCAGAAATCTGCCAAAACTTGATAGCAGTACAGAAATCGATTTTTACAAAAATCTTCCGTTGCTCAGCTCGAAAAGTGTTCAACTAATGAAAGTTAGATAATAACCTGGGGAACATGCACAAAAATTTGCTCCGCAAAATAACGTTCTGGCTGTTTTTGAGAATTTTTATGGTGACAGCCCAGAATATGTTTTCAATCAGCACTTCCCCAAATATCATCTTCCTCTCATTAGAAAACCACTCAAACAAACTAAACAAGTATATACAAGTATCCAGCAATCATAATATGCAAAGAATGAGTGATGCTGGTATACCTCCCCCCAAGCTTAGGCTTTTGGCCTAAGTGGAGTTCAATCCCGGCGAGGGTCAGGGTTCCATGCCGGTGGATCGTACATGGCGTAGTCATAATAGGGCCACTGTGCAGAAGAAGAACCTGGAGGCTCCACATGTCCAAAATGTTGATGTGAGGAACTTGCTGCATCGGATGAGTCGAGAGGTTCCTCGGCCTCCTCCGTGTTGTCTCTTGCATGATGGCCTCCTCCCTCTATGTGTGCATTCAGTGCACCTTCTGTGACTGACCAATCATTCCTGGAATCAAGGTTAAATAGAACAGGCGCAGGCAATTTTACTAGTTTTTCAGTTTTCTTAGTTGACCTCCAAGTTTTCTTATAAAAAGTCATCTTGTACAACAGGTTACCCAAGTTAGATGAATTAGAAACAAATTCATGTTTAATCATGGAGGCTATGTCAAGTTTCTCTACGGTGAATGGAATATCAAGATGGTGAGGTTCTACTCCATGCATAGCTAATAAACGAGAGGCGATGAGACCTCCACAAATTCCTCCCTTCTCACGGTTAGTAGCAAGTCTATAGGCTATCAAAGCACCCAAGTTATAAGTCCTATCACCTTGTAATGCAGCAGCTAAGAAGGCTAAGTCCGGGATAGATAACTTACTTCCATTCCTTCTAGCAAGAACGCACTTGGTGATGAAATAAGCAAAGTAACGAATGGCTGGGAGTTGAATACTACTAATTTTACCACTATCCTGTGAGAAGCTCCTTCCATGACAAATCATCTTGTAGAGATTCGAGAGCTCTTGCGGCGATCCCCTCATCTTCTCGCACGATCCCCATTGCAGTAAGACTCGATTCTTTGCACAAAAATCACTGAATGGCAAGTTGACAGCTTTATTATAAATCTTATATTGGACCGTGGGGTTAGATCGCGACCAATTGAATTTAAAGTCCTGCACAAAAGACATAGTTAATTTTACATATTGGCTTGGTTCCTCATCAACAAAATTGCTCAACCCTGCACGAAGAATTAGACTTTGAACATCTTCCAATATTCCTGCGCTTCCCATGAAATCGTCGCACGGGTAGTAAGAAGGGTACACCCCCTCTTCACGATTCACTCTCATGACTTGTTGTACCTCCAATTCTTGTTGATTCAATTGATATCTATTCCACTCCATTTTCTGAAAAATTTTCAACAATTGTTATAAAATTTGATTTGGTGACATATAATCAAGGGGAACTACTATAGGAACTTGCTAGAGTACTAATCATGCATCAAAACTAATTTATTCAACTTAGAACAAGCATGCAAGCTCACCATACATGTTACCTACAGCAGCAAAATAATCAAGATATACTCAACCAAACGAAATTCTACTTGGATCATTGGAGGAGTCACATACCAAGGAGCAAATGTGCCAAATTTCAGCAGGAAATCTGGGCTGAGCAAAGAGATCGAAAAATCCTGAGCTCTTGAGCAAAAACACGAGTGAGAGAAAGCTGGTTCGAGTTTTTTCGGGAGAGAGAAGATTCTGGGAGGAAGAGATGGCAAAGTGGGGCAAGGAGGGGCCCACACCACAGGGTGGCGCGCCCCCCTCCTTGGCCGCGCCGGCTGGTGGGGTAGCCCCCTGTGGTGCCCCACTGGTCATCCTCTGGTGCTCCCAGGTGCCTCGTCGAAAAATAGGACCAACGGTATAATTTTTGTGAATTTTTGAAAACTTTGAAAAAAATGCACTTTTCTGGGTATTAAGTTTATTATTACTGGCCAGGAAATTTTTTGAAATCTCTAATTAACTAAGGAACTTTGCAAATCAAAAGTGCTACAGCAAATAGAACAAGTGGAGGAAGAAAGAGATGATGTTTACCCCTCTATGCATATAAAAGGTATTTGTTAACAAGGCTGATCAAGTCTTGCCACCAAATAAATTTTACATAACATATGAAGAAATAAACCTCAAATCAATCATGTTACCTTGTATTGGATTGATATGGATCCAATTATGAGAGTTTGATATTCTTCTTTAGGCTCATATATAGGACAATCAATAGTTCCAATTTTGATAGTTCTCACATTGGAGATAGTATTAACTCCACATGCTTTCTCAATCCTCTTGGGAAAATAAACGGTATGTTCCTTATCATCAACATTGAAAGTAACCTTCCCTTTGTTGCAATCAATAACAGCCCCTGCGGTGTTAAGAAAAGGTCTCCCAAGAATAATAGACATATTATCATCTTCAGGCATTTCCAACACAACAAAATCAGTTAATATCAAGCAGTTAGTAGTAACTTGAACAGGAACATCCTCACATATACCAACAGGAATAGCAGTAGATTTATCAGCCATTTGCAAATATATATCAGTAGGTATCAACTTATCTAAATAAAGTCTCTTATAGAGAGAAAAAGGCATAACACTAACACCGGCTCCCAAGTCACATAGAGCAGTTTTAACATAATTATTCTTAATAGAACAAGGAATAGTAGGTATACCTGGGTCGCCCAACTTCTTTGGAACTTTGCCATTGAAAGAGTAATTAGCAAGCATGGTGGAAATTTCCTCATTGGGGATTTTCCTTTTGTTAGTAACAATATCTTTCATATACTTTGAATAAGGAGGCAATTTAATAGCATCAGTCAAAGGGATTTGCAAGAATAAAGGTTTCATCCAATCACAGAATTTATTATAGTGTTCTTCTTCCTTTGATTTTAGTTTCTTAGCAGGAAAAGGCATTTGCTTTTGCACCCAAGGTTCTCTTTCATTACCATGTTTCTTAGCAATAAAATCTTCTTTAGTATACTTTTTATTTTTAGCATGCTTTTCAGGTTCAGCTTCAACTTCTTCTTTATCAGAAGCGTCATTCTTATCATTGTCTTTATCATTATCATGTTCATTACCACTTTCAGTTTCAGCATCAGAAATAGAAATACTATTAGGATCATCAACAGGTTCAGAGGATTCTACAACATTTTTATGTTTCTTCTTCTTTTTCTTAGAAAGAGCACTAGGTTCAATTCGCCTTGATCAAGCAGGGAGAAAAGTTCCAATGGAACAAAGAGGCAGACAGGGCCTTCGAGGATCTCAAGCGCACAATTTCGACACCACCAATCTTGGTGGCGCCGAAGGAGAAGGAACCTTTGCTGCTATACATTGCGGCCACACCTCAGGTGGTAAGCACAACACTTGTTGTCGAAAGAGAGGAAGAAGGAAAACTCCATGCAGTACAAAGGCCAGTATACTTCATCAGCGAAGTTTTATCGCCTTCAAAATAGCGGTATCCCCAGTACCAAAATCTAGCATATGGAGTGTTCACAACTGCAAGAAAGTTGCGGCACTATTTTTCGGCACACCCGATAATAGTGGTCAATGAGGCGCCCTTGTCCAATATACTAAACAATCCAGAAGCTACGGGTCGTGTCTCCCTTTGGGGAATAGAGCTTTCCCCTCGGGACATCACGTACGAAAAAAGAAAAGCAATAAAGTCGCAGATTCTGCCAGACTTCATCGCAGAGTGGATGGAGCTACAAAATATAGGACCACCGGATTTATCGAGAACTTGGACTATGAACTTCGACGGGTCCAAGAGATTGGAAGAAGCTGGAGCAGGCGTGATACTAATATCACCTGAAGGCGACAAACTAAAGTATGTCTTGAGGATGACGTTCCCAAACGCATCTAACAACGAGGCAGAATATGAAGCTCTCATACACGGGATGAAGATGGCGAAGGCTTGTGGCGCAACTCGGCTAAAAATCTTCGGTGACTCGCAATTGGTGGCTCAGCAAGTCATGAATCAATGTGATGCAGTCAATGATAGTATGATAGCATACAAGGAAGTATACAACGAGCTAGAGAGGCTGTTTGATGGATGCGAAGTAAATCACATTAGCAGGCTGAGCAATGATGAAGCCGATGTTCTCGCAAACATCGGGTCGCAATGTCTCGCAATTCCACCAGGAGTATTTTGGGAGGAGATAGCTGAGAGATCTACGATGTCGAAGAAACCAAAAAATAAGGAGAAGGAAAAGAAACCCTCGGGGGCTACAAAAGAGGCACCAGAAGAAGAAGAGGACCAGGACTTGGTTATGATGGTACAAATACCATGGATGCAGGTGTACATATCATACATCTTAAGAAAAGAGATACCCGACGGTCCAGTGGAAGCAAGGCGAGTTATCAGACGATCTAAAGCCTTTACTGTGGTCAAAGGGGAGTTATACAAACGAAGTATTTCGGGAGTGCTACAAAGGTGCGTCACCCCCAAAGAAGGAAGGATGATATTAAAAGACGTACACGAAGGAATCTGTGGTCATCATGCAAGTAGTCGGGCTATAGCAGCCAAGGTTTACAGAGCAGGGTTTTATTGGCTAACAGCAATCGAGTATGCAAAAGAAATAGTCTGTACTTGTGACGCGTGTCAGAGATTTGCCGCAAAACCTCACTCTCCGGCAGCAGAGCTGATGCCAATACCGCTGTCTTGGCCCTTTGCTCAGTGGGGTCTCGATATGGTGGGAAAACTACACAAAGCTTCGCCAGGAGGATACGAGTACTTGCTCGTGGATGTCGACAAATTTACAAAGTGGATAGAAGCAAAGCCGAAAAACTCGCTGGACGGAGCGTCTGCCATCAAGTTCGTAAAAAGTATCGTCTTCAGGTTTGGGGTACCTCACAGCATCGTAACAGACAACGGTAGTAACTTCACATCCAATGAATTCAAGGAATATTGTGCAGAAGTAGGCATCAAACTACACTTTGCATCAGTTGCGCACCCGCAAACCAATGGCCAAGACGAGAAAGCCAATGGCATCATCTGCAATGGCATCAAGAAGCGCTTATTAGCACCACTGGAAAAAGCTTGACACACTTGGCCAGAGGAGTTGCCCAGTGTGCTATGGAGTATACGAACAACACCAAATACAGCGACACAAGAAACTCCGTTCTTCCTGGTTCATGGAGCTGAAGCAGTACTACCAATCGAAATAGAGCACGATTCTCCACGAGTCACGGAATACAATGAAGAAACTTCGAGGAAAGCACTGGAGGATGATGTCGATGCACTTGATGAAGCTCGAGACGAAGTATTGTCACGGGTCACCAAGTATCAGCAGGATTTGAAGAACTACCACAGTCGACGTTTGCGGCCAAGATCCTTCCAGGTGGGAGACTTAGTTCTTCGGCTCACGCAGAAAAGTCATGAGAAACTCGAGTCGCCATGGCTTGGCCCTTACATCATCACAGAAGTAATCGAAGGAGGAGCGTTCAGGATAAAGGATAAGAAGACCGGGGTTCCCGAGAAAAACCCCTGGAACGTGGCGCAACTCAGGCGGTTCTACGCCTAGAGTCGAAATATAGATCCTCTTATGTAAAAATACAATGTACTGAAACGCCCGCGAGCTTTCAGACGCACTCTTTTCCTTTTCAGGGCACCGAGTGGGGCTGGAAAGGTTTTTAATGAGGCGGGCTCGCGGTGCTGCAATATAGTAAAGATATTGATGACATACATCTTCTTTTTCGACACGCTCGGGGGCTTAAACCCGACAATTACAATATAGTTCTTCAAAACTACAAAAAGATAGTTTGCCTTGGTATAACATACCTCGCAAAATCAACAAAGATAAAAAATAGTGATCAAAAAAGCTCGGGGGCTAATACCCGCAAATACAATATAGAAAAATCTTCGCCTTGGTTTAACCTCGCGATTACAATACAGAAAATCGCCACCGAAATGCTCGGGGGCTAGGAAAATATATATATGTCTTTGTTCTGCAATATAGTTACAGTTCTTTTCGACAGAGAAAGTTATCTACTGAAGAAATATAATTAGTCATGCTTCAATATATCGTCAAGCGTGACTTTGCCTTCTTTGGGAGCGGCGCCCAGGAAATCGGCATAATGGTCGTCTGCAAAAAAGTCGGCATCCATCTAAAGAAGGTCACCAATTATTTCCTCGGCCACAGGCGTAACTTATGCATCAATTCTATCGACACCCGCCTTTCGTCGCTTCAGCTTATCATGAACTTTCTCTACAACCTTGGTCATGTCAAGCTTTGAGTGGCATATCTGAAGCATGATAAGAGCAAACCTGGCGCCAGCTACTAGTTGAGCTCTCACAAAACCGTGGATTTTGTGTGAGTCCTCAAATTTTTCCATCAGCTCAGAAAGGGTCTTAGGCTAAACCTTTCGAGGAAACATGGAGTTGTAAATCATAGACAAGGTCTTCGTACAGAAGTCAAGGAATTCACGAACTTGGCAGGCTCGATCTTGAAATCTGACGATCTGTCGGGTGCGTTCAGGGGTAGCCCAAAAAAGGACCTTGTGGATCTTGTGCAAGGTCAAGTGCAAGGTTAATAAGATAGTTGGATCTTGTGTCCACCCGTTGATCTTCAGCATCAGCGCCTAAAAAGGGACCTACTTGGTGACAACATACGAGTTAAAAATAGGAAACAGGAAAAGGAAAAGGGGAAGGATAAGGTTAAGAGACATACCTGCTATATCTTGGCTTGCCTCAATCATCAAATCAAGCATGCAGTTTTCTCGAGAGGCAGCTTGTGCGGCCTCAGCAACTGCAGTTTCTTTCAATACCATGGCTTCTTGAGCTTGTTAAATCGCAAGTTTTTTTCCTTTTCGGAAGACTTTCGAGATTGCTCCATTATTATGAGAGCCTGTTTCTTCATTGACTGCAACTGCTGACAAAGCTCGTTCAAATCTTCAGTATGCGCAGTACTCGAAGAACTTTTTGTAAATTCGCCAGTAGAGGATTTTTTCGAGCAAGGTGCAGAAGGCAAGACAGTTGGCGGGGGCACCACGGTATAGTTTTCAAAAATTAACTGGAAAAGGGAAAACTTCGGTATCAATAACATCGGCAAGATAGTTTTTTCATTGATAAGATCAGATATTTGCAATAGCCATTACAAGGAGAGTTCCTAGTGAACAAGTGGTAAAGTTGTCGCCAAAACTATCATGGTGACAACATCAAAAGAAGGATAGCAAAACAAAAAAGAAGTGGTCTACTTGACCTCCGGCTTCGACGAACTTGGAGCTGGAGTTGGTTTGAATCCCAGGAAGGCAAGGATTTTCTTTGAGTTTGGCTTAGCAGCATTGATCAAAGACACCCATGTCTTCGTCTCCATCTTCGGCACGTCGCCAACCTTGGCCCAGTCGACGTTTTGCTGACTTCTAGCAACCAAGGCAATGGTGCCTTCAACACCAACCTTCAAGCCTTCTTGTCGAAGATTGTGTCCAAGATCTTCTTCAGAGTTGAAGCACTTGGCCAGTTCAGCAAAAGTCTTGGGTTCTTCTTTCTTCGAGAAGAAATATGGGAAAAGCTTCGCCGGGCCCGAGTCAGCATCGTCAATGCCTTGGCGTGCTTCGTCTCCGTGAATCTCGAAGAGGGAGAGCGCATCGAGAAGATGATCACCTTCAGGGAGTTCGAGTTCGTACACTTGACGCGTCCTCCCTGACGATGGAAAAATACCTTGTTAAAAGAGGCACGTTAAGGAAAGGACGGAACTCGAAGAACAAAGAAACAGTTAGAGCACTTACTGACAAAACGTTGACTTTGCGACTCTAGTCGAGAGATAATTGCTTTCTCTCGAGTGGTTTGCTGAGTGATGTGGTCACTCAGAGAGGTTTCCGCGTTGTGAAGTCTTTTTCGAAGATCTTAAACAACGGCGGCGCTTGATTCCGCCTTCTTGCGAGCATTTTCGCTTTGCTCCAATTTTAGATTAAGAGCGTCAGCACGTTTGTTGGCTTCCGCAAGGTCGGCTGGAAAAACAATCGACAATAACAATTGTCATGCCAACAATTATGATGCAGAACATTCAATCAGGAGAAAAATAGCAAGATAGTACCTTTCAGCTGGTTCGAAAGATCACGGTACCCGACGAATTAGGTACCGAGACGGAAAAATTCCTTCATCAAAGGCTGGAGAGATCCAAGGAAAGAAAATCAAATATAGTGTGGAAAAAGTTTGGCGACAACAAGCAAAAAGAGGCAACATACAAGAGAATAAAGAGAAAATTTACATCATTCAATGAAGGAGTCGTGAAACCACCAGTTAATTGTGTGGATTCTTCGACTGGCTCAACCTTGGCTCTCTTCGGTGAAGGGGCTCGGGGGCTTACAGCTGGAGCAGTAAGTTCAATAACTCGTTGAGGAGTCGAGGTTTCGTCTCCATCATGCTGAGCTTCCGAGATAACCAAAGTACGAGACGTGCTCATTCGAGCAGCCACGTCAATGGGGGGGATTGTCCTCCTCTTCATCACTGCAAAAAATAGGTTACAGTATAAACAGACAATATAGAAAAAAATTCGAGAGCAAAATATTAACAAGAAAAACTTACGAGCTGATAAGGGCAACTTCATAAGGATTTAAATTTGTCCTTTCTTCAGTAGGAGCAACTTCTTCGGCATGAGATGTGCTGGCTTTGGATGTGCCAGTGTCGACAACCTCGAGCCTCTTTCTTTTGTTTCCTAGGGAAACAGCTGAAGGAAGGGATTGTGTCGACTCGCTGGCGTCAGATTCAACTTCTTTTTCAGAGGAAGCCGCAGATTTGCGAGAACCTGCGACTTCACTCTCAGGGAGAGAAGTACCCTGGTTGTCGTTAGTGACAACAGCCTGTTCTTCAACTTCTCCGTCTTCGGGAAGAGGAGGAAGAGAAGCTAGGACCGGATGGTTCTACAAAAAAATAGCGACAAGGAAATATGCAGGGGTGTCAGTAAAAACGCAGCAGTCGATAAAAGAGCAAAAGTTCGGGAAGAAAAAAAAGTCGAGAGGACAAAATACAAGGAAAATACCTGGGGGAGAGGATTGGTGGCGCTGTATGGCTCCACGCGGCAAGAGGATGGAATAGGATCCTTCTTGATGAGTGATGAAATTCTTCGAATAAGCTTCTCCAAGTCCTTTACAGAAAGATCTTTGGAGAGCCTATTAGCATCTTTTTCGCCAGCGTAAGTCCAGAGGGGATTTTTGCGAGCCTGCAGAGGCTGCACTCTAATCCTAAGTAAATAGGTTGTGATCTGGATACCCGACAGTTCCTTGCCTCGGGTATTCTGAAGTTCATGGATACGGGACATGAGGGCCTCTGTCGCCGTTTTCTCTTCTTCGGTAGCTTCAGCATCCCAGGAATGGCGGCGAAGAATCTTGGCGCTTCCATCAAAACGAGCTATGTTGTGCTCGACAGAGTTGGCACTTTCTTCGTGAACATAGAGCGATCTTTTGCGCCACCCTTGGACGGAGTCAGGGAAGTTGACATCAAAATACTCGACGTCAGAGCGGACGCAGATGACAACACCGCCTATGTTGTAGGTGGCGTTGTGGGAGCCATTGCGGCGGAGGCAGAAGATGCGCTTCCACAGAGCCCAGTTAGGAGGGACTCCGAGGAAGCACTCGCAGAGGGTGATGAAAATGGCGACATGGAGGATGGAGTTGAGGGTCAGCTGGTGCAGCTGAACCCCATAGACAAAGAGATGGCCGCGGAGGAAATCATGGATAGGGGTGGAGAGACCGCGGATAAGGTGGTCGACAAAACTAACCCGATACTCGATTGGCGAAGTGGGGTAGCTTTCTTCGCTGGGGAAGCGGATGGTGCCTTCCTTCTTCATCAATCCTAGCTTCTTCAGCATGTTCACGTCCTGGTTGGAGATTTTGGATCTCTCCCACTCAAAATCTTCAGCAGCCATCTTGGATTCGGGCGTGCTGTGGCAAGTAAGTCGCGCGCGTGGTGGCATCAATGGCAATGAAGGAGCGAAGCTTGTGCGTGGGCGAGCTCAAAAAGCACCGGGCGCAATGGAGGTTTTTGTAGAGGGGAGCAGAGATGCGGCGTGAGCGAAGGTGTGAACGGAGGAAGAAGAAGGACTTTTATAGGGATTTGGCGAAGCAATGCACCGTTGGATGGAGAAATCGTGCGGTGGAAAATGAACTCGTAACTGAAGGGTAAAAAGGTATTTTTACTGGGATGGAACAGAACAGGCGCTACAGTATGTGCGCCAGGAAAAGCGGAGGACGTGTGTCCCCCACTTGCACGACGTGTCAACATGACAGGAAATTTGGACCCACAAGACAGAGATAGAGCGGCACTCGCGCTTTCCGGAGGTAACGATCGTGGCTATCGTCAGTAATGAGGTCACTTTGACCAAAGGGAAAATCTCGACAGTAAAGATTGGCGGCAGGAAAAATTATTTCGGGAGCCTTTGATCAAATACAAGTTTTTGCCCAAATGCTCGGGGGCTACTTTGGAAAAAAGTAAAATTTGAGTATGACAATATAGAAATTGCGGGAGCCTATGATCAAACGCAAGCATTTTTTCATAGCCTCGGGGGCTACTCCCATCGGGAGCGCTGTTCGCGCACCCGATAGATATGAAAAGCTCGAGAAAGAATGACAATATAGCGGCATAAAGTGTGGAGCCTACAACCAAGTCCAAGTCCTTGGCTGTAGCCTCGGGGGCTACTCCCATCGGGAACGCTGTTCGCGTGCCCGATGAAATAATACAAGAAGTGAGCATATTTCGAGTTAAACAAATAACTCGACATATACTCCCATCGGGAAGTCAATATAAGTCATCCGTGACTCAATAGAATGTGCTATTCCAACAGCCGAAAAAGCACTCGACAATATATTCTCAGAGCGCTAAAAGTCGCGAATAATCTCTGAATGCCGCAAAACTTTGCGAAGGTAAGACCCCAGAATCCGTTCTGAGCGGCGTGGCACCGTCTCTGATGTCAGATTGCTACTTTTTTCCGTATCAACAGATACGAAGGAAAACCCTAACGGACGCGTTAGGTACCCGATAAAATATGACTGGGACTCGACAGAACGGTAAGACCTTAAGCGGCACTTGTCGAAGTTTACACCAGTATCCCGAGATCATGTCCAGGGACATGATTTTGAAGTAGGTTTTTGCGGATTGCCACTAGAGCAGTTAACTAGTACCTGATCCGTCAGATGAACTAGCCCCAACTACCAATATCCTTGTACAATGTAGAATTGCGTATCTAAAGATATGTGATGAGCTTGGTAATAATATAAAGTTGGAGATTTTCCATGACTCTTCGATTCAAGCAAAATCTCGAGGGCTACTGACATAGGCATCCCCAATGGGCCTGCTGAAGATGGTACCCGGGGTTTACTGAAGGCCCATGACTCGAAGAATATGAAGTTCGGAAGCCCAAGATAGAATTAAGGAAAGCTAGAGTTGTATTAGGAAACATAGACTTGTAATCTTGCGGGATGGATCTGAAACCCTCCCGGACTCTGTAAACTTGTGTATCACGAATCCCTCGGCTCCGCCTCCTATATAAGGGGGAGTCGAGGGACAAAGAAAGCATCGAATCATTGTCTCACGCAACCCTAGTTTTCATATTCTCGAGTACTTTTCGGCTGAAACCTTCAAGATCTACTTGCCCTCTACTTCCAGCAAAACCCTAGTCTACAACTTGTAGGCATTGATAAGTTAATCCCTTGTCAATGAGTGAGGGGATCGATTGTTTTTCCTGTGCCCCGATCTGGGAAACTTGTTTCCCGCATTTTTTACTTGTTGGTTTCTTCTCCGAGAAGTCTTTTTTCCTTCGCCAAGGCTTTTTTCCTTCAGCAATAATGATTCTTGCCTAAGAAATTCACGTCCATGGTCGTCTGGCAGATTCGGCTGGATTTGGGACGGTGTCGTCAAAAACTCCTTAGCCCACTTCTTTTGCTTCTCAGTATATACCGGCTTGGGCTCAGGCTCTTTTTTCGCCTTGACTTCCGCCTTCCATTTATCATGGTGAGCAGCCGCGACCGCGTAGTTTTCCTCGACACTAACTTCCCAAGGTCTCGGGAGAAGAGACTTCAGTGATGGCATTGGTACCCTTGTGGTCTTAGGTACATAAGGCTCCGGGTTAATAGGCCAGGAGGGGGTTGCCTTGCTGTCCTCCGTAACCCCCTGCTTCTGCTTCTTCGCCGGAGGTGGACTGGGTGGCGGCGTACCCGCCAGAGGTGGACTGGGGGCGGCGTCTGCTTACCCGCCGGAGGTGGATTGGGGGGCGGCGTCGGTTGATGTGAAGGAGGTATTGGTGGACCACTGCCACCGGAGGGGGGTGGGAAAAAAAGCATAGCCAGCTGATGTACTTCTTTTGCCATAGAATAATTTGGCGCTTGACATCTCGAAGTCTCACATCCCCTTCGGGTGTAGCATAGTCAATCTCCAGGTCCTCATACCCTTCGAGTACATCATCCACCGTGCCACGAGCATAGCCAGCTGCAATGGGATTGCCGTGGTGGAGTGCTCCAGGTTTACAAGGTAAAGCGGTGCCGATCGCCACCTTGCAGGAAATATTCCTCATTGGTTGATGCAGCTCACATTCTTTCATCATGTCGTGTAAATCATCCATGGGGCAGTGAGGCTCCGGTGCACTATCGATCGTCGGTGCATTAGCACCAGCCGGGGCCACGGGTGCATTAGCAGCAGCCGGGGCCAAGGGTGCATTAGCACCAACCGGGGCCTCCGTGGAAGCCACGCTGCTTCTCCGCTGCTGGCTTCCGACATCCGTTGCATGATCTTCATGCGCCCTTCTGATCTGTCTTTTGCTAATGTTTCACGCACCATCTTATTCACATCAAATAGTTCCCTTTCCATCCTTGATACGTCCAAAACGTATCTACTTTCCCGAACACTTTTGCTATTGTTTTGCCTCTAATTTGTGTATTTTGGATGCAACTAACACGGACTAACGCTGTTTTCAGCAGAACTGCTCTGGTGTCTCGTTTTTGTGCAGAAATCCAACTTTCGGGAAAATCCTCGGAATTTATGCAGAAGGCCCTATTTTCCCAGAATACTGACGGAGCCAGAAGGAGAAGTAAGGTGGAGGCCCGAGGGCCCCACACCACCTGGCGGCGCGGCCCAGGGGGGGCCCGCGCGGCCATGTGGTGTGGCCCCCTCGGCCGGCCTCCGACGCCCTCTTTCGGACTATTTATCGGCCTCGACCTAAAAACGCACGGGGGGAAGTCGAAGTCGCCAGAAACCCTCCAGAACGCCGCCACATCGCGAAACTCCGCCGCAGGAGCCAGAAGTCTCCGTTCTGGCACTCCGCCGGGACGGGGAATTGGAGGAGATCATCACCGCCATCACCAGCGACGCCTCTCCATCAACCAGCAATGTTTCCCCCATCCATGTGTGAGTAATTCCCCCGCTGTAGGCTGAAGGGGATGGTAGGGATTGGATGAGATTGGTCATGTAATAGTGTTAGATTGTTAGGGCATAGTGCCTAGTGTCCGTAATTGGTACTTTGATGATATTGTTGCAACTTGTTATGCTTAATGCTTGTCACTAGGGCCCGAGTGCCATGATCTCAGATCTGAACATGTTATTATTTCATCATGATATTCATTGTTTATGGTCTTACCTGCAAGTTGTATACACATGTCGCTGTCCGGAACCAATGGCCCCGAAGTGACAGAAATCGGGACAACCGGAGGGGATGGTAGTGACGTGAGGATCACATGTGTTCACGGAGTGTTAATGCTTTGCTCCGGTACTCTATTAAAAGGAGTACCTTAATATCCAGTAGTTTCCCTTGAGGCCCGGCTGCCACCGGCTGGTAGGGCAAAAGATGTTGTGCAAGTTTCTCATTGCGAGCACGTACGACTATAATTGGAACACATGCCTATTGATTGCTTTGTACTTCGACACCGTTTTATTATTATCTGCAAATGCCCTGCTATGATTGTTACATGAGTTTCTCTCATCCATGCAACGCCCGTTATCCATCCCTGTGCCTACAGTATTTTAATCCTGCTGTTTACTATAATTACTACTGATGTCTCTGTTACTCTGCTGCTGTTATTCTACTACATCGCTTTCGCTATAAAACTGTTACATTATCGATAAACTCTTGCGAGCAAGTCTGTTTCCAGGTGCAGCTGAATTGACAACTCCGCTGTTAAGGCTTCCAAGTATTCTTTGTCTCCCCTTGTGTCGAATCAATAAATTGGGTTATACTACCCTCGAAGACTGCTGCGATCCCCTATACTTGTGGGTCATCAAGACTGTTTTCTGGCGCCGTTGCCGGGGAGCATAGCTTTATTTGGAAGTTCACTTGGATTGATATTGTTCGCTGCAAATTCTCCATCATGGGTAAATCTCGCGATCCTAAAGTCGCCATATTACCATCCACTACAAGAAAAGGTACAACTCTGAGTACCTCTGCTGCTCTTGATTCACCATCTGTGATAAGTCAACTTGTTTCACCGCCGCAAGCTTCACTTGCTGGTACTTCTGCTGAATCTGAAAACTCTTATAATATTGATAATGTTTCTGCTGTGCTTGATGATAGTAGTTCGTTGGGATCCTTTCTAGATGCTACAATTGCTAGGTCTAGACAAATTGAAAATGCTGAAACTCCTAATGCTTCTACACCTGTTAGTTCACCTGAACTTGATTATTCTAGTGATGATCCTGATGAGGATTATGTGGAGCTTAATGATGATTTTATTAATAGATGCAATTCTACTGCTGATGCAAGAAAAATTAAAAAGTTTCTCGCACAATATACTGTTAGACATAAGTTATCTCCTGATCCTGAATTTGCCACATCTCCTATATGCATTAAGGATAAAGATTATGATTTTTCTCTTGATCTATCTCATATAGCTATTGTAGAGAAAACACCCTTTTGTGGTACTGAAAAAGAAAGTGTTGTAGAGCACATGATTGAGCTTTCTTCTATGAGTAGCTTATTTTCTGATGATGTCAAGATGCGTACTTACTTTGTCGTTAAAATTTTTCCTTTCTCATTAAAGGATGATGCTAAAACTTGCTATAATAATTTGCCTCCTGGTTCTATTAAAAATCCAACTGATTTGCGTGATGTTTTCTTTCGAAAATACTTTCCTGCTAGTGCTCAACATATTGCTTTACAGAAAATTTATAGGTTTGACCAGGGAGATGAAGAGAAATTGCCTGAGGCTTGGACAAGATTTTGTTCTCTTATCAGAGCTCGACCTGGACATGATTTAGAAAAGAATGATCTACTTGATATATTTTATAGTGGACTAACCATTGCGTCTAGAGCATATTTGGATAGTTGTGCTGGTTGTGTTTTCAGAAAAGAACCTGCATTTAAGTGAAGAATTATTGGCTAGAATAAGCCGGAATTATGATGATTGGACTACACCTGAACCAACTCCAATGCCAATATTGAAGAAGAGGGGTTTAATTAAATTGAATGATGAAGATATGAGGGAAGCTAAGAAGTCTCTCAAGGAGAAAGGTATTAAATCCGAAGATGTGAAGAATCTACCTCCCATAGAAGATATATGTGAGACAATTCCCCCTTCAACCACGATTGAGGTAAACTCCTTTCAACGCTTTACTAGGGAAGATATTCCGTATTCAAAACCTCCTGCTCAATGCTTAGATGAGTTTGATAAATATATTGTTAAGCAAGAAAATTTTAATATGAGAGTAGAGAATCATCTAATGGAAAATTCTCAAGCTATTAGCAATTTGCATGATATTGTGGAGAGAACCTCCAATGATGTTAAGATGCTTGTTAAACATTTCCAAATGGTTCAAACTCAAATTGATCAACTCACTAAAGTTCAAAATGACTTGTTAAAAAATAATTCTAAAGAGAAACATGCTTATGAAGTAACAACTAGAGGCGGTGTCTCTACCCAGGATCCTCTATATCCTGAAGGGCATCCCAAAAGAATTGAACAAGATTCTCAACGAATTGAACCTAGTGCTCTTTCTAAGAAAAAGAAGAAGAAACATAAAAATGTTGTAGAATCCTCTGAACCTGTTGATGATCCTAATAGTATTTCTATTTCTGATGCTGAAACTGAAAGTGGTAATGAACATGGTAATGATAAAGACAATGATAAGAATGACGCTTCTGATAAAGAAGAAGTTGAAGCTGAACCTGAAAAGCATGCTAAAAATAAAAAGTATACTAAAGAAGATTTTATTGCTAAGAAACATGGTAATGAAAGAGAACCTTGGGTGCAAAAGCAAATGCCTTTTCCTGCTAAGAAACTAAAATCAAAGGAAGAAGAACACTATAATAAATTCTGTGATTGGATGAAACCTTTATTCCTGCAAATACCTTTGACTGATGCTATTAAATTGCCTCCTTATTCAAAGTATATGAAAGATATTGTTACTAACAAAAGGAAAATCCCCAATGAGGAAATTTCCACCATGCTTGGTAATTACTCTTTCAATGGCAAAGTTCCAAAGAAGTTGGGCGACCCAGGTATACCTACTATTCCTTGTTCTATTAAGAATAATTATGTTAAAACTGCTTTATGTGACTTGGGAGCCGGTGTTAGTGTTATGCCTTTTTCTCTCTATAAGAGACTTTATCTAGATAAGTTGATACCTACTGATATATCTTTGCAAATGGCTGATAAATCTACTGCTATTCCTGTTGGTATATGTGAGGATGTTCCTGTTCAAGTTACTACTAACTGCTTGATATTAACTGATTTTGTTGTGTTGGAAATGCCTGAAGATGATAATATGTCTATTATTCTTGGGAGACCTTTTCTTAACACCGCAGGGGCTGTTATTGATTGCAACAAAGGAAAGGTTAGTTTCAATGTTGATGATAAGGAACATACCGTTTATTTACCCAAGAGGATTGAGAAAGCATGTGGAGTTAATACTATCTCCAATGTGAGAACTATCAAAATTGGAACTATTGATTGTCCTATATATGAGCCTAAAGAAGAATATCAAACTCTCATAATTGGATCCATATCAATCCAATACAAGGTAACATGATTGATTTGAGGTTTATTTCTTCATATGTTATGTAAAATTTATTTGGTGGCAAGACTTGATCAACCTTGTTAACAAATACTTTTTATATGCATAGAGGGGTAAACATCATCTCTTTCTTCCTCCACTTGTTCTATTTGCTGTAGCACTTTTGATTTGCAAAGTTCCTTAGTTAATTAGAGATTTCAAAAAAATTCCTGGCCAGTAATAATAAACTTAATACCCAGAAAAGTGCATTTTTCAAAGTTTTCAAAAATTCACAAAAATTATACCGTTGGTCCTATTTTTCGACGAGGCACCTGGGAGCACCAGAGGATGACCAGTGGGGCACCACAGGGGGCCACCCCACCAGCCGGCGCGGCCAAGGAGGGGGGCGCGCCACCCTGTGGTGTGGGCCCCTCCTTGCCCCACTTTGTCATCTCTTCCTCCCAGAATCTTCTCTCTCCCGAAAAAACTCGAACCAGCTTTCTCTCACTCGCGTTTTTGCTCAAGAGCTCAGGATTTTT
This sequence comes from Lolium perenne, assembly GCF_019359855.2. Taxonomy (NCBI): domain Eukaryota; kingdom Viridiplantae; phylum Streptophyta; class Magnoliopsida; order Poales; family Poaceae; genus Lolium; species Lolium perenne. The sequence goes on along the minus strand of NC_067247.2, from coordinate 24,244,198 downwards.
CGATCTCTTTGCTCAGCCCAGATTTCCTGCTGAAATTTGGCACATTTGCTCCTTGGTATGTGACTCCTCCAATGATCCAAGTAGAATTTCGTTTGGTTGAGTATATCTTGATTATTTTGCTGCTGTAGGTAACATGTATGGTGAGCTTGCATGCTTGTTCTAAGTTGAATAAATTAGTTTTGATGCATGATTAGTACTCTAGCAAGTTCCTATAGTAGTTTCCCTTGATTATATGTCACCAAATCAAATTTTATATGATGGTTGAAAAATTTCAGAAAAAGGATGAAGAACTTCAACTTTGGAGAGTTGTTCAAGAGAGGGACAACCAGCACCGGGAGGCCATCTAGGACCGCCACTCAACTTAGGCGATCCTACAATGAGGATATCATCGCGCCAAGCTTCGCGCCCGAGGAAGACAATGGGGCTCCTAATGCTTCGTCTTTCCCATGTTATGATTTTCTGAGAAATGCAGGGTTGTTGGATGATTTCTTCACCCTCGTCAATAGGGCGGGCTTAGCCGCCTACGTGGGAGATGAAAGGGAACAATACCATATGCTCACCAAGATCTTCGTCGAGAGCTTCAAGTTCCACAACAAGCAATATGGGCCGACAGTTGCATTCAAAATCTATGGTAATCCTATTACTATGGAATTGAAGGAATTTTGTGTTGCATTGGGTATTGCCCCTGTAGGTACATCAAGGAAGATTGAGGACAACCCCCGGGTCCTATTAGAGCTCTACCGAGGGATTACCAATGATGATTGCCGCACCATTCAGCGTGGCAAGATAAGAAATATCCAACTCCCCGCCATTAAGTATTTTGCCTATTACATTGCTACTAGCATTCTTGGTAGGGAGAACACTAGTAATATTTCTAGTTGCCATCTTGCTTTCTTAATTGCTGCACTTACTGGAGAGACACCATATCATCTTGGTTCTCTTATTGCTCGCCGCCTGTCCAGCAGGGGACCTATTTTTGGAGGAATTGTTGCATTGCGCATTTTAACACATTTAAGGATTCCTCTTAACTCTAATGATGTGCCATTAACTCCTAGGAGGCTAGATATTACTGCTATGAAAAGCCATCATTTTGTTACCGTTGATTCCACTTTAGATAATATGGTCTATAGAATGTTGTTTGCTGACGGGGATGAGAAGGAGATTCCTCTTCCCCAGCCGGGTTTGTTCAGTATTGACAGGCAACCATGGTCGCGCACTAAGGAGGAGGTGGAGGAACATATGAAGATACAAGACTTCCACCAGCAGCATGACTCCGAGGACGTCGAGTCCTCTTACGACTACACCGTCACGTATCCGGGTGCTTCTTCTAGCACATACCCGGAATATGATCCATCTTCGTCGTACTACGGAGATACCACCTCATGGGATCGATGGGATTGAACTCCACTTAGGCCAAAAGCCTAAGCTTGGGGGGAGATATACCGGCATCACTCATTCTTTGCATATTATGATTGCTGGATACTTGTATATACTTGTTTAGTTTGTTTGAGTGGTTTTCTAATGAGAGGAAGATGATATTTGGGGAAGTGCTGATTGAAAACAGATTCTGGGCTGTCACCATAAAAATTCTCAAAAACAGCCAGAACGTTATTTTGCGAAGCAAATTTTTTTGCATGTTCCCCAGGTTGTTATCTAACTTTCATTAGTTGAACACTTTTCGAGCTGAGCAACGGAAGATTTTTGTAAAAATCGATTTCTGTACTGCTGTCAAGTTTTGGCAGATTTCTGTCATCTTGCTTTTCTGTGTTTCTTTTAGTTTTCATCTTCTTGTTTTTGTTTTGTTTCTTTCCCAAAACACAAAAAGACCAAAAATATTTCTGTTGTTTCTCTTCATTATTTGTTTGTTTTGGTTACTTGCATTTATTTTGCTTTATTTGCTATTACTAGTTTGCTATAAGAAAACCCAAAAAGATTTTGTTTTGTTTGCTTGTTTCCTTTTGTGCTTGTTTCAAAAATCGAAAACACCAAAAATATTTGCTGTTCTTCTTTGGTTTGTAAAGTTCATTTTGAGTTCAATGGTCTTCGGTGGCTGGAGCGTGGTTTTCATCTTATATTATCCAAGCTACACAAGTGAAAGGCAATAATGACGATCTACGACAATTGCATTGTGGTGAGAGGCTGGTATGAACTCTATTTGTTTTCATTTTTGTACATATACTCATCCATGTGAGCATGCTTAGTTGGTTCATGTGAGGTATATGTCGTTTGAGAAAGTCTAGTAGTTCATAATCTCTCATGATTAGCTCCAATTTATTAATATGAGTAGCATGTCATGGATGTTTGCTTGCATTGTTTTATTCATAAGTAAGTATGGCATTGTGGTATCCTCCTCTGAATAATTTATTTATATCGACTTGGCACATGCTCACGCATGCATATGACTGAACAAAAGTCAACTAAGCCTCGATGATTTAATTTGCTTCAGAGTTCTTGTATCACTTTTATGCCTCTGTTAATTTATTTTGCCGCAAGCATGATTATGACAGTTACTGCTCTCTTGATTTGTCCTCCCCAGTCTATTGCTAGCCTTCACTTGTACTGAGCGGGAATGCTGCTCGTGCTTCCAAACACCTGAAACCAAGTTGTTCCAAAGTGTCCACCATAAATACCTATGCATGGCATTTCAAACCATTCCAAGTAAATTCTCATGCGCTACCTTTAAAACCTTCAAAATGCTTCTCAATTTGTGTTTATGTTTCATAGCTCATGAGGAAGTATGTGGTGTTTAGCTTTCAACCTTGTCATTTACTTTTGACGGACTCTCATATGGACTAGTGGCACATCCGCTTATCCAATAATTTTGCAAAAAGAGCTGGCAATGGGATTCCCAGTCCCAAATTAATTAACTTAAATAGACACTCCTCCATGGTTTGTGATTGATGGACGGCACCCGAAGGATTCGGTTAGCCATGGCTTGTGTAAGCAAAGGTTGGGGGGAGTGTCATCATCATAATAAAACTAAAATAAAAAGGCACTCCTTCATGGTATGTGATTGTTGGCAGGCACCCGAGGATTCGGTTAGCCATGGTTTGTGTAAGAAAGGTTGGAAGGAGTGCCACATAAATATGCAAATAATTCATGGGAGCCACTCTTGAAAGTCCGGTTGACGAGGTAGTTAGTGTACCCATTACCATTCGTTGACAACAACAAACACCTCTCAAAATAATTTTACTCCTGCTTTAAAAATGAAAAGCTCTAGCGCATGTTAATCCCTGCTTCCCTCTGTGAAGGGTCAATCTTTTACTTTTATGTTGTGTCTCCATCCTTTCTTTGAGCACTATCTTGAGAGCACAACTGTCATTCTTAGTATAATATGCTTGTCTCAAAATATTATTGATTGAGGTATAACTTTGATGCTTTTATCTTTGACAATCTCTATTTCTAGTCTTTCTATGAACCTCAGAGGTGCCTGAGCATTTATGTTTTGCTATTCAAATACAGGCAAGCGAGATACCACTTTATCATATTCTCTTATGAACATTGCAATCCTGCTTATATACATGATTCATGATGCTTATTATTAATTGTTGGTACCTCTCCATGATTGATATAGCTGTTAGATGATCTTATTTGCATGTATTTCATTATGAACTGCTTAAGTATTAGCCATAGCATGAGAATATATACATCATATGAGCAAATGTGTTCGTGAAAGCTCTTTTATCGCTCAGTTGTTAACTGAATTGCTTGAGGACAAGCAATAAGCTAAGCTTGGGGGGAGTTGATACGTCCAAAACGTATCTACTTTCCCGAACACTTTTGCTATTGTTTTGCCTCTAATTTGTGTATTTTGGATGCAACTAACACGGACTAACGCTGTTTTCAGCAGAACTGTTCTGGTGTCTCGTTTTTGTGCAGAAATCCAACTTTCGGGAAAATCCTCGGAATTTATGCAGAAGGTCCTATTTTCCCACATCGACGGAGCCAGAAGGAGAAGTAAGGTGGAGGCCCGAGGGCCCCACACCACCTGGCGGCGCGGCCCAGGGGGGGCCCGCGCGGCCATGTGGTGTGGCCCCCTCGGCCGGCCTCCGACGCCCTCTTTCGGACTATTTATCGGCCTCGACCTAGAAACGCACGGGGGGAAGTCGAAGTCGCCAGAAACCCTCCAGAACGCCGCCACATCGCGAAACTCCGCCGCAGGAGCCAGAAGTCTCCGTTCTGGCACTCCGCCGGGACGGGGAATTGGAGGAGATCATCACCGCCATCACCACCGATGCCTCTTCATCAACCAGCAATGTTTCCCCCATCCATGTGTGAGTAATTCCCCCGCTGTAGGCTGAAGGGGATGGTAGGGATTGGATGAGATTGGTCATGTAATAGTGTTAGATTGTTAGGGCATAGTGCCTAGTGTCCGTAATTGGTACTTTGATGATATTGTTGCAACTTGTTATGCTTAATGCTTGTCACTAGGGCCCGAGTGCCATGATCTCAGATCTGAACATGTTATTATTTCATCATGATATTCATTGTTTATGGTCTTACCTGCAAGTTGTATACACATGTCGCTGTCCGGAACCAATGGCCCCGAAGTGACAGAAATCGGGACAACCGGAGGGGATGGTAGTGACGTGAGGATCACATGTGTTCACGGAGTGTTAATGCTTTGCTCCGGTACTCTATTAAAAGGAGTAACTTAATATCCAGTAGTTTCCCTTGAGGCCCGGCTGTCACCGGCTGGTAGGACAAAAGATGTTGTGCAAGTTTCTCATTGCGAGCACGTACGACTATAATTGGAACACATGCCTATTGATTGCTTTGTACTTCGACACCGTTTTATTATTATCTGCAAATGCCCTGCTATGATTGTTACATGAGTTTCTCTCATCCATGCAACGCCCGTTATCCATCCCTGTGCCTACAGTATTTTAATCCTGATGTTTACTATAATTACTACTGCTGTCTCTGTTACTCTGCTGCTGTTATTCTACTACTGCTACTGCTATAAAACTGTTACTACTGATAAACTCTTGCGAGCAAGTCTGTTTCCAGGTGCAGCTGAATTGACAACTCCGCTGTTAAGGCTTCCAAGTATTCTTTGTCTCCCCTTGTGTCGAATCAATAAATTGGGTTATACTACCCTCGAAGACTGCTGCGATCCCCTATACTTGTGGGTCATCAATCCTCCCAAGATGATCTGCATCTCGGTCCGTCTTTCTCTTACGGCTTTTGTAACTGTACGGGTCATTGTCCTGGGGAAAACATTCTTTCCACGGAATGGCGCATTTGCCTCGTACACGTCCTGGGTGTTCAGGATTCCCGAGGGCTATTGTCAGCGGGTTGTACTCTCTGTTGACCTTGATCTACCCCTCTTGAGCTTCGGCCATTGCTGCAATAAGGGCGGCGGTGGGAGTAAACACTTCCTTCTGGTGAACACACCTCCCTGTCTCCGGGTCTAGTGATCCCCCATGCCCGTACCACCAGCTTTTGGCCCTTGGGTCTCATCCCTCTGTACCTAGAGGGATTCCTCGCTCCCGCAGGATGTTCTTCATCTTCTCCCACTTAGGCTTCGAAGTGCGGTATCCTCCTGGCCCCATAATATGATTGTACTATTTTTTAGCCGCATTTGCCTTATTTTTTGCCGATATGGCCTTGGCATGCTCCGATTCCTTTTGCTTCACAAATTCGGGCCACACATTTTTCTGTCTCTCATACTGTCCTTTGAAATCCGAAGTCTTCTTGTGCGAGACATAGTCCCGGGCTAAATTTTTCTTGAAGTTCCGGAATGTTTCTCCCATCTTCTTAAGAGCTAATTCTTTGACTAGCCTTCTCCTCTCACGTCCACCTGGAATCATGTTACCCTCTTCATCGTGTTTGTTGTATTCCGGAGGTAGAACGAAATTTTCTATAAGTTTTCTCCAACAATCCTTTTTCATTCTCTTGTCGACAAAAGTAAAACCAACATGTGCCTTCTTTGGCTCATTCCATTCATGGAGGGTGATCGAGATGTTGTCTCTAGCAACCACTCCGCATTGGTTGATAAACTTTGTAAAGTGCTTTTTGGACTCCAACGGCCTGCCATGTTCATCGACAACATCAATGGTCAACGTTTCTCCAGGTTTTATCGTTTGGGTTTTGCCACGCGGCTTTGTACTCGATTTTCTCGACGATCCAGAGGACTGAAAAAAGAGAGTCGCGTTAATACATATTTATTCAAATCAGTAAATTTGTATCACCAGAGGCTCAATGTATATATATACCTCGCCGGAGGTGGTTGTTTGCAATTCGAGATCCTTGTTTGTTTGCCCTCCGGCAAACGTTTCAACAATGTCCATTCCTTCTTGACCTTCACATTCACCTTCACCGTCAAGGTTTAGATAAGAAGAAACATCGTCTTCTTCATCTTCTGGCGGCACATAGGGAATACCACTGTTTATGATGTTGTTTATATGTGCGTCAGCTTCCGGATCATAGTTATCCAAAATCGGGTCTCTATCGTCCGCCATATATCACTTCTAAAGACATGTAGTAAAAACTAATTAAGTAAGCAACATATTCTGTAGAAACTAATTCTATAAACATTTTGTAGTAGTGTGGCATGAGGACGCGCGCGGTGGCGGAACTACTCCGAATGGTGGCGAAAAGGAGAGGCGGTGGCGGAACAACTCCAAATGGCATGAGGACCGCGCGGTGGAGGAATTACTCTGAACGGCGGCGAGGGCGGCGAGGAGGGCATGTATACAGAGAGGGCGGCGACGACGGGCGGCGAGGAGGGCACGTATATGGAGAGGGCGGCAAGGACGACACCCCAATTAACCCTAAACCCTATTCGAAGAGGGAGGCAAGGAGGGCACGTATACGGAGAGGGTGGCGAGGACAACACCCTAATTACCTGTTCTGCTGCGAGGGAGAGAGAGGGCGGCGAGGGCGGCGATGCTCTTTGAGCGGGCGGCTCTACGACAAGGGTGGCAAGGCGCCGGCGACTGCTGCGATGGCCCGGGAGACTCCTGAAGACATATAACAACAATAATTAACAATTAACAAATCAACAACAATAATAATTAACAAATTAACAACAATATCGAAAGATTTATTAACAATAAATCACCAAATATATTTTTACAACAATAAATATATTTTTATTTACAACAATTAAATAAAAAATCTACTTTTATTATAAACAGCAATCACCAAATTAAAGAAGCCGGGGGCTAATTTATTAACAACAAAAAAATCAACAAAAATCGATTTTAAATTACAACAAAAAATAGCAATAACCAATTTTAATTTACAACCAATTAATCAATTTTAGTTTTAAAAAATTCACCAATTTTTTTTTAAAAGAGAGAGGCCGGCCGGGGCTCTCTCCCTCTGGTTCTCTCTGTGCGTGTGCGGAGGGCGGCGCGCGACACCAGCGTGCAGCGAGGGACGGCCGGGGCGAGGCCTGCGAGGGGCGGCGAGGACGGTGATGAGGGGCGGCATCGATGACTGGTGAGGGGAGACGAGGACAGTGGCGAGGTGCGGCGTAATGGCCGAAGAGGCGAGCGCGCGCGAGCGGCAGCTGGCCCGCGAGAAGGCGACGTACGCGGCGAGGGCGGCAAGGCGACGGACGGCGGCGAGGGCGGCGAGGACGGCGGCGAGGGGTGGCCTGATGGCGGCGTCGTCTTCGATCGGTGCCGGCGTCTTCGAGGAGTGAACACTGAGAGCGACGGTTCACGCGATATTTATATTTTCGAGCCTTTATCGCGGTTGGTGAGACTAACCGCGACTAAAGCGTTTTTTCGCTGGGCTTTTCTGTTCCCGCGGGGAAAAGGTTTTAGTCGCGGTTGGCCTCACCAACCGCGACTAAAGGTTTTTTTCATAAGTAATTCATTTCAAATTAGATAAATAAAAATAATATATCAAAATATTCAAAAAAATAAAACTAATTTATTTCAAATCCGAAAAATACAAATAATATATCAAAATATTCAGAAAAATAAAACTAATTTATTTCAAATCAGAAAATACAAATAATATAGCAAAATATTTAGAAAAATAGAACTAATTCATTTCAAATCAGAAAATTACAAATAATATATCAAAATATTCAGAAAATAATACTAATTTATTTCAAATCAGAAAAATACAAATAATGTATCAAAATATTCAGAAAAATAAAACTAATTTATTTCAAATCAGAAAAATACAATAATATATCAAAATATTCAGAAAATATAACTAATTTATTTCAAATCATAAAAATACAAATTATATATCAAAATATTCAGAAAAATAAAACTAATTCACTTCAAATCAGAAAAATACAAATAATATATCAAAATATTCAGAAAGATAAAACTAATTAATTTCAAATCAGAAAAATATAAATAATATATCAAAATTTCTCCCACGCTTCCCGCCAATTCTTCCCACCATTGCTTCCCGCCTCTGTCTTCTCCCGCCTCCTGTCTTCCCTCCATTTCTGCCCCCGCTTCCCGCCATTTCTTTCCGCCTCTGTATTCCCGCCCCCATTTTTCCTGCAATTTCTCATTATATATATGTAGCCCCAGCTTGGCCAGCATTATCACATCTCTACAATCTCTCATCACTCTCTCATGGCTTTCACCGTACCCACTTAACCTACCGGCAGGTGCAGGAGCTTTGTGCCTCGAACTACCCTTGATCACTAGGCTACTGCGTCCCCGTTGGCTGGAGCCTAAGAGCCGGAGGCGTGCCGATCCCTCCCGTCCCTCAGGGTACTGCGCGTCGGGCGACCATCACGAACCACTACTACCTCGACCTCATGCCGGAGCAGCGGATGAATCCCCGCTGGCATCCCGACAACCAGCAGACTTGGGACGCCTTCTTCATCAATCGGCATTAGAGGGTGCTCGCCAGGTATGAGGAGGACGGTCTGCCTCCTGGGAACTTCCACGAGGCCGGCCGTCGGCTATGGTGGGGCGGATGGACTCTACAGAGCGTCATGGACTACATCACGGCCAGTGATATCCCCCGCATGCGCTACCCTCAGTACCATTCGAGGTTCGAGCCACGAGTGCCGCCCGACGACAGCGACGGTAACGACAACGACAGCGACAACTTAGAAGGCGACGGCTAGCAGTACAACGGCGGCGACTACGAAGACTATGAGTATGCATATTATAGGCCTAGGCAGGAGTATGACGAAATCACTCCAACATTCCAAGATGTACTCCTTTCCTAGACATGTCCTTCACATCATTGGTTGTAGTTCAAATTTCATGTACCATCAGTGGTATCTCGAATCAATCGAATCATTCGAAAATGCATGGACACCAAACACATCACAGATAATATAATTCACATGATCCATACAAAGTTTGGAACAAATTTTCCTCAACAAAATTGGGTACAATAAATTATTACACATCATTTCTTCCCTTGTGTCCCTTGCTTACGATTGTGCCGTAACCATGGAGCATCCTCATTATTGAACCTAATGCTTGGGTCAGTGTTCACTTTGAAGGGCGGAATTTCACCAAACTTATTATAATCTTATGACATGTCTATCTTGTCCTCCACTCCCACGATGTTTCTTTTCTCTGAAAGAACTATGTGGCGCTTTGGATCATCGCATGATGTACTCGTTTTCTTATCTTTCCTTTTTCTCGGTTTGCTACTCATGTCCTTCACATAGAAAAACTGAGTGACATCTTTGGCTAGGACGAATGGTTCGTCAAGGTAACCAAGATTGTTGAAATCCATCATTGTCATTCTGTATTGCTCGTCCACCTTTACCCCTCCTCCTCTTAGCTTGAACCATTTGCACCGGAATAAAGGGACCTTAAAGGAGGGTCCATAGTCAAGTTCCCATATCTCCTCTATGTAACCATAATATGTGACCTTTTTCCCATTCTCGGTTGCTGCATCAAAGCGGACACCACTGTTTTGGTTGGTGCTCTTTTTATCTTGGGCGATTGTGTAAAATGTATTCCCATTTATCTCGTATCCTTGGAAAGTCAATATAGTCGAAGATGGTGACTTGGCCAACATGTACAGCTGATCTTCAACATCATTGTCATTCATTAAATGTTTTCGCAACCAACCGCCGAAAGTCTACATGTGGGCCTTTGTAATCCAGGATTCAGGCTTCCCCGGGTTGTTCGAGCGTAAAATATTCTTGTGTTCCTCGAAGTACGGAGCCACCAAGCTGGAATTTCATAGAACTGTGTGGTGTGCTTCAGTCATAGAATGGCTGTCCATACATATCCTTGATTTCCTTCCAATCGTGCCTTTTCCACTTAGTCTCCCCTCGTGCCACGATTGAGGATGACCAATCGGCTTAAGGTCAGGAACATAGTCAACACAAAACTCAATTACCTCCTCTGTTCCATAGCCCTTGGTGATGCTTCCTTCTGGCCTAGCACGGTTACGAACATATTTCTTTAATACACCCATGAACCTCTCAAAGGGGAACATATTGTGTAGACATACAGGACCGAGAATGGAAATCTCTTCGACTAGGTGAACCAGGAGGTGCATCATAATATTGAAGAAGGATGATGGGAACACCAACTCGAAACTGACAAGACATTGGACCACATCGTTCTATAACCGTGGTAGATCTTCTGGATTGATTACCTTCTGAGAGATTGCATTGAGGAATGCACATAGCTTCACAATCGCTACTCGAACATTTTCCGGTATGAGCCCCCTCAAAGCAATCGGAAGAAATTGCATCATAATCACGTGGCAGTCGTGAGACTTCAGGTTTTGGAACTTTTTCTCTGCCATATTTATTATTCCATTTATATTCGACAAGAAGCCAGACGGGACCTTCATACTGCTCAGGCATTCAAAAAAGATAACCTTCTCTTCTTTGGTAAGAGCGTAGCTGGCAGGACCTTGAAACATTCCGGATGTCGGTCTTCTGGGTCTATCAAACGTTGTTGGTCCTGCCGTGCTTCCTTTGTATCATTTGTCTTCCCATACACGCCCAAGAAGCTTAGTAGGTCCACGCAAATATTCTTCGTAACATGCATCACGTCGATTGCAGAGCGAACATCTAGGAATTTCCAATATTCTAGCTCCCAAAATATAGATTTCTTCTTCCACATGGGTGCGTGCCCGTCGACTCCCTGCGGAACTGATTGTCCGCCAGGACCCTTTCCAAAGATGACTTTCAAATCCTTGACCATATCAAATACATCAGCATCAGTACGTTCTGTAGTCTTCGGCCGGTGATCCGCCTTTCCATTGAAATGTTTGCCTTTCTTTCTTAAGTTATGATGTCGGGCAAGAAATCGACAATGCCCCAGGTACACATTTTTCTTACAACTAGCCAAATATATACTTTCAGTCTCATGTAAGCAGTGCGTGCATGCCTTGTATCCCTTATTTGTCCATCCCAAAAGGTTACTAAGAGCAGGCCAATCATTGATGGTTACGAAAAGCAACGCTCGTAGGTCAAATTCCTCTTCTTTGTGCTCATCCCACACACGTACACCAGGTCTGCCACACAACATTAAAAGTTCATCAACTAATGGCCTTAGGTACACATAGATGTCGTTGTAGGGTTGCATTGGGTCTTGGATGAGCACTGGCATCATAATGAACTTCCGCTTCATGCACAACCAAGGAGGAAGGTTGTAGATGCATAGAGTCACGGGCCAGGTGCGATGGCTGGAGCTCTGCTCACCAAAAGGATTCATGCCATTTGTACTTAGACCAAATCTTAAGTTCCTTGCGTCACCTGTAAAATCTTTGAACTCTCTGTTGATCTTTCTCCATTGCGTTCCATCAGCAGGGTGTCTCAACTCCCCGTCCGACTTACGGTCCTCTTTGTGCCATCGCAACAACTTGGCATGCTCTTTGTTTCTAAACAAACGTTTCAACCATGGTATTATAGGAGCATACCACATCACCTTGGCGGAAACCCTCTTCCTGGGTTTCCCGCCCTCAACATCGTCACCAGGGTCATCTCCTATGATATTATAACGCAATGCAGTGCATACCGGGCATTCATTCAAATTCTCGTACTCACCGCGGTAGAGGATGGAATCGTTAATGCATGCATGTATCTTCTGAACCTCTAAACCTAGAGGGCAGACAACCTTATTTGCTTCGTACGTACTAGCGGGCAACTCATTATTCTTTGAAAATATATTTTTCATCATTTTCAGCAACTTTTCAACTCGTGAGTCAGATAGACCTTCATGTGCCTTCCATTTCAGCAAATCCAGTGTGCAGCCCAGCCTTTTCAGACCATTATCGCATCCTGGTACAACAACTTTTTGTGATCATCTAACATGCAATCCAAATTCTCCCTCTCCTTTTCGGTTTTGCAGTCTCTCCGTGCGTCAGCAATGGTCCGACCAAGATCATCAGCGGGCTCATCACGTGCCTCTTCTTCACCTTCCCCTTCACCTTCCCCTTCTACTTCCCCTCCTTCAGCATCCTCCATGAAAGTATCACCGAAATGATCAGGATAGTTGTCATCATCCCCTTCTTCATTTTCTTCCATTCTAACCCCTCTTCTCCATGCTTGGTCCAACAATTATAGCTTGGCATGAAACCGTGCCGAAGCAGGTGCACGTGAACGATTCTTGAGGAAGAGTAACCCTTCTGATTCTTACAGGCAACACATGGATATATAAAAAAAACCTCCTTGTTCGCATTAGCCACAGCGAGCAAATCATTCAAACCCGTAATGAACTCGTCACAGAGTCGGTTACCGTACATCCATTGCCGATTCATCTGCATTATTATTATATAAAGTATATAATTAACCATCATGCATTTGTTAAACTAACTAGCTAGAAATAATAGAAATTAAACTATGAACTACACATGCATATTTATCAATGATACATGAAAGGTTCAAGTTGTTAACTGCGATCGAGGAGGAAAAATAAATGAGAAAGCTTAAGTGTGGTCGGACACTTCATATCATGTTTGTTTTATGTGAACACAAGTGGCAACATGCTCTCGGGCATTTCATCGAACACCTCTTGTGCATAAGAGGAGAAAAGCCAAACCCACCACCCCTTGTGAATAAAAGTGGCTCACACACACAAGCCAAGTGTGCTGCAGCAGTATTTATAGTGGTGGGCCTTTAGTCACGGTTGGCCTGGCCAACCGCGACTAAAGGTTCTCAGGCCAGACCTAAGCACCTTTAGTCGCGGTTGGCCAGACCAACCAGGACTAAAGGTCCGCCCGTACACCAGCTGTCGACCGAGGCCGTTGATCCCAGAGCTTCAGTCGTAGTTCCCCTGCAGAACCGGGACTAAAGACCCCATTAGTCCCGGGCCAAAATGTTTGGAGACTAATGGGGTGGTATGGAAGCCCTCTTTTCTACTAGTGGAACATGGAATCATATAAACACTAGCTAGTCATCAGTACATTGCTCACTCTAGCTAGGTATAGTTACTTATCGACGAGGAAAACAAATATACTATTACAAAAGGAATTTGTATTGATTTCCTTAGTAATGGCTGTTTAAGTTACTTACTGAGGACGGTATTTGACAAATACTTCTAAGGAGAAAGTACATCGGCTCAAAGGCATTGTCTTAGGTCTTTTCAAAACCTGGGGATTCACATTTCTGGGCAAGTCTTATGGCGATGATCGAAGAGGTTCTTCTTTCCATATGGATCTTTCTCTATTAGCGATGGTTCGCAAATTCGTTTCTGGGAGGATAAATGGCTAGGTAATGCCACGCTTCGAGAATAATACCCGGCATTGTACAATATTGTGCGTCACAAAGGTGATACTCTCGCTAAGGTGTTGGAAACTTCCCCACCGAACGTGTCCTTCAGAAGAAGTCTCACTGGACCTCGACAAGTTTCATGGAATGACTTGTTACAACGTCTAGATTATGTACATCCTGACGCAGGGGTCTGATGAGTCTCGTTGGAATCTTATTGGGAGTGGTTCATTCTCGGTGGCTTCCATGTACAATGCTTTAATCCAACCGGATGTTCTTGTCGATAATAATTCAAAAATTTGGAACATGAAGATACCTCTTAAAACAAAGGTGTTTGCGTGGTACCTTCATTGTGGTGTGATCCTCACCAAGGATAATCTTGCTAAACGCAATTTCCAGGGAAGTAAAAAAGTGTGTCTTTTATCATCATGACGATACCATAAAGCACTTCTTCTTCCAGTGTAAATTTGCTAGATCTATATGGTTAACCATCTAGATAGGTTCTACCTTGTACCCACCAGTAGTGTTGCGAATATTTTTAGCAATTGGCTCAATGGTGTGGATACCAGGTTTAAGATACTTATTAGGATGGGAGCGATTGCCATTATTTGGTCACTATGACTATGTAGAAATGACAAGGTTTTTAACAATGTATGTTCTCTCTTATGCATGCCATCAACCGGTGCACAACTACACTCCGTTTGTGGTCGCCTCTTCAGTGGGTGAAACATCGCGACCTCTTTACGAAGGTGTCTACACGGTTAGAGGATATGGAGAGTGATATTTTTTTCTAACATGGGTGACAGCGTGACCTCCGACTGGGCCCTCCTCCTCCTTAGACGTTTTTTTTTTCTTTCACTTCCTTTATTTTTGAGCACCGGTAGAAAACTTCTTTTGTTTTTGGTTGTAATAACAATATTAGTACGGATGTGTGTATCCTATCTATGCAGAGGTATTGCTTTTTGAGTAAGAAAGTGGTCATTATAAAAAAAAAGCCGATGTAAATCTTCGAAGGTCAAAGTACATATTTTGGATTATGGTGTATTTCTTCGTCTGTGTGACCAGGCTTACTACATCAAATGTGTATGTGTGGCTAGGCGTAATTTCTAAACTCCAAACCTTCACTCTTGTCAAGCATATCTGAATAATTCAGTCTCCATGTGTGGACGCCACATGCATTTAGCAGTTGCATGATCCGGATAAGAATGGCAATAGGTATGGTATGCACATGGTAGAGCAATACCATATCCATACCGCATAGTTAGTGGGTATATAAATTTTACCCATATCCATACCCACTAGTATTAAGCTTTACTCATACCCATACTCATCAGGTACGCACACCCATTAGGTACCCAATAGCTATATCAAATAGTACACAACGATGCATAATTTTACATTTATCTATAAAAATTTTGATTTAAAAAATAAATAATCTCAACTCAATAACAGGTAGGACCAAAATGTAAAATTCACAATATCATATCCTAACGCATAAATCAACAAGAGTAGACGTGTCATATAAAATAATAATAATAAATGAGAAAGGTATGGATATACTCGCAAGCACAAAGTTTACCCGTGTACTACCTATAACTTAACGGGTAGAATAAGATGAGTACTATATGCGGATATAAAAATGTGTCTATACCTTACCCACACGGTTACAAGTACCCATGGGTGAAATTGCATCATTAATCCAGGACACCCATATTTTTTTACCCGTCAATGATTGCCGCCCTTCTTCCCTTGGTCTGATCGTGATCGATCTAGCAACCATCTTCTGGTTCAGGTACGCATGTGCACCGGCCTTGTGTCGATTTGGGCTTACTGTATGCATGTATGTCTGCCTCTTTGTCTGCTGTGATGTAGTTTTGCAGGGTAGCCAGCAGGTCCCAATCAGGCTAATGATTCTTCTTCTGGTACGTAGCTTGCTTGCTACCCATAATTAAGAAGGAACATCACTGCTTCAGAAAGTGCAATTTTCATCCATTGGCCGGCCAGATCGTTCGACGGATCTTCTGCAAATTATTATCTAGAGCAAGATAATTAAATAGCACTGTAGATGGATCATTAGGTGTGCTCACAGGGTCACTTTGCGGCTCAGAGTAGTAGCTTGTTGCCAAGATTCAATTATGCTCGAGCCATCAACGCATAATCTTTATGGCCAGCTACTTTGGTGCATGCCTTGGCACAACTAATCGATTACTACTATAACCACATACTACACACTATGATCGAGTATGTTACTGTCATCAGCATTCAGTTTTACGATATACTAATGAGTAGTAATTAGCATTCATAATATACTTATATTCAAGTATAAGATTGGCCGGCAAGGTTGGTTGGACTTGGCTGTCGATGCTGTCAAGTGTCATGCGTACTCGGGCGCGCGCGTGCACTCCCTTGGGGCCCTGCCGCTGCTGACAGTTGCAAAAGTTTCAGTGCCATGTGTGTTTTTGGCTGAAACTGTCCACGCACTTGGCGATTTCGTCAGTCCGAGGCCGGCCAGTGTAGTGCTTTCGCTTTGATCCTGACAGCAACATGGAAATCAACAAAACCGGCCGACGACCAAGCCGTCTCCTTTGATCCCTGAATCATGGATGCCCACACTGCATAACCTGAGAGAATTTATAGCGAGTGAAATGCATCGGAGCTACGAGTACATACTGAAAATATCGCATGATTCCTACAAGTACAAAATTGCAGTCCACTCCCCCCGATCGGATTTAATCGACGCGAGTAAAAAACCCCTTTCATATATTGTATTTTACATTCCCATCCTGTATAATTTAAAATCTTACAAAACACTTATCATCGATCGATCTATTCCGCGATCCAGCATGTCCACCTCAGTTGACCTCCGTCCTCATCGATCCTAGCACTGCTCCCTGGATCAAAGCAATCGATCCAGCACCTCCGCCATCCGCCTGCCTCGCGCTAGCGATTTAACGCCTCCACCTTCTGCCAGACTCAGATCGCCACCAGGTTTGTCTCAGCGAACTCACCTTAGAAAAAAACCTTTTTTTCACGGATTCAACTGGGACGTGGAGATGGAGATGCAATGCTGGAGATGGCGGGGAGGAGGGGACGAGGATGGGGAGCGGCAACGATGCAATGCCGACGTCGATGAAGAGGTCGCGAGGAGTGGTAGGTTCGGGACGTGACTCGCAAAGGAATGGTCGGATAGCAAGGGGAAAAGATGGAGGGTTTTCAAAAAATTGCCACCGTGTCGATTAAAACCGATCAGATGGAGCATGTTTTAGAGTGGATAAGTACCAAGGTTTTTGTTTCCAATATAAAAAAAAGACCCCCAAGGGGTCGGAAATCCCGATCGGTTGCCAGCCAAATTTGAAAATTAAAATTAAAATTTCTTGTTATGAAACATTTGCAAAGGGTTCTCGCTGAAGTTCAAAAGATCAATTTTTTTGCTTGATATGACCATTTACCATGATGCTTGGGAAGTTTGCTTATGGGCACTAATGGTATTTCCCAGCCGGTAAGAAAATTATCAAGTACTCCCTCCGTTTCATTATTCTTGTCGGAAGTTCAAACATATCTATGTACAAAAGATGCCTATATTAATCTAAATCATGGATAAAATTTATGCAACGGAGGGAGTACTTGATAAGTAGAGGGCAACGCAGGCCTTAATAAGGTATCACCTGCTCACGTGGGACGTTGACTGACACCAGGAGTACATTCAAATTCTCTGCTCAAAAAATCGAGAGGGGAATATCATGTATCGGTCTTTGTAAGAGTTTCAAATAAAATTGAAGAGAAATTGCAATTTACACCACTGGTGTGCATGCATGATCTGCTCTACGCTCTGCTGCGGTGATCCCGGCGAAGTGCGAGACCATGCATGCAGGCAAAACAATGAGCGGCCTGAAGACGACGACGACGCATGACGAATAATATGGCTTCTTCTGCGTGTTTCCAGAGCATGCGCGCACGTACGTCGTACGTGTAAAACTGTAGAGCAGCATGTTGCGTCCGAAACAGGTGACTGAACTGAACAATGTACGTGTTGTGTGTGTAGAAAGATGGACAAAAGCCGGCCAGATGATTAATCGATCTCCATCGCCATGCCGTCCAGGGCATGCATCGTCATGTACAACTGAGAGCTCTTGGATGCATACAGTGACAGGACGAAAGTACGCTAACCGAGGAAAATTGGTAACCTGTCCGAACTAAAACAACCATACTTACTACGGATCAGGATTCAGGAAGATGTAGTATTAAAAACGACGACCATAACGACAAGAATCAGTGTTAAGCATGATTAAGGGTAGTTTAGCACTACCAGCAGCAAGATGCAGGAAGACGAAGCCCCTCTTGGACGCTCATGCCAAGGGAATCACAAAAACACGGCCATCCAGAAGATACCCTCTCTGCCATTGACCAGCCCTATTGTGTTTCTTCGAGTCGCTGGGCCTGCAGGGCGCCGTTGGCTGCGGCTGGCAGTCGACCCCAGAAGGGCAACATACCACGTTCTGCCGCTGCCGCTGCCACGGCCGGCAGGCGCTGACGGCGGGCTCACCCTGGCTTTGGTCCACGGCGTACACACAGCCACTACTTGCATCTCTTTGCCTTACACTGGGCCCGAACACCCCAAGTGCCCGTTCCTGCTCACCTTGAACGAAAGTAGGGTAGAGTGTTTGATAGGGTAAGAGCCGTGCCTCATAAGGGCGGCCAGGTATCCATTATATATAGGGTAGCACATTATAAATACATGATACAATACGTACATACGTATACAACCTATACAGGGTAGTTTAACACCCTCCCACAATCTCAGCCACTATGAAGGTTGAGATTGCGCCTGCAATGTTGAAATACTGGTAGAGGTAGAGGTTTTGTAAATATGTCAGCCAGCTGATCCTTGGAGGAGATGAACTTGATCTGAAGCAACTTCTTAGCTACCCTTTCTCGAACAAAATGAAAATCCACCTCAATATGCTTAGTACGAGCATGAAACACAGGGTTCGAAGAAAGGTATGTCGCTCCAATATTATCACACCAAAGTATAGGTGGACGACTCTGAGATATGCCAAGTTCTCCAAGCAGTGCATGTATCCAGATTATTTCAGCTGTTGCATTTGCAACAGCCTTATACTCTGATTCTGTACTGGACCGCGAAACAGTGGCTTGTTTTCTAGCACTCCACGCAATAAGATTGCCGCCATAGAAGACAACATGCCCCCCGGTTGATCGGCGATCATCAGCATCTCCAGCCCAATCCGCATCGGAGAAGGCGGACAGAAGATCAGGAGAACGAGTAGGGCGTCTCAGCAGCAAACCATCGGATAGTGTAGACTGAACATATCGCAAGATTCGCTTAACCGCAGACCAATGTGAACTACGAGGAGCATGTAGGTATTGACAGACCTTGTTCACCGAGAAGGAGAGATCAGGTCGAGTCATAGTAAGGTATTGCAATCCTCCAACAATGCTGCGGTATCGAGTAGATTCATCAGCTGAAAGAGGAGTACCATCCAGAGCAGACAACTTCTCAGAAGATATCATCGGTGTAGGAGCGGGACCACACTTCAAAAGACCAGCACGCCTGAGTAATTCAGAAGCATATTTGCGCTGTGTCAGAAGGAGACCACCATTGAGAGCTTTCACCTCAATACCAAGAAAATAATTAAGCTGTCCAAGATCCTTAAGGGCAAAGGAGCTCCGCATCTGCTGGATGAGCCAATCAATAGCAGCAGGAGACGAACTGACAACAATAATATCATCCACATAAACCAAGAGATAAAGAGTGATGTCAGGACGACGAAGAATGAAGAGTGAGGTGTCAGCTGTAGATGACTTGAAACCAAGACCACCAAGAACGGAGCAAAGACGTGAATGCCATGCCCTGGGAGCCTGCTTAAGACCATAAAGCGCTTTGTCAAGACGACACAGATGCGTGGGCTGACTAGGATCCTCAAATCCAGGTGGCTGGCGCATGTATACCTCCTCTTCAAGAATTCCATGCAAGAATGCATTTTGAATGTCCAACTGCCGTAGACACCAACCATGTGTAAGTGCCATAGATAACAATAAGCGAATGGTAGTGGGCTTGACAACAGTGGATCGAAGGTATCTTCGTAGTCCAGGCCATATCGCTGTTTGAATCCCTTAGCAACTAGGCGAGCTTTATATCGCTCAATAGACCCATCAGATTTTTGCTTCACTTTGAACACCCATTTAGAATCAATAATATTTGCTCCAGGTACTGGATGAACAAGATGCCATGTCTGATTTGCTTGAAGAGCATTGAATTCCATCTCCATGGCTGCACGCCAATGAGGACATGACATAGCTTCGCGGTGATCACGGGGTTCAGTATGTGTAAGATCGACAGTATGAGCCAATCGAAGAGTAGACCATGCAACAGTTCCGTCGGTTCTTTGTTTGGGTCGGCGAATCCCACGCTGTAGGCAAGTAGTAATACCAGGTGCAGGTACTGGAACAATTGATTCATCCACTGTTTGTGCAGGTGATCCATGAGGCACTGAAGGCACTGAAGGTAACACTGTCGCGGGCGAGCCAGCATCTGGCAACGAAGACGGGCCAGATGGGCCATCAGACACCGAACTGGGAAGACGAGGCCGGGGAGGCGTGACGAACCCAGCGTCAGGTTGGGCTGCATGGGGGTGTAGCATCACCCCATGCAGATCGACGTCAGGCGTCGAGCGATCGACGTGTTCCGCAGGTATGTCCTCAGCACTTTCATCAAGTAGCTCGAGACGAGCACCGCGATGTTTCCCTGCATCATGATTAGCTAATAGAGGAGTATATGCGACATCATCAAATTGGTCAGGAGTAGGAATATGTGGAGATGAAGTAGGCGAATTGGATGTGGAGGGTAGTTGTGAAAAGGGGAATACATTCTCGTCAAACACCACATCACGAGAAATATACATGCGATTGGTAGGAACATGAAGGCACTTGTAACCTTTGTGTATGGAACTGTAGCCAAGAAAAACACATTTCTTGGAGCGAAACTCAAGTTTATGTTTATTGTATGGACGAAGATGGGGCCAACATGCACACCCAAAGACTTTGAGAAAAGTATAATCAGGTGTTTCCCCTAAGAGGCGTTGGAGAGGAGTCTGCATATCTATGACTCGACTAGGCAACCTATTAATGAGAAAACACGCTGTGGAGAAGGCATCACTCCAAAATCTGAAGGGAACAGCAGCATGTGCAAGAAGAGTTAACCCCGTTTCTACAATGTGTCTATGTTTGCGTTCAGCAGTGCCGTTTTGTTGATGTGTATGAGGACATGATACTCGATGAGAAATGCCAATGTCATGGAAAAATTTATCAAGGCGATGATACTCGCCCCCCCCCCCCCCCCAGTCAGATTGCATATGAATGATCTTTCTACCCAATAAGCGCTCAACGTGTTGTTGAAACTGAAGGAATACTTGAAACACATCAGATTTGCGTTTGAGGAGGTAAAGCCATGTAAATCGACTATATCCATCCACAAAGCTAACATAATACTCATGACCACTAACAGATTTTTGGGCAGGACCCCAAACATCAGAAAATATGAACTCAAGTGGTGATGTAAAAACACGGGTAGAAAGAGAAAAAGGTAGTTGATGACTCTTGCCCTGTTGGCAAGCGTCACAGATTATTACATCTTTATTATTCAACTCTGACGGAAGTTCATTGTGATGTAAAACATGCTGAACAATCTGACTAGCTGGATGACCTAAACGAGAATGCCACCGCGAGCGGGACACCTTGACACTGCTGAAGACACGCTTGATTGCAGAAACATCTAGATTATAGAGACCTCCACGGCATCCCCCTCTAAGAAGAACCTCCCTCGCACTTCGATCCTTAATAAAGAAATACCAAGGGTGAAACTCAAAGAAGACATTATTATCAAGAGAGAATTTTTTGTCAGATAAAAGATTGCGAGTAACAGATGGGACGTGGAGGATATCTTTTAAGTATAATGGATGAGATGATGTATGAAGGGTAGATTGACCAATATGAGTAATGCGCATACCTGCTCCACTGGCTGTGTGAACATGATCCTTGCCGTTGTATTGTTCCTTCACCTGAAGCTTGTCGAGCTCGTTGGTGAGATGATCCGTTGCACCAGTATCAGCATACCAGCTGGGATCCACGGGAAAGGATTGTAAGGGTACATTGCCCCTATGTGTGGTTTCGGTAATTAATGACAACCCCTATGGACTAATGTTTTCATTGAGTTTATATGAAGGAATATTCCATAGGTACTACTTGTTCTCCATGTGTTGGATTCAAGTATGGATGCCATGAAGATAAATGTATACCTCGTGTATTGGATCAAGAACATCGTATGAGAAGATACAAGGTTGAGTTGGACAAGTTCAAGATGAGTATCTTGAGTGGATCACATGCTTGAAACTTGTCGTCCATTTGGTGATAATGGACATGTGAAGATGTGCATCAATGGGGCTTTCCCATCATAGTGTATGGGGGAGCATTTGTGAGTCTTCACGAAGCAACATTGGTCAAGTGTGGCATTCCGGCTTGAGTGAAGCTTGAAGAGTTATCATCAAGATCAAGCGGGATGCGCAAGGCAAAGGTATGACCTTGCTAGGTTTTCCTTTTACCGGTCTCAAGGTGGATGTTGGGAGACCGGATTATAGGATAGATAGCCGCACTATTAAGAGGGGCTTTCGGTTGGGTAACTTGATCACATCGTCTTAGGGAGCTCAATCCTTTGCATACTTTGCATATCCTTATTGTTTCTTGGTGTTTCTCTATGTGAGGTTCTTGAGCTTGTTGCTAGCTTTACAACAAGCCCAAGTTCATCGAAAACGGAGTTCGCATGCATCTTCTATTGCGTTTTCGAGGTTGGGTGATTTTACCGGGTATTCATGATATAAGGTTCTACCCTTTTATATTCATGATAAAATCCCCTCCTACAGGTTCTTGAGTTTGCACTTTCTATTGGATAGTATTCGTCGTTATCTTTCCAACAAAATTGGTTTCATGTTAATCGGAGTTCGGGAGCAATAGTTATTAAAGAAAAGGTAAAAGAGAAAAAGAAAAGGAAAAAGAAAAAAGGGGGGAGGCGGCCGGTTGCCGCCGGCCTGCGGACCGCATGCCGGCCCACCCGGTCGACCGGGCGGCCACCGGCCCAGCAGCCGGGCAGCCCAGCCAGCCCTCCGGTCCGACCGGACCCATCCGTGGCCGCCGCCACTCCGGCCCAGGCGCCGGTCACTGACGGCCGCCCGGCCACCTCCCGGCCGGCCGGGGCCTGCTCGGACCGAGCGCCCCTAGCCTTACGCGCCGCCCACGCGCGGTCCACGCGGCCAGCTCGCCCCGCCTGGGCCTGGCGCCTCCACGCGGCCCATGCGCCCGCCCGATCTGCTCCGGCTGAGGCCGGCCTGCAGACTGCCTGTCTGCTTTGGTCCCGATCAGCAGTGAGCTGCCGGTTGGGGGCTCCGTTTCTGCCCGTTTTTCTTCCTTTTTAATGCGTTTTTCTCTTGGTTTTTCCCCCAACGGTTATTTCTCTTCTTGGACTATAAATAGGTCTTCTTCCACCTTTAGACAATAAGTTCTTCACTCTCTCTCACCTCCATTGTTGCTATTTGAAGAACTCTCTCTCTCCCTTGATTCCTCCAATCAATCTTGCTCATATTTGAGGATTTGAGAGAGGAGATCTAGATCTACACTTCCACCAAACCGTTTCTTCTCTAAGTGAGGGAATCTCTTGGGATCTAGATCTTGGAGTCTTTTGTTGACTTTCCCCCTTGTTCTTCCTCTCCAATCTCATCCTAGCATTTGTTGCTTTGGTGGGATTTGAGTGTGAAGGATTTGAACACCACCGGTGTTCTTGCTTTGCATCATTGCATAGTGTTGAGCTCTCCACCACGATTTGTTCGAGTGAGAGACCGTGAGCTTGTTACTCTTGGAGGGTGACCTCCTAGATGGCTTGGTGATTGATGCTCAGGTGATCTCTTCAAGAAGATTGTGAAGAGGCCCGGGCTTCTCCTTCGTGGAGCTTGTGAAGTGGTTGTGGAGCTTGCCATCTCGGAGCGGAGGAAAAGCTAACCATAAGGAAAGGGCCATTATCCTTCGTGGGTGTGGTTCGGAGAATAGGGTGAGCCTTCGTGGCGCGGGGAATCCTTCGTGGGACCTCCACTCCTCCAAACGTGACGTACCTTGTTGCAAAGCAAGGGAACACGGGAATACATCCTCGTCTCCGCGTGTCTCGGTTATCTCTATACCCGAGCTCTCTTTCCTTGTGATAGCCATCGTGCTTGAAGTATATATATATATATATCTTGCTATCACTTGTGCTACATATATCTTATGCCTATCTTGCTTAGCCTTGTGCTACATATATCTTGTGCCTATCTTGCTTAGCTCTAGTTGCCATTGTTATACTTAGTTGAGCTTAGCATATTTAGGGTTTGTGCTTGTAAACTAAACGTTAGTTTAATTCCGCATTCTTACAAGACAAATCCGCAAGAGTTTGTAATTGCCTATTCGGCCCCCTCTAGGCGACATCTCGATCTTTCAATTGGTATCAGAGCAAGGTCTCTCCTTGTTTAAGGCTTCACCGCCTTGAGAGTAAAGATGTCGGCTAGTATAGTGCACAATGACACAATTGTATTTAATGGCACAAATTATCTTTTGTGGCGAAATTGCTTGCTTTGTAATCTTCGGACCTTGTGTCCACATATAGAGCAATTTCTAGATGTTGGTTTTTCTCCTCCGATGGATTCTCAAAATCTATCTTTAGAGGATGAGAAAAACTTACATCTTGAAGCTCAAGTATCTAATGAGCTTTTATTCTCCTTGAGACCCGATTTTCGTAGGTTCTTGATATATATAAAGAGAAAATCGTCTCATGAGATGTGGATCAAGCTTAAGGAAATGTTTGGTGGATCCACTTCTAAATTGGTCGGTGGTGACTCAGGAGCTCTCTTCCCCTTCACATCATGAAGAGCTCCAAGTTGCTTCCACCTCCGGTCGTGATGATATATCATCTTCTTCCACTTCACCAACGTGTTGCAAGACACAAGGTAATGATATGGTGAGTGGTGAGGGAAATTGCAATGTTGATATTGTGCTCAATAGTGATGACTCTTCATCTCTATCTCATTGCAATGTTTCCTCTTTGGACTTAAACACATCTTGCATTGAAAATAATCTACATGCTTGTGTTGATAGTCCTTGCATATCATGTGTAAATTGCTTACATAGATCTCATGAGGATATGCTTGCCTTGTCTTGCTCCCATAATCAAAATGTTTCTATTTCCTCTAGTTGCTTGTTGACTAACATTGTAGAGGAAACCGAACACTCTATGGATCAAGACATGATTTCAAATGAGGATTCAAGAATATCTTCATCTTCATTCTCCGATATGCACATGTGCCTTATGGCAAATGGATCAAAGGTATCCCCTACTTTGACTCCTAACACTTCCTCTAATGATGAGAGTGATGATGATGATAATGATGAAGAATATAATACCTTGGTGCATAATATGGCAATGATATATGCTTCTCTTCATGGTAATAAAGAAGCTCGTGCTAATCTCGAATACTCTATGGATATCTTGAATAAATATAAGGAAACCATAGTGAAGTTGGAATCCCATGTTGAAAATGAGGAAATGAGATTCACTCTCCTCAAGCATGAGCTAAAAGATGAGAAACATGCTAATTTCATGCTTACACAAAAAGTTGAATCCTATATGCATGAAAATGAGAAAACTATTGTTGATGCTTGTGCTACTAACTCTAATTCTTGTGAAGCATCGACCTTAAAGGAGAATGTTGAGCTAAGGGCTCAACTTGAGTTGCTAACTAGCAATTATAGGGAATTGGAAGAAAGTCATAAAAAGCTCTCAAGCTCTCATGATGAACTTCTAATTTCCTATGATGGGCTAAAGTTAGCTCATGAGGCTAGTATCACTAAGGTAACATCTTGTGAGCCTCATATGGACATTAGCACAATCTCTACTACAAATGCTATATCTTCATGTGCTAGTCCTTGTAATCTATCTAGTCAAACTAGTGATACACCTTGTGTTGGATTACTCACTTTGCCTTGTTGCTCTAACAATGAAGCTTCTACTTCCTCTAGTACTTGTATTTCTACTAACCATGTAGAGGAAATAAAAGAGCTCGAGGCCCAAGTCCTTTCTTTGAAGAAAGACTTGGAAAAGCGTCATGAAGGGAAATCCGCACTTGACAAGATGCTAAGTGTGCAACAATCCCCCAATGACAAGAGTGGACTTGGATTCAACTCCAATAACAAGAATAAGTCCAAGAGCAAGAGCAACAAGAAGAAGGGCCAAGACAAAGTCAAGGATTCGGCCAAGTTGGTTTGTTTCAAGTGCAAGGTTGAAGGGCATCATGTTAGATCATGCCCATTGAAGAAGAAGAAGAAGCACTTGAGTGAGAAACAACAAGGAAACGGCCACAAGGTAAAGGTCAAGCTCATGCTCGACCTCAAGTTGAAGATAGGCCACTTCCCAAGAAGAATCAAGATATTGTTCCCCAAGAGAAGAAATCAATAAAGAAGAGAAAGGGGAACACTTGCTACTTATGCCGTGAGAAGGGGCACTTTGCTTCTTCTTGCTTAGGTGGTACCTTATCTAACCCTATAATTGTTGATAATGATTATTCTCTAGGGAAGGATAAGGATGGCAATGTGTTTGCCAAGTTTGTTGGAACTCAAAGTGGTTTCAAGAAAAGAACCATTTGGGTTGCCAAGCCTATTGTGACTAACCTCCTAGGACCCAACTTGGTTGGGGACCAACAATCTCAAACTTGATCAATAGGTACATGAGGAGGTCATTGGAGACTTGGCTACTTCATGAAGAATTAAGGGATCTTCATATATTATATTTTGACCAAGCCAAGTCATATGGATTATCATCTATATCTTATATCCAATGTTCCTCTTTGCGGTAACTTATACTTCAACTCATCATATTTATTGTAAGTTACTTGCCCCTTTGCATGTTTGGTTTTGTACCAAATATGTGTATGTATGTGTTGTGTCTTACTTGCTTATTTGTGTATTCAAGTATGTTTGTTTGACTCACCATATACTTGTGTATTGCCTTGAGCCTAATGCATCTTGATGATATCTTATTTGGCTCTCTTGAAGTGATTAATGGAACATCCCATTTTGGGGGAGTGATATGCTTTGTGCATCTCTCTTTCTTTAAAATGTGTGTACATGGGTACCACCACTTAGTATTGATATTGCAAGATTATCTAGTCACTATGTGGTGTTCCATACTCATGAGAAATTCAAATTCTAAATATCCATTAATCATCTCTAGTTGAATTTTAGTTGCCTCTTATTTAGAAGAAATGTTTTATCACATTATGGGGGAGTAATATGTTTTGTACATATCACAAGCCTAGAAAATGTGAACATATGAGGTTATGCCACTTAGAGTTGATGCTCTTAATTATTCTTGTTCCTAGGTGGCATGTTTGCTCAAACAAGCTCCACTTCTATTAAAAAGCTTTTATTGGCTCATCTTATGGACTCTTGTTTGATTAAGAAATTCTTGGTACGGTTTTTCCTCAAATACATATCTCTATATCTTATTTGGGACACCGTTTGCTTCAAGTTATTCTAATCATTGCCGTGCGTGATTGTTTGACTAGTTGAAGCTATCAAGAATCTTAATCCGTGCATAGTGCTTAATTCGATATACTTATCCTATGCCTTTTATTGTGAAGTTGATCCTTACTATCATTATAATTTCACCACCGGAAATTATTTCCAATATACTCATTGTCTTTGACAATTGATAACCTTGTATGTGGTTGAATTCATGGATCATCTTCACCTTGGATTGCTTCTTACTTCCTTATTTTATTTCCAAGAAATCTTTATTGTTCCCATATGTCTTCCTTGTCCCTTTGAAAAATCTTTTGATAAATCCTCTTGATTCATATCAAGTGTTTATTTTGGAATACATACCTTTTCCTTACGGTACATTGTGCCATTGTGAAAAGTGAGGGTTTGGTTTATTTGTTCGAACCTTGCTCTTTTGGGGAGTTTGCTATCTCATTCCTTCTTGCATATTTTATTAGCTTGAATGAGATAAATCTTTGAGCATGTTTGCTTTATTTCATCCTCTATGCTCAATGGTTTCTTCTTAGTTCACTTGTTGAACTTTGTTGAACAAATCTTTTGTGATTTGCTTCTTAGATATAACTTGGACAACAAATTTGTTTTGTGGCACCTCTATGCCTTATCTAATTCTTTTGGTGTTTTGTCCAAAGTATATCCTTCTTGGATTGTTAAAGGTTTTGGTGCATGCTTATATGTAATTTGTTTATACTTGTAGTATGCTTGCCTTCTTTTGATCCATTATGTAGGATATACTCCATCAAATCCTAAATGGCTAAGATGTGCATGAAATTCAAACTTCATCTAAATATGCACATGTTTATATGGAGTGTGTCCTATATATTGTGGTTAGTCTAACCATGTTGGACCCAATAAGTTTGGGGACCAAGATGTACTTGAATGATGTTTTAGGTACATTGGAGATGCAATGGAGGCTTGTCTCATCTATAAGGAAGGTGTTGTCACCATATGAGGATTGGAGTCAAGCTAGGATGATCGATGAACTCTTATCTACTACATCAAGCCATTGCCATCTCGGTAACAAGTATCTTATTCATGCACTCTCATATAGCATCCAACCTCTTGTAGGTTGTATCTTGGCATGAAATTATTTATTTCGAAAATATTGCGGTTCTTGAAAAACCCATTTAAAGTAAAACTTCTTATTGAACATTTGAGTAATTTGAGAAGATGCATATGATAGGTTATATATATATATATATCATATTTTATGATTCACCTATCACAAATATGCCCTCTAGCAATTTATTGCGTATCAATTCCTCAAAGAGCTCTTGTGTGCAATATTGATGAATTTGTGAAATAAATCCGTATTTGTGATACTTGTTGCCTTTCTCAAAACACTCCAACTAGCCCTACTTCCTTTATTGTTAGTTGTAATGTTTTTGAGGTTTAACTTAGTTGAAGTTCATTCATATATACCATAAGTGAAAATTGGAGCCATAGGCTATATATGCTTCTTAAGCAAACATCCTTTGGTATATTTTATGACTTCATATTGGATATCTTGTTTTTATCTATTTTGTTAACCTCTTGTGTGTGCATGTTTCTTTATGGATCACTTTGTCCACTTTAGAAACTTATATACATAAGAGTGTTAATCCATCACCTTGATATTCTTGATCTTTGCCGACCATCTTTTACCCCTTTTGTTTTTAGTGGGTTGGTAAAGAAAACTTATGAGTGATTGGTTTATTTATTCTCTTCATGCACTCATATCTCGTAATTGTTGGATTAAAGTTGTTCTTGATAAGCATACTCTCTTTATCCTAGTTGTGTTCTAAATGATATATAGGGAGTGAGGATTCCATGTTTGTGCATATTGTATTCAAATGCAAACATGATAAATTGTGCACGAACCTTGGGGAGCTTTCTTATTTTTAGAGCACTATATTTCTCTTATCATGATATCTTTGTTTGTCCAATTGGATCTTTGATTGCTTGCTTTATTTGTTGAAGCTCACTTCACCATGTTATCTTTATGCAATCTTTGATCCTCAATATAGTTTGACTTCCTTCAAGTATTCATCATTGGATATGTGCACTTGATTTCACTCAAATTATGAGAAGTGCACACTTTGGGGAGGAACTCACATTATATTGGCCTTCTAAATTTTTCACCCATTTTGACAATCGATGCCAATGGGGGAGAAGTTTAGAGGGTTTAAGGGAATGGTTTTATACTTAAGTTTGGTTTGTGCTTAAGTGTTTTGCCTCTCATGCATTCCATATTTATATGTCTTGCATGGTTGTATA
Source organism: Lolium perenne (assembly GCF_019359855.2). Classification (NCBI taxonomy): domain Eukaryota; kingdom Viridiplantae; phylum Streptophyta; class Magnoliopsida; order Poales; family Poaceae; genus Lolium; species Lolium perenne. Next base: position 24,214,674 of record NC_067247.2, on the reverse strand, counting down.
TATATAGTGGAAACTATCCCAAAGGTTAATCTTGACAATATATGCAATGAATTCATGTTCATCACACGTGCATACATTGTGGGGGAGTTTTCTCTATATATATTGGTTCTACTCACATCTCTTGCATTTGTTGTAGTTGTGTGAGTAGAGCCGGTTTTGATATGGACTAGTAGCTTTGTGTTACTTGACCATATCAAATACAACCTCTTGTATACAACTTATTCTCGGATAAGTTGCGTACTTGTCACTAATATTCATTATATAAACCCTCTTATTGTGGTTGTCATCAATTACCAAAATGGGGGAGATTGTAAGGGTACATTGCCCCTATGTGTGGTTTCGGTAATTAATGACAACCCCTATGGACTAATGTTTTCATTGAGTTTATATGAAGGAATATTCCATAGGTACTACTTGTTCTCCATGTGTTGGATTCAAGTATGGATGCCATGAAGATAAATGTATACCTCGTGTATTGGATCAAGAACATCGTATGAGAAGATACAAGGTTGAGTTGGACAAGTTCAAGATGAGTATCTTGAGTGGATCACATGCTTGAAACTTGTCGTCCATTTGGTGATAATGGACATGTGAAGATGTGCATCAATGGGGCTTTCCCATCATAGTGTATGGGGGAGCATTTGTGAGTCTTCACGAAGCAACATTGGTCAAGTGTGGCATTCCGGCTTGAGTGAAGCTTGAAGAGTTATCATCAAGATCAAGCGGGATGCGCAAGGCAAAGGTATGACCTTGCTAGGTTTTCCTTTTACCGGTCTCAAGGTGGATGTTGGGAGACCGGATTATAGGATAGATAGCCGCACTATTAAGAGGGGCTTTCGGTTGGGTAACTTGATCACATCGTCTTAGGGAGCTCAATCCTTTGCATACTTTGCATATCCTTATTGTTTCTTGGTGTTTCTCTATGTGAGGTTCTTGAGCTTGTTGCTAGCTTTACAACAAGCCCAAGTTCATCGAAACGGAGTTCGCATGCATCTTCTATTGCGTTTTCGAGGTTGGGTGATTTTACGGGTATTCATGATATAAGGTTCTACCCTTTTATATTCATGATAAAATCCCCTCCTACAGGTTCTTGAGTTTGCACTTTCTATTGGATAGTATTCGTCGTTATCTTTCCAACAAAATTGGTTTCATGTTAATCGGAGTTCGGGAGCAATAGTTATTAAAGAAAAGGTAAAAGAGAAAAAGAAAAGGAAAAAGAAAAAAGGGGGGAGGCGGCCGGTTGCCGCCGGCCTGCCGGACCGCATGCCGGCCCACCCGGTCGACCGGGCGGCCACCGGCCCAACAGCCGGGCAGCCCAGCCAGCCCTCCGGTCCGACCGGACCGTAACCGGCCGCCGCCCCACTCCGGCCCAGGCGCCGGCTGCTACCGGGCCGCCGGCCACCTCCCGGCCCGACCGGGGGCCTGCTCCGACCGAGCGCCCCTAGCCTTACGCGCCGCCCACGCGCGGTCCACGCGGCCAGCTCGCCCGCCTGGGCTCGGCGCCTCCACGCGGCCCATGCGCCCCGCCCGGTCTTGCTCCGGCTGGCCGGCCTGCAGACCGGCTTTGTCCGGCTGCTGGTCGATCAGCCACTGGCCGCCGGTGAGCTCCGTTTCTGCCCGTTTTTCTTCCTTTTTAATGCGTTTTTCTCTTGGTTTTTCCCCCAACGGTTATTTCTCTTCTTGGACTATAAATAGGTCTTCTTCCACCTTTAGACAATAAGTTCTTCACTCTCTCTCACCTCCATTGTTGCTATTTGAAGAACTCTCTCTCTCCCTTGATTCCTCCAATCAATCTTGCTCATATTTGAGGATTTGAGAGAGGAGATCTAGATCTACACTTCCACCAAACCGTTTCTTCTCTAAGTGAGGGAATCTCTTGGGATCTAGATCTTGGAGTCTTTTGTTGACTTTCCCCCTTGTTCTTCCTCTCCAATCTCATCCTAGCATTTGTTGCTTTGGTGGGATTTGAGTGTGAAGGATTTGAACACCACCGGTGTTCTTGCTTTGCATCATTGCATAGTGTTGAGCTCTCCACCACGATTTGTTCGAGTGAGAGACCGTGAGCTTGTTACTCTTGGAGGGTGACCTCCTAGATGGCTTGGTGATTGATGCTCCGGTGATCTCTTCAAGAAGATTGTGAAGAGGCCCGGGCTTCTCCTTCGTGGAGCTTGTGAAGTGGTTGTGGAGCTTGCCATCTCCGGAGCGGAGGAAAAGCTAACCATAAGGAAAGGGCCATTATCCTTCGTGGGTGTGGTTCGGAGAATAGGGTGAGCCTTCGTGGCGCGGGGAATCCTTCGTGGGACCTCCACTCCTCCAAACGTGACGTACCTTGTTGCAAAGCAAGGGAACACGGGAATACATCCTCGTCTCCGCGTGTCTCGGTTATCTCTATACCCGAGCTCTCTTTCCTTGTGATAGCCATCGTGCTTGAAGTATATATATATATATATCTTGCTATCACTTGTGCTACATATATCTTATGCCTATCTTGCTTAGCCTTGTGCTACATATATCTTGTGCCTATCTTGCTTAGCTCTAGTTGCCATTGTTATACTTAGTTGAGCTTAGCATATTTAGGGTTTGTGCTTGTAAACTAAACGTTAGTTTAATTCCGCATTCTTACAAGACAAATCCGCAAGAGTTTGTAATTGCCTATTCACCCCCCCCCTCTAGGCGACATCTCGATCTTTCAAGGATGCTGTAGACCCGTGGTGGTGCGTGGAGACGGAGAAGGCAGCAATTTGTTTCTCCATGTTCCGGCCATCATTGCCAGCACCGAGGAAATTCTTGTCATATCTCTTAAAGCAGCAAGAGGCGACGTGTCCTGTCTTGGTACAGATTTGACAAATAGGGCGGGTGCTTGATCCACCATTAGTAGGGACTCCGCGGTACTGTCCCGACGGCGGTTGTGAGGAGAAGTTGCTTTTCGGCCGATAGGTCTGTTGCTGCTGCTGATTTCCTTTGTAACCTGGAGAAGGTGCTTTGGAACCAGCAAGGTTTGCTGACATCTGAATATCAGACTGAAGATCAGCTTTCCTCTCATCCATGCGCTGCTCGGTGCCTAGCATCTGGGCATATATATCCTTCAGCGGCATGGGATCTGTAAGAGCACGAGCTGAGACAAGTTGCACAAGAGAATTATAGTCTTGATCGAGCCCGTGCATGAGATAACCGGTGAACTCCGCAGTGGTAAGAGGCTGTCCAATGGACATCAGCGAATCTGCGAGAGCTTTCACCTCATTGTAGTAGACGGAGATCTTCTTGTCCTCCTTCTTGCACTTCTGGAGAGCACCACGAATCTGCATGGAGCGAGAGACAGTCTGCGAGGTAAAGCTGGCCTCAAGAGTGCTCCACGCATCAGCAGAGGAGGTGGCAAACAAGATGATTCCCTGGATGTCTTCAGTCGAGGTGGTCATAATCGCCGAGAGTAGCGCTGCATCCTGCTGGTGCCAGGCGGTAAACGCCGGGTTGTACATCAGCGGAGGAGCCTTGTCATCCGTCGCCAATGCAGGGTTGGCGATCGACTCGGATGGACATGGGAAGGTTCCATCGACGAACCCAGTAAGGAGGTGACTGTGGAGCACGTTGAGAACCTGTGCCCGCCAGTAGAGGTAGTTGCCACCATTGAGGCGTATGGTGACGTAGGGGGCGAAATTAAACGGCCCCGACGAGCCGCCGGTGGAGGAGCCACTACCGCCGCCACCAAAGTTGAGGACGGGATCAGAGAGCTTGGGCGCAGATGCGGACACGGTTTTTGAACTGACCGAGCCCGCGGAAGACAGCGAGGACATCGCCATCGATTTGCAGCGGAAGAGGAGTCGCCGGAGTGAAACCGATCTAGGTCAGCCGCCGGGCTCTGATACCATGAACGAAAGTAGGGTAGAAGTGTTTGATAGGGTAAGAGCCGTGCCTCATAAGGGCGGCCAGGTATCCATTATATATAGGGTAGCACATTACAAATACATGATACAATACGTACATACGTATACAACCTATACAGGGTAGTTTAACACACCTAGCGTGCGCCGCTCTGACAGAACGCACCGTGCTCTGTCTACGCGCGTCTCTCTTTCCTTTTCGATTCGGTTCCGTAGCTTCATGAAAAATATATCACCCTGCCAAGTGCAGTATTCCGCCCCTTTCAGGAAACTTGTCTAATATTTATCAAACTTTAAATCTATGTAAATGATATTTGGTGTCTAGATACATTTAATTTTAGACAAGTCTCAGATAACTTTTATTTAACGGAGGGAGTAGAACATCTAGTAGACGCAATGCTATCGAGTTTCGTAGACCCCAAACTTCAAGACTTCTTGCTTTGATTCGTCACATTTCAAAACGTTGAGCAACTCCCACTGTTGGCTACTTTTTTTAGATCTCTTGGCTACTTGTCGTGAGGTAGAAACGAGACATGTAGCGATTTTCATGTGGATAGCACCACCTATAATTCGAACGGTTTCATCACATGCTATACAAACCCAAGTGGGCGAGCTTAGCACCGTGAATTCTAGCCATCAGGGCAGCGCTTGGTCCTCATTTGTGAAATTATTATTAACATGCTAGTATGGAAAAGAGTTGCAGGGTTAAAGTGATATATCCTCTTAAATTTTACTATTCTATAAGATAAAACAAATTAGATAAATGAGTGTTTGATGCCACATAGCAAACAAAAAATCCTAAGGATTTGAAATAATTTCTCCCAAACAAATGTCTTTGAATTCAAACGATGAACGTACGAATAAGTCCTCCATTTGGGTTCCATAAGAAGTGGCACTATCGATGGCGCCCAAACTCCAATGTTTTCCGACCCCTTGGACGAAAATGAATCACTACCAATCCATGCAAAGGGATTCAGAGTTTCGCCCTTTCGGTATCGGTGGCATTGGCACCGAACTGTGCCACATTGGATTTCAAGGTTCCGCGGAAAAGGTTTTCGGCGCCAAAATGTGCAACTTCCGTGTCGCTTGTACTAGCATATAACTGGGAGGCTACATTCGGAAATAGTTTTACGAAGGAGCCAAAGGTGGGATTAGTTCGGCCAAGGGCAAAATTTTGCAAACAGTACTCGAGTTGGTAGCAAGGATTTGGTTACCGGGTGAAATGCCATGGTTACCGTCCGGTAATTGGATTTCTCAGCCCCCTCTAGTAAATGAACTTCAGCCAAAAAATCTCAGTCCAATTAAATTTGGTTTGAATTTAGACAGATTGGTTAGTCCAATCTAAACTCTCCATGTTCCTTCTCCACTATAACCTCATGCCCCAACTCATTTGTTATAGTCTTTCACTTCTTTCTCCTCCAAACCTTATACTTAGATATTTTTAAGTTTGAAATTCAAATTTTGTTTGATAAACTCCTCCGGTATTTGACCGGTTATCTCCGGTAATCGTGGTTACCAGAAATCTCAATCCACCATATTTAATTTTGTTTCTTTAGTGCCCATGTAAGCCCATCGAAAAGAAGCCGCCCCTAAGATCAGAACCATACCAATACCACGGAAAGGCATATCGCCCACGACCAAGATTCCTTACCGTCGCACCAGCGCACGCCGGTGCTAACACGCAGACGGTAATGCTAGGCAGCAGCTTGGGACATGCCCATCAAATACCGCCGGTGCACTAATGTAGGGGTACATGGCCTGGACCGGGGCGATCCTTTCCACTAGCGCCAAGCTGGCGGTACGCCGGCGGTAAATATGTTGTAACCCTGCGGCTATAGGCTATTCCTAGTAATGCAGTATTCCATCCGTGCGAAATTTTTTGTCACAAATTTGCCTAAGTATGTATCTACCCATAAACTAAAACCCGTTCAGATAACATTTAGATAAGTCTGCGACAACTTTTTCCCGAACGGATGCTCTTTTGGTTCATAAAAAGTTACTATCACAAATTTTGTCTCAATATGTATGTACACAACCAAATATCCAATAAAACGTGTCCAAATACATGCATATTTATATAAATCTGCGACAACTTTTTCCGAACAGATGCTTCTTGGGTTTCGGAAAAAGAAAACTATACCTCGACGTGGAATGTAACCTCACGATACGCCGACCCGGCGATTGCTGGAGCTGACCGATAACATCATTAAAACTGCTTTCTACACGAAAAAATACTAGTACGTCTCGGTTTAACGGGCACGCACGCAGTTTAAGATAAACTTTGACCATTGATTTGGTCAACGAAATATGACTTATATGTCTACAAAATTTATATCAGTAGATTCGTATGCAAAAAAGCTTTCCAATGATATAATTTGTGTGACATATATTTTATATTTTATTGATTAAAATAATAGTCAAAGCAATTTCTTAAACTACGTGTGCGCGTGTTAAAGTGGGACGGAGGGAGTAGAAAGGATCAAACACGAGAAATTTTGCGCTGGTTTGTTGTCCAATGGTGCGCTGATTTAGCTTCTTCCCGTTCCTCTCTCCTCGCCGCGCCTGGCTCTGGCAGCATATATATCGGCGTCGTCCGTATCGCCTCGCGCTCTCCCCGCCCCCTCTTTGACCCAACAACACGGATGGCGCGCACCACCGTGTCGGGGTCCATGGCCTAGCCCTTCCCCTACCCACATCACGGCCCCTACCAAACTGTACCTTCTCCCCTCACTCCCTCCTTCACTCGGCCAGTCCATCCCTCGTCCCTCTCAGAACAGGGGAAGACCGTCGTCTCGCCGACCGATCTCCGGTGAGTGTCTAAACCACGCCAGCCTGCGTCGTTATCTTGCCGCTTCTTGGCGCGTGTCTTTGTTCGATCTCTTGACGAGTGTGTGTTGGTTTGTCCGCAGTTCTCGCGGGCTCTGCTCTGCCGCCGCCGCGACCCGCATTGGAGGCGCGGGTGGCGCTAGCTCTGAACCGGCAGAATCAAGAAGGCGTCGCTGGGAAGGACGGACACGAGGAGGATGGAGATGGGGAGATCCGCGTTGTTCGTAAGTTCCCTCTGATAACTCCTGTTTCGTGATCTCTTTTGGGGCGGCGCGCGAGAAGGGACGGATGCCGCCTGATATTGCGGTAGTGGCTGGTAGGATTCTAGGGTGTGATCCGTCCCAATGCGCTCCCCGCTCTTGCCGGGTGAGTGGTTAGCCGTGGCGGCCGCGGTGATCCGGTAGAAAAACTTTGAGGGGGGCGGCGTTCCAAGCCGAGGGGTTGTGTAGCCTCGTGTCATCTCACTGTTCGAATGCTGATTTTGGAATACTTGATAGGCCTCAGATAGTCAGATATAATATGGTTATTGCCGCGTTACTGATCCGCTATTCTGTGTTGGGTATCAGGAAGTGGTTCAGGTTTGCTGTCGTTTTAATTTTATACAAGTGATCGCAAGGGGACATGGGGACGTTCTTCAGAAACATGCCGGAAAAATAAGTGATATCGCGGTAGAGTGCTATGATACTGTAAAGCACAAATTAATTCAGATTTCAGTATAGTTTTAGTTCCTGGCGAGGCGCTGATTTGTATTACTCTATGCGCTGACAGCCTGCTTGAGTTCCACCATATAATATTTTTGCTCATGATGCTAAAATTTAGATTTATTGCCTCCAATTTATGTAATTGCTACTGATTTTTTTTCTTCTTTTGGAATTTCTCCTAGGTGTTTCAGTTTCTTGTTTTCGTAACCATATTTGAGACCCAATGTTCAAGTGTATCCGGCATATACTGCAAGGACATGGCATCGACGGTGTATCGACCTCATAGTGTCACGCTTACCGAATTCGGTGCCGTTGGAGATGGCAAAACTCTCAATACAAAATCATTCCAAAATGCAATATTCTACCTCAATTCATTCGCGGACAAGGGTGGTGCACAACTCTTTGTGCCTGCTGGAAGGTGGCTAACCGGGGGGTTTAATCTAATCAGCCATCTAACTTTGTCACTAGACAAAGATGCAGTAATTATTGGATCCCCGGTGAGTTTTTGCACATAATAATCTCCTCTCAGTTACTATTTTGAACCTTATGTTTTTTGGCATGGTTAATATGCACAGAATATTTATAATGCCATGTTGATGATAATTTCGTTTGTAGCTAAAAGAACATGAGAAATAAATGGGCAACTAGGTCTTCTTGTAATATTTCTTATATGCTTTATAAATGCGGTTTGTGTGAAGTTCAGTAAATGCAACTGACCACTTAGCAATAAATTCCAACTTCATTGGATTGAAAAGGTTGTATTTGCAGGACTCGTCCGATTGGCCACCTATGGATCCTCTCCCTTCCTATGGGCGTGGTAGAGAGCTTCCTGGAAAAAGACATCAAAGTCTAATATTTGGATGGAATCTGACCGATGTAATAATTACTGGTTAGTAAGTAATATATTTGGCTCATCCATATTCTTTGATCATTAGGCTTCCAAGTTTGCAAGTAAGTAAATGTGGTACATTTACAGGCGCTAATGGTACGATTGATGGTCAAGGAGTTGTTTGGTGGGATTGGTTCCACAACCACAACCTAAACTATACTAGGCCGCATCTTATTGAGTTGATGTACTCCACCAATGTTGTTATATCAAATTTGACATTCAAGAATTCCCCATTTTGGAATATCCATCCTGTATATTGCAGGTAGGTCTCTATACAACCTCTTGATTTCTGTTTAGACATATGAATTTATCGAGAAATGACAATCTATTAACTAGAGTGCTCTGCTAAATAACTAGCCAAGTGCTTGTCGAGCATGTCACGATCCTAGCGCCTTTGGATTCACCAAACACCGATGGTATTAATCCAGGTAATAGGGAGTTCTGAATTTTTTTCCCACTCCCTTCAACTTTATACCCTTGTTAGTGGCGTGCATGATTATGTCCCCATTCAATAATATATTTGGAAAACAAAGGATAAATACGTTGGTACTTGCAATATCATTTATCATGTTCTCTCTTGAATGATATTTTCCTTCCTATCTGTTTCAAAGTTATCTTGAACTTACATCTATAGCTGAGATTTTCGTTTAGCATGCAAACATTTGTTTATGATTGATTTGGTTACCAGTATAGATTGCAGCTAGCCACTTTGGTTCCGTTGTGTCATATATCTAAATAATTAGGTTATGGTTGCATAGACACATAATATTCTGAATTGAGAGTTCCATCTCCTGATTTTTCATATGCTACAATAAGCTTAAGTATAACCTTCCTGAAATATAACAATTTGTTCTATTTGCCTTCGTTGTACTAATGCAACTCAATGTTCATCCAGATTCATCCACAAATGTTTGCATCAATCATTGTTATGTCAGAAATGGAGGCGATGTTATTGCCATCAAAAGTGGTTGGGATCAGTATGGAATTTCTTTTGCTCGTCCCAGCTCCAATATTAGCATCAGCAACATCACCGGAGAAACAAGAGGTGGTGCAGGAATTGCCATTGGAAGCGAGATGTCAGGTGGTATATCCGAAGTCCGAGCTGAGGGCGTCCGCATTGTGAACTCATTGCATGGGATCAGAGTCAAGACCGCTCCGGGACGTGGAGGGTATGTGACAAACGTGTATGTAGCTGATGTGAGCATGCACAATGTTTCGATGGCCATCAGGATCACAGGGAACTATGGCGAGCATCCTAATAACAACTATGACAGGAATGCTCTCCCTGTGATAAGCAGTATCACTATAGAGAACGTCGTTGGGGCCAGTGTTGGTGTTGCTGGCATCTTGGAGGGCATTCAGGGCGACAACTTTAGTAGCATTTGCATCTCCAATGTTTCACTGAGCGTACAATCCAGACATCCATGGAGTTGTTCGCTTATCGAAGGTTATTCAAACTCTGTGACCCCAGAGTCGTGCGAGCAACTCAGTTCAAATTCCGGTCAGACACCAGTGTGCTACAGTGGTGTTAGTTTCTCACCAAGTCTAATACACGCACACCCACATAGGAACAGCGTCGGTGGCTTGGTAGATTTTGTACTTCATTTGGCCTCAAATATAGTGTAGCTACACTGCGTCCAGTTAGCCATGTACATCTTATTCTTCTGATCCGTTTTGTTTAGCATGCAGTTTTTTTGTATATATCTTTGCTGATAAATGTTAGTGAATCTGGCACATTGTGTTATAATCTTCGGTTTTCGCACTATATGTTTGCATAGCCTTGTTGGAACATGATAGCAAGCAAGATTGCCGTATGATTCATTTTTTGAACATATATCTAAGAACATGTAATTTTAACATGTCCTAACTTGTGAGTTAGGATCCTCCACTAGTTTGAGTAGCAAGAGATCACATTTATGCATGAACCGAAATGCATGATGAAACTCTGTATCACAAGGCTAGAACACGCCGTATTTAGTGATTCCTGCTATTTAAATTATGAAATATTGTATTTACATTTCAGTGAGAAAAATAACGAAGATGGCTGGTTGATGATGAAAGTCTTGTTGTCATCAGAAAATGCATTAAAAATCATTCCCTCACATTTAAAGACTAGATGAAAGGGCAAAGGTAGATACTGGAAAGTGGAAACTAATACTACCTCTGGCCTGAATTACTTGTCCTGTATGCACAAGCAATATTGCTATAAATCTGATAAATGCTGCGACAAGTAAATGGGGCCAAAGGGAGCACAAAAATCTGCACATGAACAATGACATACTTGTTCCTCGCTAATTGAAGTGTAATGATAAATCAATGATTTATATTCAAATAGGTAGTTTTAGACAAATCACCAATGACAGAATATATGTTGATAATTACATTATTATTTCAGAGGATCGGGGGCTTTACAGACGTGAAATCCCACCATATCTTTACCTACACATTAGTACATTCGAAATTTTCTCAAAGACATGTTAATCAAGCAGGGGACCATTGCCATCTGCATGTTTTATCTCTATGTTGGCCTTCTGGTTGTTCCTCACAGCATCAGCAATAAAATCCATCAAATCCAATAGCGATAGCAGCACTCAACAGATTGTTAATTAAGGATGCCACTGTATTCTACCAGACGAAGAATGCTAAGGTAAGGAGTGAACCTTGAAACAGGATAGATGAAAAACATCAAAGCAAATTGGGCAAGGCTCACATGATTAGTACATTTCGCAATCTGATAACTCAATTTTTCAAAGTTTTTTGCAAGCCTAAAGTAAAACAGAGACCCTGGTTAGTGGGACAGATAACCAAATGATGGAGAGGATCTAATATAAAAGGTGAAATTACCAATGGTAACTCATCCATCATTTACCTTTCTGTGGAAAATAAAACATTATTCTGCCGGTGGAGTTTATCTGCATTTTTATGGAACTTAAACCTATCTCTTGTGTACTGAAGTAGTCTACTAGCTTTATGCTAGTAGAGTTTATCTGCATCACTTTATCTCCATGTTGGAATAGGCAACTTTATGTGGTTACACTGAAGTAGCTTCATTTTTGAAGACACTGAAGTTTCTTAATTTGATAATGTGATACAAGATAATATCAGTACTAATATGAGAATCAGGAAAATCTAAAACATGAAGCATGCATGTTCAAGATTGAGCAAAGAGATTAAGACATAAAACCCTTTGCCAGAAGAAAGTTGTACTAGGTCCAAAAGCATTAAGCGGGAACTGGGACTACTACAAGAAAATACTTATGATGTATCAAAATGTAAGAGCATCTCCACTCGTCCCCCGACGAGGCCCCCGAGCGACGTTTTTTCCATCCGGACGGCGAAATTCGGCCCAGTCGCGCCCCCGGTTCCTCGTTTTCGTCCGGATTTGACCCTTCATCCATCCGGCGAGCCCACGCCATCCCCGGCCCCCCGGGGCGCGCTCGGGGACTCCGGACGAAGCTAAACCAACCGCCCACGCCCACGTGTCTCCTCTTTCGTCCGGATTCCCCGAGCCATCCTCTTTTTCCCCGAGAAACGCCGCTTGGGGAGCACACGACTGGGAAACTACTCCTCCCCACGCCAAATCTTCCTCCAATCCGGACGAAAAATTCGCCGGATTTGGGCGTGGGGAGCGCCAACGAGTGGGGATGCTCTAAACAGCAAGCACCAAGTAGTTGGTGGCCTCTGTACATAGGGCACCCTACCTCTCCTATCGCAGTAACTTCAGCATGTGGAGGGTCAATGTAATTCAGAACCATGTGATGGCAACTAACTATCACTTCAGTCATTGCGGACAACAACTGCACCAAATGGGCCTCTATGGCTACAGTCCACTCTTCGGTAGGCTTCTTCTACTGCTTTTGATAAGAACCTGTGATCTTTTTTTTTTTTTTTTTTTTTTTTTTTTTTGAACTGGGGAGAGGCCCAGAAGGGCCTCGATGCTGCATTATACGGTGGGCTTTACATAGAGGAACACACATAAAAGGAAAATTACAACTTGGTCCTCCAAATATGCCAAGAAGACCCTAGAACTAAAAGAGAAAACGCAATAGAGTCCTGATCTTCTTGCTCCACCACAACGAAGAAAGGGATCACACCACCGGCCTTCTTCTCCATCACCGGGGAACCTGCCACTGCCACTTGGGATGGACAAGAAGAGAAGCTCCAGTGCTGATCCATTGAAGAAAGGCCTCCACAGGAGGTTGAACAGGCGCCTTTTAGATGGCACCGAGGAGAGGCCGTTCCAACGGCCATGGATCATGGCAGCGAACAAGGCCACCATGTGAGTATCTCCAAGCTGCAGCAGATTTCCCCGCTCCCTTCCAGATCTGCAGGTCTTCACGCCACCACACCTACTCCCCTCGCCACCATGGCCGGCCGGAGAGAGCAGCAGCGCATCAAACCATCGGATCCAGAAGACAGCAGCATAGGCCTTATTATTGGAGACTCCAGCAGCCCCCATCCTAGTAGCCTCCAGCCCCCACCACGAGAGCACCACCACGAGGAGAAGGACAGCCGGCCAGCACCAGCTCCGGCCACGGGGAACTGGCACCACCCTCCCAGCATAAAGCTGAAGAAACGGCATAAAGCCGAAGAACGGCATCTCGCCAACACAGAGCCATCTAGTCCTACCATTATTGCAACTACTATATACACTATGAGGTCCGGCACCTCGCCTCAGCCACCTCCGGCCGGCACCGCCGCCGAGGAAGGCCTCGGGTCGGCCCGGTTCACCGGGGTCGACTCTCAACCTACTGTAGCTATGAGAGAGAAGAAAGGGATAAGAGTTCTCCCCCAAGAACCTGTGATCCCTGTCCTGTACAGTTGTTTAATGCAGCAAAGCGTAAACAAGTAAGTCTCTTTGAACACTTTCCAATTACAGAAAATAACAAATCCCTGTGTTGCAGTGCATTATGAACGAGAGATAGCAGATGGATACTAATAACTAGTACCTTCCTGATGACCGGGAAATGCAGAGATGATTACATCATTGGCCTCCAAAACTACATAAGGAAGCAAGATAATTCATGAGGAACGGTTAAATGAGATCTTGGGCATGATTAGTCAAAACTAAACTGTAGCACCTAGCTAGAAAACTTATGAAATGAAATAAAAGATTATCTCATAAACAAAAAAGATGCCCATGAAATCAGAAGATTGTAAACAATACTGATATGTAGGACAAGGGAAGTCTGTATGTAACCAGTTTCAAAAAGAAGTTAATAGTAAAAGAAAAAAAGAAATGGAATCAGGCAATCTAACACGCCTGCAATCGAAGCACAAATATCTTTCAATATCCTGACATTATTTTACTCCCATCCATTGACTCATGTACCTACTCTATGATTGTGTATAGTCTGCACCGTCCACAGATATTCCAAGAATTCCTAGTTTTGACTAATGCAGCACCCTGTCTCACTGTCTGTGCTTTGTGCTCTGTTTCAATGCGCACCATTGCCCTGTTTTCTGCAAGTGCCTACAAAGCAAACAAATTAAGCATGGAAAGCAGGATAACACAAGTTTTGATGTGCCCAAACTCGTGAGTAGGGATTCTCCATTAAAATTTTAGCAGCAATAAATGATAGTTATGCACGAACGGAAATGCTGAGGAAACTCAGTTTCAGGAACTTCTTTGAACCTGGAGTGCAGGATTAGACAGTTAATAACAAATTAAGCATAGAAAGCAGGATCAGAAAAGCTAAGTAAATTATGAAAGGTTGCATTGTTAAATTCCGTAAAGAAAATCAATAAAATGAAGATTGCTTGCTGGTGATGAGGGTCTTGTTGTCACCAGCAATGAATCCAAAATTAGTTCCTCATGGTTGAAGTAAGATCAAATGAAGGAGCAAATTAGAGACTCTAATACGGGAAATCCAAATCGGCACACGGGTGCATATGAACTCGTTGTGTGAAAATACATTTTGAAGTGTTAAAAAATTGTGAAGTAAATTTGTGTATGTATATCTAGACATTCTATGCTCACATATAAGTTTTTGGAAAAAAAAAATATTTTTGTGTGTCTCGTGTAAAAATGATAAATGTTGATGCTCCAACACGACTAGGTACAGGATATTTTTTCTCTTTTTTGTACATGCCACATAAAATGTTGTTTTTCTACAAAAACTTGTGTACGAACATAAAATGTTAGGATGTACACCAAAACATTATTTCAGAATTTTTTGAACATTTTAAAATTTGTTTTTTAATTATTTTGTATAATAGGTGCATATGCACCTATGAGCCAAAATGCCACCTCCCTCTAATACTAAGCAAATGAAAATGCTTGTTTCTCAAAAATTGAAGCACAATGAGGATCAATGTATTATATTCAAATTATAGTTTGCGGCCCATCACCAATGACATAATGTTGAAGTTACATTATTTGTTATGAACATCAGGGGCTTTGAAATCAAAGTCTTTTCAATTAAACTGCACATTAGTACATTCGAAATTTCTCCTTGGTGTTCTCAAAGACTTGTTCGGCAAGCAAAGCTCCATTGCCATCTGCGCGCTTTATCTCCATGTTGGCCTTCTGGTAGAACCCAGTTCCTCTGAGAGCATCAGCAATGAAGTCATCGAATCCAATGGCAATAGCAGCTTCTGCCTTGGCCCCATACACCAGCCTCTGCATGGCAGCATTCGACAAGATTGTTGATTAAGGATAAAGCTATATTCTACCAGATGAAGAATGGCAAGGCAAGGGCTAAGAAATGAACCTTGATCCGGGATAGATGAACAGCACCAAAGCACATGGGGCAAGGTTCGCAGGACGCATACATTTCGCAATCGGAGAGCTCAAGTTTCCCAAGCTTTTTGCAAGCCTAGAGTAAATGCAGGACACTGATTTAGTGGGACAGATAACTAGACAATGGAAATGATCTAATATAACATGAAAAACTGTCAATGGTAACTCATTGATCATTTACCTTTGTCATGAAAAAATAAAACATTACTATACTGGTAGAGTTTATCAGCATTGTTATGGAACTTAGACCTATCTTTAGTGTACTCAAGTAGTCTACTTTATGCTGGTAGAGTTTATCTACATCGCTTTATCTCCGTGTTGGAATAGTCAATGTTATGCAGTTACACTGAAGTAGCTTGTTTTTTTAAAAGACACTGAAGTTCCTTAATTTGATAATGTGATGCAAGATAATATCACTACTAATAAGCATGTACAAGAATGAGAAAAAGATATTAGAACACAAGCCATATCATTTGTGTAGACAGGTGAACGCAATGTATAATACCCTTTGGAAGAAGAAAGTGGTACTAGTTCCAAAAGCATGAAGGGTGAATTGAGTACAACCTATATCAGCAAGTGAGGCTACAGGAAGAAATATATTAAGTACCGGAATGTAAACAGGAAGCACCAGGTAGCTTGTGAGAATAGCCTGTGTCCACATGGCACCCTACCTCTCTTATCGCAGTCACTTCAGCGTGCGCAGTTGGATCAGTGTAATTCAGAACCATGTTATGGCAACTAACTATCACTTCGTCATTGCAGACAACCACTGCGCCAAATGGACCTCCATGGCCACAGTCCACTCCCCGGTAAGCTTCTTCGACAGCTTTTGATAGGAACTTGTGATCCCTGTCCTGTACAGCTGTTTAATGCAGCAAAGCGTACACAAGTAAGTCTTTTTGAGCAGTACTCCAAATAGAGAAAACACAAAAAGCTGGAGAAAAGGACAGAAGACCTTCAATGGTCAAATATGCAATGTCTTGCAGTGCAGTAAGAAGTAGAGAGAGCAAGTGGAAACTAGGAACCAGTACCTTCCTGATGACCAGGAAATGCAGAAGCAACCGCGATGGTTCCATCCTTGGCCTCCACAACTACAAAAGAACGAAGAGTATAATTCATGAGGCACAGTTACATGGGATTTTGCACAGGATCAAGTCATCAAAAGTTACAAAGTAGAGCACCTTATGGAATAAATTAAAGAAAATTCATTGGAAACATAAATGACCTGGCATATACAGGCATTTTTCACTCCTTTGGCCTGTTGGAGCTGAATCTCTCAGCTCCTTGTTCTACCTCTCACAACTCTCAATCTCACTTTTGCTCACACAAGAATACGCACGCACTCACACTAGCCAAGGAAAGAAGAAAAAAGCTTCGCCATGAATACTCTCCCTTGGCACCACCGTGGCTACATCTTCTCTCACCTTCTCATTACCAAATAATCTGATTTACAATGCCTTAAACAGCTAGCATGTGCACCATGCGAGGGCAACAACCTGCCCACTAACTAACTAACTCACGGGCTATTCCTATGCCACTAACACATACCATGACCAGGCTTTGTCCTAGATTCTCTCCACGGTACAAAGACCTGGCCAACATGCACATTATCACTTACATCACTTGGCTTCAGCTCTCCCATGCAGCCGCCTCATACGGCACTGGGCATCTCGCCATCTAGTTGCATTGCACGACCATCACAGGCATCATGCCTTCCGTGGCATGGCTAAAGCTTCACCTGCTTTCCTACGACACCTAAACTGCATGCTCAACAAGAAACTAAAATATGCAGATACACATGTATCAAGATTATGTCTAAAATGTACATTGCCTGATGAGTCATGGATGTCCTACTCTATGGCTGCTCATATTCTAACTGTCCAACAGAAGTACTACCGGAATTCCCAATTTGACAGATGCAGAACCCTGTCTTAGCTCTGCTTTAATCGGCATCATTGCCCTGTTTTGGGCGAGCGCCAATAGAGGACCAGCACTGACAGTTTGGACCAGAACAATTTTGGTACTGACGGATGAGAAAGAAGGAAACTGTGCCCCAATGGAAGAAGAAGACTCAACAATTAAACTACAAGGAACAAAATTATATCCCCATTCCCCACCCCCCACCCGTCGCTGGACCTGCCTGTAACAGAACCAAACATAGGCTGGGAAGCGTAGAATCCTGATCTATGATCGTGTATAGTCTGCATCTTTCACGGAATTCCCAGTATAACTCCTAGTTTTGTCGAATGCGGAACCCTGTCCGTGCTCTGCTTTTGTGGGCGCCATTGCTCTGGTTCGGGCGAGTGCTAACAGAGGAGCAGCACCGACAGTTGGGCGAGAACAGCTTTAGCAGTGACGAGAAAGAACACAATTGCGCCCGCCCCAACTGAAGAAGGCAGCAGCAATCGAACTAGACCGAGCAGCGGACCAAATTAAATTCCACCCACCCCACCCGGCTTAGGCTCTGCCTCTAACTAGAGCGAGCACCGGACCAAATTGACTCCATTTTCGGAACAGAAACAGGTCCCAAACCCTGAAGCAGGTACCCCTCGCTCGTCGGATCTCGAGCCGCGTTCGACGGGGAAAAACAAAATCGACGCGATCGGGGGCAGACGCGCGCGAATCGTGGATCACGAGATTCCTCGAGACGATCGCGCGCGCGCGCGCGCGGCCGCGGAGCTGAAACGGGGTAAGAGGTCAAGCATTGAGAGCGCCGTACCCTTGGCTTCGTCCATGGCGACGGCTGGGGAGGGGCGAGCGGATCGGCGGAGGTCGCCGAGCGAGCGAGCGGGGACGACGTCTGTCCGGTGGGAGTGGGAGGAGGTCGGGTTGGGTTTGGGTGGTGGTCGGTGCCGCCGTGTGCTGGCGTGGGTAGTACCGTATAAGTAAGGCCGCGGCCGGCCGCTGCCAGGTGGGCCCGTAACGTGCTGGTGTAGAAAGTAGGAACGGGGAAGGCGACGACGCCGATCGACCGGGAGGGAGAGTCGTGTTAAACGGAGCGCGGCGACACCAAAAGAAAGCAGCACGCCACCACCTCGCTTGCGGATATGCACTTCCTATCGATTGGGTGTACATGTGTAGCCGACGTCAACGCCACATGGCTTGCATCTCATCCATTATCTCAAGGCATCCTCATCCCGGAGATCATGATCAATTTACACGTGCCATGTCTCCCAACAGCCCCTGACAGATTATACCTTTTGTTTGTATGTGGCACAACCACCGTACCATCCACCCCTTGTGATGGTATCGTCCACATGTTTTATACACATTATATGTCATTATTATGCATTTTCCGGCACTAACCTATTAACGAGATGCCGAAGAGCCAGTTGCTGTTTTCTGCTGTTTTTGGTTTCAGAAATCCTAGTAAGGAAATATTCTCGGAATTGGACGAAATCAACGCCCAGGCCCCTATTTTTTCACGAAGCTTCCAAAACACCTGCGGGGAAAGGAAGTGGGGCCACGAGTAGCTAGATGGTTGTCTTCTCCCCATTGTGCTTCATTGTCTGATCTTGTGAGCTGCCTATCATGATCAAGATCATCTATTTGTAATGCTACATGTGTGTTTGTTGGGATCCGATGAATAGAGAATACTATGTTATGTTGATTATCAATCTATCTATGTGTTGTTTATGATCTTGCATGCTCTCCGTTACTAGTAGATGCTTTGGCCAAGTTGATGCTTGTAACTCCAAGAGGGAGTATTTATGCTCGATAGTGGGTTCATGTCTCCGTGAATCTGGAGGAGTGACAAGAACCTCTAAGGTTATGGATGTGCTGTTGCCACTAGAGATAAAACATTGATGCTATGTTCGAGGATATAGTTATTGATTACATTACGCACCATACTTAATGCAATTGTCTGTTGTTTACAACTTAATACCGAAAGGGGTTCGGATGATAACCTGAAAGTGGACTTTTTAGGCATAGATGCATGCTCGATAGCGGTCTATGTACTTTGTCGTAATGCCCAATTAAATCTCACAATACTCATCATGTCATGTATGTGCATTGTCATGCCCTCTCTATTTGTCAATTGCCCAACTGTAATTTGTTTACCCAATATGCTATTTCTTATGGGAGAGACACCTCTAGTGAACTGTGGACCCCGGTCCATTCTTTTACATCGAATACAATCTCTTTGCAATCTTTGTTCTCTTGTTTTTACGCAAACAATCATCATCCACACTATACATCTAATCCTTTGTTCTGACAAGCCGGTGAGATTGACAACCTCACTGTTTCGTTGGGGCAAAGTACTTTGGTTGTGTTGTGCAGGTTCCACGTTGGCGCCGGAATCCCTGGTGTTGCGCCACACTACACTCCATCACCAACAACCTTCAACGTGCTTCTTGGCTCCTACTGGTTCGATAAACCTTGGTTTCTTACTGAGGGAAAACTTGCTGTTGTACGACATCATACCTTCCTCTTGGGGTTCTCAACGGACGAGTGCTTTACTGTCACAAGGAAGCTACTACGCCCACGTCAACTGTGCGCAAGCAGCTAATTTTCTGGCGCCGTTGCCGGGGAGATCAAGACACGCTGCAAGGGGAGTCTCCACATCGCAATCTCTTTACTTTGTTTTTTGTCTTGCTTTATTTTATTTACTATTTTGTTTGCTGCACTAAAACAAAACACAAAAAAATTAGTTGCTAGTTTTACTTTATTTACTATCTTGTTTGCTATATCAAAAACACAAAAAAATTAGTTACTTGTATTTACTTTATCTAGTTTACTTTATTTACTGTTGCTAAAATGAATACTGCTGAGAATACTAAGTTGTGTGACTTCACAACTACAAATAATAATGATTTCTTATGCACACCTATTGCTCCACCTGCTACTACAGCGGAATTCTTTGAAATTAAACCTGCTTTACTGAATCTTGTTATGCGAGAGCAATTTTCTGGTGTTAGTTCTGATGATGCTGCTGCCCATCTCAATAATTTTGTTGAACTTTGTGAAATGCAAAAGTATAAAGATGTAGATGGTGACATAATAAAATTTAAATTGTTCCCTTTCTCATTAAGAGGAAGAGCTAAAGATTGGTTGCTATCTCTGCCTAAGAATAGTATTGATTCATGGACTAAATTCAAGGATGCTTTTATTGGTAGATATTATCCCCCTGCTAAAATTATATCTTTGAGGAGTAGCATAATGAATTTTAAACAATTAGATACTGAGCATGTTGCACAAGCATGGGAAAGAATGAAATCTTTGGTTAAAAATTGCCCAACCCATGGACTGACTACTTGGATGATCATCCAAACCTTTTATGCAGGACTGAATTTTTCTTCGCGGAACCTATTGGATTCAGCTGCTGGAGGTACCTTTATGTCCATCACTCTTGGTGAAGCAACAAAGCTTCTTGATAATATGATGGTTAATTACTCTGAATGGCACATGGAAAGAGCTCCACAAGGTAAGAAGGTAAATTCTGTCGAAGAAACCTCTTCCTTGAGTGATAAGATTGATGCTATTATGTCTATGCTTGTGAATGATAGGACAAATGTTGATCCTAATAATGTTCCGTTAGCTTCATTAGTTGCACAAGAAGAACATGTTGATGTAAACTACATTAAAAATAATAATTTCAACAACAATGCTTACCGGAACAATTCTAGTAACAACTATAGGCCATATCCTTATAATAATGGCAACGGCTATGGTAATTCTTATGGGAATTATTACAACAATAATAGGAATACACCCTCTGGTCTTGAAGCCATGCTTAAAGAATTTATTAGTACACAAACTGCTTTTAATAAGTCTGTTGAAGAAAAACTTGGAAAAATTGATATGCTTGCCTCTAAAGTTGATAGTCTTGTCTTGATGTTGATCTTTTGAAATTGAAAGTTATGCCTAATAGGGATAATGAAAATAAAATTGTTACTACAGCAAATGCCATACAAGTTAGAATTAATGAGAATATAAGATTAATGGCTGAACTGCATGCTAGGTGGGAAAGAGAAGAAAATGAAAAACTAGCTAAAGAGAATAATGTAGCTAAAGTTTGGACTATTACCACCACTAGTAATGCTAATGCTACACATGTTGCTGCACCTCCTACTAATAATGGTAAAAGAATTGGTGTTAGCAATGGTTCCACTTCTAATGCAAAGCGCGAAAAATTGCACAAGCGCTAAAAGCTGCTGAAACTGCCTGTGATAAAGCTGCTGAAATTTTTTCCAACATTGGGGACAATGATCCCATTGCTTTAGATCATAATGGTTTAGATTTTGATGATTGTCATATCTCTGAAGTTATAAAGTTCTTACAAAAACTTGCTAAGAGTCCTAATGCTAGTGCTATAAATTTGGCTTTCACGAAACATATTACAAATGCTCTCATAAAAGCTAGAGAAGAGAAATTAGAACGCAAAACTTTTATTCCTAGGAAGCTAGAAGATGGTTGGGAGCCCATCATTAAGATGAAGGTTAATGACTTTGGTTGTAATGCTTTATGTGATCTTGGTGCAAGTATTTCTGTTATGCCTAAGAAAATTTATGATATGCTTGACTTGCCACCATTGAAAAATTGTTATTTGGATGTTAATCTTGCTGATAACTCTACAAAGAAACCTTTGGGGAAAGTTGATAATGTTCGCATTACCGTTAACAATAACCTTGTCCCCGTTGATTTTGTTGTCTTGGATATTGAATGCAATGCATCTTGTCCCATTATATTGGGAAGACCTTTTCTTCGAACTGTTGGTGCTACCATTGATATGAAGGAAGGTAATATTAAATATCAATTTCCTCTCAAGAAAGGTATGGAACACTTCCCTAGAAAGAGAATGAAGTTACCTTATGATTCTATTATTAGAACAAATTATGATGTTGATGCTTCGTCCCTTGATGTTACTTGATACACACTTTCTGCGCCTAGCTGAAAGGCGTTAAAGAAAAGCGCTTATGGGAGACAACCCATATTTTTACTACAGTAATTTTGTTTTACATTTGAGTCTTGGAAGTTGTTTACTACTGTAGCAACCTCTCCTTATCTTAGTTTTATTGCATTGTTGTGCCAAGTAAAGTCTCTAATAAAAGCATGATACTAGATTTGGATTACTGTGCAGAAACAGTTTTCTTTGCTGTCACGAATCTGGGTCTAATTCTCTGCAGGAAACTCAGAACATTATGCCAATTTACGTGAGTGATCCTCAGATATGTACGCAACTTTCATTAGTTTTAAGTTTTTTCATTTGAGCAAGTCTGGTGCCTGTTAGAAATTCGTCTTTACGAACTGTTCTGTTTTTGACAGATTCTGCCTTTTATTTTGCATTGCCTGTTTTGTCATGCTTGATGGATTTCTTTATTCCATTGACTTTCAGTAGCTTTGTGCAATGTCCAGAAGTATAAAGAATGATTGTGTCACCTCTTAATATGTGAATTTTAATTGTGCACTAACCCTCTAATGAGTTGCTTTAAGTTTGGTGTGGAGGAAGTTTTCAAGGATCAAGAGAGGAGGATGATATACACCATGATCAAGGAGAGTGAAAGCTCTAAGCTTGGGGATGCCCCGGTGGTTCACCCCAGCATATATCAAGAAGACTCAAGCGTCTAAGCTTGGGGATGCCCAAGGCATCCCCTTCTTCATCGACAACATTATCAGGTTCCTCCCCTGAAACTATATTTTTATTCCGTCACATCTTATGTACTTTGCTTGGAGCGTCTGTTTGTTTTTGTTTTTGTTTTATTTGAATAAAATAGATCCTAACATTCATTGTATGGGAGAGAGACACGCTCCGCTGTTGCATATGGACAAGTATGTGTAGGATAACGTTGCATAGAAAACAAAAAAATTCCTATCGCGAACACGCAATCCAAGCCAAGATGCAATCTAGAAGACGGTAGCAACGAGGGGATGATCAAGACTAACCCTTGAAGAGATTCCAAAGCCTATAAGAGTAGGCTCTTATTGCTGCGGTAGACGATCACTTGCCGCTTGCAAAAGCGCGTAGAAGATCTTGATCACGATCGCTTCCGGCGCCACGAACGGGCAGCACCTCCGTACTCGGTCACACGTTCGGTTGTTGATGAAGACGACGTCCACCTCCCCGTTCCAGCGGGCAGCGGAAGTAGTAGCTCCTCTTGAATCCGACAGCACGACGGCGTGGTGTCGGTGGTGGTGGAGAAATCCGGCGGAGCTTCGCTTAAGCGTGCGGGATGTGGTGGAGGAGAGAGACCGCTAGGGTTTGGGGAGAGAGGGGGAGGCTAGGGCGCCGGCCAAGGGCAGCCCTAGGTGGTGCGGCCAAGAGTCGGCAGCCCCCTCCCTCTCCTCCTCATTATATAGGTGGAAATCCCCAAGTGTTGGTATCCAAGTCTTCGAATAAGACCCCAACAATGAAACCTCCCATATGTAGGGAAACCTACCCAAGGTGGGAATCCCACTTGGGGTGGGATTCCCCCCTTCCATGAGGGAGTTTGGCCGGCCACCCTGATACGTCCCCGACGTATCCATAATTTCTGATGTTCCATGCTCGTTTTATGACAATACTTACATGTTTTGCTTGCACTTTATGATGATTTCATGCATTTTCCGGAACTAACCTATTAACAAGATGCCACAGTGCCAGTTCCTGTTTTCTGCTGTTTTTGGTTCCAGAAAGGCTGTTCGGGCAATATTCTCGGAATTGGACGAAATCAACGCCAAACCTCCTATTTTCTCCGGAAGGCTCTAGAACACCGAAGAAGAGTCGGAGAGGGGCCAGGGGGCCACCACACCACATGGCGGCGCGGGCCAGGCCTAGGCCGCGCCGGCCTAGGGTGTGGCGCCCCCAGGTGCCCCCCTGCGCCGCCTCTTCGCCTATAAAAGCCCTTTCGACCTAAAAACACCGTACCAATTAACGAAACTCCAGAAAGACTCCAGGGGCGCCGCCACCGTCGCGAAACTCCAATTCGGGGGACAGAACTCTGTCCCGGCACCCTGCCGGGACGGGGAAGTGCCCCCGGAAGCCATCTCCATCAACGCCATCGCCTCCATCATGCTCCGTGAGTAGTTCCCCCATGGACTACGGGTTCTAGCAGTAGCTATGTCGGTATACTCTCCCCCATGTACTTCAATACAATGGTCTCATGAGCTGCCTTACATGATTGAGATTCATCTGATGTAATCGGTGTTGTGTTTGTTGGGATCCGATGGATGATACATTATGATTAGTCTATCTATAAAGTTTGTGAAGTTATTGTTGCTGCAATCTTGTTATTCTTAATGCTTGTCACTAGGGCCCGAGTGGCATGATCTTAGATTTGAGCTCTATACTTGTTGCTTAGATTGTATCTACAAGTTATATGCACATGTCACTGTCCGGAACCAAAGGCCCCGAAGTGACAGAAATCGGGACAACCGGAGGGGATGGTAGTGATGTGAGGATCACATGTTTTCACGGAGTGTTAATGCTTTGCTTCGGTACTCTATTAAAAGGAGTACCTTAATATCCAGTAGTTTCCCTTGAGGCTCGGCTGCCACCGGCTGGTAGGACAAAAGATGTTGTGCAAGTTTCTCATTGCGAGCACGTACGACTATATACGGAAAACATGCCTACATGATTAATGAATTGATGTTCTTTCTTAATGCTTTATCAATCCTATCAATTGCCCAACTGTAATTTGTTCACCCAACACTTGTTATTGGAGAGTTACCACTAGTGTAGATCGCTGGGAACCCCGGTCCATCTCTCATTATTATATACTTGTTCTCTATGTCATTGGAAGTAGTATTAACTATTCTCTGGTGCCATTGCTCTCATATTGCTATTACTGCTGCTGTGTTACTGTTACTACTGCTCTCATATTACTGCTACTTTCACATCACCCCTGTTGCTAGTGCTTTTCCAGGTGCAGCTGAATTGACAACTCAGTTGTTAAGGCTTATAAGTATTCTTTACCTCCCCTTGTGTCGAATCAATAAATTTGGGTTATACTACCCTCGAAGACTATCGCGATCCCCTATACTTGTGGGTTATCAAGACCGTTTTCTGGCGCCGTTGCCGGGGAGGCATAGCTCTACTCATAAGTTCACCTGGGGAGTACACTCTACCTCTCTCTCTGTTTTTAATTTGTTTTATTTTGCTTTGCTTAGTTTACTTTTGCCTAGTTTATTTGTGCTTAGTTTATTTCTGTCTAGTATTAGTTTGCGTAGTTTACTTTTGCTTAGTTTATTTTTGTCTTGTTTTATTTGTTTCATATACCCAAAAATCCATAAAAATTTGAAAAACCGAAAAATTAAAAACTGCTGTCATGGGAGAACCAACAACCTACTTGGAGCTTATGGAATGTTATAATTGTTATAGAGAATCAAGAACTGGTAAAGTAATGAGTGCTATGATAGAAAAATTGAATACAATTGCTAGAATCTTGCTTAGACGCCATGATATAAACTGTTGCTCTCAACAGGATACTAAACATCTTAAATTTCAATGTGGCTTTAGTGAGGAATATTTTATTAAGAGCTATAATCGGAATTGCTATATTCATTATGGGTTCGAAGAGGTAGAACAATTTGTCTTATTTATGGGAGCCTCCGAGATAGAATCCTTCATGGTTGAGAATTATGAAACTTGTGCTATTTGTAAGGACCTTAAAGATTATGTCTCTACTATCCTTAATTCTTGCATAGAATGCTACAGTAGGAATCCTTATATCCTTGATTATAAAGAGAGACACATTAATGCACAAGAATGCACTCACAATTTGCAGGAACCGGTGGAAGAAGAAATTGATGAACCTGAAAGCTCATTGGATGAAAAAGAGGAGGAAATTGATGAACCTGAAAGCTCATTGGATGAAAAAGAAGAGGGGAGCGACGAACAAAAGGAGGAAGAATGGATTAGCTACCCATGCCAACCTTCTAATGAGAGTAACTCTTTATCTCTTACACTATTTGATTGTCCTCCATGCTTACCGAAAAAGGTTGAATGTTATGTTCCTGTGGATTCTCTTGAAATATTTCCTATAAGTAAAACTTGTGAAAATAATTATGCTACTGTTATATATGATAATCCATGCTACTTTGATAAATCTTATGATAATACTTTGTTTGTGCCTGATGTCGAAATGCATGGTACTAAAGAATTTTGCTTGGCAAATGTTTATGATAAAGCTCTAGATGATGGTCCTATGTTACTTGATACTATTAATTGTACTACTAATGAAAATGGGATTGGAGAGTTCTTGACTTATTCTATGAGTCCCATATCTCTTGAGATTGATCATTTACCTCGTTATATTATTGATAAAAGTGTGTTTGAAAGTTTTAATTCCACTATTCTTGAACTTGATAAAAATTATGTGTTTGGAAATCATGAGAAGCATGCTGCATGTGATAGTTATATTGTTGAGTTTGTTCATGAAGCTACTGAAAATTATTATGAGAGAGGAAAATATGGTTGTAGAAATTTGCATGGTACTAAAACACCTCTCTATATGCTTAAATTTTCGAAGTTACACTTGTTCTATCTTCCTATGCTTGTTACTTTGCTTTTCATGAACTTGTTTATTTACAAGATTCCTTTGCATAGGAAGCATGTTAGACTTAAATGTGTTTTGGATTTGCCTCTTGATGCTCTCTTTTGCTTCAAATACTATTTCTTGCGAGTGCATCATTAAAATTGCTGAGCCCATCTTAATGGCTATAAAGAAAGCAACTTCTTGGGAGATAACCCATGTGTTATTTTGCTACAGTACTTTATTTTATATTTGTGTCTTGGAAGTTGTTTACTACTGTAGCAACCTCTCCTTATCTTAGTTTTGTGTTTTGTTGTGCCAAGTGAAGCCTCTAATCGAAGGTTGATACTAGATTTGGATTTCTGCGCAGAAACAGATTTCTATCTGTCACGAATCTGGGTCTAATTCTCTGTAGGAAATTCAGAAAATTATGCCAATTTACGTGCGTGTTCCTCAGATATGTACGCAACTTTCATTAGTTTTGAGTTTTCTGATTTGAGCAACGGAAGTATTTATTTAAAATTCGTCTTTACTGGCTGTTCTGTTTTGGCAGATTCTGTCTCTGTTTTTTGCATCGTCTCTTGTGGACTTTAAGCAAGGCTTTCTAGACGTAGAGGGATGTAGCTAATGTTTTATTGAGTTCTTGCAATGTGCCACTACAGGACCAAGGTGGATTCAAATTTTTTGAGTACTAACCCCTCTAATGAAGTTTATGAGAAGTTTGGTGTGAAGGAAGTTTTCAAGGGTCAAGAGAGGAGGATGATATATGATCAAGAAGAGTGAAAAGTCTAAGCTTGGGGATGCCCCCGTGGTTCATCCCTGCATATTTCAAGAAGACTCAAGCGTCTAAGCTTGGGGATGCCCAAGGCATCCCCTTCTTCATCAACTTATCAGGTTCTTCCCCTGAAACTATATTTTTATTCGGTCACATCATATGTGCTTTACTTGGAGCGTCTGTATGTTTTATTTTTGTATGTGTTTGAATAAATTCGGATCCTAGCAATCCTTGTTTGGGAGAGACACACGCTCCGCTTTTTCATATGAACACTTGTTCTTCGTTTTACTTTTAATGTTCAATGATAAAAGTTGGAAGCTACAATACTTATTGGTTATTTGGTTGGGAAAAGAAAATGCCTCATATGTTGTGGATAATTTGACACTTGGCAATTGTTTTGAGCTCTCAAGTAGATCATTTAAGTTTTTTTCATGTAGTTTAAACCTACTAGTGGAGAACTACCGTAAAGCTTGTTAAAATTGGTTTGCATAATTGATCTCTCTTAAGGTCTAGATATTTTCTGGTAAAAATGTTTGAGCAACAAGGAAGACAGTGTAGAGTATTATAATGCTTGCAATATGTTCTTATGTAAGTTTTGCTGTACCGGTTCATACTTGTGTTTGCTTCAAACAACCTTGCTAGCCTAAGCCTTGTATCGAGAGGGAATACTTCTCATGCATCCAAAATCCTTGAGCCAACCACTATGCCAATTGTGTCCACCATACCTACCTACTATGTGGTATTTCCTGCCATTCCAAAGTAAATTGCTTGAGTGCTACCTTTAAATAATTCAAAATGCTTCTCAATTTGTGTTAATGTTTTATAGCTCATGAGGAAGTATGTGGTGTTTAGCTTTCAACCTTGTCATTTACTTTTGACGGACTCTCATATGGACTAGTGGCACATCCGCTTATCCAATAATTTTGCAAAAAGAGCTGGCAACGGGATTCCCAGTCCCAAATTAATTAACAAAAATAGACACTCCTCCATGGTATGTGATTGTTGGACGGCACCCGAAGGATTCGGTTAGCCATGGCCTGTGTAAGCAAAGGTTGGGGGGGAGTGTCATCATAATAAAACTAAAATAAAAAGGCACTCCTTCATGGTATGAGATTGTTGGCAGGCACCCGAGGATTCGGTTAGCCATGGTTTGTGAAAGAAAGGTTGGAAGGAGTGCCGCATAAACATAAAAATAATTCATGGGAGCCGCTCTTGAAAGTCCGGTTGGCGAGGTAGTTAGTGTACCCATTACCATTCGTTGACAACAACAAACACCTCTCAAAATTTTACTTTTTATGCTCACCATATGTTTTCAAAACCAAAGCTCTAGCACAAATATAGCAATCGATGCTTTCCTCTTTGAAGGACCATTCTTTTACTTTTAATGTTGAGTCAGTTCACCTATTTCTCTCCACCTCAAGAAGCAAACACTTGTGTTAACTTTGCATTGATTCTTACATACTTGCATATTTGCATTCATCATATTACTCTATGTTGACAATATCCATGAGATATACATGTTGAAAGTTGAAAGCAACCGCTGAAACTTATATCCTCCTTTGTGTTGCTTCGATGCCTTTATTATGAACTTATTGCTTTATGAGTTAACTCTTGTGCAAGACTATTGATGCTTGTCTTGAAAGTACTCTCCATGAAAAGTTTTGCTATATGTTATCTACTTTTTAGCAACTATAGATCATTGCCTTGAGTCACTTCATTCATTTCATATGCTTTGTAATAGTATGATCAAGGTTATGTAAGTAGCATGTCACTACAGAAATTATTCTTTTTATCGTTTACCTGCTCGGGACGAGCAGGAACTAAGCTTGGGGATGCTGATACGTCCCCGACGTATCCATAATTTCTGATGTTCCATGCTCGTTTTATGACAATACTTACATGTTTTGCTTGCACTTTATGATGATTTCATGCATTTTCCGGAACTAACCTATTAACAAGATGCCACAGTGCCAGTTCCTGTTTTCTGCTGTTTTTGGTTCCAGAAAGGCTGTTCGGGCAATATTCTCGGAATTGGACGAAATCAACGCCAAACCTCCTATTTTCTCCGGAAGGCTCTAGAACACCGAAGAAGAGTCGGAGAGGGGCCAGGGGGCCACCACACCACATGGCGGCGCGGGCCAGGCCTAGGCCGCGCCGGCCTAGGGTGTGGCGCCCCCAGGTGCCCCCCTGCGCCGCCTCTTCGCCTATAAAAGCCCTTTCGACCTAAAAACACCGTACCAATTGACGAAACTCCAGAAAGACTCCAGGGGCGCCGCCACCGTCGCGAAACTCCAATTCGGGGGACAGAACTCTGTCCCGGCACCCTGCCGGGACGGGGAAGTGCCCCCGGAAGCCATCTCCATCAACGCCATCGCCTCCATCATGCTCCGTGAGTAGTTCCCCCATGGACTACGGGTTCTAGCAGTAGCTATGTCGGTATACTCTCCCCCATGTACTTCAATACAATGGTCTCATGAGCTGCCTTACATGATTGAGATTCATCTGATGTAATCGGTGTTGTGTTTGTTGGGATCCGATGGATGATACATTATGATTAGTCTATCTATAAAGTTTGTGAAGTTATTGTTGCTGCAATCTTGTTATTCTTAATGCTTGTCACTAGAGCCCGAGTGGCATGATCTTAGATTTGAGCTCTATACTTGTTGCTTAGATTGTATCTACAAGTTGTATGCACATGTCACTGTCCGGAACCAAAGGCCCCGAAGTGACAGAAATCGGGACAACCGGAGGGGATGGTAGTGATGTGAGGATCACATGTTTTCACGGAGTGTTAATGCTTTGCTCCGGTACTCTATTAAAAGGAGTACCTTAATATCCAGTAGTTTCCCTTGAGGCCCGGCTGCCACCGGCTGGTAGGACAAAAGATGTTGTGCAAGTTTCTCATTGCGAGCACGTACGACTATATACGGAAAACATGCATACATGATTAATGAATTGATGTTCTTTCTTAATGCTTTATCAATCCTATCAATTGCCCAACTGTAATTTGTTCACCCAACACTTGTTATTGGAGAGTTACCACTAGTGTAGATTGCTGGGAACCCCGGTCCATCTCTCATTATTATATACTTGTTCTCTATGTCATTGGAAGTAGTATCAACTATTCTCTGGTGCCATTGCTCTCATATTGCTATTACTGCTGCTGTGTTACTGTTACTACTGCTCTCATATTACTGCTACTTTCACATCACCCCTGTTGCTAGTGCTTTTCCAGGTGCAGCTGAATTGACAACTCAGTTGTTAAGGCTTATAAGTATTCTTTACCTCCCCTTGTGTCGAATCAATAAATTTGGGTTATACTACCCTCGAAGACTATCGCGATCCCCTATACTTGTGGGTTATCACACCCTAGAGGAGTCCACCTTGGACTCCTCCCCTTTAGGGTTGGCTGGTCATGCAAGGTGGAGTCCCTCCGGGACTCTACTTTCCATGATGATTTCTTCCGGACTTTTCTAGAATCTTCTAGAACCTGCCATAAATGCACCGGATCATTTCCAAACTTGGAATATGACTTCCTATATATGAATCTTATTCTCCGGACCATTCCGGAACTCCTCGTGATGTCCGGGATCTCATCCGGGACTCCGAACAAATATTCGAACTCCATTCCATATTCAAGTTCTACCATTTCAACATCCAACTTTAAGTGTGTCACCCTACGGTTCGTGAACTATGCGGACATGGTTGAGTACTCACTCCGACCAATAACCAATAGCGGGATCTGGAGATCCATAATGGCTCCCACATATTCAACGATGACTTTAGTGATCGAATGAACCATTCACATACGATACCAATTCCCTTTGTCATGCGATATTTTACTTGTCCGAGGTTTGATCTTCGGTATCACTCTATACCTTGTTCAACCTCGTCTCCTGACAAGTACTCTTTACTCGTACCGTGGTATGTGGTCTCTTATGAACTTATTCATATGCTTGCAAGACATTAGACGACATTCCACCGAGAGGGCCCAGAGTATATCTATCCGTCATCGGGATGGACAAATCCCACTGTTGATCCATATGCCTCAACTCATACTTTCCGGATACTTAATCCCACCTTTATAACCACCCATTTACGCAGTGGCGTTTGGTGTAATCAAAGTACCTTTCCGGTATAAGTGATTTACATGATCTCATGGTCATAAGGACTAGGTAACTATGTATCGAAAGCTTATAGCAAATAACTTAATGACGAGATCTTATGCTACGCTTAATTGGGTGTGTCCATTACATCATTCATACAATGATATAACCTTGTTATTAATAACATCCAATGTTCATGATTATGAAACTAATCATCCATTAATCAACAAGCTAGTTAAGAGGCATACTAGGGACTCTTTGTTTGTCTACATATCACACATGTATCAATGTTTCGGTTAATACAATTATAGCATGGTATGTAAACATTATCATAAACATAAAGATATATAATAACCATTTATTATTGCCTCTTGGGCATATCTCCAACAGTCTCCCACTTGCACTAGAGTCAATAATCTAGTTTACATCTGCAAAGATGTAACACCTTGGCCTTCTGGTGCTTTATCATATTTTGCTCACGGAAGAGGTTTTAGTCAACGGATCTGACACGCTCAGAAACGTATGTATTTTGTAATTCATTTGCGTCTCAACGCATCACTCATTTCCAAATGAGTTGGCATTAAATATGTTTGATCTTCTGGTGGAACCTTAATTTCGTGGTCTGAAATATGTCACTAATATTGTCACACACAATATAGCTTCAAAGTTATGACACTATCGGAACTACACCAAGTTCTCAAAGAACTTCTTGACTTAACATCCTTTGTCATTGTCAAAACAATGACATACTCTGCCTTCTTTTGTAGAATCCGTCACAATATTTAGAACTCTTCTAAATCTAGCATAGACAACTTCTAGCTTATTGTGCTACCTTTTAAACAACACTTAGTCTAATTTGAGATTTGAAATTTTATTTTATATGTGACAAAATTAGTATCGGTGCAACACCTTACAGCGATTTGTTTTGTCATTTCTCCATATAAAACTATATATATATACTTGGTTCTTCTTAAGTACTCAAGAATATTCTTACTGTTTTTCAGTGATCATCACATGAATTATGCTCATAACACTCTTAGAGCATAGGATATCTGATTGTGTACATATTATTCGTGATCTATAATCACTCATGTGTTTTTACTCATTGAGTGTCAGATACACTCAAGTCTTGTTAAAACTTAACATGACAAGAATATTTTCTATATTAAACTATTTTAATATCTATTCTATGTACTTTGACTTAAACATATTATGTGTTTTAATCTATCTTTATAGATCTTAACACAAAATTTGTTTCTATCTATATCCTTTCATTGAAGTTAATTTCTCAATGAATCCTTTTAATCAAGTATATAATTACATCATTTATAACCAACTATATGTGATCTACATAAGTATTATAAATATGTCTCAGCGCTCCCACTTAATTTCTTGCAAATGCAAGCCTCTTCATCGTCTCTGATGAAATCAAAAACTCTTTGACTATTTCATCTGGTGAAGATTCAAACTCCGCGATACTCACTTCATCAAATTGAAGTTTGTATACCTATCTAATATTCCACGGACCAGCAAAACTCTTGGTTGTATCTTGTATACACCTTTAATACATACTTCTGATAAGTAATGTATTTTGCCATCCTACTAGAATAATCCATATAGACTATAAGCATTTCTACGGAAGATCTAATCTTATCGTAGTCAACTCTTTGAACTTTGTCGTAAACAATTTTTCGACAAATCGAGCTTCTTCAAGGATATTTCATCCAAGTCTATAGATCCATTTACTTTCAAAAAGTATTCATCTATTATGGATTTCATGGCACATGGCCATTTTAACGGAGTCAGGGCCCATCATAACTTCTTTGTTTGTAGTTGGTTTATCATTGTTCAAAATCAATCCTTTGTCCACAAATCATTTATTTGATCACAAAGTAAACCATACCTACAAGGTTCAATATGTACTTTGATCTCCATGACTAAAACACTTTGTAGTCACGGGAGCCATGATCGTTGTGGCCGCTTCCGAAACCAATTCCGATGCTGCGCTACTCTGATCATTATGCTCAGGTTCATAAACCTTATCAAATTATATTGTCCTCCCACTCAAATACTTCACTCGAAACAATTTCTCGGAAATAATAAACATTGACAAACACTTTTGTCTTTGTCTCGTGGGAAGAATTCCCAATTAAATCTCTGGGATAACCAACAAAGACATTCATCCGATTTTGGTTGTAAACTTATTTACTTATGCTATGCATACCAAAATTTAAGAAAAGACTATCATGTTTCTTACCTATGCCATAACTCGTATGGTGTCATTTCAACGGATCATGATGATGCTCTATTTAGTGTAAAAGCGGTAGTCACTAAAGCATAATCCACAAAAATATAATGGCGTCATAATTTTTTTATCTCATCATTAATCCAACAAGGTTTGGATACATATCTTGGATACTATATCATCATTATGATACTCCAAGAAATGTGAGTTGTAGAACAATTTCATAACTCTCTTAGATGTTCACTAAAACTCGTAATTCAAATATTTCCACCATGATCCAATCATAGATATTTGACTTTTCTATTACGATGATTTCCACTTCATGCTGAAATTTATTTGAATCCATTCAAATGTTTCAAACTTCTTCCTTATTGAATATATCCACATATATATACTCAATTCATTGTTGAAAGTTTTCATGAAGTAGAAGAATCTTCCGCACACAACTATGCCCAGTGAACCACATACATCATCATGTATTTTTCCACTAAGTTAGTTGCCCGTTCAACTTTTGGCCTATGAACGGTATTTTAATCATTCTCTTTAGAAAAGATTTGCAAGCGCCAAATGATTCAAAAATCAAATGACTCCAAAAATCCATTTGCATAGAGTTCCTTCATGCGTTCCTTTCTAACATGACCTAAATGGCGGTTCCACAAATAAGTGGAATTCAAATCATTTGCCTTATGGCATTTTTAGCGTCAGTGTTATGTATGTGTGTTTCACCATTAAGATTTATAATAACTTTATCCATTGTACATGGAGTAATGTCATAATTTAAACAACTCATTGTTTTCATTTGACCAGAGCAAAATAACAATTATTAAGTTCTTTATTATAAATTCTAAGGGCTAGATAGAATGCTAATGACGAACATAATAACACTTTATTTTGTTCCAGGCGTGCATTCTTATCATATTCCTTGTCAGTCACTTAGGCCATTGTATTCTTGTATTGCGTTGTCTTGTATGACACTTCATACCAACCAATATAGTACTAATACCCAAGAATTTCATAGTGTGACTTAACTAGGAATACAACTATAACATGTATATCATTTATATACACCTGAGCTAGACCTTCTAGTCTTTTCTTTTCTTTTTGCCAAAATATCTTTTGCAGTTTCTCTTTTAGCTTTCCTCATTATTCAGAAAAACACTTTAACATCAATAACTTCTAGGTTTGTTGGTCAAATACCAATAACCTTGAGGTTCTTACTTTGAAGTTGATCATCATATGACAAGTGTTCTAGATTTCACTTATTAGTAACTTTGTAATATGATGAACAATTTCACTCATATTTTTATCCATCAATTCATGACAACTTTTTGAGACCATGTCTGTACATGCTAGGCTCATAAAGTTTAACCTTAGTATTCGCATGTGCAAATCTGGCTTGCACCCGTTGTATGCACACGTAGAATCTATCACACCCGATCATCACGTGATGCTTCGAAACGACGAGTCTTAGCAACGGTGCATACTAAGGATGATAACTTCATGGATATGCGAATATTATTAGTGCCCCAATAGTTGGAGGATTGTGACGCCTGGCGTCTTCAACCTTCATACATTCCCATAAAACTTATGAGTTTATGTAGTCTCACCAAATTATATTCTATCATCTTGCAATAAGGTCTTAGATATCACATATATCTCATACTTTGATTATTTCTGAAAACTAAATTTTCAGCTCCTTACTTTTCAAACAAATTTGAACTTCAAGTTTGACGGAGACAAGATAACTTTAGGTACTAATTGAAACCATAGCTCTTTGAATCAACAATGTGAGGTTTACTAAAAGTTTGCAGTAGGACTTAATCAATTCTTGATACTTTAACAATACGGTACCAATCCGTAAAGTTTCTTGTCAGATTTTAACAGTATTTCTATCTCAATAACGAGACTAGCGCATGGTAGAAAACGGATGCCAATACTACAAAATTAATTCAAAATACTACTCAGACTATGTTTATGATAATTAGTTCATGTTTTAATCTAATTACTAATGAACTCCCACTTAATACAACATCCCTCATAGTTGTTAAGTGGTACACGATCCAAATCCACTACACCAAAACCGATCATCACGTGAGATGATGTAGCTTCAATGGTGAACATCAACATGTTGATCATATTATCCATATGACTCGTGTTCAACCTTTCGGTTTCCGTTGTCCCGAGGCCATGTCTGTACATGCTAGGCTCGTCAAGCAAACCCAAGTATTCCGCGTGTGCAACATGGCTTACACCCGTTGTTTGTGAACGTTAAGTCTATCACATCCGATCATCACGAGATGCTTCGAAACGATGAACTGTTGCAACGGTGCATACGAGGGGAGAACACTTTATTATCTTGATATTAATGTGAGGGATCATCTTATAATGCTACCGTCGCGATCTAAGCAAAATAAGATGCATAAAGGATTAACATCACATGCAGTTCATATGTGATATGATATGGCCTTTTGTCTTTGCGCCTTTGATCTTCATCTCCAAAGCACGGACATGATCTCCATCATCTTCGGGCATGATCTCCATCATCGTCGGCGTAGCGTCAAGGTCCATGGCGCCGTCTTCATGGTTGTTCACCTCATGTAGCAACTATTACAACTACTTTGAAATACTACTCAACATGAAATTTAAAGACAACCATAAGTCTCCTGCCGGTTGCCACAATACAATAATGATCATCTCATACATATTCATCATCACATCATGGCCATATCACATCACCAAACCCTGCAAAAACAAGTTAGACGTCTCTAATTTGGTTTGCATATTTTACGTGGTTTAGGGTTTTCGAGTAAGATCTAATCTACCTACAAACATGAACCACAACGGTGATACTAATGTTGTCAATAGAAGAGTAAATTGAATCTTCACTATAGTAGGAGAGACAGACACCCGCAAAGCCTCTTATGCAATACAAGTTGCATGTCGAACGAGGAACAAGTCTCATGAACGCGGTCATGTAAAGTTAGTCCGAGCCGCTTCATCCCACTATGCCACAAAGATGCAAAGTACTCAAACTAAAGATAACAAGAGCATCAACGCCCACAAAACCATTGTGTTCTACTCGTGCAAGCATCTATGCATAGACACGGCTCTGATACCACTGTAGGATAACGTTGCATAGAAAACAAAAAAATTCCTATCGCGAACACGCAATCCAAGCCAAGATGCAATCTAGAAGACGGTAGCAACGAGGGGATGATCAAGACTAACCCTTGAAGAGATTCCAAAGCCTATAAGAGTAGGCTCTTATTGCTGCGGTAGACGATCACTTGCCGCTTGCAAAAGCGCGTAGAAGATCTTGATCACGATCGCTTCCGGCGCCACGAACGGGCAGCACCTCCGTACTCGGTCACACGTTCGGTTGTTGATGAAGACGACGTCCACCTCCCCGTTCCAGCGGGCAGCGGAAGTAGTAGCTCCTCTTGAATCCGACAGCACGACGGCGTGGTGTCGGTGGTGGTGGAGAAATCCAGCGGAGCTTCGCTTAAGCGTGCGGGATGTGGTGGAGGAGAGAGACCGCTAGGGTTTGGGGAGAGAGGGGGAGGCTAGGGCGCCGGCCAAGGGCAGCCCTAGGTGGTGCGGCCAAGAGTCGGCAGCCCCCTCCCTCTCCTCCTCATTATATAGGTGGAAATCCCCAAGTGTTGGTATCCAAGTCTTCGAATAAGACCCCAACAATGAAACCTCCCATATGTAGGGAAACCTACCCAAGGTGGGAATCCCACTTGGGGTGGGATTCCCCCCTTCCATGAGGGAGTTTGGCCGGCCACCCTAGAGGAGTCCACCTTGGACTCCTCCCCTTTAGGGTTGGCTGGTCATGCAAGGTGGAGTCCCTCCGGGACTCTACTTTCCATGATGATTTCTTCCGGACTTTTCTAGAACCTTCTAGAACCTGCCATAAATGCACCGGATCATTTCCAAACTTGGAATATGACTTCCTATATATGAATCTTATTCTCCGACCATTCCTAACTCCTCGTGATGTCCGGGATCTCATCCGGACTCCGAACAAATATTCGAACTCCATTCCATATTCAAGTTCTACCATTTCAACATCCAACTTTAAGTGTGTCACCCTACGGTTCGTGAACTATGCGGACATGGTTGAGTACTCACTCCGACCAATAACCAATAGCGGGATCTGGAGATCCATAATGGCTCCCACATATTCAACGATGACTTTAGTGATCGAATGAACCATTCACATACGATACCAATTCCCTTTGTCATGCGATATTTTACTTGTCCGAGGTTTGATCTTCGGTATCACTCTATACCTTGTTCAACCTCGTCTCGACAAGTACTCTTTACTCGTAAATGCCGTGGTATGTGGTCTCTTATGAACTTATTCATATGCTTGCAAGACATTAGACGACATTCCACCGAGAGGGCCCAGAGTATATCTATCCGTCATCGGGATGGACAAATCCCATTGTTGATCCATATGCCTCAACTCATACTTTCCGGATACTTAATCCCACCTTTATAACCACCCATTTACGCAGTGGCGTTTGGTGTAATCAAAGTACCTTTCCGGTATAAGTGATTTACATGATCTCATGGTCATAAGGACTAGGTAACTATGTATCGAAAGCTTATAGCAAATAACTTAATGACGAGATCTTATGCTACGCTTAATTGGGTGTGTCCATTACATCATTCATACAATGATATAACCTTGTTATTAATAACATCCAATGTTCATGATTATGAAACTAATCATCCATTAATCAATAAGCTAGTTAAGAGGCATACTAGGGACTCTTTGTTTGTCTACATATCACGCATGTATCAATGTTTCGGTTAATACAATTATAGCATGGTATGTAAACATTATCATAAACACAAAGATATATAATAACCATTTATTATTGCCTCTTGGGCATATCTCCAACAGTATGTCCTTAGGCTTTACTCATAGTATTCATGGCGAAGTTTCTTCTTCATTAAATTGTTATATGGTTGGAATTGGAAAATGATATATGTGGTAATTGGTATAACATCTTGAATAATGTGATACTTGGCAATTGTTGTGCTCATGTTTAAGCTCTTGCATCATATACTTTGCACCTATTAATGAAGAAATACATAGAGCATGCTAAAATCTGATTTGCATGTTTGGTTTCTCTAAGGTCTAGATAATTTCTAGTATTGAGTTTGAACAACAAGGAAGACGGTATAGAGTCTTATAATGTTTACAATATGTCTTTTATATGAGTTTTGCTGTACCGCTTCATCCTTGTGTTTGTTTCAAATAACCTTGCTAGCCTAAACCTTGTATCGAGAGGGAATACTTCTCATGCATCCAAAATCCTTGAGCCAACCACTATGCCATTTGTGTCCACCATACCTACCTACCACATGGTATTTCTCCGCCATTCCAAAGTAAATTTCTTGAGTGCTACCTTAAAATTTTCATTCTTTACCTTTACAATATATAGCTCATGGGACAAATAGCTTAAAAACTATTGTGGTATTGAATATGTACTGGGAAAGGAAGTGGGGCCACGAGGTGGCCACACCACCAGGCGGCGCGGCCCAGGCCCTGGCCGTGCCGGCCTGTGGTGTGGGCCCCTCGGGCGCCCACTTGACCTAATTCTTTTGCCTACTTAAAGCCTCCGTCGCGAAACCCCCAGTACCGAGAGCCACGATACGAGAAAACATACTGAGACGCCGCCGTCGCCAATCCCATCTCGGGGGATTCTGGAGAACACCTCCGGCACCCTGCCGGAGAGGGGAATCATCTCCCGGAGGACTCTACACCGCCATGGTCGCCTCCGGATTGATGAGTGAGTAGTTCACCCCTGGACTATGGGTCCATAGCAGTAGCTAGATGGTTGTCTTCTCCCCATTGTGCTTCATTGTCTGATCTTGTGAGCTGCCTATCATGATCAAGATCATCTATTTGTAATGCTACATGTGTGTTTGTTGGGATCCGATGAATAGAGAATACTATGTTATGTTGATTATCAATCTATCTATGTGTTGTTTATGATCTTGCATGCTCTCCGTTACTAGTAGATGCTTTGGCCAAGTTGATGCTTGTAACTCCAAGAGGGAGTATTTATGCTCGATAGTGGGTTCATGTCTCCGTGAATCTGGAGGAGTGACAAGAACCTCTAAGGTTATGGATGTGCTGTTGCCACTAGGGATAAAACATTGATGCTATTGTAGGATGACGTTGCATAGAAAACAAAAATTTTCCTACCGCGAACACGCAATCCAAGCCAAGATGCAATCTAGAAGACGGTAGCAACGAGGGGGCATCGAGTCTCACCCTTGAAGAGATTCCAAAGCCTACAAGATGAGGCTCTTGTTGCTGCGGTAGACGATCACTTGCCGCTTGCAAAAGCGCGTAGAAGATCTTGATCACGATCGGTTCCGGCGCCACGAACGGGCAGCACCTCCGTACTCGGTCACACGTTCGGTTGTTGATGAAGACGACGTCCACCTCCCCGTTCCAGCGGGCAGCGGAAGTAGTAGCTCCTCTTGAATCCGACAGCACGACGGCGTGGTGTCGGTGGCGGTGTAGAAGTCCGGCGGAGCTTCGCTAAGCTATGCGGGCAATATGGAGGAGAGGAGCTTGGCTAGGGTTTGGGAGGGGTGGCCGGCCACTCTATGGGGGGCGGCCAGCTTGTGGTCTTGGGGGTGGCCGGCCCCCTCCCTTGGCCCCTCATTATATAGGTGGATCCCAAGTGTTGGTGTCCAAGTCTTCGAATAAGACCCGAAACCAAAACCTTCCATAGGAGGGGGAAACCTAGCCCAACTAGGACTCCCACCCAAAGGTGGGATTCCCACCTCCCATGTGGGGGGTGGCCGGCCCCCCTATGGTGGAGTCCACTTGGGACTCCACCCCATCTAGGGCTGGCCGGCCATGGAGGTGGAGTCCCTTGTGGACTCCACCTTCCTTGGTGGTTTCTTCCGGACTTTTCTAGAACCTTCTAGAACCTTCCATAGAACCTTCCGCGACATTTTAATTCACATAAAATGACATCCTATATATGAATCTTATTCTCCGGACCATTCCGGAACTCCTCGTGATGTCCGGGATCTCATCCGGGACTCCGAACAAATATTCGAACTCCATTCCATAATTCAAGTGCTACCATTTCAACATCCAACTTTAAGTGTGTCACCCTACGGTTCGAGAACTATGCGGACATGGTTGAGTACTCACTCCGACCAATAACCAATAGCGGGATCTGGAGATCCATAATGGCTCCCACATATTCAACGATGACTTTAGTGATCGAATGAACCATTCACATACATTACCAATTCCCTTTGTCTCGCGATATTTTACTTGTCCGAGGTTTGATCTTCAGTATCACTCTATACCTTGTTCAACCTCGTCTCCTGACAAGTACTCTTTACTCGTACCGTGGTATGTGGTCTCTTATGAACTCATTCATATGCTTGCAAGACATTAGACGACATTCCACCGAGAGGGCCCAGAGTATATCTATCCGTCATCGGGATGGACAAATCCCACTGTTGATCCATATGCCTCAACTCATACTTTCTGGATACTTAATCCCACCTTTATAGCCACCCATTTACGCAGTGGTGTTTGGTGTAATCAAAGTACCTTTCCGGTATAAGTGATTTACATGATCTCATGGTCATAAGGACTAGGTAACTATGTATCGAAAGCTTATAGCAAATAACTTAATGAAGAGATCTTATGCTACGCTTAATTGGGTGTGTCCATTACATCATTCATACAATGACATAACCTTGTTATTAATAACATCCAATGTTCATGATTATGAAACTAATCATCCATTAATCAACAAGCTAGTTAAGAGGCATGCTAGGGACTTCTTTGTTTGTCTACATATCACACATGTACTAATGTTTCGGTTAATACAATTCTAGCATGATATATAAACATTTATCATAAACATAAAGATATAAATAATAACCACTTTATTATTGCTTCTAGGGCATATCTCCTTCAGTCTCCCACTTGCACTAGAGTCAATAATCTAGTTTACATTTGTAAAGATATAACACCTTGGCCTTATGGTGCTTTATCATGTATTGCTCACGGGAGAGGTTTTTAGTCAACGGATCTGACACGCTCAGAAACGTATGTATTTTGTAATTCTTTTGCGTCTCAACGCATCACTCATTTCCAAATGAGTTGGCATTAAATATGTTTGATCTTATGGTGGAACCTTAATTCCGCGGTCTGAAATAAGTCACTAATATTGTCACATACAATATAGCTTCAAAGTTCTGACACTATCGGAACTACACCAAGTTCTCAAAGAACTTCTTGATTCAACATCCTCAGTCATTTGTCAAAACAAATGACATACTCTGCCTTCGTTTTGTAGAATCCATCACAATATTTAGAACTCTTCTAAATCTAACATAGACAACTTCTAGTTCATTGTGCTACCTTTAAAACAACACTTAGTCTAATTTGAGATTGAAATTCTATTTTGATATGTGACAAAATAAATATCGGTGTAACACCTTACAGCGATTTGTTTGTCATTTCTTCATACAAAAATATATATATGTATATCCTTAGTTCTTCTAAAGTACTCAAGGATATCTTTACTGTCGTCCTATGATCATCTTATGAATCATTCCGGTATATGCTTCATAACATTTTAGAGCACAAGATATCTGATTTTGTACATTTTATTTGTGATCTAAAATCACTCATGTATTTTTACTCATCGAGTGTCAGATACACTCAAGTCTTGTTAAACCTTCACATGATAAGAACATTTTCTTAATATTTCTATATTGAACTATTTCAATATCCATTCTATGTACTTTGACTTAAACTTATTATGTGTTTCAATCTATCTTCATAGATCTTGACACTAAATATGTTTTAGTCCATATCCTTTCATTGAAGTTAATTTTCAATGAAACCTTTTAATCAAGTATGTAATTACATTATTTATAACCAACTATATGTCTTCTACATAAGTATTATAAATATGTCTCAGCGCTCCCACTTAATTTCTTGCAAATGCAAGCCTCTTCATCGTCTCTGATGAAATCAAAAACTCTTTGACTATTTCATCCAGTGAAGATTCAAACTCCGCGATACTTACTTCATCCAATTGAAGTTCGTATACCTATCTAGTATTTCACGGACCAGCAAAACTCTTGGTTTGTATCTAGTATACACCTTTAATATACACTTCTGTTAAGTAGTGTATTTTGCCATCCTACTAACATATCTCATAAAAGAAATATGTAGTGATTACTAGAATAATCCACATAGACTATAAGCATTGCTACGGAAGATCTAATCTTATCGTAGTCAACTTTTTGAACTTTGTCGTAAACAACTTTTCAATAAGTTGAGCTTCTTCAAGGATATTTCATCCAAGTCCATCAATTTCATAGATCCATTTACTTTCAAAAAGTATTCATCTATCTTGGATTTTATGGCGTA
Source organism: Lolium perenne (assembly GCF_019359855.2). NCBI lineage: Eukaryota > Viridiplantae > Streptophyta > Magnoliopsida > Poales > Poaceae > Lolium > Lolium perenne. The sequence continues at coordinate 24,171,620 of NC_067247.2, read as the reverse complement.
TAGCCATTTTAACGAAGTCAGGGCCCATCATAACTTCTTTGTTTGTAGTTGGTTTATCATTGTTCAAAATCAATCCTTTGTTCACAAATCATTTATTTGATCACAAAGTAAACCATACCTACAAGATTCAATATGTACTTCGATCTCCATGGCTAAAATACTTTGTAGTCATGGGAGCCATGATCGTTATGGCCGCTTCCGAAACCAATTCCGATGCTGCGCTACTCTGATCATTATGCTCAGGTTCATAAACCTTATCAAATTATATTGTCCTCCCACTCAAATACTTCACTAGAAACAATTTCTCGGAAATAAGAAACATTGACAAACACTTTTGTCTTTGTCTTGTGGGAAGAATTCCCAATTAAATCTCTGGGATAACCAACAAAGACATTCATCCGATTTTGGTTGTAAACTCTTAGACCAAAATTTAAAGAAAAGACTATTAGGGTTTATACCCATACCATAACTTGTATGGTGTCATTTCAACGGATCATGATGATGCTCTATTTAGTGTAAAAGCGGTAGTCACTAAAGCATAATCCACAAAAATATAATGGCGTCATAATATTTTATCACATCATTAATCCAACAAGGTTTGGATACATATCTCGGATACTATATCATCATTATGATACTCCAAGAAATGTGAGTTGTAGAACAATTTCATAACTCTCTTAGATGTTCGCTAAAACTCGTAATTCAAATATTTCCACCATGATCCAATCATAGATATTTGATTTTTCTATTACGATGATTTCCACTTCATGCTGAAATTTATTTGAATCCTATTCAAATGTTTCAAACTTTTCCTTATTGAATATATCCACATATATACTCAATTCATTGTTTGAAAGTTTTCATGAAGTTGAAGAATCTTCCGCACACAACTATGCTCAGTGAACCACATATATCATTATGTATGTTTTCACTAAGTTAGTTGCCCGTTCAACTCTTCGGCCTATGAACGGTATTTCAGTCATTACCTTTTAGAAAAGATTTTGCAAGTGCCAAACGATTCAACAAATCGAATGACTCCAAAAATCCATTTGTATGAAGTTCCTTCATGCGATCTTTTCTAACATGACCTTAATTGCGGTTCCACAAATAAGTGGAATTCAAATCATTTGCCTTATGGCATTTTTAGCGTCAGTGTTATGTATGTGTGTTTCACCATTAAGATTTATAATAACTTATCCATCGTACATGGAGTAATGTCATAATTTGAACAACTCATTGTTTTCATTTGACTAGAGCAAAATAACAATTATTAAGTTCTTTATTATAAATTCTAAGGGTTAGATAGAATGCCAACGACGAACATAATAACACTTTATTTTGTTCCAGACGTGCATTTCTATCATATTCCTTGTCAGTCACTTAGGCCATTGTATTCTTGAATTGCGTTGTTTTGTATGACACTTCATACCAACCAATATGGTATTAATACCCAAGAATTTCATTGTGTGACTTAACTAGGAATACAACCATAACATGTATATCATTTATATACACCTGAGCTAGACTTTCTAGTCTTTTCTTTTCTGTTGCCAAAATATCTTTTGCAGTTTCTCTTTTAGCTTTCCTCATTATTCAGAAAAACATTTCAACATCAATAACTTCTAGGTTTGTTGGTCAAATACCAATAACCTTGAGGTTCTTACTTTGAAGTTGATCATCATATGACAAGTGTTCTAGATTTCACATATTAGTAACTATGATGAACAATTTCACTCATAATTTTATCCATCAATTCGTGACAACTTTTTGAGACCATGTCTGTACATGCTAGGCTCATAAAGTTTAACCTTAGTATTCGCATGTGCAAATCAGGCTTGCACCCATTGTAAGCACACGTAGAATCTATAACACCCGATCATCACGTGATGCTTCGAAACGACGAGTCTTAGCAATGGTGCATATTAAGGATGATAACTTCATGGATATGCGAATATCATTAGTGCCCCAATAGCTGGAGGATTGTGACGTCTTGCGTCTTCAACCTTCATACATTCCCATAAAACTTATGAGTTTATGTAGTCTCACCAAATTATATTCTATCATCTTGCAATAAGGTCTTAGATATCACATATATATCATACCTTGATTATTTAAGAAAACTAAATTTTCAGCTCCTTATTTTTCAAACATATTTGAACTTTCAAGTTTCATGGAGACAAGATAACTTTAGGTACTAATTGAAACCATAGCTCTTTGAATCAACAATGTGAGGTTTACTAAAAGTTTGCAATAGGACTTAATCAATTCTTGATTCTTTAACAATACGGTACCAATCCGTAAAGTTTCTTGTCAGATATTAACAGTATTTCTATCTCAATAACAAGACTAGCGCATAGTAGTAAACGGATGCCAATACTACAAAATTAATTCAAAATACTACTCAGACTATGTTTATGATAATTAGTTCATGTTTTAATCTAATTACTAATGAACTCCCACTTAATACAACATCCCTCATAGTTGTTAAGTGGTACACGATCCACATCTACTACACCAAAACCGATCATCACGTGAGATGATGTAGCTTCAATGGTGAACATCAACATGTTGATCATATCATCCATATGACTCGTGTTCAACCTTTCGGTTTCCGTTGTCCCGAGGCCATGTCTGTACATGCTAGGCTCGTCAAGCAAACCCAAGTATTCCGCATGTGCAACATGGCTTACACCCGTTGTATGTCGAGTTTATCACACCCGATCATCACGAGATGCTTCAAAACGTCGAACAATGCAACGGTGCATACGAGGGAAGAACACTTTATTATCTTGATATTAATGTGAGGGATCATCTTATAATGCTACCGTCGCGATCTAAGCAAAATAAGATGCATAAAAGGATTAACATCACATGCAGTTCATATGTGATATGATATGGCCCTTTTGTCTTTGCGCCTTCGATCTTCATCTCTAAAGCACGGACATGATCTCCATCATCAACGGGCATGATCTCCATCATCGTCGGCGTAGCGTCAAGGTTCATGGCGCCGTCTTCATGGTTGTTCACCTCATGTAGCAACTATTACAACTTCTTTGAAATACTACTCAACATGAAAATTAAAGACAACCATAAGGCTCCTGCCGGTTGCCACAATACAATAATGATCATCTCATACATATTCATCATCACATTATGGCCATATCACATCACCAAACCCTGCAAAAACAAGTTAGACGCTCTCTAATTTGGTTTGCATATTTTACGTGGTTTAGGGTTTTCGAGTAAGATCTAATCTCCCTACGAACATGAACCACAACGGTGATACTAGTGTTGTCAATAGAAGAGTAAATTGAATCTTCACTATAGTAGGAGAGACAGACACCCGCAAAGCCTCTTATGCAATACAAGTTGCATGTCGAACGAGGAGCAAGTCTCATGAACGCGGTCATGTAAAGTTAGCCCGAGCCGCTTCATCCCACTATGCCACAAAGATGCAAAGTACTCAAACTAAAGACAACAAGAGCATCAACGCCCACAAAACCATTGTGTTCTACTCGTGCAACCATCTATGCATAGACACGGCTCTGATACCACTGTAGGATGACGTTGCATAGAAAACAAAAATTTTCCTACCGCGAACACGCAATCCAAGCCAAGATGCAATCTAGAAGACGGTAGCAACGAGGGGGCATCGAGTCTCACCCTTGAAGAGATTCCAAAGCCTACAAGATGAGGCTCTTGTTGCTGCGGTAGACGATCACTTGCCGCTTGCAAAAGCGCGTAGAAGATCTTGATCACGATCGGTTCCGGCGCCACGAACGGGCAGCACCTCCGTACTCGGTCACACGTTCGGTTGTTGATGAAGACGACGTCCACCTCCCCGTTCCAGCGGGCAGCGGAAGTAGTAGCTCCTCTTGAATCCGACAGCACGACGGCGTGGTGTCGGTGGCGGTGTAGAAGTCCGGCGGAGCTTCGCTAAGCTATGCGGGCAATATGGAGGAGAGGAGCTTGGCTAGGGTTTGGGAGGGGTGGCCGGCCACTCTATGGGGGGCGGCCAGCTTGTGGTCTTGGGGGTGGCCGGCCCCCTCCCTTGGCCCCTCATTATATAGGTGGATCCCAAGTGTTGGTGTCCAAGTCTTCGAATAAGACCCGAAACCAAAACCTTCCATAGGAGGGGGAAACCTAGCCCAACTAGGACTCCCACCCAAAGGTGGGATTCCCACCTCCCATGTGGGGGGTGGCCGGCCCCCCTATGGTGGAGTCCACTTGGGACTCCACCCCATCTAGGGCTGGCCGGCCATGGAGGTGGAGTCCCTTGTGGACTCCACCTTCCTTGGTGGTTTCTTCCGGACTTTTCTAGAACCTTCTAGAACCTTCCATAGAACCTTCCGCGACATTTTAATTCACATAAAATGACATCCTATATATGAATCTTATTCTCCGGACCATTCCGGAACTCCTCGTGATGTCCGGGATCTCATCCGGGACTCCGAACAAATATTCGAACTCCATTCCATAATTCAAGTGCTACCATTTCAACATCCAACTTTAAGTGTGTCACCCTACGGTTCGAGAACTATGCGGACATGGTTGAGTACTCACTCCGACCAATAACCAATAGCGGGATCTGGAGATCCATAATGGCTCCCACATATTCAACGATGACTTTAGTGATCGAATGAACCATTCACATACATTACCAATTCCCTTTGTCTCGCGATATTTTACTTGTCCGAGGTTTGATCTTCAGTATCACTCTATACCTTGTTCAACCTCGTCTCCTGACAAGTACTCTTTACTCGTACCGTGGTATGTGGTCTCTTATGAACTCATTCATATGCTTGCAAGACATTAGACGACATTCCACCGAGAGGGCCCAGAGTATATCTATCCGTCATCGGGATGGACAAATCCTTTGTTGATCCATATGCCTCAACTCATACTTTCTGGATACTTAATCCCACCTTTATAGCCACCCATTTACGCAGTGGTGTTTGGTGTAATCAAAGTACCTTTCCGGTATAAGTGATTTACATGATCTCATGGTCATAAGGACTAGGTAACTATGTATCAAAAGCTTATAGCAAATAACTTAATGACGAGATCTTATGCTACGCTTAATTGGGTGTGTCCATTACATCATTCATACAATGACATAACCTTGTTATTAATAACATCCAATGTTCATGATTATGAAACTAATCATCCATTAATCAACAAGCTAGTTAAGAGGCATGCTAGGGACTTCTTTGTTTGTCTACATATCACACATGTACTAATGTTTCGGTTAATACAATTCTAGCATGATATATAAACATTTATCATAAACATAAAGATATAAATAATAACCACTTTATTATTGCTTCTAGGGCATATCTCCTTCAGCTATGTTCGAGGATATAGTTATTGATTACATTACGCACCATACTTAATGCAATTGTCTGTTGTTTACAACTTAATACCGAAAGGGGTTCGGATGATAACCTGAAAGTGGACTTTTTAGGCATAGATGCATGCTGGATAGCGGTCTATGTACTTTGTCGTAATGCCCAATTAAATCTCACAATACTCATCATGTCATGTATGTGCATTGTCATGCCCTCTCTATTTGTCAATTGCCCAACTGTAATTTGTTTACCCAATATGCTATTTCTTATGGGAGAGACACCTCTAGTGAACTGTGGACCCCGGTCCATTCTTTTACATCGAATACAATCTACTGCAATACTGTTCTACTGTTTTCTGCAAACAATCATCATCCACACTATACATCTAATCCTTTGTTACAGCAAGCCGGTGAGATTGACAACCTCACTGTTTCGTTGGGGCAAAGTACTTTGGTTGTGTTGTGCAGGTTCCACGTTGGCGCCGGAATCCCTGGTGTTGCGCCACACTACACTCCATCACCAACAACCTTCAACGTGCTTCTTGGCTCCTACTGGTTCGATAAACCTTGGTTTCTTACTGAGGGAAAACTTGCTGTTGTACGACATCATACCTTCCTCTTGGGGTTCTCAACGGACGAGTGCTTTACTGTCACAAGGAAGCAACAGTAATAAATATGCGTGCACCAAATAAAACCAAGGTTGTGGCCCCCTTTTCAACTGACTTGAGAAAAGGTAATGGGTGAGGGGGGTCCCAGTGAATCCCCACGCATGGGTAGAGCGCTCAATCTCGGAACAGATAATAAGAACTCGGGTCCTAGGGGACATTAGCGAGTCAAAGTTCCGATGCTTTCGCAAAGGGGCTCACAGATGCCTCTGCTTACAGTTTTAGTTGTTAACAAATAAGTAAAGCATGTGTATCTCCAACAACTGATAAAGCATGTGATAACCTCCCAACAACCCAACATATCCCGATAACAGATCGAGATAAACAACAAATCCTAAACACGCCTACGACTCGCAAGGCTCAAACATCAAGCAACGGCTATGGGTAAGGAATGGTGCATATAGGATTATATGGTAAACAAGTGGAATAGGACACGTGACTCGATAAAGAATCGCAACATAAGGATAGCAGTGCGAGGGAGAGAGTAAAATAGGTGAAGAGAGAGGGCTCGCCTGTGATAAGCTGCAGAAGAACTTGTCGGAGAACTCGTCGTATCTCACATCAACACTTCGCGATCCTATCCGAGAAGAGGCAAATGCTGGAACACACAACGCATGCAAGTCTTACTACTTCGGACAAAGAAGACCCAGCATGATCAAATGCAGGCATGCATGACATGGCAGATATGATGCGATGCACTTATCCAATTTAAGCGGAATCGGAATCCCGGACAAACAAATTAGGGTTGGAGTTGCATTTTCTACCGACAAAGTTAAGTGTTGTTTAGCATGGTAACACAAGGCATGGGTGAGCTACTTCAATATTAAACGGAGCGGGGAAAACCTAATTGGAATTCCGAAATACTCCGCATATATGTTAGGTATACATGCTCAACTATCAACGCGCGTCATGATGCGAGATGCAAACAGATGAATGGATGGCATATTAATGATCCTTGCATTTTTCTGATCAAAATTGGTATACAACATTTTTAATTTTGAGTTACCAATTAAAAGTTATTAGCAGATTAGTTTTATTCACTAAAATAGAAAACAGGATTTTATTTTTTAAAAGAAAAGGGCTCAGATTTAATTTCCAAAAAGGGGGAAGGACCCCGGGTTTATTTGAAAGACTTGCAGGGGGTTATCAGATAAACGAACAGGCCAGGGGCCGCGGGTTAGCTTTACAAAAGGAGCAGGGTCTATTTGCAAGAAAGGTTAGATCTGGATCTGCTGGAGTTTTCTCACCGAGAGGGATCTGAGCCGGAGAGGATGACGGGTGGGGTCGGGTGCCACGTAGGACGCCAGCGTGGCAAACCTTCTGCGCATGCCCGCCAGGCGTTCGACGCCGTGCGCGGCGAGGAGGAGGCGGTGACTGCGGGGTGGCGAGGAAACGCGCCGGCAAGGTGAAGGCCCCCTGGACGCGCGGAGGGGTGCCTCGGTTGCGCCTCGTCGGAGCGGACCTAGGGAGGGCGGCGCCGCCGGTCAAAGGTCACCGGAGCATCGCCAGAGATGGGGTCCTGCGGCGGCAACGGGCGGATCATCACCGGTAGAGAGCTAGAGAGAGGAAAAAGGAGGGGGAAGAGGGCTGGGAGAACGAGTACTTCACCCTGAACGCGTTGGCGTGCTCAACAGCGGCGGGGAAAGGTCGAGGTCACCGGAATTGAGTAAAAAGGCCATCGGTGCTGGGGAAGAAACGAGGACGGCGGCGGCGATTGAGGGGGCCCTTGGTCGATTCGCTGCGCCAGGAGGAAGAGCTCGGCGAGGCGCACCCGCCGGTGGTCTTGGACGTGCTGGGGGAGCTCTCCGGCGGCGGCACCATGGTGGAAAGGGTGGGTGCCGTGGGGTTTCTACCCTTCTCGATTTTGGCTTGTGACAGAAGAAAGGAGGGTGGCGAGAGAAGCGTGTGCGATGGGGAGAGGTGGGAACGTGGTCCAGAAGGATAAAGCAAGGAGGGGGAGGCTTGCGCGGGGGAGGTTGGTGCGGTGGAGGAAGGACCACGGGGTGTTCACGCCATCGACGTGCTCACTTTCCAGCCAGGACGAAAAGGAGGGGAAGAAGAAAAAGGGGGCTCGCGAAGGGGTATGCGGGCCAGGAAAGAGATCTTGCTGGGCTTGGTGGGTTGCTCCGAGGAAGGGAGGGGAGCTGCGGGCTGGGCTAGGCCAAAAAGAGAGAAAGGAAGAAGAGGGAAAGAGAGGTGGGCTGAGAGGGTGAGGTTAGGTTAGGGTTTGGTTTTTCTCCTTTTCTTTTGTTTTAAAAAAACTATTTTGATTTTGAGGCAAAAGTGAGAGAGAGATTCGAAATTAGGTTTTCAAATATTACTTTATTTGTAATCAAAACAAAACAACATTTTATTCCAAAATTATTTGTTGCACAACTTAATTGAAAAATAAAGAATATGAGAGGGGGTTAGCATAGAAACCATATGAGGGGAAACAAAATAAGTAGGGTTTATAAAAATAATTTTGTTTTGTTAAAATCATGGATGATATGATGCATGATGATATGATGATGCAGAAAGAAAAAGAACAAGCAATTCTATTAGGGGTATATGCGGGGCTGTTACAATCGACACCACTAACAAGGGATCGCGCCCCGAGATCGCACGCCATGGTACGGGGGAGAGAGGTGAACTATCGGATCTTCAGGCGACGAGTCGATCTCCTCGACACCACTAACAAGAAGTCTTGCTCCAGCTTGGATGGTCGACACCACTAACAAGAAGTCATTGTTCCGGTGACGATGATGGCTCCGGAGAAACAAAGGAAGGAGTAACAATCACAAGGGTTCACCGATTCATCGTAACAAGAGCGAATAATAAGAGTAGTCGGTATGGTCGCGACTCCATCCCGCACTCAAAGTATTACTCTGTACATGAATAAGAGAATCGTGCAACCAACTCCAGGAATACAGATTGACGATCTTGATAACCATCGACATCGAAGGTTCACGAGGTCAAAAATACAAGGGATAGAGGAAGGATCACATAAACCGAAATGGCGTCAATAGAGAAGACAAAGGTTAGCCGCCGGTGATGTTCTTCTGTCGGAAGGTCTTCAGAGAGCGGTCCTATTAGGTTAAGGCTGAGATCGTCCAACCCACGTCGGAACCTAAAACTCGGAGAAGCAGATAAGAGAGAAGACTCAAATCTCACAAAGGTAAGTGGAGAAAGAATATAGATAAGGAGAAAAATCAGAGCTAATCACATCTATCCAACGAATTTTAGAAAATATTTTTGACACTCTAAACTTAACGACCATTGGCAAGGTTATCCTACAGGCTGGACTAGTGGGGTACCGTCAACCTGAAGCTCTGATACCAACTTGTGACGCCCCGGAACCGGTATCCTGAGGATTCCAGCGAACCCGCCGAAATCCGCACGATATCGATTCAGAGACGCCCTCCGACACGACGTGCGCGACAAATCACACACGCGATGCTAGAGGAATTAACACGAGCGGTAACATTACAACAGGATTACAAGAGAGCCCACAAGAAACATATATTACAACAACGACTCCAACGAGTCAAGATACAAATATACAATACAAAGATCCAATTCGTACAGAAGATCGAATACGTCCGAGTACGGACAAGATACAAATTGGACTAAGAGTCCTGAAGATAACCAGTGGCGTCCATAACCCTGCCCCGACCAAGCCGGAAGGGTAACCTTGCTACCGTCGTCATCTCGTACCTGTCCAAGTCGGGCCATCGGTTGCCGATAAAAGGGAGGAAGCAAAAGAGAAAAAGGAAAGGCGAGAGTAAGTACCAAGGAACGAACTCCGGCACGTACTTAGTGATGTCTACGCCCCCTCCTTTTCCTGTAGACAGTGTTGGGCCTCCAATAGCAGAGGTTTGTAGAACAGCAGCAAGTTTCCCTTAAGTGGATCACCCAAGGTTTATCGAACTCAGGGAGGAAGAGGTCAAAGATATCCCTCTCATGCAACCCTGCAACCACAAAGCAAGAAGTCTCTTGTGTCCCCAACACACCTAATAGGTGCACTAGTTCGGTGAAGAGATAGTGAAATACAGGTGGTATGAAATAAATATGAGCAGTAGCAACGGCACCAGAAAAGTGCTTTGCTGTCCAGGTGGTTGATGGTGGTAATATTGCAGGAAGTACAGATGCAGTAAAACAGTAAACAAGCAGCGATAGCAGTATTTAGGAACAAGGCCTAGGGATCATACTTTCACTAGTGGACACTCTCAACATTGATCACATAACAGAATAAATAGATAGATGCTAGACTCTACACCCTCTTGTTGGATGATGAACACCACTAACTGTGTAGGATTACACGAACCCTCAATGCCGGAGTTAACAAGCTCCACAATATTCGATGTTCATGTTTAAATAACCTTAGAGTGCATGACAGATCAACATAACCAAACCAAGTACTAACATAGCATGCACACTGTCACCTTCACACTACGAAAGGAGGCATAGATCACATCAATACCATCATAGCAATAGTTAACTTCATAATCTACAAGAGATCACAATCATAGCCTACGCCAAGTACTACACGATGCACACACTGTCACCATTACACCGTGCAGGAGGAATAAACTACTTTAATAACATCACTAGAGTAGCACATAGATGAATAGTGATACAAAACACATTGCAATCATAAAGAGATATAAATAAGCACTTCACTATGCTCTTCATAACAGTGAATAAGTATTCTGTGAAATATAGCCTAAGAGACCCACACGGTGCACACACTGTCACCTTTACACACGTGGGACAAGGAGTCTCGATGGAGAACTACTCCCTCCTCATGGGAGACAGCAGCGTTGATGAAGATGGCGGTGGTGTCGATGGAGAAGCCTTCCGGGGGCACTTCCCCGTCCCGGCGGCGTGCCGGAACAGAGACTCCTGTCCCCCAGATCTTGGCTTCGCGATGGCGGCGGCTCTGGAAGGTTTTTGCGGGTTTCGTCGATCGTGATAGGGTTTTCGCGACGGAGGCTTTAAGTAGGCGGAAGGGCGACGTCAGGGGCTTGTGGGGCCACCAGACACTTAGGCGGCGCGGCCCCCCCTCTGGCCGCGCCAGCCTGTCATCTGGGGCCCCTATGGCCCCCCTCTGGCGACTCTCGGGTGTTCTGGAAGCTTCGTGTGAAAATAGGCCCCTGGGCGTTGATTTCGTCCGATTCCGAGAATATTTCCTTACTAGGATTTCTGGAACCAAAAACAGCAGAAAACAGCAACTGGCCCTTCGGCATCTCGTTAATAGGTTAGTGCCGGAAAATGCATAAATATGACATAAAGTATGCATAAAACATGTAGATATCATCAATAATGTGGCATGGAACATAAGAAATTATCGATACGTCGGAGACGTATCACTTAGCGAGACTAGAAATGGCTATGCTCGCCGGGCGAGTATAAATATATATCGCCTAGCGCTATATGGTAGGTTTAGCGGCAGCAAAACTATAACCAATAGAGACACGCTACAACATCCGTCTAATCAGATAAGATAAGAGAGCGCATAAGATAACAGATAAATACTACACAAGCATAACCCAGCCGATTACACATATCCCCTTCAACAATTGCAAAGAGGCAATGTAAAAGGCACTCAACGGTGGACAAGTTTTATTAGGTATCGGTTGTAGTAATGCTATATTACTACGCAAGTTATTAGCAGATTATTAGCAACAAGATAACGGTGTAAGTTGTTCTATGATCAAGCTATACAATTCCAAGTCGTCCATAACCGCGGACCCGGCTTATCGATAAGATGTACACCCTGCAGGGGTTGCCCAAATGTAACCATACGCATGCTCGACCCGCTTCTTACAGGCGATGTCTCACAACAAGACCGTTCCCAGTTCAACAAGAAAGTCTAGGGGGGCCACCCAACTAAGCTACCCGTGACGAAGTCCAGCCGTACTCCCAGACGGACCCAGAGGTTGCGTAGGCGTCTAGGCGGGCACTAACGGCCAAGCACTAGATAAGTCGTCTAGCAATTATGCAGTGCAGTACAGAAATAAACCACCCGAATGCAACAGGAAGTAAACACTCGAAGGCAACAGTAATAAATATGCGTGCACCAAATAAAACCAAGGTTGTGGCCCCCTTTTCAACTGACTTGAGAAAAGGTAATGGGTGAGGGGGGTCCCAGTGAATCCCCACGCATGGGTAGAGCGCTCAATCTCGGAACAGATAACAAGAACTCGGGTCCTAGGGGACATTAGCGAGTCAAAGTTCCGATGCTTTCGCAAAGGGGCTCACAGATGCCTCTGCTTACAGTTTTAGTTGTTAACAAATAAGTAAAGCATGTGTATCTCCAACAATTGATAAAGCATGTGATAACCTCCCAACAACCCAACATATCCCGATAACAGATCGAGATAAACAACAAATCCTAAACACGCCTACGACTCGCAAGGCTCAAACATCAAGCAACGGCTATGGGTAAGGAATGATGCATATAGGATTATATGGTAAACAAGTGGAATAGGACACGTGACTCGATAAAGAATCGCAACATAAGGATAGCAGTGCGAGGGAGAGAGTAAAATAGGTGAAGAGAGAGGGCTCGCCTGTGATAAGATGCAGAAGAACTTGTCGGAGAACTCGTCGTATCTCAGATCAACACTTCGCGATCCTATCCGAGAAGAGGCAAATGCTGGAACACACAACGCATGCAAGTCTTACTACTTCGGACAAAGAAGATCCAGCATGATCAAATGCAGGCATGCATGACATGGCAGATATGATGCGATGCACTTATCCAATTTAAGCGGAATCGGAATCCCGGATAAACAAATTAGGGTTGCAGTTGCATTTTCTACCGACAAAGTTAAGTGTTGTTTAGCATGGCAACACAAGGCATGGGTGAGCTACTTCAATATTAAACGGAGCGGGGAAAACCTAATTGGAATTCCGAAATACTCCGCATATATGTTAGGTATACATGCTCAACTATCAACGCGCGTCATGATGCGAGATGCAAACAGATGAATGGATGGCATATTAATGATCCTTGCATTTTTCTGATCAAAATTGGTATACAACATTTTTAATTTTGAGTTACCAATTAAAAGTTATTAGCAGATTAGTTTTATTCACTAAAATAGAAAACATGATTTTATTTTTAAAAAGAAAAGGGCTCAGATTTAATTTCCGAAAAGGGGGAAGGACCCCGGGTTTATTTGAAAGACTTGCAGGGGGTTATCAGATAAACGAACAGGCCAGGGGCCGCGGGTTAGCTTTACAAAAGGAGCAGGGTCTATTTGCAAGAAAGGTCAGATCTGGATCTGCTGGGGTTTTCTCACCGAGAGGGATCTGAGCCGGAGAGGATGACGGGTGGGGTCGGGTGCCACGTAGGACGCCAGCGTGGCAAACCTTCTGCGCATGCCCGCCAGGCGTTCGACGCCGTGCGCGGCGAGGAGGAGGCGGTGACTGCGGGATGGCGAGGAAACGCGCTGGCGAGGTGAAGGCCCCCTGGACGCGCGGAGGGGTGCCTTGGTTGCGCCTCGTCGGAGCGGACCTAGGGAGGGCGGCGCCGCCGGTCAAAGGTCACCGGAGCATCGCCGGAGATGGGGTCCTGCGGCGGCAACGGGCGGATCATCACCGGTAGGGAGCTAGAGAGAGGAAGAAGGAGGGGGAAGAGGGCTGGGAGAACGAGTACTTCACCCTGAACGCGTTGGCGTGCTCAGCAGCGGCGGGGAAAGGTCGGGGTCGCCGGAATTGAGTAAAAAGGCCACCGGTGCTAGGGAAGAAACGAGGACGGCGGCGGCGATTGAGGGGGCCCTTGGTCGATTCGCTGCTCCAGGAGGAAGAGCTCGGCGAGGCGCACCCGCCGGTGGTCTTGGACGTGCTGGGGGAGCTCTCCGGCGGCGGCGCCATGGTGGAAAGGGTGGGTGCCGTGGGGTTTCTACCCTTCTCGATTTTGGCTTGTGACAGAAGAAAGGAGGGTGGCGAGAGAGGCGTGTGCGATGGGGAGAGGTGGGAACGTGGTCCAGAAGGATAAAGCAAGGAGGGGGAGGCTTGCGCGGGGGAGGTTGGTGCGGTGGAGGAAGGACCACGGGGTGTTCACGCCATCGACGTGCTCACTTTCCAGCCAGGACGAAAAGGAGGGGAAGAAGAAAAAGGGGGCTCGCGAAGGGGTATGCGGGCCAGGAAAGAGATCTTGCTGGGCTTGGTGGGTTGCTCCGGGGAAGGGAGGGGAGCTGCGGGCTGGGCTAGGCCAAAAAGAGAGAAAGGAAGAAGAGGGAAAGAGAGGTGGGCTGAGAGGGTGAGGTTAGGTTAGGGTTTGGTTTTTCTCCTTTTCTTTTGTTTAAAAAAAATGTTTTGATTTTGAGGCAAAAGTGAGAGAGAGATTCGAAATTAGGTTTTCAAATATTACTTTATTTGTAATCAAAACAAAACAACATTTTATTCCAAAGTTATTTGTTGCACAACTTAATTGAAAAATAAAGAATATGAGAGGGGGTTAGCATAGAGACCATATGAGGGGAAACAAAATAAGTAGGGTTTATAAAAATAATTTTGTTTTGTTAAAATCATGGATGATATGATGCATGATGATATGATGATGTAGAAAGAAAAAGAACAAGCAATTCTATTAAGGATATATGCGGGGCCGTTACAGGGGGAGGGGAGATCTCCAAAAATAATGCTTTATGAAGATCTGGTGACAAGGTTGGAGGAGCTGCTCCACCTTTCACGGTCGTCACGGTGACAGGGAAGGAGGACTTCTATGGGGTTCACCCGTTGGGCGGATGCATATGCAGCAAACGAAGCATGTATGCTTCTTGCCGGAGGTTCACCACGGCGCTGATTTTGTTGTCGTTCTCCATGGACAAAGGGTGGCTCGTCCAACCTCAACGGACGGAGACGGTTGCCTCTTCCGGCCGTGTGCTTTAGGTCTTCTATAACTTCCATGCTATCAAGCCACTCCGGAGGCCCTCTAATATTGGCGTAGTAGGCTTCCAGCTCCACGGCCCAAGTGTTTGTGTCCCCGACAACATGGAGTTGTACTGCGATGAGCATTGCTGCAATGGGGAAGGAGCTAGAGACTGGATCGCTTTTCATGTTTATCTTCTAAGAACCTTTGTGCAATTTGTAAAGGTATATTTATCATTTTCTATTTCTTAGGGCCCTTTTATGTAAGTTATACCTCCACCGCTTATGAATGAAGCCCTCGGTCCTTCTAGACCAGACCCCTGTTAAAAAAAACACAAGATATTGTTTTATTATGTCGATAAAAAGTGATTCATTGTCACCAACCAACATGGTGTGCTATTACTACCATGTTTGTATTGAACATTTGCCCTATTAGTGTATCGCTAAGACTAGGCACAGTGAGAGTATCATAAGTGGTATCATGCATGCCATGTTGAACAAAACTGAAGCGACACACCAATTAATGAGGTTAAAGGTGGGAGTTCTATCATAATATGATAGTCTATCATAGCACATAAAACTATAAAAAATAATGACAAACACATCATGTACATAATTTTATATTGAGATTCTACAAAATATTGATCATGATGAAACTATAATACTATGTTATGATACTATGCATTATGGGGGTGGTATCATAAACTAGTATCATGTGCATGCTACTTTCCATTGTGACTAATACTAACAATTACTGGTTGATACCCCATGGGTATGTATTAGACATTTGACCTATTATTTTTGTATGAAAAAGAATAGCAATGATATACTCTACTCTAAAAAAAAAACTCATTCATGCATAGTCATTCATGTAACATGGGCCGGCTAATGATGTGAACATTCTGCAATGTGCATCTTGCAAATATTAAGGTTGTATGTACTTTGCTAAAAATATAACATTTATACATGCATAGACATGAGGATGGCATGACCGATAAGGAAACACTTTCCATATTGACCTTGCAAATAATAGATGAAAATAGTGGAGATCAACTTGATAAATAATGTAGAGTTTTTTTAGAGGAATACTATATATTATGATATATCTGCTCCCCACTCAACAACTAAGAAAGATAGAGATAAATTCCAACGTGAAAAAATCATTAGCACACCAAAAAAAATAGTCTAAGTAGACAAGAAATATGAAGGCAAAAAAAATTAACAAGAGAAATAGAATATACTCATCAAGAGAATAATTTGCTCATTGTAAATGCATAGGCTGCACATATTTGAAATGTCCTACCCATGCGCACTCAAAGTGCAACTGACTAAATCTAAATTTAATAAAAAAAATCATTGAAACATAAATTAGATATGTAAAGAGATAATTCCACATTTAAGCACCTTGTGGTCCATTACAAAACATGCAACTAATGTATATTTAAAGTGTAACTGGCCATTTTTTAAAAAAAACGTGCGAGTTTAAACAACAACTAAAATGTGACAAGGAACGCACTACAACAGATGTGACACGGAATGAGCGTCATAAATGTCACATTGTTGTAGTGACGATCAGGCCATGAAAAAAGATAATGAAATAATCACACAAAAACATCAATAAACTCCAGAGAAAATGAATATAATCAACATTAATTTAAAAATAATCACACTCCCAAAATTGGATGAGCAGGACCGCAACCGCAACGATCAGGTCATCCATAGCTGGGAGAGATACCGCCTAGCAAGGATGGGCGTCAACTATCATGGAAAATTCAATTTTATGTACGATATTGCACACAATTTACCCAATTTCAGGCCCTTGTGGGTTAAGGTAAATCCCTACTCTTGCGTGTATCAATCATGGGATCTCTCGAAGGGAGATGTAGGGTTTGTGTATAAGAGATGATTTCAATCTATAGCCTATTCCTATGGTGTGTGTCTTACCATCGTGGGGTGGTCGTGTTGTCTTTATTGTGTACATTGTAGTAAGGGTTTACAAGGTATTCAAGTCGGTTCAGATACAAGAATTCTAGAAGGACCCGAAAAGATATTTCGTGTCTTTTAACTCCAAGGCGGAGACTATGCCTATGGCTTGTGTGTTGCCATCGACGGGTCCCCGTTGTCTTTATATAGTACAACCAAGTCAGGGTTTACAAGGTATTCAAGTCAGTTGAGATACAAGAGTTCTAGAAAGACCCGACATGATATTACGTGTCTTATACTAACGAGGGGTACCTCGGCAAATGCCCATAAGTATGGACTTGGGCTTTAGGAAAGGAGAGCGTTGGTGGCTTCACGGACTTGTTAGACAAACTAGGTATCCGACGAGATTAATATCAAAGGGTTAAAGTCGCCAAGATTGTATTCAAAATTAGGGTTACAATGTGTGCATATTGCTAGGATTCTAGATGCCCTCCCCGGTGGATCCACCTAGACCTTATATAGTGGGATAGGTCTTAGAGTCCACATCCGGATCGGTTACATTATGTATGTCGGTTCACACGATATGGGATGGTACTTGCCTACTTTTACATAGTTCATGGGCTTCGGCTTCTCTCTAATTCATCATGGGCCTTGCATATTCCTTCCTAGATCTGTACCAGGGATGGTAATGTTGAGCACCTGATATGATATACCCATGTCAGTAGCCCCCGAGACTCTACTCGAGTCATAGACTCGGGCCGAGTCTCAAATCTTGACTTCTTTGCAACATGAACTCAAATTTGAAGTTGAATTAAACATTTCACTTATCATTAGATTTTTTTGTCATAGGTGACATGGGTATACCATATTGGATCCTAAGTATTGTCATCATCATTGGTACAAAGCCCAGGAAAGAATACAAGAAAGCCCACGAAGAAATCCAGAAGAATCCGAAGACATCACGTTAGGAAAGCAAAGCCCATATCGGATGAACCGACCTATACTGTAACTCGACCTCGAGGTGGACTCTGAGACCTAGCCCGCTATATAAGGGCCGGGAGGAGCCACCGAGAGGAGGGAGATTGAACCATAGGAGACACCTTTTAACCCTAGTTTCACATCGTACAATCTCGGCGATTCTCCCTTGATAATAATATTCGTCGGCTTCCTAGTTTGGCCGACTGGTTTGTTGATTCGCCAATTTGGCTCCTTCCTAGAAACCCAAGCTCATCATCATGAGCATTGACGAGGTTAACCCTTTGTCAATAGGGAGCCTGCAATCGACATATCCAGACAATTTTTCGCCTCCCATGGCCAATTGCTTCATTTAAGGCCTACTCTATGATTGGGCATGATCTAACTCTAACATAGTCCACAGAACTAGCAGAATTCCCGATTAATCGCGAATTGCTTTGGAGGAAATCGTTGCTCTGTTAAGGGCGAGTGCCAACAGAGGACCAGCACTAAGAGTTTGGGAATTTGGTATTGACTAGGAAGAAACATAGCTGTGCCGCCAATGGAAAAAACAGAGCAGCAATCAGACTATACAGAGCACCGAAAGAACACTAGAACCCAAGGTCTTACTGAAAATGAAGAGAGTCTGAAAAAGTGCTTAATCCTAAGTCCCGGCCCAAAGATTTGTGAAACTAAACAGCCATACCCACCCCCATGGCTCCTTCCACCCAATCCCAATTCCCAAACTGGCAAGATACCCTTCAGCAAAGCAAAGTAGTCTCAAAAAAAAAAAAACCTTCAGCAAAGCAAGAGGCGATCTGCCGTCCCAAAAGGGGAAAAACAACTAGGCGACCCGGAGCAGAGTTGCCGCCGTCCGCGATCCGCGATCCGGATATTCACGATAGTAGCGTGGACGTACCCTTGGCTCCGTCCATGGCGATGAGGAGCGGAAGCGGACCGGCGGAGCGACGAGATGCGCGGCTGTACAGTGTGTATCTGCCTGTCGGAGTGGGAGTGGGAGGAGGAGCCGTGTGTGCTGCACTGCTGCTGGATCGGTCGGGTTGCCCGCGGTGTCGCCGTGTTCTCGCGACAGTGGCCGTCGCAGGCCATTGGCGGATGGGGGAGGCCGACCGGAGAGGCCCTAGACCGACCTCTCGCGGACTAGGTAGAGATTTTTTTTTTTGACAGATACTAGGTAGTGAGTTTTTTAGTGAGTTAATTAATAGTACCAAATTTATTGAATACTAGCACCTTAAAAACCACTATATTTGTTCATGTTTTTTAGAAAAAAAAAACACTAAACATGAGTTGACAACGATTCTGACCGGTGGGTTTCACTGTCAGAGCTGAGGTAGCATCACACCTGGTAAACTTGCTGATGTGAACGTAGGTCCCACTTATTAGCCTACACTAAAAAACATAAACATAAAAGTAAGGGCATGTATCCCTTACCTCGCCACATCAGTTAGAGAAGACATTAGATTAAGTCGTACAATGCATTATCTCTTACAACCATATCTAGCAATTAATATTAATAATTAAATTTTGGTAGGAAATTCGTTGCTAAGGGAAAACATGTGTGATACAATGGAGAAAATAGTCTTCCTTTATTTCCTAAGAGATGATCTCTTAGCTAAGGAAAGGCAACTTTTTTTCTCTTCATTCTCTCTCCTCCAACTAACCAAAAATCTGACGTGGCATCGCTAAGGAAAGGCTGGCATCACCGCATTGTACGTGCCCTAAGAGGTGGTCGTTTTCTTCCCCCAACTCGACCGGATCTCCACGGTGCAGCGCCGGGACAATATGTTTCACATACATGGAGAGGTTTTCACAACCGCGAACCCAATATGTTGGCTTCTAAAATAACATACTCCCTCTGATCATGTTTAATCAATACGGACGTCTATTAAACATGATCGGAAGTGTTATTTTTCTAAAAACTTCGTAAATTTAAAAAGACGTTGAAATTCATTTGAATTCGTATAAAGTTTGCAAAATGAAACCTAAAACACAAAAAAACTAACTATTTATAGACGACGTTTTAGTCCATGTTGTTTGCGCCATCGCTGTCGTCGTCGTCAAAGGAGCCCCATGCCTCCTTGAAGTTGTTGTCCTCCGGTGGGGTCACTAGAGTTGGCGCGAGAGCCCCCTCCTTGAGGTCAATGACATTCCCGATGTTCGTTGCCGACCACCACTCCGCGAACCGTTGTTGGCCGCCGGCGCGGTGTTCAAGGAATGACTCATGAGCACCGCCTGGCCCGTGCGTCTTCGGGGTTATCCGGCACGCATTGCGTCGCCTGAAGATCTAGCTCGATATCCCACCAATCCTTCTCCTTCTTTGGCGGCGGTAAGGGAGGACATGCTTCTCCTTCTTCGGGCGCCGGAGGTATATGCGCTCGTGCGATGGCGAAGGAAGAGGAGGCTCCTCCTTCCTCACCGTCTTTTCCTTCTTCGAGCGAAGGAGCGCCGAGGCCAAAGAAGAGCCGTGCTACGCGTGAGCCTTGCGGCCGACGATATCGTCGGTGCATCTTAGTGACAGATAGGGCGCCAAGCCTGACGAGCCCGAGGGCGATGTCGACCGGTAGTTGCTGCTGAGGAAGCTGGCAATCTCCGCCTCGCGCTCACGCTGGAAGAGGCACGTGGAGGCGAGTTTTGTTTAGAACGCCGCCTACTCCAGACCGAGATTGCACGCGTGGTGCGTGAAATCTCCCTCATCGCTGGCTTCATGGTTGTGCGGTATCACCGGGAAGTTGGAGGTGGCGAGATTTTCGGTGAGGGAAGAATGGCGAGATATGCGTGCTAAGGAGACTCACTTTAATAGAGGAGGTCGGAATGCACATTGAAGACGGTGAGGAAGCTCTATCATTGCCGCGTGGAGCAGGGGGCGGCATCTCGTTGCATCATCGTGCGCCCTGTTTACTGGAACGTCCATTGAAGACGGCGACCGAAAAATAAAATTGTATAATTAGATAATATATTTTCACATTTAAGCACCTTGTTGCTCATTCGAAAAAAATACTAGTTGCACATTTAAAGTACAACGGACCATTTTAAAGCTAAAAGGTACGCGTATAAAACAACAACAAAAAGAGCTGCACATTACAAATAAAATATATTCCCTTTTTTTACAACATTGAGTTTTTTTTCGAGAACCCGCAGAAGATATGCGAGTCATTGTAATAAGATTACATGAGTGACCAAGATGTCCAAAACACCAAGAATAGAAGGGAAACTCGGTGAACCACCCACCACACCCATTCGGGGGCTGTATTTGGCCTATGGCTGGACTAGCTAGATGATCTCTCCCCTAGGTCTACCTCTACAAGCAAGCCAAGAGCACCATTCGTCTAGGATGGAGTTAAGGACCGTAGCCATCGGCGCGCTAGTCCCCTCGAAAACTCTAGCATTGCGTTGTAACCAAATGTTACGCAGCCCCAGCATGATCAAGGAGTTGGCCTTCTTCCTCCCGGTCGTCGTGAAAGAGTTGTTGGCCTGCAACCACCACTCGCTGATCCCTAGGCCATGACAAGGTATGATGTTAGGCAGGCCTAGAGCTTGGACGAGCCCACCTCAAACCCTATGATCAAAACTGCAGTGGAGGGAGAGGTGATCTAGGGTTTCGTTCGCAGCGGCGCAAAGAGGACACAACGTGTGAGAGGCAAGCCCACGGCGCAGCCGCCGATCCGCCGTCCAGTAGCGCCGCCGGAGCGCGAGCCATGCATGCATCTTGAAACATAATGGCGAGAAGGAGTGCCAGATGAGCGGCGCCCTGATACGTCGTAAACGTATATATACTTTTTGATGGTCCATGCTTATTTTACACCAATTTATATATGTTTTGCTTACACTTTGTTGCACTTTTATATATTTTCTGGCACTAAGCTATTAACAAATGCCACAGTTCCAGTTTCCTATTTTTTGCTGTTTTAAATTTTAGAAAAGCTGTACAGAAAATATTCTCGGAATTGGACAAAACAAAAGCCAAAGTCAATATTTTCCGTAACAAAGACAGAGTCCAGAGGGGGGACGAGGAGGCGCCACAGGGCGACCAAACCACCCCATGGCGTGGCCAAGCGTGAGCCCTCACCAAGGGGTGGTGTGGGCCCCCCAGCGGGCACCGACCTCGCCATTCCGCCTATTTATTCATGATCTCGGGAAAAAACATAAATACCCGAGCCTCGATACACGAAAAGTTCCATCGCGGCTGCTATCGTAGATGACATGGGCATACCCTTCGGGTACCCATTATTAGTATACCTGACTCGGCCCAATATGGAGAAGACCCAATATGGAAAGAAGGCTCAACAAGGCAACCCGAAGAAGTAGTCGACTAGGACTCTTGTAAAACCCTAGGCTGGTTGCATATATAAAGCTAGCCAGGGCACCCGAAATAGAGAGGACAATAGATAGACACCAAATAGACAGCATAGCTCCGCCTACGGCGACACCATGTAAACATATTGTGATCATATAGTGGATTGCTAGCAGCACGTAGGGATCCTCCACCGAGGGGACCCGAAGCTGGGTACGTCGTGTGCCTAATCTCGCTCCCGGAATCTCCATCGTCGCTCTCCCGAAACCTAGTCTACAATACGTAGGCATTGCCGAGGTGTTCCCTCGTCAATTGGCGCCGACCGTGGGGATCGCGACGACTGGATTTTGTTATTCGGGCGGGATCCCTCTACATCATCAATCATCAATATTATCATCAGCTGTTTCGTTTGCTTATCACGGTTCTGCGTATACCCGCGCGGAGGCTTCATCTCGTTTCACCGTACGGGTCGCATCTGGCCGATTTTTTATTTTTCTTCGGCTATGTAGTTCCATCGAGTCAACAATGAAGCTTGGATCTGGTGGAGTCAACAAGTAATCGATCGCAATGCGTGGATCACAAAACGCGGTTCGCAAGGCATAAGTGGATACGGCTCTTTCTGGGGCCGACAGCAAGCAATATCACAGCAATCAATGAAGTAGCAAGGTGCAGTATTGGCTCAGGATAGAATTCATCGAGTCCCAAGGGAAGCATGTCCATCTGCCTAAAGGATTTGTGCCCGTCCATTCCAAGGAGCAGGACCGTTTTGGGCGACGAGCGGTTCTATAGAAAAAAAGGAGTACTAGTATACTCTTCAAGGCGATAAATTCAATCTTAACTTAAGCGGACCTTCACGTCAAAGCAATCAGATCTAACAGTACATGCATGTTACATACACCTACTTTTACAAGATCGCATCTAGTTCCAGGAAGGCAAAAATACACGACAAGAGTACAAGAATATCGGGTATCGAGAACAGCAATTTGGCCCTTGCCATACAGCCGAATAAAATTTATCTCGGACGTCACCGCTCCGATTTCATCCGATACAAAAATATCAGGTGCTATATTTCTAATTAATTACTACTTGCAAAATTATTTGGACAAATATTCTTTGGTTTGTACTATTATTTGCGCACTGTTTTTTGCGTCGTAATATAACTACAGACCGGGACAAGTTTCGACGACTTCGCCGCGTATAGTCGCATGCTCGGGGGCTCGTCCACCGCGAACTCGACGATTCTCTCCTCCATGCCGACTACTTCCACCGTATCAAATATTTTCGGCTAAACGCCGCACGACTCCGCTGCATCAAGTACATCCGCTTCGTCGACTCCATCTTCCGGATGACCTACTTCCACCTCGGCCTCGCCGCATCCAACAATAAAGCTAAGTGTTCATCTTCCAATAGTCAATTATTATTTACTTTCGCCATACCCAAATACTCGGGAGCTTTGCCATTACAATATTACAGCAAATACGCTCAACACTGGGGGCTTTGTCATTACTTTGTTACCACAAATACACTCGATTACTTGGTGGATTTCTTTTCTTCGGCTATGGATGTATCTTCTTCGGCTCAGTGGAATTATTTTCTTCGGCTTAGTGGAATTATTTTCTTCGGCTTAGTGGATTTGTTATCTTCAACTTAGTGGATTTATCTTCTTCGGCTTAATAGATTGGTTTTCTACGGGTTATCATTGGTTTTCTCTAATATAATACTACCGGGCGGATTTCCGGATCAGTGGATTTATAATCGATGATTATTACTGGAGTTATTTCTTCGGGACAATGAATATATTCGGATTCATTTATATGGATAATACTGGTTTACTCTTATACTATATTACCTGATGTGTTTTCGGGTCAATGGATTCATCTTCAATGGTTATTACTAGAACTATTTTCTTCGGGTCAATGGTTCATCTTCTATAATATCAACGGATTTATCTTCTATAGTTATTACTGGATTCTTCGGTTCAATGGATTCATCCTCTACGATATCGGCGGGTTCCTTCTTCAATATATGCTCTATATTTAATAAGCGTAATCTTCAATATGGATTTATCTCAAATACTTCGTCTTGGATTCATCTTCATGGACGCATATTATTTTATTGACAATGGCGTCATCCTAAATGGCTTCACCTTAATATGACGCAACTCCATCAACTTATTTCTACGTCATGCCTAACGCTCGGGGGCTCGACAACGATTTCGCCTCGGGTCATGACTGCGACACAACAATCATGACATCACCTCAGCAACGCTCGGGGGCTCGGCTATTTCTTCTTCAACAATTTGGCGGCATCCATTTTTGCTATTTGGTGGTTTCTACTTTGGCTATATTTCTTATCTACACTCGAAGACTTCATCATGCATCGACTTCGTCGTGTCCAAAAAGCTAAGTGTTCTTTTATTTTGCACAAAGTTGATTATCGTTTACTTTCGTCGCACCCAACGCTCGGGGGCTGCGCGACATATATTCACTTTACATATCATCGAATCCGAGCATCTGACACCGCATGCGAAAAAGAGAGTCAAGGAAAAGATAGAAAAAGTTTGTTCATTTGTGCAGGAGAAAGCAAATTTCAAAGTATATAAAAGAGAACCCGACGAAATTGTCTACAGGGAGAACTCGACGAAATTGTCTTAGAAAGGACAAGACCCGACGAAATAAAAAAAGCACGCGACGAAATTGTCTTCAAGAGAGAACCCGAAGAATTCAAAAAAGTACCCGATAAATTATCTGCAAGGAGGTCCCGACAAATTATCTCCTAGGAGGTCCCGAAAAATTATCTCCAGGGAGGTCACGAAGAATTTTCCTTAGGGAGGTCCCGAAGAAATTGTCTTCAAGGAGGACCCGAAGAATTGTCCTCAAGGAGGACCCGAAGAAATTTTGCTGAAGGAGGAACTCGACGAAATTATCATCAAGGAGGAACCAAAAAAAAAAGGGATAGACAAATCTTCGGGTCCATTGACTCGTCATTTGTTCCGAGCAAGAGCATCGGTGATGTACCCGACAATATAGAAGAACCCAATATATTCGGCTGTCTCATCACGCCCGAGGAAAATATAGAAGAACCCGCAAAATGGGTCATTGCATTAGCCGAACAAAGCACTTGACAAAATATTCTCAGAGCGCCAAAGTCGCGAACAATCTCTGAATGCCGCAAAACTCTGCGAAGGTAAGACCCCGGGTCCGTCCTGTGTGGCGTGGCATCGCCAAAGACTGCGCTCTGCTACTTTTTTCCACATCAACAGATGTGAAGAAATATCCCAGCGGACGCGCTGAGGACCCGATAAAACATGACTGGGACTCGACAGAATGGTAAGACCTTAAGCGGCACCTATCGAGTTTACACCAGTATCCCGAGATCATGTCCGGGGACGTGATCTTGAAGTAGGTTTTTGCGGATTGCCACTAGAGCAGTTAACTAGTACCTGATCCGTCAGATGAACTAGCCCCAACTACCATTATCCCTGTACAATATAGATATGGATGTCAAATAAAAATAGCAATGGCTTGGAGTCGATAAAAAGAGGGGCTGCGCCAAGTTCTTTATCGAGTAGTACAACTTGAGCCTATGCTAGGTGCAAGCACTTGCGCATAGGCTCGGGGGCTACTCTTATCGAGAGTATTGTTCACCCTCCCGATAAGATACAAGAAAGAGGAAAAGTTGTGGTGTCGATTAAAAGCAAGTTGAGCCTACACCCAAGTGCAAACACTTGGCTGTAGCCTCGGGGGCTACTCCCATCGGGAGCGCTGGTCGCGCACCTGATAAATGTGAAAAGCTCAAGAAAGAATATAGCGGCATAAAGCGTTGAGCCTACAACCAAGCACAAGTCCTTGGCTGTAGCCTCGGGGGCTACTCCCATCGGGAGCGCTGGTCGCGCAGCCGATAGAAAAATAACTTCGACAACATCTACGACAATCAAGGTTTGTAGACTCAACTCGATTCTACGACTCGAGTGGAGCCTACTCCCATCGGGAGCACATGGATTTCATCAAGTCCTCCAGAATTATAGTTAAAATTCTTCATCGAGTAGTACAACTTGAGTCTATGCCCAAGTGCAAGCACTTGTCCATAGACTCGGGGGCTACTCCTATCGGGAGCGCTGGTCGCGCACCCGATAATTTCGACAAACGTCGACATCATTTACGCTACACATGATCTACGACATGGGCCTCGCTTTGTATTTCTTTGACTTCGGAGATGGTTATGCTTGGAGTTTCTACGCAAGTCTTCGACTTCCCTATAAACTCGGGGGCTACTGACATGGGCATACCCTTCGAGTACCCATTATTAGTATACCTGACTCGGCCCAATATGGAGAAGACCCAATATGGAAAGAAGGCTCAACAAGGCAACCCGAAGAAGTAGTCGACTAGGACTCTTGTAAAACCCTAGGCTGGTTGCATATATAAAGCTAGCCAGGGCACCCGAAATAGAGAGGACAATAGATAGACACCAAATAGACAGCATAGCTCCGCCTACGGCGACACCATGTAAACATATTGTGATCATATAGTGGATTGCTAGCAGCACGTAGGGATCCTCCACCGAGGGGACCCGAAGCTGGGTACGTCGTGTGCCTAATCTCGCTCCTGGAATCTCCATCGTCGCTCTCCCGAAACCTAGTCTACAATACGTAGGCATTGCCGAGGTGTTCCCTCGTCAGTAGACCCTAGCTCGGGAAGATTCTAAAGCTCGTCTCGGCACCCTGCCGGAGAGGGAGATCATCACCGGCGGCCTCTACATCGCCATGCCTGCCTCCGAAGTGATGCGTGGGTAGTTCATCTCTGGACTATGGGTCCATAGCAGTAGCTACATTGTTGTCTTTTCCAATTTGTGCTTCATGTTTAGATCTTGTGAGCTGCCTATCATGATCAAGATCGTCTTTATGTAATGCTACATGTTGTGTTTGCTGGGATCTGATGAATATGGAATACTATGTTGATATCGATTATATACTTGTCATATGTTATTTGTGATCTTGCATGCTCTCCGTTGCTAGTAGATACTCTGGCCAAGTAAATGCGTGTGACTCCAAGAGGGAGTATTTATGCTCGATTGTAGGTTCATGCCTCTAGTTTTTTTAGAAGAGTGACAATAATTTCTAAGATTGTAGATGTGCTCTTGCTACTAGGGAGAAAATAACAATGTTTTATCCAAGGGTAATTCTATTGTTTACTTTACACACATTGCTTAATGTGATAATCTGTTGCTTACAACTTAATACTGGAAGGGGTTCGAACGATAACTGGAAGGTGGATTATTAGTCATAGACGTAGTTGGATTACGGTCTATGTATTATGTTGTAATGCCCAAACGAATCTCATAGTAATCATCTTGTCATGTATGATCTTTATTCTGTCAATTGACCAGCTGTAGTTTATTCACCCAGCATGTTATTTATCTTTATGGAGATACACCTCTAGTGAACTGTGGACCCCGGTCCTTTTTTTACACTGATAGAATTATCCCGTTTTGTTTACTTACTGCAAGCATTGTTCTCTTTTCATTTCACTGCAAACAAACATCATCTTTCCACACTATACGGTTAATCCTTTGTTTTTAGCAAAACCGGTGAGATTGACAACCTCACTGTAACATTGGGGAAAGTATTTTGGTTGTGTTGTGTACAAGTTCCATGTTGTTGCTGACGCCGGTAGTGCGCCCTGATGACCCACAAGTATAGGGGGTGTATCGTAGTATCTTCGATAAGTAAGAGTGTCGAACCCAACGAGGAGCAGAAGGTGTTAACAAGCAGTTTCGATGTAGGAATCACTGTAGATGCTCACAAACAAGTATTCAGGGGGTTTTAATGTAACAGATGAATAAAGTACGAGTAAGTAAAGTGCGAGAGTAACAATTGCTGCGAGTGGCCCAATCCTTTTTAGCACAAAGGACAAGCCGGTTTGTTTACTTATAATGACCAAACGTTCTTGAGGACACACGGGATTTTAGTCTAGTGCTTTCGCTTCATATAGCTGATTAATCTTCATTGTTTTGATAAGTGTTGTGTGGGTGAACCTATGCTAATGTACCGCCCTTCCTAGGACTAATACATACTTGTGATTATACCCCCTGCAAGCATCCGCAACTACAAGAAAGTAATTAAGAATAAATCTAACCACAGCCTTAAACTCTGAGATCCTGCTATCCCTCCTGCATCGATATACCAACGGGGGCTTAGGTTTCTGTCACTCCGGCAACCCCGCAATTAGCAAACGAGTACAAGATGCATTCCCCTAGGCCCATAAAGGTGAAGTGTCATGTAGTCGACGTTCACATGACACCACTAGAAGAATAACACCACAACTTAAATATCATAACATTGAATATTACCCAACATACTTCACTACTAACATTTAGACTTCACCCATGTCCTCAAGAACTAAACGAACTACTCACGAGACATCATATGGAACATGATCAGAGGTGATATGATAATGAATAACAATCTGAACATAAACCTTGGTTCAATGGTTTCACTCAATAGCATCAACAACAAGTAGGAATCAATACCGGGAGAGTTTCCCCTATCAAACAATCAAGATCAAACCCAAATTGCTACAGCGGTGACGAGGTGCTGCGGTGGAGATGGTGGTGATGATGATGAAGATGATGGTGATGGTGGTGGAGATGATGTCCAGCTCGATGACGGTGACGATGGCGTCGATTTCCCCCTCTCGGGAGGGAATTTCCCCGGCGGATTCCAGCCGCCGGAGAGCTCTTTTCTCTCTGGTGTTCTCCGCCCCGCAGAGGCGGCTGTAACTCTTCGTGAGGTATCCTCTGTGGCTTAGGTCTTCGGGACGAAGGGTTTCACGAAGAAAAGGAGGCGAGAGGGGCTGTGGGCCCCCCACACCACAAGGTGGCGCGGCCAGGCCATGGGCCGCGCCGCCCTATGGTCTGGGCCCACCTTGGGTCCAGCTGGCTCCCACTTCTGGCTTCCTTCGTCATCTGGAAAAATAGGATTTTTGGTATAATTTCCTTCCACAGTTGATCTTCCGAAATATTGCATTCTGACGGTGCTTTTTCCAGCAGAATCCTGGCTCCGGTGCTTGATCCTCCAATGATGATGAAACATGCAAAATAGATGAAATAACATAAGTATTGTGTCCCAATATGAAATATATCAATGAATAACAACAAATTATGATATAAAATAGTGATGCAAATTGGACGTATCAACTCCCCCCAAGCTTAGACTTCGCTTGTCCCCAAGTGAAACTGAACTCGGTAAACAGGACCACATGTTTATGGAGTGAAGAGTCGATAAATAAAATACGGACAAGAAGCATCATATTCATTCACACAAATCATTCTAGTAAACAACTTCCTCATATAACTCGACTTGAAACAAGTATAAGGTAATCACAAATAAAGGTGCATAAGAAATCATAGTTGGTGATGGCTGATACGTCTCCGACGTATCGATAATTTCTTATGTTCCATGCCACATTATTGATGTTATCTACATGTTTTATGCACACTTTATGTCATATTCGTGCATTTTCTGGAACTAACCTATTAACAAGATGCCGAAGTGCCGATTCTTGTTTTCTGCTGTTTTTGGTTTCAGAAATCCTAGTAACGAAATATTCTCGGAATTGGACGAAATCAAAGCCCAGGGGCCTATTTTTCCACGAAGCTTCCAGAAGTCCGAAGAGGAGACGAAGTGGGGCCACGAGGCGCCCAAACCCTAGGGCGGCGCGGCCTGCCCCTTGGCCGCGCCGACCTGTGGTGTGGGGCCCTCGTGTGGCCCCTGACCTGCCCTTCCGCCTACTTAAAGCCTCCGTGACGAAACCCCCAGTACCGAGAGCCACGATACGGAAAACCATACTGAGACGCCGCCGCCGCCGATCCCATCTCGGGGGATCCAGGAGATCGCCTCCGGCACCCTGCCGGAGAGGGGATTCATCTCCCGGAGGACTCTACACCGCCATGGTCGCCTCCGGAGTGATGAGTGAGTAGTCTACCCCTGGACTATGGGTCCATAGCAGTAGCTAGATGGTTGTCTTCTCCCCATTGTGCTATCATTGTCGGATCTTGTGAGCTGCCTAACATGATCAAGATCATCTATCTGTAATTCTATATGTTGCGTTTGTTGGGATCCGATGAATAGAGAATACTTGTTATGTTGATTATCAAAGTTATATCTACGTGTTGTTTGTGATCTTGCATGCTTTCCGTTACTAGTAGATGCTCTGGCCAAGTAGATGCTTGTAACTCCAAGAGGGAGTACTTATGCTCGATAGTGGGTTCATGCCTGCATTGACACCTGGGACAGGATGTGAAAGTTCTAAGGTTGTGTTGTGCTGTTGCCACTAGGGATAAAACATTGATGCTATGTCTAAGGATGTAGTTGTTGATTACATTACGCACCATACTTAATGCAATTGTCTGTTGCTTTGCAACTTAATACTGGAGGGGGTTCGGATGATAACCTGAAGGTGGACTTTTTAGGCATAGATGCAGTTGGATGGCGGTCTATGTACTTTGTCGTAATACCCAATTAAATCTCACTATAATCATCATGATATGTATGTGCATGGTCATGCTCTCTTTATTTGTCAATTGCCCAACTGTAATTTGTTCACCCAACATGCTGTTCGTCTTATGGGAGAGACACCTCTAGTGAACTGTGGACCCCGGTCCAATTCTCTTTACTGAAATACAATCTACTGCAATACTTGTTCTCATCGTTTTCGCAAACAATCATCTTCCACACAATACGGTTAATCCTTTGTTACAGCAAGCCGGTGAGATTGACAACCTCACTGTTTCGTTGGGGCAAAGTACTTTGGTTGTGTTGTGCAGGTTCCACGTTGGCGCCGGAATCCCTGGTGTTGCGCCGCACTACATCTCGCCGCCATCAACCTTCAACGTGCTTCTTGACTCCTACTGGTTCGATAAACCTTGGTTTCTTACTGAGGGAAACTTGCTGCTGTACGCATCACACCTTCCACTTGGGGTTCCCAACGAGCGTGTGCTTTACGCGTCATCAAGCTAAATTTCTGGCGCCGTTGCCGGGGAGATCAAGACACGCTGCAAGGGGAGTCTCCACTTCTCAATCTCTTTACTTTGTTTTTGTCTTGCTTTGTTTTATTTACTACTTTGTTTGCTGCACTAAATCAAAATACAAAAAAATTAGTTGCTAGTTTTACTTTATTTGCTATCTTGTTTGCTATATCAAAAACACAAAAAAATTAGTTTACTTGCATTTACTTTATCTAGTTTGCTTTATTTAATGTTGCTAAAATGGCCAACGCTGAAAATACTAAGTTGTGTGACTTCACAACCACAAATAATAATGATTTCTTATGCACACCTATTGCTCCACCTGCTACTACAGCAGAATTCTTTGAAATTAAACCTGCTTTACTGAATCTTGTTATGCGAGAGCAATTTTCTGGTGTTAGTTCTGATGATGCTGCTGCCCATCTTAACAATTTTGTTGAACTATGTGAAATGCAAAAATATAAAGATGTAGATGGTGATATTATTAAACTAAAATTGTTCCCTTTCTCATTAAGAGGAAGAGCTAAAGATTGGTTGCTATCTCTGCCTAAGAATAGTATTGATTCATGGACTAAATGCAAGGATGCTTTTATTGGTAGATATTATCCCCCTGCTAAAATTATATATTTGAGGAGTAGCATAATGAATTTTGAACAATTAGATACTGAACATGTTGCTCAAGCTTGGGAAAGAATGAAATCTCTGGTTAAAAATTGCCCAACTCATGGACTGACTACTTGGATGATCATCCAAACCTTCTATGCAGGACTAAATTTTTCTTCGCGGAACCTATTGGATTCAGCTGCTGGAGGTACCTTTATGTCCATCACTCTTGGTGAAGCAACAAAGCTTCTTGATAATATGATGATCAACTACTCTGAATGGCACACGGAAAGAGCTCCCCAAGGTAAGAAGGTAAATTCTGTCGAAGAAACCTCTTCCTTGAGTGATAAGATTGATGCTATTATGTCTATGCTTGTGAATGATAGGACTAGTCTTGATCCTAATAATGTTCCATTAGCTTCATTGGTTGCACAAGAAGAACATGTTGATGTGAACTTCATTAAAAACAATAATTTCAACAACAATGCTTACCGGAACAATTCTAGTAACAACTATAGGCCATATCCTTATAATAATGGCAACGGCTATGGTAATTCTTATGGGAATTCTTACAACAATAATAGGAGTTCACCCCCTGGACTTGAAGCCATGCTTAAAGAATTTATTAGTACGCAAACTGCTTTTAACAAATCTGTTGAAGAAAAGCTTGGAAAAATTGATATACTTGCTTCTAAAGTCGATAGTCTTGCCGCTGATGTTGATCTTTTGAAATCAAAAGTTTTGCCTAATGAGAATCATCATAATAAGATTGTTACTACAGCAAATGCCATTCAAGTTAGAATTAATGAGAATATAAGATTAATGGCTGAACTGCGTGCTAGGTGGGATAGAGAAGAAAATGAAAAACTAGCTAAAGAGAAGAATATAGCTAAAGTTTGGACTATTACCACCACTAGTAATGATAATGCTACACATGTTGCTGCACCTCCTACTAATACTAATAAAAGAATTGGTGTTAGCAATATTTCCACTTCTAATGCAAAGCGCGAGAAACTGCCTGAAACTGCTAAAACTGCTGAAACTGCCTGTGATAAAGCTGCTGAAATTTTTTCCAACATTGGGGATGATGATCCCATTGCTTTAGATTATAATGGTTTGAATTTTGATGATTGCCACATCTCTGAAGTTATAAAGTTCTTGCAAAAACTTGCTAAAAGTCCTAATGCTAGTGCTATAAATTTGGCTTTTACACATCATATTACAAATGCTCTCATAAAAGCTAGAGAAGAGAAATTAGAGCGTGAAGCCTCTATTCCTAAAAAGCTAGAGGATGGTTGGGAGCCCATCATTAAGATGAAGGTTAAAGATTTTGATTGTAATGCTTTATGTGATCTTGGTGCAAGTATTTCTGTTATGCCTAAGAAAATTTATGATATGCTTGACTTGCCACCGCTGAAAAATTGTTATTTGGATGTTAATCTTGCTGATCATTCTACAAAGAAACCTTTGGGTAAAGTTGATAATGTTCGTATTACCGTTAACAATAACCTTGTTCCCGTCGATTTTGTTGTCTTGGATATTGAATGCAATGCATCTTGTCCCATTATATTGGGAAGACCTTTTCTTCGAACTGTTGGTGCTATCATTGATATGAAGGAAGGTAATATAAAATATCAATTTCCTCTCAAGAAAGGTATGGAACACTTCCCTAGAAAGAGAATGAAGTACCCTTTTGATTCTATTATGAGAACAAATTATGATGTTGACACTTCGTCTCTTGATAATACTTGATACATACTTTCTGCGCCTAGCTGAAAGGCGTTAAAGAAAAGCGCTTATGGGAGACAACCCATGTTTTTACCTACAGCACTTTGTTTTTATTTTGTGTCTTGGAAGTTGTTTACTACTGTAGCAACCTCTCCTTATCTTAGTTTTGTGTTTTGTTGTGCCAAGTTAAGCCGTTGATAGAAAAGTAAGTACTAGATTTGGATTACTGCGCAGTTCCAGATTTCTTTGCTGTCACAAATCTGGGCAAAATCCCTCTGTAGGTAACTCAGAAAATTATGCCAATTTACGTGAGTGATCCTCAGATATGTACGCAACTTTCATTCAATTTGAGGATTTTCATTTGAGCAAGTCTGGTGCCATTTTAAAATTCGTCAATACGAACTGTTCTGTTTTGACAGATTCTGCCTTTTATTTCGCATTGCCTCTTTTGCTATGTTGGATGAATTTCTTTGATCCACTAATGTCCAGTAGCATTATGCAATGTCCAGAAGTGTTAAGAATGATTGTGTCACCTCTGAATATGTCAATTTATATTGTGCACTAACCCTCTAATGAGTTGTTTCGAGTTTGGTGTGGAGGAAGTTTTCAAGGATCAAGAGAGGAGTATGATGCAACATGATCAAGGAGAGTGAAAGCTCTAAGCTTGGGGATGCCCCGGTGGTTCACCCCTTCATATATTAAGAAGACTCAAGCGTCTAAGCTTGGGGATGCCCAAGGCATCCCCTTCTTCATCGACAACATTATCAGGTTCCTCCCCTGAAACTATATTTTTATTCCATCACATCTTATGTGCTTTTTCTTGGAGCGTCGGTTTGTTTTTGTTTTTTGTTTTGGTTGAATAAAATGGATCCTAGCATTAACTTTATGGGAGAGAGACACACTCCGCTGTAGCATATGGACAAGTATGTCCTTGGTTTATACTCATAGTATTCATGGCGAAGTTTCTCCTTCGTTAAATTGTTATATGGTTGGAATTGAAAAAATGATACATGTAGTAATTGCTATAAATGTCTTGGGTAATGTGATACTTGGCAATTGTTGTGCTCATGATTAAGCTCTTGCATCATATGCTTTGCACCCATTAATGAAGAAATACATAGAGCATGCTAAAATTTGGTTTGCATATTTGGTTTCTCTAAAGTCTAGATAATTTCTAGTATTGAGTTTGAACAACAAGGAAGACGATGTAGATTCTTATAATGTTTTCAATATGTCTTTTATGTGAGTTTTGCTGCACCGGTTCATCCTTGTGTTTGTTTTAAATAAACCTTGCTAGCCTAAACCTTGTATCGAGAGGGAATACTTCTCATGCATCCAAAATACTTGAGCCAACCACTATGCCATTTGTGTCCACCATACCTACCTACTACATGGTATTTTTCCGCCATTCCAAAGTAAATTGCTTGAGTGCTACCTTTAAAATTCCATTCTTCACCTTTGCAATATATAGCTCATGGGACAAATAGCTTAAAAACTATTGTGGTATTGAATATGTAATTATGCACTTTATCTCTTATTAAGTTGCTTGTTGTGCGATAACCATGTTTTCTGGGGACGCCATCAACTATTCATTGTTGAATTTCATGTGAGTTGCTATGCATGTTCGTCTTGTCTGAAGTAAGAGAGATCTACCACCTTATGGTTAAGCATGCATATGTTAGAGAAGAACATTGGGCCGCTAACTAAAGCCATGATCCATGGTGGAAGTTTCAGTTTTGGACATATATCCTCAATCTCAAATGAGAAAATTATTAATTGTTGTTACATGCTTATGCATAAAAGAGGAGTCCATTATCTGTTGTCTATGTTGTCCCGGTATGGATGTCTAAGTTGAAGAATAATCAATAGCGAGAAATCCAATGCGAGCTTTCTCCTTAGACCTTTGTACAGGCGGCATAGAGGTACCCCTTTGTGACACTTGGTAAAAACAGTGCATTGTGATGATCCGGTAGTCCAAGCTAATTAGGACAAGGTGCGGGCACTATTAGTATACTATGCATGAGGCTTGCAACTTGTAGGATATAATTTACATAACTCATATGCTTTATTACTACCGTTGACAAAATTGTTTCATGTTTTCAAAATCAAAGCTCTAGCACAAATATAGCAATCGATGCTTTTCCTCTATGAGGACCATTCTTTTACTTTCAATGTTGAGTCAGTTCACCTATTTCTCTCCACCTCAAGAAGCAAACACTTGTGTGAACTATGCATTGATTCCTACATATTTGCTTATTGCACTTATTATATTACTCTATGTTGACAATATCCATGAGATATACATGTTACAAGTTGAAAGCAACCGCTGAAACTTAATCTTCTTTTGTGTGGTTTCAATGCTTTTACTTTGAATTATTGCTTTATGAGTTAACTCTTATGCAAGACTTATTGATGCTTGTCTTTAAGTACTATTCATGAAAAGTCTTTGCTTTATGATTCACTTGTTTACTCATGTCATATACATTGTTTTGATCGCTGCATTCACTACATATGCTTTACAAATAGTATGATCAAGATTATGATGGCATGTCACTTCAGAAATTATCTGTGTTATCGTTTTACCTGCTCGGGACGAGCAGAACTAAGCTTGGGGATGCTGATACGTCCCCGACGTATCGATAATTTCTTATGTTCCATGCCACATTATTGATGTTATCTACATGTTTTATGCACACTTTATGTCATACTCGTGCATTTTCTGGAACTAACCTATTAACAAGATGCCGAAGTGCCGATTCTTTGTTGCTGTTTTTGGTTTCAGAAATCCTAGTAACGAAATATTCTCGGAACTGGACGAAATCAAAGCCCAGGGGCCTATTTTTCCACGAAGCTTCCAGAAGTCCGAAGAGGAGACGAAGTGGGGCCACGAGGCGCCCAAACCCTAGGGCGGCGCGGCCTGCCCCTTGGCCGCGCCGACCTGTGGTGTGGGGCCCTCGTGTGGCCCCCTGACCTGCCCTTCCGCCTACTTAAAGCCTCCGTGACGAAACCCCCAGTACCGAGAGCCACGATACGGAAAACCATACTGAGACGCCGCCGCCGCCGATCCCATCTCGGGGGATCCAGGAGATCGCCTCCGGCACCCTGCCGGAGAGGGGATTCATCTCCCGGAGGACTCTACACCGCCATGGTCGCCTCCGGAGTGATGAGTGAGTAGTCTACCCCTGGACTATGGGTCCATAGCAGTAGCTAGATGGTTGTCTTCTCCCCATTGTGCTATCATTGTCGGATCTTGTGAGCTGCCTAACATGATCAAGATCATCTATCTGTAATTCTATATGTTGCGTTTGTTGGGATCCGATGAATAGAGAATACTTGTTATGTTGATTATCAAAGTTATATCTACGTGTTGTTTATGATCTTGCATGCTTTCCGTTACTAGTAGATGCTCTGGCCAAGTAGATGCTTGTAACTCCAAGAGGGAGTACTTATGCTCGATAGTGGGTTCATGCTCGCATTGACACCGGGACAAGGATGAAAGTTCTAAGGTTGTGTTGTGCTGTTGCCACTAGGGATAAAACATTGATGCTATGTCTAAGGATGTAGTTGTTGATTACATTACGCACCATACTTAATGCAATTGTCTGTTGCTTTGCAACTTAATACTGGAGGGGGTTCGGATGATAACCTGAAGGTGGACTTTTTAGGCATAGATGCAGTTGGATGGCGGTCTATGTACTTTGTCGTAATGCCCAATTAAATCTCACTATAATCATCATGATATGTATGTGCATGGTCATGCTCTCTTTATTTGTCAATTGCCCAACTGTAATTTGTTCACCCAACATGCTGTTCGTCTTATGGGAGAGACACCTCTAGTGAACTGTGGACCCCGGTCCAATTCTCTTTACTGAAATACAATCTACTGCAATACTTGTTCTACTGTTTTCTGCAAACAATCATCTTCCACACAATACGTTTAATCCTTTGTTACAGCAAGCCGGTGAGATTGACAACCTCACTGTTTCGTTGGGGCAAAGTACTTTGGTTGTGTTGTGCATGTTCCACGTTGGCGCCGGAATCCCTGGTGTTGCGCCGCACTACATCTCGCCGCCATCAACCTTCAACGTGCTTCTTGACTCCTACTGGTTTGATAAACCTTGGTTTCTTACTGAGGGAAACTTGCTGCTGTACGCATCACACCTTCCACTTGGGGTTCCCAACGAGCGTGTGCTTTACGCGTCATCAATGGCAAACTTCGTTCTTGGTCAGAGAACAATTAACAGGTTATACTTATCTATTGAGCAATGCTCTCATATTTAAAGCTTATGGTAAACTTTCATACTCAATCATAATGATCATTGATAATTTGCAAAGTTATATTCATTCAGATAAAACTTGTACTAAACAAAGAAGAGTAAAAGACATGATGAAGTAAATCACAATATAGATAGTTTGATCACAACAACTCAAATGCTTGCATAAGATGGAGGGAAATAGGTTCACTGACTCAACATAAAGTAAAAGATAAGCCCTTCGCAGAGGGAAGCAGGGATTAAATCATGTGCTAGAGCTTTTTCAGTTTTGAAATCATATAAAGAGAATGAAAGTAATAATTTGAGAGGTGTTTGTTGTTGTCAACGACTGGCAGCGGGTACTCTAACCCCCTTGCCAAACAGACTTCCAAAGAGCGGCTCCCATGAAGGACGTCATCTCTACCAGGAAGGTAGATCATCCCTCTTCTCTTTTGTTTACACATGTACTTTAGTTTATTTAAGGATGACACTCCCCCCAACCTTTGCTTACACAAGCCATGGCTAACCGAATCCTCGGGTGCCTTCCAACAATCTCATACCATGGAGGAGTGTCTATTGCAAAATTAAATTGCTTACTGATGAATCAGAGCAAAACATGTGAAGAGAATTATTAATGAAAGTTGATTAATTGGGGCTGGGAACCCCGTTGCCAGCTCTTTTTGCAAAATTATAGGATAAGTGGATGAAGCCACTAGTCCATTAGTGGAAGCTGCCTAACAAGACTGAAAGATAAAACACCACATACTTCCTCATGAGCTATGAAACATTGACACAAATAAGAAGTAATAAATTTTGAATTGTTTAAAGGTAGCACATGAAGTATTTACTTGGAATGGCAGACAATACCATGTAGTAGGAAGATATGGTGGACACAAATGGCATAGGTTTGGGTTCAGGTTTGGATGCACGAGAAGTATTCCCTCTCAGTACAGGTCTTTGGCTAGCAAGGTTAATTAGCAAGCAAAAGAGTTGATGGAAACAAACAAATATACATGTGATAGACATAATCATGCATCTTCCTTGTAAGCACAAACAATTTTAGCTTCAGAATAATAAGCTATGAGCTAATCAAGGAAGAAAGACAATGAAACAACTACATGTATTTCTCTTTTCTACTTAAACTTCAAAGTGTTGTTGCTACTGACCAATGCTAAGTTTGCCAAAACCAAATAGATTTATTCGATGCTCCCAAAGTGATACCAATACTAAAATCAAGATCAATCATATAATAGAGATTGCAAACTAAAATAAGGTGTGCAATATGTAAATGATAAGACTTCTCATTCATATTCCATAACGATAACTCACACCAAGGGATACATAGACAACCAACTAAAGGAGAGATACTTCCACACTGCAACCCATCTTATATGATAACTTCCCTACTCATGATATGACACTACTTGACAGTAAAAGGTAAAAGATAGTGATGATGTGATACCGCGGCACTCCCCCAAGCTTGGAATAAACCAAGGGGATGCCAATACCGATGATGAATTACTCCTTTGGCGATGGTGGTGATGAATTCTTGACAAGCTTCTCAACAAGCTCCTGAAGCTCATCAATCTTGTACATGAGATTGCGGATCATCTCCGAATTATGCTCGACGCGGTTAAGAAGTATATCCGACGGCGAACCCCAACTCTTGGAGTTATTTCCCCACCCTTCAGCTTCAGGCCTCGTCCTTCCTGCAGTGTGATACGTCTCCGACGTATCGATAATTTCTTATGTTCCATGCCACATTATTGATGTTATCTACATGTTTTATGCACACTTTATGTCATATTCGTGCATTTTCTGGAACTAACCTATTAACAAGATGCCGAAGTGCCAGTTGCTGTTTTCTGCTGTTTTTGGTTTCAGAAATCCTAGTAACGAAATATTCTCGGAATTGGACGAAATCAAAGCCCAGGGGCCTATTTTTCCACGAAGCTTCCAGAAGTCCGAAGGAGAGACGAAGAGGGGCCACGGGGTGGCCAAACCCTAGGGCGGCGCGGCCCCACCCCTGGCCGCGCCGGCCTATGGTGTGGGCCCCCCGTGCCGCCTCTTGACCTGCCCTTCCGCCTACAAATAGCCTCCGTGACGAAACCCCCAGAACAGAAAGCCACGATACGGAAAACCTTACTGAGACGCCGCCACCGCCGATCCCATCTCGGGGGATCCAGGAGATCGCCTCCGGCACCCTGCCGGAGAGGGGATTCATCTCCCGGAGGACTCTACACCGCCATGGTCGCCTCCAGAGTGATGAGTGAGTAGTCTACCCCTGGACTATGGGTCCATAGCAGTAGCTAGATGGTTGTCTTCTCCCCATTGTGCTATCATTGTTGGATCTTGTGAGCTGCTTAACATGATCAAGATCATCTATCTGTAATTCTATATGTTGCGTTTGTTGGGATCCGATGAATAGAGAATACTTGTTATGTTGATTATCAAAGTTATATCTACGTGTTGTTTATGATCTTGCATGCTTTCCGTTACTAGTAGATGCTCTGGCCAAGTAGATGCTTGTAACTCCAAGAGGGAGTACTTATGCTCGATAGTGGGTTCATGCCTCGCATTGACACAGGGACAAAGTGATGAAAGTTCTAAGGTTGTGTTGTGCTTTGTTGCCACTAGGGATAAAACATTGATGCTATGTCTAAGGATGTAGTTGTTGATTACATTACGCACCATACTTAATGCAATTGTCTGTTGCTTTGCAACTTAATACTGGAGGGTTCGGATGATAACCTGAAGGTGGACTTTTTAGGCATAGATGCAGTTGGATGGCGGTCTATGTACTTTGTCGTAATGCCCAATTAAATCTCACTATACTCATCATGATATGTATGTGCATGGTCATGCTCTCTTTATTTGTCAATTGTCCAACTGTAATTTGTTCACCCAACATGCTGTTCGTCTTATGGGAGAGACACCTCTAGTGAACTGTGGACCCCGGTCCAATTCTCTTTACTGAAATACAATCTCTTTGCAATACTTGTTCTCTTGTTTTCTGCAAACAATCATCTTCCACACAATACGGTTAATCCTTTGTTACAGCAAGCCGGTGAGATTGACAACCTCACTGTTTCGTTGGGGCAAAGTACTTTGGTTGTGTTGTGCAGGTTCCACGTTGGCGCCGGAATCTCTGGTGTTGCGCCGCACTACATCCCGCCGCCATCAACCTTCAACGTGCTTCTTGGCTCCTACTGGTTCGATAAACCTTGGTTTCTTACTGAGGGAAAACCTGCTGCTATACGACATCATACCTTCCTCTTGGGGTTCCCAACGAACTTGTGAGTTACACGCCATCAAGCAGTTTTTCTGGCGCCGTTGCCGGGGAGATCAAGACACGCTGCAAGGGGAGTCTCCACTTCTCAATCTCTTTACTTTGTTTTTGTCTTGTTTAGTTTTATTTACTATTTTGTTTGCTGCACTAAATCAAAATACAAAAAAAATTAGTTGCTAGTTTTACTTTATTTGCTATCTTGTTTGCTATATCAAAAACACAAAAAATTAGTTTACTTGCATTTACTTTATCTAGTTTGCTTTATTTATTACTGCTAAAATGAGTAATCCTGAAGTTGAAGTTCGTTCGTTTAAGCAACAAGGGGGAGAATGTTTAAAAGATGCTTGGTATAGAATTAGTGATGCTCATAGTAGGTGCACTAAGAAACATTCCACCACTATCCTACTCAGGAATTTTTATGTTGGTATCTCTAGCTGGAATAGATATGTTCTTGATTGTCTCGCGGGAGGTAACTTCCTAGGTGCTCCCGCTTTAGAAGCTAGTTGCATTATTGAGAGTTTATTTGGAACACCACCTGTTGATGAAACTAAAATTGAAACCTCTCTTGAGGATGTTATGAAAAAATTGGAAACCATAGAGCAAAACCTTCCAATTATTGATACTACTTTGAAAGCATTACTTGATAGCACTGATAAACTTGATAAATCTCTAGGTGGAATTAATGAGAGAATCGCCATCTTAGAATCTTGTGCTATTCATGATAATCAAACCCAAAGGATTAGTGAACTAGAAGAGGCTATGGGAACATTGGGTTCAACCTTTTCATCTATAAAGTTTAGAGAAAAAACTTATGTGGGTAAGGAGCAAAAGTTTATGTATGTCTCTAAAGTGCCTAAACCAAAGAAATATTATTATAGGCCTAAAATTGACAAAGCCCTTAGTACCACCATGGATGGGGGAGCTCATGATAACAATGTACCACCCCTTGATAATACTTGATACACACTTTCTGCGCCTAGCTGAAAGGCGTTAAAGAAAAGCGCTTATGGGAGACAACCCATGTTTTTACCTACAGTACTTTGTCTTTATTTTGTGTCTTGGAAGTTTTTTACTACTGTAGCAACCTCTCCTTATCTTAGTTTTGTGTTTTGTTGTGCCAAGTTAAGCCGTTGATAGAAAAGTAAGTACTAGATTTGGATTACTGCGCAGTTCCAGATTTCTTTGCTGTCACGAATCTGGGCAAAATCACTCTGTAGGTAACTCGGAAAATTATGCCAATTTACGTGAATGATCCTCAGATATGTACGCAACTTTCATTCAATTTGAGCATTTTCATTTGAGCAAGTCTGGTGCCATTTTAAAATTCGTCAATACGAACTGTTCTGTTTTGACAGATTCTGCCTTTTATTTCGCATTGCCTCTTTTGCTATGTTGGATGAATTTCTTTGATCCACTAATATCCAGTAGCATTATGCAATGTCCAGAAGTGTTAAGAATGATTGTGTCACCTCTGAATATGTCAATTTATATTGTGCACTAACCCTCTAATGAGTTGTTTCGAGTTTGGTGTGGAGGAAGTTTTCAAGGATCAAGAGAGGAGTATGATGCAACATGATCAAGGAGAGTGAAAGCTCTAAGCTTGGGGATGCCCCGGTGGTTCACCCCTGCATATATTAAGAAGACTCAAGCGTCTAAGCTTGGGGATGCCCAAGGCATCCCCTTCTTCATCGACAACATTATCAGGTTCCTCCCCTGAAACTATATTTTTATTCCATCACATCTTATGTGCCTTTTCTTGGAGCGTCGGTTTGTTTTTGTTTTTTTTTGTTTTGTTTGAATAAAATGGATCCTAGCATTCACTTTATGGGAGAGAGACACGCTCCGCTGTAGCATATGGACAAGTATGTCCTTGGTTTCTACTCATAGTATTCATGGCGAAGTTTCTCCTTCGTTAAATTGTTATATGGTTGGAATTGAAAAATGATACATGTAGTAATTGCTATAAATGTCTTGGGTAATGTGATACTTGGCAATTGTTGTGCTCATGATTAAGCTCTTGCATCATATGCTTTGCACCCATTAATGAAGAAATACATAGAGCCTGCTAAAATTTGGTTTGCATATTTGGTTTCTCTAAGGTCTAGATAATTTCTAGTATTGAGTTTGAACAACAAGGAAGACGATGTAGATTCTTATAATGTCTACAATATGTCTTTTATGTGAGTTTTGCTGCACCGGTTCATCCTTGTGTTTGTTTCAAATAAACCTTGCTAGCCTAAACCTTGTATCGAGAGGGAATACTTCTCATGCATCCAAAATACTTGAGCCAACCACTATGCCATTTGTGTCCACCATACCTACCTACTACATGGTATTTTCCGCCATTCCAAAGTAAATTGCTTGAGTGCTACCTTTAAAATTCCATTCTTCACCTTTGCAATATATAGCTCATGGGACAAATAGCTTAAAAACTATTGTGGTATTGAATATGTAATTATGCACTTTATCTCTTATTAAGTTGCTTGTTGTGCGATAACCATGTTCACTGGGGATGCCATCAACTATTCATTGTTGAATTTCATGTGAGTTGCTATGCATGTCCGTCTTGT
The DNA here is from genome assembly GCF_019359855.2 of Lolium perenne. Classification (NCBI taxonomy): domain Eukaryota; kingdom Viridiplantae; phylum Streptophyta; class Magnoliopsida; order Poales; family Poaceae; genus Lolium; species Lolium perenne. The sequence goes on along the minus strand of NC_067247.2, from coordinate 24,128,087 downwards.
TTGAAGTAAGAGCGATCTACCACCTTATGGTTAAGCATGCATATGTTAGAGAAGAACATTGGGCCGCTAACTAAAGCCATGATCCATGGTGGAAGTTTCAGTTTTGGACATATATCCTCAATCTCAAATGAGAAAATTATTAATTGTTGTTACATGCTTATGCATAAAAGAGGAGTCCATTATCTGTTGTCTATGTTGTCCCGGTATGGATGTCTAAGTTGAAGAATAATCAATAGCGAGAAATCCAATGCGAGCTTTCTCCTTAGACCTTTGTACAGGCGGCATAGAGGTACCCCTTTGTGACACTTGGTAAAAACAGTGCATTGTGATGATCCGGTAGTCCAAGCTAATTAGGACAAGGTGCGGGCACTATTAGTACACTATGCATGAGGCTTGCAACTTATAAGATATAATTTACATGATGCATATGCTTTATTACTACCGTTGACAAAATTGTTTCATGTTTTCAAAATCAAAGCTCTAGCACAAATATAGCAATCGATGCTTTTCCTCTATGGAGGACCATTCTTTTACTTTCAATATTGAGTCAGTTCACCTATTTCTCTCCACCTCAAGAAGCAAACACTTGTGTGAACTATGCATTAATTCCTACATACTTGCTTATTGCACTTATTATATTACTCTATGTTGACAATATCCATGAGATATACATGTTACAAGTTGAAAGCAACCGCTGAAACTTAATCTTCTTTTGTGTTGCTTCAATGCTTTTACTATGAATTGTTGCTTTATGAGTTAACTCTTATGCAAGACTTATTGATGCTTGTCTTGAAGTGCTATTCATGAAAAGTCTTTGCTTTATGATTCACTTGTTTACTCATGTCATATACATTGTTTTGATCGCTGCATTCACTACATATGCTTTACAAATAGTATGATCAAGATTATGATGGCATGTCACTCCAGAAATTATCTGTGTTATCGTTTTACCTGCTCGGGACGAGCAGAACTAAGCTTGGGGATGCTGATACGTCTCCGACGTATCGATAATTTCTTATGTTCCATGCCACATTATTGATGTTATCTACATGTTTTATGCACACTTTATGTCATATTCGTGCATTTTCTGGAACTAACCTATTAACAAGATGCCGAAGTGCCGATTCTGTTTTCTGCTGTTTTTGGTTTCAGAAATCCTAGTAACGAAATATTCTCGGAATTGGACGAAATCAAAGCCCAGGGGCCTATTTTTCCACGAAGCTTCCAGAAGTCCGAAGGAGAGACGAAGAGGGGCCACGGGGTGGCCAAACCCTAGGGCGGCGCGGCCCCACCCCTGGCCGCGCCGGCCTATGGTGTGGGCCCCCCATGCCGCCTCTTGACCTGCCCTTCCGCCTACAAATAGCCTCCGTGACGAAACCCCCAGAACAGAAAGCCACGATACGGAAAACCTTACTGAGACGCCGCCACCGCCGATCCCATCTCGGGGGATCCAGGAGATCGCCTCCGGCACCCTGCCGGAGAGGGGATTCATCTCCCGGAGAACTCTACACCGCCATGGTCGCCTCCGGAGTGATGAGTGAGTAGTCTACCCCTGGACTATGGGTCCATAGCAGTAGCTAGATGGTTGTCTTCTCCCCATTGTGCTATCATTGTTGGATCTTGTGAGCTGCTTAACATGATCAAGATCATCTATACGTAATTCTATATGTTGCGTTTGTTGGGATCCGATGAATAGAGAATACTTGTTATGTTGATTATCAAAGTTATATCTACCGGTTGGTAAGGATCTTGCAGGCTTTCCGTTCCTAGTAGATGCTCGGCCAAGTAGATGCTTGTAACTCCAAGAGGGAGTACTTATGCTCGATAGTGGGTTCATGCTGCATTGACACAGGACAGTGTGATGAAAGTTCTAAGGTTGTGTTGTCTTGTTGCCACTAGGGATAAAACATTGATGCTATGTCTAAGGATGTAGTTGTTAATTACATTACGCACCATACTTAATGCAATTTTCTGTTGCTTTGCAACTTAATACTGGAGGGGGTTCGGATGATAACCTGAAGGTGGACTTTTTAGGCATAGATGCAGTTGGATGGTGGTCTATGTACTTTGTCGTAATGCCCAATTAAATCTCACTATACTCATCATGATATGTATGTGCATGGTCATGCTCTCTTTATTTGTCAATTGCCCAACTGTAATTTGTTCACCCAACATGTTGTTCGTCTTATGGGAGAGACACCTCTAGTGAACTGTGGACCCCGGTCCAATTCTCTTTACTGAAATACAATCTACTGCAATACTTGTTCTACTGTTTTCTGCAAACAATCATCTTCCACACAATACGGTTAATCCTTTGTTACAGCAAGCCGGTGAGATTGACAACCTCACTGTTTCGTTGGGGCAAAGTACTTTGGTTGTGTTGTGCAGGTTCCACGTTGGCGCCGGAATCCCTGGTGTTGCGCCGCACTACATCCCGCCGCCATCAACCTTCAACGTGCTTCTTGGCTCCTACTGGTTCGATAAACCTTGGTTTCTTACTGAGGGAAAACCTGCTGCTATACGACATCATACCTTCCTCTTGGGGTTCCCAACGAACGTGTGAGTTACACGCCATCACAGTGTTAGAACGATCTATATCCCAATTGCTAGGCAATGCTGCCTTGGGAGTCCTTTCAATTTGACTATTGTAAATTAGATTGCGGAAGGGGTTGTAGGTGCCTGGAGGAGATGTCTTTGGAGCTAGGTAATGACGTGGAACTCCTCCTCCAGTGCTAATCCGTGCACTCTTCTTGGCGTTGAACGGGTTTGACACCACTCCGATGCTTGCAATGGTGGTGCGCGGGCGCACTCGCGGAACTTCCTCGACTTCCTCTTCATCCTCCTTGACTTCTTCCTTCAACTCGGGGTCTTGGATATCTTCCTCCGAAGGCTCCTTGTCCTTGTTGTGGGAGACCATGGTGCTCCTAGATTGAAAATAGATCCTGGCAGAAACAGCTCAAAACAAAACTCGTCGAGAAAACGATATACGGACCTCCAGGGGTCCGGGGGATTATATAGAATAAATTTTTACAACAGACGGAAAGTACCAGGTCGAACCAGAGTCGGAAAGGGGCGACGAGGCGGTGCCACCATAGGGCGGCGCGGGCCCAGGTCAGGCCGCGCCGGCCTGTGGTGGCACGCCCTCGTGCGTCCTTTCCACTCCGTTTCGAACTCATAATTTTTCATATTTTCCAAAAACAGCGAAAATATTGTCCGGAAAGTAAATTGCGTACTTTTCATTACCAGTACTGTTACCTATTCAAAGTCGAGTTCTGGCGGACTGTCAATTTGTCCTTTGATAAAAGCCTCCGGTGTTTCCACTTGAATAATATCAACATCAACATTATAAGAATCACCTGAGATATAATGCTTGAGTCTTTGTCCATTCACCACTTGCGTGGCATTGCCTTGGAGAGAGCTAATTTTAATTGCTCCTGAACGATACACCTCCTCAACAACATATGGTCCTTCCCATTTCGAGAGCAATTTCCCTGCAAAGAATCTGAGACGAGACCGATACAATAGGACTTTATCCCCAATATTAAATTCTCTTTTGATAATCCTTCTATCATGCCACTTTTTAACTTTCTCTTTAAAGAGTTTAGCATTTTCATAAGCTTCACTTCTCCATTCATCTAGAGAACTCAATTGTAACAACCTCTTATTACCGGCAAGTTTAGGATCTTTATTTAATTCTCTAACAACCCAATAAGCTTTGTGCTCTAATTCTAAAGGTAAATGACAAGCTTTTCCATAAACCATTTTATAAGGTGACATTCCCATGGGGTTTTTATAAGCAGTTCTATAAGCCCATAAAGCATCCTTCAATTTACTAGCCCAATTCTTCCTAGTTTTATTAACAGTCTTTTGCAAGATAGATTTAATTTCTCTATTTGATAGTTCTACTTGCCCACTAGTTTGAGGATGATAAGCAGAAGCAATTCTATGATTAATTCCATATTTAGCAAGAGTTTTTCTAAAACCACCATGAATAAAATGAGAACCTCCATCAGTCATAATATATCTAGGAACTCCAAATCGAGGAAAAATAATATCTAAAAGCATTCTTAAAGAGGTCTCACCATCAGCACTTTTTGTAGGTATGGCTTCCACCCATTTAGTAACATAATCAACAGCAACAAGTATATGAGTGTTACCTTCTGAAGAGGGAAAGGGTCCCATGAAGTCAAATCCCCAACAATCGAATGGTTCAATAACAAGAGTATAATTCATAGGCATTTCATTGCGTCTGGAGATATTACCAACTCTTTGGCATTCATCACAAGATAAAATAAACTTCCTTGCATCTTTGAAGAGAGTTGGCCAATAAAAACCTGATTGTAGAACCTTTTGCGCGGTTCTTTCTCCGGCGTGATGTCCTCCATAAGCACTCCCATGACATTTACTCAATATTTCCTGTTGTTCATATTCGGGAACACATCTTCGCAGAATACCATCAACTCCTTCTTTATATAAGTGTGGGTCATCCCAGAAATAATGCCTCAAGTCATAAAAGAATTTCCTCCTTTGCTGAGCTGAAAAGGTTGGAGGCAAGTACTTGGAAACAATAAAGTTAGCATAATCAGCATACCAAGGACTGTCTCGCGAGCTCACCTTTATCACAGCCAATTGTTCATTTGGAAAACTATCATTAACAGGAACAGGATCATAAGAAATATTTTCCAATCTAGACAAATTATCAGCAACAGGATTATCAGCACCTTTCCTATCTACAATATGTAAATCAAATTCTTGCAACAGAATTACCCATCTAATAAGCCTTGGCTTAGCATCTTTCTTTTGCATAAGGTATCTGATTGCAGCATGATCAGTATGAATAGTAACTTTTGAATCAACAATATAAGATCTAAACTTATCACAAGCAAAGACTACAGCTAACAATTCTTTTTTAGGTAGTAGCATAATTTCTTTGAGCAGCATCAAGAGTTTTACTAGCATAATGAATAACATTCAATTTTTTATCTACTCGCTGTCCAAGAACAGCGCCTACAGCAAAATCACTAGCATCACACATAATTTCAAATGGTAAATTCCAATCAGGAGGTTCAACTATAGGAGCAGTTGTTAGGGCTTTCTTTAGAGTTTCAAAAGCTTCCTTACAATCATCATCAAAAACAAAAGGTACATCTTTTTGAAGAAGATTAGTAAGAGGCTTTGAAATCTTGGAGAAATCTTTAATAAACCTCCTATAAAACCCAGCATGACCAAGAACACTACGAATACCTTTAACATCCCTAGGATAGGGCATCTTCTCAATTGCTTCAACTTTAGCTCTATCAACTTCAATACCTCTCTTGGAAATTTTATGTCCCAATACAATTCCTTCATTAACCATAAAGTGGCATTTCTCCCAATTAAGAACAAGATTAGTTTCTTCACATCTCTGCAAAACTTTATCAAGGTTCCGCAAACAATTATCAAAAGAATTCCCATAGACAGAGAAATCATCCATGAATACCTCTACAATACTCTCGCAAAAACCATGAAAAATAGCAGACATGCATCTTTGAAAAGTAGCAGGAGCATTACATAAACCAAAAGGCATACGTCTATAAGCATAGGTTCCATAGGGACAAGTGAAAGTGGTTTTCTCTTGATCCTTAGCTTTAACAGCAATTTGTGAAAATCCAGAATAACCATCAAGAAAGCAAAAATGAGTATTTTTGGATAACCTTTCTAACATTTGATCAATAAAAGGCAAAGGATAATGATCTTTCTTAGTAACTTTATTAACTTTACGAAAATCAATGCACATTCTATAACCTACAATTACTCTTTGAGGTATGAGCTCATCATTATCATTAGGCACAGGTCATTCCTCCTTTCTTAGGAACACAATGCACAGGACTAACCCATCTACTATCAGCAATAGGATATATAATACCAGCTTCAAGAAGTCGTAATACCTCATTTCTTACCACATCCTTCATCTTAGGAATTAGACGACGCTGAGGTTCAACAACAGGCTTCGCATCTTCTTCCATATTAATGGCGTGTTGGCATATAGAGGGAGAAATCCCCTTCAAATCATCAAGAGTGTAGCCAATAGCACCTCGGTGTTTCTTCAATATTTCCAATAGTCTTTCTTCTTCAAACTCTGTAAGCGTAGAGCTAATAATAACAGGATATATTTTCTTATCATCAATATGAGCATACTTAAGATTATCAGGCAAAGGTTTTAATTCAAAGACAGGATCTTCCTTTGGTGGCGGTGTTGTACCCAAATCTTCCACCGGTAAATCGTGCTTAAGAATAGGTTGGCGAAGGAAAATTTCCTCAAGCTCATCTCTTTCCTTCCTAAAAACTTCACTCTCGCTATTCTCCAAATGTTGCTGCAAAGGATTATTAGGAACAAGAACAATAGATGCACACTGTTCCATTTTAAAATCATTACTAGGCAAATCAGCTTTATAAGGAGTTTTGGTAAATTTAGAGAAGTTAAACTCATAAGATTCACCAGCAAATTTAGTCAAAATTTTCTCTTTCTTGCAATCTATAATAGCTCCACAAGTATTTAGAAAAGGTCTACCAAAAATGATAGGACAATAATCACTAGCAGCAGAACCAAGTACCAAAAAGTCAGCAGGATATTTAATCTTACCACATAGAACTTCCTCATCTCGAACAATACCAATTGGAGAGATAGTTTCTCTATTAGCCGACTTGAATAACCACATCAATATCTTCAAGTTCACAAGAACCAATTCCGTGCATAATCTCCGTATAAAGCTCATAAGGAATAGCACTAATACTTGCACCAATATCACATAAACCATAATAGCAATGATCACCAATTCTAACAGATAGCATAGGCACACTAGCTTGCTTGGGTTTATTAGGATGTGAAACAATATTAGAAGCATCTTCACAGAAAATAATATGACCTTCCTCCAAATTTTCTTACCACAAGATCTTTAACTATTGCAACAGCAGGTTCAATTTTTATTTGTTCTTCAGGTTCTATAGGTTTCTTTTCACTTTTATGAACTGCACTATTTATAACAGAGTACTCCTTCATTTTAGCAGGGAAGGGAGTTTTTTCAATATAAGCTTCAGGAATAACATGATCCATAGTTTCAACTACAACACATTTATTTATAGATGAATCAATTTTATCTTTATACGATTCATGAAACTTATCACAATTCTTCTTAGGCAATTCATAATGAGAAGCAAAAGCTTTATAAAGATTTGCAGCAACTTGAGAATCAAGACCATAAGTAGCACTCATATTACGAAATTTATCAGTTTCCATAAAAGCTTCAATGCATTTGTAATCATAATTTATACCTGATTCTCTTTCTTTGTCGATTTCCCATCCTTCAGTATTTTCCTGGATCCGATTAAGAAGGTCCCTTTTAAACTCTTCCTTATTGCGCGTGAATGATCCAGAACAAGAAGTATCCAGCAAGGTCTTGTCTTCAAAAGAAAGTCTTGCATAGAAATTATCAATAATAACATTACCAGGAAGCTCATGAATGGGGCATTTGAGCATTAAAGACTTCAATCTCCCCCATGCTTGGGCAATACTCTCTCCATCATGAGGCCAAAAATTATATATGCGGTTCCGATCCTTATGAATTTCACTTGGAGGATAGAACTTAGAATAAAACCGGGGCACAATATCATTCCATTCAAGAGAATCCCCATTATCCAATAATTTATACCAATGCGCCGCTTTACCAGACAGCGATATAGAGAATAGTTTCTTCCTCACTTCATCCATAGCAATACCTGCACACTTGAATAAACCGCATAATTTATGTAAGAACAATAAATGATCTCCAGGGTGGACAGTTCCATCCCCTGTATAACGGTTATCCACTACACGTTCAATAATTTTCATAGGTATTTTGTATGGTATCTCTTCCTCACCTGGCGCCTTATCCACTACCTTTGCAGTAGTAGTAGATTTCCCAAACAAACATTCGAGAGAAGATCTCTCCATAATGAATTATAGCAGCAGGCAGAAATAAAATCAGCACTAACAGTAGAAGTTTCCCTTACCAATTCCACTTACCAATAGAGCTTAGCTCCCCGGCAACGGCGCCAGAAAATAGTCTTGATGACCCACAAGTATAGGGGGTGTATCGTAGTATCTTCGATAAGTAAGAGTGTCGAACCCAACGAGGAGCAGAAGGTGTTGACAAGCAGTTTCGATGTAGGAATCACTGTAGATGCTCACAAACAAGTATTCAGGGGGTTTTAATGTAACAGATGAATAAAGTACGAGTAAGTAAAGTGCGAGAGTAACAATTGCTGCGAGTGGCCCAATCCTTTTTAGCACAAAGGACAAGCCGGTTTGTTTACTTATAATGACCAAACGTTCTTGAGGACACACGGGATTTTAGTCTAGTGCTTTCGCTTCATATAGCTGATTAATCTTCATTGTTTTGATAAGTGTTGTGTGGGTGAACCTATGCTAATGTACCGCCCTTCCTAGGACTAATACATACTTGTGATTATACCCCCTGCAAGCATCCGCAACTACAAGAAAGTAATTAAGAATAAATCTAACCACAGCCTTAAACTCTGAGATCCTGCTATCCCTCCTGCATCGATATACCAACGGGGGCTTAGGTTTCTGTCACTCCGGCAACCCCGCAATTAGCAAACGAGTACAAGATGCATTCCCCTAGGCCCATAAAGGTGAAGTGTCATGTAGTCGACGTTCACATGACACCACTAGAAGAATAACACCACAACTTAAATATCATAACATTGAATATTACCCAACATACTTCACTACTAACATTTAGACTTCACCCATGTCCTCAAGAACTAAACGAACTACTCACGAGATATCATATGGAACATGATCAGAGGTGATATGATAATGAATAACAATCTGAACATAAACCTTGGTTCAATGGTTTCACTCAATAGCATCAACAACAAGTAGGAATCAATACCGGGAGAGTTTCCCCTATCAAACAATCAAGATCAAACCCAAATTGCTACAGCGGTGACGAGGTGCTGCGGTGGAGATGGTGGTGATGATGATGAAGATGATGGTGATGGTGGTGGAGATGATGTCCAGCTCGATGACGGTGACGATGGCGTCGATTTCCCCCTCTCGGGAGGGAATTTCCCCGGCGGATTCCGGCCGCCGGAGAGCTCTTTTCTCTCTAGTGTTCTCCGCCCCGCAGAGGCGGCTGTAACTCTACGTGAGGTATCCTCTGTGGCTTAGGTCTTCGGGACGAAGGGTTTCGCGAAGAAAAGGAGGCGAGAGGGGCTGTGGGCCCCCCCACACCACAAGGTGGCGCGGCCAGGCCATGGGCCGCGCCGCCCTATGGTCTGGGCCCACCTTGGGTCCAGCTGGCTCCCCCTTCTGGCTTCCTTCGTCATCTGGAAAAATAGGATTTTTGGTATAATTTCCTTCCACAGTTGATCTTCCGAAATATTGCATTCTGACGGTGCTTTTTCCAGCAGAATCCTGGCTCCGGTGCTTGATCCTCCAATGATGATGAAACATGCAAAATAGATGAAATAACATAAGTATTGTGTCCCAATATGAAATATATCAATGAATAACAGCAAATTATGATATAAAATAGTGATGCAAATTGGACGTATCACGCCCTGCCAATAGTCAGCTAGCAACACCTTTAGAAGTCACACCTTTCTCCTACTGGTCGATTAAACCTTGGTTTCTTACCGAGAGAAAACTTGCTGGTGTGCTTATCATATCTTCCTCTTGGGGTTCCCCAACGGTGTGCAATCTACGCTCATCACACCCCAGGGAGTCCGACGGTTCCATGAAACTGCATGTGGTATGCCGACTTAGAGGAGAATCGGCCGTCCTCATGCCACTTCCAAGCAAACGAGTCCTGGCCGCCGCCACGGAGGGCATCCTCCTCCTGGATCATCGCCCACAGCCGCATGTACTAAACCACGACATCCACAGATATCTGGCCCACGATGTCGGTGGCCTAGCTATTGCCCACGAGTCCGTCATGGACGGTTCGTGATCGTCGCAAGCCCGACCGAACCAGACGCAGGACCTCCGATGTAATTGCCTCAACCGTAAGCCCCCGGATCCACGCGTCCTCCCAGAAGAGCAGAGAGACCCCATCTCCTACATGGATCCACATGGAGGCATGGAAAATCGTGGCCGAGCTCGGGCCGACGTGAAGATCCAGGCCGCTCCAAGGTACAATATTGAGTTGGTGTAGATTATTATTTTTAACTCCAGTGAAAGAAGAGAATGCCAAATTCCAGGGTTTGTACATCCAAACGGGATTTGGAATTGAGTTCACCCTTCGATTTCAACATGAAATTCCGAGCACATCCAAACAGCTGAATTCTATTTCAGAGCCAATTCATTTCCATCTTAGATTTGGAATCTGAAAGTCTAATTCAATTCCATAGAGGATTCTATGCATCTAAACACAACGTAACTGATTTCGCATGTAGAGAAAATAAAAAGTAGGCTGTCATTTAAAAGATTTGTAGCTGGTTGGCTACCAAAAAAAAACCGACTAGATAAAAGCAAAACAAAATAGAAGAACCTCGAGAATGAGTTTTAAATGGTTTTGAACAAGTAAAAGATATTATTAAAGCTACCAGGGTTACATTGGTGGCAAGTAGGTTATAAGGTATACATCGGTTGAAAGCAAGGTTTTTAGCATCGAGATATTATGTAATATCATTTTCTTGTCAGCATTATCGTACCGTACTATCATGATACTATGAGATTTTTTATTTTTAATAAAAAATATGTATATATTATATATCTCAAATAAATTTAAATTTAATCTTTATATTCAGTTTCGAGCATATTCTATTTCTTTCATAGAGTCTCGTAATGTAAATGTTGTATTTGAATAATATAAATATAGGCGGACTCATCCAATGCATGATACATACGTAACTAATTACCCACTCATAAAACAAAAAGGCTGAGTTTGCTTGACAACCGGTACAAACAAATGTCTAGCTGTCTACTTATTGCATATACAAACTCATCTTTAAACTCATCTCGTCTAAATTTATTGATGTTATTTAAAAAAATATACTTTGTTAGCCTTGAGACTACAAAATTAACTTTTACTCTTCAGCTTGCCATCGTGTTGCATATGATATTCCTTTTATATCGAGATACCAAAGATACCACAATACCTATAATATGAGTAAGATAGTACCAGATTAAAATACCATCACGATACATATCGATCGGCCACGGTTGTACCTAAAATTGTAAGATAACACGATCAAAAAATCGTATGATACTACAATACGTATGGTTGTACTATTATGTATGGGTTGATTGGTGGGGGAGTGATGTTCAACAACCCCTAACTAACTTGGGGATTGTTCTATGGTAGTTTTTTTTCTTCCGTGAAACATACTAATACGATGGATTCAGTTGCTAAGGGCATGTACTAGATATGACGATAAAACATGATGTATAATGGGTTATTTTTTAGTCTTATCTCTACTAATCAACACGTCCTAAATATGTTGCAAGAGAGATTATGCTAAGAGATCATCTCTTAACTAAGAGAAAACAAACCATTTTTTCAACCTTCTCATTCTCCACCTTAGCATTTATCAAACGTGGCACTGCTAAGATATCACCATTGTACATGCTCTAAGATCTTGTGGAAACAAAGTATATTATTAGTTTTTAAGAGTATATAATTTAGTTTAGTAGAATATTTAATGGTCAATTGCCAAGGGCATGTACTAGATATGACGATAAAACATGATGTATAATGGGTTATTTTTTAGTCTTATCTCTACTAATCAACACGTCCTAAATATGTTGTGAGAGAGATTATGCTAAGAGATCATCTCTTAACTAAGAGAAGACAAACCCTTTTTTCAACCTTTTTATTCTCCACCTCAACATTTATCCAACGTGGCACTGCTAAGATATCACCATTGTACATACTTTAAGATCTTGTGCCAACGGAGTATATTATTAGTTTTTAAGGGTATACAATTTAATTTAGTGGAATAATTTTTTAGCGATATTTTTGAACGAATTTATAATATATTTTGTGAGTAATTGAATGGACACATGGTTGCGTCGTTGAATACAGTCCAAAAGAATAGGCGGAAACAATTATTCATGCCTTCTCTCTCCCACGGCTCTCGACCCTCCCCCATCTCCTCTTCTCGTCCAGATCTTGGGCTGGCTGGCCCCTCCCCTCTCTTCTCCAGCGGTGGCTGGCGTCGAGTAGGGTGAGGGTCCCCCCTGTACATGTGTAGGCTAGGTTTAGGTGTCTAGGGTTTGTGATTTGCCTCCATGACGTCTAGGTGTATGCCGTCTCCGCCTCGTTCTCCACCGTCCCCGAGCGACGGTTGGAGAGCCCTCCTCCTGCTGCTCTGTTGCTGTCCATGGTGGACGGTGGTGGTCTATGGCGGATCTGGGGGAAGCAGATTAAATAAGCTCGTTGGCTATGGTGGAGATCGAGATCTGCTTGGTTATGTCCTGGATGGCCGTCATGGTGGCGGATTGATGGGGCTACCGAGGGGATCTGGATCTCTGGGGTTAGTATGTGATGCTGCTTCGTGGAGTTCATACATGGCAGCAAACCTTGGCTGCTGTGATCTTTGGCTGAGATGGTGGCCACTCCACACGCCGCTGCAGCTTCTGCGCTTGTGCGTCTTCAATCTCCTTCAGTGGAGGCCCTTCTTCCTCGGCGCAGCGGTTCAAACCTTCCTCAGGCCAAGTGGTTTCATCCCCGGTGCTGAGGCTGGTCGTCATGCTGTGAGGTGGTTCAACGCGGGCTGTGATGAAGAAGACGGAGGACTCAATGGCGTTTCTGCAAATCTTCGTAGTGTCCTTTTTGCAAGATTTCTAGACCAAATTGTAATGATTTTTTATTTTTAAGGTCCTTTCTGTAAAATGTAAAATCACCGCTGATGAATCTTTACTATTATATTCGAGTTGGTACGTCGTCAAACATGTTTGATGTCAAAGATTGGAGACATCTTGACCATCCAATCTTACTAAACATCTCCCGCTTGCCATCCAGCCATCCGTTATATACTTACCAAAATGAACGACAAAATCAAATCAGAAATCCATTTAGCGGGAATCAATCACAGAAAATCAATCACGGAAAAATCTTCTTTACTATTATATTGGAGACATCTTAACCGTCTAATCATACTAAACATATTCCGCTTGATATCTAGCCATCTATATGATCTACCCTTATCAACATCTCCTACGTGTGAATCACTTTTTAAAATCCACGTTAGGAGCAATAAAACCGTTTTTGCCACATAAAGGAAGTAAACACAGGTATTAATCGTGGGATCGCTACTACAGTCAATCAGGATTAAATGTCCTAATTAAAGAGACAAGTTTACTAAACTTTCCTAATAACTACATCGGTGGTTTGCACGCCTTCTCCTTTTTGTTGCTTGGTTTGCATGCAGTGGACTAATCCACGAGTAATTAACTCGATCGGGTGTGTTTGGCAATGTAAATCTTATTTTTCCAAAACCGTCCGTATGTGCTAATCAATAACTCTACGTATATGGTGAACCACACCTCATTCTTGATGTTGTTGCCGACTTCCCTCTCCCTCGTGTTAATCTGGCATGCGTACACCCGGTTTGGAATACCTCTACGTATATGGTGAACCACACCTCATTCTTGATGTTGTTGCCGACTTCCCTCTCCCTCGTGTCCACCAGTTGATCTGAAATACCCAGCACGGCATCACCTCCTTCATGGTATGTGCCCATCGGATCCCAATAAAACTGGAGCACGCGACAAGACAGCTTTAGAGAGTTCGCGAATGACCGACGTTCTGGTGGTGCAAGGCGGCACGGACGACAGCAAAAACCCTAGCTCATGATCACGGTGCAGGATATAGGGAGAGGTAAGGAGCAGTCCATCACCGTCGTCTCCTCTTCAATCTGAACCGCCTTCGTTCCGAGCGCGGAGAAATGCCGAGATCTCAATGGTTGATGCCCCACACTATGCCATGGAGTCTTCCGCAACGTCAGCCCCTGGGGTCACTAGGACCACGACCATAATCGGGGTTGGTTTATTTGAAGTTGCTGAGTAGTCATCGTCGTGTTTCTCTCTCTCTCTCGTGCTATGTTAGTATAACAATTGTATGCGAAATTTCATATAGGATTTTTTTAGATAACAATGTCAAATGCATATAGGATGCCAAAGGGAATGGCGCCCCAGATGTAAAATATATTATCGCTACTTTCCATTAACTGCAATTTTATCTGAGTTTTTCATGGCAGGCTTCTATCAGCATTTTTTCCGAACTTCTCTTGAATAAATAATTTAGTCTCTGAATAAGGAGAAATCTATGGCTGGCGTCAACCCATAAGAATTGTGCCTACATGCACTGATTTCACATACAAGGTGTGGTTGGCTACTCCAAACTAGGAATCTTGCTGCTAATGTCGCGAAACATCAAAGTTGGTTGTAAATGTTTCTTTCCTTCTTACCAACGGGTTTTTTTAGTACTATCACCATTTTATTTTGTTTCCAGTGTGACCAGAGCGCACTACGAGCCCCATTATTTTCAGGTTTTGTGCCGACTTATTTTCTACATTCCATATGAAACTTTTGGAGGTAAAAAAATAGTGTAAGGAATGGCTTGACACTACCTGTACTGAAGGCAAAAGTGCAGAGTGCTTTCCAAAGTAATGAACTATGCATATAGCAGTCTTTACTATTAAATACGAGTTGGTCGTTTGACGCTCAACGCACTTTGGTGGTCGTCATTAAAACAATCTGAACCGTCCAATCTTAACTTAACAGCTAACACCGTCTGATCGATACATGTATCCCGCACTCCACAAAACAAAATTAGGCATGCAATCCCCGCATTCCCGTTTCGCCCGATCCAAATTAAATTAGGACGCGATCCCCGGCTGTTTTCCTAAGAAGAGCACATACCAACCTGCAGTCTCTCGCCATACCCTCGAGCGCCTCCCCTGACCGCCCCGCCGCCGCTTCGCCCAGCCTCCAGTCACGCTCCTCGCCCCCTTATCGAGTTATTGCCCAAGGTACCACGCTCTTCACTATATCTATTCTCACCAGCCTCTATATGGGCCTATTGAAGTTCCCAGACGCATCGGTCATCCAGATGCATCCGACCTCTGCAGCGCCTCGAGTTGGCTTTGATGGGAGCTCGGCGTGTGTAGCGTCATCGTGGAGAATCCCAGGAGCCCCATCTTAGATATCCTCAACATCTAAGCGGGGCAGTGGTGCTTATCCACCTGTCAGCCACAAACTCCGGTATCCAAGCCAACCCGATGCGGGATGATGAGGCTTGGATGCGAAATATGTCCGGCATGAGGAATTCTAGCTCGTGTTGACTCCAAGGTTCATCTCCGGTAAGATCTCTTTTCTCCTACCCTATTATTTATTTGTTCTTCTTATTCTAAATTCTGTAGCGATTAATTTGATGCATGTATAGGATAATTTAAACATTTTAGTGGTCCTGTACTTGACCTTGTTCGTGCAATTCTTCCCTTTCCTCCGATTCCATTCACTAATTGGTCTCATACTTCCTCCCCTTTGTGTTAGTTTGAAGACAATAGAAGAACAGCCTTTGGATAGATTGGAAGCTCCTTTGTTAGGGCATCTCCAATGGGGCGACGCATATCGGACGCTCAAAAGTGGTCGCGCGACTGTGTCGCTCCGCGGACATATTTTGACCGCGCGTGAATATGCCCGCGCGTGCATTTGCGTCTAGGAGTGTTCCCAGCGGGGTGACCTATTTTTATTTTGCAAAATATTTAAAAAGCATAATGTACTAGAAACTATACAAACTACAATTATAGAAACCTAGACTACTTGCTGCCCGACGTCCCGGCTCCGTCGTTGCGTCCCTCCCTCGTCTGCTTCTCCACCGCCTGCCGTGTGGCCGCTAGAGCTCCGTGCGCCGCCGCGTCCTCTAGCAGGCACCACCGCGGCGTCTCGTTAGCGGCGTCCTCGGCCTTCTTGAGCGTCTCGAAGGAGTCGACTAACGCCCTCTGCTCCGCCGCTTTCTCCTCCAGGGTAGGCGCATCAGGGTCATCAGAAGATCATGAGGTGTCGGAGTCGTTGTCCTCTGCGGCGGCCGCCACCCTACGGCGTTCGATCTCGGAATCGAACGCCGCGTGGGCGCCCGCTCCTCCTCTGCTTCCTTCTCGGCGTCAGCCAGGAACTTGCCGTCCCTGACCGGGTCGAGGAGGTCGTCGGTGCTGTCGTCGTCGAACTCATCGTCGGAGCTCGAGGCTGCGGGTGGTGCAGTCGGAGGTGGAGGTGGAGGCGCGGCAGCCTGGCCGCGGCCGGCGCTGCTCATGGTGGCAAAGGTGGAGGTTGAGCGGCAGCGGCGCTATGGTGGAGGTTGTGCGGCGGTTAGGGTTTAGTGTGGGAGGAGATGAGATGCGCGCGCCCCTGTTTATATAGGCCGGAGGCAGGCGACGGCCGCGGCACGCGTGACATCGCCATTACTTCGTGCGCAGAGGTAGGCGACGGCCGCGCGCCGCGTGATGCATCGCCATTACGCGGCCGCAGACTGCCGAAGTGACGCCTCGGCGCCAGGCGCGGCTGAGAAGACGCATCGAGCCTGGGTCACTGCTAGGCGGGCCTGACGAAACGTCCGCCAGACGGGAGAGGACACTTTGCGCGTCCGCAGAGATGCATCCGAGGCGCATATTTGGGCAAGGTTTGCGTCGGTGCGGACGGCCCGGTCACTATGCGTCGCCCCGCTGGAGCTGGTTCCTGGCGGATTTTCGGCCCGCGCGGACGCAAACGGTCGCCCAGCATCCGTTTGCGTCACCCCGTTGGAGATGCCCTTACTGCTATACTATTGATAGTCATGTTGGTTATGTTACGATTTATCTCTGTTGGGGGATATACTCTTTCTTTAAGCACCTCCATCTCAAATGTTTGCTTCTCATCCATATTTGCACCGACGAAAATTCTCAAACATATGAGAAAGTGCAATCATGGATGACGGTTAAATATGAGTGTCCTTGTTGCTGTGGACCAGCAGACACGTGTGAAATATACTAATAATTACCCGTATGTTTATTTGATGGTCCTTAGCAGGAATTCAAGTCTTTGGGCAAACCTCCCTGTGAACTCTTACATTTTCTTTACATAGCTGTTCACTGGAATGACTAGGCATCATGGAAAGAGCTACAAGTGGATCAAGGAGTCGCTGATATTAGTTTTATTCTTGGGAAGATCAGATTCAGCAATGATTGGTTTGGAAGTTACCAATTCCAGGTTCTTGGTTTCGTAGCTACAGCGAGATAGATTCTTGTTATACAGGTTTTGTTTTTTTGTTTTCGGGTTGTTCTTTTCTACCACAAGTCTACCGTTGCATCCTGAATTATTTCCGCACTAATTTCTTAACGAATTTTCATTGTTCTGGCTCTGAACTCATTTTGTTGTGCTATTTTATTTTTTTATGGGGTCAAGGAGAACACTCTATGACTGGTTTGCTGAACTTGAATCACTTGGTTGTGCAATCATGATGCTGGTTAGAAAATTTCTTCATTACTTTTTTATAATTTTGCATCGTTCAGGTTCTAATTTCATTTACTGCGTCATTAAGATATTTATACAAAATAAATAATACTTAACGCTGCCATCCTAGAGCTTTAGTTTTCTAACTTCATGTTCTTAGGCGAGACATAATTGTCATCTTATTCCAGTCCTGTATATGCCTTATCCTTAGAGAAAATAATTTTGAATTGTTTTGCTTACCATATCTCTCTCACACATTTATGTCTTATACTTTCATGGATTTTTGGCATTCTCAATATACAAGTATAGCTGTCGAATCCCTCGCTCAGAAGTGTAATAAGGTCCCCTTCAAGTATCATATCATGCGCTGATGAATTTTTTTATTTTGCATTTATACACTAATATTATTAAGTTCGTTCTTTTTCTTTTTTTGGTCAAAAGGTATTCTAATTTATGAACAGTGGATCTTCTGGTGCTCTTGATGTTAATGTTGCCCTGATGGAAATGTAACATCCTGAGTTATGAAAGTTATGTACTCCTCCCAACTGCAACAACTAAAGTGAGTTATGAAAGTTCAAACCCTCTCTCCTACCTTTGTACTTTGTTGTTATGTTCAGTTAAAATATTCATATAGGCTTAGACTGCGTTAGGTCACATGCTTACCTATGGTCAGAACCCAGTGTTCCAAATTTTAAATGATGGTTAAGTTTTGTACTACGATTTTCGGTAAGAGTGTCCTTGGTTATCCTTCATTTTTTAAAGATTATTGTCGGTTAGAAGTTTAATGTTATTAAAATACACGGTTTCATTAAATTTCATGGTTGCCAAGAATCTGAGGCTCTGCCGATATGGAAATTTAGTATTGTGAAAGAAGTAAATCTGCTCTGCTTTTTTCAGAAATTTTCTTCAGCATTGGAACAAACTGCATGTCGAAAAGGTAAGAAGTTGTTGATGTATCGCTGTATCTTATTTCAACCTACAGTTTACTTGATCCTCTCTATAAATCTTATATACCTTGGTTGTGCTTAATTCGGTAGGACCATTGTATTCTATAACCAATAAATCTTCTCACATTCTTTTAGCATCCACACGGTTCAAGGTATAAAAGGAACTAAAGGAGATGGTATGCACAATTAGAATGCATCTGTTGTTATGTTTATAATAGAGGTGAGTGAATTAGTAACACATTCCTTTCACAGCGATTTTATCTTTGCATGCATTTTGTCATTTCCGCATGTAGACTATGATACAAAAGTACATGTTTAAGTGAAGTGACAATGTATATTTTTATTTTCCCATCCTTATAATTATAAACCTTGTGTATTTTTCTAGGGTGACACACACAAGACATCCCAAATTGTAAAGAGTAAAAATCTTTGATAGCCTCTCAAGAGGATTAATGATGTGATAATTTTTTGTTTTGTCCATTTTTGTATCTTCTCTTCTCATCATGACATAAAATGTAAATAATAATAATAATTGCCTAAGTGTTCTACTTCAAATAAACATTTGCAAACACTATATTGATCAATTGTGATTAAACTTAAAGTATTTTGTTTTTTAGTAAATGTATCTACTATCCAATTTTTCTTAAACCTTTATGTAGTTTCCACAAGATTTCTGGGCATGGCATCAGCAGCCTTATATGAACTTGTCTTCAAAAGTTCTTCCGCAGTCTGCTCAGCGAGTGGAAGTAGGAGTTGGATGCTATGGTAGAGCTGGATGCTATGGTAAAGTTCTTAAAAAATCGATGGTGCCCACATTCTCTCTTTCTCTGGCAACACAAAACCTTGACGGGGGTGGTGCATGGCCTGACTGACGAAGAGATGAAGCAATTCTACGTGGAGTGGATTGGAGTGGATTCGATGGTAGTGATAACCACTTTTATTTTGAATTTGAGCTAACTATACTGAAAAAGGGATTGCCTTTATGTTTTGTTCAATATTGATGTATTTGAGCAAACTATAACTAGAATAATGTGAGTCCACATAACACTTGGCGTAGTTTCTTTGAAGGATGCTTCTGGTGATATTGGTGATACTGGTTCTAGGTATGGTTATATCATATACATTGGGTAATCAAAAACATATTTCCAAGTGTTTTCTACAATCAATTTCAATTGTAAGAGATGTGTAAAAGAGCATGGGCTATGCTATAATTAGGCATGCGACATGTGTGATGACACAAAAAAATTAGAGGCCGTAGCAACGCACGGGCATTCAACTAGTATTCAATAAGAGAAGGACTTGAAGATTAAGCCTTATTTTCCAAGTTCAAGGTTTTGTTTGAGAAACTTTTGTTCTCTTATTGTTTTGGCCGGGCGATAATACGTAGTCTTCTTATGGTAACATGTTGTTTTTTCATATTGCTTCAATCGATAACAGTCAAAAAGAGTGTACGCTGATGCATGGTTCAAATTTTAAGTAGCCTACATGTCAAATTGTTTCAATACTCAAATTTGCAGAGTAATGTGATTATTCTGTTAAAATAAATAATTATGAAGCCCTTAGTTTGAAGAGTAATATTAATGGACTTAAATTCTTGGCAAGAGTAGGTAACCAACATGTATGAGGATAAACGACAGAAGAAGAGGGAGGCTCGTGGAGTCACAGCATGTGCATTGCCTACTTTACATAAGGTTAAATGTGAGTAAAAGTAAAGAATTCGGACCTTTTCATGATAGCTTGTAATCAAGGCCCTTGAACTTTTATGTAGCAAAATTGGATGACTTCTAATAACCCCGTGTTTTTTTCCTACTGGTGTTCCATTCTCAGCTGCTTACTCCTCCAATTCCAATCAGGTCGCTCTCCCTAATCAATAGTTGTTCTATGACATCACTCTAGGGGTTCAGTTTATGATTGATATGTGTGTGTCATGCAACAAAGGCTCTCAATTTCAGAATGATCCTAGGAATAATACGATTGATTGTGTATTCTGGACTCAACGAAATGGTGAATAGGTACAAAGTGTAGTTATTTCATAAACCTCCATAAGTTGGAGACAAAAAAAATTATATATAAATAAAAGAAAGGATTTAACAAGGACGAGAAAGATATGCGGTGAACAGCTCAAACCCTTGAGTTGTGGCCAGCTGATAGGAAACCGTAATTTGTCGTTTTGATGATGCTCCACCTAAACACAGGTCTTATTGACGTCAAATGTGTAGAATACTATATAGCTACTAAATGTGAATTTCCATGTATATTATGTTTACACATGTGAGATAAATACCGTGGAAATGTTCATAAATTATTTTTGATTATACAACCCAATTGATTTAGATTAGAGATTCACATGTTTATAGATTAGTGATAATTAATTCTCATGTAAGATGGTTTCGAGTCAGAAGATATTTTTTACTACACTTTCTCAAGTACTGAGAAAATCAAGCCAATGACAATACAATCAATTCTAACAGAATATCTAAATCGTGGCATGGTGTAAGCATTAGTTGAAGAAAGATAATTACGTGGGTCCTTATATATTCATATGACATCATGTTATGTATGTGGCATCATATATGCTTCAGATAAAATATAAACAACCGTAGCAACGCACGGGCATTCAACTAATACTGTAGCAGTATCTGGGTCTAAAAAAAAAAAGGCAGTGCATTGTGTGGCAAATCTAAAAGAAAAGGAAACAAAATAGCCAGCGAAAGCCCATTTAGAGCTTCAGCCCAAAATTTTCTATCCACTTCCGTCTCCCTCCTCTCCTCTCCTCTCCTCTCCTCTCCTGACTTCCGGGGCGGGAAAGGTCGAGCGGCGGCAGCGGAGGCCGTCGGACTACCGGAGGCTCCTCGCCGCGCTTGGACTCGCCGACGACGCCACGCCATGGGCATCAAGGTACTCCCCCCAGAGCTTTCCCGGTTCGCGCATCCCGTATTCGCCCTCCCCCGTTGGCTCTCGAAGTGACGACCTCTCACTCCCTTGGGGCTCCATGTCCCTGCGCTTGGCCCGCTAGGGTTTGACGAAGCTGCTGGCGGGGCACGCGCCCAGGGCAGCGACGCTGCGGCGGGTGGAGGACTACCGGGGCCGCGTCATTGCCATCGACGCCAGCCTCAGCATCTACCAGTTCCTGGTGAGTCACCTGACCTCCATCCCATCTACTCCACTGACCCCCTTCCGCTTCGATTCGAGTGCCGTGCGAATTGTTATTGTGCAATCGGCTTGGTTCGGGGATATCATGGTGTTATTCAAGGGAAGGGTTCCAGTTCATATATGCTGCTAATGCCTTTGGGCGATTGATTGGGCTTGGGCTGGCACATTGGAGTACTGTGACGTGATGCCCACCAAAAGTTTGAGAAAATGCCAACACATTTCCATACGCCTTATTCTGTGTGTGAGATACTATTAGGTCAGTGGTTACCGCTAGCTGTTTTATGTCAGAGAGTTTAAATTAATCAACACGCCATTTTCTTCTAAGGGCAATGCTGCTACTTGCTAGCATGGACAAGCTGTCCATATGTTGACAAAAGGGGATGCTTACAATATACTGTTAGCATGTGCCAGATTTTCCTATGTTGGAAAAAGGGAATGCTTATTGGTAAACAGTTATAGAACCCGCTGTTAACAATTCTCCATTTGCATCAGCTGCATGCTGCTGTTGATGTGTTTCTCTGCCTGGCTTTTTAAATAATATTTGGATGCAGAGGCCGGGAGTTATGTTCCTTTTCTAGAAAAAAGAGCATTTGCAAACCATGTGGGTGGGCCATTTGACTGCGTATTTTTTTGGTATAACTCTGGGATTCATTTCTCTAGGTCGTGGTTGGAAGGAAAGGAACAGAGGTTCTGACCAATGAGGCTGGTGAAGTCACAAGGCAAGAAAAAAACAATTTTACGATATTGTCTGCCCATCAAAATTCTCGTCTGATTGGTCATGAGCCCATGATGTTCATTAGCTCATTTGAACTTTCATCCTTAAATCACAGTCATCTGCAAGGCATGTTGAACCGGACCGTGAGATTGCTAGAAGCAGGAATAAAACCTGTGTAAGTTGATCCATTTCTGTGGTCGCTGTTCATTCCTTGGGTACAGCTGCAATTGATACTCTGAAAGGGTTTACCTGCTGAACTTCTTGCCAGGTTTGTGTTTGATGGCGAGCCACCTGATCTGAAGAAAAAGGAACTGGCCAAAAGGTATGCACTGAATCGTTCCCTTGCTTCCATTCTTCACTATCATTTGCAAGTCCCGTTACATGTTTTGCCATAACTTTTTTGTGTATTAGGTCTTTGAAGAGGGATGATGCTTCGAAAGATCTTCTTAGTGCTATTGAGGTCATGCTCCTCACCGTAGTTCTAGTGTCTCCAGCCCTCCTCCTTACTCGCCATGCTTCTGTATTTGTTGTGTTGCCAGACCTCTAAGGTGGCCATTGCATTACAGGTTGGAGACGAAGATTCAATTGAAAAATTGAGCAAAAGGACTGTGAAGGTAATTGTTCTATGATTTGGGAAAGGAGGCAATAATTTTTGTGTGTATTAACTTTTCGCAAAAAAATAAGCGTAGATTTTTTCGGTATAAAGTATCCTCACATCCATTCTGCCATTTTGATCTTTTGTCTGCAACTGGTTCCAGCTTCCAAGCATGTATTGCGATCTTTTTGTTCCTTTTCTTTCCAGATGACCAAAAAACACAATGACGACTGTAAGAGGCTGTTAGGATTGATGGGTGTCCCTGTAGTTGAGGTATCATTAATTCTTTCGTCTATCCGTTGCTTCAAGTATTTTTATACATTGTTCTCACAGATGAGTTAGTTTCTTAATTGATGTGTCTTTTCAATGCCGTGGAGATTTAGTAGAACATTCAGGTTCTTTTGCACACAGAGAAGTAATCACCAGACTTCCACTTCAGGAAAACCCTCACTTATGTGCCTGCTTGGGAGGCCTTAAATCTGCTCAAATATAAGTTCTCCTAGATAGGGATATAAAATGATTTCTCTGTCAGGTGATCCTTTCACGCCTAGTAACTGTTCAGTTGAGCTCAGCTTGCGGGCCTCTGCAAAATCTGAACCATAAGCACCAAAGTATTCTCTGCTTGTCTCATGTATGTTTTCTCTTTAGCTTGTCTGCTTAGCTAAGCTTGAGGTAACAAAAGGCCTAGCTTAAGCATTATCAGAGTAGTGATACTTTGTCCACCAACAGTTATTCCCCATGGTATAAGAAATGAAAACAGACTGAATTGGGCTTTGCTTTTTTGGAGAGAAATTCTTTGAACTGAGCAACATGCCGAACTGCAATTTCATGGCAATGACGCAAACTTGTTAGCTGGCCTTTATGAGCTTCTCAGTTATATGTATATACCTAATCACTTTGTCCGAGTACTTACGCACTCTGCTTATGCAGGCACCAGGTGAGGCAGAAGCACAGTGTGCATCACTTTGTGAGAACCATAAGGTGTAACACCCAAACGACATCGTAAGAACTATCTTTCTTACCCAATTAGCACGACTGAACTATATTTCATTGTGAGTGTCAGGCGTATGCTGTTGCTTCAGAGGATATGGACTCACTGACTTTTGGTGCTCGAAGATTTCTTCGCCATGTAACTGACCTTAGTTTCAAAAAGTCTCCTGTGACAGAGTTTGAAATGTCAAAGGTAATTTCTTTTATTTTATCTGATTTCTTTTCCTTCTGAGTATCATTTTGTTTCTTCGCTATTTCACAGGTTTTGGAGGAGCTTGGACTCACAATGGATCAGTTCATCGACTTATGTATCCTTAGTGGATGTGACTACTGCGAAAATATCAAAGGTTTTACTGCTTCATATGTTTTTTTACACAGTTTTGATATTAGATGGCCCAGATTATGATGCAGTACTTTATGATTTGCTTAAAGATGCACAACTCTGAAAATGTTAGAGCTGCCTCTCTTTTACTAACTGCTCATGTCATGGGTGGACACACCAGTCAATTCCAAACATAGCATTAGGGACACATAATGCATTAGGGGCAAAAGCGTCTTTGTATGTTCCCAATTAACACCGTTAACTCTTGAAATGAACTGAAGTGTCATATAAGGCATCAAAATTTAACACCTAGTGTCAAATAGGGAAGTGGAAAAATTTCAGGGCCAAATAGGGAACCATATTTGAAAGTAGTGTCAAATAAGGAATTCACTCTTCAAAATTTATCTTCTGTGCCTGCCTTAAGAATTTAAATGTATGCTTTTGTTAGCTAAAAAGTGAAGTTTAAATTAAGTTGAGCAGGGGCTTTGCATATAGTGCAGTGAAATTGGCTGATGTGATGTTTCCACCCATGAAGAATCTTTGCCATAAATCAGTAAAATTGGTCCAAATTCTGCATCCTTTTTAATACTTTTAGTTCCTCCATCTTTGTTTGAATAGGTATTGGGGGACAAAGAGCCTTGAAACTAATACGTGAGTATGGTTGCATAGAAGAAGTTGTGCCAAATCTTAACAAGAGGTATGCTTATCCTTGCTAGTGATTTATGTTGCTATAAAGTATTATGACACTTATTCAGTCCACTAACTTGATCATGCATTCAAATTCCATGTGGAAAAAACTATGTTATCGCATTATGGACACATTTGAATGGTAGTAATGATGTTTCAATGACGATTTTTCATGTGAACATGCTAAAACATGCTTAACATGGATTGAGTATATTATCATATAGGCCTTTAAGTTTTAACCGTGCTGCCAACACACATCTTATTCCTAGAGACCTAAACAACTGTCACTGTCCCACACTCTTGAACTGCGCCTGTTGCCATGCCACTGTGCTTCATGCACTATGACACTGTTATATTCCTGCACATATCATTCCACTATGTTGCTCCTGTGCTATTGCATTCACCCCCAGGTTCATGGTATCAATGGGGGCTGATTTGTCTCTTTTTTTTGCGAATCAGGAGCATTTAATTCAGTAGAAACAGTAGAGTTACAATTAAGCTGAAGGCAACTAGTAAGGAATCTTAAAATCATGTTCACCCTAGTACCTTTGCCTATCAGCTGAAGCATTTTTCGCACACAGATGAGCAGCAGCATTAACCGATCTATGAACAAAGTTGAAATGAAAACTAGAGAAACCTCTACACAGCTCCTTGACGTCCTTGAAGAGGGTGGCCACCTCCGACCTGTCCTCTCCATGTTTGGCCCAAAGATTGACAAACATCTGGGCATTGCTTTCTACTAGGACCTTGGTCTTCCGCATATGAGCACTTGAGCAGCCATCCTAACACCATCCCTTAGAGCATTAGCCTCCATGAAAGAGCATTGGGAGCAGCATGGTAAAATCATGATATTGCCTGTAAGAGTGCACCAGTGCAGTCCCGCATTAGGCAGCCAGTCACCCCTTGCAAGCCATTTTGTTAGAACCCAGTATCAACATTGATCTTACCAAAATCCCCATCAGTCTGTTTCCATAACTCAACACTTTTCGGCTTATCACTCATTGCAAAGGTCACATCAACAGGCCATTGAACACATGTTTTCACTGGCTTCTCTTTGGCATCATGAGTGAGAGAATTCCTGGCATTCCAGATTGTTCAAAGGCCACACATGATCAAGCAAGATTCCAGATCAGAATTAGCTCTACAAGTGATGAGATCCCCCGGCCACAAATCAGGATGCAAGGAGGGCAGTTTGACCCCAGTGAGATTACGCAAGGTGTTCCAGAAAACCTTTGCCCAAGTGCATCTAATAAGAGCACAGAAAATTGTCTATTCTTCCGCACCACAGATCTCACAAGTAGGACGTTCCATGTGTCTTTTCTTCATGATAACACGACATGGGATGTATTCTTTGATGATTCTCCAGTAGAAACATTTAACTTTCGGGGGAAGAGATCCTCACCATTAGAGCCAGAAGCTTGCTGCTCATCCCTAGTACCAACCAGGAGCATGCAAGCAGACCTGACCCTAAAACAGCCATGCTTTTAGAAATCATTTGAAGATTTTCCCAAAGGAATACTGCAGATTGTTTTCAAATCAGAACCGCAGAAGTTGGCAGTAACCTTTTGCACATCCCGCTCAACATTGCCCTCCACCAACAGACCATTGACCACCATAACCGTAGCAGAAGTAGGCTGATATAGTGATATGTAGGTTTATGGCCAAAGTTGCCTGGGATCCAGGGGTCATCGCACACATTGTCTAGGCACCATCTCCAATTCTTTTAATAAGACCTTTTTTCAGAGCTTCTCTTCCATGAAAGATAGCACGTCAAACATGAGAGTTCTTTTTTTTTTCTGCTTGAAGGAAGCTTCTATTGCGGTAGTACTTGCCACTCGACACCTTCGCGCACAAATAGTCCAGGTTTGTTAACAGCCCCTCCACCCCTGCTTTGCCAACATTGCTTTAAATTTCCTAATTTCCCTGAAACCATGCCACCAACACATTTTGGGATTGCAACCTTGGGCCAGCTTGCTCAATGCAGTTTAGATTTCTTTTCATCTCCTCCCCACCAAAATTTAGCTAGGCTTTCGGTGATGTTCTTGCAAGTCGTGAGAGAGAGTTGAAAGCAGCTCATCGAGTAAGTAGAGATCGCTTGACCTACTGTCTTGATCAGAATATCCTGCGCAGCTGCACTCAGCAACTTGGAACCACAAGAATTCACCAGATTCTTGACTTTTGTTGGGAGATGCTCAAAGGCCTCTGAGGTGGGGGTTGATTTGCATTGTGAATGGCATGTCTTGACTTTTGATGACTAATTTCTGATGAATGCATTGCCAGTGTCAAGGTGGTAATTTACAGTTTTGTCGAAGGCTCGAGGCAATCCTAATAATTTTGAATATTAAAATCTAACCAGAAATTGGAATTCGTTGGGCTCCATGGTAGACAGCGATTGCTATGTCTAGTTTTGACAAGGCACTCCGATTAATCTTGAAATGTTAGTTTTTACTGAGCACACTCATACTTGATCCATAGGTACATTGTTCCAGAAGATTGGCCTTATCAGGAAGTACGGGCTCTGTTTAAGAAACCGAATGTTACTACAGAAATTCCAGATTTCCAGTGGACCTCAGCAGACAAAGAGGTTATACTTGACAACTCATATCATACGGTCCATATTTTTTTCGCACTGACACATCTTGCTCCCCTTTTCAGGGCCTTGTGAACTTCCTGGCATTTGAAAACAATTTCAGTTCTGATCGAGTAGAGAAGGCATGAAAGCATATTTATTTCACCTATGCACTCTTATTAATCTCTCATAATTTGAATTATCAAATGACTGATTTGTTGAATATTTTTATTTACTAGGCGGTAGAAAAGATAGAGGCTTCTAGGGATAGATATTCCCCAGGGCGGTAAGTGTAAATCTGCCTTATATCTCATGGATAAATTCATAAATATCAGTGCTTCTATGATATGATATCTTTTTATTGTCTCAGAGTGAAGCTTTTGACACCAGTAGCTGATGTACAAGGATCTACTACAGAGAAGGTGCGGTGCTAGTGTTAGACTTGGTACTATTTGTCTCGCATGCTTCTAATCAGTATCCCTTTCCCTCTTCGTGGGCTACACCTGTATTGTTGTTTTCACATTTTTACAGAACAGTAAAATGCATAAAAATAATACAAATAAACAACACTTCACATCCACTCTCTTCTCGCTTTTTTTTTTCTCTTCCAATATTCTGTTTGCTTAATTTCTACATTTCCCTGGAACTTACATTCCTTGTCCAGTATGAATGGTAATATATGAAGATTTGGTTGAAAAATTATTGATTCAACTGTCCCATCGCTTTCATCCCTCCTTCCTTTCCCTCCATTATTATGCTCATTCAAGTGAGCTTAAACTAAACTATTTGTTCATGAGAGAAGACTTTCAGTAAACCTCTCTGTAGGTGGATGCACCGCACTGTGATACATTTGTTGTCCATGAGCTAGGTAAATACTGGTTATCGTGAGCAAGCCCGTAATACAGCATACAGAAGGGGGCTGTGATGGTGCACGTGAATGTGGGATACTAGAATAGAAACCATATATGAGAGAGAGAAGACTTTCAGGAGACAGACTAAATTCTTCTTGCTTGCGTAATAGCATGTATATTTTGAAACCCAAACCATTAACAAGATGTTGAGCCTCTTTTGTCTAATGGGTGTTCCAAACAAGAATGGCCGACTAACACAACTCAGACTCATCTGTATCTGCTAACACAGCTTGGACTTCAACAACTAAAGGCTAACAATTAAAAAAAATGCTACACAAAGTAATACTAATGCTTACAAAAGGTATCTATCCAAATTGGACTGTGTTCACACTTAATCTCCTTATCCATGAGTCTTTGCGGTCAACATTCTGTGCACTGGCCTGGCTTACTTGCGCAAACTCTTATAGTTCACTCCATCACACCTCACAGATTGGTAGATTGTCCCTTCAGAGTTTTTTTTGCCCTTGCAATGAGAAAATGAAAACATTCCTGTTTCTTCAAGTATTATTTGTTTCTTCTAATGTGGAGTAGTCTAGTGGTGCGCTATTACCTATTTTCTTTTTGAATTTTCTTTTTGGGTATGCTTTGTATCTTATTTGGTTGGATTTATATTAGTATGCAGTTGTGTACAATTTTTAAAACCAAGAAAGATTAATGTTGATCTTTATCTTATGCGTTCGTATTTTACTGATAACAGGAATCGAAGTGCGTTATAGGTGCTTCAGGACAAGGTGTGAAGAGCAGGTCTGCTCTACAAGTGTGCAGGAGCTCAAGCTCTGATTTCAGATACGGTAGTTCCAGTTCAAAGCCATTGGTGCTGGGAAGGCAATCAGGGTTTCGTGCGATGCCTCACACCTTCTCTTTCATCTAAATCTGGAATTGCTGGTTCTCAAGATTACTTGGCGAAGCACCATGTTACAGGAAGAATGGATGAACACCTGGAATGTGTTAAGCATATGCTTTGATTGTAATTTAGGCTTCTGTCTTGTAATCTAGAAAATGAACTTCAATGCTTCAGCTTACTCACATCTAACTCTTCTTCCTACTGGAATGTCCCGTGGTGAATAACAAGTGTTTGATCGCCTTTTCGCTATCAATGCTCATAACTATACATATGTCCCTTCCATTATGTCAAACTTAAAGTAAATTTTATGTTCTAGTGTGAGTAATGTTAGCCATATAGGCTGTCAAATTCTATGATGTATTTATCCTTTAACGCAGCATAGAGATTGTACATTAACCTGCCATGCTCGTGATATTCAGGAAACTGAGTAGTATCATTTGAACCACAATACTGGAACATTTCTCTGATGTAAGTTGTGCCATTTGGGCTATTTTTGGATTCCTAATGGGGCTGTGTGCAAGTAAGTTGGAGCCTTGGAGATGTCTGATTCGCCATATCTTATACTCCGTATTCTTAATTCTTTCCCATTCTGCACGACTTCAATATAGGTGGTTGGTAAACAACAACACTTGGAATGGTCCCAATTACTAGCAAGTGGACATATTCCTCAAGTACGTAGAATACCAGGGTATTTAATGCAGATGCTGTAATATTCTTTGGTTCCTTCAATTGGTGCAATATATTCTCATGCCACTTTTGTAGGAACCATGTCGTGGTTCTGACTCGTGGGCATATGGGAGCTTTGAGCGTGGAACACTAGCCCTGTTTTCTTCTATGAAATGAAGGAAAGTGGCATCTTGACTTGATGGAAAGTTGGAGCCAGATAACAAATTGGATGTGGATCATTTTGAATGCTGCATGTCATGCCATCAATCTACCAAAGCATCTGTGCATCTGTTCTATTCTGTACATTGACAGCTTGTGCTACTATAAGTATAGCACCAAATCCACCAGGTTCAACACCATTCATTGGCTCATTGGAAGCCTTCCAGTGTCCATTTTTGCGAGGTAACCGACTCTCTCGTTGTCCTCCCCAATCTTTTGGTTTTCTGCGAGTATTCTATTTCAAGTTCATGTTCACTGGAGTAAGGACACTTTTTTTTTTGGCTTATCATGCTGGATCAAGGTGTCATGTAGATTTATTAACACTTGAGTAATATCATGAATCTAGAACTGGGTGGGAACAATAGTGAGGTGTAACTACAATACTTATCTCAGATGTTCTTACCAAGGTTTAACCATTTAAATATCTGTGCTAATTTGTGAGTGTGAGAAGCAGGATAATGTTAACATGTGTTTAGCATGGGATTAAATTTTCTACCATGCCTGCCATTGTTTAGATTGCAGTGATATAAAGGTGCTTGTTGGATTGCTAAAGTCTAATTTGGCTGCTTCAGTTTAAATGTTCGTGAAATTTTGTATGGAAGGACTTGCTTTGGCAGCCGTGTTTGTTTTAACCTAGCATATTGCAGATTTTTTATTTTTCAGTTTATCCCCTAGGGACTATATTGCTTCTTTAGGAACTGCTCATTGTTCTTTCAGCTTGCTCTCTAACTAGTGCTATTTAATTTAGGAACTGCCACTGCTTTTGATTATAGAGATGGCTGCAATTGTTGAAGGTCCTACTCCCAAGTACGAGTGCTTGCTGTTTGGTATGTACCGCGCTTTAAAAAAATATGAAGAATTGTTGAAATTATTTGTTCCTTTTGTTTTGCACACTCCAGTAAAAGTTATTTGCTAACTGCAGATCTGGATGATACCTTGTATCATCTTAGTACTGGCATCAATCTTGCTTGCCGCAAAAATATACAAGGTACTGCAAAAATAATAATTTTCCATATCTTCCTGCTTTATGAAGTATTTTGTTAAATGATGTGAGAGACTAACTTTGAAAGTATGGCTGCTAGATTACATGTGTGGCCATCTGCAAATTGAAGAAAGCCAAATTGCAGAAATGTGTCTGGAACTTTACAGGGAATATGGTACCACAATGGCTGGTCTTAAGGTGCAGATTGTATTCATTTATTGTTTGCTTCTGGCTGAACCGCTCATATGTTTTCCCCTTATCATATGGCTGTTACTTCTTTGCAGGCATTAGGTTATGAGTTTGATAATGATGAGTTCCATGCAAATGTTCATGGTAGACTGCCATATGACAATCTGAAGCCTGATCCTGTTTTGAGGACCCTTCTACTTTCCATTCCACAGAGAAAAATAGTATGCGAATCTACCACAGTTTATTTGTTCTTATAATGTAAAGCATAAAACCTTGCATTAGCAGTTAATTCGGAATAATACTTTGCTGCTGACAAGGTTGTTGCAGAAATTCATCCTCAACCAAAATTTGCCTCTTGCAGATATTCACAAACTCAGACAAGGTTCATGCGGAGGAGGTTCTGCTCAGGCTGGGTTTGGAGGACTGTTTTGAGGGCGTGATATGCTTCGAGACACTGAATCCACCAGCCGCGCCGAGCAATGGCCTATGCCACTCCCAGGAGGATTATGTGGCGCTCTCTCGTGAACCAGCTTCCGACTTGGACTATCTCAATGGTTCGGATGTCATACCTAAATCCCCCATCCTCTGCAAACCCACTATTGAATCCATGGAAGCTGCAATCCGGATAGCGAATGTTGATCCCAGGAAGACGGTATGAGAAATCCCTCTTTAGTACACGCCCAAGAACACTTGCTGGCAGGAATGACAGCCCGATAGTTTGCTGTTTAAAAATTGCAGATATTCTTTGATGACAGCACTCGGAACATCGCTTCAGGAAAGGCCGCAGGATTCCACACCGTAATCGTAAGATTTCGCACGAACAATTCCAAACTAGCTGTTCTTCCACGTTTCATGGAAAATGTTTACACCTGCAACTCTTTTGAATTTGCTGCAGGTTGGCAGGGCGGAGCTTGTCCCAGGAGCGGATCACGCCCTAGAGAGCATCCATAACATCAAGGAGGCTTTACCCGAGATATGGGAAGGCCAGGATTGGTCAGCATGTGATGCTGATGCTGCTACTCCTGCTGCTGTCGAAATGGCCATTGTTGCTTGATGTCATGTTCCAATTGATTATCATCGGGAAAATGGAATGTTTGGGATAGAGCATGGTAAAGATGGGGTGTAATATTGGTACTTATTTGAGTATAAAGACATGTGATAGAATACGGGTAGAGTATGCTGAAGATATGATATGTCCTATCAACAAAAGTGAATTTCTCTTTTAGGTCAAATGCAGAGGTGAACTTAGTGGAGAACAAGCATCTGCTGTTGGTATCTTTGTGTAACCAAACTATAAGGTACCAAATGTGTGGACCTATGTAAGAATAATGAGACAACTCTCTCCCATATATCAAATTTAATAGAGTAATAATACTGCCTGTAATTGTCGTATTACCGCAAAATGCAGAGAATTATAAAGAGAAAACGGTAAATCTCACTGGGCACGTGTTTTAGTGTTCCATTGCTTCTCTTTTTGGAAGAGAGATTCCATTACGGAGATAAACTTATAGTACACCTAACAGAAACTGCACAAGTTGGCACAACTTGGCTGCAACATCCAAAACTGCTCAAAAATTAGTTTCTTGGATTTATAACAGTCTCGAGATTTTAGCTTAAATTTGAACTAAACCCTCTGACACTCATTGTGAAGGGGCGGAGAGAGTAATATTATTTTTTAGAAGCAAGACTAAATTACAGTGCATATTAATATTCAACATGGTCCACATAGGATAAGCATGTCTCGGTAACTTAACAGAAAATTAATTACGGAGAGAAATATAGGAGTATATGGTTGCATGAGCAGCGCCTGGGTATGCTACCTCCTACGCTTATTATTCTTCTTCTCGGTGGGGATGGGGTATTGGGGATTGGGAGCCTCTCCTCCATGGAGCCTAGGCTCGTCCTTTGTCGAGGGGATTCCTTCATCATTACAGGGTCCAACTAGAGCATCACGGAGATACCTGCTGAAACCGCAAGAGACGTGCTGGTCAGGAATCCAGTGCGCCAGAGGTACAGATGTGACGATCTTCTTCTGCATGTCAATCGCGAGCAGATAGCGCGCACTGCACGGGATGAACTTCCTAAAGCTCTTGTAAATGCTCTCGAAGCACTCGCCGAGTGCCAAGTAGATGACGTCCGTGTCCTTGGTGCTGAGGAGGGGGTACATGGGCGTGAGGTCCTTGGGCAGGTCGGCGAACCCCTCGAACCCCCACAACATCTTGAGGCTGAACTCGTGCTCCAACTCCCACGGATCGTCCTGGTCGTCACAGGAGAGCTTCCACACAGTCACGGTGCGGTTCTTGAGTTTGACGGGGTACATGAAGCCGTCGATGGAGACGAACCTGATGAAGGAGTCAGAGACGACACCCATGGTCCGGTACGCAGAAGGCTGCGCCAGCAGCTTGAGGTTGCGGTAGTGGCCCCTCTCCTCCAAGGGCAGGGGGATGAAGCCGAACTGGACAGCAGGGCCGCTGTTGTCGTCGAAGAGGGCGTCGCAGCAGCAGAAGGAGACGCCGCACACGAGGTCCACCCAGTAGGCTTGGCCGTAGAAGGAGAACTCCATGTCGATCTTGTTGGTGATCCAGTCTTCCGGGAAGCTGCACTGCTTGCGCTCCGACCAGGGCGGCGACGACGACGAGGAGGGCCGCCATAGGTAGAGAGAATCACCCTCCTGGGGCTCGGGGCCGGCCAGCTGACCCGTGTGGACCAGGGCGTAGGTGGCGTCGCCCTGGTATGGGCGCGCGATGGAGATGTTGTAGCTAAGGGTATAGGCCCAATTGGGGTCTCTTGGCTGCAGGGGGATCAAGCGGAGCGACAAGGCAACGGCGTCGTAGATGAGATAGGACAACCGGCCTCCAGTGCCCGCGAAGGAGAGCTTGATGACGATGAGGGTCTTGTCGACAGCTGCGATTTGGGCGTACACCCCGGCGCCTAGGATGACCAGGTAGGAGACAGCCGCCGGCGCGTCCGCGAGACACACTCCGATGACCATGCCCTGAAGCGTCTGGTTGTAGTCGTAGGGGTCGAGTTCGTACCTGTCGGCCTTCCTGTGCTCGCACTTTAGGATGAAGAGCGGGAGGCTCGGGTCTGCAAGTTCCTTGTCGCCGTCGGAACGCACGCGGCGTTCGAGCACGCACTCGGAGGGGAACATGATCGATCGAGCGACCTTTGGGGAAGGAGCGACGATGCAGAGGCTAGCTACCTAGGTTTTCTTCCGGGCACGCGCGCCGCAATTGTTTGGTTCGTCTTGCTCGTGGTTAATTCGATGGGTACCGGCGCGGACTTGTACGTGCTGGTAACCGACTTTCTCGAGCAGCAGGGCTTCCTTGGTCTGTCCCGTGAGCCCTAATCCTCTCATCCTCGCACAAGCCCATCATGTATTTTTATTTTAGGCCAGCCCGATCGAACTGCTCGCAACATATCACGCACGCGGCCAGCCGGGAATCAAACTGCCCTCCTCCTGCGATGCAGAAGAGGTGGTCCTGACGCTGCTTGCGTGCTATCTTCTCTCGCTCCTTGCCTAGGCTCTGCTTGCGTTGTACTTTTTTGCGAAACACCCCTGTATAATTTTCTGTGGCACATTTCCCCTTATGTAAGCTGGATGGTTGTATCGTGGATTCTGCCGGTGTGGCTTTATTAAGTTAAAGCAGGGCCTAAGGGCCTTACCTCTAAAAAAGGATGACCTTCGGCGCTGTCTCCCCCGCCGCGACGGTTAGATGACATACCCTAGCTGTGTATAGAGTTTGTATTGTATACGCGATGTATACTGTATTGTAACCGTATGTAACCTGTGCATATAAATATAAACCTGAGGCGGCCCGATTAGGGTGTTCCTCATAGGTTCTTCCAAAACGCATCTAGCTCCCGGAAAAGTATAGCCGCCGCCCCCCTCGATCGATCTACAGCGATCGTCGGCTCCTCGTCTGATCGTCAGCAACATGTCGCTGGGATCGTCTTCCTCGACGATGGACAAGCCGTCGCTCTCTGCGTCGGTTTTTGAAAAGCTCACACGGGACAATTTTCTTCCCTGGCAAGCACAAGTTCTGCCGGATATTCGTGGCGCCCAGATGTACGGGTTCCTGGATGGATCATCGCCGGCGCTGGAGAAGACTCTGACCAGCAAGGATGCGGATGGGAAAGAGATTAATCCCGAACCCAGAGTATGCCAGATGGATTGCAAGTGATCAGTCGATACTGGGATACCTCCTTCGGAATATGTCTCGCGAGGTGCTGACCCAGATGGTTGGGCAGAAAAGCGCTGCCGGCGCCTGGGCAGCGATCATAGAGATGTTCTCCTCGCAATCGAAGGCCCGTGTGGTATGGCTCCGCACGCAGTTGAACAAGGCCAGGAAGGAGAACAAGACAACTGCGGTATACTCAACGCGATCAAGTCCTTGGCAGATGAGATGGCTACCGCAGGGAAACCCTTGGAAAATGAGGATGTCATATCGTATGTTCTTGCTGGGTTGAACGATGAGACCTACATTGGTTTTGTCGCCGCCATCACTGCCCTGATCAAAGCTGAGAAAACAATTAGTTTGAGTGACGTGTATACTCAGTTAGTATCTTATGAAGCTCGGCTTGAAGATCAGAATCCAGCCGGTGGTGATATGTCGGTGAACGCCGCTACTCGGGGCGGTCATGGTGGTGGATACTGTGGAGGGTGCAATGGTGGTCGTGGAAACTACCAGGATCAACGTCACTTCGAGCAACGTAACTATGATTAGCGCGGTGGATACGATCGCGGCAACGATCATCGTGGGAACGACCGTGGCAATGGCGGTCGTGGATGATACCATCAGAAGAACTATGGTGGTGGAAATCAAGGTCCGAGGCCGGTCTGCCAAATCTGCGGCAAAGAAGGACACACATCACTGAATTGCTGGAAGAGGTTCCAGAAGAATTACCATGGTCCGGAGAAGACAGCAGGTGCAGCTGTTGGATCATATGGAGTTGACACAAACTGGTACTCTGATTCTGGAGCAACAGATCACATCACAAGCGAGCTTGACAAGTTGCATGTGAGGGATCGCTACAATGGAAACGAACAAATTCACACAGCTAATGGTGCAGGTATGGATATTCGTCATGTTGGTCACTCTGTTATTCGTACCCCTAGTCATGACCTGCATCTTAATAATGTCTTGCATGTTCCTAAAGCCACTAAAAGTCTTCTATCCACTAGTCGCCTAGCCCATGATAATCATGCCTTTGTTGAGTATTGGCCCAACTCTTTCTTCATTAAGGATCAGGAGACGAGGGAGGTTCTTCTTCAAGGTAGATGTGTGGGAGGTCTCTACCCTATTCCACCATCCTCGGTTTCTTCCTCCAATCATCAAGCTCATGGTGTGATCAAGTCTTCCCCTTTGCTTTGGCATATGCGTCTAGGCCATCCGTCTTCGGTTGTGGTTCATCAAGTTCTTCAAGACAATAAAATTTCGTTTAGTGAGTCAAATAAGGAGTCTATGCATGTGTGATGCATGTCAAATGGCCAAGAGCCATCAACTTCCCTATCCCAAGTCTACTAGTGTGTGTACCTCTCCACTTGAACTTGTGTTTTCTAATGTTTGGGGCCCTGCCTCTGAATCTTTTGGGAGATACAAATATTATGTCAGTTTTATTGATGATTATAGCAAGTTTACTTGGGTGTATCTTTTGAAAAAGAAATCTGATGTGTTTTAGAATTTTCATGATTTTCAACATCATGTTGAGAGACTATTTGATAAGAAAATCATTGCTATGCAAACTGACTGGAGAGGTGAATATCAGAAACTAAATTCATTTTTACAACGTGTTGGCATATCTCATCTTGTTTCCTGCCCTCATTCTCACCAACAAAATGGCCCTGCTGAGCGCAAGCATAGGCATATTGTAGAAGTTGGCTTGTCTCTTCTTGCTTTTGCCTCCATGCCTCTTAAGTTTTGGGATGAAGCTTTTCTTACAACTCTCTACTTAATTAATCGCCTCCCTAGCAAAGTTATCCAGTCCCAAACTCCCATGCAACGTCTCTTTGCAAATAGAGGTGACTATTCTCTCCTTCGGATTTTTGTTTGTGCCTGTTGGCCCAATCTCCGTCCTTACAATAAACATAAGTTGCAATTCCGTTCTAAGCAATGTGCTTTTCTTGGGTATAGTGGTCTTCACAAAGGGTACAAATGCCTTGATATCTCCACTGGTTGCATTTATATTTCACGTGATGTTGTTTTTGATGAAACGGTTTTTCCGTTTGCTTCCCTCCATTCTAATGTGGGTGCTCGTCTTCGTGAAGAAATTAGTCTCCTACCTCTCACTTTGCAACCTCTCCATGTGCATGGTCATGCAGGGCACGATTTACAAGTGAACCCTGACGCTAATCCTACTAATACTGTTCAAGTTGAGTCTTTTGTTCAGGAAACAGGTGAAAATTCTGCTCAAAATGGTGAATCTGCCGAACCTACATTTTCTGGCACGGAAATCGGGAATGATTCCTCCCAATCATTGGTGCCAGACTCCCCAAGGTGATCTTCCTTGGGATCGGCAGGCCGATCCGCCTCAGGATCGCGCGTGGTCGGCCTGGACCCGCCCCTCTCCCTAGTGGCATCTCGCGATTCGCTCCCTTCGTCGCCCATGGGCAGGAGTGGGGCTTCCTCGGCTGATGTGCCAGATTCCTCTGCCGCGGGGCCGGGATCTTCTGCGGCCTCTGGTGCTGCTTCTTCTCAGGCCACAGGATCTTCTGTGCCTGCCTCGTCAGATGTGCTAGCATCTTCAGGATCTTCTGCACCCTCTGTTCATGTAGCTACTGCTACGCCAGCTCCTGCACGCCAGCGTACACGGTCTCAGCATGGCATTGTTCAGCCTAAGATTGTTATAGATGGCCGTGTCAATATGATCGCCTTCGGTTTGGCAATTTTTGCAGTACGGGGGAGCCTACTACTGTAGTGAAGCACTCTCGGATCCTCAGTGGAAGCTTGCTATGGATGAAGAATACTCTGCTTTGCTCCGAAACAATACTTGGAGTCTTGTGCCTAGCTCTCATGGCAGGAATGTTATTGACTGCAAATGGGTGTATAAGGTCAAACGGAAGGCTGATGGCACTGTTGATCGCTATAAAGCTCGGTTGGTGGCTAAGGGGTTCAAACAACGTTATGGTATTGACTATGAGGACACTTTCAGTACTGTTGTCAAGGCAGCAACTATTCGGTTGGTTCTGTCTCTTGCTTTTTCTCGGCGATGGCATCTTCGTCAGCTAGATGTGAAGAACGCGTTTTTACATGGTGTTCTGGAAGAAGAGGTCTATATGCGTCAGCCTCCTGGATATGAGGAGCCCTCTCACAGACATTATATTTACAAGCTGCAGAAAGCTCTCTATGGTCTCAAACAAGCACCCAGGGCATGGTACTCTCGTCTCAGTACTAAATTACAGGCCATTGGTTTTTCTGCATCAAAGCTGATACTTCTCTGTTCTTGTACAACAAAGGGGGAGTAACTATATTTATGCTCATTTATGTTGATGACATTATTGTTGCTAGTTCGTCAGAGAAGACTGTTGATGCTTTGCTTCATGATCTTGGTCTTGATTTTGCCCTCAAAGATCTGGGTGACTTGCATTATTTTCTTGGGATTGAGGTAAAGAAGGTACATGATGGTATTATACTCTCTCAGGAAAAATATGCTAATGATCTATTGAAACGGGTGAATATGGCGATGTGTAAGCCAGTTGATACTCCTTTTTTGGTCTCTGAAAAACTGTCCATAGTTGATGGTGAGCTTTTGAGTAGTGAGGATTCTACTCGCTATATGAGTATTGTTGGAGCTTTGTAGTACATTACTCTAACTAGGCCGGATATTTCATTCTCTGTGAACAAGGTGTGCCAGTTCTTTGCATTCACCTACAACAGTGCATTGGTCAGCTGTGAAGCGTATCTTGCGGTATCTGCAAGGTACAATCTCTCTTGGGTTGAAATTGAGTAAGTCCTCCTTTGTTTTGGTCAGTGCATTTTCTGATGTTGACTGGGCTGGTTGTCCGAATGATCGAAGGTCCACTGGTGGATTTGCTGTGTTTTTGGAATCTAATTTAATCTCGTGGAGTGCAAGAAACCAGTCAACAGTTTCTCGCTCTAGTATAGAAGCAGAGTATAAAGCCTTGGCAAATGCTACAACTGAAGTTATTTGGGTACAGACCTTGCTTGCAGAACTGGGAGTACCTCAGCCTCGTGCAGCATGTTTATGGTGTGATAATATTGGTGCCACCTATTTGTCTGCTAACCCAGTGTCATGCTAGGTCTAAGCACATTGAGGTGGATTATCACTTTGTTCGTGAAAGAGTTGCTAAGAAGCTTTTGGACATACGGTTTATTCCTTCAGGAGATCAAGTGGCTGATGGTTTTACTAAGTCACTGTCTACAACACAGCTAGTATTTTTTAGACGCAATCTTAACTTAGATAAGTTATGAC
Source organism: Lolium perenne (assembly GCF_019359855.2). Taxonomy (NCBI): domain Eukaryota; kingdom Viridiplantae; phylum Streptophyta; class Magnoliopsida; order Poales; family Poaceae; genus Lolium; species Lolium perenne. Next base: position 24,088,389 of record NC_067247.2, on the reverse strand, counting down.
TGAGAGGGAGTGTTAGATGACATACCGTAGCTGTGTATAGAGTCTGTATTGTATACGCGATGTATACTGTATTGTAACCGCATGTAACCTGTGCATATAAATATAAACCTGAGGCGACCCGGTTAGGGTTACGCATCATCATAATCTTGATAGCGACATCTACATACGTGGCGTGGGCGTCATCCTCGCCTACGCGGCAGCCATAAGTAACCAAACCGATTAGCTCCTCCTCCGTTAATATCTTAGATTTGGTATAATTTGTCTCGTAATTTGGTAAAGGTGTGAGGTGCGCCAGCAGCGTACAGGTCGTGCGACAGGAGCTCTCCCACCATCTGCTAGGTACGTGTTGATTGTGCATAGTTGCGTGATAAGCCACAAAATACGCCATAGTTTTATGGGTGATACTAATCAATGCGGGTATACCGCAACCTCGCTAGGTTCATAGTTCGAATCCCAATCATTGTGTTAGTTTTAAGTTTAACAGTTTCTTCTACAACTGACTAGTGAGACCCACCTAGAAGGCATCACCTAGGTGACATTTGCCACAGAAAATTATACAGGGGTATTTCGCAAAAAATACAACGCCACATTTTCAATCCTAAGTTCCCAACTGGTTGTGGACCTATTTGCTCCCTCGATATAAGTTGTAGTACCAGTGGTACACATTTTGCAAGTTGTGGTACTAAACTGTATATTTAGTGCAAGTTGTAGGTCCAGTCCAGCGGGAACGCGAAGCGCAAACGAACGTGAGCTGCTATACCGAATCCCCCGTTGGCCATCGGGGACCTAGTGGTAAGGCCATGATCCGCAGGGGAAGGGATCACTCATTCTTCTATTGGGGACAGGTGCACGAACGACAACTCCAAACGTCAGACATCCGCCGCCCAGTGATCCTATCTTCTCCAGGATTGTATAATGGCCAAAGTATTTCATAGCAAGTTTAGGAAAGGGACGGTTAACCACGGAATGTTGTGCATATGGTTGTAATTTGAGCCTGATTCAAGAAAGTCTATGCTCAATAGAAACAAAGCTGTAAAGAGGGATACAAACTAAATCTAGCACCACAAGAATACTGCTAGGAACCATCTAACAGAAACTGATAACTTGGCTGCAACACCCAAAGCTGCTCAAAAAGTAATATTGGTTGTATTAACCATGATCCACATAGGATAAGCATGTCTCGTTAACTTAACAAGTAATTAATTGCGGAGAGAAACATATACTATATGATGAACATCAAGAGCACCTACATACGCTTCCTCCTACGCTTACTCTTCTTCGCTGGGATGGCGGATTGGGGACTGGGGGCCTCTGCTACATTATTTCCTCCATGGCGCATAGTAGGCTCGTCCTTCACCATGGGGATTCCTTCATCGTTACAAGGTCCAATTAACGCTTTACTGATATACTGGCTGAAACCAAACGAGACGAACGGGTCAGGACACATGTAGCGCGTGAGCGGTACAGATGTGACTATCTTCTTCGGCATGTCAACGGCAAGGAGGTAGAGCGCGTTGGACGGGATGAACTTGAAGTCGAACGGGTTCTCGCGGCACTCGCCGAGTACCAAGTAGATGACATCCGTGTCCTTGGTGCTAAGGAGAGGGTACATGGGCGTGAGGTCCTTGGGAACGTCGCCAAATCCCTGGAAGCCCCACAGGGTCTTGAGGCTGAACTGGTGCTCCAACTCCCACGGCTCGTCCTGGTCGTCACAAAGCTTCCACACAGTGATGGTGCGGTTCTTGAGCTTGACGTGCTGCTGGAAGCCGTCGATGGAGACGAACCTGATGAAGGAGTCGCAGACGACGCCCATGGCCCGGTACGCTTCCGGCTGCGCCACTCTCTTGGAGTCGCGGTAGTCCCCGTCCGGCTCGAGGGGCAAGGGGATGAAGCCGAACTCTACCAGGCCGCTGGTGTCGTCATCGAGGAGGGCGTCGCAGCTGTAGTAGGAGACGCCCCACAGAAGGTCTACCCAGTAGGCGTCGCCATTGAACGAGAAGCTAGTATCGATATCGTCCCTCCAGTCCTGGAAGCTGGGCTCCTTCTTCTCCGACCAGGGCGGCGACGATGATGAGGGCCGCCACAGGTAGAGAAAAACAGCCTCGTCCCAACCCGTTAGGACCAGGGCGTAGGCGTCGCCGTCGCCTCCCTGGCATGAGTGCGCGATCGAGGCACGTGAGCTAATGATGTAGTTCCAGTTGGGGTTTTGTGGCTGGGAGACCAAGCGAAGCGACAACGCGACGGCGTCGTAGATGAGGTATGAGGTCCGGCCTCCGTCGCCCACGAAGCCCAGGGTGATGACGATGACGTTCCTGTCGACGGTTTCGATTTCGGCGAAGAGTTGGGCGCCTAGGACGGCCAGGTACGAGACGGCTGGAGGCGCGTCGGCGAGGCGCACTCCGATGAACATGCCTTGAAGCCTCTCGTTGTAGAGCTCGAGTTCGTGGTCCGCGTAGCCATCCGCCTTCCTGTGCTCGCACTTGAGGATGAAGAGCGGGAGGTTGGTGCCGGCGAGATCCTCGTCGCCGTCGGAACGCACGCGGCGTTCGAGGACGCACTCTGAGGGGAACATGATCGAGGAGCTTTGGAGCGTCGTCGGCGGGGAAGGATCGACGATCGAGAGGCTAGCTAGGTTTTGTTCCGGGCACGGCGCAAAGGTTGGTCCGTTTCGTTCGTCTCGTGGTCGATCGCTACCGGACTTGCTCGTAACGTAAGCGGAAACCGACAGAGTAGGGTTTCCTTGGTTCGTCCCGTGGCACTCCCCGTGAGCCCTCCAGACGTCCTTCTCATTCTCGCACAAGCCCATGTACTTTTAGGACGGCCCGATCGACGTAGAACCAACATATCACGCGGCAAACTCTGAACAGTTTGGGTTGACTCACCTTATACACATCGCATTAGCCATCCAGCCTTTGCTTAGCTGCTGTCTGAAAACTCTCTAGTTCGTACAATCGGTAGAAATAACATGATCAATAGGACATGGGACATTTACAATCTACTTAGGGAAAATTTGCCACTAGACATTGTTATTTTCCGGGCGTTTGCCAAAACACAGGGATTGTGTTTTTGCCGGGTATCACTATAATTCTGCGTCATATTTGACATAACACACCACATGACTAAAAACGGGAAGTTTTGCACTTTTGCCTGGGATGACTGGTTCTGATAATAAAATGCATAAGTTTCTGTTTTCGGCCAGGTGATGTGTTCTAGCGAATGTGCCACAAAATTATAATGGTACTTGGCAAAGATACAATCGAGCGGTGTGTTTTGGCAAAATGCCAGAAAATAACGGCATCATAGCAAATTTTCTCATTTACTTATCACCATAAAAATGAAGAGGAAGCTACCGACGAATAAGGAGAGAAGGTCTACTACGTAGAACCGGATTTGTCAAGCGGCATCGAAGGGATAGACTACGATATAGTACATGGAGTAGAGGCGGAAGAATTGGAGACCGAAACTTAGAACTCTTAGACTAAGGTAGACGAGCCAAGCATCGTAGCACCCTATTAAATAAGTTACTGAGTATAGATGAAGCCAGACTTAGCTATATCATCTTGCTTCAATACCATAGATTTGAATTTTCCGTTTACCGTAATGATTTGAATCCTCGTTGGACCAAGGTGGATCTTGAAACATTTGTACACTTTTAGCTTGTGATTTTGAGTTTATAAAAAGAAGACTTTGAAATTGTTGTACCATTCTGAGGGGTGTAATATTTACGAAACGGTGTTTCGTGAGTTGTATGCCAACAACTTCTACACTACAACATGCAATGGTGTCTACGTAACGAGGCAAAGGTGGGGTCATGACAGTGAATGGTCGTGGACCAGTCTATTGTAATAATAGCAAAAGATGCTTGGTGATGTTACTATTAGTCAACCGGACGGCTCGCGTCTTTGTGAAGAACCAACATGACCGTTGTCCGACTAATGTTGGTTGAGCTAAGTTTTGGATTTGACTGCCAGGAACTCTTCAAGACCGTTTTGCTAAACTTTTGCTATTCCAATTGATTATTCGATTTTTTTAGCAGGAATAAAGCTCAGACAATCTGCATGTATACCTCACACTATATGTATTCTTGAAACAAATTTCTAGTTCAAGTTTTAAACATGCAATGTCTTGACTCCTTGTATTCAAATTAAATAATTAATCACTGATTTTAATTTATAAAGACTGAGGTAAATTTCATGGGGATAGTTCAAGCGTTATTATTTCAAATGTATAAAAAATCATTAGATGTTGGGTCTCTTCTGTCTGCCCGGTCGGTTTTTAAACTATATATTTGATGTTAAAACAATTATTAAAATGATTTTATCATGGGTTTTGAATCTAAGGAGGCTGAGAGTACTTCTTCGATTTGAACATCCATCTAAAACATATATACATTATAATTGTAAATAATTTAACTGTTCTAACGAGAAATGAGATAGTTTCTATTTTAGAGCTTCACGGACTGCCTCGGATTTTGCTGGCCCGGTCTTACATAAGAGTTTGAGAGTGTGATAGATGCTTTTTTTATGTGCTTCGGTTTCTGTTGGCACTACCAAATTTGGCGTGCATTCGGAACCACTAAGGATGTGTTCGGTTCTAGAATCAGGGGGAACAAAATGGAATGGTTCCATTCCAACATCATGGGATGGTTTCGACCCCGTGTTCGGTTCAGAAAACGTCGAGGAACGGAACGGTTCTTTTTTTCTGTTCGGTTCTGGAATTGCACCGCGGAATGGAACAGCTTAAACATAATTTTTTGTTGAAATTAAAATCAACACAAGTCTAAACATGATTTTTTTGTCCAAATCAAAATTAAAATAAAAAATAAAAATCACTGCATGCGGGCATGCACCGCCGCCGCGCGTGCTGGGCAACCGTCGCGGGCGTGTGCCACCGTGCGTGCTGGGCAGACGCCGCTGGCCGTGCTTGGCCGCCACCGCGGGCGTCCGTCGCCGCGCGTGCTAGCCATGCTCGGCTACCATGCGTGCTGGCCGTCTGAGCCACTGCGGGCGGGCGCCGCCTGCGTCTTGGGACGACGCCGCTCCGTGCCGTTTCGCCGCCGCGCGTGCTTGGCCGCCGTTGCGGGCGTGCGCTGCCGCTGTTGGCCGTGCTAGCCGTCCTACGCCGCCGCCGCTGGCCGTGTTGGGTCGCTGATACGTCTCCAACGTATCTATAATTTCTTATGTTCCATGCTAGTTTTATGACAATACCTACATGTTTTATTCACACTTTATAATGTTTTTATGTATTTTCAGGGACTAACCTATTAACAAGATGCCACAAGGCCAGTTCCTGTTTTCTGCTATTTTTGATTTCAGAAAAGTTGTTTTACAAATATTCTCGGAATTGGACGAAACAAAAGCTCACGGCCCTATTTTCCACGGAGTATTTCCAGAAGACCAAAGAGGAGTCGAGGAAGGCCAGCAGGGGGCCCTCCCCATATGGCGGCGCGGGGGCCCCACTGCCGCGCCGTGACGTGGGGAGGGAGCCCCCTGGCTCCCCCGACGTTGCCCCTTCGCCTATTTATTCCTTCGTCCCCGAAAAACCTAGTACCTAGAGCCAAAATACTAGAACAGTTCCAGAGACGACGCCGCCGTCAACCCTAAATTGGGGGGTTCAGAAGATCTCCTCTGGCACCCTGCCGGAGAGGGGAATCATCACCGGAGGGCTCTACATCACCATGCCCGCCTCTGGACTGATGCGTGAGTAGTTCATCCTTGGACTACGGGTCCATAACAATAGCTAGATGGTTGTCTTCTCCTACTGTGCCATCATGTTTAGATCTTGTGACGTGCCTATCATGATCAAGATCATCTATTTGTAATGCTACATGTTGTGTTTGTTGGGATCCGATGAATATGGAATACTATATCAAGTTGATTATAGATCTATCTTATATGTGTTGTTTATGATCTTGCATGCTCTCCGTTGCTAGTAGAGGCTCTGGACAAGTTGATACTTGTGACTCCAAGAGGGAGTATTTATGCTAGATAGTGGGTTCATGTCTCCATTGAATCTGGGGGAGTGACAACAACCCCTAAGGTTGTGGATGTGCTGTTGCCACTAGGGATAAAACATCAATGCTTTGTCTAAGGATATTTGTATTGTTTACATTACACACAGTACTTAATGCAATTGTCTGCTGCTTGCAACATAATACTGGAAGGGGTGCGGATGCTAACCCGAAGGTGGACTTTTTAGGCATAGATGCATGCTGGATGGCGGTCTATGTTCTTTGTCGTAATGCCCTAAGTAAATCTCATATTACTCATCATGATATGTATGTGCATTGTTATGCCCTCTCTATTTGTCAATTGCCCAACTGTAATTTGTTCACCCAACATGCAATTTCTTATTGGAGAGACATCACTAGTGAACTGTGGACCCCGGTCCATTCTTTTACATCTGAATACAATCTACTGCAATCATTGTTCTCTACTGTTCATTGCAAACAAACATCATTTTCCACACCATACATTTAATCCTTTGTTTACAGCAAGCCGGTGAGATTGACAACCTCACTGTTAAGTTGGGACAAAGTATTTTGATTGTGTTGTGCAGGTTCCACGTTGGCACCGGAATCCCTGGTGTTGCGCCGCACTACACACCTTCACCAACAACCTTCACGTGATCTTCATCTCCTACTGGTTCGATAACCTTGGTTTCTTACTGAGGGAAAACTCGCTGCTGTACTCATCATACCTTCCTCTTGGGGTTCCCAACGTACGTGTGCTTTACCATCACAAGCAGCTACTTTTCTGGCGCCGTTGCCGGGGAGGTCAAGACACGCTGCAAGGGGAGTGACATAGGCATCCCAAATGGGCCTGCCGAAGATAGTACCCGGGGTTTACTGAAGGCCCACTACCCGAAGAATAAGAAGATTCGGGAGCCCAAGATATATCAAGGAAAGTCAAGAGTTGTAATAGGAAGTGTTATCTGTAATCTGGCGGGATGAGTTAGAAACCGTCCCGGACTCTGTAACTTGTATAGCACGAATCCCTCGGCTCCACCTCCTATATAAAGGGGGAGTCGAGGGACGAAGAAAGGATCGAATCATTGTTTACAAACCCTAGTTTTCATAATCGTCGAGTACTTTTCGGCTGAAACCTTCGAGATCTACTTACCCTCTACTTCCAACTAAACCCTAGCCTACAATCCATAGGCATTGACAAGTTGATACCTTGTCAATTGGCGCCGACCGTGGGGACTAGAGGCGTAAGGATCTGATCTCGATGGCACGTTCAAGATCTTCGACATCATCAACTGCAAGCAACACAATGGATCGAGGTAAACAGATCGCTGCTGGTCTTGTCGATTTTGTTCCTCACCCACCCTCCCGTTTGGATGCATATGCGTATCTGGCGGAGCCCATGGAGATGACGTTCGGAAGGTTTCACTTTCGCGTCGAGAAGGAAGGATCGTATCGTGTCGAGGTTTCGATTTCGTCGGGATCGTCGAAGGTCGATTCCGATTTTTCAAGCTATGCGTCGTCAACCGAGTCAGGAGAAGAAGAAACTTCGGCGACACGCTACATCAGCACCAGAACAAGAGAGAAACTCGCCAAGATCTTCAACGACATGTCGTTTGAGTCATTTGCGGACTCATATATAAGCGATGGCTCAAGCGATGTCGACAGCCATGACTTCATCGACAAATCTATCACAGTGGGCAAGGTCTTCATCAATCTAAACGATGATGCCACCAAACCCAACATAGATCTGAGTACAATGTATCATCAGATTTATGCCATTGAAGATCAAGAGGAAACATCTGAGGCTTTCGACGATCAGGGAAATCCATACGTCGATCCCTCCAATCTGCGACAAGGCCTGGGCAATAAATACGTCGGGCCAGAGCCGCGAGATAGAGTCCAACTTCCGCAAGCAGCGTGGGACAGAGCCGCGAGAGCTATGAACGGTACAGTACCAATGGCTACCACAGTGACAAGGGATTAACTTGTCAATGCCTATGGATTGTAGGCTAGGGTTTAGTTAGAAGTAGAGGGTAAGTAGATCTCGAAGGTTTCAGCCGAAAAGTACTCGACGATTGTGAAAACTAGGATTTGCAGACAATGATTCGGTCTTTTCTTTTGTCCCTCGACTCCCCCTTATATATGAGGTGAAGCCGAGGGATTCGTGCTATACAAGTTTACAGAGTCCGGGACGGTTTCTAACTCGTCCCGCCAGATTACAAACAACACTTCCTATTACAACTCTATCTTTCCTTAGTAAATCTTGGGCTCCCGAATCTTCTTATTCTTCGGGTATTGGGCTTCCAGTAAACCCCGGGTACCATCTTCGGCAGGCCCATTTGGGATGCCTATGTCCGGAGCCCCCGAGATTTTGCTTGAATCGTAGAGTCAGGGAAAATCTCCATTGTTTATTTTTACTCGAAAGCTTTAACCTTTTATATTTCTTCACATAAAATTCTATATTGTACAGGGATACTGGTAATTGGGGCTAGTTCATCTGACGGATCAGGTACTAGTTAACTGCTCTAGTGGCAATCCGCAAAAACCTACTTCAAAATCACGTCCCCGGACATGATCTCGGGATACTGGTGTAAACGTCGACAGGTGCCGCTTAAGGTCTTACCATTCTGTCGAGTCCCAGTCAAATTTATCGGGTACCTAACGCGTCCGTTAGGATTTTTCTTCGTATCTGTTGATACGGATAAAAGTAGCAGAGCGCAGTCTTTGGCGATGCCACGCCCAGCAGAACGGATCTGGGGTCTTACCTTCGCAAATTTGCGGCATTCAGAAATTGATCGCAACTTCGGCGTTCTGAGAATATATTGTCGAGTGCTTTTCCGGCTGTTGGAATGGCACATTTTATCGAGTCATATATGACTTATATTGTTCTCCCGATGGGAGTATATGTAGAGTTAATTATAACTCGAAATATACTCTCTTGTTTTTCTATTTTTGTTAATTTCATCGGGCACGCGAACAGCGTTCCCGATGGGAGTAGCCCCCGAGGCTACAACCAAGAACTTGTGCTTGGTTGTAGGCTCAACATTTTAGTCCACCTTGTCGCTATATTTTCATTACTTCCCAATATGATCTCTTTCTTCTTCTCTCTTTTTTTTATCTCTCGGGTGCGCGAACAGCGCTCCGATGGGAGTAGCCCGAGGCTACAGCCAAGGACTTGTGCTTGGTTGTAGGCTCCCGCAATTTCTATATTTATCATACTCGAAAATTTACTTTTTTCTGAAGTAGCCCCCGAGCATTTGGGCAAAAACTTGTATTTGACCAAAGGTTCCCGAGGTATTGAATAATTCTTTACGTCGCCGTTTTTCTTGTCGACATACTTCCCTTAATCAAATTTACTTCATCCTCCTCGAATAGTCGTGATTTTTCTGCCCTGTGGGTCCATTGCTTCGACTACGTTGACACGTCGTGCAAGTAGTGGACACACGTCCTCCGCTTTTCCTGGCGCACGTACGGTAACGCCTATTTCAGTAAAAATACTCTTTTGCCCTTGTGTCTAGAAGATCCATCCTCACCACACGATTTCTTCATCCAACGGCACTGCTGCTTCACCCGAATCTTATATAAACCCTTCTTCAACCTTCGTTCATCCCCTCACTTGCGCCGCTCACCTGTTCCTCTTCGCAAAACTTCCCTGCGCCCAACTCTCTCCAATCTTCCGTACGCACATACATTGCTCGCCCACTTGCCGTTGATGCCACCACGCACGCGTCGACTCGCCACAGCACGCCGGAATCCAAGATGGCCGCCGAGGATCTTGAGTGGGAGAGATCCAAAATCTCCAATCAAGACATCAACACGCTGAAGAGGCTCGGCCTCATGACGAAGGAGGACGCCATCCGCTTTCCTAGCGAAGAAAGCTACCCCAAGCCTCCAATGGAGTATCGGGTTAGTTTTGTTGATCACCTGATCCGCGGCCTTTCAACCCCAATCCACGATTTCCTCCGCGGCCTTCTTTTTGTTTATGGGATTCAACTGCACCAGTTGACTCCCAATTCCATCCTTCACATTTCTATTTTTATCACACTTTGCGAATGCTTCCTCGGAATCACTCCCAATTGGGCTCGTGGAAGCGCATTTTCTGCCTCCGCCGTAATGGCTCCCACAACGTCACTTATAACATAGGTGGCGTTGTTATCTGTGTTCGAACTGATGTCGATTATTTCGACGTCAAGTTTCCTGATTCTGTCCAAGGATGGCGCAAAAAGTGGCTCTACATCCACGAAGAAAGCGCCAATTCTGTGGAGCACAACATAGTTCCTTTCGACGGAAGTGCCAGGATTCAGCGTCGCCGTTCCTGGGATGCCGAAGCTTCTGAAGAAGAGACAAAAGCGACAGAGGCGCTCATGGCTCGTATCCGTCATCTTCAAAACACTCGAGGCAAAGAGCTATCTGGTGTTCAAATTACGCCTACTTCCTTAGGATTAGAGTGCAGCCTCTTCGTGCTCGCAAAAATCCCCTTTGGACGTATTCTGGTGAAAATGACGCCAACAGAATCTCCAGTGATCTTTCTGTAAAGGACTTGGAAAAATTGGTTCGAAGAATTTCTCGATTAGGCAAGAAGGATCCTATTCCCTCCTCCTGTCGAGTGGAACCATACAGTGCTTCCAATCCTCTTCCCGAGGTATTTTCTCTTCTCGAAGTTTTATCTTGTTTTGAACTGTTCCTCGTATCTTATTTGCAGTGGTATCTCACTTATTCTCTTTTGTCACTATTTCTTTGTAGAATCATCCTACTATGGCTTCCCTTCCTCCTCTTCCTGAGGATGGAGAGGTCGAAGAAAGAGCCGTTGTCGATGATGTCAACCAGGAGACCCCCTCTTTTGTGAATGAACCCGCAGATTCTCGAAAATCTGCGGGATCTACTGAGAAGGATGCTGCCTACGAAGATACAACATCAGCACAATCTCCTCCTCCTGCTGTTTCTCCGAAGAGCAAAAGGAAAAGGAGCAATGCCGAAGATTCCGGGACCTCGAAACCCGAAGAAACTGCTCCTGCACCTCGAAAAGCAGCTTATGATCCATACATCGAGAGTATCATCAGCTCGTAGGTTCCTTGCTCTTTTCCTTTTTTATTTGAAGAATTTTATTTTGCCTTGCTTTTATGCTGCCACTATTTTGTCACAGTGATGATGAAGAAACACCAACTTTAGATGTGGCTGCTCGAACGAGCACGTCACATACTTTAGTTATTTCAGAAAAACCGGTTGAAGGGGAGGAATCGTCGCCTCCTCGGCAAAATGTTGATACATCTACTCCTTCGAGCCCCGTGCCCCTTCACCAAAAGGGCACGGTTTGAAAATATTGTTGATCCTGCCCCTCAGTTGGGCAGTTCGTCGCCCCCGCTCCTAGATGATGTAATTTTTTCGAAAACTATATTTTATTTATTTTGTTTCTTCACATATTTTTTTTTTTTTTTTTTTTTTTTTTTTTTTTTATGCCGATGTTTCTCTTACTGTGTTCACGTTGAACAGCCTATGATCAAGGATCTTCTCCGCATCGGTTCCCAATTTATTGGGTACCGTGAATATGCTAATAGAGCCGAAGGTAACGACTTTCATACTTGTCGTTTTTCCTTAATTTGTCACTCCTGTTACTTGCCGCGATTTTTGATCTTTCTTCTCTCTTTTTCCATATCTCGACAGAGAAACTTGCAGAGGCTAACGAACGCGCGACGCCTTGGCTCAAAAACTTGAGCAAAGTGAGGCGGCTCGCAAGAAAGCTGAACTCGCTGCTAGCAAAGCCAAGGTCGAAGCTGATGAAGCTAAGGCGAAAGCTGCTGGTGTCGAGGAACTGCAGAAGAAACTTGAGGATGCGACAACTGCCTTGGATGAGCACAAAGCTGCACAAGCTTCTCGTGACGAAGGAATCCTCAAGCGTTTGAAGTCGCAAAGTCGACGTACTCGAGTAATATTATCAATCCCTTTTATTTTACTGCACTTCTGTTTCTTGGTTGTTGGTGATGTCTTGTCTCGTGTGGCAGCCCAAACAAACCAGGATTTTGATACGGATAATCCTGTCAACGATCCTCTCCTTGACGCACTTTCTCTTACGGAGTTTCACGGGCGCGAAATTCGTGAAGGCGTGGCAAATGCTAATGCAGGATTGTCAGCGTTGTTCCCTTATTTCTTCCGAAGAAAGAAGAACCCGCAACTTTCCTTAACCTCGCCAAGATGTTTAATGCTTCGGAAGACCTGGGATTGAAGATGCGTCAGGAGAATATGAAGGTTCTTTGTCGAAATCTTGTTGCCCTGGTTGCTGACAGCCAACAGACGCTTGATTGGATGAAGGTTGGCGACACCAGTCAGATAGAGCAGTCAAGATGGAGGTCGCTGATCAAGGCGGCCAAGCCCAACACGAAGAAGATATTGGCGTATCTGGGGATCAAGCCAGCTTCAACTCCTAGCTCCTCGAGGCCGGAGGTCTAGTTGCATGCCTCTGTTTTTCTTCTGTTTCTTTTGCTTCGTCGCCAAAGTAGTCATTTGGCGACACGTACTTTCTTAACTCCACTGTAATGCCCTTGTAATTATTCCAAGAGATTAATGAAGACTTCTATCTTTGCTTGTTATTTGATGTTGTCTTGTTTATTTTTCAGTTGATATTTGATAACTATACTCCATCTTCTGCTCCTTCCAATGTTTCGCCTTCTTCTTCCCGCGCGAGGAAAGCTTTTGGTGATACCGCTCCTGTCGACGATACCTTGTCGCAAGAACTGGATGAACTTCGGCAACAACTTCAGTATGCGAAGAAGCAAACACTTGTGATGATGGAGCAATCTCGTAAGTCATCTGAAGCCGAAAAAATTGCTCTTCAACAAGCTCGCGAGGCCGTAGCTGCTAAGGAAATTGCTGCTTCCGAGGCTGAAAAGGCGACTATTCGAGAAAATTTCATGCTCGAATTAATGAATGAAGCGAGTGCAGATATGTCGGGTATGCCTGTTTCATCCGCTGATATCCTTTATTTGCATACTATTGTTTCTTTGAAGGTTTCCGCTTTTTTGTTTTGATAGGTGCCTTTACTGATGCTGCTGCCGAGGAAGAGAGGGTGAATGCTAGGACAACCCTCCTTGTTAATCTCTCCTTGGACCATGGTTCTTTGTTTTGGGCTACCCCGGAAAGGACCCGCCAAATTGTCAGATTTCAAGATCGCGCCTCTCAAACTCGCGATTTCCTCGACTTACTGTACCAAGACCTTGTCCATGGTTTACAACTCCATGTTTCCTCGCAACGTCCAACCAAAAACTCTTCCTGAATTGATGGAAAGGTTCAAGGATGCTCGCAGTATCCATGATTTTGTCAAAGCTCAACTAGTAGCTGGTGCCAGATTTGCTCTTATCATGCTCCAAATCTGCCACTCGAAGCTTGACCTTACCCAGGTTGTCGAGAAGGTTCACCAAAAAGTAAAACGGCGGAGAGTTGGTGTTGACAGGATTAACACGAAGGTTACGCCTATAGCCGAAGAAATGATTGAGGACCTACTTCGGATGGATGCCGACTTTTTTGCCGATGGCCATTATGCCGATTTTCTTGGTGCTGCTCCTGAGGAAAACAGGGTTACTCTTGATGACATATTGAATCAAGACTAGTTAGTTTCTTCTTGTAGATATTTCTTCTTTGTAATCCATGACTATATTGTAAAGCAATCATTATATTTCTCTGTTTGTTTAGCCCCCGAGTGTTTCGGTGACTCTTTACTATATTTGTATACTTGCGAGGTTTTGAACCAAGACATTTATATATTTAAGGCGGATATGAGCCCCCAAGCTTTTTATTGAGCACTATTTTGTATTTTTGTTGACTCACGAGGTATTTGAATACCAAGGCAAGTTTTTCCTTTTGTCGATGAACTATATTGAAATTCGTCGGAGCGAAGACTTTGGTCATGTCGATAAGGAAGAAAAGTTATATTGTCACTATCTTTATTATATTGCAGCCCCGCGAGCCCGCCTCATTAAAAACCTTCTCCGGCCCCACTCGGTGCCCCGAAAAAGGAAAAGAGTGCGTCTGAAAACTCGCGGGCGTTCCAGTACATTGAAGCTTTACAAAGACTATATTTTGACTCTAGGCGTAAAAACGCCTAAGTTGCGCCACGTTCCAGTGGGTTTGGCTCCTCCACCCTGTCTTCTTGTCCTTTATTCTGTATGCTCCTCCTCCAATTACTTCCGTGACAATGTAAGGGCCAAGCCATGGTGACTCGAGTTTTTCATGACTTTTTTGCGTGAGCCGAAGAACTAGGTCTCCCACCTGAAAAGATCTTGGCCGCAAACGTCGATCGTGGTAATTCTTCAAGTCCTGTTGATATTTGGTTACCCGAGATAATACTTCATCTCGAGCTTCATCAAGTGCGTCGACGTCGTCTTCTAGCACTCTTCTCGACGTTTCTTCATCATATTCAGCGACACGTGGAGAGTTGTGCTCTATCTCGATTGGTAGTAATCGCCTCTGCTCCATGAACCAGGAAAACGGAGTTTCTGCGTTGCTGTGTTTGGTGTTGTTCGGATGCTCCACAACACGCTTGGTAGTTCTTCTGGCCAGGTATGTCGAGCTTTTTCCAGTGGTCCTAACAAGCGTTTCTTAATACCATTGCAGATGATGCCATTGGCTTTCTCGACTTGCCCATTGGTTTGAGGATGTGCGACTGACGCAAAGTTCAGCTTAATACCCACCTCTTCGCAATAATCTTTGAATTCATGGGATGTGAAGTTGCTGCCGTTGTACGTGACGATGTCGTGGGGCACTCCAAATCTGAAGACGAGGCCTTTTACGAATTTTATCGCGGATGCTCCATCTCGGTGAATTTATCGGCTTCGCTTCTATCCACTTTGTAAACTTATCGACAGCTACTAGCATGTACTCCTTTCCTCCTGGCCAGGATTTGTGTAACTTACCCACCATATCAAGTCCCCATTGAGCAAAGGGCCAAGACAATGGTATTGGTGCTAGCTCACGCCGGAGAGTGAGGTTTTGCGGCGAACCTTTGACATGCGTCGCAAGTTCTTACTATGTCCTTGGCGTCCTCGATTGCTGTCAACCAGTAGAATCCTGCCCGGAAAACCTTGGCTGCGATAGCTCGACTACTTGCGTGGTGGCCACATATTCCTTCGTGTACATCCTTCAGGATTATTCTTCCTTCTTCGGGTGTAACGCACCTTTGCAAAACGCCTGAAATACTTCGCTTATACAATTCTCCCTTGACCACCGTAAAAGCTTTGGAGCGTCGAATTACTCGCCTTGCTTCAACCGGATCATCGGGTATTTCTTTCCTCATGATGTATGATATGTACGGCTGCATCCACGGTATCTGTATCACCATGACCAAGTCCTGATCTTCTTCTTCGTCCTCTTGCTTTTCCTTGGCAGCCCCCGAGGGTTTCTTCTCCTTCTTTTTTGACTTTGTTGGCTTAGTGGATCTCTCTGTTATCTCTTCCTAATACACCGGCGGGATTGGAAGGCACTTTGTGACCCGATGTTTGCAAGAACGTCGGCTTCGTCATTGCTCAACCTGCTAATATGATTTACTTCGCATCCATCGAATAACTTCTCAAGCTCGTTGTACACCTCCTTGTATGCCATCATGCTATCATTGATTGCATCACATTGGTTCATAACTTGCTGAGCCACCAGCGTGAGTCGCCAAAGATTTTTAATCGAGTTGCTCGCATGCTTTTGCCATCTTCACCCCGTGTATGAGAGCCTCATATTCTTATTCATTGTTAGATTCTTTAAGGAACGTCATCCGGAGGATGTACTTAAATTTTTCGCCTTCTTGTGATATGAGTACTACTCTGCGCCAGCTCCTTCTAGTCTCTTGGACCCATCAAAGTTCATGGTCCAAGTTCTCGATAAATCTGGAGGTCCTGTATTTTGCAACTCCATCCATTCTGCGATGAAGTCCGGCGGTATTTGCGACTTTATTGCTTTTCTTTTTCATACGTGATGTCCCGAGGGGAAAGTTCTATTCCCCAAAGGGAGACACGACCCGTAGCTTCGGGTTATTCAAGATATTTGATAAGGGAGCTTCATTGACCACTATGATCGGGTGTGCCGAAAAATAGTGGCGCAATTTTCGTGCTGTCGTGAACACTCCATATGCTAGTTTTTGGTACTGAGGGTACCTTTGTTTTGAAGGTGACAAGACTTCGCTCACGAAGTATACTGGCCGCTGCACTCCATGGATTTTCCCTTCTTCTTCTCTTTCGACAACTAATACCGTGCTAACCACTTGGGGCGTGGCTGCAATATATAGCAGGAGAGGTTCCTTTTCCTTTGGAGCCACCAGGATTGGTGGTGTCGAGATTTTTCGCTTCAGATCCTCGAAAGCTCGTCGGCCTCTTCGTTCCACCGGAATTTATCTCCTTGTTTTATCAGCGCATAAAATGGTAACGCTTTTTCTCCTAACCTCGGCGACGAACCTGCTCAAAGCTGCGACTCGCCCGCTTAGCTGCTTTGTATTTCTTTCAACTTTGTTGGCTTTCTCATTGTTACTATGGCTTGTATTTTGTCGGGATTTGCTTCAATCCCTCTTGCCGAAACTAGAAACCCCGTAAGTTCTCCCGCTGGGACGCCAAAAGAACACTTCGTCGGGTTCAGTTTGAGGCAGAATTTGTCGAGGTTGTCAAAAGTTTCTTTGAGATCCTCGATCAACGTTGTCCCCTTTTTTGATGTTATGACGACATCATCGATGTATACTTGCACGTTTTTCCCGATCTGTGTTGCTAAACACTTCTGCAATCATCCTCTGATATGTTGCTCCCGCATTTTTTAGACCAAAGGGCATTGTCTTGTAGCAAAACACGCCGTAAGGTGTAATAAACGCTGTCTTGGCTTCATCATCTTCTTTTAATCTGATCTGGTTATAACCAGAGTATGCATCCAAGAAGGAAAGACGTTCGCAACCTGCCGTGGAGTCGATAATTTGATCGATCCTTGGGAGGGGAAAGTGATCCTTAGGACAATGTTTATTGAGACACGTAAAGTCGACGCACATGCGAAGGACTGTCGTGTTTTTCTTCGGCACCATCACTGGGTTAGCTACCCATGTGGCTTCTGTAGATATTTCTCTGATAAAACCAGCTTCTTCGAGTCGATTTATTTCTGAAAGCATGGCTTTGCGGTTTGGTTCAAAAACGCCGCAAAGGTTGTCTCGATTGGTTTATTTGTTGGATCCAAATTTAGGTGGTGCTCGGCAAGTTCCTGGGTACTCCTGGCATGTCAGCTGGACACCATGCAAAGATTTTCCAGCTTCTCACGGAGGAACTTGACGAGCGCGCTTTCCTATGCGATATCCATATCGTTTGCGATAGATGTCGTCCTTTTTGGATCTGTCGGGTGAATCTGCACCTCCTTAGAATTTTTCTCTGTGTTGAAAGTTGATTCTTTATTTGGCCTTCCAACGTCTGGCAGTACGTCGTAATCAGTCATGCTTTTTGACGCCAAGTACTCGGCTTGCATCCCGAAAGTTTCTGCCAACTTTGTGAAAATCCTTGTCGCACTTATCGGCTAAGGCAAAGCTTCCCTTGACCGTGATTGGTCCTCTTGGTCCGGGCAACCTCCACAACAGGTATGTATAGTGTGGTACTGCCATAAATCTAGCATATGCTGGTCGTCCCAACAGAGCGTGGTATTGTGATGGAAAATCCACGACTTCAAATTCGAGCTTCTCGATTCTATAATTTTCTCGGGTCCCAAATTGAACATCGAGATTGATTTTTCCCAATGGATAACTTGGTTTCTCCGGTGTGATGCCGTGGAACCTTGTGTCTCGTTGGTTTCAAGTTTGCTAAGGATATGTTCATCTTCCTCAATGTATTCGCATACATGAGGTTCAAGCTGCCGCCGCCGTCTATGAACACTCGAGAGACATCAAATCCTGCGATAATCTTTGGCGAGAATAAGTGCTGACTGCCCTGGTCGAGGAACTTGCTGCGGATGATCTGCTATTGTGAAGCCGATATCTTGTCCTGACCAATTAAGGTACTCAACTGTTGGTGGAGGCATTTTCTCTGCCATAAACACCTGTCGTGAGATTACTTTTTGAGCTCTATTGGACGGCCTTCCCTTCTGAATCATCAACACTGCTCCGTTGGAGTTAGGATCAACATAGGGTGGTGGTGCAGGTGCTGCCGCTATTCTTAGCTGGTGTCGATTGTCCTCTGTAATCGCGGGAGGTGGCGGTAGATGAATCTCGCTCCTAGGCTCCCGAGGGTTTCTCTGTGCTGCTCGAGCGTGAGCATTTTCTGCGTATCTGAACATTGCCTGAAAATTTCGACAGTCTTTCTGCAGGTGCCCTGACTGTCTTTTCCCGTTGCTGTCGAGGAAGAAGTGCATCTGGCACGGTCCGTTCAGCATTTCCTCGGGGGACACGAAAGGTCTTGGAAACCTCGGCCCACTATTTTGCCTGTTGCGTGAATCATCCCTATTATCACCTCGCTGTTCACTGCTTCTCTGGTAATCATCTCTGTTGCCTCCTGTATTTGTCCGAAAACCTGCCGAAATTTGTCCTGGAGCGTCGTAGTTTTGGTACGTCCGAGGAAATCTTCGCCTCGGTTGATAGTTTCGACCACGGTCCTCCTCTGGCGACCTGTGTCGTTTGTTGTGGACAGCGTCTTCTCCATCTGCCCATTTATTTGCTATCTCCATTAACGCGGATACTGTCCTTGGATTGGTCCTTCCCAAATCCTCGACAAAGTCTCCACGCCTGACTCCTGCGACAAACGCATCTATGCTCTCTCGTCAGATATGTTTTCTGCCGAGTTTTTGATGATATTCCATCTCTGGATGTACTTTCTCATTGGCTCATCGGCTTTTGTCGACACGCTCTCAACTCCTCTAACGATGCGGGTTTTTTGCACGTGGATCTGAAGTTCTTGACGAACACGTCCTCGAAACTTTCCCAGCTGTCGATGGATCCTGGAGCGAGTTTCTTTATCCATGATCGTGCGGCACCACTCAGGTGCACCTGGATGCTTTGCATGGCTGTTGCCCTAGTTCCTCCTGTCAGCTTCACCGTCTCCAGATAGTCGACTAGCCAATCCTCTGGATCTTGAAGGCCGTCGAATTTCTTGAAATTATCGGGTAACTTGAATCCTGAGGGGACTCGCGTTTTTCGGACTCTCCTCGTGAAGCATGGTAAGCCGCACATATCTTCGTCGTTGAGTTCTGGGATTGCCGATGATCCCTTCGTTTTGCCGCGCTCTGTCGACTCTTGCTTGTGCTGCCGTGTCTCTTGCTCCACTTGGCCCTTCGTGCTGCCGCTGTTGCTGCTGCGGGTCGCGGACTATTTTGCCTTGCCACTCCTTCGGGAGGCGTTGATATAAACGCTGTCCCCATAGCTCCAACTCCTGCTACCGCCATATTGTACAGTGTTTCCCTTGGGTCACCCGGAGGTGGTTTAGATGCAAGGATAAAAGCATGTGTCGCCATATACCCAGCCTCCGGTGTCTTAGGGATGATGTTTCCTCTTGTATCTATCGACATAAAGGACATGTCGAGGTTTTGAACCAAGTGTTCGCGGTCTGCCTCGGGTATGTGATGCCGCCTTGATCTTGCTCTGTTACGCGCCTCCCGAGGGCTCGCTCCCGTAGTTGTAGATTCTCGACTTAGTTCTGCCCTTCTCTGCCGGATGCGAAGCTGCCTCCTTTCTCTGTTCAACTCACCGTCTGTTTTTCCAATTCCCCGGCAGCTCGTGCGAGCCTATATTGATATGCTTGCAATTCTTCTGGTGTGGCTGTGGTAGCCATTGGTTCTGTGCCGTTCATAGCTCTCGCAGCTCTGTCCCACGCTGCTTGTGAAAGTTGAACTCTATCTCGCGGCTCTGGCCCGACGTATTTGTTGCCCAAGCCTTGTCGCAGATTGTAGGGATCGACGTATGGATTTCCCAAACCGTCGAAAGCCTCAGATGTCTCCTCTTGACCTTCAATGGCGTAAATCTGATGATACCTTGTACTCAGATCTATGTTGGGTTTGGTGACATCATCGTTGAGATTGATGAAGACCTTGCCCACTGTGAGAGATTTGTCGATGAAGTCATGACTGTCGACATCGCTTGAGCCATCGCTTATATACTAGTCATAAGATGACTCAAACGATATGTCGTTGAAGATCTTGGCGAGTTTCTCTCTTGCTCTGATACTGACGTAGCGTGTCGCCGAGGTTTCTTCTTCTCCTGACTCGTTTGACGATGCATAGCTTGAAAAATCGGAATCGGCCACTGATGATCCCGACGAAATCGGAATTTCGACACGATACGATCCTTCCTTCTCGACGCGAAAGTGGAACCTTCCGAACGTCATCTCCATGGGCTCCGCCAGATACGCATATGCATCCAAACGGGAGGGTGGGTGAGGAACAAAATCGACAAGACCAGTAGCGATCTGTTTACCTCGATCCATTGTGTTGCTTGCAGTTGACGATGTCGAAGATCTTGAGCGTGCCATCGAGATCAGCTCCTTACGCCTCTAATTCCCACAGACGGCGCCAATTGACAAGGGATTAACTTGTCAATGCCTATGGATTGTAGGCTAGGGTTTAGTTAGAAGTAGAGGGTAAGTAGATCTCGAAGGTTTCAGCCGAAAAGTACTCGACGATTGTGAAAACTAGGATTTGCAGACAATGATTCGGTCTTTTCTTTTGTCCCTCGACTCCCCCTTATATATGAGGTGAAGCCGAGGGATTCGTGCTATACAAGTTTACAGAGTCCGGGACGGTTTCTAACTCGTCCCGCCAGATTACAAACAACACTTCCTATTACAACTCTATCTTTCCTTAGTAAATCTTGGGCTCCCGAATCTTCTTATTCTTCGGGTATTGGGCTTCCAGTAAACCCCGGGTACCATCTTCGGCAGGCCCATTTGGGATGCCTATGTCACACAGCCACACCAGAGGAATTACAAGCATATCAATATAGGCTCGCACGAGCTGCCAGGGAATTGGAAAAACAGACAGCTGAGTTGAACAGGAGGAAGGAGGCAGCTTCTGCATCCAGCAGGAGAAGGGCAGATCTGAGTCGACAATCTAGAACTTCGGGTGATAGCCACAGGGAGGCTCGGAACAGAGGAAGATCAAGGTTACAACACATACCCGAAGCAGAAAGAGAGCACTTGGTTCAAAACCTCGACATGTCCTTTATGTCGATAGACACAAGAGGAAACATTATCCCTAAGACACCAGAAGCTGGGTATATGGCGACACAAGCTTTTATCCTCGCGTCTAAACCACCTCCAGGTGATCCAAGGGAAACACTATACAATATGGCGATAGCAGGAGTTGGAGCTATGGGGACAGCGTTCGTTTCAACGCCTCCCGAAGGAACAGCAAGGCAAAATAGTCCACGACCTGCAGCAGCAACGGCGGCAGCCCCTGAAGGACCAAGTGGAGCAAGAGATACGGCAGCACAAGCAAGAGTCGACAGAGCACGACAAAGCAGAAGGGATCATCGGCAATCTCCGGAGCTTAACGACGAAGATATGTGCGGCTTGCCATGCTTCACGAGGAGAGTCCGAAAAACTCGAGTCCCTTCAGGATTCAAGCTACCCGACAATTTCAAAAAGTTCGACGGCCTTCAAGATCCAGAGGATTGGCTAGTCGACTATCTGGAGACAGTGAAGCTCACGGGAGGAACCAGGGCAACAGCCATGCAAAGCATTCAGGTGCATTTGAGTGGAGCCGCACGATCGTGGATAAAGAAACTCGCTCCAGGGTCCATCGACAGCTGGGAAAGTTTCGAGGATGTGTTCGTCAAGAACTTCAGATCCACGTGCAAAAAACCCGCGTCGTTAGAGGAGTTGAGAGC
The DNA here is from genome assembly GCF_019359855.2 of Lolium perenne. NCBI lineage: Eukaryota > Viridiplantae > Streptophyta > Magnoliopsida > Poales > Poaceae > Lolium > Lolium perenne. The sequence continues at coordinate 24,066,616 of NC_067247.2, read as the reverse complement.
ATGTCGACAAAAGCCAGATGAGCCAATGAGAAAGTACATCCAAAGGTGGAATATCATCAAAAACTCGGCAGAAAATATATCTGACGAGAGAGCAATAGATGCGTTTGTCGCAGGAGTCAGGCGTGGAGATTTTGTCGAGGACTTGGGAAGGACCAATCCAAAGACAGTATCCGCGTTAATGGAGATAGCAAATAAATGGGCAGATGGAGAAGACGCTGTCCACAACAAACGGCACAGGTCGCCAGAGGAGGACCGTGGTCGAAACTATCAACCAAGGCGAAGATTTCCTCGGCAGTACCAGAACTACGACGCTCCAGGACAAATTTCAGCAGGTTTTCGGACAAATACAGGAGGAAGCAACAGAGATGATTACCAGAGAAGCAGTGAACAGCGAGGTGATAACAGGGATGATTCACGCAACAGGCAAAATAGCGGGCCTAGGTTCCCAAGACCTTTCGTGTCCCCTGAAGAGATGATGAACGGACCGTGCCAGATGCATTTTTCCTCGACAGCAACGGTAAAAGACAGTCAGGGCACTTGCAGAAAGACTGTCGAAATTTTCAAGCAATGTTGCGGTATGCAGAGAACGCTAATGCGCGGGCAGCACAGAGAAATCCTCGAGAACCCAGAAGCGAGATTCACTTGCCGCCTCCTCCAGCGATCACAGATGACAATCGGCATCAGCTCAGAATAGCGGCAGCACCTGCACCACCACCTTATGTTGATCCTAACTCCAACGGAGCAGTGTCGATGATTCAGAAGGGAAGGCCGTCCAATAGAGTTCAGAAAGTAATCTCACGACAGGTGTTTATGGCAGAGAAAATGCCTCCACCAACAGTTGAGTACCTTAATTGGTCAGGACAAGATATCGGCTTCACAATAGCAGATCATCCGCAGCAAGTTCCTCGACCAGGGCAGTCAGCACTTATTCTGCCAGCAGTTATCGCGGGATTTGATGTCTCTCGAGTGTTCATAGATGGCGGCAGCAGCTTAAACCTTATGTATGCAGATACATTGAGGAAGATGAACATATCCTTAGCAAACTTGAAACCAACAGACACAAGGTTCCACGGCATCACACCGGAGAAACCAAGTTATCCATTGGGGAAGATCAATCTCGACGTTCAGTTTGGGACCCGCGAAAATTATAGAATCGAGAAGCTCGAATTTGAAGTCGTAGATTTTCCGTCACAATACCACGCTCTGTTGGGACGACCAGCATATGCTAGATTTATGGCGGTGCCACACTATACATACCTGTTGTGGAGGATGCCTGGACCAAAGGGACCAATCACAGTAAAAGGAAGCTTTGCCTTAGCCGATAAGTGCGACAAGGATTTTCACCGGCTGTCAGAAACTTTCGGGATGCAAGCTGAGTACTTGGCGTCAAAAAGCATGACTGATTACGACGTGCTACCAGACGTCGGAAGGCCAAACAAAGAATCAACTTTCAGTACCGAGAAAAATTCAAAAGAAGTGCAGATTCACCCGACAGACCCGAAAAAGACGACATCTATCGCAAACGACATGGATATCGCATAGGAAAGCGCGCTCGTCGAGTTCCTCCATGAGCACTGGAAAATCTTCGCATGGTGTCCAGCTGACATGCCAGGAGTACCCAGGGAACTTGCCGAGCACCACCTAAACTTGGATCCACTAGCGAGACCAATCAAACAACCTTTGCGGCGTTTTTCGGAACCAAACCGCAAAGCCATGCTGTCAGAAATCAATCGACTACAAGAAGCTGGTTTTATCAAAGAGATATTCACAGAAGCCACATGGGTAGCAAATCCTGTGCTGGTGCCGAAGAAAAACACTAAGGTCCTTCGCATGTGCGTCGACTTTACGTGTCTCAATAAACATTGTCCAAAGGATCACTTTCCCCTCCCGAGGATCGATCAAATTATCGACTCCACGGCTGGATGTGAACGTCTTTCCTTCCTGGATGCATATTCTGGTTATAACCAGATCAGATTGAAAGAAGAAGATGAAGTAAAGACCGCGTTTATTACACCTTACGGCGTGTTTTGCTACAGAACAATGCCCTTTGGTTTAAAAAATGCGGGAGCAACATATCAGAGGATGATGCAGAAGTGTTTGGCGACACAGATCGGGAAGAACGTGCAAGTATACATTGATGATGTCGTCATAACATCAAAAAAGGGGGCAACGCTGATCGAGGATCTCAAGGAAACCTTCGACAACCTTGATAAGTTCTGCCTCAAACTGAACCCGACGAAGTGTTCTTTCGGCGTCCCAGCAGGAGAACTTCTGGGGTTTCTAGTTTCAGCAAGAGGGATCGAAGCAAATCCCGATAAAATACAAGCTATCGTAACAATGAGGAAGCCAACAAAGTTGAAAGAAATACAACAGCTAACTGGGCGAGTCGCAGCTTTGAGCAGATTCGTGTTGTGGAGCATCCGAACAACACCAAACACAGCAACACAGGAAACTCCGTTTTTCTTGGTTCATGGAGCAGAAGCAGTACTACCAATCGAGATAGAGCACAACTCTCCACGTGTCGTCGAATATGACGAAGAAGTGTCGAGAAAAGCACTAGAAGACGACGTGGACGCACTTGATGAAGCCCGAGACGAAGTATTGTCTCGGGTAACCAAATACCAACATGACTTGAAGAATTACCACAGTCGACGTTTGCGGCCAAGATCTTTTCAGGTGGGAGACCTAGTTCTTCGGCTCACGCAAAAAAGTCATGAAAAACTCGAGTCACCATGGCTTGGCCCTTACATTGTCACGGAAGTAATCGGAGGAGGAGCATACAGGATAAAGGACAAGAAGACAGGGGTGGAGGAGCCAAACCCCTGGAACGTGGCGCAACTCAGGCGGTTCTACGCCTAGAATCGAAATATAGTCCTTGTAAAACTTCAATATACTGAAACGCCCGCGAGTTTTCAGACGCACTCTTTTCCTTTTTCGGGGCACCGAGTGGGGCCGGAGAAGGTTTTTAATGAGGCGGGCTCGCGGTGCTGCAATATAATAAAGATAGTGTCAATATACCTTTCTCTTTATCGACATGTTCAAAGTCTTCGCTCCGACGAATTTCAATATAGTCCATCAAAAAATAAAAAACCTTGCCTTGGTATTAAAATACCTCGTGAGTCAGTACAAAATAGTACTCAATAAAGAAGCTCGGGGGCTCATATTCGCCATAAATATATAAATGCCTTGGTTCAAAACCTCGCAAATATATAAATACAGTAAAGAGTCACCGAAACACTCGGGGGCTAGACGAACAGAGAAATATAATGATTGCTTTACAATATAGTCATGGATTACAAAGAAGAAGTATCTACAAGAGGAAAATAACTAGTCTTGATTCAATATGTCATCAAGAGTAACTCTGTTTTCTTCAGGAGCAGCACCAAGAAAATCGGCATAATGGCCATCGGCAAAAAAGTCGGCGTCCATCCGAAGAAGGTCATCAATCATTTCTTCGGCTATAGGCGTAACCTTCGTGTTAATCCTGTCAACACCAACTCTTCGATGTTGTACCTTTTGATGAACTTTTGCGACAACTTGGGTAAGGTCAAGATTTGAGTGGCAGATCTGGAGCATGATAAGAGCAAATCTGGCGCCAGCTACCAGTTGAGCTTTGACAAAATCATGGATACTGCCAAAGATCCTTGAATCTTTCCATCAATTCAGGGAGAGTTTTTGGTTGGACGTTCCGAGGAAACATGGAGTTGTAAACCATGGACAAGGTCTTGGTACGAAGTCAAGGAAATCGCGAGTTTGAGAGGTGCGATCTTGGAATCGACAATTTGTCGGGTCCTCTCTCGGGGTAGCCCAAAACAAAGAACCACGGTCCAGGGAAAGGTTAACAAGGAGGTTCGTCCTAGCATTTACCCTCTCTTCCTCAAGAAAGCAGCATCGCAAAGGAACCTATCAAAACAACGAAGGGGAAACCTTTAAGAGACATAGCATGAAGATGAAAGATATCGGAGGATGAAGCAAGCATACCCGACATATCTGCACTGGCTTCATTCATTAATTCGAGCATGAAATTTTCTCGAGTGGTCGCCTTTTCAGCCTCGGAAGCAGCAATTTCCTTAGCAGCCACGGCCTCGCGAGCTTGCTGAAGAGCAACTTTTTCGGCTTCAGATGACTTACGAGATTGTTCCATCATCACAAGTGTTTGCTTCTTCGCATACTGAAGCTGCTATCGAAGCTCATCCAGTTCTTGCGACAAGGTATCGTCGACAGGTGCAGTATCAGCAAAAGTTCTCCTCGCGCGAGAAGAAGAAGGCGAAACATTGGAAGGAGCGGAAGATGGAGTATAGTTATCAAATATCAACTGAAATTTAAACAAGACAACATCAAACAACAAGCAAAGATAGAGTTTTCATTAATCTCTTGGAATAATTACAAGGGCATTACAGTGGAGCTAAGGAAGTACGTGTCGCCAAATGACTACTTTGGCGACAAGGGCAAAAGAAACATAGAAAGAAAAATAAAGAGGCATGCAACTAGACCTCCGGCCTTGATGAGCTAGGAGTCGACGCTGGTTTGATCCCGAGATAGGCCAAGATCTTCTTCGTGTTGGGCTTGGCTGCCTTAATCAACGACCTCCATCTTGATTGCTCTATCTGCTCGGTGTCGCCAACTTTCATCCAGTCAATAGTCTGTCGACCGTCGCAACAACCAACGCGACAGTGTTCTCAACGGCAACCTTCATATTTTCTTGGCGCATCTTCAGTCCAAGGTCTTCCGGTGTATTGAACATCTTGGCAAGGTTGAGGAAAGTCGCAGGCTCCTCTTTCTTCGGGAAGAAGTAGGGGAACAATGCCGACAACACTGCGCTAGCATTCGACACACCTTCATGAATCTCGGATCCATGAAGCTCCAGATAGGAAAGTGCGTCAAGGACAGGGTCATTGACAGGATTCGTCAGATCAAAATCCTGGTTTGTTTGGGCTGTCAAGGAAACAAAGCATTAGTGAAAAGACAAGAAACAACGATTCTCATAAAAATAGAAGGGATCAGCAAAATTACTGGAAGTGCGGCGACTCTGAGTTTTCAGGCGCTTGAGGATTCCTTCTTCACGAGAAGCTTGCGCAGCTTTGTGCTCATCCAAGGCAGCTGTAGCACCCTCAAGTTTTTTCTGCAGTTCCTCGACACCAGTAGCTTTCGCCTTGGCTTCATCAGCTTCGGCCTTGGCTTTGCTAGCAGCGAGTTCGGCTTTCTTGCGAGCCGCCTCACTTTGCTCAAGTTTTCGAGCAAGTGCGTTGGCGCGTTCGTTGGCCTCTGCAAGTTTCTCTGTCGAGATATGGAAAAGAGAGAGAAGAAAGATCAAAATCGCGAAAAGCAACAGGAGTAAAAAATCAAGGAAAAACAGCAAGTATAAAAGTCGTTACCTTCGGCTCTATTAGCATATTCACGGTATCCAATAAATTGGGAACCGATGCGGAGAAGATCTTTGATCATAGGCTGTTCAAGGTGAACACAGCAAGAGAAACATCGGCATGAAAAAGAGAAAAGGTGTGAAAAAAAAAATAAGGAAAATATAGATGTCGACAAGTTTACATCATCTAAGAGCAGAGTCGACGAACTGCCCAACTGAGGGGCAGGTTCAACAATCTTTTCAACCCTTGTCCTTTTTGGTGAAGGAGCAAGGGGGCTTGATGGTGGAGTAGTGGTGACGACGTTTTGTTGAGGAGGCGAGGTTTCTTCTCCTTCAACTAGCGTGTCTGAAGCAAGTACAGTACGTGACGTGCTTGTCCGAGGAGCCACGTCAGTAGTTGGTACTTCTTCCTCGTCATCACTGTTGATCAAAAATCGGCAGCATAAAAAGCAAGACAAGATAAATATTTCGAGTACAAAAAAAAAAAAAAAAAAAAAGGGAGAAATAAAGACGACTTACGAGCTGACGAGGGATTCAACATAAGGATCGTAAGCTGCCTTCGGATGAGAAGGAACAACTTCTTCAGCCTTAGAGGTGCCAGAATCCTCGGCATCAGTCCTTTTCCTTTTGTTCCTTGGAGAAACAGCAGGAGGAAGGGATTGCGTCGACTCACTGGCTTCAGACTCAACTTCTTTTTCGTGAGAAGCCGCAGATTTGTGAGAACCCGCGACTTCACTTTCAGGAATAGAAGAACCTTGAGTATCTTCGGCAACGATGGCCTGTTCTTCGACTTCTCCGTCCTCAGGAAGAGGAGGAAGGGAAGACATAGTAGGATGGTTCTGCAAGAAAATAGCGACAAAAGAAAATTAGCGAGATACCAATACAATGAGATGCAAGAAAAAGTTTAGAACAAGACAAAAACTCGAGAAGACAAAATACCTCGGGAAGAGGATTGGAAGCACTGTATGGTTCTACTCGACAAGAGGAGGGAATAGGATCCTTCTTGGCTAGTCGAGAAACTCTTCGAACCAATTTCTCCAAGTCCTTGCTGAAAGATCGTTGGAGATTCTGTTGGCGTCGTTTTCGCCAGAGTACGTCCAAAGGGGATTTTTGCGAGCCTGAAGAGGCTGCACTCTAATCCTAAGGAAGTAGGCAGTGATTTGAACACCAGACAGCTCTTTGCCTCGAGTGTTTTGAAGCTGATGAATACGAGACATGAGTGCCTCTGTCGCCTTTTTCTCTTCCTCAGAAGCTTCGGCATCCCAGGAGCGGCGGCGCTGAATTCTGGCACTTCCGTCGAAAGGAACTATGTTGTGTTCAACGGAGTTGGCGCTTTCTTCATGAATGTAGAGCCACTTTTGCGCCATCCTTGGACAGAATCAGGAAATTTGACGTCGAAATAATCGACATCAGTACGAACACAGATAACAACGCCACCTATGTTATAAGTGACGTTGTGGGAGCCATTGCGGCGGAGGCAGAAAATGCGTTTCCACAGAGCCCAATTGGGAGGGATTCCGAGGAAGCATTCGCAAAGTGTGATGAAAATAGAAATGTGAAGGATGGAATTGGGGGTCAACTGGTGCAGTTGAATCCCATAAACGAAAAGAAGGCCGCGGAAGAAATCGTGAATTGGGGTCGAAAGACCACGGATAAGGTGATCAACAAAACTAACCCGGTACTCCATTGGAGGCTTGGGGTAGCTTTCTTCGCTGGGAAAGCGGATGGCGTCTTCCTTCTTCATGAGGCCAAGCCTCTTCAGCATGTTGATGTCCTGGTTGGAGATTTTAGATCTCTCCCACTCAAGATCCTCGGCGGCCATCTTGGATTCCGGAGTACTGTGGCGAGTGAGTCGCGTGCGCGGTGGCATCAACGGCAATGGGCAGAGCAATGCTCGTGAGTGCGGATGATCAGAGAGAGTTGGGCGCAGGGGAAGCTTTTGCGAAGAGGAACAGATGAGCGGCGCAAGCGAGGGGATGAACGGAGGTTGAAGAAAGGTTTATATAAGAATCGGGTGAAGCAGTGCGCCGTTGGATGAAGAAATCGTGTGGTGAAAAAAGATCTTCTAGATACAAGGGTAAAAAGGTATTTTTACTGAGATAGGCGTTACTGTACGTGCGCCAGAAAAAGCGGAGGACGTGTGTCCCCCACTTGCACGACGTGTCAACATGGTGGAAACAATGGACCCACAAGGCAGAAAAATCAAGATTATAAACAGAGATGAAGCAATTTTGTTTAAGGGAAGCATGTCGACAAGAAAAATAAAAGAAGATTGGCGACAGGAGGACTTATTAAATACTTCGGGAGCCTTTGATCAAATACAAGTTTTTGCCCAAACGCAGGGGCTACTTCGATAAAAAGTAAAATTTCGAGTATGGCAATATAGAAATTGGGAGCCTACAACCAAGCACAAGTCCTTGGCTGTAGCCTCGGGAGCTACTCCCATCGGGAGCGCCGTTCGCGCACCCGAGAGATAACAAAGAAGAGAGAGATCATATTGGGAAATAACGACAATATAGCGACAAGGTGGACTAAAATGTCGAGCCTACAACCAAGCACAAGTTCTTGGTTGTAGCCTCGGGGGCTACTCCCATCGGGAACGCTGTTCGCGTACCCGATGAAGTTCAAAAATAAAAGATAGAAAAGCAAGAGAGTATATTTCGAGTTATAATTAACTCTACATATACTCCCATCGGGAGAACAATATAAGTCAAAATTGACTCGATAAAATGTGCCATTCCAACAGCCGGAAAAGCACTCGACAATATATTCTCAGAACGCCGAAGTTGCGATCAATTTCTGAATGCCGCAAATTTGCGAAGGTAAGACCCAGATCCGTTTCGCTGGGCGTGGCATCGCCAAAGACTGCGCTCTGCTACCTTTATCCGTATCAACAGATACGAAGAAAAATCCTAACGGACGCGTTAGGTACCCGATAAATTTGACTGGGACTCGACAGAATGGTAAGACCTTAAGCGGCACCTGTCGAAGTTTACACCAGTATCCCGAGATCATGTCCAGGGACGTGATCTTGAAGTAGGTTTTTGCGGATTGCCACTAGAGCAGTTAACTAGTACCTGATCCGTCAGATGAACTAGCCCCAACTACCATTATCCCTGTACAATATAGAATTTTATGTGAAGAAATATAAAAAAGTTGAAGCTTTCGAATAAAAATAAACAGTGGAGATTTTCCCTGATACTACCATTCAAGCAAAATCTCTAGGGGAGACTCCTTGACATAGGCATCCCAAATGGGCCTGCCGAAGATAGTACCCGGGGTTTACTGAAGGCCCACTACCCGAAGAATAAGAAGATTCGGGAGCCCAAGATATATCAAGGAAAGTCAAGAGTTGTAATAGGAAGTATTATCTGTAATCTGGCGGGATGAGTTAGAAACCGTCCCGGACTCTGTAACTTGTATAGCACGAATCCCTCGGCTCCACCTCCTATATAAAGGGGGAGTCGAGGGACGAAGAAAGGATCGAATCATTGTTTACAAACCCTAGTTTTCATAATCGTCGAGTACTTTTCGGCTGAAACCTTCGAGATCTACTTACCCTCTACTTCCAACTAAACCCTAGCCTACAATCCATAGGCATTGACAAGTTGATACCTTGTCAGGGAGTCTCTCACACCCAATCTCTTTACTTTGTTTATTGTCTTGCTTTATTTTATTTTCTGTCTTGTTTGCTTTTTTTATATCAAAACACAAAAAAATTAGTTACTTGTTTTACTTTATTTAATTCGGTTTTGCTTTATTTATTTTTATTATTGCTAAAAGGAGTACTCCTGAGAACACTAAGTTGTGTGACTTCACTAGCACAAATAATAATGATTTCATATGCACTCCTATTGCTCCACCTGCTTCTACAGTAGAATTTTATGAAATTAAACATGCTTTACTAAATCTTGTTATGAGAGAGCAATTTTCTGGTGTTAGTACTGATGATGCTGCTGCCCATCTTAATAATTTTGTTGAACTTTGTGAAATGCAAAAGTATAAGGATATAGATGGGGATATTATAAAACTGAAATTGTTTCCTTTCTCCTTGAGAGGAAGAGCTAAAGATTGGTTGCTATCTTTGCCTAAAGATAGTATTAGTTCATGGACTAAATGTAAAGATGCTTTCATTGGAAAATATTATCCTCCTGCTAAAATTATATCTTTGAGAAGTAGCATTTGAATTTTAAGCAATTAGATAATGAACATGTTGCCCAAGCATGGGAGAGAGTGAAATATTTGGTAAAGAATTGCCCTACCCATGGACTAACTACTTGGATGATCATCCAAACCTTTTATGCAGGATTAAATTTTTCTTCAAGGGACCTATTGGATTCAGCTGCTGGAGGTACTTTTATGTCAATCACTTTGGGTGCTGCAACAAAGCTTTTTGATGATCTGATGATCAACTACTCTGAATGGCACACTGAAAGGACTCCTCAAGGTAAGAAGGTAAATTCTGTTGAAGAAACCTCTTCCTTGAGTGATAAGATTGATGTTATTATGTCCATGCTTGTTAATGGTAAATCTCATGTTGATCCTAATAATGTTCCTTTAGCTTCACTGGTTGCTCAAGAAGAGCATGTTGATGTGAACTTCATTAAAAATAATAATTTCAACAACAATGCTTATATGAATAATTTTGGTAACAACTATAGGCCATATCCTTCTAATAGTGGTAGTGGTTATGGTAATTCTTACAACAATAGTAGGAGTGTACCCTCTGATCTTGAAGTCATGCTTAAAGAATTTATTAGTACACAAACTGCTTTTAACAAATCCATTGAGGAAAAGTTTGGTAAAATTGATGTTCTTGCTTCTAAGGTTGATAGTCTTGCTCTTGATGTTGATCTTTTGAAACTGAAAGTTATGCCTAATGAAGTTAAAGATACTAAGTCATTTGCTACAGCAAATGCTATCCAAGTTCGAATTGATGATAATATTAGGATGATGGCTGAATTGCATGCTAGGTGGGAAAGAGAAGAAAAACTTGCTAAAGAGAATAATATAGCTAGAGTTTGGACTATTACCACCACTAGTAATATTGATGCTTCACATGTTGCTAAACCTCCTACTATCAATGGTAAAATAATTGCTGTTGGCAATGTTTCTACTTCTACTACAAAGCGTGCAAAATTGCCTGAAACTGCTGAAACTATTTGTGATAAAAGTGCTGAAATTTTCAAAGTGTTGGGGACAATGGTCCCATTGCGTTAGATCATAATGGTTTTGATTTTGATAATTGTCATATTTCTGAAGTTATTAAATTCTTGCAAAAACTAGCTAGAAGTCGTAATGCTAGTGCTATAAACTTGGCCTTTACAAACCATATTACAAATGCTCTCATTAAAGCTAGGGAAGAGGAATTAAAACTTGAAGCTTCTATCCCTAGGAAGTTGGAAGATGGTTGGGAGTCCTTCATTAAAATGAAGGTCAATGATTTTGATTGTAATGCTTTATGTGATCTTGGTGCAAGTATTTCTGTTATGCCTAAGAAACTTTATGATATGCTTGACTTGCCACCTTTGGAATGTTGTTATTTGGATGTTAATCTTGCTGATAATTCTATAAAGAAACCTTTGGGGAGAATTGACAATGTTCACATTACGGTTAACAATAACCTTGTCCCTGTTGATTTTTTTGTTTTGGATATTTAATGCAATGCATCTTGTCCTATTGTTTTGGTAAGACCCTTTCTTCGAACCGTTGGTGCTATTATTGATATGAAAGAAGGAAATATTAAATATCAATTCCCTCTTAAGAAAGGTATGGAACACTTCCCTAGAAAGAGAATGAATATGCCTTTTGATTCTATTATTAGAAAAAATTATGATGTTGATGCTTCTTCTCTTGATGTTACTTGATTTTCACTTTCTGCGCCTAGCTGAAAGGCGTTAAAGAAAAGCGCTTATGGGAGACAACCCATTATTTTATTTCTGCAATTTTTGTTTTATATTTGAGTCAAGGTGCTTGTTACTACTGTAGCAATACCTTTGTATCTTTATTTTATTGCATTGTTGTGCCAAGTAAAGTCTTTGATAGGAAGTTGATACTAGATTTGGATTTCTGCGCAGAAACAAATTTTTAGCTGTGACGAATTTGAGTTTTCTCTCTGTAGAAAAATCTAAAAATTCTGAAAATTCATGAGTAATCCTCAGATATGTACGCAACTTTCATTCAACTGGAGCTTTTCCATCTGAGCATGTTAAGTGGCTCGAAAAAATTCGTCTTTACGGACTGTTCTGTTTTTGACAGATTCTGCCTTTTATTTCGCATTGCCTCTTTTACTGTGTTTGAGTGGATTTCTTTGCTCCACTAAATTTCAGTAACCTTGGGTAATGTCCAGAAGTGTTGGGAATGATTGTGTCCTTGCTGAACATGTGAATTTTTGATTATGCACTAACCCTCTAATGAGATTGCTTTGAGTTTGGTGTGAAGGAAGTTTTCAAGGATCAAGAGAGGAGGATGATATAATATGATCAAGACGAGTGAAAAGTCTAAGCTTGGGGATGCCCCCGTGGTTCATCCCGGCATATTTCAAGAAGACTCAAGAGTCTAAGCTTGGGGATGCCCAAGGCATCCCCTTCTTCATCAACAACTTATCAAGTCACCTCTAGTGAAACTATATTTTAATTCCGTCACATCTTATGTGATTTACTTGGAGCGTCCGTCTGATTTTATTCTCGTTTGTTATTTTAGTTTTTTGAATAAATCGGATCCTAACATGCTTGTGTGGGAGAGAGACACGCTCTGCTTTTTCATTTGAACACTTGTGTTCTTCGTTTTATTTTTCATGTTCATGGCGAAAGCTGAAAGCCGCAGCACTTATTGTTATTTGGTTGGAAACAGAAAATGCTTCATGTGGTAGTTGGTATATTGTCTTGAATAATTTGATACCTAGCAATTGTTTTGAGCTCTCAAGTAGATCATGTTTAAGCTCTTGCATCATGTAGTTTAAACCTATTATTGGAGAACTACCGTAGAGCTTGTTGAAATTTGGTTTGCATGATTGGTCTCTCTAAGGTCTAGATATTTTTTGGTAAAAGTGTTTGAGCAACAAGGAAGACAGTGTAGAGTCTTATAATTCTTGCAATATGTTATTATGTAAGTTTTGCTGTACCGGTTTATACTTGTGTTTGCTTCAAACAACCTTGCTAGCCAAAGCCCTGTACTGAGAGGGAATGCTTCTCGTGCATCCAAAACCTTGAGCCAAAACCTATGTCATTTGTGTCCACCATAACTACCTACTATGTGGTATTTTTCTGCCATTCCAAGTAAATACTTCATGTGCTACCTTTAAACAATTCAAAACTTTATTACTTTTTTATTTGTGTCAATGTTTCATAGCTCATGAGGAAGTATGTGGTGTTTTATCTTTCAATCTTGTTGGGCAGACTTTCACCAATGGACTAGTGGCATATACATCCGCTTATCCAATAATTTTGCAAAAAGAGCTGGCAATGGGGTGCCCAACCCCAATTAATTAACTTTCATTAATAATTCTCTTCACATGTTTTGCCCTGATTTATCAGTAAGCAACTAAATTTTGCAATAAACACTCCTCCATGGTATGTGAAATGTTGGAAGGCACCCGAGGATTCGGTTAGCCGTGGCTTGTGAAAGCAAAAGGTTGGGAGGAGTGTCATCTATAAATAAAACTAAAATACATATGTAAACAAAAGAGAAGAGGGATGATCTACCTTGATGGTAGAGATAACGTCCTTCATGGGAGCCGCTCTTTGAAAGTTTGTTTGACAAGGGCGTTAGAGTGCCCACTACCATTCGTTGATAACAACAAACACCTCTCAAAACTTTATTTTCATGTTCTCTTTATGATTTCAAAACTTAAAAAGCTCTAGCACATGATTTAATCCCCGCTTTCCTCTGCGAAGGGCCTTTCTTTTACTTTATGTTGAGTCAGTTTACCTACTTCTTTCTATCTTAGAAGCAAACACTTGTGTCAAATGTGTGCATTGATTCTTACATGCTTGCTTATTGCACTTATTATATTACTTTGTGTTGACAATTATCCATAAGATATGCATGTTGAAGTTGAAAGCAATTGCTGAAACTTAAATCTTCCTTTATGTTGCTTCAACACCTTTTATTATGAATCTATTGCTTTATGAGTTAACTCTTATGCAAGACTTTTTGATGCTTGTCTTGAAAGTACTATTCATGAAAAGTTTTTGCTATATGATTCAGTTGTTTAGTCATTATCTTTTTGTTAGCAAACTCTAGACCATTGCTTTGAGTCACTTCATTCATCTCATATGCTTTACAATAGTATGGATCAAGATTATGTTGTTAGCATGTCACTTCAGAAATTATTCTTTTTATCGTTTACCTACTCGAGGGCGAGTAGGAACTAAGCTTGGAGATGCTTGATACGTCTCCAACGTATCTATAATTTCTTATGTTCCATGCTAGTTTTATGACAATACCTACATGTTTTATTCACACTTTATAATGTTTTTATGCATTTTCTGGGACTAACCTATTAACAAGATGCCACAGTGCCAGTTCGTGTTTTCTGCTGTTTTTGATTTCAGAAAAGTTGTTATACAAATATTCTTGGAATTGGTCGAAACAAAAGCCCACGTCCCTATTTTCCACGGAGTATTCCCGAAGACCGAAGAGGAGTCGAGGAAGGTGTTGACGCGTAAAGCACACGCCCGTTGGGAACCCCAAGTGGAAGGTGTGATGCGTACATCAGCAAGTTTCCCTCAGTAAGAAACCAAGGTTTATCGAACCAGTAGGAGTCAAGGAGCACGTGAAGGTTGTTGGTGACGGAGTGTAGTGCGGCGCAACACCAGGGATTCCGGCGCCAACGTGGAACCTGCACAACACAATCCAAATACTTTGCCCCAACTTAACAGTGAGGTTGTCAATCTCACCGGCTTGCTGTAAACAAAGGATTAAACATATGGTGTGGAAAATGATGTTTGTTTGCAAAGAACAGTAGAGAACAATGATTGCAGTAGATTGTATTCAGATGTAAACGAATGGACCGGGGTCCACAATTCACTAGTGGTGTCTCTCCAATAAGAAATAGCATGTTGGGTGAACAAATTACAGTTGGGAAATTGACAAATAAAGAGGGCATAATAATGCACATACATATCATGATGACTACTATGAGAATTAATTGGGCATTACGACAAAGTACATAGACCGCTATACAGCATGAATCTATGCCTAAAAAGTCCACCTTTGGGTTAGCATCCGCACCCCTTTCAGTATTAAGTTGCAAACAACAGACAATTGCATTAAGTATGGTGCGTAATGTAATCAACACAAATATCCTTAGACAAAGCATTGATGTTTTATCCCTAGTGGCAACAACACATCCACAACCTTAGAACTTTCTGTCACTGTCCCAGATTCAATGGAGGCATGAACCCACTATCAAGCATAAATACTCCCTCTTGGAGTTACAAGTATCAACTTGGCCAGAGCCTCTACTAGCAACGGAGAGCATGCAAGATCATAAACAACACATATATGATAGATTGATAATCAACTTGACATAGTATTCCATATTCATCGGATCCCAACAAACACAACATGTAGCATTACAAATAGACAATCTTGATCATGATAGGCAGCTCACAAGATCTAACATGATAGCACATGAGGAGAAGACAACCATCTAGCTACTGCTATGGACCCATAGTCCAAGGATGAACTACTCACACATCAGTCCGGAGGCGATCATGGTGATGAAGAGTCCTCCGGGAGATGATTTTCCTCTCCGGCAGGGTGCCGGAGGTGATCTCCCGAATCCCCCGAGATGGGATTGGCGGCGGCGGCGTCTCTGGAAGGTTTTCCATATTGTGGCTCTCGGTGATAAGGTTTTCGCGACAGAGGGAATAAATAGGCGGAAGGGCAGAGTTGGAGGCGGCGTAGGGGCCCCACACCATAGACCGGTGCGGGCCCCATGCTGGCCGCGCTGCCCTAAGGTTACGGGCCCTCGTGGCCCCACTTCGTATGCTCTTCGATCTTCTGGAAGCTCCGTGAAAAAATAAGACCCTGGGCGTTGATTTCGTCCAATTCCGAGAATATTTCCTTTGTATTATTTCTGAAACCAAAAACAGCAGAAAACAACAACTGGCTCTTCGGCATCTTGTCAATAGGTTAGTGCCGGAAAATGCGTATAAATGATGTAAAGTATGTATAAAACATGCGAGTATCATCATAAAAGTAGCATGGAACATAAGAAATTATAGATACGTTTGAGACGTATCAAGCATCCCCAAGCTTAGTTCCTACTCGCCCTCGAGTAGGTAAACGACAACGAGAATAATTTCTGAAGTGACATGCTATCATAATCTTGATCAATACTATTGTAAAGCATATGAGATGAATGAAGTGATTCGAAGCAATGGTAAAGACAATGATTAAACAACTGAATCATATAGCAAAGACTTTTCATGAATAGTACTTTCAAGACAAGCATCAATAAGACTTGCATAGGAGTTAACTCATAAAGCAATAAATTCTTAGTAGAAAGTTTTGAAGCAACACAAAGGAAGATATAAGTTTCAGCAGTTGCTTTCAACTTCAACATGTATATCTCATGGATGTATATCTCATGGATGATTGTCAACACAAAGTAATATGATGAATGCAAATAAGCAAGTATGTAGGAATCAATGCACACAGTTGACACAAGTGTTTGCTTCTAAGATAGAAAGAAGTAGGTAAACTGACTCAACATAAAGTAAAAGAAAGGCCCTTCAACGAATGGTAGTGGGCCCTCTAACCCCCTCATCAAACAGACTTTCGAAGAGCGGCTCCCATAAAGGACGTTATCTCTACTAGCAAGGTAGATCATCCCTCTTCTCTTTTGTTTACACATGTACTTTAGTTTTTTTATATTTATGGATGACACTCCTCCCAACCTTTTTCTTTCACAAGCCATGGCTAACCAAATCCTCGGGTGCCTTCCAACATTCTCATACCATGAAGGAGTGTCTATTTGCAAAATTAAGTTGCTTACTGATGAATCAGGCCAAAACATGTGAAGAGAATTATTAATGAAAGTTAATTAATTGGGGGCTGGGAACCCCGCTGCCAGCTCTTTTTGCAAAATTATTGGATAAGCGGATGAAGCCACTAGTCCATTGGTGAAAGTCTGCCCAACAAGATTGAAAGATAAAACACCACATACTTCCTCATGAGCTATAAAACATTGACACAAATAAGATATAATAACTTTTGAATTGTTTAAAGGTAGCACATGAAGTATTTACTTGGAATGGCAGAATAATACCATGTAGTAGGTAGGTATGGTGGACACAAATGGCATAGTTTTTGGCTCAAGGATTTGGATGCACGAGAAGAATTCCCTCTCAATACAAGACTTTGGCTAGCAAGGTTGTTTGAAGCAAACACAAGTATGAACCGGTACAACAAAACTTACATAAGAAAATATTGCAAGCATCATAAGACTCTACACTGTCTTCCTTGTTGTTCAAACACCTCACCAGAAAATATCTAGACTTTAGAGAGACCAATCATGCAAACCAAATGTCAACAAGCTCTATGGTAGTTCTTCATTAATAGGTGCAAAGTACATGATGCAAGTGTCAACACCCGGATTTTTAAGTCCGAATGCCTATTATGTCATACATCGCAATCCCAGGAATATTATTGTTGCGAGGCATAATAGTTAAGTATCACAGTCATCATTCATTACAAACCATAAGTCTTACAAATTTGGAATCACATGATCCATATTACACGAATAGTTGATCTATTGATCAACGAACAAACACAAGTTCATAGTTCAACATAGCGGAAGCGTAAGATACAAGGACTCTCTAGTCCACAGGCCAACGCTTGACGTCGGAAGGCGCTTAGTTTTTGTAGGCGTCCTGCTGGTCATCTCCTTGGTCATCTTCATACTCTGGCCATTTGAATAGCCAGGGACAAAGCCGTGAGTACGTTGAGTACTCGCAAACTAATACTAATGTAAGTGCTAGACATTCTAGTATGGTTTGCTAAGCTCTAGTTTATTTGCATAAAGCTAGTTTTAGTTCACAAAGTTTGAGAGAAGCTTATTCAAGTGCTAACTAACTCAAGTGGGAACATTAGTGTCATTCCCACCATTTCAAGTGGTGATTTCAATTCAATCCACCACAAGTCATTTCATCATCATCTTTCAACATCATTTTCAAAGATATGACATTGGGAACTGTATGGCCTTTCCAACCGTCCGTAACCGTGGACGCGGCTATTCGAATAGGTTTACACTCTGCAGAGGTTGCACACTTGTGCCACAACATTTGATTTCATCCGTCGGGATTACCCCGAATCATCGTAACACAGTACGCGGATCATCAACCATAACCTTTCACTTACAAATCCTAGTATGAGCACCTCTCCCCATGAGCTTGGCCTCCCAGTGAAGACAGTCAGTCAGCCTGGGAACTGCACAGGGCTTGGGCCGGACATTCACCTCTTTTCACGTCATATCACATCATTCCTTCTGTTGTAGAGGCAGCTTTCGGCATAACCCCGATGACGCTTGTTTAGAGGGAACCCATACTAAGACGCATAAACTTCCAGTTAAGCCCTACCCATAATCAGGTATTGTGGGGGTACTTAATAATTGGAAAGGTATCGCATTCAAACCAACATCATTGTTTTATCAAAAATCACCATCTTCTCTTGTTCACATTCACCTTCAAAAATCATTCAATGGAATACATCATCATTCCAAGGTTTCAAATTCATTTCCAAATTCACATTGTTCCCATCTAGAGTAGTCAAGTTTTATTTCATTAGCACTAGCTCTAAATCATGAGGGGTGCTATCTTGCTTTGCTTGGAAGAGACTAACTTCACTACTCTAGTAGCCAACTTGTACTTTGACCAAAGTTAACTATAAAAGTAACTCATTTAGAAAACAAGTAATTTGTAAAGTAAAAACTTGGGATGGGTTCATATAAGAAAAGATAAGAATCATGGTGCCTTGCCCCAAGGGGCTTTGCACTTTGCAAGAGTAATAGCTTGCCTTAGTAGTTCTCAAACTGTTCCTCCTCCTCCTCTTGGTAGCAACCTTCTTCTTCGGCGTACTCTCCGGTGCTACCGTCTAAATTTGAATACGAGTATAATTACTCACTAATTCAATGGCTATTCCATACATCACATATAACACACAAACTACTCTATGCACACAAATAAATTAACTAAGGTGCATGGGTTGTGGGGTTTAAATAGAATTCACTTCTTTGTATTTCATATGTAAATGATAGTTTCCATAGGGTTCTTGAGAAATAATTTCCTCTCATTGAAATCTTCTTAAGATTTAATTTCTCAAACAATCATGTATGAACTCATATTGACCTAAGTCAAATGTTCATCATCATCATTTGTGAAAATGATTTAAATGAGGGAGATCACCTCATACTATTTAAATAACACTACATTTGATTTAAATCTCAAGTAATTCATATAAGAGAGTTTGGGACCAGGGGTCCAAACATCCCATGAATTCATGTGAGACCAGTTTAAATGAAGTGTAAGACTCCACATATTTTACTTTATTAGTTTTGGACAATATCAACTAGTTAAACTAGTCAAATGTTCCATTAATTAAACTAGGGCATGATCATGCAAAGTGACCACACCATTTTATTGCATAAACAATTAGTGTAAGTCAAATGTGAGCTATTAGAGTTGGAATTAACTTAATATCTATTTTGGTTGATTTTTAAGAATTATTTGAATAGGGAAAAGTCCCTGTCTTGTTATTTTTATCACATTAATTCTACAAAGAATCTGGCCATAGGGCCAGTGGCATTGGCTAGATAATTTCTCTAGCTTCCCAACCATATAAAGTTCATCAATTTTGGTTTAGCCAATTTAAATCTATTGAATTTCAAAGTTGCAGCAGTATTCAAATTTATTTGAATTAATTAAACCCAGTTTGAATTCAAAGGCCGGCGGGAAACGAAACTGGGCCAGATTCGAAATAAAACGGCCCAGTCCAGCCAACCACGGTCCACAGATGCGTGGGCTGCCTGACAGGGTGGGGTCCGCCTGTCAGCGACTATTACAACCCGAATCGGTATGTTTTAAAGGGGAGCGTTGGATTAGAATCCAATCGAACGGCTCAAGTTCATCGTCATCCCCGGCGAGAGGGAAGCTCGCCGGCGGCTCAGGTAGGGGGTCGGAGAGCTCACCGTGGCTCCAGCTAGGGTTGGCAAGGTGCGCGGTGAAGTTGTGGACGACGGCGAGTCGACTGGTAGCAGCGGCTCGTCCTGGGGTGGCTCCAATCGACGGCGGCGTCCACCAGGTACTGGCGGCTCCGATCTCCAAATTGGAGCTGCTCCGGTGACGATTGAGTGAGTGGAGTGGTGGTGGCGAAGCAGTGAGAGGTGGGGAGTGAGCTGGTGTGGTTGGTTTGGTCCAGGGAACCTCCTATTTATAGAATCGCATGAGGGTTGCGGGGCAGTGAGGTGGGCGACATGGGCGCGGCTGCTCCGGCGAGCTATCGAGCTAGGCGAGGGCGTAGGTGTGTTCGTGGCGTCGCCACGGTCCTCTGAGTGGCGACAGCTTGGTCGGGGAGGGCCTGGCGGTGTCGCGTTTCTTCCATGTCTGTCGCGCCCGCGGCGGAGCAGGGTCTCCTTCTCCGGCGGCGGTGGGCGCGGGTCGTGGTCTTGGCCGTGTCTGGCGGCTTCCAGGTGTCGAGTGCAAGCTCAAGGCGTTGAGAGCAGGGCCAGGGAGTGAGCGAGGTGGTGGCGCGGCGCGTGTACTGGGCGTGTCCGCGTCGTGCATGCGCGCGACGTGAGCGGCGTCCAGGGCGTGTGCTAGCGCGCGTCGTCCAGCGTCTGGTCGCCGTTCCTTCGACCATGGCGGTGCTAGGGCTTGCTAGGAGACGCGCTGGCGCACGGTGGCGAGGTGGTCCAGGCAGAGGAGCAAGGGGAGAAGAGGGAGGTCGACGAGCTCGGGGACATGGCCGGCATGGCCATGCCCTAGCTTGCTCTCTCTCTCCCTTAGCCTCACTATGCTCCACTTAGGGCTTAAGGGGACCAGGTAACATAATGGGATAGGTTAGGGTAGTTTAGGTTAGGTAGATTCACTATTTGCAATAGTGTGTAAATAGTGCCTTATTTGGTATTTGTGAAAAATGTCTAAATTTGAATTAATTCAAATGGTGCATGTATTTGAAATGTAAGTGTTTAGATAAGTTGTATTTCACCAGAGGTGATTAGAGGTGGTGGTGGAATTTTAGAATTCAAGAATTTGCCAAAATTGGCTAAGTGAAGAATGTTGCATATGTTAAAAAGTTGAATCTTTGGATGAGCATAGCTAATGATCAAGAATGATTTTGGCATGGTGATCTTTACAGAAGTTTTTCACCTTGATGTTGACTTTGAAATGGTGCAAAGAGTTAGCAAGATTTGGTTTGAGAAAATTGAATGGCAATGGCCCAAAGTGGTGATCAGACTATAATTGTCAATTTTGACCATTATCATATGTGAGTTGGATTTGTGTTTGAATTTCATTTGAATTGTGATTCTTTGATTCCAAAAGTTGTAATAAGTGTTTAATAACATTATTCAACTAATGGTGAAGACCAATTAGGTCTAGGGTCAAAATTTATAAAAATGCCATAGGGCATATGTGAGGGTTTTTAGGGTTTTTCATTTTATGGATTTTCTTCCTATTTGATTTATTTGGTTGGTGATCTTAATATGATCACATTAGGGTTTTAGGGCATATCAAATACAAGTAATAGCAATCATCATGGCATATAAAACAAATGCACAAGTCCTATGCATGGTGCTATATGCAAATTAAAAAGTTTTTGTTGGTTTGAAATTTTGCTTTCCAGAATTCTCTAACTTTCTTTTTATTGAAATTTGGGGTGTTACAAACCCTTCCCCCTTACAAAAGATCTTGTCCCGAGATCGAAAAGAAAGTTAGGTACTAAAAAGATCTGGGTACTCCTTCTTCATGAAGTCTTCTCGTTCCCATGTGGCTTCATCCTCGGTATGATTGCTCCATTGGATCTTCAGAAACTTGATGCTTCGGGTGCGGGTGGTTCGGTAAGCTTCTTCCAGGATGCGAATCGGCACTTCGCGATACGTCAGATCCTTGTTGATATCCACCGATCGGTGATCGATGTTCTTGAACACTTCGGTCTTCTCAGGGACTTCCAGGCACTTCCGGAGAAGTGAGATGTGAAACACGTCGTGCACAGCCGACATTTCTTCAGGCAACTCCAGTTGATAAGATACCTCACCTCGGTGGCTGAGGACTTTGAAAGGTCCGATATAGAAGGGTGCAAGCTTTCCTTTCAGTTGGAACCGTTGCATTCCTTTCAAGGGGGATACTTTGATATAGACGAAGTCTCCGATCTCAAAGGTCATCTCCCGACGTCTCTTGTCGGCGTAGCTCTTTTGTCTTGATTGCGCCGTCTTGAGGTACTCGCGGATCTTGTAGACCTTCTCTTCGGCTTCACGAAGAACATCTGGGCCGAAAACTTGGCTCTCTCCGACTTCTGACCAGTTTATAAAGGGGGTACGACACTTCCTTCCGTACAAGGCTTCAAAGGGGGCCATCTGTAGGCTGGCTTGATAGCTGTTGTTGTAGGAGAATTCTGCGTAAGGGAGGCAGTCTTCCCACTTGGATCCGTATTCTAGTACGCATGCTCTAAGCATGTCTTCCAGTATCTGGTTTACTCTCTCAGTCTGTCCGTCGGTCTGAGGGTGATAGGCGGTGACAAGGTATCAACTTGTCAATGCCTATGGATTGTAGGCTAGGGTTTAGTTAGAAGTAGAGGGTAAGTAGATCTCGAAGGTTTCAGCCGAAAAGTACTCGACGATTATAAAAACTAGGGTTTGTAGACAATGATTCGATTCCTTCTTCGTCCCTCGACTCCCCCTTTATATAGGAGGTGGAGCCGAGGGATTCGTGCTATACAAGTTACAGAGTCCGGGACGGTTTCTAACTCATCCCGCCAGATTACAGATAACACTTCCTATTACAACTCTTGACTTTCCTTGATATATCTTGGGCTCCCGAATCTTCTTATTCTTCGGGTAGTGGGCCTTCAGTAAACCCCGGGTACTATCTTCGGCAGGCCCATTTGGGATGCCTATGTCAGTAGCCCCCGAGATTTTGCTTGAATCGTAGAATCAGGGAAAATCTCCACTGTTTATTTTTATTCGAAAGCTTCAACTTTTTTATATTTCTTCACATAAAATTCTATATTGTACAGGGATAATGGTAGTTGGGGCTAGTTCATCTGATGGATCAGGTACTAGTTAACTGCTCTAGTGGCAATCCGCAAAAACCTACTTCAAAATCACGTCCCTGGACATGATCTCGGGATACTGGTGTAAACGTCGACAGGTGCCGCTTAAGGTCTTACCATTCTGTCGAGTCCCAGTCAAATTTATCGGGTACCTAACGCGTCCGTTAGGATTTTTCTTCGTATCTGTTGATACGGATAAAAGCAGCAGAGCGCAGTCTTTGGCGATGCCACGCCCAGCAGAACGGATCTGGGGTCTTACCTTCGCAAATTTGCGGCATTCAGAAATTGATCGCAACTTCGGCGTTCTGAGAATATATTGTCGAGTGCTTTTCCGGCTGTTGGAATGGCACATTTTATCGAGTCAATTTTGACTTATATTGTTCTCCCGATGGGAGTATATGTAGAGTTAATTATAACTCGAAATATACTCTCTTGCTTTTCTATCTTTTATTTTTGAACTTCATCGGGTACGCGAACAGCGTTCCCGATGGGAGTAGCCCCCGAGGCTACAACCAAGAACTTGTGCTTGGTTGTAGACTCGACATTTTAGTCCACCTTGTCGCTATATTGTCGTTATTTCCCAATATGATCTCTCTCTTCTTTTTTTATCTCTCGGGTGCGCGAACAGCGCTCCCGATGGGAGTAGCCCCCGAGGCTACAGCCAAGGACTTGTGCTTGGTTGTAGGCTCCCGCAATTTCTATATTGCCATACTCGAAATTTTACTTTTTATCGAAGTAGCCCCCGAGCGTTTGGGCAAAAACTTGTATTTGATCAAAGGCTCCCGAAGTATTTAATAATTCCTTCTGTCGCCAATCTTCTTTTATTTTTCTTGTCGACATTCTTCCCTTAAACAAAATTGCTTCATCTCTGTTTATAATCTTGATTTTTCTGCCTTGTGGGTCCATTGTTTCCACCATGTTGACACGTCGTGCAAGTGGGGGACACACGTCCTCCGCTTTTTCTGGCGCACGTACAGTAACGCCTATCTCAAGAAAATACCTTTTTACCCTTGTATCTAGAAGATCTTTTTTCACCACACGATTTCTTCATCCAACGGCGCACTGCTTCACCCGATTCTTATATAAACCTTTCTTCAACCTCCGTTCATCCCCTCGCTTGCGCCGCTCATCTGTTCCTCTTCGCAAAAGCTTCCCCTGCGCCCAACTCTCTCTGATCATCCGCACGCACGAGCATTGCTCTGCCCATTGCCGTTGATGCCACCGCGCACGCGACTCACTCGCCACAGTACTCCGGAATCCAAGATGGCCGCCGAGGATCTTGAGTGGGAGAGATCTAAAATCTCCAACCAGGACATCAACATGCTGAAGAGGCTTGGCCTCATGAAGAAGGAAGACGCCATCCGCTTTCCCAGTGAAGAAAGCTACCCCAAGCCTCCAATGGAGTAGCAGGTTAGTTTTGTTGATCACCTTATCCGTGGTCTTTCGACCCCAATTCACGATTTCCTCCGCGGCCTTCTTTTCGTTTATGGGATTCAATTGCACCAGTTGACCCCCAATTCCATCCTTCACATTTCTATTTTCATCACACTTTGCGAATGCTTCCTCGGAATCCCTCCCAATTGGGCTCTGTGGAAACGCATTTTCTGCCTCCGCCGCAATGGCTCCCACAACGTCACTTATAACATAGGTGGCGTTGTTATCTGTGTTCGTACTGATGTCGATTATTTCGACGTCAAATTTCCTGATTCTGTCCAAGGATGGCGCAAAAAGTGGCTCTACATTCACGAAGAAAGCGCCAACTCCGTTGAACACAACATAGTTCCTTTCGACGGAAGTGCCAGAATTCAGCGCCGCCGCTCCTGGGATGCCGAAGCTTCTGAGGAAGAGAAAAAGGCGACAGAGGCACTCATGTCTCGTATTCATCAGCTTCAAAACACTCGAGGCAAAGAGCTGTCTGGTGTTCAAATCACTGCCTACTTCCTTAGGATTAGAGTGCAGCCTCTTCAGGCTCGCAAAAATCCCCTTTGGACGTACTCTGGCAAAAACGACGCCAACAGAATCTCCAACGATCTTTCTGTAAAGGACTTGGAGAAATTGGTTCGAAGAGTTTCTCGACTAGCCAAGAAGGATCCTATTCCCTCCTCTTGTCGAGTAGAACCATACAGTGCTTCCAATCCTCTTCCCGAGGTATTTTGTCTTCTCGAGTTTTTGTCTTGTTCTAAACTTTTCCTTGCATCTCATTGTATTGGTATCTCGCTAATTTTCTTTTGTCGCTATTTTCTTGCAGAACCATCCTACTATGTCTTCCCTTCCTCCTCTTCCTGAGGATGGAGAAGTCGAAGAACAGGCCATCGTTGCCGAAGATACTCAAGGTTCTTCTATTCCTGAAAGTGAAGTCGCGGGTTCTCACAAATCTGCGGCTTCTCACGAAAAAGAAGTTGAGTCTGAAGCCAGTGAGTCGACGCAATCCCTTCCTCCTGCTGTTTCTCCAAGGAACAAAAGGAAAAGGACTGATGCCGAGGATTCTGGCACCTCTAAGGCTGAAGAAGTTGTTCCTTCTCATCCGAAGGCAGCTTACGATCCTTATGTTGAATCCCTCGTCAGCTCGTAAGTCGTCTTTATTTCTCCCTTTTTTTTTTTTTTTTGTACTCGAAATATTTATCTTGTCTTGCTTTTTATGCTGCCGATTTTTTGATCAACAGTGATGACGAGGAAGAAGTACCAACTACTGACGTGGCTCCTCGGACAAGCACGTCAGGTACTGTACTTGCTTCAGACACGCTAGTTGAAGGAGAAGAAACCTCGCCTCCTCAACAAAACGTCGTCACCACTACTCCACCATCAAGCCCCCTTGCTCCTTCACCAAAAAGGACAAGGGTTGAAAAGATTGTTGAACCTGCCCCTCAGTTGGGCAGTTCGTCGACTCTGCTCTTAGATGATGTAAGCTTGTCGACATCTATATTTTCCTTATTTTGTTTTTTCACACCTTTTCTCTTTTTCATGCCGATGTTTCTCTTGCTGTGTTCACCTTGAACAGCCTATGATCAAAGATCTTCTCCGCATCGGTTCCCAATTTATTGGATACCGTGAATATGCTAGTAGAGCCGAAGGTAACGACTTTTATACTTGCTGTTTTTCCTTGATTTTTTACTCCTGTTGCTTTTCGCGATTTTGATCTTTCTTCTCTCTCTTTTCCATATCTCGACAGAGAAACTTGCAGAGGCCAACGAACGCGCCAACGCACTTGCTCGAAAACTTGAGCAAAGTGAGGCGGCTCGCAAGAAAGCCGAACTCGCTGCTAGCAAAGCCAAGGCCGAAGCTGATGAAGCCAAGGCGAAAGCTGCTGGTGTCGAGGAACTGCAGAAAAAACTTGAGGATGCTACAGCTGCCTTGGATGAGCACAAAGCTGCGCAAGCTTCTCGTGAAGAAGGAATCCTCAAGCGCCTGAAAACTCAGAGTCGCCACACTTTCAGTAATTTTGTTGATCCCTTCTATTTTTATGAGAATCGTTGTTTCTTGTCTTTTCACTAATGCTTTGTTTCCTTGACAGCCCAAACAAACCAGGATTTTGATCTGACGAATCCTGTCAATGACCCTGTCCTTGACGCACTTTCCTATCTGGAGCTTCATGGATTCGAGATTCGTGAAGGTGTGTCGAATGCTAGCGCAGTGTTGTCTGCATTGTTCCCCTACTTCTTCCCGAAGAAAAAGGAGCCTGCGACTTTCCTCAACCTGGCCAAGATGTTCAATACACCGGAAGACCTTGGACTGAAGATGCGCCAAGAAAATATGAAGGTTGCCGTTGAGAACACTGTCGCGTTGGTTGCTGACAGTCGACAGACTATTGACTGGATGAAAGTTGGCGACACCGAGCAGATAGAGCAATCAAGATGGAGGTCGTTGATTAAGGCAGCCAAGCCCAACACGAAGAAGATCTTGGCCTATCTCGGGATCAAACCAGCGTCGACTCCTAGCTCATCAAGGCCGGAGGTCTAGTTGCATGCCTCTTTATTTTTCTTTCTATGTTTCTTTTGCTCTTGTCGCCAAAGTAGTCATTTGGCGACACGTACTTCCTTAGTTCCACTGTAATGCCCTTGTAATTATTCCAAGAGATTAATGAAAACTCTATCTTTGCTTGTTGTTTGATGTTGTCTTGTTTAAATTTCAGTTGATATTTGATAACTATACTCCATCTTCCGCTCCTTCCGATGTTTCGCCTTCTTCTTCTCGCGCGAGGAGAACTTTTGCTGATACTGCACCTGTCGATGATACCTTGTCGCAAGAACTGGATGAACTTCGACAGCAGCTTCAGTATGCGAAGAAGCAAACACTTGTGATGATGGAGCAATCTCGTAAGTCATCTGAAGCCGAAAAAGTTGCTCTTCAGCAAGCTCGCGAGGCCGTGGCTGCTAAGGAAATTGCTGCTTCCGAGGCTGAAAAGGCAACCACTCGAGAAAATTTCATGCTCGAATTAATGAATGAAGCCAAGGTCACGGATATGTCGGGTATGCTTGCTTCATCCTCCGATATCTTTCATCCTCATGCTATGTCTCTTAAAGGTTTCCCCTCCGTTGTTTTGATAGGTTCCTTTACTGATGCTGCTGCCGAGGAAGAGAGGGTAAATGCTAGGACGAACCTCCTTGTTAACCTTTCCCTGGACCGTGGTTCTTTGTTTTGGGCTACCCCAGAGAGGACCCGACAAATTGTCAGATTCCAAGATCGCACCTCTCAAACTCGCGATTTCCTTGACTTCTGTACCAAGACCTTGTCCATGGTTTACAACTCCATGTTTCCTCGGAACGTCCAACCAAAAACTCTCCCTGAATTGATGGAAAGATTCAAGGATCTTTGGCAGTATCCATGATTTTGTCAAAGCTCAGCTGGTAGGCGGCGCATTTGCTCTTATCATGCTCCAGATCTGCCACTCAAATCTTGACCTTACCCAAGTTGTCGCAAAAGTTCATCAAAAGGTACAACGTCGAAGAGTTGGTGTTGACAGGATTAACACGAAGGTTACGCCTATAGCCGAAGAAATGATTGAGGACCTTCTTCGGATGGACGCCGACTTTTTTGCCGATGGCCATTATGCCTATTTTCTTGGTGCTGCTCCTGAAGAAAACAGAGTTACTCTTGATGACATATTGAATCAAGACTAGTTATTTTCCTCTTGTAGATACTTCTTCTTTGTAATCCATGACTATATTGTAAAGCAATCATTATATTTCTCTGTTCGTCTAGCCCCCGAGTGTTTCGGTGACTCTTTCTCGTATTTATATATTTGCGAGGTTTTGAACCAAGGCATTTATATATTTATGGCGAATATGAGCCCCCGAGCTTCTTTATTGAGTACTATTTTGTACTGACTCACGAGGTATTTTAATACCAAGGCAAGGTTTTTTCTTTTTTGATGGACTATATTGAAATTCGTCGGAGCGAAGACTTTGAACATGTCGATAAAGAGAAAGGTATATTGACACTATCTTTATTATATTGCAGCACCGCGAGCCCGCCTCATTAAAAACCTTCTCCGGCCCCACTCGGTGCCCCGAAAAAGGAAAAGAGTGCGTTCTGAAAACTCGCGGGCGTTTCAGTATATTGAAGTTTTACAAGGACTATATTTCGACTCTAGGCGTAGAACCGCCTGAGTTGCGCCACGTTCCAGGGGTTTGGCTCCTCCACCCCTGTCTTCTTGTCCTTTATCCTGTATGCTCCTCCTCCGATTACTTCCGTGACAATGTAAGGGCCAAGCCATGGTGACTCGAGTTTTTCATGACTGTTTTGCGTGAGCCGAAGAACTAGGTCTCCCACCTGAACAGAGCTTGGTCGCTAACGTCGATCGTGGTAATTCTTCAAGTCCTGTTGGTATTTGGTTACCCGAGACAATACTTCGTCTCGGGCTTCATCAAGTGCGTCCACGTCGTCTTCTAGTGCTTTTCTCGACACTTCTTCGTCATATTCGACGACACGTGGAGAGTTGTGCTCTATCTCGATTGGTAGTACTGCTTCTGCTCCATGAACCAAGAAAAACGGAGTTTCTGTGTTCTTGTGTTTGGTGTTGTTCGGATGCTCCACAACACACTTGGTAGTTCTTCTGGCCAGGTATGTCGAGCTTTTTCCAGTGGTCCTAACAAGCGTTTCTTGATGCCATTGCAGATTATACCATTGGCTTTCTCGACTTGCCCATTGGTTTGAGGATGTGCAACTGACGCAAAGTGCAACTTGATACCCACCTCTTCGCAATAATCTTTGAATTCGTGGGATGTGAAGTTACTGCCGTTGTCTGTGACGATGCTGTGGGGCACTCCAAATCTGAAAACGAGGCCTTTTATGAATTTTACTGCGGATGCTCCGTCTGGTGAATTTATCGGCTTCGCTTCTATCCACTTTGTAAATTTATCGACAGCTACTAGCATATACTCCTTTCCTCCTGGCCAGGATTTGTGTAACTTGCCTACCATATCGAGTCCCCATTGAGCAAAGGGCCATGACAATGGTATTGGTGCTAGCTCTGCTGCTGGAGAGTGAGGTTTTGCGGCAAACCTTTGACACGCGTCGCAAGTTCTTACTATATCCTTGGCGTCCTCGATTGCTGTCAACCAGTAGAATCCTGCCCGAAAGACCTTGGCTGCAATAGCTCGACTACTCGCGTGGTGGCCACATATTCCTTCGTGTACGTCCTTCAGAATTATTCTTCCTTCTTCGGGTGTAACACACCTTTGCAAGACGCCTGAAATACTTCGCTTATACAGTTCTCCTTTGACCACCGTGAAAGCTTTGGAGCGTCGAATTACTCGCCTTGCCTCAACTGGATCGTTGGGTATTTCTTTCCTGAGGATGTATGATATGTACGGCTGCATCCACGGTGTCTGTATCATCATGACCAGGTCCTGATCTTCTTCTTCTTCTTCTTGCTTTTCCTTGGTAGCCCCCGAGGGTTTCTTCTCCTTCTTTTTTGATTTTGTTGATTTGGTGGACCTCTCTGTTATCTCTTCCCAGAATACACCTGGCGGGACTGCAAGGCATTGCGACCCGATGTTTGCAAGAACGTCGGCTTCGTCGTTGCTCAATCTGCTAATATGATTTACTTCGCATCCATCGAACAACTTCTCGAGCTCGTTGTACACCTCCTTGTATGCCATCATGCTATCATTGACTGCGTCACATTGGTTCATAACTTGCTGAGCCACCAACTGTGAGTCGCCAAAGATTTTTAGTCGAGTTGCACCGCAGGCTTTCGCCATCTTCATCCCGTGTATGAGAGCCTCATATTCTGCTTCATTGTTAGATGCGTTAGGGAACGTCATCCGAAGGATGTACTTTAACTTATCGCCTTCAGGTGATATGAGTACTACTCCTGCGCCAGCTCCTTCTAGTCTTTTGGACCCGTCAAAGTTCATGGTCCAGGTTCTCGACAAGTCTGGAGGTCCTGTATTTTGCAACTCCATCCACTCTGCAATGAAGTCCGGCAGTATTTGCGACTTGATTGCTTTTCTTTTTTCATACGTGATGTCCCGAGGGGAAAGTTCTATTCCCCAAAGGGAGACACGACCCGTAGCTTCTGGGTTGTTCAGTATATTTGACAAGGGAGCTTCATTGACCACTATGATCGGATGTGCCGAAAAATAGTGGCGCAATTTTCGTGCTGTCGTGAACACTCCATATGCTATCTTTTGGTACTGAGGATACCTTTGTTTTGAGGGCGATAAAACTTCGCTGACGAAGTATACTGGCCTCTGCACGCCGTGGAGTTTTCCTTCTTCTTCCCTTTCAACAACTAGCACCGTGCTCACCACTTGGGGCGTGGCTGCGATATACAGCAGGAGAGGTTCCCTTTCTTTTGGCGCCACAAAAATTGGTGGTGTCGAGATTGTGCGCTTCAAATCCTCGAAAGCTCTGTCGGCTTCTTCGTTCCACTGGAATTTATCTCCTTGCTTTATCAAAGCGTAAAATGGTAACGCTTTTTCACCCAGCCTAGCGACGAATCTGCTCAAAGCTGCGACTCGCCCAGTTAGCTGTTGTATCTCCTTCAACTTTGTTGGCTTCCTCATTGTTACGATAGCTTGTATTTTGTCGGGATTTGCTTCAATCTCTCTTGCTGAGACTAGAAACCCCAGAAGTTCTCCTGCTGGGACGCCAAAGGAACACTTCGTCGGGTTCAGCTTCAGGCAGAATTTGTCGAGGTTATCAAAAGTTTCTTTGAGATCCTCGATCAGTGTTGTCCCCTTTTTTGACGTTATGACGACATCGTCGATGTATACTTGTACGTTTTTTCCGATCTGTGTCGCCAAACACTTCTGCATCATTCTCTGATATGTTGCTCCCGCATTTTTTAGACCGAAGGGCATTGTTCTGTAGCAAAACACGCCGTAAGGTGTAATAAACGCGGTCTTTACTTCATCTTCTTCTTTCAATCTGATCTGGTTATAACCAGAATATGCATCCAGGAAGGAAAGACGTTCACATCCAGCCGTGGAGTCGATAATTTGATCGATCCTCGGGAGGGGAAAGTGATCCTTTGGGCAATGTTTATTGAGACACGTAAAGTCGACGCACATGCGAAGGACCTTAGTGTTTTTCTTCGGCACCAGCACAGGATTTGCTACCCATGTGGCTTCTGTGAATATCTCTTTGATAAAACCAGCTTCTTGTAGTCGATTGATTTCTGACAGCATGGCTTTGCGGTTTGGTTCCGAAAAACGCCGTAAAGGTTGTTTAATTGGTCTCGCTAGTGGATCCAAGTTTAGGTGGTGCTCGGCAAGTTCCCTGGGTACTCCTGGCATGTCAGCTGGACACCATGCGAAGATTTTCCAGTGCTCACGGAGGAACTCGACGAGCGCGCTTTCCTATGCGATATCCATGTCGTTTGCGATAGATGTCGTCTTTTTCGGGTCTGTCGGGTGAATCTCGCACCTCTTTTGAATTTTTCTCAGTACGAAAGTTGATTCTTTGTTTGGCCTTCCAACGTCGCAAGACGTCGTAATCAGTCATGCTTTTTGACGCCAAGTACTCAGCTTGCATCCCGAAAGTTTCTGACAACCGGTGGAAATCCTTGTCGCACTTATCGGCTAAGGCAAAGCTTCCTTTTACTGTGATTGGTCCCTTTGGTCCAGGCATCCTCCACAACAGGTATGTATAGTGTGGCACCGCCATAAATCTAGCATATGCTGGTCGTCCCAACAGAGCGTGGTACTGCGACGGAAAATCCACGACTTCAAATTCGAGCCTCTCGATTCTATAATTTTCTCGGGTCCCAAACTGAACGTCGAGATTGATCTTTCCCAATGGATAACTTGGTTTCTCCGGTGTGATGCCATGGAACCTTGTGTCTGTTGGTTTCAAGTTTGCTAAGGATATGTTCATCTTCCTCAATGTATCTGCATACATAAGGTTCAAGCTGCTGCCGCCGTCTATGAACACTCGAGAGACATCAAATCCCGCGATAACTGCTGGCAGAATAAGTGCTGACTGCCCTCGTCGAGGAACTTGCTGCGGATGATCTGCTATTGTGAAGCCGATATCTTGTCCTGACCAATTAAGGTACTCAACTGTTGGTGGAGGCATTTTCTCTGCCATAAACACCTGTCGTGAGATTACTTTCGGAGCTCTATGGGACGGCCTTCCCTTCGAATCATCGACCTTTGCTCCATTGGAGTTAGGATCAACATAAGGTGGTGGTGCAGGTGCTGCCGCTATTCTGAGCTGATGCCCATTGTCGTCTGTAATCGCGGGAGGAGGCGGCAAGTGAATCTCGCTTCTGGGTTCTCGAGGATTTCTCTGTGCTGCCCGCGCGTTAGCGTTTTCTGCATACCGCAACAGTGCCTGAAAATTTCGACAGTCTTTCTGCAAGTGCCCTGACTGTCTTTTACCGTTGCTGTCGAGGAAAAAATGCATCTGGCACGGTCCATTCATCATCTCTTCAGGGGACACGAAAGGTCTTGGGAACCTAGGCCCGCTATTTTGCCTGTTGCGTGAATCATCCCTGTTATCACCTCGCTGTTCACTGCTTCTCTGGTAATCATCTCTGTTGCTTCCTCCTGTATTTGTCCGAAAACCTGCCGAAATTTGTCCTGGAGCATCGTAGTTCTGGTACTGCCGAGGAAATCTTCGCCTCGGTTGATAGTTTCGACCACGGTCCTCCTCTGGCGACCTGTGTCGTTTGTTGTGGACAGCGTCTTCTCCATCTGCCCATTTATTTGCTATCTCCATTAACGCGGATACTGTCTTTGGATTGGTCCTTCCCAAATCCTCGACAAAATCTCCACGCCTGACTCCTGCGACAAACGCGTCTATCGCTCTCTCGTCAGATATATTTTCTGCTGAATTTTTGATGATATTCCACCTTTGGATGTACTTTCTCATTGGCTCATCTGGCTTTTGTCGACATGCTCTCAATTCTTCTAACGACGCGGGTTTTTTGCACGTGGATCTGAAGTTCTTGACGAACACGTCCTCGAAACTTTCCCAGCTGTCGATGGATCCTGGAGCGAGTTTCTTTATCCAAGATCGTGCGGCTCCACTCAAATGTACCTGGATGCTTTGCATAGCTGTTGCCCTGGTTCCTCCTGTCAGCTTCACCGTCTCCAGATAGTCGACTAGCCAATCCTCTGGATCTTGGAGGCCGTCGAACTTCTTGAAATTATCGGGTAACTTGAATCCTGAAGGGACTCGAGTTTTTCGGACTCTCCTCGTGAAGCATGGCAAGCCGCACATATCTTCGTCGTTAAGCTCCGGAGATTGCCGATGATCCCTTCTGCTTTGTCGTGCTCTGTCGACTCTTGCTTGTGCTGCCGTATCTCTTGCTCCACTTGGTCCTTCAGGGGCTGCCGCCGTTGCTGCTGCAGGTCGTGGACTATTTTGCCTTGCTGTTCCTTCGGGAGGCGTTGAAACGAACGCTGTCCCCATAGCTCCAACTCCTGCTATCGCCATATTGTATAGTGTTTCCCTTGGATCACGTGGAGGTGGTTTAGACGCGAGGATAAAAGCTTGTGTCGCCATATACCCAGCTTCTGGTGTCTTAGGGATAATGTTTCCTCTTGTGTCTATCGACATAAAGGACATGTCGAGGTTTTGAACCAAGTGCTCTCTTTCTGCTTCGGGTATGTGTTGTAACCTTGATCTTCCTCTGTTCCGAGCCTCCCTGTGGCTATCACCCGAAGTTCTAGATTGTCGACTCAGATCTGCCCTTCTCCTGCTGGATGCAGAAGCTGCTTCCTTTCTCCTGTTCAACTCAGCTGTCTGTTTTTCTAATTCCCTGGCAGCTCGTGCGAGCCTATATTGATATGCTTGCAATTCTTCTGGTGTGGCTGTGGTAGCCATTGGTTCTGTGCCGTTCATAGCTCTCGCGGCTCTGTCCCACGCTGCTTGTGAAAGTTGAACTCTATCTCGCGGCTCTGGCCCGACGTATTTGTTGCCCAGGCCTTGTCGCAGATTGGAGGGATCGACGTATGGATTTCCCAGACTGTCGAAAGCCTCAGATGTCTCCTCTTGATCTTCAATGGCGTAAATCTGATGGTACTTTGTACTCAGATCTACGTTGGGTTTGGTGACATCATCGTTGAGATTGATGAAGACCTTGCCCACTGTGATAGATTTGTCGATGAAGTCGTAACTGTCGACATTGCTTGAGCCATCGCTTATATATGAGTCCGCAGATGACTCAAACGACATGTCGTTGAAGATCTTGGCGAGTTTCTCTCTTGTTCTGGTGCTGATGTAGCGTGTCGCCGAAGTTTCTTCTTCTCCTGACTCGGTTGACGACGCATAGCTTGAAAAATCGGAATCGACCTTCGACGATCCCGACGAAATCGGAACCTCGACACGATACGATCCTTCCTTCTCGACGCGAAAGTGAAACCTTCCGAACGTCATCTCCATGGGCTCCGCCAGATACGCATATGCATCCAAACGGGAGGGTGGGTGAGGAACAAAATCGACAAGACCAGCAGCGATCTGTTTACCTCGATCCATTGTGTTGCTTGCGGTTGACGATGTCGAAGATCTTGAGCGTGCCATCGAGATCAGATCCTTACGCCTCTAATTCCCACAGACGGCGCCAATTGACAAGGTATCAACTTGTCAATGCCTATGGATTGTAGGCTAGGGTTTAGTTAGAAGTAGAGGGTAAGTAGATCTCGAAGGTTTCAGCCGAAAAGTACTCGACGATTATAAAAACTAGGGTTTGTAGACAATGATTCGATTCCTTCTTCGTCCCTCGACTCCCCCTTTATATAGGAGGTGGAGCCGAGGGATTCGTGCTATACAAGTTACAGAGTCCGGGACGGTTTCTAACTCATCCCGCCAGATTACAGATAACACTTCCTATTACAACTCTTGACTTTCCTTGATATATCTTGGGCTCCCGAATCTTCTTATTCTTCGGGTAGTGGGCCTTCAGTAAACCCCGGGTACTATCTTCGGCAGGCCCATTTGGGATGCCTATGTCAGGCGGTGCTGAAATTTAGGCGGGTGCCTAGTCCTTCATGCACTTTCTGCCAGAACCATGAGGTGAACTGTGATCCTCTATCTGACACCATCGATTTGGGGGTTCCGTGCAGAGCGACTATTCTGGAGATGTAAAGTTCAGCTAGCTTTGGGCCTTGATAAGTGGTTTTGACGGCGATGAAATGGGCGACTTTGGTCAATCTATCGACAACTACCCATATTGAATCATTGCCTTTGCTGGATTTGGGCAGTCCGGTGATAAAGTCCATTCCTACGGAGTCCCATTTCCATTCCGGAATCTGGAGGGGTTGTAACAATCCGGCGGGTCGTTGATGTTCTGCCTTGACTCTCTAACAGATGTCACACTTAGCGATATAGCTACCGATCTCACTCTTCATTCCGTGCCACCAAAATTGTTCTTTCAGGTCTTGGTACATCTTGGTACCTCCGGGGTGGATTGAATAAAGGGTGTCATGGGCTTCTTGCAGGATGACTTGTTTCAAGTCAGAGTCCGATGGTACGCAGAGACGTTCTTTGTACCAAAGAACTCCGGCTTCGTCTACGGTGAATCCGGGGGCTTTTCCTGCGGCTATCTGTTTCTTGATTCCGTCAATGCTAGCGTTGTCTTTCTGGGCTTCCTTGATCTGAGCAACCAAGGTGGGTTGCAGCTCTATGCTGGCTAGGAATCCTTCACTAACAAGTTCAAGTCTGAACTGTTCAAACTCTTGGTGCAAGCTGGGCTGTTCGGTTGCGAGCATGGAGTTCAACTGGCACGACAGTCTACTCAAGGCATCCGCTACCACATTGGCCTTGCCGGGGTGGTAGTGAATCTCCATGTCGTAATCGTTGATCAGTTCGATCCATCGGCGTTGTCTCATGTTCAACTCTTTCTGGGTGAATATGTATTTGAGGCTTTTGTGGTCGGAGTAGATCTCGCATCGATTACCCATGAGGTAATGACGCCAAACTTTCAAGGCAAAGACCACGGCTGCAAGCTCGAGGTCATGGGTTGGGTAGTTCTGTTCATGTTGCTTGAGTTGTCTTGAAAGGTAGGATACAACCTTGCCTTCTTGCATAAGCACGCATCCAAGTCCAGTCTTGGAGGCGTCGCAATATACGTCAAAGGGCTTTGCGATATCTGGCATGATCAGGATTGGGGCTGTTGTCAGTCTACTCTTGAGCTGTTGAAAGCTCTCTTCACATTTGTCGGTCCACTCAAACTTTCTGTCCTTTTTCAGCAGTTGGGTCATTGGTCGAGCAATGCTCGAAAAACCTTCTACAAATCTGCGGTAGTATCCGGCTAATCCAAGAAAAGCGCGGACCTCGGTTTGTGTGGTTGGGGCTTGCCATTCCATAACAGTTTTGATTTTGGCGGGATCTACGGCAATTCCTCCTGCAGACAAGATGTGTCCCAGGAATCCAACTTCTTCCAGCCAAAACTCACATTTGCTAAACTTGGCATACAACTTGTGATGTCTAAGGGTTTCTAGGACAATCTCCAAATGCTGTTCATGTTCCTCTTCGGACTTGGAGTAGACGAGAATGTCATCGATGAAAACAACGACAAACTTGTCCAAAAAGTTCATGAAGATCTTATTCATGAGATTCATGAAATAAGCGGGGGCATTGGTTAGTCCAAACGACATGACGTTGTACTCATACAACCCATATCTGGTGGTAAAGGCAGTTTTTGGAATGTCGGTGGCTCGGATCTTCAGTTGGTGGTATCCAGTTCTAAGATCTATTTTGGAGAAAACTCGGGATCCGGTGAGTTGATCGAACAAGTCTACTATCTTGGGTAGGGGGTATTTGTTTTTGATGGTGACATCGTTAAGCTTACGATAGTCCGTGCATAAACGATTTGCACCATCTTTCTTGTCTACAAACAAGACGGGGGATCTCCAGGGGGATGCACTTGGTCTAATCAAACCTTTGGCCAACATGTCATCTATTTGCTTCTTCAGCTCCACAAGCTCGGTTGCGTTCATGCTGTAGGCTCTCTGGGCGATGGGTCTAGTTCCGGGGATTAACTCGATGATAAACTTGATATCCCGATCCGGGGGCATACCGGGTAGATCATCCGGAAACACATCAGGGTAGCGACAAACGACCCTGATTTGATCCAGAGTTGGCTTGGATACACTTTGGTTGCAGGTGAATTTTCTGGGTAGTTTTTCAGAGACGTGCTCAACTACGATACCGGTGCTGCTAGTCATGGTTATGGCTTTCTTGGCACAGTCTATCATTCCGTTGTGCTTGGACATCCAGTCCATTCCTAGGACAACTTCCAAACCCTTGGTTCCAAGTATGATTAGATTTGCAAAGAAATCTACATCATGGATTTTGATTGGCACACTTTTGCAAAATTTTCTTGCTTTGGTGGTTGATCCGGGGATTTGAACTATCATAACATGCTTCAAGCTGAGGGGTTGAATTTTACTTGTTGATGCAAAGTCTTCGGTGACAAAAGAATGAGATGCTCCGGAATCAAACAACACTCTGGCAGGGATGTGATTGACAGAAAACATACCCAGTACAACATCTGGTGCTTCCTGGGCTTCTTCGGCGTTCATGTGGTAGAGGCGGCCGTTGCGGTTATTGGGGTTGTTGGGGGCGAACTTCTT
The DNA here is from genome assembly GCF_019359855.2 of Lolium perenne. NCBI lineage: Eukaryota > Viridiplantae > Streptophyta > Magnoliopsida > Poales > Poaceae > Lolium > Lolium perenne. The sequence goes on along the minus strand of NC_067247.2, from coordinate 24,028,954 downwards.
GCCGGTGGAGACACGGCGTTGCTGCTGAGCAGGTGCAGCGGTGTTGCCGGCGAGCTTGGCAAGACGCTTGGGACAGTCGTTGGAGTAGTGCCCCACTACACCACACTCATAACAAGTGATAGTGGTCTTGTCCTGCTTGTTCGCAACGGGCACGGCATTGCTTCCGGTTCTGGGGGCGGTGTTGGTGTTGGTGTTGTTGTTGTTAGGGGCTCGGGGTGGAGCGCGGTTGTAGTTGTTGTTGTTGTAGTTGTTGTTGTAGCCTCCTGGCTTGGAGTTTCCTCCACTCCGGTTCTGATAACCGGGGCGAGAGTTTGGCATCTGGGGTTTGTTGTTTCTCGGAGTGAAACCTCCGCTTGAGCTAGGGCGAAACTTCTGGGGGTGGCTTGATCCACTTTGATTCGCCATGCGGCGCTTGCGGTTCTCATTGGCTTGGTTTAACTTGCCCTCCATCTGGATGGCGGAGTCAACAAGGGCTTCGAGGTCGGCAAAGGGGATGTTGACAATGACAGTCTGCATCTCATCATGCAGTCCGTTCAGGAATCTCTCCTTCCTCTTCTCAACGGTGTCGGTCTCATCAGGGGCATACCTCGACAAAGTGAGAAACTTGTCGCGGTATTCAACCACCGTCATGCGACCTTGTTTCAGCTCACGGAATTCATCCCTCATCTTCTTGATAAGACCCGGGGGTACATGGTACTTGCTGAACCTGAGTTTGAAATCCTCCCAAGTCATGAATTGACCTCCGTTCATGGCACGGGTGCTTGTCCACCAAGCGCGGGCTGGTCCAGCGAGATAGTGTGTGGCGAACAAAACCTTCTCGTTGGCTTCTACTCCGGCTACCTCAAGATTGTTCTCCATAGTCTGGAGCCAATCGTCGGCGTCGAGGGGCTCCTCGGTCTTGCTAAACACTGGGGGGTTGGTGTTTTGGAAGTTCTTGAGCTTGGATCCAGGGTGGTCATGATTTCCATGGCCTTGGTTGGCGATGTTCTGCAAGGCGATGAGGTTGGCTTAGCGTTCGGCTCTTTCGGTTTCCCGGTCTGCAAGCATGGTTTGCAGTAGTTGTAGCATCGCGTCGTTGGTGCGATTTGGAGGGGCCATCTGAAGATGTAGAAGATTATGAGATACGAGGGAACATTCTATGGTTTATTTTGGGTTAAGTTTGAAAAACATTTGAAAAACTTGTAATCTTTTCATGACAAACATAACATTCATTCATTCATGCAACACATAGTACAAACTACACACATACTCCAATGGTTTTAAGAACCATTCTCATGCTACGATACAAAGGACGGGATACAACTCACACCTACTATAAGTGGAACTAGTGCAACTACTCCTCATCATCGACATCGATCGGGACGTAGTCGTCGGGTCCTGCCTCCAGGAACTCGTAGTCCTCCTCCTCGGTGTTCTCGTCCTCCTCAAAGTCGTTGTCGTCGCTCAGGAAGGCGTCTCCTCCCTGAATGTCGATGCCTCCATCGTCATCCTCCAGCTGACGAATCTGATCCTCCTGGGCCTTGACAGTGGCCTCAAGTGACGCGATCCGGGTGCGAAGGTGACGAATCGTAGCGTCCTTCTTGGCGCGCTGCTGGCGAAGGCTCTTGCGGTCGTTGTTGAGTAGCTTGATCGCCTCACCCTGCTCGGTGATGTGAGCATGGGTCTGGTTCGCGTAAGCGCGAGAGGCGTCGAGGTCCCTCTGAGTCTGGTAGAGCATGAAGTCCAGGTGCTCAGCATGGTGCCTCAACTCCGGGTGCGGCTGCAGCTCCATGGGCACTCCCGCGGCATCACGCCTCACAAGGTGGGCGTAGCGAGAGGCGAGGATGCGCACCACGTTCTGTCCACAGAGGCGCGCAAGTGCCTCCTGAAGGCCACGTGCGAGTCCGTCGAGCCAGTTGCTCTCGCGGAAGGAGAAGAGGATCCTCTCCGAGGTGGGAGGCTCCATCTTGCCCCTCAAGTCGGCAGTGATCACCCACTGCAACTCTCCTCCGGGCGTGTCGTCCAGCTGAACCCCGTGAAACTCGGGGTGTGGGCGCCCAAGGAAGTCAGAGACGGCGTTGAGGTCGTGCTCGAAGATCAAGCTTCCTCCGTTCCCAAGCTGGTAAAACTTGGTGTTGATGGGTTCATTCGGCTCCATCTGAAAGAGAATTGGATGAGTAAGTTAGAGAGTGCAAAGTGTGGCACAATTTTAAGTTGATTCAAATAAGATAGAGCATGATTCATCAAATTTTGGCAAAGTCTCAAAGACAAGAGTGTAGTAAATTTTCACAAATAATTTCTTTCATTTGATTTCAAAGTTAAATTTTTCAGAACGCCCATTCTAACTAAGGTCTTCTAAGGTCAAACAATGGCTCTGATACCAACTTGTCAACACCCGGATTTTTAAGTCCGAATGCCTATTATGTCATACATCGCAATCCCAGGAATATTGTTGTTGCGAGGCATAATAGTTAAGTATCACAATCATCATTCATTACAAACCATAAGTCTTACAAATTTGGAATCACATGATCCATATTACACGAATAGTTGATCTATTGATCAACGAACAAACACAAGTTCATAGTTCAACATAGCAGAAGCGTAAGATACAAGGACTCTCTAGTCCACAGGCCAACGCTTGACGTCGGAAGGCGCTTAGTTGTCATAGGCGTGCTGCTGGTCATCTCCTTGGTCATCTTCATACTCTGGCCATTTGAATAGCCAGGGACAAAGCCGTGAGTACGTTGAGTACTCGCAAACTAATACTAATGTAAGTGCTAGACATTCTAGTATGGTTTGCTAAGCTCTAGTTTATTTGCATAAAGCTAGTTTTAGTTCACAAAGTTTGAGGGAAGCTTATTCAAGTGCTAACTAACTCAAGTGGGAACATTAGTGTCATTCCCACCATTTCAAGTGGTGATTTCAATTCAATCCACCACAAGTCATTTCATCATCATCTTTCAACATCATTTTCAAAGATATGACATTGGAAACTGTATGGCCTTTCCAACCGTCCGTAACCGTGGACGCGGCTATTCGAATAGGTTTACACTCTGCAGAGGTTGCACACTTGTGCCACAACATTTGATTTCATCCGTCGGGATTACCCCGAATCATCGTAACACAGTACGCGGATCATCAACCATAACCTTTCACTTACAAATCCTAGTATGAGCACCTCTCCCCATGAGCTTGGCCTCCCAGTGAAGGCAGTCAGTCAGCCTGGGAACTGCACAGGGCTTGGGCCGGACATTCACCTCTTTTCACGTCATATCACATCATTCCTTCTGTTGTAGAGGCAGCTTTCGGCATAACCCCGATGACGCTTGTTTAGAGGGAACCCATACTAAGACGCATAAACTTCCAGTTAAGCCCTACCCATAATCAGGTATTGTGGGGGTACTTAATAATTGGAAAGGTATCGCATTCAAACCAACATCATTGTTTTATCAAAAATCACCATCTTCTCTTGTTCACATTCACCTTCAAAAATCATTCAGTAGAATGCATCATCATTCCAAGGTTTCAAATTCATTTCCAAATTCACATTGTTCCCATCTAGAGTAGTCAAGTTTTATTTCATTAGCACTAGCTCTAAATCATGAGGGGTGCTATCTTGCTTTGCTTGGAAGAGACTAACTTCACTACTCTAGTAACCAACTTGTACTTTGACCAAAGTTAACTATAAAAGTAACTCATTTAGAAAACAAGTAATTTGTAAAGTAAAAACTTGGGATGGGTTCATATAAGAAAAGATAAGAATCATGGTGCCTTGCCCCAAGGGGCTTTGCACTTTGCAAGAGTAATAGCTTGCCTTGGTAGTTCTCAAACTGTTCCTCCTCCTCCTCTTGGTAGCAACCTTCTTCTTCGGCGTACTCTCCGGTGCTACCGTCTAAATTTGAATACGAGTATAATTACTCACTAATTCAATGGCTATTCCATACATCACATATAACACACAAACTACTCTATGCACACAAATAAATTAACTAAGGTGCATGGGTTGTGGGGTTTAAATAGAATTCACTTCTTTGTATTTCATATGTAAATGTTAGTTTCTATAGGGTTCTTGAGAAATAATTTCCTCTCATTGAAATCTTCTTAAGATTTAATTTCTCAAAAAATCATGTATGAACTCATATTGACCTAAGTCAAATGTTCATCATCATCATTTGTGAAAATGATTTAAATGAGGGAGATCACCTCATACTATTTAAATAACACTACATTTGATTTAAATCTCAAGTAATTCATATAAGAGAGTTTGGGACCAGGGGTCCAAACATCCCATGAATTCATGTGAGACCAGTTTAAATGAAGTGTAAGACTCCACATATTTTACTTTATTAGTTTTGGACTAGTTAAACTAGTCAAATGTTCCATTAATTAAACTAGGGCATGATCATGTAAAGTAACCACACCATTTTATTGCATAAACAATTAGTGTAAGTCAAATGTGAGCTATTAGAGTTGGAATTAACTTAATATCTATTTTGGTTGATTTTTAAGAATTATTTGAATAGGGAAAAGTCCCTGTCTTGTTATTTTTATCACATTAATTCTACAAAGAATCTGGCCATGGGGCCAGTGGCATTGGCTAGATAATTTCTCTAGCTTCCCAACCATATAAAGTTCATCAATTTTGGTTTAGCCAATTTAAATCTATTGAATTTCAAAGTTGCAGCAGTATTCAAATTTATTTGAATTAATTAAACCCAGTTTGAATTAAAAGGCCGGCGCCGGCGGGAAACGAAACTGGGACAGATTCGAAATAAAACGGCCCAGTCCAGCCCACCACGGTCCACAGACGCGTGGGCTGCCTGACAGGGTGGGGTCCGCCTGTCAGCGACTATTACAACCCGAATCGGTATGTTTTAAAGGGGAGCGTTGGATTAGAATCCAATCGAACGGCTCAAGTTCATCGTCATCCCCGGCGAGAGGGAAGCTCGCCGGCGGCTCAGGTAGGGGGTCGGAGAGCTCACCGTGGCTCCAGCTAGGGTTGGCAAGGTGCGCGGTGAAGTTGTGGACGACGGCGAGTCGACTGGTAGCAGCGGCTCGTCCTGGGGTGGCTCCAATCGACGGCGGCATCCACCAGGTACTGGCGGCTCCGATCTCCAAATTGGAGCTGCTCCGGCGACGATTGAGTGAGTGGAGTGGTGGTGGCGAAGCAGTGAGAGGTGGGGAGTGAGCTGGTGTGGTTGGTTTGGTCCAGGGAACCTCCTATTTATAGAATCGCATGAGGGTTGCGGGGCAGTGAGGTGGGCGACATGGGCGCGGCTGCTCCGGCGAGCTATCGAGCTAGGCGAGGGCGCAGGTGTGTTCGTGGCGTCGCCACGGTCCTCTGAGTGGCGACAGCTTGGTCGGGGAGGGCCTGGCGGTGTCGCGTTTCTTCCATGTCTGTCGCGCCCGCGGCGGAGCAGGGTCTCCTTCTCCAGCGGCGGTGGGCGCGGGTCGTGGTCTTGGCCGTGTCTGGCGGCTTCCAGGTGTCGAGTGCAAGCTCAAGGCGTTGAGAGCAGGGCCAGGGAGTGAGCGAGGTGGTGGCGCGGCGCGTGTACTGGGCGTGTCCGCGTCGTGCATGCGCGCGACGTGAGCGGCGTCCAGGGCGTGTGCTGGCGCGGGTCGTCCGGCGTCTGGTCGCCGTTCCTTCGACCATGGCGGTGCTAGGACTTGCTAGGAGACGCGCTGGCGCACGGTGGCGAGGTGGTCCAGGCAGAGGAGCAAGGGGAGAAGTGGGAGGTCGACGAGCTCGGGGACATGGCCGGCATGGCCATGCCCTAGCTTGCTCTCTCTCCCTTAGCCTCACTATGCTCCACTTAGGGCTTAAGGGGACCAGGGAACATAATGGGATAGGTTAGGGTAGTTTAGGTTAGGTAGATTCACTATTTGCAATAGTGTGTAAATAGTGCCTTATTTGGTATTTGTGAAAAATGTCTAAATTTGAATTAATTCAAATGGTGCATGTATTTGAAATGTAAGTGTTTAGATAAGTTGTATTTGACCAGAGGTGATTAGAGGTGGTGGTGGAATTTTAGAATTCAAGAATTTGCCAAAATTGGCTAAGTGAAGAATGTTGCATATGTTAAAAAGTTGAATCTTTGGATGAGCATAGCTAATGATCAAGAATGATTTTGGCATGGTGATCTTTACAGAAGTTGTTCACCTTGATGTTGACTTTGAAATGGTGCAAAGAGTTAGCAAGATTTGGTTTGAGAAAATTGAATGGCAATGGCCCAAAGTGGTGATCAGACTATAATTGTCAATTTTGACCATTATCATATGTGAGTTGGATTTGTGTTTGAATTTCATTTGAATTGTGATTCTTTTATTCCAAAAGTTGTAATAAGTGTTTAATAACATTATTCAACTAATGGTGAAGACCAATTAGGTCTAGGGTCAAAATTTATAAAAATGCCATAGGGCATATGTGAGGGTTTTTAGTGTTTTTCATTTTATGGATTTTCTTCCTATTTGATTTATTTGGTTGGTGATCTTAATATGATCACATTAGGGTTTTAGGGCATATCAAATACAAGTAATAGCAATCATCATGGCATATCAAACAAATGCACAAGTCCTATGCATGGTGCTATATGCAAATTAAAAAGTTTTTGTTGGTTTGAAATTTTGCTTTCTGGAATTCTCTAACTTTCTTTTTATTGAAATTTGGGGTGTTACAGCAAGAGCTTAAACATGATCTATTTGAGCACAAAAATTGCCAAGTATAAAATTATTCAAGACATTATACCAATTACCACATGAAGCATTTTCTGTTTCCAACCATATAACAATGAACGAAGCAGTTTCATCCTTCGCCATGAATATTAAAAGTAAAGCTAAGAACACCAGTGTTCATATGCAACAGCGGAGCGTGTCTTTCTCCCAAACTAAGAATGCTAGGATTCGATTTATTCAAACACAAACAAAAATAAAAACATACAGACGCTCCAAGTAAAGCACATAAGATGTGACAGAATAAAAATATAGTTTCACTAGAGGTGACCTGATAAGTTGTCGCCCACTTCGTGATCCTTTCGGTCTTCTGGAAGCTTCCTGGAAAAATAAGCCCCTGGGCGTTGATTTCGTCCAATTTCGAGAATATTTCCTTTGTAGGATTTCTCAAACCAAAAACAGCAGAAAACAGCAACTGGCTCTTCGGCATCTCGTCAATAGGTTAGTGCCGGAAAATGCGTATAAATGATGTAAATTATGTATAAAACATGTGAGTATCATCATAAAATTAGCATGGAACATAAGAAATTATAGATACGTTTGAGACGTATCAGAAGGCCAGCAGGGGGCCCTCCCCATATGGCGGCGTGGGGGGCCCCACTGCCATGCCGTGACGTGGGGAGGGAGCCCCCTGGCTCCCCCGACGCTGCCCCTTCGCCTATTTATTCCTTCATCCCCGAAAACCCTAGTACCGAGAGCCAAAATACCAGAACAGTTCCAGAGACGCCGTCGCCGTCAACCCTAACTCGGGGGGTTCAGAAGATCACCAGAGGGCTCTACATCACCATGCCCGCCTCCGGACTGATGCGTGAGTAGTTCATCCTTGGACTACGGGTCCATAGCAGTAGCTAGATGGTTGTCTTCTCCTATTGTGCCATCATGTTTAGATCTTGTGAGCTGCCTATCATGATCAAGATCATCTATTTGTAATGCTACATGTTGTGTTTGTTGGGATCCGATGAATATGGAATACTATGTCAAGTTGATTATAGATCTATCTTATATGTGTTGTTTATGATCTTGCATGCTCTCCGTTGCTAGTAGAGGCTCTGGCCAAGTTGATACTTGTGACTCCAAGAGGGAGTATTTATGCTAGATAGTGGGTTCATGTCTCCATTGAATCTGGGGGAGTGACATCAATCCCTAAGGTTGTGGATGTGCTGTTGCCACTAGGGATAAAACATCAATGCTTTGTCTAAGGATATTTGTACTATTTACATTACGCACAATACTTAATGCAATTGTCTGTTGCTTGCAACTTAATACTGGAAGGGGTGCGGATGCTAACCCGAAGGTGGACTTTTTAGGCATAGATGCATGCTGGAAGGCGGTCTATGTTCTTTGTCGTAATGCCCTAAGTAAATCTCATAGTAGTCATCATTATATGTGTAACATCCCAAGTTTCAACCAAATAAAATAAAGAGAGAGAATTTCAATTACTCAAATTTCACAACAAACAAAAACTTTTCTATGCATATAGTGTCACATATAGTTTTATGCATAATGTGCATTTCTCTTGTGCATTTTCCATGATGAGTGTTTATTATTGATCAAGTGTGCTTAAACCCTAAACCAAGATCACCCAACCCTAATTTGAGAAAAATAAAAGAAATGGAAAAGAATTCAATTCTCACTCACATACAACTTTAGCCACTTTTGCAAATCCTCAACCAAGGCTGAATTTGCTTGCTCCTTTGGTTGTAAAACACTTGTATATCAATTACAAACTCAAATGCATCAAAGAAACCAGAATCAAATCAAAGAAATTTGCAAAACCAACTTACATATGATAATGGTTATGTGACCACTTTTTAACATCTTCCCCACTTTGCACCCCTGGTTTTAACTTTTCTTAAACCAAACTTGGTCAACACTTGCCACCTCATCCAAGACCTTGTCAAGGTGAACAACTTTGCTGTTAACCACCAGTGCTGACATTGACCAGGTTGACCAGAACAGAGTTGACAAATTGTGACATTGAAACAAAGAGAAGATGATCCTCATTTTGAAAACTTGCAAACTTACACCAAATTGAACACCAACACCACCATTCTGTCTCTCTAATTATATGATTGAGATTCACCAAAAAGAATTCCAAAATTCGACAAAAATATTTATGCGGCCATTCTACCGAACACCTTGCAGGCATGTTTCCAGAATTGTGTTACACTCAATTACACACTGGATTTTAGCCTAAACCATCTTTACCTTGTGATGATGCTAAAAATGACAAGGCAGGGACTTTTACAAAAAGAAACTTAATTTAAAATTCAACCATAAATGATTTTGAGTTGATTCCAACTCTCATAAATCACAATTGATGTCCTCTAATTGATTATGAAAAAAGATAGCTAAGTTGTTTGTATGATCATGGACTAGATCAAAATAATGGCTATGGAGCCATTTCTAGTGCATTTAAATCTTGAAATTCAAATTCTAGGAATAGTATGAGAGCTACTCTCTCATTTAAATTTTGATTCTAAGTAATACAATAAGAGGTAATGACCTTAGGCTAATGAATCTCTGATTGCTATGACTTAGAGATTTTAAATCATTTACATGTTATTCTTAAATTGTATGAGGTGTAGCACCTCATTTAAATTATACTCCCATATAATAGATATGAAATATTGACATTGGTCAACTTATATTTCATACCTGATTATTATTTGAGGTGATTAAAGCTTAATAGGATTAATGAGAGGAAATTATTTTCTCTAAAGATTTAAATAGCATACCAAATTAATAAGTATAATGAGAGGAAATTATTTTTCTCTTATATAAGAACCAATCAAGTAATTCACCATGCCATGATTGTTGTGATGCTAGAATAAGTTGTGTGAACCATTTTGTGTGTTTTAGTCAAGCATGTAAGATTGGTTTGGTGTTTATATACCTCGTATTCGTATATAGACGCTAGTAACGAGGAGTATCAAGAGGAGGGAGCCTACTCTCAAGAGGAGGAGGAAAACTTTGATAACTACCCTGCTCAGGGCAAGCAAATACTCTTGCCAACCACCAAGTGCATAGCTCTACAAGAGCAAGACACCATCACACTTTAATTTATGTCTTACCTATCCCATGTTTTTACCTTGCAATTATTTTGCTTATTTATTTCAAAGTACCTTTTGATTTATGATTCACTTGGTCTAGAGTAGAACCAAATTTAAGGTAACTTAGAGCAAATCAAAGCTAGATAGCACCCCTCATGAAATAGTTGCTAGTGCTAATCACATAAAATTTGACTACTCTAGATGGGAACATGTGAAGTGAAATGACTTTGAAAGATGTGAAGGTGACATGGTTGACTTGGTGAATTTGAATGAAAATTGATGACTGGGTTGAATGCGATACCCTTCCAACTATACAAGTACCCCCACAATACCTGATTATGGGTAGAGCTTAACTAGAAATTTGTGTATCTTAGTATGGGTTCCCTCTAAACAAGCATCATAGAGGTTACGCCGAGGCTGCCTCCGTTACATGTGAAATGATGTGAATATGAGGTGAATATACGACCCAAGCCCTGTGCAGTTCCCGGGTTGACAGTTGGTTTTCACCGGGAGGCCAAGCTCATGGGGAGAGGTGCCTATACTAGTGTTATAAGTGAAAGGTTGAGGTTGATGATCCGCGTACCGAGTTACGATGATTCGGGGTTTATCCTCGACGGATGTAATCAAAAGTTGTGGCACAAGAGTACAACCTCGGCAGAGTGTTAAACCTATTCGAATAGCCGTGTCCACGGTTACGGACGATTGGAAAGGCCATACTGTTTCGTTATCAGAATCTTTGTCTTAAAATGTGTGGGTGAATTGAAAGGTGATTTGACTTGAATCACAAATGATTTGTGGGAATGACACTAATGTTCCCACTTGAGTTAGTCTAGCAAATGATGAGTCTTAACTAAATGTTTACTGAACTAAAACTTGGCTTTATGCAAATAAACCTAGAGCTTAGCACCCTTTACTACAAGTAATAAGTTTTTACCTTAGTATTAGTTTGCGAGTACTTTAAAGTACTCATGGCTATGTCCCTGGCTATTCAAATGCCAGACTTTGAAGAGGAGCAACCGTATCAGGATGACGGACAACAGGACGTCTACGATAACTAGGATCGTCTCCTAACGTCAAGCGTTGCCTGTGGAATAGATAGTCCACTACTACTATGCTTCCGCTACTTATTTGTGTTGTTGAACAATATATTTGTGTAATATTGGATCATGTGATCTATGGTTGTAAGACAAGTATGTGTTGTAATAAAGGATGACTCTATGCTACTTACTATTATGTCTCGCAAAAACAATCTTCCTGGGATTGCGATGTATGATATAATAGGCATCTGTACTTAAATATCCGGGTGTTGACAATATGTATGTGCATTGTTATGCCCTCTCTATTTGTCATTTGCCCAACTGTAATTTGTTTACCCAATATGTTATTTATCTTATTGGAGAGACACCACTAGTGAACTGTGGACCCCGGTCCATTCTTTTACATCTGAAATACAACCTACTGCAATCATTGTTCTCTTTTGTTTTCTGCAAGCAAACATCATTTTCCACACCATACGTTTAATCCTTTGTTTTCAGCAAGCCGGTGAGATTGACAACCTCACTGTTAATTTGGGGCAAAGTAGTTTGATTGTGTTGTGCAGGTTCCACGTTGGCACCGGAATCTCCGGTGTTGCGCCGCACTACACTCCTTCACCAACAACCTTCACGTGATCTTCATCTCCTACTGGTTCGATAACCTTGGTTTCTTACTGAGGGAAAACTCGCTGCTGTACTCATCATACCTTCCTCTTGAGGTTCCCAACGGACGTGTGCTTTACCGTCACAAGCAGTCGCCACCGTGGGCGTGCGATGCCGCGCGTGATGGCTGTGCTGGGTGGTTAGCGTGATGTTTTTTCTTTTCATCCGCTCGGTGGTTAGAGCCTCGTTCCTCCAGATTCTGCCAAATTGGCCGGACGAGTCCATTCCGCATCTATGCGGTATATTCCATTCCGAGGAACTGGTTGGTTTCCTTCCTTCTACCCATCCGAACACAAGAATGAGTGCTAGGTGTGGAACCGTCCCGTTTCATTCCTCCTAATTCCAGAACCGAACACACCCTAAGCACACAAGATAGGACAAATGATACTATGTCAGAGTGTGCATCGATCTCACTAGGGAATTCACAAAAGCAAGGATCTTTACAAAATTAATGGGTGAAGGGGGTCTATAAATTTACCCAATAGACTCCATCAGCATAGCAGCATTCTGTTAAATTAATGGAACCTGATCAGCATAAATTTACCCAACAGACTCCATCAGCATAGCAGCATTCAGTTAATTTAATGCCACCGCAGCATTCAGTTAATTTAAGGGAGTAGTATGCAACAACGGTTTTAACATATAACTGGTTGATGTAGTCAAACTATGAGGAAAGAACAAGGATGGAAGTACAGGGCATAAAACATTAGGTAAATAATCATCCATTTGACAGTAGGCGCATCACATAAGCTGCTCGAAACAGGTTGGCTTTTAAACGCAAGACTACGATACGGTAGATGCATACAAGGATTCGACACGGTCCAACGATGATCAACAATGGAGGTCTGAGTAACGAAGAGAAAAATTCGAGATGATAAACATGACAAGCCAGACCTAAGAAATAGTGGCCATCATCCATCCTTTTAAGATGTTTAACAACTTTGGCGCGAACATCAGCGGCGCTTGCGCTTACGCTGCTTCTTCACGGAATCATCACTAAAAGGAACGAGAGCTTCACAGAGAGACTCGCTGAGACCGCAAGAGAGGAGCCGGTCAGGAAACAGGCCCGCCAGAGGTGCAGATGTGACGATCTTGTTCCGCATGTCAACGGTAAGCAGGTAGCACGGGTTGCAGGCGATGAACATCCACTTGTACCTGTCCTCACGGTACTCGCCGAGCAACAAATAGACGACGTCCGGGTCGTTGGCGCTCAGGTGGGGGAACATGGGCGTCATGTCCTTGGGCACGTCTCCGAACCCCTGGAACCCCCACAGCGTCTTCAAGCTGAGCTCGTGCTCCTTCTCCCACCCCTCACTACGGGAAAACAGCACGTTGCCGTGCGAGCTAAATGCACGGCAAAGGCCAAAAATTGCACGGCAAAGGCATTGCCGTCCGCCAACGCACGGCAAAGATCTTTGCCGTGCGTTTTGGCAATTATGTACGGCAAAGACCCTTTGCCATGCACGTGTTCTTTGCCGTGCGTCGATCGCCTGTGCCGTGAGCCATTTCCTTGCCGTGCGCTGGACAACTTTTGCTGTGAGTCCCCCTTTGCCGTGTGCATTCAGTTCTTTGCCGGGTGTGCTCTACCTGGACGCACGGCATAGAGGTTTTGCTAAATTTAAAAAAATGGTGACGGTGCTGACGTCCTCGACCGTCCTCGACCGGCGGGAGAAGGGACGTGAGCAGCGTCCTTGACCGGCGGTGGCATCCACGTCTAAGGGATTCCAAAGCTGGGCCAGCACGAGGGAGCGCGGCGGCGCAGGACGGAGACGTCAGAGGAGAGCTTGGCGGCGGCGCACGATAGAGGGCGGCGGCGTCCTCGACCGGCGGGAAGATGGGATGGGAGCACTTCTTTGACCGGCGGCGGCGCCCACATCCAAGGGATTCGGGAGCTGGGCGAGCTCGTGGGATGGCGACGGCGCACGACCGGGACTTCGGAGTAGAGCCTGGCGGCGGCGCACGAACGGGACATCGGAGGAGAGCCTGGCAGCGGCGTACGACAGAGGGCGACAGCGTCCTTGACCGGCAGGAGGAGGGACGGGGGCGGCTCCCTTGACCGGCGGCGGGCGAGCGCGAGGAAGGGCGCCTGTACACGATGGGGAAGTCGGAGGAGAGCCTGGCGGCGAGGCACGGCGCGCCTGCTCGAGGCCGACCATGCCTGGCGGCGAGCATGGTAGCTAGCTCCATCAGCCGCTCATTGAGGATAAGGATATGAGTGGGTGGTCCAATTTGAGGATAAGATATGGCCAGGACGTGGTGTGTGGTTGGTGAGTAGGAGGCTGAACGGATCGTGTCCGTTGATTTTTCCCAGCCATACACGGATCTTCGCCATGTCACCGATCCACGGCACAAGCTGTCAACCAATCAGAATTCGCGCCTATCTTTGCCGTGTGTAAACACTCGGCAAAACCCTTTTTCATTTTTTTCATTCTTTCCTTTTCTTTATATTCTTCTAGCTATAAACACTTGCAACTATGGTGTTTCCATGCAACTACGTATCAAATGAGCTAGGTATGATCTATTAAGCATGACTTTTTCACAGGAATACTTGTAGGCGACGGAGGGGAAGGCGAGAAGTCTCGTCGGTGCTGCGCGGCCTCCACACGTTGCCGGCGTCCGCACGCCACCGCTTGTTCCTGCGCTTTCTTTCCGCCGCTTATGGCCTCTTCCCGCGCTATCTTCCCACGCTATCTTCTGGCGACACCGGCGTCTATAAAAGCCCCCCTCCACCCCCCCGGCCCACCGCGACTCAATGGCAGCCACCACAGCCACCGGCACCCCTTTCTCCCCCGCAAGCACAGCCCTACGTAATGATGAACCGCCTCGGCGCCAGCCAGTTCCCTCCTCCACCACCGTCTCCACCACCACCGTACGGTGTTCGACGCCGCCACGGAAGAGGCGCGGCGGCGCCGGGCGGAGGAGATGGGCGAGCAGTGGCGTGCAGAGCGGCAACGCCTGCACATGGAGCGCGATTTCCAGTACCGTGAATGGCAGAAGGCGATGGAGCAGCGATAGCGGGAGGCGGTGGAGCGTCAGCAGCGGCAGGCGGCGGAGGAGCGTCAGTAGCGGGAGGCGGCGCTGGCGGCAATGGAGGCGGCCTGGGGGGCGCGGGAGGATGCGTTGGCGGCGCAACTGGAGGCGCAAATGGAGGAGGAGGAGGAGGACGAGGCGGAGGAGGATGAGGCGGAGCAGGAGGAGGACGACGATGACTTCGAGTGGTCCGGCGACGATGGGCCACACTCGGATGAGGCGGCGGATCAACAACGAGCGTTGGTCGAGTCCTTCGAGTCAGATAAGAAGCTCCAGGACGACGCCGTGCTCGCGAAGACGCGGCGATTCGCCGTGTCGTCGAGCTCTCCCTCCAGGCGGCGCAACATGGGAGGGCATGCGATGACGCGCTGCTGGAGCAGCGGCGTCTGGTCACCACCCTACGCATGGAGTGGCTTCGCGCGGAACAGGAGCTGCGGCGAAGGGGAGGCGACGACGGGGCGGGGCCGTCGAACGCCCGTCGGGCGGTTAGTAGGCTAGGTTTTAGATGAAATGTAGCGGTTTTCATTCAAACATGTAATATATAATCAACTTTGAATGGACGATAACACTTAGTTAGCAGATTCCTCGGCCGTGGGTTGCTCCGAAATACTGATATATATATATATATATCGGGGGTGAAGATGTAGAGTACTTGTTGTATTGTAAAAGCGTTGGTATACACATTGTCTTAAGTAACACTAGCTAAAAACTAATACCAATGTAAAGAGAAAAGATAAGTATTAAAATATATACAAAAGAAAGTTAAAAAAATGAAAATTTCATATTACGCATGGCAAAGGCCAAAACGCACGGCAATGGCTTTGTTTGCCGTGCATCGTTGACATTGCTCACGGCAAAGCGATGGGTTTGCCGTGCAGTACGTATTTACCGTGCGCCTCTTTAACTCTTTGCCGTGAAACTATTCTTTGTCGTGCGCTTTTCTGTCATTTGCCGTGTTGCATATCTTTGCCGTGTGTTATGTCAATTCTTTGCCGTATGCCTATGCGTTGCCGTGCGTTTTCCTGCGGTCACACGGCAAAGACGGCTTTGCCGTGCGGCGACACACGGCAAAGAAAATGTGGACGGCAACGCCGGTTTTTCCCGTAGTGCCTTGTCGTGGCCTAGCAGCTTCCACACGGTGACGGTGCGGTGCTTTAGTTTGACGTAGTCCTGAAAGCCGTCGATAGAGACGAACCTGATGAAGGAGTCAGAGACGACGCCCATGTTCCTGTAGGCGACCGGCTGCGACACCCGGTCGGTGTCGCGGGTGTAGCTAGGTGTCTCGGGAGGCAGAGGAATGAAGCCGAACTCCACCACGGCGCTGTTTTCGTCGAAGAGGGCGTCGCAGCTGTAGTAGGAGACGCCCCACAGGAGGTCGACCCAGTAGGCGTGGCCATTGAACGAGAAATACGTGTCGATATCGTACACTCTCCTATCCGGAAAGCTGGGCTCCTTCTTGTCCAACCAGAGCGGCAACAACGAGGAGGGCCGCCAAAGGTAGAGAGAATCCCCCTCGTCGACGCCGACCAGCCGACCCGTTTGGACCAGGGCGTAGACGTCGCCCTTGCATGAGCTCGCGATGGAGACGCTGGAGCTAATGGTATAGATCCAGGAGGGGTTTTCCGGCCGGGCGATCAAGCGGAGCGACAAGGCGACGGCGTCGTAGATGAGATATGACGTCCGGCCTCCGTCGCCCGAGAAGCCCAGGCTGATGACGATGACGTTCTTGTCGACGGTATCGATTTGGGCGAACAGTGGGGCGCCCA
Organism: Lolium perenne; assembly: GCF_019359855.2. Taxonomy (NCBI): domain Eukaryota; kingdom Viridiplantae; phylum Streptophyta; class Magnoliopsida; order Poales; family Poaceae; genus Lolium; species Lolium perenne. The sequence continues at coordinate 24,012,697 of NC_067247.2, read as the reverse complement.
GGATGACCAGATAGGAAACAGCCGTAGGCGCGTCCGCGAGGCGCACTCCGATGTTGATGCTCTTCAGCCTCTTGTTGTGGATCTTGAGGTCCTTGCCATCGTTGTACCCTTCCGCCTTCCTGTCCTTGCACTTGAGGATGAAGAGCGGGAGGTTGGTGTCATCGAGATCCTCAGCGCCGTCCGAACGCACGCGGCGTTCGAGCACGCACTCGGAGGGGAACATGATCGAGGACCTTTGGAGGCGTCGTCGGCGGGGAGGAGATCGAGGGGAACGAGGAGCACGGCGTAATTGAAGTCGGTGCCTCGGTGGTGACGGTAAGTCGTGTTAGGGGTTTGATCCGTTTCGCCCGTCTCGTTGTTAATTCAATGGATCGCTAAAAAATAATCGTTTTTTCAGTTCTTTTTTCCTTTTTCCGCGTCGTGCGTGTGCTGGACTGCTTGCTGGTTGCTCTATCATGCATTATGGAGTAGCTGAATTTTTTGTCACTGCCAACAGTACAGTACAATAGTCACGAGATTCAGCTAGTCCATTTCATGCAAAGAGATTCAGCGGACACTTAACACGGTCAAACACACCATTGCTTTTTCCCGACCACGAGTTGTCGAGGAGTCAGTCAAATTCAAATGATGAATTCACTAAACTTTGATAAAATTGGATGACAAAATTTCTTATACTTCTACAATCTCTTAATTTACAATACTCACTCCGTCTTATGAAACTTATTTTAACTTTGTTAAAATCTGGATATATTTAGGTGCTAAATAGTGTCTAGATACATCTAGTTTCCAACAAAGTTAAAACAAGTTTCATGAGATGAGGAAAGTATATTACTTGAAACGAAATTTTAAACCTCGAAATAAATTGCATGCACTCGGAGAAGTAGAATACTTAAAAGATATAAAATATGTAAAGCAACGTATATATGTGTGATGTTATTTTTATTTTTTATTCACCATGATGGCAACTTGCCCACTTATAGGTCAATCTTGTCCGCTACCTCGGAGTAGGGACTTTGTAGTTTCATTTCGAAACTCAATAATGTGGGTGTTCGACCTGGTACTTCTAAGACGAATTCCTCGCTTTTGTTATAATCAATTGATCACATTTTTAGGCCAGAAACTTGCAAGTAAAGAAATCAGAACAGCCGAAATTTTGGGTCTTCACCTCCGGCAGAAAATATACTTTTTAGGATAGAAACTTCTTTTTATTGATAATGGGCGCTTTATTACTTATGAAAAACAATTACACCCGGCCTTTGCATAGGTAAGATGCACACATCCGTTCAAACATCTCAATAGTCTGAAGTGAAAAAATAAAAAAGGCTAATTACATATCAGACATGAGCAACTGTAAGATGCATAAGGTGAAGGCGGAGGCCCAATCCGTAGATTATGCTGTCACCCATGTAGGGAAAAAGTATCCCTCGTCGTGTCCTCCAACCATGTACATACCTCCGTAAAGAGGCCGCAATTCTTCATCTTTTGGAAGGCAGACCACGAACGGAGAGTAACGATAAATCTGTAGATAACCTACAAGAGAGAATAATTCTTATCATTAAAAACTTTGTCATTTCTACACGGTCATAGCGACCATATAATGGCAAGCGCTACCACCCTAATAAACATTCTAAATCCATGGTTGATACCATGAAGCCAATTACCGAAGATATATTGGCTGCACTAGTCGGGGGATACAAATCATAAGCTACTTGGATGCAAGACCATATAGATCTGGCAAAGCGACATTGGAATAACAAGTATTTAATCGTCTCATTGTGATAACAGAAAACACACTTCGTACTCCCATACCAATTGTTTCACAAGATTACCTTCGGTTAGGATTACTCCTCGACGCAAATACTATCCAATTTTTTTTAATTTAAAGAGGTATTTCATCTTTCAAATCTTTTTTTTATCAACTGGTATTTCTAGTTGGATAATTTTATTGTATACTGAACTTACAGAGAACTTTCCATTGGATTGTAAGTTCCAATGAAATTCATCTCGCCCTTCGGTCCACTGAATGGATTCCGAACGTAGCAGTAAGGCATTCCATGCAAAAAGTCTCGGGATGATTAAATCTCCTCTAAACATCACAGTCGGAGGTGAGGTAGCCATTACTAATGCGATGGTATCACTTTTGCGATGAACAATCCTATATAACGCTGGATATTGTTCGGAGAGAGACCTATTCCCTAGCCAACCGTATCTGTGATCCATCCTTAATATTGAAAGTACTACTATATCTGAAGAAAAATTTCTTTGTTGCCATTAGGCCAGCCAAAAAATATGAGTCTCCCGATTTCCAAAGGATGTGGGATAACGCTTTGTCGCCGATGTATTTTCTTTTAACCATGGTCTGCCATACACCCTCTTCGGTTAGAAGCTTGTAAAGCCACTTACCTAATAAGGATGAGTTCTTGACCTCAAGATCGTGAACCCCTAGCCCACCCATATCTCTAGGTCGGCATACGACAGATCATTTGACCAGTCGATTTTTTTTCACTATCCCCTTGCCAAAAAAAATATCGATCTACAATAGTCGAACTTGTGTAACACACCTTTTGGCAAGATGAAGAAGGATATCATATATAGTACCATGTTGGTGAGTAATGCATTAATGAGAACCAGTCTTCCACCAAGCGATATCATTTTACCTTTCCAACTACTAAGTCTCTTCTGAAGTCTTTCCTCGCATAATTTCCACTCAGCCATGGTTAATCTCCGATAATAATCAGGATTCCTAGATAATTGATAGGAAGTTGGCCTTACCCAGAGCCAAACAGTTCCGAATATTCGACGACTGAGTCATGTGCCTCTCCAAAAGAGAACAATTCGCTTTTATGGAAGTTTATCTTGAGTTCTGATAAATTCTCAAAAGCTGCCAATATTATCTTTAAATTTCGAGCTTTATCGAGATCATGTTTCATAAATAAAATTGTATCATCAGCGTATTGAAGGACTGATAAACCCCCATCGACTAGATGAGGGATCACTCCTTCAATTTGACTATCAGATTTAGCTCGTTCGATCAAGATAGCGAGCATATCAGCCACAATATTGAATAAGAGTGGTGAAAGAGGATCGCCCTAGCGTAAACCTTTTCGCGTCTGGAAGAAGTGTCCCACATCATCATTAACACGAATCACAACACTTTCTCCATACAAAAAATTCTTGATCAACGCTCTCCACTCAGGTGAAAAATCTTTCATGCTGAGTGTCTGATAGAGAAAAGACCAATTTACTTTATCGTAAGCTTTCTCAAAGTCAAGTTTTAAGATTACCCCATTCATCTTTTTGGTATGCAGTTCATGAACCGCCTCATGTAGAACCACAACCCCATCTAGGATATTACGTCCTTGCATGAAAGCAGTTTGTGACGGCCTAACCACATGATTAGCAAGTCTAATGGTGGCCACTTTAGTGAATATCTTGAAACTTACATTTAAGAGGCAGATGGGTCTATATTGTTGGATCCTTTCTGCCTCCTAAACTTTAGGTAACAAGATAACCTCACCAAAATTTAGACGGAATAATTCCAGCTGTCCAGCGTGTAAAACACTTAACGTATCTAGAAGATCCTCATTAATGCTATCCCAAAAAGTCTGATAAAATTCAGCACGAAAACCATATGGACCTGGGGCTTTGTTATGTTCCATTTGGAAAATCGCCTTATTAACTTCCACCTCCGAGTAAGGAGCCATTAAAACAACATTCTCCTCATGTGACACTTCGGGTATATCCGCTATTTGAGACTCATCCATGGAGAAGGAACTCTCATCCTGAGGACCAAATATACCCTTGTAATAATTAGTAATATAGGATTTGAGTTGCTCATGGCCTTCAATTAGTCCCTCATCTTGTACGAAAGATTGAATACATTTTTTCCTGTGATGACCATTGGCAATCCCATGAAAATATCTCGTATTTGAATCTCCTTCCAGAGTGAATTGGGCATTTGAACGCTGATATCATTTCAACTCTTCTTCCCAAGGAAGACCCGCTAATTGAGTATTAGATTGATTTTTAAATCCAATTCAGTACTCATTAGCGGTCTCACTTCAGCAAGCACTTCTAACTCATCAATGATAGTCGATAAGAGAAGCTTCTCCTTTTTAAGAATACCAGCTGTATGACTCACCCCATCTTGAAAGGTATTTGCGAACAGCTCGCATCTTTTTATTCCACCTTATAACCGGATTGTTAGCATAAGCTGGTTTTTCCCATACATTTTTAACCATCTCGTGAAAATCTTCCCACTATATCCATCCAAGTTCAAACTTAAATGGTTTCTTAGACAGCGGTGTCAAGGGTATTCCTCGGCAATGCCCTCCGATTGGGGCTTAGGGTTGATGGAATCCTGTAGGCTGACACGAGACATCGGTTAACAGACAAGCGGGGAGAGCGATTTACCCAGGTTCGGGGCCCTCTCGATGAGGTAAAACCCTTACGTCCTGCCTGTCTGATCTTGATTATGAAAATATCGGATTACAATGGGGTGCCGAAGGTTTCGGCTGTGATCTCGTCGAGAGGCTAAGTGCTACGGCGACCTAGCTCTAGACTTATGGTGGCTAAAGTTGCTAAGATTGATTGTGTCCCTCGGCAGCCCCTCTCCTGGCCTTTATATAGGAGGCCAGGTCTCAAGAGATCTGTTCGGGTACGACTAGGTTTACAAAAGACCTAGCTCTAAACTTTCCTTGTTCGACTCATCCCTGTCTTGTTCTTCAAGGAATCTTCTCCAGCACCGTCCTAGTGGCCCACCTTGCCATCGGGTACCTTCATGGGCCTCCAGTTGGGCCGTACAAGATAGGGCAATGTCAGTTACCCGAAGGGTAATGCCCACGTTAGTAGTCCCCGAGTGTCTAGCCGAAGATATTTCGGGTAGAGACTAAAGCATGCCTCCACTGAATGTTCTTCTCCCTTGATTGTTCTTGTCCATATTGTAACAACATTATCTTCTTCTATCGGGTGCGCGTCCAGCGCTCCCGATGGGAGTAGCCCCCGAGTCTAGGTACGGATGCTTGCAATCCGTGCGTAGACTGAAGTTGTGCCATTCGAACGTCTTCTTCTGCCGAAGTTTTCTGCTAGTCTTCATAGGTCATTGATACGCGTACAACACGCGTCCGTTGGGAACCCCAAGAGGAAGGTGTGATGCGTACATCAGCAAGTTTTCCCTCAGTAAGAAACCAAGGTTTATCGAACCAGTAGGAGCCAAGAAGCACGTTGAAGGTTGATGGCGGCGGAGTGTAGTGCAGCGCAACACCAGAGATTCCGGCGCCAACGTGGAACCTGCACAACACAACCAAATTACTTTGCCCCAACGTGACAGTGAGGTTTTCAATCTCACCGGCTTGCTGATGTCTACGGGAGCTTCTATTCTTGTAGACAGTGTTGGCCCTCCAAGAGCAGAGGGTTGTAGAACAGCAGCAAGTTTCCCTTAAGTGGATCACCCAAGGTTTATCGATCTCAGGGAGGAAGAGGTCAAAGATATCCCTCTCAAGCAACCCTGTGATCACAATGCAAGAAGTCTCTTGTGTCCCCAACACACCTAATACACTTGTCAGATGTATAGGTGCACTAGTTCGGCGAAGAGATAGTGAGATGCAAGTAATATGGATGAGTATGAGTAGTAATAGCAATCTGAATAAAATATGGCAGCGAGTAAACATGCAACAAAACAGTAAACAAACGGAGATTCGATGCTTGGAAGCAAGGTCTAGGGTTCCTGCTTTCACTAGTGGACACTCTCAACAATGATCACATAATAGGACTACTCTACACCCTCTTGTTGGATGATGAACACCACTAATTGTGTAGGATTACACGAACCCTCAATGCCGGAGTTAACAAGCTCCACAATATTCAATGTTCATATTTAAATAACCTTAGAGTGCAAGATAGATCAACACAATCAAACCAAGTACTAACATAGCATGCACACTGCTACCATCACACTATGAAAGGAGGGATAGATCACATCAATACCATCATAGTAATAGTTAACTTCATAATCCACAAGAGATCACAATCATAGCATATACCAAGTACTTCATGATGCACACACTGTCAACATTACATCATGGAGGAGGAATAAACTACTTTAATAACATCACTAGAGTAGCACATAGATGATATTCAACTAGATCACATAAAGAGAGAGATGAACCACATAGCTACAGCGGAGCCCTCAGCCTCGAGGGTGAATTACTCCCTCCTCATCATGGAGACAGCGATGGCGGTGAAGATGGTGGTGGAGACGGCGGTGGAGATGACTCCGGGGGCAATTCCCCGTCCCGGCGGCGTGCCGGAACAGAGACTTCTGTCCCCCAAATTGGAGTTTCGCGATGGCGGCGGCTCTGGATGGTTTTCTCTGGTTTCGTCGAACTGGGTCGAGGTTTTAGGTCAGGGACGACTAAATAGGCGAAGAGGCGGAGTCGGAGGGGCCACAGGGGGCCCACACACTAGGGGGGCGCGCCCCCCCTTGGCCGCGCCGTCCTGTGGGGTGGGGCCCCCTAGCTCCCCTCTGGCCCTTCTTCGGTGCTCTGGAAGCTTCCGGGAATTTTAAGATCTTCGGTGTTGATTTCGTCCGATTCCGAAAATATTTCCTTACTAGGATTTCTGAAACCAAAAATAGCAGAAAACAGTAACTGGCCCTTCGGCATCTCGTCAATAGGTTAGTTCCGGAAAACGCATAAATATGACATAAAGTGTGAACAAAACATGTAGGTATTGTCAATAATGTGGCATGGAACATAAGAAATTATCGATACGTCGGAGACGTATCACTTGCTGTAACAAAGGATTAGATGTATAGTGTGGATGATGATGTTTGCAGAAAACAGTAGAACTAGTATTGCAGTAGATTGTATTCGATGTAAAGAATGGACCGGGGTCCACAGTTCACTAGTGGTGTCTCTCCCATAAGATAAATAGCATGTTGGGTGAACAAATTACAGTTGGGCAATTGACAAATAAAGAGGGCATGACCATGCACATACATGTTATGATGAGTATTGTGAGATTTAATTGGGCATTACAACAAAGTACATAGACCGCTATCCATCATGCATCTATGCCTAAAAAGTCCACCTTCTGGTTATCATCCGAACCCCCTCCAGTATTAAGTTGCAAACAACGGACAATTGCATTAAGTATGTTGCGTAATGTAATCAACAAATACATCCTTAGACATAGCATTGATGTTTTATCCCTAGTGGCAACAGCACATCCACAACCTTAGAACTTTCTCACATCGTCCTGCATTTAATGGAGGCATGAACCCACTATCGAGCATAAATACTCCCTCTTGGAGTTACAAGTAACGACTTGGCCAGAGCCTCTACTAATAACGGAGAGCATGCAAGATCATAAACAACACATAGATAATAGATTGATAATCAACATAGCATAGTATTCATTATTCATCGGATCCCAACAAACGCAACATGTAGCATTACAAATAGATGATCTTGATCATGTTAGGCAGCTCACATGATCCAACAAAGATAGCACAATTAGGAGAAGACGACCATCTAGCTACTGCTATGGACCCATAGTCCAGGGGTGAACTACTCCCTCATCACTCCGGAGGCGACCATGGCGGTGAAGAGTCCTCCGGGAGATGATTCCCCTCTCCGGCAGGGTGCCGGAGGCGATCTCCTGAATCCCCCGAGATGGGATTGGCGGCGGCGGCGTCTCTGGAAGGTTTTCCGTATCGTGGCTCTCGGTACTGGAACTATTCTCGACGAAGGCTTATGTAGGCGAAGAGGTAGGTCAGGGGGCGCCACGAGGGGGCCACACGCTAGGGCCGCGTGGGCCCCTCCTGGGCCGCGCCGCCCTAGTCTGGCGGTGCCTCGTCGCCCCACTTCGGTTCCCTTTCGGTGTTCTGGAAGCTTCATGGAAAAATATGCCCCTGGGCGTTGATTTCATCCAATTCCGAGAATATTTCCTTACTAGGATTTCTGAAACCAAAAACAGAAGAAAACAACAACTGGCTCTTCGACATCTCGTTAATAGGTTAGTGCCGGAAAATGCATAAATATGACATAAAGTATGTATAAAACATGTGTGTATCATCATAAAACAAGCATGGAACATAAGAAATTATAGATACGTTGGAGACATATCAGTCATCCGATACATTTGTACCGAGGCTTGTATTTTTCAGTAAGGTTTTAACGCGTAAAGGATATTGAGTAACGTGCCCAGCTTTGCTGGTTAACTACTGATGGCAAAACAATGTTACCCTACACAGAATCAAGTCCCCGGGCATGATCCTGGAGTACAAAAAAGTTTTATCGGGTGCGCGTCCAGCGCTCCCGATGGGAGTAGCCCCCGAGTCTAGGCACGGGCGCTTGTGACCAGGTGTAGACTCGAGCTGAGCACTCCATCCTTTTCTTCAAATATCTCTTCACAGGAATATCTTCGAGTTCACGTTTTGTCGGGTGCGCGTCCAGCGCTCCCGATGGGAGTAGCCCCCGAGTCTAGGTGCGGATGCTTGCGATCCGTGCGTAGACTCAAGTTGACCATCCGATGCTTTTTGTTTCTCCTCGAATTCTCTCGGCGGGCTTCACGACGTCACTGATGACGCAATCACTGCTGCAATTCTGACAGACAAGACACGACCCGTTGGGCCCATCCTACCTCTGCGTGGTTCTGTTTTAAGAAATGACCGCTACTCTCGTACAGTTACCAAGGTGTCTCCTCGATTTCCGCAATCAATGATGAAAAGAGGGTCCTCTTAATGAATTGGAAACAATGACACGTGCCCACTCATTCCTCAGGTTTCCTTGCGCTTTATAATCTTTCGGAGCAAGCTCTCCCTTTTCCACACTTCATCCTTGCGTCCTCTTATCCTTCTTCCATCTTCTTCACTCATAACCGCTGCGCCGCCGCCGCCGCTTCCAGATCTTCCCCAGATCCAATAATGGTGAAGAAGAAGAACTCCACCGTCGCCACCTGTTCTGTGAGCGGCGGTGCTGCTGCCAAAGCTTCTCCAAATCCGCCGAAGAGATGCGCTCCAGATGCTCCTCCAGCTCCGGCGCTGCCAGCGCCGTCAAGCTCCACGGCTGGGCCCAACCCCGGCGATTGGCCGGCGTCTACCACCACAAGGCGTGATGAAAAGAAGGCTCGAAGCCTTGGATTAATTTTTCCGACGAGGGGAATGTCATTCTCCCAGGTGCGATTTCACGGCCCAATCCTCCCGCTAGTTTTACCGTGATGTTCTTGTCGTTCTTGTACCGAGGTCTCTCGCTCCCTGCCCACAAGTTCCTTCATCACCTTCTTCGGATTTACGAGATCCAACTATGGCAGCTGACCCCCAACTCAATCCTTCACCTCGCTATTTTTATCACCCTTTGCGAAGCGTTTTTGGGCTACTTTATCCCCATAGCACAACTTTGGTTTTTTTATGTTGGATTGTTTTTGGGCAGGATTTGCACCAAGAGTCAGGGTTCTACTTCTACATCAAGTACTTTTTGAGGAGAAGGTCCTTGCTGGGGAGTGGGATGAGGTGGAGAGGTACCTCTCAGGTTGCAAACCCTTTTTTTGATGCTCTGTTTAACTTTTGCATTGGAGTTCTTTTTAGACAGTCCTTTTAGACAGTTCAGTAGTGTGATATGAATTTCACATGTTGCATCATAAAAACAAATAAGCTTACATGTTGTATCCTACACATGCTGCTCTGTCTAACTCCTTTTGCAGAAACAAGATTGTGTCATACTAGAACAAGTGTTTGTGAACCCTTGTGAGTTTTGGTTGATTTTTGTTTTTCAAACATGTTGGAAGATTTTGTCATGGAAGCTTTTGATGGACTGAACCTGGGAGAGATGGTGATGGACTGACCTGGAGAGATGGTGATGGGCTGAGCTGAAGAGATTTCCCCTCAAGGTCTTTGATTCTTCCACTTTGGTCTTCTTCTTCATCCTCCATGATCCTCTCTTTTCCTCACGTGGATCTTGATCTCTTTTCCCCTTTCTGTCTCTTTTTCTTGAGGAAGAAGAAGCTACCTGCTACAGACGTGGAAGTGGGGATCGGGTGGTGCTGGAAGGGAATCCTATGTTTCTCGTGAACACAGGTGTGCTAGCCCAACAAGTCCACAACTCTTATTGGATCTGTTTTTTTAGGCCCGATGGCTTTTCGGGTCAACCCGAAACGAGGCTCAGAATCTTTCCAGGGCAGGTCGGGGATTCGTCAACTTCAGTTTTAATTTGTCAACAGTAAGTTTTTGTTCTTCATTCGCGCCAACCGAGAAAGAATCAGTGAAACACACGGCAACACACAATTGGTCGAAAAAAGTGACTGTTGATGAATAGAAAAACAACTAGCTGTTAATTAGACACTCCCAAGAATGTATGTCTCCGAGCAAATTAAGATGTTGAACATCATACAAGTCGCACCTAATTAAGAAATCGATCGGTGGGTCATCCTTTTAAGATGTTTGCAAACTTGGCGATGTAGCCTCCAACTCTCCAGCCTAGACTTCTTCATGGGTTTCACCGGATGGGGGCCTCTGCTACCTTTCTTGCATGCATGGCGCTTACGCTTCTTCTTCCTAGGCTTCTTTTTCATGGGTATGGTCGCTTCTTCTTCAATGGGGATTCCTTCATCATCACAAGGTCCATCCATAGCTTTACGGATATACCGGCTGAAACCGCAAGAGACGAGGAAGGAAAACCAGTTATCTTGGTCCACCAAATGTACAGAGGTCCGGACGATCTTGTTCCGCATGTCAACAGCGAGCAGGTAGCGTGGGTAAGACGGGAAGAACTTTCTCTTGAACCGGTTCTTGATGTACTCGCCGGACTCACCAAGAACCAAGTACACAATGTCCACGTCTTTCATGCTCAGCAGAGGGTACATGGGCGTCAAGTCCTTTGGCAAATCGCCGAACCCCTCGAACCCCCACAGTGTCTCCAGGCTGAGCTTGTACTCCTCCTCCCACTGCTGGTGATCGTGGTCCAGCAGCTTCCACACGGTCACGGTGCGGTCCTTGAGATGGACGTAGTCGTGGAAGCCGTCGATGGAGACGAACCTGATGAAGGAGTCACGGACGACGCCAATTGTCCTGTACGAAGCCGGCCTGATGTAGCGGTGGTTGCGGCCCACCGGCTGGACGGGCAGGCGGATGAAGCTCCCGAACTCCGCCACGCTGCTATTGTCGTCGAAAAGGGTGTCGCAACAGCAGTAAAAGACCCCGCATAGGAGGTCCACCCAGTATGCGTGGCCATTGAACGAGAACTCCATGTTGGACTGGTTCACGCTCCAATCGATGGGGTCCGGGAAGCTGCACTTCTTGTTCTTCGACCAGGCCGGCAACGATGACGATGGCCGCCACAGGATGAGGGAGTCCTCGCCGCTGGCAAGCAGCTGCCGACCCGTGTGGACCAGGGCGTACTCGGGGCCACGGCATGGGCGCGCGACGGAGACGCTAGAGCTAAGGGTATATGCAAAGGAGGGGGCTGGCGCGGGGATCAAGCGGAGCGACAAGGCTACGGCGTCGTAGATGAGATAGGACAAGCCTGTCTCGCCCGGGATGTCCAGCCTGATGACGATGATGTTCTTGTCAACGGCTACGACATTGGCGAACAGTACGCTGCCAAGGATGACCAGGTAAGAGACAGCCGGAGGCCCATCCGCCAGACGTATGCCGATGACCATGTCCTGAAGCCTCTGGTTGTAGATCTCAAGTTTGTCATCTGCATACCCGTCCGCCTTCCTGTCCTTGCACTTCAGGATGAAGAGCGGGAGGTTGGTGGCGGCGAGGTCCTCGTCGGCGTCCGTACGCACGCGGGGTTCAAGAAGGCACTCGGAGGGGAACATGAGGACGTATGGAGGCGGTGGCGGCGGGGAAGAGATTAGGCGAGGCTAGGTTTTCTTTCTGGCACGATTCAATTCTTTCTACTACCTGAGGAATCGTCGCTAGCAGGACAGTTGTTCCTCAGATCAAACAATAAAACACGCCGACTGGGTACGCGTTAATGAAGTCGGTCCCCGGTGCACCCCACGGAAATAAACCTGACATACTCGGGCCAGCATTTTCGGTATAAAGCTATAATTTTATTTATTATTATTTATATAAAGATTTTTTGGGGGCATTATTTATTTAAAGATTAGTTAAATGCCGGTGCCTTTGCAAGGTGTTCTCAAATTTCTTTTTTCAAATTTAAATGTAAACTGTATGTGGATATTTCCAAGTAATTCCTTTGTTAAGAGTTGAGTACGAGTTTTTGTTCTACAGAGTCTAATTATGTACTAGTTCATAATCTAGCAAAGGAGTGTGGTACCCAACGGGAATGTTTGGTTTGAGGATCCTCCGAGTTTTATTGTCGCAATGTTATTATTATTTACATAAAGATTAGTTCACTTTCAATATTATTCCTCCAACAATTGTTACAAATATGTTTGGAAATTGGTTAAACGGAGTTGACAAAGTGTCCAAGTTCAGAATTAGAATTGGGTTTTGCGCGCTCATGTGGGCTATATGGAACTGCCGCAATGATATTGTGTTTAACAAGAGTACGAACTCAAATTTTTTACAGGTTCTCACACTAGATCCACGAATGGTCTCTTTTACTGCCGGAAACGCAACGCGAGCCTATGCATGCTGGATGCCGCCGGCTGGATGAGGTGGCACGGGCTATATACAACCAGGATGGCTGGCGTCCTGTTAAACGACTTTCGGATGTATAAGCGAGTCTCTCTTATTTTTCATTGGCTAGTTTTTGTGTACACGCTTTGTGATTCGTGAATTGTAAAACTAAGGATTATGTTATCTGAGTAATAAAAGAGGGCTGTGTGCATCAATTGATGCAGAGGCCGGGGTCAGCCCCTATTTCGAAAAAAAAACATAAAGATTAGTTAAATGCGAGGGGTTCACAAATTTGTTTTTCAAAATTAAATGTAAACTGAGTGGATATTTCCAAGTAATTCCTTTCTATAGAGTTGAGTGTGAGTTTTTGTTCTAGAGAATCTAATTATGTAGCTCACAATCTAGCAAAGCAGTGTGGTACCAAACGGGAAATCGGGAATGTTTGGTTTGAGGATTCTATGAGAGTTTTATTGTCGCGATGTTAATTGACGATGTAAGTGTGTTTTAATTAATAAAGATCATCACAGAGTTTTGTTGTTTTCCCTACTTAAAGACTGTACCGTCCAACCGAGGGGAAGAGTATCTTGTCTGGGTTAGTCAGACTACGAATCGTGTTCTAATCATTTATATCTCTCTCCAAAGGCATGGAAAGGACGTATATGTCACCCCGTTCTTCTTTCTTGTCGTTGCCTAATCGACGGTACCTCGGAGGAGGAATCCTCACGAGGGGGAGAAGAAGTAGGGGCCATAGGGCGGAGTGCACACGGGACGGTGGTACGCGATTTACCCAGCTTCGGAACATCTGCACGATGACAGGGCCTACTGCTGCCTGTCTGGAATTATCTGGACGCTTTCGCGTTGTTACAATGAGTTGTGGTTGTGCCTCTAGGGCTCCCAGGATCCGGCTTATATAGGCGCACGGATCTAGGATTTACATGGAGAGTCCTAGCCGGAATACAAGTTACCTAACTACGGTACAATATCTTGCCGTGTACGTCAAGGATCCGCCTTCCTTCTAGGCCGTGCTGGATCCGGATACTTTATGTGCCTCCATGGATCCGGCCTCGTTCGTAGGTCGGTTAAGATCCGGCTCCTCGTTCCTGGACTGGACTTCATCCTTCACGATCAACAGCAACTGGGCCGTCCGATGGGCCACATGCCACCATCACCGTCGGTGGGCCACCCGGGCTTGCCGGATCCAGGCCATGTCGTTGATATACCCATAAAGTATACCCACAACAGTAGCCCCCGAAGTTTTCCGAGATTCATCATTCCTCCGACTTCATTCAGCTTGGATCCGAAGAGAATCTTGGAGAGCTTCAAAAACCTTTACTTGTTTCCGGTATCATCTATTCGGAAATCTTCCTTTCTTCTGGACTGGTAATGAAACGGAAAGCCCACTTTTCCCGCGCACAACTTCCTTTTTTCCCGCGCTAATTTTTCGGAGATACAAATCTTCTAGCCGGAAATTTCGGGAGCGCACAGTTAAGTTACCTCCACGTCATTTTACCATTATTTGACCTAAGACACGTGTCGATAATCCAACGGCGTGACTGTTCAGTTTCTACCGTCAGATCCGAAACACGAATCTCCGCGCGAGGTCTATATATAACCCTCGCCCGCGGTAACTTCTCATTCTTTCACCGCTCCTCACCACTTCATCTTCCTCCTCGCGCCGCGCCGCCCGACGGATCTCAACTCCGGCGAACCGTCCTCACGGGAGCTTCGCGCGCCGCCATCCCAAACCTCTCCTCGAACCAAGATTGCCACGGTTGATCAGGAAATCAACTCCGCCGCCGATTCGTGGTCATCGGAGGCTCGAAACCGCTAGCTCGTCGACCTCTACTTCGCCGGAGCTTCGCCGGACCGTCGCGCCATTGCCGGTACGTGCACCGGTCTTGTAGAAGAAAAAGTAGTCGTAGTGTAGATTTTCCGGTTACTCAACTTAGCTCGCATGGGTGCAGCCGGAAGCATGCCTCATGGTTCTCCTCACTGCACTGGTAGTTCTCCGTGTAGCCCGGATCCCAGTGCCGTGGAACCAATTTGTCCGGATCCCATTGCGTATCTACCACCATATGTTTCCGACGTTAGGCTTGCTCAACCGTTCTCTGCCTCTTCCAGTACTTTACTAGGCCGGGTCCCAACAGCCCAAGAGCTTGAAGAGGAGCTACAAGGCCAAGCTAGAATGGCAGCCAAGGTACAAGAGATGGAAAACAAGAAAGCTTCCAAGGCCCGGAGCCGTGAAGGGGTGCGGGGTCAATGGTGGCCCTGCGAGACAACTGACGCGGAGCTCCGGGAGCTTCAAAACGAAGGCATGATCTCCGAGCATTGGAGTTTCACGCGCGACTCCGACGTTCCCAAACCCGACGCGGATGAACGCGTTATGACAAAGGCGTGGGTCGAGCGTGGATTATCACTCCCATGCTCGGAGTTCTTCCTCTCCGTCCTCGACACGTACGGGCTCCAGCCCCACAACATCTGCCCCAACTCCTACCTCCTGCTCTCGAACTTCGCAACTCTTTGCGAGGGGCACCTCGGAATCCGACCCGACATCAAACTTTGGCAATTCTTTTTCCGAGTGAAGAAAGAGGCGAAGGACAAGGCTATGCTAAACTGCGGAAGTATGACATTCATGCTCCGCTCTGGTCGGATGTATCCTCCTCACGACTCCCACGAATCCGTCCGGTACTGGAACGCCGGGTGGTTTTATGTGAAGAACGCGTCAGTTCCGAGCGTCCACGATGGACTCCCGCCCTTCAGCAACACGCCTCCGGAAGAATTGGCGAGCTGGAGCTTCATCCCCTCGCTTGCCCAATCACCCATACTGGAGAAGGCCGCGCGGAGGATTTCCTGGTTAGTTCATGATGGACTAACCGGGGCCCAGCTCACCCTCAGCTGGTTTACCCGGAGGATCCAACCCCTGCGCTACAACGCACGCCTGATGTGCGCTTACACTGGGGCGGACGATCTCCTCCGAGTCACTCGCCACGATCTTCCGGCCGACTCCCTCAAGAGAAGGTTCAAGACATTGGTGAAAATTGCTAGGGGCCAACAGGCCCCGGAACTGATTAAGGATATTAGCACACACGACAAATGTCCTCCGGTAAGCACTTAATCCTTCGCATTCCTTTATCCTTTCACAATTTTCTAAGTGTTTAACTTGTTCTGCTCACCCTTTCCGCAGCTTGACTCTCTGGCGGAGGAAAACCTACGCGCCATACTCCGAGTTCCCGTTAGCGGTGACTCGGTGGAAGAGGATCCGGAAGACCCTGAGGAGGAAGAAGAACGTGTTGGATAACGTTGCATAGAAAACAAAAATTTTCCTACCGCGAACACGAAATCCAAGCCAAGATGCAATCTAGAAGACGGTAGCAACGAGGGGATTATCGAGTCTCACCCTTGAAGAGATTCCAAAGCCTACAAGATGAGGCTCTTGTTGCTGCGGTAGATGTTCACTTGCCGCTTGCAAAAGCGCGTAGAAGATCTTGATCACGATCGCTTCCGGCGCCACGAACGGGCAGCACCTCCGTACTCGGTCACACGTTCGGTTGTTGATGAAGACGACGTCCACCTCCCCGTTCCAGCGGGCAGCGGAAGTAGTAGCTCCTCTTGAATCCGACAGCACGACGGCGTGGTGTTGGTGGTGGTGGAGAAATCCGGCGGAGCTTCGCTAAGCGTGCGGGAATTGGAGGAGCGGGGCGGCTAGGGTTTGGGAGGGGGTGGCCGGCCACTCAAGGGGGTCGGCCAGGCTGTGGTCTTAGGGTGGCCGGCCCCCTCCCCTTGGCCCCTCATTATATAGGTGGAAGCCCCAAGAGTTGGTGTCCAAGTCTTCGAATAAGACCCGAACCAAAAACCTTCCATATGGTGGGGAAACCTAGCCAAGCTAGGACTCCCACTAGAGGTGGGAGTTCCACCTCCCATATGGGGGGGTTGGCCGGCCCCTAAGGGGGAGTCCACTTGGGACTCCTCCCCCACTAGGGTTGGCCGGCCATGGAGGTGGAGTCCCATGTGGACTCCACCTTCCTTGGTGGTTTCTTCCGGACTTTTCTAGAACCTTCTAGAACCTTCCATAGAACCTTCCGCGTCAATTTAATTCATATAAAATGACATCCTATATATGAATCTTATTCTCCGGACCATTCCGGAACTCCTCATGATGTCCGGGATCTCATCCGGGACTCCGAACAAATATTCGAACTCCATTCCATATTCAAGTTCTACCATTTCAACATCCAACTTTAAGTGTGTCACCCTACGGTTCGCGAACTATGCGGACATGGTTGAGTACTCACTCCGACCAATAACCAATAGCGGGATCTGGAGATCCATAATGGCTCCCACATATTCAACGATGACTTTAGTGATCGAATGAACCATTCACATACGATACCAATTCCCTTTGTCACGCGATATTTTACTTGTCCGAGGTTTGATCTTCGATATCACTCTATACCTTGTTCAACCTCGTCTCCTGACAAGTACTCTTTACTCGTACCGTGGTATGTGGTCTCTTATGAACTTATTCATATGCTTGCAAGACATTAGACGACATTTCACCGAGAGGGCCCAGAGTATATCTATCCGTCATCGGGATGGACAAATCCCACTGTTGATCCATATGCCTCAACTCATACTTTCCGGATACTTAATCCCACCTTTATAACCACCCATTTACGCAGTGGCGTTTGATGTAATCAAAGTACCTTTCCGGTATAAGTGATTTACATGATCTCATGGTCATAAGGACTAGGTAACTATGTATCGAAAGCTTATAGCAAATAACTTAATGACGAGATCTTATGCTACGCTTAATTGGGTGTGTCCATTACATCATTCATACAATGATATAACCTTGTTATTAATAACATCCAATGTTCATGATTATGAAACTAATCATCCATTAATCAACAAGCTAGTTAAGAGGCATACTAGGGACTCTTTGTTGTTTACATATCACACATGTATCAATGTTTCAGTTAATACAATTATAGCATGGTATATAAACATTTATCATAAACATAAAGATACATAATAACCACTTTTATTATTGCCTCTTGGGCATATCTCCAACAGTCTCCCACTTGCACTAGAGTCAATAATCTAGATTACATTGTAAGATACCTAACACCCATGGCATTCTGGTGTTGGTCATGCTTTGCCCTAGGGAGAGCTTTAGTCAACGGATCTGCTACATTCAGATCAGTGTGTACTTTGCAAATCTTTACTTCTCCATCTTCGATGTACTCGCGAATCGAGTGGTAACGCAGCTTGATATGCTTCAGCCTCTTGTGTGACCTTGGCTCTTGTGCATTGGCGATGGCACCCATGTTATCACAGTAAATGATTAATGGGTCCAATGCACTAGGAACCACACCGAGCTCTACAATGAACCTCTTCATCCATACCGCTTCTGATGAAGCCTCTGAAGCCGCTATGTACTCTGATTCTGTTGAAGACTTCGCCACCGTGCACTGCTTCGAGCTTGCCCAGCTTACTGCAGCACCATTCAATATAAACACGTACCCAGACTGTGACTTAGAGTCATCAGGATCGGTGTTCCAACTTGCATCGGTGTAACTTGTTACAACGAGCTCTTGGTCACCTCCATAACAAAGAAACATATCCTTAGTTCTTTTCAAGTACTTCAGGATATTCTTGACATTGTCGAGTGTTCCATTCCTGGATCACTTTGATATCTGCTAGTCAAACTAACAGCATGTGCTATATCCGGTCTAGTACATAGCATGGCATACATGATAGAGCCTACTGCCGAGGCATAGGGGATCTGACTCATCCTTTCTCTTTCTTCTGCCGTAGCCGGACCTTGAGTCTTACTCAAGACCTTGCCTGGTAACATAGGTAAGAATCCTTTCTTACTTTCATCCATTCTAAACTTCTTTCGAATCTTGTCCAGGTATGTACTCTGTGATAGCCCTATTAGGCGTCTTGATCTATCTCTATAAATCTTGATGCCTAATATATACGATGCTTCACCAAGGTCTTTCATTGAAAAACTATTATTCAAATAACCTTTAACACTGCTTAATAGTTCTATATCATTCCCGATCAATAATATGTCATCTACATATAATATCAGGAATGCTACAGAGCTCCCACTCACTTTCTTGTAAATACAGGCCTCTCCATGACACTGTATAAACCCGAAGTATTTGATCACCTTATCAAAACGTCGGTTCCAACTTCTTGATGCTTGCTTTAGTCCATAGATTGAACGCTGAAGTTTGCATACTTTGTCAGCATTTTTAGGATCGACAAAACCTTTGGGTTGTACCATATACAACTCTTCCTCAATGTCACCATTAAGGAACGCTGTTTTGACATCCATCTGCCAAATCTCATAATCGAAAAATGCAGCTATTGCTAACAAAATCCTCACAGATTTTAGCTTCGCTACAGGTGAGAAAGTCTCATCGTAGTCAACTCCTTGAATTTGTCGGAAACCCTTTGCGACAAGTCGAGCTTTATAGACAGTAATATTACCATCAGCATCTGTTTTTCTCTTGAAGATCCATTTATTCTCGACAGCCTTTCGGCTATCAGGTAAGTCTACCAAAGTCCATACTTTGTTATCATACATGGATCCCATTTCGGATTTCATGGCTTCTTGCCATTTGTTGGAATCTGGGCTCATCATCGCTTCTTCATACGTCGCAGGGTCCTCATCATTGTTATCCACAATCATGACATTTAGACAAGGATCATACCAATCAGGAGTGGCACGTTCCCTTGTCGATCTGCGAGGTTCAGTAGTTTCCTCGTTCGAAGTTTCATGATCATTATCATTAGCTTCCTCTGTTGCCGGTGTAGGCGGTACAGGTACAACTTCGATTGCGCTACGATGAGCAACGAGTATAGATTCATCAATCTCATCGAGTTCTACTTTTCTTCCAGTCACTTCTTTAGTGAGAAATTCTTTCTCAAGAAAGGTTCCGTTCTTAGCAACAAAGATTTTGCCTTCGGATCTGTGATAGAAAGTGTACCCTATAGTTTCCTTAGGGTATCCTATGAAGACGCATTTCTCCGCTTTGGGTTCTAGCTTGTCCGGTTGTAACTTCTTTACATAGGCTTCGCAACCCCAAACTTTTAGGAACGACAGCTTAGGTTTCTTATTAAACCATAATTCATACGGTGTCATTTCAACGGATTTTGATGGTGCTCTATTTAAAGTGAATGCGGCTGTCTCTAATGCATAACTCCAAAATGATAACGGCAAATCAGTAAGAGACATCATAGAACGAACCATATCTAAGAGAGTTCGATTACGACGTTCGGACACACCGTTTCGTTGAGGTGTTCCCGGCGGAGTCAATTGTGAAAGTATTCCGCATTTCTTTAAATGCATGCCAAACTCATAACTCAGATATTCACCTCCGCGATCAGATCGTAGAAATTTGATCTTCTTGTTACGTTGATTTTCTACTTCACTTTGGAATTCCTTAAACTTCTCGAAAGTTTCGGATTTATGTTTCATGAAATAGATATACCCATATCTACTCAGATCATCTGTGAAGGTTAGAACATAACGATAACCACCGCGCGATGCTACGCTCATTGGTCCGCACACATCGGTATGTATTATTTCCAATAAGTCAGTAGCTCGCTCCATTATACCAGAAAATGGAGTCTTAGTCATTTTTCCCATTAGACATGCTTCACATCTATCAAGTGACTCAAAATCAAGTGATTCAAGTAATCCATCAGTATGGAGTTTCTTCATGCGTTTCACTCCAATATGACCAAGACGACAGTGCCACATATAAGTAGAATTATCATTCAATTTAATTCGCTTAGCATCAATGTTATGTATATGTGTATCACTACTATCGAGATCTAACAGAAATAAGCCATTCTTTTCAGGTGCTCGACCATAAAAGATATTATTCATAAAAATAGAACAACCATTATTCTCAGACTTGAATGAATAACCGTCTTGCATTAAACAAGATCCAGATATAATGTTCATGCTCAACGCGGGTACAAAATAACAATTATTTAGGCTTAAAACTAACCCCGAAGGTAGATGTAGAGGAAGTGTGCCGACAGCGATCACATCGACTTTGGATCCATTTCCAACGCGCATCGTCACTTCATCTTTCAGTAGTCTTCATTTATTCTTTAGTTCCTGTTTCGAGTTACAAATATGAGCAACCGAACCAGTATCAAATACCCAGGTACTAGTACGAGAACCAGTGAGATAAACATCTATAACATGTATATCAGATATACCTTCTTTCTTCTTCTTGACAAGGCCGCTCTTCAGATCCGCCAAATACTTGGAGCAATTACGCTTCCAGTGTCCCTTCTCCTTGCAGTAATAGCACTCAGCATCAGGCTTAGGGCCGTTCTTAGGTTTCATAGGAGGTGTGGCAACTTTCTTGCCACCCTTCTTGAATTTTCCCTTAGACTTGCCCTGTTTCTTGAAACTGGTGGTCTTGTTGACCATCAACACTTGGTGCTCTTTCTTGATCTCAATCTCAGCAGCTTTAAGCATGGCAAAGAGTTCAGGTAACTCTTTGTTCATGTTCTGCATATTGTAGTTCATCACAAAGTTCTTGTAACTAGGTGGCAGTGATTGAAGGATACGATTAATCCCCAGTCTGTTAGGAATAACTATTTCCAAGTCACTGAGTTTCTTCGCATGCCTGGTCATGGCGAGCATGTGCTCACTAACGGAGCTACCTTCTTCCATCATGCAGCTGAAAAATTGTTTCGATGCTTCATAGCATTCCACGGCCGCATGAGTTTCAAAAATAGTCTTTAACTCTTTCATCAACTCATGAGGATCGTGGTGCTCAAAACGTTTTTGAAGATCGGATTCCAGATCGCATAGGATGGCACACCGAACTTGAGAGTACCGAGTTTTCCGAGTCGCGTAAACATTCTTTACTTCATCGGTTTCTGTTTCTGCTGGAGGGTCACCTAGCGGTGCATCAAGCACATATTGCAGATTTCCGCCAGAGAGGAAGATCCTCACATGACGGAACCAGTCGGTGAAGTTGCTACCGTTGCTCTTAAGCTTTTCTTTCTCTAGGAACTGGTTAAAATTGATTGGGGACGCCATATCTACAACATATATTTGCAATAGTTTAGACTAAGTTTATGACAAATTGAGTTCAAATTTTAATTCAACATAATTAAAAATCTAGGTGAACTCCCACTCAAAACAATATCCCTCGCATTGTCTTAGTGATCACACGAACCAAATCCACCGCACCTAAGCCCGATCATCACGAGACAAGGTGTGATTTCAATGGCGAACACTCAAAGTGTTCATCATATCATCCATATGATTCATGCTCTACCTTTCGATATCACGTGTTCCGAGACCATGTCTGTACATGCTAGGCTCGTCAAGGCCACCTTAGTATCCGCATGTGCAAAACTGTCTTGCACCCGTTGTATGCACTTGTTGATTCTATCACACCCGATCATCACGAGATGCTTCGAAACGACAAGTCTTGGCAACGGTGCTACTAAGGATGAACACTTTATTATCTTGAGATTTTAGTGAGGGATCATCTTATAATGCTACCGTCGCGATCTAAGCAAAATAAGATGCATAAAAGGATTAACATCACATGCAGTTCATATGTGATATGATATGGCCCTTTTGTCTTTGCGCCTTTGATCTTCATCTCCAAAGCACGGACATGATCTCTATCATCTTCGGGCATGATCTCCATCATCGTCGGCGTAGCATCAAGGTCAATGGCGCCGTCTTCATGATTGTTCTCCATGTAGCAACTATTACAACTACTTTGAAATACTACTCAACATGAAATTTAAAGACAACCATAAGGCTCCTGCCGGTTGCCACAATACAATAATGATCATCTCATACATATTCATCATCATATTATGGCCATATCACATCACCAAACCCTGCAAAAACAAGTTAGACGTCTCTAATTTGGTTTGCATATTTTACGTGGTTTAGGGTTTTCGAGAGAGATCTAATCTACCTACGAACATGAACCACAACGTTGATACTAATGTTGTCAATAGAAGAGTAAATTGAATCTTCACTATAGTAGGAGAGACAGACACCCGCAAAGCCTCTTATGCAATACAAGTTGCATGTCGAACGAGGAACAAGTCTCATGAACGCGGTCATGTAAAGTTAGTCCGAGCCGCTTCATCCCACTATGCCACAAAGATGCAAAGTACTCAAACTAAAGATAACAAGAGCATCAACGCCCACAAACCATTGTGTTCTACTCGTGCAACCATCTATGCATAGACACGGCTCTGATACCACTGTTGGATAACGTTGCATAGAAAACAAAAAATTTCCTACCGCGAACACGAAATCCAAGCCAAGATGCAATCTAGAAGACGGTAGCAACGAGGGGATTATCGAGTCTCACCCTTGAAGAGATTCCAAAGCCTACAAGATGAGGCTCTTGTTGCTGCGGTAGATGTTCACTTGCCGCTTGCAAAAGCGCGTAGAAGATCTTGATCACGATCGCTTCCGGCGCCACGAACGGGCAGCACCTCCGTACTCGGTCACACGTTCGGTTGTTGATGAAGACGACGTCCACCTCCCCGTTCCAGCGGGCAGCGGAAGTAGTAGCTCCTCTTGAATCCGACAGCATGACGGCGTGGTGTTGGTGGTGGTGGAGAAATCCGGCGGAGCTTCGCTAAGCGTGCGGGAATTGGAGGAGCGGGGCGGCTAGGGTTTGGGAGGGGGTGGCCGGCCACTCAAGGGGGTCGGCCAGGCTGTGGTCTTAGGGTGGCCGGCCCCCTCCCCTTGGCCCCTCATTATATAGGTGGAAGCCCCAAGAGTTGGTGTCCAAGTCTTCGAATAAGACCCGAACCAAAAACCTTCCATATGGTGGGGAAACCTAGCCAAGCTAGGACTCCCACTAGAGGTGGGAGTTCCACCTCCCATATGGGGGGGTTGGCCGGCCCCTAAGGGGGAGTCCACTTGGGACTCCTCCCCCACTAGGGTTGGCCGGCCATGGAGGTGGAGTCCCATGTGGACCATAAACGAACATGTTATATGAAAACTTTGATTAGAATAGGTTACATGCTAGATATTGATATCAGTGGCAGAGTTCGATAATAACACAAAGAAAACAAATCATGAACTTGCTCCAAATCTAATCAAACAAGTGCGAAGAACGTGACAAATACAACAAGGTCCAGAACCTAATGGTTCAACACTATTGAGGAATATGAATATATCATTACGATAGTCTAATCATAATTGATGAGGACATCCCTACTACACCACTACCTCCGTCATTGATAAATGAAGATGAACCTGCTGTGAAGCTCAAGTCCAATGAAGTTCGGATTGGACCAATTACAAGGGCTCGTGCGAAGCTACTTAAACAACAGGTGAATTTGTTTCTAAACGGTACTTTGATTGATGAGAACTTTACACTGCCTAAGTCCTATTACTTATGTATCATCAGGTATCAAGAGGAGACGAGCGTCGCACGAGGAGTAGATGAGCAGCTGGACATGAAGACGGACGTCAAGATGGACATGAAGCTGGACATGGAGCTGGACATGAAGATATCTCATGGTCGCGTGAGGGAGGAGCGGGAGGCATGCGCGAGAGGAGAAGACGACGTCCAGGCCGGTCCAGCACCCGGTTAGACCGGCCATCAGACCGGCCAGCCCGGTCCGTGGCCCGGTTGACCGGGCGCCAACCGGATGGGATGCATCGTACCGGGCAAAAACCGGAAAGTTGCGAAGTTTCCGGTTGCCGCCCGGTTGACCGGACGCCAGACCGGCCGATCCGGTTCCTGGCCCGATTGACCGGATTCCAGACCAGATTCGTCCGAGTCTGTCTCGACCAGATCTATTCTGGGTCGGTTATTTTTGTATCTTTTCGACCAGAACTCGTCCCGGACGCCTATATAAGTGCCCGGGACGCCCCCCTATCTGCTTTAGACCACGTTTAACATAAACCCTAGTTCTTAGTTGTTTGCTCTAGCAGAACTATTGAATCCCTACACCATATTGCTTGATATTGTGTAGATCCTGAAAAAGTCTTGTGTGATCTGCTGTTCCATTGGTTGCAACTTACCGCTTCGTGGTCGGCGGCTACGTGCGCAAGTGTGTGGAGTTGCGAATATCTTGCAGGGTTGAGAGCTGTTGCATTGGCGACATGGACCAATCGAGAGATCTCGTTGCGTCATACAAGTTATCATCCACTTCATCGTCGTGTATCTCCGCTGCCATCACCCCGTGATCATCATCACCACCGTTGCTTACTGAGAAGATCGGGCCACCCCATATCATCTTGGTATCAGATTTCCAGTTTTCCTCGGTAAGCCATCCACAATCCACCCCATAGTTGAGTTGTGAGTGTTTTCCTATCCAGAAAAAGCCATAAAAAGTTAGGGTTAGGGTTTGCCATAGCCTTAGATTGCACTAATTTCAAGTTTTAGTTGCTTTTCGAAGTTGTTTTTGCGTATCTTTTCTTTCCATATAGTATTTTTAGGGTTTGAGTTTATTCTATCAT
The DNA here is from genome assembly GCF_019359855.2 of Lolium perenne. Lineage (NCBI taxonomy): Eukaryota > Viridiplantae > Streptophyta > Magnoliopsida > Poales > Poaceae > Lolium > Lolium perenne. The sequence goes on along the minus strand of NC_067247.2, from coordinate 23,987,609 downwards.
CTTGTGTTACTTTGTCGTCTAGTGTCAGTTTTTTTCACTCCGAGTCCACATAGCGTACAGTGTGCTTGTTCCCATCCATAGACACAGCCTTTCGATATAAAGTGACTAGGAACTTCCCCAGAAGAGACTAGTTTTACTGCTCGACAGGCTGCTCGTTAGGTTTTCGGTGCTTTGCATATTTCTGTTGGCCGTGTTATCAAGGAGTGTGTCAGAAAATCAAAAAAAAGAGAAAATTGAAAAGAAGCAAAAAGAGCTACATAGCTGCGTGTGTTTTACAAAAACAAAAATCCAAAAAGAAAAGTGTAGTGCTAGTTGAATCAAGTGAAGGCCTAAGTTTACTTTACTGCACCTGTAGTTGAGCAATCTTGTGTCTGTCTCGTTGAGCTTTGCTAGCGTCTCTCGTGTGCATTGCAACCTTTCCCACATATAGTTGCATTGCCCCATTATATCGCCTTGTGTGAGTATCATTGGTTGTCTACGGTCAGCGCTAGAGCTTGTTATTGGTGCAAATAGGTAGCCTACCTACAGCCCCACATATACCCTGCTTTGTCGTGTGATTCGTTATTATACCCTTGATATTCGCTTCGCTACATCTATGCACTAGTTATTACTACAAGTGGTAAGCAACACTAATTTACTTTGGAACGGTAAGATCTCCTTTTCTTATCAGTTTTAAGTGAGTTGTGAGAGTACCACCAAATATTTTTGATTTAGTGCACTAACCTACTAACGATGTCTGCTAGTGATCATAAAATTGTTAACCAGGAAAACAAGAGTGCTGCAGATATCATCACATGGAGGGAGTATGAGGCTCTTCATAATGAGATGCGACGTGAATTCCGCGCTCAGGACGATGTGCTTAATGGGAAGATTGACGACATCTCCCAAAAGCTGGATGCTACTCATGTGACCGTCAGTACAATGCAAGATCAAATGACGGATGTACAACGCAATCTTGCTGATTTGCGTTTAGCTGTTGAGAATTTGACCGCACAACAACAACAAGAAGATGACGATGATCCTGAGCTTCAAGATGACGCACACAATGCTCGTGATGCGCCACGTGGTAATCGTCCTCGCGGTTGGGTTCCACTTGCCCGCAATGGTCGTGGACAATATGAGGAAGATGGTTTGGGTAAGCCCAAGTTTTCTATACCCAAGTTTGAAGGAGGAGCTGATGTTGAAGAATACCTCACTTGGGAGCTCAAGATTGAGAAGTTGTGGAGCTTACATCCACATTATACTGAAGATCGGAAGATCAAGCTTGCTTCTTCCGAATTTGATGGCTATGCTTTGCGTTGGTGGGATGCTTTTGTTCGTAACCGCGAAGAGGATCGTGAGCAACCTATACGCACATGGCGTGCCATGAAGGAGGCAATGACTTCTCGCTTTGTGCCTACAAATTACTTGCGGAATATATATGATAAGCTGACTCTATTGAGACAAGGTATGAAGACTGTGGATGAATACTACATGGAGATGGAGATGCTTATGCAGCGTGTCCGTGTCCGTGAGTCTCTCGAGATGACAATGCAGCGTTTCCTCAACGGATTGAAGTATGACATCAAAGGCATTGTTCGTCACTACAGCTACACCAATATGCATCAATTGTTACATCATGCAAGAGAAGCTGAATCGCAGTTAGCTGACGAAGCAAAGGTCAAAGGTCGAGCTACAGGAGCTGGGCGGTTCACACCCCGCGCGGCCCCATCTACGGCACCGGCGTCTTCGACACGCTGCGCACCTTACTCTACCCCGCCTAGTAAGCCGGTCTCCAATGTGTCTAACACAAAGAAGTCCAAATCTGCTGCAAGTACGAGTGGCTCTAATGTGTCTACTGCGCGTAACCGTGACATGCTTTGTCATACATGTGGTGGCAATGGTCACTTCAAGAGAGATTGTCCTAACCGCAAAGTCATGGTTATCAATGAGGACAATGAGTACGAGACTGGAGATGATGTTGATCCTAATGCTCCAGAAGATGATGACTATGACACTGATGGTGAAGATGCATATCCGTCTAATGCTCGCACCATTGTTGTGTTGCAGCGTGCTCTTAATGTGTTGCCTAGTGCATCGACTCAGCGCTGCAATTTGTTCCAAACAAAGGCTTTAGTTGGTCCTGACAAGGCTTGTAAGGTCATTATTGATGGCAGGAGTTGCCACAATTTAGCAAGCAAGGATTTGTGTATCAAGCTGAAGTTGAAATATCTACCGCACCCGCATCCATACTATATTCATTGGTTGAGCGACAATGGTGAGATGAAGGTAAACCACATGGTGCGTGTTGAGTTTGCCATTGGACCGTATAAGTATTTCATTGATTTTGATGTCGTTCCTATGACGGTGTGTCATTTACTATTGGGTCGGCCTTGGCTCTATGACCGTTCTGTGCAACACAATGGTCGTGCCAATACATATCACTTGGAGTTCAAGGGCAAGAAAATTAATTTACAGCCTATGACACCACAGCAAATTGTCAATGAGTCTCGTCAGAAAGTTGAAGTCAATTTGGAGGATGCTTCTTTAGATAGGCGAGAGAATTGTAATGTTGTGAGTGATATAACGAAAAGTGAGAGAGTGAATTCCTTAGTCTCATTAGCCACCAAAGAAGACATGAGAGAATTTATTGAGGATCCTACAGCCATGCCTCTTGTGCTCTTGTGCAGGGGTACGGTTTTGGTTTGTAACGACATGACCCCTCTTCCTCTTGGTGTTTCTAATGTTTTGCAGGAATTTGGCGACGTGTTTCCGGAAGAGGTACCCGCAGGACATCCACCATTGCGAGGTATTGAGCATCAAATCGACTTGATTCCCCGAGCTTCGCTACCCAATCGGGCACCATATAGAACGAACCCCGAAGAGACGAAGGAGATACAGAAGCAAGTACAAGCGCTACTCGACAAAGGTTATATCCGCATAAGTCTTAGTCCTTGTGTTGTTCCTGTTATTCTTGTTCCTAAGAAAGATGGTACATGGCGTATGTACGTAGATTTTAGAGCGATAAATAACATTACTATTCGATATCGTCATCCTATTCCCCGTTTAGAGGATATGCTAGATGAATTGAATGGTGCTGCTGTTTTCACTAAAATTGATTTGCGTAGTGGTTATCATCAAATTAGGATGAAAGAAGGGGATGAGTGGAAAACCGCCTTTAAAACAAAATTTGGTTTATATGAGTGGTTGGTAATGCCTTTTGGTTTGACTAATGCACCTAGCACTTTCATGAGACTGATGAACCATGTTTTGCGTGAATTTATTGGCAAATTTGTGGTTGTGTATTTTGATGACATATTAATTTACGGCCGCAATGAATCTGATCATATTATACATATTCGACATGTTTTGCAAGTGTTGCGTGATAGTAAACTCTATGGTAATCTTGAGAAGTGCACATTTTGCAAAGATAAGGTCATATTTCTGGGTTATGTTGTCTCTAAGCATGGAGTAGAAGTAGACGTGTCTGAAATTAAAGCTATTCAAAATTGGCCTACTCCCATGAATGTGAGTCAAGTAAGAAGTGTTCATGGTCTAGCTGGGTTTTATCGCCGTTTTGTGCCCAATTTTTTTTACTATTGCTGCACCTTTGAATGAATTGACTAAAAAGGGTGTTGCATTTGAGTGGGGCGTTGCCCAAGATCAAGCTTTTGATGAACTGAAACGATTGTTAACTTCTGCACCGTTGCTTGCACTTCCTGATTTCAATAAGCAATTTGAGATTGAATGTGATGCTAGTGGTATTGGAATTGGTGGTGTGTTGATGCAAGAGTGTCGCCCAATTGCATATTTTTCTGAGAAACTTTCTGGTGCTAAGTTGAACTATCCAATATATGATAAAGAATTGTATGCTTTAATTAGAGTTCTTGAGGTTTGGCAACATTATTTGTGGCCAAAATAATTTATCATACATTCTGATCATGAAGCTTTGAAATATCTGAAAGCCCAATCTACTTTGCATAGACGTCTTGCTAAGTGGGTTGAGTTCATTGAGTCTTTTCCACACATTATTAAGCATAAGAAGGGAAAAGATAATATTGTTGCTGATGCTTTATCTAGGAAGAGTATGCTATTAACTCAACTTGATGTTAAAATTCCTAGATTAGAAGTGCTATGTGATTTGTATGCTACGGATCATGATTTTGCTGAACCATATCGCTTATGTGCTCTTGGTAAAGCATGGGAAAAATATCACATACATGATGGGTTCTTGTTTCGAGCTAACAAACTATGTGTTCCAGAATCGTCTGTGCGTTTGCTCTTATTGCAGTAATCACATGCTGGAGGTTTGATGGGTCACTTTGGGCGTGAGAAGATGCTACTCATGCTCGCTGATCATTTTTATTGGCCAAAGATGAGGCGGGATGTGGACATATACGTGAAGAGATGCATTACTTGCAACAAGTCCAAGTCCAAGCTGAAGCCTCACGGTTTGTATACTCCATTACCGGCACCTACTACACCTTGGGAAGATATTAGTATGGATTTTGTGTTGGGTTTGCCGCGTACTAAAAGAGGCCATGATTCTATATTTGTGGTAGTGGACAGATTTTCTAAAATGTCACACTTTATTGCCTGCCACAAAAGTGACGATGCGTCGTATATTGCTAACCTGGGAGATTGTTCGACTACATGGAGTCCCGAAGACTATTGTTTCTGATCGTGATGTGAAGTTCATGAGCTACTTCTGGAAGACACTTTGGGGAAAGCTAGGGACAAAGCTACTGTTCAGTACTACTTGTCATCCCCAAACTGATGGTCAAACTGAGGTGGTGAATCGAACCTTGTCACAACTGCTGAGATCCATGATCAAGAAGAACCTGAAGGAGTGGGAAGAGTGTTTGCCGCATGTAGAGTTTGCTTACAACAGGGCGGTACATTCTACCACGGAGCTATGTCCTTTTGAGGTGGTGTACTGTTTCAAACCTATTACTCCACTTGACTTGTTGCCTTTGCCCATACATGAGAGAGTTAATATGGAGGCATCCAAGAGGGAAGATTTTGTGCGAAAGATCCATGTGAAGACTAAAGAGTTGATAGAGAAGAAAGACAAGAGCAATGCTGCAAGGATGAATAAGAAGCGCAAAGAGATGTTGTTCAAGCCTGGTGATATGGTCTGGGTACATTTTCGCAAGGATAGGTTCCCGAAGCTGCGGAAGTCTAAGTTGAAGCCTTGTGGTGCTGGTCCTTACAAAGTGCTTGCCAAGATCAATGATAATGCATACTCGATAGATCTTCCAGTTGATGAGTTTGGTGTCAGTAATTCTTTTAATGTGGCTGATTTGACACCATATGACGGAGAAGACCTTGGAGCGTCGAGGTCGACGCCTTTTGAAGGTGGGGGGAGATGATGAGGACATCCCTACTACACCACTACCTCCGTCATTGATAAATGAAGATGAACCTGCTATGAAGCTCAAGTTCAATGAAGTTCGGATTGGACCAATTACAAGGGCTCGTGCGAAGCTACTTAAACAACAGGTGAACTTGTTTCTAAACGGTACTTTGATTGATGAGAACTTTATACTGCCTAAGTCCTATTACTTATGTATCATCAGGTATCAAGAGGAGACGAGCGTCGCACGAGGAGTAGAGGAGCAGCTGGACATGAAGACGGACGTCAAGATGGACGTGAAGCTGGACATGGAGCTGGACATGAAGATATCTCGTGGTCGCGCGAGGGAGGAGCGGGAGGCATGCGCGAGAGGAGAAGACGACGTCCAGGCCGGTCCAGCACCCGGTTAGACCGGCCTCCAGACCGGCCAGCCCGGTCCGTGTCCCGGTTGACCGGGCGTTAACCGGATGGGATGCATCGTACCGGGCAAAAACCGGAAAGTTGCGAAGTTTCCGGTTGCCGCCCGGTTGACCGGACGCCAGACCGGCCGATCCGGTTCCTGGCCCGGTTGATCGGATTCCAGACCGGATTCGTCCGAGTCTGTCTCGACCAGATCTATTCTGGGTCGGTTATTTTTGTATCTTTTCGACCAGAACTCGTCCCGGACGCCTATATAAGTGCCCAGGACGCCCCCCTAGCTGCTTTAGACTACGTTTAAGATAAACCCTAGTTCTTAGTTGTTTGCTCTAGCAGAACTATTGAATCCCTACACCATATTGCTTGATATTGTGTAGATCCTGAAAAAGTCTTGTGTGATCTGTTGTTCCATTGGGAATTAGACGGTTGCAACTTACCGTTTCGTGGTCGGCGGCTACGTGCGCAAGTGTGTGGAGTTGCGAATATCTTGCAGGGTTGAGAGCTGTTGCATTGGCGATAGGGATCAATCGAGAGATCTCGTTGCGTCATACAAGTTATCATCCACTTCATCGTCGTGTATCTCCACTGCCATCACCCCGTGATCATCATCACCGCCGTTGCTTACTGAGAAGATCGGGCCACCCCATATCAATAATATTTTCATAGGAAAGAACCAATTTAATCAAAATGGCCAAGTGCAAAGGTGCTAGCTTAATCAACTATGTCACGGCAGTGGAGTATAGGTGAACATTCACCTGAAAGGCATGGAAACAAACTCTGTTGCTATCAGATTTAACTAACAATTCAGGATATCAGATTTAGATTAGGATGATAGTCAATATACTCCATGTATATTAGTCTTTTTTCCTTAACAAATAGATTAATGCATGAGCTACAGCTACCTAGCCTTGCATTCTATGCTACCTAAAAACGGGCTGAGTTTCTATATACTTCATTAAGAATGTTTTATAGAAGCAGGTCTGAGATGCTTACAATTTCAAAATCCAGCCGCTCCGATATAAGATTTTCTTTCATAATTTTTTGGAACTTTAAAATGATATTTTCAATTTTTCAAATAAACGGCCTACATGTAGCTTGAGCTAGATTTGTAGTTTCCGAGATCTGGTAGTGATGCTCTAAGAAACTGCATATAGCCGGAGCTACATATGTAGCCTAAGCAACATAGATCGCATGGACTTTATTCTTTTCTAAAATGATTGAATTGGTGGGCACATGATTTTGAACTATTAGGTCTTGTACAATGCAAGCTGATTAGGCGGAGAGGTGCTTCGATAAATAAACCAGCTTTTGGTTAAGCATCTCGGTGCTTATTTGTATATGACAGATGGCTAACTATGAAAAGAGTTGGTTTATTATCATAAGCATCATCTAAGAAGCTTTCATTTTAGATGGCCTTATTCTTCCACGCAGACACATAGTCAGATTGAAGCGGTTGATATGTACTCTGAAAGATAGTATCTGGAACATAGAAAGTAACATACCTCACGTAGTGTACATTGTCATGTAGAAGAAAAACAAATGGCACAACAGGAGCTTGCTGCACCGGTCGAGTGTACCAATCTCATCGATCAAATGCAGAGGCCATCCGGCATGTTTGTGATGGTGCGCGGCTGCAACGACATGGCTCCACTGGGCAGACGCTTTTTTCCACCAAAGGAGAATTAAGAAGAAGCGGCAACGAGATCACCAATCGATCCGGTCCTACACGTCGGACAAGGCTAGCCTTTTTTTTTAGATGAATGAACGATAGACCCGTGAGGTAGCTAGCACGCACGGGAACCCTAGGTAGCCTCCACACGAAACCCTAGCTAGGTAGCCTCAGGCGACCATGCCGCCACCATCACGGGCACTGCCGGAAGAAGTTGTCGAGGAGATCTTACTGCGCCTCCCGCCGCACAAGCCCGCGTGTCTCGTCCGTGCCTCCTTCGCCAGCAAGCCCTGGCTGGCCCTCCTCTCCGGCGCTCGCTTTCGTGCTCGCTACCGTGAGTTTCATGGAGCTCCTCCCATGCTTGGCTTCCTTCCGTTCAGGCCCTGGGATTGCCTAAAGCCGGAGGAAGGAGACCCTGCCCCACTCTTCGTCTCCACCACGAAATTCCGCCGCGCACCCCCGACAACGGCTGGGGGAATAGGGACTACACAGTGTGGGACTGTCGCCATGGCCGCATTCTGCTTGCTGAAAAGAAGGCGGCGCCCATGAAGCTCGCCATATGGGACCCCATGACGGGCCGCTGTAAGGAGCTGCAAGAGCCCAACTGCATGGTATTGGACCACGAAGATGGCCTTGTCGGGGCGGCGGTGGTCTGCGCCATCAGCAGCTGTGACCATCGCGCGTGTCACGAGGGCCCGTCCCAGGTGGTCTTCTTCTCCTTGCACTACGTGAATGGTGCCCGCTTTGTTGCACAAGCATGTGTGTCCTTTCTGGAGAAGACGAGTGACTGCAGCAAGCCCGGGTCTGATGTTTGCCGTGATGAGTGGAGCAAGCCATGCTCTGGTCTTCCTATAGACACTGTTGGATTCATAGAGCCAAACCCTCCTGTCCTGGTAAAAGACGCAATTCACCTCTTGCTCGGCTATGAATATGAATATGATGATCTATATTATCATAATACTTCTCGAGTAAAAATTCTAAAATACAAATTGAGCACTAACTGCTTGTCACTGATTGATGCCCCATCTGGGGCGGATCGTCATTACGGTGAGTCTGTCCTCATGGCGTTGGAGGATGATAGCTTGGGGATTGCACGCATTAAGAGGTTGCACCTGTACATATGGTCAAGACAGATGGGTTCCGACGGAGCTACGGCATGGACTAGGAGTAGAGTCATCAATCTCGAAAACATTCCTACTAGAAACCTCCTTGGATCAGTTGAGGGAAGTGATATCATTTTCATGTACAATGAACATCATATCTACAGGATAAATCTCAAGACACTACGGCGGAAGAAGATATGGGAGGGAGAATATTGCATTGCCTTGATTCCATACTCGAGTTTCTACAATCATCCAGGTATATATCCGCATATCTTTTCCCCTGTACTTTGAAAGAAACTCTTAATACTTGTATATTAGTTAGCTAGTGGAGCAAATAAATTGTTGGATGGCTAACCATATAGAAAGTCTTATTGATGCTTCTGTTGTGATATTTTTATATGCTCATGTAAATTTTGTGCTACAGAATACCCAAATGTTTTTTCTAATTATGGTTATGGATACTTAATTGTGCAAATTTACATAGTATCACGACATCTTCATTTGGAACCACACTGATAAATCTATGTTTGCAGAACGGGTGAGAGCTTGCGAGGTGACATGTTGACAACATGTGGTTGAATATGCTTAATGGAGGAGGGATATTCTCACCAACAAGATCAAAGATGACCAACTTAGAGGCGACATGTGTTTTTCATGAATTATGTCACTATTTAGCGCAGTAGGTTTTGGTACAATGGTGCTTGTTTTCGTTGGCTCAGATAATCATATGATTTTGCAAATCTAATTGTCAAACCTAAGGCATGGAAACAAACTCTGTTGCTATCAGATTTAACTAACAATTCAGCCGATATCAGATTTAGATTAAGGATGATAGTCAATATTCTCCATGTATATTAGTCTTTTTCATTACCAAAGAAATTAATGCATGAGCTAGAGCTACCTAGCCTTAAATTCTATGCTACCTAAAAACGAGCTGAGTTTCTATATAATTCATTAAGAATGATTTATAGAACCATGTCTGACGGCCTTACAATTTCAGAATCTGACCGCTCTGATAAAAGATTTATTTTCAGAGTGTTTTGGAACTTTAAAATGCTATTTTCAGTTTTTCAAATAAACAGCCTAAATGTAGCCTGAGCTATATTTGTAGCTTCCGATCTGGTAGATATGCTCTAAGAAACTGCATATAGCCTGAGGTAAATGTAGCCTAAGCGACATAGATCGCATGGACTTTATCTTTTTCTTAAATGAACACCGGTGGAAAAAGGTCCTTTGGTCGCGGTTCGCAACTGCCATTAGTCGCGGTTGCGCAACCGCGACCAAAGTAGCGCGACTAAAGGCCCCCCCTTTAGTCGCGGTTCCTTACGAACCGCGACTAAAGGCCCGTCCACGTGGGCCGCAGGCGAGCGCCAGGGCGGAGGACCTTTAGTCGCGGTTCTTCTGGCCAACCGCGACTAAAGGCCTCTGCAGGGTTTAGGGTTTAGCCCCCCCTCCCCCTAAATCTGGTTTCTTTTTAATTTGTATTGTTTTATTTCTTTTGGGTTTTAATTTTGAAGGAGTTTCACATATTCTACGGTACTACATACATGCATATGAATGTACAATTTCAAACAAATTTGAAATTAGAACCAAAAAGAATTCAAGAGGAATATACAATATATATTCAATATCGGATGACCATATACAATTTTGAACAAGTTTCCATCCATAATTTAGTGCATATGAAGTTCTACGTCCTCGTAATAGTGTTCTCCTCTAGGATCGATGACTTCCCTCGCCAACCATCCAGCTAGTTCCTCTTGAAGTGGTCGGAAGCGAGCTTCTGGACTAAGCGTCTTCCGGAGGTTATTCCTCATGATGTTGTTCTCACACTGCTGGTCCCGCTCATTGCAGTATCTCCGGATCCTCTCACAAACATAGTATCCACATAGATTGGTCCCCGGTGGCTGAATATCCCCAGTCGTCCGCACTGCCATTTTAAAATGTAGCTCTTTTTTGAATTCACCGACCAAGAGAGTTATTAATTAGTTACTTGATATTAGGAAATGATGAACGAAATAGGCCGATCGATATAGAGCGCAAATGAATGAAAATAATTACTTTTGCATCATTTTTCTCATGTCGGCCCAAAGCGCCGGATCCATATTCAGAGAGTCGTGGACGAGAACTGTGGAGGTGTGAAATTGAATTACCATAAGAATCCAGTGGAACCTGCGGACACGATACATGCACAGTCATGCATAACTCATCGATTAGCCACATACCATGCATGGAGTAAACAAAAGAGAATGTGCTCAAGACAGAAACACTCACCCAAAATGGTAAGGAAATAGAATATCACTTTTGAGTTTCTGTTTTCTAAAAAACCGCCACAGGTCATCCTCCACGTCGGCGGGGTGGTGTTCTAACACATATGAATTAACGATTTGTGGGTCAATGAACCCAACATCATGGATGTTCCTTATTCGCATTTCCCGCTTCTTCATTCTGCATAATAGCGTACACAACAAGATAGTTAGGACAATATATACATATAGTGCAGGCAATGAACGAGATGGGGTAGAAATTAATAAATCACTTACAGAACGTAGCAACTGATGATAGATTTGTCGAGCTCGCGCAGATTGAACAACTGGAACAATTCACTCCGATGAATTGTTATATAGTAATGTTTGAAGTGATGCTCATATCTAACTTCCGCATAAATATAGTCTTTGGCGTTTTTAAGTTTTATGTAACCCTTGTACCAATTTAGCAGACCTTTCATTTGTCGAGGTAGATCCTCTTCCTGCGCAGGCTCGACGAGAGGGCCATTCTTCACATATGTAAATACTACGTCCTTCATTGGCGCCTCATCAAGGCCTAACAGTGCACGAAGAGTGATACCTAAGTCGGCCGCTTGTTCTCTGGCACTCGTTACAGTCAATCCATGTGCTGCCGCAGCTGCTATGATATCGGGGGTATCCGGACCGGCGGCTTGCACTATGAGCGGGGCGATCGATTGTTTACTTTGTTCCCCGAGCTGGGCAACTTCTTTCCCCCTTTCTAATTTTTTCTCGGCCTCCTCCAAGGCTTTCTTCTCCGCCAACTCTTGGTTCCTCTTGAACGCGAGTGCTTGCCTACGAAGTTCACGTAAATAGTCGTCAGGCAGATTCTTTGCGGCTTGGGACGGTGTGTTCAAAAATGACTTAGCCCAGCTCTTTTCCTTGTCAGAAAATACTTGCTTGGGCTCGGGCTCTCTTTTCTTCTTGCAGTCCGCCTTCCATTTCTCATAATCAGCAGCCGCGTGTGCGTCGACTTCCTCGGCACTACGTTCCCAAGGCCTTGTGGGGAGAGGCTTCAGTGATGGCTCTGGTATCTTTGTGGTTCTAGGTACATAAGGGTCCGGGTTAATAACCCAGGACTGCTTCGCTTCTTCGCCGGAGGTGGATTGGGGGGCGGTGTCTGATCACCCGCCGGACGAGGACTGGGGGGCGGCGTCTGCTTACCCGCCGGAGGTGAATTGGGGGGCGGCGTCGGCTGACGTGAAGGAGGTGTAGGTGAAGCACCACCACCACCACCGCCACCGTCACCGCCACCGCCACCGCCACCGCCACCACCACCACCGTAGGGGGGTGGACTTGTTGGCGCCTCGCCTGGAAACTTGATAAACTTCTTCTGCCATAGAATGAACTGGCGCTTGACATCTCCAAGTCTTTTCGCCCCTTCAGGTGTAGCAATGTCAATGTCCAGGTCCTCAAACCCTTGGACTATCTCCTCCACCGTGACACGAGCATAGCCATCTTGAATGGGGTTGTTGTGGTGGAGTGCTCCAGGTGGTAAAGCACTGCCGATGGCTACCTTCATGGACATGTTCCCGATAGGATAATACAGATGACATGCTTTCATCTCCTTTATATCGTCCACGGGGTAGCGAGGAGGCTCCGGTGCAGTAATTTCGACCACCAGAGGCTCCGGTGCAGTAATTTCGATCATCGGTGCACCAGCCGGTGAGGCCTCCGTGGAAGCCACGCTGCTTCTTCTCCACTGCTGGCTTCCGAGATCCATTGGATGATCTTCATGCTGCGCCCGAGCTGCATCTCTTTCGGCTACTAGTACACTCACGGTTTTCTTCATCACATCCATTTCCGATACCAACTGCGCCACAACATCTGCATCCCGATCCATCTTTCTCTTACGGCTTCTGTAACCGTACGGGTCATCGTTCTGGGGGAACCCTAGTTTCCACGGAATGGGCCCCATGCCTCGTACACGTCCTCCGTGTTCAGGATTCCCGAGGGCTTTTGTCAGGGCGTCGTTCTCTCTGTTGAACTTGATCCTCCCCTCTTGAGCATCCCTCATTGCCTCAATAAGCTTTTGGGTGGGTTTAATTATTTTGCCCTGATAAACACACTCCCTGTCTCCGGGTTCAGCGATCCCCCATGCCCGTACCACCAGCTTTTGGCCCTTGGGTCCCATCCCTCCGTACCTGGACGGATTCCTCGCGCCCTCAGCTCGTTCTCCATCTTCTCCCACCTAGGCTGCCAAAAGCGATACCCTCCTGGCCCCATAATATGATTGTACTCCTTCTTGGCCGCATTATCCTATTTTTTTCGATATTTCAAGGAACTGCTCCGATTTCTTTTGCTTCACAAATTCTGGCCAATCATGTTGCAGTTTCTCATATTGTCCTTTGAAATCCGGAGTCTTGCCCTGCTTGACAAAGTCATGGGCTAGATTTTGCTTGTATTTCCGGAATGCGTTGGACATCTTAGAAAGAGCGAACTGTTTGACTAGCTTGCACCTCTCCTTGTTTTCCTGAATCTTGTTACCCTTCTCATCGTATTTGCGGTATTAGGAGGTAGAACGAAATGTTCCATAAGCTTGTTGAAGCAATCTTTTTTTGTTCTCTTATCGACAAAAGTGAAACCAAGACGTGCCTTCTTTGGCTCATTCCACTCCTGGACGGTGATCGAGACGTTGTCTCTAACAACGGCTCCGCATTGGCTGATAAACTTGGTGGCATTCTTGCTGGGCTCCAGCGGCCTGCCGGTTGCTTCCTCGACAACCTCGATGGTGCATGTTTCGTTTGGTTTCATCGTCTTGGTTGCGCCACGCTTTGACGACGTACTCGATTTTTTCGACGATCCGGCCGAGGGCTAAAATAAGAAAGAGAGTCGCACGCGTTAGTACACACATATTTATTCAAATCAGTTAGTTTGTATCACCAGAGGCTCAATGTATATATATACCTCGGCGCCGGAGGTGGTTGCTACTTCCAATTGAAGATCGTCGTTTATCGTCGTTTCTTCGGCATCATCTTGCTGACGACGCCCTTCATCTTCACCCTCAAGGTTCAGATAAGAAGAGATATCATCTTCTTCTTGTCCGGTCGGCACATATAGAATATCGCCTTTTATGATGCCGAACATATGGTCTTCAAGGTCCGGATCATAGTTGTCCAGAATCGGGTCAGCTCTATCGTCCGCCATATGTCAGTCCTGAAAACATGTAGTCAAAACAAATTAATTGTGTATATGCATTATCACATCTCTTCTACATATAAACAGAGCGGGCGACGAGCGGGAGGCGAGAGGGGCGACGCAGTGACCGCGTGACCGAGAGACCGGTGGCGGTGGCGAAAGAGCGGTGGCGAAAGGGCGGTGGCGGTGCCGAGGACACATAACGCTCGCGGTGGCGGTGGCGCGTTGACGGCGTTGGCGTTGGCGCGTTGAATAGAGGCGGTAGCGTTGACCGGCGTTACATTTTTATGAATAGAGGTAGCGTTGGCGCGTTGACGGCGTTGGCGACGGTACGGCGGCGTTACAATTTTAGTTCATTTTTTATTAAGTCAAAATTTTAGTTCATTTTTTATTAAGTCAATTTTTATTAAGTCAAAATTTTAGTTCATTTTTATTAAGTCAAAATTTTAGTTCTTTTTTTAAACAAAGTTTTTAATTAAGTCAAAGTTTTTAATTAAGACAAAGTTTTTAATTAAGTCAAAATTTTAGTTCTTTTTTTAGTACCCATTTTAGTTCAATTTTTATTAAGTCAAAGTTGTAGTAATTACTTTTTTTAGTTTAATTTTAGTTCCAATTTGTGTAATTACTTTTTTTAGTTCAATTTTAGTTCAATTTTAGTTCAATTTTAGTTCAATTTTACATGTAATTACTTTTTTTAGTTCAATTTTTTTAGTACTTTTTTTAGTTCAATTTTACATGTAATTACTTTTTTTAGTACTTTTTTTAGTTCAATTTTACATGTAATTACTTTTTTTAGTTCAATTTTAGTTCAATTTTAGTTCAATTTTTTTAGTACTTTTTTTAGTTCAATTTTAGTTCCAATTTGTGGCCGGCCGGCCTCTCTCATCTCTCCTCTCTCTCTGTGGCCGGCGGCCTCTCTCATCTCTCTGTAAGCGCGCGCGACACCGAGCGGGCGGCGACGAACGGCGAACGGCGGGCCGGGCGGCGGCGACACCACGGCGACAACGACAAAGGAACGGCGCGCGCGCGCGGCGGGGGACGAAGAATCGGGCGGTGCGCGCGACGGGACGTCTTGGGCAGCGGCGGCGGCGGCGGCCACGGCGCGCGTCGAGGGCGCTCGGCGGGGCGGCGGCCGCTGCTGGGCGGCGGCGTCGTTGGCTCGGGGCGGCGGCGGGGCAGGGCGTCGCGCTGCAGAGGGAGACGGATCGATCGAGGCGAGGTAGACGAAGTGCGTACCGCCCGCTCGCGCGGGGACATATAGAGCCCCCCCCCTTTAGTCGCGGTTGGGGAGGCGACCCGCGACTAAAGGGTACCCTTTAGTCGCGGTTGGGCAGACCAACCGCGACTAAAGGGTATTTCGGCGGGTTTTTCCGTTCCCGCGCGCAGAGACCTTTAGTCGCGGTTGGCGAGGCCAACCGCGACTGAAGGTCTTTTTTCAAATTACTTTTCTTTTTCAACATCATAAAATACAAATAATATATCAAAAAATTCAGAAAAATAAAACTAATTCAATTCAATATATTAAAAATACAAATTATATATCAAAAAAATCAGAAAAATAAAACTAATTCATTTCAATATGTTAAAAATACAAATAATATATCAAAAAATTAAGAAAAATAAAACTAATTCAATTCAAAATGTTTAAAATACATAAAATATATCAAAAAATTCATAAAAATAAAACTAATTCAATTCAAAATCTTAAAAATACAAATAATATATCAAAAAATTCAGAAAAATAAAACTAATTCAATTCAAAATATTAAAAATACAAATTATATATCAAAAAAATCAGAAAAATAAAACTAATTCATTTCAATATGTTAAAAATACAAATAATATATCAAAAAATTAAGAAAAATAAAACTAATTCAATTCAAAATGTTTAAAATACATATAGTATATCAAAAAATTCATAAAAATAAAACTAATTCAATTCAAAATCTTAAAAATACAATTAATATATCAAAAAATTCAGAAAAATAAAACTAATTCAATTCAAAATTTTAAAAATACAAATTATCAAAAATTCATAAAAATAAAACTAATTCAATTCAAAAGTTCGTTGGCCCCCTCTTCCCGCCGACCCCCTCTTCCCTCCTCGTCTTCCCGCCATTTCTCCCCTGTCTTCCCGCCTCTTTCTTCCCGCCAATTGTTTCCCGCCAATTTCTTCCGGCCTCTTTCTTCCCGCCAATTTTTTCCCGCCAATTTCTTCCCGCCACTTTCTCCCCGCCTCTTTCTTCCCGCCTCCTGTGGTGACCCTGCATACCACTGCATGTTGTAGTATGCCAGTCGTTGATATAACATTCACGAAGTACCATTCCGCAAATATTACATCCCTCAGAGTAGTACAACAGAACATAGCAGGTCCATAACTCATTCACATATTATTACAATTAACATACACATGTCGTCTCGGAGTTCCTCTTGGGTCCTAAGAGGAATACTCCTGGGTTCGAGGCGAACCCAACTTAACTTACAATATAAGTGTCTCATTAAGCTAAACATTTATTTCCTCGAGCAGCTAAATACTAAGAGTTCGGGCTGCTCGGTTACTACTACTATCGGATATCTCTAGGCTTGTTCTCCTCCGGAAGCGTCCCCGGATCCGTAGACGATGAGGTAGTCTACGCCTTCTATACCTCCAGAGAGGTCTGGTTCTTCATAGCCGATGATCTCGGCTCCTTCATTGTTGTCGTAGTCCTCCTCCAGACGATTCAGACAATCTAAGCATGGGATTTAAGAGTGGTATGAGTACGAGCGTACTCAACAAGTTCATTATAGGTAAGAGGTGTTTAATGCACTAACTACGATATTAGACCGGAAAGTCTAATACCTATGCAAGTTTTGATAAACATTTCTTCAATAGATTGATTTTATTTCAAAGAGCTATGTCCGTCAGCCTTCACCGGTTTACTAGAACTTCATGGAGCTCCTTTCCGGCTGCGTTCGCAGTTCCTCAATCCCGGAACAGGGAGTGACAGGTCACAGTTTTTACACTCTGCAGAGGTGTGTTGCTTTACCCATAAGAGATCTTAACCTTGGTGCCAACCGGGAAGCTTTCCCGTCCACACTTCCTTCGGTGTGAGGCCCGGTATAAGGTCTAGCCAATCATGTTCCTCCGCTACCTCGAACACCCACCCTTTGTTGCATGCCCCGACCCTGGGTCCACGTCGGTCCCATTATTCCTGTAGATTTCAAGGTGGATCCCGACCACGACGTCAGTGCTGGGCTCTACCATACACTCCTACGCCGGTAGCTGCAACCCATCCTAGACCGCAATACCGTGGGGACTTAGGACTCCCCAGCCTCACCGCTTGCTCCTTCGGGCGACAAGTGTACTACGGACTATGCCGTGGGGACTTAGGACTCCGCAGCCTCACCGCTTGCCCCCTTGGATTACAAGTGTCTACGGTAAAGCGCATCCGTTGATGAACGAGAGGTGGAAACACTTTTGACTACTCCGTCCCACTCCGGATCTTATGGTTAACACGGATATTATGGCACAAGAATCACTGGATGACATTTGTTGTTTAATCCTAAATGGATATAAACCCTTGCAATGGAACCTCCACCATATCAACACAATCCATGGTTCCATTGCCCACCACATAGTCATATTCATAGTTATGAAAGTAGTGGTTTTGGTTTTTATGCAATAGTGATAATCATAGTACTTTGCAAGTAATTTGATAAAGATACTCAAATGACATGAGCAAGCGATGAACTTGCCTGAACACTGCAAAGTTTTGCAGTTGGAAGGTGTGGACTGACCCTTGTCCTCTGGTTCTGAAAAATAGCATCATTGTCCGATAAGGGCAATGGTTAAAGAAGCAATTATGCATGATTCCATTTTTAGGGTTTGTTTCCCCCCCTTCCGATGTCGTTGTTATTTTATGAGAGAGGTTAAATACTAAGAACATCTTGGAGATACATGATTTAGGTAAATACAACCTTGAAATATTGTCAAGGTGTTTTGAAAGTCCAATTGCATTAATGGACTTATTTTCATTATTGAAAATAATATGTGTGATTTAAATCATTATTTAAATCCTTAATTTAGGACTTATTCTTAATTGTCTTCAAAACTTCTCCTTGATATTTTATTTAAATAGAGAATTTTATGCTGATCCTTTTTCATATTTTTAATTTATTTTTAAGAGCTTTTATTAATTTTCTATGGAATTGCAAAGTTTCATGTTTTTATTGAATTGTGAAAAGACTGAAATACCCTTGGGCCCACCTGTCAGGTGGCCCAATGGGTTTGGTTAGACCAGCTCGGGTCCAACCGACCCGAGCGGTCGCTCACTCCACTCCCCATCGCGCCGCCTCCTCGAACCCTAATCCTCTCCTCCTCTCTGGCGACCATGTCGCCCTCGCCGTCGCCGTATTGTTCCGGCCGTCTCCGGCCAGCTCCGGCGGTGAGATCGGTCGCATCTGACTCGCCTCTCGACGGTGCATCTGATGGCCCGCGTCGATCTGCGATTGGAGGCCCTCCCTGTTCGCCCCCAACCCTACTGCGACTAGGGTTGCGCGGGTTCGCGGCGATTCACCGTTCGTCGGCGTCCCTGGCGTTGCGGTGCCCTCCGTGGTCCCGCCGCGGTGGTGCTGGGTGTTGCGGCGCTAGTCGGCACATGGCCTAGCCTGGCCAGGTGCTACCGAGCACTCGGCGCGTGCCGCCATGGCCGCCATGGCCACATCTGCTCGTCTGCTTGCCCCGGTATGTGCGCCACCTCCTGCTCTCTCTCCTTTGCCTGTTCTACTCCTTCCTTTCCTCTTCTCCGTCCAGCTTGGTCACAGGCTTGCCGTGCCTCGTAGAGGTGCGGCCATGCTGTGATGCTGCTGCTGTTCTGCTCGTGCTGCTATGCTGCTGTTCCTTTTGTTGCTGCCATGGTTTGCTAGCTGCTGCTGCTCCTCTAACTTTGCTCTATGCACTACTGTTGTATGCTATACTCCTACTGTGACCCTCCTGTGATTGCTCATGAGCATCCAGGGGTGCTCATGGCCTACTGGCTTGCTCCTGTGATAAATACTGCCACTAGGATAACCTGTGTGTGCATAATCCTGACCCTGGCTTGATCATTATGCATGATCCTTGTAGTATGCAAGTGCCAGTGTCACTGTGCTTGATGCTATTTTCACCAATTACTCAAGTGTATTCATTTATGGTGTTCTGGCTTGTTTGCAGTGTGCAATTCTTGTAAATTTACAAGAGCCAGTGCCCCAGGGTGCTCTTCTGTGTGCTATAATTTATAGACATGCTCCCTTGAGTATGCCTGTTACAAGATATCACCATCCTTGGATGGTTTGCTCCTGTATATGACTGATTTAATTATCTGTGATATATTTGTTCATGTCCTGTGGCTGATCTCATTGTCTGGTTCATGTATTGATGTTATGCTTGGCTGTGGTGTCCTGTAGCAAGAGCAAGTGATGAACTTGCTTGTGAGCAAGTGTGTGCTTCTCTCTGTGATTCACTGGTGCTCAACCAGTGCTGCTTGTGCTTTATACAGGCTTGGCCTGGGGTGTGCTGTTGCTTGCTTAAGCATCAATTGATGCCTGCCATGATCCATTTGATCATTTGCAAGACCCTGGTGCATCAATTGCTTGTCTGTTTCATTTATCTATTTATCCTTGCTTAATTAGATGGATAAATTATGTGAACTATGATACAGTGATGATCATTTCAATTAAGTTGTTAGGGCTAGCTGGATGCCAACCACTGGTTGGGTACCCTAGCCCACTACTGAACCTTTCTGGTGATGATGTGGTGGTTCTAAGTGTAGGCTGTGGGTTGAGGTAGCCACAGCAAGATCTTTGTGATCTTGCCAAGGTAGCTCCCCCTTTCTATGGCTTGCTGTGCATGGACAAATGCTTTCTGGCAGATCATGCTTGACTGCCAGAAGCCTTTTGATGCTGACAATACTGGTAGAAACTTGTATTTCTACCCTTCTGATGGTGTAGCTAGACTGTTAGGTGCTTGGTGACTTGGAATGGCTAATTGGGATCAAATCCATGATGGATTTCTCTGTTGTTTCACTGTGTTGACACAACCAGTGTTCCCATGGTTGTTTTCCTTCTAGCCTTTGCTTTATTTACTGGCACCAAATGGTTTTGCAACCAAGTGATGATACATTCAGGGTTTCCTACCCTTATTTGATTCTGTGATGCAAGTGTATGCTTATTTATGAGCAAAACAGGGTTTTGCTCAGGTTGATCTTGTTTATACCTCACTCCAGCTCCTAGATGGTTTGTTGGTGTAGAGGATTGCTTCTGTGTTGTTCTTGTGGTTGCTTTACTTGCCCTGCTCCTCCTGGTGAGCTTGATGCCTCTTGGTTATGTGATGTGGTGGTGGAAATGTGTTGAACAGCAGTGGCTGTTCAAACTGTTCTTGCTGTGCTTGTGTTCTTACCCTGGAATCTCTGTCGATGGATATGACTTAGGGTTTGCTTCTGAAAAGTTTATATTTGGTACTCCCTTGCTCTCCCTGGTCGACAGCTTGGTTCTGGCACACTTTGTGACTCACTGCTGATGTGTGTGTGTGCTGTGCTACATGCACACTTAGTGGCTTGGTGTTGAGCATGCACACAGGCTGTGTAAGCTGCTTGTGTGTGTGTGTATACCAGATACTTGGTATCTGGCATGTGCTTGGCTGGGAGATGATCAGCTTCGGCATAGTTGATCCATATCCCCTCATTTTCATTGTTTTCCTAACCTGCCAAGTGGAAATGCCACTTGGCTTAATTCTTGTCTGGCTTTGTTTTGTGCAGGGAATCAAGATTGTAATCAAGTGAAGATGGAGATCATCAAATCCAAGACTAAGTGATGATGTCCTGATAGTATTTAGGATAGGATCCATTTTTGTACTTTTCTTTTTTTATTTTCTTTTATTTTTCAATTTCTCCATTTCTTGTAATGTGTTGTAAAATTCCTTTATTTCTCTTATGAATATTGTAATGACAATGTAAATTGTGTGATGATCAATAAAGCTCAAAGTTTTCTCTAATGAGCTTGTCTTATTGTTTAAATTATTCATAATGTGTGTTATGTATTATTTACTTAATGAATTTCTTCACAATTCAAACATTTAGGGTAATTATTTAATATTTGAATTTGAAATTTCAAATTCCACTTTGGTTTGAATTCAACCATGCCACTTCATTTAAAATTCAATCATGCAACTTAAGTTTGGTGCAAACTCTCCCCTCTCTTCTCAAAACCCTAAACTGGTTAAGTGGGAGGCAAGTTTGTCGCACTCTCGAAACCCTAACCCTGTAAGGTGTCGAGAGAGAAACTTGTTCCCCTTCGATGCAGTTTTTGTTTAAAAGCGCGAAATTTCCCCAGAATTTACCATGCAATGCACATCCCTTTCTAAAATCTACCCCTCGATCGTCTCTAAACCTGGGACATTACAGCCTTTCCCCCTTAAAGAAAACTTCGTCCCGAAGTTGTGGTTGTAATACCTGAACAGCTCGGGGTATGTTTTCCTCAGGTCTTCCTCTTTTTCCCAGGTGGCTTCCCTCTCGGGGTGATGCTTCCATTGTATCTTGCAATACTTGATAGCTTTATTTCTGAGTTGTTTCCAGCTCTCCTCGAGAATCTTGGCTGGCTTCTCGATGTAAGTCAAGTCTGGTTGTAACTCGAGCTCATCATGTGATACTGGCTCATCTGGAGTCTTTAAGCATTTCCGGAGTTGTGACACATGGAATATATTGTGAACTTGAGCTAGCCTTCCCGGTAGATCCAATTCAAAGGCTAAACCTCGGTTCTGACTCAGTATCTTGAAAGGTCCTATGTATCTAGGGCTGAGTTTTCCTTTTACTCCAAACCTCTGGAGTCCTTTCATCGGGCTTACCTTAAGATAAACCATGTCTCCAACTCGTGGTTCCCATGTCCTCCTCTTCTGATCGGCATAACTCTTTTGCCGACTTTGGGCTATCTTGAGCCTATCTCTGATGATGTCAATGATTTGTTGTTTTTCCTTGACATAATCAGGGTTGAACTCCTTGCTTGCTCCGGCTTCATACCAACATATCGGTGATCTACACTTCCTTCCATACAGAGCTTCAAATGGTGCCATCTTGATGCTGCTTTGATAACTATTGTTATATGAAAACTCTGCTAGTGGTAAGTGCTCTTCCCATGATCCTCCGAAGTCTAGGGCACAAGCCCTAAGCATATCCTCTAAGATCTGGTTGGTTCTCTCGGTTTGTCCACCTGTCTGGGGATGATAAGCGGTACTATAGTCCAACTTAGATCCTAAAGCTTCGTGTAGTTGCTTCCAGAATGCTGATGTGAACACGGATCCTCGATCCGACACGATCTTCTTAGGTACTCCGTGCTTACTCACGATCTCTTTGATGTAAAGATCGATGAGTTTCTCTCCTTTATCCTGCTGGTTTAATGCTAAGAAGTGTGCGCTCTTCGTCAACCGGTCCACTATTACCCATATCATATCCTTCTTTTTATTAGTCATGGGTAGTCCGGTGATGAAATCCATCCCTATTTCCTCCCATTTCCACTCTGGAATAGGTAATGGTTGTAACTTTCTGCTGGGACTCACGGTGTTCAGCCTTCACTCTCAAGGTGTATGGCATTCTGCCACATATTGTGCTATCTCCCTCTTCATGTTATTCCACCAGAATAGTTCCTTTAGGTCCATGTACATCTTTGTACTTCCCGGATGTATGGAATATGGTGTTTGATGAGCTTCCCGGAGTATTACTTCCTTAATTTCAGCAATATCCGGAACGCAAATTCTTTTCTGGAACCATAAAGATCCAGATTCTCCTCGGTGAAATTCTGATGGTCTTCCCTCATCTATTCTTCTCATCTCCTCCACGATGAATGGATCGTCCAACTGACCCATCATTATTTCATTCTTCAAATTGACATTTAGCTCATCGGCTACTTGTAAAACTGATAGTCCTTCATGAGCTTCCTTCTCCCAAAGTTGTATTTGGGCTTGACTTATTTCCTTCCTCAACTCCGGTGATATTTCTTGTTCCACTCCTCCGGTACTCTTCCTACTCAGGGCATCTGCTGCAACATTAGCCTTCCCTGGAGTGTAATTGATTGTCAGATCATAATCCTTGATCAATTCTAGCCATATTTTCTGCCTCATGTTGAGTTCCTTCTGAGTAAAGAAGTATTTGAGACTCTTATGATCCGTATAGAGCTCACACTTGGCTCCATAGAGGAAATGTCTCCACGTTTTGAGTGCAAAAACAACTGCTGCTAGTTCTAGGTCATGTGTTGGGTAGTTCACTTCATGAGGTCTGAGTTGCCTCGATCCATAAGATATCACTTTCCGATCTTGCATGAGTACGCAACCCAATCCATGCTTGGATGCGTCACAGTACACGGTGTAATCCTTGCCAACTTCCGGAACCGCTAACACCGGTGCCGTGGTGAGTTTCTCCTTCAGAGTTTGAAAACTCTTCTCACACTCCTCTGACCACACGAATGGTGTGTTATTTCTTAATAGCTTTGTCATAGGTCCTGCTATCTTAGAGAATCCTTCAATGAATCTCCGATAATATCCTGCCATTCCTAGGAATCCTCGGATTTCCTTGACAGTCTTGGGTGCTTCCCATTCTAGAACTGCTGCTACCTTGCTCGGGTTAACAGCTATTCCATCTTTACTAATAACATGACCAAGAAATTCCACTTGATCTAGCCAAAATTCACACTTACTAAGTTTGGCATAGAGTTGATGTTCCCTTAGTGTTTGTAACACTAACCTCAAATGTTCGGCATGTTCGGCCTTGTTCTTGGAATATATCAAGATATCATCGATGAAAACGATGACAAACTTGTCTAGATATGGCATGAAAATCTTATTCATGAGATTCATGAAGATTGCTGGGGCATTTGTTAATCCAAAAGGTACTACAAGGTATTCGTGATGTCCATACCTTGAGACAAAGGCAGTTTTCGGAACGTCTTCCTTCTTGATCTTTATCTGGTGATAACCGGATCTTAGATCAATCTTGGAAAAGACTCCCGCGCCTCTAACTTGATCAAATAGATCTTGTATCCTTGGAAGTGGATACTTGTTCTTGATGGTAACGTTGTTTAGATTCCTGTAGTCTCCGCACATCCTTCTTCCTCCATCTCTTTTATCCACGAAGATCACAGGTGATCCCCATGGTGAAACACTCTCTTGAATGAATCCCTTTTGTTCCAAGTCATCCAGTTGCTCTTTAAGTTCTTTCAACTCCTTGGGCCCCATTTTATATGGTGCTTTAGCAATTGGAGCTGTTCCTGGAATTAGGTCGATAGTAAATTCTATCTCCCTGTCTGGTGGCATACCAGGTAATTCCGCAGGAAACACATCCTAGAACTCATTCACTACAGGTATATCCTCTAACTTCACCTCCTTCATACTGTTCAACTGTAACTCAACTTCAATCTGTGTATGTTTGTCGCCTTGGTAGATCATTCTACTTCCATCGGGGCTTTTCAAAGATACTGTCTTGTTCACACAGTCAATCAATGCTCCATTAGCTTCTAACCAGTTCATACCAAGAATGACATCAATGTCCTTCATCGGTAAAATGAACAGGTCTGCGTCAAACGCGCACTTATTGATCATGATGACTTGTCCTTGTTTGGTATGGGTTACTACTATCGTTCCCCCCGCAGAAAGTATGGTTATGGTTTTATCTAACTTAGTGCAACTAATCCCATGTTTGATGATGAATTGCTGAGAAATGAATGATGTAGTTGCACCAGTATCAAAGAGTACTTTGCCAGGATGAGTGAGTATCTGGAGCGTACCTATCACCGCCTGGTCGGAGTTGACCACCTCCTCCAGACTGGTGCAGTTCAGCTTGCCGAAGGGCTTCTTACTCTTCCAGTTCCCTCCGGTGTTTCCTCCTCGACCTCCACCTCCTCCAGACTGACCTCCTCTGGTGTTTCTCTTGGGGCAGTCCTTCAGCATGTGCCCCTCCTGGCGACAACCAAAGCATATAATCCTTGGTTTCTTGCAATCCTTGGCGAAATGCCCTGTGAGTCCACAACTCCTGCAAACGATTTGATTTGCAGTCTGAAATGCCTGATTCTTCCTACTACCGTAGTAGTTGCTGTTGTTGTTGTTGTTGTTGTTGTTGTTGTTGTTGTTGTTGTTGTATCTGGGCTTGAAACTCAAGCTGGTATTAGGCTTGTTACTTACAAACCTCTTAGGCTCAAACTTGGCCTTCTTCCTTTTCTCCTCCTGCAATTGCTTAAAATCATCCTCCAGAGTGATGGCTGCATCCACCAACTCTTGAAACTCCGTCGCTCTCATCATACGGAGCTGTACTTTGAACTGGGGACTTAACCCCCTCAGAAATCTCTTTTTCTTCTTGTCCTCGGTGTTGACTTCTTCAACAGCGTACCGGGACAGTTTAGAGAACTCCCAGACATAGGTCAGGATTGCCTTGTCCTTCTGCTCGAGACTTTCAAATTCTCGACGCTTCAGCTCCACAATACTTTCAGGGACATTGGATTCCCTGAACTTCCTCGTGAATTCCTCCCAGGTAAATACCTTTCCAGCCGGATAAACGGCTACAATATTGTCCCACCATGATGCGGCAGGTCCACACAGCAGATGTGTAGCATAACGGACCTTCTCCTGGTCATTGCAACCAACCGTATTGGGCTTTCGCTCGGTATCCATAAGCCAATCTTCCGCGTCCATTGGCTCAGGCGCGTATGCAAAAGATATAGGCTTAGTATTCTGGAAGTCTGCTAAGGTAACTCCCTGGTTCTCTGGCCTCTCTGCCCTATTCTGTTGCAGCAGCTCTTGGAAGAATTTGTTCTGCTGCTCCAACGTGATACGTTGCCTCTCCTCCACCATTTGCATATACTGGATGAAATTCTGTTGCGTCATGGGTGGTGGTGGTGGTGGAAACTGATTCCTGGCTGCTTCGTCAGCCTCTTCCTTCTGTTTTGCCTCACGCTCCATGCGCTGTGCGTCACTTTCCTCGCCTAACGCTCCCGACATATCCCCCTAGTTCTGCAACACAAGATGATACTCATAATTACTCCATGCGCAAGTTTTCTGAGCTCAACTTTGTGCACAGAACTAGTCACGCAATGGAAATCAAGAAGCAAATCCAAATCAAACAAAACATATACCATGTATATACACACTTAAGTGGTCTTATTACAATACTCAAGTCGATGTGAGTATGCAACTCACTTATTAAAGTATATGTACAAATTTATGCAAATATTACAAACTATAATACACGTGGTACTTGTGTATTATAGCCTCGCCTCCTTTGGTGGACTCTAGTCGATCTTCACTCCCGGTACATTCCAGGCTTCCATCCGGTCGAACGTGTCGTCCTCCTGATAGACCCTGGAACATAAGGTCTCCCCGTTGGCTGGTAATCCGAATCCGATGATGATCCTAAGGAGAAATCAGTGTTCACAAATTGATCGTTGAGTGCATCATAGTCCACCCATCGGGTGTACTCCCCTGTAGCCCCACCATAAGGGTTACCAAAACTCATACCCGACTCAACCTGTGTCGGATATCCTCCATCCATTCCTTCATTACTGGGATAACTCTGGTTCTGGGTTGTGGCATCATCATTCATATCCCTATCATAATACACAGAAGTACTATGGGTTCCAGTATCAGATCCCCAACGCCAACCCGTGGAATTCTCGATAGGAGTCTCGGAACGCTTATTGTTTCCGGATTCCTCTCCGCCCTCGTATCCCCCATAGGAACTACCCAGATAGTTTCCAGGTGTAATAGGTGTAGGTTCACGCTCAAGTGGATCAATACTTATGTAGTCACCAGCTGAGTAAACTGGTGTGTGCACCACATTCTCCATAGGTTCTTTCCCCCTACTCTCCTCCTTGGGTTCAGTAAATTCCTCAAGCATCGTATCAATTGCTCCTATCAGATGATGGTTCAACTGAAAGAGTAATGATATGAAGTTGCGGCTATTATCCATATATTTTTCCGCTGCTATGGGTTTGCGTTTGGCATATTTGTAGTGGTTGAGCATGGGGTCTTCTTCCTCCTGATTATGAGGAATATGGGAGAACTCGGAATCCATAAGCTCCTTCGTCTTATGTTCCCGTATGTCGGTTATGGCTCTCATAACAGCTATATGGTAGGCTGTGTTTGTTGTCCTAGCTTCCCCAGCTGGCATGACTACGCTCATTCCCAAAGATTCAGGAAGTCGCAGTCCTACCCTGCACTTGGCCAATACCGGACCATCATAGAACATGTATTTCTTTACTGGAATTTGGGGATCGCACCCAAATTCAAGTAACATGGCTCGTAAGATGTCTGCAAGTCCTCCCTGGTATTCGTTCAGTGTGGAATCCATAACTTTCACGTTTCTTCCCGGTCGTGAACTTGCCACGTTGGCTGTAGAATAGAAAGATTATAAGATTAGTAATAATGCATCATAATAGAGATAATAAAGAATTATCGCACTAAAAGATATGATTGTTGTATTCTCAATTGAATATACACCATATTTTTAGAGAATTCTTTACTAGTCCTATTTGACTCCTAACGTTTGGTCCCATTTACTAGGTTCCAACCTAAGGTCAAAGCTTTGGCTCTGATACCAACTGTGGTGACCCTGCATACCACTGCATGTTGTAGTATGTCAGTCGTTGATATAACATTCACGAAGTACCATTCCGCAAATATTACATCCCTCAGAGTAGTACAACAGAACATAGCAGGTCCATAACTCATTCACATATTATTACAATTAACATACACATGTCATCTCGGAGTTCCTCTTGGGTCCTAAGAGGAATACTCCTGGGTTCGAGGCGAACCCAACTTAACTTACAATATAAGTGTCTCATTAAGCTAAACATTTATTTCCTCGAGCAGCTAAATACTAAGAGTTCGGGCTGCTCGGTTACTACTACTATCGGATATCTCTAGGCTTGTTCTCCTCCGGAAGCCTCCCCGGATCCGTAGACGATGAGGTAGTCTACGCCTTCTATACCTCCAGAGAGGTCTGGTTCTTCATAGCCGATGATCTCGGCTCCTTCATTGTTGTCGTAGTCCTCCTCCGACATTTATCTGCAGACAATCTAAGCATGGGATTTAAGAGTGGTATGAGTACGAGCGTACTCAACAAGTTCATTATAGGTAAGAGGTGTTTAATGCACTAACTACGATATTAGACCGGAAAGTCTAATACCTATGCAAGTTTTGATAAACATTTCTTCAATAGATTGATTTTATTTCAAAGAGCTATGTCCGTCAGCCTTCACCGGTTTACTAGAACTTCATGGAGCTCCTTTCCGGCTGCGTTCGCAGTTCCTCAATCCCGGAACAGGGAGTGACAGGTCACAGTTTTTACACTCTGCAGAGGTGTGTTGCTTTACCCATAAGAGATCTTAACCTTGGTGCAAACCGGGCAGCTTTCCCGTCCACACTTCCTTCGGTGTGAGGCCCGGTATAAGGTCTAGCCAATCATGTTCCTCCGCTACCTCGAACACCCACCCTTTGTTGCATGCCCCGACCCTGGGTCCACGTCGGTCCCATTATTCCTGTAGATTTCAAGGTGGACCCCGACCACGACGTCGATCTGGGCTCTACCATACACTCCTACGCCGGTAGCTGCAACCCATCCTAGACCGCAATACCGTGGGGACTTAGGACTCCCCAGCCTCACCGCTTGCTCCTTCGGGCGACAAGTGTACTACGGACTATGCCGTGGGGACTTAGGACTCCCCAGCCTCACCGCTTGCCCCCTTGGATTACAAGTGTCTACGGTAAAGCGCATCCGTTGATGAACGAGAGGTGGAAACACTTTTGACTACTCCGTCCCACTCCGGATCTTATGGTTAACACGGATATTACGGCACAAGAATCACTGGACGACATTTGTTGTTTAATCCTAAATGGATATAAACCCTTGCAATGGAACCTCCACCATATCAACACAATCCATGGTTCCATTGCCCACCACATAGTCATATTCATAGTTATGAAAGTAGTGGTTTTGGTTTTTATGCAATAGTGATAATCATAGTACTTTGCAAGTAATTTGATAAAGATACTCAAATGACATGAGCAAGCGATGAACTTGCCTGAACACTGCAAAGTTTTGCAGCTGGAAGGTGTGGACTGACCCTTGTCCTCTGGTTCTGAAAAATAGCATCATTGTCCGATAAGGGCAATGGTTAAAGAAGCAATTATGCATGATTCCATTTTTAGGGTTTGTTTCCCCCCCCCTTCCGATGTCGTTGTTATTTTATGAGAGAGGTTAAATACTAAGAACATCTTGGAGATACATGATTTAGGTAAATACAACCTTGAAATATTGTCAAGGTGTTTTGAAAGTCCAACTGCATTAATGGACTTATTTTCATTATTGAAAATAATATGTGTGATTTAAATCATTATTTAAATCCTTAATTTAGGACTTATTCTTAATTGTCTTCAAAACTTCTCCTTGATATTTTATTTAAATAGAGAATTTTATGCTGATCCTTTTTCATATTTTTAATTTATTTTTAAGAGCTTTTATTAATTTTCTATGGAATTGCAAAGTTTCATGTTTTTATTGAATTGTGAAAAGACTGAAATACCCTTGGGCCCACCTGTCAGGTGGCCCAATGGGTTTGGTTAGACCAGCTCGGGTCCAACTGACCCGAGCGGTCGCTCACTCCACTCCCCATCGCGCCGCCTCCTCGAACCCTAATCCTCTCCTCCTCTCTGGCGACCATGTCGCCCTCGCCGTCGCCGTATTGTTCCGGTCGTCTCCGGCCAGCTCCGGCGGTGAGATCGGTCGCATCTGAATCGCCTCTCGACGGTGCATCTGATGGCCCGCGTCGATCTGCGATTGGAGGCCCTCCCTGTTCGCCCCCAACCCTACTGCGACTAGGGTTGCGCGGGTTCGCGGCGATTCGCCGTTCGTCGGCGTCCCTGGCGTTGCGGTGCCCTCCGTGGTCCCGCCGCGGTGGTGCTGGGTGTTGCGGCGCTAGTCGGCGCATGGCCTGGCCTGGCCAGGTGCTACCGAGCACTCGGCGCGCGCCGCCATGGCCGCCATGGCCACATCTGCTCGTCTGCTTGCCCCGGTATGTGCGCCACCTCCTGCTCTCTCTCCTTTGCCTGTTCTACTCCTTCCTTTCCTCTTCTCCGTCCAGCTTGGTCACAGGCTTGCCGTGCCTCGTAGAGGTGCGGCCATGCTGTGATGCTGCTGCTGTTCTGCTCGTGCTGCTATGCTGCTGTTCCTTTTGTTGCTGCCATGGTTTGCTAGCTGCTGCTGCTCCTCTAACTTTGCTCTATGCACTACTATTGTATGCTATACTCCTACTGTGACCCTCCTGTGATTGCTCATGAGCATCCAGGGGTGCTCATGGCCTACTGGCTTGCTCCTGTGATAAATACTGCCACTAGGATAACCTGTGTGTGCATAATCCTGACCCTGGCTTGATCATTATGCATGATCCTTGTAGTATGCAAGTGCCAGTGTCACTGTGCTTGATGCTATTTTCACCAATTACTCAAGTGTATTCATTTATGGTGTTCTGGCTTGTTTGCAGTGTGCAATTCTTGTAAATTTACAAGAGCCAGTGCCCCAGGGTGCTCTTCTGTGTGCTATAATTTATAGACATGCTCCCTTGAGTATGCCTGTTACAAGATATCACCATCCTTGGATGGTTTGCTCCTGTATATGACTGATTTAATTATCTGTGATATATTTGTTCATGTCCTGTGGCTGATCTCATTGTCTGGTTCATGTATTGATGTTATGCTTGGCTGTGGTGTCCTGTAGCAAGAGCAAGTGATGAACTTGCTTGTGAGCAAGTGTGTGCTTCTCTCTGTGATTCACTGGTGCTCAACCAGTGCTGCTTGTGCTTTATACAGGCTTGGCCTGGGGTGTGCTGTTGCTTGCTTAAGCATCAATTGATGCCTGCCATGATCCATTTGATCATTTGCAAGACCCTGGTGCATCAATTGCTTGTCTGTTTCATTTATCTATTTATCCTTGCTTAATTAGATGGATAAATTATGTGAACTATGATACAGTGATGATCATTTCAATTAAGTTGTTAGGGCTAGTTGGATGCCAACCACTGGTTGGGTACCCTAGCCCACTACTGAACCTTTCTGGTGATGATGTGGTGGTTCTAAGTGTTGGCTGTGGGTTGAGGTAGCCCTGGCAGCACTGTGATGCTGTCAAGGTAGCTCCCCCTTTCTATGGCTTGCTGTGCATGGACAAATGCTTTCTGGCAGATCATGCTTGACTGCCAGAAGCCTTTTGATGCTGACAATACTGGTAGAAACTTGTATTTCTACCCTTCTGATGGTGTAGCTAGACTGTTAGGTGCTTGGTGACTTGGAATGGCTAATTGGGATCAAATCCATGATGGATTTCTCTGTTGTGTCACTGTGTTGACACAACCATTGTTCCCATGGTTGTTTTCCTTCTAGCCTTTGCTTTATTTACTGGCACCAAATGGTTTTGCAACCAAGTGATGATACATTCAGGGTTTCCTACCCTTATTTGATTCTGTGATGCAAGTGTATGCTTATTTATGAGCAAAACAGGGTTTTGCTCAGGTTGATCTTGTTTATACCTCACTCCAGCTCCTAGATGGTTTGTTGGTGTAGAGGATTGCTTCTGTGTTGTTCTTGTGGTTGCTTTACTTGCCTTGCTCCTCCTGGTGAGCTTGATGCCTCTTGGTTATGTGATGTGGTGGTGGAAATGTGTTGAACAGCAGTGGCTGTTCAAACTGTTCTTGCTGTGCTTGTGTTCTTACCCTGGAGTCTCTGTCGATGGATATGACTTAGGGTTTGCTTCTGAAAAGTTTATATTTGGTACTCCCTTGCTCTCCCTGGTCGACAGCTTGGTTCTGGCACACTTTGTGACTCACTGCTGATGTGTGTGTGTGCTGTGCTACATGCACACTTAGTGGCTTGGTGTTGAGCATGCACACAGGCTGTGTAAGCTGCTTGTGTGTGTGTGTATACCAGATACTTGGTATCTGGCATGTGCTTGGCTGGGAGATGATCAGCTTCGGCATAGTTGATCCATATCCCCTCATTTTCATTGTTTTCCTAACCTGCCAAGTGGAAATGCCACTTGGCTTAATTCTTGTCTGGCTTTGTTTTGTGCAGGGAATCAAGATTGTAATCAAGTGAAGATGGAGATCATCAAATCCAAGACTAAGTGATGATGTCCTGATAGTATTTAGGATAGGATCCATTTTTGTACTTTTCTTTTTTTATTTTCTTTTATTTTTCAATTTCTCCATTTCTTGTAATGTGTTGTAAAATTCCTTTATTTCTCTTATGAATATTGTAATGACAATGTAAATTGTGTGATGATCAATAAAGCTCAAAGTTTTCTCTAATGAGCTTGTCTTATTGTTTAAATTATTCATAATGTGTGTTATGTATTATTTACTTAATGAATTTCTTCACAATTCAAACATTTAGGGTAATTATTTAATATTTGAATTTGAAATTTCAAATTCCACTTTGGTTTGAATTCAACCATGCCACTTCATTTAAAATTCAATCATGCAACTTAAGTTTGGTGCAAACTCTCCCCTCTCTTCTCAAAACCCTAAACTGGTTAAGTGGGAGGCAAGTTTGTCGCACTCTCGAAACCCTAACCCTGTAAGGTGTCGAGAGAGAAACTTGTTCCCCTTCGATGCAGTTTTTGTTTAAAAGCGCGAAATTTCCCCAGAATTTACCATGCAATGCACATCCCTTTCTAAAATCTACCCCTCGATCGTCTCTAAACCTGGGACATTACACCTCCTGTCTTCCCGCTCCCATTTTTCCCGCCATTTGTCACTACATATAGGTAGCCCGGCTTGGCCAGCATTATCACATCTCTACAATCTCTCATCACTCTCTCATGGCTTCCACCGCACCCACTCTAACCTACCAGCAGGTGGAGGAGCTTTGCGCCTCGAACTACCCTTGCCCTCCGGGCT
This sequence comes from Lolium perenne, assembly GCF_019359855.2. NCBI lineage: Eukaryota > Viridiplantae > Streptophyta > Magnoliopsida > Poales > Poaceae > Lolium > Lolium perenne. The sequence goes on along the minus strand of NC_067247.2, from coordinate 23,954,723 downwards.
ACCGCGTCCCTGCCTGCTGGAGCCTAAGCGCCGGCGGCGTGCCGGTCCCTCCCGTCCCTCGCACCGCTGCGCCGGGCGGCCATCACGAACCACTACTACCTCGACCTCACGCCGGAGCAGCGGATGAATCCCCGCTGGCATCCCGATAACCAGCATACTTGGGATGCCTTCTTCATCAATCGGCGTGAGAGGGCGCTCGCCAGGTATGAGGAGGACGGTCTGCCTCCTGGAAACTTCCACGAGGCCGGCCGTCGGCTATGGTGGTACGGCCGGACTCTGCAGAGCGTCATGGACTACATCATGGCCGGCGATATCCCCGCCTGCGCTACCCTCAGTTCGAGCCACGAGCGCCGCCCGACGACAGCGACGACAGCAGCGACGACGACGCCGGCAACTTAGAAGGCGACGACTACCAGTACAACGGCGGCGGCTATGAAGACTACGAGTATGCATATTATACGCCTAGGCAGGAGTATGACTAAATCACTCCAAATTTCATGTATGCATGAGTATGACTTAGTCACTCCAAATTTCCTGTATGCAGGAGTATGACTTAGTCACTCCAAATTTCATGTATGCAGGAGTATGACTTAGTCACTCCAAATTTTCTGTATGCAGGAGTATGACAGAATCACTCCAAATTTCATGTATCATCAGTGCTATCTCGAGTCAATTGAATCATTCGAAAATGGACACCAAACACATCACGGGTAATATAATTCACATGATTCATTCAACAAAGTTTGGTACAATAAATTATTACACATCATTTCTTCCCTTGTGTCCCTGCTTGCTTACGATTGTGCCGTATCCATGGAGCATCCTCATCATTTAACTTAATGCTTGGGTCGGTGTTCACTTTGAAGGGCGGAATTTCAGCAAACATATTATAATCTTCTGACATGTCTGTCTTGTCCTCCACTCCCACGATGTTTCTTTTCCCTGAAAGAACAATATGGCGCTTTGGATCATCGCATGATGTACTGATCGTTTTCTTATCTTTCCGTTTCCTCGGTTTGTTACTCATGTCCTTCACATAGAAAACCTGAGCGACATCTTTCGCTAGGACGAATGGTTCGTCAAGGTAACCAAGATTGTTGAAATCCACCATTGTCATTCCGTATTGCTGGTCCACCTTTACCCCACCTCCTGTTAGCTTGAACCATTTGCACCGGAACAAAGGGACCCTAAAGGAGGGTCCATAGTCAAGTTCCCATATCTCCTCTATGTAACCATAATATGTGACCTTTTGCCCATTCTCGGTTGCTGCATCAAAGCGGACACCACTGTTTTGGTTGGTGCTCTTTTTATCTTGGGCGATCGTGTAAAATGTATTCCCATTTATCTCGTACCCTTGGAAAGTCGTTATAGTCGAAGATGGTGTCTTGGCCAACATGTACAGCTGATCTACAACATGATCGTCACTCATTAAATGTTTTCTCAACCAACTGCCGAAAGTCTCCATGTGGGCCTTCCTAATCCAGGATTCAGGCTTCTCAGGGTTGTCCGAGCGTAAAATATTCTTGTGTTTCTCAAAGTACGGAGCCACCAAGCTGGAATTGGTCAGAACTGTGTGGTGTGCTTCAGTCAGAGAATGGCCATCCATACATATCGTTGATTTCCTTCCGATCGTGCCTTTTCCACTTAGTCTCCCCTCGTGCCGCGATTGAGGAAGACCAATCGGCTTAAGGTCAGGAACAAAGTCAACACAAAACTCAATTACCTCCTCATTTCCATAGCCCTTGGCGATGCTTCCTTCTGGCCTAGCACGGTTACGAACATATTTCTTTAATATTCCAATGAACCTCTTGAAGGGGAACATATTGTGTAGAAATACAGGACCGAGAATGGAAATCTCATTGACTAGGTGAACCAGGAGGTGCGTCATAATATTGAAGAAGGATGGCGGGAACACCAACTCGAAACTGACAAGACATTGGATCACATCGTTCTGTAACCGTGGTAGAACTTCTGGATCTTATTACCTTCTGAGAGATTGCATTGAGGAATGCACATAGCTTCACAATGGCTACTCGAACATTTTCCGGCAGGAGCCCCCTCAAAGCAATCGGAAGCAATTGCGTCATAATCACGTGGCAGTCGTGAGACTTCAGGTTTTGGAACTTTTTCTCCGCCATGTTTATTATTCCCTTTATATTGGACGAGAATCCTGACGGGACCTTCATACTGCTCAGGCATTCAAAAAAGATGACCTTCTCTTCTTTGGTCAGAGCGTAGCTGGCACGACCTTGAAACCGTTCCGGATGCCGGTCATCAGGGTCTTTCAAACTTTGCTGGTCCTGCCGTGCTTCCTTTGTATCATTTAACTTCCCATACACGCCCAAGAAGCTTAGGATGTTCACGCAAATATTCTTCGTAACGTGCATCACGTCGATTGCAGAGCGGACTTCTAGGACTTTCCAATATTCTAGCTCCCAGAATATAGATTTCTTCTTCCACATGGCTACGTGCCCGTCAGCTCCCTTCGGAACTGATTGTCCGCCAGGACCCTTTCCAAAGATGACTTTCAAATCCTTGACCATATCAAATACCTCAGAACAAGCAGTGTTCCGCAGGCTTCGGCCGGTGATCTGCCTTGCCGTTGTAATGCTTGCCTTTCTTTCTTACTGGATGACTTTTCGGAAGAAATCGATGATGCCCAAGGTACACGTTCTTCTTACAATTTGGCAAATGTACACTTTCAGTCTCATGTAAGCAGTGCGTGCATGCATTGTATCCCTTATTTGACAGTCCCGAAAGGTTACTAAGAGCAGGCCAATCGTTGATGGTTACGAAAAGCAACGCTCATAGGTCAAATTCCTCTTCTTTGTGCTCATCCCACACACGGACACCAGGTCTGCCCCACAGCTGTAAAAGTTCATCAACTAATGGCCTTAGGTACACATCGATGTCGTTGCCGGGTTGCTTCGGACCTTGGATGAGCACTGGCATCATAATGAACTTCCGCTTCATGCACAACCAAGGAGGAAGGTTGTAGATGCATAAAGTCACGGGCCAGGTACTATGGCTGGAGCTCTGCTCGCCAAAAGGATTCATGCCATCCGTACTTAGACCAAATCTTATGTTCCTTGCGTCAGCTGCAAAATCTTTGAACTCTCTGTCGATCTTTCTCCATTGCGTTCCATCTGCGGGGTGTCTCAACTCCCCGTCCGACTTACGGTCCTCTTTGTGCCATCACAACAACTTGGCATGCTCTTTGTTCCTGAACAGACGTTTCAACCGTGGTATTATAGGAGCATACCACATCACCTTGGCGGGATTCATATTCCTGGGTTTCTGGCCCTCAACATCGTCACCAGGGTCATCGCCTCTGATCTTATAACGCAATGCAGTGCATACCGGGCATTCATTCAAATTCTCGTATTCACCGCGGTAGAGGATGCAGGCGTTGATGCATGCATGTATCTTCAGAACCTCTAAACCTAGAGGGCAGACAACCTTCTTTGCTTCGTACGTACTGGCGGGCAACTCGTTATTCTTTGGAAACATATTCTTCAACATTTTCAGCAAGTTTTCAAATGCCGAGTCAGCTACACCTGCTTGTGCCTTCCATTTCAGCAAATCCAGTGTGCAGCCCAGCTTTTTCAGACCATCATCGCATCCGGGGTACAGCGCCTTCCTGTGATCCTCTAACATGCGATCCAAATTCTCCCTCTCTTTTTCAGTTTCGCAGCGTCTCCGTGCATCAGCAATGGTCCGACCAAGATCATCAACGGGATCATCACGTGCCTCTTCTTCACCTTCCCCTTCACCTTCAGCATCCTCCATGAAAGTATCACCGAAATGAGCAAGATAGCTTTCATCGATGAAATCATCCCCTTCTTCATCTTCTTCCATTATAACCCCTCTTTCTCCATGCTTGGTCCAACAATTATAGCTTGGCATGAAACCGTGCCGAAGCAGGTGCATGTGAACATCTCTTGAGGAAGAGTAACCCTTCTGATTCTTACAGTTAACACATGGACAGATAACAAAACCCCCCTGCTTGTTCGCATTAGCCACTACGAGGAAATCTTTCAAAACCGTACTGAACTCGCCGGAGAGTCGGTTACCGTACATCCATTGTCGATTCATCTGCATTATTATAATATAAAATATATAATTAACCATCATGCATTTGTTAAACTAACTAGCTACAAACAATATAAATTAAACAATTAACTACACACACATGCATATTTTATCAACGACACATCAAAGGTTCAAGTTGCTAACCGCGATCGAGGAGGAAAAAATAAATGAGAAAGCTCAAGTGTGGCTCCAACACTTCATATCATGTTTGTTTCATGCTCTTGGGGCATTTCATCAAACACCTTATGTGCATAAGAGGAACCAAAAGCAAACCTAACACCCACTTGTGAAGTTTGTGAAGAGAATGGCTCCAAATGGCTAAGTGTTGGCTGCTGGATGGGTATATATAGGGGAGGGGCTTTAGTCCCGGTTGGCCAGGCCAACCGCGACTAAAGGCCTTCAGGCACCTTTAGTCGCGGTTGGCCAGGCCAACCGCGACTAAAGACCCCCACGTGCACCGGCTGGCCACCGAGCGCCCTGGGCCCAGGCCTTTGGTCGCGGTTCGCCTCCCGAACCGCGACTAAAGGTCCCATTAGTCGCGGTTCCTATAGCTTCGCGACTTATGGGGCTCACCGGAAGCCTGTTTTTCTACCAGTGGAATGAATGGGTATGGGTTGGGACATGATTTTGAACTATTAGGGCCTGTACAATGCAAGATGATTAGGGCATCTCCAGCGACCCCACACACAATGGATCCGCACACCACCACCCTCTCCCCAACCTGAAGCAAAATGACCGGCCTGTCTAAGGAGATGCAAAGGTAGCCCAAATATGCGTCCCTGCGAACATGGTGCGATCAACGCACGCGTCCGCGCCCATCACACCTAGGCCCACCTGTCAGCGATCACAGATGCTTCGTCTTTCGTCTTTCTCTGAGTGAGTATTGGGGTGGGCGGCATTCTACGTTGCATTAATGGAGCGCCTGCGCTCGCAGCGACGATGCGGCTTCTGCGCTAGGGCATTGAAGGCGAGGCGCGCCAGCAATGATACTAGGCTCTCGCCGACCTTTTTAAGGTGCACTAGCGGAAACCATTTCCTCGCCCACGTCATTGCCATCGTCTTAGTATTCACCACCCTCCTTTTTCCGACGTACACAATGGACAAAAGTTGGCCCTTACACAAGAAGAAGCAACACGACGAGGCTGGTTCCTCGCATGATGGCAAGAAGTTGCGGCACCGGTACGTCCACATTGAGCTTGTGCACCAGCTCTGGGAGGTGAATCGGCCAGTGTCATGGTCTGATGCCAGCCTACCGGGCGGCGGAGGTTGGTCAATCCCCGTTGCATGCTGGTGCCTCCCGTGCCTCGTGTAGGACAAGAGCGGCATGACGAGGTCCTACACCGACGATTCATACTGCCACTGGATCTGCGCGAAGATCCTATATTCAACCTCAACTCCTACAGTTTGATCACATTCCGGACGTGGGAGTTCGACCGCTCCGTCGAGCAGGTTACCCCAATGACGTCGGGTTCTGCAAGTGCGAATAATGAGGAGGCCAGCCACGACGAGGACAACGAGAAGGGCGGCGATGAGGAGGCCGACAACGACGAGAGGAGGACGACGAGGAGTCCGACGATGAAGAGGATGGTGACGACGAGGACGTCAGTGACCACTAGGACGAGGGCTTCGATGATGGCGGCGTGGGATCCGGAGCACCAGGCGTCGTATCTCACCGAGGTCCAGGCCACATCCAGCTCCCCATTGACCCGAGCGAGCTCAGCCAACTCACTGAGTGGAACGGCCTCGGCTTCCAGCTTCGCGAGTCACCGCTGGTGAAGAGGACGCCGGTGACACCTCCGGTGACTTCGGAGCGTGAGTTGACCCCGGCCCGTCTGCTGCTCCCCCCGTGGTGCGGGGTATGTGGCCAAAGACGCCAGAGGCGGCTACCCTTCCTCATCCTCCTCCACCTGCTCCACTAGTATACCATCCGCCGCCACCGGTGCCGCGCAGGCTAAGGGAGGTGATGGAGGTCATCGACCTAGCCAGGGACGACTAGACGCCAATACACTTTGATGTGTTATTAAATCTCGTATGTTTTTTTTTGCAAACTATGTACCTTTATCTCATCAATGAAAAATAACAATAAAGAAATGCTTCGGGCCGCTAAGGGCGCCCCAGACGCTAATGGACAATCGTGGTCCTAAGACCATTTCCGTGACGCAAACGGACGGGTGCGGTTACCTTTATCATCTGAAATGCGTCGTGCGGCTTATGATGCCCTTAGGAGAAGTGGTTAGATATATAAACCAGCTTTTGGTTAAGCATCAATGCTTATTTATACTAGGTAGATGCCTAACCGAACATCTCTCCTATAAAAATAAGCAAGCACCGTTGCTTACGAAAATATTTGTTTATTTTCATAAGCAGTCATGTAAGCACCTTTCATTGTAGATGGCCTTATTCATCCACACATACACATTGACAGATTGAAGCGGTTGCTCTGTACTCTGAAAGATATTATCTGGAGCATAGAATATAAAATAGATATAATATGACACCGTAAAAGAAAAACACATGGCACAACATCTTCCACGAGCTTGCTGCACCGGTCGAGTGTACCAATCTCCTCGATCAAATGCAAAGGCCATCCGGCCCTGTTTGTGATGGTGCGCCGCTGCAACTGCCGGCGTCATAGCTACTCTTGGAAGACGCTAATTTCCACCACTGAAAAATTCAGAAGAAGCGACAACGAGAGCAGCCAGTCGATCCGGCCCTACACGTCGGACAAGGTTAGCCTATGATTTTTTTAGATGAATCAAGGATAGACCCACCGATGGAGGTAGCACGCACGGGAACCCTAGGTAGCCTCCACACGAAACCCTAGCCTCACGCGACCATGCCGCCACCGTCACGGGCACTGCCGGAAGAAGTTGTCGAGGAGATCTTACTGCGCCTCCCGCCGCACAAGCCCGCGTGTCTCGTCCGTGCCTCCCTCGCCAGCAAGCCCTGGCTGGCCCTCCTCTCCAGCTCTCGCTTCCGCGCTCGCTACCGTGAGTTTCATGGAGTTCCTCCCATGCTCGGCTTCCTTCAGTTCAGGCCCTGGAATTGCCTCAAGCCCAAGGAGGGAGACCCTATCCCACCTTTCGTCTCCACCACGAAATTCCGCCCGCGCATCCCCGACATCGGCTGGGGGAATTACGCTGTGTGGGACTGTCGCCATGGCCGCGTTCTCCTTGGTGAAAGGAATACGGGGCCCATGAAGCTTGCCATTTGGGACCCCATGACGGGCCGCTCTAAGGAGCTGCAGGAACCCAGCTGCATGGCGGTAGAGCGCCAAGATGGCTCTATCGGGGCGGCGGTAGTTTGCGCCAGCAGCGGCTGTGACCATCGCGCCTGTCATGAGGGCCCGTCCCAGGTGGTCTTCTTCTCCCTGCACAATGATCGTGGCCGCTTTGTTGCGCAAGCGTGCGTGTCCTTTCAGGAGACGAGCGAATGCAGCAAGCCACGGTCTGGTTTTCCTCGTGATGAGTGGAGCGAGCCATGCTCTGGTCTTCCTATAGAAGCCGTTGGATTCATCGAGCCAAAACCCCCTGTCCTGGTTAAAGATGCAATTCACTTCACGCTCGTCTATGGATATGAATATGTTGGTGATGAACTTTTTCATGAGGAGATTCCTCAACTACATATTCTAAAATACGACTTCAGCTCTAATTGCTTGTCACTGGTTGATGCTCCATCTATGGCGTCCCGTCATTATTTAAACTCTGTCCTCATGGCGCTGGAGGATGGTAGTTTGGGGTTTGTAATCATGAAGAGGCTGCACATCTACATATGGTCAAGACAGATAGGTTCCGACGGAGCTACGACATGGACTCAGATTATGCGATTCAGAAACGTTCCTACTAAAGATCCACCGAATTATTTAGCCCCGAAGGGATCTGTGGAGGGAAGTGATATCATTTTCGTGTACATGAAATTCGGTATCTACAAGATAAATCTTAAGACACTACTGTGCAAGAAGATATGGGAGGGAGAACGTTGCAATGCCTTGATTCCATACATGAGTTTCTACAATCCTCGAGGTATATATCCATATCTCCTTTCCATTGTTATTAGAAAGAAACTCTTAGTAGTAATACATGGGCAAATTCTTGGATGACTAACCATGTTGAAACTCTTATTTGATGCTTCTGTTGTGATAGTTTTATGTGTCCAAGAAATTTTTGTGCTATGTAACATTCAAATGTTTTGCCTAAATAGCTATTACATACTTAATTGCGCAAATTTACATAGTATCATGACATCTTATTTTGGAACGACACTGATAAAATCTATGATTGCAGAAAGGGGGAGAACCTGCGATGTGACATGTTGACAACGTTTGGTTGAATATGCTTAATGGCAGGAGTGATATTCGCACCAACAAGATGAAAGATGACCAACATAGAGGCAGCATGTGTTTTTCATAATGATTATGTCACTATTTGTTAGGGCAGTAGATTTTGGTACAATGGTGCTTGTTCTCAGTTGCTCGGATAAACACATGATATTTCACATGTAATTGTGCTATGAGTGGTTCAATGCTTTTGTCATGTTGGTGAAACAAATGTTAGAAGATGCAGCGCATGCTACTAATGCTCAAACAAACTTGATTATTAGTGAAAAAACTTGGCAGTGAATGATCAAGCTTTGGTAATTATCAAAGTGGTGTGGTAGTCTGGCAGGCCTTGCAACAACAGGGTAGTTACAGGGCTGTCAACCAAAAGTTACATCAATTTACATTATATCTGCTGGTTTAGGAAATAGATACACATATACTAGTTTCCTGCTTCAGTAGTTCAGTTCACGTCATACTGAAATTATCAGTACTCCCTCATGCTATGGCGAATCCGCACCACTGCACCAGCTCCTCGATCCTGGTCAAGACGGCCACCATTTTCCAGCGGCCGCTGCAATTGCAGCCTATCCGCCTTCGACCCCTCCCATGAGTAGCAAAGCACCATCCAGTAGGTGGTTTAGGATGAGGGCGCCGAACAGCAGGACCACAAACGTAGTCCCCGTTGTAGATGCTGACTTGCCCGGCCACTCGGCCAGGACCGCGAAGCACGACCAGACGATGCACGCGTTCCAGGCCGCCCGTACGTGCAGCCTCATGTGCAGGGGCGGAGCCAGGATTTTGACATAGGGGGGGCGGAGAAGACGACAATCACCGAAAAGGTTACACGTTACAATATAGCATCCATGTCGAAGCATGACAAAATATGTTTGGCAATAAAAATAAAAGCTACAACATTTATGTTTTTTAACCATTTTTTGGCTTAAATTTAGCATTATGACTACCACAATCAGGCAAACAAATAATCTATGCAAACAATTGATAATCTTAGGCGCTTGAAACGTTTGGAGCTTCAAGCATTTGGCTTGTAAAAAGAGAAACTGCCCTTCTCTTCCGCTTTGAGGCATAATAAAATCAATAGAAAAGTATCTAGTTAACAAATTAATCTAAAATTAAGTGTTCTAATTATCAAGACAGATGGATCGTAATTCATAAAGGAAAATTACTAAGTAAGGAGTAGCTAATAGCTGCTTACGGTGATCGGCGAGCCGGCAGAGGCATAGCTTTGATGCAACGATGGTGCACACACTCTACCGCAGACGGGAGGACGGAGCGCCGGAGTGGCGCACCGCGGCCGTATCGAGGTCAGGTCTCCTAGCGCCCTTGGATGCGGAGCGGCGCCAGCGGCAGCGGCAGGAAGAACGCCCTTAGGGTTTGCTGCGATCTATTTCTTTTGAGCGTATTTGTTTTAAGATCAAATTGATCGATCGATTGCGTACGTTAGGCCGCGCAAAGGCAGGTCCAGGAAGATGGGCTCTTGGGCTTGTAGTCGCTACATATCTGATAAGTATAGCCTAATTAAGTACCTAATCTTCCCGCAAAAAAAAAAATTAAGTACCTAATCTTCTCTAGCTATTAGCGCATGCCATGTACAGCCTGCTGCAAAATGTTGAGGGGGGCCAACCATTGGGGGGGGTCTAGCCCCTGCTCGCCCCCCCCCTGTCTCCGCCCCTGCTCATGTGTGCCTGGCGCCAGGGAGGCGGAGGGCTTGACGAGGTAGGCGCGGTGTTCAGGGAGCGCGGCAGGGTACAAGGCTTGCGCCAAGCTGGCGAGTGGCGCCAGACGTCATCTGCAGCGTCCGTCCCCGAGCACTGCCAGTACGTACGTTCGGCTCCGACCACCGCCGCATGATCACCGCGCCTTGTCGATGAGCTGATCGATCGGTCGATATTGCTAACAGAGTAAATATCTGGGGCTTGCCTGCGTACTTGTTGTATTTGTATAGGCCTGACCGTGCGTGAGACTTCCATGGAGCACCCCCAATGTTGGGCTTCGTTTATCCGCATCCATCAACCTAATTCCCCCTGTCCTCGTCGAGGATGCACTTTACTTCTTGCTCAGTCATGAGGATGAAAGTCACGTCGGAATTCTAAAGTAGGACTTGGGATCTGAATGCTTAGCCCTGATTGATGCACCTATAGAGAAGACTGACGTTGCGTGTGATGTTATCCTCATATCGATGGAGGATGGTAGTTTGGAGTTTGCACATGTGGATGTATTAACCCTCAACCTGTACTCAAGGCAGGTGGGTTCCGACGGAGTCGCAACATGGACTAATTGTATAGTCATCAACCTCAATAACCTTCTCCCAATTCATAACCACATGAAAAGACTACTCATTGGATCTGTGGAGAGCGATGATATCATTTTCGTGACTACGGACCTTGGTATCTGCCTCCGCGTGAATGGCCACGCGTGACCAGAGGCTCTCAGCCTGACGTGCTCCGCCCCCAACCCTCCGTCGCCGCCGCCGCCGGTAGCGCCGCCGGGGCAAAGTCCCTCGGGGCGTGGCGGCGGCGGGGGCCTTTCCTCGTCGCCGCGTGGAGATCGGCGGCCGAATCCCCACCTCCTCGATGCTTGGCGGAGGACGCGCGTGGGATGGGCGACGGCGGCGGCGGCCCTCCTCCCGTCGGCTGTCCCCTGGCGGACCGGTCGGCGCGGGTGGGATGGGCGGCGCTGCGGTCTCCCTCTTCTCGTCGGCTTCCCGCAGCACTCCGGCAGGGGTTGGTGGTGGGCGGCGGCCAGACCCCCGGTCTGCGTCATGCCATCCATCCCCGCCTCTCGTTGGTGCGTGGAGGCGATCTCGGGCATCTTCCGCGACACGAGGGCGCCCGGGGCAGCAGCCTTGGGTTTGACGGAGGAGGTGGCCTCTTCTTCGCCGGAGAGGGTTGGCCTGCGGTTGGTGGTGGTGGATTTTTGATCTATCATCGCCATCCGGCGGTGAGATGGAGGTGCATGGAAGCCGGCGATGGTGTCGCCGGTGGAGGGTTGGGTTGGCCAGCCCGGGATGGTCGCCGATGTGGGGGTCCGGCCTGAATAAAGGCGGCGGTCCTAGGGCCTCTCTTGCGTGAAGAGGAGGAACTACCGGAGGCCTGGACTCGTGATCTGGCCGGAGGGTTGAGTTCCGGAAGGCTCCGCCGGCGAATGTAACAGTGCTTTGCCTGGAGTTTGCTGGATCGGAGGTATTCGGTCGTGCGCACCCATGCGTTTATTCCGACCGTTTGGTTCTGGAGGGAGCGGCGCGAAGCTCTTTTTCTGTGTTGACATCAAGTGACTATGGATCCATGATGAAAGTCGGAAGAAGAGAATTTCATGAAGGCCGGAGGGGAGGACTAGCTAAGGGAGGTTCAAGTCGCCGCGCTGTTGAGGGGCTTGCTTGGTGTCCGGCCTTCACAACAGGGGTATGAAAGTGGGGGCGACAACACATGTGAAGCGCAGAGTCCTACCTTTCAGGGTGAAAACCTAAGGTCTGGCCTTAACTGGTTGTGCCTGGCAGTGACCTTGGTGGAGGCATTGTTTTGAGAGTGGGGACTATCTTCAGGGTGAAAACCTAAGATCTTTGATCGGGCGACGACGGTGTTGGAGCACTGTTCCCTTCTTGGAGGCGTCGTTTTTTGGAGAGTCTGCAATTCAGGTGTTGTCATGGTGGTGGATGTATTGCTGTTGTTAGGTCCGTGATACTGTAGCGGGACTTTTGTTTCTTAGTTTTCTTTTTCCTTTTTTTGGCTGTGTGCATCCGTAGTGCCATTAGGGTGGTGCGTTGTTGCAGAGGCTGGGTGTAATTGGTATCTCTCGATATTAATATATTCCCTTTATCGAAAAAAAAACTTAATCTCAAGTCACTGCATTGGAAAAAGATATGGATGAGCGAAAATAGCCGTGCTTTGTTTCCGTACATGAGGTTTTACACTCTGTCAGGTATATCTTTAGCTAATTCGGGCCTTATGTGATTTTGGAACAACTCTTACGTATAGAATACTAGTTGAATGCCCGTGCGTTGCCACGGCTTGTTAAATTAATTTCATGTCTTCACATGTAAACATAATCCAAGTGGAAAATGTGGTGTTAAGGAGGAGCTACAAATGAAGAGACCCTTTTAATGACAACACCAACCAACCAAGAAGGATATCCTTAGGTTACTCAAACTACCAGAGCATGCTCTTGATCTTCATCGGTGCAATATGAATTCCATTTTACAACATTTGATGTTTAGCAAAATATGGTGTAGCCTCCCGGTGGTAGTGTCCCCCCCTTGGCTGCCGTAGGATCATCGTTTAGATTCGGTCCAGATGTAATGTACTATTCCCTCAATAGGTCTAATTAGCATACACTGTCTGCAAAACATCTGCACGCGGGTTGTAGCATACGACAGGGTGCGTCAGATTTGTGCAAGTGTGGACTGATCAGTTGAAGTCTTGTGTCTGACATAGCTTGTTTTGCGGTAGACCAAACCTGTGTTTGTTTTGTCTGGAATTTATGACCTTGCAGCAATAAGCAAGCTGACCCTTTTTTTCCTAGATGGGACATGTGCCGTTGCATGCATGAGCACGTTAAATCACTAGTCACTAGTCAGCATGGATCATATGTTTCAATTCCCTCTCAGCTTCCTCCAGATGAAAAAAGCGCATGGTTCACAATGTTTCATCGTGACGCTCTTCTATTCTCTCTCGCTTGTTCCAAATGGAAAAGGGCGCATGGCGGGTTTTAATGCTACTGGATTTATTTTCAGATGTGAGGAGGAAAGAGAGGCTGAGGTGCTTGAGCTTGAAAATGGCCATGTGAGTGAGGAGGTCAGGTGATTGACAGCCCATTTAGTTTGTATCTAGCTCCATTTAATTGCACCAACAAAGCTACCATACATGCAAGCAAAAACTTTCGGTAGCATGTCATGCATGCATGCTTTGTGCACAGAGGAACCGTGCGTGGTCTGACATCAGATGGCTAGTGGACCGGTTATATCGCTGACCTTTCTGCTCGTCTCTGCTGTATCAGCGTAAGATTAGGGACTAGTACATTTTTCCTACGCGATCAAACGAGTTTAGCTGCTTCGTGATGGAACACTGCCATAGCAGACCGAATCTCTAGCATATCATCGGACGACAGTTAGAAGGGGGGCAGTACCACCCGGTGGCAACAAATCCACACTCTTGATGTTTATTGTTGGTTCCTAAGTGAAGTAACTATATTTTGGATTTTCGTGAGTTTCTATTTATTTATTTTCATATTTACTATTTGTTTCAGTAATGTCTCATATTGCTTTCTGATTTAATTTTTCTTGTCCTCCTATTATCTCTAATTCTATGTGCCGGTCAAAACTATATAAAACAATTATATGAAGAGATAATTACTTAAATATGTCAAGCATGCCGCACCTGTCAATTCCAACCATGTAGCCATAAACATCAGTTCCTCCATCTCAAGTGACATGTGTGTTGCTAAAAAAACAAAGATATATATATATATATGTGTATGTAGATTTTGATCAATATATTATATGTCGTGTACCGATGTGTCAACACATGTATGCTGCTAAAACAGCTGCTCCTAGGCAAGGTATCTTAACGTCACGCCACCCCTGAAGGTGACAATTTGGCAAGACGACGATCAGATTGTAGGCTTGACCATGATGCATCTTCGTTGTCTCGAGCTACAATGCACCCAATTCCTCTCCACACGGTTCCTCACATGTTTGGCTGCTGATACATATAACACTCAACAAAAATGTACATACATGATGAAACGATTGATCTCTATAAGTATAACATCCACCTAAAAATGTTGAGTGCATACATCCTTCTAGTGCAAACTGTTGAAATATTTTTAAATGTGATCACCTTAGAACCTTTTGTAAAAAAACATTTATTGTATAGGTACTTAAGGTGTTTCCATTCCAGTATGTACCACTCTATGGAACGTGGAAATAATATATCATAAATTATGATGTTAGAAAATTCTTCGCCAATTCTGCAAGTCCCAACTTCCTTATGCACAGTCACTTCCAAGTCCCAACTGAACCATTTCAGGTTTGCAGACCATGTTGATTTGCCCAGATGGGTGATAGAGCACTTAAAATTGTAAGCATATAGCATATAGCATGTAACATGAAATATATAATTTATATGCAAGTTAAACTTCGTTTCCTCACCAACACAACTAAAGGCTAGATCGTTTCAGTAAGAGGTACAGTACAAAATGTACAAAACAAGAAATTTGAGAAAAACACAAGAGTTTTTTCATTCCTTTAGATACACCACTAAGGATCAAGAGAAAATAGAAAAGATATATTATGGTGCTACACATAAAGGATTCCCAATTATGGAAGCTTTTGTTCAACTTCATAAAATGTTGTCAAATTCTTGTTCTAAAAAAATGAGGGCTCATATGGCTGAAGTTGTAATCCCAAATAGAACATTCTCCTTTAAGATCTTGAGGGCTTATGCGACCTCATTCTATGATAATACCAACAAGAAAATTGATCCTCATTCAGATTTATAAAGTAAGTGCCAATATTATGGATGTGTCAATGAAAGAGTACAACAAAAAAGTTGTTTGTAATGACAACAGATGTCAGGGGACAAACTGTACAAACAAAAACTACACATAGAAAGACGAAAATGACCAATGATGTATTTATTTTCAACACATCTTCGCGATGCCTCCATATTTGGTGTCTGACATCTTCTCTTGTTTTTTATTTGTTTCTATGAAAAAGTCATGATTTTGTACAATACTGAAAACCATTGTAGGCTATTCTGAATGAAGTCAGGGACCAAGATAATTTTAGCAAATGATGATTGTGTGGTTAGTGTCAGGTAAAGAAAACATAACTGTAGATTGCACATATAATGTACAACACAACATGGTCGAGGTTTTAAGAAAATAAAGTCAGCCAAGAACGATGCATATGCTAGTATAGTACTATGTTGAGTGATCTTGTTAGTCTGCAGATTTTGAGTATGATCTGCCCATGAATGCACATATACAGGAACAGTGGGATGTGGGCATCTACGACCGATGCTCACCCTGGATCGCATGCAAATGAAGAAAAAAAAAGTAAAGTTCGATCTTTTAATATGGCATATCATAATAAATATGTCTAGGCTATTCATGATGAATGCGTAAAAATCAGTATTAATATTATTTTTTATAATGGGATGTTAAAATGAGGTACAATTATACCTTTTCAATGACAATACTGAACATGAACGCTCACTAGTAGAAAAACCCCCCTTTAGTACCGGTTCCAAAGGGTCTTTAGTACCGGTTTTGGAACCGGTACTAATTATCCGGTACTAAAAGCCTCTCACCTTTAGTACCGGTTCCTTACGAACCGGTACTAAAGGTGCCTCCACGTGGGCACGGAGGAACCCGTGGGGCTGGAGACCTTTGGTACCGGTTCGTAACACGAACCGGTATTAAAGCCTATTTCGTTTAATTTTTTTTTCCATTTTTTCTAATTATTTTTCACACCCTTTTTTCACGGCCTCTTTTTTTTTATTTTTTTCAGAATTACTAGTATTCCCGTTAGTCTCTAACTACACTTAATCTCTAGTCAAATTACTTACCCATAGTCAAACTTCCCGATCGGTCACCCATCCTCACACTACTCCTGCACTAGCACGCTTAACTTCCAAGTTCCATCCCGTTCCACTTCCAAGTGCTTCGCGCGCATGTATGTGATAGTAGTATCATATCAATCCTATTAACATGTTGGTCGATGTCACACTTTTTATCGTTTGAATTCCAAATAATTCTTTTAATAAACAAAAGTAATGATGTAATAATAATGTTGAATAAATAAATAAAATTAACTTTTTTAATTTTTATTATTTTTAATTATTTTTTAAAAATTTAATATTTTTTGCAAAACCTAAAACTTGAAATAATTTGATAAAAGTAATAGTAATATGTTAGGACTCAAAAAATCTTATAATTAATATTTTAATTTTAAAAAAAATAAAATATATAAAATTCTAAATTTCTGGAAAAAAACTAAAATCTTCCTGCTTTCATATTTTCATTTGGAATTTTGAGAATCTAAAAATTGGCTAACCGGGTAAACCCTGGTGAAATCGGATGTAACTTTTTCCCAGGATTTTTTTGATATATTATACGTTTTTTTTCGACGTCGTATGCAAAGCTGAAGTGGTTTTTGCCAATTTAGAATTAGATCTTTGGAATTGAAGTGAAAGTAGATCTAAGCTGCTCGGTTACATAAAACTCGCCTAAATGTGGGATATGAAACCAGCTCAAGAATTTCAGTTGTAGTATTAAGAAATCTAAGAATACATCCCACCTCTCACCTCATGTACTTAAACGATGTGTGTGGCTGGCACCTCAGTGTCACCCAAATGCAAAGCGTGCCTAGTTCCCTTTGTTCCTGGAGCCTAGGCAAACACCACCATGAAAAAGAGAAGGGTCTTGCAAAACTGCAACCTTTCATCTTGACAAGAGGAAGCCGGAAGCACAAGAAATACCCAAAACCATGGAATCTGTAATGTCAGAACTTCAGAAATAACACCGGTAGCACCAGATTTAGAAATCGAGCAACATGGCAAAAAATCATCATCACATGGATGTTGGTGTTCACTACCTTAAGAAGTAAAACTAATTAATTTGGCTACCACTTCTACATCATGATATTGACTACAACCCTGAGGAGGTCACGAGAAACTCACACATGGCTACATGCTAAAAAAGTGCACTGGTTCTATCCATCAAAATCATCATAATCTTACTGAGTTGGGATTATGAAATTGTTGTTATAAAGTGATCCCTGATTTTCCCTTGTCAATAGTTTAACCTTCACTTTGCTCCCTTGAGTCTGCTCTTTGTATGCTTAATAAGTGAAATCAATACAATAAAAATAGATTCAATATGAAAAGAGAAATTCCCATAAAAGGGAATTTAAAAAGCTTCAGAGAAATTTCAGCAGCAGATTAATACATAGGTTATTCCCCAATTTGTCACCAATGCAGAAAAAGAGCTTACCGGTTTGAAATACAAGATTTCCAACCATAGAGCATAGGGCTCCAATCTTATTTTTCTCTACACTCTAGCTATGAATTGCAGAAGAAAGTACTCACAACTTTGTGCCAAAGTCAGTATCACCCACATTCCATTGAGTAACAATAAGTAGCATCAGTCCGCGGTCGACGAACAGTTCCTTACTTTTGTTATCGACACTCCTAGTGTGCGCTCTCTCTTCTTTTTCACCATTCCTCCTTCATGTCCTATGAAATTGACAACACAAGCATCACATAACAGCTCATGAGGAGGCCACAAGAAACGTACACATGTCTAGGTGATCCCATGAGATGCATGCCATGGAGAAATAGATTCAAATTGGCAGAGAGCTGGTTCATGGCTTGAAAATGAACAAACGGAATCTGTTTCTTCTGCATTTTTTTTCAAACAGATGACATGC
The DNA here is from genome assembly GCF_019359855.2 of Lolium perenne. Lineage (NCBI taxonomy): Eukaryota > Viridiplantae > Streptophyta > Magnoliopsida > Poales > Poaceae > Lolium > Lolium perenne. The sequence goes on along the minus strand of NC_067247.2, from coordinate 23,936,868 downwards.
ATGAGGTCGTAGGAATTGCGGCGGTGAGGTACAAAGGAGGAGCTGGTGCTGCCTGCTGGGTTGGTTGGGAAAGAGAGATCGTGGATGCCAGAGGAGGCGGGGAGGAAGTTGGCGAGCGTCATACGATTGAAGTGCGCCGGCCTATTATTGACCTCATCGTCGACCTATTTTTGTATCACGGCCAGTAGGGTGGAGTCGCAGAGGGAGTGGCCGATGTAGCGCGTTGACACTCAGCAACTCCGGCCAGCGCCCCATCTCCTAGAGAAGCCGCCGCTGAGAGGGGAACCAAGCTACCATCATGCGCACCTTCCGGTGGTAGAGTTGCAGAGTAGGAACGGTGACCGGGAACCGGCTCAGAGCAAGATTCCACGGCAAGGGGAGCGGCGTAGGCAAGTGATTGGTACGGGTTCTCGGGATGCATAGGTGGCTGGTAGTGGTGCAAAAGCTCTAGGGGTGACGATGCTAGTTCAAGGGTTGTTGGGGAGGGCGAAGACCACCAGCTCCTCCTTTGTACCTCACCGCCGCAATTCCTACGCCGTGGCGAGTTCCTCCGCCCCTTCCCGTGCCCCGTGATCGAGCACGAACATGGTGACCGTCCAGCATGCGCGTATGCTTCCTCGCCTCCTGAGCGTCGGAGGACCGGCAGGCGGTGGAAGGGGATGGATGGCCGGCGAGTTGGGTGGTAGCCTGGTAGGAGACGGGGTGATTGGATCGAGAAGGAGATTTGTATTTCCGGAATGACATATGCGACCGGCAAGAAAAGATTTCCTAATTAATTTTTGTTTAGCGTCAACAGGGCAACTTGCCTAGTTATTTCCGTGAGGGAGAGTAGCACCAAGTAAGGAATAGGATATATCACCTCATACCATACACCATAGCCGTGAGTGTAATTGATGTTACCATAAATACCTTCAGCGCTGATAGGAAGATACCGTGAGCTCTAATTTGATCGGACGAAGGGGAGATAGAGAGAATATATTAGAGGGTCCGGATGCTTTTAATGACGACCACCAAAGTGCGTTGAGTGTCAAACGACCAACTCCTATTTAATAGTAAAGATATTGTTCATTGGAACTAACAAATATTGAATAATGTTTAGTCAGATTTTAGATGATCACACGGACAATTATATTGGACTATATGCATGTACATATAGCAGCTTGAATGATTCACCTAATTATGCTTACTAGCAAAGAAAGGCGCGGCGGCACGCCGCGCCCATTGTGGTTGCAAGTTGAAGAACAAAAGGTAGGCCTTTTTTAGAATATGTTGCATAGTTTCAATAGGAGAAGACATTGTGAACAAAATTGTTTACTTGAGGACTTTATTTATAAAGTTACAACACATGTAGTTAAGTTTTGAACAATTTGAGTCTGCAGCCATGAAAATGAGGAATATGAAGGCAGGAAGCCATCCCATGCTTTTATCTCTTATCGGCTCATGTTGGACATGTCAAATATTAGACATCGTAATTAAGGGGAAAAGAATGGGCTATCACTGCCAATATGCCATTGAATAAATCCACAGCACATAGTGCACTGATGAATATTTATAATTGTTGCCGCAAATTGGAAGTATGAGTATTATCTTACTTATTAGTGTGTGCAATCATGCAAATTTACCGGTCGTCTCAGTATTCTTGCATGTAAAATGAAGACAGAACCATATGCCTGGTGTGATAAAGAATCAAAAAGAGTATTCTCTATTGATGTAGCTGGAATAGAGTAAGAAACCTACTCGGGCTAAATCAATGGGAAGAGCACATGTCCTAACTGGTAGAAATAAAATACACCTCAGCTATTATTGGCTGTAGATATCTAAATATGTACTCACATCAGGTGGAAGACAAATACAACAGACACGCTGGAGGGCTACTATGTATTGTCGATTTTTTTTATACTGGAAGCGACGATCCAGTAGTGTCCAGTTCAAAAAATAAGAGCGACAGTAGATTGCAACATGAGAAATAGTTGAGGTGCTCATGGAGAATTAACTATTGAGTTTTTCTCCTGCTTTCTTACATTTTGCTCGTGGAGAACTAACTAACAGTAAGGGTTTCATTAGTGATTGCACTGACCTGTCCAGCCTCAGTATCATCATCATATTCTACATGAAAGCAATAATGATTCAGAAACAGTTTCGAGTCTCACAAAGTCTAACGGGAGTAGTAAAATAAAAAATAGCTAAATAGCTAAAAAAATAGAAGATGAACAAAACACAGCTGACTCCCACTGCAAGAGAACAATCTACATAAAAAATCAGAAAACATATGCAAGAAGAAACATGGATGTAAAGAACCTTATGGTGTTTTGGCAGGCCAAAGCCTAAGGGGCAATATATCGTGTAGGTACCATTACATCTCTATATATACTGCATAAGGTTTACGCCACGTAGTGCCTATGCGTCTTTAGTATGCATTATACGGTCAGTATCAACAAATGTATGCATGTGTTTGATGGCTAACGGATTACTCTTTGGACTGCCAAATTTCAAAATCAGTATGTCTGAACATGTGTTAGAACTAAGATGAGACATATAATGCACGCAAGAATTAGATGAATTTCTGAACAGTTGTTAGAACAGGGACACGTATCTACACCCTTCTTGGCGGAAGTACATCTGGCTGGGGCGATGAAAAGAAGACAGTGGAAGGAGAAAATGGTCGTCGACGCTGCCGGGCACCGGTGGGACAGAATGCACATGGACTTAAGACAGACCCGCGCTTGAGGCCACCGTTTCCCGTTGAGTTTTCGATGTCCAACGCCACACAGATGCCCGAGATGGCTCCGGGCGTTGCTCGAATCGCCCTGGAGCGCCAAGGCTGTCGCAGGAGGTGATGTGGCCCATGTAGCTGGTGGGGATATGTGAGGGCGCAGTGCAATGAGCTCTGCTTTGTCGCAACCCCATTTCCATACACAACACAGTTGCATTTCTATAGCTAATAACATGAACACAAGTTCTGAAACCAAGGCGGAAAGGAAGCCCTGCAAAAAAGAAAATTAAGGATATGGATGGGTTGATAGAGTGCAAAATAAGCATAGAGAGACCTATAACACATAGATAAAACCACCCAAAAATAGTTATAGAAAAATTGGCTTGTAAAAATCTTAAAACCCAGAACAGGGGAACTGTTCATTTCTTATTTTTTTGCACAGGGGCAGGGAAACTATTGACGACCATAATGTATTGAATCTAAAAGGTGGATGGTAGCATAGGCAGTCATACACCATCCAAATCTCCGAGTAGATGTTTTTTATCGAAAGAAGAGTATATTAAATTGCACAGTAAGGGTAAGAAGCACACTCAAAACTGAATTACATGCTAAGAGTGTTTCCTACCTTTTGAAGCCCCCCTTTGTTTGTTGGCCGTCAGGCGATGTCTACAGCGAGGTGTGCTTCCTAACCATAGAGGAATGGTTAGGAAAGTCGGTGCGATGCCGCTCCTACCCGCGTGATACTCCCGTCGCTGATGTCCCTGTCCTCGACAGCGGCCCTCGGATAAAGCCGTAGGTGGCGGCGGCGAGGCAATGGAAAATCGGTAGGCGACATGGAAGGCGTGGGGATAGAAGAAGGAAAACATTTGTAATGAGCCGACCAATCGCGTCCGCGAAATCGGTCGCTCCAGCTCACACGCGCTCATTTCGCTTTCACCCGCGCCCGCGTCGTGGCGCAACCTCCCGAGATGCGGCGCGCCTCGTCGTGCTCGTCGCCGGCGGCGTGGCGGAGGCTCACGCGGCGTCGGCGGAGGAGCTGCCGGCGACTCGCGTCGTCGTGCTCGTCGCCGGCGGCGTGGCGCATCCTCCCGAGACGCGGCGCGCCTCCTCGTGCTCGTCGCCGGCGGCGTGGCGGAGCCTCCCGAGACGCGACACGTCTCCTGCTCGGCGGCGGCGTGGCGAGAACCTCCCGAGGCGCGACCGTCGTGCGGCGGCGGCGTGGCGCAACCCCCGAGGCGCGCCCTCCCGAGACGCGGCGCGCCTCGTCGTGGTCGTCGCCGGCGGCGTGGCGGAGCCTCTCGCGGTGTCCGGCGGAGGAGCTGCCGGCGACTCGCGTCGGCGCGGTCGTCTCTGGCGGCATGGCGGAGCCTCCCGAGAGGCGCGTCTCCCGAGACGCGAGGCGCCTCACAGTTCGTCACCGGCGGCGTGGCGCCTCGTCGTGCTCGCGGGCGGCGGCGTGGCGGATCCTCCGGCGGCACGATGTGCCTCCTCGCGCTCGTCGGAGGCAACCTCGCGGAGCCTCTTGCGCCGCGCGTCCTCCCCTCGTTGCTCTGTCGTCTCCCACGGCGGTTTGGAGAGAGAGAAGAATATGAGTGAGAAGAGGGAGCATGTGACACGGTTGACCACCGCACCGCCCATCACATGGCTGAGGACCCTACCACGAAGAACAAAAGGCTACACACACCCAGGCCTAAAACGAAAACTAACACCACTGGAAGAATCAGACCAAACAGAACCGACCGAAAATGCAAGACGCACCAAAAACTGGACACAAAACAATAACAGAGCAGTTTGAGCCACGTGTTAGCACCACATTAATCCCAAAAAAAAATTCAAAAAACTGAGAAAAATCGAAGCTGTTCAGGTTTGGTATAGTAGCTAGCATGTAATGGCGCGGCAGCACGCCGCGCCTAGGTGGTACCTGCGAGTTGAAAAGCGGAGGAAATTTCATGGTATGTTGTACTTGTGAGGTGAGTACATGGCCATATTAGGAGATTATAATCTGACATAAAGAATGGGTTTAATACAGGGAGAGGGATAGGGCTCTGCAAAAATGCCATTGAGTACGCACAAGCAAATATGACACTGCAATTGTGCAAGATTTCTCCCCATGTATACACAGTCATACAGAACTGGAAAATTATATATCCTAATTATCACAAAGAAATAATTTCAGAAGTGTATACCACTCAATAATTGCACAGTTCAAATCTTGTCATGCTAAACAATAAAAGAACGCCAAACACAAACTGGCCAGATTAAACTGATAGGTCATCTACAAATACATATTGTTCGTGCCTCCAGCTATGAAAACAAGAGTTCATATACTACATGAAAATACCGTGCTAGTCATTTTTCTTATCGGCAATCCCTCACTACCGCCGGAAAAAAAACTCTTAGCCTCCCTAGAGCTTGAACAACAAACTCCATTTCCGTGCAACAGGTGACGCTGGAAATTAGTGTCCTTGCCTCCTTTCAGAATGTTGCTCAACTACAGGCTGCAATATTTGAAAGAAAAAAAGAGACATCAGTTTGGTTAGTCCTGACTGTGCACATCAAGCCCCCAATAGCAATGATTCAAAGCCTATCTTTAGATACAATTGTACAGCTCATAGCAGTAGGCAATGCCCTATTTGTGCTGGTCTAAATTCAGAAAAAATTATTGCCTATGTAATTCAGTATGTATATTGTGCTTGTGCTGAAACAGAATTGGTGACCTGGGGTCTTCTCCTTGTCCAAAAAATGAAAGTAATCCGGGTAGCATTGTACGAATTAATCAACATGTCAATCATGCATCCATTACTGTTGTATATCATTCATGGCAAAGAGTGAAGGAAGAACACTTAGCAGCTGCACAATTGAGTTATTAAGGGCAGTCTAAGGACTAAGCATCACACATGAGAAAGGGACCCAACAATGCATATCGAGGCCTTCTGCATGTGTTCATATAAATGAAGCAAAATTGCAATGGGAGAGCAAATATATAGTACAAAGAGGTCGCACCTCATTCCTAAGTGAACTGGTCACATAGGTTAGAGCTAGTAAAAAAGTAGAGATATGTAGAGCCGGTGGCCCTTTTATTTGTTCAGCAGTGCAGCTGGGTAAAATTAAAACGGGAGAAATTACTAATCAGATAGGAACAAAATGTAAAGGGCATAGAGATTACTCTTTGAGAGGTACATTAGAACCATGAGGAGCAACATTGTTTAGTAGTAGTAAAGAAGCAACACAATAGGATTCAACACGCATTTACCAACTCTCAGCACAGTTCAGAATAACAAAAACGACTCCAACAAAAGGATATCACGACACTATCATATAACAGGAGCCTGCAGTTACTACATAATAACAATTAAGAACCAAGCACTGCATCGCTTAAACAAAGTGTTCAGCACCTGGAGCTGTGTCACATAGATACATCGAGGATTGGGCACTTGCAACCTCCATCAATAGAAATTTGAGTTAAATCTATCACAGGACTTCCCAGCAGGAACGGCCGCGCCCGTAGGGTTATCGTGCAGCGAAGAATAAAAGACTACAACACTTGAACTCTATAAAGGACTGATATCAGATATCTCAAGTGTTGTGTATACTCACATCTAGAGAAAAGAGATGTCAACCGGGAAGGAGAATCATCAACCCTGATAAATGTTGCCTCCCTATCCTCGGTGCAGAACAAAGTATATTGGAGTCATTTTTTGAACTCAGACATATGGGAGTTAGGCAGTCCATGGAGTGAGGGGGATAATTCTGCGTCATGGATACAAAGGGATCATCAAGACCATGTAGCAACCATGTTCACACACTATGTGCTAAACCATTTCTGAGAATGGCAGTAAATAATTGCATGGCTTCTTCCTTTTTGTCACCCTTAAACAACAAAGGTAGCATAATTTTTGAATCTCTGCACATCATCTGAAAACTCGTCGAGCATGTTCATGCTGAGATAGATTACTCTGAAAACTACGCAGTAAATGACACACCGACAGCTATAAGCCACTGATAATCGCGACATGGTCCCATCGCAGGAACAACCTCCCCATCCAAAATATGTTACCGATTCTTTTCTCAAAACAATAGTGTGGTAGTACAGACCTTCCTAAAATATCATATGGTCTGTCATGTAACCACCTAAATACAAACTGGTAAAACTAAGCTCCATTTCTTTATACGAAAAACGACTATAGGTAGCACTAATTCTGTGCAATAATCATCTTCGGATGCATCAACTAAAACCAACTTTAGCATTACTTGTAGAAAGGAATATAAGAGTGTGCAAAGGTGAAACAAAATTATGAAATATGCAAGAAACAATACGGAAAACATGCCACTCTATACTAAAAGACGACACTTCTCAATGAATTCCAGGTTATGACGATTCCAGTCTAGGCAAATTGTGCATATGTCACGAAAGGACATGACAGTACGAATTGAGCTGACCAAAAGGTCCAAATCAGAACAACAGAAAACAAAATAGAATACTCGGATTTGTACAACAATGGATCGGACCAGCAACATGCAAATTCTGGAAGGCGGTGGAGGTGTACAAAGTAATATACCAATACGGAAAGACACCAGTATTTGTCATCTTAAACTATAAATATATAAACAAAAGAACATGAAAATATCATCAAGTAATATTTGAGGTATACATAGGTTAGCAAACGTGACTGATAAGGATGCTGACAAAGCTCACCTGAAGCAACACCGGACGAACCAAATTGCAATGAAGAGCCATAACCAGTCCAGGCATTTGCACTGATGACCCAACAACGTCACCGAAATCCGAAGTACCTACAAAACAAATTAAAGGAATAAAACATTTTTTCGCAAATCCACCTTTGGCTTTATAAATACATGATTCTTTTGTGTAATTCAAATACATGAAGCATTGAGGACAGACATTGCCGTGGAATTAACATTGTTTCTCTCATTTTAATAGCACTCAACATAATATAAGATGGTTGTTTCCAACACAAATAGGAAGTAGAACCATGGAGCCAATTAGTCAGCCGCTTTGCCTTGGCGAATTTGCTAGCTGATCCTGTTAAACCGTAAAAATGACCTGACAACTCATCCATCAAACCAACCAGCCTGCAACAATTACTGCATGTTTAAAAGTGCACCTTCCCATGACAGCCTACGGAACAGCAAATCGAATCAAGAACACACATGGATAACAGAACATCCCAAGAAATAACTCCCACGAACACTAATCTTCACCTCAACCGGGAGCAGCATGTACCAGCCAAACTAAAAAAAAAACCCATGTCACTGGCGGCCGAATGCAAAAATGGGCAATCCGTGGACAACTCCAGCAGCACGGCAAGAGTGTCACCGGAAATTAGAGAAGAGGTTGTATGGCCACCTCAACTGATCTGGTATGAGCCACCAGAGAGAAAATAGAATCCCGTCAGCTCGTGCACCACTCCAACTCTGCCATGCCATGCTGCGGGCTTTCTCCCTGGCCGGCCACGCTCCTGCGCGCTCCGGCGGCGCTGCAGGTCGTCGAGTGTGGGCCGACCACCCGGTAGGGTCGAGGCGCCACCGCGAGGTGATGAGCTGCTGCAGGAAGACAGGAAAAAGCTTACTATCTAACATGCAAATAATTTCTAACATCCTAATCACAACAAATTTGCTCACTGAATTGTGCAATCATCTATTTTCTCACTGAATTGTACAATCAACTATTTGCTCACTGAGTTGTACAATCATCTAATATTTGGCAAAAACAGAGACAAAACTTTGAGAGAAGGAAAAATAATCATACCTGTTTTCCGTGGTGGTTGAGGTGCTGCAGGTCGGCCAGAGGAGATGGTGCAGGCTGGCCACGGTGGCTGAAGTGCTGTAGGTCGGCCAGAGGAGGTGGTGCAGGTCGACCACGCTGCAGGTCTGGCAGAGGAGGTGGTGCAGGCCGACCTGCGGAAGCGTGGCTGGGGGAGGAATTGCAGGTCGATGGAGGAGAGGTGGACGGAGGAGGCGGTGCAGGTCGTCCGACGAGGCGCTTCGAGGACGTGGAAGGCGGCCGGCGGTGAGTGGCGGCGGCGCCCCTAGGGAACCTTACCGCGAACAGAGAAACCAGAGAGCGAGCCTCCCCGTTTTGCCACGAATCGCGACACCGGCAGTGGGGAGCGCCGGTCGCTGAGTGGTGGGCGTTGCGCCGGGCCGAGGTTCCCCGAGGCGAGACGGGAGAAACGGTCAGCAGGGGTGGAGCCGGTCGGAGCTGTCCGTGCGCGCCTCGACTCCGGCCGCGTCGGGCACGCACGGGCGGGCACGCCGCCGCCGCGTCGGCCACTCGTGGGCACGGGCGAGCAGGCCCGGCCAGGCAGCAGCTGCAGCTCGGCCACGGGCGGGCAGGCGGGCGCGGTTGTCGCCGGGGCGGGGCGAGCCGTGGCCGGGCGGGCGGCGGCGGTCGCCGCGACGGGCGCGGCGTGGGCGGGACGGAGCTGGCCGCCGGCGTGGCCTCGGCGAGCCATGGCCGGCGTGGCCTGCCGGACGCGGCGGAGGTCGCCGGGCGGGGCGAGCCGTGGCCGGGCGGCGGCGCCGCGGCGACGGCCGCGGGCGTGGGCGGGGCGGAGCTGGCCGCCGGCTTCGTGACGCATCTAGTCGTGATCGTGGCAGCCGACGGCGGGCCGGAGACGCAGGACCCGATCCCTCGGTCATCCCTGCCGTGGCGGCGGACGGCCGGACTGGCGAAGCCCTCAGAGACGCCGGAGAAGGTCCCATGGAGTCTACTGTAGATGGAGATTGGGCAGCTCGTGAGGGACGTGGGGAGGAGATTGGGCAGCTCGTGAGGAAAATTAGTGAGCGGAGGGGTAGGCAGGGGGTCCCAGGCGGGACGCGTGTTGCACGGCTGAACCATTCCTTGCACCGCTTTGACCAACTGCTGGACCGAAGCGGTGGAGTTGGGAATTTTATGACTATGTCCACCCAGAAGTGTACACGATGTAAAAACCACACAGGGTGAAACTAAAAAGAAACTGCAAGACGTCCCCTGAAATGCACACGAAAGATCCATGTAGCACAACAGAACACGTGTCAGCATGGCACATAGGCACAAAAATAATCCAAAATTCTGAGAAAAATGGAACTTGTTCAGCTTTAGTATAGTAGTTATTAGAAAGTTTCACGCACGCTGAGAGATGCAATGGTTCGCTAAATTCTAACCCGAAATTGTGCAGCCTTTTAAATTGTATGTGTATACATTATACAAGGTATTAAATTTGGTCGCACCAAGCAAATATTTTAAAACAGAGTCCAAAACCATGCCAAAAGTGCATAGACGCGTCACTAGTAGAGAATAGCCCTTTCGTCCAGCACCCTGGAAGCAACAGTCCCGGTTTTAATACAAACAAGGACCAGTGGGTGGCATTAGTCCCGGTTTGTAATACAAATCGGGACTAAAGGGGCTGCCGCAGAGCACAGCAGGGTGTGTCAGGCCCCAAAACCCTTTATTCCCGGTTTGTATTACAAACCGGGATCAAAGGCCTACCCTTTGGTCCCGGTTTGCCTTACCAACCGGGACAAAAGTCCCCATCTACCTATATAACCTTGCCCCTGCCTAAGTGTGAGCCACACTTAGCTATTTTTTCACTTCTTATCACAAGAGGGGTATATGTTGCTTTGCTCTCTTCACATGCACATGAGGTGTTCGATGAAATGCCTTAGAAGTTTTGCCACTTGAGTTCACACAAAACAAGCCACACTTAACTGTCTTTTTTCTTCTCCGTCGAGGTTGACAACTTTATCCTTTCATCTGTCATTGATAAAATACATGTGTATATATATACATTGTTTCACTAATCATGATGTTCTGTTATGGTTTTTGATAAGCTTAATTATATCATGCAGATGAATCGGCAATGGATGTACGTGAACAATATTTCACAATTAATCTTATTTTATTACCATCAATTGTATTGAGTTCCATTCATATATATTCATCTCCTTTTTTAATATAGATTATACGCCTGCGGGACTCTCTCCTAATGGAGGATCACATACGAGCAATTCAAGAGGAACTCGCGGGATTCTTTCTTACCGAGGCCATAGCCAAAACTGGAGAACACCATCTGGAGTTCATATACGACCCACGTTAGGCATATGAGATAGATATAGTAAAGAGGTCCGACTTTATATATATTGTAAACATGTATTACTTATACTGTATTTCATGACGACGTCTATATATACATGACGATGTTTGTGGTTTCTCAAATGATGTATGCATTACAGAATTGAATGAATACTATAAAACTCTGAAACTCTGTCGCGGCAGAGAAACGCTGCTCCACCCTAAATCTCTGCCGCGGTAGAGAAACGGCCATTTTCTCAGCTGCGGCAGAGACCCTCCAGTCCCGGTTCGTATCTCGAACCGGGACGAACCGGGACCAGAGGTCCTCCACCACGAGCCCCCTGGCCGCACCAGGTGGCGGAGCCTTTTGTCCCGGTGCACATTTGAACCGGGACTAAAGAATCCTCTTTAGTCCCGTCTGGTTGGTCCCGGTTCGAAAACCGCGACTGATGGCCCAAATGGACCGGGACTAAAGCCCCGTTTTCCACTAATGTGTCACAGCTTCATACAACCATTGTTTAAAATAATGACATGTCCTATGAAGCTGCTAATCGATTGTACTAGTATTTTTCTGTCCTATGAAGCTGCTAATCGATTGTACTACTATTATTTCATGTTCTTTGTACCCATTGACATACATATATGTTCTTTCGCAAGACTGGCTTCATTTGTCCATGGACATACCTTGCAATCCAGTCTATGTTTTTCCTCGTGCTATTTCATCAATTCATTTTCCTTCTCCAGGTAATGGCAGGAGCCATGGCAGGAGACGGAGAAATTAGTACCTGGGGGACTCCGGTCATATTTTTGGGGCTCTAGATGTGGTTGGCGCCAACACAGAGGGCCTAAGGGGTCAAGGGCGGCAAGCAGCCGGGCGCAACCCAGAAAATAAGTTATGTTGGGTTAGTAGTATGTTGAATAGCAAGGTGTCACCCCTAGTTAACAAGAAAGATAATCACTAGGCATGTGATTAACCATGTCACTAACTGACTTTAAAAAAATGTCACTAACTGGAAGGTGATGAACCAGGTCACTAACTAGTAAGTGTTTTGCATGGAAGGTGATCTTGTTAAGTTATTCCAGCAGCTGATATGCGCATATTAACTATATATTTTTGTTTAATCTGCAACCCTTCAAATTTTAAGAAATCTACATTTTGCTCTCCCACCTTTAATCTAATCTCTGGATTATCGGCTCACAGGAGGTTCAAATTATCAGCAAATAATGAGTGCATATCTAGGGCTAGTATGTTCTTTAGCCAAAGAGAGCTGTCTAGCTGAAGAAATTAAGTTAACCTTGTGAACAGAATTAGTATGAATGTTAAGTGTTATTTTATCGCAAATACTTCATCCTGCAAATTGAACTGCTAACCGAAAAGAACTTGGGACCGTGCTCACTATTTCTACTGTCTAAAAATAACTCTGTGTTTCCTGGTGGCCCAATACGTCGTCTGTTTACACTATGCGTGCATACGGTTCCTTCCAAGTAAAAAACATGAGCAATTTTAAGTTGGATGAAACTTTACGCAAAAACTTTACTTCCTTTATGATTATGTAAAGATTATTGCACTGACCCCACCCACAGATGGAGGCATGTGTTTTAAAGTTCTCTGTGGAAAAAATAGCTTTTTCGATAAAGGGAATATATTAATATCAAGAGATACCAATTACACAACCTCTGAACAATGCATACCCTAACGGTAGTATGGATACACACAGCCAAAAAATAAAAAATAAAACTAAGAAACAAAAAGTTGGCCCCGCTACGCTATTTCAGCGCTAGCAGCAACAATATATTCACAACCAAGACAACACCGGAATTTCAAGCTCTCCAAAAGCGACGCCTTCAAGAAAAAAACAGTGCACAAGCGTCGTCGTCACCCAATCCAAAGATCTTAGATTTTCACACTGAAGATAGTCTCCGCTTTCAAAACAATGTCTTCAACAAGATCATTGTTAGGACCAACCAATTGAAAAAGAATAGCTAGCAGTCTGCTTCTATGATTTGTTGCTACGTTAGGTGTACTGTGGGCTTACAAGCTTTTTGTTTGACAAGCCACACGTAAATAATACGGTCCGTAGTAAGGAACTGACCAACTGTGGCCATCGAGATGTTTCAAAAAAAAAAAAACCTGTGGCCATCGATTGCGGTCCAATATGTTTACCAACTTGACAATGTAGGCCTCTATCCAACATCAGCAACGCCTACGTACGCTTCTTCCTCCTAGGTTTCTACTTCATGGGGATGGGGCCTCTACTACATTGTGGGGCCTACGCTTCTTCCACGTACGCTTCTTCTTCATGGGGAATCGTCCATCATCACAAGTTCCAACTAGAGCTTTACGAAGATACCGGCTGAAACCGCAAGAGATGAGCCTGTCAAACCAGTCCTCTTCGTCCTGAGTGGTCCGGACGATACTGTTCCGCATGTCAACGGAGAGCAGGTAGCGCGGGTCCGACGGTGCGAAGTACAACTCCCTCTCCTCCTCGAAATAGGCTTTCGTCCCGCTATATTAATATAGCAACCACACGGTACAACTGTCACAAGGTTCAACTGCTGGGGCAACAGCACAAGCACGCCCAAAAGAAAATATAAAAGAAAGAAAGGAGAAAAAAGGTCGACAAGGTCGGAACGACGAAAACGAAGATGCCCTATAGCCGCTGCGCCCTCCGGAGAATTCCCACCACGTTCCTAGCACACTGAAGCCCCGCGTACCAAGCAACACCTCCAAGAAGGAATGCGACGATGACGACGCTGCTGCCCGGACTAATCCTGGGGTTTCCCCCGGTACGCGCAGGGACAAGGGAGGAAGGTTTCACCCAACGCCCTTCAGGAAGGGAAGATGGCACCCGCAGGCGTCACCGCGTCGGTGTCGGCCAGACCGACAGAGATTTCTCCCGACCCTCGCAACCCTGCCCCGAACGCTCCATCGTGCTCCACCAAACACACCGCCCACCAACTTGCGCCACCACGGCCATAGGGACACCACCGCCGTCAAACCGCGACCAACGAACCGAAGCCAGTAGGACCAAGGAGGATCCCAAAACCGAGGAATGGCGAGGTATTGGACACGCAGGAGGGAACCACCTCCACCGCCAGCGGCGGTACCAGTCCGGACATGCCGACGAGGGGCATACCAGGCCCACCTGGCCCGGCCAAGCACAGACCCACCTGGCCCGTGCTCGTGAAGCCCCCGTCGGGATGTTGCAGGACACGCGCCGCCACCACAACCATGCTCAGCTCCGGCCACCTGCCCTGCCCACCGGAAGCGGCAGCTCCGCTCGGAACCGGCCCATCGAGACCCAGATGGGGCCCAAAGGGCCCGGATCTGGGCCGGAAGGGCACCACCAGGCGCTGCCTCGCCGCCCCGCCGCCAACCGGCGACGCCACCATCAGCTCGCCGCCCGGCGCTGCGCAGCCCAAGGAGCCACGCCGCCGCCGGAACCACCGTCGATCCAGGGAGCACCGCCGCCGGCCGAGGGAGCCCCGCGCTCCCCTCCATACGCGCGGGTAGGGGCATCACCGCCGCCGCCGGCACCGCACGGGGCTTTGCACAGCGGACTGCGCCGACGGCGGCGGCAGGGAGGACGGAGGAGAGAGGCGGGAGAGGCTGGGTGCCGAGGGGCCCTCTGTCGCCCGCGGGGAGCGACAGCGAGGGCCGGGGCGCCGGGGGAGGAGAGGAGGGGCGGGGCCGGAGACGGGGGAGGGCCTGGCGGCGGCGGCGGCGCCGGGGCGGAACCCTAGGCGCGGGGTTGGGGGGAGGCTCCGACTAGACTAACTTTTCCCAAACTTTCTGTTGAGGTCGTACAACTCCCCCTCGAACCGGTCCTCGCTGTACTCGCCGAGCACCAAGTAGACAACGTCTGTGTCCTTCGTGCTCAGGAGGGGGTACATGGGCGTCAAGTTCTTGGGCACGTCGCCGAACCCCTCGAACCCCCACAGTGTCTCCAGGCTGAGCTCGTGCTCCTTCTCCCACCCCTTGTCCTGGAAGCCGTCGATGGAGACGAACCTAATGAAGGAGTCACGGACAACGCCCATGGTCCGGTATGCAGCCGGCTCCGCGAAGCGGTCATCGTGGCCCCCCGGCTCGACGGGCAGGCGGATGAATCTGCCGAACTTTACCACGCTGCTGTCGTCGTCGAAGAGGCCTTCGCAACTGCAGTAGGAGACGCCGCAGAGGAGGTCCACCCAGTAGGCGTGGCCATTGAACGAGAACTCCATGTGGATTTCGTTCACGCTCCAGTCGATGAGGTTCGGGAGGCTGGCCTTCTTGTACTCCGACCAGGGAGGCGACGACAAGGAGGGCCGCCACAGCAAGAGATAATCACCCTCTCCGTCGGCATCCTGCCGACCGGTGTAGACAAGGGCGTATTCGGGGCCACGGCATGGGCGCGCCAAGGAGACCCTAGAGCTAAGTGGGTCGAGCCCGGAGGGGTCCGGCGCGGGGATCATGCGGAGCGACAAGGCGACGGCGTCGTAGATGAGATAGGACAACGCGCCTGCCCCGCCCGGCAAGTCCAGGCTGATGACGATAACGGAACTGTCGACGGCTACGATTTGGGCGAACGCATCGGCAGGGCTGCGTAGGATGGCCAAGTAAGAGACAGCGGGAGGCGCGTCCGCGAGACGCACTCCGATGACCATGTCCTGAAGCATCTGGTTGTAGACCTCGAGCAGGTCGTCTGCGTAGCCGTCCGCCTTCCTGTCCTTGCACCTGAGGATGAAGAGCGGGAGGTTGGTGGCGGCGAGGACCTCGTCGCCCGAACGCACGTGGCGTTCTAGCACGCACTCGGAGGGGAACATGATCAATGGAGGCGTCGGCGGCAGGGATCAGGAGAGGCTAGCTAGGTTTTCCTCCCGGGCAGGAACGGCATCCAGTAGTTTAAGGAAGATCTCGATGGGAAATCGTCGCTGGATGTTGTCCTTGTACGTAGCGTACGGTGGATCTACAGATCAAAACAAACACGCCGTTTTGTTAAAAAAAAAAAGAAAAAACACGGCGACAGGGAACGCGTGAATGAAGCCGTGACAGAATACGTGCCTATCAGTATCACGTATGACTAGTTTCGGTATAGATTGGTTGGTTCTTTTAGATACTAATTAACCACAACCTGTGTATTGCATCTCTACTATAATTACAGTTTTGGTATAGATTGACTTTGTTTGCATTGATGTATTGTATCTCTACTATACTTATAAAAAATAGTATATTGTTTCAAGATTTATTATTGAAAAATAATAATGCATTTATTGTTCTTTAATAACTGTTTGGAATTCAAATAATGAAAAAGTGTCATGGCCCAAGGTTAATAGGATTCATTTGGTACTATTGTCAGCAAAGAAATAACTTCTCTGCCTGAAGCTCACCCGGACGGAATGAAGAAGTTAAGGTTGTTGGGATGGGAAGTGTCAATCAATTCAAAAAAATTGGCTTAACTTTTTTTTTGAAAATCAAACAATTCCACGAGCTAATGGCTGTTAGGCCTCCGCCGGGCGCACCTGGGAGCTATGCCGATGGCCAAATGGGTTGTGCCTATGGAGCTTTTGCCAACGGTGGCCGTCGGCATAAGATATCTTATGCCGATGACCAAAATGGCCTAATAAGTAATTCAACCTAATAGTAAGCATGCTTAGAGATTAAACCGTCAAACAATTCAAAAAATTGTATCAATTCGTTTTTTGAAAATCAAAAAATTATGCGGGCTAAAAGCCATTAGGCCTCCGCCGGGCCCACCTGGGAGCTATACCGATCGCCAAATGGTTTGTGCCAACGGGGCTTGTGCCGACGGCCAAAATGGTCTGTGCCGACACCTTCTGGCCATCAACACCTTGACTGGTTCCCGTAATGTCCCATGTCGCCTCGCATATGCCGAAGACCCTCTTCGCCCGCCAAGGTCGCCACTTTTCACGAATGGTCGTGAGGTTTTCAACCGGGACACAGCTGATTGAAGGAGACCACCATGACGCCTCCAAGGAGGGTCGCGTCGCCATCACTGGGCTGGACAAGGCCAGCCAAGGCTTTCACCTGGTATCCTCGGTTGGATGGCTCCCGGGTATAAAACTCCCCACACGGAACAGGTCAGGCGGCCGGAGCGCTTACCTGACCTGGATCCGGCATAGAGAGAACGGAGGAGAGGAGATCGGGCTGCCGACTGATACGCGTACAGCACGCGTCCGTTGGGAACCCCAAGAGGAAGGTGTGATGCGTACAGCGGCAAGTTTTCCCTCAGTAAGAAACCAAGGTTTATCGAACCAGTAGGAGCCAAGAAGCACGTTGAAGGTTGATGGCGGCGAGATGTAGTGCGGCGCAACACCAGGGATTCCGGCGCCAACATGGAACCTGCACAACACAACCAAAGTACTTTGCCCCAACGAAACAGTGAGGTTGTCAATCTCACCGGCTTGCTGTAACAAAGGATTAGATGTATAGTGTGGATGATGATTGTTTGCAGAGAACAGTAGAACAATTACAGTAGATTGTATTTCAGATGTAAAGAATGGATCGGGGTCCACAGTTCACTAGAGGTGTCTCTCCCATAAGATAAATAGCATGTTGGGTGAACAAATTACAGTTGGGCAATTGACAAATAGAGAGGGCATGACCATGCACATACATGATATGATGAGTATTGTGAGATTTAATTGGGCATTACGACAAAGTACATAGACCGCTATCCAGCATGCATCTATGCCTAAAAAGTCCACCTTCAGGTTATCATCCGAACCCCTTCCAGTATTAAGTTGCAAACAACAGATAATTGCATTAAGTATGGTGCGTAATGTAATCAATAACTACATCCTCGGACATACCATCAATGTTTTATCCCTAGTGGCAACAGCACATCCATAACCTTAGAGGTTTCTCTCACTCCCCCAGATTCACGGAGACATGAACCCACTATCGAGCATAAATACTCCCTCTTGGAGTTACTAGCAAAAACTTGGCCAGAGCCTCTACTAATAACGGAGAGCATGCAAGATCATAAACAACACATAGATATAAATTGATATTCAACATAACATAGTATTCTCTATTCATCGGATCCCAACAAACACAACATATAGCATTACAGATAGATGATCTTGATCATGTTCGGCAGCTCACAAGATCCGACAATGAAGCACATAAGGAGAAGACAACCATCTAGCTACTGCTATGGACCCATAGTCCAGGGGTAGACTACTCACTCATCACTCCGGAGGCGACCATGGCGGCGTAGAGTCCTCCGGGAGATGAATCCCCTCTCCGGCAGGGTGCCGGAGGCGATCTCCTGAATCCCCCGAGATGGGATTGGCGGCGGCGGCGTCTCTGGAAGGTTTTCCGTATCGTGGCTCTCGGTACTGGGGGTTTCGCGACGAAGGCTATTTGTAGGCGGAAGGGCAGGTCAGGGGGCGTCACGAGGGGCCCACACGCTAGGTCGGCGCGGCCAAGGCTTGGGCCGCGCCGCCCTAGCGTGGCGCCGCCTTGTGGCCCCACTTCGTTAGCTCTCCGGTCTTCTGGAAGCTTCGTGTGAAAATAGGCCCCTGGGCGTTGATTTCGTCCAATTCCGAGAATATTTCCTTACTAGGATTTCTGAAACCAAAAACAGCAGAAAACAGCAACTGGCTCTTCGGCATCTCGTTAATAGGTTAGTGCCGGAAAATGCATAAATATGACATAAAGTATGCATAAAACATGTAGATATCATCAATAATGTGGCATGGAACATAAGAAATTATCGATACGTCGGAGACGTATCAGCATCCCCAAGCTTAGTTCCTGCTCGTCCCGAGCAGGTAAACGATAACAAAGATAATTTCTGGAGTGACATGCCATCATAATCTTGATCATACTATTGTAAGCATATGTAATGAATGCAGCGATCAAAGCAATGGTAAATGACATGAGTAAACAACTGAATCATATAGCAAAGACTTTTCATGAATAGTACTTCAAGACAAGCATCAATAAGTCTTGCATAAGAGTTAACTCATAAAGCAATAATTCAAAGTAAAGGAATTGAAGCAACACAAAGGAAGATGAAGTTTCAGCGGTTGCTTTCAACTTATAACATGTATATCTCATGGATATTGTCAATGTAAAGTAATATAACAAGTGCAATATGCAAGTATGTAAGAATCAATGCACAGTTCACACAAGTGTTTGCTTCTTGAGATGGAGAGAGATAGGTGAACTGACTCAACAATAAAAAATAAAAGTAAAAGAAAGGCCCTTCGCGGAGGGAAGCATTGATTGCTATATTTGTGCTAGAGCTTTGGTTTTGAAAACAAGAAACAATTTTGTCAACGGTAGTAATAAAGCATATGTGTTATGTAAATTATATCTTACAAGTTGCAAGCCTCATGCATAGTATACTAATAGTGCCCGCACCTTGTCCTAATTAGCTCGGATTACCGGGATTATCGCAATGCACATGTTTTAACCAAGTGTCACAAAGGGGTACCTCTATGCCGCCTGTACAAAGGTCTAAGGAGAAAGCTCGCATTGGATTTCTCGCTTTTGATTATTCTCAACTTAGACATCCATACCGGGACAACATAGACAACAGATAATGGACTCCTCTTTAATGCATAAGCATGTAGCAACAATTAATGTTCTCGTATGAGATTGAGGATATATGTCCAAAACTGATACTTCCACCATGATTCATGGCTTTAGTTAGCGGCCCAATGTTCTTCTCTAACATTATGCATGCTCTAACCATTAAATGAGTGGTAAATCGCCCTTACTTCAGACAAGACGGACATGCATAGCAACTCACATGATATTCAACAAAGAGTAGTTGATGGCGTCCCCAGGAACATGGTTATCGCACAACAAGCAACTTAATAAGAGATAAAGTGCATAAATACATATTCAATACCACAATAGTTTTTAGGCTATTTGTCCCATGAGCTATATATTGTAAAGGTAAAGAATGGAAATTTTGAAGGTAGCACTCAAGAAATTTACTTTGGAATGGCGGAGAAATACCATGTAGTAGGTAGGTATGGTGGACACAAATGGCATAGTGGTTGGCTCAAGGATTTTGGATGCATGAGAAGTATTCCCTCTCGATACAAGGTTTAGGCTAGAAAGGCTATTTGAAACAAACACAAGGATGAAGCGGTGCAGCAAAACTCACATAAAAGACATATTGTAAACATTATAAGACTCTACACCGTCTTCCTTGTTGTTCAAACTCAATACTAGAAATTATCTAGACCTTAGAGAGACCAAATATGCAAACCAAATTTTAGCAAGCTCTATGTATTTCTTCATTAATAGGTGCAAAGTATATGATGCAAGAGCTTAAACATGAGCACAACAATTGCCAAGTATCACATTACCCAAGACATTATAGCAATTACTACATGTGTCATTTTCCAGTTCCAACCATATAACAATTTAACGAAGAAGAAACTTCGCCATGAATACTATGAGTAAAGCCTAAGGACATATTTGTCCATATGCAACAGCGGAGCGTGTCTCTCTCTCACACAAAGAATGCTAGGATCCATTTTATTCAAATAAAACAAAAACAAAAACAAACCAACGCTCCAAGCAAAGCACATAAGATGTGACGGAATAAAAATATAGTTTCAGGGGAGGAACCTGATAATATTGTCGATGAAGAAGGGGATGCCTTGGGCATCCCCAAGCTTAGACGCTTGAGTCTTCTTGATATATGTAGGGGTGAACCACCGGGGCATCCCCAAGCTTAGAGCTTTCACTCTCGTTGATCATGTTGTATCATCTCCCTCTCTTGATCCTTGAAAACTTCCTCCACACCAAACTCAAAACAACTCATTAGAGGGTTAGTGCACAATCAAAATATACATGTTCAGAGGTGACATAATCATTCTTAACACTTCTGGACATTGCACAAAGCTACTGAAAGTCAATGGAATCGAAAAATCCATCAAGCATAGCAAAACAGGCAATGCGAAATAAAAGGTAGAATCTGTCAAAACAGAACAGTTCGTCAAGACGAATTTTATTGAGGCACCAGACTTGCTCAAATGAAAATGCTCAAATTGAATGAAAGTTGCGTACATATCTGAGGATCACTCACGTAAATTGGCATAATGTTCTGAGTTTCCTACAAAGAATTAGGCCCAGATTCGTGACAGCAAAGAAATCTGTTTCTGCGCAGTAATCCAAATCTGGTATGAACCTTACTATCAACGACTTTACTTGGCACAACAAAGCACAAAACTAAGATAAGGAGAGGTTGCTACAGTAGTAAACAACTTCCAAGACTCAAATATAAAATAAAATTACTGTAGTAAAAACATGGGTTGTCTTCCATAAGCGCTTTTCTTTAACGCCTTTCAGCTAGGCGCAGAAAGTGTGTATCAAGTATTATCAAAAGATGATGCGTTGACATTCTTACCAGGGGCGTTGCTCTTACCCTTCTTACTCTTATTCCTACTCTTTGGTCTAGGGAATACATGCCCGCATCCGGGTGTAGAGGTAAAATTTAGAGTGCCTTTCCCCACATCTATGACTGCTCCCATGAGTTTCAGCAGGGATCTTCCAAGCGTGATTTGTCCTGTCCCTACACATTCAATAACGAGATAATCAGTGGATACCGTCCTTCCAAGAAAGGTTGTGAAAACACCTTCAGCTATACCCTTAGGGATTATAACAGAGTTATCAGTAAGAGTTATTCCTTCTCCCCCTTCAGTAAGTTCCCAAAGTGTCAAAGATTCATAAATACTTTTAGGCATAAGGTAAAACTCAGACATAATATCACAACGAGCAGGAAAAGTTTCACCACCAATAGCAACTTTAACGGTAGGCACCCACATTGAAGGTTCGAAGCTTAATGGAACATAATCATAGTATTCGCGAATTTGGTTGTACACTTCTTTTAAACAGGATATATTTGTTTTGAGAGTGTTTAATCTATTATGAATGCTAGCATGAGATGGATCAAAATTATTATCGGAGCTAGATAATGTAATCAATTTTCTTATGGCATTAAAAGCTTGATCCCCATCACAATGAAGGAAATCTCCTCCCACTACAACATCTAAGGCATATCTATAGCGAAGAATAAGCCCAAAATAAAAGTTACTAAGAAGCAAACTTAGGGTCATTTTAGGTTCAGTTTTACTATAAGAATCAAAAATTCTAGACCAAGCTTCTTTAAAATTCTCTTCACCACCTTGTTTAAAAGTGAAGATTGATTCCTCAGGTGACAGAGTAACAACTACAGGACTAGTCATGATAATAAAAATAAGGTAAATGCAAGTAACTAATTTTTTTGTGTTTTTGATATAGAGTGCAAGACAGTAAATAAAGTAAAACTAGCAACTAATTTTTTTGTATTTTGATTTAGTGCAGCAAACAAAGTAGTAAATAGAATAAAGCAAGACAAAAACAAAGTAAAGGGATTGCGATGTGGAGACTCCCCTTGCAGCGTGTCTTGATCTCCCCGGCAACGGCGCCAGAAAAAGAGCTTGATACGCGTACAGCACGCGTCCGTTGGGAACCCCAAGAGGAAGGTGTGATGCGTACAGCGGCAAGTTTTCCCTCAGTAAAAAACCAAGGTTTATCGAACCAGTAGGAGCCAAGAAGCACGTTGAAGGTTGATGGCGGCGAGATGTAGTGCGGCGCAACACCAGGGATTCCGGCGCCAACATGGAACCTGCACAACACAACCAAAGTACTTTGCCCCAACGAAACAGTGAGGTTGTCAATCTCACCGGCTTGCTGTAACAAAGGATTAGATGTATAGTGTGGATGATGATTGTTTGCAGAGAACAGTAGAACAATTACAGTAGATTGTATTTCAGATGTAAAGAATGGACCGGGGTCCACATTTCACTAGAGGTGTCTCTCCCATAAGATAAATAGCATGTTGGGTGAACAAATTACAGTTGGGAAATTGACAAATAGAGAGGGCATGACCATGCACATACATGATATGATGAGTATTGTGAGATTTAATTGGGCATTACGACAAAGTACATAGACCGCTATACAGCATGCATCTATGCCTAAAAAGTCCACCTTCAGGTTATCATCCGAACCCCTTCCAGTATTAAGTTGCAAACAACAGATAATTGCATTAAGTATGGTGCGTAATGTAATCAATAACTACATCCTTGGACATACCATCAATGTTTTATCCCTAGTGGCAATAGCACATCCATAACCTTAGAGGTTTCTCTCACTCCCCCAGATTCACGGAGACATGAACCCACTATCGAGCATAAATACTCCCTCTTGGAGTTACTAGCAAAAACTTGGCCAGAGCCTCTACTAATAACGGAGAGCATGCAAGATCATAAACAACACATAGATATAAATTGATATTCAACATAACATAGTATTCTCTATTCATCGGATCCCAACAAACACAACATATAGCATTACAGATAGATGATCTTGATCATGTTCGGCAGCTCACAAGATCCGACAATGAATCACATAAGGAGAAGACAACCATCTAGCTACTGCTATGGACCCATAGTCCAGGGGTAGACTACTCACTCATCACTCCGGAGGCGACCATGGCGGCGTAGAGTCCTCCGGGAGATGAATCCCCTCTCCGGCAGGGTGCCGGAGGCGATCTCCTGAATCCCCCGAGATGGGATTGGCGGCGGCGGCGTCTCTGGAAGGTTTTCCGTATCGTGGCTCTCGGTACTGGGGGTTTCGCGACGAAGGCTATTTGTAGGCGGAAGGGCAGGTCAGGGGGCGTCACGAGGGGCCCACACGCTAGGTCGGCGCGGCCAAGGCTTGGGTTGTGCCGCCCTAGTGTGGCGCCGCCTCGTGGCCCCACTTCGTTAGCTCTCCGGTCTTCTGGAAGCTTCGTGTGAAAATAGGCCTCTGGGCGTTGATTTCGTCCAATTCCGAGAATATTTCCTTACTAGGATTTCTGAAACCAAAAACAGAAAAACAAAGAATCGGCTCTTCGGCATCTCGTTAATAGGTTAGTGCCAGAAAATGCATAAATATGACATAAAGTATGCATAAAACATTTAGATATGATCAATAATGTGGCATGGAACATAAGAAATTATCGATACGTCGGAGACATATCACCGACCTCCATATCTGACGCCGGGTCGCTTAAGTAGCCAAGCGCCCCACCATTCCACCCGCCACCTCTACGGTCAAGCAGATTGGTTAGCACCCGCGAGCGCCACCCACCCCCGAGCCGACCGCACCTCAACCTCCTAGGGCCGCCACCCAGTGACCAACCCCTAGGACCTCCGCATCACCGCGCGTAGAAGATGCGCATAGAACCCACGTGACCCTCCTCCTTTTGCAGCTGGGCTCCGCCACCGCCATCGTGCGGCTATGGCCAGAGGGAGGAGACATGGGGCTTTTGCATTTTTGGGTTTGGGCTCTCCGAAGTCGCTCCGCGCGAGAACGAAGAGAGTAAAGGGGATCCCCACAAGTCTTGTGCTAGCCTTCTCCGGGCTACTAGTTCTGACGAAACCTTTTTAGGCATTCCCTCCTTGTGTTCATTACGTCAGAAATTTAATCTTGGGTACCTGTCCTGTGGTGAATCAATGATAGGTTATGTGCTTATGTCATATGTATTTAGAGCTTTGTCTTCTCTTTCTTGTTTGCAAATTTATTTATTTATGTAAAGGGGATCGACTAGCTCTTGTTTGTATGTTGAGAATATTGATGAGAGAATATCTAATCCGAGTTACCTTTCTCCTCTTTATTTTCCTTTTTTACGGGTCAGCGAGGTTTTGCTATTTGATTGATTGTGTTGTGTCTATTTACTTTATAGTGCTGCCCATCAGAAACATAACTATTTTTCATTTTATCTTGTGAGTGCCCTGTATCCTGCAGTTTGTAGAACACTAGTGTATATACACTAGTTTAGCCACAAGTAACCAATAAAAGAATTGTGAAAACAATTAGTTTGAAGTTTATCACGCTCATGTTTAGTGCTTTAGTATCGATAATTCTACTCCTTCATCTATAAGACCAAAGGGGGAATAAATTGTGAAAATAATGGGTTTATAGTCGTATCATGCTTTTCATATAAGAACACAGAAGATCAGAACATACTCATGTAATGAGTACAATTTATTTTCATCTCTTCAGTATTCATCTCTCTACTTATTGGTCTGTTGCACTTGCTCGCCATAGCAATGTCCTTGGATTCACCATGATCACGCCAGAGCAGTGGCACCATCCAATCTAGATGCTTGAGCAACTCCATGGCTTGCTCCAGTTCAACACCCACTCCAGCAATAGAGGTAAAAGATGCTTTCGGTTTTGCATGTTAGGCTAAAGGATTTTTTGGTCTTTATTGATCATATTCATTTATCAGGACAACCTCTTAATTGGACAATAATATAGGTTAACAAAACTTTGAAATTCAATTCGACTCCCGGGTGCACATGCTCCCTCTACCAACAAAACATATTTCAAAGTGTGGAAAATTTTTGAAAAAAAATTCTACATGTACATGTCCATAATATATGTGTGTGCGTCAAGTTTCACGAAAAAATAATATTTTTTGTGACCTATGTAAAAAAAAAACTTATCCTGTGAAAATCATTGTTTTAAGCACTGAATTTTGTCTTTTTTACACACGTCACATGATAAGTTCATTTTTTTATGAAACGACTTTGTGAGCGCGTAGCACATGAATATGTACGTTTGAATTTTTTGTTTTAATTTTTAAAAATTTAAAATATGTGTAAGATGCATTTTGAAATATAGGGAGCATATGCTCCCATGTTCCAAAACACCACTCCCAACAAAACTTATGTTAGTTGATTAGGGATTAATTTATTCATATATAGCTACGGCATATGGGCATATTTTCGTCTGTAGGTACAAATATTTCCATCTGCATGTGAATATCTCAGCGCTTAGAGTTTCACAAAGTAATCATTTTATCTAAACTCATAGTTACACCCACTTTTTATAGTTGAAGATGCTTGCTGTATTGAAGCTAATAACTGAATATACCTGCCGTGCTAAAGCTTCTATAACTCTATATTCTGTAGTACTGGACAGGATGATCTTGAGATACATTGCTTTCTCATGTAAAAAAAAGATACATTGCTCTCCACCGCACTCATCGATGCAAACAAAGTGGCAATCTCTTATTGGTGTGGCTAGACAATAAATTTCTTAGATATTTGGTGGAAAGCCTTATGCAGTGTTGAAGGATCCATTCAAGAAAATGTTGTTTGTGTTATTTTTGCAATATATTTGGGAACCGCATGGTCTCCATTTTATCTTGGCACTAAGTAGTTATTGGTAATGTAGGCTAGGTTTCCTCTTTCCCCTGGTTTGCGTGTCGAAGAAAACAATGATTTGAATAAATTAATGTCACGTTCACTAGTCACACGTCAGCTCACAATTCAACACAATTTATGAAGTGCATACATATCAGTTGTTTTA
The DNA here is from genome assembly GCF_019359855.2 of Lolium perenne. NCBI lineage: Eukaryota > Viridiplantae > Streptophyta > Magnoliopsida > Poales > Poaceae > Lolium > Lolium perenne. Next base: position 23,910,708 of record NC_067247.2, on the reverse strand, counting down.
TGGAAAATGCTTCCCATCCAGTGACCAATCGGGAGGAAAAGATCGGTCGCTGCCTCCCGAGCACGCTCCCTTCACGTTCCTTTCCTTCTTGGCCTTCACATTTTTGTCCTGGCAGGCCTTCATGTTACATTTAGCTTTCCTCACACAGCCTGCTGGCAATAGGGCCTCCAACACATGAAGTTTTCAGCGAGCATGCCAATCACAAGGAAGTGGATGCGAAGACATGCCAAAGCCTCGCTTCTTTGTGCACCACATTTTTGTTGTATTTGCGTGTGACTTTTTATAAAAAAATAGTTGGTGTTTTGTTGTAATTCAATTTGTAGCAACTTAATTGTTGCTTCACTGCTTTTGGAGTGTTTGCAAAGATATAGACTTTTGTTGTAATCGACCGTCACTTTTTGTAAAAAATAGTTTGCGACTTTTGTTGTAATTCAATATGTAGCAAATTAATTGCCGCTTGACCACGTTTTCATTTTTGTTGCAAACATATTGATTTTTTGTTGTAATCGTTTGTGACATTTGTAAAAAAAGGTGGTAACTTTTGTTGTAATTTAATATGTAGCAAATTAATTGTTGCTTTTCCATTTTTTGCAAAAATGTGGATTTTTTTGGTAATAGTATGGGGTTTTTATTAATAATGTTTGCGACTTATGTTGCAAATCGATCTCCAGCAAAACAATTTGTTGTTTTAACCACTTTATTGTCACATTATTATTTTTAAATGTGGTGGCGTTTTGTTGCAATAGTATATTTTTTGTATACGAGGTGAATGTTTTTTTTTGCAACACCTTCTATCCTAGGATAAATCTGCAGGTGGCATATTTGTTATAAATACCGAGATGGACAAAGCCAAAGAGATACACCCTTTTCGTTTTGAAGAGAAGAAGCTAGGAGTGCATGTTGATTTCTCAAAAACCGAGGGGCTAAAATGCTAAACTACGTTGCGGCTTGATCTGGTCATTGGATCGCAATTGAACGGCGCGGACTGCAACCGATTTTCTGGCCGGATCGGCCAACCCACAGGATCAGAGAAACACACAAGTAGTAACCACTCAGTTGTACATTGTACAGTTTTGCATAACTATTTAGTGGACTCACAAGCAACTCTGGTTGCGTTTCAACTTTCTGCGGCGCCCAAGCAGCAGCACCGCCGCTCCTTGGTACTGCTGGCCAGCGCCTTGCAGATCCTTCCGCCCGGCACCGTGTGGTCCTTCAACCCCACTTCTTGATGGTTCAAATGGTCCAATTTATAGTTTATTAGTTTTTATAAATTTTGTTACATAATCGTACAATAGAAATCTTTCTATTACGATATTTGATATGACATACCCAATAGATGTATTTAACAAACTATTAAATATATTTATATAAATACTAATGTAGATGCAAAAATAGATAATGATGCGTAAAATTAACTTTTCAATATATGTACAGTGCAAAATAACAAATTCATACAGTATATACATATGTTTAGCCCAATACAAGTAGACTAATTAATGTACATTGTAATTAAAACAATGATACAATTAATATTAGTAACATCATAAATTTGATTAAGTATGTTAGTAATAATTATGTAATGAGATAGGTATGATTACTAAGACTAGTATAATAACAAAAGTTGAAGAGTATAAAGTTTAGTGTAAACATATTTATTGATCAGCTGTTTGATGGCGGAAATACCGTTCCGGGTGTTCGATTATATCTCTACTATATTAAATGGTTAGAGGTGGTAGGATGGTTGGTACGTTCGTCTCAATCTCTTCCTGGTTTCTGTCGTCCCTCCGCACGCACGCTCGTGAGAAAAATCAGGAAAACCAAAGGGGTGGGAAGAAAAAGACCATGAGAGAACAGAACTGCCTCACCCGCAGTCGAATCTCTGTTCACGCCACGCCCACGATCTCCCCGAAACAGCCACTTCAGTTTCCTAATTATCGCACAACCACCTCCCGCAGTCCCACACAGCGCTGCCGCAATGCTGAGCCCTCATGCGACCATGCCTCTCAGCGCCACAGCCGCCGCTGCCGGCCCGCTCCCCTCCCTTCCTCCAATCGGCCAAGATCTGCTCTCGGGCACTGCCTGCCAGGGTTTTTCTCCGGCCGTCCAACCGCAGATGGCGCCCTGCGTTGACGCCGAGATGGCGAGACCCTCCTCACGGCTGGCAATATTCGTTCCATCCCACATCTGCATAGGTTACCAAAATTGGTCGTTCCACGGCAGCTTAATCGTACACGGCCTCTCCTCCTCGGACCGTAATTGATTATGCTTTCTGCTGTTCGTCTTTTACAGGTAGTATTGATTCTGGTTCCAGTCAACTGCTTCAGGTCATCTGCGATATATTGGTTTCCGTAATTCTTTAACGGTCAATTCCCGATGGCTGGCGGCCAGATGAGTTTCCTTGTACTTCCATTCCCCGTCTCTATTCTTAAATATCCATGTCCTAAATGTATGTGTACCTAGATTATTTATGTGTACGGATGGTGCCATGATACTGTTAGGTATGGATGTTGTATGCGGCAGATTACTGAGAGTAGGCCAACTGAGAGAGCGAAATAGATGTTTACATGTTCATGTTCTTCGGCAGTTCATTTTTCTGACTTTTAGATACTTTGCTGAAACATTCAGTGAGTGAGATAGACGTACGTGCTATTTATGTGTAAGAATCATGCCATGATGCATTTTAGTTGTTATATGCGACATATTACTGAGAGGAAGCCCTTTATTTGTGCTACAAAATAAATATCTGGGTTGCAAAATTTTGTAGAAGGCAGTGGCTGCTACAGCAGTCTATCAAATGGAAATGTGTGTCCTTTAAAAAAATCATCTTCAACTTGTTGCTTAAAATGTTGTCTGTTACCTAAAGCCTCTACTTTACCATACTGAATTTTGATAATCACAGATAAATGTTGAAGGTATTATGAGTTTCCACCCTCGTGACAATATGCCACTATGGCGTGAAGAGCTGCAGTCATACAACTGTATGCTCGATATTCTTGATGCCTGAATCCTGGGAACGAGATCATTTGACGTTGTGGAAACAACTGCAGAGGGACGTCGATCGCTCTGGTTCGTTCGTCGACCATCCGATGGTAGCAGGTCCTATGCCTGGGAAACACAGTGGTGGGGTCGGCCCAAGGCAACCAGAGACGAAAATAGGGTGCTGCAGCTCAGAAAAGAACTCCCGTCCAATTCCCCTTCTCTGCTGTCGCCGTTCGCTCGCCCGCATGCCCAACTCTACAGTTTGGTCGGCTACACCACGGCGTGCGTGAAGCTCTAAACCAGCGCCCATGCTGATTTCGCTTGGCTTCCGCGTTGTTGCTGCCCCGGCGCTCGTCGGTGGCATCCTACAAGAGGAGGAGCAGGAGCGCGTGTCGGCAGTCGGCCTGGTTGCCGCGGTTGACCTCTGCGCTGTCGCTTCACTGGTGCACGTCGGACGCTTCCTCCAAGCGCCGGAGCAGGAGCGGTGTCAACATGGTCGTCGTGCCACTTTCCTGCTGTGTGTTTTGACTGAATACGAACTTCAGTTATTTCTGTGTGTTAAACTGAATACGAACGGCTGTGGCGAGAATGAACGCGGCGGCCACGAATCAACTCCTACTCCTTCACTTGCCATCCTCGAGCCTGGTGTAGACGGCCACGATGGCGTGGTGCAGCGAAAGTGCGGTGTGGTGACCACGACAAGAGGGGCCACACACCGCACAAGCGCTGGTTGAGAGCGGCCTCGTCGCCGTCGAGCCGACCACGACCGTGGAGGAGGGAGTGCTGGCGAGCGAATGGCTATGGCGACGACGAGCAAAGCGAGAGCCTTTTTTCGCCCCCTTTCCAGCAGTTCGGGATGGCACCGTCGGATGCGATTGGACAGACGAGAGCCACAACGTCATCCCTCTGCTGTTTTCGATTTCCTTGGCTGAATGGTCCAGTGAATTTGTTGTGCAACCTTTGTCATGTTCCTACTGATACTCGAAAGAGATTTTGCTTAATTATGCCACACCAGCATGATCACCTCCACATTATACTTCTACTTGATAATATGTTCCTTGATGTTTTTCACCAGTCGTTGGGGTCCATGGACCCGTCTCACATGCAACTCAACTATGGTATGCTTCTCACGGACAGCAATGGCTCATCCAGCAAAACACAAACATAGTGGCGTAAGGAGTGAGATTTTTGGGATTACTTTGTTTAAAAAACGTATTTTGTTTTAACGGGTGAGTGCCCAGTTTCTTGCCCAATTTATAAACACCCGTGGACATAAATCAGTTTACCGACAACTCCAGGCACGCAACATGATTTTTTTTTGATTAGTAGATGATTAGAGTTATACCATAGTGTGGACAAAGGTGACCCCATTGTCTGAAGAAAGTGGCACTTGATGTAATTAGGCAAGCAATTAAGTTTTAGAAGGAATGTGTGTTGTCAGACAAAAATGTATCCCTTAGGGATAGTATGTGGTGAGGATGAGATGTGAAAATGGAAATATCTCAAAAGGTTGTCGAGATGCTTGGCTTTCACCAATGGACCACATTGTAACCATAATGTTTGAATTAACAACTTTTATTGGATAGCAATTAAAGTGAAGTTGAATCTTAATGTTCTGGGAATACCATACGAGTACTTCTTAGATACGTGAATTTTCTGTTGCATTGTATTGACATGTGGTGCAAAAAGATAACTTGATATCGTGGCAACGAACGGTCATTGATGCAAAGCATGCAACTATTGATGTTTCAATTTTGCAGTGGGTAGCACTGAAGCAGATGTGCGACTAGGGGAGGAAGAACGGAGGTGGACATAGTGTACGCATTATAAGTCAAGTTCTTGCTGATCAATTAATTGCAACATGTATTTTCCTTCTATTATAGCTAAATGTATCCCAGATGGCCCTGGTTGGTTTGCAAGTTTCATTTTATTTCTGAAGGAGTGGTATATTAAATAGTTCTTGCAAAACCTAGAATGCTGTCATGAGTTAAATTCCACGGATGCCAATTATTTTTATTGTACTTGCAGTTTTGTCTCTTCAGTTCATAGTTTATTATATTGTCATGTCCTGGAGAATATAAGATAAGAGTATGGGTCTCAAAGTTGCACCAGCATTGCTGTTATGGTGTTGTTAGAGGGATAACGCTACAGGTCGGCCAGGGGCCTTGCCCACGGTTGGTGGCAAGCGGGAAGGATTTCCTTCTTAATTCTTTCTTGATTAGATTGATACGTCTCCCCTCCTTATATAGAGAGGTTTACTTGACCCCTAAGCAAACGACCCTTATCTCTAATTAACCCTAAGACTAACGGGCTATACCGCCAGCCCAAGCCCATTACGTACTCTAACACTACACCCCACCTGGACATGCAGCTCGTCCTCGAGCTGCAACCTAAACAAACCATGACTCAGACACAACACAAACCTAACACAAAAGTACCAAAGATTTGGTTTCCTCCCGTGGTCTCTCCTCTCAGCCGCCGCCCTAACCCTAGCCGCCTCCAGTTTATCCTCCTCCATAGATTGGTTCCCCCTCCTCCGGTCGGTTTCGCCGGCGTCAGGAGGAGTGGGGAACCCGATCTATGCGTGGAGTTTTGAATAAAAGTATTGTTTTCATTAGATTATGTTAGGATTTTGGTAGCCGCCTTCTTGTTGGTTTCCCCTCAATGGAGATGGCATCGTATGCAATAAGTGATCTTCGGACTTTCGTTCGGCGACGAGATCTTCTTCCCGGCGTCAATGGTGGTGTTGAACAATCACAATTTTCTAGGTATGGGTCTTCGGATCTTGCTTCGCCAGATCGATTTTGGATCTTTTGTCGTTGTTGCCGCGAGGAGGATTATCCTCGCAGTTTTTGTCCCGGCTGCTACGTCCTCGACAATGGTGATTCGTACTCTCGACTCTCCATCGACGACAAAGCTAGTTGGTTATTATTCCCTGATATACTGGTGTTGGTACTCTTGCCGATGTTGTATGACTGCTTTAATGGTTGCGTGCGTGCACGCAGTCTTGGCATTGCGGCTCAAAAAATTATGGGAGAACTTTCGTCGGTATCTACAGGTCTATGGTTCGTTATATATCTTTGGCTGCCTTCACAAGAGTACAAGATTGTGTTCTGGAAGAAGAAAGAAATTGAAGACCTCGAAGATTTGTTACTATCTTTTAGACTTTATTTTGTAATCGTTGGAGTCAGTTCATGTATCTCTACCATGTACTATTTGTTACTATGAATATATGTGGTTTTGATTGTCAAAAAAAAAAAACCTAACACTTAAAAAACGAGCCTTTTACATCTCGGCTTGTTTTATTACTCTCAACCTGAAATGGACTGGGACGCCTTATTGTTGACCCCTGAACATAAAGTGGACACCATCCGCCCGTCGGACGAACTCATTGACTAGCCTCCTCCCCTCACGTCCACCCGGAATCTCGTTACCGAATTCATCGACTTTGTTGTCATGCACCTCTACAGCCACCTCGATCCCATGGAAACTAGCGGAACAAAAGGAGCCCGCACGGCGTCCGGCGGCGGAATGCAGTGGCGCTACGCGGTGCGCTCCTGTCGGTGACACCATGACGTGGGCATTACCCTTCAGGTAACCGACATTGCCCTATCCTGTACATTCTAGTTGGAGGCCCATGAAGGCACTTGAAGGCAAGGCGAACCACCTGGATGGCGCACCAGAAGGTTTCTTGGCGGACAAGACAAGGAAGCAGCCGAACAAGGAAAGTTTAGATTTAGAACTACTGTAAATCAAGTCGTACTCGGTTAGACCTCTTGAGACCTGGCCTCCTATATAAAGACCAGGAGAGGGGCTGCCGAGGGACACACGATCAATCTTAGCAATCTTAGCCACCAAAAGTCTAGAGCTAGGTCATCATAGCACTTAGCCTCTCGATGAGAACACAGCCGAATCCTTCGGCACCTCATTGTAACCCAATATCTTCATAATCAAGATCAGATAAGTAGGACGTAAGGGTTTTACCTCATCGAGGGCCCCGAACCTGGGTAAATCGCTCTCCCCGCTTGTCTGCGAACCGATGTCTCGTGTCAGCTTACAGGATTCCATCAACCCTAAGCCCCAATCGGAGGGCATTGCCGAGGAGTACCCTCGACAATTGGCGCCGTCTGTGGGAAACCTGTCGGCACCAGGCAAGTCATCGGCAGTACCGGTCACATCTGCGGCGTTCTTACTTGAATCACCAACGCCAGCAGATCCAAGAGATCCAATCCGCTGCGGGTCCTTCGAGTTCGTGCCGCACCCCGAAGCGCCTCACCTGATCCCTGCGGGGTCGTCTGGCGACATGGATGCTACTTTCGGCGGTGTCCACTTCATCATCGACTCCGGAGGCTTCCTTCGCCTCCCTAGAACCAGCGCATCCGGCCCGAAGACCTCAGTGGGGGAAGTTGTCACTCCTATGACAACCCTAAAAATTCTGTCGGGAAACATACAAGAGAGCAACCGAGGAAGTTTCGACGTCACGGCAGGGCGAAGGAAAAGACGAAGGGACTCGCACCGCGAGGAGGAAGAACGAACAGCAGCTCACCTTCGTCAGTTCGAACGAGGATGCCACGACACGTTATCAATCAAGGGTCGCACCCGCTCACCATATCTATCGGCTACAGAGTAGCTCGAGGCACCATGTTACCTCCACTCTTACATCGATCCGAAGGATGGTCGAGAGAAATCCAGTCATCTGTTGAGGAATTGTCGACATTTTCTGGAAATTCGGCAGTTCTGCGACGACCTCAGAGCCGAAGCCATGTCTAGAGTTCGCACAATGGAGAGAAGGGCAATATCCTACAGTTATCCACCAGAACCATACGTACCAGAGCCATACGTGCCAGCAGGAGGAGGCGAACATGTACCAACCGAGGCGTTCCCGGAACCATGCGGGCAAGTCAACATGATCCATAAAACCAGCGTTTCAAAGAGAGAAATCAAAAATTTCTCCCGAGAAGTAAAGTATGCGGAAGTCGCCATGGTCGATACACCCGAATTCATTGAATGGTCGGATCAGAGTATCTCCTTCAGTAGGGCAGATCACCCGAAGGCCGTTCCGAGGCCTGGTCACGCAGCTCTTGTTCTTGAAGCGCAGATCAGAGGGTACAGTATGAGCAAAGTATTCATGGATGGAGGAAGTGGCCTGAACCTGTTATTCGCCAGCACAATGAGAGCAATGGGTTTAACAGTCGACATGCTAAGAGAGTCCGACACAGGATTCCACGGCATCATACCGAGTCGACCCGCTTACTCTCTTGGTAAAACATCATTGGATGTGGTCTTCGGCACGCCCAACAATTTCAGGAAAAAAAAGATCGAGTTTGAAGTAGTTGATTGGGAATCTCAGTATCACGCCATCCTCGGCAGGCTTGCGTTTGCCAAGTTTATGGCCGTACCCCATTATGATACCTAAAACTGAAGATGACAGGCAACAACGGGACCCCAATAACCGTTCATGGAAGCTTTACCCGATCAGACAACTGCGACAGGGACTTCCAGAAGATTGCCTCGAAGTTCGGAGCCAAGGAAGAACTCAACGCAGTCGACGCCGTTATAGATCACACGCAGCCACCAGCCGACAATCGAAACGTAAGATCCGACGAGTTCGACGCTGCGAAGGAAGCCAAGAAGCTGCAGGTGCACCCCACTGACCCGAAGAAGACGGTCAATACATCAGCTGACCTTACTGACGCATAGGAAGGCGCGCTCATCGAGTTCCTCCGTGAGCGCTAGGAGATATTTGCATGGGAACCATCCGACATGCCAGGTATCCCCAGGGAACTCGCTGAGCACGCCCTTAATGTTGAGCCAACAGCCAAACCAGTACAGCAGTCAATGCGCCGATTTTCCGAACCAAAGAGAAGAGCAATTGGCGAAGAAATCAGTTGACTCCGTAAAGCAGGATTCATTCGAGAGCTCAAGGAAGCCGAGTGGGTGGCCAACCCTGTCATGGTGCCCAAAAAGGACACCACCGCTCTGCGCATGTGTATCGATTACACCAGTCTTAATAAACACTGCCCGAAAGACCACTTTTCGCTGCCTTGTATTGACCAGATAGTCGACTCCACAGCTGGATGCGATCGCCTCTCTTTCCTCGATGCATACTCCGGGTATAATCAGATCAAGCTGAAGAAAGAAGACCAGGAGCTAACTGCGTTCATCACCCCACACGGTGTTTTCTGTTACAACGTCATGACCTTCGGGCTGAAAAACGCAGGGGCAACTTACCAACGGTGCATGCAAGCTTGCCTCGGAGAGCAGATTGGGAGGAACATCGAAGTTTACATCGACGATATCGTGGTAAAGACGAAGCACGCCGCCACTCTCATCGATGATTTGCGGGAAACCTTCGACACCCTAGACAAGTACAAAATCAAGCTGAATCCAAAGAAATGCTTCTTCGGAGGACCAGGGGGACAAGTACTCGGGTACTTCATCTCAGCTAGAGGAATCGAAGCCAACCCTTTGAAGATCAAAGCTATTCTCGACATGGAGCCACCAAAGAATCTGCACCAAGTGCAGCAGTTGGCAGGACGATTGGCAGCGCTTAGCAGATTCATCGCCAAGCTAGGAGAAAAAGCTTTGCCCTTCTATAATTTGATGAGAAAATCAGAAAAGTTCGAATGGACAAAGGAGGCGCAAGAGTCTTTCGACAATCTGAAGAAAATCTTGTCGACATCCCCAGTCCTCGTAACCCCACGCGAGAAAGAAACGCTGCTTATGTACATAGCTGCAACGGCGCAAGTCTTCAGCAGTGTGTTGGTCGTCGAACGAGAAGAAGCAGGGAAAGTTCACGGAGTGCAGAGGCCTGTTTAGTACCTCAGTGAAGTACTCACACCCGCAAAGCAGAGATACCCTCATCATCAGAAGCTGGCGTATGCAGTATGGAGGTCGGCTCGCAAGTTGCGACATTATTTCACGGAGCACCCGATTATTGTCGTGAGCGAAGCACCATTGAAGAACATAATGACTAACCCAGAAACCACGGGTCGAGTGTCCCAATGGACCAACGAAATAGCGCCACACGACATAACTTACGTTAATCGAACGGCAATAAAGTCCCAAATCCTCCCAGATTTCGTGGCAGATTGGATCCAGTCGCAGACGCCAGCAGCACCCGACATGTCGGGGTCGTGGACAATGTATTTTGATGGGTCAAAACGAAGCACGGGCGCAGGAGCAGGGGAGATATTGATATCGCCACAGGGAGATAAGATGAAGTACATACTACGTATGAATTTCTCCCTGCCAACAAACAACGAAGCAGAATACGAAGCACTGCTGCACGGAATGAAGATGGCAAAGGCATGTGGGGCAAATCGCTTCGAAATTTACGGAGACTCAAACCTGGTTGTGCAGCAGTCGATGAACCTATGTGATGCAGTCAGTGATAACATGATCGCCTATCGTCAGTTGTATCAAAATATGGAAGCCAAATTTGAAGGGTGTGAGCTCAAACATATCGGCAGAGCCAGCAACGAGGAAGCCGACACTCTAGCGAATATCGGGTCCATGTGCTCCCCCATTCCAGACGGAGTGTTCTACGAAGTCATCACCCAACGATCGATAAAAGAAAAAGCATCGGCACCCTTAAAACCATCGGCTGATGAATCGGAAGCAAGCCAGCAACAAACTGTCGAAGAATCTCCACCTCCATCAACGGAACAAGTCCTCCTCCTCGAGCCATTATGGACCAAACCGTTTCTAGCGTACATGACGAAGCAGGAGCTGCCGTAGGATTCGGTGGAAGCAAGGCGAATCGTCAGACGATCAAAAGCCTTCACTGTGGTAAATGGTGAACTTTACAAACGTAACATCTCGGGTAACTTCCAAAGGTGTATTGCCATTGACGATGGAAAAGCGCTGTTGCGCGAGATACACGAGTGAACTTGCGGACACCATGCAGGAAGCAGGGCCTTGTGGCGAAAGCCTTCAGGGCGGGATTTTATTGGCCAACGGCGGCGTCGGATGCTCGAGATCTGGTCATGAAATGTGACCCCTGCCAGCACTTCTCACCAAAACCGCACGCCCCTGCGACAGATCTGATGACAATACCCCTGGCATGGCCCTTTGCTCAATGGGGACTCGACAAAGTTGGACCACTACCGAGGTCGTCGCCTGGAGGACACACGTACTTACTGGTTGCAGTCGACAAGTTCACCAAGTGGATCGAAGCAGTACCCGTTCGAAACCAGAAAGCAAAAACGGCAGTTCAATTCTTCAGGGGAATAACTTGTCGATTTGGAATGCCTCACAGTATCGTCACAAACAACGGATCTAACTTTGATTCCAAAGAGTTTTGGAAATTTTGCGATGACGGAGGAATCAAATTGAAATTTGCATCAGTGGCCCACCCACAGACCAATGGCCAGGTGGAAAGGATCAATGGTTTGATAGGGGGTGGTGATAACCCACAAGTATAGGGGATCGCGGCAGTCTTCGAGGGAAGTAAAACCCAAATTTATTGATTCGACACAAGGGGAGGTAAAGAATACTTATAAGCCTTAACAACTGAGTTGTCAATTCAGCTGCACCTGGAAAAGCACTAGTAACAGGGGTGATGTGAAAGTAGCAGTAATATGAGAGCAATAGTAATAGTAACACAGCAGCAGTAGCAATAACACAGAGGTGATGGCACCAGAAAATAGTTGATACTACTTCCAATGACATATAGAACGAGTATATGATGATGAGAGATGGACCGGGGTTCCCAGCGATCTACACTAATGGTAACTCTCCAATAACAAGTGACAAGTGTTGGGTGAACAAATTACAGTTGGGCAATTGATAGGATTCAAAGCATTAAGATAGAACATCCAGATTATTAATCATGTAGGCATGTTTTCCATATATAGTCATACGTGCTCGCAATGAGAAACTTGCACAACATCTTTTGTCCTTCCAGCCGGTGGCAGCCGGGCCTCAAGGGAATCTACTGGATATTAAGGTACTCCTTTTAATAGAGTATCGGAGCAAAGCATTAACACTCCGTGAAAACATGTGATCCTCACATCACCGTCATCCCCTCTGGTTGTCCCGATTTCTGTCACTTCGGGGCCTATGGTTCCGGACAGCGACATGTGCATACAACTTGTAGATACAATCTAAGCAATACATATAGAGCTTAAATCTAAGATCATGCCACTCGGGCCCTAGTGACAAGCATTAAGCATAACAAGATTGCAGCAACAATAACTTCACAAACTTTATAGATAGACTAATCATAATGTATCATCCATCGGATCCCAACAAACACAACACCGATTACATCAGATGGATCTCAATCATGTAAGGCAGCTCATGAGATCATTGTATTGAAGTACATGGGATAGAGAGTACCAACTAGCTACTGCTAGAACCCGTAGTCCATGGGGGAACTACTCACGGAGCATGATGGAGGCGGTGGCGTCGATGGAGATGGCTTCCGGGGGCACTTCCCCGTCCCGGCAGGGTGCCAGAACAGAGACTTATGTCCCCCGAATTGGAGTTTCGCGATGGCGGCGGCGCCCCTGGAGTCTTTCTGGAGTTTCGTCAATTGGTATCGCGTTTTCAGGTCGAAGGGGCTTATATAGGCGAAGAGGCGGCGCAGGAGGGGCACCAGGGCGCCCCCACACTAGGCCGGCGCGGCCAGGGTGGAGCCCGCGCGGCCCTGGCGTGTGGTGGCCCCCTGGCCCGCCTCCGACTCTCCTTCGGTGTTCTGGGGTCTTCCGGGAAAAATAAGATACTGGGTCTTTATTTCGTCGAATTCCGAGAATATTGCCCGAACAGCCTTTCTGGAACCAAAAACAACAGAAAACAGGAACTGGCACTGTGGCATCTTGTTAATAGGTTAGTTCCGGAAAACGTATAAAAACATTATAAAGTGTGAGCAAAATATATAGGTATTGTCATAAAACAAGCATGGAACATCAGAAATTATAGATACGTTGGAGACGTATCAGCATCCCCAAGCTTAGTTCCTACTCGTCCTCGAGTAGGTAAACGATAAAAAGAATAATTTCTGTAGTGACATGCTACTTACATAACCTTGATCATACTATTACAAAGCATATGAAATGAATGAAGTGACTCAAGGCAATAATCTATAGTTGCTAACAAATAGATAACATATAGCAAAACTTTTCATGAAGAGCACTTTCAAGACAAGCATCAAAAGCCTTGCATAAGAGTTAACTCATAAAGCAATAGATTCAAAGTAAAGGCATCGAAGCAACACAAAGAAAGATATAAGTTTCAGCAGTTGGTTTCAACTTTCAACATGCATATCTCATGGATATTGTCAACATAAAGTAATATGATGAATGCAAATAAGCAAGTATGGAAGAATCAATGCACAGTTAACACAAGTGTTTGCTTCTAAGATGGAAGGAAGTAGGTAAACTGACTCAACATAAAGTAAAAGAAAGGCCCTTCGCAGAGGGAAGCAGGGATAAAATCATGTGCTAGAGCTTTTCAAGTTTTGAAATCATATAGAGAGCATAAAAGTAAAATTTTGAGAGGTGTTTGTTGTTGTTGTCAACGAATGGTAGTGGGCACTCTAACCCCCTTGCCAAACAGACCTTCAAAGAGCGGCTCCCATGAATTATTTTTATTTTTGGGTGGCACTCCTTCCAACCTTTCTTTCACAAACCATGGCTAACCGAATCCTCGGGTGCCTTCCAACAATCACATACCATGAAGGAGTGTCTATTTTATTTTAGTTTTATTTAGTGATGACACTCCTCCACACCTTTGCTTTCTCAAGCCATGGCTAACCGAATCCTCGGGTGCCTACCAATCATTCACATACCATGGAGGAGTGTCTATTTGTGATTAATTGGGGCTGGGAACCCCATTGCCAGCTCTTTTTACAAAATTATTGGATAAGCGGATGAAGCCACTAGTCCATTGGTGAAAGTTGCCCAACAAGATTGAAAGATAAAACACCACATACTTCCTCATGAGCTATAAAACATTGACACAAATTGAGAAGCATTTTGAATTGTTTAAAGGTAGCACATGAAGTATTTACTTGGAATGGCAGGAAATACCACATAGTAGGTAGGTATGGTGGACACAAATGGCATAGGTTTTGGCTCAAGGTTTTGGATGCACGAGAAGCATTCCCTCTCAGTACAAGGCTTTGGCTAGCAAGGTTGTTTGAAGCAAACACAAGTATGAACCAGCACAGCAAAACTCACATAAGAACATATTGCAAGCATTATAATACTCTACGCTATCTTCCTTATTGCTCAAACACTTTTACCAGAAAATATCTAGACCTTAAGAGAGACCAATCATGCAAACCAATTTCAACAAGCTCTACAGTAGTTCTCCACTAATAGGTTTAAACTACATGAAAAAACTTAATCATGATCTACTTGAGAGCTCAAAACAATTGCCAAGTGTCAAATTATTCAAGACAATATGAAGCATTTTCTATTTCCAACCAAATAACAATAAGTACTGTAGCTTCCAACTTTTGGCATTGAACATTAAAAGTAAAACGAAGAACAAGTGTTCAAATGAAAAAGCGGAGCGTGTCTCTCTCCCAAACAAGGATTGCTAGGATCCGATCTTATTCAAACAAAAACAAAAATAAAAGCACACAGACGCTCCAAGTAAAGCACATAAGATGTGACCGAATAAAAATATAGTTTCAATAGAAGAAACCTGATAAGTTGATGAAGAAGGGGATGCCTTGGGCATCCCCAAGCTTAGACGCTTGAGTCTTCTTGAAATATGCAGGGATGAACCACGGGGGCATCCCCAAGCTTAGACTTTTCACTCTTCTTGATCATATATCATCCTCCTCTCTTGACCCTTGAAAACTTCCTTCACACCAAACTTCTCATAAACTTCATTAGAGGGGTTAGTACTCAAAAAAAATTGAATCCACCTTGGTCCTGTAGTGACACATTGCAAGAACTCAATAAAACATTAGCTACAGCTCTCTACGTCTAGAAAACCTCGCTTAAAGTCCACAAGAGACAATGCAAAAAACAGAGACAAAATCTATCAAAACAGAACAGCCAGTAAAGACGAATTTTAAAGAGGTACTTCTATTGCTCAAATCAGAAAACTCAAAACTAATGAAAGTTGCGTACATATCTGAGGAACACGCACGTAAATTGGCAGATTTTTCTGAGTTACCTACAGAGAATTCAGCCCAGATTCGTGACAGATAGAAATCTGTTTCTGCGCAGAAATCCAAATCTAGTATCAACCTTCTATTAGAGGCTTCACTTGGCACAACATTGCAATAAAATAAAGATAAGGAGAGGTTGCTACAGTAGTAAAAACTTCCAAAACACAACAAAACAGTAGCAAAATAAAGACATGGGTTATCTCCCAAGAAGTGCTTTCTTTATAGCCATTAAGATGGGCTCAGCAATTTTAATGATGCTCACATAAGAATGAGAGTTGAAGCAAAAGAGAGCATCAAGAAGCAAGTTCAAAACACATTTAAGTCTAACCCACTTCCTATGCATAGGAATCTTCTACACAAATAAATTCATGAAGAACAAAGTGACAAGCATAGGAAGATAAAACAAGAGTAACTTCAAAATTTTAAGCATATAGAGAGGTGTTTTAGTACCATGCAAACTTCTACAACCATATTTTCCTCTCTCATAATAATTTTCAGTAGCTTCATGAACAAACTCAACAATATAACTATCACATATAACATGTTTGTCATGATCCATAAACACATAATTTTTATCAAGCTCAAAAATAGTGGGATTAAAACTTCCAAACCCACTTTTTTCAATTATATAACATGATGATTGATCAATCTCAAGAGATATGGGACTCATAGATAAAGTCAAGACCTTTCCAATCCCATTTTCATTAGTAGTACAATTAATATTATCAAGTAACATAGGACCATCATCTAGAGCTTTATCATAAACATTTGCTACGCAAAACTCTTTAGTACCATGCATTTCGACATCAGGGACAAACAAAGCATTATCATAAGATTTATCAAAGTAGCATGGATTATCATAAATAACAGTAGCATAATTATTCTCACAAGTTTTACTCATAGGTACTATTTCAAGAGAATCCACAGGAACATAACATTCAACCTCTTTCGGTAAGCATGGAGGACAATCAAATAGTGTAAGAGATAAAGAGTTACTCTCATTAGAAGGTTGGCATGGGTAGCTAATCCATTCTTCCTCCTTTTGTTCATCACTCTCCTCTTCTTTTTCATCCAATGAGCTTTCAGGTTCATCAATTTCTTCTTCCACAGGTTCCTGCAAATTGTGAGTGCATTCTTGTGCATTAATGAGTATCTCTTTATAATCAACGATATAAGGATTATCGCTGTAACTTTCATTGCAAAAATTAAGGATAGAAGAGACATAATCTTTAAGGTCCTTACAAACAACACAAGTTTCATAATTCTTAACCATGAAGGATTCTATCTCAGAGGCTCCCATAAATAAAACAAATTGTTCTACCTCTTCGAACCCAAAATGAATATAGTTATTCCAATTATTGTTCTTAATTAAAACTTCTTCACTAAAGCCACATTGAAATTTCAGATGTTTAGTATCCTCTTCAGAGCAAAAATTTATATCATGGCGTTTAAGCAAGATTTTAGCAATTGTACTCAATTTTTTTTATCATAGCACTCATTACTTTACCAGTTCTTGATTCTCTATAATTATTATAATATTCTATAAGCTCCAAATAGGTTATGGGTTCTCCCATAACAGCAGTTTTTAATTTTTAGGTTTTTCAAATTTTTATGGATTTTTGGGTATATGAGAGAAATAAAACAAAATAAAAAGAAACTAAGCAAAAGTAAACTAAGAAAAATAATCTAGACAGAAATAAACTAAGCACAAGTAAACTAGGAAAAAGTAAACAAAGCAAAACAAAATAAAATAAAAACAAGAGAGAGGTAGAGTGTACTCCCCAGGTGAACTTATGAGTAGAGCTATGCCTCCCCGGCAACGGCGCCAGAAAACAGTCTTGATAACCCACAAGTATAGGGGATCGCGGCAGTCTTCGAGGGAACTAAAACCCAAATTTATTGATTCGACACAAGGGGAGGTAAAGAATACTTATAAGCCTTAACAACTGTGTTGTCAATTCAGCTGCACCTGGAAAAGCACTAGTAACAGGGGTGATGTGAAAGTAGCAGTAATATGAGAGCAATAGTAATAGTAACACAGCGGTAGTAGCAACAACACAGAGGTGATGGCACCAGAAAATAGTTGATACTACTTCCAATGACATATAGAACGAGTATATGATGATGAGAGATGGACCGGGGTTCCCATCGATCTACACTAGTGGTAACTCTCCAATAACAAGTGACAAGTGTTGGGTGAACAAATTACAGTTGGGCAATTGATAGGATTCAAAGCATTAAGATAGAACATCCAGATTATTAATCATGTAGGCATGTTTTCCATACATAGTCATACGTGCTCGCAATGAGAAACTTGCACAACATCTTTTGTCCTACCAGCCGGTGGCAGCCGGGCCTCAAGGGAATCTACTGGATATTAAGGTACTCCTTTTAATAGAGTACCGGAGCAAAGCATTAACACTCCGTGAAAACATGTGATCCTCACATCACCGCCATCCCCTCCGGTTGTCCCGATTTCTGTCACTTCGGGGCCTTTGGTTCCGGACAGCGACATGTGCATACAACTTGTAGATACAATCTAAGCAATACATATAGAGCTTAAATCTAAGATCATGCCACTCGGGCCCTAGTGACAAGCATTAAGCATAACAAGATTGCAGCAACAATAACTTCACAAACTTTATAGATAGACTAATCATAATGTATCATCCATCGGATCCCAACAAACACAACACCGATTACATCAGATGGATCTCAATCATGTAAGGCAGCTCATGAGATCATTGTATTGAAGTACATGGGATAGAGAGTACCAACTAGCTACTGCTAGAACCCGTAGTCCATGGGGGAACTACTCACGGAGCATGATGGAGGCGGTGGCGCCGATGGAGATGGCTTCCGGGGGCACTTCCCCGTCCCGGCAGGGTGCCGGAACAGAGACTTTTGTCCCCCGAATTGGAGTTTCGCGATGGCGGCGGCGCCCCTGGAGTCTTTCTGGAGTTTCGTCAATTGGTATCGCGTTTTTAGGTCGAAGGGGCTTATATAGGCGAAGAGGCGGCGCAGGAGGGGCACCAGGGCGCCCCCATGATACGTCTCCGACGTATCGATAATTTCTTATGTTCCATGCCACATTATTGATGATATCTACATGTTTTATGCATACTTTATGTCATTATTATGCGTTTTCCGGAACTAACCTATTGACGAGATGCCGAAGGGCCAGTTGCTGTTTTCTGCTGTTTTTGGTTTCAGAAATCCTAGTAAAGAAATATTCTCGGAATTGGACGAAATCAACGCCCAGGTTCCTATTTTGCCCGGAAGCATCCAGAACACACGAGAACCGCCAGAGAGGGGGCACAGGCCCACCAAACCATAGGCCGGCGCGGCCTAGGGGTGGCCCGCGCCCCCCTATAGTGTCGGCGCCCCTTCGACCTTCTGACGCCGCCTCTTCGCCTATATAAAGCCCCTCGACCTAAAACCTCGAGACGGAAAAGCCACGGTACGAGAAACCTTCCAGAGCCGCCGCCATCGCGAAGCCAAGATCTGGGGGACAGGACTCTCTGTTCCGGCACGCCGCCGGGACGGGGAAGTGCCCCCGGAAGGCTTCTCCATCGACACCGCTGCCATCTCCACCGCCATCTCCATCAACGCTGCTGTCTCCCATGAGGAGGGAGTAGTTCTCCATCGAGGCTCGGGGCTGTACCGGTAGCTATGTGGTTAATCTCTCTCCTATGTACTTCAATACAATGATCTCATGAGCTGCCTTACATGATTGAGATTCATATGAGTTTTGTATCACAATTCATCTATGTGCTACTCTAGTGATGTTATTAAAGTAGTCTATTCCTCCTCCATGATGTAATGTTGGCAGTGTGTGCATCATGAAGTACTTGGTTTATGCTATGATTGTGATCTCTTGTAGATTATGAAGTTAACTATTACTATGATGGTATTGATGCGATCTATTCCTCCTTTCATAGTGTGAAGGTTACGGTGTGCATGCTATGTTAGTACTTGGTTTGGTTGTGTTAATCTATCTTGCACTCTAAGGTTATTTAAATATGAACATTGAATATTGTGGAGCTTGTTAACTCCGGCATTGAGGGTTCGTGTAATCCTACGCAATGGTGTTCATCATCCAACAAGAGTGTAGAGTATGCATTTATCTATTCTGTTATGTGATCAATGTTGAGAGTGTCCACTAGTGAAAGTATGATCCCTAGGCCTTGTTCCTAAATACTGCTATCGCTGCTTGTTTACTGTTTTACTGCGTTACTACTGCTGCGTTACTACTGCTTGTTTACTGTCCTGGGCAAAGCACTTTTCTGGTGCCGTTGCTACTGCTTATTTACACCACCTGTATTTCACTATCTCTTCGCCGAACTAGTGCACCTATTAGGTGTGTTGGGGACACAAGAGACTTCATGCTTTGTGGTTGCAGGGTTGCATGAGAGGGATATCTTTGACCTCTTCCTCCCTGAGTTCGATAAACCTTGGATGATGCACTTAAGGGAAACTTGCTGCTGTTCTACAAACCTCTGCTCTTGGAGGCCCAACGATGTCTACAGGAAAAGGAGGGGGCGTAGACATCAAACTATTTTCTGGCGCCGTTGCCGGGGAGGGAAGGTAAAAGGTACTCACATTCCGGATCTCGGCTACTAAGCTATTTTCCGGCGCCGTTGTAAGTACTCGAAGCTATTTCCTTTAGATCCTGCAATTGCATCTTTTTGTTTCTTGTTTACACTAGTAAGGCATAATGGAAAACAACAAAAATATGAGAGATCTTTATGAACTTTATCTTGAATTAGGACATGATGTGTTTGAAGAGAAAATTAAAAAACCCATGGAACTTTATATGCATGCTAATGGGAATGTTATTGATATAAATGCTTTGAACACTATTGTTGCTAATGCTATGGAAAATTCTAAGCTTGGGGAAGCTGGTTTTGATGAGCTTGATCTTTTTAGTCCCCCAAGAATTGAGGAGAAAATTTACTTTGATGATACTTTGCCTCCTATTTATGATGATTATAATGATAGTAGTCTTTTGTTACCACCTGTTATGGAGGATGAATTTGATTATGATTACAATATGCCTCCTATATTTGATGATGAGAATAATAATGATAGCTACTTTGTTGAATTTGCTCCCACTACAACTAATAAAATTGATTATGCTTATGTGGAGAGTAATGATACTTTTATGCATGTGAATAAGAATGCTTTATGTGATACTTATATTGTTGAGTTTGTTCATGATGCCTCTGAATGTTATTATGAGAGAGGAAAATATGGTTGTAGAAATTTTCATGTTACTAAAACACCTCTCTATATGCTGAAATTTTTGAAGTTACACTGGTTTTATCTTCCTATGCTTGTTACTTTGCACTTCATGAACTTGTTTATGTACAAGATTCCTATGCATAGGAAGCATGTTAGACTTAAATGTGTTTTGAATTTGCTTTTTGATGCTCTCTTTTGCTTCAAATATTATTTCTTGCGAGTGCATCATTAAAACTGCTGAGCCCATCTTAATGGCTATAAAGAAAGAACTTCTTGGGAGATAACCCATGTGTTTATTTTGCTACAGTAATTTTGTTTTATATTTGTGTCTTGGAAGTTGTTACTACTGTAGCAACCTCTCCTTATCTTATTTTATTGCATTGTTGTGCCAAGTAAAGTCTTTGATAGCAAGGTTGATACTAGATTTGGCTTACTGCGCAGAAACAGATTTCTTTGCTGTCACGAATCTGGGCAAAATTCTCTGTAGGTAACTCAGAAAATTATGCCAATTTACGTGAGTGATCCTCAGATATGTACGCAACTTTCATTCAATTTGAGCATTTTCATTTGAGCAAGTCTGCTGCCTCAATAAAATTCGTCTTTACGGACTGTTCTGTTTTGACAGATTCTGCCTTTTATTTCGCATTGCTCCTTTTGCTATGTGGGATGGATTTCTTTGTTCCATTAACTTCCAGTAGCTTTGGGCAATGTCCAGAAGTGTTAAGAATGATTGTGTCACCTCTGAACATGTGAGTTTTTGATTATGCACTAACCCTCTAATGAGTTTGTTTCGAGTTTGGTGTGGAGGAAGTTTTCAAGGGTCAAGAGAGGAGGATGATATACTATGATCAAGAAGAGTGAAAAGTCTAAGCTTGGGGATGCCCCGGTGGTTTACCCCTGCATATTTCAAGAAGACTCAAGCGTCTAAGCTTGGGGATGCCCAAGGCATCCCCTTCTTCATCAACAAATTATCAGGTTCCTCCCCTGAAACTATATTTTTATTCGGTCACATCTTATGTACTTTACTTGGAGCGTCTGTGTGCTTTTGTTTTTGTTTTTGTTTGAATAAATGCTTGTGTGGGAGAGAGACATGCTCCGCTGGTTCGTATGAACACATGTGTTCTTAGCTTTTAGTATTCATGGCGAAGTTTCTTCTTCATTAAATTGTTATATGGTTGGAATTGGAAAATGATACATGTAGTAATTGCTATAATGTCTTGGGTAATGTGATACTTGGCAATTGTTGTGCTCATATTTAAGCTCTTGCATCATATACTTTGCACCTATTAATGAAGAAATACATAGAGCATGCTAAAATTTGGTTTGCATATTTGGTCTCTCTAAGGTCTAGATAATTTCTAGTATTGAGTTTGAACAACAAGGAAGACGGTGTAGAGTCTTATAATGTTTTCAATATGTCTTTTATGTGAGCTTTGCTGCACCGGTTCATCCTTGTGTTTGTTTCAAATAACCTTGCTAGCCTAAAACTTGTATCGAGAGGGAATACTTCTCATGCATCCAAAATCCTTGAGCCAACCATTATGCCATTTGTGTCCACCATACCTACCTACTACATGGTATTTCTCCGCCATTCCAAAGTAAATTGCTTGAATGCTACCTTTAAAATTCCATCATTTGCCTTTACAATATATAGCTCATGGGACAAATAGCTTAAAAACTATTGTGGTATTGAATATGTACTTATGCACTTTATCTCTTATTAAGTTGCTTGTTGTGCGATAACCATGTTTCTGGGGATGCCATCAACTATTCTTTGTTGAATATCATGTGAGTTGCTATGCATGTCCGTCTTGTCTGAAGTAAGAGAGATCTACCACCTTAATGGTTGGAGCATGCATATTGCTAGAGAAGAACTTTGGGCCGCTAACTAAAGCCATGATTCATGGTGGAAGTTTCAGTTTTGGACATATATCCTCAATCTCATATGAGAACACTAATTGTTGCCACATGCTTATGCATTAAAGAGGAGTCCATTATCTGTTGTCCATGTTGTCCCGGTATGGATGTCTAAGTTGAGAATAATCAAAAGCGAGAAATCCAAAATGCGAGCTTTCTCCTTAGACCTTTGTACAGGCGGCATGGAGGTACTCCATTGTGACACTTGGTTAAAACATGTGTATTGTGATGATCCGGTAGTCCAAGCTAATTAGGACAAGGTGCGGGCACTATTAGTATACTATGCATGAGGCTTGCAACTTATAAGATATAATTTACATGATACATATGCTTTATTACTACCGTTGACAAAATTGTTTCTTGTTTTCAAAATCAAAGCTCTAGCACAAATATAGCAATCGATGCTTTCCTCTTTGAAGGACCATTCTTTTACTTTTATGTTGAGTCAGTTCACCTATTTCTCTCCATCTCAAGAAGCAAACACTTGTGTGAACTGTGCATTGATTCTTACATACTTGCTTATTGCACTTGTTATATTGCTTTGCATTGACAACTATCCATGAAATATACATTTTACAAGTTGAAAGCAACCGCTGAAACTTAATCTTCCTTTGTGTTGCTTCAATGCCTTTACTTTGAATTATTGCTTTATGAGTTAACTCTTATGCAAGACTTATTGATGCTTGTCTTGAAGTACTATTCATGAAAAGTCTTTGCTATATGATTCATTTGTTTACTCATGTCATTTACATTGTTTTGATCGCTGCATTCATTACATATGCTTTACAATAGTATGATCAAGTTTATGATGGCATGTCACTCCAGAAATTATCTTTGTTATCGTTTACCTGCTCGGGACGAGCAGGAACTAAGCTTGGGGATGCTGATACGTCTCCGACGTATCGATAATTTCTTATGTTCCATGCCACATTATTGATGATATCTACATGTTTTATGCATACTTTATGTCATTATTATGCGTTTTCCGGAACTAACCTATTGACGAGATGCCGAAGGGCCAGTTGCTGTTTTCTGCTGTTTTTGGTTTCAGAAATCCTAGTAAAGAAATATTCTCGGAATTGGACGAAATCAACGCCCAGGTTCCTATTTTGCCCGGAAGCATCCAGAACACACGAGAACCGCCAGAGAGGGGGCACAGGCCCACCAAACCATAGGCCGGCGTGGCCTAGGGGTGGCCCGCGCTCCCCTATAGTGTCGGCGCCCCTTCGACCTTCTGACGCCGCCTCTTCGCCTATATAAAGCCCCTCGACCTAAAACCTCGAGACGGAAAAGCCACGGTACGAGAAACCTTCCAGAGCCGCCGCCATCGCGAAGCCAAGATCTGGGGGACAGGACTCTCTGTTTCGGCACGCCGCCGGGACGGGGAAGTGCCCCCGGAAGGCTTCTCCATCGACACCGCTGCCATCTCCACCGCCATCTCCATCAACGCTGCTGTCTCCCATGAGGAGGGAGTAGTTCTCCATCGAGGCTCGGGGCTGTACCGGTAGCTATGTGGTTAATCTCTCTCCTATGTACTTCAATACAATGATCTCATGAGCTGCCTTACATGATTGAGATTCATATGAGTTTTGTATCACAATTCATCTATGTGCTACTCTAGTGATGTTATTAAAGTAGTCTATTCCTCCTCCATGATGTAATGTTGGCAGTGTGTGCATCATGAAGTACTTGGTTTATGCTATGATTGTGATCTCTTGTAGATTATGAAGTTAACTATTACTATGATGGTATTGATGCGATCTATTCCTCCTTTCATAGTGTGAAGGTTACGGTGTGCATGCTATGTTAGTACTTGGTTTGGTTGTGTTGATCTATCTTGCACTCTAAGGTTATTTAAATATGAACATTGAATATTGTGGAGCTTGTTAACTCCGGCATTGAGGGTTCGTGTAATCCTACGCAATGGTGTTCATCATCCAACAAGAGTGTAGAGTATGCATTTATCTATTCTGTTATGTGATCAATGTTGAGAGTGTCCACTAGTGAAAGTATGATCCCTAGGCCTTGTTCCTAAATACTGCTATCGCTGCTTGTTTACTGTTTTACTGCATTACTACTGCTGCGTTACTACTGCTTGTTTACTGTCCTGGGCAAAGAACTTTTCTGGTGCCGTTGCTACTGCTTATTTACACCACCTGTATTTCACTATCTCTTCGCCGAACTAGTGCACCTATTAGGTGTGTTGGGGACACAAGAGACTTCATGCTTTGTGGTTGCAGGGTTGCATGAGAGGGATATCTTTGACCTCTTCCTCCCTGAGTTCGATAAACCTTGGGTGATCCACTTAAGGGAAACTTGCTGCTGTTCTACAAACCTCTACTTTTGGAGGCCCAACACTGTCTACAGGAAAAGGAGGGGGCGTAGACATCACCGCACACTAGGCCGGCGCGGCCAGGGTGGAGCCCGCGCGGCCCTGGCGTGTGGTGGCCCCCTAGCCCGCCTCCGACTCTCCTTCGGTGTTCTGGGGTCTTCCGGGAAAAAATAAGATACTGGGTCTTTGTTTCGTCGAATTCCGAGAATATTGCCCGAACAGCCTTTCTGGAACCAAAAACAACAGAAAACAGGAACTGGCACTGTGGCATCTTGTTAATAGGTTAGTTCCGAAAACGTATAAAAACATTATAAAGTGTGAGCAAAACATGTAGGCATTGTCATAAAACAAGCATGGAACATCAGAAATTATAGATACGTTGGAGACGTATCAGGTGGCCTCAAGAAACGCCTTATAGGTGCGGCCGGAGCCTGGGTCGAGGAGTTACCATCTGTACTCTGGAGTTTGCGTACCACACCTAACAAGTCGACTCAGTACACCCCATTCTTCTTGGTACATGGAGCCGAAGCAGTTCTACTAGCCGACGTTAGGTTTGAAGCTCCTCGGGTACGTGACAGCATACGCAGAATCCTCTTCCAACATCGCGCTGCAGGATGCTGTGGACCTCCTTGAAGAAGCGCGAGATATTGCTTTGGCAAGAACGACGGTATACCGACAGGCGTTGAGAAATTATCATAGTCGACGAATACGCAGTCGAAACTTTAATGTTGGAGATATGGTACTTCGGCTGAAGCAAGAAAGACCCTTGAAACTTGAATCCCCATGGTAAGGACCATACATCATCACTGAGGTGATACCAGGAGGAACATATCGGCTCAAAAACCCAGTTTCGGGAAAAGAAGTTGGGAATCCATGGAACATCGCACAGTTGCGACGGTTCTATACTTAGGATGCAATCGTTTCTTATTACTTCGACAGCCCTTAAGGTTGCTTTTGCGTTATGAATAAAATTCTAATCAGATTTTCTACCTTTTTTCTTGATCCAGGCCTCATCATCCGAACAGATCGTTCGGGCCCCTGCCATTGGCTCTTACTCCCATCGGGAGCGCTAGCCTAAAAAATACGCTTGCACAGTGTCATTAATTAAATACTCTCAACGGGAGCTAAGATTAATGACACGCAAAAAAACCAATCCAAGCCTCGAGAAAATACGCGAGTGCTGCAGTCGATGGTTACATTATCACAAAGTAAGGCTCAAACAGGTGCACCGCGTGACGAAGCCAAGCGTCTAATTCCCTCGATTAAGTCGATGGGTCTCGCTCCTACAAAACTTACATATCGACTTTGCAATAAAATTGCAAATCACAACGAAGTCGTCGGGAGAGCGGGTTGAACTGATCACTCAGCCGCCCTCGACAATAAATTACCAATCAAACTAACATAGTGTGCAACGCACACGATAAATTTATACAAAACAATCTTATGCAGGTACAAGGTTATTACATTCATGATTGGGCTCCCTGGTTCCCTTGGGCCCTAAGATCTCTCTCGAGGCCTGTCTCCATCCGAGAGATAATGGTATATGCAGGATCTCTAGCGATATCATAATATTGGCCTAAACTCCTCTCGGTGTTTGCTACGGCTTTCAAGTCTAAAGATGGATGACATGCCAATACTTAAGCAAAGGCAAGTTCAGCACCAGCCAGAAGCTCTTTCCGCACCAGCTGTCGAATCCTCTCAGGAGATTTAAATCGGGTAAACAGAGCAGACAAAGTTTGATCCAGAGGGAACAAAGTCTTCCAAACCATCGTGAGATGGGCGTGGAATTTATCAAAGTAGTAGTGCAGCTTCCCTACCCGATGCTCAAATTCGCCATGATAACAGCCTTCGGACGATGCAGCCATAAATCGTGTTTCGGGTGAGCAACGTCAGTCATCGCCTCGACCTTTTCATGGATCTTCTTGTTCTCCTCAGATTTATCTGAAGATACGACTGTAAAGGAACGAATATCAGTTAAAAGAACATCCGAGCTACATCAGGAATCAGAAGATGGGTTAACACTTACAGCCCAAACTTTCGGTAGCGATATGAAGACCATCGAGAGCATATTGCTCAATAGCAGTTGCTATTTCACCATTTTTCTTCACCAACGCTGCCATTGCGCGAAGAGAGGTGATGTCTTTATTCAAACGAGACACTTGGTCACGTAAGCGACGAACAAGGTCAGATTCATCGTTAGTCGAAGAATTTGGAAAAAGCTCGGCACGGGAAGAAGATGAAGGAATCTGCAGTACAATCTTCGGTTCAGAACGACATTAACATAAAACTCTCATCGGGAGCGCTTGGTATGTATGTTACATTCAAAAGATTGTTAAAATTGGCAACATAGCCGAAATAAAACAGGGCTAAGTCAAATTGCGATTGGTCTTATTTACAATTAATGAAGCAAAAGTTCAAGGAAGCGCCGATGATGAGCGAGGGGCAGCTTCAGGAATAGGCTTGGCCTGTGCTTCATCTACCAACTTCAGGAGCTGATTGGCACATGTCACTGCCGATATTTTGAAGGGTTCAAGGTCGACTAAATGATTGTCATCATCCACAGGCAATGCCTTAGACAACTTCCCTAAGTCAGACCCCATCCCATGGCCCATCAGCAGCTGGAAAGTAAGAACCACCCCAAACAAGCGGGAATGGCGTTTCAGTACCTCTACAGGCTTGGAAGAATCGACAAGGAAAGCATCTGCCATCTCGCCAAGAGTCTTGTCCTGCTTCATCTTTGGGAAGATCATCGAGTATAGCCTCGACAATGCTCCTTTAGTCTTTTGCAGAAGTCCAAGAACTTGGACATTGGACTCAGCGGCGAGCAAAAGGGCATCAGATGTAGAGTCTTCCCGAAGCTGATGAGCTCGAGTGATGGTTATATCGGCAACGTCTGAAAGAAGGACAGATCAGCAATCAGAAAGGAAATACCAAGAAAGAAACCATGTGCCATGAATTTTACCCAATAAATCCTTGATGGATTCACGGAGGACGCCTTCCTTCCTATCGGTTGCAACCGCAGCCTCACGCCTGGCGTCCTGTTCATCTTTCATCTGCCGCTTCAGCTTCTTCAACTGCTCCTTCAGCAAGGCATTTTCATTCTTGGCGTCGGTGGCAAGCCTGTTGGCCTCCAGCACCTGATCAGCCGAAGTTTTGACAGTCTTCCGAAGCTGGGCGTTTTCAACCTCTAGTCGGGTGAACTGCTCAGCGAAATCTACCATAGCGTCGACTGTGGCATAAATCGGCTGTAATAAGGGAAATCAAGAAGACTCAGTTGGATATGCAAAAAAACCGGCAAAGCAAGAGAGAAGTTAAGGCAGACTAAACACTTACGTGGTAACGAGCAGTCGATGAAGTAGGAGCATCGCCAGGAGGAATAACCTTCGACACCGGAATCTTTTCTACAGTCATCCTTGTGGGAGGCGTCGACTTGGCAGGAGAGGGATTCGGCTCTTTAGCTGATGCCGTTTTCTCAAAAGATAATTTGGCCCTCTTTGCGACAGGAACATTATCATCGTCAGAGCTGTTTAAGAAAAATGAATGATTAGCATACAAAATAACAAGGACAAGTTACAAAGGAGTAAAGATGCTCACAGGTCCAGGTCATCTTCGGCAGCAAAGAAGCCAGACGACCCTTTTTCGGCAGGAGAAGGCGGAGAAGTTCCAACGGCATCATTATCTTGTTCGCTAGGACTTGATTCAGCCGTTGTAATAAAATCTTCGTCTATCTGCTTGCGACGCTTGCTCCTGGTGAAAGCAGCATCCTCGACAGTATCGTCCTCCTGGACATCGCTGTCCTCAAGGGCCTGATGGACGTCCTCGGTCTCTTCGGAGTCGTCATCATCATCCTCTGGTTCCACACCGCTTTCCGGCGTGGGAGGATAGCATTGAGCGACGGTGGAGGCCTATCAAGAAAACACTAGTAGGAAAAGCCTCATCAGTGGCGCACCAAAAATTGATTCTGTGGCGCATGGTCGGTGCGCCACAGAATTCTCGCCACAAAAATAAGGTTTCTGTGGCGCACCTGCCCATGCGCCACAGAAAGTCTTATTTCTGTGGCGCACTAGGCGGCGGTGCGCCACAGAAACAGAAAGTCTTATTTCTGTGGCGCACCACCGCCGGTGCGCCACAGAATTTTTTTTAAAATTTCAAAAAAAGTGGCGGCCAGATCTAGTTCTAGATCTAGATCTGGGGCCGCCGATTTTTTTTTAATTTTTCTGGAAGGTCGCCGGAGGTGGGTGGTTGGTTGCGTGGGTGGTGTGGGTTTGTGGGTGGAGGATGAGGCCGGCCGAAGGAGGTGGTGGTGGTGGTGGAATAGGAGGAGGTGGAGGTGGAGGTGGAGGTGGTGGTGGAATAGGAGGCGGTGGAGGTGGAGGTGGAGGTGGAGGTGGAGGTGGAGGTGGAGGTGGAGGTGGAGGTGGTGGTGGTGGTAGAGGAGGAGATGGTGGTGGTGGTGGTGGTTGTCGCCGGAGGAGGAGGAGAAGGTGGTTGTTGTGGAGGAGGTGGTCGCCGGAGGAGGTGTTGGTCGTGGTCGCCGGTGGAGGTCGCCGGAGTTGGTCGCCGGAGTTGGTCGCTGGTGGAGGAGAGGAGAGAGGAGAAGTGGAGAAGTGGAGAAGTGGAGGAGAGGAGAGAGGAGAGAGGAGGAGTGGAGGAGAAGAGGAGAAGTGGAGAAGTGGAGGGAGAGAAGAGGAAGAGAGGAGGAGAGGAGGAGAGGAGGAGAAGAGGAGAAGTGGAGAAGGGGAGAATGGGAGAAGTGGAGAAGGGGAGAAATGGAGGAGAAGGAGAAGTGGGCGCCAGAAATTTCAGATTTGGACGTTAATTCTGTGGTGCACGGGCACTTGGTGCGCCACAGAATTTTTTTCTTTTTTTCTATTTTGCAGCAAAAAATCTTTAACTGCCCGTAACTTTTTACTCTTTTCGAATTTTGAGATTCTAAAAATTGTCCAACCGGGCATGCCCCGGTGAATTCGGATGTAGATTTTTCGTGGGAACATTTTGATATATTATGCGTTTTTTTTCGAGTTCGTATGCAACCAGAAATCCAATTTGATGATTTTCCCACGTAATTTTGCAAAAAAATTCGAAATTATTGTTTGTTACTTCTCAGTGGTAAAAGATGACATAATACATGGGCATCTTGAAGGAATTTATTTTTTGAAATTTTTATCTATTTTTTTTATTTTTTACAGAGGTAAAAAAGGCGATCCACGGGGGGGGGGGGGGGGGGGGGGGGGGGTGGGGTGGAGTTGCGTGGGGAGCCAAAAAAAGTTCTGTGGCGCATGGAACTCATGTGCGCCACAGAAATGTGTAGTTTCTGTGGCGCACCATCCCACGTGCGCCACAGAAAGTCTTATTTCAGTGGCGCACCAGGACCAGTGCGTCACAGAATGTCTTATTTCTGTGGCGCACTGGTCCTGTGCGCCACAGAAATAGTGAAATCAATGATTGGGGCTGGCCCCACCAAACTTCTGTGGGGCATGGATCCCTGGTGCGCCACAAAATTAAGCTATTCTGTGGCGCACCGTGCCTGGTGCGCCACAAAATTAAGCTATTTCTGTGGCGCACCGTGCCTGGTGCGCCACAAAATAACTTTATGTGGCGCATTTTTGGTGGTGCGCCACAGAAATAAGCTTCGCCTATAAGCGTTTTCCTACTAGTGAAAGGAAGTTTGTAAAACACAACGAAGAAAGAAGCGATGAAAGCAAGCAAGAAGTAGCAAAAATTACCTCAGTCGGGAGATGGTCAAAGTCATAAGGGGAGCGAGCCGATGTCAAGACAATGTTATCCTTCATACTGAGGCACGTCAAGCGACGAACTTCGTCTCGGAGTTCATCAGCCGACAGATCGGCAGAGCTGACCCTCGACTTGTCGTCCTTGCCAGTATAAAGCCATAATTGGTGGGGTCGAGACATTAGCGGATGCACTCGACGTTGCAGGAACACTGAGACTACCTCAGTGCCGCACATCTTCAAGCCTCCCGTATTCTTCGGGACGACGACCTGGTCAAACAGCCTGTCGGCTATCACCCTCTCTTCGGGAGAAAGGATGTTTCGCCAGGACTTCTTCTGATGAGCTATCAGGATGTCTTCAAAGGGAGGGAGATTCGAGCGCCGCCCAGGCACCAAGGGATCTCGCAGGTAAAACCATTTGTTGCGCCAGCCCTGGACGGATTCCTTCATCGGGTAGTCGAAGTAGTCGACCTCCTTCCTGACAACAAAGCCAATGCCACCGATGACGGGGGGGCCATTGCTGTCGTTGTGACGCTTCACATAGAAAGATCATCCTCCAAAGACCCCAGTGGGGATCGATGCCAAGGAAGGCCTCGCAAACAGTGATGAAGATGGAAAGGTGGAGAATGGAGTTTGGGGTCAGCTGCCAGAGTTGAATCCCGTAGAAGAAAAGAAGGGAGCGGAGAAACTCGTGTGCAGGAAGAGAGAGACCGCGGAACAAGAAGGCAACGAACATAACGGTGAAGCCCTTCGGAGGCCTTGGGCGAGAAACAGCACCTGGAAGACGAATGTCATCGTCAGATGCGGAGATGAAGCCGAGGGCTCGCAGCTTGTTAACATCGCGATTGGAAATGGCGGAGGCGCTCCAATCGCGGCTGACTTTGGCCGCGTCCGAGGTACTGGCGCCCTTCTTCTTGCCCATGGCGTGCGGAGCTTCTGAAGGAGGAACAGAGGAGGCAGGAAAGCTTGAACGAGAAGATGAGCAGTAAGAGGTGTGAAAAGTAAAAATGAGGAGGCCCTCTATTTATGCCGTAAAAATTTATGCAAGATCATGGCCATAACTCCACAGACATCGTGGGAGCTGGATCAGATCTGGCTGTGCACGTGGCATCTAAAGAAAGAACAGAACCGGCGGCCCATTATTTCCACGATGTGCGAAAATCGAGGAGACGCCTCGGTCGGTGCGCGTGCACTGGTCACTTCCTAAAAACTGTCCGCGCAGAACTAGGGTGGGCCTGTCAGGTCAAGTCTTGTCAATCAAACCACAGCAGCAATACGTCAACAGTGACGTCACAAAGATTGTTGAGAGCAGTTGAAGAAAAATGAAGAAACATTGGATGGTCTTGTGCCCAGACTCGGGGGCTACCCCTATCGGGAGCGTTGGACGCGCACCCGATAGAATGAGGACTCGAAGAAAAAAAAGACTGAAGAAAAAGATGGTTGCTCAGTTCGAGTCTGCACCCGGTTGCAAGCACCCGTGCCCAGACTCGGGGGCTACTCCCATCGGGAGCGCTGGATGCGCACCCGACAGAACTTTTTTGCACTCCAGGATCATGCCCGGGGACTTGATTCTGTGTAGGGTAACGTTGTTTTGCCATCGGCAGTTAACCAACAAAAGCTGGGCACGTTACTCATTATCCCTTACGCGCGGGAAATATATCGGATGACCTATGAAGACTTGCAGAGAAACTTCGGTAGATCAAAGCATTCGAGTGGTACAACTTCAGTCTCACGCACGGATTGCAAGCATCCGTACCTAGACTCGGGGGCTACTCCCATCGGGAGCGCTGACGCGCACCCAACAGAAGAAGATGATGCTGATTCAAGATGGACAAGAACAATCGAGGACAAGAACAATCGAAGAGAAGAACAATCAAAGAGAAGAACAATCGAAAAAAAGAACATTAAAAGGAGGCATGCTTTAATCTCTACCCGAATTATTTTCGGCTAGACACTCGGGGGCTACTGACGTGGGCATTACCCTTTGGGTAACCGACATTGCCCTATCATGTACAATCTAGTTGGAGGCCCATGAAGGCACTTGAAGGCAAGGCGAACCACCTGGATGGCGCACCCGAAGGTTTCTTGGCGGACAAGACAAGGAAGCAGCCGAACAAGGAAAGTTTAGATTTAGAACTACTGTAAATCAAGTCGTACTCGGTTAGACCTCTTGAGACCTGGCCTCCTATATAACGACCAGGAGAGGGGCTGCCGAGGGACACACGATCAATCTTAGCAATCTTAGCCACCAAAAGTCTAGAGCTAGGTCATCATAGCACTTAGCCTCTCGATGAGAACACAGCCGAATCCTTCGGCACCTCATTGTAACCCAATATCTTCATAATCAAGATCAGACAAGCAGGACGTAAGGGTTTTACCTCATCGAGGGCCCCGAACCTGGGTAAATCGCTCTCCCCGCTTGTCTGCGAACCGATGTCTCGTGTCAGCTTACAGGATTCCATCAACCCTAAGCCCCAATCGGAGGGCATTGCCGAGGAGTACCCTCGACACACCATGCCTTCTCCCCGCCGGATGACTATCGATGGCGCAGACTTTGAGGTCGCTGCCCGCGGGAGAAACAACATGTCCGCCGCCCGTGGGGGAAACCGCACACCCAAGATCCCCGACGCAGCGGACGAGATCGAGTTCCGTTGCGCAACGAAGCGCAACTTGGAGGAGCTGCAGCAGCAGATCACACATCTCCTGTACACGACGACGCACTAGGAGGCCGCACGCAGCAGCCTGCAGCCTCAACGCTGCCGACACGTAGCGGATAGCGATCCAAGCCGGAAGCGGTGATGGCGACGGAGGGAAACGGACCTGGTGGAAGGGCATCCCGGGCGGTGTCGATATAGAGCCCGGGGCCAAGGTCGCTCCCACACCGCCGAAAGGCAGGGACGGCGTTGGTGGCGGCAGCAGCCGCTGTTGCGGTGTTGGTGGCGATGACAGCTGCTGCTGCTGCCCACCGAATGGCAGGGACAGCGTTGGTGAGGACAACAGCTGCAGCGACAGCGTTGGTGGCGGCAGCAGCTTCTGCTGTTGTTGTTGTAGCGTCCCGGTGGGGAAGAAGGCGGCCAGCTGCTGGAGAAGAGGGACCCCCGACGCCAAGGTAGGGCCCAGCCCGGAGATGGTGGACATCGGCAGCGGGGGCAGCCCGGCGTCGGGTGGCGGCGACGACAGCAGCATCGTCGGCTGCAGCGGCCCGACGATCGCGGCGGAGGCCGCCTGGTGCGTCGGCTGCCACGGCAGCAGCGCTGCCGGTGGCGACGGCCCGTAGGGACCGGCTAGGAAGAGGCGGATCTCCTAGACAGCAGTGGTGAGATCGCGGAGGGTTGCAGTGATCTCCGCCGGGGAGAGAACAGCGGGGACGTCGGAGTGCGGCGGCGGCGGGTGGGAAAAACTCGGTGGAGGGCTGGACATAATCGAACCCGGGAAAGCTGATACCACTCCTCTTTCTAACATTTACTCGGTCATGCTCATTGGTCTGTTCTGATGATGTATTTGTGTGTGTGATTCAGATATTGATCAACTCTCTCTCCGAGATCAACTCATGCTGGACCATCATGGGGAACTGGCCTGTAAAGCATACCAATGTGAATATCTCTGGTCCATCATTATTTTTCTATGTGATGTTCTGGAAAACATAATACATACCACGAATATTTAGGGCATGTTATTGTGTACTTGTCCGCAAAAAAAAGTTATTGTGTACTCCATGAATCTTCACCTATTTGTTGTTGATTCGGTACTTATCATGCATGGTTTTTCTAGAGTTATGCTTACGCCTGATGCACAATCAATGTTTGGTTTTGCAATTAAGTTCATTTGATCTTGGATGCCATTTTTATATTTTTTCCATGTTTAGTAAATTTGAGTGAGACTCTTTGTGATATTAAGTATCATACATGGATTATAATGACTATGTAGCTTGCATTTACCGAGGTGCATCTGTTGAGTAGGAGAATATTGCAATAAATTCATTTGCAGCTATGACAATGACCTATACATAACTTGCCTTATATATCTAGACGTTATGGTTGGTAGTAATGCAGATCTGCTATTAAATAAATGGATATTTCTGGTTTAGAAAATTAGATTGGTCACTATATATTCGTTACTTTGGAAACATTCATGTTTTCAAGTGTAACAATTTTGGCTTAGAATTTCCCTGACATTTATGTGAAGTAACTAAATTTTGCTTCAGCAGTTTGTTATGCAATTAGATGCACGATCACTTTGCTGAAAGTGCTCCCTGTATAGAGAGGTCCTTGAATGAGGAGTATCAAAGATCATTTTGGTGCTGTAAGTGTCTGACTTACTATTAGTTAGCGCAATAGGATGCTAGCAAAATGGTGACATGTACACTATCAATTCTTAAATTACAAACAGGTGAGCTTGTTTTGGGTCGACAGTTGCAATATCATATTCACTGATATTTTTTTTACTAATAAAAGTGTTATTTACTGGGCGCTATACCTGTCTACAGGTTAGGGACATGTTTCTGAATCACTCTTAGTTACAAATGACAAGGGGATTTACTTTTTGCTCCTTGGAAGTGTGTTATTATATGATTTCATTATTTCATTGGTAAATTGCAGCCTCTTATTTGTATCCTTCAGTTCATCTGTTAGAGAGAAACATAGTTCAATGGTCTTTCATTTTCTTGAGCAGATCAAGTGATGGAATAGTCGAGTGATAGACACATAAAGTGAGATGGTACGGACATTAATTGTGTTATTATGCTCAGGTTGAAGTCTTCTCAACATATATTTTGTGTGTGCAATGTTATTGCAGAATGACTTGGTGATGAAGGAGAGCGATGAAATATCAGAGAGATAGAGTTGTAGTCAAAGACGATGGACAAGGAGTGCCTAATATTGGCGGGAGACTATACATTATCATCTCAGGTGTAGCAGTGTGGGCATAAGAGAAATGAGAGACCCAAATGAGAGGAATGAGAGTCGGACAAAGTCTTTTACCGTATGTGTTAGACACGTTTACATGAGATATTATACTTTGATCAGAACCCAAGTATATCTTTGTTTTTTTTGGTAGCAATGCACACGTCGTCGCTTGTGATGTGGTAGGAGCTGGCATGTCCATTTTTAGCACTAACGGTTGCAAAGGCAACCATTATTATTTACATTATGTCGCTCTCTCTATATCATTATTATTTTCTTTTGTAGATTTTGGTCATTTGGAGTGGTTTTGACAGATCATGGCGTCAATCCATAAGTCATATCAATAGACATGGATAAGCGAAAATAATTACAAAAGAATACTAAGAAAATGCAAAAAAGGTAGATATCATTTAATTATTGAGAAACTGCTAAAATATTTAGATATGTGGTGAAAAAATAAATTTAAATGATCGTGGCAACGCACGGGCATTCAACTAGTGTTTACTAATTTTTCGTGAGTGCCCCGATCACGAATTTTTGTTTACTAGTAGTACTCCTACAATTAATGTTGATGTTCATCACAATAGAACAACCTATATTGTCCATCACAAGAGAAAATCCTACCAGGGTTAGGTCTTCACTCGGTGGTACCAACCCAACCTTGATAGACCAACTGGACCACTACTACTGCTCTTCCCGGCAACCCGACTCACATCCTCATGACTGGGTGCACGCCAATGCCAAGCCACGTCGCCTCGCCTCAATGACACCCACCATATGCCCTCGCGATAGCCTTGGTGCAGTGGGTGGCCAAGGCGCTAGCTAGGACCACCGTAAAAAAAACAGAGATGAGAAATAAGGAACAAGACTCCTCTTTCATCGTTCGGCCATTAATCCACGTAAGAGAGGTGTTTTAGTGACCGTAGACGACACGATGAAACAAGATTAACAACATTATTATTTTTGCACCTTTATTTATGACTAATATTGATGGTGCAAGACAAATCGAGTGGTCATTGAATAATTTTACCTTTTTAATGTTTGCATTTTTATCAGCAACATAATTAATACAAGAGTACTCCCTCCATACCAGTAATTTTTAAAAATGAAGACAAAAGCTTTGGCTCATTTGATTAATTAAGAAGAAGTTTTACAAGTTCAACAAAATGCACTCCGAAGAGTGGATATAAATGGATTACTCTCTTGGCATAATTTCGCTCAAACGTTTTGCCCCAACGCAGACCCATAGTTTTGATTCCTTCTTTATTTTCTCAAGGATAACAATCATGGAAGCTTTCTTGTTATGAAAGGCTCTTGCATTTCTTTCGTCTAAAATTTCCCAAGTAACAAGCAAGGTGAGCGAGCCCATCGCTGTTTGGTCTGAAGAGGGGTCGCCCGTCCTCCGATGCCACCAATCCTCAATCACATTAGTTGGACAATCACTGAGCTCAACGAAGAAAGCTCTGAGCCATACCTTGATGAGACTCCATAGCCTAATAGTGAACCGCCAATGCGAAAACAAGTGTGCAGCCGACTCCATGGTTTGTTTGCATAAGGGGCAAGCACCACAGTTTGGCCACCCTCTCTTCTCTAATATATCCGTTGTCCAAAGCCTATTTTGCAAAGCAAGCCATGCAAATGACTTGTTCTTTAGAGGGGCCCAAATCTTCCATACAACTACCGACGAATAACGAAGCAGAATACAAAGCATTGCTGCACGGTATGCGTATGACCAAGGCATGTGGAGCTACTCGCTTGGATATTTATGGAGATTCAAACCTTGTGGTTCAACAGTCGATGAATTTGTGCGACGCCATCAGCGACAACATGATTGCTTATCGCCAAATGTATCAATCGATGGAAGCCAAATTTGAAGGGGGCGAGTTAAAACATATCGACAGGGCTAGCAACGAAGAAGGTTCATGTCGGTGGAGATTGCCCCAAAGAATTGGCCCTTGTAAGTCGAGGATGATGGTGCTCCGGTGATGGCGCCAGACAATCTTGTTGGCAGTTGATGTGGAAGCGGTTGGAAAACCCCAAGATGAAGGTGTGAAGAGCACATCAGTAAGTTTTCCCTCAGTACGAAACCAAGGTTTAATCGACCAGTAAGAGAAATGCGTGACTTCTGAAGGTGTTGCTAGCTGACTAGTGGCAGAGCGCACTACCTGCGTCAGCAACAATGTGGAACCTGCACACAACACAACCAAAGTACTTTGCCCCAACTTACAGTGAGGTTGTCAATCTCACCGGTTTGCTGAACACAAAGGATTAGACGTATAGAGTGAAAAGAGATGTTTGTACAAAGTAAACAGAATATGATTGCAGTAGATGAATTTATCACTGTAAAGGAAATAGGACCGGGGTCCATAGTTCACTAGAGGTGTCTCTCCATAAAGATAAATAGCATGTTGGATGAACAAATTATAGCTGGACAATTGATAGAATATCGACCATACATGACAAGATGATTACTATGATATTTGATTGGGCATTACAACATAATACATAGACCGTAATCCAACTGCATCTATGACTAATAATCCATCTTCCGGTTATCGTCTGAACCCTTTCAATTTTAAGTTACAAGCAACATATTATCGCTTTAAGCAATGTGTGTAAAGTAAACAATAGAATTACCCTCGGATAAAATATTGTTGTTTTCTCCATAGTAGCAACAACACATCTACAATCTTAGAAGTTCATGTCACCTTCCCAGATTACTAGAGGCATGAACCTATTATCGAGCATAAATACTCCCTCTTGGAGTCACAAACATCTACTTGGCCAGAGTATCTACTAGCAACAGAGAGCATGCAAGATCACAAATAACATATGACATGAATATATAATCGACCTCAACATAGTATACAATATTCATGGGATCCCAGCAAACACAACATGTAGGATTACATAAGAATGATCTTGATCATGTAGGGCAGCTCACAAGATCTATACATGAAGCACAAATTGGAGAAGACAACCATCTAGATACTGCTATGGACCCATAGTCCAGGGATGAACTACTCATGCATCACTTCAGAGGCAGGCATGGCGATGTAGATGCCTCCGGCGATGATTTCCCCCTCCGGCAGGGTGCCGGGAAGAGCTTCAGAACCCCCCCCCCCCCGAGATGGGTTTTGCGATGGCGGCCGCGACGGAACTTTTTGTGGATGGGGACTCGGGTATCCAGGGTTTTCCCGAGAAGATGTATAAATAGGCGAAAGATTCAGGTCGATGGGGTGCATGGGGGGCCCACACCCCACTTGGCGCGGGCCAGGGCCAGGCCGCAACAAGGGTAGGTCTGGCCGCCCTGTGGTGCCTCTTCGACCCCCCTCTGGACTTCGTCTTCCTTTTGGTAAAATATTGACTTCAGCTTTTGTTTCGTCCAATTCCAAGAATATTTCATGTACAACTTTTCTGAAATACAAAAACAGCAGAAAACAGGGAACTAGCATTGTGGCATCTTGTTAATATGTTAGTGCCGGAAATCATGTAAAAGTGCAACGAAGTGTAAGCAAAATATATATATGATTTGGTGTAAAAAAAGCATGGAACCTCAAAAATTATAATACGTTTGAGACGTATCAAGCATCCCCAAGCTTAACTCCTGTTCGTCCTCGAGTAGGTAAGTGATAACAAAATAATTTTTGAGATGACATGAAGCCAACACAATCTTGATCAAGCATGTAAAGCATTGCGAGCTGGGATCAAAGTACTCTAAACATAGGCATGAAAGATATAATTCGATAGAACTTAGCAACTATGTTATAAAATGAAGAGTAACTCAAACAAAAGATCATGAATAATAGTGCATTGAAAGCAACTATTTGTTTATGAGCATAGAGTAAACATAACAAAGTGGTAATCAACATGTCCTTTATGAAGTAGCAAAACATAAATGCTAGGACACCTTTAAAGTTCAGAGGATGACTAGATACAAGTAATTTAAGAACAAGCAATAGCACAATCATGAATCAATCAATAATAGTTTTAGGACTATGCACATTGCACAAAGAATGACAATTATGCTCTCTTAATTGGTGCATAAAGTAGAAGATTGAGACTCAACATAAAAGTAAAATAGAGACTCTTTGCAGAGTAAGCAAGATAAACAAGTTTTATAAATCTTCCAAAAAGTATGGTACTTATTAGCTTTGAGCTCCCATTGCCCCTATCATAAGCATCTGGAATGGTTAAAGTTAATGTGAGTAAAAAATGGGCTATATGCTTGCAAATCACAGGTTGAAAATCTCATGCCCCTTGAATGCGAGTACCTAAACCTCATGCTACTCAAATTAAGTCCCAAATAAGTTCTTGTCATTGTAAGTATACATATATCATAGAGAACCGCCAATGGGATACCTCTTGCCCGATGATATGGAGGTACTCTTGTAGGAGCAATCCCATGCCAAAATGACAAGACAAACAGACAGTGAGCATCTCAGCAACTTTTTATTTATTATGGGTATAGCTTTTTATTGCAAATGTTTCATAGAATGCTCACTATGGCTTAGCTGTAAATTTCCACCATGAATGATGCATGGCTTAGATTAGCGGTCCAAGCGTTTCTCTAACTCATATACAAACTCCATGGACTTACAAGTTTCCATTTTATTTCGCACCGCTAGGCATCCATAAACAAAAGAACATGACATCAGCTAAATATAAGTGCAATGTCGAAAGTGCTCCCCATGAAAGCATGGTTCTACTAACTCCTAACTCGCAATTTGCAAACATATAAACTTCATAAGATAGGCACAATGATCAAATTTATGAAGTGCAAGAAAGTAAATGTGCCATCAAGTTCGTGAGAGCTTTACTAACTAATTTTCTCATGCCAAAATTTAATTTGGAAGATAAATAAAAACATGATGAATTACTTGGAATAGCAATAATGCTACTAGGTATATAT
This sequence comes from Lolium perenne, assembly GCF_019359855.2. Taxonomy (NCBI): domain Eukaryota; kingdom Viridiplantae; phylum Streptophyta; class Magnoliopsida; order Poales; family Poaceae; genus Lolium; species Lolium perenne. Next base: position 23,870,564 of record NC_067247.2, on the reverse strand, counting down.
GGTGGACACAATTGAAAAACTTTGGTTCATGGTGGTTGGATGCACGAGTAGAGATCATACTCAGCACAGGCGAAAGCTAGCAAAAAACTGGGAGCGACCAACTAAGAGAGCAATAATGGCCATAATCATGCATAGCGACAAAACATTATCAATCAAAGTATAAAGTGATATTACAAGTCAAAAGTTAAATGATCATAGAGACTTTAGTTGACTGGTTATAGTCATAACATGGTATAAAGTATGTGCCAAGTCAACCCAATAAAGCATCAAAGGAGAATACCACAATATTATGCTTTTATGATGGAAACAACACATAATTCTTTCAATGACACATTATGCACTCTCAGCCTTTTGAGACAAGTCATGCTACAAAAATAAATACTAAGCATATAACAATAATAACATCCAACATGACATGCCAAAGTCTATGCCACAGTCTAGACAAGCTTCCTTTTGCATCACTATAGTCATGAAACATTTTACTCGTATCCAACACCAATCAACTTATTTGAAATAGCTCTCAGAGATGAAATACATTATGGAATAGAGAGCTAATCATACACATATAAACAATACTATATATCTCTAAACAAAATTCAAGTGAAAGAACAAGAGCTAAACGCAGTACTAGAAAATTAGAACACTCGCAGAACAATAACAGTGAAAACTAGAGCGTTCTATGCAATTAAAAACGGAGCGGGTCTTTCTCCAAAACAAATATGCCGGGATCCAACATATGCTACAGAAAAATAAACTAAACTAAAAACAAAAATAAAGATGCTCCAAGAGCAACACATAGCGTATGAAGTAATAAAAATATAGCGCATAGAGACATGACCTGTTGTTTTGTTGATGAAGAGGGGATGCCTTGGGCATCCCCAAGCTTTGTCGCTTCTACCTCATGGATATTTCTTGGGGTGCAGGGACATCCCCAAGATTGTCCATTATTCATCTTATCGCATCATTCTTCTCTCTCTACACTTGAAAACTTCCTTCATACAAAACTTCACACAATTCTCTATTAGCAGTATTAGTACAATCAAAATAAAAAAATCCACTTGGGTTCAGTACTAACATATATCAAACATCTAATAAAGCATTAGCTACTGTAGCAACCTTTCAAAAATGCTTTAATCAAAAAAACTCAAAAAGAAAGAGATTTAAGAGGCAAATGTAAATAGTGTAGAAATCTATCAAAATAGAACAACAAGTAAAGATCGATTTTTTTTGAAAATCCTATGTTGATAATATCAAAAAGTGGTCAACTAACGAAAGTTAGATAATAACCTGGGTCATATGCATAAAAATTGGCAGCTCAAAATTTCGCTCTGGCTATTTTTACGATTTTTATGGTAACAACACAAAATCTGTTTTCATGACAGCAAGTTCCCCAAATCTTACTTTCTTCCTATTAGAGACTATTTTTGGCACAAAAACGAAATAAAAATGATAAGAAGAGGTTATTACAGAGGTAATAACTTCCAAGACTAAAAAAAGAAAAAATACAGTAAATAAAACATGGGTTATCTCCCAAGAGTGCTTTTCTTTAACGCCTTTCAGCTAGGCGCAGAAAAAGATCGAGCATCAAGTATTATCAAGTGAAGAAGCATCAACATCATAAATGGCGGGAGCCTTGCGCCTACTCCTCCTATATTTACGCCTTGTCTTAGGGAAATAATGAGAAGTACCTGGTGAGGAGGTGAAAGTCACCATACCTTCCCCAACATCAATCCTTGCTCCCATAAGTTTTAGCAGTGATCGCCCAAGCGTGATTTGTCCTTTTTCTACACATTCAATGACAAGATAATCAGTGGACCATCCTCCCTAAATTTTTTGTATGCACTCCTTCAGCAATTCCAATGGGTAATATAACATCATTATTGGTAAGAGATATTTCTTCTTGATGTCTACGGGTACTTCTATTCTTGTAGACAGTGTTGGGCCTCCAAGAGCAGAGGTTTGTAGAACAGCAGCAAGTTTCCCTTAAGTGGATCACCCAAGGTTTATCGAACTCAGGGAGGAAGAGGTCAAAGATATCCCTCTCATGCAACCCTGCAACCACAAAGCAAGAAGTCTCTTGTGTCCCCAACACACCTAATAGGTGCACTAGTTCGGCGAAGAGATAGTGAAATACAGGTGGTATGAATAAGTATGAGCAGTAGTAACGACACCAGAAAAGTGCTTTGCTGTCCAGGACTGGCGTGTGGTTGATGGTGGTAATATTGCGGACAGTACAGATGCAGTAGAACAGTAAACAAGCAGCGATAGCAGCATTTAGAAACAAGGCCTAGGGATCATACTTTCACTAGTGGAAACTCTCAACATTGCAATCATAAAGGAATATAAATAAGCACCTCACTATGCTATTCTGAATTACTCTCTGGCAAGATAACAAACTCTAATTCATCATGTAGGCAAACCTTAAAGATGTATTCCCAAGTACTAATGAACACCCCACGCTGTCACTTTGAGCATTCATAGGAGGTACTAACACACCACAATTTCATAGAGACATCCAACTCAAATCATAACTCAGTGAATAAGTATTCTGTGAAATATAGCCTAAGAGACCCACACGGTGCACACACTATCACCTTTACACACGTGGGACAAGGAGTCTCCGGAGATCACATAAGTAAAATCCACTTGACTAGCATAACGACATCTAGATTACAAGCATCATCATATGGATCTCAATCATGTAAGGCAGCTCATGAGATCATTGTATTGAAGTACATAGGGAGAGAGATTAACCACATAGCTACCGGTATAGCCCTTAGCCTCGATGGAGAACTACTCCCTCCTCATGGGAGACAGCAGCTGACAAGGGATTAACTTGTCAATGCCTACGGGTTGTAGACTAGGGTTTAGTTGGAAGTAGAGGGCAAGTAGATCTCGAAGGTTTCAGCCGAAAAGTACTCGACGATTATGAAAACTAGGGTTTGAGAGACAATGATTCGATGCTTTCTTTGTCCCTCGACTCCCCCTTATATAGGAGGCGGAGCCGAGGGATTCGTATTGTACAAGTTACAGAGTCCGGGAAGGTTTCTAACTCATCCCGCAAGATTACAAATAATGCTTCCTATTACAACTCTAGCTTTCCTTAACAATATCTTGGGATTCCGAATCTTCTTATTCTTCGGGTAGCGGGCCTTCAGTAAACCCCGGGTACTATCTTCGGCAGGCCCATTGGGGATGCCTATGTCAGTAGCCCCCAAGATTTTGCTTGAATCGTAGAGTCAGGGAAAATCTCCACTGTTTATTTTTACTCGACAACTTAAAACTTTTCTATATTTCTTCACATAAATTTCTATATTGTACAGGGATAATGGTAGTTGGGGCTAGTTCATCTGACGGATCAGGTACTAGTTAACTGCTCTAGTGGCAATCCGCAAAAACCTACTTCAAGATCACGTCCCTGGACATGATCTTGGGATACTGGTGTAAACATCGACAGGTGCCGCTTAAGGTCTTACCATTCTGTCGAGTCCCAGTCATATTTATCGGGTACCTAACGCGTCCGTTAGGATTTTTCTTCGTATCTGTTGATACGGATAAAAGTAGCAAACCGACGTCAGAGACAGCGCCACGCCACACAGAACGGATCTGGGGTCTTACCTTCGCAAAGTTTTGCGGCATTCAGAAATTGTTCGCAACTTTGGCGTTCTGAGAATATATTGTCGAGTGCTTATTCGGCTGTTGGAATGGCACATTTTATTGAGTCAACGGATGACTTTATATTGCTCTCCCGATGGGAGTATATGTAGAGTTAATTATAACTCGAAATATACTCTTTTGCTCTTCTATCTTTCTTTTTCTCTTTCTTTCTTTCTTTTTTTATAATTTCATCGGGCACGCGGACAGCGTTCCCGATGGGAGTAGCCCCCGAGACTACAGCCAAGGACTTGTGCTTGGGTGTAGGCTCCACGCCTTTATGCTGCTATATTTTCTTTCTCTCCCGAAGTTTTCAAATTTCTCGGGTGCGCGAACAGCGCTCCCGATGGGAGTAGCCCCCGAGGCTATGAGCAAATATTTGTATTTGATCATAGGCTCACGCCATTTCTATTTTTTCTTTCTTGATCTTTTCATTTTTTCAAAGTAGCCCCCGAGCATTTGATCAAAAACTTGTATTTGATCAAAGACTCTCCAATATTTTTCCATGTCGCCTTTTTCGTGAAGCTGTTGAGTCGAATTTTTCTCCTGCCAAAGTGACGTTACTGCTGACGATAGCCACGATTGCAAGTCCGAAAATCGCGAGAAGTCTTCTCCCGCTGCCTTGCGGGCCCAAATTATCCATTATCTTGACACGTCGTACAGGTGGGGGACACACATCCTCCGCTTTTCCTGGCGCTCGTACCGTAACTTCTCCAGGGTTAAAATACTTTTTTACCCCTATTCCACGTAGTTATCATCTGCCGCACAGTTTTTCCATCCAACGGTCCGCCGCTTCACCGCACCTCTATATAAGATCTCCTTCTTCTTCCTCGAGCACTTCCGCTCGCGCCGTTCTCCTGCTCTCCTCTGCAAAACTTCCTCCTGCACCCCACAACTCCCTGAGCTCATCTTCTCCAAGCTGCATTCCTGTGCCATTGTTGATGCCACCGCGTAGGTTGATCAAACACAGCACGCCGAAATCGTCAATGGCTGCCGTAGATCTGGGAAGCGCGGAGTGGGAAAGGTCCAAAATTTCCACCCAGGACAGCAACCTCTTGAAGAAGCTGGGGATCAGCAAGAAGCCCAAAGCGCTGTGCTTCCCTAGTGAAGAAAGCTACCCAACCCCTCCAATGGGGTATCGGGTAAGTTTTGTCGGCCATCTCATCCGCGGTCTTTCCGCCCCTATTCATCCTTTCCTCCGCGGATTGCTTTTTGTTTATGGTCTGCAACTTCACCACCTCACGCCCAACTCTATCCTCCACATTTCCATTTTCATCACCCTCTGCGAAGCCTTCCTTGGTGTCCAGCCTAACTGGGCGCTATGGAAGCGCATTTTCTTTTGTCGCCGTAATGGCTCTCCCAATGTCGCCTATAAAATAGGCGGCGTTGTTATCTCCGTTTGCCCCGCAGTCGATTACTTCGACGTCAAACTCCCTGACTCAGTTCAAGGGTGGTGCAAGAAGTGGCTGTACATTCAGGAGGAAAACCATGGATGTGCTGAAGACAACATCCCTCCTTTCGATGGTGCCGAGAAATCTTTCGCCGCCGCTCCTGGGATGCAGAGGCTACCGAGGAAGAAAAATTATCGACAGAAGCCCTGATGACTCGCATCCATGAGTTGCAGAATACTCGCGGCAAAGAGCTATCAGGTATCCAAATCACGGCGTATTTTCTTAGAACCAGAGTGCAGCCTCTTCAGGCTCGCGCTGGCGACAAGGACGCAGATCGGTTGTCGGCAGATTTAGAGGTCAAGGACTTAGAGAAGCTTGTCCGAAAAATCTCCTCTCTCAGCAAAAAAGATCCTGTCCCTTCTTCTTGCCGTGTAAAACCATATAGCGCCACCAATGCGCTTCCCAAGGTAACCTTTGTCGATTGATTTGTTATTGCCTTGCCATCTATTTTGTAACTCCTTTATTGACATCTTCCCCTGTTTTTTGTATAGAACCATCCAAATCTTGTCTCGCTTCCTCCCCTTCCTGAAGGTGGAGAAGTCGATGAAAGGGCCGTTGTCACCGACGACAACCAAGATGCCCCCTCTTTTGAGAATGAACCCGCAGATTCTCAAAAATCTGCGGGATCTTCTGAAAAGGAGGCTGCCTCTGAAGGCACTGCATCGGCACAATCTCCTCCTCCTGCTGTTTCTCCAAGGAACAAAAGGAAAAGGGCTGATGTCGAAGATTCCGGCACCTCCAAAGCCGAAGAAGTTGTTCCTTCTCGTTCGAAGGCAGCTTTTGATCCATACCTTGACGCCCTCATCAGCTCGTAAGTCACCTTTTATTTCCCCTTATTTTTGTACTCAAAGTTTTTTTGTGTATCTTGCTTTTTACGCTGTCGTCATTTAATCGTAGTGGCGATGAGGAAGAAATACCAGCTTTTGATGTGACTGCTCGAACGAGTACGTCGCATACTATAGTTGTTTCTGAGGCGCAAATTGAAGGAGAAGAATCTTCGCCTCCTCAACAAAACCTCAATGCTCCTACTCCTCCTTCAAGCCCCCTTGTCCCTTCACCAAAAAGGACAAGGGTGGAAACAATCACGAAGCCTGCCCTACAGTTGGGTAGCTCCTCGAGTCCTCTTTTGGATGACGTAAGTCTTTTAATTTCTTGCTATCATTGTCTATATTTTCTCTTGTTTGCTTCTTTGCATCATCATGTTTTTCCCGTACCGACGCTTTTCTTTATTTATCCTTGTTGACAGCCTATGATCAAAGAGCTTATTCGCATAGGTGCCCAATTCATTGGGTACCGCGAGTATGCCAGCAAGACCGAAGGTAATGACTCTTTGCTTATCCTTGTTCATAACTTCTTGCTCTTGTTGTGTCGCAATTTTGACTATTTTTAACTATTTTGACAGAAAAACTTGCGGAAGCCAACAAACTTGTTGACTCGCTTGCTCAGAAATTAGAGCAAAGTGAAACGGCTCGCAAGAAAGCTGAACTTGATGCTGGCAAGGCTAAAGCGGAGGCTGATAAAGCCAAGGCAGAAGCCGCTGGTGTCGAAGATCTGCAGAAAAGACTTCATGATGCCGAAACTTCTTTGAACGAGCATAAAGCCGCGCAGGCTACTCGTGAAAAGGCGATCATCAAGCGCTTGAACTCGCAGAATCGGCGCTTTGTCGGTAAGTTTGTCGATCCATTCTGTCTTTTTAGACTTACTTGTCTTTACTTGCTGTCGACCAACATATATTTTCTACGTCAGGTAAAACAAACCAAGAATTTGAGCTTGAAGATCCCGACAACGATCCTCTTCTCGACGCACTCTTTGTCCTTGAGTTTCATGGAACCGAAGCTCGCGAAGGCATTGAACAGGCTGACGCAGGATTGTCACGGCTGTTCCCCTATTTCTTCCCGAAGAAAACGGAACCCAAGACTTTCCTTGCTCTTGCCAAGGACTTCAATCCACCAGAAGATCTTGGACTGAAGATGCGCCAAGAAAACATGAAGATTGCTGTCGAAAGTACTGTCGCCTTGGTTGCTCATAGCCAGCAAACTATCGACAGGACGAAGGTTGGCGATACAGAAGAGATGGAGACCACGAAGTGGCGGGCACTGATCAGGGCGGCAAAGCCCAATACGAAGAAAATCCTGGCCTATCTCGGAATCAAGCCAACTTCGACTCCTAGCTCATCAAAGCCGGAGGTCTAGTTGAATGCCCCTTCTTTTTCTTTCTTTATTTTTTCTGTTTCTTTTGCTGTTGTCGCCACAATAGCTTTGGCGATAATTGTCCTAGTGGTACTTTGAAAGAACTCCTTCTGTAATGCCTGTGTAAATTTCCCGAAGATCAATGAAATTCTATTTTGAACGATCATTTGATATTGAAATTTTCTTTTCCAGTTGATATTTGATAATTACTCTGCCAATCCTCATCCTGCCGATACTTCTCCTGCTTCCTCCTTTTCGAAGAAAACACTTGTCGACGATAACCTCATCGAAGGTTCTTCAAGCAAACATTTGTCGCAAGATTTGCAAGAACTTCGCCAACAACTTCAATCCATGAAAAAACAAACTCTGGCAATGATGGAACAATCTCAAAAAGCATCCGAAAGAGAGAAGGTTGCTCTCCAACAAGCCAAAGAAGCCATAGCTGCCAAGGATGCTGCTGTGTCGGAAGCTGAGAAAGCAACTACTCGAGAAAACAGCATGCTCGAGCTAATGTCTGAAGCTAGCGTGGATATGCTAGGTATGTTTTTCCAACCTCACACTACTTCTTCTTTTTACTGTGCCTCCCCTTAGATTTTTTGCTTTGTCGCCCGATAGGCTCGGTTCTGGATACTGCCGCTGAAGATGAAAGAGTGAATGCCAGAATGAATCTCCTCGTCAATCTTTCACTTAACCATGGCTGTCTGTTCTGGGCCACTCCTGAGCGAACCCAGCAGATTGTCAGGTTCCAAGATCGCGCTTGTCAGGTACGTGAATTTCTCAATTTCTGCACGAGAACCTTGACCCTTGTTTACAAGACTTTATTTCCTCGAGATGAGGCTCCCGAAACTCTTCTTGGATTGATGGAGAAATTTAGAGATGCCCCTCGTATTCATAACTTTGTGCGAGCTCAATTAACTGCTGGAGCAAGGTTCGCCATGATTATGATACACATTTGCCATCCCAAATTGGACCTGACGAAGATTGTTGCTGATTGCTTGGCCAAGAAATCGTGGCGAAAAAATGATATTTACACAATCAATGACATGGTGACTCCTGTGGCCGAGTCGATGATGGATGAACTTCTTCGGATGGATTCAGAATTCTTCGTCAAGGGGACCTATGCTGAACACAAAACAACCAGAGGTTTATCCATAGATAGTATTTTAGGCCTTAACTGAGCTATACTATATTGCGAGAAATTATGTCTATATCTTGTCGAGCTCTTTTTGTTCCGAAGAATTTGTTTATATTGTAAAGTGGCCTATATTATCGGAGCCCCCGAGCCTTTGGCTGGAGTTTATACTATTTTGCTATCTCGAAGATTTTTCTCTTGTTGCAAGAAGATATATATATTTTGCTGTCAATGGGTTACGAGCCCCCGAGTGTCTTGGTGGCGAAGTTCTATATTTTTGTTGCGAGGTTTTCAGACCAAAGCAATAGAATTTTGACGAGTACACTATGTTTATAGTTGTTTGCCCCCGATGTTCTATTTTGCGAGGTATTTTTGTACCAAAGCGAAATATTTCGGTAAGTCTAGTTCATCTATATTGTGTATATCTCGTAATTTGATGGCGTTTAGCCCCCGAGCGTGTCGAAGAATAAGAAGTATATCTCCACTATCTTTATTATATTGCAGCACCGCGAGCCCGCCTCACTAAAAACCTTTCCAGCCCCACTCGGTGCCCTGAAAAGGAAAAGAGTGCGTCTGAAAACTCGCGGGTGTTTCAGTACATTGTATTTTTACAGAGGAGGACTATATTTCGACTCTAAGCGTAGAACCGCCTGAGCTGCACCACGTTCCAGGGGTTTTTCTCGGGAACCCCTGTCTTCTTGTCCTTGATCCTGTATGCTCCTCCGTCGATGACTTCCGTGACGACGTAAGGTCCCAACCATGGTGACTCGAGCTTTTCAGTACTTTGCTGGTTGAGCCGTAGGACCAAATCGCCGACCTGGAAAGATCTGGGCCGCAATCGTCGACTGTGGTAGTTTTTCAGGTCCTGCTGGTACTTGGTAACTCGTGATAGTACTTCATCTCGAGCTTCATCGAGTGCATCCACATCGTCCTCCCGAGCTTTTCGTGATGTTTCCTCGTTGTACTCTGTCACTCTTGGAGAATCATGCTCTATTTCAATTGGTAGTACTGCTTCGGCTCCGTGGACGAGAAAAAACGGAGTTTCCTGTGTCACCGTATTTGGTGTTGTTCGGATGCTCCACAAAACACTTGGCAATTCTTCTGGCCAAGTATGTCGAGCTTTTTCAAGCGGTCCTAGTAGGCGCTTTTTGATGCCGTTGCAGATGATACCATTGGCTTTTTCGACTTGACCATTGGTTTGCGGGTGTCCCACTGACGCAAAGTGCAATTTGATGCCTACTTCTGCGCAGTATGCCTTCAACTCCTTAGCTGTAAAGTTAGTACCGTTGTCTGTGACAATGCTATGAGGCACTCCGAACCGAAAAACGAGGCCCTTCACAAACTTTATTGCCGACGCTGCATCTGGTGAGTTTATTGGCTTCACTTCTACCCACTTGGTGAATTTGTCGACAGCAACCAACAGGTACTCATATCCTCCTGGCGAAGCTTTGTGCAACTTGCCCACCATATCAAGTCCCCATTGGGCAAAGTGCCACGACAATGGTATTGGCATCAGCTCTGCCGCCGGAGAGTGAGGTTTTGCGGCGAATCTCTGGCACGCATCGCAGGTTCGTACTATCTCTTTTGCATCCTCAATTGCTGTCAACCAGTAAAATCCTGCCCGAAAAATCTTGGCTGCAATAGCTCGACTACTTGCGTGGTGACCACATATTCCTTCATGCACGTCTTTTAAGATTATCCTTCCTTCTTCGGGTGTGACGCACCTTTGCAGGACACCTGAAATACTTCGCTTGTATAACTCCCCTTTGACCACTGTGAAAGCTTTGGATCGTCGAATAATTCGCCTTGCCACAACTGGATCGTTGGGTATTTCTTTCCTAAGGATATACGATATGTACGCTTGCATCCAAGGAACTTCTACCATCATCACAAGCTCTTGGTCCTCTTCGTCATCCACGGCTTCTTTGAGGGGCGCCGAAGTTTTTTCCTCCTTTGCTTTTTTCTGCGCCTTCTTCGGCTTTGTGGATCTTTCCGCTATTTCTTCCCAAAATACACCTAGCGAGATTGGAAGGCACTGCGACCCGATGTTTGCGAGAACGTCGGCTTCATCATTGCTCAACCTACTGATGTGATTTACCTCGCATCCATCAAACAGCTTCTCAAGCTCATTGTACACCTCCTTATATGCTATCATGCTATCATTGACTGCATCACATTGGTTCATAACTTGCTGAGCCACCAATTGCGAGTCGCCAAAGATTTTTAGTCGAGTTGCGCCGCAAGCTTTTGCCATCTTCATCCCGTGTATGAGGGCTTCGTATTCTGCTTCATTGTTGGATGCGTTTGGGAACGTCATCCGTAGGACATACTTTAACTTGTCGCCTTCGGGTGATATAAGTATCACTCCTGCGCCAGCTCCTTCTACTCTCTTGGATCCATCAAAGTTCATAGTCCAAGTTCTTGACAAATCTGGGGATCCCGTGTTTTGCAGCTCCATCCACTCTGCAATGAAATCTGGCAAAACTTGCGACTTGATTGCCTTTCTTTTTTCATACGTGATGTCCCGAGGGGAAAGTTCTATTCCCCAAAGGGAGACACGCCCTGTAGCTTCTGGATTGTTCAGTATATTTGAAAGAGGTGCTTCATTGACTACTATTATCGGGTGTGCCGAAAAATAGTGGCGCAACTTTCTTGCCGTTGTAATCACTCCATATGCTAGTTTCTTGTACTGCGGGTACCGCTGTTTGGGAGGCGATAAAACTTCACTGATGAAATATACCGGCCTTTGCACTCCATGGAGTTTTCCTTCTTCTTCTCTTTCGACGACTAGCACCGTGCTAACCACCTGGGGTGTGGCTGCGATGTACAGCAGGAGAGGTTCCTTTTCCTTCGGCGCCACCAAGATTGGTGGTGCCGAGATTGTGCGTTTCAGATCCTCGAAAGCTCTATCGGCTTCTTCGTTCCACTGGAATTTCTCCCCTTGCTTTATTAAAGCGTAGAATGGTAGCGCTTTTTCTCCCAGCCTCGCGACGAATCTGCTTAAAGCTGCGACTCTCCCAGTTAGTTGATGTATTTCTTTCAACTTTATTGGCTTCCTCATTGTTACGATAGCTTGTATTTTGTCGGGATTTGCTTCAATCCCTCTTGCTGAAACTAGGAACCCAAGAAGTTCTCCTGCTGGGACGCCGAAGTAACACTTCGTCGGGTTCAGCTTGAGGCAGAATTTGTCGAGGTAGTCGAAGGTTTCCTTGAGATCCTCGATCAGCGTCATCCCCTTTTTTGACGTTATGACGACATCGTCGATGTATACTTGCACATTTTTTCCAATCTGTGTCGCCAAACACTTCTGCATCATCCTCTGATATGTTGCTCCCGCGTTTTTCAGACCAAAGGGCATTGTTCTATAGCAAAACACGCCGTAAGGTGTGATGAACGCTGTTTTTACTTCATCTTCTTCTTTTAATCTGATCTGGTTATAACCAGAATATGCGTCCAAGAAGGAAAGACGTTCACATCCTGCCGTGGAGTCGATAATTTGGTCGATCCTCGGGAGGGGAAAGTGATCCTTTGGACAATGTTTATTGAGACACGTAAAGTCGACGCACATGCGAAGGACCTTAGTGTTTTTCTTCGGCACCAACACTGGATTTGCTACCCATGTGGCCTCTGTGTGCAGCTCCTTGATAAAACCACTTCTCTTAGTCGATCAATTTCTGACAACATAGCCTTGCGGTTTGGTTCCGAAAAACGTCGCAAAGTTTGTTTGATTGGTCTCTCTAGTGGGTCCAAGTTTAGGTGGTGCTCGTCAAGTTCCCTGGGTACTCCTGGCATGTCAGCTGGACACCATGCGAAGATTTTCCAGTTCTTACGGAGGAACTCGACGAGCGCGCTTTCCTATGCGAGGTCCATGTCGTTTGTGATGGACGTCGTCTTTTTCGGGTCTGTCGGGTGAATCTGCACCTCCTTAGAATTTTTCTCAGTATTGAAAGTTGATTCTTTATTTGGCCTTCCAACGTCTGGCAGCACGTCGTAGTCAGTCATAAGCCTTGACGCCAAATACTCAGCTTGCATCCCGAAAGTTTCTGATATTCGATGAAAATCCTTGTCACATTTATCGGCTAAGGCAAAGCTTCTTTTGACCGTAATTGGTCCCTTAGGTCCAGGCATCCTCCACAACAGGTACGTGTAGTGTGGTACCGCCATAAACCTAGCGTATGCTGGTCGTCCCAATAAAGCGTGGTACTGTGACGGGAAATCTACGACTTCAAACTCCAGCCTCTCGATTCTGTAATTTTCTCGGGTCCCAAACTGAACGTCGAGATTAATCTTCCACAGCGGATAGCTTGGCTTCTCCGGTGTGATACCGTGGAATCTCGTGTCTGTTGGTTTCAGGTTTGCCAGGGTTATGTTCATCTTCCTTAATGTATCTGCATACATAAGGTTTAAGCTGATGCCGCCATCTATGAACACGCGAGATACGTCGAACACTGCGATGACTGCCGGTAGTATGAGTGCTGACTTCCCTGGTCGAGGAACTTGCTGTGGATGATCCGCTATGGTGAAGCCGATGTCTTGCCCTGACCAATTAAGATACTCGACTGTTGGTGGAGGCATTTTTTCTGCCATGAACACCTGTCGCGAGATTACTTTCTAAGCTCTATTGGATGGCCTTCCTTTCTGAATCATCGAGACCGCTCCATTAGAGTTAGGATCAACATAAGGCGGTGGTGCAGGTGCTGCCGCTATTCTGAGCTGATATCGATTTTCGTCCGTAATCGCGGGAGGAGGTGGCAAGTGAATCTCACTCCTGGGTTCTCGAGGATTTCTCTGTGCTGCCTGAGCATTAGCATGCCCTGCCCACCTTAGCATTGCCTGGAAATTTCGACAATCCTTCTGCAGATGTCCTGACTGTCTTTTTCCGTTGCTGTCGAGGAAAAAATGCATCTGACACGGCCCGTTCATCATCTCTTCAGGAGACACGAAAGGCCTCTGGAACCGTGGCCCACTATTTTGCCTATTGTTTCGAGAGTCATCTCTATTGTCACCTCGTTGCTCATTGCTTCTCTGGTAATCATCTCTGTTATTTCCTCCGGCGTTTGCTCGGAAGCCAGCCGAGATTTGTCCTGGAGCATCATAGCTCGAGTACTGCCGAGGAAATCGTCGCCTTGGTTGATAATTTCGACCGCGGTCTTCCTCTGGCGACCTGTGCCGTTTGTTGTGAACAGCATCTTCTCCATCTGCCCATCTGTTTGCTATTTCTATTAATGCGGATACTGTCTTTGGATTGATCCTCCCCAAATCCTCGACAAAATCTCCACGTCTGATTCCTGCGACAAACGCATCTATTGCTCTATCGTCAGATATATTTTCTGCCGAATTTTTGATGATATTCCACCTTTGGATATACTTTCTCATTGGCTCGTCTGGCTTTTCTCGGCACGCTCTCAGTTCCTCTAATGACGCAGGTTTTTTGCATGTGGACCGGAAGTTCTTGACGAACACGTCCTCGAAGCTATCCCAGTTGTCGATAGATCCTGGAGGAAGTTTCTTTATCCAAGATCGTGCGGCTCCACTCAAATGCACCTGGATGCTTTGCATAGCTGTTGCTCTGGTTCCTCCTGTGAGCTTCACCGTCTCGAGATAATCGACTAGCCAATCCTCTGGATCTTGAAGGCCGTCGAATTTCTTGAAGTTATCAGGCAACTTGAATCCCGAAGGGACTCGAGTTTTTCGAACTCTCCTTGTGAAGCATGGCAAACCACACATATCCTCGTCATTTAGCTCTGGGGACTGCCGATGTTCCCTTCTGCTTTGTCGCGCTCTGTCGACCCTTGCTTGTGCTGCCGTGTCCCTTGCTCCACTTGGTCCTTCGGGAGTGATACGTCTCCGACGTATCGATAATTTCTTATGTTCCATGCCACATTATTGATGATATCTACATGTTTTATGCATACTTTATGATGATTTTATGCATTTTCTGGAACTAACCTATTGACGAGATGCCGAAGGGCCAGTTGCTGTTTTCTGCTGTTTTTGGTTTCAGAAATCCTAGTAAGGAAATATTCTCGGAATTGGACGAAATCAACGCCCAGCATCTTAGAATCCCCGGGAGCTTCCAGAACACCCGAGAGTCACCAGAGGGGGGCCACAGGCCCACCAGATGATAGGGCGGCGCGGCCCAGGCCCTGGCCGCGCCACCCTAGTGTGTCGTCGCCTCATTGACCCTCCGACGCCGCCTCTTCGCCTATTTAAGCCCCCTCGACCTAAAACCTCGATACGAAAAAGCCACGGTACGAGAAACCTTCCAGAGCCGCCGCCATCGCGAAGCCAAGATCTGGGGGACAGGACTCTCTGTTCCGGCACGCCGCCGGGACGGGGAAGTGCCCCCGGAAGGCTTCTCCATCGACACCGCTGCCATCTCCACCGCCATCTTCATCAACGCTGCTGTCTCCCATGAGGAGGGAGTAGTTCTCCATCGAGGCTCGGGGCTGTACCGGTAGCTATGTGGTTAATCTCTCTCCTATGTACCTCAATACAATGATCTCATGAGCTGCTTTACATGATTGAGATTCATATGAGTTTTGTATCACTATTCATCTATGTGCTACTCTAGTGATGTTATTAAAGTACTCTATTCCTCCTGCATGATGTAATGTCGACAGTGTGTGCATCATGTAGTACTTGGTGTAGTTTATGATTGTGATCTCTTGTGGATTATGAAGTTAACTATCACTATGATGGTATTGATGTGATCTATTTGGTTATGTTGATCTATCTTGCACTCTAAGGTTATTTAAATATGAACATTGAATATTGTGGAGCTTGTTAACTCCGGCATTGAGGGTTCGTGTAATCCTACACAATTAGTGGTGTTCATCATCCAACAAGAGAGTGTAGAGTCTAGCATTTATCTATTTATTCTGTTATGTGATCAATGTTGAGAGTGTCCACTAGTGAAAGTATAATCCCTAGGCCTTGCTCCTAAATACTGAAATCGCCGCTTGTTTACTGTTCTACTGCATCTGTACTGTCCGCAATATTACCACCATCAACTACACGCCAGTAAGCACTTTTCTGGCGCCGTTACTACTGCTCATATATATTCATACCACCTGTATTTCACTATCTCTTCGCCGAACTAGTGCACCTATTAGGTGTGTTGGGGACACAAGAGACTTCTTGCTTTGTGGTTGCAGGGTTGCATGAGAGGGATATCTTTGACCTCTTCCTCCCTGAGTTCGATAAACCTTGGGTGATCCACTTAAGGGAAACTTGCTGCTGTTCTACAAACCTCTGCTCTTGGAGGCCCAACACTGTCTACAAGAATAGAAGCACCCGTAGACATCAAGCACTTTTCTGGCGCCGTTGCCGGGGAGGAAAGGTAAAAGGCACTCATACTCCGGTTCCAGGTAACAGTACTTTTCTGGCGCCATTGTGTGTGTGCTCGAAGCTATTTCCTTTAGATCCTGCAATTGCATCTTTTTGTTTCTTGTTTTACACTAGTTAGGCATAATGGAATACAACTATGAGCTTTTTGATTTATTTCCTAAGTTAAGACATGAATTGTGTGATGCGGAAATTAAAGAACCTATGGAGCCTCAATTGCATGCTAGTAGCAATGTTATTAGTATGAACGCAATCACTGCTAATGCTATGGATAAGTCTAAGCTTGGGGAAGCTAGTTTATATAAAAATAATCTTTTTTGCTCCTCATCTTTGGAAGAAATATTTTGCTCTGATAATGCTTTATCTCCCATATGCGATAACTCTAATGATGCTTGTGATATTTTAAATCCACCTACTGCAAGTACTGCTTTCAAGATACCCACGAAAATTATTGAACGTGTTATTAATAACCGCTATAAAGGGGATGGAACTGTCCATCCTGGAGATCATTTACTGTTTTTGCATGAATTATGCGGGTTATTCAAGTGTGCAGGTATCTCTATGGATGAAGTAAGGAAGAAGCTATTCTCTTTTTCGCTGTCTGGTAAAGCGGCGCATTGGTATAAATTGTTGAAGAATAGTCATTCTCTTGGTTGGGAGGAAATTGTACCTCTCTTTTATTCTAAATTTTATCCTCCTCATGAAGTGCATATTGATAGGAATTATATTTATAACTTTTATCCTCGTGATGGAGAGAGTATTTCTCAAGCGTGGGGGAGATTGAAGTCATTAATGCTCAAATGTCCCATTCATGAGCTCCCCCGTAATGTTATTGTTAACAATTTTTATGCGAGGCTTTCAGGACAACACAAGGACTATCTGGATGCCTGTTCGGAGGGATCTTTCACAAGCAAGGAGGTTGAAGCTAGGTGGGATCTTCTTGATCGGATTGAGGACAACGCTGAAGGATGGGAGAACGACAAAGGTAAAGAGTCAGGTATAAATTATGATTATGAATGCATTGAAGCTTTTATGGATACCGATAAATTTCGAAATATGAGTGCTACTTATGGTCTTGACTCTCAAGTTGCTGCAAATCTTTATAAAGCCTTTGCTTCTCATTTTGAATTGCCTAAGAAGAATTTTGATAAGTATCATGAACCTTTTAAAGAGGCTTGCATGAAGAATGAAATTGTTGTTAATGATTGCAATAAGCATGCTCAAACTCCTAAGAATGCTATTTCATATAAGCATGTTAATTTTTGTGGAATGCATAGACCTTGTGGAATTAATCAAATCAAAGCTGAATATTGTATCCATCATATTAATGAAAAAACTAGAAAGTGGTTTAGGGCTCTAGATGATCTTGGTAAAAAAGTTTGTGCCCTCTATCCTTTTATTTGTGAACTTTGCCATAGAGTGGGTCATTTTAATTTTCAATGCTCCTCCAATGATAATATGAACCCCATGAGTACTACAAAGTTGTATTGCGATGATAAAATTACTCTTAATCAGCATGATGAACTTACTTTATTTTTGTGGTGTGAAGAGCTATCGAGAAAAATCTCTTTGTTACATATGAGTGATCTTGATATTAATGATGTCCTGCATGGGTGTTTTTCTTATTGCATTGATAATAGCCATACAAATACTTACATACAAAATATTTTAGAAGATGACACCTTGCCAAAATATGATAGGACCGCTGTGTGTTTTGAACTAATTAATGAAAAGGAGGAATCCTCCCAAGTTTCTTCTATTGTTTCTGAAAGTAAATCAGGTTATGCGGACAAGCCACCCTTCAAGCCTCTTCCTCCTAAAGAAGGGAACGAGGAGAAGGAAGAGAAGAAGAAGAAGAAGAAGAAGAAGGGAACGAAGAAGAAGAAGAAGAAGAAGAAGGAGAATAAAAAGAAAGAGGTAACGGCATATCCTCGCGTGAATGAGATAACGCTAGATAACCGTAAGTATGTTGCTCCTAATGATTATTATGATAATGAATCTGAATACGATGATCTTCCTATGCTCTTTACATACATTAGTGATCATGATTTGAATGAGCACACTACTTTTGATATTGCAAATCTCTGGGAAACTAATTCTAAAAATGATGATAATAATTGCCATAGTGTCAGTACTATCCATGCTTCCTCCCATAATGATATAGAAAGCTCTAAGCTTGGGGAAGAGGTGTTTGAAAATCCTTTTGCTACTGATCATTATGTGTTTGATACATCTCCTTCAAATAACAATGATGGTATGGTCACGGATAAACCGACTGTGAAAGATAACTATTCTATTTCTTATGATGACACTGTGCCTCCGACCTTTGATGATTATTATAAAGAATGCTATGATATAGGTTATAACTATCCTTATGAAACTTGTCATAGTCATGATTGGATTACCAAAAACAATTCCCTTAATATGCAACTTGTTTACCATCTTCAAATTCTTGATAATAATCCTGCTCCAATTACTATTAATGAAAAGAACTCTTCTTATGCCAAAACTAATGATACTTATATGCATATGAACCATGATAAGAATGTTTTAAGTGATGGGTATATTGTGGATTTCATCAATGATGTTACTGAAAGTTATTATGAGAGAGGGAAACATGGTTATATGCATCTTAATAATATTAAGTTTCCCCTCTTTATGTTGAGAATCTTGAAGTTACTCGTGTTTTATCCCCTTATGCGTGCCACTTTATTCTTCATGAATGCATTTGTGTATAAGATTCCTTTTCATAGGAAGCATGTTAGACTTAAATTTGTTTTGAATTTGCCTCTTGATGCTCTCTTTTTGCTTCAAATACTATTTCTTGCGTGTGCATCATTAAAACTGCTGAGCCCATCTTAATGGCTATAAAGAAAGAACTTCTTGGGAGATAACCCATGTGTTTATTTTGCTACAGTAATTTTGTTTTATATTTGAGTCTTGGAAGTTGTTACTACTGTAGCAACCTCTCCTTATCTTAGTTTTTTTGCATTGTTGTGCCAAGTAAAGTCTTTGATAGTAAGGTTCATACTAGATTTGGATTACTGCGCAGAGACAGATTTCTTGCTGTCACGAATCTGGGCCTAATTCTCTATAGGTAACTCAGAAAATTCTGCCAATTTACGTGAGTGATCCTCAGATATGTACGCAACTTTCATTCAATTTGAGCATTTTTGAGCAAGTCTGGTGCCTCAATAAAATTCGTCTTTATGAACTGTTCTGTTTTGACAGATTCTACCTTTTATTTCGCATTGCCTATTTTGCTATGTGGGATGGATTTCTTTGTTCCGTTAACTTCCAGTAGCTTTAGGCAATGTCCAAAAGTGTTAAGAATGATTGTGTCACCTCTGAACATGTGAGTTTTTAATTATGCACTAACCCTCTAATGAGTTTGTTTCGAGTTTGGTGTAGAGGAAGTTTTCAAGGGTCAAGAGAGGAGGATGATACAATATGATCAAGGAGAGTGAAAGCTCTAAGCTTGGGGATGCCCCGGTGGTTCATCCCTGCATATTTTAAGAAGACTCAAGCATCTAAGCTTGGGCATGCCCAAGGCATCCCCTTCTTCATCGATAAATTATCAGGTTCCTTCTCTTGAAACTATATTTTTATTCGGCCACATCTTATGTACCTTGCTTGGAGCGTCTGTGTGCTTTTGTTTTTGTTTTTGTTTGAATAAATGCTCGTGTGGGAGAGAGACACGCTCCGCCATTTGTGTCCACCATACCTACCTACTACATGGTATTTCTCCGCCATTCCAAAGTAAATTGCTTGAGTGCTACCTTTAAATTTCCATTCTCTACCTTTACAATATATAGCTCATGGGACAAATAGCTTAAAAACTATTGTGGTATTGAATATGTACTTATGCACTTTATCTCTTATTAAGTTGCTTGTTGTGCGATAACCATGTTCCTGGGGACGCCATCAACTACTCTTTGTTGAATATCATGTGAGTTGCTATGCATGTTCGTCTTGTCTGAAGTAAGGGAGATTTACCACCTAATGGTTAGAGCATGCATATTGTTAGAGAAGAACATTGGGCCGCTAACTAAAGCCATGATCCATGGTGGAAGTTTCAGTTTTGGACAAATATCCTCAATCTCATATGAGAAAATTAATTGTTGCTACATGCTTATGCATTAAGAGGAGTCCATTATCTGTTGTCTATGTTGTCCCGGTATGGATGTCTAAGTCGAGAATAATCAATAACGAGAAATCCAATGCGAGCTTTCTCCTTAGACCTTTGTACAGGCGGCATAGAGGTACCCCTTTGTGACACTTGGTTAAAACATGTGCATTGCGATAATCCCGGAAATCCAAGCTAATTAGGACAAGGTGCGGGCACTATTAGTATATTATGCATGAGGCTTGCAACTTGTAAGATATAATTTACATAACACATATGCTTTATTACTACCGTTGACAAAATTGTTTCTTGTTTTCAAAATCAAAGCTCTAGCACAAATATAGCAATCAATGCTTCCCTCTGCGAAGGGCCATTCTTTTACTTTTATGTTGAGTCAGTTCACCTATTTCTCTCCATCTCAAGAAGCAAACACTTGTGTTAACTGTGCATTGATTCTTACATACTTGCTTATTGCACTTGTTATATTGCTTTGCATTGACAACTATCCATGAGATATACATGTTACAAGTTGAAAGCAACCGCTGAAACTTAATCTTCCATTGTGTTGCTTCAATACCTTTACTTTGAATTATTGCTTTATGAGTTAACTCTTATGCAAGACTTATTGATGCTTGTCTTGAAAGTGCTATTCATGAAAAGTCTTTGCTATATGATTCATTTGTTTACTCATGTCATTACCATTGTTTTGATCGCTGCATTCATTACATGTGCTTACAATAGTATGATCAAGATTATGATGGCATGTCACTACAGAAATTATCTTTGTTATCGTTTACCTGCTCGGGACGAGCAGAAACTAAGCTTGGGGATGCTGATACGTCTCCGACGTATCGATAATTTCTTATGTTCCATGCCACATTATTGATGATATCTACATGTTTTATGCATACTTTATGATGATTTTATGCGTTTTCTGGAACTAACCTATTGACGAGATGCCGAAGGGCCAGTTGCTGTTTTCTGCTGTTTTTGGTTTCAGAAATCCTAGTAAGGAAATATTCTCGGAATTGGACGAAATCAACGCCCAGCATCTTAGAATCCCCGGGAGCTTCCAGAACACCCGAGAGTCGCCAGAGGGGGGCCACAGGCCCACCAGATGATAGGGCGGCGCGGCCCAGGCCCTGGCCGCGCCACCCTAGCGTGTCGTCGCCTCGTTGACCCTCCGACGCCGCCTCTTCGCCTATTTAAGCCCCCTCGACCTAAAACCTCGATACGAAAAAGCCACGGTACGAGAAATCTTCCAGAGCCGCCGCCATCGCGAAGCCAAGATCTGGGGGACATGACTCTCTGTTCCGGCACGCCGCCGGGACGGGGAAGTGCCCCCGGAAGGCTTCTCCATCGACACCGCTGCCATCTCCACCGCCATCTTCATCATCGCTGCTGTCTCCCATGAGGAGGGAGTAGTTCTCCATCGAGGCTCGGGGCTGTACCGGTAGCTATGTGGTTAATCTCTCTCCTATGTACCTCAATACAATGATCTCATGAGCTGCTTTACATGATTGAGATTCATATGAGTTTTGTATCACTATTCATCTATGTGCTACTCTAGTGATGTTATTAAAGTACTCTATTCCTCCTGCATGATGTAATGTCGACAGTGTGTGCATCATGTAGTACTTGGCGTAGTTTATGATTGTGATCTCTTGTGGATTATGAAGTTAACTATCACTATGATGGTATTGATGTGATCTATTTGGTTATGTTGATCTATCTTGCACTCTAAGGTTATTTAAATATGAACATTGAATATTGTGGAGCTTGTTAACTCCGGCATTGAGGGTTCGTGTAATCCTACACAATTAGTGGTGTTCATCATCCAACAAGAGAGTGTAGAGTCTAGCATTTATCTATTTATTCTGTTATGTGATCAATGTTGAGAGTGTCCACTAGTGAAAGTATAATCCCTAGGCCTTGTTCCTAAATACTGAAATCACTGCTTGTTTACTGTTCTACTGCATCTGTACTGTCCGCAATATTACCACCATCAACTACACGCCAGTAAGCACTTTTCTGGCGCCGTTACTACTGCTCATATATACTCATACCACCTGTATTTCACTATCTCTTCGCCGAACTAGTGCACCTATTAGGTGTGTTGGGGACACAAGAGACTTCTTGCTTTGTGGTTGCAGGGTTGCATGAGAGGGATATCTTTGACCTCTTCCTCCCTGAGTTCGATAAACCTTGGGTGATCCACTTAAGGGAAACTTGCTGCTGTTCTACAAACCTCTGCTCTTGGAGGCCCAACACTGTCTACAAGAATAGAAGCACCCGTATACATCAGGGAGCTGCTGCTGTTGCTGCCGCAGGTCGTGGACTATTTTGCCTTGCTGCTCCTTCGGGAGGTGTTGACGCAAATGCCGTTCCCATGGCTCCAACTCCTGCCATTGCCATGTTATACAGTGCCTCCCTTGGATCTCCTGGGGGTGGCCTGGATGCAAGGATGAAAGCCTGTGTCGCCATATACCCAGCTTCTGGTGTCTTGGGGATGATGTTCCCTCTCGTGTCTATCGACATAAAAGACATGTCGAGGTTTTGAACCAAGTGCTCTCTTTCTCCTTCAGGTACGTTTTGTAACCTTGACCTTGCTCTGTTCCGAGCTTCCCTGTGGCTATCACCCGAAGTTCTAGATTGTCGACTCAGCTCTGCCCTTTGCCTACTTGATGCGGAGGCTGCCTCCCTTCTTCTGTTTAGAGCAATTGTCTGTTTTTTCAATTCCCTTGCAGCTCGTGCGAGCCTATATTGATATGCTTGTAACTCTTCTGGCGTGGCTGTGGTGGCCATTGGTTCTGAGCCATCAATAGCTCTTGCGGCTCTATCCCATGCTGCTTGTGGAAGCTGAACTCTATCTCGCGGCTGTGACCCGATATATTTGTTGCCTAAGCCTCGTCGCAAATCAGAGGGATCGACATATGGATTTCCCAAATCGTCGAAAGCCTCAGATGTTTCTTCCTGGTCACGACTTGGCTCTCCGATGACATAGATCTGATGATACTTTGTATTTGGATCTATGTTGGGTTTGGTGACACCATCATGAAGATTGGCGAAGACCTTGCCCACTGTAGTGGATTTGTCGATGAAGTTGAAGCTGTCGACACTGCTTGAATCATCGCTTATATAGGAGTCCGCATATGACTCAAGCGACATGTCGCTGAAGATCTTGGCGAGTTTTTCTCTTGCCCTGGTGCTGATGAAGCGTGACGACGAAGTTTCTTCCTCTCCTGATTCGGTTGACGTTGTATAGCTTGAAAAATCGGAATCGACCGCCGAAAATCCCGACAAGATCGGAATTTCGACACGATACGATCCCTCTTTCTCGACGCGAAAGTGAAATCTTCCGAACGTCATCTCCATAGGCTCCTCCAGATACGCATATGCATCCAAACGGGAGGGCGGGTGAGGAACAAAATCGACAGGACCAGTTGCGATCTGTTTACCTCGATCCATCGCGTTGCTTGCAGTTGATGAAGTCGACGATCTTGAACGTGCCATCGAGATCAGAGCCTTGACGCCTCTAATTCCCACAGACGGCGCCAATTGACAAGGGATTAACTTGTCAATGCCTACGGGTTGTAGACTAGGGTTTAGTTGGAAGTAGAGGGCAAGTAGATCTCGAAGGTTTCAGCCGAAAAGTACTCGACGATTATGAAAACTAGGGTTTGAGAGACAATGATTCGATGCTTTCTTTGTCCCTCGACTCCCCCTTATATAGGAGGCGGAGCCGAGGGATTCGTATTGTACAAGTTACAGAGTCCGGGAAGGTTTCTAACTCATCCCGCAAGATTACAAATAATGCTTCCTATTACAACTCTAGCTTTTCTTAACAATATCTTGGGCTTCCGAATCTTCTTATTCTTCGGGTAGCGGGCCTTAGTTAAACCCCGGGTACTATCTTCGGCAGTCCCATTGGGGATGCCTATGTCAGCAGCGGTGATGAAGATGGCGGTGGAGATGGCAGCGGTGTCGATGGAGAAGCCTCCCGGGGGCACTTCCCCGTCCCGGCGGCGTGCCGGAACAGAGACTCCTGTCCCCCAGATCTTGGTTTTGCGATGGC
The DNA here is from genome assembly GCF_019359855.2 of Lolium perenne. Lineage (NCBI taxonomy): Eukaryota > Viridiplantae > Streptophyta > Magnoliopsida > Poales > Poaceae > Lolium > Lolium perenne. Next base: position 23,846,590 of record NC_067247.2, on the reverse strand, counting down.
GGCGGCTCTGGAAGGTTTCTCGTACCGTGGCTTTTTCCGTATCGAAGACTTAGGTCAGGGGCTTCTTATAGGCGAAGAGGCAGCGTCAGAAGGGGTCTGGGGCCACCAGACACTAGGGCGGCGCCTCCCCCCCTGGGCCGCGCTGCCACCATGTGTGGGCCCCCTGTGGCCCCTCTCTGGCGGCTCTCGGGTGTTCTGGAAGCTTCATGCAATCCTAAGATGCTAGGCGTTGATTTCGTCCAATTGCGAGAATATTTCCTTACTAGGATTTCTGAAACCAAAAACAGCAGAAAACAGGAACTGGCACTTCGGCATCTCGTCAATAGGTTAGTTCCAGAAAACGCATAAATATGACATAAAGTATGCATAAAACATGTAGATATCATCAATAATGTGGCATGGAACATAAGAAATTATCGATACGTCGGAGACGTATCAGCATCCCCAAGCTTAGTTTCTGCTCGTCCCGAGTAGGTAAACGATAACAAAGATAATTTCTGGAGTGACATGCCATCATAATCTTGATCATACTATTGTAAGCATATGTAATGAATGCAGCGATCAAAATAATGGTGAATGACATGAGTAAACAACTGAATCATAAAGCAAAGACTTTTCATGAATAGTACTTTCAAGACAAGCATCAATAAGTCTTGCATAAGAGTTAACTCATAAAGCAATAATTCAAAGTAAAGGTATTGAAGCAACACAAAGGAAGATTAAGTTTCAGCGGTTGCTTTCAACTTGTAACATGTATATCTCATGGATATTGTCAATGCAAAGTAAGATAACAAGTGCAATATGCAAGTATGTAGGAATCAATGCACAGTTCACACAAGTGTTTGCTTCTTGAGGTGGAGAGAGATAGGTGAACTGACTCAACATAAAAGTAAAAGAAAGGGCCCTTCGCAGAGGGAAGCATTGATTGCTATATTTGTGCTAGAGCTTTGGTTTTGAAAACAAGAAACAATTTTGTCAACGGTAGTAATAAAGCATATGTGTTATGTAAATTATATCCTACAAGTTGCAAGCCTCATGCATAGTATACTAATAGTGCCCGCACCTTGTCCTAATTAGCTCGGATTACCTGGATTATCATCGCAATACATATGTTTTAACCAAGTGTCACAAAGGGGTACCTCTATGCCGCCTGTACAAAGGTCTAAGGAGAAAGCTCGCATTGGATTTCTCGCTATTGATTATTCTCAACTTAGACATCCATACCGGGACAACATAGACAATAGATAATGGACTCCTCTTTTATGCATAAGCATTCAACAATTATTAATTTTCTCATATGAGATTGAGGATATTTGTCCAAAACTGAAACTTCCACCATGGATCATGGCTTTAGTTAGCGGCCCAATGTTCTTCTCTAACATTATGCATGCTCTAACCATTCTAGCGGTAAATCTCCCTTACTTCAGACAAGACGGACATGCATAGCAACTCACATGATATTCAACAAAGAGTAGTTGATGGCGTCCCCAGGAACATGGTTATCGCACAACAAGCAACTTAATAAGAGATAAAGTGCATAAGTACATATTCAATACCACAATAGTTTTTAGGCTATTTGTCCCATGAGCTATATATTGCAAAGGTAGAGGATAGAAATTTAAAGGTAGCACTCAAGCAATTTACTTTGGAATGGCGGAGAAATACCATGTAGTAGGTAGGTATGGTGGACACAAATGGCGTAGTGTTTGGCTCAAGGATTTTGGATGCATGAGAAGTATTCCCTCTCGATACAAGGTTTAGGCTAGCAAGGCTATTTGAAACAAACACAAGGATGAACCGGTGCAGCAAAACTCACATAAAAGACATATTGTAAACATTATAAGACTCTACACCGTCTTCCTTGTTGTTCAAACTCTTTACTAGATATTATCTAGACCTTAGAGAGACCAATTATGCAAACCAAATTTTAGCAAGCTCTATGTATTTCTTCATTAATAGGTGCAAAGTATATGAAGAAAGAGCTTAAACATGAGCACAACAATTGCCAAGTATCACATTATCCAAGACATTTTAGCAATTACTACATTATCATTTTCCGATTCCAACCATATAACAATTTAACGAAGAAGATTCAACCTTCGCCATGAATATTATGAGTAAAGCCTAAGGACATATTTGTCCATATGCAACAGCGGAGCGTGTCTCTCTCCCACACAATGAATGCTAGGATCCATTTTATTCAAACAAAACAAAAAACAAAAACAAACCGACGCTCCAAGCAAAGTACATAAGATGTGATGGAATAAAAATATAGTTTCACTAGAGGAACCTGATAATGTTGTCGATGAAGAAGGGGATGCCTTGGGCATCCCCAAGCTTAGACGCTTGAGTCTTCTTGAAATATGCAGGGGTGAACCACCGGGGTATCCCCAAGCTTAGAGCTTTCACTCTCCTTGATCATATTGTATCATCTCCCTCTCTTGATCCTTGAAAACTTCCTCCACACCAAACTCAAAACAACTCATTAGAGGGTTAGTGCATAATTAAAATTTACATGTTCAGAGGTGACATAATCATTCTTAACACTTCTGGACATTTCACAAAGTTACTGAAAGTTAATGGAACAAAGAAATCCATCCCACATAGCAAAAGAGGCAATGCTAAATAAAAGGCAGAATCTGTCAAAACAGAACAGTCCGTAAAGACGAATTTTGTAGAGGCACCATACTTGCTCAAATGAAAATTCTCAAATTGAATGAAAGTTGCGTACATATCTGAGGATCACTCACGTAAATTGACAGAATTTTCTGAGTTACCTACAGAGAATTAGGCCCAGATTCGTGACAGCAAGAAATCTGTTTCTGCGCAGTAATCCAAATCTAGTATGAACCTTACTATCAAAGACTTTACTTGGCACAACAATGCAATAAAATAAAGATAAGGAGAGGTTGCTACAGTAGTAAAAACTTCCAAGACACAAATGTAAAACAAAATTACTGTAGTAAAATAAACACATGGGTTATCTCCCAAGAAGTTCTTTCATTATAGCCATTAAGATGGGCTCAGCAGTTTTAATGATGCACTCGCAAGAAATAGTATTTGAAGCAAAAGAGAGCATCACGAGGCAAATTCAAAACACATTTAAGCCTAACATGCTTCCTATGAAAAGGAATCTTGTAAATAAACAAGTTCATGAAGAGTAAAATGACAAGCATAGGAAGATAAAACAAGTGTAGCTTCAAAAATTTCAGCACATAGAGAGGTGTTTTAGTAACATGAAAATTTCTACAACCATATTTTCCTCTCTCATAATAACTTTCAGTAGCATCATGAGCAAACTCAACAATATAACTATCACATAAAGCATTCTTATCATGAGTCTCATGCATAAAATTATTACTCTCCACATAAGCATAATCAATTTTATTAGTTGTAGTGGGAGCAAATTCAACCAAGTACTCCCTCCGGTCTCTTTTAATTGACTCGGATTTAGTACAACTTTGTACTAAATTCGAGTCAATTAAAAAGGACCGGAGGGAGTAGCTATCATTATTATTATCATCATCAAATATAGGAGGCATATTGTAATCATAATCAAATTTATCCTCTATAACAGGCGGCACCAAAAGACTACTATCATTATAATCATCATAAATAGGAGGCAAAGTATCATCAAAGTAAATTTTCTCCTCAATGCTTGGGGGACTAAAAAGATCATGCTCATCAAAACCAGCTTCCCCAAGCTTAGAATTTTCCATAGCATTAGCAACAATAGTGTTCAAAGCATTCATATTAATAACATTCCCATTAGCATGCATATAAAGTTCCATGGGTTTTTTTAATTCTCTCTTCAAACACATCATGTCCTAATTCAAGATAAAGTTCATAAAGATCTCTCATATTTTTGTTGTTTTCCATTATGCCTAACTAGTGTAAACAAGAAACAAAAAGATGCAATTGCAGGATCTAAAGGAAATCGCTTCGAGTACTTACAACGGCGCCGGAAAATAGCTTAGTAGCCGAGATCCGGAGTGTGAGTACCTTTTACCTTTCCTCCCCGGCAATGGCGCCAGAAAAGTGCTTGATGTCTACGGGTACTTCTATTCTTGTAGACAGTGTTGGGCCTCCAAGAGCAGAGGTTTGTAGAACAGCAACAAGTTTCCCTTAAGTGGATCACCCAAGGTTTATCGAACTCAGGGAGGAAGAGGTCAAAGATATCCCTCTCATGCAACCCTGCAACCACAAAGCAAGAAGTCTCTTGTGTCCCCAACACACCTAATATGTGCACTAGTTCGGCGAAGAGATAGTGAAATACAAGTGGTAATATGTGCACCAGAAAAGTGTTTTGCTGTCCAGGACAGGCGTGTGGTTGATGGTGGTAATATTGCGGACAGTACAGATGCAGTAGAACAGTAAACAAGCAGCGATAGCAGTATTTAGGAACAATGCCTAGGGATCACACTTTCACTAGTGGAAACTCTCAACATTGCAATCATAAAGGAATATAAATAAGCACCTCACTATGCTATTCTGAATTACTCTCTGGCAAGATAACGAACTCTAATTCATCATGTAGGCAAACCTTAAAGATGTATTCCCAAGTACTAATGAACACCCCACGCTGTCACTTTGAGCATTCATAGGAGGTACTAACACACCACAATTTCATAGAGACATCCAACTCAAATCATAACTCAGTGAATAAGTATTCTGTGAAATATAGCCTAAGAGACCCACACGGTGCACACACTGTCACCTTTACACATGTGGGACAAGGAGTCTCCGGAGATCACATAAGTAAAATCCACTTGACTAGCATAACGACATCTAGATTACAAGCATCATCATATGGATCTCAATCATGTAAGGCAGCTCATGAGATCATTGTATTGAAGTACATAGGGAGAGAGATTAACCACATAGCTACCGGTACAGCCCTTAGCCTCGATGGAGAACTACTCCCTCCTCATGGGAGACAGCAGCGGTGATGAAGATGGCGGTGGAGATGGCAGCGGTGTCGATGGAGAAGCCTTCCGGGGGCACTTCCCCGTCCCGGCGGCGTGCCGGAACAGAGACTCCTGTCCCCCAGATCTTGGCTTCGCGATGGCGGCGGCTCTGGAAGGTTTCTCGTACCGTGGCTTTTTCCGTATCGAAGACTTAGGTCAGGGGCTTCTTATAGGCGAAGAGGCAGCGTCATAAGGGGTCTGGGGCCACCAGACACTAGGGCGGCGCCCCCCCTAGGCCGCGCCGCCACCATGTGTGGGCCCCCTGTGGCCCCTCTCTGGCGGCTCTCGGGTGTTCTGGAAGCTTCATGCAATCCTAAGATGCTGGGCGTTGATTTCGTCCAATTCCGAGAATATTTCCTTACTAGGATTTCTGAAACCAAAAATAGCAGAAAACAGGAACTGGCACTTCGGCATCTCGTCAATAGGTTAGTTCCGGAAAACGCATAAATATGACATAAAGTATGCATAAAACATGTAGATATCATCAATAATGTGGCATGGAACATAAGAAATTATCGATACGTCGGAGACGTATCACTTCTCCTCCCTCAGAAAGTCCCCAAAGATTTAAAGACTCGTAAATATCTCTAGGCATAAGGCAAAATTCAGACATAATATCGCAACGAGCATTTTTTTTACAACCTATATCAACTTTTACTGCAGGGAGCCAACTTGAGGGTTCAGAATTTATTGGAACATGATCATACTTCTCCCGAAGTATTCTATAACATTCTTTCAATCTAGTAGTACTTGTCTCAAGAGTATTTAATCTAGCAAAAATGATCACAAGGGATGAATCAAAATTACTAGGTGAGTTGCATGTTGCAATAAGCTTTTTAATAACATTAAAAGCTTGATCTCCATCACAGTGAAGGAAATCTCCTCCAGCTACTATGTCCAAAGCATATCTATAACGCAGAATAAGACCAACATAAAAGCTACTAAGAAGCAAGCCTAGAGTCATTTTCGGTTCAGTTTTATTATAAGAACTATTAATTCTAGACCAAGCTTCCTTGAAACTCTCCTCACTCGCTTGCTTGAAAGTGAAAATCATTTCCTCAGGCGACATAGTAACAGGAATAGGCATTTAGCAAAATTAAAACTAAGCAACGAAAATAACAACTATAATAGAAACTTTTTTTGTGTTTTTGATATAAAGACATCTATAAACGAAACTATTTTTTGTGTTTTCGATATAATAAAGCAAATAAAACAAAATGAAGTAAACTAAGCAAACTATAACAAAGTAAATAGATTGGAGATGAGAGACTCCCCTTGTAGAAATCAACTTTCTCCCCGGCAACGGCATCAGAAAATCTTGATGGTGCTCCGGTGATGGCGCCTGACAATGTTGTTGGCAGTTGTTGTGGAAGAGGTTGGGAATGAAGGTGTGATGAGCACAACAGCAAGTTTCCCTCAGTACGAAACCAAGGTTTAATCGACCAATAGGAGAAAGGCGTGACTTCTGAATATGTTGCTAGCTGACTAGTGGCAGGACGCACTACCTGCATCAGCAACAACATGGAACCTGCACACAACACAATCAAAGTACTTTGCCCCAACTTACAGTGAGGTTGTCAATCTCACCGGTTTACTGAACACAACGGATTAGACATATCGAGTGGAAAGAGATGTTTGCAGAAAGTAAACAGAACATGATTGCAATAGATGAATTTATCAGTGTAAAGGAAACATGACCGGGGTCCACAGTTCACTAGAGGTGTCTCTCCATAAAGATAAATAGCATGTTGGGTGAACAAATTACAGCTGGGCAATTGATAGAATATCGATCATACATGACAAGATGATTACTATGAGATTTGATTGGGCATTACAACATAATACATAGACCGTAATCCAACTGCGTCTATGACTAATAATCCACCTTCCGGTTATCGTCCAAACCCCTTTCAGTATTAAGTTGCAAGCAACAAATTATCGCTTTAAGCAATGTGTGTAAAGTAAATAATAGAATTACTCTCGGATAAAACATTGTTGTTTTCTCCCTAGTAGCAACAACACATCTACAATCTTAAAAGTCATGAGACTCTCTCAGATTACTAGAGACATGAACCTACTATCGAGCATAAATACCCCCTCTTGGAGTCACAAGCATCTAGTTGGCCAGAGTGTATACTAGCAACAAAGAGCATGCCAGATCACAAATAACATATGACATGAATATATAATCGATCTCAACATAGTATACAATATTCATCGGATTCCAACAAACATAACATGTAGGATTATATACGGATGATCTTGATCATGTAGGGCAGCTCACAAGATCTATACATGAAGCACAAATTGGAGAAGACAACCATCTAGCTACTGCTATGGACCCATAGTCCAGTGATGAACTACTCATGCATCACTTCGGAGACGGACATGGCGATGTAGATGCCTCCGGCAATGATTTCCCCCTCCGACAGGGTGCCGGGAAGAGCTTCAGAACCACCCGAGATGGAATCTGCGATGGCGGACGCGACGGAACTTTTTGTGGATGGTGGCTCGGGTATCCAAGGTTTTCCCGAGAAGATGTATAAATAGGCGGAGCATTTATGTCGGTGGGGTGCTTGGGGGGCCCACACCCCCTTGGCGCGGGCCAGGGACAGGCCGCGCCAAGGGTAGGTCTGGTCACCCTGTGGTGCCTCTTCGACCCCCTCTGGAATTCGTCTTCGTTTCGGTAAAATGTTGACTTCGACTTTTGTTTCGTCCAATTCCGAGAATATTTCCTGTACAACTTTTCTGAAATACAAAAACAACAGAAAATCGAGAACTGGTACTGTGGTATCTTGTTAATAGGTTAGTGCCGGAAATCATGTAAAAGTGCAACGAAGTGTAAACAAAACATATATGAATTGTTGTAAAACAAGCATGAGTGTCAAAAATTATAGATATGTTTGAGACGTATCAGAGGCCACCAAGTATTGACCATTTGTCGTTAGATTCCAAACAATGTAGTACTCAACATCCTCAACTAGGTCAATAGCTTGGAGTTTAGTCCAAAGGGTCACATATTCCTCAATATTCGCGGTGGTAAGCTCCCAAATCTTGATTTTCCTTATCGATCCCTTCTCCTTGCAAGGCGCCCTCTTGATGTTCCATTTTTTATGTGATTACCTCGGCGCGATGTATTTTAATTTTGCACCATACAACCATGGGACCTCCCAAAACAACATATTTGCGTCATTCCAATGGAAATCTTGGAGAAGGCATAGAAGAGGTCCATGTCCTCTTGAGTGCACGGGTTTCCAAGACTCACCCAAATCTTTTTTGGCTTCTTCCATTCTTGACATGGCCATCTAAGATGAAGGTATGAGAGAATAGGATCGAGGATCTGAGAGAGGGAAATATTTGGGTACCTATTTGCACAATCAATCGAGGTGGGATGGTTGCTCACAATCTGGTTGTTGGTGTACAATCCGGTTGACTATATCTAAAATTTTCGATTTTCAGGAAGTAGACTATTTGGACGAGATACGCTCCCATGTTTGTCTACTGTTCTAAGCCGTGCGTTCTGTCTTATGGTTCCTGCCACTATGTTAAGTTGGACGCTAAATTGAGAGTATAAAACATCGTATATAACCAGTTAGTAATGTCTTATTTAGATGGTTTATTTTTAGAGACCCTAAATTTCCCTCTCGTGTGTTGTTAAATTTTCTCCCACCCAAGAAAAATTCCAAATCAGGAGGTGTACACGTACACTACTTCCTCACCAAGAGCACCAGGAAAAATAAGATGTGAAATAAACCAATGGATACCACAAATCCTATGACCACAGTCACAATAAATAAGTCAATATAAAGTATATTCAAGAAAAGGCAAAGACAAGATAAAGCCCAAAACAATTTAGAAAGAGTCCAAGTCCAAACCCTGGTAGAGCGGAGGAGAAGGATTCAAACCCTAACCCATCAACAACCATTGTCCCCTTGCGGCTGAGGTCTCACCACCACACCAACCCAACCGAATCCTTCGACAGAAAACGAAACAACTCGTACAAAATTCGCCAAAGCCACACGCACCCACCAAATTTTATTATTCTACTTTGGCCAGCACCTCCTAGTACTACTAGCTAGGAGTCGCCGCCATGGCGCTCCTCATCCGCGCGCCGCTCACCTCCTTCGACGACGACGACGGCGGCAGCGGAAGCGACGAGTACGGCTCCTCGCTCTCCTCCGGCGCCTCCTCCCCGTCCCGCTCCCCCTCGCCCCCCACCCCGGCGGCGCCGCGCCCGCGGGCCGCCGCCCTCCTCGGCGCGCCGCGCGTGGCCGCGCAGCTCTCCTCCTCGGCCTCGGACGACGGCCGCAGCGACGGCAGCGACCTGTACGACGACGCCGCCGACGGCCTCGGGGATGAGGTCCTCGAGGAGGTCTCCAACGGCTTCTTCCGCATCGCCAGGGTGCCCCCGCCGCTGCCGTCCCCCTCCGACGAGGACGGCCCGATCTCCTCCTCGGGCGACGACCCCCCCGCGTCGGCCTCCGGGGAGAGCGAGTACTTCGGCGCCACGGAGGGCTCCTCGGACGAGGGCTTCTCGGCCGCCACGAGCGCCGCCGGCGACGTCTTCGATGCCGGCGCGCCGACCGGCAAGGGCGCCGAGGGGTCGCTGGACGGGAGCTTCCTCAGCTCCATGAGCGCGCTGGACGACGGCGCGTTTGCTGATTCGCTGAATCTCTCGGATGGTTCTTTGATGAAGGTTGTTGGTGCTGAGGCTGTTGACGATGTGGTGCCGCCTGAGCCTTCCGTTGGTGGCGACGCCGGGAGCATTGATGATGGCGGTGTGCGCATTGCAGATGCTACCGAGGGGAATGCTGGAGAGCAGCCTGAGCAGGAGGTTGCTGAATCGGCTCCTGGTGTGAATTCTACTGAAGAAGAAGAATATGCCAGTCTTGAATTTCTCGAACCCAATGCTACAGAAGCAGAAGGTACTGGTCCTGAACTTGGCAATTCTGACTCTGATGCAAAAGATAACACGCCCGGGCATGTAGTTCTCACACATGCTGAAGACGCCAGTCCTGAACATGTTGCCACAAGAGATGCTACTGTTCAGCTTGCAGAGGTTCATAACAGTGTTGATAGCCCACATCCGTATGCTGACGGTCAGAGTAAGATAGGTGGGGAAACTCATGGTCATTATGAAGCTTCTGATGATCCTGCGTCCGCACCAACCTTTGGGACTGGCAATGCTATGGAATTCCCTGGGAAGGAAACAGAGGACGATGTGCCTGCTTCCAAGGGCACACGCTTTGGTTTGGATGATTCAGACGAGGACCAGTTGAGTGATGACTACGAAGAGGACGAGTTGAGCGGAAAGGATGTTGAGCTTTTTGATTATGCAGCTTTAGCCGAGCTTCTGAGGGCGGCCAACACATCACCTGCACAAGGCAAGGCCAAGGTCTTTCCATTTGAAAATTCCGAGTCCGTGCAACCTTCTCCTACCGTGGTCAGCGTTCCTAGGACAAGCGTGGCTTCTGCTCCTGCGTCGGATGTGGTTGCTGACCCGGAGAGTGCGATGACTGACGAGGAGAGGAAGCTGTACGCAAAGGTGGACATTGCACGCATCAAGTATTTACGTCTCGTGCATAGAGTAGGGTATGACACCGAACATCGGGTGCCTATACAAGTGCTGTATCGGCTTAGTCTTGTTGAAGGCTTCAGGCGCATAAGGATGGCAGACCATTCCTTGGAGCTTGAGAATGCCTGGAACAGGGCTTTGCAGCTTGAGGCGGAGGGAATAGATAACTTGGAATTCTCCTGCAATGTGTTGGTCCTTGGGAAGACAGGGGTGGGGAAGAGTGCAACCATAAACTCCATCTTTGGCGAGGATAGGTCAGATACGAATGCTTTTCTGCCAGCAACATGTACCGTGAAGGAGATTGCTGGAGTTGTTGGTGGTGTTAAATTTCGTGTTATTGACACTCCAGGACTTGGGACTACAGTTATGGATGAAAAATCAAATAGGAAAGTGCTCAAGTCTGTTAAAAAGTACATGAAGAAATGCCCGCCTGACGTCGTTTTGTATGTCGATCGGATCGATACGGAACGGCAGGGTGCAAATGACCTATCCCTAATGCGATGTATGACCAGTGTGCTAGGCCCATCAATATGGCAGAAAGTCATTATCACTCTTACTCACTCAGCAGCAGATCCTCCTGAAGGACCCAGTGGCTCCCCAATGAACTATGAGATGGCCGTGAACCATCGGACTCGTGCGCTGCAGCAAAGCATCCGGCAGACTACTAATGACGCACGGACGGAGAATCCAGTGGCTCTTGTGGAGAACCATCACCTTTGTGAGAGGAACATGGAGGGTGAAAAGGTGCTTCCTGATGGCCTTATTTGGAGGCGTCTGCTCCTGCTCCTATGTTACTCACTGAAGACGGTTGCTGAGATTGATAGTCTTTCAACCCGCCGTGCTGCTTCTGCAAGCCTCTTTGGTGTCCGTCTTCAGACTCCTCCACTTCCTTACTTTTTGTCATCTTTGTTGCAATCTAGAGAGCACCCCAGGCATGCAAGCGAACAGAAGCTTGAAAGCGTGGACTCAAATGCTGATATTGATGAAATGGTTGATGAGGATCAAGAGGATGAAGAATATGACTATGATCAACTTCCTCCCTTTAAGCCATTAAGTAAATCACAGGTTGCAAAACTCTCCAAAGAGCAACAGAAATTGTATTTTGATGAGTATGACTACCGAACCAAGCTTCTTCAGAAGAAACAGTTGAAGGAACAACGCAGAAGATTAAAAGAAATGAAGAAGAGCGAGGGCAATAATCATGTTGTACCTGAGAACAATGATCATCCTGATGATGAGTATGACAACGATAGATCTCCTATGCCAGACTGGGCCTTGCCATCCTCATTTGATTCCGATGATCCAGTATACCGTTATCGGTGTCTTGAGCCTACAGCGAACCTTCTCGTACGTGCTGTTACCAACCCTGAAGGATGGGATCATGATTGTGGGTTTGACGGTGTCAGCCTCCAGTACAGCCATGATATTGCCAATTCATTTCCAGGTTTGCTGTGGGTCCAAGTCAACAAGGACAAGAGAGAATTTAGCATTAATTTGGAGTCCTCAATATCAGCTAAGCATAGCGAGTATGCTTCAACCCTTGCAGGCTTTGACATACAAGCCATGATGGACCAGCATGCTTACACTCTCAGAGGGGAAACCAAATTCAAGAATGCCAAGAAAAATGCCACTACTGGAGGTTTGTCCATGACTTCAGTGGGTAACACCATGGTGACAGGAGCGAAGTTTGAAGACAAGTTTTCAGTTGGTAATTGGTTAACACTGATAGCAAACGCTGGTGCTGTGTCCATGAAAGGTGATACTGCATACGGACTGAATATGGAAGCGAACCTGCTTGAAAAAGACTATCCCATGGGTCAAGGTATTGCAACTCTGGGTGCATCCCTGGTAAGGTGGCATAAAGAATGGACTATGGCTGCAAACATGGATTCCCAGTTCTCTGTTGGAAGGACTTCAAACATGGCAGTTCATGTTGATATGAACAACAAACTAACTGGACGAGTGAGCATCAAGGCCAACAGTTCAGAACATCCAAAGATTGCTCTACTAGGTATCTTTTCGGTGGCAATGTATCTGTGGAACAGGATGCATCCTTGTGCAGATCCTGATTATGAGTAGCAGCACCGGTTAGTAGTTAGCACTGTAGTTTTGATTTCCTAACATTTTTATTCTGTTACTTGTCCCTCTTGTTCCAGTTTGTAGTTCTATTAAACTACAGCTTCTTCTGTTCCTTGTATGTCTATTTGTTTTCACCTAGCTGTAAAATTTATGCACATGTATGTGCTAAATAACACTGAGTAGATGCCTACGTTTTTGTTGCTCATGCTGGCGATAAATAGTCCTGTTATGTATTCATGAAAAGTTGGCCATGTCGTCGTGGTCGTGTAACTATCTTCCTGTTAAGATACCAATTCTGGTTATGCTTTGGTTCTCTATCCTTTCATTCATTGTCTACCAGATTATGCCACATACTAGTATATGCTTACCAAGACCACACAGATTATACCACATATATGAAGAATTTATGTGTGGAAGTATGTAGTCCAGTCTTATCTATGCAGTGGGCTAGAATCCCTTCCAAAATACAAGGGCAACCTAGCCGTGTCCATGACTCGTCCTGGAGTCAATTTCAGGTCAATGGCGTGTTGCCGCATTTATCTGAAATTGACTGCATTGGCGGTTGTGTGAGGATTTCTCTCGCTGACTTTTCATGGACGTGGCGGTATGGTTGGTGGATGAATGAAGTTGGTGCATTGACCTGATGCAGTTCCTTACCCTCCCTCTTCCGACCCTCTCCCTCTGACAAGCAGTGCCGACTCATGGACCTCAACCAGAAGACTGCACAGCTGAGCAGTCATACTCAGAGAGGAGGCAACGGTTGCAGAGTATTGCTGGAGGTGACGATGGATCAAGCTATCTGAAATGTTAAGGTAAACACAGTGCAGATGCTATTAGAAATCAAACTACTTAATTATGGTAGTGGGAAATAAGCTGCAATGGTCCAGGAGCATGTGCAGTTTTTTGTTTCTATTTTATGTCCAGTTAACAAATTTTAATAAATTTTTACTGGATTTTTAGTCACCTGCTTTCTTTTCATGTAGTGCAACTAAGTTGGAGGAGGCTGCTATTCTTGACACTGTTCTGGTGCTTCACTTGAAGGAGGCATAGGTGTGGCTGCAAGCCAACTGTCTCAAAACAAAGAGGATTGCGAGTTTGACAGATCGTTGAGTAACGTAATTTCTTCCTTCGCTGCACCCTTGCAACTTTTTTCGCTGACCTATGCACCTGGTCAGGCAGATATAATGCATTTTTCCTCATTGAAGCAGTAAACTGGTACTTAAATAAGTGATGGCCATGTGTTCAGTTGAGTCCATATATCCTTCTACAGCTGTACAAGATTTGGTCATCCTATGGCTTTTCAACTGTTATCTAATGTTTAGGCATCCAATTTTATTTCCTATTTCCCCTAAAATTGTAAACATGCCAGTCAGATAAGCAGTTTAAATTGCATGGTCTGTATGTTTCTGTACTTATTAGCCTTTGTCTGAGTTACTCCAAAAGTCTAAAATAATAATAATAAAATCTTCTGTACTTATAAGCTGTTTAGATACTTGATACGTTATGACACTGCAGTAACTAATCTTCTGAACGAGTTTTATTAATAGTTTCTCAGTCTTTATCGCTAAGCACAGGACCTGGTTTGGTACTGCTAGTATTACCCTGAAAAACATTGAATCAGTGAATGACAGAGTCTCGTGCATAATTTTTCGAATGCACCCATCGCAGTTTTTGAATAGGTAGAAAGTAGTAAGTTCAATGTGTAGCTATGTCGACAAGTTTTTTCTTCTGTCGTTCTAAAGCTGATGTTGGATCCTGTTCCTTCTTGGTCGGTCTATTGTCCAATCTACAGATAAGGAAAACACAAGTGTTCCCCCATGGTGGTCAAGACTCAGAGATAGTTGAAAGCTGGGAGCCTTGAAACTCAAGACCAAAGTATTTGTGCTGTTTAGCTAGAATGATTCAAATAATAGTTTGTTTGTAACCATCTCAGAGGAATTTCTCTTAGCTGGGCACGTCTTCTACTCTGCTTCAGGCAATGTGCAGTGGGCACGTCTCAGATTTTTGTGTGGAGTTCTGAGATGTGAAACTGAAGAAACAAATATCAACACACAATTAGAATTCCGATGTCGTCCTTCACTGTAATTTTTCCCTATGTCCAGTTATATGTTTGCTGAGATCATGAGAAATAAGATGTGCAGAAATGATGTCAAAACTTATACTTTTTGTATTCAAGCTCATGTGAAATTCTTAAAAGCAGTGCAGCAAATAATTTATTCAAATCAACTTGTTCTATGCGTCCTGAACGTCCAAATCATAATCTACCAACAACAGCCACCACAGGAAACTGGATGGTGGGATTGACACTAACTCTTTCCATACTTGATGAATTTGAGTCTCTCACAATTATATCTTCATTGTCGTTTAATTTACTTAACATAGACATGGCATACTCAGCCAACTGTCAAACCGAAAAGCATTTGCGCCACGGAATGTAGCATCGCACTTGTTTAATAATCCAGAAACATTTTCTTCAGTTTAAATAAGAAGCTTCTCACAGTTTGAATTGTATTCTGTTTTCAAAAGTTTTACGATGTGTCTTCATTTAACTAAAAAAGACGATTGAGCTCAAATATATGCAGCAATGCAAGCATCCTTATTTTTAACAGGCTAGACAGTACTAATGCTCCTCAGGTGCTCAAAGAGATCAAGGAGCAGAAATTGCAGGATAAATCCAGATAGCATCTCTAAACAGAAATAGCAGGATAAATTCAGATAGCATCCTTGTTTTTAACAGGTACTAGTATGGTAATGGCACATCTCTACACAGAAATAGCAGGATAAATTCAGATAGATATCCAGATTTTGCAAGTTTAAACTCAAAGAGATCAAGGAGCATAAATAGCAGGCTAAATTCAGATAGCATCTCTACACAGAAATTGCAGGAAAAATTCAGATAGCTCCTTATTTTTAACAGGTACTAGTATGGTGACGACACATCTCTACACAGAAATAGCAGGATAAATTCAGATAGATATCCAGATTCTGTGAGTTTAAACTTGAAGAGATCAAGGAGCAAGCTTGGTGACCAGCTCCTCCAGGACCGAGGGGCAACTGCTCCTCAGGTGCTCAAACCCATCAGACGCCACGACCGCCTTGAGGTTACCCGGAGACGTGAGGAACCTGAAGCAAGCCTTTTTCAGAGCAGCGCAGCCATGCTGCTCGGCCAGCGCCATTGTCGTCGCCACGTTACCTCTGCAGACGTGGTCGCACAGCCTCCCCTCGCAGATCAGCTTCAACCGCTCCAGGTTGTACCTGTCCGCCGCGACAAGCAAGTGCTGAGCCATGGCCGCCGCCCCGTCACCGTCGTCCACCGCGGGCAGCGAGTCGGTGTAGATGAAGTGCAGCAAAGCCCTGAACACCCTGGGTTCCATGTCGTCGATTTGCACCAGAGTCGCGGCCTTCTCCTTCATGGGGCCAAGGAGCTCCGCCTTGAAGACCGATGACCGAGCTGCGAGGACGCACCTGTGTGCGGCGAATGTCTCGGCGCCGACCTCGAAAGTGACGTCGGCTGCCTCGCCGGTTAAGAGTAGGTTTCCAAGATGTTGGTGCATGTCGGACGGTGGCACCACCACAGACGGCGGCACCTGCTCCGTGAAGATCTCCTTTGACACGGTGACGTCGCACCTGATGCTGAAAGAATCATCCATCAGGTAACGGGATTCTTCCAAGTCCTTCCTTTTGATGAACTCAGCGAAGCCCCAAGATGGCCCTTTGCTGGAGAAGGTGTGTATCTCGCTGCTGGGTCTGCTGTATGATGGCACTGGCTGCCTATCTTGGTCAAGCAGACTTATCCTGAATTCTGCTTTGACTTCATCAGCATCAGGTCGATCAGAGCACCACAGAAAGATGGATATCCAATCGGCGCTAGCAGAGGCATCGCCGTCTGGATAGTAGCGCATACGCCAACGATGGCCTCCGACGGCGAAAGTCTCGGAGGCGATGTACTTGCCGGTGCCAAGCCCCTTGGTGCGGGAGTAGCCGTCTATATTGACGACATGCGACCCGGAAACGGCCTGCGCGACGATGGCTGACGTCGTCAGCGGCGACCCGTCGTCGCTGTCGATGTTGCCCGCCGGAGACGAGGGAGAAGAGGTGGACATGGTGAGTGGAGGGATCGTGAGGTGGTCCTTATGTACGGTGATGGTCGCAGTGCATTGGTGGCTCCCGACGCCCGAACAGCCGGCCGCGTACTTAGTGCCGCGAGCGACGAGGAGACCATGTGCGATGGTGTCATCACACACAGTTTTTGCGTAAGCGTGTGCGATTGGGGTGCTTAATAGGCCCGGTATGTAATAGAGGATGAAACCTAATTTGCATTAACCTGGAACTTTGGAGATTCTGTAAATTTTTCTACTCCGTCCGTCCCATGAAACTTGTCTGAGATTTGTTAAAATTTGGATGTATCTAGATGCTATTTAGTGTCTAGATACATTCGAATTTAGACAAATCTCGAACAACTTTCGTGGGACAGAGGGAGTAATACATTTAGAGAATCAATACTGCTGCTTCTTTTGTTCCAAGCTTATTCATAAGTTGTCTCACATATAATTTCAGCTTAACTTGTGACCGAAGATGAGAAAAGAGAAGGTACCCGGAAACTTTGGTCTCTTCGAACTAGCTAGGGGAAGAAGTTGAGCCATCGTTGTCAGATAAGCAATCAAGATAAGTGTAGCTGCGCTCCCATTTGATGTTTTCGCCCCCTTTTTCAGTAGTGCGCAGTTGGTGGACAACTGTATGATCTGTTGTACATTCAGCTGACTTTGTAAAAAGTTGTGACCCGTAGCAACTCAAAAAACTCTGAAAACCAAAGTTCGTACCTTTTTGTTGTTGTTCTGTTTGTTATTATTGTTGTTGTTGTGAAAACCCAAAATTTGTTGGACTAAAACTAGACCATAGTATGGTAAGGGCTCTAGGTGTGAGCCCCTCGTCGTGTATCCCTATGAGTGCCATGTGTCCCTTGGTCTCCCGTCAGAGGTGGAGATGTCTTTACGGAGCCTTTTCTCGACTACAAAAATATCTTGGGGCTTCTTACCCGGAGGTTGTTTGTTAAATACCTATGCTCAATCCTAGAATCAAAATGGTGAATAAGCTGTCTCAACTGAAACTCTGCCTTGTGAGCAGGAGACATCTGAAAGCATGACTCCTGAAAATTCAGTTTCTGGTAGATGTCGCCTCGAACAAAGCCTATCCACCTTTGGTTATATATATGTTGTCTATTTTTTTTGCATAGTGTCGATGCCAATATCTTTGTGGATACCTGAAAGATAAGATAAGGTGCTGTGGAAAGCAAGCAAGGGGATTGGCCCACCCTGGTTTGGCCTATCCTTGCAAGTGAGAGGCTTTGTTTTTTTTCTTGTCTAGAATATGATTCTCAGGTCACTAGTTTACAGGAACAGAGGAATCGAATTCAAAGTGGCCTTCCTTTTTTCTTTTCTTTTACCTGTGAATTATTGCCCCTAAATTAACATGGGAGAGAGAACTCTTCCGATCATTAGTCTTTCATGACCATGATCCTGGCTGGTTTCCAACAACCATTTTCCAGATCATGAGACATGAAAGGGAAAAAGGGTAGAAGTACCCTGCATGCATCTGGTTTCTCAGCATGTATTGTACAGAAGCACAAGTATCTGAACAAAATCAACTCTTCAGAGAAGGGAGAGCTTTACATGCTCATAGTTTTCACAGGCTTAATTGTTGGTACATAAGGCTAGCTCATATATAGCTTTTCACAGGCTCTTGGTACAAACTTTCTGGAGAGAACAAAAAACAGGTTCATGGCTACAAAGCTGCAGCTCTGGCGCTTCAACCCAGCACCGATGCGCATGAACTTGTCAAGATCTCTCCATCTGGCCGGCCAAGAGGGCATGAAGTTGTCAAGATCATAAGCGTGAACTTTTCAGATCATACCCAACTCGATCTAGTTCTTGATTAGGTCCTTGACTGATGAGTTCATGGTCATGGTCCTTATGACCAAATATACGCACTCCATATTTGTTTGTGTTCAGGTGTAATTGCAGAACCAACCAAAAGCGTGCATACGCTCTGATGTTACTTTCCCCTTTTTATGTGTGACCCTAGGGGGCCAAGAACATGACCCTCCTGATGGGGTCCTCGGTCGTGGTCGTGGCGGCCGAGCCCCGGCCGTCTTCACCGAGGCTCGGTTGGGCCGTCGCCGCGACGGGCACTGAGACTGCCGGCCTCGCGGCGCCAGCGACGCCCGCGGTGCCGGTGGCGGACCATCGGAGCTTGTCACGGAGGGCCTGCTTGACCTCGTGAGCCCAAGAGGCGCCGGCAACTTCCCCGGTAAAGTGAGGGGTTTTCATGGTGGCCGCGCTGTCAAGCAACCAGAAGGAGAGGAGGGAGGAAGAAGGCGGGTGTGCAGTGCAGTGCAGCGGGAGTGGTAGAGATTTCTTCTCAAGGCTTCGCAGAGGGGTGGTATTTATAGGCGGAAACGAGGCGCAAGTGCAACCCCACTCATGAGCTGGTGCGCCCGGCATCGGGTTCTACTATAAATAAAATGAAAATGAAAATTGGCAACTGTATTGTAATTAAAGAAGAAGCAAATTCGAACTAGGTTGGCTAGTATATATTGTATGGGAAGCTTTGGGGGTTAAGTGCACTTTTGGTCTCTCATGTATCACAAAAGTCTAACTTTGGTCCCTTAAATTTGTTTTAGTCTAAATTTGCCCTTAAACTCTTAATTAAGTTCAATTTTGGTCCCTGGTAGCGGTTTAACGATGGTTGACCGGTTTTTGACTCTTTCTTTTTTACCACCGTGGACAGCTTTGGACAAGTTTAGTCCACGTAGGACCGTCTCATCTTGAGATAATTTATGCAATTAACATTTTGAACGTTCGCCGGCGAGATCATGATCATTATCCATTTGTCGTAGTACCCCTAACTCTTCCCCAACACCTAGTGATGGCGCCTCACACTACTAGGGTGGATAAGCCGGGCGAGAAAGGCAAAATCGGCGGACATGCCAGGGCTTTTGCGTCAGGAGGAAAGGCGGAGGCGACTGAAGTGGCGAGGACTGCTGCACCGAGCGAGAAAGGTGGAGGCGGCACACATGTGTGCTGGGCAAGGGTATTTTTCTATTTATTGACTGAGTAAAAATGATCACAGGTAGATTAAAACCAGCCAATTATGTCCATGATGGTAGAAAAAAAAGAGTCAAAAACCGTTCAACCATCATTAAACCGATGTTAAGGACCAAAATTGGACTTAATTAAGAGTTTGAGGGCAGATTTAGATCAAAACAGAGGTGAGGGACCAAAATTAGACTTTCGCAAGACTTAAGGGACCTCGGCACTCGAGGAGAACCACCAAAAATGAATTCCTCTCACGCTTCCACACACCTCGCGCCACACCTGATTTGGCCTCTCCTTCCTCGGTGTCCAACACGAGGAGCAGTACACGCTCCGTCGTGTCGGCTGCACCGCAGCCGGTGACAAGGAGGATGACATTGGGAGGCGGCGGCACCGCTGCTCAAACTGTGACGACCTTAGAGCCATTGGTTGCAGAGTCAACCACGAACGGGGCAGGCGACCTACATATCCCGGCAGGGCACCATTGAACTGCGAGATGGAGCCAATGGAGTTGCGGTGGGCTGTAGGAAGGAGGGAAAGACAGTGGCATCATGCTTGAAAGACGGCGGCATCAAGCTCGAATCGGTCGCTAGCATCATCAATGGTTTGAGGTATGCATGCTATCCATATATGATGAATCTAAATAATTCTTACCTACGCATCATCTATGTCAATCTCTGCATTTATGCAAGATAAACATGAGTGAGCTGGACTGAATGGGAGATTAGGAATGATTTGGACTTAATGAGAGATATGGAGGATTCAATTGCATTATGTATACATATTGCTGAGAACGTGATTGAAAAATGCCTAAATGAAGATTCAGCATGAATCTACTTCCCCTTCGTGTTACAAGAATTTGATATTGTAACTGCTGTAGGGTGGTGAAAAAAAAAACATATTATGTTATAGTTCAATGTATTATTTTTTAAGTTAACTTTTTTATTGCAGGTTCTGTGTCAATGTCGTGATGCTTACAACCGAGCAAGAGTTTGAAGGTGTTGGAGAGTGGGAGAACACTTGGTTGAAACATGAGCTGTTGGTCAGTTTTCCTCAGTGGCTCAGTATCCTATTGGTGAGCTGTGGTTTCTTCCATGTATATGTTGAATTCTTGCCAATTTGTTTTGTTTGTTCCATGTATTTGGTTGGATATAAAGAACTACGTTTTTTTATTTAGTTTTTGGCTTCCCCACTGTAGAGAAACCTTTTGCCTGTTTTCACGTGTGTAAAATTATATATGTCCATTCTTTTATATAGTGCCCTATACTTTTATAATTAGTTATGCCTTTTGAATTGTAATTAGTTATGCTTCTTCTATATTTTTTTTTTCATGGAAACCTATAGCTATCAAGAGTGGAAAGAGAATAGTGCAATTTCTTCATCTACGATAACTCTGCTCTTGTACTCTTGAGGGATGCTGACCAGTGACACTGAGTGAGTTTCTCTTGTTTACAGATGTATATTTATTTCACGTCTGATATATGAATGCTTCCATATGTGAAGTCTAGCTAATTTTCCTTGTATGGTAAAGCTACACAATTTTTGACTAGATGTTAGAATGGAAGTTGAGCTCCTTTTATTGACAGTAATAACCGTACTTTGTGTAAATTAACTCACACCATGACTCTTGTTGAAAGGGCCAGAGCCAGCTTTATTAAGGGTGTAGTAAAAAAATGTACAAAACAAATAAGGTGGGCAAAACACCTGTTAATTTGTGCCTCAGAACATATTTAGATATACTAGAAGATATTGTCAGTTGTCTCGTGGTGTATAATTAATGGAGTAAAATACTTGAGGTACTAGGTCATTGGCTTTCAGTCTGTCATGGTTTGCTGAAGAATGTTTTTTTTGTATTGTTTACTGCTTCAAAATTTCCAATCGACATCACTGTTTGATAATACTGAGCCGAAGCTTGCTGCTTGCAGAACTTGGATGGAGGAGGTTATTCTGAAGTAAGTTTGGCCAAAAAAAGACCTGGATAGATCAAAGAAATACATCAAGATGTCGCAGGTTGCACTATGTTCTGATGTTATTACTATATTTTTTCTGTAGGCCGATATTAGTGAGTGGTTCATTTTTCAGCTTTACTAGGCAACAGCAAAATGCCTAGCGCTTATATTTGAACATGCCTATGAAAGTATTGGGGCCTACACTTTAGTGTTCAAGTAGTAAGGGAAATAAATTGGCAGGCAATTTTCCTTTTCTTTGTCCCCTTCATTCTACATGCTATACACACTATGTCATGCTTCAGTCCTATTTAATCACTGTTGCTTTTCCTTGTATATGGTTGCCATTTTAGTTGAGCTATGAGCTACTGCCATCATATGCATAGTTAATTCATGCATGGTGAATAGTGATGCCGTCAATCTCCGTAGAGCGAAAATGGTTATAGTCTGCATGCCGGTTAACCTTACCTCGACATGGTGGAGTGAACAAAAAACCTGCTTCGTGTTTGCTAATTGCCACCATACTTCCTGAAATCTTATAGTTGGGATCCCTGATCACGTCAAATATTTCGTGCCATGAATTTGATGAATGTATTATAAGTAATTACATGATCTCATCCGAGCACATTGTGTTACACACTTGCTATTGTCAAATAGTCTATCAGATGATACATTTCACTTGCTCCGTTGTTTCTCATTGTTAGTTTTACGGGATATCTGTGTGGCTGAATATTATCCTTGAAAGTAACAATGAATTTATTTTCTTCCGGTACTTGATTACGCCATTTAGCTAACTTATGTATCTTTTGCCGGTATCAACATGCAATGTTTGTGATGTTGTAGAAGTGGTCGGGAAGGATTTTTTTTTCGATAAAGGATGCTTTATTACTTTAAAAGCAATTACATCCAGCCTCTGCATAACCAGGATGCACACAACCGTTTTATGTGTCTCAAGTCAAAAGATGGATAAAAAACTAGGCGAAATACATATCGAAGCGATGAAACATATGACGCCTAAGGAGTGAGTGGGGCTTCAATCCGTAGACTATGCTGTCACCCATGTAGGAAAAAAGTATCCCTCGCCGTAGCCTCCAACCGTGTACAGACCTCCGTAAATAGGTCTCGGTTCTCCACTCGCTGAAGAGGTAACCACAAACGGAGAATACATGTACATCTGTAGATGACTTGCAATAAAGAGCAATTTTTATCGTTAAAAATCTTGTCATTTCTACTTAGCCAAAGCGCCCAGATAACTGCTAGCGCTCCCACCCTAAGAAGCAACTTGAACCTTGAATCGATACCGTGAAGCCAATTGCCAAAGACATTGGCCACACTAGTCGGAGGATACAGGCTAGACGCTACTTGGATGACTGACCATATAGATCTAGCAAATTGGCACCGGAAGAATAGGTGTTTAATGGTTTCATCATGATGACAGAAAACACACCGTGTACTTCCGTTCCAATTCCGCTTAACAAGATTGTCTTTGGTGAGAATAACTCCTCGACGAAGATACCATCCAATTTTTTTTATTTTTAATGGTATCTTCATCTTCCAAATTTTCTTATTATTATCAACTGGTATATCAGAATGAAGGATCGCATTGTATAAAGATTTGACCGAGAAGGTGCCATCTACATGAAGATTCCATCTAAATTCATCCGGTTCAGGCGATAGGTGAATATCTTCCAGCCGGTGAATTAGGAAATTCCATGCCAAAAGCCTTTGTCCAAGCAAAACCCGTCTGAACGTCACATTCGGAGGTGAGGTAGCCATTACTGTGGCAATGGTATCACCTTGGCGACGAACAATACTATACAAAACAGGGTATTGTTCACTTAAGGGTGCATTGTCTAACCAAACATCTTCCCAGAACCATATCTGAGCTCCATTCTTAATCGAGAAAGTACCATGGCGAAAAAAGACATTCTTTGTCGCCATGAGACTGGCCCAGAAGTGTGAATCCCCAGGTTTCCAAACCACTTGGGATAGCGTCTTCGAGCCGATATATTTTCTCCGGAGAATACTTTGCCAAATCCCATCCTAGCAGAGCTGAATTCTTGACCTCCAGGTCATGAACTCCAAGCCCGCCTTGATCTTTGGGACTACAAACTATACTCCATTTAATCAGTCGATATTTCTTTTTCTCGCTGTCCCCTTGCCAAAAGAATCTGGATCGATAATAATCGAGTTTATGCAGAATTCCTTTCGGTAAAAGGAAGAATGATAACATATACAGTACCATATTTGTCAGTACCGAGTTAATGAGTATCAATCTCCCCCCAGGGACAACAATTTACCCTTCCAACTACTAAGGCGTTTTTGTAATCTTTCTTCCACTATTTTCCATTCAGCGATTGTGAGTCTCCGATAGTGAATCGGAATACCCAAATAGCGAATAGGAAATTGGCCTTGCCCACAACCGAACAACTCTGTATACAGAGCCGTATCATTTTGGGTATCACCAAAACAGAACAATTCACTTTTATGGAAATTGATTTTTAATCCCGACAACTGCTCGAAAGCCGCCAATATTAATTTCAGATTGCGAGCTTTTTCGAGATCATGATCCATAAATAGAATTGTATCGTCGGCATATTGAAGGATAGATAAACCACCATCCACCAGATGTGGGAGTGGTCGGGAAGGATGTGTTGTCAACACCACCGAGCTTCGGGTAGATGGCCGGCTGGATCTTGAACACAGCTCACACCGTCCTCATCGTGTGGCCTACAGTGTCGAGCCCTTCATTCGTCGCTGCATCAGATTTTTCTTTGTACCTGAAGGAGAAGAAGCACAGTGTAAAGGGAAGATTCTCGGAACTGTGGTCCAAGGAGGAGCAGAAACAAGCACTTGTGAGACACAAGATCGGTGGCCACGCTCGATAATGTTGACAGCATGCATCCTGAAGCCCACGACGCTCCCCAAGTTCACCAACTGATCATAGAGCAGCAAGAACTAGAGTTTCAAGCTTCGTTGTTCGCAACCACTAGCAAATAGAAGCCTGCATTCTCAGTGCCCGCTTGTAGATATGTGTGCTATAAACAAAGAGCAACTTGAGTGTCATGTCCTTTTCCTCTACTGTTGTAAACATTTTTGTGCTGGAAACAACACATCGTTGTTTGGTTTGGTTTTGTGCTGATGCGTTGGCTGATGAAATGGGGTGGACTGGCTTTTACTGCTGTTATGTTGTTCACCTAGGACATTCTTGTGGCTCCTTGATTGGACCGCTAAGGACCGGTGAGGAGGCGCCCCAACCACTAGTGCACTCTCATCGCGGCAGGTGCAGGGGGCTGAGGTAAAAAATTGTCTTCCACCGGCGTACATGGCGGCCTGATAAACCGACCTGCACCTCCGTGCCGACCTTGTGGTTCGGGGGTCGAACGAGGGGGCGCCGACAACGCACGCCGCGTGTGTAACAACGCGTGGGTCCAGCCTGGCAGCGTCACAACCGCAGGCAAAGCGGCGTTTGCTCCTTCGTCTCCCCGACGGGACGTAAAGGCTAGTCACCGGCTCGTCGCCTGACGCCGGAGTAATGTCGAGACGCACCGTGTCACCTGCCAGCGCCACACTGGCGCCCATAAAATCACCCCACCAACCAGTCCTCGCCCAACTCGCCCACTTCGCCGTTCCCCCCGCCCACGTGAAAAACCCTAGCCTAGCCAGCCGCCATGGCCAACAACTACGAAGCCAGCGGATCCAGGGTGCCTGGCGGTTTCAGCCACGGAGACGGCCGCTCCCGCAATCTCACCATCGGAGAGGCGCACACGCCGTGCGAGGCGGGGCTCCTCGTCCTGCCAGACTGGCGGCTCCTATCGGGATGGAAGATATCTGCAGGCGGCTACGTTGTGCCGCCGCTTCCGGAAGGGCAGGTGTACGAGGAGTATGTTCACTGACGGCGGAGCGAGCTCACGCAGGTGGTGCAGGCGGACCCGAGCTAGGCCGCAGACAGCCAGCTCTGGGGCCCGCTCTTCGTCGCCGAGCGCGAGGCGGGCATCTCCGCCACCCACAGGCCATACGGCGGCCCCTACAACCGCTTCGGTCGCCGGGACTGGTGGCGCAGCCGCAATGTCGACGGCGTGCTCGCGTAGGGCGGCTACCGCCACGGCGCGCCCCCGCGTAGGATGCCGCGACACACGCACTACATCGCGGAGTCGCCCCCTGTCCACCGCGCACCCTCAGCTCCAGCGGCCGCGCCGGCGCGGTCGTCGTCCTCGTCTTCCTCTCGCGGGCGCTTCGCCGCCGTCAAGCTGGAGGTGCTTTCGCCCCCTCGCTTTGCCGCTGTCAAGTAGGAGGCGTCGTCGCCCCCTCGAAGACGATCTGGCGGCATCGTCTTCCGGCTCGTGAAGCCGGAGCCGCCGTCGCCCTCTCGAGGACAGATTTCCTTCCGCCGCCCCGGCCCCGGCGCGCTGAAGCGGAAGACGCCACCCCCGGAGCAGGACACCAAACTGTCCGAGTACCTTCTCGGCCAGGCGGCATTGCGGAGCGCCGACGACCCCGAGGACTCGTCCGGCTTGGCGATAGCCATGGCGGCGTCCATGAACGACGTGCAGGCCATGGCGGCCGAAGACGAGTACGGGAAGTGGTGGTCCGCCACCGACAGCGGCAACGTCATCGACTTGGAGGTCGGCGGCGCGCGACGACAACAGTGGGAGCTTCTCGCCCTCCGACGACAGCGGCAACGGCGACGTAGGCGCCGACGACGGAGACAGCGACGCCCTCGACTGGAGCGCCTTCGACTGTCGCTTCAATTAGTTTAGTTTATGTTTAGTTCAAATTCGTTCAAACTATGTTTAAATCTTAAATGTTTGAATGAATTTCGTCTAAATTTCGCATTTTTTTTGGGTCATTGGGGGATTGATTTGGGTTGCGCCGTCGGGGGCAGGCCCCCAAACAAACACACGTTGTGTTGGCGCCCCCTAAAGCCTATTGCCAGCGTTGCTGCCGGCTGGCATTTGGGGGCTCCCGGTGGGATGCTCTTAGAGCTGTAGGCAGGTATGTGTATCCATCACTGACAGTGTCGATGTGTTAATTCGTTTCTCGAATAATTCCAAAACATGCCTAAGAGGAGTCCCAACGCTATTCATTGCCACTTGCTAAAATAATTGCCCCTGGTTAGTTATGAAAATGAAAAAAAAGGAGAAGCATGAATTCATTGATGTGGTTGTTAGTTTAATTAGGGACTGTATTGAGTTATTTAACTACTGTATTTGGGTCAGTTCTATTCTCTCGAGAAAACCTAACCGCCACACACCCATCATCCTCGCCGGTGAATACCGTCAACTCCTGCTGCCGCTAGCCGGTTTTGGTGCCGTGATGCAGGAGAGACCATGGACCTTTGTGTCCGCAGGAAGCCTTGGTCTAGTTTGATATGATTTGGTGTCCTCGTGTTATTTGTGCGGGTGGTGAAGGAGACGATGGAGTGAAATAAGTACTTCCTGCGATCAAAGCACTGATGATTTCGTGTGACGCTGTAAAAAGATTTAGGAAGTGATATGTTCATTTTGGATACATGAGAATATTTGTTTATGATAGTATATATTCACCATAATGCAGTCAGCGTGGCGTGCAATTATTTGATACCTCCGTGGTTCTTTTTTCTTTTGTGAGGGAACAACTTTCGTGCTTCATGGTGTCCATGCAGGGTGACCAGCTGCTCTTATTATTCCGTAAAAGTATAAAATATTCTATGCACAACGGCCTACTGTTCACGATGGTGGCCAGCGCTCTCATGGTACTATTTAAACAGATTGACTACCATTCGAGTTACTGTTTAAAGCTAAGATTAGCAAGAATGGCAAGGCAAACACGCTATAATGTTGATTGTCAAAGAATTTGAAATTCATCATTTCCTCGATATAACAAGATTATTTTAATGCGCATAGATAGTCTACCAATATTAGGCTAATATATACTACCAATAAGCAAACAAAGAGTGTGTGCAGAGCATCAACATCCAAAACATTTTAAGATGGACAGATAGTAAATAATAAGGTGTGAGCTTCCTTTTAACGTGTATGATGTATCCCAACATAAAATAATGTGATAGTTCTAATCATCGAGCAGCTGAGATAGTGCGAGACAAACAAACAATTGAATTATTGTCTGCCTTATGTAACCGAGCACATCGGAATAAAACAACGGACTTACAGTACCTCTCAGTCGAGTCCCATGAAACTCACATTGTTGGTACACTCGTTGAAGATGTCCAATGTTGCCCTTATTTCTAAAGGGAATCTGAACTTGCCCTCTTTGTCAATATGTTCAGACTTAAAAGTCGTAGCGAGCAATACATAGATGGTAGTTAATGTCGTACCTTAGGACGGACCAGAAACAGAATATAGTGGCATCACATGTGAACTTGTAGAAGAGGGAATGCAAGCCAACGGTTGGTGGATGAATGAAGTGGGTGCATTGACCTGTTGCAGTTCCCTACCCTCCCTCCTCCGACCCTCTCCCTCTGACAAGCAGTGACGACTCAGGGGCCTCAACCAGAAGACAACACAGCTCGATCTGGCAGCAGTCATACTCAGAGAGGAGGCAACGCTCGCTGATTATTGCTGGAGGTGACGATGGATCAAGCTATCTGAAATGTAAAGGTAAACACAGCGCAGATGCTATTAGAAGCAAAAACTACTTATGATAGTGGGAAATAAGCTGCAAGGGTCCAGGAATGTGCAGTTTTTTGTTTCTATTTTGCGTCAAGTTAACAAATTTTGATAACTTTTTACTGGATTTTTAGTCATCTGCTTTCTTTTCATGTAGTGCAACTAAGTTGGAGGAGGCTGCTATTCTGCATTACATGTTGACACTGTTCTCATGCTTAACTTGAAGGAGGAATAGGTGTGGCTGCAAGCCAACTTAGGATGTGAAGGAATGCTTTAACTTGGAGTTTGACAGATCGGTGAGTAATTGTAATTTCTTCATTCGCTGCACCTGTGCAACTTTTGTCGCTGACCTATGGTTACCTGGTCAGGCATATAATGCATTTTTCCTCGTTGGAGCAGTATACTGGTACTTAAATAAGTGATGTCCATGTGTTAAGTTGAATCCATATCCTTCTCCAGCTGTACAAGGTTTGGCCATTCTATGGCTTTTCAACTGTTTTACTCTAATATCTAGGCATCTAATTTTATTTCCTATTTCCCCTAAAATTGTAAACAGTGAGATAAGCAGTTTAACAACAAAACTTTATCCCAAGCAATCCGTACATGAATCCTTCCCAGTCTAAAAGAAGGCACCGGCAAAACCGGTGCTTGCTCCTCAACTTTGTCCATAAACTTCATCAAACTAACCCCCTGCCTTGGAAGACTTGGTACTTCTCTCACACAGGTCGCGACTTTGGGGACCCCTCACCCTCCCCCTCTTTCTTGGAGAGGATTGTTGCGGAGTGCCTCCCGCTCTACCGCTCTATTACTAGAGCGACAGTGGTGGATGGCCGCTCCACCTCCTTCTGGCTGGATAAGTGGCTCCCTGGGGAGCCGCTGGCGACACGCTTCCCCGCCCTCTTCTCCCACAGTACGCGTCCCCACGCCTCCGTGGCCTCTGTGGTCTCACAGGGGCTGGACCTCCAGAGCCGCCTTACTGGGGCTGCCGAGGCTGAGCTCCTTGTCGTCCGGCGCTTCATCGACACCACTACGCTTCTGGAGGGGGGCGACCACCATGTCATTGCCTCCCCATCGGCACCCAGCTTCTCCTCTCGTGAGGCCTACCGCGCCCTCACGCCGGCGCGGCCTGTCGACTCTGCGGCCTGCTTGACCTGGTCCCTTCGGATCCCCACCAAGGTCAAGATCTTCGCGTACCTCCTCGACATCGACAGACTGAGCACCCGGGTGAACCTCTTCCACAAGGAGTGCGCCTCCTCCTCTGCGTGTGCCGCTTGTGGCGCTCCCGAGACGGGGCGCCACCTGTTCTTCGACTGCCCTAGGGCTGTTGAGCTCTGGGCTGCTCTGGAGGTCCCAATCCCAATCGGCGGCTTCTCTATTTGGGATCTTCAGGGCCCTTCCCAGACGTCCACGTGCACGTGGCAGTTCGGTCTGGCGACCGTTCTCTGGTCCATTTGGAAGTCCAGGAATGACTTCATCTTCAACGGGGTGGCCCACTCTACCGCTTCGACCCTCCGTCGTGCCTGCGACGACCTCTCTCTTTGGAGATGGCGACTCCGCCCTTCTGACCGGGAGCCACTCGACCGGCTCCGGTCCCACATTCTTACTAGAGCTGTAGCATAAAATAAAACTCTCCCTCCCCCCTTGTATTTCCCTCATGTGTACATGGACTGGCTCCTTGGCCGCTTTCGAGTATGAATAACAACCGGTGGGGTTCCCCCCCCCCCCCCCCGTCCACCTCGAAAAAAAAAGATAAGCAGTTTAAATTGCATGGTCTGTATGTTTCTGTACTTATTAGCCTTTGTCTGAGTTACTCCTAAAGTCTAAAATAATAAAGAATGCCATGGTGTAGATACTTTATATGTTATTACAGTGCAGTAACTAATCTTCTGAATGAGTTTTATGAGTAGTTTCTTAGTCTTGATCGCTAAGCAGACCTGCCAAAGCCAGTTCACACACGGGACCTCGTTTGGTACTGCTAGTATTACCCTGAAAAACATTGAATCAATGAACGGCAAAGTGTAGAAACCGAGAGGGAGAGAGGTTTGGGGGGAAGCCACACGTGGTAAAGGCCACGGGGTTCCTGTGATATATATAGGCTAATAGGCCGGTTAGGGTTAGGGTTAGAACGTATGGAATACGTACAATACGCATACACAACACCTATACATGTATATACAGTCTAACACCCCCCCCCCCCCCCCGCAGTCACAGTGGGAGGTTCTCGGACGCAGAGACTGGACCGAAAGTCGAAGAACAACTGACTCGGTAATCCCTTCATCATCACATCAGCAAACTGGAGAGTGGAGGGCACATGTAGTACACGAACTTCTCCAAGTGTAACCTTCTCGTGCACAAAGTGTATATCGATCTCGATGTGCTTTGTACGGCGATGCTGAACTGGATTAGAAGACATGTAAATGGCAGACACATTGTCACAGTAGACAAGTGTAGCAGAATGTAGAGGACGATGAAGCTCCTGGAGAAGCTGACGGATCCAACAGCATTCGGCGACAGCATGAGCAACAGCCCTATACTCAGCCTCAGCACTGGAGCGGGAGACCGTAGTCTGTCGCTTGGAGGACCAAGAGATGAGACTATCTCCATAGTACACGCAATAACCTGATGTAGACCGTCGAGAATCAGGGCAGCCAGCCCAATCAACATCAGAGTAAGCTGTTAGAGTAGTCGAGGAGGAAGCATGCAGGTGCAGAACAAAGTCCATGGTGCCATGTAGGTACCGAAGAACTCGCTTGACAAGAGCAAGATGAGACATCCGTGGGGCATGCATGTGGAGACAGACCTGCTGAACTGCATATGATATATCAGGACGCGTCAGAGTAAGGTACTGAAGAGCACCGGCCAAGCTTCTGTACTCAGTAGCATCAGGGACGAGATCACCCTCTGTGGCAGAGAGTTTAGACTGAGTATCAACTTGTGTAGGAACAGGGTGAGAAAGAAAGAGTCCATCTGAGGAGCGGCTGACAGCAATCCCGAGAAAGAAGTGAAGATCACCAAGGTCAGTCATGGCAAACTCGCTGTGTAATCTATCTAGAAGATGCTGAAGAAAGGCAGTCGAGGAGGCCGTGACGATGATATCGTCGACGTAGAGCAGTAGATAAGCCATATCGGCACCACTCTTCAGAACAAAGAGAGAGGTATCCGTCACAGAGGTAGCAAATCCCAAGGAGGAGAGGTAAGTCGCAAACCGCTGGTACCAGGCACGAGGAGCTTGCTTCAAACCGTAAAGTGACATATGCAGACGACAGACATGATCCGGATGATGCTCATCAACAAATCCGGGGGGCTGCTGACAGTAGACCTCCTCATCAAGAGAGCCATTGAGAAATGCATTCTTGACATCGAGCTGACGGATTGGCCAAGAGCGGGAGACAGCAATGGTGAGAACAATCCGTATAGTGGCGGGCTTGACGACAGGACTGAATGTGTCGTCATAATCAACTCCCGGACGCTGAGAGTAGCCACGAACAACCCAGCGAGCCTTGTGCCTGGCGAGACGACCATCGGAGTGGAATTTATGACGGTAAATCCACTTCCCGGTGACAACATTGGCATGAGGCGGACGGGGAACAAGGGACCAGGTCTTGTTGTCAATGAGAGCTGTTGGGATTCGTAGCATAGAAAACAAAATTTTTCCTACCGCAAGAACGAACAACAAGCCAAGATCTAATCTAGTAGATGGTAGCAACGAGATGAAGATGAGACTAACCCTCGAAGATTTCCAAAGCCTACAAGATTAGATCTCGTTGTTGATGTAGTCGACCACTTGCCGCTTGCAAAAGCGTGTAGAAGATCTTGATGGTGCCACAATCGGGCAGCACCTCCGTACTCGGTCACACGTTCGGTGTTGATGACGACGTCCTTCTCCCCATTCCAGCGGGCAGCGGATGTAGTAGATCCTCCTCGGAATCCCGACAGCACGACGGCGTGGTGGCGGTGGTGGTGGAGATCTCCGGCAGGGCTTCGCCTAAGCACCGCGGGAGTATTGGGAGGAGGGGGCGGCTAGGGTTTGGGGAGAGGGGGCACTTGGGGGGGCGCCGGCCTTGGGTGCCCTGGGTGGTGCATCTCTTGTGGTGGCCGGCCCCCTACCTCTCTCCCTCATTATATTGGTGGAACCCCAAGGGTTAGCCCAAAGATTCGAATAAGACCCCAATTCAAAAACTTCCATATGGGCGAAACCTAGGGGAAGTGGGACTCTTCCCTTTCCTTCTCCCTATGGCCGGCCAAGGAGGTGGAGTCCACCATGGACTCCACCTTCCCTCTTGGTTGGCTGGTTAGGGTTGGTGGAGTCCTTCCAGGACTCCACCTTCCATGGTGATTTCTTCCGAAAGGTTCTAGAACATTCTAGCGCCTTCCATAAATGCACCGGATCATTTCCAAACTTGGAAAGTGACTTCCTAGATATGAATCTTATTCTCCGGACCATTCCGGAACTCCTCGTGATGACCTGGATCCCATCCGAGACTCCGAACAACATTCGAACTCCATTCTATATTCCATATCTACTTAAAACGACATCAAACCTTAAGTGTGTCAGCCTACGGTTCGAGAACTATGCGGACATGATCGAGACTCTTCTCCGATCAATAACTAATAGCAGGACCTGGAGATCCATAATAGCTCCCACATATTCAACGATGACTTCGTGATCGAAAGAACCATTCACATAAAATAACAATTCCCTTTGTCTCGCGATATTTTACTTATCCGAAGTTTGATCGTCGGTATCTCCATACCTAGTTCAACCTCGTTACCGATAAGTACTCTTTACTCGTACCGTGATATGATATCTCTTGTGAACCAGTCACATGCTTGCAAGCTAATTAGATATCATTCCACCGAGAGGGCCCAGAGTATATCTATCCGTTATTAGGATGGACAAATCCCACTCTTGATCCATATGCCTCAACTCATACTTTTCGAATACTTAATCCCATCTTTATAACCACCCATTTACGCAGTGGCGTTTGATGTAATCAAAGTACCCTTCCGGTATAAGTGATTTACATGATCTCATGGTCAAAGGACTAGGTTACTATGTATCTGAAAGCTTATAGCAAGTTGAACTTGATGACTTGATCTCATGCTATGCTTACTATGGGTGTGTGTCCATCACATCATTCACCTAATGATATGATCTTGTTATTAATAACATCCAATGTTCATGATCAGGAAACCATGATCATCTATTAATCAACAAGCTAGTTAAACAAGAGGCTTACTAGGGACTCTGGTTGTTTACACAACACACATGTATCAATGTTTCCGGTTAATACAATTATAGTATGGGGTGTAAACATTTATCATGAACACTAAGATATAACAATAACTACTTTATTATTGCCTCTCGGGCATATCTCCAACAGTCTCCCACCTGCACTAGAGTCAATAATCTAGTTTACATTTGTAAAGATATAACACCTTGGTCTTTTGGTGCTTATCATGTTTTGCTCACGGGAGAGGTTTCAGTCAACGAATCTGACACGCTCAGAAACGTATGTATTTTGCAATTCATTTGCGTCTTCACACATCACTCATTTTCCAAATGAGTCAGCATTAATCGTATATGTTTGGTCTTCTGGTGGAACCTTAATTCCGTGGTCTGAAATATGTCAATAATATTGTCACACACAATATAGCTTCAAAAATTCTGACACTATCGGAACTACACCAAGTTCTCAAAGAACTTCTCGACTTTAACATCCTTAGTCATTGTCAAAACAATGACATACTCTGCCTTCGTTTATAGAATCCGTCACAATATTTAGAACTCATCTAAATCTAGCATTGTGCTACCTTTTAATGAACACTTAGCCTAATTTAGATTTGAAATTCATTTTTATATGTGACCAAACTAATATCGGTGCAACACCTTACAACGATTTGTTTGTCATTTCCCCATACAAAACTAATATCCTTGGTTCTTCTAAAGCACTCAAGGATATTCTTACTGTTGTCCAATGATCATCACATGAATCATTCTGGTATATGCTCCTAACTCTTTAGAGCACAGGACATCTGATTGTGTACATATTATTCGTGATCTAAAATCACTCATGTGTTTTTACTCATTGAGTGTCAGATACACTCAAATCTTGTTAAACCTTCACATGAAAAGAACACCTTCTTAATATTTTTATATTGAACTACTTCAATATTCATTCTATGTACTTTGACCTAAACTTATTATGCGTTTCAATATATCTTCATAGATCTTGACGCTAAATATGTTTCAGTCCATATCCTTTCATTGAAGTTAATTCTGAATGAAACCTTTTATTCACATCAAGTACATAATTACATCATTTATAATCAATGATATGTCATCCACATATAATATTATAACTATGTCTCAGTGCTCCCACTTAATTTCTTGCAAATGCAAGCATCTTCATCGTTACTGATGAAATCAAAAACTCTTTGACTATTTCATCCGGTGAAGATTCCAACTCCGTGATACTCACTTCATCCAATTGAAGTTTGTATACCTATCTAGTATTCCACGGACCAGCAAAACTCTTGGTTGTATCTAGTATACATCCTTAATACATACTTCTGGTAAGTAATGTATTTTTGCCATCCTACTAACATATATCGTAAAAGAAATATATATGTAGTGATTACTACAATAATCCACATAGACTATAAATATCGCTACAGAAGATCTAATCTTATCGTATTCAACTCTTTGAATTTTATCGTAAACAAATTTTCGACAAGTCGAGCTTCTTCAAGGATATTCCATCCAAGTCCATCAATTTTATAGATCCATTTACTTTTAAAAAAGTATTCACTTATCTTGGATTTTAATGGCGCTTAGCCATTTTAACGGAGTCAGGGCCCATCATATCTTCTTTGTATGTAGTTGGTTCATTATTGTTCAAAATCAATCCTTTGTCCACAAATCATTTATTTGATCACAAAGTAAACCATACCTACAAGGTTCAATGGGTACTTCGATCTCCATGACTATAACTCTTTGTAGACATGTGAGCTATGATCTTCGTAGCCGCTTTCGGAACCATTTCCGATGCTACGCTACTCTGATCATCATGCTCAGGTTCATAAACCTTATCAAGTTCCATTGTCCTCCCACTCAAATACTTCGCTAGAAACAATTTCTTGGAAATAAGTAAGAAATATCGACAAACACTTTTGTCTTTGTCTCCATAGTGGAAAGAACTCCCAATCAATTCTCTGGGATAACCAACACAGACATTCATCCGATTTTGGTTGTAAACTTATTTACTAATGCTATGCATACCAAAATTTAAGAAAGGACTATTAGGGTTTATACCCATGCCATAACTCGTATGGTGTCATTTCAACGGATTATGATGATGCTCTATTTAGTGTTAAAGCGGTAGTCTCTTAAGCATAATCCACAAAAATATAATGGCGTCATTTTATTTTATCTCATCATTAATCCAACAAGTTTTGGATACGTCTCTCGGATACTCCATCATCACTATGATACTCCAAGAAATGTGAGTTGTAGAACAATTTCATAACTCTCTTAGATGTTCGCTAAAACTCGTAATTCAAATATTTCCACCATGATCCAATCATAGATATTTGACTTTTCTATTACGATGATTTCCACTTCATGCTGAAATTTATTTGAATTTATTCAAATGTTTCAAACTTCTTCCTTATTGAATAAATATATCCTTATATATACACTCAATTCATTGTTGGAAGTTTTCATGAAGTAGAAGAATCTCCCGCACACAACTATGCCTAGTGAACCACATACATCATCATGTATGTTTCCACTAAGTTAGTTGCCCGTTCAACTCTTGGCCTATGAACGGTATTTCAGTCATTTTCTTTAGAAAAGATTTGCAAGTGCCAAACGATTCAAAAATCAAATGACTCCAAAAATCCATTTGCATGGAGTTTCTTCATGCGTTCCTTTCTAACATGACCTAAATGGCGGTTCCACAAATAAGTGGAATTCAAATCATTTTCCTTATGGCATTTTAGCGTCAGTGTTATGCATGTGTGTTTCACCATTAAGATTTATAATAACTTATCCATCGTACATGGAGTAAGGCCACAATTTTAACAACTCATTGTTTTCATTTGACCAGAGCAAAATAATAATTATTAAGTTCTTTATTATAAATCTGAAGGGCTAGGTAGAATGCCAACGACGAACATAATAACACTTTATTTTGTTCCAGATGTGCATTATTACCACATTCCTTATCAGTCACTTAGGCCATTGTATTCTTGTATTGCGTTGTGTTGTATGACATCTCATAGCAACCAATATGGTACAAATACCCAAGAACTTCATTGTGTGACCAATCAAAGAATACATTCATGACATGTATATCATCTATATACACCTGAGCTAGACTTTCTAGTCTTTTCTTTCTTTCTGCCAAAAACTTTTGTAGTTTCTCTTTTGGCTTTCCTCATATTTCAGAAAAACACTTCAACATCAATAACTTCTAGGTTTGTTGGTCAATTACCAATAACCTTGAGGTTCTTACTTTGAAGTTGATCATCACATGACAAGTGTTCCGGATTTCACTATTAGTAACCTTTTAATGTGATGAACAATTTCATTCATAATTTTTATCCATCAAATCATGAAAACTTTCCGAGACCATGTCTGTACATGCTAGGCTCTTCAAGTTTAACCTCAGTATTCACATGTGCAAATCTGGCTTGCACCCGTTGTATGCACACGTAGAATCTATAACACACGATCATCACGTGATGCTTCGAAACGACGAGTCTTAGCAACGGTGCATACTAAGGACGACCACTTCATGGATATGCGAATATCGTTAGTGCCCAACTAGTTGGAGGATCGGGACGCCTAGCGTCTTCAACCTTCGTACATTCCCATAAAACTTATGAGTTTATGTAGTCTCACTAAATTATATTCTATCATCTTGTAATAAGGTCTTAGATATCACATATATCTCACACCTTGCTTATCTCTGAAAACAAACTTTCCAGCTCCTTACTTTTCAAACGGATTTGAACTTCAAGTTTCACGGAGACAAGATGATTTTAGGTATTAATTGAAACCATTGCTCTAATGTGAGTTTTACCAAAAGTTTGCAATAGGACTTAATCATTACTTGATTCTTTAACAATACGGTACCAGTCCGTAAAGTTACTTGTCAGATTTAACAGTGTTTCTATCTCAATTACAAGACTAGCGCCTGGTAGATAACGGATGCCAATTCTACAAATTTAATTCAAAATACTATTCAGACTATGTTCATGATAATTAGTTCAAGTTTTAATCTAATTACTAAAGAACTCCCACTTAATACAACATCCCTCATAGTTGTTTAGTGGCACACGATCCATATCCACTACACCAAAACCGATCATCACGTGAGATGATGTAGCTTCAATGGTGAACATCAACATGTTGATCATATCATCCATATGACTCGTGTTCAACCTTTCGGTTTCCTGTGTTCCGAGGCCATGTCTGTACATGCTAGGCTCGTCAAGCAAACCCAAATATTTCCGCGTGTGCAACATGGCTTACACCCGTTGTATATGAACGTAGAATCTATCACATCCGATCATCACGAGATGCTTCAAAACGACGAACTGTAGCAACGGTGCATACGAGGGGAGAACACTTTATTATCTTGACATTAATGTGAGGGATCATCTTATAATGCTACCGTCGCGATCTAAGCAAGATAAGATGCATAAAGGATTAACATCAGATGCAATTCATAATGTGATATGATATGGCCCTTTTGTCTTTGCGCCTTTGATCTTCATCTCCAAAGCACGGACATGATCTCCATCATCAACGGGCATGATCTCCATCATCGTCGGTGTAGCGTCAAGGTCAATGGCGCCGTCTTCATGGTTGTCCACCATGTGTAGCAACTATTACAACTACTTTGAAATAATACTACTACATGAAATATAAAGACAACCATAAGGCTACTGCCGGTTGCCACAATACAATAATGATCATCTCATACATATTCATCATCACATCATGGCCATATCACATCACCAAACCCTACAAAAACAAGTTAGACGCCTCTAATTTGGTTTGCATATTTTACGTGGTTTAGGGTTTTCGAGTAAGATCCAATCTACCTACGAACATGAACCACAACGTTGATACAAGTGTTATCAATTGAAATTGTAAATTGAATCTTAACTATGGTGAGAGAGACAGACACCCGCAAAGCCACTTATGCAATACAAGTTGCATGTCGAGCGTGGAGCAAGTCTCGTGAACGCGGTCATGTAAAGTTAGCCCGGGCCGCTTCATCCCACCATCCCGCAAGATGCAAAGTACACATAACAAGAGACAACAAAAGCATCAACGTCCACAAAACCATTGTGTTCTACTCGTGCAACCAATCTATGCATAAACTTGGCTCTGATACCACTGTTGGGATTCGTAGCATAGAAAACAAAAAATTTCCTACCGCAAGAATGAATAACAAGCCAAGATCTAATCTAGTAGATGGTAGCAATGAGATGAAGATGAGACTAACCCTCGAAGATTTCCAAAGCCTACGAGATTAGATCTCGTTGTTGATGTAGTCGATCACTTGCCGCTTGCAAAAGCGCGTAGAAGATCTTGACGGTGCCACAATCGGGCAGCACCTCCGTACTCGGTCACACGTTCGGTGTTGATGACGACGTCCTTCTCCCCGTTCTAGTGGGCAGCGGATGTAGTAGATCCTCCTCAGAATCCCGACAGCACGACGGCGTGGTGGCGGTGGTGGTGGAGATTGCTGATGTGCGACAGTATCTTCCTTGTGACGGTAAAGTACTCGTCCGTTGGGAACCCCAAGAGGAAGGTGTGATGCGTACAGCAGCAAGTTTTCCCTCAGTAAGAAACCAAGGTTTATCGAACCAGTAGGAGATGAAGGCCACGTGAAGGTTGTTGGTGAAGGAGTGTAGTGCGGCGCAACACCAGGGATTCCGGCACCAACGTGGAACCTGCACAACACAATCAAGATACTTTGCCCCAACTTAACAGTGAGGTTGTCAATCTCACCGGCTTGCTGAAAACAAAGGATTAATCGTATGGTGTGGAGAATGATGTTTGTTTGCAAAGAACAGCAGAGAACAATGATTGCAGTAGATTGTATTTCAGATGTAAAAGAATGGACCGGGGTCCACAGTTCACTAGTGGTGTCTCTCCAATAAGATAAATAGCATGTTGGGTGAACAAATTACAGGTGGGCAATTGACAAATAGAGAGGGCATAACAATGCACATACATATCATGATGATTAATATGAGATTTACTTAGGGCATTACGACAAATAACATAGACCGCTATCCAGCATGCATCTATGCCTAAAAAGTCCACCTTCGGGTTAGCATCCGCACCCCTTCCAGTATTAAGTTGCAAACAACAGACAATTGCATTAAGTATGGTGCGTAATGTAATCAACACAAATATCCTTAGACAAAGCATCGATGTTTTATCCCTAGTGGCAACAGCACATCCACAACCTTAGAACTTTCTGTCACTGTCCCAGATTCAATGGAGGCATGAACCCACTATCGAGCATAAATACTCCCTCTTGGAGTTACAAGTATCAACTTGGCCAGAGCCTCTACTAGCAACGGAGAGCATGCAAGATCATAAACAACACATATATGATAGATCAATAATCAACTTGACATAGTATTTCATATTCATCGGATCCCACCAAACACAACATGTAGCATTACAAATAGATGATCTTGATCATGATAGGCAGCTCACAAGATCTAAACATGATAACACAAGAGGATAAGACAACCATCTAGCTACTGCTATGGACCCATAGTCCAAGGATGAACTACTCATGCATCAATCCGGAGGCGGGCATGATGATGTAGAGTCCTCCGGTGATGATTCCCCTCTCCGGCAGGGTGCCGGAGGTGATCTCCTGAATCCCCCGAGATGGGATTGGCGGCGACGGCGTCTCTGGAACTTTTCTCGTATCGTGGCTCTCGGTACTAGGGTTTTCGCGACGAAGAGTATAAGTAGGCGGAAGGGCAGAGTCGGAGGAGGCACGGGGGCCCCACACCATAGGGTGGCACGGGCCCCACCTTGGCCGCGCCGCCTTGTGGTGTCGGCCCCTCGTGGCCCCACTTCGTATCCTCTTCGGTCTTCTGGAAGCTCCGTGGAAAAATAAGACCCTGGGCGTTTGTTTCGTCCAATTCCGAGAATATTTCCTGTGTAGGATTTCTGAAACCAAAAACAGCAGAAAACAGGAACTGGCGCTTCGGCATCTTGTTAATAGGTTAGTACCGGAAAATGCATAAAAATGAAATAAAGTGTATATAAAACATGTGAGTATTGTCATAAAACTAGCATGGAACATAAGAAATTATAGATACGTTTAAGACGTATCAAGCATCCCCAAGCTTAGTTCCTACTCGCCCTCGAGTAGGTAAACGATAACAAGGATAATTTCTGAAGTGACATGCTACTATCATAATCTTGATCAATACTATTGTAAAGCATATGAGATGAATGAAGTGATTCAAAGCAATGGTAAAGATAATGACTAAACAACTGAATCATATAGCAAAGACTTTTCATGAATAGTACTTTCAAGACAAGCATCAATAAGTCTTGCATAGGAGTTAACTCATAAAGCAATAAATTCTTAGTAGAAAGTTTTGAAGCAACACAAAGGAAGATATAAGTTTCAGCAGTTGCTTTGAACTTTAACATGTATATCTCATGGATAATTGTCAACACAAAGTAATATGATGAGTGCAAATAAGCAAGTATGTAAGAATCAATGCACACAGTTGACACAAGTGTTTGCTTCTAAGATGGAAAGAAGTAGGTAAACTGACTCAACATAAAGTAAAAGAAAGGCCCTTCGCAGAGGGAAGCATGGATTACTATTTTTGTGCTAGAGCTTTTGTT
Organism: Lolium perenne; assembly: GCF_019359855.2. Lineage (NCBI taxonomy): Eukaryota > Viridiplantae > Streptophyta > Magnoliopsida > Poales > Poaceae > Lolium > Lolium perenne. The sequence continues at coordinate 23,805,411 of NC_067247.2, read as the reverse complement.
TTGAAAACATGGAAACAATTTTGTCAACGGTAGTAATAAATCATATGTGTTATGCATAAGACATCCTATAAGTTGCAAGCCTCATGCATCGAATACCAATAGTGCTCGCACCTTGTCCTAATTAGCTTGGATTTCCATGGATTCTCATTGCATTACATATGTTTCAACCAAGTGTCACAAAGGGGTACCTCTATGTCACCTGTACAAAGGTCCAAGGAGATAGATCGCATTTGATTTCTCGCTTTTGATAGATCTCAACTTGAGGACATCCATACCGGGACAACATAGAAAACAGATAATGGACTCCTCTTTTAATGCTTAAGCATTCAACAACAGGTAATATTCTCATAAGAGATTGAGGATTAATGTCCAAACTGAAACTTCCACCATGATACATGGCTTTGGTTAGCGGCCCAATGTTCTTCTCTAACAATATGCATACTCAAACCATACAACTCATGGCAAATCACCCTTACTTCAGACAAGACGAACATGCATAGCAACTCACATGATATTCAACAAAAGTTGATGGCGTCCCCAGAAACATGGTTACCGCTCAACAAGCAACTTATAAGAAATAAGATACATAGCGACATATTCTTTACCACAATAGTTTTTAAGCTACTTTCCCATGAGCTATATATTGCAAAGGCATAGAATGGAATTTTAAAGGTAGCACTCAAGCAATTTACTTTGGAATGGCAGAGAAATACCATGTAGTAGGTAGGTATGGTGGACACAAATGGCATAGTTTTTGGCTCAAGGATTTTGGATGCACGAGAAGCATTCCCTCTCAGTACAAGGCTTTGGCTAGCAAGGTTGTTTGAAGCAAACACAAGTATGAACCGGTACAGCAAAACTTACATAAGAACATATTGCAAGCATTATAAGACTCTACACTGTCTTCCTTGTTGTTCAAACACCTTAACCAGAAAATATCTAGACTTTAGAGAGACCAATCATGCAAACCAAATTTCAACAAGCTCTATGGTAGTTCTTCATTAATGGGTGCAAAGTATATGATGCAGGAGCTTAAACATGATCTATTTGAGCACAACAATTGCCAAGTATCAAATTATTCAAGACAAATATACCAATTACCACATGAAGCATTTTCTGTTTCCAACCAAATAGCAATGAACGAAGCAGTTTTAACCTTCACCATGAACATTAAAAGTAAAGCTAAGAACACCTGTGTTCATATGCAACAGCGGAGCGTGTCTCTCTCCCACACAAAGAATGCTAGGATCCGATTTTATTCAAACAAAAACAAAAATAAAAGCACATAGACGCTCCAAGTAAAGCACATAAGATGTGACGGAATAAAAATATAGTTTCACTAGAGGTGACCTGATAAGTTGTTGATGAAGAAGGGGATGCCTTGGGCATCCCCAAGCTTAGATGCTTGAGTCTTCTTGAAATATGCAGGGATGAACCACGGGGGCATCCCCAAGCTTAGACTTTTCACTCTTCTTGATCGTATTATATCATCCTCCTCTCTTGACCCTTGAAAACTTCCTCCACACCAAACTCAAAACAATCTCATTAGAGGGTTAGTGCATAATCAAAAATTCACATATTCAGAGGTGACATGATCATTCTTAACACTTCTGGACATTGCACAAAGCTACTGAAAGTTAATGGAACAAAGAAATCCATTCAACATAGCAAAACAGGCAATGTGAAATAAAAGGCAGAATCTGTCAAAACAGAACAGTCCGTAAAGACGAATTTTTCCGAGGCACTTAACAGGCTCAGATTAAGAAGCTCAAATTGAATGAAAGTTGCGTACATATCTGAGGATCATTCACGTAAATTGGCAGATTTTTCTGAGTTACCTACAGAAGGGGCTACTCAAATTTGTGACAGCAAGAAATCTGTTTCTGCGCAGTAATCCAAATCTAGTATCAACTCTACTATCAAAGACTTTACTTGGTACAACAATGCAATAAAGTAAAGATAAGGAGAGGTTGCTACAGTAGTAACAACTTCCAAGACTCAAATATAAAACAAAAATTGCAGAAATAAAATAATGGGTTGTCTCCCATAAGCGCTTTTCTTTAACGCCTTTCAGCTAGGCGCAGAAAGTGTAAATCAAGTAACATCAAGAGAAGAAGCATCAACAGAGGAGTTAGGAGTTTTCTCAATAATGCATTGTATCTTATCTATGTAAGTTTCAGAGGCTCCTCTTTCATTACTTTTAGGCTTACTATCCTTCTTCGGCTTAGGCACCTTAGAGACATACATGAACTTTTGCTCTTTACCCACATAAGCTTTCTCCTTAAACTTAAGAGAAGAAAAAGTTGACCCCAAGGTTCCCATAGCTTCTTCAAGTTCACCAATCCTATGGGTTTGATTATCATGGATAGCACAAGTTTCTAAGACGGCAATTCTTTCCTTAATTCCTCCTAGAGATTTATGAAGTTTATCAGTATTATCAAGTAATATTCCCAACTTAGTCTCAATACTTGGAAGATTTTTCTCTATGGCCTCCAACTTTTTCATGACATCTTCAAGAGAAATTTTAATTTTAGCTTCATTAACAGGTGGTATTCCAACTAGACTCTCAATAATGCAACTAGCTTCTAAAGCAGGAGTGCCTAGGAAATTACCTCCCGCAAGAGTATCAAGAACATACCTATTCCAGCTAGAGATACCAACATAAAAGTTCCTAAGTAGGATAATAGTGGAGTGTTTCTTAGTGCACCTATGATGAGCATCACTAATTCTATACCAAGCATCTTTAAAACATTCTCCCCCTTGTTGCTTAAACGAACGAACTTCAACTTCAGGATTACTCATTTTTAGCAATAATAAAGCAAACTAAATTAAGTAAAGTAAATGCAAGTAACTAATTTTTTTTTGTGTTTTTGATATAAAGAAAGCAAACAAAGCGGAAAATAAAGTAAAGTAAAGCAAGACAATAAACAAAGTAAAGAGATTGGATGTGAGAGACTCCCCTTGCAGTGTGTCTTGATCTCCCCGGCAACGGCGCCAGAAAATATAGTCACGACGTGCGACAAAGAGCTTCCTTGTGACGGTAAAGTACTCGTCCGTTGGGAACCCCAAGAGGAAGGTGTGATGCGTACAGCAGCAAGTTTTCCCTCAGTAAGAAACCAAGATTTATCGAACCAGTAGGAGATGAAGGCCACGTGAAGGTTGTTGGTGAAGGAGTGTAGTGCGGCGCAACACCAGGGATTCCGGCGCCAACGTGGAACCTGCACAACACAATCAAGATACTTTGCCCCAACTTAACAGTGAGGTTGTCAATCTCACCGGCTTGCTGAAAACAAAGGATTAATCGTATGGTGTGGAGAATGATGTTTGTTTGCAAAGAACAGCAGAGAACAATGATTGCAGTAGATTGTATTTCAGATGTAAAAGAATGGACCGGGGTCCACAGTTCACTAGTGGTGTCTCTCCAATAAGATAAATAGCATGTTGGGTGAACAAATTACAGGTGGGCAATTGACAAATAGAGAGGGCATAACAATGCACATACATATCATGATGATTAATATGAGATTTACTTAGGGCATTACGACAAATAACATAGACCGCTATCCAGCATGCATCTATGCCTAAAAAGTCCACCTTCGGGTTAGCATCCGCACCCCTTCCAGTATTAAGTTGCAAACAACAGACAATTGCATTAAGTATGGTGCGTAATGTAATCAACACAAATATCCTTAGACAAAGCATCGATGTTTTATCCCTAGTGGCAACAGCACATCCACAACCTTAGAACTTTCTGTCACTGTCCCAGATTCAATGGAGGCATGAACCCACTATCGAGCATAAATACTCCCTCTTGGAGTTACAAGTATCAACTTGGCCAGAGCCTCTACTAGCAATGGAGAGCATGCAAGATCATAAACAACACATATGATAGATCAATAATCAACTTGACATAGTATTCCATATTCATCGGATCCCACCAAACACAACATGTAGCATTACAAATAGATGATCTTGATCATGATAGGCAGCTCACAAGATCTAAACATGATAGCACAAGAGGAGAAGACAACCATCTAGCTACTGCTATGGACCCATAGTCCAAGGATGAACTACTCACGCATCAATCTGGAGGCGGGCATGATGATGTAGAGTCCTCCGGTGATGATTCCCCTCTCCGGCAGGGTGCTGGAGGTGATCTCCTGAATCCCCCGAGATGGGATTGGCGGCGACGGCGTCTCTAGAACTTTTCTCGTATCGTGGCTCTCGGTACTAGGGTTTTCGCGACGGAGAGTATAAGTAGGCGGAAGGGCAGAGTCGGAGGAGGCACGGGGGCCCCACACCATAGGGCGGCGCGGGCCCCACCTTGGCCGCGCCACCTTGTGGTGTCGGCCCCTCGTGGCCCCACTTCGTATCCTCTTCGGTCTTCTGGAAGCTCCGTGGAAAAATAAGACCCTGGGCGTTTGTTTCGTCCAATTTCGAGAATATTTCCTGTGTAGGATTTCTGAAACCAAAAATAGCAGAAAACAGGAACTGGCGCTTCGGCATCTTGTTAATAGGTTAGTACCGGAAAATGCATAAAAATGATATAAAGCGCATATAAAACATGTGAGTATTGTCATAAAACTAGCATGGAACATAAGAAATTATAGATACGTTTGAGACGTATCAGAGATCTCCGGCAGGGCTTCGCCTAAGCACCGCGGGAGTATTGGTAGGAGGGGGGCGGCTAGGGTTTGGGGAGAGGGGGCACTTGGGGGGGTGCCGGCCTTGGGTGCCCTGGGTGGTGCATCTCTTGTGGTGGCCGGCCCCCTCCCTCTCTCCCTCATTATATAGGTGGAACCCCAAGGGTTAGCACAAAGATTCGAATAAGACCCCAATTCAAAAACTTCCATATGGGCGAAACCTAGGGGAAGTGGGACTCTTCCCTTTCCTTCTCCCTATGGCCGGCCAAGGAGGTGGAGTCCACCATGGACTCCACCTTCCCTCTTGGTTGGCTGGTTAGGGTTGGTGGAGTCCTTCCGGGACTCCACCTTCCATGGTGATTTCTTTTGGAAGGTTCTAGAACATTCTAGCACCTTCCATAAATGCACCGGATCATTTCCAAACTTGGAAAGTGACTTTCTATATTTGAATCTTATTCTCCGGACCATTCCGGAACTCCTCGTGATGTCCTGGATCCCATCCGAGATTCCGAACAACATTCGAACTCCATTCCATATTCCATATCTACTTAAAACGACATCAAACCTTAAGTGAGTCACCCTACGGTTCGAGAACTATGCGGACATGATCGAGACTCTTCTCCGATCAATAACTAATAGCGGGACCTGGAGATCCATAATAGCCCCCACATATTCAACGATGACTTCGTGATCGAAAGAACCATTCACATAAAATAACAATTCCCTTTGTCTCGCGATATTTTACTTATCCGAAGTTTGATCGTCGGTATCTCCATACCTAGTTCAACCTCGTTACCGATAAGTACTCTTTACTCATACCGTGATATGATATCTCTTGTGAACCAGTCACATGCTTGCAAGCTAATTAGATATCATTCCACCGAGAGGGCCCAGAGTATATCTATCCGTCATTAGGATGGACAAATCCCACTCTTGATCCATATGCCTCAACTCATACTTTCCGAATACTTAATCCCATCTTTATAACCACCCATTTACGCAGTGGCGTTTGATGTAATCAAAGTACCCTTCCGGTATAAGTGATTTACATGATCTCATGGTCAAAGGACTAGGTTACTATGTATCTGAAAGCTTATAGCAAGTTGAACTTGATGACTTGATCTCATGCTATGCTTACTATGGGTGTGTGTCCATCACATCATTCACCTAATGATATGATCTTGTTATTAATAACATCCAATGTTCATGATCAGGAAACCATGATCATCTATTAATCAACAAGCTAGTTAAACGAGAGGCTTACTAGGGACTCTGGTTGTTTACACAACACACATGTATCAATGTTTCCGGTTAATACAATTATAGCATGGGGTGTAAACATTTATCATGAACACTAAGATATAACAATAACTACTTTATTATTGCCTCTCGGGCATATCTCCAACAAGAGCCTGGTGCTCGTCAGGCATGGCAGCACACCATAATGGATCATGCATGGCTTGCCGAAACGTCGTAGGGGTAGGAGGGACGGTGGAGTCCAACACCGAGAGATTCAGCCGAGATGGAGGGCGAATCGACCATCCTATCCTGGTCGTGCGCGGGGCAGGAGCCGTGGCCGTGGTCGATGTAGAGGCACGGGCGGCCGGGGTAGGCGTGTGCACGGGGGCAGCCTGCCCTGTCGTCGCAGCAGCCGGCTGGGGCAGAGGATCACCCAAGTGTCCTGCCGGGGCAGAGGATCACCCAAGTGTCCTGCCGGGGCAGGAGTGCTGGCAGGAGCAGCACGAGCGACCAGCCTGGGTTCCAAGTTGTCGAGGAAGAGGAAGTCCAGGCGGCGCGGTGATTGCAATAGAGTAGCAACCTTTGGTTCAGCAATCTGAAAAGGAAAAACTGTCTCGTCGAAAATAACATGTCGCGAGATTAGAACCTTTCTAGAAGACGGATCATAGCAACGGTACCCACGATGGTTAGAGGGATAGCCGAGAAACACACACGGAACAGACCGAGGACTGAGTTTGTGTGGTGCAGTGGAGGCGACGTTCGGATAACATAAGCAACCGAAAACGCGAAGAGCATCATAGGATGGTGGATGACCGTGGAGACTGATGGCGTGTATTTCACACGTTCGTTGGGCAACCCCAAGAGGAAGGTATGATGCGCACAGCAGCAAGTTTTCCCTCAGAAAGAAACCAAGGTTTATCGAACCAGGAGGAGCCAAGAAGCACGTTGAAGGTTGATGGCGGCGGGATGTAGTGCGGCGCAACACCAGGGATTCCGGCGCCAACGTGGAACCTGCACAACACAACCAAAGTACTTTGCCCCAACGAAACAGTGAGGTTGTCAATCTCACGGGCTTGCTGTAACAAAGGATTAACCGTATTGTGTGGAAGATGATTGTTTGCAGAAAACAGTAGAACAGTATTGCAGTAGATTGTATTTCAGTAAAGAGAATTGGACCGGGGTCCACAGTTCACTAGAGGTGTCTCTCCCATAAGACGAACAGCATGTTGGGTGAACAAATTACAGTTGGGCAATTGACAAATAAAGAGAGCATGACCATGCACATACATATCATGATGAGTATAGTGAGATTTAATTGGGCATTACGACAAAGTACATAGACCGCCATCCAACTGCATCTATGCCTAAAAAGTCCACCTTCAGGTTATCATCCGAACCCCCTCCAGTATTAAGTTGCTAACAACAGACAATTGCATTAAGTATTGCGCGTAATGTAACTAGTGACTACATCCTTGAACATAGCACTAATGTTTTATCCCTAGTGGCAACAGCACATCCATAACCTTAGTGGTTCTTGTCACTCCTCCAGATTCACAGAGGCATGAACCCACTATCGAGCATAAATACTCCCTCTTGGAGTTACTAGCATCAACTTGGCCAGAGCATCTACTAATAACGGAGAGCATGCAAGATCATAAACAACACATAAGCATAGCTTTGATAATCAATCATAACAAGTATTCTCTATTCATCGGATCCCAACAAACGCAACATATAGAATTACAGATAGATGATCTTGATCATGTTAGGCAGCTCACAAGATCCGACAATGATAGCACAATGGGGAGAAGACAACCATCTAGCTACTGCTATGGACCCATAGTCCAGGGGTAGACTACTCACACATCACACCGGAGGCGACCATGGCGGCGTAGAGTCCTCCGGAGATGATTCCCCTCTCCGGCAGGGTGCCGGAGGCGATCTCTGGATCCCCCGAGATGGGATCGGCGGCGGCGGCGTCTGCGGAAGGTTTTCCGTATCGTGGTTCTCGATGCTGGGGTTTTCGTCACGGAGACTTTTATAGGCGAAAGGGCAGGTCAAGAGGCGGCACGGGGCCCCACACCACGGGCCGCGCGGCCAAGGGGGGGCCGCGCCGCCTATAGTGTGGCCCCTCCGTGGCCCCTCTTCGTCTCTCCTTCGGACTTCTGAAGCTTCGTGAGAAAATAGGCCCCTGGGCTTTGATTTCGTCCAATTCCGAGAATATTTCCTTACTAGGATTTCTGAAACCAAAAACAGCAGAAACTTGAATCGGCACTGCGGCATCTTGTTAATAGGTTAGTTCCAGAAAATGCACGAATATGACATAAAGTGTGCATAAAACATGTAGATAACATCAATAATGTGGCATGGAACATAAGAAATTATCGATACGTCAGAGACGTATCAGCATCCCCGAGCTTAGTTCTGCTCGTCCCGAGCAGGTAAAACGAGAACACCGATAATTTACGGAGTGACATGCCATCATAATCTTGATCATACTATTTGTAAAGCATATGAGCTGAGATCAAATCATTCAAAGCAAGTATCTATATTGACATAAGAGATGATAATGCAAGAGTTAGACAAGCTAAAAGTTTTCATGAACTATTGCTTTAAAGACATGCAACCGTACAAAGTTCATTAAAGATGTATTAAGTATTCAGCATAGAAGTTCTATCCTTCATTCCAAGCATCAAGTAAATTTTCACAACATAAGAAGGATTCAGTCAAGTAAACATAAACATGAACATCATGAATCAACTGTTTCGAAGTCTACTCAACCGGTGAGCGCAAGCATTTGGTATTAGCACCAGGATGTTATGGCATAAAGAACGTTAATGGGGGTTTGGAAGGCCAAATGGAAGAAAGGCTTGCAAAGCTGTAAATGACCATTAGACAAGAGGAAACCTTATGATCGAAGCTATGCAAGGAGTAGTGATTGCCATGCAACGGATGCACATAGAGCTATATGTGTATGAAAGCTCTCCAATGGAACTAGTGGGGGTGCATCCAACTTGGTTGCTCACGAAGACCTAGAGCACTTTTGAGGAGGCTCATCATTGGAATATACAACCCAAGTTCTATAGTGTAAATTCCCCACATAGTTATACTAGTAAAACATGAAAACTCTCTCATATGAATGTAGGTGCTGAACATGAGCACAAATGATGACTATGAATAATGCTGGTGCTAAAACATGAGCACAAGTGTGGATAAAAGATAGTAATGCTGCCCCCTTTTTCTTTATTCTCTTTTTTTTCTTTTTTTTCTTTTTTTTTCTTTTTCTTTTTTTCTTTCTTTTCATTTTTTTCTTTCTTCTCTTTTTCTTTTCTTTTTGATGGCCTCCACGGCTCTTTCCATTTTTAGGGGCAACATCCTAATATGACAACACACTTTTTGGTACAAATAACTCATAATGAATGAAACATGATGTATGAAAGCTGTATGCCTCGCAGTGTAGCAGGATGTGCAATGATCTAGCGTAACATGGGTAAACCACACATCAGCTGTATATGATCATGCAAAGCAATATATAAATAATAAATGACAACATGGCATGTAATGTAAAAATGGATGTTGCATGGCAATATATCTCGGAACAGCTATGGAAATGCTGTGGTAGGTAGGTATGGTGGTTGTTTTGAGGAGATGTATGGGCTTATGTGTAGGAGAACAAGAGAAAGTTCTCCCACGGGTTTGGATGTACCGGCGAAGTATGCACAATTCTCAATGTGAGCAAAAGGCAATGCACAGTACCGAAGAGGCTAGCAAATTTGGATGGTGGAAGTGCCAAAAACCGTAGCTTAACATTAGTCAAAAAGAACTCACAAGCTTATTGCAAACAACTAGCAGGTTCATCATTAAGAGCATGATTAAAATTTACTCCAAGGAGGGCCGTTCACGGTGGCACAAGTACCCCGCTAGCTCCCTCGACCTTCAGCACAACTTAGTTATTACGATGAACTCTCAGACATGGAAAGCTATCAAGTCCAACTACGCCTTCAACTATTTAAATAGAGTTTGTAGTACGGCACAAGCTTAAAGACAACAATCCACTACTAATTTTAACTCATTTATCCAGCAAGCCTTACCATCTAAATATCTCAAAACATTTGCAAAGAATCAAGTTATCAAAGCTCAATGTTCTACAAGTATTTTATTATACACTACCACATGCAACATTTCCCGTTTCCAACCATACAACAATTTAACGAAGAAGAAACTTTGCCATGAATATTATGAGTAGAAACCAAGGACATATTTGTCCATATGCTACAGCGGAGCGTGTCTCTCTCCCATAAAGTGAATACTAGGATCCATTTTATTCAAACAAAACAAAAAACAAAAACAAACCGACGCTCCAAGAAAAAGCACATAAGATGTGATGGAATAAAAATATAGTTTCAGGGGAGGAACCTGATAATGTTGTCGATGAAGAAGGGGATGCCTTGGGCATCCCCAAGCTTAGACGCTTGAGTCTTCTTGATATATGCAAGGGTGAACCACCGGGTGCATCCCCAAGCTTAGAGCTTTCACTCTCCTTGATCATGTTGCATCATACTCCTCTCTTGATCCTTGAAAACTTCCTCCACACCAAACTCGAAACAACTCATTAGAGGGTTAGTGCACATTATAAATTGACATATTCAGAGGTGACACAATCATTCTTAACACTTCTGGACATTGCATAATGCTACTGGACATTAGTGGATCAAAGAAATTCATCCAACATAGCGAAAGAGGCAATGCGAAATAAAAGGCAGAATCTGTCAAAACAGAACAGTTCGTATTGACGAATTTTAAAATGGCACCAGACTTGCTCAAATGAAAATGCTCAAATTGAATGAAAGTTGCGTACATATCTGAGGATCATGCATGTAAATTGGCTTAATTTTCTGAGTTACCTACAGGGAGGTGGACCCAGATTCGTGACAGCAAAGAAATCTGGAACTGTGCAGTAATCCAAATCTAGTACTTACTTTTCTATCAACGGCTTAACTTGGCACAACAAAACACAAAACTAAGATAAGGAGAGGTTGCTACAGTAGTAAAAAACTTCCAAGACACAAAATAAAAACAAAGTACTGTAGGTAAAAACATGGGTTGTCTCCCATAAGCGCTTTTCTTTAACGCCTTTCAGCTAGGCGCAGAAAGTGTGTATCAAGTATTATCAAGAGATGGTACTTCTACAGCGGGGTGTGGGGTTTTCTCAACTAGGCATAGTATATTGGATACATAAGTTTCAGCATCTCCCTTTTCATTAGTCTTAGGCGTGCTATTCTCATCAAACAAATTTTCAGGAACTAGCCAAGCATAGTTATTTTCTAGTGCATCATTCATAGCCAGGAGCTTACATGGTATTGGTGCTTTGATCTCCCCTCTATCATCAATATTATTAGTGAATCTTATTCTATCCATATCCATCTTTTCAAGGAGACTAACAAAATTAGTAGGAGAACCAAGCATATTGAATTTAGCAAACACCTTTCTAGCTTCTCTTGCTAAACCACCAAATTCTCTAAGAAGGGTTTCTAATACAAAATCTTTCTTTTCCCCTTCTTCCATATCGCCAAGTGTGAAGAACATGTGTTGGATTATAGGATTAAGATTAACAAATTTAGTTTCCAACAAGCGAACTAAATGTGCAGCAGCAATTTCATAAGTAGGCGCAAGGTCTACCAAGTGTCTATCTTCAAAATTTTCAATAGTACTAACATGATTGAAAAATTCTTCTATATTATTTCTCCCAACTATAGACCCACGTCCTACCGGTATGTCTTTTGTGGTAAAATTAAAAGGAAACATGATGAAATAAGTAAAGTAAATGCAAGTAAACTAATTTTTTTTGTGTTTTTGATATAGCAAATAAAGTAAAACTAGCAACTAATTTTTTTGTATTTTGATTTAGTGCAGCAAACAAAGTAGTAAATAAAATTAAGCAAGACAAAAACAAAGTAAAGAGATTGAGAAGTGGAGACTCCCCTTGCAGCGTGTCTTGATCTCCCGGCAACGGCGCCGGAAAATATGCTTGATGGCGTGTATTTCACACGTTCGTTGGGCAACCCCAAGAGGAAGGTATGATGCGCACAGCAGCAAGTTTTCCCTCAGAAAGAAACCAAGGTTTATCGAACCAGGAGGAGCCAAGAAGCACGTTGAAGGTTGATGGCGGCGGGATGTAGTGCGGCGCAACACCAGGGATTCCGGCGCCAACGTGGAACCTGCACAACACAACCAAAGTACTTTGCCCCAACGAAACAGTGAGGTTGTCAATCTCACCGGCTTGCTGTAACAAAGGATTAACCATATTGTGTGGAAGATGATTGTTTGCGAAGAACAGAGAACAAGATTGCGAGAGATTGTATTTCAGTAAAGAGAATTGGACCGGGGTCCACAGTTCACTAGAGGTGTCTCTCCCATAAGACGAACAGCATGTTGGGTGAACAAATTACAGTTGGGCAATTGACAAATAAAGAGAGCATGACCATGCACATACATATCATGATGAGTATAGTGAGATTTAATTGGGCATTACGACAAAGTACATAGACCGCCATCCAACTGCATCTATGCCTAAAAAGTCCACCTTCAGGTTATCATCCGAACCCCCTCCAGTATTAAGTTGCTAACAACAGACAATTGCATTAAGTATTGCGCGTAATGTAACTAGTGACTACATCCTTGAACATAGCACTAATGTTTTATCCCTAGTGGCAACAGCACATCCATAACCTTAGTGGTTCTTGTCACTCCTCGATTCACGGAGGCATGAACCCACTATCGAGCATAAATACTCCCTCTTGGAGTTACTAGCATCAACTTGGCCAGAGCATCTACTAATAACGGAGAGCATGCAAGATCATAAACAACACATAAGCATAGCTTTGATAATCAATCATAACAAGTATTCTCTATTCATCGGATCCCAACAAACGCAACATATAGAATTACAGATAGATGATCTTGATCATGTTAGGCAGCTCACAAGATCCGACAATGATAGCACAATGGGGAGAAGACAACCATCTAGCTACTGCTATGGACCCATAGTCCAGGGGTAGACTACTCACACATCACACCGGAGGCGACCATGGCGGCGTAGAGTCCTCCGGGAGATGATTCCCCTCTCCGGCAGTGCCGGAGGCGATCTCTGGATCCCCGAGATGGGATCGGCGGCGGCGGCGGCGGCGTCTGGAAGGTTTTCCGTATCGTGGTTCTCGGTGCGGGGTTTCGTCACGGAGACTTTTTATAGGCGAAAGGGCAGGTCAAGAGGCGGCACGGGGCCCCACACCACGGGCCGCGCGGCCAAGGGGGCCGCGCCGCCCTATAGTGTGGCCCCTCCGTGGCCCCTCTTCGTCTCTCCTTCGGACTTGGAAGCTTCGTGAGAAAATAGGCCCCTGGGCTTTGATTTCGTCCAATTCGAGAATATTTCCTTACTAGGATTTCTGAAACCAAAAACAGCAGAAACAAAGCAATCGGCACTTCGGCATCTTGTTAATAGGTTAGTTCCAGAAAATGCACGAATATGACATAAAGTGTGCATAAAACATGTAGATAACATCAATAATGTGGCATGGAACATAAGAAATTATCGATACGTCGGAGACGTATCAGAGACGCGTGTAGGGAACTAAAGAACCTATAGCTTTACACGGACGTCGGTTTAGTAGAAAGGTTGCGGCAGCAAGAGCTTCCGCCCAAAAGGATGCAGGGAGATGCGCATGAAATAAGAGTGTGCGCATTGTGTCGTTTATGGTACGGATAGCGCGCTCGGCTTTCCCGTTTTGCTGGGATGTGTAGGGGCATGAGAGACGTAAAGAAGTGTCGTAGGTGGAGAGAAGATTGTTGACAGTGGAGTTTATGAATTCGGTGCCATTATCAGTTTGGAGAGAACGTATAGAGGTGCCAAATTGAGTGCGTGCGTAGGAGAATTTTTTTTCAAGAACACGCGGCGCACAAGATTTCTGCTTAAGTAGAAACGACCAATAGTAATGAGAAAAATCATCAACTATAACAAGATAGTAGCAAAAACCAGAATTGCTTATAATTGGTGATGTCCACAAATCACAGTGTATCAAATCGAAAATGGCACTAGATGTTGATGTAGATAAACTAAATGGCAGCCGAACATGTTTGCCAATTTGACAAGCAGGACAAACCGAGGTACTACGAACTTTATTACATTTTATTAGGGAAAAACGCTGAAGAGCCGACATGGCATCTTGACCAGGGTGACCTAGACGGATGCCACAAATCAGCGGCGATGGTGGCGAGCATGGCAGTGGGAGGCACCCGGCGAGTGGAGAAGTCGAGAAAAGTGTAGAGATCCCCATCACTATTGCAGCGAAGGATCACGCGACGGGTCTTCAGATCCTTCACAGAGAAACCAAAGGCGTCAAACTCAATGGAAGAGAAATTATCATGTGTAAACTTGCGAATAGATAGAAAATTTCGGATTAGGTGAGGTACTAAGAGAACATGGTTGAGTTTAAAGACTTGACCAGAGGAAGAACGAAATAGTGTATGACCAGAAGAGGAGATGGGTACAGCGGAGCCATTTCCCACGGTGATAGAGTGTGGAGTAGAGAGAGGAGTAGTGGACGTGAGGTTACCATCGCTGTTGGTCATGTGAGAGGTGGCACCAGAATCCATCACCCACGACCCTTGCTGAAGGCCGAGGTTGTTGAGGGCGGCGATGAGTCCAGCGTTGTCCCAAGATGGCGCGGTCGAGGTAGATGGGGCCGACTGGTACAGGGGTGCGGAGACGGTGTTGTAGGCCTGGGGGCGTGGGCCAAGGATGCCAAGCGCGTGCGGTGTGGCATAGGGAGCACGCCACTGTCCCTGAGGCGGGGAGAAGCAGACCCAGGGTCCCGTCGGGGCTGGAGCGCGAGGTGGTGCAACGGGAGCGCCACGACCGCGAGTCTTGGGCTGCTTCGGCTTCCAGGTCGGCTTGGGCTTGGCGGAGCCTTGGCAACCGGCCTCGGTGCAGGTGGTCGTTGGTGGCGCAGGTGGACGAGCCTGGGCGACGAAAGCAGTGGACGCCGCGTTGGAGGCGGTGTTGGCCTGCTGTATCTCCTCCATCAGGAGCATGCTCCGAACGCGGAGGAACAAGGGCAGTGGCTCCGTCATGGAGATGATGGTGTGATAAGGGGTTGACTGATCTTCTCAGTAAGCACGGTGGTGATGATGATCACGCAATGAACACAGCGGAGATACACGATGATGAAGTGGATGATAACTTGTATGACGCAACGAAGTCTCTCGATCGATTCCTGTCGCCAATGCAACAGCTCTCAACCCTGCAAGATATTCGCAACTCCACACACTTGCGCACGTAGTCGCCGACCACGAAGCGGTAAGTTGCAACCGTCTAATTCCCAATGGAACAGCAGATCACACAAGACTTTCAGTAGCTAAACACCGAATCAATGCGGATTGGTGTATAGATTCAATAGAGTTGCAAAGCAATCAACTATGAACTAGGGTTTATCTTAAACATGGTCTAAACCTAATTTGGGGGCATCCTGGGCACTTATATAGGAGTTCAGGACGACCAGAAGTCGAGAAAATACATTGAAAACCGACCCAGATCAGGATCTGGTCGAGACAGACTCGGACACGGCCGGTCTGGGGGCCGGTCGACCGGGCCTGGGACCGGGCAGGCTGGTTCAAACCGGGCCTAGCACCGGGTGGAGACCGGACAAGGGGTCCAGAGCCACTGGATCATGCCCAGTTGGCACAAGCGTGGGAGCCGGTTGAAACCGGGCTCGTCCGGCGGGGCGTCCAGTTGGGCCGGACGTGGGACCGGGGTCGGCCGGCGTGGCGGCCGGTCGTGCGGGCATGGAACCGGGCCGTCCGGCGTGGCGGCCGGTCTGGCTGGGCAGTGCACCGGCCTGGACTTCTTCTTCCTTCGCGCATGCCTCCCTCTCCTCCCTCGCACGTCCATGGGATATCTTCATGTCCAGCTCCATGTGCAGCTCCATGTTCAGCTTCATGTCCAGCTGCTCTTCTCCTCCTCGTGCGATGCTTGCTCCCTCTTCGTACCTGATCATACATAAGTAAAAAGACTTAGGCAGTATAAAGTTCTCATCGATCAAAGTATCATTTAGGAACAAGTTCACCTGTTATTTGAGTAGCTTCGCACGAGCCCTTGTAATGGGTCCAATCCTAACTTCATTGGACATGAGCTTCACAGCAACATCTTCTTCATCTTGCAATGACGGAGGTAGTGGTTCGGTAGGGATGTCCTCATCATCTCCCCCCCCCCCTTCAAAAGGCGTCGACCTCGATGCTCCAAGGTCTTCTCCGTCATATGGTGTCAAATCAGCCACATTGAAAGAATTACTGACACCAAACTCATTAATTGGAAGATCTATAGAGTATGCATTATCATTGATCTTGGCAAGCACTTTGTAAGGACTAGCACCACGAGGAAGCAACTTGGATTTCCGTAGCTTCGGGAACCTATCGTTGCGAAAATGTACCCAGACCATATCACCAGGCTTGAACAACATCTCCTTGCGCTTCTTGTTCACCCTTGCAGCATTGTTCTTGCCTTTCTTCTCTATCAACTCTTTAGTCTTCACATGTATCTTCAGTACAAAATCTGCCCTCTTTGATGCCTCCATATTGACTCTCTCATGTATGGGTAGAGGCAACAAGTCAAGTGGAGTAATGGGTTTGAAACCATACACCACCTCAAAGGGACACAGCTCTGTGGTAGAATGTACTGCCTGTTGTAAGCAAACTCCACATGCGGCAAACAATCTTCCCACTCCTTCAAGTTCTTCTTGATCATGGATCTCAACAGTTGTGACAATGTTCTATTCACCACCTCAGTTTGACCATCAGTTTGGGGATGACAAGTAGTACTGAAAAGTAGCTTCGTCCCCAGCTTTCCCCAAAGTGTCTTCCATAAGTAGCTCATAAACTTCACGTCACGATCAGAAACAATAGTCTTCGGGACTCCATGTAGACGCACAATCTCCTGAAAAATAGGTTAGCAATATGCGACGCATCGTCGCTCTTGTGGCAGGCAATAAAATGTGACATCTTAGAGAATCTATCCACTACCACAAATATAGAGTCATGGCCTCTTTTAGTATGCGGCAAACCCAACATAAAATCCATACTAATGTCTTCCCATGGTGTAGTAGGTGCCGGTAAAGGAGTATACAATGTAGGGATTCGTAGCATAGAAAACAAAAAATTTCCTATCGCAAGAACGAACAACAAGCCAAGATCCAATCAAGAAGATGGTAGCAACGAGAAGATCATGAGACTAACCCTCGAAGATTCCAAAGCCTACGAGATTAGATCTCGTTGTTGGTGTAGTCGATCACTTGATGCTTGCAAAAGCGCGTAGAAGATCTTGACGGTGCCACGAACGGGCAGCACCTCCGTACTCGGTCACACGTTCGGTGTTGATGACGACGTCCTCCTCCCCGTTCCAGCGGGCAGCGGAAGTAGTAGATCCTCCTCGGAATCCCGGCAGCACGACGGCGTGGTGGCGGTGGTTGTGGAGATCTCCGGCGGGGCTTCGCCTAAGCGCTGCAGGAGTAGCCGGAGGAAAGGGGGGCGGCTAGGGTTTGGGAGAGGGAGAGGTTGGGGCGCCGGCCTCAAAGGGGGCAGGGGTGGTGCGGCCAAGGTGTGTTGCCCCCTCCCTCTCTCCCTCATTATATAGGTGGATCCCCAAGGGTTAGGTCAAAATCTTCGAATAAGACCCCAACTCCAAAACCTTCCATATGGCCAAACCTAGGGGGAGTGGGACTCCCCCCTTTCCTTTGGTGGGGTTGGCCGGCCACCATGGGAGGAGTCCACCTGGGACTCCTCCTCCCTTAGGCTGGCCGGCCATGGTGGGTGGAGTCCCTCACCTTCCATGGTGATTTCTTCCGAACTCTTCTAGAACCTTCTAGAACCTTCCAGAAAACTACCGGATCATTTTCAAACCTAGAAAATGACTTCCTATATATGAATCTTATTCTCCGGACCATTCCGGACCTCCTCGTGATGTCCTGGATCCCATCCGAGACTCCGAACAAACATTCGAACTCCATTCCATATTCCATATCTACTTAAATGACATCAAACCTTAAGTGTGTCACCCTACGGTTCGTGAACTATGCAGACATGGTCGAGACTCTTCTCCGACCAATAACCAATAGCGGGATCTGGAGATCCATAATGGCTCCCACATATTCAATGATAACTTAGTGATCGATTGAACCATTTACATACGATACCGATTCCCTTTGTCACGCGATATTTTACTTGTCCGAGGTTTGATCATCGGTATCTCTGACAAGGTATTAACTTGTCAATGCCTACAGATTGTAGACTAGGGTTTTAGCGGAAGTAGAGGGCAAGTAGATCTCGAGGGTTTCAGCCGGAAAAGTACTCGACTGCTAAAAAGGCTAGGGTTATGTTGACCATGGAATCGATCCTCTCTTTGTCCCTCGACTCCCCCTTATATAGGAGGCGGAGCCGAGGGTTTCGTGATACACAAGTTACAGAATTCGGGAGACTATTTGAGTCCGTCCCGTAATAGTTACAAGTCAATATTCCTAATACAGTTCTATCTTTCCAAACTATCTCCTGACTGGGCTTCTGGGTTTTATAATCTTCGGGTCGTGGGCCTTCAGTAAAAACCCCGGGTACCATCTTCGGCAGGCCCATTGGGGATGCCTATGTCAATCTCCATACCTTGTTCAACCTCGTCTCCGACAAGTACTCTTTACTCGTACCGTGGCATGTCATCTCTTGTGACCAAGTCACATGCTTGCAAGCTAATCAGACGACATTCCACCGAGAGGGCCCAGAGTATATCTATCCGTCATCGGGATGGACAATATCCCACTCTTGATCCGTATGCCTCAACTCATACTTTCTGAATACTTAATCCCATCTTTATAACCACCCATTTACGCAGTGGTGTTTGATGTAATCAAAGTACCCTTCCGGTAGAAGTGATTTACATGATCTCATGGTCGAAGGACTAGGTAACTATGTATCGAAAGCTTATAGCAAATTGAACTTAATGACGTGATCTTATGCTATGCTTAATTGGGTGTGTCCATTATATCATTCATCTAATGACATAACCTTGTTATTAATAACATCCAATGTTCATGATCATGAAACTATGATCATCTATTAATCAACAAGCTAGTTATACAAGAGGCTTACTAGGGACTCCTTGTTGTTCACATAACACACATGTATCAATGTTTCGGTTAATACAATTATAGCATGGTATGCAAACATTTATCATAAACATAAAGATATATAATAACCACTTTATTATTGCCTCTTGGGCATATCTCCAACAGTCTCCCACTTGCACTAGAGTCAATAATCTAGATTACATTGTAAGGTACCTAACACCCATGGCATTCTGGTGTTGGTCATGCTTTGCCCTAGGGAGAGCTTTAGTCAACGGATCTGCCACATTCAGATCTGTGTGTACTTTGCAAATCTTTACTTCACCATCTTCGATGTACTCGCGAATCGAATGAAAACGCAGCTTGATATGCTTCAGCTTCTTGTGTGACCTTGGTTCTTATGCATTGGCGATGGCACCCATGTTGTCACAATAGATGACTAATGGGTCCAATGCACTAGGAACCACACCAAGCTCAACAATGAACCTCTTCATCCATACCGCTTCCGATGAAGCCTCCGAAGCCGCTATGTATTCAGATTCAGTTGAAGACTTCGCCACCGTGCACTGCTTGGAACTCATCCAGCTTACTGCAGCACCATTCAATATAAACACGTACCCAAACTGAGACTTAGAGTCATCAGGATCAGTGTTCCAACTTGCATCGGTGTAACTGGTTACAACGAGCTCTTGGTCACCGCCATAATAAAGAAACATATCGTTAGTCCTTTTCAAGTACTTCAGGATATTCTTGACCGCTGTCCAGTGTTCCATTCCTGGATCACTTTGATATCTGCTGGTCAAACTAACAGCATGTGCGATATCCGGTCTAGTACACAGCATGGCATACATGATAGAGCCTACTGCCGAGGCATAGGGGATCTGATTCATCCTCTCTCTTTCTTCTGCCGTAGCCGGACCTTGAGTTTTACTCAAGACCTTACCTGGCAACATAGGCAAGAACCCTTTCTTGCTTTCATCCATTCTAAACTTCTTTAGAATCTTGTCCAGGTATGTACTCTGTGAAAGCCCTATTAGGCGTCTTGATCTATCTCTATAAATCTTGATGCCTAAAATGTACGCTGCTTCACCAAGGTCTTTCATTGAAAAACACTTATTCAAATAACCTTTTACACTGCTTAATAGTTCTATATCATTCCCAATCAATAATATGTCATCTACATATAATATCAGGAATGCTACAGAGCTCCCACTCACTTTCTTGTAAATACAGGCCTCTCCATGACACTGTATAAACCCGAAGTCTTTGATCACCTTATCAAAACATCGGTTCCAACTCCGGGATGCTTGCTTCAGTCCATAGATTGAACGCTGAAGTTTACATATCTTGTCAGCATTTTTAGGATCGACAAAACCTTTGGGTTGTACCATATACAACTCTTCCTCAATGTCACCATTAAGGAACACCGTTTTGACATCCATCTGCCAGATCTCGTAATCGAAAAATGCAGCTATTGCTAACAAAATCCTCACAGACTTTAGCTTCGCTACAGGTGAGAAAGTCTCATCGTAGTCAACTCCTTGAATTTGTCGGAAACCCTTTGCGACAAGTCGAGCTTTATAGACAGTAATATTACCATCAGCATCTGTTTTTCTCTTGAAGATCCATTTATTCTCGACAGCCTTGCGGCTACCAGGTAAGTCTACCAAAGTCCACACTTGGTTATCATACATGGATCCCATTTCGGATTTCATGGCTTCATGCCATTTGTTGGAATCTGGGCTCATCATTGCTTCTTCATACGTCGCAGGGTCTTCATCATTGTTGTCCACAATCATGACTTTTAGACAGGGATCATACCAATCAGGAGTGGTACGTTCCCTCGTCGATCTGCGAGGTTCAGTTGCTTTCTCGTTTGAAGTTTCATGATCATTATCATTTGCTTCCTCTCCTATCAGTGCAGGCTGCACAGGAACATCTTCCGGTACTGCGCTACTCTAATCTACGAGAGAAGGTTCAGTAACCTCGTCGAGTTCTAATTTTCTTCCAGTCACTTCTTTAGTGAGAAACTCCTTCTCAAGAAAGGATCCGTTCTTAGCAACAAAGATTTTACCTTCGGATCTGTGATAGAAAGTATACCCAATAGTTTCTTTAGGGTATCCTATGAAGATGCATTTCTCCACTTTGGGTTCTAGCTTGTCAGGTTGTAACTTCTTTACATAAGCTTCGCAACCCCAAACTTTAAGGAACGACAGCTTAGGTTTCTTGCCAAACCATAATTCATACGGTGTCATTTCAACGGATTTAGATGGTGCCCTATTTAAAGTGAATGCGGCTGTCTCTAAAGCATAACCCCAAAACGATAACGGCAAATCAGTAAGAGACATCATAGATCGAACCATATCCAAGAGAGTTTGATTACGACGTTCGGACACACCATTGCGCTTTGGTGTTCCCGGCGGTGTCAACTGTGAAAGTATTCCGCATTTCTTTAAATGCATGCCAAACTCATAACTCAGATATTCGCCTCCACGATCAGAACGCAGAAACTTAATCTTCTTGTTACGTTGATTTTCTACTTCACTTTGGAATTCCTTAAACTTCTCGAAAGTTTCGGACTTATGTTTCATGAAATAGATATACCCATATCTACTCAGATCATCCGTGAAGGTTAGAACATAACGATAACCACCACGCGATGCTACACTCATTGGTCCGCACACATCGGTATGTATGATTTCCAATAAGTCTGTAGCTCGCTCCATTGTGCCAGAGAATGGAGTCCTAGTCATTTTTCCCATTAGACATGCTTCGCATTTATCAAGTGACTCAAAGTCAAGTGACTCAAGAAGTCCATCAGAATGGAGTTTCTTCATGCGCTTCACTCCAATATGACCAAGACGACAGTGCCACATATAAGTAGAATTATCATTTAATTTAATTCGCTTAGCATCAATGTTATGAACATGTGTATCACTACTATCGAGATTTAACAAGAATAAACCATTCATCTCAGGTGCATGACCATAAAAGATATTATTCATATAAATAGAACAACCATTATTCTCTAACTTAAATGAATAACCATCTTGCATTAAACAAGATCCAGATATAATGTTCATGCTCAACGCAGGCACCAAATAACAATTATTGAGGTTTAAAACTAATCCCGAAGGTTGATGTAGAGGGAGCGTGCCGACGGCGATCACATCGACCTTGGATCCATTTCCAACGCGCATCGTCACCTCGTCCCTCGCTAGGCTTCGTTTATTCCGTAGTTCCTGTTTCGACTTACAAATATGAGCAACCGAACCAGTATCAAATACCCATGCACTACTACGAGAACCAGTAAGATAGACATCTATAACATGTATATCAAATATACCTTTCTTTTTCTTGACAAGGCCGCTCTTCAGATCAGCCATGTACTTGGGGCAATTCCGCTTCCAGTGCCCTTTCTCCTTGCAGTAATAGCACTCAGTATCAGGTTTAGGGCCAGCCTTAGGCTTCTCAGGAGGCGCAGCAACTTTCTTGCTACCCTTCTTGAAGTTGCCCTTCTTAGGCTTGCCCTGCTTCTTGAAACTGGTGGTCTTGTTGACCATCAACACTTGGTGCTCTTTCTGTATTTCCACCTCAGCAGATTTCAGCATGGAGAAGAGTTCAGGTAACTCCTTGTTCATGTTCTGCATGTTGTAGTTCATCACAAAGTTCTTGTAACTAGGTGGCAGTGATTGGAGTACACGATGAATACCCAGCTTGTTAGGAATCACTATCCCCAAGTCACTGAGCTTCTTCGCATGCCCGGACATAGCGAGCACGTGCTCACTAACGGAGCTACCCTCTTCCATCATACAGCCAAAGAAGTGTTTCGATGCCTCATAGCTTTCCACGGCCGCATGAGTTTCAAAGATAGCTTTTAGCTCATGGACCAGCTCATAAGGGTCGTGGTGCTCAAAATGCTTTTGGAGCTCCGCCTCTAGGCTGCACAGGATGGCACACTGAACTTGAGAGTACCGAGTTACCCGAGTCTCGTAAACATTCTTTTCATCCTCGGATACTGCAGGGGGTGGTGGGGAACCTAGCGGTGCTTCGAGCACAAATTGCAGATTTCCACCAGTGAGGAAAATCCTCACATGATGGAACCAGTCGGTGAAGTTGCTACCATTGCTTTTAAGCTTTTCTTTCTCTAGGAACTGGTTAAAATTGATGGAGGGGGACTCCATGATCTACAACATATTTGCAAAGAGTTTAGACTAAGTTTATGATAAATTGAGTTCAAATTTTAATTCTTAAATTAACTAGGTGAACTCCCACTCAAAACAACATCCCTCGCATTGTCTTAGTGATCACACGAACCAAGTCCACTACACCAATTCCGATCATCACGAGAAAAGATGTAGCTTCAAAGGCGAACACTCAAAGTGTTCATCATATCATCCATATGACTCATGCTCTACCTTTCGGTATCCCGTGTTCCGAGACCATGTCTGTACATGCTAGATCCAATCAAGAAGATGGTAGCAACGAGAAGATCATGAGACTAACCCTCGAAGATTCCAAAGCCTACGAGATTAGATCTCGTTGTTGGTGTAGTCGATCACTTGCCGCTTGCAAAAGCGCGTAGAAGATCTTGACAGTGCCACGAACGGGCAGCACCTCCGTACTCGGTCACACGTTCGGTGTTGATGACGACGTCCTCCTCCCTGTTCTAGTGGGCAGCGGAAGTAGTAGATCCTCCTCGGAATCCCGGCAGCACGACGGCGTGGTGGCGGTGGTGGTGGAGATCTCCGGCAGGGCTTCGCCTAAGCGCTGCGGGAGTAGCCGGAGGAAGGGGGGTGGCTAGGGTTTGGGAGAGGGAGAGGTTGGGGCGCTGGCCTCAAGGGGGGCAGGGGTGGTGCGGCCAAGGTGTGTTGCCCCCCTCCCTCTCTCCCTCATTATATAGGTGGATCCCCAAGGGTTAGGTCAAAATCTTCGAATAAGACCCCAACTCCAAAACCTTCCATATGGCCAAACCTAGGGGGAGTGGGACTCCCCCCTTTCCTTTGGTGGGGTTGGCCGGCCACCATGGGAGGAGTCCACCTGGGACTACTCCTCCCTTAGGCTGGCCGGCCATGGTGGGTGGAGTCCCTCTGGGACTCCACCTTCCATGGTGATTTCTTCCGAACTCTTCTAGAACCTTCTAGAACATTCCAGAAAAATACCGGATCATTTTCAAACCTAGAAAATGACTTCCTATATATGAATCTTATTCTCCGGACCAGTCCGGAGCTCCTCGTGATGTCCTGGATCCTATCCGAGACTCCGAACAAACATTCGAACTCCATTCCATATTCCATATCTACTTAAACGACATCAAACCTTAAGTGTGTCACCCTACGGTTCGTGAACTATGCAGACTTGGTCGAGACTCTTCTCCGACCAATAACCAATAGCGGGATCTGGAGATCCATAATGGCTCCCACATATTCAACGATAACTTAGTGATCGATTGAACCATTTACATACGATACCGATTCCCTTTGTCACGCGATATTTTACTTGTCCGAGGTTTGATCATCGGTATCTCCATACCTTGTTCAACCTCGTCTCCGACAAGTACTCTTTACTCGTACCGTGGCATGTCATCTCTTGTGACCAAGTCACATGCTTGCAAGCTAATCAGACGACATTCCACCGAGAGGGCCCAGAGTATATCTATCCGTCATCGGGATGGACAATATCCCACTCTTGATCCATATGCCTCAACTCATACTTTCCGAATATTTAATCCCATCTTTATAACCACCCATTTACGCAGTGGTGTTTGATGTAATCAAAGTACCCTTCCGGTATAAGTGATTTACATGATCTCATGGTCGAAGGACTAGGTAACTATGTATCGAAAGCTTATAGCAAATTGAACTTAATGACGTGATCTTATGCTATGCTTAATTGGGTGTGTCCATTATATCATTCATCTAATGACATGACCTTGTTATTAATAACATCCAATGTTCATGATCATGAAACTATGATCATCTATTAATCAACAAGCTAGTTATACAAGAGGCTTACTAGGGACTCCTTGTTGTTCACATAACACACATGTATCAATGTTTCGGTTAATACAATTATAGCATGGTATGCAAACATTTATCATAAACATAAAGATATATAATAACCACTTTATTATTGCCTCTTGGGCATATCTCCAACATACAAACCGTGAGGCTTCAGCTTGGACTTGGACTTGTTGCAAGTAATGCATCTCTTCACATACCTGTCCACATCCCACCTCATCTTTGGCCAATAAAAGTGGTCAGCGAGCATGAGTAGCGTCTTCTCACGCCCAAAGTGACCCATCAAACCTCCAGCATGTGATTCCTGCAATAAGAGCAAACGCATAGACGATTCTGTAACACATAGTTTGTTAGCTCTAAACAAGAACCCATCATGTATGTGATATTTTTCCCATGCTTTACCAATAGCACACAAGCGATATGGTTCAGCAAAATCATGATCAGTAGCATACAAATCACATAGTATCTCTAATCCAGAAATTTTAACATCAAGTTGAGTTAATAGCATGTTCTTCCTAGATAGAGCATCATCAACAATATTATCTTTTCCCTTCTTATGCTTAATAATGTATGGAAAAGACTCAATGAACTCAACCCACTTAGCAAGACGCCTATGCAAGTTAGATTGGGCTTTCAGATATTTCAAAGCTTCATGATCAGAATGTATGATAAATTCTTTTGGCCACAAATAATGTTGCCAAACCTCAAGAACTCTAATTAAAGCATACAATTCTTTATCATATATAGGATAGTTCATCTTAGCACCAGAAAGTTTCTCAAAAAAATATGCAATTGGGTGACCCTCTTGCATCAACACACCACCAATTCCAATACCACTAGCATCACATTCAATCTCAAATTGTTTATTGAAATCAGGAAGTGCAAGCAACGGTGCAGAAGTTAACAATCGTTTCAGTTCATCAAAAGCATGATCTTGGGCTGCGCCCCACTCAAATGCAACACCCTTTTTAGTCAATTCATTCAAAGGTGCAGCAATAGTACTAAAATTGGGCACAAATCTTCTATAAAACCCAGCTACACCATGGAAACTTTTTACTTGACTCACATTCATGGGAGTAGGCCAATTTTGAATTGCTTCAATTTTAGATGAATCTACCTCTACTCCATGCTTAGAGACAACATAACCCAGAAATATGACCTTATCTTTGCAAAATGTGCACTTCTCAAGATTACCATAGAGTTGATTATCACGCAACACTTGCAAAACATGTCGAATATGCATAGTATGATCAGATTCATTACGGCTATAAAGTAATATGTCATCAAACTACACAACCACAAACTTGCCAATAAAATCACGCAAAACATGGTTCATCAGTCTCATGAAAGTGCTAGGTGCATTAGTTAAACCAAAAGCATTACTAACCACTCATATAAACCAAATTTTGTTTTAAAGGCTGTTTTCCATTCATCCCCTTCTTTCATCCTAATTTGATGATAACCACTACGCAAATCAATCTTAGAGAAAACAGCAGCACCACTCAATTCATCTAGCATATCCTCTAAACGGGGAATAGGATGACGATATCGAATAGTAATGTTGTTTATCGCTCTACAATCTACACACATGCGCCATGTACCATCTTTCTTAGGAACTAGAATAACAGGAACATCACAAGGACTTAGGCTTATGCGAATATAACCTTTGTCGAGTAGCGCTTGTACTTGCTTCTGTATCTCCTTCGTCTCTTCGGGGTTCGTCCTGTATGGTGTCCTATTGGGCAGCGAAGCTCCGGGGATCAAGTCAATTTGATGCTCAATACCACGCAATTGTGGCAATCCTGCGGGCACCTCCTCCGGAAACACATCGCTGAATTCCTGCAAAACACTAGAAACACCAAGAGAAATAGGGGTCATGTCGTTAGAAACCAAAACATCACCCTTGTACATGAGCACAAGAGGCATGGCTGTAGGATCCTCACTAAATTCCCTCATATCTTCTTTGGTGGCTAATAAGACTAAAGAATTCACTCTCTCACTTTTCGTTATATCACTCACGGCATTACAATTCTCTCGCCTATCTATGGGTGCATCCTCCAAGTTTACTTCAACTTTCTGACGAGACTCATTGACAATTTGCTGTGGTGACATAGGCTGCAAGTTAATTTTATTGCCCTTGAACTCCAAGTGATATGTATTGGCACGGCCATTGTGTTGCACAGAACGGTCATAGAGCCATGGCCGACCCAATAGTAGGTGACACACCATCATAGGAACCACATCAAAATCAATGGAATCCTTATACGGTCCAATCTCAAAATCAACACGCACCATATGGTTTACCTTCATCTCACCATTGTCGCTCAACCACTGAATATAATATGGATGCAAGTGCGGTAGATACTTCAGTTTCAGCTTGGCACACAACTCCTTGCTTGCTAGATTGCGACAACTCCCACCATCAATAATGACCTTGCAAGCTTTATCAGGACCAACTAGTGCCTTTGTTTGGAACAAATTGCAGCGTTGAGTAGATGCACTCGGCAGCACATTAAGAGCACGCTGAGACACAACAATAGTGCGAGCTTCAGACGGATAAGCATCTACACCATCACTGTCATAATCATCATCTTCTGGAGCATACGGATCAGCATCATCTCCAGTCTCATACTCATTGTCCTCATTAATAAACTTGACCTTGCGGTTAGGACAATCTCTCTTGAAGTGACCCTTGCCACCACATGTATGACAAGCCATATCACGGTTGCGCGCCGTAGACATGCTAGAATCACTCCCACTTGCAGCAGGTTCAGACTTCTTTGTGTTGGACACATTGGAGACCGGCTTGCTAGACGAAGTAGGAAACGGTGCGGGACGCGTAAATGGCGCCGGTGCAGTAGAGGGTGGCGCCCTAGATGTAAAGCGCCCAGCTCCGGTAGCACGGCCTTTGATTTGCGCCTCTTCCGCGAATTGTGCTTCAGCTTCTCTTGCATGATGTAGCACCTCATTCATAGTAGTGTAATGGTGATGACGAACAATGCCCTTGATATTATACTTCAAACCATGAAGAAAGCGCTGCATTGTCATCTGAAGTGACTCACGGACACGGCCACGCTGCATAAGCATCTCCATCTCCATGTAGTAAGCATCAACCGTCATAACACCTTGTCTCAAGAGGGTCAACTTATCATATATAGATCGCAAATAATTAGTGGGAACGAAACGAGCTTGCATAAGTTCCTTCATCTCGCGCCATGTAAGAACTGGCAATTGTTGATCTTCTTGACGAGCACGTGTAACTCCATCCCACCAACGCAAAGCATAGCCATCAAATTCTGAGGAAGCAAGCTTAACCTTCCTATCTCCAGTATAATCATGTAAGCACCATAACTTCTCAATTTTCAGCTCCCAAGTGAGGTATTCTTCAACATAAGCACCTCCTTCAAATTTGGGTATTGAGAACTTTGGCTTACCCAAACTATCGTCTTGCGGTTGTGGAGGGACACGGCGAGCTCCGACTTCAGGAAAGCCACGACCATGGTTACCACGTCCAGCACCACGACCAGCACCTCGTGCTTCATCTTGAAGCTCAGCATCTTCATCTTCACATTGTTGTTGTTGGGTCAAATTATCAACAGCTAGAGTCAACGCTTGAAGATTGCACTGAATATCCGTCATTTGTTCTTGAATTGTGTTGACGGTCTCATTAGTAGTATCCAACTTCTTGGTGACCTCCTGAATGGTCCACTTAAGTTCTTCGCCCTGATCGTGGAATTCACGTCGCATCTCATTACGAAGAGCTTCATACTCCCTCCATGTCATCACATCAGCTCCATCTTTGTTTTTCTGGTTAACAATTTTAGCATCACTAGAAGACATGGTTAGTAGGTTAGTGCACTAAAACAAAATTTGTGGTGGTACTCTCACAACTCACTCAAAACTGATAAGAAAAGGTAAATCTTACCGCTCCAAAGTGAATTAGTGTTGCTTACCAACTTGGATTGATAACTAGTGCACGGATGTAGCGAAGCGAATATCAAGGGTATAAGAACAATCACACGGCAAAGCAGGATATATGTGGGGCTGTAGGTAGGCTACCTATTTGCACCAATAACAAGCTCTAGCGCTGACCGTAGACAACCAATGATACTCACACAAGGCGATAAATGTGGCAATGCAACTATAAGGATGAATAGGTTGCAATGCACTCGAGAGACACTAGCAAAGCTCAACGAAACAGGCACAAGATTGCTCAACTACAGGTGCAGAAAAGTAAACTAGGCCTTCACTTGATCTCTTACTAGCACTTCACTTTTTCTTTTTGGATTTTCTTTTTATCACACGCAGCACTTGTAGCTCTTTTTGCTTCTTTTCTATTTCTTTTTTTTTTAATTTTTATGACTCAACTCTTTGTAACACGGCCAACAGAAATTGCAAAGCACCAAAAACCCTAACGAGCAGCCTGTCGAGCGGTAAAACTAGTCTCTTTTGGAAAAGTTCCTAGTCACTTATATCGAAAGGCTGTGTCTATGGTTGGGAACACGCAAACTTTATGCTATGTGGACTCAGAGCAACAAAAACTGAAAACTAGATGATAGTGGAAACACAAACCCTAACAATCTACTAGATGGAAGAAAAAGATACGCAAAAACAACTACGAAAAGCAACTAAAACTCGAAATTGATGCAATCTAAGGCTATGGCAAACCCTAACCCTAACTTTTTTTGGCTTTTTCTGGATGGGAAAACACTCACAACTCAACTACGGGATGGATTGTGGATGGCTTACCGAGGAAACACTGAAATCTGATACCAAGATGATAAGGGGTTGCCCGATCTTCTCAGTAAGCACGGTGGTGATGATGAAGTGGGTGATAACTTGTATGACGCAACGAAGTCTCTCGATCGATTCCTGTCGCCAATGCAACAGCTCTCAACCCTGCAAGATATTCGCAACTCCACACACTTGCGCACGTAGCCACCGACCACGAAGCGGTAAGTTGCAACCGTCTAATTCCCAATGGAACAGCAGATCACACAAGACTTTCAGTAGCTAAACACCGAATCGATGCGGATTGGTGTATAGATTCAATAGAGTTGCAAAGCAATCAACTATGAACTAGGGTTTATCTTAAACGTGGTCTAAACCTAATTTGGGGGCGTCCTGGGCACTTATATAGGGGTTCAGGACGACCAGAAGTCGAGAAAATACATTGAAAACCGACCCAGATCGGGATCTGGTCGAGACAGACTCGGACACGGCCGGTCTGGGGGCCGGTCGACCGGGCCTGGGACCGGGCAGGCCGGTTCAAACCGGGCCTAGCACCGGGTGGAGACCAGACAAGGGGTCCAGAGCCACTGGATCGTGCCCGGTTGGCACAAGCGTGGGAGCCGGTTGAAACCGGGCTCGTCCGGCGGGGCGTCCGGTTGGGCCGGACGTGGGACCGGGGCCGGCCGGCGTGGCGGCCGGTCGTCCGGGCATGGAACCGGGCCGTCCGGCGTGGCGCCCGGTCTGGCCGGGCAGTGCACCGGCCTGGACTTCTTCTTCCTTCGCGCATGCCTCCCTGTCCTCCCTCGCGCGTCCATGGGATATCTTCATGAACAGCTCCATGTGCAGCTCCATGTTCAGCTTCATGTCCAGCTGCTCCTCTCCTCCTCGTGCGATGCTTGCTCCCTCTTCGTACCTGATCATACATAAGTAAAAAGACTTAGGCAATATAAAGTTCTCATCAATCAAAGTATCATTTAGGAACAAGTTCACCTGTTGTTTGAGTAGCTTCGCACGAGCCCTTGTAAAGGGTCCAATCCTAACTTCATTGGACTTGAGCTTCACAGCAACATCTTCTTCATCTTGCAATGACGGAGGTAGTGGTTCGGTAGGGATGTCCTCATCATGGTGGCAGCGGAGGCGAACCGCGGGCTGAGACCGCGCATGGTGTTGAGGACGAGGGCGCGGGCGGAGACAGGCGATTCATTGTCCGCGAGTGCGTCGGAGACGAACTTCTGGCAGCGGCAGTACTCGATAATGGAGAGGGCGCCCTGCACGAGCTGACGAAACTCGTTGTCGAGGTAAATGGCCTTGTTCGCCTTGTTGGTGGAGAAGAGCTCGAGGATCGCGAGCCACAGCTCACGAGCAGTCTGATCGCGAGCGAGGACCATGTCGGCGATGTCTTCGTCGATGCCAGAGTGAAGGATGTTGAGCACGGAGTAGTCGACGGTGCCGTCGATGTGGCCGATCAGGCCCGCGCGACCCAGAGCGGCGCACATGTAGATGGACCACTTGGAGTGGTTGCCGGAGGTGAAGTTGAGGACGACCGGGGCAACATTGCGAGGCGCATTCCCCGGAGGAACAACGCCAGAGGAGGAGGAGACGAGCGCGCCGCTCGTGGCGTTGAGGGAGGCAGCCGGGAACGTCATGGTTGCAGCGGAAGAGGGCCGTCGGCGCTAGGGTTTAGCGGCGGCGAGGGTTTAAGTGGAGGACGGCTAGGGTTTAGGAACGGGTCCTATCTGATACCATGTAGAAACCGAGAGGGAGAGAGGTTTGGGGGGAAGCCACACGTGGTAAAGGCCACGGGGTTCCTGTGATATATATAGGCTCATAGGCCGGTTAGGGTTAGGGTTACAACGTATGGAATACGTACAATACGCATACACAACACCTATACATGTATATACAGTCTAACATAGAGTCTCGTGCATAATTTATCCAATGGACCCATCACAATTTTTGAATAGGTAGAAAGTAGTAAGTTCAATGTGTAGCTATGTTGACAGGTTATTTCTTCTGTAGTTCTAACGCCGATCTTGGTTCCCGTTCCTTTTTGGTCGGTCTATTGTCGAATCTACAGATAAGGAACACAAGTGTTCCTGCATGGTCAAGACTCGGAGATAGTTGAAAGCTGGGAGCCTCGAAGGACCAAGGTCTTTGTGCTGTTTTGCTAGCAAGATTCAAATAACAGTTCGGTTGTACCCATGTCAGAGAAATTTCTTTCAGCTGGGCATGTCTTCTACTCTGCTTCAGGCAATGTGCAGTGGTACAATCTTCTTTCAGTTCAAGTATAACATTTTACTCCTCTTAGATTTTTGTGTGGAGACAGTGTTTTCTGAGATGTGAAACTGAAGAACAAATATCAACACACAATTAGAATTCCTGTGTGGTCCTTCACTGTATTTTTGCCCTATTCAGGTCCAGTTATATGTTTGCATGAGATCATGAGAAATAAGATGTGCTGAACTGAAGTCAAAACTTATACTTTTCGTATTCAAGCTCGTGTGTTTTTTTTTTTTATACTACCTCTGTCCATAAAAGGATGTCAGAAGTTTGTCTAAATTTAGATGTATCTAGACACTATTTAGTGTATAGATACATCCGAATTTAGACAAATCTCCGACATCTTTCTATGGACGGAGGGAGTAACTTTTTTCCTATCATAATGGTAATACAGCATACGATTTGTATGTAAAAGCAGTGCAGCAATACCTTATTCAAATCAACTTGGTTCTATGCGTCCTGAACGTCCAAATCTTAATCTACCAAAAACTGCGACCACAGAAAGTGGATGGTGGGGATTGACACTAACTATTCCCATAATAATTGATGAATTTTTGAGTCTGTCGAGAATTATATCTTCATCGTCGTTTAATTTATGGCATACTGAGGCTATTATCAAACCGAAAGGAATTGGCGCCACGGAATGCAACATCGCACTAGTTTTCGTAAACTGGAATCAATTTCTTCAGATTAAACAAAAGCTTCTAACAGTTTGAATCGTGTACCTGTGTTCAAAAGTTTATGATGTGTCTTCATTTATCTAGAAAAGACGACTGGGCTCAAATATATGCAGCAATGCAAGCATCCATATTTTTAACAGGCTGCTGATAGTAGGATGGTAACGTCACATCTTTACACAGAAATAGCAGCATAAATTCAGATAGATATCCAGATTTTGCGAGTTTAAACTCAAAGAGGTCAAGGAGCGAGCTTGGCGACCAGCTCCTCCAGAACAGAGGGGCAACTACTCTTCAAGTGCTCAAACCCATCGGACGCCACGACTGCCTTGAGGTTACCCGGAGACGTGAGGAACCTGAAGCATGCCTTCTTCAGAGCAGCGCAGCCATGCTGCTCGGCCAGCGCCATTGTCGTCGCCACGTTGCCTCTGCAGACGTGGTCGCACAGCCTCCCCTCGCAGATCAGCTTCAGCCGCTCCAAGTTATACCTGTCCGCCGCGACAAGCAAGTGCTGAGCCATGGCCGCCGCCCCGTCACCGTCGTCCACCGCGGGCAGCGAGTCGGTGTAGATGAAGTGCAGCAAAGCCCTGAACACCCTGGGTTCCATGTCGTCGATTTGCACCAGAGTCGCGGCCTTCTCCTTCATGGGGCCAAGGAGCTCCGCCTTGAAGACCGATGACCGAGCTGCGAGGACGCACCTGTGTGCGGCGAATGTCTCGGCGCCGACCTCGAAAGTGACGTCGGCTGCCTCGCCGGTTAAGAGTAGGTTTCCAAGATGTTGGTGCATGTCGGACGGTGGCACCACCACAGACGGCGGTACCTGCTCCGTGAAGATCTCCTTTGACACGGTGACGTCGCACCTGATGCTGAAAGAATCATCCATCAGGTAACGGGATTCTTCCAAGTCCTTCCTTTTGATGAACTGAGCGAAGCCCCAAGATGGCCCTTTGCTGGAGAAGGTGTGTATCTCGCTGCTGGGTCTGCTGTATGATGGCACTGGCTGCCTTTCTTGGTCAAGCAGACTTATCTCGAACTCTGCTTTGACTTCATTAGCACCAGTTCTATCAGAGCAGCACAGAAAGATGGATATCCCATCGGCGTCAGTAGAGTCCTCGCCGTCTGGGTAATAGCGCATACGCCAACGATGGCCTCCGATGGCGAAAGTCTCGGACTCGATGTACTTGCCGTTGCCAGGCCCCTTGGTGCGGGAGTAGCCGTCTACATTGACGACATGCGACCCTGAAACGGCCTGTGCGACGATGGCCGACGTCGTCAGCGGCGACCCGTCTTCGCCGCTGATGTTGCCCGCCGGAGACGAGGGAGAAGCGGTGGACATTGTGAGTGGTTAGTGAGCAGCGAAGCGTGGAGTGTTCGTGAGGTGATCCTTATGTACGGTGATGGTCGCCGTGCATTGGTGGCGCCCGCCGCCCGAGCAGCCGGCCGCGTAGTTACTGCCGCGAGCGACGAGGAGACGCACTCACGCGTGTGCATGCACGCGTACGAATCGCTAGCGTTTTCATTTACTCCTCGTACGGGGTATCGAGGAGGCGACGCAGAGGAAACGAGCCGCCGCGCCCGAGCATCTCCTAGTACTCCGGACAGTGAACACCACGTGCATCCATTCAGCTTGGTTGATTTTCTTTGAAAGTTTTAATTGTTTTCTGTAAAAAGTAGGACAGAGACACACACAGCATATAAAGTCAAAAAATCGATCTACAAAAAGTCAAGTAGATATTTGAAAAGGAACTATGAAAACGGAAATCTCACACTACTCCCTCCGTCTCAGATTAACAGGCACGCACATAGTTTAAGACAAACTTTGACCATAGATTTAGTTAATAAAATATAAATTTTATTTCTACAAAATTTATATCATTAGATTCGTATGCAAAAAAGCTTTCCAATAATATAATTTTTGTGACATATATTTTATATTTTATTGACCAAAATAATGGTCAAAGCAATATCTTAAACTACGTGCGCCTGTTAAACTGGGACGGAGGTAGTACTATTTATGATCAACAGTGAGTACTCCCTTCATAGTAAACCTATGCGTAGCCCTAGGTTATCAATTTGATAAACTTAATATATATCATAAAAATCATATCAATAAAAACTTTAAATCTTATATTTTGTAATGCCATATTTTTTATTTTTTATAGTATCTCCGTCTCACGAAGGAGGTTGTATGACAAGTTTCGTGGAGCGAGGGGAGTAGTTTATATAATATAGGTTAAATGGCGACCTAGGTATAGGCGTAAGACCTATAAACCGATATGGAGTGAGTAGCTAATATGGAATTGTCTAATTTGTTCCTCAGCACATATACTTATTATGAATTTTCATTTGTAATCTTATGACATGTACATGTAATATAAATGCCATAGTTTTTATTTGAAATCTTGAGGCATGAATTTTTAGTTGACATCTTATGGCATGTTTTAGTCTAAATAGTAGTTTCAAACATAAAGAGAGATGTGTTTTGGCTTGCAAGCTCTAGTGACCTCGGTATTTTTTGAAAACGGAATATGGTATTTCAAATTATAGAAAATTTTAAAATATTAAGTGGATACATCTACATGTGTAATGTCCCAGGTTTAGAGACGATCGAGGGGTAGATTTTAGAAAGGGATGTGCATTGCATAGTAAATTCTGGGGAAATTTCGCGCGTTTAAACAAAAACTGCATCGAAGGGGGACAAGTTTCTCTCTCGACACCTTACAGGGTTAGGGTTTCGAGAGTGCGACAAACTTGCATTTCACTTCACTAGTTTAGGGTTTTGAGAAGAGAGAGGAGAGTTTGCTTGATTGAATTCCAAATGATATGACATGGTTGAATTCAAACCAAGGTTGAAATTTGAATTTCAAATTCAAACATTAAATAATTACTTAAATAATTCAATTGAGGAAATTCATTAAGTAAATGATCAATAATAAATAAGATGAACAATTATATTAAAGTAAAGCTCATTAGAGAAAACTTTGAGCTTTATTGATCATCACACACATTACAATGTCATTACAATATTCATAAGTGAAATAAAAGAATATTATAACACATTACACAAATGGGCAGAATAGAAAAAAGAAAATAAAGAAAAATTACAAGTTAATAGTCCTAGTCTAAATTCTACAAGGTCATCCTCATTTGATCTTGTATTTGATGAAGTCTTTGTCCATTTTGCTCAATGGATGATCCCTGCACAAAATCACAAAGAAGAACAAATTATGCCAAGTGGCAAAGCCACTTGGCAGGTTAAAAAAAGAATGGAAATAGAGGATAATATCAAGTCTGCCGAGCTGATCCTCTCCAAAGCCAAGTTCACAGGATCTGGTTCACACAGACACACAAGCAGCACACACATCAGGTGTGCATGCTCAACACCCAGGCACTGCTTGTGCATGTGGCACAACACACACACAGCATCAGTGAGTCACTAAAGTGACCAGAGCCAAGCTGTCGACCAGGGAGAGTATAGCAGCAACATATATAACCTTTTCAGTGCTCAAACCCTAGTCATTTGCTCATCCATCGACAGGCTGAAGGGGTAAGTTACCAAGAACACCAAGAACAGCTTGAACAAGGGGAACAGCCAGTGCTGTTCCATTTGCTCAATCTCACCATTGAATCAAAACAAGATCACCAGGAGAAGCAGGGCAAGTAAATCAATCACAAGAGCAACCCAGAAGCAATCCTCTACACCAACAAACAATCTAGGAGCTGGAGTGAGGTATACCACACAAAAGCCTGAGCAAGATCATATCTTGCTCATAATTAAGCATACAATGCATCACTGAAGCACAGAAGGGTAGAATACCCTGTGTGTATCATCATCTGGCTACCAGGCCATTTGGTGCAAGCATAGATGGGTAAGACCACTAGGTAAACATCCTATGGGAACAACAGTTATGCAAATCCATGCATAACTAGAGGAATCCAGCCAAGAATGAAACCATAGCTAGCCTAAACCACTCACTAAGCACTTACAGCTAGCTAAGCCATCAGATTATAGACAATTACCTGTCTATATATTTTGTCAACACCAAAAGGTCACTGGAAGTCCAAGACTGGATCAAGCCAGTGAACAATTATTCAATTCCAGCCAGCCAACACAAGCCATGGCAAATCACAGATAGGGGAGCAACCAGGACAGCAACACAGGTGCTGCCAGGGCCACCTCAACCCTAAGCCAGTACAAGAACCTATACCTCATTATCCAATTGGATTCAGTAAAGGGCTAGGGTACACAACTGAAGGTTGGCATCCATCTAGCCCTGACACAATTAATTATATGATCACAACTGCAGAGCAGCTCACATCACTTATCCACTTCAGAAAAATTCAGGCAACACAGATAAGTGAACAAAGCAAATAAATCAAAGCACCAGGGCTTTGCAGTGATCCAATGGATCAGTGCAGGCAACAGCAGTTGCTTAAGCCAACAACAATACACACCAGGTTAAGCCTGTGTGATACACACACAGCACAGAGTGAGCAACAGTGAGCCATAGACCACAAAGAGCAGCTTTTACAAGCAACTGGTGATCATATGATCACCAGAAGCTTGCTAGAGCATGCTACTGCATGCTAGAACTCATTCCAAGTAATTAACACATGAACAGATAATTAAATAACTGAACAATTGCATCACAGATAAGGGCATCAGGCTTTATAATTGTATCCAGAAGCACATCAAAGGCTTGATGAACCAAAGGATCACAATATACAAGAAAAGCACATGTAAATTCATCACTGAATCACACTACTAAGCCAACAGTACAGCTCAATGGATCATAATAATGAATCTGAACTAAAGGAACTAGCTCAGAGGCACTGGCACTTGTTAATATACAAGAATTACCACCACAATCAAGCCAGGGACAAGATTAAGCACAGCAGTAAGCTAAGCACAGCAGTAAGCTAAGCACAGCAAAGCATCGAGCAACAGCAGGAGCTACTAAATTACACAGGGCACCACAGCATGCTCATAAGCACTAATCCATGAATCGCCACAGTGAGCAATTGAGCAAGAACAACACAGCAGCAGCGCATGGTCACGGCAAGCATCTCAACATGGAGATGCGAGGCGATGCTGAGCAAGACAACGTAGATGAGGAGAAAAGGAAGCAGAGCAGAGAGGGAGAGAAGGAAGCTACGGGTACTCACCAGGGAAAGGAGAGCACAGCTCGGCCATGGCGGCTACGGCGGCACGCGCCGGAGCACGGAGGCGCTTGGCCAAGCCGGGCCATGGTGGTGCCACGGCAGTTCGCGGCCACAGGGGCGAACCCACGGTAGCGCCGTGACGCCAGGGACGTCGGCGGCGACGAATCGCCGCGGAACCCCACGGTAGACGAGCAGAGGCGAAGGGGGCGCGACGAGGAAGCGGCGAAACGCAGATCGGCGCGGACCAATCGATGCGCCGTCGTGCGGCCGTTCGACTGCGTCCGATCTCGCCGGCGGGGACGGCCGGTGGCGGTCGGAATAATCCGGCGACGGCGAGGCGACCACGGTGTCGCGAGAGAAAGAGGGGAATTAGGGTTTCTGCGCGAGGAGAGGGGAGAGAACAAATGGGCCGACCGAGCCCAAAGGGTGGCTCGGGTGCGACCTAACCCGTTGGGCCACCCCGACAGTGGGGCCCAAGGGCATTTAGGTCATTTCCTAATTCCAAGAAATACAGAAACTTTGAAATTTTGTAAGAAATGTTGAATAGCTCTAAAAAAATAATTAAAAATATGAAAATAGATCAGCATAAAATTCTCTAATTAAATAAAATGTCAAAGAGAATTTTTGAAGACAATTAAGAATGAATCTTAATTTGATGATTTAAATAATAATTTAAATCACACATATTATTTTCAATAATGAAAATAAGTCCATTAATGCATTTGGACTTCAAAAACACCTTGACAACATTTCAAGGTTGCATTTTACCCTAAATCAAGTATTCCCAAATCATTCTTAGTATTAACCTCTTACATGAATTAATAACGATGTCGGAAGGGGGGAACAAACCCTAAAAATGGAATCATGCATAAATTGCTTCTTTAACCATTGCCCTTATCGGACAATGATGCTATTTTTCAGAACAAGAGGACAAGGGTCAGTCCATACCTTCCAACTGTAGAACTTTGCAGTGTTCAGGCAAGTTCATCACTTGCTCATGTCATTTGAGTATTTTTATCAAATTATTTGCAAAGTATTATGGTTATCACTATTGCACAAAAATCAAAACCACTACTTTCATAACTATGAATATGACTATGTGGTGGGCAATGGAACCATGGATTGTGTTGATATGGTGGAGGTTCCATTGCACGGGCTTATATCCATCTAGGATTAAACAACAAATGTCGCCAGTGATTCTTGTGCCGTAATATCCGTGTTAACCATAAGATCCGGAGTGGGACGGAGTAGTCAAAAGTGTTTCCACCTCTCGTTCATCAACGGATGCGCTTTACCGTAGACACTTGTACCTGTCAGGGCAAGCGGTAGGCTGGGGAAGCCTTAAGTCCCCACGGCATAGTCCGTAGACCCTTGTCGCTCGAAGTGCAAGCGGTGGGCTGGGGAAGCCTAAAGTCCCCACGGTATTGCGGTCTATGATGGGTTGCAGCTACCGGCGAAGGAGTTTGGTTAACGAGTCCCAAACTGTTGTCGTGGTCGGGGTCCATCCTTAAGTGGTATAAGAGGACCGACGAGGACCCAGGGTCGGGGTATGCAACAAAGGGTGGGTGTTCGAGGTAGCGGAGGAACATGATTGGCTAGACCTTATACCGGGCCTCACACCTAAGGAAGTGTGGACGGGAAAGCTGCCCGGTTGGCACCAAGGTTAAGATCTCTTATGGGTAAAGCAACACACCTCTGCAGAGCGTAAGAACTGTGACCTGTCACTCCCTGTTCCGGGATTGAGGAACTGCGAACGCGGCCGGAAAGGAGCTCCATGAAGTTCTAGTAAACCGGTGAAGGCTGACGGACATAGCTCTTTGAAATAAAAGCAATCTCTTGAAGAAATGTTTATCAAAATTTGCATTGATATTAGACTTT
Organism: Lolium perenne; assembly: GCF_019359855.2. Lineage (NCBI taxonomy): Eukaryota > Viridiplantae > Streptophyta > Magnoliopsida > Poales > Poaceae > Lolium > Lolium perenne. The sequence continues at coordinate 23,765,623 of NC_067247.2, read as the reverse complement.
CTGGTTTAATATCGTAGCTAGTGCATAAAACACCTCTTATCTATAATGAACTTGTTGAGTACGCTCGTACTCATACCATTCTTAAATCCCATGCTTAGATTGTCTGAACCATCTGGAGGAGGACAACGACAACCATGATGGAGCCGAGATCATCGGCTACGAGGAACCAGACCTCTCAGGAGGTGTTGAAGGCGTAGACTACATCATAGTCTACGGATCCGGGGAGGCTTCCGGAGGAGAACAAGCCTAAAGATATCAGGAGGAGTAGTAGTCGCCGAGCAGCGCGAACTCTTATTATGTAGCTGCTCGAATAAATCCATGCTTAGTTTAATGAGACAATGGTATTGTAAGTTAAGTTGGGTTCGCCTCGAACCCAGGAGTTATCCTCTTAGGACCCAAGAGGAACTCCAAGACGACTTGTGTATGATGATTGTAATAATATGTGAATGAGTTATGGACCTTGCTATGTTCTGTTGTACTACTCTGAGGGATGTGATATTTGCGGAATGGTACTTCGCGAATGTTATATCAACGACTGGCATACTACAACATGCAGTGGTATGCAGGGTCACCACAGTTGGTATCAGAGCAAGAGCTTTGACCTTAGGTTGGAACCTAGTAAATGGGACTAAACGTTAGGAGTCAAATAGGATTAGTAAAGAATTCTCTAAAAATATGGTGTATATTCAATTGAGAATACAACAATCATATCTTTTAGTGCGATAATTCTTTATTATCTCTATTATGATGCATTATTACTAATCTTATAATCTTTCTATTTCTACAGCCAACATGGCAAGTTCACGACCGGGAAGAAACGTGAAAGTTATGGATTCCACATCGAATCTAATACCAAGGAGGACTTGCTGATATCCTACGAGCCATGTTGCTGGAATTTGGGTGTGATCCCCAGATTCCAGTAAAGAAGTACATGTTCTATGATGGACCGGTGTTGGCCAAGTGCAGAGTAGGACTGCGACTTCCCGAATCTTTGGGAATGAGCATAGTCATGCCAGCTGGAGAAGCTAGGACAACCAACACAGCCTATCATATAGCTGTTATGAGAGCCATAACCGACATACGGGAACATAAGACAAAAGAGCTTATGGATTCCGAGTTCTCCCATATTCCCCATAATCAGGAGGAAGAAGATCCCATGCTCAACCACTACAAATACGCCAAACGCAAACCCATAGCAGCGGCAAAATATATGGATAATAGCCGTAACTTCATATCACTACTCTTTCAGCTGAACCATCATCGGATAGGAGCAATTGATACGATGCTAGAGGAATTTACCGAACCCAAGGAGGAGAGTAGGGGGAAAGAACCTATGGAGAATGTAGTGCACACACCAGTTTATTCAGCCGGTGACTACATCAGCTTTGATCCACTTGCACGTGAACCTACCCTGCTACACTGGGAACTACTGAATAGTTCCTATGGGGGATACGAAGGCGGAGCGGAATCCGGAAACAACCAGCGTTCCGAGACTCCGATCGAGAATTCTAGGGGTTGGCGTTGGGGTAGTGATACTGGAACCCATAGTACTACTGAGTACTATGATGGAGAGATGAACGATGATGCAACAACCCAGAACCAGAGCTATCCTAGTAATGAAGGAGTGGATGGAGGATATCCGACACAGGTTGAGTCGGGTATGGGTTTTGGTAACCCTTATGGTGGGGCTACAGGAGAGTACACCCGATGGGTGGACTATGATGCACTCAACGATCAGTTTGTGAACACTGATTTCTCCTTAGGGTCATCATCGGATTCGGACTACAAGCCAACGGGGAGACCTTACGTTCCAGGGTCTATCAGGAGGACGACACGTTCGACCGGATGGAAGCCTGGAATGTATCGGGAGTGAAGACCGATTAGAAGTCCACCAAGGGAGGCGTGGCTATAATACACAAGTACCACGTGTATTATAGTTTGTAATATCTGTATAAATTTGTACATATACTTTAATAAGTGAGTTTGCATACTCACATCGACTCGAGTATTGTAATAAGACCACTTATGTATGTATATACAGGGTATATGTTTTGTATGATTTGGATTTGCTTCTTGATTTCCATTGCGTGACTAGTTCTGTGCACAAAGTTGAGCTCAGAAAACTTGCGCATGGAGTAATTATGAGTATCACCTTGTGTTGCAGAACTAGGGGGATATGTCGGGAACGTTAGGAAACGAGACGGAAGCGCAGCGCATGGAGCGCGAAGCAAAAGAGAAGGAAGAGGCTGAGGGTGCAGCCAGAGATCAGTTTCCACCACCACCACCACCCATGACTCAGCAGAACTTTATCCAGTACATGCAACTGGCGGAAGAGAGGCAGCGTGTAACATTGGAGCTGCAGAACAAATTCCTTCAGGATCTGATGCAGCAGAATAGGGTGGAGAGACCTGAGAACCAGGGAGTCACATTAGCAGACTTCCAGAACACCAAGCCGATATCTTTCGCATACGCGCCAGAGCCGATGGACGCGGAAGATTGGTTGATGGATACTGAGCGCAAGCTCAACACTGTTGGATGCAATGACCAAGAGAAGGTCCGTTATGCTACCCATCTGCTATGTGGACCTGCCGCATCATGGTGGGACAACATTGTAGCCGTGTATCCGGCAGGAAAGGTATTTACCTGGGAGGAGTTTGCAAGGAAGTTCAGGGAATCCAATGTCCCTGAAAGTATTGTAGAACTGAAGCGTCGAGAGTTCGAGAGTCTCGAGCAGAAGGATAAGGCAATCCTGACCTATGTCAGGGAGTTTTCCAAGCTGTCCCGGTACGCGGTTGAGGAAGTCAATACCGAGGACAAGAAGAAGAAGAGATTTCTGAGGGGGTTAAGTGCCCAGTTCAAGGTACAGCTACGGATGATGAGAGCAACGGAATTCCAAGAGTTGGTGGATGCAGCCATCACTCTTGAAGATGACTTTAAACAACTGCAAGAAGAGAAGAGGAAGAAGGCCAAGTATGAGCCTAAGAGGTTTGTTAGTAACAAGCCCAATACCAGCTTGAGTTTCAAGCCACGGTATAACAACAACAACAATAACAACAACAGCAATCAGAGGAGGAACCAAGGATATCAGTCTGCAAATCAGATTATATGCCATTCCTGTGGTTTAAAAGGACATGTCATGAAGGATTGTAAGAAACCCAAGATCATATGCTTTGGGTGTCGTCAGGAGGGGCACATGCTGAAGGACTGCCCCAAGAAGAATAGTGGAGGAGGAGGAAATCGAGGAAACACCGGAGGGAATTGGAAGAATAAGAAGCCCTTCGGCAAGCTGAACTGTAGGCCTGGAGGAGGTGGTCAACTCTGACCAGGCGGTGATAGGTACGCTCCAGATACTCACTCATCCTGGCAAAGTACTTTTTGATACTGGTGCAACTACATCATTCATTTCTCAACAATTCATCATCAAACATGGGATTAGTTGCACTAAGTTAGATACACCCATAACCATACTTTCATGGGGGAACGATATTAGTAACCCATGCCAAACAAAAACAAGTCATTATGATCAATAAGTGCGCGTTTGACGCGGACCTGTTCATTTTACCGATGAAGGACATTGATGTCATTCTTGGTATGAACTGGTTAGAAGCTAATGGAGCATTGATCGACTGTGTAAACAAAACGGTGTCATTAAAAAGTCCCGATGGAAGTAGAATGATCTACCAAGGCGACAAACATACACAGATTGAAGTGGAGCTACAGCTGAATAGCATGAAGGAGGTGAAGTTAGAAGATATCCCTGTAGTAAATGAATTCCAGGATGTGTTTCCTGCGGAATTACCTGGTATGCCACCAGATAGGGAGATAGAATTCACTATCGACCTAATCCCAGGAACAGCTCCGATTGCCAAAGCACCATATAAGATGGGGCCTAAGGAATTGAAAGAACTTAAGGAGCAATTGGATGACTTGGAACAAAAAGGATTCATTCAGGAGAGTGTCTCACCATGGGGATCACCTGTGATCTTCGTAGATAAAAGAGATGGAGGAAGAAGGATGTGCGGAGACTACAGGAATCTAAACAACGTCACAATCAAGAACAAGTATCCACTTGCAAGGATACACGATCTATTTGATCAGGTTAGAGGAGCGGGAGTCTTTTCCAAGATTGATCTAAGATCGGGTTATCACCAGATAAAGATCAAGAAGGAGGACGTTCCGAAAACTGCCTTTGTCTCAAGGTATGGTCACCATGAATACCTTGTAGTACCTTTTGGATTGACCAATGCCCCAGCAATATTCATGAATCTCATGAATAAGATTTTCATGCCATATCTAGACAAGTTTGTCATCGTATTCATCGATGATATCTTGATATATTCCAAGAACAAGGCAGAACATGCCGAACATTTGAGGTTAGTGTTGCAAACACTAAGGGAACACCAACTTTATGCAAAACTCAGTAAGTGTGAATTTTGGCTAGATCAAGTGGAATTTCTTGGTCATGTCATTAGTAAAGATGGAATCGCTGTCAACCCGGGCAAGGTAGCAGCAGTTTTAGAATGGGAAGCACCCAAGACTGTCAAGGAAATCCGAGGATTCCTAGGAATGGCAGGATATTATCGGAGATTCATTGAAGGATTCTCCAAGATAGCAGGACCAATGACAAAGCTGTTAAGAAAGAACACACCATTTGTGTGGTCAGAGGAGTGTGAGAAGAGTTTTCAAACTCTGAAAGAGAAACTCACCACAGCACCGGTGTTAGCAGTTCCGGAAGTTGGCAAGGATTACACCGTGTACTGTGACGCATCCAAACATGGATTGGGATGTGTACTCATGCAAGATCGGAAAGTGATATCTTATGGATCGAGACAACTCAGACCTCACGAAGTGAACTATCCAACACATGACTTGGAGTTAGCAGCGGTCGTATTTGCACTTAAAACATGGAGACATTTTCTCTATGGAGCTAAGTGTGAGCTCTATACAGACCATAAAAGCCTCAAATATTTCTTCACTCAGAAGGAACTCAACATGAGGCAGAAAAGATGGCTAGAATTGATCAAGGATTATGATCTGACAATCAATTACACACCAGGGAAGGCTAATGTAGTAGCAGATGCCCTGAGTAGGAAGAGTACTGGGGGAGTGGAACAAGAAATATCACCGGAATTGAGGAAGGAAATAAGCCAAGCCCAAATACAACTTTGGGAGAAGGAAGCCCATGAAGGATTATCGGCGTTGCAAGTAGCCGATGAGTTGAATGTCAACCTGAAGAATGAGATAATGATGGGTCAGTTGGACGATCCATTCATTGTAGAAGAGATGAGGAGAATAGATGAGGGAAGACCATCAGAATTTCACCGTGGAGAATCTGGATCTTTGTGGTTCCAGAAAAGAATTTGCGTTCCGGATATTGCTGAAATTAAGGAAGTAATACTCCGGGAAGCTCATCAAACACCATATTCCATACATCCGGGAAGTACAAAGATGTACATGGATTTAAAGGAACTATTCTGGTGGAATAACATGAAGAGGGAGATAGCGCAATATGTGGCAGAATGCCATACTGATGTCTACGTTCCCCCTCCTTTCCTGTAGACAGTGTTGGGCCTCCAAGAGCAGAGGTTTGTAGAACAGCAGCAAGTTTTCCCTTAAGTGGATACCCAAGGTTTATCGAACTCAGGGAGGAAGAGGTCAAAGATATCCCTCTCATGCAACCCTGCAACCACAAAGCAAGAAGTCTCTTGTGTCCCCAACACACCTAATAGGTGCACTAGTTCGGCGAAGAGATAGTGAAATACAGGTGGTATGAATATATATGAGCAGTAGCAACGGTGCCAGAAAATAGCTTGATGGTGTGTAGTTGATGGTGGTGGTATTGCAGCAGTAGTAACACAAGAAACAAGAAACAAGCAGTAGTAACTCAGCAGTATTTAGGAACAAGGCCTAGGGATTACACTTTCACTAGTGGACACTCTCAACATTGATCACATAACAGAACAGATAAATGCATACTCTACACTTTTGTTGGATGATGAACACATTGCGTAGGATTACACGAACCCTCAATGCCGGAGTTAACAAGCTCCACAATAATGCTCATGTTTAAGTAACCTTATAGTGTAAGATAGATCAATAGACTAAACCAAGTACTAACATAGCATGCACACTGTCACCTTCATGCATATGTAGGAGGAATAGATCACATCAATATTATCATAGCAATAGTTAACTTCTCAATCTACAAGAGATCATGATCATAGCATAAACCAAGTACTAACACGGTGCACACACTGTCACCTTTACACACGTGCAGGAGGAATAGAACTACTTTAATAACACATCACTAGAGTAGCACATAGATGGTAGTGATACAAAACTCAGATGAATCTCAATCATGTAAAGCAGCTCATGAGATCATTGTATTGAAGTACATGGAGAGAGATTAACCACATAGCTACCGGTACAGCCCCGAGCCTCGATGGAGAACTACTCCCTCCTCATGGGAGCAGCAGCGGTGATGAAGACGGCGGTGGAGATGGCAGCGGTGTCGATGAAGAAGCCTTCCGGGGGCACTTCCCCGCTCCGGCAGGGTGCCGGAACAGAGATCCTGTCCCCCAGATCTTGGCTTCGCGATGGCGGCGGCTCTGGAAGGTTTTCGTGGGTTTCGTCAATCGCGATAGGGTTTTCTGATCCAGGGGCTTTTTATAGGCGGAGAGGCGGCGCAGGAAGGTCGAAGGGGGGCCCACACCCTAGGGGGCGCGCCCCCCCCCCTAGGCCGCGCCGGGGTGTGGTGTGGTGGCCCTGCCACCCTTCTCTGGCGGTTCTCGTGTGTTCTGGATGCTTCCGGGTAAAATAGGAACCTGGGCGTTGATTTCGTCCGATTCCGAGAATATTTCGTTACTAGGATTTCTGAAACCAAAAACAGCAGAAAACAGGAACTGGCACTTCGGCATCTTGTTAATAGGTTAGTTCCAGAAAATGCACGAATATGACATAAAGTGTGCATAAAACATGTAGATAACATCAATAATGTGGCATGGAACACAAGAAATTATCGATACGTTGGAGACGTATCAGCATCCCCAAGCTTAGTTCTGCTCGTCCCGAGCAGGTAAAACGATAACAAAGATAATTTCTGGAGTGACATGCCATCATAACCTTGATCATACTATTTGTAAAGCATATGTAGTGAATGCAGCGATCAAAACAATGTGTATGACATGAGTAAACAAGTGAATCATATAGCAAAGACTTTTCATGAATAGCACTTCAAGACAAGCATCAATAAGTCTTGCATAAGAGTTAACTCATAAAGCAATAATTCAAAGTAAAGGTATTGAAGCAACACAAAAGAAGATTAAGTTTCAGCGGTTGCTTTCAACTTATAACATGTATATCTCATGGATAGTTGTCAATGCAAAGCAATATAACAAATGCAATAAGCAAGTATGTAAGAATCAATGCACAGTTCACACAAGTGTTTGCTTCTTGAGGTGGAGAGAGATAGGTGAACTGACTCAACATTGAAAGTAAAAGAATGGTCCTCCATAGAGGAAAAAGCATCGATTGCTATATTTGTGCTAGAGCTTTGATTTTTAAAACATGAAACAATTTTGTCAACGGTAGTAATAAAGCATATGCATCATGTAAATTATATCTTATAAGTTGCAAGCCTCATGCATAGCGTACTAATAGTGCCCGCACCTTGTCCTAATTAGCTTGGACTACCGGATCATCACAATGCACTGTTTTTACCAAGTGTCACAAAGGGGTACCTCTATGTCGCCTGTACAAAGGTCTAAGGAGAAAGCTCGCATTGGATTTCTCGCTATTGATTATTCTTCAACTTAGACATCCATACCGGGACAACATAGACAACAGATAATGGACTCCTCTTTTATGCATAAGCATATAACAACAATTAATAATTTTCTCATTTGAGATTTGAGGATTGTTGTCCAAAACTGAAACTTCCACCATGGAACATGGCTTCGGTTAGCGGCCCAATGTTCTTCTCTAACATATGCATGCTTAACCATATGGTGGTAGATCTCTCTTACTTCAGACAAGACGAACATGCATAGCAACTCACATGAAATTCAACAATGAATAGTTGATGGCGTCCCCAGTAAACATGGTTATCGCACAACAAGCAACTTAATAAGAGATAAAGTGCATAATGACATATTCAATAACACAATAGTTTTTAAGCTATTTGTCCCATGAGCTATATATTGCAAAGGTGAATGATGGAATTTTAAAGGTAGCACTCAAGCAATTTACTTTGGAATGGCGGAAAATACCATGTAGTATAGGTAGGTATGGTGGACACAAATGGCATAGTGGTTGGCTCAAGTATTTTGGATGCATGAGAAGTATTCCCTCTCGATACAAGGTTTAGGCTAGCAAGGCTTATTTGAAACAAACACAAGGATGAACCGGTGCAGCAAAACTCACATAAAAGACATATTGAAAACATTATAAGACTCTACACCGTCTTCCTTGTTGTTCAAACTCAATACTAGAAATTATCTAGACCTTAGAGAAACCAAATATGCAATCCAAATTTTAGCATGCTCTATGTATTTCTTCATTAATGGGTGCAAAGCATATGATGCAAGAGCTTAATCATGAGCACAACAATTGCCAAGTATCACATTACCCAAAACATTTATAGCAATTACTACATGTATCATTTTCCAATTCCAACCATATAACAATTTAACGAAGGAGAAACTTCGCCATGAATACTATGAGTAGAAACCAAGGACATACTTGTCCATATGCTACAGCGGAGCGTGTCTCTCTCCCACACAATGAATGCTAGGATCCATTTTATTCAAACAAAACAAAAAACAAAAACAAACCGACGCTCCAAGAAAAAGCACATAAGATGTGATGGAATAAAAATATAGTTTCAGGGGAGGAACCTGATAATGTTGTCGATGAAGAAGGGGATGCCTTGGGCATCCCCAAGCTTAGACGCTTGAGTCTTCTTGATATATGCAGGGGTGAACCACCGGGTGCATCCCCAAGCTTAGAGCTTTCACTCTTCTTGATCATAGTATATCATCCTCCTCTCTTGATCCTTGAAAACTTCCTCCACACCAAACTCGAAACAACTCATTAGAGGGTTAGTGCACATTATAAATTGACATATTCAGAGGTGACACAATCATTCTTAACACTTCTGGACATTGCATAATGCTACTGGACATTAGTGGATCAAAGAAATTCATCCAACATAGCGAAAGAGGCAATGCGAAATAAAAGGCAGAATCTGTCAAAACAGAACAGTTCGTATTGACGAATTTTAAAATGGCACCAGACTTGCTCAAATGAAAATTCTCAAATTGAATGAAAGTTGCGTACATATCTGAGGATCATGCACGTAAATTGGCTTAATTTTCTGAGTTACCTACAGGGAGGTGGACCCAGATTCGTGACAGCAAAGAAATCTGGAACTGTGCAGTAATCCAAATCTAGTACTTACTTTTCTATCAACGGCTTTACTTGGCACAACAAAACACAAAACTAAGATAAGGAGAGGTTGCTACAGTAGTAAACAACTTCCAAGACACAAATATAAAACAAAGTACTGTAGCAAAATAACACATGGGTTATCTCCCAAGAAGTTCTTTTCTTTATAGCCATTAAGATGGGCTCAGCAGTTTTAATGATGCACTCGCAAGAAATTGTATTTGAAGCAAAAGAGAGCATCAAGAGGCAAATTCAAAACACATTTAAGTCTAACATGCTTCCTATGCATAGGAATCTTGTAAATAAACAAGTTCATGAAAAGCAAAGTAACAAGCATAGGAAGATAAAACAAGTATAGCTTGAAAAATTTCAGCACATAGAGAGGCATTTTAGTAACATGAAAATTTCTACAACCATATTTTCCTCTCTCATAATAACTTTCAGTAGCATCATGAGCAAACTCAACAATATAACTATCACATAAAGCATTCTTATCATGAGTCTCATGCATAAAAGTATTACTCTCCACATAGGCATAATCAATTTTATTAGTAATAGCGGGAGCAAATTCAACAAAGTAGCTATCATTATTATTCTCATCATCAAATATAGGAGGCATATTATAATCACAACAAAATTTACTCTCCATAGTAGGTGGCACCAAAAGACCACTATAATTATAATCATCATAAATAGGAGGCAAAGTATCATCAAAGAAAATTTTCTCCTCAATGCTTGGGGGACTAAAAATATCATGCTCATCAAAGCCAGCTTCCCCAAGCTTAGAATTTTCCATATCATTAGCAACAATGGTGTTCAAAGCGTTCATACTAATATCATTGCTACTAGCGTGCAAATAAGATTCCATGGGTTTTTTAATTTTCGCATTAAACCATTCATGTCTTGACTCAGGAAATAGAATAAAAAGCTCACAGATGTTGTCCATTATGCCTTACTAGTGTAAACAAGAAACAAAAAGATGCAATTGCAGGATCTAAAGGAAATAGCTTCGAGCACAAACACGATGGCGCCAGAAAAGTACTTTACCTGGAACCGGAGTATGAGTGCCTTTTACCTTTCCTCCCCGGCAACGGCGCCAGAAAAGTGCTTGATGTCTACGTTCCCCCTCCTTTCCTGTAGACAGTGTTGGGCCTCCAAGAGCAGAGGTTTGTAGAACAGCAGCAAGTTTTCCCTTAAGTGGATACCCAAGGTTTATCGAACTCAGGGAGGAAGAGGTCAAAGATATCCCTCTCATGCAACCCTGCAACCACAAAGCAAGAAGTCTCTTGTGTCCCCAACACACCTAATAGGTGCACTAGTTCGGCGAAGAGATAGTGAAATACAGGTGGTATGAATATATATGAGCAGTAGCAACGGTGCCAGAAAATAGCTTGATGGTGTGTAGTTGATGGTGGTGGTATTGCAGCAGTAGTAACACAAAGAAACAAGAAACAAGCGGTAGTAACTCAGCGGTATTTAGGAACAAGGCCTAGGGATTACACTTTCACTAGTGGACACTCTCAACATTGATCACATAACGAAGCAGATAAATGCATACTCTACACTTTTGTTGGATGATGAACACATTGCGTAGGATTACACGAACCCTCAATGCCGGAGTTAACAAGCTCCACAATAATGCTCATGTTTAAGTAACCTTATAGTGTAAGATAGATCAATAGACTAAACCAAGTACTAACATAGCATGCACACTGTCACCTTCATGCATATGTAGGAGGAATAGATCACATCAATATTATCATAGCAATAGTTAACTTCTCAATCTACAAGAGATCATGATCATAGCATAAACCAAGTACTAACACGGTGCACACACTGTCACCTTTACACACGTGCAGGAGGAATAGAACTACTTTAATAACACATCACTAGAGTAGCACATAGATGGTAGTGATACAAAACTCAGATGAATCTCAATCATGTAAAGCAGCTCATGAGATCATTGTATTGAAGTACATGGAGAGAGATTAACCACATAGCTACCGGTACAGCCCCGAGCCTCGATGGAGAACTACTCCCTCCTCATGGGAGCAGCAGCGGTGATGAAGATGGCGGTGGAGATGGCAGCGGTGTCGATGAAGAAGCCTTCCGGGGGCACTTCCCCGCTCCGGCAGGGTGCCGGAACAGAGATCCTGTCCCCCAGATCTTGGCTTCGCGATGGCGGCGGCTCTGGAAGGTTTTCGTGGGTTTCGTCAATCGCGATAGGGTTTTCTGATCCAGGGGCTTTTTATAGGCGGAGAGGCGGCGCAGGAAGGTCGAAGGGGGGCCCACACCCTAGGGGGGCGCCCCCCCCCTAGGCCGCGCCGGGGTGTGGTGTGGTGGCCCTGCCACCCTTCTCTGGCGGTTCTCGTGTGTTCTGGATGCTTCCGGGTAAAATAGGAACCTGGGCGTTGATTTCGTCCGATTCCGAGAATATTTCGTTACTAGGATTTCTGAAACCAAAAACAGCAGAAAACAGGAACTGGCACTTCGGCATCTTGTTAATAGGTTAGTTCCAGAAAATGCACGAATATGACATAAAGTGTGCATAAAACATGTAGATAACATCAATAATGTGGCATGGAACACAAGAAATTATCGATACGTTGGAGACGTATCACATACCTGCCAGCGAGTGAAGGCTGAACATCAGAGTCCGGCAGGGAAGTTACAACCTCTACCTATTCCGGAGTGGAAATGGGAGGAGATAGGGATGGATTTCATCACCGGACTACCCATGACTAATAAAAAGAAGGACATGATATGGGTAATCGTGGACCGGTTGACGAAAAGTGCACACTTCTTAGCGGTAAACCAGCAGGATAAAGGAGAGAAACTTATCGATCTTTACATCAAAGAGATCGTAAGTAAACATGGAGTACCTAAGAAGATAGTGTCGGATCGAGGATCCGTGTTCACATCAGCATTCTGGAAGCAGCTTCACGAAGCTTTAGGATCCAAGTTAGATTATAGTACCGCGTATCACCCACAAACAGGCGGACAAACTGAGAGAACCAATCAGATCTTAGAAGATATGCTTAGGGCTTGTGCCCTAGACTTCGGAGGATCATGGGAGGAGCATCTACCTTTAGCAGAGTTTTCATACAACAATAGTTACCAAAGCAGCATCAAGATGGCACCATTTGAAGCTCTGTATGGAAGAAAGTGTAGATCACCAATTTGTTGGTATGAAGCCAGAGCAAGCAAAGAGTTCAACCCTGATTATGTCAAGGAAAAACAACAAATCATTGACATTATCAGAGACAGGCTCAAGATAGCCCAGAGTCGGCAAAAGAGTTACGCCGATCAGAAGAGAAGGACGTGGGAGCCACAAGTTGGAGACATGGTTTATCTTAAGGTAAGCCCGATGAAAGGACTCCAGAGGTTTGGAGTAAAAGGGAAACTCAGTCCTAGATATATAGGACCTTTCAAGATACTGAGTCAGAATCGAGGTTTAGCCTTTGAGTTGGATCTACCGGGAAGGTTAGCTCAAGTTCATAATGTATTCCATGTGTCACAACTTCGGAAATGTTTGAAGACCCCAGATGAACCAATATCACATGAGGAGCTAGAGTTACAACCAGACTTGACGTACATTGAGAAGCCAGCCAAGATTCTCGAAGAGAGCTGGAAGCAACTCAGAAATAAGGCGATCAAGTATTGCAAGATACAATGGAAGCATCATCCCGAGAGGGAGACCTGAGGAAAACATATCCCGAGCTGTTCAGGTATTACAACCACAACTTCGGGACGAAGTTTTCTTTAAGGGGGAAAGGCTGTAATGTCCCAGGTTTAGAGACGATCGAGGGGTAGATTTTAGAAAGGGATGTGCATTGCATAGTAAATTCTGGGGAAATTTCGCGCGTTTAAACAAAAACTGCATCGAAGGGGGACAAGTTTCTCTCTCGACACCTTACAGGGTTAGGGTTTCGAGAGTGCGACAAACTTGCATTTCACTTCACTAGTTTAGGGTTTTGAGAAGAGAGAGGAGAGTTTGCTTGATTGAATTCCAAATGATATGACATGGTTGAATTCAAACCAAGGTTGAAATTTGAATTTCAAATTCAAACATTAAATAATTACTTAAATAATTCAATTGAGGAAATTCATTAAGTAAATGATCAATAATAAATAAGATGAACAATTATATTAAAGTAAAGCTCATTAGAGAAAACTTTGAGCTTTATTGATCGTCACACACATTACAATGTCATTACAATATTCATAAGTGAAATAAAAGAATATTATAACACATTACACAAATGGGCAGAATAGAAAAAAGAAAATAAAGAAAAATTACAAGTTAATAGTCCTAGTCTAAATTCTACAAGGTCATCCTCATTTGATCTTGTATTTGATGAAGTCTTTGTCCATTTTGCTCAATGGATGATCCCTGCACAAAATCACAAAGAAGAACAAATTATGCCAAGTGGCAAAGCCACTTGGCAGGTTAAAAAAAGAATGGAAATAGAGGATAATATCAAGTCTGCCGAGCTGATCCTCTCCAAAGCCAAGTTCACAGGATCTGGTTCACACAGACACACAAGCAAAGACACACATCGGTGTGCATGCTCAACACCTGTGCACCGCTTGTGCATGTGGCACAACACACACACAAAGATCGGTGAGTCACTAAAGTGACCAGAGCCAAGTCGACCAGGGAGAGTATAGCAGCAACATATATAACCTTTTCGGTGCTCAAACCCTAGTCATTTGCTCATCCATCGACAGTGAAGGGGTAAGTTACCAAGAACACCAAGAACAGCTTGAACAAGGGGAACAAAGTCTTTGTTCCATTTGCTCAATCTCACCATTGAATCAAAACAAGATCACCAGGAGAAGCAGGGCAAGTAAATCAATCACAAGAGCAACCCAGAAGCAATCCTCTACACCAACAAACAATCTAGGAGCTGGAGTGAGGTATACCACACAAAAGCCTGAGCAAGATCATATCTTGCTCATAATTAAGCATACAATGCATCACTGAAGCACAGAAGGGTAGAATACCCTGTGTGTATCATCATCTGGCTACCAGGCCATTTGGTGCAAGCATAGATGGGTAAGACCACTAGGTAAACATCCTATGGGAACAACAGTTATGCAAATCCATGCATAACTAGAGGAATCCAGCCAAGAATGAAACCATAGCTAGCCTAAACCACTCACTAAGCACTTACAAATAGCTAAGCCATCGATTATAGACAATTACCTGTCTATATATTTTGTCAACACCAAAAGGTCACTGGAAGTCCAAGACTGGATCAAGCCAGTGAACAATTATTCAATTCCAGCCAGCCAACACAAGCCATGGCAAATCACAGATAGGGGAGCAACCAGGACAAAGAACACGGTGCTGCCAGGGGCCACCTCAACCCTAAGCCAGTACAAGAACCTATACCTCATTATCCAATTGGATTCAGTAAAGGGCTAGGGTACACAACTGAAGGTTGGCATCCATCTAGCCCTGACACAATTAATTATATGATCACAACTGCAGAGCAGCCTCACATCACTTATCCACTTCGTAAAAATTCAGGCAACACAGATAAGTGAACAAAGCAAATAAATCAAAGCACCAGGGCTTTGCAGTGATCCAATGGATCAGTGCAGGCAACAGCAGTTGCTTAAGCCAACAACAATACACACCAGGTTAAGCCTGTGTGATACACACACAGCACAGAGTGAGCAACAGTGAGCCATAGACCACAAAGAGCAGCTTTTACAAGCAACTGGTGATCATATGATCACCAGAAGCTTGCTAGAGCATGCTACTGCATGCTAGAACTCATTCCAAGTAATTAACACATGAACAGATAATTAAATAACTGAACAATTGCATCACAGATAAGGGCATCAGGCTTTATAATTGTATCCAGAAGCACATCAAAGGCTTGATGAACCAAAGGATCACAATATACAAGAAAAGCACATGTAAATTCATCACTGAATCACACTACTAAGCCAACAGTACAGCTCAATGGATCATAATAATGAATCTGAACTAAAGGAACTAGCTCAGAGGCACTGGCACTTGTTAATATACAAGAATTACCACCACAATCAAGCCAGGGACAAGATTAAGCACAGCAGTAAGCTAAGCACAGCAGTAAGCTAAGCACAGCAAAGCATCGAGCAACAGCAGGAGCTACTAAATTACACAGGGCACCACAAAGATGCTCATAAGCACTAATCCATGAATCGCCACGGTGAGCAATTGAGCAAGAACAACACAAAGAAGAACAAGATGGTCACGGCAAGCATCTCAACATGGAGATACAAGCCAGTAGCTGAGCAAGACAACGTAGATGAGGAGAAAAGGAAGCAGAGCAGAGAGGGAGAGAAGGAAGCTACGGGTACTCACCAGGGAAAGGAGAGCAGAGCTCGGCCATGGCGGCTACGGCGGCACGCGTCGGAGCACGGAGGCGCCTGGCCAAGCCGGGCCATGGTGGTGCCACGGCAGTTCGCGGCCACAGGGGCGAACCCACGGCAGCGCCGTGACGCCAGGGACGTCGGCGGCGACGAATCGCCGCGGAACCCCACGGTAGACGAGCAGAGGCGAAGGGGGCGCGACGAGGAAGCGGCGAAACGCAGATCGGCGCGGACCAATCGATGCGCCGTCGTGCGGCCGTTCGACTGCGTCCGATCTCGCCGGCGGGGACGGCCGGTGGCGGTCGGAATAATCCGGCGACGGCGAGGCGACCACGGTGTCGCGAGAGAAAGAGGGGAATTAGGGTTTCTGCGCGAGGAGAGGGGAGAGAACAAATGGGCCGACCGAGCCCAAAGGGTGGCTCGGGTGCGACCTAACCCGTTGGGCCACCCTGACAGGTGGGGCCCAAGGGCATTTAGGTCATTTCCTAATTCCAAGAAATACAGAAACTTTGAAATTTTGTAAGAAATGTTGAATAGCTCTAAAAAAATAATTAAAAATATGAAAATAGATCAGCATAAAATTCTCTAATTAAATAAAATGTCAAAGAGAATTTTTGAAGACAATTAAGAATGAATCTTAATTTGATGATTTAAATAATAATTTAAATCACACATATTATTTTCAATAATGAAAATAAGTCCATTAATGCATTTGGACTTCAAAAACACCTTGACAACATTTCAAGGTTGCATTTTACCCTAAATCAAGTATTCCCAAATCATTCTTAGTATTAACCTCTTACATGAATTAATAACGATGTCGGAAGGGGGGAACAAACCCTAAAAATGGAATCATGCATAAATTGCTTCTTTAACCATTGCCCTTATCGGACAATGATGCTATTTTTCAGAACAAGAGGACAAGGGTCAGTCCATACCTTCCAACTGCAGAAATTTGCAGTGTTCAGGCAAGTTCATCACTTGCTCATGTCATTTGAGTATTTTTATCAAATTATTTGCAAAGTATTATGGTTATCACTATTGCACAAAAATCAAAACCACTACTTTCATAACTATGAATATGACTATGTGGTGGGCAATGGAACCATGGATTGTGTTGATATGGTGGAGGTTCCATTGCACGGGCTTATATCCATCTAGGATTAAACAACAAATGTCGCCAGTGATTCTTGTGCCGTAATCTCCGAGTTAACCATAAGATCCGGAGTGGGACGGAGTAGTAAAAAGAGTTTCCACCTCACGTTCATCAACGGATGCGCTTTACCGTAGACACTTGTATCTCTGGGGCAAGCGGTAGGTCGGGAAGCCTTAAGTCCCCACGGCATAGTCCGTAGACCCTTGTCGCTCGAAGTGCAAGCGGTGGGCTGGGGAAGCCTAAAGTCCCCACGGTATTGCGGTCTATGATGGGTTGCGGCTACCGGCGAAGGAGTTTGGTTAACGAGTCCCAAATCGTTGTCGTGGTCGGGGTCCATCCTTAAGTGGTATAAGAGGACCGACGAGGACCTGTGGTCGGGGTATGCAACAAAGGGTGGGTGTTCGAGGTAGCGGAGGAACATGATTGGCTAGACCTTATACCGGGCCTCACACCTAAGGAAGTGTGGACGGGAAAGCTGCCCGGTTGGCACCAAGGTTAAGATCTCTTATGGGTAAAGCAACACACCTCTGCAGAGCGTAAGAACTGTGACCTGTCCCTCCCTGTTCCGGGATTGAGGAACTGCGAACGCGGCCGGAAAGGAGCTCCATGAAGTTCTAGTAAACCGGTGAAGGCTGACGGACATAGCTCTTTGAAATAAAAGCAATCTCTTGAAGAAATGTTTATCAAAATTTGCATTGATATTAGACTTTCTGGTTTAATATCGTAGCTAGTGCA
The DNA here is from genome assembly GCF_019359855.2 of Lolium perenne. Lineage (NCBI taxonomy): Eukaryota > Viridiplantae > Streptophyta > Magnoliopsida > Poales > Poaceae > Lolium > Lolium perenne. The sequence goes on along the minus strand of NC_067247.2, from coordinate 23,747,919 downwards.
TAAAACACCTCTTATCTATAATGAACTTGTTGAGTACGCTCGTACTCATACCATTCTTAAATCCCATGCTTAGATTGTCTGAACCATCTGGAGGAGGACAACGACAACCATGATGGAGCCGAGATCATCGGCTACGAGGAACCAGACCTCTCAGGAGGTGTTGAAGGCGTAGACTACATCATAGTCTACGGATCCGGGGAGGCTTCCGGAGGAGAACAAGCCTAAAGATATCAGGAGGAGTAGTAGTCGCCGAGCAGCGCGAACTCTTATTATGTAGCTGCTCGAATAAATCCATGCTTAGTTTAATGAGACAATGGTATTGTAAGTTAAGTTGGGTTCGCCTCGAACCCAGGAGTTATCCTCTTAGGACCCAAGAGGAACTCCAAGACGACTTGTGTATGATGATTATAATAATATGTGAATGAGTTATGGACCTTGCTATGTTCTGTTGTACTACTCTGAGGGATGTGATATTTGCGGAATGGTACTTCGCGAATGTTATATCAACGACTGGCATACTACAACATGCAGTGGTATGCAGGGTCACCACAACATGTTATCTACATATCTGCAGAGTTTGGTAGATATATAATACTCATTTTATTTAGACTAAAGAAAAAAATCGTTGTTCTAAAAAGGTAAAAAATAACTAAACCCCCCCCCCCCCCCCCCCCCATTTGTCGTGCATACTAGACATGTACTCCTATATGTAATTATGTACTTGCATGATTTATTTTTAAATTTTCGGGGACCTAAAAAATAATTTTCATATCTTTTTGGAAAACAAGATCACTGGAGGTCAGGAGCTAAAAATGATTTTCGCTAATATAACGAGTCTTTTTTTATGTCTAAGTAGACCCAGGGCCAGAATGATAAGTGCCACAGCCCGGGGTCCATGCTTGCTAAGGCCCCATATTTTGTGTACATGCGCAGGTTCACAGTTATAGCCCAAAACTGCGAGGGCCCGTTATCTCATTCTGGCCAAAGCCGCTGAAACAACTGGGCCCGCCCTGAGTCCTTAGCGGACCCGCTAGAGCCAATTCAAACCGAGTACCTCGTTTATTTCCTCTTTAGATTCTAGCTTTGATGTCGTGAAATCTACCGATAAGGAGAAGAAAATTGTCACATGGAGGAGCAACCTCTCTGAGCCGTTCTGCTAGCAAAAGTCAAATAACTGTTCGGTTGTAGCTGGGCTGCAGAAGTTTCATTCAGCAGTGAACGTGGTCTACACACTTACATAGCCTCAGGCAATGTTCTGTGGTACTCCCTCCATCTTAGTTTACTAGTCTTCTCCGTATCCCTAGGTCATCAATTTAACCTATATAATTTAAATTATATAATACAGAATTATATCGTTAGAAAATAGAACATCTAAACATTCTACTGATATAATTTTTATAACATATAACTAATGCTAACTTGATCAAATTTGCGATCTAGGGACTGCTGTATCGTAACCCTCCAGCCTCCCGTAACCCTCCAGCCTCCCCAGCCCTAAACGCCACCGCCGCCGCCGGTAGCGCCGCCGGGGCAAAGACCCTCGGGGCGTGGCGGGGGCGGGGGCCCTTCCTCGTCGACGCCTGGTGGACGGCGGCCGGATCTCCTTCCTCGACGCATGGCGGGCGCGCGGATGGGTTGGGCGGCGGCGGCGCCGCCGCGCCCTTCTCCCGTCGGCTCTCCCCTGGTGGATCGGCCGGCGCGGTTGGGATGGGCGGCGGCGGCCAGCGCTGCGGCCTCCCTCCTCCCGTCGGCTCTCCGCAGCACTCTGGCAGGGGCTGGTGGTGGGAGGCGGCCAGGCTCATGGCCTGCGCCAATTTCCCCCCGCCTCTCGCCGGTGAGTGGAGGCGATCTCGGGCTTCACCCGCGACACGAGGTCGCCCGGGGCTGCAGCCTTGGGTACGACGGTGGAGGTGGCCCTCTTCTTCGCCGGAGAGGGTCGGCCTGCGGTTGGTGGTGGTAGATCTATCGATCTATCACCGCGTTCCGGCGGCGAGATGGAGATGCTTGGAAGCCGGCGACGGAGTCGCCGGTGGAGGGTTGGAGTGGCCAGCCCTGGATGGTCGCCGACGTGGGGGTCTGACCTGAATAAAGGCGGTGGTCCTAGGGTCTCTCTTGCGTGAAGAGGAAGACCTACCGGAGGCCTGGACTCGTGATCTAGCCGGAGTGTTGAGTTCCGGAAGGCTCCACCGGCGAATGTAACAGTGCTTTTTGCCTGAAGTTTGCTGGATCGGTGGTATTCGGTCGTGCGCACCCATGCTTTTATTCCGACCAATTGGTTCTGGAGGGAGCGGCGCGAAGCTCTTTTTCTGTGTTGACATCAAGTGACTATGGATCCATGATGAAAGTCGGAAGAAGAGAAGTTCATGAAGGCCGGAGGGGAGGACTAGCTAAGGGAGGTTCAAGTCTCCGCGCTGTTGAGGGACTTGCTTGGTGTTCCGGGTTTCACAGCAGCGGTATGAAAGTGGGGGCGACAACACAGGTGAAGTTCAGAGTCCTACCTTTCAGGGTGAAAACCCAAGGTCTGGCCTTAACTGGTTGTGCCTGGCAATGACCTTGTTGGAGGCATTGTTTTGAGAGCGGGGACTATCTTCAGGGCGAAAACCTAAGATCGTTGATCAGGCGACGATGGTGTTAGCGCACTGTTCCCTTCTTGGAGGCGTCGTTTTTGGAGATTCTGTATTTCAGGTGTTGTCTTGGCGGTGGATGTATTGCTGTTGTTAGGCCCGAGATACTGTAGCGGGACTTTTGTTTCTTAGTTTTCTTTTCCTTTTTTTTGACTGTGTGCATCCGTAGTGCCATTAGGGTGGTGCGTTGTTGCAGAGGCTGGGTGTAATTGGTATCGTTTTGATATTAATATATTCCCTTTATCGAAAAAAATAAACTGTGAGAGAGGGAGTACTACCTTCTTTGAGTTCAAGTATACTATTTCACCGTTCTCAGACTTTTGTGTACAGAACTTGACTTTTGTGCAAGTCAAAAAAAACTTGACTTTGGTGTATGGATAATGATTTCTTTTTTTGGTGAATAAGATAGTGATTTCAGGGACGTGAAACTGAAGAAAAAAAAGATAGTCCCTCCGGCGCTAAATACTTATTGCAAGTTCGATGAATCTAGAGTTCTAACAGATTCTAGAATACTTTTTTTTTTCTAAATATATGTGGTATTTAGGGTTGCAGGCAGTATCAATACAGTATTAAGAGATTGTATAAGCGCATTGATAATGGAAAAAAAGGACTATATATAGAAAAAAAGTTAAGGAGGAGGACTCCTGGATTGACTCGTTGATATTACCCGATCTGATCGATCTTGTGGCCGTGAGATGCAGTAAGATCACAAAATTGCCGCAGTAGGTACGATTATTGGTATGCTACCCTGTGCGGTTGTCGTTACCTTTGGACCGCTAATGCCACCGTCAACGACCGCCATGGACTCCCTCATGGACGACAATGTGGAGCCGTGGATGACATCCTGCTCCGCCTCCCTTCATGCGCGCCTCCGACCGCAAAGGTGCAACGACCACCCCCGCATTCTTGCATCCTCCATAGCCACCCTACTAAAATGCCTTCAATCAGTTGCGGATATCGGTGTCTAAACATTGCAGCATTCAATATAAAATGATCAATTTCACATATTAAACATAAAACCGGTGGCGGAGCTGAAGCAAAAACCTCTGCCATGGCCCGCCCAAGCATGGCCCAACCAAAACTTCCCCAAGCTGAGCGTGACATTGTCGACCTCCAGGCAGAGATCTTATCGGATCGGTGGAGAAGGACTCAAAGGATTTGATCACATTTTCCTTTTGTTTCTGAAAAAGAATACCCCTAGCGTACTATAGGAGTGCATCGGCGGTAGGCTGTTACTGCCGGCATACAAGTGTGGTGCACTGGCGGTAGGATGTTACCGCCAGTGTGTTAGCACCGGCACGCACGGGTGCGTTGGCGCTAAGATTTTTTGGTCCGCTGGCGGTAGGTTGTTCCCTAGTACCGGGAGAGGGCACACATGTGTGTGAGTGGTTGGAGAAACTCGTTGGAGGGGTGAGATTCATGGTTGTGCGCGAGTATGTACCTTAGCCGACTGGTTTCGTGGCATGTGTCAGATCACACACCACTAGTATGGCTAGGCCTAGTGGTGTGCGCTGGATAAACATGTCCCTAGTAGTGGCCCCACTAGTAACGTTTTATTGGTGGCGTACCCGAAAATGATCCGCCAATGGTGTTATCGGTGGTGGTCACTATTCAGGCGCATAGCTGTTTTCCTAGTATTGGTACCACTAATGCAAATTTCCTATAAGAATTTATGCACTATTGTCGAATCTTTGCTCTGTCGTGTTGGTGGTCCAAGTGGCATTGTTGATGTGCGCCGATGCAATTGAATCCTCCACCAAGTGTTGCTCCTCGAGCTGCTCTTCCTTCCCTTCGAGGTCCTCCCACCACTCGAGATTTAGCAACTCCTCGTCCTTGGCTCAGATTCAGACACCGACCAGTGCGGGGAGGAGGGAAAGGCTCGTGCATCGTGATGCGATGACACAAGTACGTGGGTGGGGCAACGCACGGGGGATTGCTCCTCTCCTTCCTCTAGATGCGCAAGGTCAGCACAGGGACGTGACGGCCGTGGGAAGAAGCTCCTAGAGAGGGCAGCCGTAACGCACTTTGGCAACATAATCAGAAGGACCCTGGCCTTGCAGAGTGGAATTGTGAGCTTCTGAGTGGGATACATGCCGAAGCATTGGCGTGCAGCGCTTTTAATGGCGTTCGGGGGAGGCGCAAAGGCACGGGTGACCCAAAGGGACTCATCAATGGAAAATTCTATGCAAAGAGACGAGAATACATAAGGGGAATGCGGTGACCACACAGATGTGTTGCACACAGCTAACTAGAATGCGATGTGGGCCATCGCACACATTTTATGTGAATAAATCATGTGTAAATGGGTTGCATACGATATCTTGTTTACAACCGTATTCGATAATTTGACATCACACACGGTTGGTATTCAGGTACACAGTTTATTATAGTAATTATGTGCGATGTCGTCATCACACAATAGTTTCCGGGTAAGGGTGTGTGATTGGGGTGCTTAAAAGGACTGGTATGTAATAGAGGATGAAACCTAATTTGCATTGATCTGAAACTTGGGAGATTCTGCAAATTTTTCTAGTAATACATTTAGACAATCAATACTGCTGTTTTTTTTTTTATTTCCAAGCTTATTCGTAAGTTCTGTCACATATAATCTCAGCTTAACTTGTGACCGAAGATGTAAAAGGAGAAGGTACCCGGGTACTAATTTTGTCTCTTCCAACTAGCTAGGGGAAGAAGTTGAGCCATCGTTGTCAGATAAGTAATCAGTGTAGGCGTGTAGCTGTGCTCCCATTTTATCTTTTCCCCCCTTTTTCAGTCTAGTGCGCAGTTGGTGGACAACTGTATGATCTGTTGTACACTCAGCTGATTTTGTAAAAAGTTGCGACCCTTGGATACTCAGAGAACTGTGAAACTTAAAGTTCGCTCCTTTTTGTTGTTGTTCTTTGTTTTTACTATTATGATTGTTGTTGTTGTGAAAACCCAATTTTTTCTGGGTTAAAACTAGACCATATTATGGTAAGGGCTCTAGGTGTGAGCCCCACGTCGTGTATTATTCCCTATGAGTGCCATGTCTCCCTTGGTCTCCCTTCAGAGGTGGAGCTGTCTTTAGAAGCCTTTTCTCGATTACAAAAATATCTTCTGGTTTCTTTCCCGGAGGTGGTTTATTAAATATCTATGCTCAATTCTAGAATCAAAATGGTGAATAAGCTGTCTCAAGTCTCAACTGAAACTCTGCCTTGTGAGCAGGAGACATCTGAAAAGCATGACCCTGAAAATTCAGTTTCTGGTAGATGTCGCCTCGAACAAAGCCTACCTACCTTTGGTTATATATGTCATCTTTTTTTTTTGCTAGTGTCAATGCCAATTTCTTTGTGGATATCTGAAAGATAAGATAAGGTGCTGACGAAAGCAAGCAAGGGGATTGGTCCACCCTGGTTTGGCCTATCCTTGCAAGTGGGGGGCTTTGTTCTTTTTCTTGTCTAGAATATGATTCTCAGGTCACTAGTTTACAACAACTGAGAAATCGAAATCGAAATGCAATTCGATGTCTCCCTCTTTTTCCTTTGTTTAATTGACCTGTCAATTATTGGCCCTAAATTAACATGATGAGAGATAGAGAGAGAGCATGATTCATGACTATGCTTCAAGTTGGACTGATGAGAGAGAGAGAGAGAGAGAGAGAGAGAGAGAACTCAGATCATTAGTCTCTTATGAGCACGATCCAGGCTGGTTTCCAGCAATCTTTCTTCCAGATCAGGAGTCATGAAGGGAAAAAGGGACAGTCCACAGAAACAAATTACTCAACTGGGCAAAGGAGTAGCACCAACATATGGGTAATCAAATGGGCAAAGGATGAAGAGATTTTGATTGCTCATAGGTCAATTAATTTTACAAGATTGTTGGTACATAGAACTAGCTCATATATAGATTTTCACAGACTTCTTGGTACAAACTTTCTGGAGAGAAAATAAAATCAGGTTCATGCAGCATGGCTACAAAGACGCAGCTGCAGGCCTGCAGCTCTTGCTTTTCAACCCAACATCACTTATATATGCATGAACTTGTCAAGATCTCCCCATCATTGGGCCAAGAGAACAACATGAACTGCACAAGGTACCCCACTTTACATTCCCAGATCATAGCAATCTCGCTGCAGTTGTTGATTAGTCCTTGATGACTTCATGTTCATGATCCTTATGACCATGCATATATATAATCTCCATGGTTTTGTTCAGGTGTATGATTGCAGATCCGACTAAGACGTACATGGCAAAGCATGAGTACGCTCGAATGTTTCTTTTCCTTTTTTATGTGTGACCCCAGGGGGCCAAGAACATGACCCTCCTGATGGGGTCCTCGGTCGTGGTGGCGGCGGCCGAGCCCCGGCCGTCATCACCATGGCTTGGTTGGGCTGTCGCCGTGACGGGCACTGAGACTGCCGGCCTCGTGGCGCCAGCGACGCCCACGGTGCCGGTGGCGGACCATCGAAGCTTGTCACGAAGGGCCTGCTTGACCTCGTGAGTCCAGGAGGCGCCGGCAGCTTCCCCAGTAAAGTGAGGGGGTTTCATGGCGTCCGCGCTGTCAAGCAACCAGAAGGAGAGGAGGGAGGAAGAAGGCGGGTGTGCAGTGCAGTGCAGCGGGAGTGGTAGAGATTTCTTCTCAAGGCTTCGCAGAGGGGTGGTATTTATAGGCGGAAACGAGGCGCAAGTGCAACCCCACTCGGGAGCTGGTGCGCCCCGCATCTGGTTCTATACTGTAAAATGAAAATTGGCAACTGTATTGTAATTAACGAAGATGCAAATTCGAACTCGATTGGCTAGTATATACTAGTATTGTATGGGAAGCTTTGGTGATGGTGGTGAATGCTAATTGTTAATCAGGGTTGGTTAGGCGTTGCTGCCTATTTGCTTTTGGTAGCCCTCTAAGAAAGTGATTCTTGATAAGTGGACATTGTTGTCCATGAGTTTACAAAACTGTTCTTTCGTTCAGGTCAATGTCTCCCACTAGTTTCAAGGATTTGATGGCACATGGTTCTTTTCTCCTCTTTCTTTTGGCCAAAATTAAAAGGGACACCTTTGCAGAGGATTTTTTGTTAATCCAAAAAAAGTGAATTTCACTTTTTACCCTGTAGTTCTACAGTTGTGACACTAATTGCTCTGTTGAATCAAAAAACATCTAGATTATGCATTTTAGAATATTTGGACCCTCGATTTCTGGTGCGTATTTATTGGGCAAGCTATGAGGTGATTACCCACTTTCAAAAATATCAGTACGTGGACGAGCAATGAAACAATTAGATAACAGAAGTCTAGACATAAACGGCCTCCGATATTTACACATTTTGTTGCGCCACATCGACGAAATATGCCGCTCCTATCTAACAAAAACAAACAAAATGCTAAATTGGGGTAAAACCATGTTTAAAAATTCCAAGATGGGATATTTTTGTAAAAGTTGCACTAAATGGGTTTATATGTGTCACAAATGCGCAACTATAGGGTAAAAAGTGGAACTCACTCATCCAAAGATTAAAGTGAACTGTGATTTAAAACAGTTCAAATTATGATCCCTTTTCATGATTTTATTTCTCGTGTATATTTTTCGATACATAAAATATATTAATATCACGAAGATATCAATAATATCTAGATTTTGAAACAACAAGATGCATTAAGACATCACATATGCACATAACAAAAGGAGAGAGAAAAAAGACCTACGCACAGTGATCAATCACTGACATAGCAACATTTTTACCACCACGGAAGACAACACACAAACCACAAAAAAGGTTCTTCAAAAGCAACGATCACAAGAAGAGAACACTGCACAAGCGTTGTCCCCCCCCCCCCGATCGAGGATCTTAGAGCAACTCCAGACGCGTCCCCCAAATGACTTTGGGGCGCGCCGGACATATTTTCGGCCCCAGTCGCGCGCCCAAAGTCTCCTTCCGTTCGACGTGGCCCAATACGGTGTCCGGCGCCCCGAGCCCGTCTCCACTCCATAGGGAACGCTTCAGGCACGCCGGACAGAGCGAGAAGCAAGGCGGGGAGTGGCGGGCCCGAGGCGTCATTGGCATACGAACGACTCCCAACCGCCGCCTACGTCGCGACGGAAGTTATTAGCGCGTAGCGACGATGTAGTTTCCGCAGAGGGCAGCAACACATCTCGTCGCGCCTAGCTCTCCGTGTCGGCATTAATGAGCGCCATCGCTACCTCGCCTCCCTCCGTCCTATAAAGAGGGGTGCTCTCCCATCGTCCCTCACACACAAACCCTAGCGCCTCTCTCCCCAACCCTAGCCGCCACCATATCAAGAGCCGAGGGCCATTCCATGACTGGTAGAGGCCGAGGTCGCGGTCATGGCCGCGGCCGTGCTGAAGCAGCAAGGCCTGCGCGGTCATCATCGCCTGCGACGTCGTCGTCTTCCGAGAGGGAGTGGGAGTTCGAGTTCATCGGCGTACTCAATGGTGACCCACTCGACATCCAGAGGCTGCCGGACAAGTTCGGCGAGTTCCTCGCTGGCAACAAGCTGGCCGCACTACATCTACGTGAGGCTGGCCGCGGCTTCTGCCGGTGGCCGGTGGCCGGTGGACGTAATCTTCGAAGGGAGCGACAAGATGTACCTCCACACCGGCTGGGAGAAGTTTGTGCGCTTCCACGACCTCCAAGCCGGCTGCGTGCTCACATTTTCCTACCAAGGCGACGAGGAGATGAGCATGAAGGTGTTCGACGACACATCCTACCGCCGGCAACGAATGAACACGCCGAGTGTTCTTTCTTCGTAGAGAAAAGGATCACGGAGGTTTCTGTATGTTCTCCCTTCATAGGACCAACATGACTATCATTACCTGCTGGATTTTCCAGTTTGGGTGACCGAGAATGTCCGAGAGTGTTCTTTCTTGGCAGCAAACATAAGAAATCCGTGAGGCCAACACTAGTTAGGTTTCCTCATTTTGCAATGTTTTAATTATGTATTAGTTTATGTAAACCATGTTCCAAACTATGTATTAGTTTGTGTAAAACCATATTCCCAATTATGTATTAGTTTGTGTAATGTTCCTCCTCTCTATTGAAATGATAATGCAAAAAAAATAGCATTTTCATGTCAAAACAAGTTTGGGGGCCGCATTTGGGGGACGCGGCTAGGTAGCGACGTCCCCCAAATGCGGCACAAAGAAAAAGTGTTCCCAAAATGCTCGATCCGGCACCGTTTGGGGGTGCAACTGGAGATGCTCTTAGGTTTTCACCTTGGAAGAAGTTTGAGTTCACAAAACAATATCTTTGACAAGACCATTCCTAGGTACAACCAATGAAGGGTTTCCCCGTAGAAATCGTGATTTGGCACCAGAGTAGAACCACCAAAAATGAAGTGGTCTAATGTTGTCGTCCCCGCTTGTCGATGCCGTTACTACAAGCACCAAACACCCGAAACACATGTATGACATGTCCAGAATGGACATCGCCCTGCAAGCCATATCCGTACAATAGCATGTGAAGCATAGTCTTCATTGCATCCAGTACATCTCTCTACCATAACTTCTAGTCCCCCAATCATGATCACCATAACGTTCTCCACCTCTATCAATACCTTGAGAATCTAAACTTAGACATGTCCCATGGCACTGATAAGAAATGAAGCTTCACTCCACGTGTTGGGGGGATGACCCCCGGTATGCCAAAGGCATGCCAAACCGGATGGTTCGAGCCATCAAGATACCGGCTTGATATTTATTCCGGAGAACAAGGTCAAGCGTTTGGCTAAGTAAATCTATACCGGTATCCCCAAAGAGAGGCATACCGGTATGGGCTAAGAAGACACCGGCCTGCCGGTAAGAAGTGCACTGTGGCACGTCGGCAGGACTGGTCAAAAGATTCTCTCAAGAGCTAGAGGACAAGGGTGACCTAAGCAAAGTAGCTTTAAACGAAGCCCTGACGCCAAAGAAGAAGGTGACGCCAGAAAGCAACCGGAGGACGTAGGCCTCCCTGATTAAAGAAGATACCGGCGTCACCTATGATTAAAGTAGCTTTGTAAAGTAGTTTGTCTGTTCAAAGATGCCATTAGGGTTTCTTCCCCTGTAAGCCACCCTCTCCCCTGAGAGGGGGCAGCCCTCTTCACGGGCATGCATGTACGTATGTACAACGATCCCTGTGTAGAAAAACTTGTAACCTTGTTGTTCATGGAATAGAGAAGATCTAGAACGGAGTTCATCCTTGTGTCTCTCTTCTTCTACCTCTGGCCTTGGCCAAGTTCTTGAGGAAAGCACCTGGAAGTTCATCCTACCTGATCCAAAACCCTCCCCCGAATCCTCTAGCGTCCAACTCGGCCCCAACTTAAGCCATCCCATGGCATCTGTTTGTTCACCACGACGACAGTTGGCGCCCACCGTGGGGCAGAGAGAGGCGCTTGCTGGAGTTCATATTCGGGCGGGCCACCTCGATGTTGCAGGCGAGCGTACGGTGTTCGCGCTCATACAGAACATCTACGCCATGGACTTCATCAACGACAACGTGGGCTGCTTCACCAACGGCGGTAAGTTCCCCAAGAACGGCCGCATCACCGAGTTCGGCAGCCACCGCATCTACTTCGGCACCGTCCCTGTGCGCCAGTGCCTCTCGTAAGTACTGGTAGCACCGGATCCGCCAAGGTGGCTATGTGCTGGCCGCGCCGCCGGCAGCGTGGAGGTCATGATGGCTGGCGTGGCTGGAACCGGCAAGGACGCTGTGGAGGAAGGTGCTGGCCGTGCGGCATCGACCCGTGCGGCCAAGCCACCACTGGAGCGCGACGCAGGAGCCGCGGGAGCATCTTCAGCACCACCGGAAACGCCACTCCAAGCGGCGATGAACGTGCTGGCGACGCCTATCACGCAGAACATTGACCCGGCTGCGGCCCAAGCGCAGCTGGAGGCGACACGCAAGACGCTGCTTACCGGCGGCGCAAACATCCTCCAGGCGCAGCGCGAGCTGAACCTAGCCCTACGTGAGTACAACGCTGCCCATGGCTTTGCTTCAGTTAGCGCTCATGCCGCTAGGATGCCGGAAAACCGGCTTAAGGCTCGCAATCTAGATCAGGATTTGCGTAAGGAAATTCATGCCGGCAAAAGTACCTCTGCATCTGTGAGTATCGTAGAGAAACCTAAGTACAGTAGTCCGGATAAGACTATAAAAGCTGCTAAGGCCGCTATGGAGATGTGTGACTCGCTATCCGGCGAGGCTCTGGCAAAGCAACAGGATAGAGTTAGAGAGCTGCTTGATACCATACAGGCACAAAATGATGAGCTTGCTAGGATGAACAAGACAGCGCTAGAGTCAAAATCGATCCGGTCGACAAAAGCTGTCGGAAGCAAGTCCCAGGGGCAGGCCTCGTCCCCCCATCCGGATAAAAGAAGGGAAAAAGAGATGAATGCGCGGCAGATGACCGTGTATGATCCGGTTCTTGCCGGAAAACAAAAAGCCGGGCCACATGATGCCGGAGAAAAAAGCTATGGAGCAGGTCGCGGCTATGCCGGAAATGGCTATGCGCGGAATGGTTATGCCAGAAACAATCAGATGTTGGTCTCCCTCATTAGCTTCTCCATGAAGCGTACGACCCAGTTCGTCTCGATATGATTCGTCCCAGGGAAGTAGCCCCAGTTGACTTTGGTGGGCGGCGCCGGGTTGAAGGCCGGCAGGTTGATGAGATCCGCGGCGCCGTCATTCTTCACGTAAAAGAACGTCGCTTGCCATAACCGGTAGGACTCGAGGTCGGGGAACTTAAAAAAGGGGCTCCCTTAGCGGGAGCCGATAATACAAGACCCGCATTGAACGGGGGGTTTGGGCTTAGGAATGTCCTTGCCCTGGACCGAATTGATCCGGAGAGAGAAGAAGCGAGCAAAAGTCTCGTGGGTGGGGCGGATGCCGATGTAGGCCTCCATGAAAGTGGCATAGCAAGAAAGGTAAAAAATGGCGTTGCCGGGAAGATGATGAGGCTGGAGTTGGTAAAAATCCAGGACTTGGCGGAAGAAATCGGAGGCGGGAAGGCCGAAGCCACACTCAAAGTGAGCAAGAAAGACCACGAACTCACCGGGATTGAGTACCGGCTCGATTTCATCGCCAGGAAGCCGGCAGGATACTCCCTCCGGTATCCTTCTAGACCGGCGGAGCCAGTCGATCTCGTGTTGCGTAACGTCGGAGCCCCTCCAGGCTCCGCGTGTGATACCGGATAGATCTTTTCCGGAGGCGTGGCTAGAACTGCCGGCCTCTTGATCTTTGCCGGCGTCGGTATCCATCCGGGCAAGATCTGCGGTTAGCCCGTCGGAAGTTCTACTCTCTTGGTTACTGGAGGACGAAGCGGAGAGAGACTCCTCTCTAGACACACGGATCTGAGAAATGCCGGTATCTACTCGAAAAACAGTTTTCCCAAGAACTACCCTCGCGCGAAGATCTACGAGTAAGAAGAAAAGCAAAAGAAAAGAGGAAGTAAGTATTCTACCGGCCCAAGATCTGAAAAGCAAAGAAAAGAAAGGTAAATACGAATCGAACCTGACCTGGGGCGGCGGAGACGCTCAAGGAGAAGGTCGCCGGAACAACGGTGAGCTCGCAAAGGCCGACGGAGGCTGCCGACGGAGAAGGGCGAAGTCCGCCGGAGGAAGCTCAAGGTAGCAGCGGAGAGGAAGCGCAGCAGGAACTACGCGCGGTGAAAAGCTTCAGCGCAGCGAGAGCGGCGTCGCAACCTCGACAGGAGCAGCGCTCTGGCGGCGACCGGCGGCGGCAAGGAAGCAAGGGGCGAAGGGCTCGAAAGTGCTCTAGAAATGGGGGCAAATGCGAAGAAGAAGGTGAAGTGGAAACGCTCCGCCCTTATATAAAGAGAGGAGGAAATGGGCCGCAAACCGTTGGGCCGCGGCGGTTCGCCTCGTGGGCCGCCACGTGGCGCGAAGGTACACGCGTAAAAATTAAGAGGCCACAGGGTCGCCGCACGGATCCGGAATGGCCAGAAGGATCCGCTGTGGCGCATTTAATGCTGGCGTAGAAGCCGAAGGGAAATGACCACTGACACTGACGCGTCAGAAATAGTGCGCATGTCTCTGACATGCACTGTACCCGAGGAATTCTCGACTTCGCCGAGGAGGGATTAAATGTTAATGATACCGGAGGAAAAGACACCGAAGACACTCTGCAAAGAAAGAAAGATGTGAATATGAAATTGTTGGAGATATGCCCAAGAGGCAATAATAAAATGGTTATTATAATATATCTTTGTGTTTATGATAATGTTTACATACCATGCTATAATTGTATTAACCGAAACATTGATACATGTGTGTTATGTGAACAACAAGAAGTCCCTAGTAAGCCTCTTGTATAACTAGCTTGTTGATTAATAGATGATCATAGTTTCATGATCATGAACATTGGATGTTATTAATAACAAGGTTATGTCATTATGTGAATGATGTAATGGACACACCCAATTAAGCGTAGCATAAGATCACGTCATTAAGTTATTTGCTATAAGCTTTTCGATACATAGTTACCTAGTCCTTTCGACCATGAGATCATGTAAATCACTTATACCGGAAAGGTACTTTGATTACATCAAACGCCACTGCGTAAATGGGTGGTTATAAAGGTGGGATTAAGTATCCGGAAAGTATGAGTTGAGGCATATGGATCAACAGTGGGATTTGTCCATCCCGATGACGGATAGATATACTCTGGGCCCTCTCGGTGGAATGTCGTCTAATAGCTTGCAAGCATATGAATGGTTCATAAGAGACCACATACCACGGCACGAGTAAAGAGTACTTGTCATGGGACGAGGTTGAACAAGGTATAGAGTGATACCGATGATCAAACCTCGGACAAGTAAAATATCGCGTGACAAAGGGAATTGGTATCGTATGTGTATGGTTCAATCGATCACTAAAGTCATCGTTGAATATGTGGGAGCTATTATGGATCTCCAGATCCCGCTATTGGTTATTGGTCGGAGAGAAGTCTTAACCATGTCTACATAGTTCGCGAACCGTAGGGTGACACACTTAAGGTTTGATGTCGTTTAAAGTAGATATGGAATATGGAATGGAGTTCGAAGTTTTGTTCGGAGTCTCGGATGGGATCCAGGACATCACGAGGAGTTCCGGAATGGTCCGGAGAATAAGATTCATATATAGGAAGTCATTTTCTAGGTTTGAAAATGATCCGGTATTTTTCCAGGAAAGTTCTAGAAGGTTCTAGAAGAGTCCGGAATAAATCGGCATGGAAGGTGGAGTCCCAGAGGGACTCCACCCACCTTGGCCGGCCAGCCTAAGGGAGGAGGAGTCCCAAGTGGACTCCCCACCATGGTGGCCAGCCACCCCACCAAGGAAAGGGGGGAGTCCCACTCCCCCTAGGTTTGGTCACATGGAAGGTTTTTTGTTGGGGTCTTATTCGGACACTTTGACCTAAACCTTGGGACTTCCACCTATATAAAGAGGGGAGGAGAGGGGCTGGCCGGCCAACACAACACCACCATGGCCGCACCCCTCAAAGCTGCCCTAGCCGGCGCCCCCTCTCCCAAACCCTAGCGGTTCCCTCCTACCTCTCTCTCCCACATAGCTTAGGCGAAGCTCTGTCGGAGATCTCCACCACCACCGCCACCACGCCGTCGTGCTGCCGGAATTCCGAGGAGGATCTACTACTTCTGCTGCCCGCTGGAACGGGGAGAAGGACGTCGTCTTCATCAACACCGAACGTGTGACCGAGTACGGAGGTGCTGCCTGATTGTGGCACCGTCAAGATCTTCTACGCGCTTTTGCAAGCGGCAAGTGATCGTCTACCGCAGCAACGAGAGCCTACTCTCTTAGGCTTTGGAAATCTTCAAGGGTTAGTCTCGTTCATCCCCTCGTTGCTCCCATCTTCTAGATAGCATCTTGGCTTGGATTGCGTTCTCGCGGTAGGAAAATTTTTGTTTTCTATGCAACGAATCCCTACAGTGGTATCAGAGCCGTGTCTATGGATAGATGGTTGCACGAGTAGAACACAATGGTTTTGTGGGCGTTTATGCTTATGTTGTCTTTAGTTTGAGTACTTTGCATCTTTGTAGCATAGTGGGATGAAGCGGCTCGGGCTAACTTTACATGACCGCGTTCATGAGATTTGCTCCACGCTCGACATGCAACTTGTATTGCATAAGTGGCTTTGCGGGTGTCTGTCTCTCCTACTATAGTGAAGATTCAATTTACTCTTCTATTGACAACACTAGTATCACCGTTGTGGTTCATGTTCGTAGGTAGATTAGATCTTACTCGAAAACCCTAAACCACGTAAAATATGCAAACCAAATTAGAGACGTCTAACTTGTTTTTGCAGGGTTTGGTGATGTGATATGGCCATAATGTGATGATGAATATGTATGAGATGATCATTATTGTATTGTGGCAACCGGCAGGAGCCTTATGGTTGTCTTTAAATTTCATGTTGAGTAGTATTTCAAAGTAGTTGTAATAGTTGCTACATGAGGTGAACAACCATGAAGACGGCACCATGGACCTTGACGCTACGCCGACGATGATGGAGATCATGCCCGTTGATGATGGAGATCATGTCCGTGCTTTGGAGATGAAGATCGAAGGCACAAAGACTAAAGGGCCATATCATATCACATATGAATTGCATGTGATGTTAATCCTTTATGCATCTTATTTTGCTTAGAACACGACGGTAGCATTATAAGATGATCCCTCACATTAATATCAAGATAATAAAGTGTTCTCCCCTCGTATGCACCGTTGATATAGTTCGTCGTTTCGAAGCATCTCGTGATGATCGGATGTGATAGACTCAACGTTCACATACAACGGGTGTAAGCCATGTTGCATACGCGGAATACTTGGGTTTGCTTGACGAGCCTAGCATGTACAGACATGGCCTCGGGACAACGGAAACCGAAAGGTTGAACACGAGTCATATGGATGATATGATCAACATGTTGATGTTCACCATTGAAGCTACATCATCTCACGTGATGATCGGTTTTGGTGTAGTGGATTTGGATCGTGTACCACTTAACAACTATGAGGGATGTTGTATTAAGTGGGAGTTCATTAGTAATTAGATTAAAACATGAACTAATTATCATAAACATAGTCTGAGTAGTATTTTGAATTAATTTTGTAGTATTGGCATCCGTTTTCTACCAAACGCTAGTCTTGTTATTGAGATAGAAATACTGTTAAGTCCGACAAGAAACTTTACGGACTGGTACCGTATTGTTAAAGAATCAAGAAATGATTAAGTCCTATTGCAAACTTTTAGTAAACCTCACATTGTTGATTCAAAGAGCTATATTTTCAATTAGTACCTAAAGTTATCTTGTCTCCGTGAAACTTGAAGTTCAAATCTGTTTGAAAAGTAAGGAGCTGAAAATTTAGTTTTCAGAAATAATCAAGGTATGAGATATATGTGATATCTAAGACCTTATTGCAAGATGATAGAATATAATTTGGTGAGACTACATAAACTCATAAGTTTTATGGGAATGTACGAAGGTTGAAGACGCAAGGTGTCCCAATCCTCCAACTATTGGGGCACTAACGATATTCTCATATCCGTGAAGTGATTGTCCTTAGTATGTACCGTTGCTAAGACTCGTTGTTTCGAAGCATCACGTGATGATCGGGTGTTAGAAATTCTACGTGTGCTTACAACGGGTGCAAGCCAGATTTGCACATGCGAATACTGAGGTTAAACTTTACGAGCCTAGCATGTACAGACATGGTCTCGGAAAGTCGTCATGAATTGATGGATAAAATTATGAGTGAAATTGTTCATCATATTACGAAGTTACTAATAGTGAAATCTGCAACACTTGTCATATGATGATCAACTTCAGAACCTCAAGGTTATTGGTATTTGACCAACAAACCTAGAAGTTATTGAAGGTGAAGTGTTTTTTGAATAATGAGGAAAGCTAAAAGAGAAACTACAAAAGATATTTTGGCAAAAAGAAAGAAAAGACTAGAAAGTCTAGCTCTGGTGTATATAAATGATATACATGTTATGGTTGTATTCCTAGTTTGGTCACACAATGAAATTCTTGGGTATTAGTACCATTTTGGTTGGTATGAAGTGTCATACAAAACAACGCAATACAAGAATACAATGGCCTAAGTGACTGACAAGGAATATGATAGAAATGCACGTCTAGAACAAAAATAAAGTGTTATTATGTTCGTCGTTGGCATTCTATCTAGCCCTTAGAATTTATAATAAAGAACTTAATAAATTGTTATTTTGCTCTGGTCAAATGAAAACAATGAGTTGTTCAAATTATGACATTACTCCATGTACGATGGATAAGTTATTATAAATCTTAATGGTGAAACACACATACATAACACTGACGCTAAAATGCCATAAGGCAAATGATTTGAATTCCACTTATTTGTGGAACCGCCATTTAGGTCATGTTAGAAAGGAACGCATGAAGGAACTCCATGCAAATGGATTTTTTGGAGTCATTTGATTTTTGAATCATTTGGCGCTTGCAAATCTTTTCTAAAGAGAATGACTAAAATACCGTTCATAGGCCAAGAGTTGAACAGACAACTGACTTAGTGGAAACATACATGATGATGTATGAGGTTCAATGGGCATAGTTGTGTGCGGGAGATTCTTCTACTTCATGAAAACTTCCAACAATGAATTGAGTATATATATGTGGATATATTCGATAAGGAAGAAGTTTGAAACATTTGAATGGATTCAAATAAATTTCAACATGAAGTGGAAATCATCGTAATAGAAAAGTCAAATATCTATGAATGGATCATGGGCAAATATTTGAATTACGAGTTTTAGCGAACATCTAAGAGAGTTATGAAATTGTTCTACAACTCATGCTTCTTGGAGTATCATAATGATGATGGAGTATCCGAGAGATGTATCCAAACCTTGTTGGATCAATGATGAGATAAAATATTGATGCCATTATATTTTTGTGAATTATGCTTTAGAGACTACCGCTTTTACACTGAATAGAGCATCATCATGATCCGTTGAAATGACACCATACGAGTTATGGCATGGGTATGAACCCTAATAGTTCTTTCTTAAATTTGGAATGCATAGCATAAAGTAAATAAGTTTACAACCAAAATCGGATGAATGTCTTTGTTGGTTATCCCACAGATTTGATTGGGAATTCTTTCCACTATGGAGACAAAGACAAAAGTGTTTGTCAATGTTTCTTACTTATTTCCAAGAAATTGTTTTTAGCGAAGTATTTGAGTGGGAGGACAATAGAACTTGATAAGGTTTATGAACCTGAGCATAATGATCAGAGTAGCGCAGCATCGGAATTGGTTCCGGAAGCGGCCACGACGATCATGGCTCCCATGTCTACAAAATGTTATAGTCATGGAGATCGAAGTACTTATTGAACCTTGTAGGTATGGTTTACTTTGTGATCAAATAAATGATTTGTGAACAAAGGATTGTTTTTTGAACAATGATAAACCAACTACATACAAAGAAGTTATGATGGGCCCTAACTCCGTTAAAATGGCTATACGCCATGAAATCCAAGATAGATGAATACTTTTTGAAAGTAAATGGATCTATAAAATTGATGGACTTGGATGGAATATCCTTGAATAAGCTCGACTTGTCGAAAAGTTGTTTACGACAAAGTTCAAAGAATTGACTATGATAAGATTAGATCTTCCGTTGCAATGCTTATAGTCTATGTGGATTATTCTAGTAATCGCTACATATTTCTTTCATGAGATATGATAGTAGGATGGCAAAATACATTACTTAACAGAAGTGTGTATTAAAGGTGTATACAAGATACAACCAATTGTTTTGCTAGTCCGTGGAATACTAGATAGGTATACGAACTTCAATTGGATGAAATGAGTATCGCGGAATAGGAATCTTCACCAGATGAAATAGTCAAAGAGTTTTGAATTTTATCAGAAACGATGAAGATGCTTGCATTTGCAAGAAAGTAAGTGGGAGCGCTGAGACATATTTATAATACTTTATGTAGATGACATATAGTTGGTTATAAATGATGTAATTATATACTTGATTATAAAAGGTTTCATTGAGAATTAACTTCAATGAAAGAATATGGACAGAAACATATTTAGTGTCAAGATCTATGAAGATAGATTGAAACACATAATAAGTTTAAGTCAAAGTACATAGAATGGATATTGAAGTAGTTCAATATAGAAATATTAAGAAGGTATTCTTTTCATGTGAAGTTTTAACAAGACTTGAGTGTATCTGACACTCAACGAGTAAAAACACATGAGTGATTTTAGATCACGAATAATATGTACAATATCAGATGTCCTATGCTCTAAATGGTTAGGAGCATATAACAGAATGATTCATGTGATGATCATTGGATAAACAGTAAGAATATCCCTGAGTGCTTTAGAAGAACCAAGGATATATAGTTTTGTATGAGTAATGACAAACAAATCGCTGTAAGGTGTTGCACCGATATTAGTTTGGTCACATATAAAAATAAAATTTCAATCTCAAATTAGGCTAAGTGTTGTTTAAAAGGTAGCACAATGAGCTAGAAGTTGTCTATGCTAGATTTAGATGAGTTCTAAATGTTGTGACGGATTCTACAAACGAAGGCAGAATATGTCATTGTTTTGACAATGACTGAGGATGTTAAGTCAAGAGGTTCTTTGAGAACTTGGTGTAGTTCCGATAGTGTCAGAACTTTGAAGCTATATTGTGTATGACAATATTAGTGACATATTTCAGACCGCGGAATTAAGGTTCCACCAGAAGACCAAACATATTTTATGCCGACTCATTTAGAGAATGAGTGATGCGTTGAGACGCAAATGAATTGCAAAATACATACGGTTCTGAGCAAGTCAGATCCGTTGACTAAAACTTCTCCCGTGAGCAAAACATGATAAAGCACCAGAAGGCCAAGGTGTTATATCTTTACATATGTAAACTAGATTATTGACTCTAGTGCAAGTGGGAGACTGTTGGAGATATGCCCAAGAGGCAATAATAAAATGGTTATTATAATATATCTTTGTGTTTATGATAATGTTTACATACCATGCTATAATTGTATTAACCGAAACATTGATACATGTGTGTTATGTGAACAACAAGAAGTCCCTAGTAAGCCTCTTGTATAACTAGCTTGTTGATTAATAGATGATCATAGTTTCATGATCATGAACATTGGATGTTATTAATAACAAGGTTATGTCATTATGTGAATGATGTAATGGACACACCCAATTAAGCGTAGCATAAGATCACGTCATTAAGTTATTTGCTATAAGCTTTTCGATACATAGTTACCTAGTCCTTTCGACCATGAGATCATGTAAATCACTTATACTGGAAAGGTACTTTGATTACATCAAACGCCACTGCATAAATGGGTGGTTATAAAGGTGGGATTAAGTATCCGGAAAGTATGAGTTGAGGCATATGGATCAACAGTGGGATTTGTCCATCCCGATGACGGATAGATATACTCTGGGCCCTCTCGGTGGAATGTCGTCTAATAGCTTGCAAGCATATGAATGGTTCATAAGAGACCACATACCACGGCACGAGTAAAGAGTACTTGTCATGAGACGAGGTTGAACAAGGTATAGAGTGATACCGATGATCAAACCTCGGACAAGTAAAATATCGCGTGACAAAGGGAATTGGTATCGTATGTGTATGGTTCAATCGATCACTAAAGTCATCGTTGAATATGTGGGAGCCATTATGGATCTCCAGATCCCGCTATTGGTTATTGGTCGGAGAGAAGTCTCAACCATGTCTACATAGTTCGCAAACCGTAGGGTGACACACTTAAGGTTTGATGTCGTTTAAAGTAGATATGGAATATGGAATGGAGTTCGAAGTTTTGTTCGGAGTCTCGGATGGGATCCAGGACATCACGAGGAGTTCCGGAATGGTCCGGAGAATAAGATTCATATATAGGAAGTCATTTTCTAGGTTTGAAAATGATCCGGTATTTTTCCAGGAAGGTTCTAGAAGGTTCTAGAAGAGTCCGGAATAAATCGGCATGGAAGGTGGAGTCCCAGAGGGACTCCACCCACCTTGGCCAGCCAGCCTAAGGGAGGAGGAGTCCCAAGTGGACTCCCCACCATGGTGGCCGGCCACCCCACCAAGGAAAGGGGGGAGTCCCACTCCCCCTAGGTTTGGTCACATGGAAGGTTTTTTGTTGGGGTCTTATTCGGACACTTTGACCTAAACCTTGGGGCTTCCACCTATATAAAGAGGGGAGGAGAGGGGCTGGCCGGCCAACACAACACCACCATGGCCGCACCCCTCAAGGCTGCCCTAGCCGGCGCCCCCTCTCCCAAACCCTAGCGGTTCCCTCCTACCTCTCTCTCCCACATAGCTTAGGCGAAGCTCTGTCGGAGATCTCCACCACCACCGCCACCACGCCGTCGTGCTGCCGGAATTCCGAGGAGGATCTACTACTTCCGCTGCCCGCTGGAACGGGGAGAAGGACGTCGTCTTCATCAACACCGAACGTGTGACCGAGTACGGAGGTGCTGCCCGATTGTGGCACCGTCAAGATCTTCTACGCGCTTTTGCAAGCGGCAAGTGATCGTCTACCGCAGCAACGAGAGCCTACTCTCGTAGGCTTTGGAAATCTTCAAGGGTTAGTCTAGTTCATCCCCTCGTTGCTCCCATCTTCTAGATAGCATCTTGGCTTGGATTGCGTTCTCGCGGTAGGAAAATTTTTGTTTTCTATGCAACGAATCCCTACAGAAATTAGGTACCGGAAGAACCCGGAAGATAACAGAAAGAGGCTAAGGCAAAGAGGCCGGCATCTTTGAACAAAGTACCGGAAAGATCAAACCGGTACCTTGTGAGATAGGAACCTGGCATGGCCCGTCGGATGAGATCCACCGGGCTATACCAGCTTCGGGGACTAATGTTGGGGGGATGACCCCCGGTATGCCAAAGGCATGCCAAACCGGATGGTTCGAGCCATCAAGATACCGGCTTGATATTTATTCCGGAGAACAAGGTCAAGCGTTTGGCTAAGTAAATCTATACCGGTATCCCCAAAGAGAGGCATACCGGTATGGGCTAAGAAGACACCGGCCTGCCGGTAAGAAGTGCACTGTGGCACGTCGGCAGGACTGGTCAAAAGATTCTCTCAAGAGCTAGAGGACAAGGGTGACCTAAGCAAAGTAGCTTTAAACGAAGCCCTGACGCCAAAGAAGAAGGTGACGCTGAAGCAACCGGAGGACGTAGGCCTCCCTGATTAAAGAAGATACCGGCGTCACCTATGATTAAAGTAGCTTTGTAAAGTAGTTTGTCTGTTCAAAGATGCCATTAGGGTTTCTTCCCCTGTAAGCCACCCTCTCCCCTGAGAGGGGGCAGCCCTCTTCACGGGCATGCATGTACGTATGTACAACGATCCCTGTGTAGAAAAACTTGTAACCTTGTTGTTCATGGAATAGAGAAGATCTAGAACGGAGTTCATCCTTGTGTCTCTCTTCTTCTACCTCTGGCCTTGGCCAAGTTCTTGAGGAAAGCACCCGGAAGTTCATCCTACCTGATCCAAAACCCTCCCCCGAATCCTCTAGCGTCCAACTCGGCCCCAACTTAAGCCATCCCATGGCATCTGTCTGTTCACCACGACGACACCACGACCTTTTGAACCTGCACTGGTTGATAATATGGGAGCGCACGACTAGGTCCTTTTTGATCTAGATTTTTAGGAGTGCCATGCGCCAATCCATGTAGATATCCGTTGGAGAACACCAGAACTCGCCGACGGCAAGATTGAGGAATTTGACAATAGACATACCTATCTTTTCAGACCAGACATGTGGATACCATGTAGCTTGCCACCTCTGTGCTATTCTCCCGAAACCAAGCCGAGCACCAACAATAGGAGCGGTATGCACCATCGCTGGTGAACATGAGAACCATGTGACGATGTTGCGCATCGCATGCAACAAAGAGAGACTGGCTGCCTCCAAGGGTCTGATGCATGTAAAATGCATACATGAACTTTGTCCTTTGTCATATTGCATTCACACATATTTGCAACATATATGATGATAATACCATGTTTTACATTGATTTATGGGGATTTACCAATGATCCTCTTTATTTTGTTTATAACCCTGCAGAACAGGAAAACCCTATTTCGCGTATTTTTCCCGTTCAGTGACCTATACTAAGTCAAATTGACCTAGGATTTTTGGAGCATAATTTTTTTCACTGAGGGGAACATAACAGACTTTTGGAGCACACCTGGAGAGGCTCGAGGGCCGAACAAGGCCAGGTGGCGCAGCCTAGAAGCCTGGCCGCGCCACCCACCTCCGTTCGCACCTCGATCGTCCAATTGCCCTGATTCTTTCGCACACCAATGTATTTTTCCCTAAAAATGACTATATATGTGGGCCCGAAGAGTTCTCGGGATGAGAGCACCGCAGAAAGACAGAAACATCAAAACGGAGGCTGCTCCAGAGAAGATTGGAGGGCGTAACTCTGCCAGGATCACCGTCGGACGGATCTCCACCTTCTCCAACGTCTTCATCATCATCACCATGACCAAGAGGGAGTATTCCACCTCTGGACTACGGGTTTGTGCCAATAGCTTGATCTATTTCTCTCAAGTTCTTCATAGTACTTAGTGCCATATGAGCTACCTATCATGATTATGGTCATATTTGTAATACCTATGCGGTGGATCCATGCTCTATGATATTGTTATATGAGATCCGATCGTATTATCTTTGTGAGATGTGTTGATAAATGCATATATATTATGTACCCTGTTCTTAAGTTTATGTTCTGATCCAACATCTATGCAAGAGCGTGTGTGGAGTGATGGGTGTGTTATATGGAGTAGCAGGGTTTTAGTAATTGGATAGTGAAAATATGTTCAAGAGCTATTATGGTTTCGCCTTTCTTTTGCTACCTCACTAGGGATAAAGTGAATGCATGTGTTATGTTCATCATGTGACAATAATGGTGATCTTGTTTGTTCAAGGTATCATATTTTATATTCAAACTTCATGTCAAAATACTTATTAATATGCTCTGCTAATTCTTAATACAAGATTGATGAAGTTTCATTCTTGTGGAACATAAGAGAGGTGTGTTGCATCATCTCTATGTTAGAACATGATGCCCATATTAATTCTGATCTTACATATAATATGATTTGTACCTTCGTATCTCATTGATGAATTTCTTTTTTACCCACCACAACTTTATGAGAATAATCAAGTGAACCCATGACCCCGGTCCACTTTTTATCGTAAAAAACACCTTTATCTTGCATTTACATTGTTTTCTATTAGCTGCACTATTTTATTCCGAAAATACCAAAATATTTACTTTTCTTATTTGCATCCAAAATACCAAAAAAAATCAATTTCTCTACAGTTTTTACTTAGTTATTTTATCTAGTTTAGTTTACTATTTGTTTTATTACTACTTGTGTTATTTATTACGCGAAACCTTGTGCTTGAAAATCACACGGTGAAGTTGGGGAAACAAGGCATTTACTTACTTGCAGGATTGCTTGAAGAAGAGAGAAGAGAATACTTTTCCATCCAGTTACCAGAGAGTTCGATATAAACCCTCGAGTCACCCTTGTGGGGAAGATACTTCCTTGATACAACAGTCTGCACTTGGAGCCCCAATGTATCAAGATCTTTTTAGCGTTGCTAGTAGCCGTTATCAGGGTTGCACCGAGGTGTAGGGAGCAGCGTAGCGCCAGGCACACACTGCAACAAGCAAACCACAAGGAGCCAACCACAACATGTTAAGGCTTAGAACATGCATGAGGTCATTGCTGGGATCCGTCCGTCATGTCCAAATCCGAATGGCCACGACCAGCCGCCACCGCTATGAGAGCAGCCGCCCCCAGATCCCGAGCTCTATCACGTCGAGCACGACCAGAGAACCGCGTCTCTTCTAGAAGTGGGGCCCTCCGCCATGGCGCTAAAGCTAGCGTTGGCTGCAGTGAGGAGGGGCTAGAACATGCAGGCGATCGACTGCAATGAGGAGAGACTAGAACATGCAAGATATCCGACACGGCTAGAGAACCCCGTCGATTCTGGAAGTAGGGCCTGCCGCCACCGCGCTAAAGCCATCATCGACGGCAGT
Organism: Lolium perenne; assembly: GCF_019359855.2. NCBI lineage: Eukaryota > Viridiplantae > Streptophyta > Magnoliopsida > Poales > Poaceae > Lolium > Lolium perenne. The sequence goes on along the minus strand of NC_067247.2, from coordinate 23,722,215 downwards.
GAGAGGAACAATGGTTGGCAAAGTTGTGTTTCTCCCTGAGCAGCCGGTGAGAGGTAGCGCGGGGATCTCAATCGTGTCGATCCGTTTTCTCATCTTTAGAACTGGGAGAATTTATACCTGGAAATTGCCGCATGATTTTTTCGAAAGGTAAGTCACCGATGTATGACTCACTATCATTCAAACATAGATTTTCATTCCCAGTGAGCCGAGATAACGATACAAACATCAAACTTACTCCCTCCAGTCGGATTTAATCGATGCGGAGGAAGACCTTTGCATGTGTGTTGTTAGGTGCTAACCGTGTCAATTTATTCCGTCCAGAGGTAGTGATGAGGACATCCCTACCTCACTACTACCTCCGTCATTACCAACAGAAGATGAACCTGCTGTGAAGCTCAAGTCCAATGAAGTTAGGATTGGACCAATGACACGAGCTCGTGCGAAGCTACTTAAGCAATAGGTGAACTTGTTCCTAAACGATACTTTGATTGATGAGAACTTTATACTACCTAAGTCCTATTACTTATGTGTCATCAGGTATGAAGAGGAGACAAGCATCGCACGAGGAGGAGAGGAGCAGCTGGACGTGAAGATGGACGTGAAGCTGGACAAGGAGCTGGACATGAAGATATCTCATGGACGCGCGAGGGAGGAGCGGGAGGAATGCGCGAGAGGAGAAGAAGAAGTCCAGGCCGGTCCAGCTCCCGGTCAGACCGGCCCCCACGCCGGACCGCCTGTCCCGGCTCCGGCCGATCGCCGCCAACCGGCCGCCAACCGGAGGGAGCGCATCGTACCGGGCAGAAACCGGAAACTTCGCAGTTTCCCGGTTGCCGACCGGTTGACCGGACCACCGACCGGACCGGCCGGTCCACAGCCCGGTCGACCGGATTCCAGACCGGACCAGTCCGAGTCTGTCTCGACCAGATCTATTCTGGGTCGGTTTTACTTGTATTTTTTCGACCAGAACTCGTCCCGGACGCCTATATAAGTGCCTTGGACGACCCCCTAGCTGCTTTAGACCGCGTTTAAGATAAACCCTAGTTCTTAGTTGTTTGCTCTGCAAAACTATTGAATTCCCTACACCATATTGCTTGATATTGTGTAGATCCTGAAAAAGTCTTGTGTGATCTGCTGTTCCATTGGGAATTAGACGATTGCAACTTACCGCTTCGTGGTCGGCGGCTACGTGCGCAAGTGTGTGGAGTTGCGAATATCTTGCAGGGTTGAGAGCTGTTGCATTGGCGACAGGGACCAATCGAGAGATCTCGTTGCGTCATACAAGTTATCATCCACTTCATCGTCGTGTTCCTCCGCTGCTATCACCCGTGATCATCATCACCACCGTTGCTTACTGAGAAGATCGGGCCACCCCTTATCATCTTGGTATCAGATTTCCAGTTTTCCTCGGTAAGCCATCCACAATCCACCCCATAGTTGAGTTGTGAGTGTTTTCCTATCCAGAAAAAGCCACAAAAAAATTAGGGTTAGGGTTTGCCATAGCCATAGATTGCGCTAATTTCGAGTTTTAGTTGCTTTTCGTAGTTGTTTTTGCGTACCTTTCTCTTTCTTCTAGTAGAATTTTTAGGGTTTGTGTGTTCTTTTCATCTAGTTTATCATCTAGAGTCAGTTTTTGTTTACTCCGAGTCCACATAGCATACAGTGTGTTTGTCCAAACCATAGCTACAGCCTTTCGATATACGTGACTAGGAACTTCCCCAGAAGAGACTAGTTTTACCGCTCGACAGGCTGCTCATTAGGGTTTTGGTGCTTTGCATATCTTGTTGGCCGTGTTATCAAGGAGTTGAGTCATAAAATCAAAAAAAAAAGATAAAATCGAAAAGAAGCAAAAAGAGCTACATAGCTGCGTGTGTTACAAAAAGAAAATACAAAAAGAAAAGTGTCGTGCTAGTTGAATTCAAGTGAAGGCCTAAGTTTTTCTTTACTGCACCTGTAGTTGAGCAATCTTGTGCCTGTCTTGTTGAGCTTTGCTAGCGTCTCTCTAGTGCATTGCAACCTTTTCTCCATATAGTTGCATTGCCCCATTATATCGCCTTGTGTGCGTATCATTTGTTGTCTACGGTCAGCGCTAGAGCTTGTTATTGGTGCAAATAGGTAGCCTTCCTACAGCCTCACATATACCCTGCTTTGTCGTGTGATTGTTCTTATACCCTTGATATTCGTTTCGCTACATCCGTGCACTAGTTGTTACTACAAGTGGTAAGCAATACTAATTTACTTTGGAACGGTAAGATTACATTTTCTTATCAGTTTTGAGTGAGTTGTGAGAGTACCACCATATATTTTTGATTTAGTGCACTAACCTACTAATCATGTCTGCTAGTGATAATAAGATTGTTAACCAGGAAAACAAGAATTCGGCAGATATCATCACATGGAGGGAGTATGAAGCTCTTCGTAATGAGATGCGACGTGAATTCCGCACTCGGGATGATGAGCTTAAGGGTACAGTTGACGAGATCAAACAAACGCTGGATGCTACTAATGAAACTGTCACTGGATTGGCTGATCAAATGACGGATATCCAGCGCAATATTGCAGATATGCGCCTCGCTATTGAGAATTTGACTGCACAACAACAACAACAAGATGATGACGAAGATCCTGAGCTTGAAGATGACGCACACAATGCTCGTGGTGCGCCTCGTGGTCATCGTCCTCGTGGTTGGGTTCCACTTGGCCGCAATGGTCGTGGACAAGATGAAGAAGATGGATTGGGTAAGCCCAAGTTTTCCATACCCAAGTTTGAAGGAGGAGCTGATGTTGAAGAATATCTCACTTGGGAGCTCAAGATTGAGAAATTATGGAGCTTACATCCCAACTACTCTGAAGATAAGAAGATCAAGCTTGCTTCTTCTGAATTTGATGGTTATGCATTGCGTTGGTGGGATTCTTTGGTTCGTAACCGCGACGAAGATGGTGCACAACCTATCCGTACATGGCGTGCTATGAAGGAAGTTATGACTTCTCGTTTTGTGCCTACAAATTACTTGCGGAATATCTTTGATAAGCTAACATTATTGAGGCAAGGTGTGAAGACTGTTGATGAGTACTACGTGGAGATGGAGATGCTTATGCAGCGTGGTCGTGTCCGTGAGTCTCTAGAGATGACAATGCAGCATTTTCTCAATGGATTGAAGTATGATATTAAAGGCATTGTTCGTCATTACACCTACACCAATATGAATCAATTGTTACATCATGCAAGAGAAGCTGAATCACAGTTGGCTGAAGAAGCAAAGGTTAAGGGACGTGCTACGGGAGCTGGGCGTTTTACACCCCGTGCGCCCTCTACAGCGCCGGCGCCTTCGACGCGCTCCGCTCCTTACTCTACTCCGCCTAGCAAACCGGTCTCCAATGTATCTAATGCAAAGAAGTCCGAATCTGCTGCAAGTACGAGTGGTTCTAGCATGTCTACAGCGCGCAACCGCGATATGCTTTGCCATACATGTGGTGGTGATACTTCTCCGACGTATCGATAATTTCTTATGTTCCATGCCACATTATTGATGTTATCTACATGTTTTATGCACACTTTATGTCATATTCGTGCATTTTCTGGAACTAACCTATTAACAAGATGCCGAAGTGCCGATTCTTTGTTTTTCATTTTTTGGTTTCAGAAATCCTAGTCAGGAAATATTCTCGGAATTGGACGAAATCAAAGCCCAGGGGCCTATTTTCTCACGAAGCGTCCAGAAGTCCGAAGGAGAGACGAAGAGGGGCCACGGAGGGGCCACACCCTAGGGCGGCGCGCCCCCTTGGCCGCGCGGCCCCGTGGTGTGGGGCCCCGTGCCGCCTCTTGACCTGCCCTTTCGCCTATAAAAAGTCTCCGTGACGAAACCCCGCATCCGAGAACCACGATACGGAAAACCTTCCAGAGACGACGCCGCCGCCGATCCCATCTCGGGGGATCCAGGAGATCGCCTCCGGCACCCTGCCGGAGAGGGGAATCATCTCCCGGAGGACTCTACGCCGCCATGGTCACCTCCGGTGTGATGTGTGAGTAGTCTACCCCTGGACTATGGGTCCATAGCAGTAGCTAGATGGTTGTCTTCTCCCCATTGTGCTATCATTGTCGGATCTTGTGAGCTGCCTAACATGATCAAGATCATCTATCTGTAATTCTATATGTTGCGTTTGTTGGGATCCGATGAATAGAGAATACTTGTTATGTTGATTATCAAAGTTATGCTATGTGTTGTTTATGATCTTGCATGCTTTCCGTTACTAGTAGATGCTCTGGCCAAGTAGATGCTTGTAACTCCAAGAGGGAGTATTTATGCTCGATAGTGGGTTCATGCCTGCATTGACACCTGGGACAAGGATGTAAAGTTCTAAGGTTGTGTTGTGCTGTTGCCACTAGGGATAAAACATTGATGCTATGTCTAAGGATGTAGTTGTTGATTACATTACGCACCATACTTAATGCAATTGTCTGTTGCGTTGCAACTTAATACTGGAAGGGGTTCGGCTGATAACCTCGAAGGTGGACTTTTTAGGCATAGATGCGCTTGGATGGCGGTCTATGTACTTTGTCGTAATGCCCAATTAAATCTCACTATACTCATCATGATATGTATGTGCATGGTCATGCTCTCTTTATTTGTCAATTGCCCAACTGTAATTTGTTCACCCAACATGCTGTTCGTCTTATGGGAGAGACACCTCTAGTGAACTGTGGACCCCGGTCCAATTCTCTTTACTGAAATACAATCTACTGCAATACTGTTCTACTGTTTTCTGCAAACAATCATCTTCCACACAATACGGTTAATCCTTTGTTACAGCAAGCCGGTGAGATTGACAACCTCACTGTTTCGTTGGGGCAAAGTACTTTGGTTGTGTTGTGCAGGTTCCACGTTGACGCCGGAATCCACGGTGTTGCGCCGCACTACATCCCGCCGCCATCAACCTTCAACGTGCTTCTTGGCTCCTCCTGGTTCGATAAACCTTGGTTTCTTTCTGAGGGAAAACTTGCTGCTGTGCGCATCATACCTTCCTCTTGGGGTTGCCCAACGAACGTGTGAAATACACGCCATCAAGCATATTTTCTGGCGCCGTTGCCGGGGAGATCAAGACACGCTGCAAGGGGAGTCTCCACTTCTCAATCTCTTTACTTTGTTTTTGTCTTGCTTAGTTTTATTTACTACTTTGTTTGCTGCACTAAATCAAAATACAAAAAAATTAGTTGCTAGTTTTACTTTACTTGCTATCTTGTTTGCTATATCAAAAACACAAAAAAAATTAGTTTACTTGCATTTACTTTACTTATTTCATCATGTTTCCTTTTAATTTTACCACAAAAGACATACCGGTAGGACGTGGGTCTATAGTTGGGAGAAATAATATAGAAGAATTTTTCAATCATGTTAGTACTATTGAAAATTTTGAAGATAGACACTTGGTAGACCTTGCGCCTACTTATGAAATTGCTGCTGCACATTTAGTTCGCTTGTTGGAAACTAAATTTGTTAATCTTAATCCTATAATCCAACACATGTTCTTCACACTTGGCGATATGGAAGAAGGGGAAAAGAAAGATTTTGTATTAGAAACCCTTCTTAGAGAATTTGGTGGTTTAGCAAGAGAAGCTAGAAAGGTGTTTGCTAAATTCAATATGCTTGGTTCTCCTACTAATTTTGTTAGTCTCCTTGAAAAGATGGATATGGATAGAATAAGATTCACTAATAATATTGATGATAGAGGGGAGATCAAAGCACCAATACCATGTAAGCTCCTGGCTATGAATGATGCACTAGAAAATAACTATGCTTGGCTAGTTCCTGAAAATTTGTTTGATGAGAATAGCACGCCTAAGACTAATGAAAAGGGAGATGCTGAAACTTATGTATCCAATATACTATGCCTAGTTGAGAAAACCCCACACCCCGCTGTAGAAGTACCATCTCTTGATAATACTTGATACACACTTTCTGCGCCTAGCTGAAAGGCGTTAAAGAAAAGCGCTTATGGGAGACAACCCATGTTTTACCTACAGTACTTTGTTTTTATTTTGTGTCTTGGAAGTTGTTTACTACTGTAGCAACCTCTCCTTATCTTAGTTTTGTGTTTTATTGTGCCAAGTTAAGCCGTTGATAGAAAAGTAAGTACTAGATTTGGATTACTGCACAGTTCCAGATTTCTTTGCTGTCACGAATCTGGGTCCACCTCCCTGTAGGTAACTCAGAAAATTAAGCCAATTTACATGCATGATCCTCAGATATGTACGCAACTTTCATTCAATTTGAGCATTTTCATTTGAGCAAGTCTGGTGCCATTTTAAAATTCGTCAATACGAACTGTTCTGTTTTGACAGATTCTGCCTTTTATTTCGCATTGCCTCTTTCGCTATGTTGGATGAATTTCTTTGATCCACTAATGTCCAGTAGCATTATGCAATGTCCAGAAGTGTTAAGAATGATTGTGTCACCTCTGAATATGTCAATTTATAATGTGCACTAACCCTCTAATGAGTTGTTTCGAGTTTGGTGTGGAGGAAGTTTTCAAGGATCAAGAGAGGAGTATGATGCAACATGATCAAGGAGAGTGAAAGCTCTAAGCTTGGGGATGCACCCGGTGGTTCACCCCTGCATATATCAAGAAGACTCAAGCGTCTAAGCTTGGGGATGCCCAAGGCATCCCCTTCTTCATCGACAACATTATCAGGTTCCTCCCCTGAAACTATATTTTTATTCCATCACATCTTATGTGCTTTTTCTTGGAGCGTCGGTTTGTTTTTGTTTTTTTTGTTTTGTTTGAATAAAATGGATCCTAGCATTCACTTTATGGGAGAGAGACACGCTCCGCTGTAGCATATGGACAAGTATGTCCTTGGTTTCTACTCATAGTATTCATGGCGAAGTTTCTCCTTCGTTAAATTGTTATATGGTTGGAATTGGAAAATGATACATGTAGTAATTGCTATAAATGTCTTGGGTAATGTGATACTTGGCAATTGTTGTGCTCATGATTAAGCTCTTGCATCATATGCTTTGCACCCATTAATGAAGAAATACATAGAGCATGCTAAAATTTGGTTTGCATATTTGGTTTCTCTAAGGTCTAGATAATTTCTAGTATTGAGTTTGAACAACAAGGAAGACGGTGTAGAGTCTTATAATGTTTTCAATATGTCTTTTATGTGAGTTTTGCTGCACCGGTTCATCCTTGTGTTTGTTTCAAATAAGCCTTGCTAGCCTAAACCTTGTATCGAGAGGGAATACTTCTCATGCATCCAAAATACTTGAGACAACCACTATGCCATTTGTGTCCACCATACCTACCTATACTACATGGTATTTTCCGCCATTCCAAAGTAAATTGCTTGAGTGCTACCTTTAAACAATTCAAAATTTATCACCTCTGATTTGTGTCAATGTTTTATAGCTCATGAGGAAGTATGTGGTGTTTATCTTTCAATCTTGTTGGGCAACTTTCACCAATGGACTAGTGGCTTCATCCGCTTATCCAATAATTTTGCAAAAAGAGCTGGCAATGGGATTCCCAGTCCCAAATTAATTAACAAAAATAGACACTCCTCCATGGTATGTGATTGTTGGACGGCACCCGAAGGATTCGGTTAGCCATGGCTTGTGTAAGCAAAGGTTGGGAGGAGTGTCATCATAATAAAACTAAAATAAAAAGGCACTCCTTCATGGTATGAGATTGTTGGCAGGCACCCGAGGATTCGGTTAGCCATGGTTTGTGAAAGAAAGGTTGGAAGGAGTGCCACCCAAAATAAAATAAAATGGGAGCCGCTCTTTGAAGGTTTGTCTGGCAAGGGGGTTAGAGTACCCGCTACCATTCGTTGACAACAACATACACCTCTCAAAACTTTATTTTTATGCTCTCTTTATGTTTTCAAAATCAAAGCTCTAGCACAAATATAGCAATCGATGCTTTTCCTCTATGGAGGACCATTCTTTTACTTTCAATGTTGAGTCAGTTCACCTATTTCTCTCCACCTCAAGAAGTAAACACTTGTGTGAACTATGCATTGATTCCTACATACTTGCTTATTGCACTTATTATATTACTCTATGTTGACAATATCCATGAGATATACATGTTACAAGTTGAAAGCAACCGCTGAAACTTAATCTTCTTTTGTGTTGCTTCAATACCTTTTACTTTGAATTATTGCTTTATGAGTTAACTCTTATGCAAGACTTATTGATGCTTGTCTTGAAGTGCTATTCATGAAAAGTCTTTGCTATATGATTCACTTGTTTACTCATGTCATATACATTGTTTTGATCGCTGCATTCACTACATATGCTTTACAAATAGTATGATCAAGATTATGATGGCATGTCACTCCAGAAATTATCTTGGGTTATCGTTTACCTGCTCGGGACGAGCAGAACTAAGCTTGGGGATGCTGATACGTCTCCGACGTATCGATAATTTCTTATGTTCCATGCCACATTATTGATGTTATCTACATGTTTTATGCACACTTTATGTCATATTCGTGCATTTTCTGGAACTAACCTATTAACAAGATGCCGAAGTGCCGATTCTTGTTTCTGCTGTTTTTGGTTTCAGAAATCCTAGTAAGGAAATATTCTCGGAATTGGACGAAATCAAAGCCTGGGGCCTATTTTCTCACGAAGCTTCCAGAAGTCCGAAGGAGAGACGAAGAGGGGCCACGGAGGGGCCACACCCTAGGGCGGCGCGGCCCCCTTGGCCGCGCGGCCCTGTGGTGTGGGGCCCCGTGCCGCCTCTTGACCTGCCCTTTCGCCTATAAAAAGTCTCCGTGACGAAACCCCGCATCGAGAACCACGATACGGAAAACCTTCCAGAGACGCCGCCGCCGCCGATCCCATCTCGGGGATCCAGAGATCGCTCCGGCACCCTGCCGGAGAGGGGAATCATCTCCTGAGGACTCTACGCCGCCATGGTCGCCTCCGGTGTGATGTGTGAGTAGTCTACCCCTGGACTATGGGTCCATAGCAGTAGCTAGATGGTTGTCTTCTCCCCATTGTGCTATCATTGTCGGATCTTGTGAGCTGCCTAACATGATCAAGATCATCTATCTGTAATTCTATATGTTGCGTTTGTTGGGATCCGATGAATAGAGAATACTTGTTATGTTGATTATCAAAGTTATGCTATGTGTTGTTTATGATCTTGCATGCTTTCCGTTACTAGTAGATGCTCTGGCCAAGTAGATGCTTGTAACTCCAAGAGGGAGTATTTATGCTCGATAGTGGGTTCATGCCTGCATTGACACCTTGGACAAAGGATGTAAAGTTCTAAGGTTGTGTTGTGCTGTTGCCACTAGGGATAAAACATTGATGCTATGTCTAAGGATGTAGTTGTTGATTACATTACGCACCATACTTAATGCAATTGTCTGTTGCTTTGCAACTTAATACTGGAAGGGGTTCGGATGATAACCTGAAGGTGGACTTTTTAGGCATAGATGCAGTTGGATGGCGGTCTATGTACTTTGTCGTAATGCCCAATTAAATCTCACTATACTCATCATGATATGTATGTGCATGGTCATGCTCTCTTTATTTGTCAATTGCCCAACTGTAATTTGTTCACCCAACATGCTGTTCGTCTTATGGGAGAGACACCTCTAGTGAACTGTGGACCCCGGTCCAATTCTCTTTACTGAAATACAATCTACTGCACATCGTTTCTACTGTTTTCTGCAAACAATCATCTTCCACACAATACGGTTAATCCTTTGTTACAGCAAGCCGGTGAGATTGACAACCTCACTGTTTCGTTGGGGCAAAGTACTTTGGTTGTGTTGTGCAGGTTCCACGTTGGCGCCGGAATCCCTGGTGTTGCGCCGCACTACATCCCGCCGCCATCAACCTTCAACGTGCTTCTTGGCTCCTCCTGGTTCGATAAACCTTGGTTTCTTTCTGAGGGAAAACTTGCTGCTGTGCGCATCATACCTTCCTCTTGGGGTTGCCCAACGAACGTGTGAAATACACGCCATCAGGTGGCAAGGGTCACTTCAAGAGAGATTGTCCTAACCGCAAAGTCATGATTATCAATGAGGACAATGAGTATGAGACTGGAGATGATGTTGATCCAAATGCTCCAGACGATGATGACTATGACACTGATGGTGAAGATGCATATCCTTCTGATGCTCGTACCATTGTTGTGTCGCAGCGTGCTCTTAATGTGTTGCCTAGTGCATCTACTCAGCGCTGCAATTTGTTCCAAACCAAAGCTTTAGTTGGTCCTGACAAGGCTTGCAAGGTCATTATTGATGGCGGGAGTTGCCGCAATTTAGCAAGCAAGGAGTTATGTACCAAGCTGAAGTTGAAGTACCTACCGCACCCGCATCCATATTATATTCAGTGGTTGAGCGACAATGGTGAGATGAAGGTAAACCACATGGTGCGTGTTGAGTTTGCAATTGGACCGTATAAGGATTGCATTGACTTTGATGTGGTTCATATGACGGTTTGTCACCTACTATTGGGTCGGCCTTGGCTCTATGACCGTTCTGTGCAACACAATGGCCGAGCCAATACATATCACTTGGAGTACAAGGGCAAGAAAATTAACTTACAGCCTATATCACCACAACAAATTGTCAATGAGTCTCGTCAGAAGATTGAAGTGAATTTGGAGGATGCACCTCTAGATAGGCGAGAGAATTGTAATGTCGTGAGTGATATAACGAAGAGTGAGAGAGTGAATTCCTTAGTTTCATTAGCCACCAAAGAAGACATGAGAGAATTTAGTGAGAATCCTACAGCCATGCCTCTTGTGCTTTTGTACAGGGGTACGGTTTTGGTTTCTAACGACATGACCCCTCTTCCTCTTGGTGTTTCTAGTGTTTTGCAGGAATTCGGCGACGTGTTTCCGGAGGAAGTACCCGCAGGACTACCACCATTGCGAGGTATTGAGCATCAAATTGACTTGATTCCCGGAGCATCGCTGCCCAATAGGGCGCCATATCGCACTAATCCCGAAGAGACGAAGGAGATACAGAAGCAAGTACAAGCGCTACTCGACAAAGGTTATATCCGCATAAGCCTTAGTCCTTGTGCTGTTCCTGTTATTCTAGTTCCTAAGAAAGATGGTACATGGCGTATGTGCGTAGATTGTAGAGCTATAAACAACATTACTATTCGATATCGTCATCCTATTCCCCGTTTAGAGGATATGTTAGATGAATTGAGTGGTGCTGCTGTGTTCTCTAAAATTGATTTGCGTAGTGGTTATCATCAAATTAGGATGAAAGAAGGGGATGAGTGGAAAACAGCCTTTAAAACAAAATTTGGTTTATATGAGTGGTTAGTAATGCCTTTTGGGTTAACTAATGCACCTAGCACTTTCATGAGACTGATGAACCATGTTTTGCGTGAATTTATTGGCAAATTTGTGGTTGTCTACTTTGATGACATATTAATCTACAGCCGCAATGAATCTGATCATACTATACATATTCGACATGTTTTGGAAGTGTTGCGTGATAATCAACTCTATGGTAATCTTGAGAAGTGCACATTTTGCAAAGATAAGGTCATATTTCTGGGTTATGTTGTCTCTAAGCATGGAGTAGAAGTAGATGTGTCTAAAATTGAAGCTATTCAAAATTGGCCTACTCCCATGAATGTGAGTCAAGTAAGAAGTTTCCATGGTCTAGCTGGGTTTTATCGGAGATTTGTGCCCAACTTTAGTACTATTGCTGCACCTTTGAATGATTTGACTAAAAAGGGTGTTGTTTTTGAGTGGGGCGCAGCCCAAGATCATGCTTTTGATGAACTTAAGAGATTGTTAACTTCTGAACCGTTGCTAGCACTTCCTGATTTCAATAAGCAATTTGAGATTGAATGTGATGCTAGTGGTATTGGAATTGGTGGTGTGTTGATGCAAGAGGGTCGTTCGATTGCATATTTTTCTGAGAAACTTTCTGGTGCTAAGTTGAACTATTCTATATATGATAAAGAATTGTATGCTTTAATTAGAGTTCTTGAGGTTTGGCAACATTATTTGTGACCAAAAGAATTTATCATACATTCTGATCATGAAGCTTTAAAATATCTGAAAGCCCAATCTACTTTGCATAAGCGTCTAGCTAAGTGGGTTGAGTTCATTGAGTCTTTTCCATATATTATTAAGCATAAGAAGGGAAAAGATAATATTGTTGCTGATGCTCTATCTAGGAAGAACATGCTATTAACTCAACTTGATGTTAAAATTCCTGGTTTAGAGATACTATGTGATTTGTATGCTACTGATCATGATTTTGCTGAACCATATCGCTTATGTGCTCTTGGTAAAGCATGGGAAAAATATCACATACATGATGGTTTCTTGTTTAGGGCTAACAAACTATGTGTTCCAGAATCGTCTGTGCGTTTGCTCTTATTGCAGGAATCACATGCTGGAGGTTTGATGGGTCACTTTGGGCGTGAGAAGACGCTACTCATGCTAGCTGACCACTTTTATTGGCCAAAGATGAGGCGGGACGTGGATAGATATGTGAGGAGATGCATTACTTGCAACAAGTCCAAGTCCAAGCTGAAGCCTCACGGTTTGTATACTCCTTTACCGGCACCTACTACACCATGGGAGGATATTAGTATGGATTTTGTGTTGGGTTTGCCGCGTACTAAGAGAGGCCATGATTCTATATTTGTGGTAGTGGATAGATTCTCTAAGATGTCCCACTTTATTGCCTGCCACAAGAGCGACGATGCGTCGCATATTGCTAATCTGTTTTTCAGGGAGATTGTACGTCTACATGGAGTCTCAAAGACTATTGTTTCTGATCGTGACGTGAAGTTTATGAGCTACTTCTGGAAGACGCTTTGGAGAAAGCTGGGGACAAAGCTGCTTTTCAGCACTACTTGTCATCCCCAAACTGATGGTCAAACTGAAGTGGTGAATAGAACATTGTCACAACTGTTGAGATCCATAATCAAGAAGAACCTGAAGGAGTGGGAAGAGTGTTTGCCGCATGTGGAGTTTGCTTACAACAGGGCGGTACACTCTACCACGGAGTTGTGTCCTTTTGAGGTGGTGTATGGTTTCAAACCCATTACTCCACTTGACTTGTTGCCTTTGCCCATACATGAGAGAGTCAATATGGAGGCATCAAAGAGGGCAGATTTTGTGAAGAAGATTCATGTGAAGACTAAAGAGTTGATTGAGAAGAAAGGCAAGAGCAATGCTGCAAGGATGAATAAGAAGCGCAAGGAGATGTTGTTCAAGCCTAGTGATTTGGTCTGGGTACATTTTCGCAAGGATAGGTTCCCGAAGTTGAGGAAGTCTAAGTTGAAGCCTCGTGGTGCTGGTCCTTACAAAGTGCTTGCCAAGATCAATGATAATGCATACTCGATAGATCTTCCAGAGGATGAGTTTGGTGTCAGTAATTCTTTCAATGTTGCTGATTTGACACCATATGACGGAGAAGACCTTGGAGCGTCGGGGTCGACGCCTTTTGAAGGGGGGGAGATGATGAGGACATCCCTACCTCACTACTACCTCCGTCATTACCAACAGAAGATGAACCTGCTGTGAAGCTCAAGTCCAATGAAGTTAGGATTGGACCAATGACACGAGCTCGTGCGAAGCTACTTAAGCAACAGGTGAACTTGTTCCTAAACGATACTTTGATTGATGAGAACTTTATACTACCTAAGTCCTATTACTTATGTGTCATCAGGTATGAAGAGGAGACAAGCATCGCACGAGGAGGAGAGGAGCAGCTGGACGTGAAGATGGACAAGGAGCTGGACATGAAGATATCTCATGGACGCGCGAGGGAGGAGCGGGAGGAATGCGCGAGAGGAGAAGAAGAAGTCCAGGCCGGTCCAGCTCCCGGTCAGACCGGCCCCCACGCCGGGCCGCGGGCCCACAGCCGATCGACCGGCCGCCAACCGGCCGCCAACCGGAGGGAGCGCATCGCATCGAGGCAGAAACCGGAAACTTCGCAGCTTCCGGTTGCCGACCGGTTGATCGACCACCGACCGGACCGGCCGGTCCACAGCCCGTCGACCGGATTCCAGACCGGACAGTCCGAGTCTGTCTCGACAGCATCTATTCGGGTCGGTTTTACTTGTATTTTTTCGACCAGAACTCGTCCCGACGCCTATATAAGTGCCTTGACGACCACCCTAGCTGCTTTAGACCACGTTTAAGATAAACCCTAGTTCTTAGTTGTTTGCTCTGCAAAACTATTGAATTCCCTACACCATATTGCTTGATATTGTGTAGATCCTGAAAAAGTCTTGTGTGATCTGCTGTTCCATTGGGAATTAGACGATTGCAACTTACCGCTTCGTGGTCGGCGGCTACGTGCGCAAGTGTGTGGAGTTGCGAATATCTTGCAGGGTTGAGAGCTGTTGCATTGACGACAGGGACCAATCGAGAGATCTCGTTGCGTCATACAAGTTATCATCCACTTCATCGTCGTGTTCCTCCGCTGCTATCACCCGTGATCATCATCATCACCGTTGCTTACTGAGAAGATCGGGCCACCCCTTATCAGGTAGTATACCTATGGCTGTTCCTGGTTCTCATGGTTTATCGCACTCATTTGTTCGTGGATCATTAACGTACGTTACTACTATTGCGGAGTTCTTTGGGAATTCCTTCTTAGTAGTATTTACAATAGACTGAACTTTTTGGTACTATGATACTTTGCTATCTTTTTTGGTGTTTTAACTCCACGACTTAAATCAAATACGTCCTACAATTTAGTACGAAAAAAGTATTCATGAATAAATAATGTAGGTAATCAGTCAAGGCAGGGAGGGTGGCGTGGCGTGCAATGATTTGAGGGCCTTCGTGCTGTCCACCATGCAGGTGGCCAGCTGCCCAGCTGCATATCTATGCCTATCATCCACTCGCGGGGCAACGATTCCAAAATGTAACGATATTGTTCCCAAAAGAAAGCAACGATACCAGTCGCAAAAGAAAAAGAAAAAAAGGCAATAACAATAGTTTATTGCTGGTGATGGTGGCCATCCCGTCGCATCACTCTCTTGGGCCCCACATCTGGTCCTAATCTCGTGGGACCTGCCGGTCAGTATTTTCAATTTTTGTGTGTGTGTGTGTGGCCAATGCACTCTCGTCACGGCAGGTGCAGTGAGATCGATCGTGCTCACTGTGTTGTGCTTGGACCCTATAGCTGTAGGCAGGTACATGTATCCATCACCAATAGAGGCGACGTGTTAATTCGTTTCTCGAATAATTCCAAAACATCCCTAAGAGGAGTCCCAACGCTACTCAATTCCACTTGCTAATTCTGCTAAAGAAAATTTAGTACATTCCAGTTTTTACCTCTTGGTTTGATAATTTTGACAATAATTACCCTATTTAGCAATTCTTCATCCTAATTACCCTATATAGCAAAACTTGTGCTAATTTTTACCTTTTCTAAATTTCTATGAGAGTTTTGACAATCGGTTCCCGATTGTAAGGTACATCTTAGCATGCCAAATTAAAGTTTTTCTATTCTTTTGTTTCGTGCAGAAACCACCATGAACGAGTTCAACATTTTTCCACTGAACCAGCTTGATCGTATGTCGCACTCTTAAGCTAGCCGAAATTCTAGTGATACGCCACAATTGGTAAAAATAATCATGGCCGATTCATCTACTATGAATCCAACTATCCAAGTAAATCTAAACAACTGTGAGAGAAATGAAGGGGGAAAATAGAACATTAAATCACACAAGAGAAGGGATAGGTTTTTATACTACGCTAGCTCAATTTTACAAGGGGTAAAAGTTGGCCCAACTTTTGCTAACTGGGGTAGTTAAAATGAAAACTTGCTAAATAGAGTAATTTGCGTCAACAATGTTAAATTAGGGGGTAAAACCTGGAATTTACTCAAGAAAAAATCCCCTGGTTAGTTATTAAAATGGAAAAGAGAGAAGCACAAACTCTTTTATGTTGTTCTTAGTTTAATTAGGGACTGTATTTCGTTTTCAAGAACACTCGAAACACGTGTCTTCTATATTAAGGTAGAAGTAAAATATATTACAAGGGTTAGACAACCCAGGACCAAAATGGTCTGTTTTCCATCCACGAGAAAGGAAAAAAGAGCCATATCTCTGAACTCACTACTCCACTTAATTACTACGTGATATCTCCGATGACCCGCACAGCTTGGCTCACTTCCACGGATCAAATTCAGCTCCGATCTGTCTAAGAGCATCCCCACTCATGCCCCCGACGAGCCCCCGAGCGACGTTTTTTGTATCCGAACGGCGAAATTCTGCCCAGTCGCGCTTCCGGTTCCTCGTTTTCGTCCGGATTTGTCCCTTCATCCATCCGGCGAGCCCACGCCAACCCCGGTCCCCCGGGGATCTATCAGGCAGTCCGGACGAGTGAAAAGCGGGGAAGGGCCCGCTCTGTCGGCGACTGAACACACGAACCCCACCGCCACCTCGCTCAAAATCTCCCCCACCCCTCGTATCTCTCTCGCCGCCGTCACCACCCCGCCGGCTTGTTGCCCAGATTCCGCCGCCCCTTCTCCCCCACCTGCCTATATTCCGCCGTCTTTCGACGACGGTCTATCTGGCTGCTCCTCAGCCGGCCTGTTTTCCGACGACGGCCTACGCCAACGCCGACGCCAACTAGTCTGTCATAATTTGTTTGAAAAATTGTGAAATTGTGTGCTTCATTTGTTTCAGCACTTGTTAAATATTGTACTGATTATCGCCGAATTTGTTTCAGCAATTTTCCTCCAATTGCTCGCCGAACTTGTTAAATTTTATGTTGAATTTGTTTGAAATATGTCAAATGGTCGAGGTTGGGGGTTTCCTGCCGGGGGGACGGCTGGAACTTCGGCGCTCCCCAGACCAAATCTTCATCCAATCCGGACGAAAATTTCACCGGATTTGGGCGTGGGGAGCGCCAACGAGTGGGGATGCTCTAAGAGGAGTCTCAACGTTATTCATTACCACTTGCTAATTATGCTAAAGTAACTGCCCCTGGTTAGCTATTAAAATGGAAAAAAGGAGAAGCGTGTTTCCGTTGGTGTGGTTTGTTAGTTTGATTAGGACTGTATTTAGTTATTTAACTATTTGAGTCAGTTATATTCTCTCGAGAACCCTAACCGCCATACACCCCTCATCCTAGCCGGTGAATTCCGTCAGGTCCTGCTGCCGCTAGCTGGTTTTGGCGCCGTGATGAGGATGGACCATGGACCTTCATGCCCTCATGAAGCCTCGGTCTAGTTTGATACTCCTTCCGTTTCATCATTTGTGTTGCGGATTTAGATGTATCTATGCACAAAATATATATAGATACATTAAAATATGCGATAAAAAAATGGTGAGCTCTTTTACGGTGATTGACATGGAACCTTGGCTCCGTCTAATCGAATCTAGGTTTCGTCTAATCTAATTTTTCATGACCGTTGATTAAATCAAAGATATTTTTTCTGTAATTTCTATAATGCTTCAACAATTCAAAACATGCGTTGAAGAGGTTAAAAGTGATCTATGGCCATCATCAGTTCATCGAAATCAAAAGGAGTCACAGAGATCATCGACCATCGTAGTCTCCCTCTCCTCCTTGCCTTCTCTTAGTTTATGAGAGCCGTCGTCGCCGCCGTCATCCAGTTCTTCCTTGTATCCTAGGGATCGAGGCCTTTTTCTCCCTCCGTGGCGAGCGCCGCCCCTTGATACGTCCAAAACGTATCTGCTTTCCCGAACACTTTTGCTATTGTTTTACCTCTAATTTGTGTATTTTGGATACAACTAACACGGACTAACGCTGTTTTCAGCAGAATTGCCCTGGTGTCTTGTTTTTGTGCAGAAACTCAACTTTCAGGAAAATCCCCGGAATTAATGTCGAAGGGCCTATTTTCCCAGAAGACTCACGGAGCCAGAAGGGCAGGCCAGGGGGAGGCCCACAGCCTCCAGTCCATAGGCCGGCGCGGCCCAGGAGGAGGGCGTGCCGCCTTATGGTGTGGCCCCCTCGGCCAGCCTCCGACGCCTCCCTTCCGACTACTTAAAGGTTTCGACCTAAAAACGCACGGGGGTGAGACGAAATCGCCAGAAGACATCCAGAACACCGCCGCCATCGCGAAACTCCGTCTCGGGACCAGAAACTCCGTTCTGGAACTCCGCCGGGACGGGGAATTGGAGGAGGTCATCGCCATCATCACCACCGACGCCTCTCCATCGACCAGCCATGTTTCCCCCATCCATGTGTGAGTAATTCCCCCGCTGTAGGCTGAAGAGGATGGTAGGGATTGGATGAGATTGGTCATATAATAGCATAAGATTGTTAGGGCATTGTGCCTAGTGTCCGTAATTGGTACTTTTATGATATTGTTGCAACTTGTTATGCTTAATGCTTGTCACTAGGGCCCAAGTGCCATGATCTCAGATCTGAACATGTTATCAATTCATGATGATATTCATTGCTTTATGATCTTACCTGCAAGTTGTATACATGTATTGTTGTCCGGAACCCGAAGCCCCAAAGTGACAGAAATTGGGACAACCGAAGGGGAAGGCGGTGATATGAGGATCACATGTGTTCACGGAGTGTTAATGCTTTGCTCCGGTGCTCTATTAAAAGGAGTACCTTAATTTCCAGTAGATTTCCTAGAGGCCCGGCTGCCACCGGCTGGTAGGACAAAAGATGTTGTGCAAGTTTCTCATTGCGAGCACGTACGACTAAATATGGAACACATGCCTATTGATTGATTAGTACTTGGATACCGTTTTATTTTTATCTGCAAATGCCATACCTTGATTGTTACATGAGTTTCTCTCATCCATGCAGCGCCCGTTCATCCATCCCTGTGCCTACAGTATTTTAATCCTGTTGTTTACTATAATCACTACTGCTGTCTTTGTTACACTGCTGCTGATATTTCACCACTGCTACTGCTATAAAACTGTTACTACTGATAAACTCTTGCGAGCAAGTCTGTTTCCAGGTGCAGCTGAATTGACAACTCCGCTGTTAAGGCTTACAAATATTCTTTGGCTCCCCTTGTGTCGAATAAATAAATTTGGGTTTTACTTCCCTCGAAGACTGTTGCGATCCCCTATACTTGTGGGTTATCAAGACTATTTTCTGGCGCCGTTGCCGGGGAGCATAGCTTTATTTGCAAGTTCACTTAGATTGATATTGTTCGCTGTAAATTCTCCATCATGGGTAAACCTCGCGATACTAAAGTCGCCATATTACCATCCACTACAAGAAAAGGTACAACTCTGAGTACCTCTGCTGCTCTTGATTCACCATCTGTGATAAGTAAACTTGTTTCACCACCACAAGCTTCACATGCTGGTACTTCTGCTGAATCTGAAAATTCCTCTTATAATTTTGATGATGCTTCTGCTGTGCTTGATAATGATGGTTCATTAGGATCTTTTCTAGATGCTACAATTGCTAGGTCTAGACAAATTGAAAGTACTGAAACTCCCAATGAAAATACTGCTACACCTGTTAATTCACCTGAGTCTGTTGAATACTCTAGTGATGATCTTGATTAAGATTATGTAGAACTTGATGACGATTTCATTGATAAATGCAATGCTACTACTGGTACAACTAATATTAAAAAGCTTCTTGCACAACATACTGTTAGATATAAACTGTCTCCTGATCCTAAATTTGTCACTTCTCCTATAAACATTAAGGATAAGGATTATGATTTTTCTCTTGATTTATCTCATATATTTATTGTTGAGAAAACACCTTTTTGTGGTACTGAAAAAGAAAGTGTTGTAGAACACATGATTGAGCTGTCTACTCTGAGTAGCTTGTTTTCTGATGATGTTAAGAAGCGTACTTATTTCGTTGCTAAAATTTTTCCTTTCTCATTAAAGGATGATGCTAAAACTTGGTATAATAGTTTGCCACCTGATTCTATTGATAGTCCAAGTGATTTGCTTGATGTTTTATTTCGGAAATACTTTGCTGCTAGTGCTCAACATATTGCTTTGCAGAGAATTTATAATTTTGACCAGGAAGATGGAGAGAAATTGCCTGATGCTTGGGTGAGATTTCGCTCTCTTATTAGAGCTCGGCCTGGACATGATCTGGAAAAGCATGATTTACTTGATATATTTTATAGTGGACTAACCATTGAGTTTAGGGCATACCTGGATAGTTGTGCTGGTTGTGTTTTCAGGAAAAGAACTCCAGACGACGCTGAAGAATTATTGGCTAGAATAGGCCGGAATCATGATGATTGGGCTACACCTGAACCAACCCCGACACCAATATTGAAGAAGAGGGGTATGATTAAATTAAATGGTGAAGATATGAGGGAAGCCAAGAAATCTCTTAAAGAGAAGGGTATTAAATCCGAAGATGTGAAGAATTTACCTCCCATAGAAGATTTATGCAAGATAACTCCCCCTTCATCCATGATTGAGGTACACTCTCTTCAACACTTTACTAGGGAAGATATTCCGTATTCAAAACCTCGTGCACAATGCTTAGATGAGTTTGATAATTATATTGTTAAGCAAGATAATTTTAATATGAGAGTAGAGATTCATTTAATGGAAAATTCTCACGCTATTAGTAAATTGCATGATATTGTGGAGAGAACCTCCAATGATGTTAAGATGCTTGTTAAACATTTTCATATGGTTCAAACTCAAATTGATCAACTCACTAAAGTGCAAAATGACTTGTTAAAAAATAGTTCTAAAGAAAAACATGCTTATGAAGTAACAACTAGAGGCGGTGTTTCTACCCAGGATCCTCTATATCCTGAAGGGCACCCCAAAAGAGTTGAACAAGATTCTCAACGAACTGAAACTAGTGCTCCTTCTAAGAAAAAGAAACATAAAACTGTTGTAGAATCCTCTGAGCCTGTTAATGATCCTAATAGTATTTCTATTTCTGATGCTGAAACTGAAAGTGGTAATGAACATGATAAAGATAATGGTAAGAATGATGCTTCTGATAAAGAAGAAGTTGAAGATGAACCTGAAAAGCATGCTAAAAATAAAAAGTATACTAAAGAAGATTTTATTGCTAAGAAACATGGTAATGAAAGGGAACCTTGGGTTCAAAAGCAAATGCCTTTTCCTGCTAAGAAACTAAAATCAAAGGAAGAAGAACACTATAATAAATTTTGTGATTGGATGAAACCTTTGTTCCTGCAAATCCCTTTGACTGATGCTATTAAATTGCCTCCTTATTCAAAGTATATGAAAGATATTGTCTCTAACAAAAGGAAAATTCCTAATGAGGAGATTTCCACTATGCTTGCTAATTACTCTTTCAATGGCAAAGTTCCAAAGAAGCTTGGTGACCCAGGTATACCGACTATTCCTTGTTCCATCAAGAATAATTACGTTAGAACTGCTCTATGTTATTTGGGAGAAGGTGTTAGTGTTATGTTTTTTTATCTTTATAAGAGACTTTATTTAGATAAGTTGATACCAACTGATATATCTTTGCAAATGGCTGATAAATCTACTGCTATTCCTGTTGGTATATGTGAGGATGTTCATGTTCAAGTTACTAATAATTGCTTAATATTAACTGATTTTGTTGTGTTGGAAATGCCTGAAGATGATAATATGTCTATTATTCTTGGGAGACCTTTCCTTAACACCGCAGGGGCTGTTATTGATTGCAATAAAGGAAAAGTCACTTTCAATGTCGATGACAAGGAACATACTGTTTATTTTCCCAAGAGGATTGATAAAGTATATGGAGTTAATACAATTTCTAATTTGAGATCTATCAAAGTGGGAGATATTGATTGTCCAATATATGAGCCTAAAGAAGAATATCAAACTCTTGTGATTGGATCCATATCGATACAATATAAGGTAACATGATTGATTTGAGGTTTATTTCTTCTTATGACATGTAAGATTTATTTGGTGGCAAGACTTGATCAACCTTGTTAACAAGTACATTTTATATGCATAGAAGAGCTAAGCAACATTTCTTTCTTCCTCCACTTGCTTTACTTGCTGTAGCACCACTTGATTTGCAAAATGCTTTAGTTGTTTAGAGGTTTGAAAATCTTTCTCTGTCCTGTAATAATAATTTTGACACCCAGAAATGTGCATTTTTCAAAGTTCTCAAAAATTTACAAAAATTATACTGTTTGTCTTATTTTTCGAAGAGCTACCTTGGAGCACCTGGGGATGACCAGTGGGGCACCCCAGGGCTGCACCCCACCAGCCGGCGCGGCCAAGGAGGGGGGGCGCGCCACCCTGTGGTGTGGGCCCCTCCTTGCCCCACTTATTCATCTCTTCCTCCCATCTCACTCTCTCTCCCGAAAAAACTCGTACTCACTTTCTCTCACTCGTGTTTCTGCTCAAGAGCTCAAGATTTCTCGATCTCTTTGCTCAGCCCAGATATCTGTCTGAAATTTGGCACATTTGCTCTCCGGTATGTGACTCCTCCGATTATCCAAATAAAATTTTGTTTGGTTGAGTATATCTTGAATATTTTGCTGCTGTAGGTAACATGTTTAGTGAGTTTGCATGCTTGTTCTATGTTGTAAAAATTAGTTTTGATGCATGTTTAGTACTCTACCAAGTTCCTATAGTAGTTTCCCTCATTTATATGTCTCCAAATCAACTTTTATAATGTTTGTTGAAAAATTTCAGAAAATGGAGTGGAATAGGCACCAACTCAACCAACAAGAATTGGAGGTGCAACAGGTTATGAGAGTTCACCGCGAAGAGGGAGTATACCCCTCTTACTACCCATGTGTTGATTTTATGAGGAGTGCAGGAATCCTGCGGGATGTTCAAAATCTGATTGCTAATGCAGGGTTGGAAGGTTTTGTTGTTGGTGAACCTTGCCAATATGCAAAACTAACCATGTCGGTAGTGCAGGATTTTGAATTCATTTGGTCCCAAACTAACCCCATGGTTCGATACAAAATTTATAATAAAACTGTCAACTTGCCTTTTGATGATTTTTGTGCAGCAATTAGAGTGCCACATGGGGATCATGCGAGAAGGTTAGGGGACTACCGCAGGAGCTCTTGGGTCTATACAAGATGATTTGTCAAGGGAGAAGCTTCTCAGACGATAGTGGTAAAATCAGTAGTATTCAACTCCCAGCTATTCGCTACTTTGCTTATTTCATCACCAAGTGCGTTCTTGCTAGAAAGAATGCAAATAAGTTATCTATCTAGGATGATTTGGCTTTCCTAGCTGCTGCATTGCAAGGCGATAGGACTTATAACTTAGGTGCTTTGATAGCCTATAGACTTGCTACTAACCGTGAGAAGGGATGAATTTGTGGAGGTCTCATCGCCTCTCGTTTATTATCTATGCATGGTGTAGAACCTCATCATCTTGATATTCAGCTCTCCATGGAGAAACTTGACATTGTCTCCATGATTAAACATGATTTTGTTTCTGATTTGTCTAATTTGAGTAACCTGTCTTACAAGATAACATTTTACAAGAAAACTTGGAGAACAACTAAGAAAATTGAAAGGCTAGTAGGATTACCTGCACCTGTTTTGTTTAACCTTGATTCCAGGAAGGATTGGTCAGTCACTGAAGGGGAACTGAATGCATACATAGAAGGGGAAGGCCATCATGTAAGGGATGGCACGGAGGAGGCCGAGGAACACCTCTACTTGTCATCCGATGCAGCGAGTTCTTCGCATCAACATTTTGGGCATGAGGAGCCTTCACCCTTTTCTTCTGCACCGGGACCTTATTATGATCACGCCATGTATGATCCACCGGCGTGGAACCCTGACCCTCGCTGGGGTTGATCTCCACTTAGGCTTGGGGAGAGGTATACCGGCATCACTCATTCATTGCATATTATAATTGCTGGATACTTGTACATACTTGTTTAGCTTCTTAAAGTGGTTTCCTAATAAGAGGGAGATGATATTTGGGGAAGTGCTGATTCAAAATAGATTCTGGACTGATATCAAAAAAATTCTCAAAAACAGCCAGAACGTTATTTTGCGAAGCCAATTTTTGTGCATGTTCCCCAGGTTGTTATCTAACTTTCATTACTTGAACACTTTTCGAGCTGGGCAGCGGAAGAATTTCTTAAAAATTGATTACTGTACTGCTGTCAAGTTTGACGAATTTCTGCTGCTTTGTGTTTATGCGACTCTTTTAGTTTTCATTTTCTTATTTTTGCTTTGTTTATTTCCTAAAACACAAAAAGACCAAAAATATTTCTGTTGTTTCTCTTTACCATTTGCTTATTTTGGTTTCTTGCTCTTATTTTGCTTTATTTGCTATCGTTGGTTTGCTATAAGAAAATCCAAAAGGATTTTGCTTTGTTTGCTTGTTTCCTTTTGTTCTTGTTTCCAATCCGAAAACACCAAAAATATTTGATGTTCTTCTTTGGTTTTGTAAAGTTCATTATGGAGTTCAGCGGTCTTCGGTGGTTGGAGCTTGGCTCTCATTCCATATTATTCAAGCTACACAAGTGAAAGGCAATAATGACGATCTACGACAATCCAACTGTGGTGAGAGGCTGGTATGAACTCTATTTGTTTTCATTTTTGTACATATATTCATCCATGTGAGCATGCTTAGTTGCTTCATGTGAGGTATATGTCATTTAAGAAAGTCTAGTAGTTCATGATCTCTCATGTTTAGCTCCAATTTATTAATATGAGTAGCATGTCATAAATATATGCTTGCATTGTTTTATTCATAGGTAGATATGACATTGTGGTATCCTCCTCTGAATAATTCACTTGAATCAACTTTTATGCCTCCGTTAATTAAGTATCGATGATTTACTTTACCTCAGAGTTCTTGTATCACTTTTATGCCTCCGTTAATTTATTTTGTCGCAAGCATGATTATGACAGTTACTGCTCTCTTGATTGTCGCTTCCCAGTCTATTGCTAGCCTTTACTTGTACTGAGCGGGAACGCTGCTCGTGCTTCCAAACCCCTGAAAACCAAGTTATTCCAGAGTGTCCACCATAAATACCTATGCATGGCATTTCAAACCATTCCAAGTAAATTCTCATGTGCTACCTTTAAACCTTCAAAATGCTTCTCAATTTGTGTTGATGTTTTATAGCTCATGAGGAAGTATGTGGTGTTTATCTTTCAATCTTGTCATTTACTCCTGACAGACTTTCACAATGGACTAGTGGCACATCCGCTTATCCAATAATTTTGCAAAAAGAGCTGGCAACGGGGTTCCCAGCCCCAATTAATCAACTTTCATTAATAATTCTCTTCACATGTTTTGCCCTGATTTATCAGTAAGCAACTTAAATTGCAAATAGACACTCCTCCATGGTATGTGATTGATGGAAGGCACCCGAGGATTCGGTTAGCCATGGCTTGTGTAAGCAAAGGTTGGGGGAGTGTCATCCATAATGAAACTAAAATATATGTGTAAACAAAAGAGAAGAGGGATGATTTACCTTGCTGGTAGAGATAACGTCCTTCATGGGATCCGCTCTTGAAATTCTGGTTGACGAGGTAGTTAGAGTACCCACTATCAGTCATTGACAACAACAAACACCTCTCAAAATAATTTTACTCCTGTTTTACAAATGAAAAGCTCTAGCACATGTTAATCCCTGCTTCCCTCTGCGAAGGGTCAATCTTTTACTTTTACATTGAGTCTCTATCCTTTCTTTGAGCACCTTCTTGAGAGCACAACTGTCATTCTTAATATAATATGCTTGTCCCAAAATGCGATTAATTGTGTATAACTTTGATGCTTTTATCTTTGATAATCTCTACTTACAGTCTTCCCATAAACTTCAAAGGTGCCCGAGCATTTATGTTTTGTTGTACAAATACGGGCAAGCGAGATACCACTTTATCATATCCTTCTATGAACATTACAATCCTGCTGATAGACATGATTCATGATGCTTATTATTAATTTGTTGGTACCTTTTCCATGATTGACATAGCTATTAGATGATTTTATTTGCATGTATCTTATTATGAATTGCTTAAGTACTTGCCCATATCATGAGAATATTTACATCATATGAACAAATGTGTTCGTGAAAGTTCTTTTATCGCACTCAGTTGTTAACTGAATTGCTTGAGGACAAGCAATAAGCTAAGCTTGGGGGGAGTTGATACGTCCAAAACGTATCTACTTTCCCGAACACTTTTACTATTGTTTTGCCTCTAATTTGTGTATTTTGGATACAACTAACACGGACTAACGCTATTTTCAGCAGAATTGCCTTGGTGTCTCGTTTTTGTGCAGAAACTCAACTTTCAGGAAAATCCCCGGAATTAATGTCGAAGGGCCTATTTTCCCAGAAGACTCACGGAGCCAGAAGGGCAGGCCAGGGGGAGGCCCACAGCCTCCAGGCCATAGGCCGGCGCGGCCCAGGAGGGGGCCGCACCGCCTTATGGTGTGGCCCCCTCGGCCAGCCTCCGACGCCTCCCTTCCGACTACTTACAGGTTTCGACCTAAAAACGCACGGGGGTGAGACGAAATCGCCAGAAGACATCCAGAACACCGCCGCCATCGCGAAACTCCGTCTCGGGACCAGAAACTCCGTTCTGGCACTCCGCCGGGACGGGGAATTGGAGGAGATCATCGCCATCATCACCACCGACGCCTCTCCATCGACCAGCCATGTTTCCCCCATCCATGCGTGAGTAATTCCCCCGCTGTAGGCTGAAGGGGATGGTAGGGATTGGATGAGATTGGTCATGTAATAGCATAAGATTGTTAGGGCATAGTGCCTAGTGTCTGTAATTGGTACTTTTATGATATTGTTGCAACTTGTTATGCTTAATGCTTGTCACTAGGGCCCTAGTGCCATGATCTCAGATCTGACCATGTTATCAATTTATGATGATATTCATTGCTTTATGATCTTACTGCAAGTTGTATACACTTATTGCTGTCCGGAACCCGAGGCTCCAAAGTGACAGAAATCGGGACAACCGAAGGGGAAGGCGGTGATATGAGGATCACATGTGTTCACCGAGTGTTAATGCTTTGCTCCGGTGCTCTATTAAAAGGAGTATCTTAATTTCCAGTAGATTTCCTAGAGGCCCGGCTGCCAACGGCTGGTAGGACAAAAGATGTTGTGCAAGTTTCTCATTGCGAGCATGTACGACTAAATATGGAACACATGCCTATTGATTGATTAGTACTTGGATACCGTTTTATTTTTATCTGCAAATGCCCTACCTTGATTGTTACATGAGTTTCTCTCATCCATGCAGCGCCCGTTCATCCATCCCTTTGCCTACAGTATTTTAATCTTGTTGTTTACTATAATCACTACTGCTGTCTTTGTTACACTGCTGCTGATATTTCACCACTGCTACTGCTATAAAACTGTTACTACTGATAAACTCTTGCGAGCAAGTCTGTTTCCAGGTGCAGCTGAATTGACAACTCCGCTGTTAAGGCTTACAAATATTCTTTGGCTCCCCTTGTGTCGAATCAATAAATTTGGGTTTTACTTCCCTCGAAGACTGTTGCGATCCCCTATACTTGTGGGTTATCACCCCTCCTCATCAGTGCATCCCGGCCGCAGCCACAACTAGGTTGAACGCCATCCCCGTCCTTATCAGCGAGATCCTGGCCGCCGCCTAACCTGTGATCCAATACGCTGGAACGCCACCGCTCTGCTTAATGGCGGGATCGGAGCCGCCAGCCTGAAGAGCGGGATCAGAGTCGGAAGCCACCGCCCTCCTCCTCGCCCGCGGGATCAGACGACACTGCCTCAAGGTCTGTTTGTTGAACACTATTGGGGACACCCCCGTGGGATCTTAGTCTTCTGATTTCTTCTTTTCTAGTACAACGCTCGATGAGGTGTGCAACCAAAAGAAGATATCCATAAATATGTTTCTGTGATCCATCAGTTGCTTGTTACTGGATTCCTAAAAGAAAGGTTAATAGGACAGTATCTGCAACTAGGTTCGAATCAAATCCAGTACTTGTGAATTCGTATCTCCTAGTGGCTAATCGAGGTGTACTCCTTTCAAAAGAAAATACCAAGTCCTGCTAAATTGTTGTGTGCTCAGCACTGCATGAGCTCACTATCAATAGGCGTCGCATGGCCATGTAAAAGTGAAGAGCTTATGCTATATTATCACAATTCAATATGATCTGGTAGTCAATATATAGTTGGGACCTAAGCATGAATCATTGATCTACAATCCCATATTATGCTTCTGGTGTTGGTTAAAACTACTTCTATAATTATCCAGAACCTAACTTATTGTGTGATACATAGGTGGCAGATCAATGTCAACTAGCTTGGTGAGCGCTGCATCAGCAGGGGCGGAGCTCCCCTTTGGGCAAGGTATGGCACTTGCCCTACCTTGATTTTTGGCAAAAAAATCAAGTATATATATGCATATGTGGATATACTATTAGTTTTGTACATTTTTTGAAGGGAAAACAAAAGAAAAAGATGAGTTGGGCCGGCAGGAGAAGAACAATCACGTAAGCAACCAAACTGGACTTCTGCTAGCTGGGCCGCGTGTGGTGAACGGAAATGAACTGTCTGTGTCGTGCGATTCGTTCGTTCGTGAAAAGAACCAGCGATCGTGAGTCCAGGTCAAAAAGGAAAAAAAACGATCGTGAGTCAGTTTCGTCTCTTCATCTTCGAGGCAAGTCACGCCAGACGTGACTTTTACTCGGGAGACCAGGACTCGCCTTTGATTGTTTCACTGCGCTGCTGGCTGCTCGTGCCCTGCCTGCTTCCTCCCGACGAGATCCCTCCAACTCCCCACCCCCCTCTCCCCCGTGGCCAGGCAGCACGCTCCTCCTCTAAATCACACGCCTAAGTTTAAAACTTTAAATTTGTGAATTGTGAGCTCGGTAACATAAACAAACTACTAATGCATTTTATTATCAAGACAGAGTTGCGCAACAAGATGTTCGATGGTTGGCTTAATAATTTAATGGTGTGCTACATCGAGCGAGAGAATATTTGAAAGTTTTGATCTTCTTGAAATTAAAAAATATTTTCAAACGAAATGTAAAGCTTTACCATTACCTAGAACTTCTAGACAACATTAAAGTTTTATTATCGGTACTTTTGTAGGTTATATTTTTATTTGAATATGTTGCTACTACCATAGTACCGGGTAACTATGATTCCCATCATATAAATTATTAATGTGTTGAGACAATTTATTCTTTTGCGTCATTTTTTTTTACGTTTAAAATTTCGCCCGACCTCAATTTTTTTCCGTCCTTCGCCACTGTGCATCAGCGTCAATGTTCTCAACAGTGGCTACTTCCTTCGCTGTGGGTTCACAACGATCCATCGCAGCAGCCTTTTACGGGCGAAGTGGCGCAAGGGCTGAAGCTGATTTACAACGATGCAGAGGAGGCCGGCGGTAATTCACGGCCACAGGAAATCATCGTGTGACCTAAACGATGACCGACACGGGGGCTTCGTCTTTGACGGTGACAATGGTAGCTGGTGGCATAGCGGGGCTTCCGGGCATCTAGACTACCAGAACAACTCACCATTTATAAACATGGAGTACAGCTCCGGCAGAATAGAAACAAGGCAGGAGCGTGATGACCCTTATTCGACAGAGTTCCAGTGACCCTCTAGTTAGGCTGATGTTGTCATCTGCCTTGAGCTGCATGCTGTCCCAGAATAGTAAGGACACTGAAATTTGGATGAACTCTGAATCTTTCAGGTGTAGACTTGAGTGGACTGCTTTGGTGTTGTAACAGATGTATGAATGTGATTCTGTTTTAGCCCAGTGTCTTGCACATGTTGCTATGCATATTCTGCCATTGCTTCTGATAAAATGAAAATGATGAGTTGCTTCTCCCATTGCCATTAAGTTAAGACTTTGCAAGTCAGCTCCTACGCAGCTTGGAACATGTAAAACTCATCCTCCTCGAAATAGGCTTTCACCCCGCTATATTAATATAGCAACCGACCGATACATCAAGCACGCTGGGGCTGCAGCACAACCAAGCCCAAAAAGAAAAAACAAGAAAAAACAAAGCCGACACCGGCAGCTTGACAAGAACAAGAACAACTCGCAACCGCTGCGCCCTCCGGAGAATGCCACAACACTCCTAGCACGCCGAAGCGCCGCGTATCAAGCAACACCTTCAACAAGGTAAGTGACGACGGCGCCACTGCCGCCCGGACTAGTCCTAGGGTTTCCCCCGATACGCGGAAGGGATTGGGGAGGAGGGACTACCGCCACCCTTCAGGAAGGCAAGGCGACACCCGCATGCGTCACCGCGACAGTGTCGGGCCTGCCGACAAGATTTCTCCCGTCCACCAACCCAGAAAACCGGACGATTCGACGTGCTCCACCAAACTTGTCGCCCACCAGCACGCGCCACCGCGATCTTGAAGCCACCCTTGTTGTCGCGCTGTGGTCGTCGGAGCAGGGCCTAGACGTAGAGACGAGAGACAGCCGGGTCGGGGGTAGCAACACCTCAGCCGAGCGGGAGGGAACTACCTCCACCGCCTTCGCGGTAGCCGACCGGACATGGCAGCAAGGTCAAACCCGCCCGGCCGGGCCCAAAGGGGCCCGCAAATACCCCACTACCACGTTGCAGCAGGCCGGCTGGAGCGCCGCCGCCACCCAACCACCGCCGTCGCACCTACTCCACCTCCAGGGAGCACCACCGGCGCACCATGCGCAGCCCGCCCGCCCAGCCCCTCCGGGCCCCGAACTGGGCCGAGCAGGCCCTGCCATGGCCGTCCACCTGCGCAGCTCCGTCGCCAATGGCCACGCCGCCGCTCCTCCACACCACCTGACGCACGGGTTCCACCCCGCTGCGCCAAACCGCTGGCCGCCGAAGTTCACCGCCGCCCGCCAAGGTCACCACACCCCGCCGCCGCCACGGGTAAGGTCGACCCCGCCGCCGCCGGCACCGGAGCAAGGCCCGGCGGCGGCAAGGGGGGAGCGCGAGGGAGGAAGCGCCGGCCGGGAGAGGCGCGGGCCCGGCCGCCGCGGGGGGGCGGCGCGGGTCGCGCGAGAGAGAGAGAGAGAGAGAGAGAGAGAGAGAGAGAGAGAGAGAGAGAGGGTTTCTTTCGGGAGGGGGTTTCGCACCGGACCGTAAAACTCATCATAAGATGTGTCAGAGTTACAAATATAGTATTTGTGCTTAACTGCTTATATTATTGGTATCGTTCCATATTCACACTGCATTTTTATAAAACTTAAACCGTAGCTTGCGGATGATCTCTCAAACTTGCTAGTTGTTAAATTACTGTCAGTTCATGCTATAACTTGTAATGAACTTACAAAAGATAGCATGGTATCTTGTATTGGAACAACTTACAAGGTCAGACACCCTCTGTTTTGCCCCAAAAGAGTACTATGGAACAAACAGACTGAGCAGAAACCTGACCGTGTAAGTTGTAATTCTACAGCTGCCACTCCATACAGTTGTCGAAGTCGAGGCTGCTCGCGCAGTTGAGCAGCGCTGCTCGTACCGGCATATGTAGTTCAGGCCGACGAGCAGCTCGCAGATCACAAGCATCCGTCTTCTCCCGATTGGCAAAGTACAACGTCTGCACCAACAACACATTCCCGTGGGAGCAGCACATTACCGGCATATGTTGGTGTAATGTAGCGCAAGCACCGAGCAACTGATCGTCGGTGGCAAGGCTGAAATGCAGCCGTTTCTTCTTGGTCGCCCGCAGTGGCGTGGACTTGCTGCTGAATGGCACGAGCATCCCTGACCTGATGGTTCTGATGAAGCTAGCGTCTGCCCAAAAGTCGTCCTCAAACCCGCTGTCCTTCCACGACGGCGAGCTGCTCAGGCTCTTCCATGAGCATGTTCCCACGGCAATTCGAAGGCCGGAGGTTCGCCGGAGGCGGCGCGTCGACAAGATTGACCTTCCTTGCCTAGCACTGGTGGCCGACAGCCACCCACGGCCGCCTCCGCTCCTCCCCTCGCCGGGCTCGACCAACGCCCCCTCCGTCGTCACAGAGCAGCTACAGCTTGTGGTCGGCGGTGTCGCCCTCCCCCCGGCCGGGATGGGCCACGAGCGCAAAGGCAGCAAACATACAAAATCATCCCAGAAAAGGCACTCTTCTTCTTCAGGAAAGCAATTCGAAGGCCTGAGGCTCGCCGGAGGCGGCGTGTCGACAAGATTGACCTCCCTCTCCTAGCACCGGTGGGCGACAGCCACCCACGACCGCATCCGCTCCTCCCCTCCGTCGCCCCAGGAGAGATATGCACAATTGATGGTAGCTTTAAGATGTGTGCAAGTATGCCTAATTAATTGTTGCTTTAAGATTTGTGTAGTTCATTGGCCGCTGAAAAGGACGTTCGTTTTTCATAATGTTCGCAAAATATATTTGAGGTTCCGGTCCTATATTTTTAGTTCCGTTAGTTTCGTTCCGTTAGTTTAGTTCCGTTAGTTTGGTTCCATCTATTTACCGCCATCGGATCGGGGTGGATGGATGATTATTAAAAATATCAACCACTCTAAAACTTGTAAAAAAGGTACGAAGGGAGTAGGATTTGGTGTCCTCATTTTATTTCTGCATGTGGTGAAGGAGATGATGGAGTGGAATAAGTACTCCGTGCGATATATCAAAGCACTGATAATTACGTGCGATGACATTGTAAAATGTTTTATGAAGTGATATGTTCATTTTGAACACATGAGAATATTTTTTATGATACTGGTACATATTCACCATAATGCGGTCAGCGTGGCGTGCAATTATTTGACACCTACGTGGTTCTTCCTTTTTTTTTCTTGAGGGAATTCAACTTTCGTGCTTCATGGTGTCCACCATGCAGGTGGCCACAGCTGCTGCCTGCCTACCTATTATTCCGTGAGAAGTATAAAAAAAATCTATGCACAACAGCCTACTGTTCACGATGGTGGCCATCGCTCTCATGGATCCCTCATCTTGTCAGGTTTCCAAAACTTGTGGTACCCGCCTGTCACTCTCACTCGGACTACTCTATCTCTATGTGTGTGTGCACCCTCGTCACGCCAAATACAGTTCAGATTTTGTACCTTCCTATAATTTATTGTTTTTATTTTCTTGCAGGGACTTAGTACTCCGTATTTTCTTGCTACTAATGGATGTATCTAGACACATTTTAGTTCTAGATACATCAATATTAGAGTCAATTAATATGAATCGGAGGGAGTACAATTTTTGGTACTGGTGTGTAAATGATCAGGTCAGTGCGTGCCAACATTTTCCAGAAGTACTGGTTTGAATGGTGAATATCATCCCACCGTCGGCCACCGAATTTGATACTAGAGTTTTAGTGAAGATTAGTGGAGATAATACGTTAAAGTATTAGTTGAATCTCTGCTGTCACATAATTCTCATAAAACTTCAACCCCAATTCACTAGGTAGAAGTAGGGTATTGGGGATTAAAAAATACACTAAAATTTAAAAAATAAATAGGGATATGTGGAGATTAAACTCGCCAATACTCTAGCAGAAAACATGCATTTAAAATAAGTAAGAATTTAAAATTTAAAGCAGATTATACCCACCAATCCCCACTAAAATACTAAACACTAGTACCAAACAAGATATTAACGGAATTGAGCGGCCAATGTGAGATAGACCAAGATTTTTCTTAGGAAGCAAACGAGAAGGACGAGGGAACCGAGCTGGGTTCTATGGGCTGTAATCGCTAATGGTCTGGGTTCATCTGGGCTTCGTTCAGGATTTTCTTTTTCTTATTTGCGTAGCATTTCATTACCTAACCGAGCAGTGAGCAGTAGCCTGATGTGTGAGCCCCCGCGGCCCATCCGCAGGCTCCGCCCAGGACGCTCTCCAGCAGTGTAGATTTTATTTTTGATAAAAAATATATACTAATATCGTAGAGATACCAATTACACTCAGCCTATGAAACAATATCATGCCCTAATGACATAAAAGATGCACACAGCTAAAAAAGAAAAAAGAACTATAAAAAAGAAAGGTCTCGTTACAGAGATTCATAACTTGAAACAACAACACTGACAACAACAAAATAACATCGGAAGCTCAACTTCTCCATAAGCGATGCCTCCAAGAAGGAAATAGTGCACAAACGCTATCGTCGCCCGATCATATATCTTAGGTTTTCACCATGAAGAAAGCCATCTCTCTCAAAACAATGCCTTCAACAAGAACATTGCCACACAACCAATTAAGGCCAGACCTTGGATTTTCACCCTGAACGATAAGACTCTGAACTTCTCCTGTGCAGTCGCCCCCACATACCAGTCGTTGTTACAAGTCATGAATCGCCAAGCCAATTCCACCTCAGCACCAAGATCCGACCATCGTAGCTATTAGGGGTGGGCAAAAAAACCGATAACCGAAGACCGAAACCGAAAAGACCGAGACCAAACCCGAAAAGACCGAGACCGAAATGACCGATAAAAATTGGGTAGAAACTTTTATAGACCGAATTTAGTTTGGTCAATTCGGTCATTTGTTCCGAGTAACCGAAAGACCGAACTGATCGAATTTTACGTGAGACTCTCCCAGTCTTTAGATTTTGTGATGTGTGTGTGATGTGGTATTGTTGAATGTTGATCAAACTTTTCTAGCATTGTTACATTTTTATTTAGATGGTTGAACGTTTATTCCCGCCAATTGATAATAATATATGCAATGAAAAAACATCTAAAATGTTGCCAAACTTTTACTAAATAATGTCTAAGTTTTGTGTTGATAACATCGGCACACTGTTCGGTCGTGACCGAACCCGAACCCGAATTATTGGGTACCCGAATTTGTCAGGTAGTAAAACTAACAAGTATATTCCGGTCATTATTTTTTTCTGGCCGAATTTAAAATATACCGAAATACAAAACCCGGATTTTCGATCATGACCGAATGCCCACCCCGAATAGCTATTACACCGATTTTGGCTTGATGACCTTCTCCGCTAGCACCATGGAAAGAAAACGAGCTACATGATATTAACAGCCAGCGGAGCTTCGAAACGCCCCCGCTGAAACCAAACGGCCAGGGTGCGCACGACCGAAACCACTAAATCCAGCAATCTTCAGGCATTATTTACACAATGAATTTCGCCGGCAGGGCCTTCCGGAACACGACAATCCACCTAGATTGGTAGGAACATGCATCCGACAGATCTTCAAACTTGGTACGAGAAGAATCCTAGAACCGCCACCTTTATTCTTCGACGTGGATGAACATGCCCCCACGCCGCCATCCGCCGCCCAACGATGACGAAGGAGGTATGCCTCGCTAGAGCACTGTCAGAATATTGATCTCTTGTGCAGCAAATTTCGGATGGCCCTTGCATCAACTTGATGTCAAAAATGCATTTCTGCATGGTGATCTTCAAGAGGAGGTGTATATGGAGATGCCTCCAGGATTTGTCAGACCTGAAACTAAAAGAATGGTATGTAGACTAAAGAAATCTCTATATGGTCTCAAACAATCTCCACGGGCCTGGTTTGACAGGTTTAGACAAGTGGTGTGTGGCATGGGATATGGTCAATGCAATGGAGACCATACCTTACTTTACAGACATTCTGAGCAGAAAATTACTATCCTTGTTGTGTATGTTGATGATACTATTATCACGGGAGATGATGATGTGGAAATTGCAAAACTGAAAGGATGCTTGAGTCAAGCTTTTGAGGTGAAAGATTTGGGAAAACTTAAATACTTCCTTGGAATAGAAGTTGCAAGATCGTCAAAAGGGATATCACTATCTCAAAGAAAGTATACATTGGATCTCTTAGATGATATGGGCATGCTGGGGTGCCGAGTGGCTTCAATACCTATTGACCAAAATAATAAAATCACAGCAGAGTCAGGAGAACACATAGATAAGGAGAAATATCAAAGACTTGTTGGAACACTAATATACTTATACCACACGAGACCAGATATATCATTTGCAGTGAGTGTAGTAAGTCGCTATATGCATGACCCAAGGGATGGACACTTGGAAGCAGCTCAAAGAATCTTGAGATACTTGAAGGGCACTCCGGGAAAAGGATTGTGGTTTAAAAGTAATGGACACCTAAATGTAGATGGATATTGTGATGCAGATTGGGCTAGCTGCTTAGATGATCGAAGATCCACCTCAGGATATTGTGTTTTTGTTGGAGGAAATTTGGTGTCATGGAGAAGTAAGAAACAATCGGTTGTCTCGAAATCAACAGCCGAAGCAGAGTACAGAGCTATGTCATAGGGCCTGGGTGAAATGTTGTGGGTACGAAACCTTCTAAGAGAGCTGAAAATTTTAAGACAAGGGAGCTTAAAAGTGTGGTGTGATAATATGTCTGCCATAAACATAGGAAACAACCCTGTCCAGCATGAGCGAACTAAACATGTGGAGATAGACAGATTCTTTATTAAAGAAAAGATTGATGCAGGGATTATCTCATTGGCTTATGTGAGATCAAGACAACAAGTGGCAGGCTGTTTAACAAAAGGGCTGGGATCAAAGGAGTGTAATCTTGCCTATGCCAAGATGGAGATGATTGACTTTTATCACCCATCTTGAGGGGGAGTGTTGGATAACTGTTGGTGTCGTATCTGTTGGGCTGTCTTCTTGTTCTCTGTTATGGCCCATCTGGCCCAGCCCAGTCCTGGCCTATATAAGGTGCTTCTATCTCTGTAACCCTAAAAAGAGAGAGTTCCTCCCTGCAGCCTCCTTCTACCTCAGGTTAGGCCCTCACCACTGTCCACAGAATGGGACGACTTTGTTTCAACCAAATGCTGCCCCAGCTGAGAAGGTGAGTGAGCTAATTAACCAGAACACTAACCAATGGGATATGCAGAAGTTAGCTGCCAATTTTTGTCAGGTTGACATTGAATACATTGTTCAAATTCCGTTTAGCATCTGATGAAGATTGACTGGCTTTGGACCCATGAAAATTCAGGTATTTACAACGTAAATTGTGCCTACCATATGCTTGTATCTCGCTCACGAGAGGAGCAAGTAACGGGAGGACTTCCGTCTTCACAGGGTCATGGAGATCTATGGAATTATGGAGATTGAAGGTAGTACCAAAAGTGCGAGTTTTTTTGTGGCTGGTTATGCGAGGCATTGTGTCGGACTACTCAACCCTCACTAGACGGCATGTTAGAGATAATAGCACTTGTTCGGTGCGTAATCTACCTCAGAAATACTACTCCATGCTCTATCTGAATGTTATCATGCCAGATTGTTTTGGACAGGGGCAAGTGACTTACCAAATCTACTCCCGGTGACATGGGCGACAGACATTTTGACTGAATCTTGGTGGTCAACGGAGGAGAGAGCAAAGGTGATCACGGTGATGTGGTATATCTGGTCTTCGAGTGACAGATGGATGCATGGTGAGAAGGGTTTTGATCCAGCAACTGCAGTAGAAGCAGTTCAGGATAAGCTGCTAGAGCTACAGCTCCCTCAATCAAATATTCCCTAGGCTGGGATTCAACCAAAGAGTGAGTGGTATAGACCAGAGAGATGTGGTTAAGCTGAATGTGGACGGTGCGATCAACAACCAAGAGAATGTGGCTGGAAGTGGTGGTGTTGCGAGGGATGGTGCCAGGGTTTTTTCCAGAGGCGCATGGTAAGGCGTACTCGGGTATCATAGACCCGTTGATAGTAGCAGCTCTGTCGCTACATGATGTTGTTTTGTTTTCTCAAGATCGCAATTTCCGGTGGATTGTCATCGAATCTGACTGTTCGGAGCTGGCGAGGCTATGGGATACTAGGAGGAGGAATCGGCCAGTGATTACCCATCTCCTTGAAGAAGTCAATATGCTAAGCTGAGGTTTTGAGTTTTTTCTGTTAGTTTTGCTAGGCGTTTGACCAACTACTTAGGACATACATGTGCCTGCCTAAAGAATGTGGCTGGGAATTGGATCGACGTGAGCCCAGTTTTCCTATAGAACTGTCTTAATGTTGATTGTAATGGTTGTGTTCTGAGTTAATAAAGACAAAGATGCAGTGTTCTGCAAAAGAAAAAAGAATGGGACACAATAGAAAAATTAGCTTTATCTTCATCAAAGAAGATAACTTATTACCTAAAAATTAGACTTAATGCAGGGAATTGTAATAACTACTACAAAAGATCATATGATTGTATAGTCAAATTACTATAACATGTCGTATATTAATTTTATCGCTAAAATTATGTTATCAACACGAGTCGAGACGTGCGTGCAAGTGCACACTTACTAGTTCTAACAGAGGAGGCGCTGGACACTCCGACGAGACGCGGTACCGCGACGCAGAGCAGCGGGGAGGGTTAGGGTCGGTCTGCTGTAGGCGAGGGTTAGAACTTAGGACCGGTGTGCTATAGGGCTTATGGGGTCATTTGCACCAAAGGTTGTCCACGCTCAAATAAAAGCTAAGATTATTATTTGATACCATATTGTCACTACAAATAAAAATGCTTCTATCGTATTTGTCCTGCAGTTACCTAAAAATACACATATCATCACGGTTGTACCATGAAAAATATATAAAGACATGTAGTTTACCACATCTAATCATCCATGACCTAAATAAATATGTTCCTCTATTATCAAAGCACTAACTCTCGAGGAATGAGCCATAATCTGAATGTTGCCCGACAGAAAGGCTTACAAAATCTTTTTAGCTTTGAAAACTGAGTCTTTATGTTCAACACCTCGCCCGACTCGATAAAGTAGATGTCACCCTCAGCCACATCTCCACAAGGTGCGGAAATAGACTTGGAGAAGTCTCGACCGATGAAGAGCGCTTGACCATGACCTAGACCATTAGCCATTGGTACCCATTTGCCCGTGTCAATATCGGCTTGGAAAACTTCAACCTTGCGAATGGACGGCGTGGAAAAGTCTCGAGGTTCATGCATCCATATCTTCACCATGAGCAGCTTCCCTCGTGACTCGACTAGGTGCCAGATAATGATTTCGTCATCGGATATGTCATCATGTGGGCAACTGCAAAAGTTGATGTTGTCCCAGCCATCATCATCATCATTTGCCACTGCTTGCCCGTTCTCGTCATAATCATCCAATAGAACATTCAGCGCCTCTGCTGGCTGCTCATCATCAGACACAATTGCCACATCTGCAACCTCCTCGTCATCATCAGCAACACCAACAGCTACCTCTTCCTCCTCCTCGTCATCCTCCTCTCCCTCCTCCTCCTCCTCCTCCTCCTCCTCCTCACTTTCAAGGTCGCTATTATCATCATCTGACGCGGGCCACCACTCATAACCTTCATAATCAAGTGGTTGCCGTATGACACGCCTTCCAATGGTAACCATGGGACTTCCATCCTCATCCAATCCTAGATCAAAGGGGATGAGATTCTCTGCCTTGGTGATGCCATAGAGTTTATCTCCAAGGAAAGCGATATCAACGATGTATATATACGGTGATGATCCTGGTTCTGGCAGCCACACACCCTTTCCTGGTAGAATTACCATGAAAGGAGTATTCATGTTCGTGGTGATGACGACAATAAAATCATGGACGGTAGAGCGCATCAGGAACTTGCGGACATAGTACGCACGGTGGAGGGTTGTGCCCAACTCGGGTAGCGGGACGTTCTCAACAGAGAAAACATTGTGTAAAACATAGTTGTCGTAGCAGTAAGATTGTCCCTCCTCCCGGATTTGCTGGCGGGTTCCAAGGAGCAGCCAGTCGTTGTTTGAGCCCTGGCAATATGCATTGTCAGGGATTGAAGCGAGGTATTCCGAACCGTTATTAGGCGGAGCGATGACTTCACCATCCCGGAGAACGATCCATGGTAGTTGTTGTGCTTGGGGGCCACGGCGGCGGACGGCAGAGTGCCATGTACGGCAGACGGCACGGCAGCGGGCACGGTCAGCTGGGTCAGGGAGTGCGGCGATAACGAGGTCTAGGAGATCCTGTGGGAGGTCAAGCCAGGACGCCATGAGAATCGATTATGATGATCGATGGATATTCAGCTTCCAAACAGTTCGAGAACAGAAGGTACTTATTTGTCGCCAACTCTTGCACGGTGCAGAAACAGAGGTATGCACGTCTCCAGCAATCTGTTGTTAGTTTGCATCGACGTCCATGTGATGCACGATTTGTTCCGTAAAAAAATTGGTGTGCACGTCTGGACATCCAATAAGGTATAGATGTCCAAAAAAAGACATTCAATGAAGTAAAACTGGAGAACTACACTATCACTTGAGATGACGTATCGATTACACATTCCGCCAAGCATGATGTGTATACAAATTAGGATTCCCCTTGCCGATTCTACGCTTTTGAACTTTAGAGCATCTTCAACCTCGTTTTCTAAAGCGACCCCAAAGATATTTAGGGCGCGTCGGACATTTTTTTCGTTCCCAGTCGTGCACCGCAAAGGTTCTTTCTATCCGGCGTGGCCCAATACACTAGTAGAAAAAGGGGCTTCCATCCAGGCCTTTAGTACCGGTTTCCTTACGAACCGGTACTAAAGGGTGCATTAGTACCGGTTTTCCTGCTCCCCACGCACCTCCACCCCCCCCCCCCCCCCGGGCGAGGATCGCCTTTTTTGCTTTGTAAAATACAAATGAAAATGATAGAAAATTTTAAAAATAAAATATTTTCAGATTCCTATATATTATGCAACCTACTATTCCGTGAAATTAAGAAATTCGAATTTTGACTTTTTTTGCAAAAAAAGTTTGAAAAAGGTAAAACCGCATTAAGTTTTGCATACGACGTCGGAAAAAAACGTATAATGGGAAGGGTTTACCCGGTTAGCCCATTTTTAGATTCTCAAAATTCCAAATGAAAATATGAAAGCAGAAAGATTTTAGTTTTTTTCAAAAATTTAGAATTTCATATATTTTTAATTTTTTAAAATTAAAATTAATAATTATAAGATTTTTTGAATCCCAGAATATTACTATTACTTTTAGCAAATTATAATATTTTCAAATTTTCAGGTTTTAGGTTTGGCAAAAAAATTAAAAAATAACTAAAAATAATACAAATGAAGAAGTTACTTTTATTTATTTATTCAATATTATTATTACATCATTACTTTTATTTATTAAAAAAATATTTGGAATTTAAACAATAGAGAAGTGTGACATCGACTAACATGTTAATAGGATTGCTATGATACTACTATCAACGACACGCGCGCGAAGCACTTGGAAGTGGGACGGGAAGGAACTCGGAAGTAAAGCGTGCTAGTGCTGGAGTAGTGTGAGGATGGGTAACCGATCGGGAAGTTTGACCACGGGTAAATAATTTGACTAGAGATTAAGTGTAGTTAGAGATTAACGGAAATACTAGAAATTCTATAAAAAAAAGAGTGAACAAAATAAAATAAAAAAGGGAGTGAAAAATAATTAGAAAAAATGGATAAAAAAATTAAACGAAATAGCCTTTAGTACCGGTTCGTCTCCAGCCCCGCGGGCTCCTCCGTGCCCACGTGGAGGCACCTTTAGTACCGGTTTGTAAGGAACCGGTACCAAAGGTGTGAGGCTTTTAGTACCGAATCTTTAGTACCGGTTCCAAAACAGGTACTAAAGGGGGTTTCTCTACTAGTGATAAGGTTCTGGCACGTCCTTAGTCCGTCCCCGGTCACAGGGGACGCTTCGGGCATGCCGGACACAACGAAAAGCGAGGCGAGGAGTGCTGGGCCCGACGCGTCAGTGACACGGAAGTCTAAAACCCCGTCGCCCACCCCTGGTCAAGCGACGTTAATGGCGCCCAGCGTTCCCGGGCGACGCAGTGTAGCGTCTCGTCGTGCATGGCGGTGTGGCCATCCGCATCGGCGTTTATTGCGGCTAACGCCCCGCTACCGCCTCGCCTACCGTTGATGTACA
This sequence comes from Lolium perenne, assembly GCF_019359855.2. Classification (NCBI taxonomy): domain Eukaryota; kingdom Viridiplantae; phylum Streptophyta; class Magnoliopsida; order Poales; family Poaceae; genus Lolium; species Lolium perenne. The sequence goes on along the minus strand of NC_067247.2, from coordinate 23,680,568 downwards.
GTAAAGAGCGCCCCTCCTTCCCCTCGCCACGTTCCCCATTCCAATCTCGCAGCACCTCCTTCCTTCCTCTCGCCGCGCCTCCTTCCGTCCTCTTGCCGCGTCGTCGTCCTCCCGCAAGAGCATCCTCACCGCGAACGGCTTCGGACGCGCCAGCCTCACGGTGTCGGAGGCGTGGGCGTTGTACCATGTGTGGTACCCCATCCCGCCGGACATGCGCCTGCCAAGCAGCGGCGGTTGGAGGTCCCCGTCAACAGGATCGGTGTCCCGCCGCCGCCGACGCAGGGCAGCGATCGTTGGAGGGACACGATCAGAACCCAACGCGCGCACCTCAGCGCTGAGGAGCGGGCCGATCCTACCTGAGACGCCACCGACAGCGATGCCTGGTGGGCAAACTTCTTCCAGGCGCTGTACGACGCTGACATGCACAACATCGACGGCCTCGTTGGCCATAGGAACACATGGAACAAGGCGGGGCGCGTCCATTTCTGGGGCGTTCCCGGGCGTACCCTCCTGAATGTCGTCACCGGCATCCAGAACGGCACCATGAGTCTGGAGATGCCACCTTCCCCGTCGCCATCTCCTCGGGCTTCGGTGCGCTGGTAGCCAAGGAGGACGTACTCGTCCTCCTAGAACTCTTCTTTGTCAGGGCCGGCACGGTCGACGCCTTCCTCGCACCGCGCCACGCCGTACACAGTGCCGAAGCGCGAGGTGAAGGAGGAACCCGAGTACACGACGCCGCCCGCGCTGCTTCGGAGGCGCGGCAGCAGTAGCATCACCATCCGCGAGCTAGCGCGGTACCAGGAGAGGCGCGCCGGTAGCGCCCTCCTTCTTCCGAAGTCGAAGTTGAAGGAGGATCAGGATGAAAAGGATGCAGTGAAGGCCGCGTAGATAGCGGAGTACGAGCGGCGGCAGCTCCTCATCGCTAGCAGCGATGACCCCGAGGACTGCCTAGGGTTGCACGTGGGTTCATGGCGACCATGAACGACAAGGACGCCTGGAGGGGTGACGTCGACGCGGTCATCGCCATGTCCATCCACAATGCGGGGATGCCAGTCGACGACCTCACCAACGGCGACAAATTTGGGCCCAGCGACGCGGTGAAGGACGAGCCTGCCAACGAGCCCGACGAGCGCGGCAAGCAGGAAGTCGTCCACGAGAGCATGTACAACTTCCACCAGTACTACGACGCCTCTGGGCGCCACAAGTACTATTAGTTTAGGGTTTAGGTTTAAATTTCATCGAATTTCGTTCAAATCCATGTAATATATAGCAAGTTTGAATGCATTCGACTGTTTTCGATTAAATTCAAATTTCTGTTTGAGGGACGTGACTAGGAAGCGTTGTCCCCCAAACGCAGCACTAATAAATAGTGTCCCACAAACGTTCAACCTGCGCGATTTGGGGGACGCTTTAAGGGACGCGGTTGAAGATGCTCTCAATTTGCCGTTCATCCGTCGGGGCCAAGGCTAGGCTCAACGTAATTTTAAAAAGAAGATTGATAAACAGAACATATTAAATTGTGAAGATACGTCCAGCTTTTGCACCAACAAAATATGCGAAAACATTAAGGATGCATATAACCAAGTGAAAAAAAAAAGGAAAACAAAGGTCTCATCGCTGTGTTGAACCAATTCCAACGGTAGCACTCTACACCGCGGAAGACAACACACGGACTAAAAAAGATATCTCCAAAAGCAACACCTTCAAGATGGAAACAATGCACAAGGCGTTGTCGTTGTCCAATCGAAGATCTTGAATTTTCACCCTAGAGAAAATACGAATTTACAAAACAATACTTTCACCAGGACCATTGCCAGGTACAATCATTGAAGACTATACCTTGAATTTTTAACCTGAAAATCGTGGCTCGATACTCGAGAAGCAGCATCAAGAATGCAGTCCACCTATGCCGCCACCCCGCTTGCTGAAGTTGTTGTTGCAAGTCGACAAACACCCGACATAATGGTAGAACATGTGTGGCATTGCCTTCATCACAACCACTACCATCTCCGCCATTATCAACCTCTAATCGCCACCATGACTTTTTTACATCTATGTCTGTTTCATGGAAATCTATAGTAAATTAGTAAGATGTGTCCCATGTCAGTTGACAAGAAGGCAAAGCTTCGCGCCTCGCCCAAATGAAGCCACACTGGATCAAGAAAAGGGCGCGCAAGACCGCTTTGATTCCGCTCTAGATATACAGCCCTCTGCGCCAAACTGCGGAAATCTCCAAGAGTAAGATCAGAACTTGTCGGCGGCAAGATGGAGGAGGCCCAGACCGGAGACTTACCGCAAGAAGAATAGTAGAGCCAAACCACCATTATTAGATCCAATCCAGCAGCCCCCACGCCGCCTGCAGGTTCCCTTCGGGACTGACCGCCACAACGCCCATCGGCAGCCCGAAGGTTCGGTCGGTACATAGCGAAGGAGGTGACCAATGCCGCCCGAAGCCTGACGACGTCGAGCACGCCGGAGGTGATCCACCACCACGCTGTCAATGCGGGGTCACGCTTCTACGCCACCGCCACAGGACCACGCTAGTGCCCTCCTCTCCTAGGACCGAAGGGCTCCCGGCGGGGGAGAAGCCGCTGCGCAAGAAAACTTCCCCGCCGTTGCCGTCAACCGGAGGGTTGGACCGCCGCATCCTCCGGCCACAGCGGGGAGACGAGAGAGGATGATCTGGGGCATGCGGCAACTAGGGTTTCCACCCAAGCCACCCCCTCTTTGTCAGGACTATCCAATTATATTAATTAATGAGATCTTTTTGCGGGGAATTAGTGAGATCAGTCAGAGAGGGTGTGCCCCTAACGGACACGCTCAAAGGGTTCTATTACATTTTCGCCGAACGCACACGCTTCTTTTTCGATAAAGGATACTTTATTATTGAAAAGGTTTAAACATTAATTACACACGTCCTCTGCATAGTTAGAATGCACATAACCGTTCAAAAACATTACAAAGCACACAAATCGTTTACAAAACCCAAACTAAATGCACACGCTTCTAGTATTTATATTGCTTGCATAAACCGTGCCACATCCAAACAATGTACTGTAACAAACGCTCCAAAGTAAATGCCATGTTTCGGGGTGGCGATCCTAACCACAAAAGGTGATGTGTAACTGGCTAAATAGAAATAAATTAGTGATCTTGTTTAATAGAAAAAATATAGCAAATAGTGACACTGAACCAATGTTAGAGTCATCCTTAGCTTACTCTCAGGGGCGGTTTGCTCCTCTCCAACCAAATAAACTGCACCGCCAAGATGATGATGGAATCACACGCGAATGAAACAATCTCATGGATAACATGAAATATGTACAACCACACAAAAAGAAAAAAAGGATCCACAAGCCATACATTGGTTTGAGTGTGACCATGCATATTTTTTTTTTTTTTTGAGAATTCGGCAGGTGAGCTGCTCGATATATTAATAGAAGAAGATTTGGCTCAGTTAATCAGGGAAACCGGGCCCAAAAACCATACAGAGTGGCCGAGTTTATGAGGGAAACCGGCCGAAAAAACCGCACAAAAGTCGGGGCCTCATCGCCCACACGAAACGAGACCGCCGACGACCAAACACACACCACCAAACCCGGAGCCGCTGCTCCGACGTCCCCTGCTCGGAGGCGAGCCGCAACGCCGCACGGTGTGGACGACCTGTAGCCCAAGCTACCAAGGCGACCACCCGCAGACCACGAACGCCGCGCCAAAAGATCCGGGGCCGCCGCCCCGACTTGCCAGCCACACCGACCACCCCGTCGCGTAGGCCGGGCCGACGAGCTCGCTACCCACGTAGCACGAACACGCCACCCAAGCCTTGCAAGACCATGACCACACCCCATGGAGTCATCGTTGCAAGACCATCCGAGGCCGCCGCCTCGGCGCACGTCAACCGTCCGGGGCCGCCGCCCCGGCATCCACCACCCTCGACGACAAGGCAACCAAGCAGCACAACAACCACACATCTACCACACCACGAGGACTACGGACTCCAAAAGCGGCGCCTTCAAGAAGGTAACGGCACAGTGTGTCGCCGCCGCCCGCTCCAAGGAGCAGAGGTTTTCACCCGGAGAACGCAAGAACTCGCGACAACAGGAGACCAAGCTCCCCGATGAAGCCCTCAACAGGGAAAACGGTACCCAATAGCACCGCCAACATCGGCACCAATGGTGCGAAGCTTTCGCCTGGAGTGTCAGCGATGTCGTCTGTCGTCGGGCCCAACGTAGGCCCTGGCAGAAGAGGTGTCCCGCCGAGCAGGGTGCCTTGTAGCCGTCCACCAAACAGAAAAACGGATCTGGGAGGCGCCCATCGGGGCCCGCAGGGGCCCATCTGAGCCCGCAGGAGCCCGCATGGGCCCATCTGAGCCCGCGGGAGCCCGCAGAACAGAGCCCCGCGCGCGAGCGCCGGCGGCGCACCAGGCAGCGCCGTGCCCGGCGGAAACCGCGGCCATCCCAAGCTGCAGGGGCCGCGCGAGAGGCCGGACGACGAGCTGCCGAGCGGCAGAGGCCGCAGCCGGCCAGCATCCCGCCGCCAGGGCCGGTTTGGACGATGCAGACGCGAGGGCCGGCCAGCATCCCGCCGCCAGGGCCGGCCAGCATCCCGCCGCCGTGGACGATGCACACGCGACGAGGGGACGGCAGCGAGCAGGACGGCGGCGGGCCACGCACGGAGCCAGCGCGGACGACGGCGACCTCCGGGACCGGCATGGCGGCTTCCCTCCGAGACGGCCATGCGGGGGCCCGAGAGGCATAGATCCTCGCCGCCCCCGTCCTTGGCGGCGCACGGCTTAGCCGGCGGCGGCCTCGGGAGGCGACGAGGGGGCGGGCAGAGGAGGTGGGGAGGTGGCGGCGGGAGGCTAGGGTTTCCCTCCCCCGTCGCCTGGAGGGGGCGACAGGAGAGAGAGCAGGTGACCATGCATATTTATAAAACAGAAGACGTGGCAGCCTTTCAAAGATCAGCCTTCCCAGGGCATCTTGGGAAGGGGATGATATCTCTGATGTTGTCGAGGCCAGTAGCAAAAAGGAGCATTCTCTCGAAGCCCATGCCAAATCCACTATGTTTGACAGTTGCAAACCGTCGAAGATCCAGGTACCACTCGTATGGCCCTAAAGCCAAACCTCCATCGATTAACCTATAAAGTACAACATGTTAAGCAGTCAGCTGAATAGTCATTCATGATATATGTTAGGCTTTATATAAAAATGATATATGTTAGGATGTTCACACAGCAACATCCATGACGGATATGTTGAAAAGAAGGATTCGAAACAAGATGTTTATACTTTGTAGATAAATGTAAAATTGATTTCAAAATACTAAGAAAAAAAAAAAAACATAACAGATGTTTAGAGTCATCCAATTACTATTCGTCTAGTTGACACTGAATCGTGCATTACCATAACTAATTCAACATTTTTTTTCCTTTACACAATTTCGCAATTCTAATTGAGTATATAAAATAAAAGCCAGACCAACTTTTGAATCCTGGTTGGTGGAGTCCTGCACTAGTAAGTAGTAACTCCACCACAACTGTTCTAACAGCTATTTGTGCCACAGAAAATTAGTACATGTTCAAGCGGTCGATGCAAATTCATTTTCCAGATCTTTACTCAACTCCGAGAAAAAAAATATAGAAAACAACATAATATGTTCACTAAAAAGTTCAGCACCAGTACCGTTGTTTAAGAATATCTAGACGCTCCTCCCTTTGGCTTCCACCAATTAATTCACCAACCTACAAAGATGGTGTCAGAAAATAAGACAACATACAGGCAAAAGAAAATCGATTCTTAAAATAGGTGTAACATACTGGGCACAAATTAAACCACTTTCATAACTAAGATAAGATAGGAAATCAATTTTCAAAAGAGGTGGAACGTACTGGGTAGATATCCAAATTCATACTTACAAAATGATACAAACTCAGTTTTGAAAAGAGGGAGGTTGAACCTACTGCACACAAAGCCACACTTTCATAATTAAAGAATGATTTTCTAACATGATGGAAGATTAATAATCTCTACCGGCATATGCACAAAAGTGTACACAACCATGTATACTACTACCTCCATTTCAAAGCTTAAGGCTTTTTTAAGTCAAAGTAAAATTTGACCAAACGTTTAGAACAATCTATCAATAAATATAATATTTTGTAGATACCATACAAAAATATACTATTTCTTTATATATTTTATGATATTAATTTTATATTTTACATGTTAATGATTTTTGATAAAAGTTTAGTTAAACTTAACATAGTTTGACTTTCTAAAAATAATATAAGGCTTAAACTTCAGGATGGAGGTAGTAATGTTTAAACGAAATAAAGGCACTGCATCATCATGCATGTCTTTTTAAATTATATAAATAGAGTAAAATGGACTGAATATCAAGACTGGACAGATTTTGGTATACCTTGGGGACAAGAACATCCATGGCAGCTACTGTCTTTTGGTCGTCATTGAGCCTCATATAGAATGCTTTTATTTCTTTTGGATAGTCATAAACAATGACTGGCTTCTCAAATACTACGTCAGTCAAATACCTTCATGACAAAAAAAAAGATATAAATATACAAAAATGAAATTGTCAAGAGATGAAATAGTAAAAACAAGTGTATCAGTACAGTACCCTATATGTTACCCATACCTCTCGTGCTCGGACGCTAAATCGATTCCCCATTCAACCTTGTTCTCGAACTCCTTATCTGCATCTTCCAATATCTTGATCGCCTTGGTATATGAAATGCGCTCGAAAGGCGTCTCCGAAACAAGCTCTAAACGCTCAATCGCAGTCCTATCATGATGGTTGACCATGAACTCCATGTCTTCTCGGCAATGATCAAGTATCCACCTGCAGAGGTGTTTCACATATCTTTCTGCGCAGTCCATATCATATTGCAGGTCGGCGAACGCCATCTCCGGTTCGACCATCCAGAACTCGGCCAGATGTCTTGATGTGTGTGACTTCTCTGCCCGGAACGTTGGTCCAAAGGTATACACCTTGCCGAGAGCGCACGCATAGGTCTCAGCCTGAAGCTGGCCTGAGACGGTGAGATAAGCCGGGCGCTTAAAGAAATCGTTCTCGAAAGAGATAGTTCCGTCGTCCTTGCGTTGAATCCCTGGTCTCAGTCTCAACCTCTCTGCTTCAAGGCTGGAAACAATCTCTTTGGCCTTTTCAAGCTCCAAAACAGCGGCGCTTATCTCTTGCTTGCCAGCTACTTTTGCTGCTTTAAGCCGTGCAATGGCGTCTCCCTTCTCTCGCACAACGAGCTTCGCGGCTTCGATGTCGGCCTCTGACGGTGCGGCGCCATTCTCTTTGAGCTCCTTCTCCACCTTGTCGGCCTGGCTGAACAAGGTGGTGACCTGGAACATCTCGCCGGCACCCTCACAATCACTTGTTGATATTATTGGTGTGTGTACGTGCAAGAAACCTTCACCCCTGAAGAAACTATGTGTTGCGAAGGCGAGCTCACTCCTGATCCTAGCAACTGCAGCTATCTGCAACAGATCGATCATTAACGTCAATAATTAATGGCAGCGTAATCATATCATGATCGACATAGAAGTACTACCGTGTCTGTGCTAGAGAGCAAGGAAGAAACACTTACCGTGTCTGTGCGTGGGCGGAGGTGGGGAATGTCCCTGAGGCCCTCGAGCGTGTGCTTGGTCTTGGGCAGCGGGTACACCCTGGCGTCCACCTCGCCGACGTCGATCACCCTCTCCACCTGCAGCTCGATCAGCTGCTTGTGTTTGGCTCCGTCGAGTTTCTCTAGAACGCCCTCCAAGAGCACGGACGTCCCCGTCGGCGTGAGGCGCCGGAGGTCGCCGTACACCTGGCCCTTCACCACGGCCTGGAGGTTCTGCTGGCAGGAGCCGTCGTTGAGTTCCAGGAAGGCCAAGAGGCTCGACGACCTGCGGCCCGTCCTCACCCAGCCGCCCACCACGACGCGCTTCTTATCGTGCGCGTCGATGGCGCCCACGATTGCACGGATGAGGGTGCGAGGATGATGGCTCTGGTCTCCCTCGCCCCGGGAAGAGGGGATGCTGGTGGTATCGTCGGCCAGCTCTGGCATCGCCGGCGGCGCGGCCTCCATGGCGGCTAGCTTTTGCTCTCCTGAATCGATTAAAATTAAACTAGCCACGATCAACAAAAGACTCGTATGTATTCGTATAATACAACCTTAGTCCTGTACTACAACTAAGAAAACTAAATAAATCGTAACAGGACTTCGCATATCCGATCTCAATATATGCCGGCTTCTTATCAACAACTACTAATCCTTGCCGGTTCAAACTCGGCATCATCCGGTAGGTACGGGACGGGATACATATCGAAGAACAAGTCGGATACAAAACAAACCGCACCAATGAGAAGGCCAATCTACTCTCTGCCTTGATTTCGGCTAGTCCTTTTCAAATTTGGCTAGATAGACATTGCGCAACGATCCTGCCCACTCTGCCATGTCTCAGGCAGCAATGGCGCCGACCACCGAGACGGCGGCCGTTTCGGCTCGCCGGGAGCCCACGCCCGATCACCCACCTTATTCCTCGGTACAACAAATCTTGCATGGTTTACACACAGTTCTGCTGTACATCTATTAGCAATCTGAGATTAACTGAAGAACGCATGTCATGGCAGATGATCGGCGAGGCTATCGAAGCGCTGCGTGGCAGCGCGTCGGAGGAAGTCATCTCGGCCTTCATCCTCGGCAGGCACCCCGGCGTGCCGCAGGCCCACGACCGGCTCCTCCGCCACTACCTGGCCAAGTACGTGGCGGAGGGCCTCTTCGTCTGCACCGCGGAGGGCCGGTACTCACGCGGCTCCCACGGCACGCAAGTCACCGTGGCTAAGCTCTCGCTAAACGATGGTCGATGGCAGCTACCTGAGCCGGCGCTTGTCGTCGCTAACGAGGATGATCCGCCCTGTCCAGCCACGGACATTGACCATGATCAAACTTCCACGATGATGCGTCCCACGGCTGCCGATGCCACCAAGTACGCGAGTCGTCGGCCGCGGCCTTGCAATGCGGCGCCTGTTCACAGCCCTGCCACGCCATCAAATGCTAATGTCAACAACAAAAAGAAGAGCAAGCCCAGAGTCCGTGGCAGGCAACGCAAAGTGCAGGACCTGTACGACCGCAATCCACCTAAGCCTGCATGTAACATACCAGCTGACAAAGAGATGTGGTGTGTGCTCGCACTGCCTGCGCTGGTGAGGCTATGACTAGTCCGCGCTACATCTCAGTTTCCAACCGATCTCATTATTACAGATCTATCATCTATGTAGTTCCAACTTGGAGCAACACCTCGAATTTTATATGCTTGATGTAAGAATGATCAAGATGAATGTTGATTTATCTAGCTTTTCTGATTTGTATAATGCAACTAGCAAATTCCCCGTCCGTTGCTATGGAGATAAAAAAATTGCAATCATATAATACTATTCGATTATTTGCATTAGGATCAACATGATAAGAATTAGTATCATGTTTGATATATTGTAAGACGTAGTAGTTAGGGTTTTGGGGAATAGCTTGGCACCCTAAACCGGGTGTGGCCACCATATATTTATATAGGTGTATCGTTAGGTAGTATAGTCCACACATAATGTTGCGGTACTCATTGGCATCATCCGGAGGTAGCAAATCACCATCAAAAGTGGGCAATGTGTCAATGGCTGTCATAGGAGTAGTGAATGTCTTGCACTTCAGCATACCTACACGCCATAGTAGATCTAGAGAATACTTATGTTGCGTGAGAGTCAAACCACCATCAGTGTGAGTGACCTCAAGGCAGAAACCAGACGATCAACAGTAGTAAATCGAGAACATACACAGAACATAGACCCGAAAATACATAATAACCTCAAGACGCTAACAGAAAAACAGTGATGTATCAGTTAGTGAAACTATGCACGTGGAGAGCAGAACCAAGTCGTGCATGCCAAGAACGAGGAACCTGCTGAAGATCATAGAGAGATTTTACAAAGACCGCATAGATGATTAGGGCAAGAAGGATCAACAAACATAGGGGGCACATATAGGCCCCTTATTTAAAAATTCCATGAAGAAAAGCATTCTGAACATCTAGCTGACGGAGAGATGAGCCTCGAGTACCAACGAAAGAGAGCAGATGTTGAATGGTGGTATGCTTGACCACAGGAATGAATGTGTTCTCATGGTCAAGACCATAATGTTGTTTAAAACCGTTAGCAACCAAGTGTGCATTTTACCTCTCAATGGAACCATCAGCATGCTTTTTGACCTTAAAAAACCACTTCGAATCAATAGTATTTACACCAAAAGGGGGTACCAATTGTCAAATATCATTCTTCAGTAGAGCATGAAATTCCTATTCCATAGCGGCACTCCAGTGTGGCTTACTCATAGCATCCTTAAAACTACGAGGTTTACTTGTAGGATCAGCAGTAGCATGAGCCAGACACGCTGCAAGACATGCGACAATACCTTCAGTATGCTCATGTGGATGGAAAGTATGCTCATGTGGATGGAAGATACGACTCTGACTACGTGTACAAGGACACGGATCAACAGAAATTGGTGCAGTAGTAGGTGTCGAGGATGCTTGTGGTGGCAACAAACTAGCGTCGACCAAGGACGAATCGGCCCACGAGAAGATCCGTCCTCTACGACTGTCGGCACAAAAGATTTCAGGACACGAGACTCCGGGACGGCCGATGTAGATCGTACACACGAGACGCACCAGCAGAAGTACACCCCGATTATGTCATCGTCGTGAACCCCTCTGTCCTAGGATCATCATAGCAAAACAAACATGCTATATATTCCCTCGTGCATACCCAACTTTCTATGTACTCCCTTCCCTCTGATTCGGTTTACATCCTAGAAAAAATCAGACAAACTATTACTGTATTTATCAGTAATATTTCAACCAATTCAAGCCACATTAAAAGTAGAGACATCCAATACACAGAGGAGGACCGCTTCGTTTACTGTGTTTTCGTTGACCAAAAGCTAATATATAGATTATTATGGAATAAAAATTTGGAAAATATAGACTAAATCAGAACAGATGCCTATCAAGTATTCGCCTCATAACTTTCCCATGACCATGATTTTATATCATAAGACCGAGAATAACAGTGGGTACATGTATGAAAGCTTCTGTTTTGAAATCGATGTACTAAAAAATGTTTAGGAGTGTTGACCAATGGTGGCTGAAATTTCATGTCCCCTGATAGTTGATCATCTTCTTTCTTTTATGTCCAAGCATATTACTCCCTTCATCATTTATAAATAGATGTTTTAGATTCATTAGTGTGGACAAGATAATATGATTACTCCCTTTGTTCCCATGCTTAGTGCGTAAATTCGCAGGCATGTCGATTAGGTAGAGTTCGCGACTATTTTTTCCATCTTACCCTTGTTTCTTGGCCCCCACACGCTAATCCCGGAGACGTACGAAGCGGAAAAATCACCCATCATGTCCCTGCCGCCTCACCCCCCCCCCCCCCCCAACATAGCTCCGCTCCCGAGCCACCTCCAACCCTCCCCGAGGTGCCGCCTCCTAGCCCCAAACCCTAGCAGCGCCTCGCCCCCAGCCACAACACCGCCGCCACCCGTAGTTCCCCACTCTCCGCCGTTTGCTCCTTGACGCTCGCCAAGTCGTCATCGTGTCCGCCATCTAGCAGCGCTATGCCGAGGTCGCGTATGGAGGGACAATTTTGGTGGGTGAAGATCATGAACTACTCCCTCTTTTTTTATATATAAAGCCACAACGTATTTCGAGGTAGAATTTTGACTAACATTTTGACCAACATAATATGTATTATGTGTTACCAAAAGTATACCATCGGATTCATATTTCAATGATGTTTCCAGAGATATGATCTTGGTATTATATAACTTATTTTTTATCGCTAGAATTATGAGTTAAAGTTTTGATCCTAAATACTTAGTGGATATAAAAAACGTAGGGTTTACCAATTACAGTATGTTTATCTATGTATGACACCGACCTAGTGTCGGCATAAATATATTGATCTTGCTATCCAAGAAAGCATTGATGCAATTAATATTCGAGAACCCGCAAAAAAAAATTAATATTCGAGAGTCATTTTGGTAAGCAAATTCGACTGGTTGTTCTACTCGAAGCGTCGTGCTACGATAAGACAAGATATCCAAGTAGAAGCGCTTTTTACCGTTTTACCCATCAGGCTCAATCCGATCCTGGGCGTCCATCCAAAACCCAACGGCGCGCAAGCAGAAGCCTCGCGTGAAAGCCTCTCGAGGGTAGTTTGGGAAACAAATTGGAAGGAGGCGACTTCCGATACGAAGATGCACAAAATATAAACTAGATTCTGTTCCGGTTTTATCAGTTGCCAACCGAATAAACAAACAAAACGCACGGCGAAGAATAAACAAAAAATAACAAGAAGTCGAACGAAGAGTGGAGCGGGATCGCCGTCGCCGCCGCAGATCGTTTTCCGGTGCCGGAGTAGAGGCGAGAGTACAGGCAAGGGAAGGGGCGAGGAAGCAGGCTTGGGCTGCCATGGTGCTCGGCCCCATCGCGTTCGTCCTTGGCTCCGGTCAGTCACGCCCCGCCTCTCGTAAACCCCATCTATTCTCTACTGCCGGCCGCCGCCAGTTGAACCAACGTCTCGCCGGGTTCGATCGGGCAGCGACGCCGTGTCGTTCCGAATCCCTCCGTCTGTCTCTCTGATTAATTACGCTGGGGGTTTAGCTAGTTGAGCCTCGTTGCGTAGGGTTCTTTGTTCGCTTCCCCGGCTGCCTGCTATTTTTGTTTCTCGATCGGATGCCTAGACCAGGGCATTCTCCCGTGTGGATCGTGCCAACAGTACAATTTCCCACAGCGCCGCCGTCGCCACGTGCCTGTGTAGTCTCCAGCAGATTCAGTCATTCAGAGGAAAATTTTCAAGTAGAGCTTGCAGCTTCCCTGTTTGTATTTTTGTTTGCCAGGGAGACTAGATGATGTATCTCTACCAACAACAATTCTGTTGACCTTTCTGCGAAAAAAAAAACCCTGATTCAGGCAAGTATAACGGTTTGCAATTTTTTTGTTTGCAGGGTTTCTGTGGAATCATCTTAAGCCGGACAGCACCAAAAATGTCCCCATTATCGGGGACGCGCTCTCCGCGGCTGCCAACGTAACTGCTGCCACCCTTTACCTTGCCTTCAGGCCCTTAACCTGAACTTATGATATGCTTTGCCGAGGCAACGGTCACTGTAACTCCATATGTGTTTGCGTGCTTTCTGTAGTTTGCCAAGGTCGTTGGGAAGGACGGGAAGGACACGTCGTCGTCGTCGAACAGTGGAGACCAGCTGATGTCTCAGGTTCGTGGTCTCGTGGACCTGTCGTTTTTGCTTTGGTGCCTACCGCACCGGTTGGACATCCATGCTCAATCCTGTACGCGGCTAAAACTTTAAGTGATGCTGAATTCTATGCGCGGCTAAACCTTTCAGGTCAGTAGTCTCAGGGAGGAACTTCGACGAGCTCTACGCGAGAGGGACGATGATGTTACAATCATCGATAATAGATCAGGTCGGTGCTTGGTCGTTGTTTCTGTCTCCTGCGTGGCTTGCGGATACTAATGGATTTTAGTAATGACTTGCATTCATGCTGCACACTATTTCTAGTTACTCGCTCGTGATAGAAATAGGGCTCTTACAAAGCATATACTTCACACTAACAAGTTCTGTTTTAGACGAGATGACAGTTACATATTTGGCAATGAATGACCTGTCGTGCAAAGTTCCCGGTGAACCTACAGAACCTAGATGTTTCAAAACTACCTCTTGATGTTTCAGATTCGAGTTGTTCTATTATCTAGATTCCAAACCATGTCAATTCTATGCAAATGTCCCCCTTTAGACGTACACATTGTTCCGTTCCTTTAGTCTTTACAGTTCTGACCTGAATATGCGAATGATCCTTATCTTACCTTCTTCTTTTGTAGGGGCTGGTGCATATACTGTAACAGCGGTCGTTGTTGCAGGGCTTGTCGGCTACGCATATATTAGGTGGAAGGTAAACTTTGGTTCTTCTGCTGTTCTAGATACAGCCAGTGTTTATTATGCCATTCTAATTCTGAAGCCATATATCTACAACCGCAAATCATGATGAACGTCTCTACTCAACTATTGATGTTGCTCTGCTAGTATCTAAAGTTTGTGCATTAATTAACAGGGTTGGAAGATCAGTGATATCATGTGGGTGACAAAGCGCGGGCTGAATGATGCCTGCAGTGTAGTCGGAAACCAATTAAATGAAGTTTCTGACACTGTCCATGTAATTAACTCTTTTCCCTGGACTATTGTGCTTCCAATTACACTCCAGAACTGTGTTATACCTCCATCCTTTTCTGCTTTTCAATGTTCAGGTTACAAAAAAACATCTATCTGGAAGGATTGACCGGGTAGATGCCACTCTCGATGAAACGCAAGAAATAATTGAAGGGACAAGAGATGAGGTTGGGACATTGGTCCCATATCAATCTTCTATTTTCTGGTACCGGTATATTCGTAGTGAAATGACAATATTTAATTTACTGTCTTGTAGGTCTCAATCATCAATGTAAATCTCAGTAGTTTCCAAAAGGAGCTACAAGAAGTGAATCGTACAGTTGAAATATGGGTAGGTGCCTTGTACAGAAACACATTCATACCTTATGTCTATGAGCTAAGGGTCACTCATTTATCATGCATATGTAGGGGTCAAGGCTTTGCAGTATCGAGGACACCCAGGATCGAACTGTGCGTGCAACTGAAGCCCTGGTTGGGTTTGGCCAACAAATGGAACACTCCCAGAGGGGCAGTTTTCGTCAGGTAAGTCTGCATAGCCTATGTGACTCTTTAATGGCCTGTTGCTTACATGATTTGCTAGTGGTTCCATCACCACTGTACCTCTAGATTCTTACTCTGGCAAACTATTTCGAACTTTTTAGATCTCATCATTCGTTCCAGCACTAGGATCCTCGTCGGAGAATATTGTTAGAAGGGTAAAGACTGTGTCATGTTCTAGCTTTAATACAATTTGAATCCATAATCCTCGTTTGTTGACTGTGGTTTATGTGTTTCCTACTCTTGCATCTTACTTCCATGCAGCTTCCGCCGCCTCCTCCTCTAGCTCTGGAAACTATGGAAACTATCTCGTCAGTAGCTGAATCAAAGCCTACTGTAGAGGAAACCCAGGTATGGTTTCAGTTTGACCATACACTTCAACAGTGCTAAGACAAAGATGATCACATCGTTGTGCTCTCTTATTCATGTCTGGTTATACATATTATGCTATTGTGCTTCTTTGTTCGATGATTTTAATTTTGCTCTCTTTGCATTCTAGGAGAACCGCAAGACACTTTCGCAGAGCGAAGGAAGCACAAGGTGGAAACTACCCAGCCTTGGCTTTCTGAGGAGTGGATCAAATGTATGAGATGACACATGCATGTGCACCGATTGCAGACGCCGAGGAATTCCCCTTTTCAGGAAAATCAGATGTACACGATAGGGGTCATTTTTGTAGACACATATCTGTATAGAGAAATGAGAGTTGCAACTTGGATTCAACCAATGTTTACTGTGGGGATTTATACAATTAGGCATACATCTAGATCAAGTTTTTACAACTTAGATTCGACTCATAATTAAAGTAGTATGGCTTCTTGCAATGGTGATCTTCACTTTATATTTCCGTCGTAGAATATATATTCTTTTTTTTCATGGAAAATGGAACCCTGACCATTCCATTTACATGTGCAATCAGCAAGTCCAAGTTTTGATGTTCCTGTCATTCTTGTTCATAATATATAGTGAAATGCCGTCAAAACCGAACCTGCAATGTGCCCCCCAGTCCTATCCGTTACCGAGCCATATCGATTGGCCCATGATTTCGCCGTACAGTGATTATATTAATCTGACTCTGATTTCAGCTTATTGGTGACTTGGTGCTCTAAATACGAAGTGTAGTGGATGCAAGCAGTTTTTGTTCACAAAAGTAGTGTAGTTAAGCATGTGAAATCCACTTGGCCCATGATTTCACAGTACAGTGATTATATTAATTTGACTCTGATTTCAGCTTGCTTACGTCTGATGACGGTTGTAGTGACCTTGATGATGGCGATGAGGAGCAGGAAGATGAGGTGGAGAATGAATATGTAGCTGTTGATGTTGCTGCTAGTGACGAGGAGGAAGAAGCAGAGGTTGCAGACATAGCAAGTGTGGTCGACGATGAGCAGCCATCAGAGGCGCTCAATGTTCCGGTGGATGATTATGACGTGAACGGGCACGCAGTGGCAAATGATGAGGATGGTTGGAATAACATAAACTTTGATGGTTGCCCACATGATAACAAAGCCGGTGACGAAATCATTATCTCGCACCTAGTCGAGCCACAAGGGAAGTTGCTAATGGCGATAGCAATACCATTTTAGCTACCATATATCCCTGGCCAAAATCTGTATCTATGGCTATTTCACGCGTAATCCCCATTCACCCAATAATATAAAATACCATATAAGCTACCATATCTCCCTGGCCAAAATCCGTATATGTTACCTCAAAAAAGACGGATGCATAGTCGGATTCGGAATGGAAATTAATTCGTAGTGTTTTTACATCCCTACTCATTTGTAAACGTTGAGGGAAAAAAATTTAGAGGATATTTGAGCAAACCTTTATTTTCTTTAGGGGGAAGAGGAAATCTTTCATTTGTTTTAGGGAAGATGAAAACTTTCATATTTTTATGGAAAATTTCAAGTTAGTAACTTTGAACGGCGAGGAGAACAGCCCATGTGCAAAGAGAGATTCTGGGAACGGCCCATGGAGTGAAGAAGGCGAGCCGCCGCAGCCGTCGCCGTCCTTTCCTCCGGCGAGCCGCCGCAGCCATGGCAGGCCTCCCGCCGCTTCTTCCGACGCCGCCCGCAAGCGTAAGCTCTCCTCTTCCTCATTCTTCTCAATCTCCGAGGTTGCCTCTGCTTCTCCCGCCGTCCCCACTCACCCTCTTCTCTTCCCTTGCTCCAGCTCAAGCTGCGGGACACGGCCGTCGAGTCCCGCGCGCCCAAGCGACACCGCCCCCTGGAGCCGCCCGCTTCGGATAGCCGCCGCCCGCAACCGGCTTCTCCGCCTAGCAGTAGGCGCCGAACAGGGGAGCTGCCTCCGCCGCCCAAGTCCAAAGTTCGGCGTCGATCGAGGTCACCGCCGTCGTTCAGTGTTCGGCGTCGATCGAGGTCACCGCCGCCGTGCAAGGTGCAGGTTTTCTTCAGTGTTAAAATTCAGAGTACTTCAAAGATTTGCCTTAGGGATTTATATATGATGATGTTTCCGTGCTGCACAAACCTATATGATATGCTCTTGTTGATTTATTTTCGTAATATATATTTCATTTAGGCATGTTTCTACCACCAGATTTTATTGCCCACTTTGATTTAGTTTGCTAGCATTGAGAGGATTGATTTTTTTATTCATGTAATGAGTTAGACTGAAATTGCTGCATACAGCGTGCATGCACATCCTTCATGAACTCTTAGCAATAATAGGTGATTCCTTGCAATTGGTACCATAGTAATACTTTTATAATCAAGTACGAGATAATGTGTAGGTGCTTTCACTTATCACCGTTGCTGATTTTTTTTTACCTACTTCCTTTCATGGCTGCATTGCATTTTGCAGCACCCAGAAACTTCATCAGCTACTGTAGTGAATAGACCTGATCCTGCAATCAGGGGGCATGAGCAGAAGTTGGATAGCAAGAAGATGGATGGTAAAAACCAGAGTGATGGCAAGGTGAAAAAGATCTCCTGCTGCATATTTCAAAGCTGCCCTGATGTCAGGTTAAATGAAAACAGGGGCAATTGTTAAATTGACCAAATAGTTGATTTGCGCTTCACGGTTTTTCTGTTTACTTCAGTTTTGGATTCGTTGGAAGTTGGAACTGTCTATGCTACGTGGTTAGAATTCCATTGCCAATCATTTTGATGCAGTTGCATTAAAGCATTATCTTAAACAATTTCCGCTAGACCACTCCAGACCAACTTGTTCTGCTAGGAATTTAGGAAGACTGACAATGATGCTTACCGACAAGGTGACAAACATAATACATGCTTTTCAAACAAATAACCAAGAGAGAACATTCGACATATCATTATTCCCTTTACACGTTTATTGCTGCGTATATACTTATTGAAGCACATACAAATTTAAGGTATTGATTGATTTACTGTTTTGAGTTTCCTCTTTTGGGATGTTTAGCGGGGTTGATCCTTTTACATGCTAGTTCTCGGAATGTTCTATTAAAAAGTATACGACAAAAATTCAAAGGTTGAGATGAAATTCAATGTTACTGTGCATAGTTGTTTTATCGTCTATATCGTGTTACTTGTCAGGCTCCAAGCAGAAGTGCTCGTCGCAAGAAGATAAAAAGACAGATACGAGCGGAAGCTAAAAAAGAATTTAGGGAGGTATGGAATAGCTTGATTTTGGTTTGGCTAGAGCTTGGCTGGTTGTATCATGTAAACGATTTATTTCACTTACTTGACTGGTCAAAAGGCATTCAATCAATGTATCTTGTTTGCCTTTTGATATTAAGTTCATTATTGAACCTGATTGAATTGCAAATATAGTTGCAAACCCGTAATATTTGGAGCTCTAGGTTACTGTGAAATTGTGAAGTCTATGGATGTTTCACATGGATCTAAATGGTAAACGATCAAAATAGGCACACCTCACCTGTTCGCTTTTATATGGTATATATATTTCTTGTAACATGGAAAAAATTATGGTACTGTTGACAGTGACGTTAAAACTCAATTGCATCTCTGCTACATGGTTATAGCCCAATTGCAAATCATTTGGTACTGTTGACATTTGACATTAAAACTCCCTCGTAAACAAATTTCCGCTATACCACTACAGACCAACTTATTCGCTGGAAACTTAGGAAGACTGACAATGATGTTTACTGACACATTACATCGTGTAGAACAAATACCCAAGAGAATACCCCGACCACCGCCGCCCCTGTTCTTTGCCTGGCGAGGGAATCTGAGCAGGGTCAACGATGAGTAACTTGGGTAGTAACATAGAACTACATGCAATGCCAACTAATCATTTTGATGACATATCATGTTATTAATTGAGGAAACATAGCATTGTGGTAACTAGCTATGTTACCATAACATCGCATTTCCCAAGACTAGATGAGTCTACACCTAATGAATATGACTTTGCATGACACCACACATATTACTACCCACTATGGAGGTGTTCTTCCCACTGTGACTAGTCTAAAAGTAGTACAATGTGCATACACATAGGTGTTCTTCTCAACGTTGCAGTTTTTTTTCATTTTACCTACTCCCTCCGTTCCCAGAAAAGCTTCTTAACTTTGTCTAGATACGAAGGTATATAGACATGTTTTAGCTATAGATTCATCCGTATCTAGAAAAAGATGCCAAGCTTTTTTAGAAACGGAGGAAGTACTTCCTTTCATGGCTGCATTGCATTTTGCAGCACTCAGAAACTTCATCAGGTGCAGTAGAGAAGACACCTGATCCTGCAGTCCGGGGTGATGAGCTGGAGTTGCATAGTGAGAAGATGGATGGAAAAAACCAGAGTGACCACAAGGTGAAAAAGATGTCCTGTTGTGTATGTGTGCATATTTTGAAATTGTTGTGATACCAGTTTGAATGAAAATAGGGGGCAGTATTTAGATTGACCAGAAAGTTAAATTGCACTTATCAGTGAAAATTCATCGATGATTCTGTTTACTTCAATTTTGGAGCCGTTTTGATGCAGTTGACGTTGACATCAAAATCTCTTGCTGAGGCTATGTGGTTATGACCTCATTGCGAATCATTTGGTACTGTTGGCAGTTGACATTAAAACTCCCTCTGAAAAAAATCTGCTATACCACTCACTACAAACCAACTTATTTGCTAGGAACTTGGGAAGACTTACAATGACGTTTACTGCACATATTACATGCTTGTAGAACAAATATCCAAGGGAAAGCATTTAAGATATCATTGTACACTATCATAGGCTTATCGAAGTTAATCTGTCCCTTCTATTTTCTTGATTTTTGCACCATTGCCCTTTCACGTTTATGGTACATATATTTCTTGTAACACGGACAAATTTAAGGTATTGATTCACTCTTCTGAGTTTCCCTCTTTAGGCCTGTTTAGGGGGTTGATCCTTCTACGTGGTACTTGTCTACCATCCGGACATCTTATATGAACAGTTCCATGCTCCTTCTGTTCTCTACTTTATCAAACAAAACCTCGATATCTCAGCATGTTCTATTAGAAAGTGCGACCAACATTTAAAGGTTGAGATGAAACTCAATGTTACTGTGTACAGTTGCCACAGCTGTTTTTACCTGTCTATCTCCTGTTACTCATCAGGCTCCAAGCAGAAGTGCTCGTCGCAAGAAGATGAGAAGACAAGTATGGACGGAAGCTAAAAAACAAATGAGGGAGGTATGGAATAGCTTGATTTTGGTTTGGTTAGTGCTTGGCTGGTTGTATTATCTAGATGATTTCTTTCACTTGACTGGTTGAAAGGCATTCAGTCTATTTCTTTTGTTTGCCTTTTGGTATTAAGTTCAGTAGAGAATCTGATTGAACTGCCAACATATTTGCAAACCGGTAATATTTGGAGCTCTCAGTTACTGTGTAAATAGTTAAGTCTTTATGGGTATCTCACATGGTTCTAAATAATAGTCGACAATCAAACAGTCTCACCTCACCCTTTAGCTTTTATATAGCAAGCAGCCCTGTAAATGGCTGTTATTTAGAAGACTGGTATTTTGAATGTCATACCTCACATGGTTCTAAATAATAGTCGACAATCAAACAGTCTCACCTCACCCTTTAGCTTTTATATGTCAAGCAGCCCTGTAAATGGCTGACTGGTATTTTGAATGTCATACTTACATTTCTCAACTCTGATGCATTGGAATTGTGGTTATTTAGATGAAAAAGGACAAGCTGTTAGAAAAGATTAAAAAGCTGCAAGATTGCGCCTGGCTTCTGGAGAAGGATGGTGCAGACAAGGCTGAAATCATGGAATTCAGGAGTTTGATTGAATCAACAAAGAAGCAGTATGGGGAGAATGGTAGCAACGTGAAACATTTCAACTTCATAATTCGGTGCCTATTTGTCTTGCTAACCTAATTGGTATGTGATGTAGAGGAACTATTGGCCCAGGCAGGATCAAGTGCATCACAGCAGGTGCTAAACAATGACAGACTTGACAAAACTGTGGGAACTTCATATACATTTTGCTACTTTTAGTATTTTGTTGCTAAAATGCGCGCAGTTAACTTTTAGTGTCACAGCCTATTTTATGACGATGACGACGTTATGTGTTTTGCAGCATGTGGAAACAATGGCAGCTCTTGTAGAGACGGTTGAGGGAGATGAGCAGAACATGGATTCTGGAGAAGCGGAGGGCAGAAGCCTGAAAGGTTGCAAGGTAAGCTCTTTCCGTGACGAATCCCTTTGGGTGCGTGCTTCCTTTCTTTACCTATGTCAACTACTTTGGTGTCTAATTTAATGTTCAATGAAATTCTTGGATCATAGGAAGCTTCCAAACAAAGCGAACTAGCGGAGGAGGTGAACCGTCTCAAGAATGAGATCGAAACGGTCAGGCAAGACCGTGACTACCAGTCAGCAAAGGCGCAGTCTTTGATGGCTGACATGGCTAAGCAGAAAGAAGTCGCGAGAAGATACGGAGTCGAGCTAGAGGATGCTATGAGTAGAGTCGCTGCCCTCGAGGTATCCTTGTCGCGTTCCTTTTTCCTGCAAGCTGTTGAACAACTGACCAATGGGTATCTATTGTAATCGTGTACTACTAGGAAAGAGGCCTACTGGAAAGCGAGACAATCAGAACGTTGCAGGTTCAGCTTGCATGTGCAAACGAGAAACTAATGGTATGTGATGATTTGTTCTAGCGTGTTGCATGTTTGTTTCGGCAAACTTGGCTTTCTAGTCCTCTCTTTCGTCGGTGACTCAACAAGCCATCCAGGCAAATACGGTCTTTTTTCTTTTGTCGGTGACTCAACTAGCAATTTTTTGCTTTGTCTGAGAGTTACCTTGTGATTTGTGGAAACGCGACTGACTGACCGTTGTTTCGGCTCTAATCAGTTAGTATCATCTACCGCAAGAGATTGATGCCAGGCCGGAGCGCCGACCAGCCTTGCAATGTTGGTTCATCGTCATCAAGTCATCGATTTGCTCGAGCGTCGGACACCGGCGCATACCACAGACGCCAGGAATCCTGATGAAGGATCGGTTGGTGTTTTACTGACAGCCATAGCAGCAGAAACTAGTGTGTCGAACGAACCTGATGGATATGTAGACAAGTGTAATGTAACTAGTGCCTCTCACAATTGTTTCTTTTAACTAATGATGATTAATGAAGTGCTGGGTTTCATTCACAAAGTTTGAAATTCTCTTCTCCGTCCCTGTTGGTTTCTCAAATCAAAATCTGAAGCCTGAGAGTATAAAGATCTATGAAATCTGAAAGGCTGAGAGTTGATTACTAAGAGCATCTCCAACAGACGCTGTAAAAGGCGCGCGCGGCAAAAAAAACCGCCTATTTGGCGCGCGCGAGCGCCCGCGCGAAGCTCCAGCAGACGCGGAAAAGGGCGCGCGTGGTAAAAAAATTTGCCGCGCGCGCTATAAACGCGACACGCGCGAACGCGCCAACTGCCTGAAACTTCCACGTGTCGCTCCGCCTCGCTCTCTCTCCCCTAGCGCTCTGCCTCCGCGCCGACGGTCCGCCTCCGTCTCCGGTCCGCCTCTGCCTCCGGCGCCATGCCTCCGCGCCTCCGGCTACCGCGGCGTCCGCGCGGCCGCGGCGAGCGGCCGCTGACGCGGAGATCCGCTCCGGCGAGGAGCGGATCCGACTTGGAACCTTCGACACCGCGCATGAGGCGGCGCGAGCCTACGACGCCGTCGTGTGGCGCATCGGCCGTCCCCGCCGGCACATGAACTTTGACGACGTTTGGACGCGCGAGCGGCGGAGATGCTCGCGCCGCCGTCGCCGATCGTCACGACCGAGCAGCGGCGCCGCGCCGCGAGCTCGAGCAGCGTCTGCGCGTGGCGGAGCAGGACGAGCGCGTGCGCCTCGAGTGGGCGCGCGTGTTCCCGGAGGACGTCGCCGCCACGGAGGCATTTTACGCGCAGAAGAAGGAGGCCAAGGCGAAGGCGGCCGCGAAGAAGAAGGCCGACCGCGACAGGCGCCGCGCTGAGTCGACGGCGAGGAAGGCGGAGAGGGCGGAGAAGGCGGCGCGGAGGGCGAAGAGGGCGGAGGAGAAGAAGAGAGGTGCCGGACCATCGACGAACATGCCGACCTCCTCCTCCTCCTTTGAGTGGACGACCACTCCGGTGTCCGACACGACTCCGACTAGCGGATCGTCGGACTTCGATTGGGAGGACTCCGAGTAGTTTAGTTTAGTTTAGTTTAAATAAAATGTCGGTATTTGTCGAACTTTTAATATATTTCGTAATTTCAGTTAAATTTTCGAAATTTTATTTGATTTGTTTGATCCGTTTCAAACGATATAAAAAAAATTAGCTGTTCGCGTGGCGGCGTGCGCTGTATTTAGAGCGTCCGAAGGAGGCCCAATTTTACCGCCCGTGCAGGAGCTGCATTTTGACGCATCCGGCAGGACAAAGTGTGCAATGTGCGCGGAAACGTTTACAGCGGGTCGGAAGGGAGGTATAGCGCGCCAAAATCTCTAAGTCTGGTGAGCTAGCCTCGTACGATGCTGACGTGTTGGTTCAATCTCGGCCCTGGTGACGCTGTTACACGTGTGCTCTCCATCCAAATCCAGTTCACTTCCCTCACGTCTCCGCTCTCCTCACTGTATTACGTTTCTCCCTGCATTTCTTCTTCCTCTGAGACAGAGATAGAGCATGGCGATGGCGGCGGCGTTGGTGGCCGGAGCGCTCCGGCGGGGGCGAGCAGGCGGCGCGCGAAACGTGGCCGGGGAGGCGCTGCGTAGGCTCGTGAGTTCCCCTCCCCTTTCCTTGCCCTCCCTGCGCGTTCGATCCGTCCACCTCGGCCGCCGTCTGACGGGAGGTCGGACCGTCGGAGAGCCCAAATCAGCCAGGCAGGCTAGCTGCGGCGAGATGCTAGCGAGGACCAGCCGAGGCAGCCTGCCTGCGGGCGGGTGCATAGATAGCCTAATTTCTGATTCTGAGGCAGCCAGTCGATTCGATCGCCATTGTATCGACCAGCCAAGACGGAGGCCGAATCCCCCGGCCTCTGCTGTGCTGCGTCCGGAAACCTTGATAAGCTAACGAGATAAGTAGAATTCAGCGGCGCATGTCATCTCACAAACCTGCGGGCTTAGGTTCGGAGTCCTGCAATTGTTTTCTGTTTATTAGTACATCTCCTCCTAGATGCCTGCCATGTATGTACTCGTCATAATCCCGCGCTCGATGTTACCGCAGTCGAATCCATCAAGCGGAACTCTGACAGCTTCAACCTACCTTCTGCCATTAGTCACGCTGAGTATTAGTTCTGAATCTTTTACCTGTGTGTTGGAACCTTCCCATTTGAATCCCCGGTGGTAGCACTGGATTGAGTGGCCCAGACAAGTTTCTGATTGTCTTCTCGGCACGTGAGAGTTTCTAATTTAGAATAGCTTATGGATTCAGCACTTTTCCTGTAAGACCGAAGCCAGGTTGTCCGACAAAACCAGAGTTGTTCAGTAAGGAAAAGATCGATTGCGTGGTAGGGAAGAAAGGAAAAACTACAAAGCGAGGGATCGTTTGGGTATTTTTTTTTCCTTGTAGCTTAACTCTGGTGTTATCCTGCTAGGTGAGCACTCTCGTCGTGGCGGAACATGAAGGTGGACTCGTGAAGCCCTCGTCTCTGAGCGCGTTGGCGGCTGCCGAGGCCATCGCCAAAGACAACAAGGTCTCTCTTCTTCTAGCTGGATCTGGACCGGCGCTGCACAAGGCCGCTGAGCATGCTGCGTCTAGCCATCCATTGGTCAATGAGGTGCTTTTACTACTGGCTACCTTTGGTGCCACCATGTAGTTCTTCATTTTCAGTTCAGAGGACGAGAAGATAACTTAGCGAAAAGGAAGCGGATGCTCTTTCGTTCATCATTTGGTTGTCTTGGGTTGCAGGTTCTTGTCGCTGATTCAGACGTGTTTGCGCATCCCTTAGCTGAACCTTGGGCCGAGCTGCTCCACTCTGTTCAGAAGAAAGGTGGATACTCTCATGTTATAGCCTCTTCGACGTCGTTCGGGAAGAATTTGCTTCCACGTGCTGCGGCTCTTCTAGATGTCTCCCCTGTTACGGACGTCACTGCCATATCTGAGCCACGGGTCTTTGTCAGGTTCAATATTCTATCAGGGATTTTTTTGTGCTTTGCATTTTATGAAGGATATGTGATGGACAACAATGCCCAGAATGTCAGGAGCACATTTGGTTTCATTCGTTGTATAATGCCTTGATGTTTTAACATAGCCAACTCGATGCTATATCCCATCAGAGATTTTATGTTTTTATTAAGACATGCTCTTTTCTTCAGGCCAATTTATGCTGGAAATGCACTGTGCACTGTGCGATATACTGGAGAAAACCCTTGTATGATGAGTATTAGATCAACATCATTTTCTCCAAATACTGAGTCTATGTCAGAAACTAAAGTGGCGCCTATAACCCAGGTTGATCTCTCTTTCCTCAGTGAAGGTTTGTTTAATTTCCCCACGGTGATCTTCTATTATTAACACCCTTTTATGCCTTACATTATTGTTCTTGTTCATTTTGCATTACCTACCTGGATCTATCAGAATAAAATTCCGATTTTCAGCAGTAAAAGTCCCAAGGACTCTGATTGGCTATTGTTTGATTTTCTTTTCCACGGTCTTATTATGGTTTACGGATCTATAATTCATTTGTCAGCAGTCATTCATGCTTGGGTGTGTTGGCGGTGCTGTGTGTGTGTGCATCTGCAACATGTTATAATGAAATTAGCGCTCTTTTAATCTCTCTCAATAACAGATTACGGTCTTAAATTATGCACCATATTTGTAAAATTCTTCTCCTTGGCGTGCAGAAAGCTCAAGCAAATCGTCATGGGTGAATCTTACCTCCCAAGATACCGAACGGCCAGATCTTGCAAATGCACGTGTCGTGGTCACTGGAGGCAGAGGTTTGAAAAGTGCTGAGAATTTTAAACTGCTGGAGCAGCTTGCTGAGAAACTTGGGGCAGCAGGTTTGCACTCTTCCCTGCTCTCTGTTGAACCTAGTTAGCACTGAAATTATTAGTATCCGTGTAAATTCATTCCTTTCTCTGCACACAGTTTTCGTTCGGAATTCTTACATATTTTTTCCTTGTGTAGTGGGTGCGACAAGAGCTGCTGTCGATGCGGGATATGTGCCGAATGAACTCCAAGTAAGCTCCTCAGGTCTACCGTAGTGGGATAACCAAATTGCAACTAAAATGGATTCAGATCCGAACTTGCTGCATTACGGCTTGATATTTGCATCAAACCGAACTTTTGGAGCGCACTTTGATAAAAATGTCCTGGTCTTGTCTACTGCTTATGTACTGCTAGGTAACAACACCATACATACAAGTTTTTTGATTCGCTGTCACAATGCCTTGCAGGTTGGGCAGACTGGGAAAATCGTGGCGCCCGAGCTCTACATTGCTTTCGGAGTCTCCGGGGCGATACAGCACCTGGCAGGGATGAGGGATTCCAAGGTCATCGTGGCCGTCAACAAGGACGCGGACGCGCCCATATTCCAGGTTCGATTCCACTCGCCTCGATTGAGCTTCGAGCAGCATCAACAGCCCAGATGTTTACTGCTAGTTAGTAAGCCTGTTTCGTGGCTGCTGTCCAGGTTGCAGATTACGGGATCGTGGGTGATCTGTTCGATGTTCTCGGTCAGCTGCTAGAGAAGATTCCAGACAAGAAATAAGTGGGTGGTGCGCGTTCACCAGTATGTGCGGTGTTAGTAATAAGCGTGAGGGTTCAGTGTATAATTGGGGATTCTGTCAGTGCTGTATGGTTCCCCGGTTAATGAAGCATGTTTCGGTAATAAGGTCATCTTGACACTTGTACAAGAATGTCTGGATACCGATGTGCACCGGCGTCTTAGCCTTGCTGCAACACATTCTGTGTAGCGTAGCAGTGGCAATGCAACCCAGGCTGTGTAGATGCACAGAAGCAATCAACCATGGCAGCAACAGGAGACGGATGAACGCAAGAATCCATCTTTCCAAGTCCATAGATACACAAAGAACTGTACTGCCTTAGCAGTCTTGTGGCCGATAAAAAACGAAACTACACTTAGCATGGAATAAGAGAGTCGCCGGAGGAGCGTCCCTCGCGGCAGCGGCAGGTGTTGGCTTCGGGTCGCAGCCGCGGGCATGATGGCCATGATGCGACGGTGGCCTTGGCGAGAAGGCTCATGCTGCACCCCATAGCTGTTTCGCTTGCTTTTGGATTGGATCGGTTGATCTCGCGTTGGAAACAGCCAGACCAACACTCTTTTCTCTCCTCGCTCTCTCCGCCTAGCCCGTTGAGAGTCCACCGGCCCTCTTCTCCTTTGCCGGCCCGATCCCGAATCTTCTTCGCTGGCGATGCCGCGCGGAGCGGAGGAAGGAGAGGCGCCTGGCCTGATGTATATGGTAGTCTAGGGTTTCTACTTCTGCTACCCTTGTGGAGTATTGGAGTAGGTGGTGGGATCTTCTTGGCCAGATCTGGCCCGCCCAGGTCTTCTTCTTCGTCGCTGCTTCTCTATGGTGGCAGGAGCGGTGGCAGGCGGCGAAGGGGAGGCGTGGCATCTCCAGAAATAAGGCCACTCCTTTCCCTCCTCGTCATCTGCTTTGGCTGTGCTGGAGCAGCAACCAAAGTCCAGATCTTCCACTTCTCCAACCTCATCCATGGTGGATGGACAAAGATTGGGGAGGATATGAGGATGACTTCCCCAATAAGCTCCTCTGGGTTCGCCGAAGTCGCCATCTTCAACACACGCCTCCCCGAGTCCGTGGCAGGCCCTTCGGGTTTGATGGCGAGCCCGATTTTCTGTCGTGGTTTCGGTATGGCCTTGCTGCTTCTTCAACGTTGGCTCCTCTTCTTCTCTCCCAAACTCCAGGCGTCATGGTGGCGATGGGCAAGGGAGGCTGCAGAGTGGCGGTGCTGAGGAGGTGGCGCCGGAGTCCTATAGAAGCACCTTGTTGGAGCACCACATCGGCGGTAAATATGCCGTCCGTTATCTATGCCAGTGAAGCCTGGCAAATCTTCAACCTCCTCCGGAGGCCCTTTCTGAGGTTGGCGGTCGCATCCCACGCCAACTTGGAAGCAAGTGGTTTTGTCCCTGCTTCGGAGCTCGACGGCGACATGGCTGATCTCCTGCTCGTCGGTGGGGAAAGAGAAGGGCTCGATTGCTTTTTCCTTTCTCTTAGTGAGGCCCTTTCTGCAAATGCCAGGGACCTATGTGTAATTTTTCTATTTCATGGGGTCCTTTGTAATATGTTGTACACCCACTGGTTGTTTTAATGAAGCTTCTTCGCCCTTCGGGGCGCTCCGTGTTCAAAAAAAAAATCTCGCGTTGGTTTGCTCGTTGAGTGTTTCTCTAATCGATCGATGGAGCCGCGTATGTTTGCTTTGTTTGTTTCGGTGGTGGAGAGTAAGGGTATGTTTGGATTGCTTCCAACAACTGCCAAACCAATATTTTGGCGTTGACTCAGGACCTGGGTGTTCGTTTGGATGAAAGCCAATGTTTCTTGGCCTTTCCAATTATTTGGTCGTCCCGTTACTTTTTCAGCCCGTGGCTTGGCCAGACCACGGCGACGAAACCGTTCGCCAAATATTTGGCATGCCCAGGATTTGGCAGGGCGCGTGTGGGCTGAATCCAAACAGACCCTAAACAAGTGGGTTGGGTGGAGGTATTTGTATTGCTGATGGGGAACTAGCCACCGTTCAGAGGCCAGAGACCGAGTCGGAGAAGCTTTTTTTTTCAAACGATCCAAAAGGATCGAATTTTCCTTATCATCAGATAACGAAAATACACCAGGTTCTGACACACACAGGGAGGGATCGCCGCCTAATGCTAGCGTTCAGGCGAAAGACTAGAACAAGTTTATAAGTATTACAGAACATAAAACCTCTGCCTAAAGCACAAGGGATAACAGCCAGGGCAAAAGTAAAACAGCTAGCTAACAGAAAGCTAGACAGCAACTTCAGAAGCAGCAATTCCACCAGGAGGATCTTCTTAATGATTTCCATCAGGGTTTCTGTCATCAGGGCTCCTATTCTCCAGACGAAGGCGATTTCCATTATCAGCACTTCCAGAAGATGCTCCATCTGTTCCAACAGACGTAGCAAGCCTTAGCAAGCCGTCAGCACCAGCACGGAGCTCCAGAGCATCTTGTTCACCATGGAGACCTGACCAATATTTCATAAAGACAACAGCATAATTGATTAGTTCAGCAGGCGAACTAATAAGCTTATTCTCAAAGCAGGCTCTGTTCCTAAGTTTCCAAATGGACCAGCATATAGCTGCAAGTCCAGCAATTTGAGTGTTGCGGCTAGCAGGGACAAATTGGGGAAACCACCAAAAAAATTGGGAGAAACTCCCAGGGCGCGTGGGAGAATTAATGGCAGTAGCAACAGTGCTCCAGACAAACTTGGCAGCAGAGCAACCAAAGAATAAATGATTGATTGTTTCCTGTGCATTGCAAAACTGGCAAGTTGGATTACCAGACCAATCTCTTTTGAGCAGATTATCTTTTGTAGCAATGGCATTATGCCAAATTAGCCAAAGCCAGATTTTGATTTTAAGTGGTATCTTGCTTTTCCAGAGATGCTTAAAAGATCTATCCAAACCATTCCTGCACAAATGCTTATACACAGATTTCACAGTAAATTCTCCACTTTTAGACCACTTCCAGCGGGGAGAATCTTTTTCCTGTGATAAGTTAATCTGACTCATCAAACGAATCAGACCAGCCTCCTGGATGATCAAATCAGGTGTCAGCCATCTTCTGTATGTGAATCTCCAGCCCATATCAGCTGCCTCAGCAACAGTAAAACAGAATTGGGAACATATCCTTGAGAGGACTAATGCTACACCAAGAATCACCCCAGAAGATAGTCAGTTCACCATCCCCAACTCTCATTCTCCTGCCACAGAGATAAATACTCCTGACTTGCAACATATCAGACCAGAGAGAGGAGTCTCCAGGTCTATGTTTAGCATAATACACACCTTTGCCTCTCAGATACTTTGCTCTCATGAAATCCTGCCAAGGACCAATACTATGTTCTAGTTTCCACCACCATTTACACATCAGGCTGATGTTGAATTTGAACAAATCCTTGACTCCCAAGCCACCTTTCTGTTTAGGTCTGCAAATCCACTTCCATTTAACAAAATGATACTTTCTCTTATCAGCACTACCAGCCCATAAGAAGGATCTAATTGGCTTGTCCATTTGCTCTAGATTTGTTTTATGCAAAATTCTCAGAGACATCTGGTATACAGCAGTACTGGACAGACATGCATCAATCTTGACTAACCTCCCACCAATAGACATAGAGTTGCCAATCCAACCACTCATCTTTTTCTTGGTTTTTTCTCCCAGAAATTTCATCTCAGAAACAGAGGTTCTTCTGGCACAAACAGGAGTTCCTAAGTACTTAATGGGCCAAGTGCCTTTCTGGCAATTGAACAACTCTGAATAAAAATTCTGCTTGTCACCATCTTCCAGAATCATCAACACCTCACTTTTTTCAAAGTTGATTTTCAGACCAGACATAGCCTCAAAAATGTACAACAACAATTTCAAATTCACAGCTTGTTGAGCAACATCCTGAATCAGAAGAATGGTGTCATCAGCATACTGAAGGATTGCAATACCATTGGTCACAAGATTTTCTGCCAGGCCTGTGATCAAACCATTGGATTGAGCTAACTGAACCATCTTTCCTAAGCTGTTGGCTGCCATATTAAACAGGAATGGGGCAAAGGGATCTCCTTGCTTGACTCCTTTATGGCTAGTAAAATATGGGCCCATTGTGTCATTAACTTTGACACTGAGGGTCCCACCAGCAACTACTTTTTTAATCCAAGTCAGCCAATTGCTACTAAAGCCTTTTTGTTTACAGCAGTCAAACAGGAATCCCCAATTTACCTTATCATAAGCTTTCTCAAAATCAATTTTCAGCACCACACCTTGGTTTTTCCTATATTTCTCTTCTCTCAACACTTCCTGAAGCAGCATCACCCCATCTGTGATAAATCTCCCCTTGATGAAGGCTGTTTGGCAGGGCAGGAGAAGCTTGTTCATAACAGGATTTGCTCTAACAGTCAAGGTTTTTGTTACAATCTTGAAAAAGACTTGCAACAGACAAATGGGCCTAAATTTCTGAATGACATCAGCATCATCAGACTTAGGGATTAAAGTAACAACTCCATAATTGATTCTGTCAAGATCAATCTTGTGGTCAAACAAATCATTGAAAACTTGCAAGATATCAAGCTTAATGATTTCCTAGCAAGATTGAAAGAACTCAATGGGAAAGCCATTAGGACCAGGTGCTTTATTTTTCTCCATATGATCAATAGTATCTTTAATTTCCTCCAAGGAAAAATGATTTGTTTCTCCATATGACCGAGTCGGAGAAGCTAAAGGAAGTTCAGCCAATCTCTTACGTACGCAGGCGAGACGCACCACGATCCGGGTAACTCCGGCTTCAGACACGCTGTGCCAGACGGCTCGTTTTTTTCTTTGAAATATTAAATATATATAACCCAGCCAGCAAGCCGCCTCATTAAAAACCTCCTAGTCCCCTTAGGTACCCTGGTGAGAAAAAGAGTGCGTCAAAAACTTGCTGGCTCAACATCAAAGTATCGTTACATCGTTCAGGATAGACGGTAAGAGGAAGCTAGGGGGTTCATCGAACCAATTACAAGAAGATTTACTAGAAAAGCCGTAGCTAGCTAACATATGGGCAGCCCTATTTTCTTCTCTAGGACAATGCTTGAAATAAACCTGGCCGATAAGGGTAGCTAGATCCACACAGTCTGCAAAGGCTGCAGCTGATTCATCAAACCAAGTCATCTCTCTAGTACACGCTTCAACAATCTCCGTCGAATCTAACTCCGCCACAATGTTAGAGCATCCCGTCCTATTAGCCAGATCAAGTCCCTCCTTCATCGCCATGACTTCAGCTGCCCTCGCCGAAGAAACATGAGGAAGGAAATAAGATAGCACCGATATAAACTTCCCCGAATGATCTCTTAAGATAGCTCCAACCGAACCCGAGGAGGAATCAGGATAGAATGCCTCATCGACATTAACTTTAATCTGCCGAATGTCAGGTTTGCACCATTTAGTTTCACCCGGACTTCTTTTCTTCCCAACCTTAGCCGAAATAGCTGCAATTGCCAACACCGCCATCTTGCAATGATGCATGGGCGGCACCGTCTCATCATGCATTCTGCAACGGTGGATCCACCATAAGTACCAGCATGAAATAATGATCGTTTCCTTCAGGCCAAAAGCAAAGCCAGGGAGAGAGTTGTTATCCATTCTCAGAATATGCTCCAAAATCGTCAACCCCGCCCGATCCACAGACATACAGACATGGTGTCCTCAATGATGTGATTCAAACCCAAGGATAACCATAGTACACTTGCAGGCTGGCACTGAAAAAGAAGGTGTAGAATGTCCTTTGGGGCCTGTTGACAAATTGGGCACTGTCCACTCGTTCCAACATGGCGGTTTGCAAGGATGGATTTGAGAGGCATCAGACCATGCAGTGCCCGCCAAGCAAATATTTTGATCTTGCTTGGAATCTGTAAGCGCCAAAGCTACTTCCAAACTGGGTTATGGCCAAAAGTATACCTCCATTGCAGGTGGTATGCTGAGCGAACCGTAAACCAACCATTATTGTTATAATTCCAAGCTACAAAATCATCCAACCCATGGATTTTAAGCGGGACCTACATAACACGATTAATGTCAATGGGTAAAAAATAGTGGCGGAGAAGTCCTTCATCACATGTCTCTGTCAACGGATCAATTAACTCGTTCACTTTCCTCAGATTTATTTGGCCTCTAGGAGTAAGAACTCTCCTGTCAGGACTCGACGGAATCCAAGGATCCTGGAAGATATCCACATTGTCACCCGTTCCAACTCTCAGGATATATCCTCTTTTAAAAGTGGACAGTCCTGCCACAATGCTTTGCCAAGTGAATGAAGAGCCTGCCTTAGGGAAGCTTTCAGAATATCACCATGAGTATAGTATTTAGCCCGAAGGACTCTCACACATATAACGAATCAGGATCACTAATCAAACACCAAACATGTTTAATGAATGGAAATCACGAAAACCCATGCCTCCTTCACATTTTGGATAACACATTTTCCACCAAGCTAGCCAATGCATCTTCTTATCATTCTCATAATCACCCCACCAGAACTTTGCAGTTGCATCAGTCATTCCTTTACATATGCCTTTTGGAATTTGGAAGACAGACATTGCATAAACAGGGATAGGCTGAGCAACAGCTTTGAGCAGAATTTCCTTACCACCAATAGATAGAAATTTCTCTTTCCACCCATTTATTCGTTGAATAATCCTCTCAATGAAGTGTTCAAAACAGTCATTTTTGTCCGCTCCCACCAGAGCAGGAAGCCCCAAATATTTATCTAAGAGAGCCTCCGTGTCAATATGGAGAGCCTCACATATTTCAGCTCGCAGTAAAGCATTAGTCTTGGGCGAAAAGAAGATACTTGATTTTGCCAAACTCCCCAACTGACCTGAATTTACACAGTAGGTATTCAGATCTTGATGTAGTGAAGTTGCATTGTTCATATCTGCTTTCATGAGAATAAAGGAATCATCAGCAAATAAAAGGTGTGAAACTGACGGTGCATTTCTGCACACCCTAACCCTATCGATACCACCAACTTCCTCTTCGTACAGCAACAAACTAGAAAGACCTTCAACACAAATAAGGGGAGAGAGGATCCCCCTGTCTGAGACCTCGAGTTGGGACAAACATCTCAGTCTCTTCAGAATTAAATCTAACTTGATATCTCACGGATCTAACACATGCCATCATAAGGGAAACCCATATGTCCGCAAAACCCAATTTTCTCATCATGTTCTCCAAGAAAATCCACTCAACACGATCATAAGCCTTATGGATATCCAATTTCACTGCACAAGCACCATTCATACCAACCCTTTTATTTTTGATCATATGGATACTTTCATAGGCCACCAGAACATTTTCTGTTATGAAACGACCTAGCACAAAGGCGCTCTGCAAGGGAGAGATGATATCAGGAAGAATAGCCTTCAATCTGAGAGCCAGCATCTTAGAGATGATTTTATAAATCAGATTGCATAAACTTATAGGCCTGTATTGCGTCACCAGCTCCGGAGCATCATGTTGGAGATATGCCAAAGAAGCAATAATAAAGTGGTTATTATATATCTTTGTGTTTATGATAAATGTTTGCATACCATGCTATAATTGTATTAACCGAAACATTGATACATGTGTGTTATGTAAACAACAAGGAGTCTCTAGTAAGCCTCTTGTATAACTAGCTTGTTGATTAATAGATGATCATGGTTTCATGATCATGAACATTAGATGTTATTAATAACAAGGTTATGTCATTGGATGAATTATATAATGGACACACACCCAAATAAGCGTAGCATAAGATCACGTCATTTAGTTCAATTTTCTATTAGCTTCCGATACATATTTACCTATTCCTTCGACCATGAGATCATGTAAATCACTTATACCGGAAGGGTACTTTGATTACATCAAACGCCACTGCGTAAATGGGTGGTTATAAAGATGGGATTAAGTATTTGGAAAGTATGAGTTGAGGCATATGGATTGATGTCTACTTCCCCCTCCTTTTCCTGTAGACAGTGTTGGGCCTCCAAGAGCAGAGGTTTGTAGAACAGCAGCAAGTTTTCCCTTAAGTGGATCACCCAAGGTTTATCGAACTCAGGGAGGAAGAGGTCAAAGATATCCCTCTCATGCAACCCTGCAACCACAAAGCAAGAAGTCTCTTGTGTCCCCAACACACCTAATAGGTGCACTAGTTCGGCGAAGAGATAGTGAAATACAGGTGGTATGAATAAGTATGAGCAGTAGCAACGGTGCCAGAAAATAGCTTGCTGGCGTGTAGTTGATGGTGGTAGTATTGCAGCAGTAGTAACACAGTAAAACAGTAAACAAGCAGCGATAGCAGTATTTAGGAACAAGGCCTAGGGATTACACTTTCACTAGTGGACACTCTCAACATTGATCACATAACAGAATAGATAAATGCATACTCTACACTTTTGTTGGATGATGAACACATTGTGTAGGATTACACGAACCCTCAATGCCGGAGTTAACAAGCTCCACAATAATGCTCATATTTTAGTAACCTTTAGTGTAAGATAGATCAATACTCATATTTTAGTAACCTTTAGTGTAAGATAGATCAATACAACTAAACCAAGTACTAACATAGCATGCACACTGTCACCTTCATGCATATGTAGGAGGAATAGATCACATCAATACCATCATAGCAATAGTTAACTTCGCAATCTACAAGAGATCATGATCATAGCATAAACCAAGTACTAACACGGTGCACACACTGTCACCTTTACACACGTGCAGGAGGAATAAAACTACTTTAATAACATTGCTAGAGTAGCACATAGATAAATTGTGATACAAACTCATATGAATCTCAATCATGTAAAGCAGCTCATGAGATTATTGTATTGAGGTACATGGGAGAGATGAACCACATAGCTACCGGTACAGCCCCGAGCCTCGATGGAGAACTACTCCCTCCTCATGGGAGCAGCAGCGGTGATGAAGATGGCGGTGGAGATGGCAGCGGTGTCGATGGAGAAGCCTTCCGGGGGCACTTCCCCGTTCCGGCAGCATGCCGGAACAGAGACTCCTGTCCCCCAGATCTTGGCGTCGCGATGGCGGCGGCTCTGGAAGGTTTCTGTGGTTTTCGTCAATCGTATCAGGGTTTTCGATCCAGGGGCTTTATATAGGCGAAGAGGCGGTGCAGGAGGGTCGAAGGGGCGACGAAACCATAGGGCGGCGCGGCCAGGGCCTGGGCCGCGCCGGCCTATGGTCTGGGGGCCCAGTGCCCCCCCTCTGGTCCTTCCCGGGTGTTCTGGATGCTTTCGGTGAAAATAGGAACTTGGGCGTTGATTTCGTCCGATTCCGAGAATATTTCGTTACTAGGATTTCTGAAACCAAAAACAGCAGAAAACAGGAACTGGCACTTCGGCATCTTGTTAATAGGTTAGTTCCAGAAAATGCACGAATATGACATAAAGTGTGCATAAAACATGTAGATAACATCAATAATGTGGCATGGAACATAAGAAATTATCGATACGTCGGAGACGTATCAGCATCCCCAAGCTTAGTTCTGCTCGTCCCGAGCAGGTAAAACGATAACACAGATAATTTCTGGAGTGACATGCCATCATAAACTTGATCATACTATTTGTAAAGCATATGTAGTGAATGCAGCAATCCAAAACAATGGTAATGACATGAGTAAACAACTGAATCATAAAGCAAAGACTTTTCATGAATAGTACTTCGAGACAAGCATCAATAAATCTTGCATAAAAGTTAACTCATAAAGCAATAATTCAAAGTAAAGGCATTGAAGCAACACAATGGAAGATTAAGTTTCAGCGGTTGCTTTCAACTTGTAACATGTATATCTCATAGATAGTCGTCAATGCAAAGCAATATAACAAGTGCAATATGCAAGTATATAAGAATCAATGCACAGTTCACACAAGTGTTTGCTTCTTGAGGTGGAGAGAAATAGGTGAACTGACTCAACAATAAAAGTAAAAGAATTGTCCTCCATAGAGGAAAAGCATCGATTGCTATATTTGTGCTAGAGCTTTGATTTTGAAAACATAAAGAGAGCATACAAATAAAGTTTTGAGAGGTGTATGTTGTTGTCAACAAATGGTAGCAGGTACTCTAACCCCCTTGCCAGACAAACCTTCAAAGAGCGGCTCCCATTTTATTTTATTTTGGGTGGCACTCCTTCCAACCTTTCTTTCACAAACCATGGCTAACCGAATCCTCGGGTGCCTGCCAACAATCTCATACCATGAAGGAGTGCCTTTTTATTTTAGTTTTATTATGATGACACTCCTCCCAACCTTTGCTTACACAAGCCATGGCTAACCGAATCCTTCGGGTGCCGTCCAACAATCACATACCATGGAGGAGTGTCTATTTTTGTTAATTAATTTGGGACTGGGAATCCCATTGCCAGCTCTTTTTGCAAAATTATTGGATAAGCGGATGAAGCCACTAGTCCATTGGTGAAAGTTGCCCAACAAGATTGAAAGATAAACACCACATACTTCCTCATGAGCTATAAAACATTGACACAAATCAGAGGTGATAAATTTTGAATTGTTTAAAGGTAGCACTCAAGCAATTTACTTTGGTATGGTGGAGAAATACCATGTAGTAGGTAGGTATGATGGACACAAATGGCATAGTGGTTGGCTCAAGTATTTTGGATGCATGAGAAGTATTCCCTCTCGATACAAGGTTTAGGCTAGCAAGGCTTATTTGAAACAAACACAAGGATGAACCAGTGCAGCAAAACTCACATAAAAGACATATTGTAAACATTATAAGACTCTACACCGTCTTCCTTGTTGTTCAAACTCAATACTAGAAATTATCTAGACTTTAGAGAGACCAAATATGCAAACCAAATTTTAGCATGCTCTATGTATTTCTTCATTAATGGGTGCAAAGCATATGATGCAAGAGCTTAAACATGAGCACAACAATTGCCAAGTATCACATTACCCAAGACATTATAGCAAATTACTACATGTATCATTTTCCAATTCCAACCATATAACAATTTAACGAAGAAGAAACTTTGCCATGAATACTAAAAGCTAAGAACACATGTGTTCATATGCAACAGCGGAGCGTGTCTCTCTCCCACACAAGCATGATGTAATCCAATTTATTCAAACACAAACAAAAATAAAAGCACACAGACGCTCCAAGTAAAGCACATAAGATGTGACCGAATAAAAATATAGTTTCAAGAGAAGGAACCTGATAATTTGTCGATGAAGAAGGGGATGCCTTGGGCATCCCCAAGCTTAGACGCTTGAGTCTTCTTGATATATGCAGGGGTGAACCACCGGGGCATCCCCAAGCTTAGAGCTTTCACTCTCCTTGATCGTAGTATATCATCCTCCTCTCTTGACCCTTGAAAACTTCCTTCACACCAAACTTCTCATAAACTTCATTAGAGGGGTTAGTACATAATCAAAAACTCACATGTTCAGAGGTGACACAATCATTCTTAACACTTCTGGACATTGCTCAAAGCTACTGGAAGGTAATGGAACAAAGAAATCCACCCAACACAGCGAAAGAAGCAATGCGAAATAAAAGGCAGAATCTGTCAAAACAGAACAGTCCGTAAAGACGAATTTCTAATAAATACTTCCGTTCCTCAGATCAGAAAACTCATCTGAGGAACACGCACGTAAATTGGCAAGTTTTTATGATTTTTCTACAGAGAAAACAGCCCAGATTCGTGACAGATAGAAATCTGTTTCTGCGCAGAAATCCAAATCTAGTATCAACCTTCGATTAGAGGCTTCACTTGGCACAACAAAACACAAAACTAAGATACGGAGAGGTTGCTACAGTAGTAAACAACTTCCAAGACACAAATATAAAACAAAGTACTGTAGCAAAATAACACATGGGTTATCTCCCAAGAAGTTCTTTTCTTTATAGCCATTAAGATGGGCTGAGCAGTTTTGATGATGCACTCATAAGAAATAGTAGTTGAAGCGAAAGAGAGCATCCAGAGGCAAATTCAAAACACATTTAAGTCTAACATGCTTCCTATGCATAGGAATCTTGTAAATAAACAAGTTCATGAAGAGCAAAGTAACAAGCATAGGAAGATAAAACAAGTGTAGCTTCAAAAATTTCAGCACATAGAGAGGTGTTTTAGTAACATGAAAATTTCTACAACCATATTTTCCTCTCTCATAATAACTTTCAGTAGCAACATGAGCAAACTCAACAATATAACTATCACATAAAGCATTCTTATCATGAGTCTCATGCATAAAATTATTACTCTCCACATAAGCATAATCAATTTTATTAGTAATAGCGGGAGCAAATTCAACAAAGTAGCTATCATTATTATTCTCATCAAGTGTAGGAGGCATAGTATAATCACAACAAAATTTACTCTCCATAGTAGGTGGCACCAAAAGACCACTATCATTATAATCATCATAAATAGGAGGCAAAGTATCATCAAAGAAAATTTTCTCCTCAATGCTTGGGGGACTAAAAAGATCATGAAAACCAGCTTCCCCAAGCTTAGAACTTTCTATATTATTATCAACACTGGTGTTCAAAGCGTTCATACTAATATTACTACTAGCATGCAAATAAGATTCCATAGGTTTTTTAATTTTCACATCAAACAATCCATGTTTTAAATCAGGAAATAGAGATAGAAGCTCATTTTTGTCCATTATGTCAAACTAGTGTAAACAAGAAACAAAAAGATGCAATTGCAGGATCTAAAGGAAATAGCTTCGAGTACTTACAATGCGCCGGAAAATAGCTTAGTAGCCGAGGTCCGGAGTGTGAGTACCTTTTACCTTTCCTCCCCGGCAACGGCGCCAGAAAATAGCTTGATGTCTACGCCCCCTCCTTTTCCTGTAGACAGTGTTGGGCCTCCAAGAGCAGAGGTTTGTAGAACAGCAGCAAGTTTTCCCTTAAGTGGATCACCCAAGGTTTATCGAACTCAGGGAGGAAGAGGTCAAAGATATCCCTCTCATGCAACCCTGCAACCACAAAGCAAGAAGTCTCTTGTGTCCCCAACACACCTAATAGGTGCACTAGTTCGGCGAAGAGATAGTGAAATACAGGTGGTATGAATAAGTATGAGCAGTAGCAACGGTGCCAGAAAATAGCTTGCTGGCGTGTAGTTGATGGTGGTAGTATTGCAGCAGTAGTAACACAGTAAAACAGTAAACAAGCAGCGATAGCAGTATTTAGGAACAAGGCCTAGGGATTACACTTTCACTAGTGGACACTCTCAACATTGATCACATAACAGAATAGATAAATGCATACTCTACACTTTTGTTGGATGATGAACACATTGTGTAGGATTACACGAACCCTCAATGCCGGAGTTAACAAGCTCCACAATAATGCTCATATTTTAGTAACCTTTAGTGTAAGATAGATCAATACAACTAAACCAAGTACTAACATAGCATGCACACTATCACCTTCATGCATATGTAGGAGGAATAGATCACATCAATACCATCATAGCAATAGTTAACTTCGCAATCTACAAGAGATCATGATCATAGCATAAACCAAGTACTAACACGGTGCACACACTGTCACCTTTACACACGTGCAGGAGGAATAAAACTACTTTAATAACATTGCTAGAGTAGCACATAGATAAATTGTGATACAAACTCATATGAATCTCAATCATGTAAAGCAGCTCATGAGATTATTGTATTGAGGTACATGGGAGAGATGAACCACATAGCTACCGGTACAGCCCCGAGCCTCGATGGAGAACTACTCCCTCCTCATGGGAGCAGCAGCGGTGATGAAGATGGCGGTGGAGATGGCAGCGGTGTCGATGGAGAAGCCTTCCGGGGGCACTTCCCCGTTCCGGCAGCGTGCCGGAACAGAGACTCCTGTCCCCCAGATCTTGGCGTCGCGATGGCGGCGGCTCTGGAAGGTTTCTGTGGTTTTCGTCAATCGTATCAGGGTTTTCGATCCAGGGGCTTTATATAGGCGAAGAGGCGGCGCAGGAGGGTCGAAGGGGCGACGAAACCATAGGGCGGCGCGGCCAGGGCCTGGGCCGCGCCGGCCTATGGTCTGGGGGCCCAGTGCCCCCCCTCTGGTCCTTCCCGGGTGTTCTGGATGCTTTCGGTGAAAATAGGAACTTGGGCGTTGATTTCGTCCGATTCCGAGAATATTTCGTTACTAGGATTTCTGAAACCAAAAACAGCAGAAAACAGGAACTGGCACTTCGGCATCTTGTTAATAGGTTAGTTCCAGAAAATGCATGAATATGACATAAAGTGTGCATAAAACATGTAGATAACATCAATAATGTGGCATGGAACATAAGAAATTATCGATACGTCGGAGACGTATCATGGATCAAGAGTGGGATTTGTCCATCCCGATGACGGATAGATATACTCTGGGCCCTCTCGGTGGAATGTCGTCTGATTAGCTTGCAAGCATGTGAATAGTTCACAAGAGATGATATACCACGGTACGAGTAAAGAGTACTTGTCGGTGACGAGGTTGAACAAGGTATGAAGATATCGATGATCAAACCTCGGACAAGTAAAATATCGTGTGACAAAGGGAATCAGTATTGTATGTAAATGGTTCAATCGATCACTAAGTTATCGTTGAATATGTGGGAGCCATTATGGGTCTCCAGATCCCGCTATTGGTTATTGGTCGGAGAGGAGTCTCGACCATGTCTACATAGTTCACGAACCGTAGGGTGACACACTTAAGGTTTGATGTCGTTTTAAGTAGATATGGAATATGCAATGGAGTTCGAATTTTGTTCGGAATCTTGGATGGGATCCAGGATATCACGAGGAGGTCCGGAATGGTCCGGATAATAAGATTCATATATAGGAAGTCACTTTCCAAGTTTGGAAATGATCCGGTGCATTTATGGAAGGCGCTAGAATGTTCTAGAACCTTCCAAAAGAAATCACCATGGAAGGTGGAGTCCCGGTTGGACTCCACCAACCCTAACTTGCCAACAAAGTGGGAGGGTGGAGTCCATGGTGGACTCCACCTCCTTGGCCGGCCAAGTGAGAAGGAAAGGGGGGAGTCCCACTCCCCCTTGGTTTGGCCCTTTGGAAGGTTTAGGAGTTGGACTCTTATTCGGATTCAAGGGCTAACCCTTGGGGTTCCACCTATATAATGAGGGAGAGAGGGAGGGGGCCGGCCACCACATTGGCCGCACCACCAAGAGGCACCAAGGCCAGTGACATAGGCATCCCCAATGGGCCTGCCAAAGATGGTACCCGGGGTTTGCTGAAAGCCCACGACCCGAAGTTTATGAAGCCCGGAAGCCCAATTAAGGGATAGTTTGGAAATATAGAGTTGTATTAGGAATACTCGACTTGTAACTATTACGGGACGAACTCAAGGAGCCTCCCGGACTTTGTAACTTATACATCACGAAACCCACGGCTCCACCTCCTATATAAGGGGGAGTTGAGGGAGAGAGAGAGGGGATCGATTTCATTGTCAACACAACCCTAGTTTTCTAATAGTCGAGTACCTTTTCGGCTGAACCTTCGAGATCTACTTTCCCTCTACTCTTTACGAAACCCTAGTCTACAATCTGTAGGCATTGACAAGTCGATACTTTGTCAATTGGCGCCGTCTGTGCGGATTAGAGGCGTCAAGGAGCTGATCTCGATGGCACGTTCAACATCATCAACATCTTCGGTGGCAAGCAATGCGATGGACAGAGGTAAACAGATTGAAATTGAACTAGTCGATTTTCTTCCTCACCCACCCTCCCGTTTGGATGCATATGCACATCTGGAGGAGCCTATGGTGATGGCGTTCGGAAAGTTCTACTTCTGCATCGGAAAAGAGGGATCGCACCGTCTCGAGGTTCCGGTTTCTTCGAGAACGCCGTCGGTGGATTCCGATCTTTCGGATTCATCGTCATCGTTCGAGTCAGGTGCCGAGGAGATCTCACTACCACGCTTCGTCAAGACTGCGACAAGTGAACAACTCGTCAAACTCTTTGGCAACATATCCTTCGAGTCATCTGCGGACTCCAGTATAAGTTGTCGTCGAAGTTCATCCAAGTCCCGTAAAGAATTAGCATTCGAAGAATCTTCAACGAAAT
Organism: Lolium perenne; assembly: GCF_019359855.2. Taxonomy (NCBI): domain Eukaryota; kingdom Viridiplantae; phylum Streptophyta; class Magnoliopsida; order Poales; family Poaceae; genus Lolium; species Lolium perenne. The sequence goes on along the minus strand of NC_067247.2, from coordinate 23,637,539 downwards.
CATCAGCAGAAGTTTTCCTCGAGTAGGAGGAAGCGGGCAAAGCATCCGAGGAACGAGGTGTCGCGGTATAGTTGTCAAAAACCAACTGGAAAGAAAATCTCGACATCAATCATTTTGCAAAATAGCATTCCATTAATCATTTGGATATTTACACGATCATTACAAGAATTGGTTCCTATTGAACCAATGGTAGGCTGCCGCAAGACACTACTAAGGCGACAACATCAAAATAAGAAGAAAAAAAAATAAACAGAGACATGATGGTCTACTTGACCTCCGGCTTGGCAGAACTGGAAGGAGTAGCTGGCTTGTATCCGAGGAAGGAGAGGATCGTCTTCGAATGCGGTTTGGCAGCCTTGATCTAAGATTGCCAACTCTCCTTGCCGATCTTCTTCGTGTCGCCAGCTTTTGCCCAGTCGACGATTTGTTGGCTCTCGGCGACCAAAGCTATGGTGCCTTCGACGCCAATCTTCAGGTTCTCCTTCCAGAAAGCCAACCCGAGATCTTCTTCAGGAATATAGCACTTTGCAAGCTCTGAGAAGGATTCTGACGCGCTTTTCTTCGGGAAGAAGTAGGGAAACAGGCGCGTAAATGCAGCCCGTGCATCAGCAATACAACGGCGCGCCAGATCCCCATGAATTTCAAGGAGAGAAAGGGTGTCGAGAAGACGGTCCCCTTCAGGCCTCTCAAGTTCAAAATCTTGAACCATCTTTCATGCTGAAACAAATTTCAGGTTATCACCAAATACAAGGAGAGCTAATCTTGGAAAGGACTCGAATAAAGGGATTTATGAACTTACTGACAAAGCGCCGATTCTGCGACTCCAGGCGGCCGATGACATCCTCTTCACGAGCAAGTTGTTGAGTTGTATTCTCGCTTAAGGCGGTTTCAGCTTGGTGGAGCCTCTTTCGAAGCTCTTCAACAGATGCAGCATCTTGTTCAGCCTTCTCGCGAGCTTTTTCGCTCTGCTCTAGTTTGAGGGCGAGATCATCGGCGCGCTTGTTAGCTTTCGCGAGAGCATCTAGTGGAAGGGAACAAAGCAAGAACGATGAGACAGCCAGCAATATAGTTCCCTTGGTGAAAGAAAAGAAGGGCATACCTTTCAAACCTTCGACAGTATCTCGGTACCCAATAAATTGAGTACCGAGGCTGATGAACTACTTCATAAGAGGCTACCGAAGAACAAACAAGAGAAAAGTTTAAAAAACGGGGAAAAACTCGACAGGAGACAATATAGATGTAAGGGTACTTACGTCATCTAAAGAAGGAGTAGTCGAGCTCCCGGCTAGGAGGCCCTGCTCTTTGCCAAGTTCAACCCTCGCTCTCTTCGGCGAGGGGGCTCGGGGGCTAGCGGTAGGAGGCGACGTTTCCAGATGTTGTGGAGGAGGCTAGGTTTCCTCCGCTGCGTGACGAGTTTCCGAAAGAACCAAAGTGTGTGATGTGCTCGTAGGAGCAGTCAAATTGGCAATGGGTTCTTCTTCTTCTTCGCCACTGTCCACAAAAGATAGTATGAGAAAGTGTACAAACAATATGCAACAAAGGAAAAGAAGGTGGGGTAGCTTACGAGCTAACAAGAGCATCCTCGTAAGGATTAAAGGCCTCCTCTTCCTCCTCCTCCTCAGGAGCAGTTTCCTCGGCAGGTGATATGCCGGGTTTAGAGGTGCCGTAGTCTTCAACATCACCCCTTTTCCTCTTATTCTTTGGGGAAACGGCGGAAGGGAGAGAATGTGTCGACTCGGAAGCATCGGATTCCGTATCTCTTTTAGAGGAAGCCGTGGATTTTTGAGATCCTACGACTTCACTCTAAGGGCGAGAAGTACCCTGCGCATCGTCAGTAACGATGGTACGTTCATGAACCTCCCCACTTTCAGGAAGAGGAGGTAGGGAGGACAAAACTTGATGTTTCTGAAGAAGAAAATTATCAACAGAAAGTTCATCAAAGATAGTAGTCGAAAACAGTAGAAACTCGGGAAGACAATTTGCGCAAAATAGCAGTCGAAAAAACATAATTGCGAGAGGCCAAGTCATTTACCTTGGGAAGGGGATTGGTGTTGTTGTAAGGATCCATTCGGCAAGAGGATGGAACCGAATCTTTCTTGCTTAACGATGAAACACGACGGACAAGCTTTTCCAAATCCTTCACAGAGAGATCTTTGGATATGTGGTCGACGTCTTTATCGCCAGCGTACATGGTTTTTGCGAGCCTGCAGAGGCTGCACCCTAATCCTAAGGAAATGCGCAGTAATCTGAATACCCGATAATTCTTTCCCTCGGGTATTCTGCAGCTCATGGATGCGCTTCATCAGTGCATCTGTCGCCATTTTCTCTTCTTCGGTGGCTTCTGCATCCCAGGATCGGCGCCGAAAAAAAATTGCGCTACTGTCAAAGGGGACGATGTTGTATTCCAGCGAGTCGGAGCATTCCTCGCAGACGTATAACCATCTCCCGCGCCACCCTTGGACGGAGTCGGGGAATTTGACGTCAAAATAATCAACGTCGGGACGAACACATATAACAACACCACCTATATTGTAGGCGATGTTGTGGGAGTTGTTGCGGCGAATGCAGAAAATGCGTTTCCACAGAGCCCAATTCGGTTGGGTCCCGAGAAAGCACTCACAAAGGGTGATAAAGATAGAAATATGGAGGATAGAATTGGGAGTTAGCTGGTGCAGCTGCAGCCCGTACATAAAAAGCAATCCATGAAGGAATTCATGGATAGGAGCAGAGAGACCGCGGATGAGGTGGTCGACAAAGGTTACCCGATATTGGATGGGGGCGCTGTAAAGCTTTCTTCACTGGGGAAGATTAGCGCTCCCTCCTTCTTCGTCAAAACAAGCTTCTTCATCAAGTTCGATTCTTGGTTTGAGATCTTGGATCTCTCCCACTCGGAAACCTCCAGATCTTGCGCCGCCGTGCTTGTTTCGGGAGTGTTGTGCTTGGTGAGCCTCGCCCGTGGTGGAATCAACGTTGGCGTTGGAGAGATTGAGGAGGAGGACAAGCGCAGGAGCTTGCTTGGTTGCAATGGAAGTTTTTGGACAGAGAGAGGATATGAGCGCGGCGCAGCGAAGGGGATTCCTGAGGAAGAAGAAGACTATTTATGCCAGGCCAGCGAAACGCCGCGCCGTTGGATGGTGGGAGAATGGATTTGATGCCCTACACGTGGTTCCAGGGGAAAAACATATTTTTACTATGAGGGAACTAGACAGGCGCTACAGCGCGCGTGCCAGAAAAAGCGGAGGACGTGTGTCCCCCACTTGCGTAACGTGTCAAAAACCGCAGACTTTCGGCCCCACAAGTCAGTGATAGGACAGAACTCGCGTTTTCCCATTACGGCGATCGTGGCTATCGTCAGTACTGACGTCATGGAAAAAAGTTCGGCTGTAGTGCTAGGAGGATTGGCGATAGCAGAGTATTATTGGGAATTTCGGGAGATTTTGATCAAATACAAGTTTTTGCTCAAATGCTCGGGGGCTACTTTTATAAGGAGTTTGATAAGGAGATGATTCAAAAAAAATACAAAATAATTGAGCCTACAGCCAAGTATAAATACTCGACTGTAGCCTCGGGGGCTACTCCCATCGGGAGCGCTGGCCGCGCACCCGATAAAGATGAAAGCAGTGGAAGTTGACAATATAGTGATAGCAACATTAAAAAGGTGAGCCTACAACCAAGCACAAGCACTTGGCTGTAGCCTCAGGGGCTAATCCCATCGGGAACACTGGTTGCGTACCCGATGAAATTAAAAAAGACATAGTGAGCATATCTTCGAGTTATGGAATAACTCTTCATATACTCCCATCGGGAGGACAAAATAAACAAAATACAAGTCATCCGTTGACTCGAATAAATGTACTATTCTAGCAGCCGAAAAAGGCACTCGACAATATATTCTCAGAGCACCTCAGTCGCGATTTAATCTCTGAATGCCGCAGAACTTTGCGAAGGTAAGACCCCGGGATTCGTCCTGCGCGGCGTGGCATCGCCTGTGACTGCGTTTTGCTGCTTTTTTCCGTATCAACAGATACAAAGAAAAATCCTAACGGACGCGTTAGGTACCCGACAAAACATAACTGGAATTCGACATCTGGTAAGACCTTAAGCGGCACATGTTGAATTACGCCAGTATCCCGAGATCAGTCCAGGTATGTGATCTTGAAGTAGGTTTTTGCGGGATTGGCACAAGAGCAGTTAACTGGTACCTGATCCGTCAGATGAACCAACCCCAATTACCGTTATCCCTGTACAATATACGATTGTTTTATGAAATTTATTTACTAACTCGAAGAAATCATATGATAATTATAAAGATGGAGATTTTCCCAGATTCTTCGATTCAAGCAAAATCTCGGGGGCTACTGACATAGGCATCCCCAATGGGCCTGCCAAAGATGGTACCCAGTGTTTGCTGAAGGCCCACGACCCGAAGTTTATGAAGCCCGGAAGCCCAATTAAGGGATAGTTTGGAAATATAGAGTTGTATTAGGAATACTCGACTTGTAACTATTACAGGACGAACTCAAAGAGTCTCCCGAACTTTGTAACTTGTACATCACGAAACCCTCGGCTCCACCTCCTATATAAGGGGGAGTCGAGGGAGAGAGAGGGGATCGATTTCATTGTCAACACAACCCTAGTTTTTTAATAGTCGAGTACCTTTTCGGCTGAACCTTCGAGATCTACTTGCCCTCTACTCTTTACAATAACCGTAGTCTACAATCTGTAGGCATTGACAAGTCAATACTTTGTCAGTCGGCGCCCTAGCTGCCCCCTCTCCCCAAACCCTAGCCATCCCCTCCTCATACTTCTCTCGTAGCGCTTAGGCGAAGCCCTGCCGGTGATCTCCACCGCCACCGACACCACGCCGTCGTGCTATCGGGATTCCGAGGAGGATCTACTACTTCCGCTACCCGCTGGAACGGGGAGAAGCACGTCGTCATCAACACCTAACGCGTGACCGAGTACGGAGGTGCTGCCCGACTGTGGCACCATCAAGATCTTCTACGCGCTTTTGAAAGCGGCAAGTGATCATCTTCAGCAACAACGAGATCTAATCTCGTAGGCTTTGGAAATCTTCGAGGGTTAGTCTCATGATCTTCTCGTTGCTACCATCTTCTAGTTTGGATCTTGGCTTGTTATTCGTTCTTGCGGTAGGAAATTTTTTGTTTTCTATGCTACGAATCCCAACAGTGGTATCAGAGCCGTCTCTATGCATAGATTGGCTGCACGAGTAGACACAATGGTTTTGTGGGCATTGATGCTTTTGTTGTCTTTAGTTCGTGTACTTTGCATCTTGCGGGATGGTGGGATGAAGCGGCTCGGGCTAACTTCACATGACCGCGTTCATGAGATTTTGCTCCACGCTTGACATGCAACTTGTATTGCATAAGTGGCTTTGTGGGTGTCTATCTCTCCCACCATAGTGAAGATTCAATCTACTTTTTCTATTGACAACACTAGTATCACCGTTGTGGTTCATGTTCGTAGGTAGATTGGATCTTACTCGAAAACCCTAAACCATGTAAAATATGCAAACCAAATTAGAGGCGTCTAACTTGTTTTTGCAGGGTTCGGTTATGTGATATGGCCATGATATGATGATGAATATGTATGAGATGATCATTATTTTATTGTGGCAACCGGCAGGAGCCTTATGGTTGTCTTTATATTTCATGTTGAGGTATTATTTCAAAGTAGTTGTAATAGTTGCTACATGGTGATACGTCTCCAACGTATCTATAATTTCTGATGTTCCATGCTAGTTTTATGACAATACCTACATGTTTTGCTCACACTTTATAATGATTTTATGCATTATCTCGAACTAACCTATTAACAAGATGTCGAAGCGCCAGTTCCTGTTTTCTGCTATTTTTTGTTTCAGAAATCTTACACAGGAAATATTCTCGGAATTGGACGAAACAAAAGCCCACGATCTTATATTTCACGGAAGGTTCCAGAAGTCCGAAGGGGAAACGAAGATGGGCCAGGGGGGCCCCACACCATACCTGGGCGCGGGCCACCCCTTGGCCGCGCCACCAGGTGGTGAGGGCACCCTGGTGCCCCTCCGAGGCCGCCCTTCCGCCTATATATTCTTCCAGAGGAGAAAACCCTACAACGATCGATGATATTCCACGAAGCGTTCCGTAGCTGCCGCCATCGCGAAGACAAGTTTCGGGGGACAGAAGTCTCTGTTCCGGCACGCCACCGGAACAGGGAATTGCCCCCGGAGTCATCTCCATCGACACCACCGCCATCTTCACCGCCATTGCTGTCTCCCATGATGAGGAGGGAGTATTTCTCCCCCGAGGCTGAGGGCTCTACCGGTAGCTATGTGGTTCATCTCTCTCTCCCATGGTGTGATCTTTATGTGATCATGAGCTTTGTATCACTATTAATCTATGTGTTACTCTAGTGATGTTATTAAAGTAGTCTATTCCTCCTCCATGATGTAAAGTTGACAGTGTGTGCATCATGTAGTACTTGGCGTAGGTTATGATTGTAATCTCTTGTAGATTATGAAGTTAACTATTACTATGATAGTATTGATGTGATCTATTCCCCCTTTCATAGCTATTGGTGACAGTGTGTATGCTATGTTAGTACTCGGTCTAAATTGCAACGGTCTATTATGCACTCTAGAGGTTACTTTAATATGAACTCCGGACGTTGTGGAGCTTGTTTACTCCGGCTTGAGGTGTGCTTTTGTAGCCCTACACAATGAATGGTGTTTGTTATCCAACAAGAGAGTGTTTAAGAGTAGCATTTATTTATTCAGTTATGTGATCATTGTTGAGAGTGTCCACTAGTGAAAGTATGATCCCTAGGCCTTGTTTCTAAGCATTGAAACACCGTTTCCAACAAGTTCTGCTACATGTTCGTTTGCTGCCATTTTTATTTCAGATTGCAATTACTACTTACAATCATCCATATTACTTGTATTTCACTATCTCTTCGCCGAACTAGTGCACCTATACATCTGACAAGTGTATTAGGTGTGTTGGGGACACAAGAGACTTCCTGTATCTTAATTGCAGGGTTGCTTGAGAGGGATATCTTTGACCTCTACCTCCCTGAGTTCGATAAACCTTGGGTGATTCACTTAAGGGAAACTTGCTGCTGTTCTACAAACTTCTGCTCTTGGAGGCCCAACACTGTCTACAGGAATAGAAGCGTGCGTAGACATCAAGCTATTTTCTGGCGCCGTTGCCGGGGAGGTAAGGTAAAAGGTATTCACATCCTCCGACTACTAAGCTATTTCCTAGCACTGTTGCCGGTGTGTGAGTGTTCGAAGCTATTTCCTTTAGATTCTGCAATTATATCTTTTTTGTTTCTTGTTTTTTCACTAGTTAGGCTTAATGGAAAACAACAACAAAATTAGAGATCTTTATGAAATTTATCTTGAGTTAGGACATGAGGTGTTTGAAGAGAAAATTTAAAAACCTATGGAACTTTATATGCATGATAATGGCAATGTTATTAGTATGAATGCTTTGAATACCATTGTTGCTAATGCTATGGAAAATTCTAAGCTTGGGGAAGCTGGTTTTGATGAGCATGATATTTTTAGTCCCCCAAGCATGGAGGAGAAAATTTACTTTGATGATACTTTACCTCCTATATATGATGATTACAATGATGACTATCATATTTTCAGTCCACCTACTATTGAGGAGAAAATTAATTATGATTACAATATGCCTCCTATATATGATGATTATGGTGATGAGAATAATAATGATAGCTATTTTATTGAATTTTCTCCCACTACAATTAATAAGAATGACTATGCTTATGTTGGGAGTAGTAATTATTTTATGCATGAGACTCATGATAAGAATGCTTTATGTGATAGTTATATTGTTGAGTTTGTTCATGATGCTACTGGAAATTATTATGAGAGAGGGAAACATGGTTATATGCATCTTAATAATATTAAGTTTCCCCTCTTTATATTGAGAATCTTGAAGTTACTCGTGTTTTATCTTCCTATGCTTATCACTTTGTTCTTCATGAATTTATTTGTGTACAAGATTCCTTTTCATAGGAAGTGGGTTAGACTTAAAAGTGTTTCTTATTTGCTTTTGATGCTCTCTTTTGCTTCAACTCTTATTTCTTGCGAGAGCATCATTAAAATTACTGAGCCCATCTTAATGACTATAAAGAAAGCACTTCTTGGGAGATAACCCATGTTTTTTATTTTGCTACTGTTTTGTTGTGTCTTGGAAGTTTTTACTACTGTAGCAACCTCTCCTTATCTTTATTTTATTGCATTGTTGTGCAAAGTAAAGTCTTTGATAGTAAGGTTGATACTAGATTTGGATTTCTGCGCAGAAACAAATTTCTAGCTATCACGAATTTGAGTAGGTCTCTCTGTAGGAACTCAGAAAAATCTGCGAAAAATCATGAGTAATCCTCATATAATTACGCAACTTTCATTCAATTTGAGCTTCTTCATCTGAGCATGTTAAGTGCCTCTAAAAAAATCGTCTTTACGGACTGTTCTGTTTTGACAGATTCTGCCTTTTATTTCACATTGCCTCTTTTCCTGTGTTGAATGGATTTCTTTGCTCCATTAACTTTCTAGCTTTGGGCAATGTCCAGAAGTGTTAGGAATGATTGTGTCCTCTCTGAACATGTGAATTTTTGATTATGCACTAACCCTCTAATGAGTTTGTTTTGAGTTTGGTGTGGAGGAAGTTTTCAAGGGTCAAGAGAGGAGGGTGATATAATATGATCAAGAAGAGTGAAAAGTCTAAGCTTGGGGATGCCCCCGTGGTTCATCCCTACATATTTCAAGAAGATTCAAGCATCTAAGCTTGGGGATGCCCAAGGCATCCCCTTCTTCATCGACAACTTATCAGGTCACCTCTAGGGAAACTATATTTTTATTCCATCACATCTTATGTGCTTTACTTGGAGCGTCTGTATGTTTTTATTTTTGTTTTTGTTTGAATAAAATCGGATCCTAGCATTCCTTGTGTGGGAGAAAGACACGCTCCGCTTGTTCATATGAACACTGGTGTTCTTCATTTTACTTTTAATGTTCATGGCGAAGGTTGAAAGCCGCTTCATTGCTATTTGGTTGGAAAGAGAAAATGCTTCATGTGGTAATTGGTATATTATCTTGAATAATTTGATACTTGGCAATTGTTTTGCTCAAATAGATCATGTTTAAGCTCTTGCATCATGTACTTTGAACCTATTAATGAAGAACTACCATAGAGCTTGTTGAAATTTGGTTTGCATGATTGGTCTCTCTAAAAGTCTAGATATTTTCTGGTAAAAGTGTTTGAACAACAAGGAAGACAGTGTAGAGTCTTATAATGCTTGCAATATGTTCTTATGTAAGTTTTGCTTTGCATCGGTTCATACTTGTGTTTGCTTCAAACAACCTTGCTAGCCAAAGCCTTGTACTGAGAGGGAATGCTTCTCGTGCATCCAAAACCTTGAGCCAAAACCTATGCCATTTGTGTCCACCATACCTACCTACTATGTGGTATTTCTCTGCCATTCCAAAGTAAATTGCTTGCGTGCTACCTTTAAAATTTCATTCCTTGTCTTTGCAATACATAGTTCATGGGAAAATAGCCTTAAAAACTATTGTCGTAAAGAATATGTAGCTTATGTATCTTATTTCTTATAAGTTGCTTGTTGAGCGGTAACCATGTTTCTGGGGACGCCATCAACTATCACACCTTTGTTGAATATCATGTGAGTTGCTATGCATGTTCGTCTTGTCTGAAGTAAGGGTGATTTATCATGATTAAATGGTTTGAGTATGCATATTGTTAGAGAAGAACATTGGGCCGCCAACCAAAGCCATGTATCATGGTGGAAGTTTCAATTTGGACATTAATCCTCAATCTCTTATGAGAATATTATCTGTTGTTGAATGCTTCTGCATTAAAGAGGAGTCCATTATCTGTTTTCTATGTTGTCCCGGTATGGATGTCCTCAAGTTGAGATTTATCAAAAACGAGAAATCAAATGCGATCTATCTCCTTAGACCTTTGTACATGTGGCATAGATGTACCCCTTTGTGACACTTGGTTGAAACATATGTAATGCAATGATAATCCATGGAAATCCGAGCTAATTAGGACAAGGTGCGAGCACTATTGGTATTCGATGCATGAGGCTTGCAACTTATAGGACGTTTTATGCATAACACATATGAATTATTACTACCGTTGACAAAGTTGTTTCTATGTTTTCAAAATAAAAAGCTCTAGCACAAAGAGTAATCCCTACTTCCCTCTGCGAAGGGCCTTTCTTTTACTTTATGTTGAGTCAGTTTACCTACTTCTTTCCATCTTAGAAGCAAACACTTGTGTCAACTGTGTGCATTGATTCCTACATACTTGCTTATTTGCACTCATCATATTACTCTGGGTTGACAATTATCCATGAGATATACATGTTGAAGTTGAAAGCAACTGCTGAAACTTATATCTTCCTTTGTATTGCTTCAAAACCTTCTATTAAGAATCTATTGCTTTATGAGTTAACTCTTATGCAAGACTTGTTGATGCTTGTCTTGAAAGTACTATTCATGAAAAGTCTTTGCTATATGATTCAGTTGTTTAGTCATTGTCTTTACCATTGCTTCGAATCACTTCATTCATCTCATATGCTTTACGATAGTATTGATCAAGATTATGATAGTAGCATGTCACTTCAGAAATTATTCTCTTTATCGTTTACCTACTCGAGGGCGAGTAGGAACTAAGCTTGGGGATGCTTGATACGTCTCCAACTTATCTATAATTTCTGATGTTCCATGCTAGTTTTATGACAATACCTACATGTTTTGCTCACACTTTATAATGATTTTATGCATTTTCCGGAACTAACCTATTAACAAGATGCCGAAGCGCCAGTTCCTGTTTTCTGCTATTTTTGGTTTCAGAAATCTTACACAGAAAATATTCTCGGAATTGGACGAAACAAAAGCCCACGATCTTATATTTCACGGAAGGTTCCAGAAGTCCGAAGGGGAGACGAAGATGGGCCAGGGGGCCCCCACACCATACCTGGGCGCGGGCCACCCCTTGGTCGCGCCACCAGGTGGTGAGGGCACCCTGGTTCCCCTCCGAGGCCGCCCTTCCGCCTATATATTCTTCCAGAGGCGAAAACCCTACAACGATCGACGATATTCCACGAAGCGTTCCGTAGCCGCCGCCATCGCGAAGACAAGTTTCGGGGGACAGAAGTCTCTGTTCCGGAACGGGGAATTGCCCCCGGAGTCATCTCCAACGACACCACCACCATCTTCATCGTCGTTGTTGTCTCCCATGATGAGGAGGGAGTAGTTCTCCCCCGAGGCTGAGGGCTCTACCGGTAGCTATGTGGTTCATCTCTCTCTCTCCCATGGTCTGATCTTTATGTGATCATGAGCTTTGTTTCACTATTAATCTATGTGTTACTCTAGTGATGTTATTAAAGTAGTCTATTCCTCCTCCATGATGTAAAGTTGACAGTGTGTGCATCATGTAGTACTTGGCGTAGGTTATGATTGTAATCTCTTGTAGATTATGAAGTTAACTATTACTATTATAGTATTGATGTGATCTATTCCCCCTTTCATAGCTATTGGTGACCGTGTGTATGCTATGTTAGTACTCGGTCTAAATTGCAACGGTCTATTATGCACTCTAGAGGTTACTTTAATATGAACTCCGGACATTGTGGAGCTTGTTTACTCCGGCTTGAGGTGTGCTTTTGTAGCCCTACACAATGAATGGTGTTTGTTATCCAACAAGAGAGTGTTTAAGAGTAGCATTTATTTATTCAGTTATGTGATCATTGTTGAGAGTGTCCACTAGTGAAAGTATGATCCCTAGCCCTTGTTTCTAAGCATTGAAACACCGTTTCCAACAAGTTCTGCTACATGTTCGCTTGCTGCCATTTTATTTCAGATTGCAATTACTACTTACAATCATCCATATTACTTGTATTTCACTATCTCTTCGCCGAACTAGTGCACCTATACATCTGACAAGTGTATTAGGTGTGTTGGGGACACAAGAGACTTCTTGTATCTTAATTGCAGGGTTGCTTGAGAGGGATATCTTTGACCTCTACCTCCCTGAGTTCGATAAACCTTGGGTGATTCACTTAAGGGAAACTTGCTGCTGTTCTACAAACCTCTGCTCTTGGAGGCCCAACACTTTCTACAGGAATAGAAGCGTGCGTAGACATCACATGGGAGAACAACCATGAAGAAGGCGCCATTGACCTTGATGCTACGCCGATGATGATGGAGATCATGCACATTGATGATGGAGATCATGTCCATGCTTTGGAGATGAAGATCAAAGGCGCAAAGACAAAAGGGCCATATCATATCACATATGAATTGCATGTGATGTTAATCCTTTTATGCATCTTGTATTGCTTAGATCGCGACGGTAGCATTATAAGATGATTCCTCTCACTAAATATCAAGATAATAAAGTGTTCATCCTTAGTATGCACCGTTGCTAAGACTTGTCGTTTCGAAGCATCACGTGATGATCGGGTGTGATAGATTCTTCATGTGCATACAACGGGTGCAAGCCAGTTTTGCACACGCGGATACTAAGGTTGCCTTGACAAACCTAGCATGTACAGACATGGTCTCGGAACACAAGATACCGAAAGGTAGAGCATGAGTCATATGAATGATATGATGAACACTTTGAGTGTTCGCCTTTGAAGCTACATCTTTTCTCGTGATGATCGGAATTGGTGTAGTGGATTTGGTTCGTGTGATCACTAAGACAATGTGGGGATGTTGTTTTGAGTGGGAGTTCACCTAGTTAATTTAAGAATTAAAATTTGAACTCAATTTATCATAAACTTAGTCTAAACTCTTTGCAAATATGTTGTAGATCATGGCGTCCCCCTCCATCAATTTTAACCAGATCCTAGAGAAAGAAAAGCTTAAAAGCAATGGTAGCACCTTCATCGACTGGTTCCATCATGTGAGGATTTTCCTCAATGGTGGAAATCTGCAATTTGTGCTCGAAGCACCGCTGGTCCCCCCCCACCACCTGCAGTATCTGAGAAAGTAAAGAATGTTTACAAGACTCGGGTGATTCGGTACTCTCAAGTTCAGTGTGCCATCCTGTGCAGCCTAGAGGCGGAGCTCCAAAACCGTTTTGAGCACCATGACCCTTATGAGCTGGTCCATGAGCTAAAAGCTATCTTTGAAACTCATGCGGTCGTGGAAAGCTATGAGGCCTCGAAACACTTCTTTGGATGTATGATGGAAGAGGGCAGCTCCGTTAGTGAGCACGTGCTCGCTATGTTCGGGCATGCGAAGAAGTTCAGTGACTTGGGGATAGTGATTCCTAACCAGCTGGGTATTCATCGTGTCCTCCAGTCACTGCCACCAAGTTACAAGAACTTTGTGATGAACTACAACATGCAGAACATGAACAAAGAGTTACCTGAACTCTTCTCCATGCTAAAATCTGTTGATCTGAATGTAGCAGATCCGTTGACTAAATCTCTCCCTAGGGCAAAGCATGACCAACACCAGAATGCCAGGGGTGTTAGGTATATTACAATGTAATCTAGATTATTGACTCTAGTGCAAGTGGGAGACTGAAGGAGATATGCCGAAGAGGCAATAATAAAAGTGGTTATTATATATCTTTATGTTTATGATAAATGTTTATATACCATGCTATAATTGTATTAACCGAAACATTGATACATGTGTGATATGTAAACAACAAAGAGTCCCTAGTATGCCTCTTAACTAGCTTGTTGATTAATGGATGATTAGTTTCATAATCATGAACATTGGATGTTATTAATAACAAGGTTATATCATTGTATGAATGATGTAATGGACACACCCAATTAAGCATAGCATAAGATCACGTCATTAAGTTATTTGCTATAAGCTTTCGATACATAGTTACCTAGTCCTTATGACCATGAGATTATATAAATCACTTATACCGGAAAGGTACTTTGATTACATCAAACGCCACTGCGTAAATGGGTGGTTATAAAGGTGGGATTAAGTATCCGGAAAGTATGAGTTGAGGCATATGGATCAACAGTGGGATTTGTCCATCCCGATGACGGATAGATATACTCTGGGCCCTCTCGGTGGAATGTCGTCTAATGTCTTGCAAGCATATGAATAAGTTCATAAGAGACCACATACCACGGTACGAGTAAAGAGTACTTGTCAGGAGACGAGGTTGAACAAGGTATAGAGTGATACCGATGATCAAACCTCGGACAAGTAAAATATCGCGTGACAAAGGGAATTGGTATCGTATGTGAATGGTTCATTCGATCACTAAAGTCATCGTTGAATATGTGGGAGCCATTATGGATCTCCAGATCCCGCTATTGGTTATTGGTCGGAGAGAGTACTCAACCATGTCCGCATAGTTCGCGAACCGTAGGGTGACACACTTAAGGTTTGATGTTGAAATGGTAGAACTTGAATATGGAATGGAGTTCGAAGATTTGTTCGAAGTCCCGGATGAGATCCCGGACATCACGAGGAGTTCCGGAAAGGTCCGGAGAATAAGATTCATATATAGGAAGTCATTTTATAAGATTTAAAATGATCCGGAAGGTTCTAGAAGGTTCTAGCAAAGTCCGAAAGAAATCACTAAAGAAGGCGGAGTCCCGGAGGAACTCCACCTCCCATGGCCGGCCAACCCTAGGAGGGGGGAGTCCACCTTGGGCTCCACCAAGGTGGCCGGCCACCCCCTCCCAAGGGAAGGTGGGAATCCCACCTCTAGTGGGAGCCCTAGCTTGGGTAGGTTTCATGTGATATGGAAGGTTTTGGTTTGGGGTCTTATTCGAAGACTTGTAGACCAACTCTTGGGTGTTCCACCTATATAATGAGGGCCAAGGGGAGGGGGCCGGCCAACCCCAACACCACAAGGTGGCCGCACCCCTCAAGTGGCCGGCGCCCCCCTCTCCCCAAACCCTAGCCGCCCCACTCCTCCTTCTTCCCCGCACGCTTAGCGAAGCTCTGCCGGGATTCTCCACCACCACCGACACCACGCCGTCGTGCTGCCGGATTCAAGAGTAACTACTACTTCCGCTGCCCGCTGGAACGGGGAGGTGGACGTCGACTTCATCAACACCGAACGTGTGACCGAGTACGGAGGTGTTGCCCGTTTGTGGCGCCGTGATCAAGATCTTCTACGCGCTTTTGCAAGCGGCAAGTGAACGTCTACCGCAGCAACAAGAGCCTCATCTTGTAGGCTTTGGAACTCTTCAAGGGTGAGTCTCGATCATCCCCTCGTTGCTACCGTCTTCTAGATTGCATCTTGGCTTGGATTGCGTGTTCGCGGTAGGAAAATTTTTGCTTTCTATGCAACGAATCCCTACAGTGGTATCAGAGCCGTGTCTATGCATAGATGGTTGCACGAGTAGAACACAATGGTTTTGTGGGCGTTGATGCTCTTGTTGTCTTTAGTTTGAATACTTTGCATCTTTGTGGCATAGTGGGATGAAGCGGCTCGGACTAACTTTACATGACCGCGTTCATGAGACTTGTTCCTCATTCGACATGCAACTTGTATTGCATAAGAGGCTTTGGGGGTGTCTGTCTCTCCTACTATAGTGAAGATTCAATTTACTCTTCTATTGACAACATTAGTATCACCGTTGTGGTTCATGTTCGTAGGTAGATTAGATCTCTCTCTCGAAAACCCTAAACCACGTAAAATATGCAAACCAAATTAGAAACGTCTAACTTGTTTTTGCAGGGTTTGGTGATGTGATATGGCCATAATGTGATGATGAATATGTATGAGATGATCATTATTGTATTGTGGCAACCGGCAGGAGCCTTATGGTTGTCTTTAAATTTCATGTTGAGTAGTATTTCAAAGTAGTTGTAATAGTTGCTACATGGAGGACAATCATGAAGATGGCGCCATTGACCTTGACGCTACGCCGACGATGATGGAGATCATGCCCAAAGATGATGGAGATCATGTCCGTGCTTTGGAGATGAAGATCAAAGGCGCAAAGACAAAAGGGCCATATCATATCACATATGAACTGCATGTGATGTTAATCCTTTTATGCATCTTATTTTGCTTAGATCGCGACGGTAGCATTATAAGATGATCCCTCACTAAAATCTCAAGATAATAAAGTGTTCATCCTTAGTAGCACCGTTGCCAAGACTTGTCGTTTCGAAGCATCTCGTGATGATCGGGTGTGATAGAATCAACAAGTGCATACAACGGGTGCAAGACAGTTTTGCACATGCGGATACTAAGGTGGCCTTGACGAGCCTAGCATGTACAGACATGGTCTCGGAACACGTGATACCGAAAGGTAGAGCATGAATCATATGGTTGATATGATGAACACTTTGAGTGTTCGCCATTGAAATTACACCTTGTCTCGTGATGATCGGACTTAGGTGTGGTGGATTTGGTTCGTGTGATCACTAAGACAATGCGAGGGATATTGTTTTGAGTGGGAGTTCACCTAGATTTTTAATTATGTTGAATTAAAATTTGAACTCAATTTGTCATAAACTTAGTCTAAACTTTTGCAAATATATGTTGTAGAGATGGCATCCCCAATCAATTTTAACCAGTTCCTAGAGAAAGAAAAGCTTAAGAGCAACGGTAGCAACTTCACCGACTGGTTCCGTCATGTGAGGATCTTCCTCGCTGGAGGAAATCTGCAATTTGTGTTTGATGCACCGCTAAGTGACCCTCCTGCAGAAACTGAAACTGATGAAGTAAAGAATGTTTACGCGACTCGGAAAACTCGGTACTCTCAAGTTCAGTGTGCCCTCCTGTGCAGTCTGGAAGCCGATCTTCAAAAACGTTTTGAGCACCACGATCCTCATGAGTTGGTCAATGAGCTGAAAGCTATATTTGAGACTCATGCGGCCGTGGAATGCTATGAAGCATCGAAACACTTCTTCAGCTGTATGATGGAAGAAGGCAGCTCCGTTAGTGAGCACATGCTCGTTATGACCGGGCATGCGAAGAAACTCAGTGACTTGGGAATAGTGATTCCTAATAGACTGGGGATTAATCGTGTCCTTCAATCACTGCCACCAAGTTACAAGAACTTTGTGATGAACTACAATATGCAGAACATGAACAAGGAGTTACCTGAACTCTTTGGCATGCTAAAAGCTGCTGAGATTGAGATCAAGAAAGAGCACCAAGTGTTGATGGTCAACAAGACCACCAATTTCAAGAAACAGGGCAAGTCTAAGGGAAAATTCAAGAAGGGTGGCAAGAAAGCTGCCACGCCTCCTATGAAACCTAAGAACGGCCCTAAGCCTGATGCTGAGTGCTATTACTGCAAGGAGAAGGGACACTGGAAGCGTAATTGCTCCAAGTATCTGGCTGATCTGAAGAGCGGCCTTGTCAAGAAGAAGAAAGAAGGTATATCTGATATACATGTTATAGATGTTTATCTCACTGGTTCTCGTTCTAGTACCTGGGTATTTGATACTGGTTCGGTTGCTCATATTTGTAACTCGAAACAGGAACTAAAGAATAAACGAAGACTACTGAAAGATGAAGTGACGATGCGCGTTGGAAACGGATCCAAAGTCGATGTGATCGCTGTCGGCACACTTCCTCTACATCTACCTTCGGGATTAGTTTTAAGCCTAAATAA
Source organism: Lolium perenne (assembly GCF_019359855.2). Lineage (NCBI taxonomy): Eukaryota > Viridiplantae > Streptophyta > Magnoliopsida > Poales > Poaceae > Lolium > Lolium perenne. The sequence goes on along the minus strand of NC_067247.2, from coordinate 23,619,908 downwards.
TTGTTATTTTGTACCCGCGTTGAGCATGAACATTATATCTGGATCTTGTTAATGCAAGACGGTTATTCATTCAAGTCTGAGAATAATGGTTGTTCTATTTTTATGAATAATATCTTTTATGGTCGAGCACCTGAAAAGAATGGCTTATTTCTGTTAGATCTCGATAGTAGTGATACGCATATACATAACATTGATGCTAAGCGAATTAAATTGAATGATAATTCGACTTATATGTGGCACTGTCGTCTTGGTCATATTGGAGTGAAACGCATGAAGAAACTCCATACCGATGGATTACTTGAATCACTTGACTTTGAGTCACTTGATAGATGCGAAGCATGTCTAATGGGAAAAATGACTAAGACTCCATTTTCTGGTATGATGGAGCGAGCTACTGACTTATTGGAAATCATACATACCGATGTGTGCGGACCAATGAGTGTAGCATCGCGCGGTGGTTATCGTTATGTTCTAACCTTCACAGATGATCTGAGTAGATAGGGGTATATCTATTTCATGAAACATAAATCCGAAACTTTCGAGAAGTTTAAGGAATTCCAAAGTGAAGTAGAAAATCAACGTAACAAGAAGATTAAATTTCTACGATCTGATCGCGGAGGTGAATATCTGAGTTATGAGTTTGGCATGCATTTAAAGAAATGCGGAATACTTTCACAATTGACACCACCGGGAACACCACAACGAAACGGTGTGTCCGAACGTCGTAATCGAACTCTCTTAGATATGGTTCGTTCTATGATGTCTCTTACTGATTTGCCGTTATCATTTTGGAGTTATGCATTAGAGACAGCCGCATTCACTTTAAATAGAGCACCATCAAAATCCGTAGAAACGACACCGTATGAATTATGGTTTAATAAGAAACCTAAGCTGTTCCTTAAAGTTTGGGGTTGCGAAGCCTATGTAAAGAAGTTACAACCGGACAAGCTAGAACCCAAAGCGGAGAAATGCGTCTTCATAGGATACCCTAAGGAAACTATAGGGTACACTTTCTATCACAGATCCGAAGGCAAAATCTTGTTGCTAAGAACGGAACCTTTCTTGAGAAAGAATTTCTCACTAAAGAAGTGACTGGAAGAAAAGTAGAACTCGATGAGATTGATGAATCTTTACTCGTTGATCAGAGTAGCGCAGTACCGGAAACTGTTCCTGTACCACCTGCACCGGCAACAGAGGAAGCTAATGATAATGATCATGAAACTTCGAACGAGGAAACTACTGAACCTCGCAGATCGACAAGGGAATGTGCCACTCCTGATTGGTATGATCCTTGTCTAAATGTCATGATTGTGGACAACAATGATGAGGACCCTGCGACGTATGAAGAAGCAATGATGAGCCCAGATTCCAACAAATGGCAAGAAGCCATGAAATCCGAAATGGGATCCATGTATGATAACAAAGTATGGACTTTGGTAGACTTACCTGATAGCCGCAAGGCTGTCGAGAATAAATGGATCTTCAAGAGAAAAACAGATGCTGATGGTAATATTATTGTCTATAAAGCTCGACTTGTCGCAAAAGGTTTCCGACAAATTCAAGGAGTTGACTACGATGAGACTTTCTCACCTGTAGCGAAGCTAAAATCTGTGAGGATTTTGTTAGCAATAGCTGCATTTTTCGATTATGAGATTTGGCAGATGGATGTCAAAACGGCGTTCCTTAATGGAGACATTGAGGAAGAGTTGTATATGGTACAACCCAAAGGTTTTGTCGATCCTAAAAATGCTGACAAAGTATGCAAACTTCAGCGTTCAATCTATGGACTGAAGCAAGCATCAAGAAGTTGGAACCGACGCTTTGATAAGGTGATCAAAGATTTCGGGTTTATACAGTGTCATGGAGAGGCCTGTATTTACAAGAAAGTGAGTGGGAGCTCTGTAACATTCCTGATATTATATGTAGATGACATATTATTGATTGGGAATGATATAGAACTATTAAGCAGTGTAAAAGGTTATTTGAATAATAGTTTTTCAATGAAAGACTGTGGTGACCCTGCATACCACTGCATGTTGTAGTATGCCAGTCGTTGATATAACATTCACGAAGTACCATTCCGCAAATATTACATCCCTCAGAGTAGTACAACAGAACATAGCAGGTCCATAACTCATTCATTTATTATTACAAATAACATACACATATCGTCTCGGAGCTCCTCTTGGGTCCTAAGAGGGATTCTCCTGGGTTCTAGGCGAACCCAACTTAGCTTACAATATAAGAGTCTCATTAAGTTATACATTTATTTCCTCGAGCAGCTAAATACTAAGAGTTCGGGCTGCTCGGTTACTACTATTACTGGATGTCTCTAGGCTTGATCTCCTCCAGAAGCCTTCCCGGTTCCGTAGACAATGAATTAGTCTACGCCTTCGATACCTCCAGAGAGGTCTGGTTCTTCATAGCCGATGATCTCGGCTCCTTCATTGTTGTCGTAGTCCTCCTCCAGACGATTCAGACAATCTAAGCAAGGGATTTAAGAGTGGTATGAGTACGAGCGTACTCAACAAGTTCATTATAGATAAGAGGTGTTTAATGCACTAGCTACGATATTAGACCAGAAAGTCTAATACCAATGCAGGTTTTGATAAACATTTCTTCAAGAGATTGCTTTTATTCCAAAGAGCTATGTCCGTCAGCCTTCACCGGTTTACTAGAACTTCATGGAGCTCCTTTCCGGCCGCGTTCGCAGTTCCTTATCCCGGAACAGGGAGTGACAGGTCACAGTTCTTTACACTCTGCAGAGGTGTGTTGCTTTACCCATAAGAGATCTTATCCTTGGTGCCAACTGGGCAGCTTTCCCGTCCACACTTCCTTCGGTGGGAGGCCCGGTATAAGGTCATAGCCAATCATATTCCTCCACTACCTCGCACACCCACCCTTTGTTGCAAACCCCGACCCTGGGTCCTCGCCGGTCCACTTACACCATTTAAGTACGGACCCCGACCACGACAACAGTCTGGGATCGAACCAAACTCCTTCGCCGGTAGCTGCAACCCATCATAGACCACATTACCGTGGGGAATTAGAGTGGGATCCCCACCCTCAAGTTGTTCCGCAAGCCGCAACTGCTACGGTATGCACAGCATAACCGTGGGGACTTAGAATGGGTTCCCCACCCACAAGTTGCTCCGCAAGATACAACTGCTATGGTAAGCGCATCCGTTGATGTACAAGAGGTGGAAATACGATTGACTAGTCCGTCCCATTTCAGATCTTATGGTTAACACGATTATTACGGCACAAGAATCACTGGCGACATTTGTTGTTTAATCCTAGATGGATATAAACCCTTGCAATGGAACCTCCACCATATCAACACAATCCATGGTTCCATTGCCCACCACATAGTCATATTCATAGTTATGAAAGTAGTGGTTTTGGTTTTTATGCAATAGTGATAATCATAGTACTTTGCAAGTAATTTGATAGAAATACTCAAATGACATGAGCAAGTGATGAACTTGCCTGAACACTGCAAAGTTTTGCAGTTGGAAGGTGTGGACTGACCCTTGTCCTTTGTCTCTGAAAAATAGCATCATTGTCCGATAAGGGCAATGGTTAAAGAAGCAGTTATGCATGATTCCAGTTTTAGGGTTTGTTCCCCCCTTCCGATGTCGTTGTTATTTCATGTGAGAGGTTAATACTAGGAACAATTTGGAGATACTTAATTTAGGGTAAATACAATCCTTGAAATGTTGTCAAGGTGTTTTTAAAGTTCAAATGCATTAATGGACTATTTTCTTTATTGAAAAATAATATGTGTGATTTCATTCATTATTTAAATCATCAAATTAAGACTTATTCTTAATTATCTTCAAAAATTCTCTTTGATATTTTATTTGGGTAGAGAATTTTATGCTGATTTATTTTCATATTTTTAATTATTTTTTTAGAGCTCTTTTCAATTTTCTATTGAATTTCAAAGTTTCTTGTTTTTTATTGAATTGTGAAAAGGCACAATTGCCCCTGGGCCCACCTGTCAGTGGAGCCCAGTGGGTTGGGCTAGACTAGCTCGGGTCCAACCGACCCAAGCGGTCGCTCGCTCACTCTCCACCTCGCGCCGCTCGACCTAACCCTAATCCCCTTACTCGCTCTGGCGACCTGCGTCGCCCTCACCGTCGCCGGCCAATTCCGGCGGTCTCCGGCCGCCATGGTCCACGCCATGGGGCGCAATCGAACCGCCAGGCGACGGCGATTCGTTCCATCCGCGTCGATCTGGAGCGGACGCCGTCCTCCGCTCGTCATCAACCCTCTCCGCCATGGCTAGGGTTCGGGATCCGCTTGATCCCGCGGCTCCCAGAGCTCCTGGCGTGGTGGCGCCGCCGTGGCTGTGCTGCCATGGTGGGGTGGTGCTGTGGCGCCGCCATGGCCTGGCTTGGCCTGGCGCCGCCGCGCCCTGGCGTGTGCCGCCGTGGCCGCCATGGTGGTTTGCCCGCTCGACCCTGGTACGTTCGCCACTTCTTCTCCTCTCTCATGTGCTTGTTCTTCTTCCTCTCTCCAGTAGCTCTAGCCATGGCTTGCTGTTCCTGGTGCCTATGCTGCTCGATGGCTGGCTTGCTGCTGCTGCGTTGCTGCTGTGATGCGTGTGCTGCTAATACTGATGTGCTTGTGCAAGCTTGCTTTACTTGCTAGAATTTCTTCCTTGTGCCTCTGTTCTTGTTTCTATGCTTGTCTGGCACTCATGTGTATTCATAGATGCTTCAATGGCTTAATTGCAGTGTGCAATTCTTGCAAATTTGCAAGTGCCAGAGCTCTTGTGGCTAGTTCTTGTGCTCAAATTCATGAGCAGGCTCATCTGAGCATTGCTATTGGCTTAACTGCATGATTCAATGATTACTGGTATGTGCTTTAGTTGTTTAGCAAGATCCAGGGGTTCATCAAGCTCTTGATGTGCTTCTGGATACAATCATATGTCATCTATTTGATTATCTGTGAAGCAACTGTTGATTATGTATGGCTATTTAATTATCTATGGTCAGTGTGATGCTAGAATTGGGTGCTAGCATGCTTTAGCAAGCTCTGGTGATCCAGTGATCATCAGCTGCTTGATTATTGCTTGCTTTACTTACTGCCTATGCCTGTCTGGACTTATTATGGTGCCTGTGCATCACCATGCCCTGTGCTGGTGTGTGTTGTGATTGGCTCAGGTATTTGCTGTTGCTTGCTGTGATCACTTGGATCCACTGCAAGGCTCTGGTATGTGGATTTCTTGGATATTCATTTATCTGTGTTGTCTGGCTTGACTAAGTGGATAATTGAGATGAACTGCTTGCAGTGATGATTCTTATAATGAGTTGTATTGAGCTAGAGGGATGCCAACAGTGGTTGGGGACCCTAGCTCCTCTTTGAACTCAATCTAAGTAATGATACAATTGCTTGGCTTAATGTGTGATTGTTTTTTACTTATCTATGCTTGTCAGTGAAGCTTGGCTTCCTATTTCTGACAATAGACCTGATCTACTTGATACTGTAGTAGACTGGTGCATTCTATGCCCTATCTGGATGGAAACCAACATGTGTTGGCACCTCCTGTGATGCATGAACTCCTTGGAGTGATGATATGCTTCTCTGTTGGCTTTTCTGTGTGGCTAGGTAGTTGTTGTGACCCTAGCACTGCTTGATGTGCTAGTAAAGGTTGCTCCTACCTCTTCTGTATGCTACTGTGCAATATTACTGGTAGTCATATGGCTTCCAATATAATTGATGTTGAAATGAAAATAGACATAGAAATGTCTATATTCTGATGGTCTTAAAAGGGCTAGTGTGGTCTGGTTGTACTTGGATAGTCTCTGGGATTATTTACTTTCCTGTTTCCATTTGGATGATGCTACCACTATTCTGGTTGGCATAACCATGGGTATAGGCTTGATTGATCCCTGGTCCTTTCCACTTCTTCCAGGTTTCACTTGGTCTCTGACCAAATGATGATCAAAACAGGGGTTACCCCACCCTTTGTGTGCTTGTGATCATGCCTGTGCAGTTTATGAACAAAACCATCTGGTTTGTTCATGATGATATGTATACCTCACTCCAGCTCCTAGAAATAGGGTTGGTGTAGAGAGTTTGCTTCTGGATGGATTGATGTGCTTGCCCTGCTCCTCCTTGCAAACCTTGATTCCTGATTTGTTTCTGGTGTTTGTGGAATGGTTGAACAGCAGTGGCTGTTCTTCTGTTCTTGGTGTTCTTGGTGGCTTACCAGAGAAATCCTGCCGATGGATGAATCAAGTGGCTAGGGTTTGGCTGTGAAAAGCTTTTATATGGCCAGCCATGGCTTCTTTGGTCGACAGCACCACAACTTACCATGGTGACTCACTGTGTGTGTGTTACACATGCACACTGCCTTGTGTGCTGCCTGGTTGTGTGTGTGTGCAAGTGCTGTGCACTTGGACTTGGTCCTATCTGTGGCATGGATCTGCTCGGCAGAGACTTGATCATATCCTCTTCATTTCAATTGTTTGCTAATCTGCCAAGTGGCAATGCCACTTGGCATAATGTGCTCTATGTTGTGTTTGTTTGCAGGGATCAACCTGATGCTCCAAGAATCATGGAGATCATCAAGTACAAGGCTAAATGAAGATTAGCTTGTAGTGTTAGGATAGATCATTGAATTATAATTTCCTTTTCTTTTCTTTTTCTATTTTGTCCAATTCTTGTAATATGTTGTAATTCATAATTCTATTCTAAATATTGTAAAGACAATGTATCATGTGTGTGATTATCAATAAAGCTCAAGTTTTCCTTAATGAGCTTAATGCAATTGTTGTATTACTTATATTCTTGCTTAATGATAATTGTGTGTCAAATTATCTCAAATTTGAATTATTTGGTAATCATTTGATGTTTGAATTTGAAATTCAAATGCAAATTTGGTTTGAATTCATTCAAACAACTTAACTTATAATTCAATCATGCAACTTAAGATTTCAATGTAATATCACTTCTCTCTTCTCAAAACCCTAATTTAGATAAGTAGGAACAAGTTCATCGCACTCTCGAAACCCTAACCCTGTAAGGTGTCGAGAGAGAAACCTGTCCCCCTTCGATGCAGTTTTGTTTTAAAAGCGCGAAATTTCCCCGTAAATTACAATGCAATGCACATCCCTTTCTAAAATCTACCCCTCGATCGTCTCTAAACCTGGGACATTACAGCCTTTCCCCCTTAAAGAAAACTTCGTCCCGAAGTTGTGGTTGTAATGCCTGAAAAGTTCGGGGTATGTTTTCCTCAGGTCTTCCTCCTTTTCCCAGGTGGCTTCCCTCTCGGGATGATGCTTCCATTGTATCTTGCAGTACTTTATCGCTCGATTCCTGAGTTGTTTCCAGTTTTCCTCGAGAATCCTTGCTGGCTTCTCGATGTATGTCAAATCTGGTTGTAACTCAAGCTCTTCATGTGATACCGGCTCATCTGGGGTCTTCAAACATTTTCTGAGTTGCGACACATGGAATATATTGTGAACCTGAGATAACCTTCCCGGTAGTTCCAATTCGAAGGCTAACCCTCGGTTTTGACTCAAAATCTTGAAAGGTCTGATGCACCTAGGGCTTAGCTTTCCTTTGACTCCAAACCTCTGAAGTCCTTTCAACGGGCTCACCTTAAGGTATACCATGTCTCCAACTCGTGGCTCCCATGTTCTCCTCTTTTGATCGGCATAACTCTTCTATCGGCTCTGGGCTATCTTGAGCCTATCCCTGATAATGTCAATGATTTGTTGCTTTTCCTTGACATAATCAGGGTTGAACTTTTTGCTTGCTCCGGCTTCATACCAACATATCGGTGATCTACACTTTCTTCCATACAGAGCTTCAAACGGTGCCATCTTGATGCTGCTTTGATAGCTATTATTGTATGAAAACTCTGCTAGTGGCAAGTGCTCCTCCCATGATCCTCCGAAGTCTAGGGCACAAGCCCTAAGCATATCCTCTAAGATCTGGTTGGTTCTCTCGGTTTGTCCACCTGTCTGGGGATGATAGGCGGTACTATAGTCTAACTTAGATCCTAAAGCTTCGTGTAGTTGCTTCCAAAATGCTGATGTGAACACGGATCCTCGATCCGACACGATCTTCTTGGGCACTCCATGTTTACTCACGATCTCTTTGATGTAAAGATCGATGAGTTTCTCTCCTTTGTCCTGCTGATTTACCGCTAAGAAGTGTGCACTCTTAGTCAACCGGTCCACGATTACCCATATCATGTCCTTCTTTTTATTGGTCATGGGTAGTCCGGTGATGAAATCCATTCCTATCTCCTCCCATTTCCATTCTGGAATAGGTAAAGGTTGTAACTTCCCTGCCGGACTCTGGTGTTCAGCCTTCACCCTTTGGCAGGTATGACATTCCGCCACATATTGTGCTATCTCTCTCTTCATGTTATTCCACCAGAATAGCTCCTTTAGGTCCATGTACATCTTTGTACTTCCCGGATGAATGGAGTATGGTGTTTGATGGGCTTCCCGGAGTATTACTTCCTTGATTTCAGCAATATCCGGAACACAAATTCTCTTCTGGAACCATAATGATCCAGATTCTCCACGATGAAATTCTGATGGTCTACCTTCATCTATTCTTCTCATCTCCTCCATGATGAATGGATCGTCCAGCTGACCCATTGTTGACGTCCGAAACCCACCGGCGGGCAGCGACGGGCAACACCGTAGAGCCGGGAACAACCTAGAGTTGCGGCTGGCTGAGGTCCCTCCGAGCGACGGCCCGCAAAGCCTTCTGGTCACACGTCCGATGCTGATTGCAAGGGCGTGCCACCTGACCTATACCTGGTCAGGAAGGTGATGGAGATGCCTCGCTTAGTTTCCTGCATGGCATACACGTAAACATTAAATACGAGCCTCGATCGGCTCTCAGGTTATCCTGTGAATCGGCTCAAGGAGCCGATCCACCCATGATTCGTACGAGGTGCATGAATATATGGTGGTCCTGCTTGATCAAGATAAAGCTAATGAGATCTACGACGATTTAGGGTTTTCACCGCATAATCGGATCATCCTACTCACGGTTGGGCCTCGCGGCCACGCACGGTGATCGTAAGCCGATCCTAAACAAGGCCTAAAAACCAACACGAGGTTGATCCCCGGAACATCCTGTTTAGGGCTAGCGAACGACACCCTACGTGCCGCTGGATCCTCCACCCCTTTGTAAGGCCTAACTATTGCAGATATTAAACTAATCCTTGTAGAACAAGGAGCAATCGTAACGGATCAGATCTACTAAATAATGATCAAGCGGGGTGCCGCCCCTACACCTAAGATAGGTGTAAGGGCGGCTAGACATGCAAGGGTTGCACTACGATAGCATGTTACGCGAAGAACTATGCTAACCCTAACACATCTATGATAACTACGTTGCTCGCCATCAACAAGGCTTCAGTACGAGCAACGCATGAACAACGTGGAGCTTGTGCTGCCTAGATCGCAAGATGCGATCTAGGCAGCATGTTGCTTACCGGTAGAAACCCTCGAGACGAAAGAGTTGGCGATGCGCCGAGATTGATTTGTTTGGTTGAATGTTGGTTGTTGTTTATTCCATAAACCCTAGATACATATTTATAGTCCAGGGGACTTTCTAACGTGGGAACAATCCCCACCATGCACGATACAAACTCTGTTTTCAATCTAAGATATAATCTGCTATAATTAAAGATACACGGGCAATCTAGCCCAAACTCTTCGTGCAAGGCCGCTTCAGAGATCTTCCACGCGTAATCTTCTAAGCCCATCTCCCTTACGGCCCACCTCCTGATTTGACCAAAATCTGGTGATAACACATGCCCCCCTGGTTTTGGCAATGATAATTTCAAAACCACTCTGTTTTTCCTTCGAAGTGTCATGTCATGGCAGAGCAGACCTGTCGCAGTATTCCTCATCATGATGCCCTGTCTTTCAGCTTCTCTGCAAAATTCGATAGCTTTGGCATCACTTCCTCGGAAACTGCGATGGCATTAAATTTCCACCAGGCTTCTCATTATTTAACTGTGCCGATTGATTAGCTCTCTTCATCCCCTCCCTCTGTTCCAGCCATCGGCACCAAAAAACCCTCTTCTCCCTCAGCCATGTCTTCTTCTTCCTCCTCTTTCGTCTCTCTCCAATCCTTCTCTTCAAGCGAGCCGGAGTGGAACTCCGATCACGCGCCAGAGAGCGACCTGCCTCTGACCGACGGGGAAGAGGACCTCAAGTTCCTCATCGATGGGGAGCTGATGGGCGAAAGTGAAGACGACCTCCATCCTTGGGCGAAACCCACCTCCCCCGACGGGAAGGGGGAAGAAGTAGAGGAAGAAGAAGAAAAAGAGGAGGGCGGCCCCTCTTCCCACGCTAAGCTTCTGCCGGCCAAGCGATTCCGCGCTTGGGCGGACAGCGAAGACGATGATGATGATGAGGAGGAAGAGGAGGAGGATGAATCCTCCTCCTCCATCGGGTATCCGCCGACCAAGCGCTTCCGCTCCTGGGCGGACAGCGAGGATGATGATGATGACGAGGAGGACGAGGCTCCGGCCAAGGGCTGGGGCAGCAGCGACGAGGAGCTTCCTGGGAGCAGCGCCGACGACATCGACGGCGGTGATGACGAGGACAGCGACGACTAGTAGAATAGGACTAGTAGTAGCAGTGCACTAGGCACCAGATCCCTCTTTTGAGAGCCATCGGCTCTTTCCTGTAAAGCTGCTCCTTTGAATTAATGAAAATTGTTCTTTCAATTAATCCAGTTTCACCCCTTCCGCTTGTCATACCAAGACCGATAGCAACGTATCGGATTCCTTTTCCTTTGGACGCCCGCGAAGCCGGACTCAAATGCCGATTAGACCGTCATCAAGTACTTCTCAAATTCGGGCTGCGATTTGATATCTGACCATAATTTTGCAATCCTTAGCCGATGACTATTCATCGGTTATTCTGAGAACTCAGTCTTTTTCTTGCAGCAACAGGACGGTCCAAAACCTGTAAAAGCCGACGGCCTCCTTTTCCGATTCCTCTCCATAGCTTCAGCAGTCTTCTTTTGCAACACCTTACTACTTCAGAGAAGATCACAATGTAGGGCCAGTCGATGCGACTCCAATCGGCTCCCAAATCAGAGCATCTACCAAGTTAACTGCCCCCCGAGCCTTAATCAAGGCGAGAATACCGGCGAGGATGCACAGGTCATTGATCAGCTTTCTTCCGCTGAACGACGATGTTGTAAATGAAACCCCAAGCCGGAAACCATCTTGGCGGCAATGTGAGCCCTGAGCACATAACCAGTAGGTCTTGGTCTTTGTGTAACTGTACTAGAGTCGATGTCCGCGCATCGGCTGCTTCTCAATTCTAAAGTCGATGCCCCTTGCATCGGCTGTCTGTTATGTAAAAAAAAATTTACTGGCCGATTTTTCCTAATCGGCCCCTAATGTTTCACTGCACGCATATTTACACATGTTTATCTGCACATGTTCATCTGACTATATGCCCCCCGAGCCGAATCTGCCAGATGACTGCAGATATCGGCTTTTATGGTTAGCCAGGGCACTGCACTTGCACGTCGGCTCCGCAAGGATTCGTGCTGACTTTCATCCGCCGATGTGGCCGCTGCCCAGTAGGTCGATGCTGAACATAAGCAGAACATGTGGTGAAGATAATTTTGGCCGATTGCTGGAATCGGCCTCCATATCAATTGAAGCGCTGACTGAAGGTTCTGCAATGCTCCTTCATAATTTTTGGGGCCGATCACAAGGATCAGCCTCGCCCCGTTTGCTCATCGGTTTGTTCTTGCTACTCGGTCGAAATTTGGTGGATAAGACCAGCCCAACCTCTGACTTAATGCACCTGCTGTCGTCCACCTTGAGTGCATCGTAGAATCGTGGAGCACTAAGCTCCGTCGGAAGGACGAGCACCATGTTTGTACCAGCCGATGTTTCATCATCGGCTTTCCTTTGCTTGGGACGCCACTCCATTTTCCGTGGACGACCCTCTTCGTCCAGGGTTCGCTGAACTTTCGCAGCCAGATCAGGTCGTGCCTTCTTTAGCGTATGCAAGTATAACCTTTCGGCTTCTTCCAGGCCGCGCAATCGCTGAACCCTGCGCTTTTGTGAACGGCTGAGTCCATCAGGGCACCACCTTGGACGGTGGTACCTGTCTTCTTCCTCTACTTGTCCCTCGTCTTCGGAATCCTCGAGATCTGCCCACCGAGGGGACTCAGCATGTTTGCTTTGTGGCGGGAGAGGCCCTAAGCGCCTGAACACAGACACGTTGGCTGCCTCCTTCTTCTTCTGGTTGCATTCTGGGCAATTGCCGATCGTGGGCAATCGGCTCATTCCTGAATCCCAGCAGTGTCTGAAGAAGGGGCAGTCCCAGTGCCTGTCGTTGTCGTCTTGCTCCCTTGATTTTCCTATGGCACGGCGCTCGTGCTCCTCCTCATCGCGATCATGCCGACGATATCTTCTGGCTTCTCTAGCCAGACGATCTCCTTCATCATCATAGCTGGACCGTCGGCGTTGGTCATACTGACTTACATACTTGTTGAGGAGGTGATCAGAGAGGGGTCGCTGATATCTTATGTTCTTCACTTCTCCCTCTGTGACGTAGCGCTTGCCATCATGATGGAGCCGATCGCGTGGAGCGGCCTCCTCTGTGTCCTTGCTACGAGAGCAGCTGCCCTCGTCTCCATCTTTGCCAGAGTGGTTCCCAGGTCCTACCATGTTGATGCTGAACGAGGATCCTGGCTGGCAACCTTCAGGGTAAGTGCACTCCACCATGTTAACGGCGGGGAAGGGCTGGGTGTCGACCTTCATGGCGTACTGGTTGAAAATTAGACGCCCTTTTTTCTATCGCCGCTTGGATGTGCTGACGCCATACCCTGCAGTCATTGGTGGCATGGGAGAGCGAGTTATGCCATTTGCAGTATGGCTTTCCGTTCAACTCTTGCACCGTGGGGAATTTGAGACCTTCAGGAATCGTCAACTGCTTCTCCTTGAGCAGGAGGTCGAAGATTTGCTCAGTCTTGGTCACGTCAAAATCAAATCCCCTGGGCGGGCCTGGTGGCTTTACCCATTTGCAGGACACGGGGGTTCCTCCCCGAGTCCATTCAGCCACTGCTACCTCTTGATCTCCCGCAGAAACTTCGTCTTCCTCTGCATCGACCAGGACTACTGCACGTTTGAATTTGTCCTGGTACAGGTCCGGGTGGCGCTGTTCATATGCCGACAGTTTCTGAACCATGTGTGCCAGTGAGGGGTAGTCTGCTTGGGAGGCCATGTCCTTGAGCGGTGTTGCGAGGCCTGCTACTGCCAACTCGACTGCTTCCTTTTCAGTTATACGAACCGAATAACATCGGTTCCTAAGATTCCTGAAGCGCTGGATGTATTCTGTCACCGTTTCTCCACGCTTCTGACGTAATTGTGCTAGATCGGCAATGCCAGACTCGGAAGCCTCACGAATGGTACGCATATGGAACTGCTCTTCCAACTGCTTCCAAGTCCGGATGGAGTCTGGTGGTAGCGAGGTGTACCACCCGAAAGCCGATCCCGTGAGGGACTGTGAGAAGAGCCTCACGCGTAGTTGATCCGACACTGAAGCCGGTCCTAGTTGTGCCAAATATCGGCCTACGTGCTCGATGGAGCTGGAACCATCTGATCCACTGAATTTGGAGAAATCAGGGAGCCGATATTTGGGTGGTAGCGGGATCATCTCGTAGTCGTCGGGGTACGGCTTGGAATAGCCGATTGCCCTCCTTTTCGGCACCATGCCGAACTGATCTCTCAGTATGGTACTGATCTGATCCGCTGTCTTTGGCTGCAGGAGTTGAACTACGAAGATTCGCCGGGGTGGCGTACTTAGCCAGCCATGTTTGCTTTTCCAGCTACGAGCCAAGCTGCAGGAGCTGAGCTCTGGAGGTTCGTCGGGGTGGCGTACTTAGTTAGCCACGTCTCGCTTCTCAAGCTACGTCGGCGACGTCCCTCCTGTTTTCCCGAAGTCCCCGATGTTGTGGCCTGGTTTGTGAGTGCCCGATTACCACAATCGGCACATACGTGCACGATGTACCCGTGAGGGATCTCCTTAGGCGCCTCAGGCAAGAACTGGTAGTCACTAGGGTCACCACCGATCTTGTAGACGACGAATGCCGGTGAAGCCGGCACCTCTGGTGCTGCCAACGCAAATGGCAGCGGTGGACGGGACTGGAGTGGCAACTCTCCTTGATGTGTCCCGAGAGCTGGTCCTGACGGCGAGTACTGGTGCCTCATGATCTCCTGGATCACGCGAAGAGCGACACGCTCCAACGTGTTTACCAGGTTCTCAGAGTGGCGGTGTAGCGAGTGGGCCACTAAGTAGTTGATCTCCTGCCGCAGGGACCTGGTGCGTTCCTCCGACGGGGCAGAGAGGTCTATCCCATCGAGTGCACCATTAGGCGAGAACCCCTTCCACCTGATGCCATGTGAACGGGTTCTGTGGAAAGAGCCGATGAGGTCGGCTTCGAGGATGACTTTGATCTCGTCATACTTCTTCTTGAGCTCGTCGGTCAGATCCTCGTATGTTACTGGCGTGCCGTCCGCCATCTCAGATGTAGATGGCGATGTGGTGGATGTAGAAGCTTGTCCCACCGGGCGTGCCAGAATGTGTTGACGTCCGAAACCCACCGGCGGGCAGCGACGGGCAACACCGTAGAGCCGGGAACAACCTAGAGCTGCGGCTGGCTGAGGTCCCTCCGAGCGACGGCCCACAAAGCCTTCTGGTCACACGTCCGATGCTGATTGCAAGGGCGTGCCACCTGACCTATACCTGGTCAGGAAGGTGATGGAGATGCCTCGCTTAGTTTCCTGCATGGCATACACGTAAACATTAAATACGAGCCTCGATCGGCTCTCAGGTTATCCTGTGAATCGGCTCAAGGAGCCAATCCACCCATGATTCGTACGAGGTGCACGAATATATGGTGGTCCTGCTTGATCAAGATAAAGCTACTGAGATCTACGACGATTTAGGGTTTTCACCGCATAATCGGATCATCCTACTCACGGTTGGGCCTCGCGGCCACGCACGGTGATCGTAAGCCGATCCTAAACAAGGCCTAAAAACCAACACGAGGTTGATCCCCGGAACATCCTGTTTAGGGCTAGCGAACGACACCCTACGTGCCGCTGGATCCTCCACCCCTTTGTAAGGCCTAACTATTGCAGATATTAAACTAATCCTTGTAGAACAAGGAGCAATCGTAACGGATCAGATCTACTAAATAATGATCAAGCGGGGTGCCGCCCCTACACCTAAGATAGGTGTAAGGGCGGCTAGACATGCAAGGGTTGCACTACGATAGCATGTTACGCGAAGAACTATGCTAACCCTAACACATCTATGATAACTACGTTGCTCGCCATCAACAAGGCTTCAGTACGAGCAACGCATGAACAACGTGGAGCTTGTGCTGCCTAGATCGCAAGATGCGATCTAGGCAGCATGTTGCTTACCGGTAGAAACCCTCGAGACGAAGGAGTTGGCGATGCGCCGAGATTGATTTGTTTGGTTGAACGTTGGTTGTTGTTTATTCCATAAACCCTAGATACATATTTATAGTCCAGGGGACTTTCTAACGTGGGAACAATCCCCACCGTGCACGATACAAACTCTGTTTTCAATCTAAGATATAATCTGCTATAATTAAAGATACACGGGCAATCTAGCCCAAACTCTTCGTGCAAGGCCGCTTCAGAGATCTTCCACGCGTAATCTTCTAAGCCCATCTCCCTTACGGCCCACCTCCTGATTTGACCAAAATCTGGTGATAACACCCATCATTATCTCATTCTTCAGGTTGACATTTAGCTCATCGGCTACTTGCAAAGCCGATAGTCCTTCATGAGCTTCCTTCTCCCAAAGTTGTATTTGGGCTTGACTTATTTCCTTCCTCAACTCCGGTGATATTTCTTGTTCTACTCCGCCAATGCTCTTCCTGCTTAAGGCATCTGCTACAACATTGGCCTTTCCTGGAGTATAATTGATTGTCAAATCATAATCCTTGATCATTTCAAGCCATCTTTTCTGTCTCATGTTGAGTTCCTTCTGAGTGAAGAAATATTTGAGACTCTTATGATCTGTATAGAGCTCACACTTGGCTCCATAAAGAAAATGTATCCATGTTTTGAGTGCAAACACAACTGCTGCTAATTCTAAATCATGTGTTGGATAGTTCACTTCATGAGGTCTGAGTTGCCTCGATCCATAAGATATCACTTTCCGATCTTGCATGAGTACGCAACCCAATCCATGCTTGGATGCGTCACAGTACACGGTGTAGTCCTTGCCAACTTCCGGGACTGCTAACACCGGTGCCGTGGTGAGTTTCTCCTTCAGAGTTTGAAAACTCTTCTCACACTCCTCTGACCACACAAATGGTGTGTTCTTTCTTAATAGCTTCGTCATGGGTCCTGCTATCTTGGAGAATCCTTCAATGAATCTCCGATAATATCCTGCCATTCCTAGGAATCCTCGGATTTCCTTGACAGTCTTGGGTGCTTCCCATTCTAGAACTGCTGCTACCTTGCTCGGGTTAACAGCGATTCCATCTTTGCTGATGACATGACCAAGAAATTCTACTTGATCTAGCCAAAATTCACACTTGCTAAACTTGGCATAAAGTTGATGTTCTCTTAGTGTTTGCAACACTAATCTCAAATGTTCAGCATGTTCGGCCTTGTTCTTGGAATAGATCAAGATATCATCGATGAATACGATGACAAACTTGTCTAGATATGGCATGAAAATCTTATTCATGAGATTCATGAATATTGTTGGGGCATTAGTTAATCCAAAAGGCACTACAAGGTATTCATGATGTCCATACCTTGAGACAAAGGCAGTTTTCGGAATGTCTTCCTTCTTGATCTTTATCTGGAGATAACCGGATCTTAGATCAATTTTGGAAAAGACTCCCGTGCCTCTAACTTGATCGAATAGATCTTGTATTCTTGGAAGTGGATACTTGTTCTTGATTGTGATGTTGTTCAGATTTCTGTAGTCTCCACACATCCTTCTTCCTCCATCTCTTTTATCCACGAAGATCACAGGTGATCCCCATGGTGAAACACTTTCTTGTATAAATCCTTTCTGTTCCAAGTCATCCAATTGCTCCTTGAGTTCTTTCAATTCCTTAGGCCCCATCTTATATGGTGCTTTAGCAATCGGAGCTGTTCCTGGAATTAGGTCGATAGTGAATTCTATCTCCCTATCTGGTGGCATGCCAGGTAATTTCGTAGGAAACACATCCTGGAATTCGTTCACTACAGGTATATCTTCTAACTTCACCTCCTTCATGTTGTTCAACTGTAGCTCAACTTCAATCTGTGTATGTTTGTCGCCTTGGTAGATCATTCTACTTCCATCGGGGCTTTTCAAGGATACTGCCTTGTTCACACAGTCGATCAATGCTCCATTAACTTCTAACCAGTTCATACCAAGAATGACATCAATGTCCTTCATCGGTAAAATGAACAGGTCCGCGTCAAACGCGCACTTATTGATCATGATGACTTGTTTTTGTTTGGTATGGGTTACTACTATCGTTCCCCCTGCGGAAAGTATAGTTATGGGTGTATCTAACTTAGTGCAGCTAATCCCATGTTTGATGATGAATTGCTGGGAAATGAATGATGTAGTTGCACCAGTATCAAAAAGTACTTTGCCAGGGTGAGTGAGTATCTGGAGCGTACCTATCACAGCCTGATCGGAGTTGACCACCTCCTCCAGACTAGTGCAGTTCAGCTTGCCGAAGGGCTTCTTATTCTTCCAGTTCCCTCCATTATTTCCTCCTCGGTTTCCTCCTCCTCCAAATTGACCTCCTCCATTCTTCTTATTGGGGCAATCCTTCATCATGTGCCCCTCCTGACGACACCCGAAGCAAATGATTCTGGGTTTACGACAATCCTTTGAAGCATGTCCTTTAAACCCGCAGATGCGACAAACTATTTGATTTGCAGTTTGAAACGCTTGGTTCTTCCTACTACCGTAGTAGTTGCTGTTGTTGTTGTTGTATCTTGGCTTGAAATTCAAGCTAGTGTTGGGCTTGTTACTGGAAAATCTTTTAGCCTCAAACTTGGCCTTCTTCCTCTTTTCCTCCTGCAGTTGTTTGAAATCATCTTCCAGAGTGATGGCGGCATCCACCAACTCTTGAAACTCCGTCGCTCTCATCATCCGGAGCTGTACCTTGAACTGGGGACTTAACCCCCTCAAAAACCTCTTCTTTTTCTTGTCCTCGGTGTTGACTTCTTCAACGGCATACCGGGACAGCTTTGAGAATTCCCTGACATAAGTCAGGATGGCCTTGTCCTTCTGCTCGAGACTTTCAAATTCTCGACGCTTCAATTCCACAATGCTTTCAGGGACATTGGATTCCCTGAACTTCCTCGCAAACTCTTCCCATGTGAATACTTTTCCAGCCAGGTAAACGGCTACTATGTTGTCCCACCATGATGCGGCAGGTCCACACAGCAGGTGTGTCGCATAACGGACCTTCTCCTGGTCATTGCAACCAACCGTGTTGAGCTTTCGCTCAGTGTCCATAAGCCAATCTTCCGCATCCATTGGCTCGGGCGCGTATGCGAAAGATATAGGCTTGGTGTTCTGGAAGTCTGCTAAGGTGACTCCCGGATTCTCGGGTCTTGATGTCTACGTTCCCCCTCCTTTCCTGTAGACAGTGTTGGGCCTCCAAGAGCAGAGGTTTGTAGAACAGCAGCAAGTTTTCCCTTAAGTGGATCACCCAAGGTTTATCGAACTCAGGGAGGAAGAGGTCAAAGATATCCCTCTCATGCAACCCTGCAACCACAAAGCAAGAAGTCTCTTGTGTCCCCAACACACCTAATAGGTGCACTAGTTTGGCGAAGAGATAGTGAAATACAGGTGGTATGAATAAGTATGAGCAGTAGCAACGGTGCCAGAAAATAGCTTGCTGGCGTGTAGTTGATGGTGGTAGTATTGCAGCGGTAATGCTTAACGATGAAAAACAGTAAACAAGCAGTAGTAACGCAGCAGTAGTAACGTAGCAGTAGTAAACAAGTAGCGATAGCAGTATTTAGGAGCAAGGCCTAGGGATTACACTTTCACTAGTGGACACTCTCAACATTGATCACATAGCAGAATAGATAAATGCATACTCTACACTCTTGTTGTATGATGAACACATTGCGTAGGATTACACGAACCCTCAATGCCGGAGTTAACAAGCTCCACAATAATGCTCATATTTTAGTAACCTTTAGTGTAAGATAGATCAAAAGACTAAACCAAGTACTAGCATAGCATGCACACTGTCACCTTCATGCATATGTAGGAGGAATAGATCACATCAATATTATCATAGCAATAGTTAACTTCGCAATCTACAAGAGATCATGATCATAGCATAAACCAAGTACTAACACGGTGCACACACTGTCACCTTTACACACGTGCAGGAGGAATAGAACTACTTTAATAACTTTGCTAGAGTAGCACATAGATAGTAGTGATACAAAACTCATGATGAATCTCAATCATGTAAAGCAGCTCATGAGATTATTGTATTGAGGTACATAGGAGAGAGATTAACCACATAGCTACCGGTACAGCCCCGAGCCTCGATGGAGAACTACTCCCTCCTCATGGGAGCAGCAGCGGTGATGAAGATGGCGGTGGAGATGGCAGCGGTGTCGATGGAGAAGCCTTCCGGGGGCACTTCCCCGCTCCGGCAGCGTGCCGGAACAGAGACTCCTGTCCCCCAGATCTTGGCCTCGCGATGGCGGCGGCTGCGGAAGGTTTACGTGGTTTTCGTCAATCGTATCGGGGTTTCGATCCGGGGGCTTTATATAGGCGAAGAGGCGGCGCGGGAGGGTCGAAGGGCGACGACACCATAGGGCGGCGCGGCCGGGGCCTGGGCCGCGCCGGCCTATGGTGCAGGGCCCGATGCCCCCTACGGGTCCTTCCGGGTGTTACGGATGCTTCCGGTGAAAATAGGAACTTGGGCGTTGATTTCGTCCGATTCCGAGAATATTTCGTTACTAGGATTTCTGAAACCAAAAACAGCGAGAAAAACGAGGCGGCACTTCGGCATCTTGTTAATAGGTTAGTTCCGGAAAACGCATAAAAATGATATGAAGTGTGAACAAAACATGTTGGTATTGTCATAAAACAAGCATGGAACATCGGAAATTATAGATACGTTGGAGACGTATCAGCATCCCCAAGCTTAGTTCCTACTCGTCCTCGAGTAGGTAAACGATAAAAGATAATTTCTGAGGTGACATGCTACCAACATAATCTTAATCATACTATTGTAAAGCATATGAGATGAATGCAGCGATTAGAAACAACGTAAATGCAATGAGTAAACAATTGAATCATATAGCAAAGACTTTTCATGAATAGTACTTTCAAGACAAGCATCAATAAGTCTTGCATAAGGGTTAACTCATAAAGCAATAAATTCATAGTAGAGACATTGAAGCAACACAATGGAAGATTAAGTTTCAGCGGTTGCTTTCAACTTGTAACAAGTATATCTCATGGATAGTTGTCAATGCAAAGCAATATAACAAATGCAATAAGCAAGTATGCAAGAATCAATGCACAGTTCACACAAATGTTTGCTTCTTGAGGTAGAGAGAGATAGGTGAACTGACTCAACATAAAAGTAAAAGAATGACCCTTCAAAGAGGAAAGCATCGATTGCTATATTTGTGCTAGAGCTTTGATTTTGAAAACAAGAAACAATTTTGTCAACGGTAGTAATAAAGCATATGTATCATGTAAATTATATCTTACAAGTTGCAAGCCTCATGCATAGTATACTAATAGTGCCCGCACCTTGTCCTAATTAGCTTGGACTACCGGATCATCGCAATGCACATGTTTTAACCAAGTGTCACAATGGGGTACCTCTATGCACTTTGTACAAAGGTCTAAGGAGAAAGCTCGCATTGGATTTCTCGCTATTGATTATTCTCAACTTAGACATCCATACCGGGACAACATAGACAACAGATAATGGACTCCTCTTTTATGCATAAGCATGTAGCAACAATTAATTTTCTCATATGAGATTGAGGATATGTGTCCAAAACTGAAACTTCCACCATGGATCATGGCTTTAGTTAGCGGCCCAATGTTCTTCTCTAACAATATGCATGCTCCAACCATAAGGTGGTAGATCGCTCTTACTTCAGACAAGACGAACATGCATAGCAACTCACATGAAATTCAACAAAGAATAGTTGATGGCGTCCCCAGTAAACATGGTTATCGCACAACAAGCAACTTAATAAGAGATAAAGTGCATAATTACATATTCAATACCACAATAGTTTTTAAGCTATTTGTCCCATGAGCTATATATTGCAAAGGTGAATGATGGAATTTTAAAGGTAGCACTCAAGCAATTTACTTTGGAATGGCAGGAAATACCATGTAGTAGGTAGGTATGGTGGACACAAATGGCATAGTGTTGTTTGGCTCAAGGATTTGGATGCATGAGAAGTATTCCCTCTCGATACAAGGTTTAGGCTAGCAAGGTTGTTTGAAGCAAACACAAGCACGAACTAGTACAGCAAAACTCACATAAAAGACATATTACAAGCATTATAAGACTATACATCGTCTTCCTTGTTGTTCAAACACCTCACTAGAAAATATCTAGACTCTAGAGAAACCACTCATGCAAACCAAATTTTAACAAGCTCTATGTATTTCTTCACTAATAGGTGCAAAGTATATGATGCAAGAGCTTAAACAAGAGCACAACAATTGCCAAGTATCAAGTTATTCAAGACATCATACCAATTACTACATGTAGCATTTTCCAATTCCAACCATATAATAATTAACGAAGCAGTTTCAACCTTCGCCATGAATATTATGAGCTAAGAACACATGTGTTCATACGAACCAGCGGAGTGTGTCTCTCTCCCACACAAGCATTTATTCAAACAAAAACAAAAACAAGAGCACACAGACGCTCCAAGTAAAGTACATAAGATGTGACCGAATAAAAATATAGTTTCAAGAGAAGGAACCTGATAATTTGTCGATGAAGAAGGGGATGCCTTGGGCATCCCCAAGCTTAGACGCTTGAGTCTTCTTGATATATGCAGGGGTGAACCACCGGGGCATCCCCAAGCTTAGAGCTTTCACTCTTCTTGATCATGTTGCATCATACTCCTCTCTTGATCCTTGAAAACTTCCTCCACACCAAACTCGAAACAACTCATTAGAGGGTTAGTGCACAATAAAAATTAACATATTCAGAGGTGACACAATCATTCTTAACACTTCTGGACATTGCATAATGCTACTGGACATTAGTGGATCAAAGAAATTAATCCAACATAGCAAAAGAGCCAATGCGAAATAAAAGGCAGAATCTGTCAAAACAGAACAGTTCGTATTGACGAATTTTAAAATGGCACCAGACTTGCTCAAATGAAAATGCTCAAATTGAATGAAAGTTGCGTACATATCTGAGGATCATGCACGTAAATTGGCTTAATTTTCTGAGTTACCTACAGTGAGGTGGACCCAGATTCGTGACAGCAAAGAAATCTGGAACTGCGCAGTAATCCAAATCTAGTACTTACTTTTCTATCAACGGCTTTACTTGGCACAACAAAACACAAAACTAAGATAAGGAGAGGTTGCTACAGTAGTAAACAACTTCCAAGACACAAAATAAAAACAAAGTACTGTAGCAAAATAACACATGGGTTATCTCCCAAGAAGTTCTTTTCTTTATAGCCATTAAGATGGGCTCAGCAGTTTTAATGATGCACTCGCAAGAAATAGTATTTGAAGCAAAAGAGAGCATCAAGAGGCAAATACAAAACACATTTAAGTCTAACATGCTTCCTATGAAGAGGAATCTTGTAAATAAACAAGTTCAAGAAGCATAATGCAACAAGCATAGAAAGATAAAACAAGTGTAGCTTCAAAAATTTCAGCACATAGAGAGGTGTTTTAGTAACATAAAAATTTCTACAACCATATTTTCCTCTCTCATAATAACTTTCAGTAGCATCATGAGAAAACTCAACCATATAACTATCACATAAAGCATTCTTATCATGAGTCTCATGCATAAAATTATTACTCTCCACATAGGCATAATCAATTTTATTAGTAATAGTGGGAGCAAATTCAACAAAGTAGCTATCATTATTATTCTCATCATCAAATATAGGAGGCATATTGTATTCATAATCAAATTTATCCTCCATAACAGGTGGTAACAAAAGACTACTATCATTATAATCATCATATATGGGAGGCAAAGTATCATCAAAGAAAATTTTCTCCTCAATGCTTGGTGGACTAAAAAGATCATGCTCATCAAAACCAGCTTCCCCAAGCTTAGAATTTTCCATATCATTAGCAACAATGGTGTTCAAAGTGTTCATATTAATATGTTCCATGGGTTTTTTAATTTTCGGATCAAACCATCCATGTCTTAAATCAGGAAATAGAGTAAAAAGCTCATTGTTGTCCATTATGCCTTACTAGTGTAAACAAGAAACAAAAAGTTGCAATTGCAGGATCTAAAGGAAATAGCTTTGAGTACTTACGGCGCCGGGAAATAGCTTAGTAGCCGAGATCCGGAGTGTGAGTACCTTTTACCTTTCCTCCCCGGCAACGGCGCCAGAAAATAGCTTGATGTCTACGTTCCCCCTCCTTTCCTTGAGACGGTGTTGGGCCTCCAAGAGCGAGAGGTTTGTAGAACAGCAGCAAGTTTTCCCTTAAGTGGATCACCCAAGGTTTATCGAACTCAGGGAGGAAGAGGTCAAAGATATCCCTCTCATGCAACCCTGCAACCACAAAGCAAGAAGTCTCTTGTGTCCCCAACACACCTAATAGGTGCACTAGTTTGGCGAAGAGATAGTGAAATACAGGTGGTATGAATAAGTATGAGCAGTAGCAACGGTGCCGTAAAAATAGCTTGCTTTGGCGTGTAGTTGATGGTGGTAGTATTGCGTGATAATGCTTGTGATAAAACAGTAAACAAGCAGTAGTAACGCAGCAGTAGTAACGTAGCAGTAGTAAACAAGTAGCGATAGCAGTATTTAGGAGCAAGGCCTAGGGATTACACTTTCACTAGTGGACACTCTCAACATTGATCACATAGCAGAATAGATAAATGCATACTCTACACTCTTGTTGGATGATGAACACATTGCGTAGGATTACACGAACCCTCAATGCCGGAGTTAACAAGCTCCACAATAATGCTCATATTTTAGTAACCTTTAGTGTAAGATAGATCAAAAGACTAAACCAAGTACTAGCATAGCATGCACCTTTGTCACCTTCATGCATATGTAGGAGGAATAGATCACATCAATATTATCATAGCAATAGTTAACTTCGCAATCTACAAGAGATCATGATCATAGCATAAACCAAGTACTAACACGGTGCACACACTGTCACCTTTACACACGTGCAGGAGGAATAGAACTACTTTAATAACTTTGCTAGAGTAGCACATAGATAGTAGTGATACAAAACTCATATGAATCTCAATCATGTAAAGCAGCTCATGAGATTATTGTATTGAGGTACATAGGAGAGAGATTAACCACATAGCTACCGGTACAGCCCCGAGCCTCGATGGAGAACTACTCCCTCCTCATGGGAGCAGCAGCGGTGATGAAGATGGCGGTGGAGATGGCAGCGGTGTCGATGGAGAAGCCTTCCGGGGGCACTTCCCCGCTCCGGCAGCGTGCCGGAACAGAGACTCCTGTCCCCCAGATCTTGGCCTCGCGATGGCGGCGGCTCTGGAAGGTTTCTGTGGTTTTCATCAATCGTATCAGGGTTTTCGATCCAGGGGCTTTATATAGGCGAAGAGGCGGCGCAGGAGGGTCGAAGGGGCGACGACACCATAGGGCGGCGCGGCCAGGGCCTGGGCCGCGCCGGCCTATGGTCTGGGGGCCAGTGCCCCCTACGGTCCTTCCCGGGTGTTCTGGATGCTTCCGGTGAAAATAGGAACTTGGGCGTTGATTTCGTCCGATTCCGAGAATATTTCGTTACTAGGAATTCTGAAACCAAAAACAGCAGAAAACAGGAACTGGCACTTCGGCATCTTGTTAATAGGTTAGTTCCGGAAAACGCATAAAAATGATATAAAGTGTGAACAAAACATGTTGGTATTGTCATAAAACAAGCATGGAACATCGGAAATTATAGATACGTTGGAGACGTATCAGGTCTCTCTACTCGGTTCTGTTGCAGCAGCTCCTGAAAGAATTTGTTCTGCTGCTCCAACGTTACTCGTTGTCTTTCCTCCACCAGCTGCATATACTGGACGAAATTTTGCTGCGTCATGGGTGGTGGTGGTGGTGGAAACTGATTCCTGGCTGCTTCATCAGCCTCTTCCTTTTGCTTTGCTTCGCGCTCCATG
This sequence comes from Lolium perenne, assembly GCF_019359855.2. Taxonomy (NCBI): domain Eukaryota; kingdom Viridiplantae; phylum Streptophyta; class Magnoliopsida; order Poales; family Poaceae; genus Lolium; species Lolium perenne. The sequence continues at coordinate 23,594,510 of NC_067247.2, read as the reverse complement.
CGCTGCGCTTCGGTCTCCTCTCCTAACGCTCCCGACATAACCCCCTAGTTCTGCAACACAAGATGATACTCATAATTACTCCATGCGCAAGTTTTCTGAGCTCAACTTTGTGCACAGAACTAGTCACGCAATGGAAATCAAGAAGCAAATCCAAATCATACAAAACATATACCATGTATATACATACTTAAGTGGTCTTATTACAATACTCAAGTCGATGTGAGTATGCAAACTCACTTATTAAAGTATATGTACAAATTTCTACAAATATTACATACTATAATACACGTGGTACTTGTGTATTATAGCCTCGCCTCCCTTGGTGGACTCTAGTCGATCTTCACTCCTGGTACATCCCAGGCTTCCATCCGGTCGAACGTGTCGTCCTCCTGATAGACCCTGGAACATAAGGTCTCCCCGTCGGCTGGTAATCAGAATCAGATGATGATCCTAGGGAGAAATCAGTGTTCACAAACTGGTCGTTAAGTGCATCATAGTCCACCCATCGGGTGTACTCCCATGTAGCTCCACCATAGGTGTTACCAACACTCGTACCCGACTCAACCTGTGTCGGATACCCTCCATCAACTCCTTCATTACTAGGATAATTCTGGTTCTGGGTTGTGGCGTCATCATTCATCTCTCCATCATAATACACTGAAGTACTATGAGTTCCCGTATCAGATCCCCAACGCCAACCCGTGGAATTTTCTATAGGAGTCTCGGAACGCTGATTGTTTCCGGATTCCTCTCCACCCTCATATCCCCCATAGGAACTACCCAGAAAGTTCCCGGGTGTAACGGGTGTAGTTTCACGCTCAAGAGGATCAATACTAATGTAGTCACCAGCTGAGTAAACTGGTGTGTGCACCACATTCTCCATGGGTTCTTTCCCCCTTGTCTCCTCCTTGGGTTCAGTAAACTCCTCAAGCATCGTATCAATTGCTCCTGTCAGGTGATGGTTCAACTAAAAGAGCAATGATATAAAGTTGCGGCTATTATCCATGTATTTTGCAGCTGCTATTGGTTTGCGTTTTGCATATTTGTAGTGGTTAAGCATGGGATCCTCTTCCTCCTGATTATGAGGAATGTGGGTGAATTCGGAACCCATAAGCTCTTTCGTCTTATGCTCCCGAATATCTGTGATGGCTCTCATAACGGCTATATGGTAGGCTGTATTGATAGTTCTGGCTTCACCTGCTGGCATTACTACGCTCATTCCCAAAGATTCGGGAAGTCGCAGTCCTACCCTACACTTGGCCAATACAGTACCATCATAGTACATGTATTTCTTTACTTGGATCTGGGGATCACAGCCAAATTCAAGTAACATGGCTCGTAGAATATCTGCAAGTCCTCCTTCATATTCACTCAGTGTGGAATCCATCACTTTCACGTTTCGTCCGGGACGTGAACTTGCCATGTTGGCTGTAGAAATAGAAAGATTATAAGATTAGTAATAATGCATCATAATAGAGATAATAAAGAATTATCGCACTAAAAGATATGATTGTTTTATTCTCAATTGAATATACACCATATTTTTAGAGAATTCTTTACTAATCCTATTTGACTCCTAACGTTTGGTCCCATTTACTAGGTTCCAACCTAAGGTCAAGGCTTTTGCTCTGATACCAACTGTGGTGACCCTGCATACCACTGCATGTTGTAGTATGCCAGTCGTTGATATAACATTCACGAAGTACCATTCCGCAAATATTACATCCCTCAGAGTAGTACAACAGAACATAGCAGGTCCATAACTCATTCATTTATTATTACAAATAACATACACATATCGTCTCGGAGCTCCTCTTGGGTCCTAAGAGGGATTCTCCTGGGTTCTAGGCGAACCCAACTTAGCTTACAATATAAGAGTCTCATTAAGTTATACATTTATTTCCTCGAGCAGCTAAATACTAAGAGTTCGGGCTGCTCGGTTACTACTATTACTGGATGTCTCTAGGCTTGATCTCCTCCAGAAGCCTCCCCGGTTCCGTAGACAATGAGGTAGTCTACGCCTTCGATACCTCCAGAGAGGTCTGGTTCTTCATAGCCGATGATCTCGGCTCCTTCATTGTTGTCGTAGTCCTCCTCCAGACGATTCAGACAATCTAAGCAAGGGATTTAAGAGTGGTATGAGTACGAGCGTACTCAACAAGTTCATTATAGATAAGAGGTGTTTAATGCACTAGCTACGATATTAGACCAGAAAGTCTAATACCAATGCAGGTTTTGATAAACATTTCTTCAAGAGATTGCTTTTATTCCAAAGAGCTATGTCCGTCAGCCTTCACCGGTTTACTAGAACTTCATGGAGCTCCGTTCCGGCCGCGTTCGCAGTTCCTTATCCCGGAACAGGGAGTGACAGGTCACAGTTCTTTACACTCTGCAGAGGTGTGTTGCTTTACCCATAAGAGATCTTATCCTTGGTGCCAACCGGGCAGCTTTCCCGTCCACACTTCCTTCGGTGTGAGGCCCGGTATAAGGTCATAGCCAATCATATTCCTCCACTACCTCGCACACCCACCCTTTGTTGCAAACCCCGACCCTGGGTCCTCGCCGGTCCACTTACACCATTTAAGGACGGACCCCGACCACGACAATAGTCTGGGATCGAACCAAACTCCTTCGCCGGTAGCTGCAACCCATCATAGACCACATTACCGTGGGGAATTAGAGTGGGATCCCCACCCTCAAGTTGTTCCGCAAGCCGCAACCGCTACGGTATGCACAGCATAACCGTGGGGACTTAGAATGGGTTCCCCACCCACAAGTTGCTCCGCAAGATACAACTGCTACGGTAAGCGCATCTGTTGATGTACAAGAGGTGGAAATACGATTGACTAGTCCGTCCCATTTCAGATCTTATGGTTAACACGATTATTACGGCACAAGAATCACTGGCGACATTTGTTGTTTAATCCTAGATGGATATAAACCCTTGCAATGGAACCTCCACCATATCAACACAATCCATGGTTCCATTGCCCACCACATAGTAATATTCATAGTTATGAAAGTAGTGGTTTTGGTTTTTATGCAATAGTGATAATCATAGTACTTTGCAAGTAATTTGATAGAAATACTCAAATGACATGAGCAAGTGATGAACTTGCCTGAACACTGCAAAGTTTTGCAGTTGGAAGGTGTGGACTGACCCTTGTCCTTTGTCTCTGAAAAATAGCATCATTGTCCGATAAGGGCAATGGTTAAAGAAGCAGTTATGCATGATTCCAGTTTTAGGGTTTGTTCCCCCCTTCCGATGTCGTTGTTATTTCATGTGAGAGGTTAATACTAGGAACAATTTGGAGATACTTAATTTAGGGTAAATACAATCCTTGAAATGTTGTCAAGGTGTTTTTAAAGTTCAAATGCATTAATGGACTATTTTCTTTATTGAAAAATAATATGTGTGATTTAATTCATTATTTAAATCATCAAATTAAGACTTATTCTTAATTATCTTCAAAAATTCTCTTTGATATTTTATTTGGGTAGAGAATTTTATGCTGATTTATTTTCATATTTTTAATTATTTTTTTAGAGATCTTTTCAATTTTCTATTGAATTTCAAAGTTTCTGGTTTTTTATTGAATTGTGAAAAGGCACAATTGCCCCTGGGCCCACCTGTCAGTGGAGCCCAGTGGGTTGGGCTAGACCAGCTCGGGTCCAACCGACCCGAGCGGTCGCTCGCTCACTCTCCACCTCGCGCCGCTCGACCTAACCCTAATCCCCTTACTCGCTCTGGCGACCTGCGTCGCCCTCACCGTCGCCGGCCGATTCCGGCGGTCTCCGGCCGCCATGGTCCACGCCATGGGGCGCAATCGAACTGCCAGGCGACGGCGGTTTGTTCCATCCGCGTCGATCTGGAGCAGACGCCGTCCTCCGCTCGTCATCGACCCTCTCCGCCATGGCTAGGGTTCGGGATCCGCTTGATCCCGCGGCTCCCAGAGCTCCTGGCGTGGTGGCGCCGCCGTGGCTGTGCTGCCATGGTGGGGTGGTGTTGTGGCGCCGCCATGGCCTGGCTTGGCCTGGCGCCGCCGCGCCCTGGCGTGTGCCGTCGTGGCCGCCATGGTGGTCTGCCCGCTCGACCCTGGTACGTTCGCCACTTCTTCTCCTCTCTCATGTGCTTGTTCTTCTTCCTCTCTCCAGTAGCTCTAGCCATGGCTTGCTGTTCCTGGTGCCTATGCTGCTCGATGGCTGGCTTGCTGCTGTGCTGCGTGTGCTGCTAATACTGATGTGCTTGTGCAAGCTTGCTTTACTTGCTAGAATTTCTTCCCTGTGCCTCTGTTCTTGTTTCTATGCTTGTCTGGCACTCATGTGTATTCATAGATGCTTCAATGGCTTAATTGCAGTGTGCAATTCTTGCAAATTTGCAAGTGCCAGAGCTCTTGTGGCTAGTTCTTGTGCTCAAATTCATGAGCAGGCTCATCTGAGCATTGCTATTGGCTTAACTGCATGATTCAGTGATTACTGGTATGTGCTTTAGTTGTTTAGCAAGATCCAGGGGTTCATCAAGCTCTTGATGTGCTTCTGGATACAATAATATGTCATCTATTTGATTATCTGTGAAGCAACTGTTGATTATGTATGGCTATTTAATTATCTATGGTCAGTGTGATGCTAGAATTGGGTGCTAGCATGCTTTAGCAAGCTCTGGTGATCCAGTGATCATCAGCTGCTTGATTATTGCTTGCTTTACTTACTGCCTATGCCTGTCTGGACTTATTCTGGTGCATGTGCGTCACCATGCCCTGTGCTGGTGTGTGCTGTGATTGGCTCAGGTATTTGATGTTGCTTGTTGTGATCACTTGGATCCACTGCAAGGCTCTGGTATGTGGATTTCTTGGATATTCATTTATCTATGTTGTCTGGCTTGACTAAGTGGATAATTGAGATGAACTGCTTGCAGTGATGATTCTTATAATGAGTTGTATTGAGCTAGAGGGATGCCAACAGTGGTTGGGGACCCTAGCTCCTCTTTGAACTCAATCTGAGTAATGATACAATTGCTTGGCTTAATGTGTGGTTGTTTTTTACTTATCTATGCTTGTCAGTGAAGCTTGGCTTCCTATTTCTGACAATAGACCTGATCTACTTGATACTGTAGTAGACTGGTGCATTCTATGCCCTATCTGGATGGAAACCAACATGTGTTGGCACCTCCTGTGATGCCTTGGAGTGATGATATGCTTCTCTGTTGGCTTTTCTGTGTGGCTAGGTAGTTGTTGTGACCCTAGCACTGCTTGATGTGCTAGTAAAGGTTGCTCCTACCTCTTCTGTATGCTACTGTGCAATATTACTGGTAGTCATATGGCTTCCAGTATAATTGATGTTGAAATGAAAATAGACATAGAAATGTCTATATTCGGATGGTCTTAAAAGGGCTAGTGTGGTCTGGTTGTACTTGGATAGTCTCTGGGATTATTTACTTTCCTGTTTCCATTTGGATGATGCTACCACTATTCTGGTTGGCATAACCATGGGTATAGGCTTGATTGATCCCTGGTCCTTTCCACTTCTTCCAGGTTTCACTTGGTCTCTGACCAAATGATGATCAAAACAGGGGTTACCCCACCCTTTGTGTGCTTGTGATCATGCACATGGGTTTATGAACAAAACCATCTGGTTTGTTCATGATGATATGTATACCTCACTCCAGCTCCTAGAAATAGGGTTGGTGTAGAGGGTTTGCTTCTGGATGGATTGATGTGCTTGCCCTGCTCCTCCTTGCAAACCTTGATTCCTGATTTGTTTCTGGTGTTTGTGGAATGGTTGAACAGCAGTGGCTGTTCTTCTGTTCTTGGTGTTCTTGGTGGCTTACCAGAGCAATCCTGCCGATGGATGAATCAAGTGACTAGGGTTTGGCTGTGAAAAGCTTTTATATGGCCAGCCATGGCTTCTTTGGTCGACAGCACCACAACTTACCATGGTGACTCACTGTGTGTGTGTTACACATGCACACTGCCTTGTGTCTTTGCTGGTTGTGTGTGTGTGCAAGTCTTGTGCACTTGGACTTGGTCCTATCTCGTGGCATGGATCTGCTCGGCATAGACTTGATCATATCCTCTTCATTTCAATTGTTTGCTAATACGCAAGTGGCAATGCCACTTGGCATAATGTGCTCTATGTTGTGTTTGTTTGCAGGGATCAACCTGATGCTCCAAGAATCATGGAGATCATCAAGTACAAGGCTAAATGAAGATTAGCTTGTAGTGTTAGGATAGATCATTGAATTGTAATTTCCTTTCCTTTTCTTTTTCTATTTTGTCCAATTCTTGTAATATGTTGTAATTCATAATTATATTCTAAATATTGTAAAGACAATGTATCATGTGTGTGATTATCAATAAAGCTCAAGTTTTCCTTAATGAGCTTAATGCAATTGTTGTATTACTTATATTCTTGCTTAATGATAATTGTGTGTCAAATTATCTCAAATTTGAATTATTTGATAATCATTTGATGTTTGAATTTGAAATTCAAATTCAAATTTGGTTTGAATTCATTCAAACAACTTAACTTATAATTCAATCATGCAACTTAAGATTTCAATGTAATATCACTTCTGTCTTCTCAAAACCCTAATTTAGATAAGTAGGAACAAGTTCATCGCACTCTCGAAACCCTAATCCTGTAAGGTGTCGAGAGAGAAACCTGTCCCCCTTCGATGCAGTTTTGTTTTAAAAGCGCGAAATTTCCCCGTAAATTACAATGCAATGCACATCCCTTTCTAAAATCTACCCCTCGATCGTCTCTAAACCTGGGACATTACAAAGACCTTGGTGAAGCATCGTATATATTAGGCATCAAGATTTATAGAGATAGATCAAGATGCCTAATAGGGCTATCACAGAGTACATACCTGGACAAGATTCTAAAGAAGTTTAGAATGGACGAAAGTAAGAAAGGGTTCTTACCTATGTTACCAGGCAAGGTCTTGAGTAAGACTCAAGGACCGGCTACGGCAGAAGAAAGAGAAAGGATGAGTAATATCCCCTATGCCTCGGCAGTAGGATCTATCATGTATGCCATGCTATGTACTAGACCGGATATAGCACATGCATAGTTTGACTAGCAGATATCAAAGTGATCCAGGAATGGAACACTGGACAGCGGTCAAGAATAACCTGAAGTACTTGAAAAGAACTAAGGATATGTTTCTTTGTTATGGAGGTGACCAAGAGCTCGTTGTAAGCGGTTACACTGATGCAAGTTGGAACACTGATCCTAATGACTCTAAGTCACAGTCTGGGTACGTGTTTATATTGAATGGTGCTGCAGTAAGCTGGGCAAGCTCGAAGCAGTGCACGGTGGCGAAGTCATCAACAGAATCAGAGTACATAGCGGCTTCAGAGGCTTCATCAGAAGCGGCATGGATGAAGAGGTTCATTGTAGAGCTCGGTGTGGTTCCTAGTGCATTGGACCCACTAGTCATCTACTGTGACAACATGGGTGCCATCGCCAATGCACAAGAACCAAGGTCACACAAGAGGCTGAAGCATATCAAGCTGCGTTACCACTCGATTCGCGAGTACATCGAAGATGGAGAAGTAAAGATTTGCAAAGTACACACTGATCTGAATGTAGCAGATCCGTTGACTAAAGCTCTCCCTAGGGCAAAGCATGACCAACACCAGAATGTCATGGGTGTTAGGTATATTACAATGTAATCTAGATTATTGACTCTAGTGCAAGTGGGAGACTGAAGGAGATATGCCCAAGAGGCAATAATAAAAGTGGTTATTATATATCTTTATGTTTATGGTAAATGTTTATATACCATGCTATAATTGTATTAACCGAAACATTGATACATGTGTGATATGTAAACAACAAAGAGTCCCTAGTATGCCTCTTAACTAGCTTGTTGATTAATGGATGATTAGTTTCATAATCATGAACATTGGATGTTATTAATAACAAGGTTATATCATTGTATGAATGATGTAATGGACACACCCAATTAAGCATAGCATAAGATCACGTCATTAAGTTATTTGCTATAAGCTTTCGATACATAGTTACCTAGTCCTTATGACCATGAGATTATATAAATCACTTATACCGGAAAGGTACTTTGATTACATCAAATGCCACTGCGTAAATGGGTGGTTATAAAGGTGGGATTAAGTATCCGGAAAGTATGAGTTGAGGCATATGGATCAACAGTGGGATTTGTCCATCCCGATGACGGATAGATATACTCTGGGCCCTCTCGGTGGAATGTCGTCTAATGTCTTGCAAGCATATGAATAAGTTCATAAGAGACCACATACCACGGTACGAGTAAAGAGTACTTGTCAGGAGACGAGGTTGAACAAGGTATAGAGTGATACCGATGATCAAACCTCGGACAAGTAAAATATCGCGTGACAAAGGGAATTGGTATCTTATGTGAATGGTTCATTCGATCACTAAAGTCATCGTTGAATATGTGGGAGCCATTATGGATCTCCAGATCCCGCTATTGGTTATTGGTCGGAGAGAGTACTCAACCATGTCAGCATAGTTCGCGAACCGTAGGGTGACACACTTAATGTTTGATGTTGAAATGGTAGAACTTGAATATGGAATGGAGTTCGAAGATTTGTTCGAAGTCCCGGATGAGATCCCGGACATCACGAGGAGTTCCGGAATGGTCCGGAGAATAAGATTCATATATAGGAAGTCATTTTATAAGATTTAAAATGATCCGGAAGGTTCTACGGAAGGTTCTAGAAGGTTCTAGAAAAGTCCGGAAGAAATCACTAAGGAAGGCGGAGTCCCGGAGGGACTCCACCTCCCATGGCCGGCCAACCCTAGGAGGGGGGAGTCCACCTTGGGCTCCACCAAGGTGGCCGGCCACCCCCTCCCAAGGGAAGGTGGGAATCCCACCTCTAGTGGGAGTCCTAGCTTGGGTAGGTTTCATGTGATATGGAAGGTTTTGGTTTGGGGTCTTATTCGAAGACTTGTAGACCAACTCTTGGGTGTTCCACCTATATAATGAGGGCCAAGGGGAGGGGACCGGCCAACCCCAACAACACAAGGTGGCCGCACCCCTCAAGTGGCCGGCGCCCCCCTCTCCCCAAACCCTAGCCGCCCCACTCCTCCTTCTTCCCCGCACGCTTAGCGAAGCTCCGCCGGGATTCTCCACCACCACCGACACCACGCCGTCGTGTTGCCGGATTCAAGAGGAGCTACTACTTCCGCTGCCCGCTGGAACGGGGAGGTGGACGTCTACTTCATCAACACCGAACGTGTGACCGAGTACGGAGGTGCTGCCCGTTCGTGCCGCCGTGATCAAGATCTTCTACGCGCTTTTGCAAGCGGCAAGTGAACATCTACCGCAGCAACAAGAGCCTCATCTTGTAGGCTTTGGAACTCTTCAAGGGTGAGTCTCGATCATCCCCTCGTTGCTACCGTTTTCTAGATTGCATCTTGGCTTGGATTGCGTGTTCGCGGTAGGAAATTTTTTGTTTTCTATGCAACGAATCCCTACACCAGGAGCCTCTGAAGTGGTCGATCTGTAAGACGGACGAGAACGGCAACCGTGGACGTGAGTTCCTTGCATGCGAGAGCTTGCCATATAGAGAGGGGGATAAGGTTAGATCTCGCTCCAATTTCTCTGTTTTCTCTCGATTTTCTTGCTATTCCCTCGAATTTGGGATTTAGGGTTCCTGTTGTTGTTTTCAGATCCTGAAGAAATGCAGGCATTTCGAGTGGATCGATGTGTACGTTCAGAGGCTTCAATTGCAGGAATCAATTGGCACTATTGGGGAGCGCAATTTGGGAGGGGGGACTTGCTGTAGAGAATGCGGCGGAGAGAGGAGCCGTTCCGATTATGCCTAATGCTCCCAATGTAGGACTGGTGGAAGTGAAGGGAGAACTGAAGAAAATGAACAAGAAGTTAAGGCAGCTGATCGAGTTGAAGAAGCAAGCTAATCTGATGGCTGGTTGTTTTTTCTGTTGTATAATTGCGATCGGATTCTTATCATTGCTCACCAGGCGCTAGAAGTTGTTACAATGGATACCTTGTTACAAATTCATTATTCAGTTACATGTACTTGTAGTTGTTTTCATGGTTAGTGTGTGCATTCACCGAAATTACCAACTATATTGAAATGCTTTATGTATGCCTCATGTTTATACAAGGGATTCTTATCATTGCTCACCGAACTATATTAGTGTGTGCCGTTTCAAATTACCGAAACTATATACCAAAACTATATCCCCTAAAAGAAAAAGGAAAGTGAAAGATAGTTGATAATTGTTAGGGGGTGACAATAATGCATTCACCGAAATCCGCAAATATGTATGCCTCATGTTTATACCAAAATTATACCACTTTTGGGCCGTTTCAAATTACTAAAACTATATGCCAAAACTATATCCCCTAAAAGAAAAAGGAAAGCGAAAGATAGTTGATAATTGTTAGGGGTGACAATAATGCATTCACCGAAATCCGCAAATATGTATGCCTCATGTTTATACCAAAATTATACCACTTTTGGGCCGTTTCAAATTACTAAAACTATATGCCAAAACTATATCCCCTAAAAGAAAAAGGAAAGCGAAAGATAGTTGATAATTGTTAGGGGGGTGACAATAATGCATTCACCAAAATCCACAAATATGTATGCCTCATGTTTATACCAAAATTATACCACTTTTGGGCCGTTTCAAATTACTAAAACTATATGCCAAAAATATATCCCCTAAAAGAAAAAGGAAAGCGAAAGATAGTTGATAATTGTTAGAGGGGTGACAATAATGCATCCACCGACAGAGAGAGAGGGGTGGCCACGAAGAGAGAGAGAGAGAGAGAGAGAGAGAGAGAGAGAGAGGGGTGGCCACGAAGAGACGGGGAGGGGTATACTGCCCGTTAGATCAGTTGATCAACGGTTCGTGGAGTCGATCCGTGTGACAACGGCTCAACCAATCAGGATAAGTTTGGGCTTCTGAGAGCATTTGTGACAGAACTTGAGGGCAAAACTGAGTAGTACTAACAATCCAAGGGCACATAAATAGTAAATAGACTAAGGGATTCAAACAAAAAGAATTACAAAATGAAAAATGCGTGTTTTGTACAATATAATTCATATTGGGCTACATCAAATTATTTGCAATTCAAATATACATGAGTGTGACAATTATGGCATCATTTAGACAAATTATGTTTTTGGGGAAGATGTTTTGCAAAGGGGTTTGAGTGGAAAACCATGCATCTTCATAGCTACACTAGTGATTCTGAGAAGTGGCAATTTGTGGTAAAACTTGATTTATATATGTTTGTTAAGGTTTTCTTGGTGGCAGGTTGCGTAGGAAGACTCCATGAGTAGGTGCCACTATGTTTTTATTTTTTTGAATTTTTTTGCGCATGAAATGCCTCAATTAGATATGTTAATCTCATTTGTTGACTCTCTGTTGACTAGCTACTTGAGGGTAAAACTGAGTATATTGCACTTGCCAGTCTAAGTACTCAAGGGGAAAACTGAGTACAGATAAAATTTCTGTATAAGAACCGAGGTTATAACTGAGTACACTAAACGACCCAGGGTTAGACTCGTGTCGCGGTGCACGCTGCAGCCGTGCATAGCGGACGCGTGTTGCGGTACACGCCACCTTCGTCTTTATAGAGCCCTTTTCCTCTCCCTCGACGCACGTTCTCACTGCAACCGCCTCTCCTGTCCCATCATCTTCTCCACAACCGAAGAAAAAACCCCGAAGAAAACCGCCGGCGATGGAGAAGAATGAGATGCCCATTGTCGGTGCATTAGCCGCCGGCGCATCGGCCGCTGCCCCCGTCCAGGCCCCTGTCGCTGCTTCCAACGTAGCAGTCGGCGCATCAGCCGCCGGCGCATCGGCCGCCGCCACCGTCCAGGCCCCCGTCCAGGCCCCCGTCGCTTGGGACCCGTACGAACCAGTGCCGTACGTCGCGCCGGAGAACCCATACGACACCAGCATCGTCGACGACGAGCCAGAGGTAACCCTTTGCTCCCTTGTTCTTATCCCATTTCAATCCTTTTGTGTTAGATCTAGCGTTATTAGGGTTCGTCTGTTCCTAGTTCAATCCATTTGTGTTAGATCTAGCGTTATTAGGGTGCGTCTGTTCCTAGTTCAATCCTTTTGTGTTAGATCTTGCGTTATTAGGGCTCGTGATTTGCTTTTGTTTAAGATTTGTGCCGATGATGATGAATATTTGGGCACAAATTGATTCAGGGTTTGGTCAGTAAACAATTGGTGTGTTCAAATTTGTTGTGCATGATCTTTGGTTTACTGACTCAAATCCTGGATATAAGTGTGTCCAATGTAACTGAGGCTACCTCTTTTTTCGAGCCCATATTATCATGCATGATCTTTGTTCACTCTCTTGTGCTCCATCATCGTTGCAAGCGACTCCATGTTTTTTGCACGATCTTTGGTGCTACGTGACGGGTGCGAGCAGCGGCGTCGACGGCGACGACGAGTCCTTCCACACCAAGACTCGTCACGTCCTCGGGAGGCTGCGCCGGCCATTACGATGGCCCCTTTGCTCGAGGCATTTACAAGTGCCCCTTCGCAACAGAGAAGCTCCGCGCCACCGACTTCAAGCTGCTGGTGAACCATGCTGAATCCATTGGCGAGATGCGGCGCTAGAGTTGGAACGACGGTGAACGTGCATGCGTTCATGGCCAAACACAAAGCACTTGGGATTCACTGCGCAACCTCCAGGCAAGTCACAGGCGCAACCTGGAGGCGTTGAACATGCCTACTGCACTCTCTGTATGTGACTGCTCTATCTGTAGAGCAGCTTAAATTCATGTAAAATGTAGCTTATGTTGTAGGGTTCTATCGGTACTACTGTTGGATCTGTCGTGAATATATCTATGCTATGTTGGCTGCTCTATGCAAGCTTTTCCTATATTTTCTCTGGATTTGTGCCCTAGATTTCCTACCTGATTGGGTAAAAACGAAGGCATAAAGAAATGAATGGCGTTAAAAAACAGAAGGAGAAGCTGCTCTAGATTTGCTACCAATTTGGGCTATCAAATAGGAATGAGATCGAGCGAGAGAGAGGAAAAAGGTACATTGAAAAGTGCTAATCTGGGCGAAAGAGACAGAAACCACTCGTGCCCACGTCCCGGACCCACACGGCTCCACACGCTACGGCCCCACACGCTACGGCCACACAAACATGGTCTCGTCCTGTCCCACGCGGTTCCTTCCTACTAGCCCCACACGACGCGACCCCACAAACAACACGACCCCACTCGTCAGCACGGAATGGTCAACTTAACGGATTCCTGCCGTCAGAGCTGCTTCTGCGGGTTTCAAACAAGGACTTGGGAAAAACTGAGGAAAAACTAAGGAGCTGGGGAAAACTGAGCACAACTAAGGAAGCAAGGGGACGAAAATAGAAATCCCTATTTGATATACATGTTATAGATGTATATCTTACTGGTTCTCATAGTAGTGCATGGGTATTTGATACTGGTTCGGTTGCTCACATTTGTAACTCGAAACAGGAACTACGGAATAAATGAAGCCTAGCGAGGGACGAGGTGACGATGCGCGTTGAAAATGGATCCAAGGTAGATGTGATCGCCGTCGGCACGCTCCCTCTACATCTACCTTCGGGATCAGTTTTAAACCTTAATAATCGTTATTTGGTTCCTGCGTTGAGCATGAACATTATATCTGGATCTTGTTTAATGCAATAAGGTTATTCATTTAAGTCAGAGAATAATGGTTGTTCTATTTATATGAATAATATTTTTTATGGTCATGCGCCTGAGATGAATGGTTTATTCTTGTTAAATCTCGATAGTAGTGATACACATCTTCATAACATTGATGCTAAGCGAATTAAATTGAATGATAATTCTACTTATATGTGGCATTGTCGTCTTGGTCATATTCGAGTGAAGCGCATGAAGAAACTCCATTCCGATGGACTTCTTGAGTCACTTGACTTTGAGTCACTTGATAGATGCGAAGCATGTCTAATGGGAAAAATGACTAGGACTCCATTCTCTGGTACAATGGAGCGAGCTATAGACTTATTGGAAATCATACATACCGATGTGTGCGGACCAATGAGTGTAGCATCGCGCGGTGGTTATCGTTATGTTCTAACCTTCACGGATGATCTGAGTAGATATGGGTATATTTACTTCATGAAACATAAGTCTGAAACTTTCGAGAAGTTTAAGGAATTCCAAAGTGAAGTAGAAAATCAACGTAACAAGAAGATTAAGTTTCTGCGTTGAGTTATGAGTTTGGCATGCATTTAAAGAAATGCGGAATACTTTCACAGTTGATACCACCGGGAACACCACAGCGCAATGGTGTGTCCGAACGTCGTAATCGAACTCTCTTGGATATGGTTCGGTCTATGATGTCTCTTACTGATTTGCCATTATCGTTTTGGGGTTATGAATTAGAGAAAGCTGCATACACTTTAAATAGGGCACCATCTAAATCTGTTGAAACGACACCGTATGAATTATGGTTTGGGAAGAAACCTAAGTTGTCGTTCCTTAAAGTTTGGGGTTGCGAAGCTTATGTAAAGAAGTTACAACCTAACAAGCTAGAACCCAAAGCGGAGAAATGCATCTTCATAGGATACCCTAAAGAAACAATTGGGTACACTTTCTATCACAGATCCGAAGGCAAAATCTTTGTTGCCAAGAACGGATCCTTTCTTGAGAAGGAGTTTCTCACTAAAGAAGTGACTGGAAGGAAAGTAGAACTCAACGAGGTTAATGAACCTTCTCTTGTAGATCAGAGTAGCGCAGTAACGGAAAATGTTCCTGTGCAGCCTGCACCGATAGGAGAGGAAGCAAATGATAATGATCATGAAACTTCGAACTAGGAAGCTACTGAACCTCGCAGATCGACGAGGGAGCGTACCACTCCTGATTGGTATGATCCCTATCTAAATGTCATGATTGTGGATAACAATGATGAAGACCCTGCAACGTATGAGGAAGCAATGATGAGCCCAGATTCCAACAAATGGCAAAAGTCATGAAATCCGAAATGGGATCCATGTATGATAACCAAGTATGGACTTTGGTAGACTTACCTGATAGTCACAAGGCTGTCGAGAATAAATGGATCTTCAAGAGAAAAACATATGTTGATGGTAATATTACTGTCTATAAAGCTCGACTTGTCGCAAAGGGGTTTCGACAAATTCAAGGAGTTGACTACAATGAGACTTTCTCACCTGTAGCGAAGCTAAAGTCTGTGAAGATTTTGTTAGCAATAGCTGCATTTTTAGATTATGAGATTTGGCAGATGGGTGTCAAAACGGCGTTCCTTAATGGTGACATTGAGGAAGAGTTGTATATGGTACAACCCAAAGGTTTTTTCGATCCTAAAAATGCCGACAAGGTATGCAAACTTCAGCGTTCCATTTATGGACTGAAGCAAGCATCCCGGAGTTGGAACCGACGCTTTGATAAGGTGATCAAAGACTTCGGGTTTATACAGACTCATGGTGAGGCCTGTATTTACAAGAAAGTGAGTGGGAGCTCTGTAGCATTCCTTATATTATATATAGATGACATATTATTGATTGGGAATGATATAGAACTATTAAGCAGTGTAAAAGGTTATTTGAATAAGTGTTTTTCAATGAAAGACCTTGGTGAAGCAGCGTACATTTTAGGCATCAAGATTTATAGAGATAGATCAAGACGCCTAATAGGGCTTTCACAGAGTACATACCTGGACAAGATTCTAAAGAAGTTCAGAATGGATGAAAGCAAGAAAGGGTTCTTGCCTATATTGCCAGGTAAGGTCTTGAGTAAAACTCAAGGTCCGGCTACGGCTGAAGAAAGAGAGAGGATGAACAAGATCCCCTACGCCTCGGCAGTAGGCTCTATCATGTATGCCATGTTGTGTACTAGACCGGATATCGCACATGTTGTTAGTTTGACCAGCAGATATCAAAGTGATCCAGGAATGGAACACTGGACAACGGTCAAGAATATCCTGAAGTACTTGAAAAGGACTAAGGATATGTTTCTTTGTTATGGTGGTGACCAAGAGCTCGCGGTAACCAGTTACACTGATGCAAGTTGGAACACTGATCCTGATGACTCTAAGTCTCAGTGTGGGTACGTGTTTATATTGAATGGTGCTGCAGTTAGCTGGATGAGTTCCAATCAGTGCATGGTGGCGAAGTCTTCAACTGAATCGGAATACATAGTGGCTTCGGAGGCTTCATCGGAAGCGGTATGGATGAAGAGGTTCATTGTTGAGCTTGGTGTGGTTCCTAGTGCATTGGACCCATTAGTCATCTATTGTGACAACATGGGTGCCATCGCCAATGCACAAGAACCAAGATCACACAAGAAGCTGAAGCATATCAAGCTGCGTTTTCATTCAATTCGCGAGTATATCGAAGATGGTGAAGTAAGGATTTGCAAAGTACACACAGATCTGAATGTGGCAGATCCGTTGACTAAAGCTCTCCCTAGTACAAAGCATGACCAACAACAGAATGCCATGGGTGTTAGGTACCTTACAATGTAATCTAGATTATTTGACTCTATTGCAAGTGGGAAACTGTTGGAGATATGCCCAAGAGGCAATAATAAAGTGGTTATTATATATCTTTGTGTTTATGATAAATTTTTGCATACCATGCTATAATTGTATTAACCGAAACATTGATACATGTGTGTTATGTAAACAACAAGGAGTCCCTAGTAAGCCTCTTGTATAACTAGCTTGTTGATTAATAGATGATCATGGTTTCGTGATCATGAACATTGGATGTTATTAATAACAAGGTTATGTCATTGGATGAATGATATAATGGACACACACCCAAATAAGCGTAGCATAAGATCACGTCATTAAGTTCAATTTGCTATTAGCTTCTGATACATAGTTACCTAGTCCTTCGACCATGAGATCATGTAAATCACTTATACCGGAAGGGTACTTTGATTATGTCAAACGCCACTGCGTAAATGGGTGGTTATAAAGATGGGATTAAGTATTCGGAAAGTATGAGTTGAGGCATATGGATCAAGAGTGGGATTTGTCCATCCCGATGACAGATAGATATACTCTGGGCCCTCTCGGTGGAATGTCATCTGATTAGCTTGCAAGCATGTGAATAGTTCACAAGAGATGATATACCACGGTACGAGTAAAGAGTACTTGTCGGTGACGAGGTTGAACAAGGTATGAAGATATCGATGATCAAACCTCGGACAAGTAAAATATCGTGTGACAAAGGGAATCAGTATTGTATGTAAATGGTTCAATCGATCACTAAGTTATCGTTGAATATGTGGGAGCCATTATGGGTCTCCAGATCCCGCTATTGGTTATTGGTCGGAGAGGAGTCTCGACCATGTCTACATAGTTCACGAACCGTAGGGTGACACACTTACGGTTTGATGTCGTTTTAAGTAGATATGGAATATGCAATGGAGTTCGAATTTTGTTCAGAATCTTGGATGGGATCCAGGATATCACGAGGAGGTCCGGAATGGTCCGGATAATAAGATTCATATATAGGAAGTCACTTTCCAAGTTTGGAAATGATCCGGTGCATTTATGGAAGGCGCTAGAATGTTCTAGAACCTTCCGAAAGAAATCACCATGGAAGGTGGAGTCCCGGTTGTACTCCACCAACCCTAACTTGCCAACCAAGTGGGAGGGTGGAGTCCATGGTGGACTCCACCTCCTTGGCCGGCCAAGTGAGAAGGAAAGGGGGGAGTCCCACTCCCCCTTGGTTTGGCCCTTTGGAAGGTTTAGGAGTTGGACTCTTATTCGGATTCAAGGGCTAACCCTTGGGGTTCCACCTATATAATGAGGGAGAGAGGGAGGGGGCGTCCACCACATTGGCCGCACCACCAAGAGGCACCAAGGCTGGCGCCCTAGCTGCCCCCTCTCCCCAAACCCTAGCCGCCCCCTCCTCATACTTCTCTCGTAGCGCTTAGGTGAAGCCCTGCCGGAGATCTCCACCACCACTAACACCACGCTGTCGTGCTGTCGGGATTCCGAGGAGGATCTACTACTTCCGCTGCCCGCTGGAACGGGGAGAAGGACGTCGTCATCAACACCGAACGTGTGACCGAGTACGGAGGTGTTGCCCGACTGTGTCACCATCAAGATCTTCTACGCGCTTTTGAAAGCGGCAAGTGATCATCTTCAGCAACAACGAGATCTAATCTCACAGGCTTTGGAAATCTTCGAGGGTTAGTCTCATGATCTTCTCGTTGCTACCATCTTCTAGTTTGGATCTTGGCTTGTTATTCGTTCTTGCGGTAGGAAATATTTTGTTTTCTATGCTACGAATCCCAACACATCAACCTTTGGAATTAACACAATAGTTGTATCGTTCCAACCTTCCGGTATAATCCATGT
Source organism: Lolium perenne (assembly GCF_019359855.2). NCBI lineage: Eukaryota > Viridiplantae > Streptophyta > Magnoliopsida > Poales > Poaceae > Lolium > Lolium perenne. Next base: position 23,576,150 of record NC_067247.2, on the reverse strand, counting down.
CTTCAAAGCCTGGAGAATTTCTTGAGATATATCATCACCAAAAAGATCCCAAAATCTCTTATAAAATATTGCATGCATCCATCAGGAGCTTTTAGGTCCCCAATGCTGAAGACCGCCTTCTTGATATCAATGTGACAAAAGGGAGCCAAGAGACTATCATTCATAGCTTGATCAACTTCTGGAATAATTTTCTCCAACAGCTCCGGATTAGTAGCCTGCACTTCCGATGAAAACAGATTAGAAAAATATTGGAGAACAAAATGTTTGAGTGCGTCCGTCCCTTCTAGCCAATTATTTTTATCATCCTTTAATTTACAGATATGGTTCTTTTTCCTTCTAGCCGTCGCAAATTGATGGAAGAATGCTGAATTTCTATCTCCTTGCATTAGCCAATTGGCTCTCGAGCGTTGTGCCAGTGCGTCTCCTCTTGCTCCAAGATGAGTTCGATCAACGGCCTTCTCCTTAGCTATAGTCTCATTCTCATCATTCATACGACCAGATATTGCCTTCTCAAAATCGCGTTGAGCCTGACGTAAACGTTTCTTCGATTTATTTAGGTAAGAGCTATCCCATGCATGCAGATCGACGTGCATGGCACGAAGCTTGGTCAGCACGCCATCCCCTGGATCAAAGCTCTTCACTCTATCCCAAGCAGTCTGGACCACCTCACGGAACCCAGGTTCTGTAACCATTTTGCTTTGAATCTTTTGGAACTGGCGAATTTGGAATCTGATTTTGCTGAGCCTCGGTATCTAACAAGATTGGACGGTGATCGGATCGTGCATAATCAAGATTTTGGAGAATTGCCCGCCATGAGCTGTTAACAACTGCCAGATCAAGGCGCTCGTGTATCCTCCCTCTCCGCCAGGTAAACTCATCTCCACAGAATCCCAAATCCTCAAGATCACAATCTGATAGGACATCTCGAAAAGCTTGCATAATATTTTGCGGTCGCTGGTTACCGCCCTCTTTTTCATGAGAATAAAGAATCTCATTAAAATCACCAATTATAGCCCATGGAATATTATGTTGGGTATGCATGGTTTTGATTCTATCCCAAGTCAAATGTCTATCCTCCCACCGAGGTTCTCCATAAATTCCTGTCAAACGCAAAATTTTATTTGGACCCTCAATAACCTTGATGTCAATATATTTTGGATGTGAGAAAATCTGTTGGATCGAAATTTCTCTCCTCCATAGCAGCAAAACCCCTCCACTTCTATTAGTACTAGGGTTGAAAATATGAAAATCCATCTTCAATCTCCTTCTCAAGCAATCTGCCGGATAGTTGTCTAAGTGAGTCTCCGACAAAAACATCACATCGGGAACATAGCGCCTTTGGACATCCAAAAGCGATCGAACTGTCGGGTCGTTCCCTGCCCCCTGACAGTTCAAAGACAGAATTCTCATTACGTCCGGACAGGCCCGTCTCGCGAGCCCGCCGATCCTGTTGAAGGGGAGATAGCTCCATCCTTCTTCGACCGTTTACGGTCATTTTCAGCTAATAATTTTGCGTCCAACACTTCCTGGTCAGCCAAACTGACAGTCCCTGTCTGCTGCAAAACGTCTCCCTCCTCCAATGTATCATTAGCATTCTCTTGACCTTGTAGCGCTAGTGTAAGGTTTCTTTTTGCTCCCGAGTCACCACTCCTAGAAGGATTATCAACTTCCATCTTGTTAGTTTTAATCGGGCTGGTTCCAGTATCCTTTAGATCATCATCATCTATCTCCTCCGTGCGCATATCCGTGTTATTTCCTTTCGCTGGAGGTTGGGCTATCCCATCAATAAACGCCAGGGCGTTGTGACGCCATGCATGAGGCCCAAAACGTCCCTCCATTGTACCTTCTCCACCTCTCCCAGGCGCACGGTCACGCTCTCCCCTCGGTTCCCAAGCTCCACGGCCGGTTCGAGCACCGCCTCTGCCACCGTTGAAACTACGGCCATGCCAAGTCCCCCAGTCCGCCTTCAAGAACTCTCCCCACTTTAGCTTTTCTTCATCATGCTCACCAGTACCACATTCCAGATATGAGTGTCCTATGTAGCCGAAAGCACCACAAAACCTTGGCATTTTCTCAAATTTAATTGGGTAGACTTCACAAGCTCCACCTCGAGACATAGAGACAAACCTCGCAAGTGGTTTCCTAACATCCAAACGGACTTTAGCTCTGACAAAGTTACCATCACCCAACACATTCAATTCAACTTTCACCACTTTAGCATCCTTCTTCTCGGTCAAGTTTTTAATCAGAGATTCCTTCCTATAGCCCACTGTATTTTATGTAGTTGAATCCAAGTAGTAAAGAAGAAGTTCAGATCAATAGTTTCAGGAAGTACCAATCCATCGTATGGTCCTATAGACACCACGCTTTGCCTGAAAAGCCACGGTCCTCCTTCAGACACGTTGAGCCAATCCCCCATGCAGTTGCATTGCACGGTGAAAAGGTTATCCTCCAGATGGTGAAACGAAACCAGCTTCGTTGGACTCCATGCAACCCTCATATGTTGTTCAAAGGTTTGTGGACTAAAAGGATTTGATGTGTGAACTTTTGCTAGAGCCATCCACTTCAGCCCCTCTTTTGGAGCCTCTTCTTCCTCGAAAACTAGATCATCGAATTCTTCCTCCTCTATTCCCAAGCGATTTAGCATATCATCAATTGTCTCTTTCTCCTTTGATCCCGATCCACTAGCATTGTTTGTAGAACTATTCGTCGGCGACGCCATTGAGAGCAATAGATCGCCAGGCCGCCGAGAACCCTAACCTGAACGGGATCTGACGGACGTACCTAACAGCAGGGGACAGATGCGCACTCCGTCCGGAAGCCGACTCAAAATCACCCGTGGCCGGGGCAGGAGGACTTCGGGCCGGAGGACCAGCGAAGGAGCAAAACCCTAGTCGCCCGCGATCGCGAGAGCGCTAGGTAAAAAACGGTTCGCTGCCCATCACCATCACCAGACGGCTCGATTTCTTGTACGGAGTACTGTTGTACTCGTACTACAATGTTTCGATTTTGCCAAAGAAGACAGAGCAAGAAATAGGTACCTATAGACCCTTCTCTTCTGGAGTTATCCTTTCGGTGACTTGCAATGCTTCCTACATATGGAGGCCCTAGCTGCCTGGTGCTTAGTTGTCTTAGCTTAACCCTGTTTCCAGGTTATATGGGGGGTAAATAACTAGACAGTGAGCACACAGACAGGAATCCAGGAGTTTTGCCAGAATTGTGGGAGTAAATAACATGAGCATGCACCAGCATATTCAGCGAAGCTACAGATTCATTCTAGCAGCAAATTGCAATGCGATCCAGCCAGCTGACAAGATAACACTAACATAAGACTCATCTAGCGTACCAAAAACCTTTGCAGTTCAAAGTCAATACAAATGCGCGCATACAGATTCATCCCATTTCACTAGCTAAGATACACAAAAAATGTTGCCCACGCAACTGTTCGCGTCAAAACACGCACGACACCAAGGGCAAGTAACCGCCATACTGTAAGGTCCTTGCACATTTCTCACGCACTTAACTAGTACTCGGACAAAAACAAAACTTTAGTTACATCTGAGTAAGAACACCAGCCACGGTGAAGGAACGCAGGTGCTTGTGTCACATCTTAGGGGGCTCAACAAAGCACATGTTCTGCAGCAAGCCAAAGCAGCCGGTTCCCATCTTGGCCGGCTTCCCCAGGGACACGCTCGCTGAGGGGCCATCGAGGGTGTCCACCTCTCCGTAGAAGGCAGCTTCCGAGATGAACCTCGTGGCCTGCTCGAAGCTCATCTTGCCGAATGGCGACGTGCAGAACTGGGCCATCCCTAGGATGCTCATCGGCCGGTAGGAGCCTCCTGAGGTCATGAAGTCAGCAACCAGGCTCAGGTGCCTCTTGTTCACATCTATACCGAAGGGTTGAAACACAGCATTCACTTCATGGATGATAGTCGCCCTTGCGGCCTCCACCCCATATGTCTTCAGGATAGCATGTATGTCGTTAGATTTAACATCTTGGATTTTCAGGATGTCCTGCAGAGCCCAGAATACCTCAAAGTCCACTCCTGCAGTTCGCAGTGCTAGCATTTTTGGAGATGGATCGCCTTCCTTTTCTACCCAAACAGCTTTGCATCCACCAATGTTTCTGTTATGGGATCCACTGACAAATAGGGACTTCAATGTCTTCTGGGCTATCTGGAAAAGCAAATCAAAACATTTCTATCAGATTTTTGTTCAAAATAGTATAATACGATGACAGAAAATTAAACAAGCCCTAGCATTTCAATAATAAAGTGCAACAGTTTTTAGTTATGACATGTTCAGTTACGCCTCTGGAAGAACAGTAAAATATCATATTGTTCTGTTTATGCTGTGGTACCTGGGCTAGTAAAATAGTTGGTTCCTTGTGCAATAGATAGTGAACCTCAAACTTCAAATCTGTGCTTTCAACATGAACAGCTCGCTTCACCTTCTTGCTGCGTTTCTGGGTTGTTTGTTCCTGCTTCTGCTCCAAATTTTCCACGGTTTCACTTTTTTCCTTCTTGAGTTTACCAGCTGCAGGACCATCTTCTAATTTCCCTGACTTGTTACCCGAATCTGACATATGTCCTTCGTCTTCCACTTCTGATTCTCCGCCTGACTCAGCTGGATCATCCTCATTATCAGGTTTGTATTTTGTCTCTTCTTCAGGGTCACTGTCCATAACATCTGTGTTTCCAGAATCATCATACTCCAACTCATCATTCTGTTGTTGTTTCCACTTTTCTGCATCGGCTCCCATGTCATCCTCATTTTCATCATCGCCATCACTTGCAACAAGCTCTTCCCTGTCAATAGATCTGCTTTCAGGTTCTTCAGGACCCTCTGGTAGTGAGCTGTCAGTGTCCTGTACCCTAGTTTCCTGGATTCCACTAACTTTGTGTAGCAAATTTAGGTGTTTTTCGATTGCATATTCCATTGCATCAATAAACACTGTTCTCAAGGCAGTTTGACACTCGTCTGCTGTAAGTTCTGACTGATCAGGGTAATCCTCTGGTGAGTGTAGTTTTAGCTGTAACTTATAGAGATTCGAAACATGCCCGTTACTGTTGTGAAAATGAACTGTGCATACTTCAGTTCCAGCCACAACATCAGCCAACCTAACACCCCTCAACTTTGCAGCCAGCCGCTCAGCATCACCCCTAAATGTCCATGAAGAAAGAGTTAGTGCAAGTATCTAGCTAGTGTACTTGAAAAATTGAGTATAGATTTTGACAAAGATTTATATTTACTTATTATACAGAAAAGTAGAATTAATGCATGTACCTTGCCAGTACGGTGAAAAAAATGAGTACAGTGTGGTTAGGATTTTTCATTTACATCTTATACAAGAAAGTTTGATATATCATGTAGACTGCAGAAATTAAACTAAAAAGTATTAAGAATCTTCAAAATAAAGCAAATAAATCTCACTTAGTGATATTCTCATGCAGAGGGCACTCCATATAGGGCGTAGAAATGTTAGCGGATGCTTTCATTAGAATTTCTTGTATACGAGGCATCCCAAGTGTGACATTCATGTCACCTCTTCCAGCAAGATGAAAAGTGTTGAGCCTGCAAGGCATGAGAAAAATGTACGCATGAATTTTAACAAGTCCCCAGATAAGAAATACAATATACCCCGAAACTAATATTATATGGAGTCGACAGCCAGAAGTTATAGACAAAACATAGTTTATCAAATAAAAAATGCTCTTACGTCATCTGTGTTGAAGGTTCTCCTAAGGACTGGGCAAGGATCACACCAACAGCTTCACCAGGTTCTATAAGACTAGCCCGGTACTTTACATTCAGTAATTTCGTTAGTTCCTCAATTTCGATGTCATAACGGCCCGGCTTCCTCATTAACCTGAGAAACTTCTCTCTTTGTAACTTCTCCTTCTTAGATAACTTCCCCTCCTCCTCCTTTTGTAACTTTCTCTCCTCTTCCTTTCGTAACTTCTCCTTCTTTTGTGAACTGACAAACTTCTTTGCATTGTCCGTGAGTGTTTTGGGCAGGTTAGTGATGTAATTGGACTGTAATAACAGGCTATCGCCACTGTAGCTGCCAAACCTGTCAAGGACAGCTTTTCTATTCTGTAATATGGAATAAATTGCAAACAATTATCAGTCAGATCAAACAAATGCATAGGGCAAGGCATACTACAAATCTGACTTGGTATAGTTATGAACTTCAATGTCTTACAGCAGCAAGTTCTTCAAACTTATTGAGGAAGTTACTTTTATGGACATCAACTCCATCTTCTCCATAGCAGAATTGTATGATTGATCCATCAACATTACGGACAGTATGATCGTATGAAACAAACAATGATTCAAGACTTTTGACAAGACAACGTTGAAGATATCCACTACGAGATGTTTTGACTGCTGTGTCAATCAACCTGCGATGAACATGCAAAAACTATATATCAAAATAAAAGCCAACGTAGTTGTAACAATGAATGACTCTAACAAGAATATAAATATAAATATACATAATTATAATGGTGATATGGGCAATTAAGGGTATGAAACTATCACTATTCCTGTTTGTAAACAAACAGGGATACTGATGGATGTAGATTAAATCTAAGTTCCAACAAACTTCACATCAGCATATTATCAAGTTTATCAACCTGTCCAAATCCAAACTGCCTTGGTCCATCAAGAAGATTATTGCCCACGCAACAAGTTCAAAAGCTCAACCCACAGATGTGGACAAGAACTTCAGTATGATCTTGCGATATAAGCATAACTGTTTGTGAAGTTACTGGTGCACCGTGCACGAGAGAGTATGAAATGTTGTGTGGATGCAACTATCTCAATTCTCAAATAAACGAATACAAGAGAATGTTCTTAGTGGGAACAAATTAGACATTTGTGCAACTCATTTATCTCCATTTGTAACAAATACCAACAGCCAAGTATGCCTGTTATAAATCTATGTACATTTAATACTAAACACCTGCTTAGAAACAAGATATAAAAGACAAACATGGCTGGTAAAATTTATGCACTTCAGAATTTTTCGAGAAAACGCAATGACATTGTGTTTCTTTTCATTGCATAGAAGAAGAGTACAAGCCTCCTAAGAGGGTTAGTACAGAATCAAAGATGCACTTCAGAATAAAAGGTAGTTTCTTATGTATTAAGAAAGAGTAAAGAAAGCTTTACCCATTTCTGCCAGCCATACAATGGAAATAGTACTCTTGAGGGCGGAGACCAGTTAAAAATCTGTCACTCACGTAACCACCAGCTCTAGAAGAAGTATCCCATGGTCGAAAGCAAGGTAATGCCTTCCCAGATACCATTCGTGGAACGCGCGCACCTTCTAAATCTTGCGAGCCTAATAATGACGAGATTTGTGTCATGTTAACCTAGCAAGACAAATGAAGTGGCAGGATGTTAGTCCCAGTAGGTAAAGTAAGTTGCGCTTCGAGTTTGCAATTGTATTTGCATGGAACAGTTCACTTCCCCAGGTCATCTGATGATAATTCTAGTTCAACACAGAATATTACATTGTTCTGCCCTTGCTGAAAAAACAAACTTACATCTGAACCTTTCGCACCAGTTGCAGTCATAAGAGTGAGACAATTTTTAGGGAAAGGCTTCTGTAGACCATAGGGAAACATGCTTTGATTGACCTCAGATGTTAACTTATTTAGAGCACTTAGCATCATTTTATCCAATGTGACATTCCCAGATTCTCCCATCCTGCGTACAACCTTTTCGACATCCATTTGCAAGTCCGCTGGATCTACACAAAAATACAGAATGTACTCCAATTATATCGTACAAACATAAAGGACGATATTATCGACTAAAGAGGTAGCCGAGCCCATGAATAATATAGATGCAAAGCAGGCTTATTAGGATTATGGAAACATTGAATAAATATTTTTCTTTTGAGGAAAATCATATAAATGTTATTAGCGCGGTCTAAACCAGTTACTACTCGCAAAAATGGCCTGCACAGATTAGATGTGGTTTGCACAGATCAAAGAAGTTTTATATATAAACTGGCTTGTGCCTCTACTTGATGGATGTAGTATGAGGACTATGAAGGGAGATGCGCCTAAACATAATAATGTTCTAAAGAATTTTTACTGTAAAGCACACCAGCTAACATTTACGAAGTATAGCCCTTGATCAACTTCCCCTCCCGGGCGGTGGTGAGCGTCGGCGTGCTGAGTGGCGACTGAGTTGGAAGGTGGTGTGGGCGTGTGGCGGAAACCCGGAGCTTCGAGCAGAGCCAGCAGAGCGGTAGCTGGCATGCAACATGGGCCAGAGGCGACGGCCAACAACATGTGGAGTAGGTCGTCAATCGGGCGGCAGCACCAAGGGCCATTATTTAACTTAAGCTATCCAGTGACAGTGAAAGAGTATAGACGATCTACGGCTCCGCCATTTACCAATAAATAAGGTGGCTGATACAATTCAAAGATGTTCTCAAGTCCTTGTTTCGGGTGAGCGGCCCTGGCCAGGTACTCTGCTTCGATTTGCAGGTAAATCCATGAAAATTATGATTGGGCCACTGCTTCTACTTGGCAGGCGCAGCCTCAGACTGGCCTTCCTTACAGTATTGTGCAACCCAGCGAGGTATCACAGCAGTCTGAAACACCGTTAACAGGTGGACAAGGTTTCTGTTTCAGTAGTAGGAACATCTCAAGAAAAGAACAATAATTTTCAGAGGAATTACTCATTTGTTAGTTAAATAAGTTTTCTTCTACATCAACGGAACATAGGACGACTAGGTGAGTAGACTGTTAGGAAATCGAAGATGCCTAGTAGAATAGTACCATAGCAGAATAATAGCACAGCAACAAATTAGAAAAATCAGGATGGTTACCTCGTTTTAGTTTCTGCTTAATGGTTATCTTTTTCCCAGCAATAACACTTGGAGGTTTTGCCTACATCACAATCAGACATATGATTACATCTTTTCTATCGATAACAAAGGAAGATAACCTTAAGAAAAGTGAACCTTAATTGCTTCGAATGATTGCCGGGATTCAAATTCAACAACAAACTGCAGCAAAAAAAATAAGAATGTCAGAAAAAAATAGCACAGCTGGTACCAAAACCAACTGTTACCAACCTTCTTGTTCCTAACTTGGACGCCACCTGGTTTGATTGCACCAATTTTCGTAAACTCTTCCTCAACCATTTCAACAGTTAAACCGGAATCCAAACTTTTAACACGAACCGGATAGCCATGCCCTGCAAAGTAAAATCATGTTATCAGATCTCAAAAAATACCAAATATAATTTTCCTCAATGAAAAATTGGATTGAGGGTCTAATTTTCCTCAATGAGATATACTAACTGTCCTCAAGAAATTGTTATGAACTTCCGACTCAAGATAAAAGTATTTGCTGTGAGGATAATGTTGAACAAACCTGCAAATTCCCAGTGGACATCATCACTGCGTTGCTCGCTTTCCAAGAGAATTTTCTCCCTCAGCTGATCTTCGTCTTGGGATAGTAACAGATCATCTACTCCACATGTAAATCCATGAAACTACAAGAATTAATTTACCTTAGACCAACAGTTACATAATCACAACTGAACAAATACACTGAAGAAACATGACAAAACCTAATGACAGTGTAAAGAAGGAATTGGGAAGCTAAATTCATAACCATAGAACAGCTTACAACAAAGGTGACAACAAGTAACTCACCAATATTTCACAGTTCAAGGACAGCATCTCACCATTGAAAGCACAAAAATTATTTCATACATAAACTGAGGCTCCAGATAAATCGAATTTAATCAAGCAAGAACAGGAATGTGCCTAAAGGTATGTCGAATCAAGCAAGACTGGGGAACTGCCCAATGACAGCAAGATTTGGAGCTCCATGGAAGAGAGAAGGCAGGGAACAGGGTTGCGCACACACGAGAGAATGCATATGGTCCTGAACTGGGAAGCGGGATGGGGGGTGCACAAATACAGTGAGGCATGTGGGCCTGTTTGGTTTATCTTATAAAGTTGGGTCGCGGCCATTTGTTGCGCCATGCCACATGCCACAGCTCACATGTGCAATATAGCTACCCAAAACTGCTTGGGGGTTATCCGAAGGGTTTCGCAAAGTTCAGGTGGTGCAATAGCCAGTTTCAAAGGTTTGAGGGGTTAAGTAATCCAGAGGCCAAAGATCAGGGGGTGATGTCAACATATTTTCTAAACCACAGTGATTGGTGAGCAGCAAGCGAGCAAAATCATTTGAAACAAATCCGAAGACTAGCATTATAACATTTGCGGTGTTAAGTGATCCAGCAAATCATTTGAAACAAATCCGAAGACTAGCATTATAACATTTGGGGGGTTAAGTAATCCAGAGGCCAAAGGTCAGAGGATGATGTCAACATATTTTCTAAAACAAAGTAATGAGTGAGCAGCAAGCCAGCAAAGCATTGGAAACAAATCCAAACACTAGCATTATAACATCGGCCTGAATAGCGAGCAAAAGAAATCTGATGATCGACAGTTACTCAAAGATATACTGGATCGATCAAGGTTGCTTCAAGGGAGACCGATCTTCTGTCGTAAAAACACTGAAGATGAATTGAGCATTAAGTGATTTAATATTATGTTTTTTAAGGAAATACAGCAGAGTTTGGTAATATTACAAATAGGGGGTACTTCGACAGTATAGTGTACAAGCTTAAATATGCAAAAAGAAAGAATTAAGTTGAATTAGGCAACTATATTTCAATAAAGTAACTATTCTCTATTGCTTCTGCAACAACAAAAAGTAGGTTGCACTGAGCTGTTGTGGCAGCTGGGCAATTTTATGATCCATTGCAGGATAATGATATGATCCACCGCAGGGCTGAAAGTGTTCAGTCTGCCTCTTGACAGCACTATATGGCTCAAAGAGACAACTCAACAGTGGATTGGCCCATTCAAAGTAGTCTGATGTACAGATCCAGATCAGATTTCCTTTTCATTTCTTTATTTGCTCCACATATCCCATCTAAATGAATTTCCAAGGCAGGTTATCTAGGTACATCGCCAATATGTGCTGCATGCTGGTCACGAGTATTTAAGGAACGGTCTTCAACTAAAAAAGAGTAACTAAAGACTAATCACCTCATCTAATGTCAAACATGCTTTATCTGCAAAAACATTTAAGCCGCATGTATAGGTCTAGGAATACAATTTGTTGCTACTAATGATGTTAATTGGTACAGCCGTTTTAGTAGCACCAAATTGCAGAAAGAATAGACTGTCTAGTGCAACTAGCCTACCAGTTAGACACCCCACCTATGATGAAAAGATGGAAAAGAATTATGTTTTAGATGTCACCTGCAAGAACAATGTAAACAAGCGGCTGAATATTGAGAGCAATCTTCCAGCTGTATCTGCGCCATAGAGCTCCTGAACTGTATGAACTATCCCGTAATTTCCGAACTGCTTCTTATCTATCATGCCCTTTATAAGCTCATTATCAAGAACATATAGTTCTTGTTCATCTTCTTGTTTTCTAACAAGTACTTCTTGTTCTTCTTTTTCTTTTTTAACAAGTTCAGGATCCCTAGTTTCTCGTTCTTCATCATGGCGTTTTTTAGGTAATAAATATTTTACTGGAATTTTCCCTTCCTTCTTCACAGTGAATGGTGGGTGACCATTTGTTAAATGGTTCAAGATGGTTGTTATGACCTGTAAACAAAAAAAAATTACATGACTGAATTCCAAGCAATGTCAGGATTGAGACCAACAGTGACACAAGTTTCTTTCTATTAAAACCTAACCTGTTTTCCCGTCCACAGATGCTTTGGCTTAAAAATAGCTGGAGGGAGAAGTTCCAATGTGTCATCATCATTCATAACAGATACCCTTTTACCAGATTGACAAGGGCTACAAGATGAGGACACACAAGACCCATAGACAAGCTGACTATATTCCTCACGGCTTAAGAACGTGTCTGGCTTTGTCAGAAGAACAGCACCAACAATGTGGTCCTACAAAAATAAATAAATAAATAACTGTTATTGCTTGTCAATATCACAGGCACGACAAGTTCGCTAGTTAATAGATGCATGTGGCAACTAATTACACAAAAGTTACTATGGCTATTGACATGTGAATACTAAGTGCTCCATGCTATAAGTATACAGAAAAACAAAATATCACAACCACATATACATACCTGAATGAGACCTCTGACAGCCTCCCCACTCCTTGGACCAATGTACTGCTTATTTGCATCAACAATGTTGATGGCCTCAGCGCGAGATATTTCATCTTGTGGGAAGTGCACATTCATTTCATCTCCATCAAAATCAGCATTGTATGTGCTAAACAACAAAAAAAACATCAGAGCCTTTGTCCCAAGCTAGTTCGGGTAGGCATTGTACTCCCTCCATTTCAATGAATAAGGCGCCCTCATTTTGCGTGTTTTTCTTTGACTCAAAATTAATCTAAATATATGAAGATTGTTGGTATACAATTAGTATCATTGGTAAGTTCTTTTCAATACGAATCCAACGATACTAATTATGTACAATACAATCAAAATTTTGTTGCTCAACTTTTTCAGTCGAAGTTAATCTTGAAATGCGTGTGCACCTTATTCATTGAAACGGAGGTAGTATGTGCTAAAAAGATAAAAAATGATAATTTTATGCAAGCAAAAGAAATTAACAGGAACAAGTCAAAATACCTGCAATTGGCATAGTGCATTCGAATTGTCTTCTCTCCAGGCAAGACACGGACAACATGGGCCATCATGCTGGGCTTGTGAAGAGTAGGCTTCAAACCACAAGAGAGGGATTAGAGATGTAGACAATGACTTCACCGAAGACCTACATAAGACCGATTAAAATAGTGGATGCTACTCTAAGGCGTTGCCTCGCCTTACGTTTAAGCGCTTAAAAAGTGAAAAGGTCCCCGAGCGCTTTAGATCGCCTTACCGCCTTAAAAACCATGGTCTGGTCTACTTGATGTCATTTTAAATTAAAATAGAACAATGAGGCAAAAGCCTTGTTTTGCACCTACTTCCATAGACCCAATACAGTTGTGTTTGTAAGCTCTATGTACATAGAGAAATGAAGGAATTGAGGACTAAAATAAGTTCTGTGCGATGCCGGCTCGCCCTATTAATTACATATACATCCTGCTGCAAGTAAGTAACAAATATGCGTATTTGTACAGAAAAGTTGCCTATAAAAAGTAATAAGAATATTTGGAAACCCACTTTGCTAAAAAAACATCTAAATGAAAATGAAGGAAGATATTTCCATTGTTTTCAATTATTATTGCTCAAGAAAAGGAAACGGAATACTTGCTAGCAAAATATTTATACCTGTCTGTTGACCAGTACAATGTCACCATCTTGAATATGTCGATATACAACTTTGCTTTCAAATTCACGTTTAGGGTCCTTCCCTGGATGAGAAACTGATCCTCTAGAAGCAGGCAACTGCTTAGCAACGGCCCTACGTTTTGGGGGATCAACCGATAGTTTATACATGTGATTGTTAACCTTGACATGCGTCGCACCAGGATGAATTTCACCACCATTATTTATAGCTTCTTGTAGCTTTTTGGTGTTCCAGTGCGTCACTTTCTGTGCAGGAAAAAAAACATGGTGAATCCTATAAACTGCATACAAAATAAATAAATAAATAACAACTTGGATACAGTTGCAGTTCAGTTGCAATGACCAGCAAATTTGCAATGAAAACATGCGTATTAGTAAAATCGGAAATAAAATAGACATCTAGGCTACGGACTGTGAAAAAAGACATGAAGCGGAACTATAAGGGGTGAAACCATTAGTTCAAGAAACCAGAGACAAATGAAGTCTATAACTTAACCTATATATAGGAACTACCTTAGTACTACCTCTGGTCGGTTAAGATCACGCGAATGCTAGCATGCAAAGTAGGTACAGCCAGCGTCAATTAATTCCGACCGGAGGGAGTAGTACAGAAGTGCACTTCCTCACTGTGCCACTAGATGCATACCTCATAACATCTTAGAAAAACTCTAATTGGAGAAAGGCAGGAAAATCACAAAATCACAAATCCAAAGTAGGTACAGCCAATCAAAAGTTAACCCTTTGATTCCTTAAGGGAAACATGTTCCGTATAATGGTACGTTTTCTCTCTTTCATGCATCGCCAAAAACTTCAGGACAACCTCGTATGTACAATCAAAAGTTAGCTCCTGATTCCATAAAGGAAACATGTTCTGTGTAATGGCGCAGTCTCTCTTTCCTGCATCACACAACTGCTAACTCAGCAATAAAATGGTCCTCTTATTTGATAACTAGCAACCAATCCACCTTCAATGAATCAATGTAGTTCAAGTTTCAAGGATTCATCACCGGCAAATATAATTCAGTGCTAAATTTCCATTGCCAAGAAGTCAAGTGCTTTATTGTATAGTGGTAGTGTACTAAGATAGCATACAAGAATAAAATAGAAAGCTTGGTGGATATTTCTAGTATAGTCTGACCACAAACATAAACATGTCAATTTCAATTAAATGGCCAATTCAAAAGAAATGCATTACGAGGGTACCTCAGGATAAGTCATCTTTAACGCAGCAGCAGGAGGAATACCAATTTCGTTAACAGCCAAAAATGGATCAGGAGATATAACAGTCCGGCAGGAATGATTAACTCTCTTCCCCATCATCTTCTGTCGAAGAATCCCGGTTTTCTTATCCAGCAACTGTCGTATGCCCTGACCATCATTCCCGCTTTTTACTGTCGTCAGCATAAACATTTCAGAAAAAAAAGTGAAGGTAAAATGCTACAGTAACATATGCCTTCTATTACTAACAATCATAGACATCATCAATGAAAAGAAATAAATGTGCACATGCATAATCATTCTACATTGCAAGGGCGGACTAACTTCAAGCATTTCCCAAGTTGATAGCTTATATCAATACAGCTAGATACATTCCTATTAGTCTCCACATAAAGGGCACATCATTCAATTGTATTAGTGCTATGTGCTATCCACTTCCCGTTCTAAGCAAATACATATAGCCCTGAAACTGAGGTGATCCAGTTGAGAATAGAATCAAGCAACTCCAGGGCAGAAAGAGCTCAACCATTTATAAATGCAGAATCTGATTAGGGTCGAAACTGTTTGAAGCAAAAAAAGCAATCCACTCAATACAATTATGTTTTGCCATATATGATTGCGTCTAAACTGAGAACGAACAGGTAACACCTAACAATGTATAATAGTCCTAAAAATTCAACGAGTTATCTAAGTAGAACCCAGAGATATAACATTTTTACGTGTTCTTTAATATTAGCTAGTATCAGAAGAAAATGGGGTGATCTAATTCATCAAAGAAAAGAATGTATACTAACCAAGGCCTTTACTACTATCGTAAAATAAATTTACACTTGTTTGCAGATCCCTCCATCTTGTAAGAATGTCCAGGTGATTCGGCTGGGCATTGGCATGCTGTAGCGCGAGATTAGCCTCTTGCACTTTACCTAGCATTACATTTTGTGGGTGTTCCATAATCTATACCAAAAAATACTTAACACGATTAGTTTAGGAGAAGATTTCAATGAATTAGAATAACTAGGATCTACTTACTCCAAGGCTAGAAACAGTCGAGGGACGGAATCTGTTTGGCGGAACAAGCAGACTCTTTAAGAAAAACATCTCATAGCCCCTCCTCTTTTCTGATACACTTAAATTCTGCTGAAAGTCGCATAGTAACATGCAGAACCTGGGTTCCTTCTCCCACAAGTCTCTCAGAATAGATTCAACCTGACACAGTTCACAAAGAAAGTACTCAGGTGTGTGCTTTAAAACATGCACAATGCATCTCAATGGTGAAGGTATAACGTTTTTTGGAAGTCAAAGAGAAGAGGGATATCTAACCTCTGTAGTCAAGAGAGGAACTTCGTTAATTCTATCATGAGAAATGTGTCTTGTTTGATTCCTTGATCCCTTAACAGTATCATCCGAAAGACCAGAAACAGCATTTTCACTTGTGTTGTGACTATGACCATCTCCTTCGAGTTTATAATCAGTAATCGCTTTTCTTCTTACAGAAGAACCATTTTTATCCTGCAAATCACATACGAGGATTGAGGAACTATGATGGAAGAAAATGCTATTCGCGTAAAAGGTGTAAGATACTGACATCAAGGATAATCAACCATGCAAAAAAATGAGATAAACGTAGCCTGGTAACAGTGCTGATCAAGGCACCGTGAAATCTAAAGACCACAATGTCAGGCACAGGCACAGGATGATAAAACGCGTGAAAGGATATACAGAACCCCAGCAAGGATATACATAATAACCAGTAATTAAACTGAAGCACCGGAGTAAGAGAAAAGGCCAGCCAGCAATTATGTCTACCTTTCATTGACAAAATTTAACTTTTCTATCATTTTCTAGTTTATTTGTTAATCCTTTTGGTTGGAGTGATTCTTGTTGGGTTTCATCCAGTGAACATGAACAATGCAGTTTATACAAAACTTTGGCTCTGTTGTTTATCCTATCCTAATGCGACTGAATTCATCAATGATCCCCCTCCCATCTCCTAAATTTATGAGTTCTAAAAAGTGTAGATAAATACCCCCTAATCTGCTCAGAAACAAAAGAAACCCAACGTGTTCTAATCAGAAGAGAACCGAAGTAGGGTCCGCTTTTTCAGATGAACACGGTACCTGAATCTTAAGCCAGCCATATATCTGGCATTTGATGGGTGGAGACTTTGCGCCGCAGTTTGCGCACTTGTTGACTCGCTTCTTCATCAGCTTGGAGAAAACAGCGAGGGCCTCTGTCAGTTGGAGGGATGTCCAGGTTCTACCCTCTTGGTCAGAGGGAGAAGTGACCTCGGCCGTTTCATCGTCTTCCTCCTCCTCCTTCAAAACGGCTGAATCTTGCAAGTTTTTGGCCTGGGCGACGTCGCCCTTGGCCAGCAGCTCGAGCTCCCGCGCGTACCTGAAAACCTGATACGAAGCGGCCGAATCGCACGGTGAATTGAAAATTTGAAATTGATGCGTACATCCATGGAAGGAAAAAAATCAGTGGCAGGGGATACCGACCAGCTGGCTGCTGAGGCGGAACCTGCGGCAGGTGAAGCAGGTCGAGCGGAGGAGGTCCCGGAGCGTGTCGAAGAGCAGCGGGTTGAAGAGCGGCTTGGCGAGCTCGATGTGGCCGAAATGGCCCGGGCAGTTGCCGGGGGGCTGGGCGCAGGTCTTGCAGCTGCACGGGCGCACGAGGTTTTCAGAGGAGGCTCGGGGACGGGGAACACATACATCTACTGCTACTACGGTTGGTTCTCTCTATGTCCTAGCAGCAGCAGCAGCAGCAGCAGCAGCAAGAAGGTAGTGAACAGCGGCGGGGGCGGCGGGCACGTACGTGTCGTTGGCGTTGAGGGGGCCCATGGCGGGGTCGAGCAGGCCGCCGGGCACGGGGCAGCCCTTGGCGTCGAGGCGTTCGGGCTTGGTGAGCTTCCTGACGCTGAGCCGCTTGACCTCGTCCTCGGTGTAGAAGCCGAAGAGGATGGAGTCCAGCTCCACCGACGTCGCCTCCAGGTCCTGGTGAGGGAGATCGAGTTAGATGATTGCCCGGAGCTCTGCACGAAAAATTGACGGTGCTGGTACGGGGATGAGGGGGGAACTCGCCATGGCTCGCCGGCGGCCGAGAGGACGGCGTGCGGGGAGAGGCTATGGAGGGAGGGGCGGCCCCCGACGGTACGACGTCGGAGAGCAGGAGGGGGAGGATTCGCGGGAGGCCAGCGGCGGCTAGGGTTTTTGCTTCTTTTTCGGCGAGAGAGAGAGACAAGGGGTTTAACGTTTTCGTGGAGGGCCAAGCAGGCCCATGAGCCCATACATACCGCAGTCCCGCGTGCGGGAGAGGCGGTGGCGTTAAGCGGGCTGGGCTCGTACCTACCCGCCGGCCCGATCGACCCCAACTCCACTACGAAACACCATTTGATTTAAGAAGAATGATGGCCTCCTAAAGCCTTTTGAAGAAAGAGAAGTGAGAGAGACCACATGGAATATGCGGTGAGCAACCTAAACAAACAAAAAAGAGAAGTGAGAGAGGCTCTTCTTCAAATGTTTCCAAGTAAGGCTCCATGACGAGATGGGTACCCTGTACATTTCTTTCAGCGGCATTGGGATGTGTGTGGGACTGTGGGGGTGAAGTGACATCGGTGGTACTACGGATGTTGAGAGGGGAGGATGACCCTACAGATATTAACAACACGTTTATTGTGTTATAATCCCCAAAGTTGCAAATCCAGAGGAATTGGGACTGTTCCGACCTATAAGCCTACGTGACGTTTTATACAAGATTGCATCTAAGGTGGCAGCGAACAGACTTAAGGTTTACTTACCAGAGATTATCTCAGAAGATCGAGCATTCGGCTTTTGTACCGGGACGATTGATCGCAGACAATATTATTTCAGCTTTTGAATGTTTGCACTTCATGAGGCGCAGGAGAGCAAAAAGTCTGAGGTGTGGTGCATTGAAACTGGACATGAAAAAAGCCTATGACCGAGTAGAGTGGGACTACCTACGCGCTATCGTGATTCGGCTAGGCGTTCATCTTTTATGGTTGGAGATGGTTATGCGGTTGGTTTCGACTATCTCCTCCTCAGTTTTGTTTAATGGTGGACATCTCGAGAGTTTCACGCCTTCGACAGGTATTCGCCAAGGTGATCCTATCTCCCCCTATTTGCTTCTGTTGGCAGCAGTGGGCCTTTCGTGCTTTTTAAATTCAAGAATTCAGTCATCAATCTTAAGTGGAATTAAGGTGGCACCATCTTCTCTGATGGTTAGCCATTTACTCTTCGTAGATGATAGCCTGCTGTTTTTCAGAGCCAAAGGGAGAGTGCACAGGAGGTGAATGAAGTATTGCAACTTTACTGCAGTGCGTCTGGTTAGCAAGTCAATATGGAGAAGTCATCAATCCATTTTGCTAAAGGTTGCCAGGAGAGGGTACGGCAAGACACCATGGATGTACTTGATGTGCATAATTTATCTTTGAGTGAGAAATATTTGAGGATACCGTCACACGTGGAGTCCTCGGTGAATGGTGCGATTAAGTACCTAAGAGACCGAGTTTGGAAGAGAGTACAGGGCTGGTTGGAACTCTTGTTATCAGCAGCAGGCAAGGAGGTGCTTATTAAATCCGTTGTCCAAGCAATACCTACTTTCTCTATGTCCTGCTTTAGATTACCAATGGGGATGTGTCAACATATAAACGGCATGCTGAGGAGCTTTTAGTGGGGGAGCAAAGAGGGGAAACGGAAAACGTGTTGGGTGGCTTGGGAGGATATGACAAAACCAAAGTACATGGGAGGTCTAGGGTTTCGAGACATCGAACTCTTTAACCTTGCACCCCTAGCCAGGTAAGCATGGAGGATCATACATGAACCATCTTCATTAAGTGCACGAATCCTCAAGGCTGTGTACTTCCTGAATGGTGAGTTTCTGGAGGCGGATGTGGGTGCTTCACCATCACGGATATGGCGAGCTATAATTGATGGGAGGGATGTGGTCAAGCAAGGGTTGATTAAAAGAATAGGGACGGGAGAGGAGACAGATATATGGAACACAATTTGGCTTCCGAGGGATGGTCTTCTTCGACTGATTGCTTGTTTGTCAAATGATGATCAACCACAGTTGGTCTGTGAACTTATCGATCCGTGCACGGCTACATGGGATATGGAGAAGATCCAAGGGGCTTTTCTGCCAATGGATGTTGATATCATTAGAAATATACCATTGAGCACGAGGAGACAAAATGACTTCTGGGCGTGGCATTATGACAATAAAGATATTTCCACAGTACGTTCAGCTTATCGCATGTTAGTTCAAACAAAGGAGAGACAGACTGCATGGTTAGAGGAGAGTTCAGCTTCAAATGTTAAAGAGCACGAAAACAGTTGGACATGTCTCTTGGAAGTTCAGGTTCCGACAAAGTTGAGAGTTTTTCTACGGAGACTTGCACGACAGTCTCTACCAACGGGTGACGCGCTTCATCATCGGAATATGGCGACACGGAGTGTTTGTGCGATCTGTGGTAGCCAAGACTCATGGCGGCATTCGCTTGTTGAGTGCCATCATGTCATAAGTGTTTGGGCCCTTGCACCGGAGGAGGTTAATGATTTCGTCTTCAATCTCCAGTATCCGCATGCGCGTGCCTGGCTAGCAACGATTATCAAGGAGTTATCACATGGAGAGGCGACTAGGGTCGTTGTGACATTGTGGGCTTCGTGGCATGCTGGAAGGAAAATTATACATGAAGATTTGTATCAGAGCCCGCTTTCAACAAATTGTTTAATTGAGAGATTCTTATCAGATTTGCAGCTGCTTGATCCCTGCCAAGGAGAGTGCGGCGACGAATTTGATCCCAAGGCTGAGTTGGATTCCACCGCCGGAGGGGATGGTTAAGGTCAATATAAATGCAGTGTTATCAAAGAATTCTTCAAGAGCATCGATCACAGCAGTGGTGAGAAGCTCAGCTGGTGATTTCATGGGCGCCTCATCGGTTGTGATCAAGGGTATGAATGATCCAGAAACTATGGAGGCAATGGCATGTAGGGAGGTTGTGATCAAGGGTATGAATGATCCAGAAACTATGGAGGCAATGGCATGTAGGGAAGGGATGGCTTTGGCATCCGACCTACTGCTATATCGCTTTAGAGTTGTGTCGGGTTGTATTAATGTGATTCAGAGCATTGAAGGAGAAGGAAGGGGGCCGGACGGCCACATAGTCCGAGAACTCAAGGCAAGGAAGACGGATTTCCAGATGGTTCAGTTCATCCATGAGGGAAGATCGTCGAACATCGACGCACACTCCCTAGCTAGATCCTCAATCTATCTAGAGGTCGGCAAGCATGTGTGGTTTCAAACTCCACCTAAGGGTGTTTGTATACAAAACATTATATGAATAAATGGGTGTGAGTTTTCACAAAAAAAATATTGATTTTGTGTAAACTCAGCAAATCATTCAATTCTATGGCTTGTACATCCAAACAGTAATTGGAATTTGATTTCAACAGAAAATTCCAAACACACCCAAACAATAGCATTCAAATTGTAAGGCATTTCATTCCATCTTGGATTTGGTACTTCCAGTCAAATTCAATTCTAGACTCAGTTTTGTGCATCCAAACACGGCGTCACGGAAAAAGAAACTCCACCCCCTCAGAATAAGCTCGGCATCGTGTGAAGGTCTCATGAACTATCCATGGCTTCATCGGACTTGCACGAGCCCCCTAGAAAAATTATCCCCACAAAACCTCAGTACCAAAAAAAAAAAAATACAATAAAACGTTTAAGAGGAAACAAAGATGAGTACAGGGGAGGCTCTGAGGTAGAGCAGGAGCCACAACAGCTCAGGGCCTACAAGACCATGCCGCCACAGGCCGGCGAGCAATGGCACACACAGCACCACCACGCCACTCTTAAACCGCACAAAAAAAAAGTTTAATACCAAACCAGACCTGAGTGGAGACGGGCAGAGAGGTTGGCTGAGTTCAATGGGATTTCAGAAATAGGCAGGACAGGGCGGCGAAACACAGCCGAGAGGGCCCAAGCCACGTACCTCTTCTGCCAACTACAGCCAAGTGGTTCACATGATGCTAACTAGTTTATTCTAGTTGTGCAAGTGAATTAATTCCAGCTTCCTCAAGTCAAGAGTCACAATGGAAACACTTGGCAGGTGTAAGCAGTGCAGGAAGAACTAAAAAAACAGTACAAATGGCGGCGAAAACTGGCCGATATCCATAACAAAAGTTCAAATAATCAATACTTGCAACATGCATGGAGGATGGTCGCAGGACCTAACATTACACCCTGCCACAGAAGGTCTCTGATGGTTGGATAAATTAATAAATATCGCTAGCCAGGAAACACCTTATTGTCTCGTTGTCAAATGAACATGGGAAGCCAATGGAATGGTATAAAGAAGAAAGAAAACTCTATGGGACATCATCAAAAAGCACATCGTTTGTAAATGGTACAAGTATATGAGATCGCTGCCTGTATGTGGTATTGGGAGGAAGAAGCCGGGGCTCTATCACGAGTCGGAATCATCAGGTGGGGTTCCGACAAGCCAGCCCCACACGCCTCCGGAGCCCTGCTTCTGCTTCGCGTCCAATGCTGCCTGCTCAGAGGCGGCTTTCTGCCTTCGAAGCAGCTCCACCTCCCTTTCCAATGCATCCAGGCTCTGGAGCTTTTGTCGTAGCTCCGCAACATCCACCTAGGGGGCCATTTATAATACGAAGTAGCATCAGAATGTATTATTTAACAGGAAATATACCAAAGGGTACTGCAGACATGTTCTAGCACTCTGGTTCACATGAAATATACCCATGTTCTAGCACTATGGTTCACAAAATAATATATGGCATATTTATTTAGGACACAAGCACACCCCAAAACCTCATGTCCGGAGAGAGTAAAGTCATCATATCCCATGCCCTCTACTTGAACAAGTGCTTAGACTTACAGAGTATCTGTTTTTGTCTGGGATCCTAATTCCAGTAGGTAGTGCTGGTAGTCGCATAAAGGTAGCCATTCTGTAAAGTCGCACGATGTAAGATAAAAGTGTACCTCAAGTTTGAAGCATCTTGACTGCTCAGCAGCAAGTTGGCCACGGACTGCTTGAAGTTCCTACACAGTTTAACTCAGAAAAATAAGGATCCATATGTCTGACAAAAAATACAATTTCTACAGAAGTGATTTAGGTTTCTTTTCATTGCACGTTTGTACTCAGTATGTAGTGCCACATCACTATTTGTGACGCCATCTTAGTTCTCGGTTGGTGAAC
The DNA here is from genome assembly GCF_019359855.2 of Lolium perenne. Taxonomy (NCBI): domain Eukaryota; kingdom Viridiplantae; phylum Streptophyta; class Magnoliopsida; order Poales; family Poaceae; genus Lolium; species Lolium perenne. The sequence goes on along the minus strand of NC_067247.2, from coordinate 23,553,362 downwards.
TAGTACAATGTCTCTTCGTGTGCCTACTTGCGAAATAGTGATGTGGTACCACACAGACACATTATTATACATGAAAAGCTTAGCATATTATACGATGTTATTCATAAGTACAGCACTCAGGAGTCAGGCGCTGGGTGGTAAAGCCATTTATAAATCGACTGAAAATATAAATATTATACAATAACCTCGTTAATTTGCAAGAGAATGTCTGTTAGATGGTTGAAAGACTACCCAGGACAAAAGGACACGAGAAATAGAGCAACTGGAAGATAGAAAAGAAGACTCACCTTTGTCAGCTCGGTATTTCTGGCCTCTGCTTCAGTTATCTCTTCTTTAAGCTGTACAGTTTGCAGTCCTTCCCTGTTAAGTGTTGCTTCTAGTTCCTCTTTCTCAGCTTTAAGAGCTGCCAGAAGTTGTTCGTTTGCTTCATCGCTTCTGTTTTTCTGAAACTCAGGCACAACGCAATAATATAGAAAGTCAGTTTTGAGTATATATTCCAATTAATTGAATGCATCATTATCAACATGTCACTGCCATAAGGAACTTCGTATCAAATAATGTTGTATGAGTACGTCTAGTTAAAAAAAAAATTGCACAAACCACATTTCTACATAAATCCAGATTCAAAGAACACTTTCTGTTGCATTCAAGTTATTAGGTCAACATAGAACAGCTCCAGTTAGTTCTATATTTGAAAGCAAGACATTACCGAATCAGCATTATCCACGGCAATCTCCCGGATCTTCCCATCTTGAGAAATTTCAACCTCAGGTTCCAGAACCCTAGATGTACTATCTGAGATGGGCTGGTCTTTAGTGCTTGACTGCAAATCTAACTTTACGCTAAGTTTAAAAGCATACACCTGTCCAGCAGAGGAAAAAAATTGAAAATTTGGAAGCAATTTGCAGGTAAAGAGATGACACAAAAAAAAGCCAGTTACCTCATTGCTGTACCGTCCGTTGTATCCTCCAAAAGAAATGAGATAATCTTCTCCACTATAATTGCTGTACAATAATGTCATGCCCTAAAAAATAATAGGGTGTGAAACATTACCAACCAAAAGAAAATCATTTCAACATTAACATATTGCTCAACAGTAATACCTCACTGGCAAGAGGAACACGTCCTTCTACGGTGCTAACAACTGACCATGCCAGAGTTGACATGTTAAGCACAAGTGTTTCAGAGACACCTGTAAAGAAAATGCATATGAGCTCACTAAATGCTAACACAGCTCAAAATAAACTGCAGGTGTACTTTCAGTTGATGGCCTGTAAGATGTTGTCTAACTGCAACAGAAGTACTGACTTAACAAGAACCTCATGTAAACAAAGATGAGTGATACATTAGCTACTTATCACAAGTCACTTGTATTAGCAAAGGTGTGTTTTATCTTAATTCTCTTAAAGAAAATAATACTCCCTCCATTCACTAATGTAAGACCTTTTAGCTTTTTGTAGATTCACTCATTTTGGTCCGTATCTAGTGTATTTTTAGTGTGTAGATTCACTCATTTTGGTCCGTACCTAGTCCACTTTGAAATGTTCAAACATTCTTACATTAGTGAACAGAGGGAGTAAAATAATACAATTCTCATTTGAAGATTACAAGTACTTGAACCACTGTTTTTGTGGATTTCAATAAAATTGATACTTTCTGAGATTGTGGCATTGTGATCACTCCACATGGACCAAAATGCAAGCCAGATTCTAAATTCAGCTGCTGGGTTAGTGTTCAGGTGCATAAGAAATTTCCCTGATTCTGTTATTCAGGGAAGGTTTAAGGAAATTGCACCTTTCCAAACTCTTCACAGCACATCCAGTTAGCACTCACCAAATTAAATTGGACAATTTATCTCGGGGAGTAGAAATCAACAAGTAATATGAACATACAAATATATAATGAAAGCCATAAACAGATACATCTTGATATCATAGGTCAGAAGAGTCAGAATGTACTTAAGACCAGGCGCCTAAAAACCTACCGCTTTTGTTATTGCCACCACCAACAATGTACCAATTCTCCCCAACAGTTGCCCCTGCATGGCCTGCTCGTGGGCTTGGAATCAGACCCTGCTGCTTGGGTCTTGACCATTCCATCTATAATTCCAACATTAGAACTTAAAATCACAGGTAATTAATTAAACTTAGTTCCATCAAGAAATTTGTTCTTACTGTTTCCAAATCAAGGACATGTAAGTCATTAAAACATGTCGCATGAGATCCCCCACCAAAAATTAAAAGATAGCGGCCAGCATGGCAAGCAGCAGCATGATCTGATCTAGGAGCAGGAGGGGTGCCTCTAAAACAAAAGGCAAATATCAGAATGGATTGAATCCATTAATACGGTAATGTCAAGTTCGGCATCAAAAACAAGATTTAAATTGCACTCAATATCTCATCCCTGTTCTCACTTCTCATTTCATTTCACTCTTTCAATAAATTTAGTTCCACTGATCACATCTAATTAAGAAAAACTTAACAAAGTACTCCCTCCGATCCATAATACGTGTCGCTGATTTAGTACAAAGTTGTATTAAAGCAACGACACTTATTATGGAACAGAGGGAGTAGTAATAATCTAAATAAGCTAAGCACATCAGTTCAGAACTATATAATCTGAAGAGTTATGTACTTGAAAAGCTTTTAAGCTAAGTTCGTGGAGCAGCTCACTAGGAAAAGGAGCTTCCAACACAATAATAACTGGTGAAAGGCAACACACACACACACGAGCTATGTTTGGACATACACATGCCGATTAAATTTAGTAGCTCTTAGCAGTAATTCAGATGCAACGAAGCTAACAGTGTTTTTTCACAAGATGAACAGTACATATCAGAATAATTGCACATGAGATCTATATAAAGATTCCAGTACTCACATTGCATCAACATCATCCCATGTCATGGTTTCAAGATCAAGAATGTGCAAATCATTCAGAAGACCTCGTTTTGCATCTTCGCCACCAAACACGACTAGAGTCCTTCCAACAAGAGTCACTGACTGACCTCCACGAGAAACCTGCAGCGGATAGAATTTACATAATAAATATACCTTACATTTTAATAATTACTCAGTTCAGTATTTGGCAAGATTTTGCATCATTAGTTCATTTAAGGGTGTTTGTGACTCAAAAATGGTGTCTGTGTCATCTCAGCATGCACCAGTGAATTATCTCAAGAATAAAGTTAGACATGGACATGAACTTGTATTACACTTAGAATTTTGGTGCAAGAGATAAGATGCCCTCAAGTGTGATCGTAGTACAGATAACACTGACAAAAAACTTTTGCATAAGCTATTGATGGGGTGTGTTTGAATCCCTAGCTGCCCATGCTAAAGAGCCAATTCGCCTTGCCTTTGAGGGCAAGTTTTTTTTGGGGGTTACTAGCAATCTAGCCAAGCAAAGCAAGCTTCTCTGATGTTACCAAATAGCCGCCCTTGCCTAGCAACTAGCATGGTTACGAGAGCGCTAGCTTCAGAACCAAACGCAGCCTTAGTCACCCTTAATTTTTTCCTGATAACTACTCCATGCGCATAAGTTTAAGGCCTTATTTTAGGCATAGCATACTGTGCTAAACTAAAATTAAACTCTCAGATAATATAAAGTGCTACCTCCGTTCCCTAATATAAGACACTTTCGCAAAGCTAATTTAGCTTGCCAAAACGTCTTATATTAGGGAACAGAGGTTGTACTCCCTCCGTTCTTAATTAATTGACGCGGGGTCACGCCAGAAGTAAACAATGGCTAGGCACACTGCGCGTCGATTAATTCAGACCAGAGGTAGTACATGCTAACAGAGGAAACAATTAAGACAGATACTTATCAAAGAAGAGCAAAAAAATAAACGAAGAGGTCATTATCATAACAATTGATCACATATACTACAAGAGAGCTATGTGTTGAAGAAAATTATTACCGGTGGTTTTCCGTAAGTCCTAACAATTGACCAGGTACAAGTATGTGGATCAAATTCCTTCACTAGCATAAAAACATCAGAAGCACAATAACAACATCAACAAAAAATCACGGATATTAGAGACAGCGCTAATCTGACTGAAAAGTGGGTTTTAGCAAACCTGTAATGCTGTCAGATGGATCTTTTGTATGCCCAGCAACAGAGAAGAATTTGTTACCGCATGATATCTACAAAGTGGTAGTGCAGGATTACCATCTGATGAAAGATAATGATTAGCAACAGTTTTTAACTAATTGTGTAAAATTTACCAAAGAATGGCCAGCACATGGAGAGACTTGTGCTGTTTTAGCTGAATCGGACATTCCTTCTTGCAATTTGGCATCAATCTTGGACCAAGTCAAACTCTTCAGATCCAAAACCTGCGGTGGGAACAAGTTGTGGTAGAGAAAAACAAGCACTACATCAGTGTTACTTAATGCAGTGGTTGGCTCAAATGGGAACTATTTGAATTGATGCAATTGGCTCCTCCTCCATACCACTCTTAAACTACTCCAACTATTACATAAATAACTTGGACCTCTCAAAGTCACCTAGTTGATTCAACACTGGCAAGTCCCAATGCAGGAACTACCAACATCATGAATGACCAAAGAACTTGGTATGTTTAGTTTGCAGTCTATTTCAGGCAAAAATTGCCTTTATCCCTATGCATTTTGACAACATACTCAATTCGGCCATAATAACAATCTAAGAGCCTAGCTGCAATCTTTGCATTAAGAAGCACATACATGACTGAAATTGTTACAGGACATGCTTCAACATCACACTAATATTACAAAAAAAAAATCAGGCTTAGGTATTATTAATTTAAAAATGAATTTTTAATCTGGGTAGTGTGTACAGATAAAAACAATTCGTTAAGGATGATTTAGTGACAAATAGTGGAACAACATTTGCGGCCTCATATGCCTCCATGTTCAAGCCAACAATAAAGTAGGACTCATAAATATAGCATGCTGCACAATCACATTTAGCTTCACAAACCTGAAGGTCACTAAGATAACGCCCATTGTGGTTTCCACCAAATATATACATTTTGTCTTGCAGTATAGTTGCTCCATGCTGCAGCATCAAAATTCACATCAATGCTTCAAAGGTAAATAAGGTAAACAGAAAGGAAAATCGGGTTATAGACCTACAAGTTACGAAACAGGAAAGGCAAGGAAACATATGGCACACCTCATAACGGGGTTTCGGACGCTGGCCGCTAACAGATAATGCTGTCCATTCTTCGTGAGCACTGACGGTACTAAGACCTTCCAGAATAACAACTTTGTCCTGTGTCTCCATCGAACTTCCGTTTTCAGAAATGGTTTTTGGCTCTGGAATTGATGATGTTCCATTTGCCGAAGCTGGTACAGTGTTTGTCTCTTCCTTCGGTTTCTTTACAATGAAATAGAGATAAATCAATTGATAAATCAATTTATTCAAGGAAAGTGAATTCTGAATGCTCAGGTAAACAACAGAGAAGCAATATAATTTGGCAGGTATAGTGTAATACTGTAATGTGACTCACATGCATTTCAATGTCTACAACAGGCTGAGGGTTGAACTCAGGGACCCTCGAGTACCATCCAGGATCTTCCTCCTGCCACCACACCAATGTGTCAATACAACATTACTGCAGACCCACACACACTGAAAGAACAACCTGTAATAATTAGTTATACCTCCAATATTTTGACAAAGAGACGCATTGCCTCCGTGGACGGCATGTTTCCGAGCCCATGCCAGCTGAAAACACAAGCAGTGTAAGCGAACGGCGCCGATTCAAATGACATGCACGGTAATTGCTAAACTGGTGTTTGTTGTGTATTTTTCCCGTTCCAGACTTCCAGCACGTATCTAGGACTAACGGATCCAAACATCCCCACTAACAAGGAGTTAAGGTATCTGTGACAGCAAATTCACATTCTAACTCGTTCACTTTCTAAAATGTGACTCTGCAGCGACATTACGTTCTAGTACTGGCACGAGCAAGGGACTGACACTGCGGAGGAGAGTAGAGCCACGCTGCGGTGTTTTGCCTATGTCTGTCTACTCAGATTTCATGTTCGGAGGAAGCACTATATTATCTATGTTGATCAAACCGAGGCTCGCACACAGGATAAAATACTGACAATCTGGAGAACTCGGGGCGGGATTAGAAGGTTGGAACGATAGGGATCGGGTGGAGGCGGGGAATTACGAACCTGGTCCATTTGCTCTGCTCCACGGGGCTCCACGCCCTGGGCTTGGGCACGTTGCAGGGCCCCGCCGTGGCCTGAAAATGAAAAAACCCGGCATCACTAAACAAGGATTCCGGTAGCCAACAACGCACGCAAAGGGAGACTCCACGGGGAGGGAGGGCCTGGATCGGGGCGCGCGCGTGGGTGACCTGCTGGTGGAGGCCGTAGAGGAGGAGGGCGACGTCGTTCTGGAAGCGGGAGACGGCCGCGGAGGGGGAGGCGGCGCCGAAGCCGGCGTAGGCCGCGGCGGCGTAGAAGCGGTCCGGGTAGGCGATGCTGCCGGGGCTCGCCATGGCCCTGGATCTCGCCGGGATCTCCCGCACCGGCGCCGCGCGTGGCTGGGTCGAGGCAGGTGGCTGCTAGGGTTCGGTCCGGGGCGGCTGCTCCGCTTCGTCTTCTTCTTCGTCGTCGTCGTCCTCCGGGCTCCGAGGGGTGGGGGAAATGGGAGATCTGATGGAGCGAGACGGCGCGTCCGTTGGGCGCTCGCTTCGTTGGCGCCTTGGCGGTGGATCCTCGAGGTGGAGGTGGAGCCGTGCAGGGGAGGGGGCGGCCACGTGTCGGTGACACGTAGGTCGAGTGACGTGGTGGTGCGAGTACAGCTGGGCATGGGCACCCTGGCCCGGACCGCCCGAAAATCCCGGGCCAGGCTCGGGCCTTCATTTTTGTGTGTTTTAGCCTGGTCGGGCCGGGCCGGGCTTTTTTGCTCGTTCGGGCTGGGTTCGGGCTCAAATTATAGGCCTGACAGTTGGGTCGGGTTCGGGCCTGACTTTTTACCATCGGGCTTTTTTAAACCCAGCCCGAATCCCAGCCTGGCCCGAACTTTGCCCAGGTGTAATACAAAGGAGGTCGTCGCTTCGCCAAAACAGTAGTACTACGTTAGAGCACCTCCAGCCGTCTCCCCCCGACGAGGCCCCGAGCACCCTTCTTTTCATCCGGACGGTGATATTCGGCCCAGTGGCGCTCCTGGTTGCGTGTTTTCTCTTGGAAAAGTCCCTTAATCCATCCGGAGAGCCCAGGCCATTCCCGGCCTCCCCGAAACGCACTCGAGAGTCCGGACGAAACAAATACGCGCGAAACGTCGAGCAAGCCCATGGGGGCGGCCAAAGAAAGGCTAGTTTCCTCCATTTTTTCGTTCTCCCTCCAAAATGTGCCGCATATCCCCATTCTCTCCGCCGAATTTCGGAATAGCTACCGCCATTCCCTACAGTTGCAGCTCCTCCTTGATACGTCTCAAACGTATCTATAATTTCTGATGTTCCACTAGTTTATGACAATACTCATATGTTTTATATACACTTTATAATGATTTTATGCATTTTCCGGAACTAACCTATTAACCAGATGCCGAAGTGTCAGTTCCTGTTTTCTGCTGTTTTTGGTTCCAGAAAGGTTGTTCGGGCAATATTCTCGGAATTCGACGAAACAAAGGCCAAACATCATATTTCATCGAGACGGACCAGAACACCGAAAGAGAGCCGGAGGAGAGGCCCAGGGCTCCGAGACCATAGGCTGGCGCGGCCTGGAGGGGGCGCGCCGCCCTATGGGGTGGGCCCCCAGGCACCCCCTTGCGCCGCCTCTTCGCCTATAAGATCCCTCGCGACCTAAAAACCCGAGACCAATTGACGAAACTCCAGAAAGACTCCAGGGACGCCGCCGCCATCGCGAAGACAAGTTTCGGGGGACAGAAGTCTCTGTTCCGGCACGCCACCGGGACGGGGAATTGCCCCGGAGTCATCTCCATCAACACCACCGCCATCTTCATCGTCGTTGCTGTCTCCCATGATGAGGAGGGAGTAGTTCTCCCCCGAGGCTGAGGGCTCTACCGGTAGCTATGTGGTTCATCTCTCTCTCCCATGGTGTGATCTTTATGTGATCATGAGCTTTGTATCACTATTAATCTATGTGCTACTCTAGTGATGTTATTAAAGTTGTCTATTCCTCCTCCATGATGTAATATTGACAGTGTGTGCATCATGTAGTACTTGGCGTAGGTTATGATTGTAATCTCTTGTAGATTATGAAGTTAACTATTACTATGATAGTATTGATGCGATCTATTCCCCGTTTCATAGCTATTGTTGACAGTGTGTATGTTATGTTAGTACTCGGTCTAAATTGCAACGGTCTATTATGCACTCTAGAGGTTACTTTAATATGAACTCCGGATGTTGTGGAGCTTGTTTACTCCGGCTTGATGTGTGCTTTTATAGCCCTACACAATAAATGGTGTTTGTTATACAACAAGAGAGTGTAGAAAATAGCATTTATTTATTCAGTTATGTGATCAATGTTGAGAGAGTCCACTAGTGAAAGTATGATCCCTAGGCCTTATTTTTAAGCATTGAAACACCGTTTCCAATAAGTTCTGTTACATGTTTGCTTGCTGCCATTTTTATTTCAGATTGCAATTACTAATTATTTTATCCATATCACTTGCATCTTACTATCTCTTCGCTGAATGTAATAACCCAGAACATAGGAACAACGAAGGGTAGATTTAGAAATGGGATGTGCATTTCATCGCAAAACGAGGGAAATTTTCGCGCCTTATTGCAACTAAACCTAAGAGGGATCGAGGTTCTCTCTCATTTTGCACTTAGGGTTAGGCAATGTGAGTTAGGGAAATTTCAACATGATCTCTTTTGTAACTTGTTACTTTGGGGAATGATTGCATTTGATAAGTGTTAAACATTTAAATCTAAACATCACACAATATAAACAATGAATTTAAAATTCAAACACAAGATATAATTCAATTCACTTTGAATTTCAAAGTGAATATCAAATACAATATTTAATCAAGAATATAAACATTACATAATACAAAGCTCATAAACCAAAACTTGAGCTTTATTGATATACAACACAAATACAAAGTCTTTACAATATTCTTGATACAAGAATTGAGACATAATGATCAGAATAAAAAGAAAAGGAAAATTACAAGTTTAATTCTAAACTAAACCTAAACTAAGTGGCTTGAGGATGATCTTCTGGCCATAGCATAATTCAAACCTGCAAAACAAAACAAAGAACATATACTAGACAGAATGTAAGTATTAGCAAAGTTCAGTTTGGATAGTTAGCAAAAATCACAGGAAAATCAGTTTGGACAGTGCAAACTGTCACAGCACACTTGTGCTTGTCCAAATTCCTGGACAACACAAGATAGACATAGGCAGACCAACACTGAGCAAGCCACAGTGGGCTCAAGTTTCACCATATGAAGGTTGTTGCTAGGCAAGCAACAGCAAGGCAATGCAAGGGGTGAGTCATAAAGCAACCAAGCTTGTGTGTCATGGCCAGGGAAGAAGTAGAGGCCATATAAATAGCACACAAACCCTAGAACCATGACAGTCGACCATATTTGCAAATCACCAGGTAAGAGTGAAGCAAGAACAAGCACCAGTTCATCCAGTTCATACTCAAGAACAGAAACCAACACAACCACTTAGCCACCAGGAATCATGGTGACCTGAGAAGATCAACCAGAAACTGGAGGTGAAGGGCTGTGCACAAAAACCTCAAGTCTGCATCAACCAAATATTTCACAGTAGGAGCTGGAACAAGGTATACCAAGTTCCTGGACATATCCAATGGATCTGATCCATCATATATGCATGATATAAGCATGGGAATGAGCAGATGCTCAAGTGGGTAGATCATCACTTGGTTTTCACCAAGGATTACTGCCAGTCAAAAAGCTACTAAAAATAGAAAGCATCTAGGTACAGATCTTGTACACAGAAACTAGCACACATGCACAGATGCACACACTAGCCAGATCACATGCACAGATAGCACCAGTAGATGAGTTGCAAGGATTAGTAGCTAATAAGACTACACAGTAAATCCTAAGCTATGAACCATCAGTAAACCCTAGAATTTCATCAGGCAAGCATATTGGCATTCATATCAAGTATGATTCCCAAATATGCAAGCAAAGGTTGAGTAGCCACAAGATCCAACTAAATAGGTGAGCAACCAATCAGTAGCAAAGCTACTGAGGTCACATCACACTTAGCATCAATTAAAAGGAAGCCAAATATAGCACATCATTATCCAGGAATGGATTCAGATCCAATTGCTTGCTAGACACTCATGAATAGCCAAATCATTTGCAAGCAAGTCATTTAAATCATTACTACATAAGCAGTTCATCATAACTTAATTAATACAAGCATGAATTTATCACAGATCCATGCTTAGCACTGATAGTAGCATACTATTAAGCAACACAGTTTAATCACTGTACCATAGCCACTGGAGCAAGTCCAGTAGCTTGAGTAAGCGACAGCATAGTGATGCTTGAGCATCAGCATCACAAGGAAATTGAATCACTTAGCCACAGTATTAATCAGTAAGCCATCACTGACAATTAACTGATCAAATGGATCAATTGAATCAAGTCAAGTTACACAGGGAAACTAGCCAACAAGCAAAGAATGATCCAATGGATCATTAGCTTGCATAGGAAGCACAACAGCATATCACAAGCACCACTGGCACACACACAAGTGTCACTGATGCATCACAGGCACACCTAGACAAGCAAGCATGATATGCCAGTAAGCACAAGCAAGCTATAATCAAGCATAGCATGGCATAGCAAGCTTTTGAGTAAGCACAGTAGAGCATGGCAAGTACAGGGCATGCTAGGAACAGCAAGGTAAGCAAGCACAGCATGACTAGCAAGCAAAGCAACATGGGCCAGTACCAGTAACTGGTAATTTGGCCATGAGCTTGTAGTAGATAGAAGTATAGGAAGATTGAGCAGCTACGGCATAGCTCTGCGTGATCACAGGATCACTAGAGAGCAACAGAGCATGAGGAGGAAGAAGAACAGTAACAAGGGGAGGCGCACAGATATGGAGAAGAGGAAGAGGAAGTGCAGCAACTTACTTGCGCCTGGAAGCAGAAGCTAGGGCATGGCAAGGCAGTGCTCGCGCGGCCCTAACAGCTGCAAGTCCAGGGTAGGCGCCGACGTTACGCCGGCGAACCCAAACACGAACCAACACCACCGTAGCGAGCACCTGAGGCGACGGCACGAGTACTGCGAGCAGCACCCGCGCCAGGTCAACCCCAGGAGCGCACCCATCGTCGGCGAGGACGAGAACTCGCCGGAGTTCGTCGAGGCGATTCTTCCCGAGATCCAGAACGGAGGCGATTCGCCAGGAGAGGAAGAGAAGGGGAAAACCACGCGGACAGATCGATAGATCTGCACGCGGCGGTTCCGATTTGGTAGGTGGCTACGGCGGGGAAGCTCGGAGCTGGCCGGAGCGAGGCGGCGGCCATGGCGGCGACGCCATCGCCACGGCGTCGCAGGAGATTAGGGTTAGAGGTGAACAAGAGAGAGAGGGCCGAGTGAGTGAGAGAGAGGTGGGCCGTTCGGCGCCACCGAGCCACTATGGGGCAAGCCTTAGTGGGCTATCCCATGGGCTTAGGTTATTGGGCTGGCCCAACAGGGGCCAGGGGGTATTTTGGTCTTTTGACATTTAATAAAAGGCCAGAATTTTACCAATTTTTAATAAATCAAATACAACTCTAAAAATCCATTAAAAATTGGATTAATGAATGAAAAATAAATCTTAACAAGAATAAAATATGAAATGGAATTTATGAAACAACTTCAAAATTATGAATTTTGAGAATTTAAATAATAACTTGGAATTTTAAACTATTATTTCCTTGTATTTAAAATTCAAGGAAAAATATCAAATAAGTTCAAATACTTATTTTCAAACATTTCAAAATAAAATTCTACTATTCCAAGTCATTTCTATTGAAAAAGGGTATTTTTCCAAGAAGAATACTATATTCCTTTTTATTTCCAAAAACTATAAAGGTAACTCTGTAATTTCAAATTATTTTTGGAATGATTAAGGAAATCACCAAGTAAAATAGTTTTACTTTGAATTGTTGTACTTTGTGTGAATTAAAATGGTTTATACTTTTAAATCAATTGTAAATTACTGTCAAAGACATAAATATTCAACGCAACCCTAAATTGATATAACTCAGCGGGGTAAAGGGATTCAACAAAATAATACATCCATGATTGCATTATTTGGATTTTATAACATTGTCCTTACCGGACAATGATGCTTCTTACAGAACCCGAGGTCCAGGTTCCATCAACTGCATTGAACTGCACTATCTCGCAGTCCACAGGCAAGTTCACCCTTGATCATGTCAACTTGAGTATTTTCTACTACTTTAATGCAAAGCTATATACTTATCATTCCTGCATCGCAAATGAAATGTTACTTTCCAACTATGAATATGACTATGTGGCTGGCAATGGAACCATGGTATGTGTTGATATGGTGGAGGTTCCATTGTAATGGGTTATATCACCCTAGGATTAATTACCAATGCCGTCCAGTGATTCTAGCGCCGTACAAATCGCGCTGACCATGAGATCTATAATGGCTCTGGGGAAGCCAGCCGTATCTTTTCCCTTCTGCACGCCAACGGATTGGTAGAGCCGGTGGGGTGTTGGAGGCACTTCCGCAATAGGTTGGGATATCCTTTTAAATCCCCATCCATTAGTGATGATAAGCTCTACCATCTATGAAGGATTGTCCGGAGTACACCGTGAGTAAAGCCGTATTATCGGGGGAAGTCTACTGGGGGTGTACGGTTGGATAAAAGGGTGGGTTTGCAGTCGCGGAGAAGGCGGTGTGGGCTTGGATCTTTATACCTGGCCTCACACCAAAGGAAGTGTGAACGGGGGCAAGTCCCTGCGGATGGCAAAAAGGGTGAGATCTCTTGTGGGAAAAGTAACGCACCTCTGCAGAGTGTATCAAATTGTGGCTGTCACTCCCTGTTCCGGGAAGGGAACTGCGAACGCGGCAGGAAAGGAACTCCACGAAGTTCTAATCAACCTGTGAAGACTGACGGGCATAGTTTTCATAATAAAAGCAACCTTTTGAAGAAATGATTTCAAAACATGCATTGACCTACGATTTCCTGATCAATGGTCGTAGCTAGTGCATCAAACACCTTTTTATCCTTTTAGAACTTGCTGAGTACCCCTGTACTCACTTTCTTTCGACACCCTTGCTAGACTGTGATCCGGAAGTGGAGGTCATCAACGATGGAGCACCAGAAGGAAGTTACGAGCTAGTCTACGAAGAACCTGATCTTACCGGCGGAGTGGAAGGCGTAGACTATGGGATAGTCTACGGACCAGATGACACGGAGGTGGAGGAGTAGTGACATACCCTAACATCATAGAGCCGAGCAACGTAGAACTTACCTAAATAAGTTGTTGAGCTCTCTTTAAATTTGTTATGAGTTGTAATCGTACTTAAGTAGTATCTTAGGGTGTTCTCATAGGACTTGTGAGAATACCAACTTGTTAAGACAATGTTTGTAATAAAGTATGGAGTGTTATGACCTGCAATGTTTCTGTTGTACCACTCTGAGGGATATGGCAAATTGTGAAGAAGTCCCTTCGCAAAGATCATATCAACGACTTGTATACTACAACATGCAGTGGTATGCTGGGTCACCGCAGCTGAACTAGTGCACCTATACATCTGACAAGTGTATTAGGTGTGTTGGGGACACAAGAGACTTCTTGTATCGTAATTGCAGGGTTGCTTGAGAGGGATATCTTTGACCTCTACCTCCCTGAGTTCGATAAACCTTGGGTGATTCGCTTAAGAGAAACTTGTTGCTGTTCTACAAACCTCTGCTCTTGGAGGCCCAACACTGTCTACAGGAATAGAAGCGTGCGTAGACATCAAGCTATTTTCTGGCGCCGTTGCCGGGGAGGTAAGGTAAAAGGTATTCACATCCTCCGACTACTAAGCTATTTCCTAGCACTGTTGCCGGTGCGTGAGTGCTCGAAGCTATTTCCTTTAGATCCTGCAATTATATCTTTTTGTTTCTTGTTTTTATTTTCACTAGTTAGACTTAATGGAAAACGACAACAAAAAATAGTGATCTTTATGAACTTTATATTGAATTAGGACATGATGTGTTTGAAGAGAGAATTAAAAAACCCATGGAACTTTGTTTGCAAAATAGTTGTAGCAATGTTATTAGCATGAACTCTTTGAACACTATTATTGCTAATGCTATGGAAGAATTTAAGCTTGAGGAAGCTGGTTGTGATATTTTTAGTCCCCCAAGTTTTGAGGAGAAAATTTTCTTTGATGATACTTTGCGTCCCATTTATGATGATTATAATGATAGTGGTATTTTGGTGCCACCTACTATGGAGGATAAAGTTTATTATGATTATACCATGCCTGCAATTTATGATGATTACAATGATGGTTGTGATAGTTTTACTCCCACTATTACTAATAAAATTGATTATCCTTATGTGGAGAGTAATGATATTTTTATGCATGTGAATAAGAATGCTTATTGTGATAGCTATTGGAAATTATTATGAGATAGGTAAACATGGTTTTATGCATCTTAACAATATTAAGTTTCCCCTCTTTATGTTGAGAATCTTGAAGTTGCGCTTGTGCTGCCTTTCTATGCTTGTTGCATTATGCTTACATGACTTATTTATTTACAAGATTCATTTTCATAGGAAGTGGGTTAGGCTTAAATTTGTTTCATACTTGCTTTTTGATGCTCTCTTTGTTTCAACTCTCATCCTTATGTGAGCATCATTAAAATTGCTGAGCCCATTTTAATGTCTATAAAGAAAGCACTTCTTGGGAGGTAACTCATGTTTTTATTTTGCTACTGTTTTATTGTGTCTTGGAAGTTGTTACTACTTTAGCAACCTCTCCTTATCTTCATTTTATTGCATTGTTGTGCCAAGTAAAGTCTTTGATAGTAAGGTTGATACTAGATTTGGATTACTGCGTAGAAACAGATTTCTTACTGTCACGAATTTGAATAGGTCTCTCTGTAGGTAACTCAGAAAAATTAGCGAAAATTCATGAGTGATCCTCAGATATGTACGCAACTTTCATTCAATTTGAGCTTTTTCATCTGAGCAAGTTAAGTGCCTCTCAAAAATTTGTCTTTATGGACTGTTCTGTTTTGACAGATTCTGCCTTTTATTTCACATTGCCTGTTTTGCTATGTAGAATGGATTTCTTTGTTCCATTAACTTCCAGTAGCTTTGAGCAATGTCCAGAAGTGTTAAGAATGATTATGTCACCTCTGAATATATGAATTTTTGATTATGCACTAACCCTCTAATAAGTTTGTTTTGAGTTTGGTGTGGAGGAAGTTTTCAAGGGTCAAGAGAGGTGGATGATATAATATGATCAAGAAGAGTGAAAAGTCTAAGCTTGGGGATGCCCCCGTGGTTCATCCCTGCATATTTCAAGAAGACTCAAGCATCTAAGCTTGGGGATGCCCAAGGCATCCCCTTCTTCATCGACAACTTATCAGGTCACCTCTAGTGAAACTATATTTTTATTTTGTCACATCTTATGTACTTTACTTGGAGCGTCTGTGTGCTTTTATTTTCGTTTTGTTATTTTCATTCTCTGAATAAATTCATGCTTATGTGGGAGAGAGACACGCTCCGCTCATTCATATGAACATGGGTGTTCTTAGCTTTACTTTTAATGTTCATGGCGAAGGTTGAAAGCCGCTTCATTCATTGTTATTTGGTTGGAAACAGAAAATGCTTCATGTGGTAATCGGTATATGGTCTCGAATAATTTGATACTTGGCAATTGTTTTGCTCAATAGATCATGTTTAAGCTCTTGCATCATGTACTTTGCACCTATTAATGAAGAACTACCATAGAGCTTGTTAAAATTTGGTTTGCATGATTGGTCTCTCTAAAAGTCTAGATATTTTTTGGTGAAGTGTTTGAACAACAAGGAAAACAGTGTAGAGTCTTATAATGCTTGCAATATGTTCTTATCTAAGTTTTTCTGTACCGGTTCATACTTGTGTTTGCTTCAAACAACCTTGCTAGCCAAAGCCTTGTACTGAGAGGGAATTCTTCTTGTGCATCCAAAACCTTGAGCCAAAACCTATGCCATTTGTGTCCACCATACCTACCTACTATGTGGTATTTCTCTGCCATTCCAAAGTAAATTGCTTGAGTGCTACCTTTAAAATTTCATTCCTTGTCTTTGCAATACATAGCTCATGGGAAAATAGCCTTAAAAACTATTGTGGTAAAGAATATGTAGCTTATGTATCTTATTTCTTATAAGTTGCTTGTTGAGCGGTAACCATGTTTCTGGGGACGCCATCAACTATTACACCTTTGTTGAATATCATGTGAGTTGCTATGCATGTTCGTCTTGTCTGAAGTAAGGGTGATTTATCATGATCAAATGGTTTGAGTGTGCATATTGTTAGAGAAGAACATTGGGCCGCCAACCAAAGCCATGTATCATGGTGGAAGTTTCAGTTTGGACATTAATCCTCAATCTCTTATGAGAATATTATCTTTTGTTGAATGCCTATGCATTAAAGAGGAGTCCATTATCTGTTTTCTATGTTGTCCCGGTATGGATGTCGGACACGCGTACAGCACGCGACCGTTGGGAACCCCAAGTGGAAGGTGTGATGCGTACAGCAGTAAGTTTCCCTCAGTTAGAAACCAAGGTTTATCGAACCAGTAGGAGTCAAGAAGCACGTTGAAGGTTGATGACGGCAAGATGTAGTGCGGCGCAACACCAGGGATTCTGGCGCCAACGTGGAACCTGCACAACACAACCAAAGTACTTTGCCCCAACGAAACAGTGAGGTTGTCAATCTCACCGGCTTGCTGTAACAAAGGATTAGATGTATAGTGTGGATGATGATTGTTTGCAGAGAATAGTAGAACAAGTATTGCAGTAGATTGTATTCGATGTAAAAGAATGGACCGGGGTCCACAGTTCACTAGAGGTGTCTCTCCCATAAGATAAATAGCATGTTGGGTGAACAAATTACAGTTGGGCAATTGACAAATAGAGAGGGCATGACAATGCACATACATGATATGATGAGTATTGTGAGATTTAATTGGGCATTACGACAAAGTACATAGACCGCTATCCAGCATGCATCTATGCCTAAAAAGTCCACCTTCAGGTTATCATCCGAACCCCTTCCAGTATTAAGTTGCAAACAACAGACAATTGCATTAAGTATGGTGCGTAATGTAATCAATAACTACATCCTCGGACATAGCATCAATGTTTTATCCCTAGTGGCAACAGCACATCCATAACCTTAGGGGCTTCTGTCACTCCCAGTTCACGGAGACATGAACCCACTATCGAGCATAAATACTCCCTCTTGGAGTTACAAGCATCAACTTGGCCAAAGCATCTACTAGTAACGGAGAGCATGCAAGATCATAAACAACACATAGATTGATAATCAACATAACATAGTATTCTCTATCCATCGGATCCCAACAAACACAACATATAGCATTACAGATAGATGATCTTGATCATGTTAGGCAGCTCACAAGATCTGACAATGAAGCATAATGAGGAGAAGACAACCATCTAGCTACTGCTATGGACCCATAGTCCAGGGGTGAACTACTCACTCATCACTCCGGAGGCGACCATGGCGGTGTAGAGTCCTCCGGGAGATGAATCCCCTCTCCGGCAGGGTGCCGGAGGCGATCTCCTGAATCCCCCGAGATGAGATTGGCGGCGGCGGCGTCTCTGAAAGGTTTTCCGTATCGTGGCTCTCGGTACTGGGGGTTTCGCGACGAAGACTATATGTAGGCGGAAGGGCAGGTCAGGAAGCGTCACGGGGGGCCCACACACTAGGCCGGCGCGGCCAGGGCTTGGGCCGCGCCGCCCTAGCGTCTGGCCACCTCGTGGCCCCACTTCGTCTTCCCTTCGGTCTTCTGGAAGCTTCGTGTGAAAATAGGCCCCTGGGCGTTGATTTCGTCCAATTCCGAGAATATTTCCTTACTAGGATTTCTGAAACCAAAAACAGCAGAAAACAGCAACTGGCTCTTCGGCATCTCGTTAATAGGTTAGTGCCGGAAAATGCATAAATATGACATAAAGTATGCATAAAACATGTAGATATCATCAATAATGTGGCATGGAACATAAGAAATTATCGATACGTCGGAGACGTATCAGCATCCCCAAGCTTAGTTTCTGCTCGTCCCGAGCAGGTAAACGATAACAAAGATAATTTCTGGAGTGACGTGCCATCATAACCTTGATCATACTATTGTAAGCATATGTAATGAATGCAGCGATCAAAACAATGGTAATGACATGAGTAAACAAATGAATCATATAGCAAAGACTTTTCATGAATAGTAGTGCAAGACAAGCATCAATAAGTCTTGCATAAGAGTTAACTCATAAAGCAATAATTCATAGTAGAGGTATTGAAGCAACACAAAGGAAGATTAAGTTTCAGCGGTTGCTTTCAACTTGTAACATGTATATCTCATGGATAGTTGTCAATGCAAAGTAATATAACAAGTGCAATATGCAAGTATGTAGGAATCAATGCACAGTTCACACAAGTGTTTGCTTCTTGAGGTGGAGAGAGATAGGTGAACTGACTCAACAATAAAAGTAAAAGAAAGGTCCTTCAAAGAGGAAAGCATCGATTGCTATATTTGTGCTAGAGCTTTGGTTTTGAAAACAAGAAACAATTTTGTCAACGGTAGTAATAAAGCATATGTGTTATGTAAATTATATCCTACAAGTTGCAAGCCTCATGCATAGTATACTAATAGTGCCCGCACCTTGTCCTAATTAGCTCGGATTACCTGGATTATCATTGCAATGCACATGTTTTAACCAAGTGTCACAAAGGGGTACCTCTATGCCGCCTGTACAAAGGTCTAAGGAGAAAGCTCGCATCGGATTTCTCGCTATTGATTATTCTCAACTTAGACATCCATATCGGGACAACATAGACAACAGATAATGGACTCCTCTTTTATGCATAAGCATGTAGCAACAATTAATTTTCTCATATGAGATTGAGGATATTTGTCCAAAACTGAAACTTCCACCATGGATCATGGCTTTAGTTAGCGGCCCAATGTTCTTCTCTAACATTATGCATGCTCTAACCATTTTAGTGGTAAATCTCCCTTACTTCAGACAAGACGAACATGCATAGCAACTCACATAATATTCAACAAAGAGTAGTTGATGGCGTCCCCAGGAACATGGTTATCGCACAACAAGCAACTTAATAAGAGATAAAGTGCATAAATACATATTCAATACCACAGTAGTTTTTAGGCTATTTGTCCCATGAGATATATATTGCAAAGGTAGAGGATAGAAATTTTAAAGGTAGCACTCAAGCAATTTACTTTGGAATGGCGGAGAAATACCATGTAGTAGGTAGGTATGGTGGACACAAATGGCATAGTGGTTGGCTCAAGGATTTTGGATGCATGAGAAGTATTCCCTCTCGATACAAGGCTTAGGCTAGCAAGGCTATTTGAAACAAACACAAGGATGAAGCGGTGCAGCAAAACTCACATAAAAGACATATTGTAAACATTATAAGACTCTACACCGTCTTCCTTGTTGTTCAAACTCAATACTAGAAATTATCTAGACCTTAGAGAGACCAATTATGCAAACCAAATTTTAGCAAGCTCTATGTATTTCTTCATTAATAGGTGCAAAGCATATGATGCAAGAGCTTAAACATGAGCACAACAATTGCCAAGTATCACATTATCTAAGACATTTTACCAATTACTACATGTATCATTTTCCAATTCCAACCATATAACAATTTAACGAAGAAGAAACTTTCGCCATGAATATTATGAGTAAAGCCTAAGGACATATTTGTCCATATGCAACAGCGGAGCGTGTCTCTCTCCCACACAAAGAATGCTAGGATCCATTTTATTCAAACAAAACAAAAACAAAAACAAACAGACGCTCCAAGCAAAGTACATAAGATGTGATGGAATAAAAATATAGTTTCACTAGAGGAACCTGATAATGTTGTCGATGAAGAAGGGGATGCCTTGGGCATCCCCAAGCTTAGACGCTTGAGTCTTCTTAAAATATGCAGGGGTGAACCACCGGGGCATCCCCAAGCTTAGAGCTTTCACTCTCCTTGATCATATTGTATCATCTCCCTCTCTTGATCCTTGAAAACTTCCTCCACACCAAACTCAAAACAACTCATTAGAGGGTTAGTGCACAATTAAAATTTACATGTTCAGAGGTGACACAATCATTCTTAACACTTCTAGACATTGCACAAAGCTACTGAAAGTCAATGGAATCGAAAAATCCATCAAGCATAGCAAAACGGGCAATGCGAAATAAAAGGCAGAATCTGTCAAAACAGAACAGTTCGTAAAGACGAATTTTATTGAGGCACCAGACTTGCTCAAATGAAAATGCTCAAATTGAATGAAAGTTGCGTACATATCTGAGGATCACTCACGTAAATTGGTATAATTTTCTGAGTTACCTACAGAGAATTAGGCCCAGATTCGTGACAGCAAAGAAATCTGTTTCTGCACAGTAATCCAAATCTAGTATGAACCTTACTATCAACGACTTTACTTGGCACAACAATGCACAAAACTAAGATAAGGAGAGGTTGCTACAGTAGTAACAACTTCCAAGACTCAAATATAAAATAAAAGTACTGTAGTAAAAACATGGGTTGTCTCCCATAAACGCTTTTCTTTAACGCCTTTCAGCTAGGCGCAGAAAGTGTGTATCAAGTGTTATCAAGAGATGATGCGTTGACATTCTTACCAGGGGCGTTGCTCTTACCCTTCTTACTCCTGTTCCTACTCTTTGGTCTAGGGAATATATGACCGCATCCGGGTGTAGATGTAAAATTTAGAGTGCCTTTCCCCACATCTATGATTGCTCCCATGAGTTTCAGCAGGGATCTTCCAAGCGTGATTTGTCCTGTCCCTACACATTCAATAACGAGATAATCAGTGGATACCGTCCTTCCAAGAAAGGTTGTGAAAACACCTTCAGCTATACCCTTAGGAATTACAACAGAATTATCAGTAAGAGTTATTCCTTCTCCCCCTTCAGTAAGTTCCCAAAGTGTCAAAGATTCATAAATACTTTTAGGCATAAGGCAAAACTCAGACATAATATCACAACGAGCATGAAAAGTTTCACCACCAATAGCAACTTTAACGGTAGGCACCCACATTGAAGGTTCGAAGCTTAATGGAACATAATCATAGTATTCGCGAATTTGGTTGTACACTTCTTTTAAACATGATATATTTGTTTCGAGAGTGTTTAATCTATTATGCATGCTAGCATGAGATGGATCAAAATTATTGTCGGAGCTAGATGATGTAATCAATTTTCTTATGGAATTAAAAGCTTGATCCCCATCACAATGAAGGAAATCTCCTCCTACTACAGCATCTAAGGCATATCTATAGCGAAGAATAATCCCAAAATAAAAGTTACTAAGAAGCAAACTTAGGGTCATTTTAGGTTCAGTTTTACTATAAGAATAAAAAATTCTAGACCAAGCTTCTTTAAAATTCTGTTCACCACCTTGTTTAAAAGTGAAGATTGATTCCTCAGGTGACAGAGTAACAACTACAGGACTAGTCATGATAATAAAAATTAAGTAAATGCAAGTAACTAATTTTTTTGTGTTTTTGATATAGCAAACAAGATAGCAAGTAAAGTAAAACTAGCAACTAATTTTTTTTGTATTTTGATTTAGTGCAGCAAACAAAGTAGTAAATAAAATAAAGCAAGACAAAAACAAAGTAAAGAGATTGGGATGTGGAGACTCCCCTTGCAGCGTGTCTTGATCTCCCCGGCAACGGCGCCAGAAATTTAGCTTGACACGCGTACAACACGCGACCATTGGGAACCCCAAGTGGAAGGTGTGATGCGTACAGCAGTAAGTTTCCCTCAGTTAGAAACCAAGGTTTATCGAACCAGTAGGAGTCAAGAAGCACGTTGAAGGTTGATGGCGGCGAGATGTAGTGCGGCGCAACACCAGGGATTCCGGCGCCAACGTGGAACCTGCACAACACAACCAAAGTACTTTGCCCCAACGAAACAGTGAGGTTGTCAATCTCACCGGCTTGCTGTAACAAAGGATTAGATGTATAGTGTGGATGATGATTGTTTGCAGAGAACAGTAGAACAAGTATTGCAGTAGATTGTATTCGATGTAAAAGAATGGACCGGGGTCCACAGTTCACTAGAGGTGTCTCTCCCATAAGATAAATAGCATGTTGGGTGAACAAATTACAGTTATGCAATTGACAAATAGAGAGGGCATGACAATGCACATACATGATATGATGAGTATTGTGAGATTTAATTGGGCATTACGACAAAGTACATAGACCGCTATCCAGCATGCATCTATGCCTAAAAAGTCCACCTTCAGGTTATCATCCGAACCCCTTCCAGTATTAAGTTGCAAACAACAGACAATTGCATTAAGTATGGTGCGTAATGTAATCAATAACTACATCCTCGGACATAGCATCAATGTTTTATCCCTAGTGGCAACAACACATCCATAACCTTAGGGGCTTCTCACACCCCCGCATTCACGGAGACATGAACCCACTATCGAGCATAAATACTCCCTCTTGGAGTTACAAGCATCAACTTGGCCAAAGCATCTACTAGTAACGGAGAGCATGCAAGATCATAAACAACACATAGATTGATAATCAACATAACATAGTATTCTCTATCCATCGGATCCCAACAAACACAACATATAGCATTACAGATAGATGATCTTGATCATGTTAGGCAGCTCACAAGATCCGACAATGAAGCATAATGAGGAGAAGACAACCATCTAGCTACTGCTATGGACCCATAGTCCAGGGGTGAACTACTCACTCATCACTCCGGAGGCGACCATGGCAGTGTAGAGTCCTCCGGGAGATGAATCCCCTCTCCGGCAGGGTGCCGGAGGCGATCTCCTGAATCCCCCGAGATGGGATTGGCCGCGGCGGCGTCTCTGGAAGGTTTTTCGTATCGTGGCTCTCGGTACTGGGGGTTTCGCGACGAATACTATATGTAGGCGGAAGGGCAGGTCAGGAAGCATCACGGGGGGCCCACACACTAGGCCGGCGCGGCCAGGGCTTGGGCCGCGCCGCCCTAGCGTCTGGCCACCTCGTGGCCCCACTTCGTCTTCCCTTCGGTCTTCTGGAAGCTTCGTGTGAAAATAGGCCCCTGGGCGTTGATTTCGTCCAATTTCGAGAATATTTCCTTACTAGGATTTCTGAAACCAAAAACAGCAGAAAACAGCAACTGGCTCTTCGGCATCTCGTTAATAGGTTAGTGCCGAAAAATGCATAAATATGACATAAAGTATGCATAAAACATGTAGATATCATCAATAATGTGGCATGGAACATAAGAAATTATCGATACGTCGGAGACGTATCAATGTCCTTAGTTGAGATCTATCAAAAACGAGAAATCAAATGCGATCTATCTCCTTGGACCTTTGTACAGGCGGCATAGAGGTACCCCTTTGTGACACTAGGTTGAAACATATGTAATGCAATGATAATCCATGGAAATCCGAGCTAATTAGGACAAGGTGCGAGCACTATTGGTATTCGATGCATGAGGCTTGCAACTTATAGGATGTCTTATGCATAACACATATGAGTTATTACTACCGTTGACAAAATTGTTTCTATGTTTTCAAAATAAAAGCTCTAGCACAAAAATAGTAATCCATGCTTCCCTCTGCGAAGGGCCTTTCTTTTACTTTATGTTGAGTCATTTTACCTACTTCTTTCTATCTTAGAAGCAAACACTTGTGTCAACTGTGTGCATTGATTCCTACATACTTGCTTATTTGCATTCATCATATTACTTTGTGTTGACAATTATCCATGAGATATATATGTTGAAGTTGAAAGCAACTGCTGAAACTTATATCTTCCTTTGTGTTGCTTCAAAACTTTATACTAAGAATTTATTGTTTTATGAGTTAACTCCTATGCAAGACATATTGATGCTTGTCTTGAAAGTACTATTCATGAAAAGTCTTTGCTATATGATTCAGTTGTTTAGTCATTATCTTTACCATTGCTTCGAATCACTTCATATGCTTTACAATAGTATTGATTAAGATTATGATAGCATGTCACTTCAGAAATTATCCTTGTTATCGTTTACCTACTCGATGGCGAGTAGGAACTAAGCTTGGGGATGCTTGATACGTCTCAAACGTATCTATAATTTCTGATGTTCCATGCTAGTTTTATGACAATACTCACATGTTTTATATACACTTTATAATGATTTTATGCATTTTCCGGAACTAACCTATTAACAAGATGCCGAAGTGTCAGTTCATGTTTTCTGTTGTTTTTGGTTCTAGAAAGGTTGTTCGGGCAATATTCTCGGAATTCGACGAAACAAAGGCCAAACATCATATTTCACCGAGACGGACCAGAACACCGAAAGAGAGCCGGAGGGAGGCCCAGGGCTCCCAGACCATAGGCTGGCACGGCCTGGAGGGGGAGCGCCGCCCTATGGGGTGGGCCCCCCAGGCACCCCCTTGCGCCGCCTCTTCGCCTATAAGATCCCTCGCGACCTAAAAACCCGAGACCAATTGACGAAACTCCAGAAAGACTCCATGGACGCCGCCGCCATCGCGAAGACAAGTTTCGGGGAACAAAAGTCTCTGTTCCGGCACGCCGCCGGGACGGGGAATTGCCCCCGGAGTCATCTCCATCGACACCACCGCCATCTTCATCGTCGTTGCTATCTCCCATGATGAGGAGGGAGTAGTTCTCCCCCGAGGCTGAGGGCTCTGCTGGTAGCTATGTGGTTCATCTCTCTCCCATGGTGTGATCTTTATGTGATCATGAGCTTTGTATCACTATTAATCTATGTGCTACTCTAGTGATGTTATTAAAGTAGTATATTCCTCCTCCATGATGTAATGTTGACAGTGTGTGCATCATGTAGTACTTGGCGTAGGTTATGATTGTAATCTCTTGTAGATTATGAAGTTAACTATTACTATGATAGTATTGATGCGATCTATTCCCCCTTTCATAACTATTGTTGACAGTGTGTATGCTATGTTAGTACTCGGTCTAAATTGCAACGGTCTATTATGCACTCTAGAGGTTACTTTAATATGAACTCCGGATGTTGTGGAGCTTGTTTACTCCGGCTTGAGGTGTGCTTTTATAGCCCTACACAATGAATGGTGTTTGTTATCCAACAAGAGAGTGTAGAAAGTAGCATTTATTTATTCAGTTATGTGATCAATGTTGAGAGAGTCCACTAGTGAAAGTATGATCCTTAGGCCTTGTTTCTAAGCATTGAAACACTGTTTCCAACAAGTTCCGTTACATGTTTGCTTGCTGCCATTTTTATTTCAGATTGCAATTACTAATTATATTCATTCATATCACTTGCATCTTACTATCTCTTCGCCGAACTAGTGCACCTATACATCTGACAAGTGTATTAGGTGTGTTGGGGACACAAGAGACTTCTTGTATCGTAATTGTATGGTTGCTTGAGAGGGATATCTTTGACCTCTACCTCCCTGAGTTCGATAAACCTTGGGTGATTCACTTAAGGGAAACTTGCGGCTGTTTTACAAACCTCTGCTCTTGGAGGCCCAACACTGTCTACAGGAATAGAAGCGTGCGTAGACATCACTCCTCTTCCCTTTCACCACCATGCCACCGAAGAAGATCGCCGACGACGACGCGTCGAAGGCGAGGAAGCCGCGGGCACCAAAAGAGAGGCCGCCAGGTTGGTCGAACGCAAGGTGGGCGACGAATGTGGAGCGGCGCCAGACCAAAACTCACGGCAAGGCAAAGAGGGAGATAAAGCTCTCGGCGAAGAGGGCGGCGGCAGAGACAGCGAATGAACAAGCGAGGCAGGTCTCCATGGCCATGAGCATGGGACAGCCGCGCGTCGGCCTATTCCCCGGACCATGGCCAATCCAAGGTACAATCGGCTCGGCGCGTCGCGGGTTGCCGCCGACGATCAGAACGGGGAGTTTGGGGACGGCACCCAATCGCCATCGGCCGAGTCGCGGATCAAATGGACGGGCAAAGAAGAGGAGTGACTCGTCAAAGCTTGGAAGACTGTCTCCATGAACGGCATTACCTGCGCCAATCAGAACTAAGACGTATTGGCAGCGGGTCAAGTTGGCGTTCGATAAACGCAAGATCGTCGATCCCTACTTCAACAAGACGGTGATGGTGCGCGGCGACAAGGCCATGGGCACCCATTGTGGAACATCCAGGCAGCGTGCAGCAAGTGGCACGGCATACAGGTGGAGATCGAAGCTCGCTCGGAGAGCAGCGCCGACTTTGAGAAAAAGGTGAGCTGGCACGCCGTGCCATCCCTTGATCATGGATCACCGAGGTTTAATCTTATTTCGCCGGCCTGTCTTGCAGATGCGCCGTGTTTTCGACATGTACCGCGATGACACCGGCCTGACGTTCAAGTACCTCAATGTCTTCTCCCGCATCGAGAATTGCGAGAAGTGGGCGGACGTACGCCATAACCTCGCGAAGAACAAGGACGAGCAGTACAACCTGACGCTCCAGCCCCTGCCACGTCAGCGGGCCGCCAGAGCTCGGCCAGAAGAAGCTCAAAGAACTGAAGAAGGCGGGCCATCCCGCCGAAAGGTTGCAGGCGACCTTCCACAAGTGCTGGGCCGACGCGAGGGAGCACGCCGCCGGGAGGGACGACAAGTGGGACGTCAGGTAGAAGGAGATGCTCGCCAACCAGGGCGTCCGGATCGCCTTGCTGAAGGCAACCTCCGCGGCGAAGAAGAGGAACACAAACCTGGCATTCCTGATCGGCGGCAACGACCGCAAGATGGACGAGGAGACGAGGGCTTGGTACGACGGCCATCGCCAAGGCATCCTCCGACTTCCTCCATCGAGTGCTTCGTCCTCTCCTCCGACGTCCACTCCCTCCGTTGTGACTCCGGCGGCCAACGATGCATCGCCGCCCGACTCCGCGGTAGACAAGGCGTAGGAAGGGACTGCTGATGTCCCTGTTATCCTCTAGTTTATTTTAGATCGTCGGTTTGTGGCTGATTCGATCGCCGAACTATTGGGCGATGCTTTTGTGCAGAGGGAAGACGATTATTCGAAATTATCGCCACTGTTGGGCGAATGATGGGGGTGCGACTAGGAAACTGGTGCCCCCACGCCCTATTTTCATCCAATCCGGCGGTAGTTACTTCCGATTTCGCCCTGGGGGTTCAAACGGCTAAAGGTGCTCTTACTGTCTCGTGGATGGTTAGGGCATCTTCCGCCGGGCTACCCATTCTATCATGGGCGTTCAAAACGGTCCGCGCAGACTGACTACGCACCTTCAGTCGTGCAATCTAATGGAACGACTCGCGTGGATCGACCCATCTGTTCCCTAAATTTAGGTCGTCGACGTCGGTGCGCACATCCTTCCTCTTGCTAACCTGGGCCCTCCCGCTAGTGCGCACATGCCTCCATCCCTACACCGGCCACGGCATCACATCTTCTGCAAACGCAAGCTCGAGCGCATCGTTTGGCGGTGCGCCCACAACCTGCTCGTCCGGTGGCTCGGAAGGATTTGAGGTATGAATCGAGCCCAAATTGCAGTGGCGTGGACATAGATATTGGATTAACCTATTTCCATTCTCTTGTGCAGATGAGTAAGGCAATCAAGTTTTTCTACAAAAAATGTCATTGAATCATAATCATACGGTGACACCGAACTCTTGCTCACCGCTGCAAGCATGGCGCACGACCATTATCTGCTGCCGAAGCGCAGGGGTGGGTGGTCGGTGAAGTGCAAGGCCAACAAAGATAGAGATCGAGTCGGTGGACACACATGCCTTATGCGAGACTATTTCCACCCTACCAATCTGGTGTACGACGCGAAGACATTCCGTCGCTGCTATTGGATGTCTAGAAAGTTGTTTGTGGATATTCTCCATGGTGTGAGGGCATATGATGATTATTTTGATGCCAAGCTCGATGCTACCGGTAAGGTTGGCTTTTCCTCTTACCAAAAATGTTTGCAGGCCATTCGGCAACTTATGTATGGAGTACCAGGTGATCTGGTTGACGAGTACTTGCACATGAGCGAGTCCACATGCATTGCGACCATGTATAGGTTTTGCACCACTTTTATTGTGGTGTTTGGCGAAGTTTATCTGACAGAGCCGACCACCGAAGACACTGCTCGCCTCTTGTCCATCAACGAAAAGAAGGGTTTTGCTGCAATGCTGGGCAACATAGATCGCATGCATTGGCAGTGGAAGAACTGTCATTTTGGTTGGCAAGGGCGGTTCAAAGTGCATGTGGAGGGGTGCATGGTCATACTAGAGGCAGTTGCGTCCCAAGATATATGGATTTGGCACTCCTTCTTTGCGCAGGATCCAACAACGATATCAACGTTCTCCAATGCTCACCGGTCTTTGCTAGGCTTCCAGAAGGCATCTGCATTGGAGTACGCAATGGCGTGCGCGACGGGCGCGTCCTCTTCATAGCTAAGGCTTATTCGTAGCCTTCTAACACAATTGCCTCCAGATTCACCGTTGGAGGCGCTTCGTTATGATCCTCGTCCTCTTCGACATCATCGGTGGCCACGGCGAGGTCAGCGTAGTCCTCGCTTGGCTGGAAGTACTTCTACTGTTGCACGCAGAGGCTCGTGCTCCCATGTGAAGAAGGCACGCCAGAAATTGTGTAGGCAATAGGCACGATCGTGGCGTAGCACCAGCGGAGGCGGTCGATGCGGCGACGCACCTCAACCTTGAAGGTTAGCCCACCGACCAGCGGAGGCGGCACCGGCACCCTGGCCCGGTTGAGCGCCCCCCCCATCCCCCGACATGGAAGTGTTGTCGTGGAGGATCGGGTCGTCCTCCCGCCACAGGCGCTGGCACTCCCGCACCAGGAAGTACCTCCAGTTCCACTCACGCTGACGTCGCTCGTGGATGTTTTCCGCCTCTGAAGCCGCCTGCCGGTCGACAAAATCCCCTGCCCGCAAAGGCGGCAGCATATTGCGGGCGAGTCGGAGGTGAGTGGTAACGACGGTGGCAGCTTGAGGACGAGTTGGCCAGATGGTCGTTGAGCAGCTTTTTAAACTACCCCGAAATCTTCAGCATTTCGGAGTGTGAGGCGGTGCATTGGAGTAGGAGGCGATGGTAGTTTGGCTTGTCGACGTTGGCGCAGAGACGATGGACTGTGCGCGAGAGGCCACCGCAAAGGGTCGGCATATATGGACGCACCATCAATGCCCCGGTGGTTCCGGCGCCTTTTGCATCAATGGCGTGCCGAGAAGCCTAAGTGGCGAGGGCATTGATGGAGGCTGGTGTGCAAGCCATGTTGGAGATATGCCCAATAGGCAATAATAAATTGATTGTTATATATCTTTGTGTTTATGATAAAATTTTATATACCATGCTATAATTGTATTAACCGAAACATTGATACATGTGTGTTATGTAAACAACAAGGAGTCCCTAGAAGCCTCTTGTATAACTAGCTTGTTGATTAATAGATGATCATAGTTTCATGATCATGAACATTGGATGTTATTAATAACAAGGTTATATCATTATGTGAATGATGTAATGGACACACCCGATTAAGCGTAGCATAAGATCACGTCATTAAGTTATTTGCTATAAGCTTTCGATACATAGTTACCTAGTCCTTTCGACCATGAGATCACGTAAATCACTTATACCGGAAAGGTACTTTGATTACATCAAACGCCACTGCGTAAATGGGTGGTTATAAAGGTGGGATTAAGTATCCGGAAAGTATGAGTTGAGGCATATGGATCAACAGTGGGATTTGTCCATCCCGATGACGGATAGATATACTCTGGGCCCTCTCGGTGGAAAGTCGTCTAATTAGCTTGCAAGCATATGAATGGTTCATAAGAGACCACATACCACGGTACGAGTAAAGAGTACTTGTCAGGAGACGAGGTTGAACAAGGTATAGAGATACCAATGATCAAACCTTGGACAAGTAAAATATCGCATGACAAAGGGAATTGGTATCGTATGTGAATGGTTCATTCGATCACTAAGTCATCGTTGAATATGTGGGAGCCATTATGGATCTCCAGATCCCGCTATTGGTTATTGGTCGGAGAGAGGTCTCAACCATGTCTACATAGTTCGCGAACCGTAGGGTGACACACTTAAAGTTTGATGTCGTATTAGTAGATATTGAATAGGAATGGAGTTCAAAGTTTTGTTCGGAGTCTCGGATGGGATCCAGGACATCACGAGGAGTTCCGGAATGGTCCGGAGAATAAGATTCATATATAGGAAGTCATTTTATAAGTTTGAAAATGATCCGGTGCATTTATGGAAGGTTCTAGAAGGTTATAGAAAAGTCCGGAAGAAATCACTATGGAAGGCAGAGTCCCGGAGGGACTCCACCAAGTTTGGCCGGCGAACCCTAAGGGGGTGGTGTCCCAGGTGGACTCCACCAAGGTGGCCGGCCACCCCCTCCAAGGAAAGGTGGGAATCCCACCTTGAGTGGGAATCCCACCTTGGGTAGGTTTCCCAACACATGGAATGTCGTTGCCTAATCGACGGTGCCTCGGAGGAGGGATCCTCACGAGGGGGAGAAGAAGTAGGGGCCATAGGGCGGAGTGCACACGGGACGGTGGTACGTGATTTACCCAGCTTCGAAACACCTGCACGATGACAGGGCCTACTGCTACTTGTCTGGAATTATCTGGGCGCTTTCGCGTTGTTACAATGAGTTGTGGTTGTGCCTCTAGGGCTCCCGGGATCCGGCTATTAAAGGCGCTCGGATCTAGGGTTTACACGGAGAGTCCTAGCCGGAATACAAGTTGCCTAACTACGGTACAAAGTCTTGCTGTGTACGTCAAGGATCCGCCTACCCCTAAGTACGTGCTGGATCCGGATACTTCATGGGCCATCACGGATCCGGCCTCCTTCGTAGGTCGGTTAGGATCCGGATTCCTGCTCCTGGGCTGGACTTCATCCTTCAGGATCTACAGCAACTGGGCCGCCCGATGGGCCACATGCCTCACCACCAACTATGGGCCACCCGGGCTTGCCGGATCTAGGCCATGCCATTGATATACCCATAAAGTATACCCACAACAGTAGCCCCCGAAGTTCTCCGAGATTCATCATTCCTCCGGCTTCATCAGCTCGGATCCGAAGAGAATCTTGAAGAGCTTCAAAACTTAACTTGTTTCCGGATTCATCTGCTCGGAAATCTTCTTGTCTTCGGAATTGGTAACACAACGGAGATTCCGCCTTTCCCGCGCACAACTTCCTCATTCCCCGCGCTAAATTTTCGGAGATGCGAATCTTTAGCCGGAAATTTCGGGAGCGCACAGTTAAGTTACCTCCATGCCGTTTTACCGCATTTGACCTAAGACACGTGTCAATCATCTGACGGTGTGACTGTTCCGTTTCCACCGTTAGATCCGAATCACGAATCTCAGCGCGAGGTCTATAAATACCCTCAGATCGGTAATTTTTCATTCTTCACCGCACCTTCACCGCATCTTCTTCCTCCTCGCGCTGCGCCGCCAAGCGAATCTCAACTCCGGCGAACTTCTTCACGGGAAGCTTCTCGCGCCGCCGTTCCAAGCTGCTCTCCGAAGCGAATCCACCACGGTTGATCGGGAAATCAACTCCGCCGCCGATTCGTGGTCATCGGAGGCCCAGAACTGCAAGTTCAGCGACCTTCACTTCACTGGAGTCTCGCCGGACCGCCGCGCCATTAACGGTACGTGCACCGGCCTCGTAGAAGAAGAAGTAGTCTTAGCGTAGGTTTCCGGTTACTCAACTTAGTTCGCATGGGTGCAGCCGGAAGCATGTCGCACGGTTCGCCACACTGCACTGGTAGTTCTCCGAGTAGCCCGGATCCTAGTGCCGTGGAACCAATCTGCCCGGATCCCATTGCTTATCTTCCACCATACGTTTCTGATAACCCACAAGTATAGGGGATCGCAACAGTCTTCGAGGGAAGTAAAACCCAAATTTATTGATTCGACACAAGGGGAGGTAAAGAATACTTATAAGCCTTAACAACTGAGTTGTCAATTCAGCTGCACCTGGAAAAGCACTAGTAACAGGGGTGATGTGAAAGCAGCAGCAATATGAGAGCAATAGTAACAAGAATACGACAGTAGCAATAACACAGAGGCAATGGCACCAGAAAATAGTTGATACTACTTCCAATGACATATAGAACGAGTATATGATGATGAGAGATGGACCGGGGTTCCCAGCGATCTACACTAGTGGTAACTCTCCAATAACAAGTGACAAGTGTTGGGTGAACAAATTACAGTTGGACAATTGATAAGATTGAAATCGCATTAAGACAGAACATCAAGATTATTAATTATGTAGGCATGTTTTCCATATATAGTCGTACGTGCTCGCAATGAGAAACTTGCACAACATCTTTTGTCCTACCAGCCGGTGGCAGCCGGGCCTCAAGGGAAACTACTGGATATTAAGGTACTCCTTTTAATAGAGCACCGGAGCAAAGCATTAACACTTGGTGAAAACATGTGATCCTCATATCACAGCCTTCCCCTCCGGTTGTCCCAATTTCTGTCACTTTGGGGCCTCGGGTTTCGGACAACAATATGTGCAAACAACTTGTAGATACAATCTAAGCAATAATTATAGAGCTTAAATCTAAGATCATGCCACTCGGGCCCTAGTGACAAGCATTAAGAATAACAAGATTGCAGCAACAATAACTTCACAAACTTTATAGATAGACTAATCATAATGTACCATCCATCGGATCCCAACAAACACAACACCGATTACATCGGATGGATCTCAATCATGTAAGGCAGCTCATGAGATCATTGTATTGAAGTACATGGGATAGAGAGTACCAACTAGCTACTGCTAGAACCCGTAGTCCATGGGGGAACTACTCACGGAGCATGATGGAGGCGGTGGCGTCGATGGAGATGGCTTCCGGGGGCACTTCCCCGTCTCGGCAGGGTGCCGTAACAGAGATTCTGTCCCCGAATTGGAGTTTCGCAATGGCGGCGGCGCCCCTGGAGTCTTTCTGGAGTTTCGTCAATTTGTTTCGCGTTTTTAGGTCGAAAGGGGTCTTATAGGCGAAGAGGCGGCGCAGGAGGGGCACCAGGGCGCCCTCCCCATAGGCCGGCGCGACCAGGGGCCTGCCCGCGCGGCCCTGTGGTGTGGGGGCCCTGGGCCTCCTCTCCGTCTCCCCTTCGGTGTCCTGGTCCGTCTTGCTGAATTATGATGTTTGGTCTTCGTTTCGTCGAATTCCGAGAATATTGCCCGAACAGCCTTTCCAGAACCAAAAACAGCAGAAAACAGGAACTGGCACTTCGGCATCTTGTTAATAGGTTAGTTCCGGAAAACGCATAAAACATTATAAAGTGCGAGAAAACATGTAGGTATTGTCATAAAACAAGCATGGAACATCAGAAATTATAGATACGTTGGAGACGTATCAGCATCCCCAAGCTTAGTTCCTACTCGCCCTCGAGTAGGTAAACGATAAAAAGAATAATTTCTGTAGTGACATGCTACTTACATAATCTTGATCATACTATTGTAAAGCATATGAGATGAATGCAGTGACTCAAGGCAATGATCTATAGTTGCTAACAAATAGATAACATATAGCAAAACTTTTCATGAATAGTACTTTCAAGACAAGCATCAAAAGTCTTGCATAAGAGTTAACTCATAAAGCAATAAATTCAAAGTAAAGGCATCAAAGCAACACAAAGGAAGATATAAGTTTCAGCAGTTGCTTTCAACTTTCAACATGCATATCTCATGGATAATTGTCAACGCAAAGTAATATGATGAATGCAAATAAGCAAGTATGTAAGAATCAATGCACAGTTGACACAAGTGTTTGCTTCTAAGATGGAAGGAAATAGGTAAACTGACTCAACATAAAGTAAAAGAAAGACCCTTCGCAGAGGGAAGTAGGGATTAAATCATGTGCTAGAGCTTTTTAAGTTTTGAAATCATATAGAGAGCATAAAAGTAAAGTTTTGAGAGGTGTTTGTTGTTGTCAATGAATGGTAGTGGGCACTCTAACCCCCTTGCCAAACAGACTTTTGAAGAGCGGCTCCCATCATGTAGTTTATTTTTATTTTTGGGTGACACTCCTTCCAACCTTTGCTTTCACAAGCCATGGCTAACCGAATCCTCGGGTGCCTTCCAACAATCACATACCATGAATGAGTGTCTATTTATTTTAGTTTTATTTAGATGACACTCCTCCCCACTTTTGCTTTCTAAAGCCATGGCTAACCGAATCCTCGGGTGCCTTCCAACATTTCACATACCATGGAGGAGTGTCTATTTGTGATTAATTGGGGCTGGAACCCCGTTGCCAGCTCTTTTTGCAAAATTATTGGATAAGCGGATGAAGCCACTAGTCCATTGGTGAAAGCTGCCCAACAAGATTGAAAGATAAAACACCACATACTTCCTCATGAGCTATAAAACATTGACACAAATAAGAGATGATAACTTTTGAGTTGTTTAAAGGTAGCACATGAAATATTTACTTGGAATGGCAGAAAATACCACATAGTAGGTAGGTATGGTGGACACACATGGCATAGGTTTTGGCTCAAGGTTTTGGATGCACGAGAAGCATTTCCTCTCAGTACAAGGCTTTGGGCTAGCAAGGCTATTTGAAGCAAACACAAGTATGAATCGGTACAGCAAAACTCACATAAGAACATATTGCAAGCATTATAAGACTCTACACTGTCTTCCTTGTTGCTCAAACACTTTTACCAGAAAATATCTAGACCTTAGAGAGACCAATCATGCAAACCAATTTCAACAAGCTCTACAGTAGTTCTCCACTAATAGGTTTAAACTACTTGATGCAAGAACTTAATCATGATCTACTTGAGAGCTCAAAACAATTGCCAAGTATTTTTATTAGGAGTTTCAGTATTTTCAATTTGTCTAGACTTAGCAATTGTAGCATCTAGAAAAGATCCCAATGAACCACTATCATCAAGCACAGCAGAAACATTATCAATATTATGAGAGTTTTCAAATTCAGCAGAAGTACCAGCAAGTGAAGCTTGCGGCGGTGAAACAAGTTGACTTATCACAGATGGTGAATCAAGAGTAGCAGAGGTACTCAGAGTTGTACCTTTTCTTGTAGTGGATGGTAATATGGCGACTTTAGGATCGCGAGATTTACCCATGATGGAGAATTTGCAGCGAACAATATCAATCCAAGTGAACTTCCAAATAAAGCTATGCTCCCCGGCAACGGCGCCAGAAAATAGTCTTGATAACCCACAAGTATAGGGGATCGCAACAGTCTTCGCGGGAAGTAAAACCCAATTTATTGATTCGACACAAGGGGAGACAAAGAATACTTGAAAGCCTTAACAGAGGAGTTGTCAATTCAGCTGCACCTGGAAACAGACTTGCTCGCAAGAGTTTATCAGTAGTAACAATTTTATAGCGGTAGCAGTAGTGAAATAACAGCAGCAGAGTAACAAAGACAGCAGTAGTGATTATAGTAAACAGCAGGATTAAAATACTGTAGGCATAGGGATGGATGACGGGCGTTGCATGGATGAGAGAAACTCATGTAACAATCAAAGAAGGGCATTTGCAGATAATAATAAAACGGTGTCCAAGTACAAAGCAATCCATAGGCATGTGTTCCGTATATAGTCGTACGTGCTCGCAATGAGAAACTTGCACAACATCTTTTGTCCTACCAGCCGGTGGCAGCCGGGTCTCTAGGGTATCTACTGGATATTAAGGTACTCCTTTTAATAGAGTACCGGAGCAAAGCATTAACACTCCGTGAACACATGTGATCCTCACATCACTGCCATCCCCTCCGGTTATCCCGATTTCTGTCACTTCGGGGCCCCGGGTTCCGGACAGCGACATGTGTATACAACTTGCAGG
The DNA here is from genome assembly GCF_019359855.2 of Lolium perenne. Classification (NCBI taxonomy): domain Eukaryota; kingdom Viridiplantae; phylum Streptophyta; class Magnoliopsida; order Poales; family Poaceae; genus Lolium; species Lolium perenne. Next base: position 23,517,310 of record NC_067247.2, on the reverse strand, counting down.
TAAGATCATAAAACAATGCATATCATGATGTAACAATAACATGTTCAGATCTGAGATCATGGCACTCGGGCCCTAGTGACAAGCATTAAGCATAACAAGTTGCAACAATATCATCAAAGTACCAATTACGAACACTAGGCACTATGCCCTAACAATCTTATGCTATTACATGACCAATCTCATCCAATCCCTACCATCCCCTTCAGCCTACAGTGGGGGAATTACTCACACATGGATGGGGGAAACATTGTTGGTCGATGGAGAGGCGTCGGTGGTGATGATGGCGATGATCTCCTCCAATTCCCCGTCCCGGTGGAGTGCCAGAACGGAGTTTTTGGTCCCGAGATGGAGTTTCGCGACGGTGGCGGCGTACTGGGAGGTTTCTCGCGACTTCGACTTCTCGTCTCGCGTTTTTAGATCGAAACCCTTAAGTAGCCCAGAGGAGGGCGTCATAGGCCAGCCGAGGAGGCCACACAGTAGGGCAGCGTGCCCCCCTCCTGGGCCACACCGGCCTAGTGTGTGGGGGCCTCGGGCCTCCACCTGGCTTGCCCTTCTGGCTCCGTAATTCTTCTGGAAAAATAAGACCTTCGACATAAATTCCGGGGATTTTCCTGAAAGTTGGATTTCTGCACAAAAACGAGACACCAGAACAATTCTGCTGAAAACAGCGTTAGTCCGTGTTAGTTGTATACAAAATACACAAATTAGAGGCAAAATAATAGCAAAAGTGTTCGGGAAAGTAGATACATTTTGGACGTATCAAGCCTCCTCCGAGTTAGAGACTCTCCACGCCTCCCAGAAGAAACTTGAGGCATTAAGCATAACAAGTTGCAACAATATCATCAAAGTACCAATTACGAACACTAGGCACTATGCCCTAACAATCTTATGCTATTACATGACCAATCTCATCCAATCCCTACCATCCCCTTCAGCCTACAGTGGGGGAATTACTCACACATGGATGGGGGAAACATTGTTGGTCGATGGAGAGGCGTCGGTGGTGATGATGGCGATGATCTCCTCCAATTCCCCGTCCCGGTGGAGTGCCAGAACGGAGTTTTTGGTCCCGAGATGGAGTTTCGCGACGGTGGCGGCGTACTGGGAGGTTTCTCGCGACTTCGACTTCTCGTCTCGCGTTTTTAGATCGAAACCCTTAAGTAGCCCAGAGGAGGGCGTCATAGGCCAGCCGAGGAGGCCACACAGTAGGGCAGCGTGCCCCCCTCCTGGGCCACACCGGCCTAGTGTGTGGGGGCCTCGGGCCTCCACCTGGCTTGCCCTTCTGGCTCCGTAATTCTTCTGGAAAAATAAGACCTTCGACATAAATTCCGGGGATTTTCCTGAAAGTTGGATTTCTGCACAAAAACGAGACACCAGAACAATTCTGCTGAAAACAGCGTTAGTCCGTGTTAGTTGTATACAAAATACACAAATTAGAGGCAAAATAATAGCAAAAGTGTTCGGGAAAGTAGATACATTTTGGACGTATCAAGCCTCCTCCGAGTTAGAGACTCTCCACGCCTCCCAGAAGAAACTTGAGGCAAAACTTGCCGAGACGGAGAAGAAACTCACTGAGAAAAGCTCGGAGCTCATCCGCAAGGAGGGCGAGTTCCAGCTCAAGAGGAAAACTGACAGCGAAACTATCAAGGAGTAGCAGAAAGAGCTAGGAGGACTCCGGAACTACATGGAGACGGCAGAGAACTGTTGGGACCTCCTTAATTCCGACTTCATGGGTATGTCCTCAAAACTGATAGAGTAGTGCATATGTTGCGCTTAACTTGTTATACTTATCAAAAAACTGCGTCTTCCAGATCCACTTGGATATGATGAGGAACGTCGGAGCCAGTCCCCGCGTGATGACCTGTTGCAGCTAGCCGGAGAAGATTGCAAGGACCTCATCTCCGCCTCCAGGAAAATCTGCCACAACCTCAACATCAAGAAGAGCCGAACCTGCGATGTGCGCAAGCTCATCAAGAGGATGGATGTGCTTCCTGAGCTGGTGGTGGATCTGCCAGCTTCTTCGGCACGGGGCGCAGCTGCTATGTCCTTGGCAATGTGCTTGGCGCACAACCCGGAGCTAAACCTTGATCAAGTAACTGTTGGTGTTCCTTCGGACGCGGACGTCAACGCGCTTCTGGATGCAGTCAGCGGCTATGACATGCGCATTGCCCGGAGAATTCGCCATGAAGAATTTTATGATAAGGTGGTTCTCCCTGCCGATGAGCCTCTTGAAGCTGAGCTTCTCAAGGAACTCGAGGCGGAAGCCAGACCCATCGAATCCGGAAGCCAGTATACTTGGACAAGCTCCAAGGACCAAGGAGGCGCTGCAACTCCGGCGGCAGATGAAGAAAAAGAAGATGAAGATGTCTCCTCTCCCGCCAAGGACGCTGAAAAAGAAACTCCGGCTGACGCAGAGAAAGCTGATGCCAATGTGGAAACTTCTCCGACTAAGGAGAAGTAAAAACTTATTCCTGCGGGAAAGATGAAAAACAATGCATCATTTTGGCCCCAAGAGGGTTTGTAATATAACTTTAAATTCTTAAGTAGTTAGGAACGAAACACGTATGCATGGGCGGAAACAACTTATCCTGCTATCCGTTAATATTATTTACATATTTCGTTTTGTTCGAAAGCAAGTGCTGATTTCTATGTTTTCCGGCTTGCTCGTTTGACCTTCCACGAGCCGGAAGACCTTTAGCCGGAAACGCTCGCCAGCGGCGACGAAGCCCAATGGCAATCCGTCAGTAACCGCGGGAACAAGCCCCCAGCCAAGGTGCTGGAAATCGCTACTAGGAATCCACGAGTTCGCAACGGAAAAAATTTCCACCAGAAAACTTAAGCTTACGTCCTAAAGGACGATTTTTGAAAATCACAACTTTCATACACGCCTAGGCGGAAATATCCAGCTCTGCGGTTTTAGTTGGAAAACTTACACGATCTAAAAATGAACAAGTAAAGGAGGTAAAAGACTCAAAGAGTGAACCAAAAGCTTTATTTCATTGATCATGTATAACTATTACAGAGTATGTAACTCGGAAAATTTTGCTAAGTGTGGAAATGACGTAGTTGTGCAATGTTCCAAGGGCGATTTGTTTCGTCGTAGATGTCATCCGGATCCTCTCGCTTGCGTTTCCGGTACCAGTTAGCAGGTCTATCCTTTAGCTCCCGGAAATCGACAAGGTAGTACAATCCATTGTGAAGTACTTTGCTAACGACAAAGGGTCCTTCCCATGGAGATTGCAGCTTATGGTCTTTCACCTGACGAAGGCGGAGGACCAAGTCTCCGGCCATGAAAGAGCGATTCCGAACTCGACGACTGTGATAGCGCCGGAGTTTCTGCTGGTATATGGTGGAGCGTTGGTCGGCTAAGTTCCGAGCTTCTTCGATCAGGTCCACAGATAGCTGTCTGGCCTCGTCAGCAGTTTCTTCATTGTAGGCGGAAACTCGCGGTGAATCGTGGATGATGTCGGAGGGGAGCATGGCTTCGGATCCGTATGCCAGGAAGAAGGGTGTAAATCTGGTTGACCTGTTAGGGATAGTTCGTAAACTCCACAGGACAGAATCCAACTCATCAGCCCAAGCTCCAGCTGCGCGTCGCAGCGGTTCTTCAAGGCGTGGCTTGATTCCTGATAAAATGAGACCATTGGCCCTTTCGACCTGACCATTGGACAGTGGATGAGCCACAGAGGCAAGGTCCAGCCGTATCCCTACTTCCTCACAGTAATCCTTCAATTCTCCTTGTGCAAAGTTTGTGCCATTATCTATGATTATGCTGTGTGGGATGCCGAATCTCATCACGAGGCTGCAGACAAATTTTAGTGTTGTAGCACCATCGGCTTTTCTCACTGGCTTTGCCTCGATCCACTTACTGAACTTGTCAACAGCGACCAGGAGGTATTCAAAACCGCCAGGAGATGATCTTTTTAACTTACCAACCATATCGATCCCCCAGACCGCAAACGGCCAGGTGATAGCGATGGTCTTCAGCTCTTGGGCTGAAGCGTTTGGTTGAGTACCATAGTACTGGCAACCTCGGCAGGTCTTTACCAGCTTGTCAGCATCTTCTTTAGCTGTGAGCCAGTAAAATCCGAGCCGAAAGGCTTTTGCAACGAGTGACCTGGGAGCGACATGATGCCCGCAGTCCCCTGCGTGAATCTCTCTGAGGATTTCAATGCCATCTTGATTAGAGACGCATTTGAGAAATACCCCTGTTGCACTTTGTTTGTAGAGTTGTCCATCAACGATTGTGTAGGATCTTGCTCGTCTGATGATCTGTCGTGTGAGGACTGATGTCTACGCACACTTCTATTCCTGTAGACAGTGTTGGGCCTCCAAGAGCAGAGGTTTGTAGAACAACAACAAGTTTCCCTTAAGTGAATCACCCAAGGTTTATCGAACTCAGGGAGGTAGAGGTCAAAGATATCCCTCTCAAGTAACCCTGCAATTACGATACAAGAAGTCTCTTATGTCCCCAACACACCTAATACACTTGTCAGATGTATAGGTGCACTAGTTTGGCGAAGAGATAGTGAAATACAAGTAATATGGATGATTATGAGTGGTAATAACAATCTGAAATAAATATAGCAGCAAGTAAAAACATGCAGTAGAACAGTAAATAAACGGAGATTCGATATTTGGAAACAAGGCCTAGGGATCCTACTTTCACTAGTGGACACTCTCAACAATGATCACATAATAAAACTACTCTACACACTCTTGTTGGATAACAAACACCATTCATTGTGTAGGGCTATAAAAACACACCTCAAGCCGGAGTAAACAAGCTCCACAACATCCGGAGTTCATATTTAAATAACCTCTAGAGTGCATGATAGACCGTTGCAATTTAGACCGAGTACTAACATAGCATACACACTGTCACCAATAGCTATGAAAGGGGGATAGATCGCATCAATACTATCATAGTAATAGTTAACTTCATAATCTACAAGAGATTACAATCATAAGCTACGCCAAGTACTACATGATGCACACACTGTCAACATTACATCATGGAGGAGGAATAGACTACTTTAATAACATCACTAGAGTAGCACATAGATTAATAGTGATACAAAGCTCATGATCACATAAAGATCACACCATGGGAGAGAGAGATGAACCACATAGCTACCGGTAGAGCCCTCAACCTCGGGGGAGAACTACTCCCTCCTCATCATGGGAGACAGCAACGGCGATGAAGATGGCGGTGGTGTCGATGGAGATGACTCTGGGGGCAATTCCCCATCCCGGCGGCGTGCCGGAACAGAGACTTCTGTCCCCCGAAACGGAGTTTCGCGATGGCGGCGGCGTCCCTGGAGTCTTTCTGGAGTTTCGTCAATTGGTATCGAAGTTTTAGGTCACGAGGGCTTATATAGGCGAAGAGGCAGCGCAAGAGGGGCACCAGGGCGTCCTCCCCACATGGTGGCGCGGCCAGGCCTGGGCCCGCGCCTAGGTGTGGTGTGGGCCTCCCTGGCCCATCTTCGTCTCCCCTTCGGACTTCTGGAACCTTCCCGGTGAAATAAGATGTTTGGTCTTTGTTTCGTCGAATTCCGAGAATATTGCCCGAACAACCTTTCTGGAACCAAAAACAGTAGAAAACAGGAACTGGCACTTCGGCATCTTGTTAATAGGTTAGTTCCGGAAAATGCATAATAATGATATAAAGTGTGAGCAAAACATGTAGGTATTGTCATAAAAGCAGCATGGAACATCAGAAATTATAGATACGTTTGAGACGTATCAAGGACCTCGTCCTCTGGCAACTTCTGATCAATGAGGTAGTCCAGGAAAGGCTGTGTCCAAGCCGGAATGATAGCCATCACTTCTCTAGCCGGAGATACTGCCACCTCTGGGTTTTCCGGGTTAGCGCCCTTCACCGAGGGTATCCAGAGATGCTCCAGGAAAATTCCAGGCGGAATTGGCTTCCTGCCGGATCCGAGCTTGGATAGCATGTCTGCCGCTGTGTTATCGTCTCTCCTGACATACTTGACTTCGTATCCGAGGAAGCATTTGGCGATCTCGTCAACTTCGTCTCTGTAAGCCGCCATGACGGAGTTTCTGGCGTTCCAGGTTCCGGCTACTTGCTGTGCCACCAGGTTGGAATCTCCGCAGCAGATGATGTGCTTGATCCCTATCTCCTTAGCGATGCGCAGTCCGTGTAGTAGAGCCTCGTATTCCGCCATATTGTTTGTAGCTTCGAAGTGGATCTGCAGAACGTACTGCAGTTCTTCTCCGGTAGGGGACTTCAGGGTGACTCCGGCTCATGAGCCTTGATGCTGCTTGGATCCATCGAAGTGCATAACCCATGTCTCTGGTTCCGGCTCCAAATTCGTATCCGGAGCTTCTGTCCAATCTGCAACGAAATCTGCCAAGACCTGGGACTTGACCGCAGTCCTGGCTTTGTAGTTGATGTCGAAGGCGGATAATTCAATGCCCCATTTTGCTGTGCGTCTTGTTGCGTCAGCGTTGTTGAGAATCGTTGACAGCGGAGCTTTGCTCATGACTGTTACTGGATGCTCCTGGAAGTAGTGTCTCAGCTTCCTGCTACCTAGGAATACTCCATAGGCTAACTTTTGAAAGTGAGGGTATCGTTGTTTGGATTCCGTAAGCACTTCACTAATGTAGTAGACTGGCCTTTGGACTCCATACTCGTGTCCTTCTTCCTGTCGCTCCACCACGATGACGAGGCTGATGACTCTGTTGGTAGCTGCCAGGTAAAGGAGCATAGGCTCTGACTCTCCTGGTGCTGCTAGGATAGGTGGGGAGGTTAGTATTTCCTTCAACCCTTGAAGCGCTGCATCTGCTGCCTCGTCCCAGACAAATTTGTCTGTCTTCTTCAATAGCTTGTACATGGGTAGCGCCTTCTCGCCAAGACGGCTAACAAACCTGCTGATTGCTGCTACACAACCAGTTAGCCGTTGCACATCTTTGAGACAAGTTGGCCTTTTGATGCACATGATTGCCTTGATTTTTTCGGGTTAACTTCAATGCCCCTGTTAGAGACAATGAAGCCAAGGAGTTTTCCGGCTGGAACGCCAAAGATGCACTTCAGCGGATTCAACATCATCTTGTACCGTCGGAGATTCTCAAAGGTTTCTGTGAGGTCGCTGATCAAGTCGGATCCTTTCCGGGTCATGACCGCGATGTCGTCGACGTAGGCGTGCATGTTCCGGCCAATTTGGTCCTTCAGGCATCGCTGCATCGTACGTTGGTAGGTGGCACCTGCGTTTTTTTAAGCCAAAGGGCATAGTAACATAGCAGTAAGTACCAAATGGGGTGATGAATGAGGTTGCCTTTTGGTCGGACTCCTTCATCCGGATCTGGTGATACCCGGAATATGCGTCAAGAAAACACAGAAGTTCCGCCCCTACCGTCGAATCAATGACTTGGTCAATGCGCGGCAGGGGAAATGGATCCTTCGGACAATGCTTATTCAAGCCGGAGTAATCGATGCACATTCTTAGTATTTCAGAATTCTTTTTGGGTACAAGGACGGGATTTACGACCTAATCGGTGTGGATAACTTCTATTACAAAACCTGCCTCTAGTAACTTTGCTAATTCCATTCATATGGCGCGGCGCTTCTTATCTCCAAAGCGTCGCATAGCTTGCTTCACCGGTTTAGCCCCCGGGTTTATGTTGAGGTAGTGCTCGGCGAGTTCCCTTGGTACTCCGGACATGTTAGAAGGTTGCCATGCGAAGATATCCATGTTAGCGCGGAGGAACTCGACGAGCGCGTCTTCCTATTTGGGGTCCATGTTGGCTCCGACCGAGACCTGCTTGGTAGTGTCTCCTTCCTTGAAGTTGACTTTCTTGGTCTCTATCGCGGCCTTGAAGGAATTTTTCTGTTCGGAGATCTGTTTCTTGGTGGTCTGCATCTCAGTCGGATCCACCGCGGCTCTGTAGCCTTTCAGCTCCTCTCCAGATATCACAGACTCTGCGAAGGAGGCTTCGCCCAACTCGCACTCATGAGCCTTTTTGTAGTCTCCGGATACGGTAATCATACCATTGGGACCTGGAATCTTGAGCTTGTTGCAAATGTAGCACGCTCTTGCGTGGAACTTGTGGTAGGTGGGCCTGCCGAAGATGACGTGGTAGGAACTCTTGAAGGGCACCACCTCAAACGTGATCCTCTCTTCGCGGAAATTATGAACATCGCCGAAGGCCACGGGAAGTGTGATGCTGCCGAGGGAATTCGCCTTTTTACCCGGAACCACGCCATGAAACTCAGTGTTGCTGTGTTTGAGCTGTTCCTTGGTAAGGTTCATCCGTTCCAGAGTCTCCAAGTACATGATGTTCAAGCTGGCTCCGCCATCCACGAGGCACTTGGAGAAGTCATAGCCGTCGATGCGGGGACTTACAACCAAGGCGTAGCACTCTTTTGGCACAATTGTAGGGTGATCCTGCCTATCAAATGTGCACGGGATTTTCGACCACCTGACATACTGCGGCACAGCCGGAACTGTGGCGTTCAGGATTCGGAAAGCTGACTTGGTGGCGCGGACTGTTGGAGTTCTGAGGAAGGTGTGGTATGCACCTACACTCTTTTTCTCGAATGGGTTGGATTTAGCTGCGGATCCTGCTTTGGGATCCGGCGAAGTATCATCCTCGTCCATCGCCTCGGAACTGTCATCCTCTTTGTCCTTGTTCTTGCCCTTGCCTCCTTTACCGCGTGGGCGGTGCTTCCGGGCTCGCCTGTATCCTGCTTCCGGGTCGTTTTTCAGATCATTGACCCACTTGCAGTTGCGGTTAGTGTGAGTGGACTTCCCCGTAGCCGGATCCAGATGGGCCAGGCAGGGCATGTCTCTGTACTCTTCGTAGGTTTGCGGGGCGCGGGATCCGGCAGCGGTGACTTCATCGCCACGCTGCTGGCCCCTGCCGGCTTCGGCTCCGTGGCCGCGTCCTCTTCCGCCTCCTTGACCTCCGCGTTGGAACTCTACGGCGACCATCTCGGATCTGCCACTCTTCTGGTCATCAGGGGGATGTTTCCGCTTGTTGCCGCTGCTGTTACCGTTGTCACGGTTCTTCTTCTGCAGATGCAGGGGAATTGCTGTGGCAGCTAGATCTCCGCCTGCGTCGTCGTCGGCGGCAGTATGATCGCTGGCAATGGAGATCATGTCATCCAAAGTCAGTTTGTTTGCGTTAGCCAAGCAAGTGAGCTTGTGCCGCAACAATCCTCCCCTCTGCAGTCCACCTATAAAGGCGTGCATAGCCGTGGTGTGATCAACATTCCCACACTCGTTCATGCATGCCAACCACCGCGTGAGGAAGTGTCTTGAAGTTTATCCCTTCTTCTGGATACATGCTTGCAAGTCGCTTGTTGTGGCGGGTCTTTTGTAGGTGCCCTTGAAGTGTTTCTCGAAGGCCGTCTTCAGGTCAAAACAACAAAAGATAGAGTTCTTCTCGAGGTCACTGAGCCAGATCCGGGCTGGACCTACAAGGTACAGCTGAAGCATGCGGCAGGCGATGTTAGGGGTTCCTCCGGCAAAGGTCACTTCATTGTAGTAATCTTCGATCCAAGTATCCGGCCTTTTCGTGCCATCATAATGCTTCAGGTTTCCGGGTAGCTTGAGGTTCATCCTTGACTTTGGTTCCTCTCGAATCATCCTGCCAAAGCACTTCGGGCTGATGTAGTCAGTTCTGTATTCGTTGAGGCGTTCCCGCGCATCACGCGAGCCGTGGCGGGGGGATTTTGAGCGTGAGTGAGATCTCCGGCCGCCGCCTCCGCCTCCACCTCCACCTCCACCGCTAGGTGGTGGTGAGGGAGACCGGCGAGGGGGCCGATCCACCTTTTGCTTTCGCCCTCTGACTCTCCTCGCCCTTCGCGATGCTGGCTCCGGCTTCGATGGCTGCCTTCGCCTTGGTGCTGGCTGCCATGGCCGTTCCGGCTTCTGCGAGGCTCCGGGTTGCGTTCTTCGTTCCGACTCCTCCTGGGCTCCAGCTCACGATCATTGATCTGGTTCCGGCGAGGTTCCGGCGTTCGCTCCCTGTTCCTGTTCCTTGAAGGCAGCACTTTGTCGCGGATATTGATTCCGACATGCCCATGGGGTCTGGCATTTTCGGCTGGACTACGGCGACGAGGAGGTGGAGGACGCGGATATCCGTTAGGCGGAGGTGAGGGGTTGTGGTACTTGTCCTTACCAGTGTACATTGCATCCTTTCCCTTTCTCGGATCAGACGGATGCGTCTTTGATGGTACGGGGATTGGATTTGGATGTTCTCTGGTTTTCCTTCTGCGTTCCGAGGATCCGGTTCGCGATTCGTCATCTCGATGGTGATTGTCATAGGCGTCCTTTTGCGCGGTAGAGACGCAATGCTCCGGGTTGGATTCCAACTTGCGCCAAGTATCTGCCTTGCTCTGCTGCTTCATTGCTGAAGCAACAAGCGTACGGACGTAGTTGATGTCGATCTCCTCGTCCTTTTTCTTCAAGATCTCCGCAGCCTTCTTCATATTGTCTTTCGGAGTGGCGTACGGCTGCTGCTCGGTCGGAGTTGCGAAGGTGATCTTACGGGGAGCTATGGTTTCTCGCCGGATCTTATCGATCTCCTGCTGAGCCTCAGTGATCTTGTCCTCCCAATGCTTCCGGAGTTGCTTGACTTTCACCAGTGATTTGTCCACCTCCTGCTCGCGCTTGAGAAAGTTGTCCACGAAATTCGCGGCCTCCTTCCTCTCGTCAATCATTGCAGCTGCGGTTTGAGCGAATTTTTTGGCTGTGTCCAGCATCTCTATCCTCTTAGCTTCTAGTGCTTCTGCGTCTTCAGGAGTGATGGGTTTGTTGAGAATATCCAAGTGTGCGATTGCCTCCATGCCTGCTTGCTCAACCAGCTCCTCTGGGGACAAGACTTCCTTACGCGTCCGTTCCCGCGAAAGCGGAGATCCTGCGTGGGATGGCTGTGGGTCGGAGTGGGTGTTTTCATCCTCTGACTCGCGTTGATCCAGCGCCGCCAAGGTTGCGAGAACCTGCTTAGGCTGGGCGGATTCAACTTCAGGCTGATCACCGTATCCGTATTCCTTCACCTTGCGATCGAACTCTTCAGTATCCATGGAGGGGGTATCCCCGGAAATTGGGCTTAGGTTGCCCAAGATCGACTCTTCAACCGGAGTACCGCTTTCTCCGACAGCCTCGTGCTGATCCGGAGCAACGTTGTCTTCCGATGCCTCGACCTGCTCGGGACCAACTCCGGCTTCTTTAGGGGCGGTTCCGGCGGTATGGGCCAAGAAGTGTACGAAGTGACACCTTTGCTTCTCTAACACCTGGGAGACCCAGGCGGATCTGCATTGGTCTTCCACCTTTATTTCCTGCTCAGGGGCGGATTGGGTGGGTTTTGATTTTTTCAGATCCAAGGCGGAATCTTCCTTGGGAAGCTCTTGCATCTCAGATCGGATCTTCGCGACTGCGTCCTGCTCAGCGGCGGTCGCGTCAGCGTTACTTACCAGTGGGTTTCCGTCGGAATCGACAGTTTCCCCGATGAAGATGTGTATGTCGCCGACTGGGACGATGGAGAGCTTGATGGGGTTTGTCTTAGCCGGAATCCAGCACTCATCCGGAGGGACGATTGGCAGATTTCCGGCGTAAAGGACGCGCCCCATAGCGATGGTGTCGTCGTAGCTTCCCATGGCGGAACCCTCCCGGTTCCGGCCTCCAGACGCCGCAGGCCCCACGGTGGGCGCCAAATGTCATAAAGTATACCCATAAAGTATACCCACAACATGGAAGGTTTTGGGTTTTGTCTTATTCGAAGACTTGTAGTCCAACACTTGGGGGTTCCACCTATATAATGAGGAGCAAGGGGAGGGGGCTGGACACACCAAGCCCTAGTTGGCCGCACCCCTATTATAGCCGGCGCCCCCCTCTCCCAAACCCTAGCCGCCCCTCCTCCACCACCTCTCCCGCATACGCTTAGCGAAGCTCCGCCGGAGATCTCCATCAACACCGCCACCACGCCGTCGTGCTGCCGAGATTCCAAGGAGGATCTACTACTTCCGCTGCCCGCTGGAACGGGGAGAAGGACGTCGTCTTCATCAACACCGAACGTGTGACCGAGTACGGAGGTGCTGCCCGATTGTGGCACCGTCAAGATCTTCTGCGCGCTTTTGAAAGCGGCAAGTGATCATCTTCTGCAACAACGAGATCTAATCTCGTAGGCTTTGGAAATCTTCAAGGGTTAGTCTCGTTCATGTTCTCGTTGCTACCATCTTCTAGATCGCATCTTGGCTTGGATTGCGTTCTCGCGGTAGGAATTTTTTTGTTTTCTATGCAACGAATCCCTACAAGCCATTGGTCATCCTGCCGCCTGCACTCAAAAGCGCATCGGTCCACGCACGCTGCCAGCCGGCCAGTGCTTGCACATAAGGCCAGGCGTCCAACATCGACATTAATGACTCTGGCGTCGTCGGCCAACCTTCTGCCAGTGCGAGAAGAAAGGTATTGATGGTTCCACGCGCGTTCGGGATACAAACTTATTTGGGCGTCTCGCGCCCGCGTGCACGTGCTTGCCGATGGCGCACCACATTTTGGTGCCCTATGTGTATGTTAATCGCCCATGGCGGACCAGACTTTGGTGGTGCGACTCGGTCCAGTGTGGCCGCACTTAGCCGTGCTCCACCTGTATGGGCATACTCGTGGACCACCCTTTTTTGAGGTGTGCTACGGGTAATACCAACAGCGTACCAAATTTTCGGTGCGCCACGGCTAAGGTGTCCATCTATAGCCTTTTTTCTAGTAGTGGCGGGATTTGGCCGCGGTGTAGGTGGGGAGAAGGACGCGAGAAACGAAGAGAACACGAAAGGGGATAATATTGGAGGGGTCACGCGTGGCGTGGAACTTTGGGAGGGGTACAATGTAATACATCCAACGACGCTCGACCCGAAGGATGGGAGCGAGCATTTCTCTGGGGCGGGGGGGGGGGGGGGGTTAAATGGATAAATGTGGGAGAAAAAAAAGTGCTACTCCAAACGACTATTTTATTTTATACAAAACATGCACCGGCAAATTATATATAAAATATTCCCTCCGATCTAAAATATTTATCACAAATCTAATTTAAGTGTAGGCTAAAATATGTCTAAATTCATTGACGGTAAGTATTTAGATCCAGAGAAATTATTTTATTTAAAAATCATGGTATTTTAAGGCAAGACTGAAACACCCCAGTCCACGAAAACCAGCGTGTGCCAAAAAAATATTCAATAGGTTGGTCATATAAAAGTAGCACTATGTAAGAATGCAGAAAATCATAAGATATATTTACACATTTGTTTGGAAATCTTTAATCGCTTAGAAGCTAATTGCTTTATATTGCCATGGTGAGCTGGATTCTAATTTGTAAGCAGAGAAGGAAGAACCTCATGTCTCCCCAAATTTTAGTGGAAAAAATATGCATTGCATTTTGCTACGAGCTGAATTGAGATGTATTTCATGTCTCTTTATTTTTTACTGAAACAATGGTTATAAAGTTGACAGATACAAAGCATATATGTGTTCAACAATCCAGCAATTATGTACATAGGAAACGTCAAATGGATTTAAACGTTTCTCTTAGTATTCCCATAAAGAGCATTACATCCTTCCGTTTCTACCTCTCTCAAGAAGTCTATATAAGACGGCAGCAGGTACCATTCTTCACACCACACACCATTGTTCTAGAGACGGTAAGAAAATACTTTACACCAAGATACACGGTATTTCTGTAACAGTGTAATGGATACACGGGTTGTAGGTGTTTTCGTCCTGGTGCTTCTGTTCCTAGGAAGCCCAACTTCGGCAGGTGTGTTTTTTCTTTCTTTTTTGTTCTCTCAGGTAGTGTGTATATGCCGTAAGATTTGGAGAAGATTGTATCGTCTACACATTTCAGTTCTACACACTCTGATTTCACAGTTTTTTTGACGGACATGCACGTAACCTTGATAAATTTGTTGCGTTCATACAGATAACTGCCGCACAGACGGGTACAAAGGTTTGATCTTCTGCACCAAACTGTTCTGCAAGTTGACTTGTGCCGATATAGCGCGAGGACAGGGTGGCCATCAGAAAGAAGCTCATTGCCATGGCCACGAGTGTAAATGCACGATTTGCTTCAACCAGTAAAATTACGTGTATATATTGAATAAGGATGTCTACTACCACTATGTATTCCACGACGATTTATGTCGTTCTTGCAAAAAAGAAATAAATAATACACATGGTGTTCCGTTTTCGTAATGTTTTTGCCCAACTCCTGGAACTTTTTTTTTTGGTTCCAAAGGACAGATCTTCCTCACAGTAGTTTCTGTGAGTGTGGCGGTACAATATTTACCACGCTTTGGTAGAAAAAAAAACGTTGGCCGTTCTGACCCCACGAGTCAGTTTACTCGCAGATCCCTCTCTTCGAGTCCTATCCTAGGTGGCGGGGATCACAAGTCAGGTGATATTGTCCGGGCCCACTGTCAGAGAAGGGGTCTAGTGGTCTACTGCCGTCTCCGCCGCCGCAGCAGCCCCCCGCTCCGGCGACGGCCGCCGATCACATCGCCGGGAGTGGGAGGAGGAGGACGGAGATGATGCAGCCGACGCGGATGCATTGGGCGAGGGCCGACGCCTCCGACTTCGGAGGCCAACCGCCCGTCCCTCGCAGGTAATCCCCTCCCCCAATCCGGCCGATCCGCCTCGCCGCCGCCCCCCTGAACCCCGCCTGAAAGCTGACGCGTCTCCCCGCAGCGGGCACACGGCGGTCGGGATCGGCAACTCGAAGGTGGTCGTCTTCGGCGGGTTCGCCGACAAGCGCTTCCTCGGCGACATCGCCGTCTACGACGTCGGTAAAATCCCGCCCCCCCGCGCACATCCGGCTCCAACAGCCCCTTTCCTGCTCTCCATACGATTTCTCTAAACCGAACCCGCGTTGCAGAGAACAGGCTGTGGTACACGCCGGAGTGCACCGGCAGCGGCCCGGACGGGCAGCCGGGCCCCAGCCCGAGGGCCTTCCACGTCGCCGTCGTCATCGACTGCAACATGTTCGTCTTCGGCGGCCGCTCCGGGGGCAAGAGGTCCGCACAGCTCTCCGTCTATTTAGAGTTCTGCAGGCGTCTGCCATTGTCTGTCTGTTGCTTACGGTCGGGTGTTTGCCTTGCAGGTTAGGGGATTTCTGGATGCTCGACACTGGTAAGGCCCTCCGTTCCATCCAGTATTTATAGAATCCCATGTAACTTGTTCCGTCTCAAAATTGTCACCTAAGCACTGTCAGCCTGTCCTGGTGCTTCTTTCGTTTTCAGACATTTGGCAGTGGTCCGAGATGACCGGCTTTGGTGATTTGCCGTCTCCACGGGAGTTTGCGGCCGCATCAGCTATAGGAAACAGGAAGATTGTCATGTAAGCATTTTATTCCGCAAAAGTTTCCCCTGTCATTATAATGTGTCTCATTATTACCTGTGAAGAAGATGATGTTCATCTTTGTTCAGGTACGGTGGCTGGGATGGCAAAAAGTGGCTGTCTGATGTATATGTCATGGACACAAGTGAGCCAACTGCTCTCCCTTTATTCAAGCTGTACCGAGCACCGAATGTATTTTGTTCATAAAGTTGATCCTTCATTTTACTTACATTTTCTACTGGACAGTGTCACTTGAATGGACAGAACTAGCAGTTGCTGGATCAGCGCCGCCTCCAAGATGCGGACATTCTGCCACTATGATTGAGAAGAGGCTGCTTGTATTTGGAGGCAGAGGTAATTACCACACCTTGAGTTGGTGCTTTTTTGGGTCTGTCAAAGTTGTGTTTTCTAAGATGAACTAGCTAGCTAGTTTCCATTTGATATGTTGTTTGAAGCCAGTAATGCTTCTCATGGCTTCCTGACCCAACCTTGTATTTGGAGGCAGAGGTAATTATCACACCTTGAGTTGGTGCTTTTTTTGGTCTGTCAAAGTTGTGTTTTCTAAGATGATTAGCTAGCTAGATATGTTGCTCAAAGCCAGTAATGCTTCTCATGGCTTCCTGATCCAACCTTGTAAAGCTGTCCAACACTAGAAAGTACAATTATGTTTGTTTTGTAAATAGCTATCAAACATAAAGATGGGTGAAACTGAAGTGATTTGTTCGACCTGAATAACTTTAGTATTGTACTTGTAAGAGCACTCCTAGCATTATCCCTTTTTATTGAAGGAAAACTATAAGGGACGCCCTGACAACATGATAAGTATGAATCCAAATTCGAGTCCATGGGTACTTGAACGCAGGTGGTGAGACTGTACATGCTCTCTCCCACCTAAGTGAGCCTGCACATTCTAATCCTTGATCTCCACACTTTGCTTGTAGGCTTCCTGCTGGGTATCAGACTCTATTCCTGAGTAGATTTCTAGTGGGCTGCTGAGTTCAATGATTAATGAGTTGCATAGTTTTGTTTGGTCTCAAACATTCTATCATTCATATATACTTTATATCTTCCTTCCAACAGGTGGAACCGGACCGATAATGGGCGATCTATGGGCTTTGAAGGGTGTTACTGAAGAAGGTATCTCTTCCTATTTGTTTATGTGTCTATTTGCATTTGAGAAAAATATGTCATGTTAAATGCTAGGCACAATATATGCTTGCTTAATTGATTAGTACACTAGCAGAACTCATAGTGCAATTATAAGTATTTGCTTAGACAGTTTATGCGAATGTGGGTCATGATCAGAGGAGGTTACTTATTAGTGTCAATATATGCTTGCTTAATTGATTAGTACACTAGCAGAATTCGTAGTGCAATTGGAACTATTTGCTTAGAAAGTTTATGCGAATGTGGGTCATTATCAGTGGAGGTTACATACCTGTGTTTATTATGTTTACATACTTAACGACACAAGGCAGAGTATCATACTCACATCTTCTTTGCCTTTTATGTCCATTCCTGCTTCATTGTAGGAAATGGAATTTGAGATGTCCCATTGGTTTTATTTAGCTATATCATGTTACATTGAGGGACGTGGGAGATCACCTTTTTTACTTGATATATTTCACATGCTTCTTTACAACTAAGCTGTTTCTGCTTTTGTCCTTTTGCAATGGTCACCTCACATTTGTTTGTATGAAATTGTGCTTCTGATTTAAGTGATTGGTTCACTGGATTTTTTTGTTAGACAATAACTGCAATGTTTGTTAATTTGCTGTTACTGAACCTGATATTGTTTCTTTTGCGGAGATAATGAGGCGCCAGGTTGGACACAGTTAAAGCTGCCAGGTCAATCCCCCTCTGCACGATGTGGTCATTCAGTGACTTCAGGTGGACCTTATGTATGCAATTTAAAACCTTGATGTTTCTTCTTTCTAAATGCATTAGTATTTAACGGCTGATATATCTGATGTGTGCATCACATATTTGGAATGTTGACTTCACTTGATCTTGCTGTTAGATTGGATATCAATCATGAGTGCCCATTAATCTGCATGTTGTTTGCTATCATGCCAAGTCAGTGAAGCTTAGTATCCTGTAAATATGAATATAATGACTTTCAGGGTTGCTTTTGTCAGATATACATTTTTCTAACATGTTTTATCTTCTGGGAAAAATCATTTGCTAAAATCTGTATCTTACATATTCCTTCCGGTTCATAATAATTCCCTAAAAATGAATGTATCTAGACATGTTTTAGTGTGTAGATACATCTATTTTTGGCAATTATTTTGAACTGGAGGGAGTAGCGTATTTTTTTTGGTGTGGAATGCATTAGCTTTGATTCAAGTATCTTCTTGTCTGGTGAAACAAGGCTTAGCTACCAAAACCTCCCTCCCTTATTTTTAATTGCATGATAAGAAGTTGGTACTTAATGATCCAAAAAAATAATCATGTTCGCTCTTTCCTGAACCTTTGAAACAAAAATTCTCTTATTTACTGGGATCCTGTACCCCACAAGCTGGTCATCAAGTCTACCAGAATTTATGTAGCAGAAAAGATTTTTTTGTCCGTGAATTGTCTTACATTTTTGTTGTCTATTTTCGTTTGTGCAATAACATATAGATCTTGGACTTTGTTGTCAGCTCCTGCTATTTGGAGGACATGGAACTGGCGGTTGGCTAAGTAGATATGATGTGTACTACAACGAATGTGTTATTTTAGACAGGGGTAAGCTGAAGCTCCCATGAATTCCTGGTTTGATTGTAAAAAAATTCTGCATTGCCTCTTTGGGATCATTGAACATGAGTTTGCATCTCGTTATCTGCTGAACACACCAAATCTTGTTGTTAGTTTCTTGACATAGATGGCTTTATGAAAAAAAGAGATTGTTCTGGTAATTAAATAAGAGTGTGATTTCATAACTGGAACTTTGAGCCTAACCTTGAGAAAGCGATCTGATACTAGTTATACCTGAAAAGCCCCAAATATTATTTATTTTCTGAAGTTTTTATCATTATTTGAATGAGATATTAATTTCATTAATTGCCAAGTTGAGCTAAGGGTCAGGCTGAAATATTTCCCTGAAATATTGGCATGGGCTGCCCACAAGCAGGTTTAGAATCACATCCCACTATTTGTAGAGAAAATTATTAGGGCTACGCTGGTCGACAGGGATTGAGTATTGAATCTCCTGATTGATATATCGAGTGCATGCTTGATATGTCTGTGCTTGCATTATCCTCATTGACGTAGATATGGTACATAGATACTCAACCACATAGTCCACAGTCATTGTGGCTACTAAACAATAAACACCCTTTCCTATGGTTGCTGTAACCCAGGTGGCTCACGACAGGTTGCCTTAGTATCACCAAAATTAGCTAACTTAGTTAGTATGAATTTAATAACACACTAGAGACAGCTGAGATTGTCTCCTTAATTCATTTCATTTGTATGCATGTGCACTGTGGTGCTGACTACTAACCACCTTACATGCCATGCATTCACTCATTCTGCACATGCGCATCATATGTATGTCTATCCACTTCCCTCATCTGCATGCGTCCCGCAGACAATTGTAGAGTAATGTAGAGATGTAGGTAATGACACTCTCTCCTTCCAGGTATATAACACCCCTGAAATTCATATTTTATTTATCAAATTCGTGGTCAAAGTTGGCTAAATAATCATTGAGGCCTTATATTTAGGAGGGGTATACAAAATCTATAACATCCAAAATGCCGTCTTAGACTGACCGACCTGTTTCTTATCATCTTATGTGTGAACACACATCTTGGCCATTTTTTTACTGTTCTCATTTTGATTTGTCTAAATTTGACTCCTTTCTTCTGTTGTAGCAACCAGCAGTCCAGCATTACCTATAAATATTTGGTATTGTATATGTTCTTTTTACTGATTAATACTTTGGTATCCCAGTCTCTGTTCAATGGAAGCGCTTACCAACAAGTAACGAGCCACCTCCTCCTCGGGCATATCATTCTATGACTTGCATAGGATCCCGGTTTCTTTTATTTGGTGGCTTTGATGGAAAGAATACCTTTGGCGATTTGTGGTGGCTTGTTCCTGAAGGTATAGTAGTAACACATCTGAAAAAGAAGAATCTCGTATCGGCATCTTGCAGCTTTAATTTTTATCGCATACAACTAACTGTCAAAGCTTTAGAAACAATATGTGTTATCATATGCTGGGCCCGTAGTTTGGCCTAGAATCTAGTAATAACTGAAGTGACTGCACTTGACAGATCCATATTTTTCACTCCATCCATTATCATATGTTTAAGCTGTATGCACATAGAACCAGATATTTTCTTAAGCAGAACTGCAAACATTTATCAATTACTAGTGTATAGTAGAGTACTTCAAGAAGTCACATATGTTGCCCCTACTAATGGCATACACATCCATCTCTGTAGCATCACTACATGTAAGTAACAAATGGGGGCATTTGGTGAATTCTGTTGCCTACAAAAAATTAAAACACTTATACTTGCTAAAACAATATCTTGACTATGTGTACTATAGTCACCAAGGAAGACAGTAGTATGTTTTAAGAAATTGGACCTCTTACCAGGTTCAAACCTGACTTCCACAATACATCAGCTGGCTATGGCACAATAAGTTAAATCTACAGGACCAATGAATTGTACCAAACCCTTTACTGCATCCAGCTAATGTGCACACTGCACACAGACAAACCGTATTTTCTGAGATGATGGAAAAGATTTCTCCCCTGGCATCTGCATCCAAAGATGCACATAGATGAACCACACAAGAAATGATATGTTTGAACATGAAATCTACTTGGATTAAGATGCTTGCAGGTTCCTGAGGGAAAATTGTTTTGTCCCAGTAATCATGCTTAAATACTAAGTACTGTACTTGCATTTGTCAGGACTAAATTCTATGAATACTGTTGATGGAGAAAGATTATTTCTGCTTCTCTAACTCTACATGTTTAAATGTTCAGATGATCCTATTGCCAAGCGAGATTTGGTTCCTAATGTTGAATCAGACAGCAACCAAAGCACTGTGACTAGTGATGCCCAACAGTATGCAGTGAAGGTATGTTTATGCGTGTACCTGAAGTTCAGAAGATCTTTGTGGAGAGTGTAAAATGCGAACTAATGTCGATTTTTTTGGTGATGTTAGAACCTTGCAATTACTAAAGGATAGAACTGCTGCAGGAATCACAATCTGGGGAATCTCCAATGGTGGACTTGGCAAAAAGATTGGGGATTCCACTTTCTATGGAACCTCCAGCAAGCTTTGTTGATGAAATCAATGATAAAGAGCTAATGGAATTATCAACTAGGCTTATTGGCGAATCACTTCCTACTACTGACCAGCTTGCATGTATTCAGGTGCTGATATCTTTTCCTTTCTGCAACCCTTTGCACTTGTGATGGCTTCTGAGGAAAGGGGACATTATTTACAGGCACTTCGTGATCATTGGAGAAGTTCCCCATCAAGCTCCATACAGCTCCAGGAGCTTGGCCCTCTGCTGAGGGACTATCAACGTCTCATTATCTGCCGTTACGTGTATGGTTTCACTCCTCCATTTCCCCTCTGCATCTGTTTTATACACATTTGAACCATTCACTTTTCCATAAAATCAAGAACAGTGTGCTAGAATAATGACATGACTTTGCGGATACTTCTTTGTCTTGTCTATTTATATTCTCTTTTTGTCATGATAATCATTTTAACGGTTAGATTTTAATCCGTTCTGTTGTCTTTTGCACAAACAATAACCTGGAATAATAACTAACGGAATATTGCCAGTTAATCTCATAAATTACGTGTTTTATCATGTAACTTATGGCATGTTTTCATGACACTTACTTGATTCGAAAGGAGAAATGCAAACCAATAAGGAGTAGAACCTGCCTTTTTTCTGTCAGAGACTTGTTTAGCTAAAAATTGAGACTGAAGAAATTAGGTCTGAAGAAAGACTGGTGCTTATCTAACTACTCAGTAACTCTTTTTGAAGTCCTGCATTTGAAGTAAACGATATTTGCTGCCAGTCTTTTGCATGGACTATATTTTCATTTCCGCCAATTAAATGGATGCAGGGAAAACCCATCCCCAAGGTTCCTCGAAAGGGAAGATCGCCGCCTTTTCCATTTGAAAAATGCTTCGCAGGTATGTGAACTCCACGCCATGGGCGCCTTATTATTGCCATCTGATGCATGTGCTCGTATCTGTTTCTCCTACTTACCAGTGCTTTATATTTCTGCTACACTTCAGTTGCGCATGGATGACATCCCTGTCCTGCTGAGCGAATACAGAACTCTGCTTTCCACCTGAGGGGGCTCCACTTGCAGCTCTTTTACCTGGCAGGTGCTTGTGGGCTAATTCATTGTGCTAGGACATAATTATTTCTGCTCGTGTGGTTTCTGATGACGCTGACCCTTGTCAGCAGCGTGCAGGTAACATATCAAAAAGTCAAGCGCACCGCACCTGCATACATGTCAAGTTAATTGATGATGAACGAGTTGCTAACCAGAGCATTGTGCGCTTCCCCGAGGATGAATGTGTCGTCACCATGCTTTGAGGACTTACATCTCTCTCCTTATTAGAGAGTCAAAAGAAAGTCGTACAAAATTATTGTGGATAGCAGACTGTAAATGTAACCTCTAATTGTAACTGGAGCTGACGGCTCCCGGGTCTGTGGGAGGTGTTGATAGGAAAACAGTTTCCTTTGCTCTTTTGGTCCATGATTAATTGACAAGTGGTCCAACGTTTGTTTGCTAAATTCGTGTGCAGTTCCATTTTTCATGGCACGTGCTTTCTAATTTCCTCCATATGCCTTGACCAAACTTTGAGGTCAAGTCCAACATAGTGTGAAGAAAGATACAATTCTCAAGTATTTCCACATGTTAGCGTGACCAACTTGAAATGTCTCAAACTAAATTGGTCAGTTTTGACCGGCTGGCTTTAGAGTTGGGATGCACAAGTGGAAAAATCTGCCATTTGCTTAGGAATGCATTCTATAAAGGATTTGCTTTTGTTGGTAAACTAAAATAAATTCAATATAAGTAGAACCATAGGCACACACACACACAAAATGATTAAAATAGACGTTAAATTGAAAACCCTCAAAGTCGTCCCTAATTCATCATCATACTTATAAAATATGTTTACACGAAAGAGATTGAGTGTAAAGGGGGGACAGGAAACCTACCTACCCTTTCTTTTGTTTCTTTTCTGCGAGGGACTTTTTTAACGAAGAACTTTGGTACTGCTTCCTCTGTTCTTTTTGTTATCTTACGCCCGAAATCTGCTCCACTTTATTCTGCATTCTAGGGTAATAAACACGTTTTCCATTGTGAGAGTGGATTTTGTACACACGTATGGGTGTAGGTGTATTCGTCACCGTTCATTTATTTCTTGAGATTCGTACTTACCACGGTAGATAGAAATATTTCTTTCTCTCTCTTTTTTATCCAAATCTTAAATCATAATGGATGGTGATGGAAACATCACACCCATACGTGTAATTACAAAAGTATTTCCATTTCCACCGCAATCTCCTCCATCTTAAATCTTAATCATTAAAAGGTTCATCCGTTGATATCTTTTCGATGCATGACACACGATTTTTGAACTTTGGATGACACACGATTTTTGAACTTTGGGGCACCAGAAAGCTTTCTATTTTACCAGATTATGAATAAATGGCATCGAAAAGATATCAAATGATGTAAAACAAGGCACGACACATTCGAACTTCGATTTCGACACACTCTAGTACATAGATCAATACATATAGAACTTGGCTACGAGCCTAGGACACACGTTACTACATAGTTCGAAACCCTAAACTCGACTCCGAGTCTCCGACACACTACTACATAGTTCACACACACTACTCATCCCCAGTTCACACGGTCGGAGTCCTCTGACTCCACTTTGATCATCGTGGAGGGGCTAGCCTCTGATGTCTTCTTCACATGTCCGTCCCTCGCATCGTAGAACTCATACTGCGCCTGCACGAGCTCTAGATGTGCCTGGGCGAACCTAGCCATTGCCGCACCATCAGACTCATGGGCGTGGAGTTGCTGCATGACGCGGCGTTGTCTTTCTCTTCTTGGCGGGACACCGCCCGCACTTCGGGGGCGAGGAACTCCGCCTCCTAATTGATGGCACCCGCGGCCAGCTCCGACGAGTCGAAGGTGCCGATCCGCACCCGCTTTGAACGAGATTTTCACGGTGTAGCGGCCAGACTTGCGTACGCAAAGGACGCCGCAGAATCCGGTGCAGCCTTGACACGACGCCATCCCACGCTCAACGCGGTGGCAATGACCGAGATGGTACGGCATTTTTACTTTGCGGCAGCCGCGCCATGCCCAATTATGCAGCACGAGCGGCCAAAATTTGCAACACGAAATAGCAATAAAACATGTGTTGGACAAATTCGTTGCCCCAAACTTTTTATTTTTTTGACCTGGGCCCCAAACTTTTTAAAAAGCAGTGCACCAAGACTATTTTGCATCATCTACTAAGATGCTCTTAGCAGAATGACATTCCCTGGAAGAAAAATGTACCGCCGGACGATCTATCTGGTAGGAAAAAAAAAGGTGATCCAGCCAGTGAGTTCTAGAACCTTCCGGCGGACCTGAAACAGCCGTCCTGGGCCAAAACTGGAAACCACCCAGTCCAGCCGAGCACCCGGGTTGGTCACGCAAGGCGGCTGGCGAAGCGTAGCGTAGGTGCTCGTCGCACGCACGCAGGGGCAGACTCGCCATTTCACTCCCGGACTTTTTCGTTAAAATTAATTTTTCCGAGCGACGGGCGGCAGGGCAAAGGGCAAAGGGCAAAAGGCAGGCACTCTCTTCCGCCCGCCTATTAAAAGGTGGCCGCCGCCGCCGCCCACTCCCACCACAGCGAGAGGCAGACGCAAAGGGAAGGGTGGTGGAGGCCTCCGGCAAGGGAATCCGGCGCCGCTCCGCCCGTCTTCGTCCCCGGCCGCGGCAGGTAGCATCGCCAGCATCCTCGATCTGTTTTTTCTTTTCCTCGCTCGTGTTCGTGTTTGTTTTGCTCGCGACGAACCCTACCGTGGTCTGGAGTAGTCCGCCTCTCGTGATTTGTATGTCCTTCGTCTGCGGGGAGCGGTCTGGTTCCCGGGGTGGGATGGGGCGCCGGAATCTCCGACCGGCGAGCCGCCGGAAAATTTCGAGCCGCCCTCCGCCTCGTTAGGTCCGCCCCTGGTACTACCGGACGGGGATCTCGCTATTTCCTTGTCGGATCAGCGGCAGGTCTGCCGGGAAGCTTTTGCCACGCAACTAGCTGGCCTCCCTTGTACCACACCTGTTACTGTAGGAATAACAGCACTACTACTAGTCCCCTACCTTGTAAGTTGTAACCAGGGGGGTGAAGGTTTAGGACTTCTGGGTTTAGGTGTACACCTTTCTCTGCTGGCTTTGCCGATTCGACAACGAATCCATTATCATATTCGATTTTGGGTTCAGTACCGGAGCTTCGAGTGAAGGGCGGGGACGCGATGCCCGCCTTTCTCATACTGCTCCGAGAGTTAACTGTGGCCTTGCAATGGAGGGAACCGGAGGCTTGTCCCCAGTTTTTTCTTCCTTGGTTAAGATACCGTTGCCATATATCAGCATCCGGTGCTAGTGCTGTATAACATAGGTGCTTTGGTGATGTTTGTTTATCCATTGCATGCGCAATAAGGTTTAGTTGTTCCGTACTAGAACATGAAATTGGTTGCTCTATTAAGCAAAGAAATGGATGCTTATGTTATGTATACTGCTGTGTCCTGGAGCTTCGAGTGAAGAGCAGGGGACGCAATGCCTGCCTTTCTCATATTGCTCCAAAAGTAAATATGGCCTTTTCGTGAAGGGAGTGGATGGCTTGTCCCCATTTTTCCTTCTTGGTAAAGATACCATTGGCATACATCAGCAGCCCATTTTCATTAAGAAAATAGAATCAGATTTAGCTTTAGGCATGCATCTTAAGAGTAGGGTTCTTCTTTGTTTCCTGTGCCCCAGTTCTTCTTTGTGTCCATTACATGCACCATCTATCATGGGGTTATTTGTTGCGTATTGTGTCCCGGAGCTTCGAGTGAAGGGCAGGGATGCAATGCCTGCCTTTCTCATAATGCTCCAAAAGTGAACATGGCCTTCTCATGGAGGGAATGGTGGCTTGTCCCCCCCTATTATTCTTCCTTGGTAAAGATACCATTGGCATATATCACCAGCTCATTTTGGTTGACCTTAAGCTGAAAACAATGTGTGACTTCTCCAGTGCTAATGTAGGATATATTATCAGGCCCAGTGCATATCTTTTGTTGCATATTTTTGTTTTACCTTGCTTAAGTTGTGATGGTTGAGATCACTGACTTGCTCCTCCTTTGGATTTTCTAATTGCAGTTTTCAAGATGTCGACCAGCACACTTGCAACTTCCTGCTTGCTCTTGAGCAATGGCAGAACTGATGCCTCACAGAGGGTGACCAAGAGCCCTTCGTCTTTAGGCTTCTTTGGCCGAAGCATGCTGCAGGTTCCGGGCCTCAAGTCCTCCAGGAAGCTCGATGTCTCTGCCATGGCTGTCTACAAGGTGAAGCTGGTGACCCCTGAAGGGCAGGAGTACGAGTTTGAGGCGCCCGACGACACCTACATCCTGGACGCTGCGGAAACGGCTGGGGTGGAGCTGCCCTACTCTTGCCGCGCAGGCGCGTGCTCTACCTGTGCCGGCAAGATCGAGACCGGCGAGGTCGACCAGTCAGATGGGTCGTTCCTTGACGACAACCAGCAGGAGGAAGGCTACGTGCTGACCTGCGTCTCGTACCCCAAGTCTGACTGTGTCATCCACACCCACAAGGAAGGCGACCTGTATTAGGGGGCTTGTGCGTACATGTCAGGATCGGTCTTTTGCCCGCTCTGTCTACTACTAGCTTGTAAACTTTGATGGTTGTGTTTGGTTGTTAGTTCATTAAGGTTTGTTGGTGCATTGAGATTGTTGGGAAACCCATGGAAATACCAGCAAGGGGAATAAGAGGAACAGCCGCAGTGGCATTATGCAAATTTCATGGTTATGTCTTCAGAATACTGCAATATTGGATAGTTGATCCTGAATGTTGCTGCATGCCTGTTGGTTGCTTCGTTTTCAAAAACTGATTTGCTCATGATGTTGTTGCTGTCCTCTTGTTAGCTAAACCTTTGAAGTGGCTCATGCATCTTGTGTGCATAATATATATGCTTATCATTCATTTATTTGTTTTATTTATACGAAGTTATATTATAATGCAAATTTCATGGTTTTGATCCTGAACGTTGCTGTCCCTTTTGATTGCTTGCTTGCTTTTCAAGCTGATTTGCTTACGAGGCTTTTGTCGTCTAGTTAGCTAAGCTCGATGCCACATACCGCTCTTCATGGTTCATGCATCTTTTGTGTATGTATATTTACTTTAATTTATTTTAGTCGCTAGGAGGCGCAGATGGGATTATTGTGCCCTAATGCCGAGAATCTCAACCCTGTCAAATGGTTGGGGTTGGTGAAGATCCCTGTGGTGTTCGTTTTGTTTTGATTTGTTTCTGGGATAGCCCTTCTTTTTCATGACAGCCTTTCCTGAGTTGTTTTTTTCAGAAGGTATACTTTATGTTTTCGGCTTTGGTTCAGGTCTCCACAACTTGGTGACGCTTTCCTACCGTTTGGTGGCCGGCCGGCGGCTGAGAGATCAGCCACTTATTCATTTTCCTCTCCTTGTCCCTTTCATCCATCTGGGGGAGCAGCCGGCAGGGCCATTTCTTCCACGGTGCGCAATTGTTGTGCCAAATTTTCTCTCGCGTTTAGTGACAAGAACATGCCCAAAGCATCAAATCAAATGGAAGCCGTAACAAGGAAAAACTGATAGTAACGAATGAAATAGCAAACCAGAATAGACCGATGACCAGCCTCGCTGACCACAACTGATAAAAAGCATAATAGTTCCACACCAATATGGTACAAGATAACATGGAAAGCCATACAACCAACCAAACAAATATTTATACATACACAACACAAGCTAATGTTCTGCAGCCACAGAACAGCCGACGAAGCCAAACCTGGCTCAGCGATTCTTCCGCACACACCAACAGACTAATATTGACATATATGACTAGAACGAACAAGCGGAGTCTAAATCATCACTAATATAGGAACGTCCTGCATCTGCGAAAACGGTCGCAGAGACTTGGGGAACACTTGATGCAGAGTTGAGAGAGGTAGACTCAGGCATGGGAAAGCGCAGAGACTGGGTACTGGGGAAGCCAGGACCGAAGGCTTAGAAGCACTTGCGGTGGACGATTGAAGGGCCAGATTCGTCGTACTCTCCCTTTGATATCCACATCTGCGAAAAAGGAAATGAATCAGGGTGCAAGGACACAAGTACCATCACTTTATTTTCCTATATGATAGCAGGAAATATTAGTTGCTAAGTTCATGAACCGACTAAAAAATGTTCAAAGTACGATGTTATCACAAGATTAATTTGTTGTATGGTTGGTTCAGGTAAGACAATAATAAAGTAGATAAGGATAATTAACATTTTTGTCCAGAATAAAATGGTAAGCACCATGAAAAAGAAAGACATGTAACTAAGTACCTGCTGGAACGTGCTGAGGGAGGCAAGAATGGAACCACCAATCCAGACACTGTATTTCCTCTCAGGAGGCGCCACAACCTTGATCTTCATGCTGCTCGGTGCAAGCGCAGTGATCTCCTTGCTCATCCTGTCGGCAATGCCAGGGAACATAGTGGTTCCTCCACTGAGCACAATGTTGCCGTAGAGATCCTTCCTGATGTCCACGTCGCACTTCATGATGGAGTTGTATGTGGTCTCGTGAATCCCAGGAGCTTCCATACCGATTATCGAGGGCTGGAATAGCACCTCTGGGCACCTGAACCTCTCAGCACCGATCGTGATGACCTGCCCATCAGGCAGTTCGTAGTTCTTCTCGACAGAAGAGCTGCTCTTGGCAGTCTCCAGCTCCTGCTCATAATCAAGGGCAACATAGGCAAGCTTCTCCTTTATGTCTCTTACTATTTCCCGCTCTGCAGTTGTAGTGAAGGAGTAACCCCTTTCCGTAAGGATCTTCATCAGGGAGTCAGTCAGATCACGGCCGGCAAGATCCAGCCGAAGAATTGCATGAGGAAGGGCATATCCTTCATAGATTGGCACAGTGTGAGACACACCATCGCCAGAATCAAGCACAATACCTGCACAAGACATAGTACACTCAGAGCGTCATATAACTGATAAAAGATGTCACAAAAGATACCATGGCATATAGAAAATGGACACGTACCAGTTGTACGACCACTGGCATATAGGGAAAGAACAGCTTGAATAGCCACATACATCGCTGGTGCATTGAATGTCTCGAACATGATCTGGGTCATCTTCTCTCTGTTTGCCTTTGGGTTTAGAGGAGCTTCTGTCAGCAAAATCGGATGCTCTTCAGGGGCAACACGCAGCTCATTGTAGAAGGTGTGATGCCAGATTTTCTCCATGTCATCCCAGTTGTTTACAATGCCATGCTCAATAGGGTATTTCAAGGTCAAGATACCCCTTTTTGACTGCGCTTCATCGCCCACATAGGCATCTTTTTGGCCCATCCCAACCATGACACCTGTGTGCCGAGGGCGGCCAACTATACTAGGGAAAACTGCTCTTGGGGCATCATCACCAGCAAAGCCAGCCTACAGTGTTGAGGGAGGTGGTCATTTTCCAGACAACTAATTTTATGTACTGAGAAGCTGGATGAAACAAAGGGATTAGCATCAAACCTTGACCATTCCAGTGCCATTGTCACATACAAGTGGCTGGATATCTTCACCGTCAGCCATTGATCTGCATAAGACAATCAGAAACCATATCAACCATTTACTCGACATCACATAGTGATTGCTAGATATCTTGCAAGCCAGAGTTCAGTTCATGAGAACAAGAAATAGAACCAACTGAACCCTTTTTATTAAGAAGCTTTGAATTTATCTGCAACACAGCATTCTGCCGATATCTAAGTAACATCAGAAAATGTTTTCTGGTAATCAGGTATAAGAGGGGAAACTACACGTGTGTCTATCAGAGGTTACTTCTAGATCTAAGCATAGCAGGTACTTTCATCCGTAATAAGGTTACTGGACAAAGGGTTGGCTGGCAAAACGAATCACGATTGTGAAGAAGAAAGCGCATTTCGCTCATTAATGGATCCTCATTTAAGCTTAAAAAATTAAAGAGAGCAATAAGCTGTCCTTGCAGGCGGACATGCTCTACCCATGTGCAACTGTGCCTACCAAAATTGAATAAAACTAGTATAGCGGTACTGGATCACAATTATTGCTGTTGCTAAACATTCAGCCTAGTAGCAGTTATTGATCGCTGTTTAGCCATCAAGCACGAAGTTATGGAGCTGTAAAGTCCACGTGCCAGCAATACTGGCATTCTTCAAACTGTATTTTGTATAAGAACCAGGCACTGATGTACTGATATGCAGTGGATATAGACATAAATCATTCTAAAACCACGATTAGAGTGTAAACCATCGAGCATCGAACATAGCAATCTTAAAAATTACTAATAGCACTTGGTCTCTCTATCTCATAATATATACAGTGTTCATGAGAAACCATCGACCTAAAAAATCAGCTACTAAGTTATTAGGTTTAAGATTAATTTGGATGTGAACTGGTTTAAATTTGAACAAATCCTAGCCCAGTCGTCATGAGCCATCTCATACAGACAGGCGATCCCAAACACATTTTATGGTTGAAATCTGTTATGGACACTACTTTCTCTCTTAGGCCAAGGACCGTACCCAGTTCAGACAATGGTTAGCCTAGCAGAGCCCATCATGCCAAGCAAAAACTAGAGCATTTCGTATCCGAACCACCGCTGTCTGCATCAAGCCTAACCTCCAATCCAGTAATCGCTAGGCGAAACAAACAAATCATGCCAAAATTGGAACCGATTTTGCAGGATCAACGCAGATCGCGCGGCGGGCTACGTGCGTCAGCAGATCAGGCTTCACGCTCCTAACTGAATAAATCGAACTGGTAGCCCGCGCTCGAAGGGAACTAGCGACTGCGCCGACGGATCCATCCCAGTAAGGAACGATCTCACCGAGTCGATGCGACCACCGCGACGACGAGGAGCAGGACAGCAGCAGCAGCAGAAGAGCGTGACGACGAACGCAGGTGGGAGGTTAACAGCGGGGTCGCGGCCACCAGATCCGCGCCACCCCGGAGCAGGGAGACGGGGAGAGAGAGTGGGAGAGCGAGAGAGGGATCGGACCTTGGGGAGCGAGGCAGTGGCGGCGCCGGGGAGGAGTAGACGTAGGTGGCTGGCGTCTGGCGAGAGAGAGTGGCGTGGTGTGCCGGAGAAGACGAGTCCTGCGTTGGACTTGAGCGTGCCGTGTTAAATACAGGAGAGAGAGAGAGAGAGAGGAGTACAGCTGTTGGCCGTTACGGATTTTCGAATTGGGAGGAGGAAGATGTGGAGGAGTTATTGGTGGGATTCGGTTTCAAACGGATCTGCCCGCCCAGAACCGCGTCCTCTCTGCCTGTCCAAAATACTTGTCAGGATTTTTTAAGCACCAATACTTATTTGTACATGGAGCTAAATACACCATTAGTCCTAATAGTTGTACGTTAGGTGCAGTTTAGTCCCAATAGTTGTAAAACGGGGTGAGGTAGTCCCAAAAGTTGTCCAAATGTGCAAAAGTAGTCCCAACTTAATCTAATGCCGACACCTGGCTTCGAGAGTTTCGCAAAAAGGCCCCTACACATTTTCTATACCACTTCTGGCCTATCGTATGTCGCCCCCACCTGTCAGATGAGAGGAAAAATAAGAAAATTTAAGCTTGGAGGAAGGAAGCGAACACGCAACTTCCTGGTAATAGCCCGCGCGATACAACCACCAGCTCAATACAATCGTTTCACAAGAACACACACCGTGAACTTATGTATATGACAGTTTTCTGATTTACCTGCCCAAGCCGGAATTCTATGTGTGGGATTATGTTTACGTCAATGATGCGGCATTCATAAAAATCTCACATATTGATTAGGCTTCTGAAATTTTTTATTGCGCCGAACACAAGGTTCGAACATGTCCTTGCCAGATCAAAAATATGTGCTTTCCTTACCGCCGGCACACCTCTATGGTGATGCGCTGGTAAACAATTGACCACCCGATCCACCTCTATGGAGGCACCATTGACGTGTTCTAAAATCATATGTGATATGTTGGAAATTCAATTCGTTCCCAGCGGCCGACGTCCGTGTTCGCGGGGGCGTGGCGAGGCACGGCCAGATGGAGGCGGCCGACGCCCGTGCTCCCGGCGGCGTGGCGAGGCACGGCCAGATGGAGGCGTCCGACGCACGTGCTCGCGGCGGCGCTCGTGCTTGTGGCGCCGTGCTCGCGGCAAGCGTGGCGAGGCACGACTAGTCGTGGCGCAGCGCAGCCCGTGCTTGCGGCGGCGTGGCGCCCGTGCTCGCGGCCGTCACCCGTGCTTGCGGCTGTCGCGGAGCTCATTTCGGCGACGAAGAACTCCGGCAGAGATGAAAAAAGACTAGCACAAAGCGACGGGGGCCTCCATGCGAGGGCGGCGGCTCCGACTGCACATAACCAAACTAAAACCGAAAACTGAACCGGAAAAAACCTAATCGAAACCAAATTTCAGTTTTTATGGTTTTATGGTTAGGTTTCAGTTAGCAAAAGTCCTAACCATTTATACTTTAGTTAATTCAGTAAAAAACCTAGATAAACACGGTTAACCGAA
This sequence comes from Lolium perenne, assembly GCF_019359855.2. Lineage (NCBI taxonomy): Eukaryota > Viridiplantae > Streptophyta > Magnoliopsida > Poales > Poaceae > Lolium > Lolium perenne. Next base: position 23,485,161 of record NC_067247.2, on the reverse strand, counting down.
TAAAACCGAATGGCCAAGCACAACAAAAAAATTTGCTTTCTGGGCCCATACCAAATTCACGTTGACCTCTTTTATTTCTTTCCTCTCACCGTGTAAATATTAAATGGGCTACAACTTAATCCCGCATATAAAATTGCATCTTGGGCAGATGAATAAGGTCACGGTCTGCGCTAAGTCGAAAAGAATGTCTTGAGCTATTGGTTATATCGCGTAGCAGTGAACAGGAGGTTGCGTGTTCGAATTCTTTTCCCCACACTTAAATTTTCTTATTCTTCCTCTCATCTGACAGGTGGGGTCGACATACGATAGGCAGGAAGTGGTATAGAAAATGTGTAGGGGTCTTTTTGTGAAACTACCGAAGCCAGGTGTCTGCATTAGATTAAGTTGGAACTACTTTTGCACATTTGGACAACTTTTGGGACTACCTCACCCAGTTTTACAACTATTGGGACTAAACTGCACCTAACATACAACTATTAGGACTACTGATGTATTTAGCTCTTGTACATGTGAGGTGCCTAGTTAGACTAGTCATAGTGGGGAGTAACATAGAGTAGTAACATGGGCATGTTACTACCCTATGTTACTACCTCCATAGTGGATAGTTACTTATATGTGATATCATGCATGCTATATTTATTAGATTGTAGACTCATCTTGTCTTGAGAAGTGTGATGTTATGGTAACATAGCTAATTACCACTTCCCTCTCTTTCTTCATTTATTATCATGCCATGTCACCAAAATGCTTTGGGGTGTGTGATGTTACTTGCTATGTTACTCCCACTATGAGTAGTCTTAGGCATATGCCTAGCATAAATAAGCACCGATGTTAAAAAAAAAAGGTTTATTTTAAAGCACTTTCCTAGGCATCTCTCCCATACAAATAAACACTAGCGCTTAACAAAAAAAGTTGTTTTTATAAGCACTGCACTAAACCCTTTTTATGCACTATCTACCATCTTTTTTAGTTCCTTCTTTAAGATCATAAACCCTTTTTATGCATTGGTTTTTGCCCGAGCACTTATTTTAAAACCCAATTGACTTTATCGTCAAGCACAACCTGCATAGTTGAACTGCGAGGCGGAAGCTTTGAAGATGGAAAAAGACCCCCGTCGGAGTCATTTAGGGTGGAGCCGCGACACACGCGAAAGGGGTGACAGTGCGGAACTGATGAAGGATTCATTTTGATGTTAGGCTAATGTGGGCTTGTCGACGTGAGAGTTGATAATACGAGTCGGCGATGAGATGTGTGTGACCTAATGTAGGTACGACGCCGACAAAGTTAGTGTAGAACTTAAGGAGACTAGATAGAGAAAACATGAAGACGAAATAGATGGAATATTGGGTCTAGATCCGATCCAACGGTTTGCGGAATGGAATGTGGTTTGAAGAAATTCAAAGCGACATGGCGATAAGTGATCCTACTTTTTTAAACATTGAAATGCAAAATATTGGGCCAAAATAAGTAGTTTTTTTCTTCAGAATTACTACGTTTTTCTTTTCTTTTGAGATGGCAAAATTATCTTGTTAATCGAGCATGGGTGTAATCTGACTAGATCCTCTTGTTTTCCATTTTTTAGGATGTACTCCCTCCGTCCTCAATAAGTATACTCATACCTCTTCTTTTAAGTCAGATATTCTAAAGTTTGACCAATTTTATGGGAAAAAGGTGACAACATTTATGACACCACTTTAATATCACTAGGATTGTCTTGAAATGTAGTTTCATATTATGCCAATTTGATGCCATGTATATGCTCCTACTCTTTTAAATAAAAATGCTCAAAATTTTAGAGTTTTGACTCGATACAAAAATTAGAAGTATATTTATTTGAGGATGGAGGGAGTACCGCTTCCCTTGTCTCGGAAGTTTAAGAACCCATCAACAGACGGAGTGGTACGTCTTGAAAGCATGAACGGACCGAGCGTTGACACTTGGCATGTCTCAAAAACTCTACTACTCCGGTTTCTCACAATATAAGCCTTGTACCTTTTGTCTGAACTAAAAAATTCATAAAATGTTTATAATACGAAACAAATACACTAAAAACATATTTCATGGTGGTTCTGCTCATATTGAACTTTTTTTTTACGCAAGAACACATATATTATAATAAGCACCAGGCCGCCTCATTAAAAACCTTCCGGTCCCCTTAGGTACACTGGTAAAAAAAAAAGTGCGTAAGAAACCTGCTGGCCCGAGCACAGCTGTTTGCCGTTACGGAATTTCGAATTGAGAGGAGGAAGAAGTGGAGGAGTTATTGGTGGGATTCGGTTTCAAACGGATCTGCCCGCCCAGAACCGATCCTCTCTGCCTGTCCAAAATACTTGTCAGGATTTTTTTTTGTTAGGCCATGTAATGCAACATTATGCTTATGAAAATAAACCAATCTTTTTGCTAAGCACTCGCGCTCATTAGTGTAGATTCATATTATGCCAATTTGATGCCATGTATATGCTCCTACTCTTTTAAATAAAAATGCTCAAAATTTTAGAGTTTTGACTCGATACAAAAATTAGAAGTATATTTATTTGAGGATGGAGGGAGTACCGCTTCCCTTGTCTCGGAAGTTTAAGAACCCGAGTGGTACGTCTTGAAAGCGTGAACGGACCGAGCGTTGACACTTGGCATGTCTCAAAAACTCTACTACTCCGGCTTCGCACAATATAAGCCTTGTACCTTTTGTCTTAAGTAAAAAAATTCATAAAATGTTTATAATACGAAACAAATACACTAAAAATATATTTCATGATGGTTCTGCTCATATAGAAATTTTTATTGTAAATGTTGAAATATATTGCTCCCTCCAAACTGTAATACTTGTCGCTGAAATAAGTGAGTAGACATACTAAAATGTATTTATATACATGCGATTCAATGACAGATATTATAGATCAGAAGGAGTATAAGACTTCGGTTAAACTTGTGTAAGTTTGGGTTTGGACAAAGGCCATATATATGTATTATTAGCACTATACTTTTGGAATGGGAAATTATTATTTGGCAGTAATTGTTTCCACCTAGATGGGACGATGTCGGGCATGCATGCACCAGGGCGTCGCTGGCTAACAGAAGAACGACGCGGCGTTGGGCGTTGGGCGTTGGGCGGGCCGGGCCAGCACGCATGGATGAGTGAGCTTCTAACATCATTCCAGCAACTCGTGCCTGCACAAACACACCTGTCTTTAAAAAAAAAACTCAACACACACATAAACCTGCCATTCATGGTCCACACCATGCACAAACGTAGTAGCTGGAATACAGATCTCCAGAGAGGACCTGACGCGACTCCGAAATAATTCGCTTGGTCGATCGATTGATCTGATCCCAGGAGAGATTCGGGAAGCTAATATGGGTCCTTGCTGACTCGAATCATAAATGGTTTAGTTCGATACCGTTGGTTGGTGTGTGGTTTCAATTTAGTGTCAAGTCGACATTTTGTAACCACTGCGTTTATATGGAGATCGATCTTACGTCTCGATAGCAGCTGCATTTCATTTCAGCTGTGGGCCACAAATTACAAAAAGGTCTAGATAAAACAAAAAGAAAATGCTAGTATGACCTGCAAACTTGCACAAAGAACCTTAGAAAGTGTGGACGAAAATAAATTGTGTCCTTCTCTACCGCGTTCACGAGCTCTGCGCCACGTCCTGCCCCGCATCACCACCACCGAAAGCGCACTACTTGGGACGACGCTGCTCAGAGATGGATGGCCTCCACATAAGCATCAAGCTTGGAGGTTAAATAAAGGCAACAACTACTGGCTGAGGGGGGGCACCTTTCGGCCATGAAAAGCAGGGACAAGACGACTTTGGCCGGCAAGAGTTCCCTGCTTGAGGAAATCTTCAGGACTCCTTCATCACGACCTTCCGCATCATAGATTGAGAATTGAGCCAAATACCAACATTCCCAACGACAACATCACTTGGATGGTCACACATCAAAGACTGGTCGACCAAATCCACCAGATCTTAGCCACACCTGAGAATTATTGAAAGGGAGTCAGAGGTGTCATGCATGACCGCCATCGGCTCCATCCTTTGGAGCACAACAACCAAAAACAACACCGTCGCGCCAAAAACAACACCGTCGCCCACCACCAGATGCCGCTCACAAGCTCGGGCGATGAACTCCCCAACGGTATCACGTCAAATGACATGGGCAAACCCTAGAATAACCTTAACCCTACTACTGCATCTATGCACAGGAGGCCCAACACCTCTCCCCGTCGCCACCGAGCGGCCAGAACGTCGAAGAGGAAGGGGAGAGGAGCCAGTAGCTCTCAAGGGAGGAAATGAAAACGGCTCGAAAACAGCTCGAATACACATTGTCAGTTCACGTGCATCGTGTGAAGTGTGATCGCTCTTTTCCGACTCGCTAACTCCGATATTGTCAGTTGTTTTTTCCTACCGAACCCATTTCGTTCGTCTGTGTCCTATGTGTGGCGCAACGAGGAGGGAATATGACCATTAGGTCTGGCGATCTGGGTGGCGAAGGCCTATCGCCGGCCAGTGCTGCAGTTTCACCACTGGCAAGATCTACTGAGGTGATCCCGCAGGGTTGCTTCTGGGTGTTGGCAACGTCGGAGGAGGAATCCGACTCGGAGACGGAGGAGGAGGGGACGGGCTCCATTCGCGCTATATGAGATATCTCTGTCGAAATCCATCGCCGGATGAGACTAGGGATTTGTCTGAATCATCGGGGCTGGCTCGGCGCGCTGAGCGCCGGCTTCAACGATAGCGACGACAACGTCAAGCGGGGCTAGTTTTGTCTTCGCCATCAGACATGCTGAGTAATATTGATCGATCTCCTTCGTCTTCGCATGGGGTTCATTCTCCTTCCTATCATTTCCGCTACCCCGCAATCGAACCTACTTTCTTTACTCTCCTCGAAGATGATACTGAGGGTTGGACGGTGGTCCGGCGGCGGCACCGGCAGACCGATTCCTCGAAGGAGTTGCTCAAGTCTAATCCGAAAAATTCGTTGATTTCGAAAAAGGTGCTACTGGGCCCTTCGAATACTTGTCTCCATAGCATGCTTGTTTCCTAAAGATATTGGGGTAGCTTTTCATATTCTACAAATGGTGCACTTTGCATTCAAACACAAACTCTCCAAGTGCACACATTATGGGGGGGGGGGGGGGGCTGTCTTAATATCTTATATGGAATCAAGGTTTGAGCTTATCATAATATTTATATGTGACTCTAGCTCGGTTTGTCATCGTTTACCAAAAAGGGGGAGATTGTAAGGGTATTTTACCCTTATCTATTATTTTGGTAACAATGACACCGTTGCTAGAGTAATCGGACTAATACATGTCTATAAGATCATTCCCAGGTATTAGCCAAATAGGCATAATGGTGTATCAATGAAACAAGAAGGTAAAGAGAGACTCCCCACTTCGACAAAAATAAAGAAAGGTTGTTCTGCCACTGGCCGGTCCGTGGTCCGGTTGGACTGGCCGTGGCACCTGCTGGCCCGACGCCGAGCGGCCCCTGGACCGGTGCCATCTAGCGCTATCCAGTAACGCCTCCACCTCCGCCCGGTGCTGGCCCGACGCACGGTTCGGTTCAGACCGGATGGTCCGGCCTCACGCCCGGCCACGTCGGCCTGTGGACTGGCCTCCCCGGCACATGCCGACTCCTGCACCGGTGACATCCGGAGCCATGTACTGTAAGCCCAGAATCCACCCCAGTCTCTCCCCGGCGTACGATCCGGCTCCGGCCGGATGGTCCGGCATACGGCCCGGTTGGACCGGCCCCTACGCCGGATGGGCCGGCATACGGCCCGGTTGGACCGGCCCCTACGCCGGATGGGCCGGCCCGAGGCCCGGCTGACCGGCTCCCTCGACCATTTGCTGAGTTGGACAAGTCACAACGGCTGGATTTCGAGGAACCATATAAATACCCCTTCACCTAGCTCAGAACACTTAGGCACTACATTACAAACTGTTCTTGAGCTCTCTCTCTTATACTCCATTGATAGAAACACCAAAAGGCTCAGATCTCTCTCCTCCTCCATCCAAACTCGAATCCCTCCGGGGAAAAGATAGAGGAGGCCTTGATCTATAGTTCCACTGAGCCAAATCTTGTTCCCCCTTGTATTCATCGAGGTACATGCTCTCTAGGGTTCCTTGGAAAGCCTAGGTGGGCAAAAGAAGTCCGGAAGGATCCAGGATGTGGATTTGCTCCTGACAAGTTTGTGAAGGTTTGGAGGCTGTCTCAAAGTCTACCACAAGTGAGAAGAGCTATTCCTTCGTGGGAAAGGCTCAGGAGAAGAAGGTGAGCCTTCGTGACGTTGGGGAATCCTTCGTGTGACCCCCACATCTCCAAACGTGGCGTACCTTCTTGCAAAGGAAGGGAACACGGGAATAAACCTTCGTCTCCGCGTGCTATCGGTTATTTCTAACAGAACTCTTACTTGTGATATATCTGTCTTTGAGGGTATTCGTGCTCGAGTTACTTGTATCATCATATATGGTGCCTCACCTAGTCTGCATTAGGCTCACCTTTATATTCCGCAAAGCCTAACATTGCAAATAAAGAATTAAAATATGTAGAAACCTATTCACCCCCCTCTAGGTTTACCATATATGAACTTTCATATATAAGTGTGATGTTTGATGTCGGTTATGTTTAAGATTAGTCAAGTTCACTCAGGCATAACTTTAGAAGTTTCTGTGATGTGCTCCATGATTTAGTTTTACTTCTTTGAACAAGAATGTCTGAGTAGTAATTGCAACATGCAGAGCATAATCTACCTCAAATATGGTGCTTGTGTGTGATACTATTTGCTGCATGAATATACCTTAAATATTGTAGGAATGTCATTGCAACTTCAGTTATTTCTGTGGTCATGATCGATGATAAATGCAAATACATAACTGGAATGATGTAGTGCGGCCCTTCTACTCTTTGTCTGGTTTTTTTGGTTGCGGATAAATGTTTTAGACTGTTCTTTTCCATGGGAGCCGCGGAAACAGATCAATGATGTCATCTTCACTTAGATGTTGCCCTCGGCATGAGCCGTGCTTTGCTGTTTTCATGTATTTCATCGAGTGAGTGGATGTTGACTACTATCTTGGTTGTGAGTGGACTATTGTTGCACGTTTATATGCCATCGTCATATGTAGCCGCTTCTATCTTTGATATATGTGCATGCTTCTTTCTGACCTAGAAAAAATGAAACAGTTTTATGAAAGTTGTGTTTTTTCAGAAAAAATCATGACAACATGTTATGGTTAATGCACGTATTTTTTTATATATACTTGATTAGTACATTCTCTCAATGATTTTACAGCGCCACTTGAATTTTAAACTGTCATTTTCCTGATAAATTAACTTGCAACTTCTAATGAGCGAATCTATTGTAAGCAACGTAACTGCAATCATTTTAGATCTACGTTCACCATTAAGACTTCATCAGAAAGACAAAACATCAAAAGAATAAACACATTGTCCATGTCTATTGCGCTGATCATTTGTATCAGAATGCTATGAAAGCGGCGGGGTGAAACCCGCCTATTCATCTAGTTTATGATACTTGGGCGCGTTTGGTAGCTTGCATGGAAGTTGGGTTGGACTGATTTCTTCTGCACATGTGCCGGAAACGACTTGGACACTAACCAAACAGGCCGTAGACTCACTAGCCGTAGCCGCCCAATCTCTAGGGTTTTGTTTCCTTCCTTGACCATTCCCCTCGCGGAGGCCGGAGGGGGAGTCGCCGTCTAGGGTTTCCGCTCCCTGCCCCCATCCACCCCCTCACCACCATCACCATGGACGACTACTTGGAGAAGGCAGTCGAGCCCCCTGTCCCGTCAACCAACGGCGCGGGCGAGAAGGACCGCAGCTCGCGCCGCCGCGACCTAGAAGAGCGCGGATCCAAGCGTCCTCGCTCGGGAGAAGATGGGAAGGAGAAGGTTAGGGAGAAAGATGAGGGCCGCGACCGCGATTTCAGGTACGAATTTGTATGCTCCCCTAGTACTATCACTAGCTGAATACCTCCGAGGTTAATTTTCTAGGCAGAAATACGTTGGCTCTTTTTGGAGCACAACTGTATGTATGATTTAAATGGATGTCCTCCCCCATGTCATTGTGAATTTTATGTTCCAAGCAGGTCCACCCCCACCCCCCCCCCCCCCCCCCCCCCCCCCTAAGAGCTACTCTGTATGTATATTGGACTTATAATATATGACTAGTCATATCTCCGTTGCGTGCTACAAACCGCCACAGGCGGTGCTACATACGGGCTGCCGGGCTGCTCTAGAATCTAGAATGTAGACCTTGTCATATTATTTGTTTTCCATCTATTTACTGGCTGTATCATTACGTAAGCATTTTTTTCAAGTTAATTTGATTTTACTTGGGGAACATTTTTCATCAGTTTGTCATACTCAACAGGATTAATATTTTTATGTGATATCACTCATTCAGTTTTTGGCCCTATCTTAGTCCTATATGGCCTGCTTTCAGAATGCTTGCTTAATGTCGCCTCTACTGTATCATATACCACAGCAATAATATGATCCTTGAAAACTAAAAGTCTATCAGAGATTACTCTACATGCTTGAAATATTTTATTCTTATTTTCGTTTCACAAGTTAAACATGACATTTATTTGGACCATTTTCCATTTTTGTTAACTTGCATTATACATGATCTTTTCATGTAACTCTTCCTAACAGCGCCCTCCTCTTTTACATGTTTCAGTTCATTTCAGCGTCATGTTAGTCATGTACTAACAAATGATCAAGTCACTGCATTACTGAAGCAGAAGAATAAATATAAATGGGAGATGCCTGCAGTGGACATTCCAAAATCCAAATGGGTTGGAACGGGTGAAAACATGCAGGTACTTCATGGAATTGCATCATGATGAGTTATTGGTTAATTCACATGTTAACTTGTGTATTGTGGACCTTATGCGCTCTAAGCACTTCGAAAGTTCATGATTTATGTGATGCAATTTGATCTTGTTTCTCCTTGAAATGTGGATTACTGAATTTGAGTCCTTGATAGCGATGTATGTATTTGCTTTCTAATAAAAGGATACCAGTATGTCTATCTGGAGTCTCAAGTTTCACGTTTATCATGTGTTTAGATCGCCTTATGAGTTATGTATGACCTATATTCATTTTCTAACTTATTTGGGAATGTTACTGTGGTGCATTTATCTGTACCACATCCATGCACATATTCTCGGACTTCTTGCAATACGTCTTTGAATGGTATGTGAAGTGTGCTTCTTCAAAGGGCAAGATGTGCAGAAATATTAGTTTGAGCTCCTCTGTGCTTGGGTACTGGATCCATTACAATAGTTATCAAACTACTCAACTGCTTTATGCTGAGTTATTCAACTTCTTCATTACTAGTGCAGGGATGATTTTCTGTTTAATAAATAGTTCAGGAGATTCACAATGCTTTGTTCTTTCAGGGAGCTCCTGATGATCCTTTTGTTGATGTCAAAGGAAAACTGAGGGACCACTGGCAAAATACCCTGTCTGATAACTTGAATTCTAGATTGAGGTTCTTCTCACTTTGTGAGTACTCTATTGATTATCCTTCAGCCAGTGCCTTGTTTCACAAATGACATGACTCCGTAGAACATTTAAGCGGCTGGGGTTAACATTGGTCCCTTGTAAAAGCACTTGCCTTTACTAGATTTTCATATATTGGGTACTAAATATTGCTGCTCTAGAGGAATATAATCGAGCTTTTTTTTTTGGAATTAGCAAGGATCCGTATTGCTAATTAATTTTGTAGCACAACCCAGCTACAAAAAAGTGGCCATAAATTTAGTTGGATCAGGATTTACAAGTCTAAATTCCACATGATCATATACTTCTTTTACATGTTTGTGTGTGGTTACTTGGCAACTCTAAACTTCTCCAAAGTAAACTAGACAGAAAATTTGTTCCCAAAGAAGCCAAGAGGAGCTTCTCTATCCATTCTATAAATAGGGGAATAGAGATTTTAAAGCCCTTTAAGGCTCTCAAAATGATTCAAATGTGGACTTCTCATTTATTACATTGCCTCCACTGTCCACTCGGCCTGAAGAGCAGAAACTATTTTGTTAAACAAACAAGCTAAACATCTTTTCGGTGGGTATCTATGTGTGTGTGCCCCTCTGCAAAACAAGTATATACACTAATCCTACTTTGTCAGGTGCCCGTCTTAGTAATTTTGGCAATATAGAGACAGAAAGTACCTTTTCTGGTTCCCCTATCCTATAGATTCTGTTGTGCATGTCTGTTTTGGATCCATATTCTTGCAATTTTGAAAAAAGTACCTTTAAGGCTCTCAAACTGATTCAAATGTGGACTTCTCATTTATTACATTGCCTCCACTGTCCACTCGGCCTGAAGAGCAGAAACTACTTTGTTAAACAAACAAGCTAAACATCTTTTCGGTGGGTATCTATGTGTGTGTGCCCCTCTGAAAAACAAGTATATACACTAATCCTACTTTGTCAGGTGCCCTTCTTAGTAATTTTGGCAATATAGAGTCAGAAAGTACCTTTTCTGGTTCCCCTATCCTATAGATTCTGTTGTGCATGTCTGTTTTGGATCCATATTCTTGCAATTTTGAAAAAAGTACCTTTAAGACTCTCAAACTGATTCAAATGTGGACTTCTTATTTATTACATTGCCTCCACCGTCCACTCGGTCTGAAGAGCAGAAACTATTTTGTTAAACAAACAGGCTAAACATCTTTTCGGTGGGTGTCTATGTGTGTGTGTGCCCCTCTGCAAAACAAGTATATACTAATCCTACTTTGTTAGGTGCCCGTCTTAGTAATTTTGGCAATATAGAGACAGAAAGTACCTTTTCTGGTTCCCCTATCCCATAGATTCTGTTGTGCACGTCTGTTTTGGATCCATATTCTTGCAATTTTGAAAAAAAGTTGTTACCAAAATAGTTTTAGCATACGAAGTTACATGCTCCATTCTTTCCTTATAATTAAGTAAATTTAAGATAAATTATTGCTTTCCATGTCATGTTTCCTGGCTAAAATGATGCATGGTGGCTCTCTGTCACCTTTATTAAGTGTAATTCTAATCTTAATTGCTTATTACAGGTAATAGTTATCGCGACATAATGCATTGTAATAAGAAGCCATTTTACCTTAAGGGTAGTAAGGTGGATTCCAGTACTATGGATGCATATATTATGCATGCTGTAAGTTTCAAAATCTCTGTTTGGTAACATTATTACTATACCTGTTATGGTTCTGACTAATGTGCAATGTTATGGCAACGTCAGTTGAGTCATGTTCATAGAACAAGAGATGTTGTCATTAAAAATGACGCGAAGCTTAGGAATGATGCTAACACAGATATTCTGGATGACAACTTGTACCGTGATCAGGGTTTTACACGTCCAAAGGTATTGTCACATAGTCGAAACACATTTGAGCAAAATTTTCTAACGTGCTGTCACTTCATTTATGTAAGTATTTTTGTTGTATCTTTATCTGTGAACTTATTGCTCTTTTCTTTTGTATTATTATCATGGCCCCAGGTTCTTTTCTTATTACCTCTCAAAAGCAGTGCACGGCGTGTAGTGAAGAGATTAATCCAATTATCTCCCTTGACACAAAAGGTACACTTTTACTTTTGCAGTTGCTCTTACAGGCAACATTTAAATATCAGGTTCATTTAAATCTGCAGATCATTGTCTATAATTTGCGATTGCTGGTTCAGCGATTATTTTCTATGTGCTAATAGTTAGAGAATTCTTTCATTTGTAGGATAATGCCATGGGACTATTCAAAAAGGAGTTTGATGAATCAGACGATGAAGAGGAGACTGAAAATAGTTCGAAACCCGCAGATTTTAACCTTCTTTTTGCTGGGGATGTTGAAGATCACTTTCTTTTTGGGATAAAATATACAAAGTAAGTTTGCTTGATCGTTGATAATTCCTTATAATAAGTTTCTGGTTGTGAAGACAAGTGTGTCCACAGCCCACCATGTACTCTCTACAGTTTTTCTTTTCCAACAGCTCAATTTTTTATTCAAGTTCATTGCCTATCATGGGCTTGATCATGAGCATGTAAATGATTAATCAAACACTCAGCAGAACAAATCACAGAAATTCTAATATATATTGGGTTTGCTGTTTGTTCAGACTCTTGTTTGGTAGCGTTCTTTGGTCATGGACCTTTTTACTCACTGAATTTGTAAATACTAAACAAGGATTGCCACTTGCTTGACTAAAGGTCTTACATTTTTTCTATCTTGTATGTTCAGAATTGGAGTTTTAGGGTCAGTAGTCTTCATTCTTGAAAGTAAAAAACTCACTTCTGACGTAATTTGTGTTTCCACTATCTTATGCTAACTAGCGTTATAGGTTTCATGGTGGAAACTTTTGTTGTCATGGAAGCTATTGTATATTTTTGTGTTAATTTTAATATATCACGTTTTAATAGCTGTAATTTCATAATAGCCCATCTGCCCATAAAATGCTACTGTTTGGACACACACTCTCTTGACTATTCTTATGTACATAAACTTGTAAGTAAATTATTATGATGTTGCTAAGGTGAAAATGGTTTCAATAGATTTGGCATGAAAACAGTTTCATAATATAGCCTTTTACTTTCAAGAATGCACCTCCAAGGCCATGTCAATGTAAATGCTTCTGCAGGAAATCTATTTTCAAGTTAACAAACATTAGGACTATATTCGAATACAGAAGGCTTTTTAAAAGTTAATGTTTTAACAAATGCTTCTGCAGGAAATCTGTTAAGCTATACAGTAACTTCTATGCTTCTGATATCATAGTGGCATCTCCTTTAGCGCTTAAACTTGTAAGTACTCTTCAACAAAGGTTTCTTCGTGTACTCAATTAGTCATGATTACTCATGCATGCAGCAGCTGTATATTGTTATCGTTCTGGTGTCACCCCATAGTTTATTGTCCTAATTAGCACTGCACACAGTATAAAACATACTCTACCTTTTTATTAGGTGTATTTGTTTTGTAGGTAAATTCTGACTTAGCACTGTCCTAATTAGCACTGCACACAGTATAAAAACATACTCTGTACCTTTTTATTAGGTGTATTTGTTTTGTAGGTAAATTCTGAATTGTTTGTATTTCCTTTTTATCCCAGTAGATGCTGATTCTACACCTCCTGAATTGTAAGGATCATTAATTAGCCACCAATAATTATTACTCTAAACAATATTGTAACCAGGGTATTTTCGTCCAAACTACCCTCAAATCAATGTGTTGGTCACTGTGCGTGAAAAAAATACAACTAATAAAATGGAACAGGGAGAGTATGGAACAGCTAGAAAATACTACGGAGTATTCTACTTTTGTTGCACAAACACCTGATGGGTTCAGTGAACCTCCAGGCCTTATATAGGGGCATTTTGAGTCCCTAACAGTGTGAGGTTATCGGGTGGCAGGACTGACAGCTCCCAGGGCCACACTTGTATAGGCTGGTCAGTAATGGTGGCAAGGAAAATGAACGATAGCAGGTCAGCAGTGATGTTGTTGTTTGGAAGGCCACGGAGCATGTCGATGCGCCAATTGCAGTACCTATGGACGGAGGTACATACCATATTATGATATACGATATGGAGAAGGTGCCAGTTCTGGCTTTTGTGGCAATTGCAAGCAGCAACAATGGTAGGAAGGTGTTCTTGCAAAAAGGGAGGTTTTTGAAGAAGGGTGTTTGGGTAGGGAGGTGACTTTGATATAGGGAGAAGTGGAAAACACTTAAAGGTATGAGGGACATATCAGGATGCTGTTGGATTTGCCGATCAATGAGTAGGTACAGCCAATTGGAAGAACTAAAACAGGATCCTGTTTTCCAATTGTTCTGTAACAACAAATCTGTTTTGTTATTATTCCATCATTATGCACCAGTTTCATTTGTAATAGAAGCTTGATCTCCTTGTGCCCTCACATTACTTTGCTTCCAAATCCATCTCATCTATGAGTTATTTATTCTGATTACATGTGCACATTTTTGCTGAAATATCAGTATTCTCTACCTTATTATGCCTGCCTGATATCAGAAAATCGATGGAGGTGAAGATGTCAAGAAAAAGGGGCATGGCAAGGAAAATGATTCCGATTTCCTGTCATCAATTGAAGTTGGTTCCACTCTAATTCATATACTCCCGCCGGCCCAAATTAATTGGCGCAGCTCAAGAGTACATTTGCACTGGACATAGTATATGGCTGTGCCAATTAATTTGGGCTGGAGTACTACAATTTTCTGTTTACTACTATCTCTATTCCTATATGTTATTTTATTTATGTAAACCAATTAGTATATGTAAATCATCTATGGTCCACATGGAAACAATGATTAAATTTATTGCGATGACAAGTATTTTGCCATTATTTTGAAGGAACTATCAATTTCAAATTGAACATCTACAAGACCCTGTGTAAAGGAACAACAAGTGTGCACACTATTCTGCTGTTTCTTATTTTCGTTGAGGTCTAACTATCAATACATTTGTTTTGTGCAGATAGTGGTGGTTGATCACGCAGATGTGATATCTATGCAGGTTAACCTCCAACTCTAGTACCTTGCTCTACTTGTTTTCTGATGCCTGCTAATACAAATGACTGTTATCTATGAATGTAGAATTGGTCACATCTCCATTCTGTTCTTGAACAACTAAACCAGTTGCCATCAAAAGAACATGTAGCCAACGTGATGCGGATTAGGCCATGGTAATTTATTTATTTATGCCATGCTCTAAGGCTGTACTATAAGTTATCAACTTACTTTATTGCGAATATCAAATGACTTGCAATTTTTTATTGATTATGATGTTTATCAGGTCAATAATATGCTTCTTACATTTTCATTTATTTGGCTCAGGTACCTAGACCAGCATGCACGTTATTATCGGCAAACAATAGTCCTAAGCTCGTATCTTACACCTGGTATGGAATTTCACGTGGAACTGTGACCATCATTTTGACTCATACTTTTTTAGTCTTCAGCTTATATCATCCAATTAGATTTTCAATATCAACTAGAATTATACCAGTTCTTTTAGTCATGTTCAGCATTTACTTTAGTATCCATGGTTTTAAAGGCGTCGCTTAGGCGTCCAGGCTCCCCCCTCCTCGGAAAAACGGCCGCCTCAGGCGCCTAGGCGTTGCCTAAGCGTCAGAGCGCCCCCCTCCGCCTTAAGACGCCTTAATGCCTTCAAAACCATGTTAGTATCAATTGTTGTTCTTGCTAGTGTGTATGTCTCTACTGGAGTTATGCCTGGTACTTGTTTATTCATATACCTATTTATCTTTCAATTCTTTGCCTGCTGTGCAGAAATGAATGCTTTATTTAACGGATCATGCTCAAATTATGAGGGAAAGGTATGTAGTATGCTGAAAGTCATTAATTAATCCATTTGCAGTGTTGGACTCATGTTTTTTGACATGCTGGAACTCAACATTTTTTAGGTTAAGCTGGTGACTGAGTTTACAGGTGTTCTTCCCAAAATACAGCTTGAAGTACGGCAGGTCAGTTAATTCCTCGTTTCTCTTCATACTCGGTTGCATCGTTGCTATTATGCTGTGCAGATATGTCCATCCGAACAAAACTTTGATGTCAGGGATTCCGGGCTGTTCCTTAGATGTTTTTTTTTACAATTTTTGGATGGACTCACTCAACAGACATGTATCTTAGTGCTAAAACAATACTAATTTATATGTTTTTCATTGTTTAATCACTACACAGGTGTATGAACGGTTTGATGCATCTTCTGTTGGTGAATCTGATGATGCCCGCTTTGATTATTTCTGCACAAGGGTGAGTCATTTTGTGCTTGTATTGCATCTTCATAATGCATTATGAAATTTAGGGCACTCCTCTAATTTTCAAAACTATCACTCATCTTTACAGTACATAATTCATGTGTGAAATACTGTATGTAAACAATTATGTAATGACAACCAACCTAAATTCTTATCTGGACTTGATGCAATATCCGACTAAAAGCTGCATGCTAAATTGGTAATGTTATTGCATTCTGAAAAACTTGTAAGATCAGTTGATCTTTTATATTATGAAATAGACGTTTTTTGTTTCACAGAATATCCAACTAAATATTTGTACGGGAGGATGTCCGTATTTGATTTGCTCTGTACTAGGTTCATATTTGTGACCGATTGTATCCACATTTGGATTCATATCCAGCAACGACCCAGAGAAGAAAAATGTGGTTTAGGGTAGGGAACAAGCAATATATGTCCCTGCTGCTCCAATTTCTCTCATAGGGTACCAATCATCCAAATTTAGTGCTATGTCACTATCAAAAACTCGGACATCAAAATTACATGTCATGACAATTGTATGACAGAGTGCGTACCTACACTGAAATTTAGCAACAAGCTCGGACAGAACAAGCTGGGGCATGTGGTAGTACACAGAAGTACTGAGCCCACATGTGACTCGCACATAGTTTCTTTCAGTCTTAGGTGCTGTGTACAATTATGGAGTCATACAGTTTTTGTTTTACACCTTTGGTCCTGACTCTTGATTGCTAGAAATATGGAACAGCTCTAACAAATATCTTGTGGCCCTATTATTGACTATTTTGTGAATTATTATTACAGGTATACCCAAAGATTCAGGAGTCAGATGAGGTATTGTTTTTCCATACTCCTGATATCTGCAATGCTGTCATGTTCACTTGAATTTGGTACTTCTCAAAGTTGGTAGGAGTAGTTCTAAATGTCCACCCGGCCCTGGTAATTAAAATGTTGATGGGGGAGAGTTCAAGAAAACCATGGGTTACACCTGATAGCACATGATATTTTGGATGTATGCAACCAAACATATCATTTTGTAGCAGTGGCATGTGCACTTTGTCAGCACATGGAGTTCACTTAACGTTTTTATTACTCAGGATAGTTCTACAACAGTATTTTCCAGAAATGTACCAGCAATTTGTGCATTTTTCAGTAAATTTTGTTTGTAAATGTGATAGACGTGTCTGGAAACAGTCAAGTGATTGGAGGAAAATATACATTATCTGACAGTTCCTTATCTGGATTTCCATAATGACACATCCGTTGCTACTTTTGAATATATTACTGTATTTGTTTGGAAATGTCATGTCCAAGTTTATCTAATTGACTAATGCAATATGCAGGGTGGAGTGTTGCTATTTGTCAGTTCCTATTTTGAATATATTAGGATGAGCAATTTTTTAAAATCTCAGGATGCGTCCTTTTGTAGAATTGGAGAGTAAGTGCACCTTTTTCTGCTAGCTTTTTTTTCTTCTTCAGCTAAACTGGGTCTGCCCTCCTTTATTTTTGAGAGTTTTTGGTCTTATGCATGTAGTAACTGTATATGTGCTCTAATTAGGGCTACGTCACAACCGGATATATCACGTGCAAGACTCTGGTTTTTTGAGGGCCAGAAGAAGATCTTGCTCTATAGTGAGAGATCTCACTTCTTCCACAGATACAAGGTCATAACATCTAAAAGGCCTTGAGGACTTCTTATGACGTGCTCTAGGTGTCACTTTACAAGAATGCACTTGAGTGTCTGTTTAATAACTCTACCATTAATATGCAGATTAGAGGAGGACATCATTTGGTTGTCTACTCATTGCCAGGGAGAAAAGATTTCTATCCAGAGGTATCGACTAGATTGCTATTGTATGCAGTATGCACTGCGTCTGAATTTGTGCTGTTAAAAGGCCTAAAAATTATCTCTTTGAACCCTGTGGTTTCCTTTTCTTTCAGCTTGTAAATATGCTTGGCGAATCACCAAATCCGAAGTGCAATGTACTTTTTTCTCCTCTGGATATTCTTAAGGTGAGATCACTGTTTCACGTAGTTTGGTTTCCATCAGAAATTTACAATACTACCGTCATGTTGGTTTTGTTCGGTCATTTGCATACTTTATCGATCATTTCGTACTGTGGCAAAACTATTTGAGATTATACTTTCTGATTGTCTTGTTTTTATGGTCAAAACTTCCAAGGAAACCAACAATAGTTCAAAAATAACGGTAGTTCAGATTTGAGCTTTTGTTTGCAAGTACTTTTACCTGTTATTTTTTTTTTTTGAAACCTGTACAGTGAGTTGCCTCACATGGGCTGCCTGCTCTTCTCTCAGCACTGATAGCTGGGCTTTACGTTGCATTTCTTTTGTACACGTCTTGCTAAATTCAGTTTAGTTGTAGTCAAGTGCTTAAATAAGTGAATCTCTGCCAGCATTCTCGTTGACTTAGCTCTCTTGTTGCGAATCTGCAGTTGGAACGAATTGTTGGAACATCTTCTGCACGAAGGCTGATTTCTTCTGACAAGAGCATGTTCGTATTCTGCTGACAGCCTACCTAAAACTTTGAAACATTAGTTGGGAGCTGTCACCATAGGCTTAAACAGAAATCCATTTCTTAGTACAGCTTTTTTTTTTTTTTGTATCTGAAACTATTCTAGTAGATCATATAGAGATTTCTCTTATGTTTGTTTGTTTGTGATCGATGCTCTGCGGCAGCGCGCTCATAAATTTTGGTTATGTCATGTACTGATGATTTATTTGGAGAAGGTCGTCAAGGTAAAAAAAAAGTCTGGTTGGGAAGAACCTATTATCACTATATTTATGTCTATTTGCCAAAAGAAAAGTATAAGTGATTGATTTGGTTATTTTTTGGGTAAAGCTGGATTATATTCAAATTCAAATATTCAGAGGGAAAGATTCCACAATTGCATACCTTCTCTATATAGGGCGTTGCTATTGCCGTTAGTCTGTATGAGAACTTTTATAACTATCTGTATAGTTTTAGTACGTCTATGGCGTGTTAGGTTGCTTGCATGGATTCTCCAGCCAGGCCAAAAGCAGTCAGACTGGCCAGGATAAGCCCCATGTTCATTTTGCCCTAACATTTGATTGTCTATGCCGCAAAGTTGGCAGTACAAAGCCATTTTGTTTGGTTGTCTGAATGAGCAGTTTTGGGTTAGATTGATACACGTCTGGTGGTGTTTGGTTGCTTGTAGAGGCTTGATGTGGTAACCTCATCTTGGCAAGCAGCTTAGGGATACATTTCCAAGCTTTAGCTTTTTCTCTGATGGACATTGAAAGATAAAAAGATTAATCACCCACGAACGAAATCCGCTTATTTCTTCATAATCATCTTTCTTATATGGGAACACTTCTTCAAAGACCAGGTCATTAATTAGGGCATCAAAACCTCATTCTTTGGAACTTAAGGAAGAAGAGTCCGCAGTAGTATCAGAGCAATACCACTAGACGCGTGGTTGATGAACTGTGTTGCTGGGACTGGGATACTGCAGTCCCTATCCCCCGTCTTCACGAGTTCATCGATTTGTCCATCTCCATGAACTCTCCTCCGCTTCCAACTCTGGCGATTGCTCTGTCTCAGCACCTTAGGTGAGACCTCTGTCAGTATACACATCTATAGGTGGAGCTGTGCCAGTGATGTACTAGCCTTACCTATGACATCGCGGGACAATAAGGGAAATCGGATGAGTGTCCTTGCGACGTCTCTAACATACCCACTGCTTGCCTCTTTACATGGAAGAATAGGATTTTCTGTATCTTTGCTGGGGATTGTTGGTCTTCACAAATATGGTGTCTTGACGGTTCTTTTTCCAGCAGATTCCTGGCTCCGACGGTTAATTCTCCAATAATCATCAAACATGCAAAAAATAGATGAAATGATATAAGTATCACCTCTAAATATGAAATATATCAATGAATAACAGTAAATTATGATATCAAATAGTGATGCAAATTAGACGTATCAGTTATCAGCCTGAAGATCTCGTGCAAGATGAGGCTACTACTAATTTGTTATGGGATCTGTATCCATATGCAAGCCAACATCCCCATGGTTATCATAAATAGTCTCTTTTCCATGATCTGATAGAAGATGCTATGCGCTTAGTGGCTGTTGTGTCAAGATTCAAATTAATTGTGAAATTACTTCATGACAAGTCATACCTGGGGATTACCAATAAAGCCTTCAATGCAGTTGTGAAAAGATACAACGATGCATTCCCCGGGGTAGGACTTTCAAAATCTTTTTATAAGGTGAAGCAATATATCAAGGTACCAGGACTTGGATATAAGAAGATTGATTTTTGCAAAAATAACTATGCACTATTTTGGATGGATTATAAAGATCTCGATGAATGCCCAATATGTAAGGAATCAAGATGGAAACATGATGGAGCTGGTGGGAAGAAAAAGATTCCTTGGAAGGTTCCGAGATACTTTCCACGTGTACAAAGATTGCGGAGGTTGTTTGCTTCAGAACAAACATCTCGAGAAACAAGATGGCACAAATAGATTCTCACGCTCAACCCTGATTTACTGAGGCATCTTGCTGATGGCGATGAATGGAAGCAATTCGATCTAGATCATCCAGATTTTGCTGCAGATCCATGGAACCTGAGACTTGGCCTTGCTACAGATGGATTCAACCCGTTTGGTAACATGAGCAACTCGTATAGCATGTGGTCAGTACTAGTTACACCTTACAACTAGGCTCTCTGGACATGCACCGATCAGACCTGTATGATGTCCTTACTCATCCCAGGTCCCAAATCTCTTGGGAAGGATTTTGATGTGTTCATGCAGCCTCTTATTAGAGACTTGCAAACATTATGGGAGGGTGTCCCTACACGGGATGTGTGTCAACCTAAAGAACAAAATTTCCTATTACGTGATGTTGTAGTGTATTGCACCCATGATTATCCACCTTTGACACTATGTCAAGCAGAGTAACATAATGTTATAATACATGTGTTCACTGTGATACAGATCAACTGACAGTGAGGATAATAAACAAGATATGCTATATGGGCCACCGCCGTTTCCTTCCAACAGGTCACAGTTTCCGAACAAATAAAAAATTTCAATTTATTGGTGGTAAGAGTGATAGTAAAAATGAACCGGAGCACTTTAAGAGTCACGAGTTGGAGGCACACCTAGAAACGGTCAGAAATGTTAAACCAGGAAAACCACCATCTGCCACAGCAGGTACACCAAAGAAGAATAGAGAAGATGCAGCAATAGTAGTAGCAGGTAGCAAAAGGAAGAAGAGAGGAGATGCACCGAGTTTAGCAGATACCAAAAGGAAGAAGGGGGTGAAGTAGCAGCAGGTACCAAGAGGAAGGAAATGGAAAATAATAGATCGAGAATATTTTATAAGCACACGACCACTCTTTGGGACTTGCCGTATTGGGCTGGTAAGAAGCTTCATCATAATATTGATATCATGCACATGGAGAAAAATATATGTGAAGGCATTGTCGGCACATAACTCAACAACATTGAATGTTAACAGACACTTGCAACTGGATCGTAATGACAAAGTGAACAAAGGCAAGGAAAACATTATATATTTCGAGGCGCGGAATTCACATTGCCGATGCCTAAAAGGAGATTATGGCGAGTACCACCGAGGTGTGATGTTCCCGCTCGGATTTGCTTCCAACATTGCAAATTGTCTCAATCCTGAAGGAAACACACTCGAAGGGTTGAAAACTCACTGAAAGGACACGGATGTCGCCTAGAGGGGGGTGAATAGGCGGTTTAAAACTTTTACGAGATGGGCTTAACAAATGTGGAATAAAACTAGCGTTTGCTTTGTCAAGCCCAAAGCCTATATAATATGGTTCACCTATGTGCACCAACAACTTATTCTAAGCAATGGTTCACCTATGTGCACCAACAACTTATGCTAAGCAACACAAACAACTTATGTGATAGCAAGATATATATATATATATAACTTCAAGCACGATGGCTATCACAAGGTAAAGTGCATAAGTAAAGAGCTCGGGTATAGAGATAACCGAGGCACGCGGGAGACGAAGATTTATCCCGAAGTTCACACTCTTGCGAGTGCTAATCTCCGTTGGAGAGGTGCGGTGGCTTAGTGCTCCCGAACGCCACAAGAGGCTCACCTTGAGGTGTGGTTGCTCGATGCACACCAACGCCACAAAGGTCTCACCCCAAGATGCGGTACTCACACCACACACCGAACGCCACGAAGGCGCCTCACCTTATTCTCCGGTGACCCTCGCCACAAAGGCCTAGGTCACGGTTCCACTAAGAGATTTCCTTCGAGGTGGAAACCGGGCCTTACACAAAGATTGGGGCACACATCCACAACTTAATTGGAGGCTCCCAACAAATCGTCACAAAGGCCTAGAATCCGTCTAGGGTTCCAAGAACTCAAGAGTAACAACCTTCTTGTTTTCACCACCACGAATCACCGTGGAGAACTCAAACCGATGCACCAAATGCAATGGCAAGAATACCACAAAGATGATCAAGTCCTTCTCTCTCAAATTCCAACAAAGCTACAAAAGCTATTGGGGGAATAGGAGAGGAAGAACAAATAGGAGGAGAAACACCAAATTTCTCCAAGATCTAGATCTAGTGGATTCCCCTCACAAAGAGAGGGATTTGATTGGTAAAGATGTAGATCTAGATCTCCTCTATCTATCTCTCAAATAGATGCAAGATTCATGGGAGGGAGAGGGAGATAGCAAGATCAAAGAAGGTCAACAATGGGGGCCAAAACGAGCTCAAACGGTTGGGGAACTTTGGGGAAGAAGACCCCCTTAAATAGGGCAAGAGAAATCTACCCGTTATGCACAAAACTCGTCAAAACCGGAACTTCCGGTCATTTGGGGCGGAACTTCCGCCCCCCGGAAGTACCAGCCAACTTCCGGGTGAAGAAGGGCGTCCCCGGAAAGCTTACAATATACTTTTGCTTGCAGAATCGTCATTTTCGGAAGTTCACCGGAAGTACGGCGGAAGTTCCGGCCACCGGAAGTTCCGGCCAACTTCAGGCCAAAAAACTGCTTCACGGAAACTTGAATAACTTTTGCATCCGGACTCCGATTTTGATGATCTTGGGCTCGTTTCGAAGCTAGTAACAAGCTCTACAAGATCATGCAGGGAACCATCATAGTTTAGTAAGTTAGGATAGAAATGAATGATGAAAGGTTTGACCTATCTAAAAAAGACATGCCGGTAAAACCTCCAACCTCGAAAATGCAACAATTTGAGTTAGGAAACTCGGATTTAGGTGAAACCAATTTTGTTGTAAAGAAGATGACAAGAGCTAGCCCACAAAGAGTGAAAATCTTAAGAACAAGTGGGGTAGGTTTTTCTATGTATTTTAGAGTGAAACCTCTCAATACGAGAAACCGAGAAAAACACCAAACTCGAAAACGCAACAAGTGATCTATGCGAAATCCGTTTTCGATGAACTAGAGCTTGTCATAAGAATAAGAACAAGCTCTAAAACATCACATGGATAAGATCCAAATAACAACCAAGAAAGATGATGTGCAAGGATGCAAAGGTTTGAGCTCTCCGAAGGATACGGTCGAGTTACTCACTCGAGAGCCCTCTTGATAGTACGACAACTAAACTATAAACCGGTCTCCAACAAAACCATGAGACCGGTGAGAAAGAAACCCTATCCAGAGAAAACCTTAACCTTGCGCATTCCACTTGAGCTTGATGATGATGGTCTTGACCGCAACAAGATGGAACGCCTTTCTTGATTGTGCTTGCTTGACGAAGTCTTGTAGATTGCCCCCCCCCCATAATCCACCATGGGAGAGCTTGTTCTTCGGCGCATCTTCACATAACCATGATCACCATATGGATGGCAAGAGTCAAGCAAAGGATCTCTTCGAGATGGCTCATCTTGAACTTGCACTTCATTATGTTGATGTCTTGAAGTAACTTGAGGGCTCACTTCATCTTCATCTTCAAGACATACTTGACACTTGATATCCTTCATCAATTTCTTCTTATTGCAACCTTGAAGCCAACAAATGGTTCAAGCATTTCTTCATGGCAAGCTTCAAGCTTATGATCTCTTCGAGTTGGCTCATCTTGAACTTGCACTTCATTTCTTCATTCTTCATCATGTTGATGTCTTGAAGTAACTTGAGGGCTCACTTCATCTTCATCTTCAAGACATACTTGACATTTGATATCCTTCATCAATTACTTCTTATTGCAACCTTGAAGCCAACATATGGTTCAAGCATTGCCTATGGACAACTCCTACAAATATAACTCAATGCAAACATTAGTCCATAGGGATTGTCATTAATTACCAAAACCACACATGGGGGCTCCATGCACTTTCACTCACAATTGCCACATCCTGCTGCAAAGGCTTTTAGCTATTGGCATTAAAGATTTAGTGAAGCCAAATATGTACAATGTGATTGCAGAGTTGGGAAGGTTCTTTAGGGAAATTTGTAGTAAAACTCTAACCAGATGTGTTGTAAAACGTCTTAAGGTGGACATAGCAGTAATCCTGTGCAAGATGGAGCTGATATATTGCAGCCTTCATGTTCTGCATCTGATCTTCTTCTTCCTTGCTATCAACCTCCGCACTACCATCATGACCACCAGTTGCATGGCTACTCTGCCCGGATTGGAAACTGCTGCCTCCAGCATCATTACTTTGACTGCTCTGGCCTGGATGGAACTCACCCTCGCCTTCGTGGGAATTGACCTCCTTTGCCTCGGGAAGCATTAAGGTGATGGGGTGATTTCCCCTGCGCTCGCACGCTTCTAACCAGTGCACCCACTGAGAGGTCCGCTCAATCGGCTTCAACCGCTAGAATATTTGGGTACTTGAGCTGCTCCACAAAGCATGCACACCAACCGTGTATGCTTCAGGATTAAGCCCGAAATTCACGGTCAACCACTCCTTCAACTGACTAACTCGCCATGTTTTTGGGTTTGACAAATGCAACTCCTCACACTGAAACTCACTCAGATCATCTCCCATCGGAGTTGTTCGGACTGTGCCGTTACTGAATTAAACAACGAATTTTACTCTATCTGACATATCTGCTCACCTATATAAATTACAGACCACCTACACTCGTAAATAAACAACAATACCAACAACGACCAACTACATAAATATTTTCTACCGGTACCTATATCAGTAACTAATCTGCGAAGCTAACGAATGCAACATGCATGATTATACCATCTAATATCAGGGATTAGGGTTTACCCTTTGAAGCGTGCCAAACACCCCCGTTAGCAGCCTAGCTCCTCCACCACGCAACAGCAGCACCACCACCACCAGCTCCTCCTCCACCACCACCACCACCA
This sequence comes from Lolium perenne, assembly GCF_019359855.2. NCBI lineage: Eukaryota > Viridiplantae > Streptophyta > Magnoliopsida > Poales > Poaceae > Lolium > Lolium perenne. Next base: position 23,460,034 of record NC_067247.2, on the reverse strand, counting down.
CCACCACCTCCTCCAACAACACCTCCACCAAAACGCCTCAAAAACTAACCCATCTATAGATCAGGTGATTCTACAACATTTGGTGGTCAACCTACAACAAAATGCTAGACAAATCGCTGACAAATGAGAGAAAATGGAGCTGGAGCTGAAAGCAAACGAGAAAGAGAGAGAAGAGATGAACTGAGAGCGGAGGAGGAAGAAGGGAGCATCGACACGGTCGATTTAAATAGGCGCCAGGACTCGGGGTCAGGAACCCGACTCGGGGTCAGGGAACCTGATTCCCTGGCCTCGGGATTCCTCGAGCCGACATCGGCTGCTCCTGCCCAGCCGACAGGACGACAAGGCGCACTCGGCCCGCGCGTGGCCGATAGGCTCTACTCGGGTTCAGCAACCCCAACTTCGCGCGGCAAGCCGAGATTCCCTGCCACTCTGGTTTCTGAACCCTGACTTTTGGGAATCGGGTTCGCGGATCCCGACGGTGTATTATTCCCGTAAGAAGTGAAAAACGAGTATTATTTCTGGAATGAATAAAAAAGTGTATTATTTAAAAAAATCGCCATGGGTGTGGTAGTAGAGGAAAAAATGGTCAGGGCATCTCCAACGGGGCAACACATTTCGGATGCCCAAATTGTCCGCGGACGTCCGTTTGCGTCGCCTGGCGGACGTGAAAATGACCGCATGGCGCGAATTGTCCGTTTACGTCTGGGGCCACCCCCAACGGTCCGACGCATTTTGGATACCCCGCTGTTTTGTTTCCCTGCTTCTTCTTTTCCTTTTTGTTGAAGAACTCCTCGATTTGTATGAATGAGCAAATTCAAACGCGAAAACAAGTAGTACTGATTACTCGAATCGAACAAGTTCAAACATATTTAACATACAAACTAGAGAACAAATTTAATAAAGTTCTGGAGCGTGATCGCCTTGTAACCCTTCCTGTTTAATAAAGTTCTGGAGCGTGACCTGCAAAAAAACTAGAGAACATATTTAAAAATAAAGAAACTATAAGCTAATTCTTGGCCTTCTTGTTAGAAGACCCTGCCTCGTCGTCCTCACAGACGCGCCTCTTGCTTGTCACCTCCTCCTCGGAAGAGGAACTGCCGGACGACGCGTCCGTGGAGGAGTTCCAGTCGGACGAAGTGGCGTCTTCGTCATCATTGTCGGTGAACGGACGATGACGCGTCGCTTGCGCCCGCGCCCTTGCCCGGGCCCTTGCCTCCTTCCTTGCCGCCGCCTTCTCGTCCGCCGCCTCCAGCCGTGCGAACTTGGCGTCGGAGTCCTCCTCCTCCTCCTGGTCGTCGCAGCCAACGGCGCCTCCGTCCTCCTCGACCTCCCTCGGTGTCGCAGGCGTTTCACACCAATGGCGCCATCCCGGTGGCTTTCCCTCGCTCTCCGAGTCCGACGGCAAGGACGGGTAGCTCATGGCGCCTGGCTAGCCGGTGTTGGAGAAGAAGAAGAAGATTGACAGACGATTCGACGTGAATTACAACAGGCGCAAGGGTTATTCTGCGGGGATTAATGGCGGCGCGTATAACGAAGAGGCCCGCGGTTGCTCTTCCGCGGCGGTTCGACGCTCCATTCCGGCGGTTGGTGGGTTGATCGGCACGGTTGCTACTCCGGCGGTTGACATCGGCACACTTGCTGTGTTTAATTCGAGGCTGATCGAGCCAGCGGGCCCGTGGGGGAAGTGAGCGGACGCTAGGCGAGACCGCGCAACGTCCATGGAGACGCAAACGTACCGCATATTTAGGTCACGTTTGCGTCGCTGCGGATGCTCCGGACACGATGCGTCACCCCGGTGAAGGGCAGGATGCAGACGTATTTTTCCGGTTTGCGCGAACGTAAAGAGTGGTGGCCTGGTTGGAGATGCCCTGATGTGTGTTGCCGCTTGGCGGTTGAGACGCGGAGATGTGCCCAACAACGTCCCGACTCCCGAGGCGGGGAGTGGACGCACGCGTTCCCCGTTGCTGGGTGGACCCCGATCTCTGGAGAAATGGGCCCAGATCTCCGTGACCGGTGGTGGTGGTCCCCGATCTCCGCGCTGGATCCAGCTGGGCCACCCTCTACCCTACCCTACCGTCAGTCAGGACACCACCAGCTCAGCCCCCGACGCGTGCGTGTGGTCTCCCACAGCCAAGCGGGCCCCTCGCTCCCCGCCGCACGCGCTGCCCACCTTTTCCGTTTTCCTTTCTCCGTGCGCGGCCGTAGTCACGTGCGAATCTTAAGACACAGTCACCACCAGCGGCAGCTTAAAATACTGCTACAAGTAGGCAGGCTCGTAATTACGTCTTGATTACCATTAATTACTGCCCCGTAACGCGTTTCGTTTTTTGTTTTGCGACTAAATTTTGATGCGTTGCAGTATCCGTGGGGTCAGCTCTACGGTGGGGCCAGCTGAGCAGAGCTCGTTACCCTAATCTGGTTGGCCCAACGGTCAGGAAACGCCGAGGCAAGGCAGGAGACGACACCCGATCGTGGGCCCTACGGGGTCCGGTTTGGCGGCGGGGCCCAGCTGTACAGGTCGGACCTGGTCCCACCACCACCGCCGGGACCGGGACCCCACCACCAAGTGACACCCGCCCGATAGGACCACCACCAAAGTAACTTCCCACCCACCCCCCATCTCCCTCTCCCGCAACACGCACCCGGCGCCGAGGAGACCTGCCTTCCCTGTCCTCCTCCCTCCATGGAGTCTCATCAGGGCCACGACAGCCCGCCGGAGACGGAGCCGCCGCATCCGCAGCAGCAGGACCACGCGCCGGGGGCCATGGCCATGGTGCCCATGCCCGTGCCCATGCGCGGCGGCGGCTACATGGTGGTCCCGAAGCCGGAGCCCGTGGAGCTCTACGGCGGCGGCGGCGCGGGCGTGGCTATCGCGCGCAAGGCGCCCCCGCGGAACCGCGACCGCCACACCAAGGTGGAGGGCCGCGGGCGCCGGATCCGGATGCCCGCCGCCTGCGCCGCCAGGATCTTCCAGCTCACCCGCGAGCTCGGCCACAAGTCCGACGGCGAGACCGTGCGCTGGCTGCTGCAGCAGTCCGAGCCCGCCATCGTCGCCGCCACCGGCACCGGCACCGTCCCCGCCATCGCCACCACCGTCGACGGCGTGCTGCGCATCCCCACCGAGTCCGCCGCCTCCGCCTCCTCCTCCTCCTCCGCCGTCCTCGACGCCGAGTCCTCCGCCAAGCGCCGCCGCAAGCTCCAGCCCACGCGCGCCACCGGCGCCGGCGCCATGCTCCCGCTCGCCGCCGCCGCGCCGCACCCCGGCGGCGCGGCGTACTACTCCGTCGTCGCCGACCCGCTCCTGCAGGGCGCAGCCGGCGGCGCGGTCTCCGTCGCCAGCGGCCTCGCGCCCGTCGCCGCGGCCCAGCAGGGCCTCGTCCCCGTCTTCGCCGTCCCGTCCGCCGCCGGCGCCAACCAGCCCAACATGGCCACCGCCGTCTGGATGGTCCCGCAGCCGGCGGGCGGCGCCAACCAGCCCACCCAGTTCTGGGCCTTCCAGCCCGCGCCCCAGCTCATCCAGACCATGCCGGCCTACCCGACCGTCGCCGACTACAACCACCAGCACCAGCAGCAGTCCGCCTCCACCGTGGTCCAGACCAGCAACTCGGACCACCAGCGCCACCACCACTTCAACAACAACCACCACCCCACCGGCGCCGAGTCGCGCGACGAGCAGGGCCGCCAGGGCGACCACCACCCGGAGGAGGACGATGCCGACGACGATGACGAGCCCGTCTCCGACTCCAGCCCTGAAGACTAACCAAGCCAACTAAGCGCTCCAATAGTCGTCAATCCAATGAAAAAAGCTTAGCTTCTCCTCAGATTCTTATTTTGCCATTATGTATTCTTAGTCAGTGATGATATCAATCAGTGATCAGTGTTGCCCCGCCCTCTCGGACTGTTTTCTAGTAGAACCATAACCATTGTTGGTTGCACCTAATTCTTCTTGACCTTTGAATCAATAAGCATACGCAACACGGGGGAAAATCTGAGCTTGTATAAGATACTTGCAAAATTTTGTTTCATTGGCTCCTTAATTAGCTGGAACAACAAATGTTATCACTGTACTGAGCTCCAGGCGAGTGTCAGCTTGAAAATGTTGCTAGACTCTGTTAGCTCTTCTGTTTCAGGATAATGTATCCAGACGAAATTGATCTTTAGCAGTAAAATGATTATATTTCTCTTTTTTGTCATGTCAAAGAAAACACATGCTCACATGCAGTGTACCTCTATTCTTTTTTCAGAGCTGACTAATTTAGTTCGATTTTCACACCAATAGCTGCTGCTTGATATGCTCCAATTTGTTAACAAGTTATGCAACTGACTTTGGATCTTTGTAGTATGGTCATAAATTTACTGATAATGATAGTCTTGGCCAGAGTAACTTCCAGTCGTTTCTGCTTCTGTAATATTGGACAGTGCACAGTCAGCAATTTTCATTGTCCTAGCAAATTCCTTCCACCTCTTTTTGTCTCATCTTGTTGCTACAGTCCGGCCTTTTTAATTATTTTCTATAAATCTGCTTATAGTTCCAGGTTTTCGTCTACTGTGCAAGCCAAAACAGTGGCCATGAATCTGGGGAAGTTCATGTTGAAGTTAACACACACGCTGACTGAGATTATTTTTCTTCTTGAGTAATGCTGCTAGGATCTGCACATAAAAAAAGAAGCTTGCTTGCTTGTCTTTGAATTCATTTTTATCATTTGCAAGGTTGAGCCCTGGGATTTGATGCTGGGCCTGAAAAGCCACCTACAGAAGCTTTACGCCCAATTTTCCCGGATAACGCTTCCATCCTCTGTCTTACCGTGGCTGCTGTACCTTTTTTATATGTTAATCGTCTTATCATCATGGTTTGCTAAGCTGTCTGAGTACATCATAATCCTTGCTCTGTAAATAAACGGTGAACTAAACACCATTATCCATTGCTTGTGGTAAGCTGTACATGCAAGAAAAATTATGTCTTGCCTTAGTCTTGGTTCCTTTGGTGTACTGTTTCATAAGCATAAACACAGCACTAAAAGTATTCCCTCCATTCCATAATTCTTGAACTAAAACCACGAGAAGAATTATGGAACAGATGGAGTATTAGCAAATGGAAATATCAGTACTTGTTTTTTTTTTTGTTACCGGAGTACTTGTGATTTTTGTAAGGAAACCAGTGCCTTAACTGTTTACATACACACATTATACTTTGAGGATTTGTTAAACCTGTTAATCCAATGGTGCAGGATTTGCACAAGTGCCGGCTATCCACTTTGATGATTGTCATATCTTCATGTCCACTATAAACATAAGGCAGTCGGAGAAGACTGGTGTCATTGTGTCTACCTGGAAGGAAGGACTGGTCTCAGAAGGCAGTGCTGCATACAGTTGGTCTAGGTGATCGAAAGTTAACGTTTTGAATTGAATAATTCAATATCCTCATGCAGATGCTGCATTGTTTCTTAGCTTGTAACTTTGGAATTGGCAATAGTACTTATGGAAACTGCAATGCCATAAATTTCTGAATCTCTTGCTTACACATAATTTAATAATCAGAGCAAGCTAATGCTAATCCATATAGTCTGATAATAGCTATTTTTTTCCTACATCCGTCTTCTTGTTGTTCTGGTACTGATCTCTTGGGAGTAATTTTGCTATCTCCTTCTACAAAAGATGCATATCATGAGATCTAATTCTTCTAGAACTCTGCATCTCGATAGAATGGACTTACTGATGTCTGGATGAACCTGGTGGCCAACTTTCCAAACATGGAACTCGTAAAAAACTGTAGTTTTATCATCAGCGTTCTACAACTGCACTTGGATATTTTGTTTATATCTGCTATGCTATTGTTATTTTGCATTTCTATTTCCTTTCAAGTAACTATAGTTTTGTGGTGTTAGCAAGTTGAAAATTGCTGGAATCTTGCAGGTCTTCAGAAGCACAATGTTTGGTCCAGAAGGCCATTTATAACATTGCTGCGCATGGCCTGGAGGAATGTGCTTCTTGGTCCAGGAGGTTGTTCCAGACTTGTTAGCACCAGGGAATGATAGCTATCCTGATTATGGTTTTTCAGTTAAGGTGTCAGTTCTTCAGATAAGGTGTCACTGACGAGTGCGGACGTTTGGGTATGGGGCGAAACAGAGCCCGTTTTTTGAAAAGTTCAAAAATGGCGTTTTGAAATTTCAAAAAAATTACAGAGAAAAATCCAGGTGTAGAGAATAATGTACTCTACCGACGTGAAAAAAATCTCAACTTGAAATAAACAGTATTTTGGGCTGCTAAAAAAAGACAAAATCTGAGATCTAAAGTAGTGAACATTGCAAAATTTCGAACATCCAAATTCTGTCAGATTTTGTCCTTTTTGTTAAGCCTAGAATATATGGTATTTGAGGTCCAGATTTCGTATGTTGATAGAGTACATCATTATCTACATCTAGGATTTTCTTTCAGAATTTTTAGAAACTTTGAAATGTTGTTTTCAAATTTTGGAAAAAAGGGCTCCATCCTTAAATTTAATTGTGGATGCATGAAAACAGGCTAGAAGCTGCTATGCAAAGGTTCACAGATCTATCTCTCTGTCCTACAAAAAGCACAACAGGATAGTTATGTGTGTTTGCCTTCATATGAACTGATTCAAGCACTATATCTAGTACTGACCCGACTGAATCTTGCTCGAGCAGATGCCCATTTATTTCTAGTTTGCCAACTTATTGACAACACTGAAAGATGTAATCTAGTTGTATGTACGTACCTAGTGTTATTGTAATCGTAACTCTAGCAGATTTCTTAAAATACCTTTCCTGCAATGGTTATAAGGAAGATATTTAGAAATTTTCTAGGCCTACAAGGAAGTCTGCTTTGATAGATTCCTTATAGTTCATTCTTTATAATTATCTTTTTTTTTCCTTCTCTTGGATTGTGTTCTTCATCATTAAACTCCAAAATAATTCAAACTTTTATATTTGCAACACACAATCCATAATTTTTTATTTTTCAAAGTTGAACAAATCTGCAAGAAATTTGTGAAATGATCCAAATAAAACATGAAGATAAATGATGAAATGTCAATAAACTACGGCTCCCTCAGTTCCATATTAGTTGTCGCAGATTCAGATGTATATATACACAAAATATGTCACATCCAAATCAGCGATAACTAATATGAAAGGGAGGGAGTACCTGTGTAGCTGCCACATGTCCATTACAAGGTCATCTGAAGCTGCTCATGGTTCTGCCTCTCTTCTATCTATTGGTGGACCCCAAGAAATTTTTGGAGTCGGTCTTGATGCTTCACTGTTTGCACAGGTTCCTCATCCTATATGATCGCATTGGGCATGAATGCATGATCACACATTATAATGATCATGATCCTGATCCTGATCCCAGAACCTAGCAGGTCATCCAACTGTGCTTGCAACACCCTAGAAGCTCTTCACCATTGTTTCTTCAACCTTCGCAAAGTGGACTATGTTGTTACCTCAAGATTTGATGTTGTCTTGACAAAGGAGGCCGGCGCAGCAGCTCCATGCCGGTTCACGGCGCCGGCGCCTGCGAAGTGTTGTGTATGTATGGAATTTGCGGCAAAAGACAGCCGCGACACCGTCAGGCTGCCTCGCTCTCACTCCTTGCATCGTGGGTGCATCATGCCGTGGTTCTACGAGGTGACCACATGCCCAATGTGTCGCCACGATATGGGCAAGTACCTCATTGCTGTCACCAACACACCAAAGGGGAAGGTTCCAGGTCTTGGACCCTGACCGTGCATTCGTGCGTTGCAAGGATTCAGAACATTTCCCATATATGCATCTGATGGCTGAAACGATCACTCTCCGGGAAGGCTGGAGGGATTTAGCCTTTGAATCGGGCTGTCAGGTGCTGGGACTATGTCAGAGCTCAGTTGAGGCCTTGAGGGGCAGGTCAGATCAGAGGTTATGGGAATGACGCGATAAGTTGAGGAGCTCAGTTACGGCCAAGGTTTTAGTTGGTTTTCTCTATTTTTCAACCTTAGATTGAGAAGCAGTGTCTGTGCACATCTCTGTGCAAGACTTGTTCTTTTCCCTGACCAAAGGCTTTGATGTGATGCTGCTCTGGTTCAGCTAGTTGCATGTTTTCAGTCTGAATCATGGTCCACTTGTAACATATCTATCCAATAATAATATATTTCCTGGAAATATTAAGGAAATTAGAATCAACATGTCAGGTTACATGTTTTGTTGTGATGCTGCTCTGGTTCAGCTAGTTACATGTTTCCTAGAAATTTCCTTTCTTTTTTTGTCTTTCAATAATAGGTTGCAGAATTGCAAGTGATGCAATATCAATCCAGCGCCACTGGCACCATCTCCTTCCATACATCATACTAATAACATAATGTACCAGAAAGGGGGTGGAAAATATTATGGCTCCTTTTAATTACAAACACAATTATTTAGAAGATTTGGTTATCTTGGTAACAAATTTTATATTTCAATTTCTCCTTCCTTTTTTTTGAAATTCCCAATATTTGCACAATTAAATAATATTTGTTCATTTGTCAATCTCATGTATTTTTTGAATATGGGATTTGGCAACCAAGTTAACCAAGGCGACAGGGAAGTGGGTGGGTTCAGACATAATGTAAGCATCTGAGCTCAGACAAACTTATAGCCTGGGTTCAGACAAACAAGACTTCATCTTTGGCATGACCGAATCAACAGTCCAATAATAAATCTTATAATGTTGGCTGAAGACTCTGAGAACAACTGGTTTGGATGTCATGGCATGGACCAAGAAAAGGTGGCTTCATCTATGAAGTTTTACCTTAAACTTTTAATAGCTTGTTGCTGATCCCAGGAATATCTTGGGATTTTTGGGAAGCTACCATCTTGTTGATATATTGATCATATAATGGCTCTGCTATCGTAGCATGCATGATTTTCTTCTCCTGTCACAAGTCAACATTTTGTAACTCCCGATAAACTTATGTACAGATTGATCTTGGTACGATCAATTTGATATTGATCCAAGGGATAAAAGATTATACACGTGACCGTACTAAAAACCAATGAAAGATCATTTTCATTTCCCTTGGGTTTTGTGTGTTTGTTAACAACACGTCAACAACCGAATGAATTTTAAACGTATGTGCTCAAGTTTTTAGGGATTTAAATCTAGCACAAGACGGTTGATGATCCACCAAAATCCAAAGTTCATCATCAAGTTCTAGGACTGGATGTGTGGCCTTTGTTCTGGTGGTATTGAAAAAGTTGGGGAGAAGTGAAGAAAGAAGAGCAAGAAAGAATAACGAAGAATCAACCCATGGGGCAGATAATCCGGCCTGTCGTGGGCCACTATTGCGCGAATCGGATTCCTGCTGAAAAGTGAGGGCCGGATCATCCAGGGTGTCGGAGGCCCAAAGATCCAGCCCTTCGTTCGCCCTCCGGATGCTTCTTTCGTCCGGCCCCATACAGAGGGTTGGAACACTCGTAGAAGGGGCGGAAGTTCCCAATATCTAGCCCACGGAAGTTCCCTGCATCCGGGGTGGGGCGGATCATCTGCCCCTCAATCCTACTTCACCGACCCGGATGATCCATGGGGGGGAGGGGGGAGGGGGGGAGGGGGGATCATCCGGTCCCCCGACTGTAACGGCCAATTCTTAGCATAGAAGCTATAAAAGGACACCTTCTTCCTCCTCAGGTAGATCTGTTTATCAGAAGAAGAAGAACACACTCTCTCCTCAATTGTTGTTGAGCTTCAATTGCGTGAATCTCCTTCCCTAGCCAACCAAATCTCCCTAAACTTTGGGAATCGACGGAGGAGGGCCCGATCTACCTATCTACCCATGAAAATTCGAAAAACCCCAACCTTTCCTTTGTGGATATGGAAACCCTAGATCTCCTTGGTGGGGATCCTTGGTTGAAAGTTCATCTAGAGGCTAGATTTGGTTTGTACTAGCTCTTGGTGTTGTTGGGGACCCTGCAAGTTATTTGTGGAGTTTTGCCCCAACCTTGGGTGAAGGTTAGCTTCCTCGATCGGCCTTGCTTAGTGGAGAATTGGGCACACCTTTGTGGTGTGCTCACCGAGGAATAATGTGTGACGACTGTGGCGGTTGGCAACCTTCGGGGTGCCACACCTCCTCAACATAGATGTACTTTCCTTGGGAATGAACTACGAGAAACGTCTCACGCATCTCGTCTCCACCCACTTCCCGGTTGTCTCACTTACTTTTACCTCTAAATAGTACTTCCCAATGCCAGTTGTACTTTTTGTATCAAATTTATGCCACTAAATAGTACTTGTTCAACCGTCTATCTCATGTATTTGTTCAAATGGTTTGGGAAGGTGCATCCAATTGCTTTGGCAACCAAATTACGAAGCCTACGGGGGTGTTGTTGTAAGCAGATGAGTTCAGACAAACATGTAGCCTGGGTTCAGACAAAAAAAAAACTTCAATAGTCATCTAGTCATCTTTGGTATGGCCAAAGAAGTAATCTAACACTAAATCTTATAATGTAATCCGACACTGAATCTTATAATGTTGGATGAAGAATCTGAGAAGAAGTCCTAGCTAGTGGTTTGGATGTAATGGCATGGACAAAAAAAAAGGTGGCTTCATCTATGGAGTTTTACTGTAAATCTTAATAGTTTGTTCATGATCTCAGTAATATCTTGGGTTTTTTCAGGAAGCTGCCATATTTTTTAGATAATGGAGGCTTTGTTTTATCGGTGATGCTGTGCGTGTGAGATTATGATGAGGTCATGGATGACCTCTTTGTTCCAGACGCCGCGCTATAACATATGCTAGTGGTGTCCTTATAATGGTTTGCTACCGATATGATGTATGTATGATTTTCTTGTCCAGTCTCAAGTAAACATACTGTAACCCCTAAACTTATTTGGAGATTGGTCTTCATACCGATCAACTGGATGTCGACAAAGGGATAAAATATATAAGCATGACCGATGGTTAGGGAAAATCGAGACACATTATGATTGACAACCCTATATTATATAGAAGAAGTCCTGCCGCACCTGCTCGACACAAGTGGCTAGATATAACAGGTAGCTTATTTGGTTGATCAAGTATTTCAGAATAGATAGTACACCATGTTTTCTAGTGGCAAGAAAGTTGACCACAACCTACGATAACTTGAGATCAGTCAGTTCTAGCTTTCAAAATATTTACACACGAATCTGAGAGTTTGTGTAATTCCATGCAAAATTTACAGGTGCACGGATCATGAAAAGAAGCTATCAAGAGTCATTGTGACTATTTACCCACTGTTTGCACATCTGTGACATGTTTTTATCCCGGTTTAAGATGTCTGCAACATTTTACTCCCTAGTTGTAACATAGTGGAACAAAGCACTACTCCCCGTCTGAAGCCCGAGCAAAAAAAAAAAAAAAAAACGCCCTCGCGTCGTCCCCTCCAGGCGACGCAGGGGGCGAACCCTAGCCTCCCCAGCGCCGCCACCCCCCTCCCCTCCCTCCCCGCCTCGTCGCCCCTGGAGGCCGCCGCCGGCAAAGGCCGTGCTGCGCCTGTGATGGGGGCGGCGGGGATCTGGTCTCGTGGCCCTCCTCGCTGCAGGATGGAGGTCAGCGCAGTGCGGGGGCCCCTCGCCGCTCCTCCACGTCGTCTCCGGCGGCCCTGGCCTGCTGCGGGCTCCCGATGCAGCTCCGGCACCGCCCCGTCGTGGTGACGGGCCCCAGCATCGTATCTGGCCGGAATCGACCGTAGCCGCCGACCCCTGCAGATCTGGCGCCGTCCTCCCGTCGTGGTGGTGGGTGTCGGGCCTGGATTTGCTCGGGATAAGCTGCTGGTCCCGGCGTTGGTGGAGTCAGGCTGGCGGCACGGTTGGGTCTGTGCCGCCTCAGGCACAGTTGGGGCTGTGTCTTGGCTGCCGGGGCAGGGGCTCCGGGCAGTCATGCGACGCCGCTCCAAGGGTGGGTGGCGCTTGTTGATGCTTGCTGGTTGCCAGCCGCGGTCACGCGCGGGTGATGCGGTGGTGCCGGTGTTAGCATCCGGCTCTTGTCGCCGCCTCGCCATATGCTTGGCGGGGCGCTGTGCTTCGCCATGGACGGCAGGGGCTGCTCCGAGGCGGCATGGACGGGCTGTACACGCCATGGTTGCTCCGGCAATTCTGGCGGTGCGCGGCTGGTGTCGGCGTTGAGCTTGGCGTAGTTGACCCGGGGTCTAGGTCACTGCGTCCCCTGGGCTAGCAAGACTGGTGTAGTGTTGCCGGCGGTGCCAGCTCTGTTTCCCAATCTGCGGTCTCTTGGTGGTGGCCTGTGGTGACCCTGCATACCACTGCATGTTGTAGTATGCCAGTCGTTGATATAACATTCACGAAGTACCATTCCGCAAATATTACATCCCTCAGAGTAGTACAACAGAACATAGCAGGTCCATAACTCATTCACTTATTATTACAAGCATAATGCACATATCATCTCGGAGCTCCTCTTGGGTCCTAAGAGGGATACTCCTGGGTTCGAGGTGAACCCAACTTAACTTATAAAACAAGAGTCTTACTAAGTGGTACATTTATTCCCTCGAGCAGCTAAGTACTAAGGGTTCGTACTGCTTGGATACTACTACTACTACTCGGTTAGTCTAGACTTGATCTCCTTCGGAACCCTCCCCGGTTCCGTAGACTATAAGGTAGTCTACGCCTTCAACTCCTCCAGAGAGGTCTGGTTCTTCATAGCCGATGATCTCGGCTCCTTCAGGGTTGTCGTTGTCCTCACTACTAGGAAAAGGCCTATAGGTGGAGGCAAGTGGTGCCGGCGCACCACCTTGGACGTGCGCTGGTGGAACGTGTTGCCGGCGCACCAAATAAGCGCCGCGCCGGCGATGGACGCCCACTGCCGGCGCACCTTCTGATCCGACGTGCCAGCGCTATTTCCTGGCAACACCTCGCAGCAACTCGGGCCAGGCCCACGAAGCATTGCCGGCGCACCAGCCCATGAGCGCGCCGGCGGTAATTTACTATTGCCGGCGCGCTCGTGGGCTGGTGCGCCGGCAATGCTTCGTGGGCCTGGTGCAGCAGATATAGCTGGATGGGCTATATCGCCGGCGCACCCAGGTCCTGGTGCGCCGGCAGTAACCTGGGACTTATTACACAGCCACCAACCAGCACTCACACAAGCCACTTCACTCACTCCTCATCCACACAACCCGACCCTTCTACCAACCCAGCTCATTTTTGCCTATTCCTATCCCCAATTTAGCTAATTTGACCAAACAAAATCATATTTTTTGAGCAAATCTTCCCTTCCTACATGCATCTCCCACATCCCTCTATGTAGATCTAGATCTACTATCCCGCATTGACCGCTCAATCTAGATCTAGATCTAGAAAGTCGGCTTCCATACGCCGTGGTCGCGGCGCGTCGTCTCGATCTCGTTGACGAATATATCAAACAAATAGGTGATTAATGAACAAATTGAGGAATGAAATCGATATATATTGGACATTTGAAGCAAAAGCTCGTGTGTGGCATATATATATATATGTTGTGTTTGTGTTTGTGCTTGTGTGTGTTGGCGTTGAAAATGAGTTGCCAATGTTGCGCCGAAATGTTGATTCTTTAAGTTTCCGTTTCGGCACATTTCTGGCGCTCCTATGTCCTACCGTGTAGGAAGGTCATGCCGAAATTTTCCGTGAAAACTACCGACGGATGGATGGTTCTAATCAATTATATAATCTTACCGTGCAGGCGATAATGGTTATCGAGATGAGTGAAAGCGTCGTGATGAGATATCTGAAACACGCGATCATCGACATGTATGAAAATAACCGCACGGAGGTATTGTGTCCGTGCCGGAGATGCAAACGAGGGAAATGGTTTGACCCGTATTCAGGCAAATTGCAGGGACACCTGCTCACTAATGGTTTCATGCATGGACACACTCAATGGATGAGTGATGATGGCGCGGAGGTCAATGGGGCGACGGCAGCAGGTGGTAATAATGGCCGGCTAGAAGGAGGGCATCATGATATTGATGACGATGAAGAGTTTGTCGCACAGGACGATAACCTTGACGACGACAATAACCTTGACGACGACGAAGAGGTGCCGCTAGCTTCAGTCGTGCAGGACCCTCATCTTCAAGATCTGCTTCTCGAAAAGACGAAAGGCGCCAAGCGGAAATCAAAGCTTGAGCAACTCGAGATAGACTCGAATACTCCGTTGTACGACTCAGGTCGCGGGTTGGGGGAGTCTCGCTTGAGAGTAGCTCTCGATGTGCTGCAGATGAAGGCGAAACACGGATGGACGGACACAAGCGTCGACGACATCCTGGAATACGTGAAAGATCTCCTTCCTGCCGGGAACACGTGTCCTGGTAGTCTAGCCGAGGACAAGAGAATCACGTGCCCTCTCGACTTACCCCACGAAAAGTATCACGCCTGCATCAACGACTGTATCATGTATCGCAATGAGCACATGGACAAGACCAAATGTCCTGTGTGTGAAGCCGAACGGTACAAGAAAGGGAAGAAGAAAGCTCCTCGGAAAGTTGTGTGGTACTTCCCGCTCGCCCCCCGGCTTCAACGGTTCTACGCGGACCGCAAGGAAGCAAAACTCATGCGCTGGCACGCAGAAAGAAAGGAGGCAGTGTTGAATGATGAAGAGCGGATTGAGCACCCAGTGCTGACGCACCCTTCGGATGCAAGCCAGTGGAAAGCATTAGACAATGAATTCGGAAGTTTTGGGGCAGATCCCGAAACATCGGGTTGGGTGCGAGCACGGACGGATTCAATCCGTTCGGAAACCAGAGCAGCACACATAGCACATGGCCCGTGTTTGTATGGATCTACAACCTCCCGCCCTGGCTGTGCATGAAGAGGAAGTACATACAGATGAGTATGCTAATTCAAGGGCCGACACAGCCAAGAAACGATATCAACATGTATCTCGAACTATTAAAGGAGGAGCTTGAAACATTGTGGGCGGAGGAAGGGGTAGATACATGGGACGCCGTCGCGGAAGAATATTTCCCTTTGAGAGTCGTGTTGATCACGACGGTGCAGGACTACCTCGGATACGGTTACATTTCGTGCCAGGTGTGCCATGGACACAAGGCATGTGTCAGGTGCATGGAAGAGACGATGTTTTTGCAGCTTGGTAAGGATCCCGGCTCTTCGAAAACAGTTTACATGGGGCATCGAAGGTGGCTACGAAAGATCGACCCGTGGAGAAAGCGTGGAGATCTGTTCGATGGTACAAATGAACCCCGAGGACCTCCACGTAAGAAGAGCGGCGAAGAGATCGATACATTACTGAAAGGTTGGAAGGAGTGCCCTGCGCCGGGAAAGATTCGTCAAAAGCCTGGAGAGAAGAAGAAGAAAAAGGAAACGACGCCACTCATTGGTGTATGGAAAAGGAGGTCCGTGTTTTGGGACTTGCCGTACTGGAAAATTCTCGATACACCTCACTGCCTTGATGTCATGCATATTACAAAGAATGTGTGCGAGAGCTTGCTTGGCACTCTTCTCAACATGCCGGACCGGACCAAAGATGGGCCGAAAGCAAGACACGACCTGAAAGTTTTGGGCATCAGGGAAGAGCTTCAGATCCCGCCGGCCCAAGAGGGACAGTCGGAGGAGGAGGCGGACGGCGGTCAGAAGCGCAAAAGGATTAAGCAGCCAGACTATTACTGTCCCCCCTCCTGCTTCACTTTTAGTCCGACCGAGGTCGATCAATTTTTCAATTGCCTTCTAGGAGTCAGAGTGCCCTTCGGTTACTCCGCGCTAATAAGCAGATACATGGACCCCAAGAAACGAAACTTCAGCGACATGAAGTCTCATGACTGTCACGTGATGATGACGCAGATTCTTCCGGTTGCAATCCGAGGTATAATGGATGACCATGTCCGTGCAACGCTGATCGGGCTCGTAACTTCTTCGACGTCATAACTCGGAAGTCGATAAGCGTGAAGAAACTCGCAAGGCTCCAGGAAGAGATCGTGGTGATCCTATGTGAGATGGAGATGTACTTCCCGCCTGCATTCTTTGACGTGATGGTCCATCTGTTGATCCATATCATGGATGATATCGTCAGTCTAGGGCCGGCATTCTTACACAACATGATGCCGTTTGAAAGAATGAATGGGGTCATTAAAGGATGCGTTCGTAACAGGTCACATCCGGATGGAAGCATCGTCCAGGGCTGGCTCACCGAAGAGTGCATCTCTTTCTGCACGAATTATCTAGACATCGAGGACCCTGTTGGTTTGCCTCAAAACAAGCACGTCCGCAGGTTCGAGGGAGTAGGCCACAAAAATGGAAGGAAGGAACTGCACGTGCACATGTCTGGTCGGACTTCCGATTTTGACAGGGCCAACTTAGTAGCGCTACAACACATTGACTTGATCGATCCTTGGTTGAAAGAGCACAAAACCATGATAGAGAACAGTGGCAAGCCGATGATGACGGAAGCAGAAATATACAGAGAGCACAACTCCTCTTTCGCGCGCTGGTTCAAAGACCACATTGATGCTAATCCCCCACCAATGGATTCTGACAAGGATAAACTTGGCCTTGTCACATGGCCCCGCGCCCAACATCATGACTTACCAAGCGTACGATATCAACGGGTACACATTCTACACGGAAGAAAAAGACAAGAACAGTGTTTACCAGAACTCAGGGGTAACGATGGATTCCTGGACGGGTGACGTAAAGACTAGATACTACGGAAGAATCGAGGAAATCTGGGAGCTTAGCTACGCTGGGGAGAAAGTGCCGATGTTCCGTATCAGATGGGCTAAGAGCGTCACAAAAGAAGACCGGTATTTCACCACCATGTTTCTACCGAAGCCAACAAATGAAAGTCCACGAACGCCACCGCGCGAGAATGAGCCATGGGTGCGGCGAACACGTGCACCAATGCTTCTTCATAACCGACCCATCCAGGCCTAGCCGTGTTATCGTGAGGAGAGGAAAGAGGACCATCGTCGGAATGGATGGAGTCGCCAACGAGGAAGACTTTGAAGGACAAGTCGGAGACCCAATGATGGAAGAATCCGAGGACGAAGACACAACATACACCACAAGAAGAAGCAGGACCACGCTACCGAGGTCAGGTCGACCCTTCAAAAGAAGAAGTCACGACACGGGGCTAAATTATTCAACGACGAGCAAGAAAAGCAAGAAGAAAGCGAAACACTCTTCTCAATCGATGATGTAAAACTTTATTTGCAATCTATAACTCATATTTTGTGTAATTCATAACTACTCATATGGTCATGGCCAATATTTTATGTATGACTAATTAATATTGTGTTGGTCAATATTTTGTGTATGTAATATATAACTCATATTTTTTGTAATGCCTAATTAAGATTTTGAAATTGTTTTTGCATATATAACTCATGCATATTTCTTGGCTATTATCTTGAAAAGGTAAGAACATAAATATAATAGAAAAGGCCAGAAAAGAAATAAAGAAAAACAAAAGAAAACATGAGTTGGGGAGGATTGCATGTGATCTGGGCCAAGTCCCAAGTATACACGGAGAGACTTATTGCCGGCGCACCAGGGCTTTGGTGCGCCAGGGGTCCACCTGTCCCCGGCGCACCAAAGCCCTGGTGCGCCGGCAATAAGTCTCTCTGTGTATACTTGGGACTTAACCGCACGCCGACTTGATTTCCCTCCTTCTTCCCCATTCCTTCGACGCCGCCACAGAACCCTAGCTAACCGCCGCCGCCCTGCACCTGCCCCCGTGCCGCCGAGCCGCCGAGAGGAGCAGAGCCGCCGAGAGGAGGAGGAGCAGGCGTCTCCACACCGTCGCCACCGGAGGAGGAGGGCGTCGCACGCGGAGGAGAAGGAGGGCGTCGCACGCGTGCCGGCCACCGTCGCTCAACGCCGGTAAGAACCGCCCTCTCCCTTCCCCTCTTCCTTCCCCAACGCCGCCAGAACCTCCTCCACCTCCCCTCCCCTCCCCTTCTTCCTTCCCCTCTCCCTTCCCCTCTCCCTGCCTCCGAAATTGGTATTGGTTTAGTTCTTGCAGTTCTTGCAGTAGCCCTAACGAAATTGCTATTAGGGTTCATTGCGGTGTTCATTGGTTCAATGCAAATGAAAATGTAGTAATTTTTAAATGAACCATATTGCAATTTCCTTGTTCAAATTGGAAATAGGGTTCTCTGGTTTGAATTTGTTCAACCCTAAACCAATTGGTTCTCTGGTTTGAAAAAATTGGCAATTGTTTGGTTTAGTTAAATGCAAATAGGGTGGTTTAGCTAGAAGTAGGTTTTAATTTTTGAATGCTAAAAATTGGTTTCAAATTCTAGCAGTAGGTTTCAATTTTTCATTATAAGTTATACATAAAATTTTGAATGCTAGCAGTAGGTTTCATTTAATTGATTTAGTTAAATGCTAAAAATTGTTCTCTTGTTTTGGTGATATAGAAATAACTAAATGAAAAAATGTAAATAGCTAGTATTAGTTGGTTTAGTTGATAAAATTTGTTCTCTGGTTGGAATTTGTTAGAGAATGCTAAAAATGTGTTCTCTGGTTTGAATTTGTTAGTTGAAAAATCCTAAAATGCTATTTCTCTTAGAGAATGCTATTTCTCAGGTTTTAATTTGTTCTCTGGTTTGAAAAAGGAAAATGAAATGCTAGTTGGAGAAGAACTAGGCAGTAGGAAGTATGTTAGTTCTTGATTAAATGCATTCTCTGGTTTGCTAGGTAAAGAAGCAGCAGGTTTAGTTCACCAAACCATTTATTCTCTGGTTTAATAATGGTTCATGCTAGGTAAATGAAAATGAAAAGTTCATAGGAGAATAGAATGCTACTGCATTTATTCTCTGGTTCAATAATGGTTCATGCTATATATATGAAATGCTCTCTGTAATTTTTCAACTAGAAACAAAATGATGCAGTAGCTTTAAATGATATAGCAATCAAGTTGAAAATGATATTTATATATGTTGGTTTAGTTGGTTTACATGAAATGCAAATGAAGTAGCTAGCTACTTTATGCTACTTTATGCTACTGTAAGTGCTATCAAATGCTAAGTGCTACTGTAAGTGCTATCAAATGAATTTTGATGTTCACTAGCAGTAGGTTTACTTAATTTAAAAAGAACAAGTGCTAGCAGTAGGTTTAGTTCATAAAAAGAACAAATGTTGTTGAAAAAAGAAAATAAAATGCATGCTACTGAATTTATGAATTAAGTAGAACCAGATGCTACTGAAATGCATGCTACTGGCAATGAAACTTATCATAGCTATGACATTATGAATTAAGTAGAACCAGATGCAGTAAATTGCATTTAGTTGATTTATGTTGGTTTACACATTCTTCATTCTTGCCATAAATTGCTACTGGTTCAAAATGCTGGATCAAAATGTCTATAAGACAGGTTCATTTAGTTGATTTATAATTGGAGCTTTCTGATAATCCACAAATGAAAACTGGTGCTATGTTCCTTATCTGTTTGGCACTGTTTTAATTATGTAGCCAGAGAGTAGCATGGTGTTGATGTAAAATGGTTATGGTGTAAAATGCAGGGCTAGCATGATGAAATTATAAGTGGGTACAAGCTCTGTTTGTAAAATGTAAAATGCAGGGCTAGCATGGTGTTTTAATTATGTAGCCAGAGAGTAGCACTGTTTTATTTTAGTGTTTGAATTCTGGTTTGAATGCAGGGCTAGCATGATGAAATTCTGTTGTTGTCTGAGTGTGAGAATT
Organism: Lolium perenne; assembly: GCF_019359855.2. Lineage (NCBI taxonomy): Eukaryota > Viridiplantae > Streptophyta > Magnoliopsida > Poales > Poaceae > Lolium > Lolium perenne. Next base: position 23,440,374 of record NC_067247.2, on the reverse strand, counting down.
TGATTTACATTCATGTACTGTAATGCTAAGTGCTACTGTAATGCTACTGTAGTGCTATTACTGATGGTTATTGTGAAATAAAAATGAAAATGAAGCTGCTCCCCTACTGTAATGGTCAAGTTATACTGTCTCTCGTTTATGGTGATGGTTATGGTGTTCATGGCTATATATATGTGAATTGCATTTCTGTTACACAGGGATTGAGTTGCTATTGAGTGCCGGAATGTCGATTCATTTCCGTTCCGGCAATTCTAGCACTCGGCATGACCAATTTTTAGCAAAGGTCATGCCGAATTTTTCCGTGAATTCTAACTCTTTTTCATCTTCTATTAGTGCAAGCCACCATGTCGTCTCAAGAAGAGTTAGAGGAGCACTACAATAGGCACTTCTTTAGGACGGAGGAGGATGCCGAGGCCGCTGGTGTTGGCGGCGACGAGGACCATGAGATGGAGGATGCCGCTGGGGGTAGTGCCGACGAGCCAAGCGGCAACGAGGCAAGCGGCGCCGCCGGGGGTAGTACCTACGAGCCTAGCGGCGATGAGGCAACCGGCGCCGCCGGGGGTGGCGGCGAGACAAGCGGCAACGATCCTAGCGGCGCCGCCGGGAGTACTGCCACCGGGACAAGTGGAGCCAAGAGGCCGCGGAAGGCAAGGCGCCAAAACACGGTCGGCACCGGCAGAGACACAGTCAAAGAGGTGGACCCCGCCAGTGGTTTGCCGGTGGAGCCTAAGGATGTTGCCAAGGGGTACGGCAACCAACTGGCATGTATCCTCCGAGAGGTCATCAATCTCAACGAGACGGATCTCCGAGCTAAGAGCAAAGCGCATTTGCGAGCCCAGCTCATTGCGAGGTTGCACTCACGATACAAGTTCCTAGGCGACTACGCCTCCACTGATGAATCCAAGAACATTGTGAACTCACAAGCCCTCTTGAAGTTCACCAAACACCTCAGCAGCTATAAGTACATGGTGCGGAAGATGATTGCTGACGGCAAAGGTTTCGAAGAGGTCCACTCTGCCTTTCCGCATGTCTCCCAGGCGGACTTTGATGCTTTGGTGGCCAATGAAGAGCTACAAGCGACGAAGAATCACAAGTTGTGGGGGAAGGAAATGCGGGAGCTTAACATCGGCAACCACAACCTTGGGAGCCGTGGGTACGAGGGAAAGGAGCCCTATTGGGCGAAGGAGGACGAGGCGTATGTAAATGCTGGCATTGAGAACCCCTGGCTCAAGTACAAGGACCCGCTTGAAAGAAGATTCATCAGGTCGTGGTACCATAAGAAGAAACTAACCGGGGAACTTGTCACGGACCCCAAGGTCGTAACCGACATAATTTGGTTCACGAACGACCAGAAGGTCCTGTCGTTGGAGAAAAAACTGGTAAGCCATTTACCGGTTTTATTAGATCAAGTATCGTTCATATAATAGTAGCAACATTTCTAAATGGTTCACGTTTCTTCCGCAGGAAGAAGAAAGACAAAGACTTTCTCAAGGTGACGAAGGCTCCTCGTCCCAGGCGTCGACGGGCAGGGTAGCATGGGACAAGCCTCTCGTACGGGCGCTAAACATCGTCAATGAGCATTCACCTACGAGAAGGCCGCATAGAGGCCGTGTGGCTGGCGCCGGTATAGGCCACAAGCATGATCACTACGGCTTGTCGTCTGCGGCCGATAAAAATGCGCGCAATGAGAGGAAGCAGCGGGAGGCGGAGGAAATGAGGGAGTCAATCCTAGCCCAAGTCCAAGCTGGTTTGGTACCGCAACTCAAAGCTACACTCGTACCTGAAGTCAAAGCTGAAGTCGACGCTTCAGTCCAAGCAGATTTCAACGCTCTACACGCGTGGTATGAGGGTGGCAAACAAGCCCCCCCCCCCCCCCCCCCGAAAATGCAAGTGGTTAGCTTCGATGGCAGCAACTCGATGGTGCCGCCGTCCGCCGGCAATGACAATGTTATAATGGAGACTCCTCCGGCCGCCGGCAATGTCGCTGGTGCTAGGGATTCACCGTCCATGCCGGGTAGCAGCCCCTCCGTCACTTGCATGCCCGCCGCCGCATGTGCTGGCCCGTCGACATTAGCCGAGCTCAACGCCCTCACGGTAATTAACTAATGTGTACATCAAGTTAATATATTAGTTTCGTCATCCTTGCCCTCTCTCTAACGCCATACACATGTTCTCGCAGGCGCTCTCAACGCCATGCACCTTCCTGATGAGAGTAAACGACGAACTCAAAGACGTCGCGAGGGGGTCCATCCTTCGGCCCCTGGATAAGAAGTGGCACACACGAGATATGGCGGATGACGTTTACCGGGTTGAAGTGGATCGGGCGTTACCGGGCTATGAGGATTTGTTTCCTCCTAATCAACCGCATGGTGCCGATGACGATAGCCCGTTGAATCTGGCCTCACTGAAGGGTTGGGTACTGCTATGGCCGAAGACCCTAATTCGGATCAACACCTACTCGGGGTCGATGGCAAGCAAAGACAAGCACCTTGCGGCGCCACATGTCAGTGTCCCTCCACGACAACCAGCGGCGCCCGTGGTCATCGCCCCACCAGAACGGCCAGCTGCGCAGGTCAGCGCCCCACCACAACAGCCAGCTGCGCCAGAGGCCGAGGAATACGAACGTGACAACTTCCAATGGGATATTCCTACGTCTTCACAAGTTGTCCATGAGGATGCGCCGGCCTTGAAATATGTGTGCTCCAAGAAGCTGTTCGATTCTCAAGAAACGGCTGAGGAGGAAAATCCTGAGGAGGTCGCCACCGCCGCCGTCAAAAATATGTTGAGCCCAAACACACTCCGTGCTACGGCCACTACGGCGATGGAGGGTCCATCAGTACAACCCAAGAAGAGGAAGAGGCAAAATAAGAAGGACGCCCAAGACAAGGCGGCGGCGGCCAAATCCAAGGACAAGGTCCCACTCCTTGACAAGTTGCCAAACAATTGGCGACTTCTGCATCACTTGGGTGAACCGATGCTGCCGGAGCATGTCCTGAAGAAACTCACCCCGAATATGAGGAGCTTGCATGAGACTGTCAGGCATGTGGAGAACCTTCTTCTCAAATCAAAAGATCCTGGTTACCCTCTCTTCGTGGCGAAGGTGCCAACTGGCATGAACTTCGTCGAGAAGTACCCCGCGGACTTGTGCTTCATCCGGTTCAACGACATCTTCAGCATCTATCGCATGCAAGCGCTCCACTTTAGTGTGGTTCGCCTAGTTGCTCTTAGCTTGTCTTCCCAGATTGTTAAGGAGGAGACGCCGACCATCGCGATAATGGACCCCTTCTATATGCGGGAGAGCATCATCTGCAACGCTGGGGATCGGGCGATTGCCACCCAGCAGGTCGAGGATTTCATGCTGGCGAACATTAAAAAGGGCGCCATTCTCATCCTTTACTTCCCCGAGTAAGTAATCACTCGCTAGTCCCCCATTACCATTCTATCCTATATCTCCATTTTCATTTCCAAAGGTTAATCCGTGTGTTTTCCGCAGAGACAAGTTCTGCACCCTCATCGTCGTGCACCCGCAACACTCGCATGCAGTCTATCTCGACTCGGGTAGGGACCACAAGAAAGACTACACCCACATCAAGGCCCTTCTCAATGATGCTCTCACCGGCTTCGCCAACAAGGCAGGCCCCCTCAAAGTAGAGAGGAAATCCCGAGGAGGCTTGGTCTTAACCCACACAACCAACTTCCCCTGCCTCAGGCAGTCGACGCACGACAATGGGATGGACGCGTGGTACGCCATCCTTCAGATGCAGGAGTACATAAAGTACGCAGATGACATGTTGCTGCCAGAGAATCTCAGAAATAGGTTTGCAAACATGGCGGATGTCCCTGATAGAGAGATTAGAAAGAACTGGGGTCGCATCCAGCAGTTCATTTGCACGATAATCCTACAGGATGTCACCAATAGGTCTGGCGAGTTCTTCTACGGCTACGGTCTACCACCTAATGACAAGATAGAACTCCGCTTGGAGATGTCGCGTGATGAGAGGCCGTTCAACTCGCTTGAGGGCTGCCGTCCATTCTCCCCTAGGCGTACAACCTGATCCTACGACGGGAACACTTGCTAAAGCTTGAACGATATGTCCTTCAATTTCCGTATTGTAATAATTGCTATATATTCCCATAGAATCGACTAGTTGCTTATATTTAGTTGTATGAATGTGCATGTGAACATATGTCTATAGTTTCATTTACTTTGCTATATATTTCAAGATTATGGCGTACATAGCTTAATAATTATTTGCATTTACTCGACCACTACTTGCCTCGTATTTGGACTTCGCCGATGATTAGAATGTTCGGTCACTCGTACACTCGGGGGTGGAGCCAGTGAGCCTTGGTGCGACGGCCACAAGTATCAATCTATTGTGCATCCTACCTAGCCTCACTGACTCCATCCCTGGATGTTAATATTTGTTTCGACCAACAAAGTATGTGGCACGCTATTTAATTCGTACTACTTGTCTTCTATTTGAGTTCGCACTTCTTAATTGCATTGGCCGATGATTAAAATGTTCGGTTACTTGTACACTCCGGGGTGGGGCCAGTGAGGCTTGGTGTGATGGCCACAAATATCAATCTATTGTGCATCCTACCTAGCCTCACTGACCCCATCCCTGTATGTTATTATTTATTTCGACCAACAAAGTATGAGGCACATGCTATTTAGTTCATACTACTTGTCTCTTATTTGAGTTGGCACTTGTTCATTGCATTGGTACTAACGCTTTACTTGTCTTGTGAATGGAGATGCCGACGACATATGTCGTGTACAAGGGGAGGGTTCCTGGAGTCTACGACGACTGGGAGGACTGTCGGAGACAGGTGCACCGTTTCAGCGGCAACATCTACAAGGGATACCCCACTAGGGTGGAGGCGGAAGGAAGATACGCCCGTTATCTAGCGGGAGAGATGAGGGACATGAGGAGGAACCGGATGAAGACCATGGCCTTCGTGATGATGGTCATCATGACCATGTTGGTCATGTTCTATGTGATTGTAGTTTAGGTTAGGACCTACATTGTGAGGTGTATGACGATACTTGTGACGACTATGTACCAAGACTTCTAACTTTGTGAAACTTCGTCGTTCGGTGTTGCATATGCACATGTGTTGTATGAATCAACATTCCGAAACGAGACTTGCGTATTTGTGTATTGATACCGAAATGAAACTTGGCTCTCTATGTGCTTCTCATATTGCATGTAATGCTGTATAAATATGAACTGTGTTGTAAATATATACTGCTGTCAAATATGTATTGTAATATGCTGGAAAAAAGCTGAAAAAAGAATTTTCGAATTTATTGCCGGCGCACCTAAATGACCTACTGCCGGCGCACGTGGCATGCGCCAGTGCTGGAAGCACTACTGCCGGCGCAGCTGATGGTGCGCCGGTGGAACTTGTCCTTTGCCGGCGAAGCGTCGATGGCGCGCCGGCAGTATCCGGCCTATCGCCGGCGCACTGCCTGGTGCGCCGGCAGTGGCCATTTATCACCGGCCCGTTCGCACCGGCGGGCTCGTGGTGCGCCGGCAATGGGCCTTTTAGGTTCGCCGGCGGTAGGCCTTTTCCTTGTAGTGCCTCCTCCAGATGGTTCAGACAATCTAAGCAGGGGATTTAAGAGTGGGATGAGTACGAGCGTACTCAACAAGTTCATTATAGAAAATAGGTGTTTAATGCACTAGCTACGATATTAGACCAGAAAGTCTAATACCAATGCAGGTTTTGATAAACATTTCTTCAAGAGGTTGCTTTTATTTCAAAGAACTATGTCCGTCAGCCTTCACCGGTTTACTAGAACTTCATGGAGCTCCTTTCCGGCCGCGTTCGTAGTTCCATATCCCGGAACAGGGAGTGACAGGTCACGGTTCTTTACACTCTGTAGAGGTGTGTTGTTTTACCCATAAGAGATCTTAACCTTGGTGCCAACCGGACAGCTTTCCCGTCCACACTTCCTATGGTGTGAGGCCCGGTATAAGGTCTAGCCAATCATGTTCCTCCGCTACCTCGAACACCCACCCGTTGCTGCAATCTCTGACCCTGGGTCCACGCCGGTCCCATTATTCCCATATTAGGGTGGACCCCGACCACGACGACAATGCAGGGCTCTACCATACATTCCTACGCCGGCAGTTGCAACCCATCATAGACCACATTACCGTTGGGACTTCTACGGGTTCCCACCCCTGCATCTTGTCTCTCGAGATCAAGTGCACCCGTTAATGCGCATCCGTTGATGAACGAGAGGTGGAAACACTTTTGACTACTCCGTCCCACTCCGGATCTTATGGTTAACACGGGTATTACGGCACAAGAATCACTGGACGACATTTGTTGTTTAATCCTAAATGGATATAAACCCTTGCAATGGAAACCTCTACCATATCAACACAATCCATGGTTCCATTGCCCACCACATAGTCATATTCATAGTTATGAAAATAGTGATTTTGGTTTTTATGCAATAGTGATAAACATAGTACTTTGCAAGTAATTTGATAAAATACTCAAATGGTATGAGCAAGTGATGAACTTGCCTGAACACTGCAAAGTGTTGCAGTTGGATGGTGTGGACTGACCCTTGTCCTCTGTTGCTGAAAAATAGCATCATTGTCCGATAAGGGCAATGGTTAAAGAAGCATTGATGCATGATTCCATTTTTAGGGTTTGTTCCCCCCTTCCGATGTCGTTATTATTTCATGTGAGAGGTTAATACTAAGAATAATTTGGGGATACTCTATTTAGGGCAAAATACAACCTTGAAATGTTGTCAAGGTGTTTTTAAAGTCCAAAAGATTTTATGGACTTATTTTCATTATTGAAAATAATATGTGTGATTTAAATGATTATTTTAATCATCAAATTTGAACTTATTCTTGTTTATCTTCAAAAATTCCGTTTCATATTTTATTATGATAGTTTATGCTGAGCAGTTTTCATATTTTAATGATTTTTTTAGAGATTTTATCCATTTTCTATTTAATTTCAAAGTTTCTGGTTTAATTGAATTTGTGAAGTTACTGAATTGCCCCTTGGGCCCACTTGTCAGGCGGTCGAGCTGGTTAGGTTGGACCAGCCCACTGGGCTCGGTCCAACCGACCCAGTCGCGTCGTCTCCCCCGCGTCGCCCTAACCCTAACTCCCCCTCGGCTCCTGCGACGCCGAAATCGCCTCCGCCGTCGCCGCTTTATTCCGGCCATCTCCGGCCCTTGCCGGTGACGAGATGTGGCGGATCTGGACCGCCTCTCGACGGCGCACCAGATCCTCCGCCTCGATCTGGTCTTCGTCTCCCCCTTGGCTCGCCCCCAATGCGTTCGCCCGCACGGCCGTGGGGTTACGCGGCGATGCGCCGTTCACCGGCGAACCAGACGCGGTGATGCGGCCGTGAACTACGCCGTGGTGGTGTTGGAGCGCTCGTGCTCGGCGACGCCAGGCTTGTCCGCAGCTTGGCGCTGCCGTGGTCGGCCCGTGCCGCCGTGCCGCCATGGCACGCCGTGGTGCCCTGCTCCAGGTATGTGCGCCACCTTCCCTTCTTCTACCTGTGCTACCTCCTCCTGGCTGTGCTGCGACTGCCTCTCCTCCTTGAGCTGCTGTGTTGTGCGCTACTGGCCATGGCCATTGCCTCTGTGACCATGCCCATGCTTGTGCTGCTGCTCTACTTCTATATGCTCTACTGCTGTGCTTGCTGTGGATGCGCGTGTGCTGCTGCCATGGATTCTAGCTACTGCTGGTGTGTGACTAGCTTGGCCTTGCTACTGCCCTGACTCTGTGAAATTATCCTAAGCTATGTGCTCGCTTATGCTTGCATCTCTTGTTTGAAACTCTCCCTGTGCCTCTGTGTTTGTTACTACTCTTGCTAGATCATCATGTGTATTCAATTACTTGCACTGGCTTGATTACTGTGTGTAATCCTTGCAATTAGCAAGAGCTAGGGCTCCTGATGTGCTATCTCTTGTGCTTATAATCATGGACATGCTCAATTGAGTATCACTGTGGCTTATCTGTGTTATACAGTGATGAATTTATATGTTTGGCTGGTGTTTTATGATCCAATGATTCATCAAGCATTTGATGTTCTTCTGGATACAATCATAAATTATTTATGTGATTAGCTGTGAAGCACTGTTGATGAATTGGTGTTGTGTTAGCCAAGTGATTCATGATTTGTTGCTAGGTTGGCTCTAGCATGTACTGGCATGCTCTAGCAAGCTTCTGATGATCACATGATCATCAGTTGCTTGTAAATGTTGCTGTTTCATACTGTATGTGCCTCCTGATGCTTAATCTGGTGCCTGTGTGACATCAGACCTGGTGCTGTGCAGGCCATTGCTTAATCAAGCATCTGTTGAGGCTTGCAGTGATCCCTTGGACCATATGCAAGACTCCAGTGCTGGTTATCCAGTGTGTGTCATTTATCTGATTAGCTTGTGCTTGATTACTGAATAATTGAGATGAACTGTAATTCAGTGATGATTCTTTTAATTGATTTGCTTGAGCTAGAGGGATGCCAACCATTTGTTGGGGACCCTAGCTCACTCTGAACCCTATGGGTGATGATGTATGTGCTGTACTTGGTGGTTAAGGGTTGAGGTAACCCTGACAGCCCTTTGGTGCTGTCATGGTGGCTCCCCTCTCTCTGTGGCTGGTTGTGGCTTGGTGAATGCCATCTGGATAATTCCATGTTGGATTTCCAGTGATCTTTGATGTTGACAAACAAGAATAGACACAATTAGTCTATCTGTCTGATGGTTTAGCTAGCTATGGGTGTGTCTTGTAAATCTGGCTGACTAGACAGGATCCATCAATGATGGATTCCTTTGGTTATACCCCTGTATGGATATGACCAATGTTCCCTTGATGAATCCTTCTAGTTAGGTCACTGGTTTGCTTGCACCAAATGGCTTGGCAGCCATATGATGATATAAACAGGGTTTTCCACCCATTTTGCTTCTGTGATGCAAGTGTATGCTTATTTATGAGCAAATCAGTGTTTTGCTCAGGTTGATTTTCTTTATACCTCACTCCAGCTCCTAGAAAAGTTGTTGGTGTAGAGGTTTAGCTGCTGTGTTGATCTTATGCTTGCCCTGCTCCTCCTTGCAAGCTGGTGGTGCTTGATTTGGTTCTGTGGTGTTCTTGAGCAGGTTGAGCAGCAAAGTTGTTCTTCATGTTCTTGTGTTTTTGATCTCTGGTGACTTACCAGTGGAGTTTGTCGATGGTTTGCTGGTTCTGGCGGTGGAAAAGGTTTTATACCTCCCTGGCTTTGCTCTCCTGGTCGACAACAAGGCTAACTGCAGTTGGTGACTCCTCACTGTGCTTGTGTGGTGTGCTGCATGCACACATGCAGTGTGAGCTGCCTATGTGTGTGTGTGCCTGATGCCATGAACTTGGCTGTGAGAGGATCAGCTCGGCAGCTGTTGGTCATATCCTCTCCAATTGCATTTTCCTTCTAACCTGCCAAGTGGCTTTGCCACTTGGCATAACTTGTATTTGATCTTTGTGTGTGTGATTGCAGGGAACAATGTGATGCTCTGGATGAAGATCAAGATCCTCTTGAGCAAGATCTCCATGATGATCATCTTATGTAGTTTAGGATAGATCATTCAATTGTAATTTTCTTTCTTTTTCTTTTTTCCTTTTATTCAATTTATGTAATGTGTTGTAATATTTCATCTTCCAATTCTGAATATTGTAAATGACAATGTATCATGTGTGATTATCAATAAAGCTCCAATTTTCCTTAATGAGCTTTGTATAATAGTTGTACTATTTATATTCTTGATTATTTATAATTTGTTTAATGAATTTCCTCAATTTTGAATTATGAGATATTCATATGATGTTTGAATTTAAAATTCAAATTCAATTTTAGGTTTGAATTCAATCATGCAACTTAATTTTGAATTCAATCATGCAACTTAAGTTTGTGGTGCAATATCCCTTCTCTCTTCTCCAAAACCCTAGTTTAGTTGAATAAGAGCAAGTTTGTCGCACTCTCGAAACCCTAACCCTGTAAGGTGTCGAGAGAGAAACTTGTCCCCCTTCGATGCAGTTTTGTTTTAAAAGCGCGAAATTTCCCCAGAATTTACGATGCAATGCACATCCCTTTCTAAAATCTACCCCTCGATCGTCTCTAAACCTGGGACATTACATGGCCGGCCTCGGGTTCGGGGTGGACATCGGCGAAAGCTGTGCAAGGCCTTGGCCGCTGCTGGTGACGACGACGTCCTCGACGCCGTGTCCCTTCTTGGAGGCGTCACCAAATGTGCCTCCTTTTTCGTAGTTGGATCACGCCGCCATGCTTAACTTGCGCGCTTTTCCGTCGGCGCAAAGTTCTCTTCTTTGGCTTTAGGCACACCCTCTCCACCTTCTTTGTGCTTGTCGCCGCCATTGTCTCCGTGGCTACATATACACGGTGTTCGGTCTGGTTTGGGCGGCCTCCTAGATACCCAGGGGTGGTTTCCTAGGCCGACGTCATGCCTCAGGCGATGCCGGTGGTTTCTTCCTTACGCCGTGGGAGCTATGTGTCGTAGGATAAGTGTCAAGGCTACGTCTTGAGGGGTGGTGGTTGGGCTAGGGCGAAAGCCCGGCAAGGCCTCGGCCGGTGCAGGTGACGGCGACGCCCTTGGGCGCCGCTCTCCTCCTTGGAGGCGTCTCCATCAAGCCCTCCCTCTTTAGTATCTCGAGACAGGAAGATAACCACGCTCTGACGGTCATGGGTGCGCTTTGCAAGCATGGGAGATCTGTTAGTTCTGGGCAGATCTCGGCGACGTGCCCTTGCAACAGAAGATGACGCTTCCATCGACGATATCAAGCTCTCTGCCTAGTTAGCTAGTGTTTTGTAGCTTGTTTCTCTTCCTCTTCTTTGTTGCTCCTTTTGGTGTATCGTAAGCTGGCAACCCCAGCATTTCGCTGTTTTTTTTTTCTTATCAGTTGTTGCTACCGTTGTACGCCTGGCCGGTTGATGGCTTTGTTAATTCAAAGTCGGGCTTTCGAGCCTTATGTTTAAAGTTGTAACATAGTGTCATGCTTTATCCGATCTAATATTTTCCCCGATTTTTACCAGCCAGGAAAATACATGGTGTATGTAATTTTGATACTTCAGAACTCACCTTCTCAAATTTTGTTTATGGCGAGAGCACATATACCTGTGAGTAGTAGAAAACAAATGTTCGCCTACGTATGTTAACCTCAAGAATAATTCGTTGATGGCCACCATAATCCTTATCAAAGCCTGTCTACGTGCTTTGTGACACAAGTTAAAAACAAAGCTTAGCTCCATGCAAATGACTCGCTCTACAAGTCCACAAACAATTTTTGAATCTGTTACAGCTACTTCTATTTTCTAAGAAAAAATGATAGTATGTTTAGCTAGAAGAAAACTGTGAGCAGACATTCTACTTTGCTTCCCTGGGACATAAAACAAAAACAAGAGAAAGAAAAAACCAAACAAGCAACAAGACAAAGGCTTCCGTCTAAAAACAAGACAACGGCTAAAGCTGAGCAGATTACAATGGAACTCGAGGAATCCTCTGGCATGGCACCAAATGGCTCCCTCTCGTGGTTAACGAACGACGAGGAACAAGAGGACGCATCACAGGACAAAAGACGGCGCTATATAAGAACGAGAACGGCGATGCTGAGATGAGGTGTGAAGAGAGATCCCATCGACCAATGGCCATCTTCGGAGTTCCATTGTCGGTGCTGGTCGCCATTGCGGCGGCCTGCGGGATGCTGCTCGGGCTGAGGGCGTCCCGGAGGCCGACGGACGACAGGATGCGAGGCATCCCGGGGACGATGGGGTGGCCGGTGGTGGGCGAGACCTTCGCCTTCATCGCCGCCTTCTCCAGCCCCAACGGCATCCTCAGCTTCATGCGCGACCGCCAGAAACGGTAACACACACCGCCATGATCAGTCCATCGAAGCTCCAAAGCCAAAGCATGCAATGGTGTACTTGATAAGAACGTACGTGATGGTGTGATGGCAGGTATGGGAAGGTGTTCAAGACGTACGTGCTGGGTCGGACGACGGTGTTCATGACTGGGAGGGAGGCGGCCAAGATCCTGCTGTCCGGCAAGGACGGCGTGGTGAGCCTCAACCTCTTCTACACCGGCAAGCAGGTGCTGGGGCCGACGAGCCTGCTTACCACCAACGGCGACGAGCACAAGCGTCTGCGCCGCCTCATCGCGGTGCCCCTCTCCGTGGACGCCCTGAAGAAGCACTTCGACTTCATCAACCACCTCGCTATCCAGACGCTCAGCTCCTGGGCCGGCCGCCGCGTCCTCGTCCTGAACGAGGCCTCCTCCGTACGTAATCGCACAAAGATCATATGTAGTATGTCGAATTGTTGATGGATTTTGGTGAATGTCCTGATGATTTTGTTTATGACTATGTGGTGGATCAGTTCACGTTGAAGGTGATCGCCAACATGCTGGTGAGCCTTGAGCCGGAGGGTAAGGAGCAGGAGGAGTTCCGGGCCAACTTCAAGGCCATCTCGTCCTCCTTCGCGTCGCTGCCACTCAAGCTGCCCGGCACCGCATTCCACAACGGCCTGAAGGGCAGGAACCGAATGTACGAGATGCTGGACGCGGTGATCGCGCGCCGGAGGCATGGCGGCGAGGTCCGGGAGGACTTCCTCCAGACGCTCCTAATGAAGCACGCCCGGGGCGAGGGCGAGGCGGCGACCAAGGAGGAGGAGGAGAAGCTGACGGATGCGCAGCTCAAGGACAACATCCTCACCCTGCTGGTCGCCGGCCACGACACCACCACGGCGGGCCTCACCTGGCTCGTCAAGTTCCTCGGCGAGAACCCCGCCGTCCTCCACAAGCTCAGGGTAAGCCCACTACCTCAGGTTCCTTGCAGCTACAAATCAAAGCTGTTTTGAGTCCGAGTGATTAGTCGTTGTTGTTATGTTGGCATGTAGGAGGAGCATTTGGCGATCAGGGAGGGGCTCAACGGCGAGCCTCATTTGAGATGGTCAGATGTGAACAACATGCCGTACACCACCAAGGTGAGATTCCTATGTTTTAAGTAGGATTGATCAAATTAGTAGTACAGAAAGTTAACTAAATATGATGCATGACATTTGCAGGTGATGAACGAGACGCTCAGGAGGGCGACCATCCTGCCATGGTACTCGAGGAAAGCCGCGCAGGACTTCACCATTGACGGTAACTACGATCAGCACCAACTTGCAAACTGATCTTTTTTTCAGTACAACAGAGTAGTCTTAAAACAGAGCGATCTTCGGACATTGCAGGGTACGAGGTGGCCAAGGGCGCTTCGGTGAACCTGGATGTGGTGTCCATCCACCACGACGCTGCTGTCTTCTCGGACCCGGAGAAGTTCGACCCGGACAGATTTGATGTAAGTCGTGCACCTCCATCTTCTTCAGGAGAGCTGCCATTTGTTACTGACAACTGATACACGGAATACACACAGAGCACCATGAAGCCCTACAGCTTCCTGGGGTTCGGCAGCGGGCCACGTATGTGCCCTGGGATGAGCCTGGCCAAGCTCGAGATCCAGATCTTCGTCCACCACCTCGTCTGCACATACGAGTGAGCCGCCGCGGGCGATCTCCAAAACCGCCATGTCCAATGTCTAGTTCTATGGCCCCCTAATGATAAATGGTGTTTGTTTTTCTTGTTGGCAGCTGGAAGGCTTTGGAGAACGACGACTCGGTGCAGCCGACGCTGGTGCGCATGCCCAAGAACAAGTACCCCGTCCACGCCACCACAATCTGAACTCGAACTCCAGCGATGGCACCATTAGGTTTTTGCTGCAGTGGAACATCTGCATTTGGAAACAGACCGACACATACTCTATTGATCCTTCCTGTCTTAGGCATAGATAGCCAGACAGTGATATTTTGAGGCTATTTGTGCGGAGCAAACTATATGCAAAGTTACTTAGCATGTCAAACAGAGGTTCCAACAAGCACTTTTTTAGTGCAAAACAACACCTATACGATAAGCAAATAAACAGTGTCGTATCGAAGACCCTATGTTACAATTCATGAAGTTGGACAAGGAAAACAATGGCAATAAAATATGAAGACCAAAAAAAGTACTACCTGACAACCAGGTGACACAAGATCAACATCAAACTAACTAACTTTTTGTAGTGTCATAACATACTAATGGAACTTCTACTTCAGTGGTGCAATGCCAAAGGGTAGCCAGGTAGCTTATCATCACTCAGATGCATCTCCCATGACAAATGACACAGCTCACCGAGACCGGTGGTTCAGTCTCAAAGGAGCAGGCAAACAGTGAGCAGGTAGTGAAGCCAACCAAGCATGAACAAAGACAGAAGCATCGACTTTTAGTTCGCAGAGGTCCTTCAATGCTATGGCAGAGTACCATAATGTCGGAAAGAAATAACATGCCCTTAGTTACTAAAGGATAGCTGGTCGGACTAACAGTAGAACTGAAACCAATCCAGAACAGAAGAAATAACCGGAAAAGGAGCCTGCCAAAACAAAAGATCATTTAAGATGATATGTTAACTCAATCTCAAAGAGGATTGAAAGAAATTACCAGTTTGGTTTCGTTTCACCGATGATTCTTCAGTTGCTTCTTTTCTCGTGGTGTTTTCAAGCGGATTTAGTTGGTCATTTCCTTCCCCGATACAATAGAAGCAACACGGTATGCCAGTCCACCCACAGATCCAACATAAAGAGATGATATGCCACATGACCACAATCGACATGCTGGAGCATCAACACACGGCCCAACAAAAGCCACCTTTCAACCAAGCAATAATCACTGAGCAGCATATCAACCAAACATGTAGGACCAAGTGCCAAGCACTATGACCAAGTCATATGACTCACATTACACAGGAAACAATAATAAGCAGGTCAGTAATATGGTCTATAATAAAGGAGCTGCTTACTCATGGTACATCATAGTTCAAATACATGCTCACAAAGTTTCAAGCACAAGGAAACACACATCGTGGTAGTAGATTGGGTTTTCATACCTGGATAAAACACACTTCTCAAGGTCTAGGCCATCAGTAGGGACCAGATCGGTCACGACGGTCACCACCACCTCCACCATCGCGGCTGCGACCAGAATATCGGTCACCACCACGGTCAGAGCGGTCACCGCCACGGCCGGTCACCGCCACGGTCAGATCCATGACGACTACCACCACCATACCTATCATCTCTAGACTCTCTGCCACCATATCTGTCACCTCTCCCACCACCATCCCCATCTGGGCACTCCCTAGCAAAGTGTCCAGGTTTGCCACACTTGAAGCAATCCCCACCACCACCACCTCCACGCGGTGCACGACCACCACCATAGTCACGGCCATGGTCACCACGAGATCCACGGTCGCGATCATCACGGTCACCGTTACGGTCTCTACCAACGCCTTGAGGTTGAGCTTTATCAACGGTGATGGCTCTCCCATCCAAGTCCAATCCATTCATGTCCTCAATAGCTGCTTCCATGTCTTTCTTCTCATCAAATGTTACAAAAGCAAATCCACGTGACCGGCCAGAAAACTTGTCAAGAACAACCTGCACGTTATCAGAAAATAAGCTCAGGAAAACAAAACAATAGTCCAATAAGTATGTATATACCATAGTTGTGAAGGTGCCGAAGCTGTATTATTCAGAACAGGGGTGAAAGTGACAGAATAACTACTGGTGAAGCAAAAGAATGGCAAGCATAGCAACTCTAACGATGCTTCATCAAACACTCCGCATATGCCAAATTGGTTCAGATGTCTGAATTTTTTTTATGGAGGAGATGTCTGATATTATTGTGTTGTAAAAAATGATTACATGCTTTAGCAGGCACAGTAAGATATACACAGATGTATCTACGGCCACAGTTATGAAAGCAAATACAAGATTAACAGTAGCACACATGAACACCCCAAAGCAATAAACAAAGGGTTCTGTATGTCACCTTTGCCTCTGTGACATTGCCAAATTTTCTAAATGCATCCTTGAGGCTTTCATCAGTTGTCGACCATGACAGGTTTCCAATGAAGCAACGGTACTCATCCCCTTCTGCCATCTCTGCGAGGGCAGACAAACACAACCCACGTATGGGCAAGAAAAAATTGTTAGGGCATGTAAAAAAAAAGTGCAGTACATTATTATTTGGTGATGAATAACTAGCTAATCTGTCCACTGTACTTCCAAAAAAATACTTCCCAGGCACGACAATAGATTGCATCTTACACAGCAGGAAATGAAGTTAACCAAATGATTGCATCTGAACTACCAAAAGAAGTTCAGACAGCAAGAAGCATTTGAAGTAAACAGCGGTCGTGGTGGTGACCGATATTCTGGTCGCAGAGTAGCAGCAGGACAGGGAAGCTCAATAACCTGAACTGGATCTTTCAATCAGAGCTGAATGTAAACAACGGTCGTGGACGCAGCATTTGCTACCTTACTACTTTGCATATATTTTAGAGCAAAATTAATGCAGTTTGTACACTCATGTTTCTCAACTCAACAGCAAACTAGTGCTCTTTTCAGAAGGAACAAGAAGAACAAAGCATAGCAGTTGACCAGTGGTTGAGAAGGCATATCGGCATGTACAACCTGGAATTTGATACTGATTCTGTGAACCGTGTTATTCAGAAACTAAATAGGAGAGCAAGCAAGCTTCACTGGCTAGAGCCGCTCGTCAATCGTGTTAGCTACAAATTAAACATGAGCACAAGCTTCACTAGAGCGGAGGTGCAGACAAACTAGACTCTAGTACAACTGGTAGAAGCATCAGACAAAGAAAAGAAAAAGATGTATGCAAAATCATCATCAACACCGGATCTTCAAACAGGGAATCGGTCGAGCCGACGGAGGAATTGGAAGCTGATGTACCTTGCGTTGAGGACGGAGACGACTTGGGGTGGAATATTCTTGGGCGGGTCTAGATCGGGGAGGGAGGGGAGGACCTCGTCGTGTTCGCTGGCGTCCGGTTTTTATATGTGGGAGTGGGGGCGGGCAGAGGAACGCGATGCTTTGCTGGTTTCCTTGAGTGGAAATGTTGAACCCTAAAATTTCCGGCGGCGGCGCGAGATATTTTCCATTGTGGGAATCGCAGGTGGGCCCCGGAGGTAACTGTCGCTCCTGCTTTAATGGAGGCCTGCTGGGCCGCAAACCTTGTAGCTGCCGAACACATTACTTTTTTTTCACAAACTTCTGTTTATTGTTAACACTGGAGATTACCGAGGATCTTGGCGAAGCTTTGCAAAAGAAATCACAAGACATTCTAAATAACACGCGTCTAGTTTTGTCAACAAAAGCTCGCCTTGATGAGATCAGATCGGTTGAAAAGTCTTTTTGTTCCGAGTTGTTGAGTTTTGTGCAAACCATTTCCGTTGATATATTCTAGATTTGGAGGAAACTTATGGTCTACGTGTTTGTCGTGCTCCTCGCCATCCTGGTTGTGTTACTAAGGAGCACTATTTTCGATTTCCATCAATTTCGGTTTCCACTCTTTGAGCTTGCTAGCGGTCTAGTCCAAGATGATCTGAAGCTTGTGATCCAATGAGTGCCCCCTTCTTCTCACTCATCTGGAACATCAGGGGGTTCGAGGCCCCGGGTCGCAAACAACAACTGAAGGAATACATGCGGCGCGAGAATGTGGATATTGTTGGGCTCCAAGAGACGATTAAGGAGTCTTTCCTCCTCCACGAGTTGGAGGGTCTTAGTAGACACAAGTTCGCCTGGCATTGGCGTCCTGCTTCGGGTCACTCGGGTGGCATCCTCCTAGGCGTGAGGGAGGATACCTTCGAGGTCGAGGATATGGAGCACGGCGAGTTCTTTGTGAGTATGGATGTTACCCATAGACGATCTAACCTCAGCTGGGAGGTTATTATTGTCTATGGGCCGGCGGACCATTCCAGATCTCAGGCCTTCCTGGCGGAGCTGCGGGCTAAGATAGACCGGTGTACCACCCCCGTGGTAGTAGCCGGTGATTTTAACTTGATACGCTCCCCATAGGACAAGAGCTCGCGTCGCGTGGACATCCCTAGGATGCGGATGTTCAACGACTGCCTTGCGGATCTCGCCCTTAGAGAGATCACTAGAGTGGGTGCCCGGTTCACGTGGTGCAACAACCGCATTGACCCGGTCCAGAGTGTGCTGGACCGGGTCTTTGTGTCAGTTGAATGGGAAATGGAATTCCCATTATGCACCCTCAGGGCGGCCACCAGGATCGGGTCTGACCACTCCCCACTTCTTCTGTGCTCGGGGGGCTCTACCCCCCCCGAGGCTAAACCGTTTCCACTTTGAAAACTTCTGGCTTAATCAGCCAGGGTTTGTGGAGGCGGTTGGCTACAAGTGGGAGCGGGCGGCAGAGTCCCCACCGTGAGTCTTCAACGCAGTAGATGTTTGGCATCACTGCACGAAGCTTGCCCGCCAGTTTATGCGAGGCTGGGGGGCGAACCTCGGGGCGGAGGTTCGCCTAAAGAAGGACCTACTCCTCCGCCAGATCCAGGAGTTAGATCGCGCCGCGGACGAGGAGGGCTTAGCCGCTGAGGAGTGGCTTCAGCGCTTCGCCCTGGAACACTCGCTCATGGAGATATACCGTGGGGAGGAGGTATTCTGGCGACAACGGAGTCGCCAGAATTGGCTCCTCCAGGGGGATGCGAACACTGCTTACTTCCATGCGATTGCCAATGGCCGTCGCCGGAAGTGTTCCATCCCCTGTCTTTGGGATGGTGATCTCCTGTTGGAGGAGGCCGGGGAGATCATGATACGTCCCCGACGTATCCATAATTTCTGATGTTCCATGCTTGTTTTATGACAATACTTACATGTTTTGCTTGCACTTTATGATGATTTCATGCGTTTTCCGGAACTAACCTATTACCGAGATGCCACAGTGCCAGTTCCTGTTTTCTGCTGTTTTTGGTTCCAGAAAGGCTGTTCGGGCAATATTCTCGGAATTGGACGAAATCAACGCCAAACCTCCTATTTTTCCCGGAAGGCTCCAGAACACCGAAGAAGAGTCGGAGAGGGGCCAGGGGGCCACCACACCACATGGCGGCGCGGGCCAGGCCTTGGCCGCGCCGGCCTAGGGTGTGGCGCCTCCAGGTGCCCCCCTGCGCCGCCTCTTCGCCTATAAAAGCCCTTTCGACCTAAAAACGCAGTACCAATTGACGAAACTCCAGAAAGACTCCAGGGGCGCCGCCACCATCGCGAAACTCCAATTCGGGGGACAGAACTCTGTTCCGGCACCCTGCCGGAACGGGGAAGTGCCCCCGGAAGCCATCTCCATCAACGCCATCGCCTCCACCATGCTCCGTGAGTAGTTCCCCCATGGACTACGGGTTCTAGCAGTAGCTATGTCGGTATACTCTCCCCCATGTACTTCAATACAATGGTCTCATGAGCTGCCTTACATGATTGAGATTCATCTGATGTAATCGGTGTTGTGTTTGTTGGGATCCGATGGATGATACATTATGATTAGTCTATCTATAAAGTTTGTGAAGTTATTGTTGCTGCAATCTTGTTATGCTTAATGCTTGTCACTAGGGCCCGAGTGGCATGATCTTAGATTTGAGCTCTATAATTATTGCTTAGATTGTATCTACAAGTTGTATGCACATGTCACTGTCCGGAACCAATGGCCCCGAAGTGACAGAAATCGGGACAACCGGAGGGGATGGTAGTGATGTGAGGATCACATGTTTTCACGGAGTGTTAATGCTTTGCTCCGGTACTCTATTAAAAGGAGTACCTTAATATCCAGTAGTTTCCCTTGAGGCCCGGCTGCCACCGGCTGGTAGGACAAAAGATGTTGTGCAAGTTTCTCATTGCGAGCACGTACGACTATATACGGAAAACATGCCTACATAATTAATAAGCCTGATGTTCTTTCTTAATGCTTTGATTCCTATCAATTGCCCAACTGTAATTTGTTCACCCAACACTTGTTATTGGAGAGTTACCACTAGTGTAGATCGCTGGGAACCCCGGTCCATCTCTCATCATTATATACTCGTTCTATATGTCATTGGAAGTAGTATCAACTATTTTCTGGTGCCATCGCTCTCATATTGCTATTCTTTCTGTATTCTTGTTACTACTGCTCTCATATTCTTGCTACTTTCACATCACCCTGTTGCTAGTGCTTTTCAGTGCGGCTGAATTGACAACTCAGTTGTTAAGGCTTATAAGTATTCTTTACCTCCCCTTGTGTCGAATCAATAAATTTGGGTTATACTACCCTCGAAGACTATCGCGATCCCCTATGCTTGTGGGTCATCAAGACTGTTTTCTGGCGCCGTTGCCGGGGAGGCATAGCTCTACTCATAAGTTCACCTGGGGAGTACACTCTACCTCTCTCTCTGTTTTTATTTTGTTTTATTTTGTTTTGCTTAGTTTACTTTTGCCTAGTTTATTTGTGCTTAGTTTATTTCTGTCTAGTATTAGTTTGCGTAGTTTACTTTTGCTTAGTTTATTTTTGTCTTGTTTTATTTGTCTCATATACCCAAAAATCCATAAAAACTTGAAAAACCAAAAAATTAAAAACTGCTGTTATGGGAGAACCCACAACCTACTTGGAGCTTATAGAATGTTATAATAATTATAGAGAATCAAGAACTGGTAAAATAATGAGTGCTATGATAGAGAAATTAAATACAATTGCTAGAATCTTGCTTAGACGCCATGATATAAACTGTTGCTCTCAACAGGATACTAAACATCTTAAATTTCAATGTGGCTTTAGTGAGGAATTTTTTATTAAGAACTATAACCGGAATTGCTATATTCATTATGGGTTCGAAGAGGTAGAACAATTTGTCTTATTTATGGGAGCCTCCGAGATAGAATCCTTCATGGTTGAGAATTATGAAACTTGTGCTATTTGTAAGGACCTTAAAGATTATGTCTCTACTATCCTTAATTCTTGCATAGAATGCTACAGTAGGAATCCTTATATCCTTGATTATAAAGAGAGACACATTAATGCACAAGAATGCACTCACAATTTGCAGGAACCGGTGGAAGAAGAAATTGATGAACCTGAAAGCTCATTGGATGAAAAAGAGGAGGAAATTGATGAACTTGAAAGCTCATTGGATGAAAAGGAAGAGGAGAGCGACGAACAAAAGGAGGAAGAATGGATTAGCTACCCATGCCAACCTTCTAATGAGAGTAACTCTTTATCTCTTACATTATTTGATTGTCCTCCATGCTTACCGAAAGAGGTTGAATGTTATGTTCATGTGGATTCTCTTGAAATATTCCCTATGAGTAAAACTTGTGAGAATAATTATGCTACTGTTATTTATGATAATCCATGCTACTTTGATAAATCTTATGATAATGCTTTGTTTGTGCCTGATGTCGAAATGCATGGTACTAAAGAATTTTGCTTAGCAAATGTTTATGATAAAGCTCTAGATGATGGTCCTATGTTACTTGATACTATTAATTGTACTACTAATGAAAATGGGATTGGAGAGGATTTAACTTTATCTATGTGTCCCATATCTCTTGAGATTGATCAACTACCTTGTTATATTATTAATAAAAGTAAGTTTGAAAGTTTTAATTCCACTATTCTTGAACTTGATAAAAATTATATGTTTGTGGATCATGAAAAGTATGCTGCATGTGATAGTTATATTGTTGAGTTTGTTAATGAAGCTACTGAAAACTATTATGAGAGAGGAAAATATGATTGTAGAGATTTGCATGGTACTAAAACACCTCTCTATATGCTGAAATTGTCGAAGTTACACTTGTTCTATCTTCTTATGCTTGTCACTTTGTTCTTCATGAATTTATTTGTGTACAAGATTCCTTTGCATAGGAAGCATGTTAGACTTAAATGTGTTTTGGATTTGCCTCTTGATGCTCTCTTTTGCTTCAAATACTATTTCTTGCGAGCGCATCATTAAAACTGCTGAGCCCATCTTAATGGCTATAAAGAAAGAACTTCTTGGGAGATAACCCATGTGTTATTTTGCTACAGTACTTTATTTTATATTTGTGTCTTGGAAGTTGTTTACTACTGTAGCAACCTCTCCTTATCTTAGTTTTGTGTTTTGTTGTGCCAAGTGAAGCCTCTAATCGAAGGTTGATACTAGATTTGGATTTCTGCGCAGAAACAGATTTCTATCTGTCACGAATCTTGGTCCAATTCTCTGTAGGAAACTCAGAAAATTATGCCAATTTACGTGCGTGTTCCTCAGATATGTACACAACTTTCATTAGTTTTGAGTTTTCTGATTTGAGCAACGGAAGTATTTTATTAAAATTCGTCTTTACTGGCTGTTCTATTTTGGCAGATTCTGTCGCTGTTTTTTGCATTGTCTCTTGTGGACTGTAAGCGAGCTTTTCTAGACGTAGAGGGCTGTAGCTAATGTTTTATTGAGTTCTTGCAATGTGCCACTACAGGACCAAGGTGAATTCAAATTTTTTTGAGTACTAACCCCTCTAATGAAGTTTATGAGAAGTTTGGTGTGAAGGAAGTTTTCAAGGGTCAAGAGAGGAGGATGATATATGATCAAGAAGAGTGAAAAGTCTAAGCTTGGGGATGCCCCGATGGTTCATCCCTGCATATTTCAAGAAGACTCAAGCGTCTAAGCTTGGGGACGCCCAAGGCATCCCCTTCTTCATCAACTTATCAGGTTCCTCCCCTGAAACTATATTTTTATTCGGTCACATCATATGTGCTTTACTTGGAGCGTCTGTGTGTTTATTTTTCATTTTGTTTATGTTTGAATAAATTCGGATCCTAGCAATCCTTGATTGGGAGAGAGACACGCTCCGCTTTTTCATATGAACACTTGTGTTCTTCGTTTTAATTTTAATGTTCAATGATAAAAGTTGGAAGCTACAATACTTATTATTATTTGGTTGGAAAAGGAAAATGCCTCATATGTCTTGGATAATTTGACACTTGGCAATTGTTTTGAGCTCTCAAGTAGATCATAAATTTTTGCATGTAGTTTAAACCTATTAGTGGAGAACTACCGTAAAGCTTGTTAAAATTGGTTTGCATAATTGATCTCTCTTAAGGTCTAGATATTTTCTGGTAAAAGTGTTTGAGCAACAAGGAAGACAGTGTAGAGTATTATAATGCTTGCGATATGTTCTTATGTAAGTTTTGCTGTACCTGTTCATACTTGTGTTTGCTTCAAACAACCTTGCTAGCCTAAGCCTTGTATCGAGAGGGAATACTTCTCATGCATCCAAAATCCTTGAGCCAACCACTATGCCAATTGTGTCCACCATACCTACCTACTATGTGGTATTTCCTGCCATTCCAAAGTAAATTGCTTGAGTGCTACCTTTAAACAATTCAAAATGCTTCTCAATTTGTGTTTATGTTTCATAGCTCATGAGGAAGTATGTGGTGTTTAGCTTTCAACCTTGTCATTTACTTTTGACGGACTCTCATATGGACTAGTGGCACATCCGCTTATCCAATAATTTTGCAAAAAGAGCTGGCAATGGGATTCCCAGTCCCGAATTAATTAACTTAAATAGACACTCCTCCATGGTATGTGATTGTTGGAAGGCACCCGAAGGATTCGGTTAGCCATGGCTTGTGTAAGCAAAGGTTGGGAGGAGTGTCATCATAATAAAACTAAAATAAAAAGGCACTCCTTCATGGTATGAGATTGTTGGCAGGCACCCGAGGATTCGGTTAGCCATGGTTTGTGAAAGAAAGGTTGGAAGGAGTGCCACCCAAAAATAAAAATTCATGGGAGCCGCTCTTGAAAGTCCGGTTGGTGAGGTAGTTAGTGTACCCATTACCATTCGTTGACAACAACAAACACCTCTCAAAACTTTACTTTTTATGCTCTCTATATGTTTTCAAAACCAAAGCTCTTGCACAAATATAGCAATCGATGCTTTCCTCTTTGAAGGGCCATTCTTTTACTTTATATTGAGTCAGTTTACCTACTTCCTTCCACCTTAGAAGCAAACACTTGTGTTAACTGTGCATTGATTCTTACATACTTGCATATTTGCATTCATCATATTACTTTGTGTTGACAATATCCATGAGATATACATGTTACAAGTGAAAGCAACCGCTGAAACTTATATCTTCCTTTGTGTTGCTTCGATACCTTTACTTTGAATTTATTGCTCTATGAGTTAACTCTTGTGCAAGACTTTTGATGCTTGTCTTGAAAGTACTATTCATGAAAAGTTTTGCTATATGTTATCTATTTGTTAGCAACTATAGATCATTGCCTTGAGTCACTTCATTCATTTCATATGCTTTGTAATAGTATGATCAAGGTTATGTAAGTAGCATGTCACTACAGAAATTATTCTTTTTATCGTTTACCTGCTCGGGACGAGCAGGAACTAAGCTTGGGGATGCTGATACGTCCCCGACGTATCCATAATTTCTGATGTTCCATGCTTGTTTTATGACAATACTTACATGTTTTGCTTGCACTTTATGATGATTTCATGCGTTTTCCGGAACTAACCTATTAACGAGATGCCACAGTGCCAGTTCCTGTTTTCTGCTGTTTTTGGTTCCAGAAAGGCTGTTCGGGCAATATTCTCGGAATTGGACGAAATCAACGCCAAACCTCCTATTTTTCCCGGAAGGCTCCAGAACACCGAAGAAGAGTCGGAGAGGGGCCAGGGGGCCACCACACCACATGGCGGCGCGGGCCAGGCCTTGGCCGCGCCGGCCTAGGGTGTGGCGCCTCCAGGTGCCCCCCTGCGCCGCCTCTTCGCCTATAAAAGCCCTTTCGACCTAAAAACGCAGTACCAATTGACGAAACTCCAGAAAGACTCCAGGGGCGCCGCCGCCATCGCGAAACTCCAATTCGGGGGACAGAACTCTGTTCCGGCACCCTGCCGAACGGGAAGTGCCCCGGAAGCCATCTCCATCAACGCCATCGCCTCCACCATGCTCCGTGAGTAGTTCCCCCATGGACTACGGGTTCTAGCAGTAGCTATGTCGGTATACTCTCCCCCATGTACTTCAATACAATGGTCTCATGAGCTGCCTTACATGATTGAGATTCATCTGATGTAATCGGTGTTGTGTTTGTTGGGATCCGATGGATGATACATTATGATTAGTCTATCTATAAAGTTTGTGAAGTTATTGTTGCTGCAATCTTGTTATGCTTAATGCTTGTCACTAGGGCCCGAGTGGCATGATCTTAGATTTGAGCTCTATAATTATTGCTTAGATTGTATCTACAAGTTGTATGCACATGTCACTGTCCGGAACCAATGGCCCCGAAGTGACAGAAATCGGGACAACCGGAGGGGATGGTAGTGATGTGAGGATCACATGTTTTCACGGAGTGTTAATGCTTTGCTCCGGTACTCTATTAAAAGGAGTACCTTAATATCCAGTAGTTTCCCTTGAGGCCCGGCTGCCACCGGCTGGTAGGACAAAAGATGTTGTGCAAGTTTCTCATTGCGAGCACGTACGACTATATACGGAAAACATGCCTACATAATTAATAAGCCTGATGTTCTTTCTTAATGCTTTGATTCCTATCAATTGCCCAACTGTAATTTGTTCACCCAACACTTGTTATTGGAGAGTTACCACTAGTGTAGATCGCTGGGAACCCCGGTCCATCTCTCATCATTATATACTCGTTCTATATGTCATTGGAAGTAGTATCAACTATTTTCTGGTGCCATCGCTCTCATATTGCTATTCTGCTCTTTGTGTTCTTTGTTACTACTGCTCTCATATTACTGCTACTTTCACATCACCCCTGTTGCTAGTGCTTTTCCAGGTGCAGCTGAATTGACAACTCAGTTGTTAAGGCTTATAAGTATTCTTTACCTCCCCTTGTGTCGAATCAATAAATTTGGGTTATACTACCCTCGAAGACTATCGCGATCCCCTATACTTGTGGGTCATCAGATCACCACCCATATCTATTCCTTCTATAAAGGCCTCTTCGCGGCTGGCCCCAGAATCGGGGTTGCCCTCGCGGCAGATCTATGGCCATCTAGGGCCTGGGTCTCAGACGAGGAGAATGCCGCTCTCACCCTTCCGTTCCTCCCAACGGAAGTCCGGAGCGCGCTTGAGGGCATGAAGGCTAGCTCGGCCCCTGGCCCTGATGGTCTTCCGGTTGTCGTCTTCCAGAAATTCTGGGCGAAACTCCAGGAGACTATCATGCCAATGTTTCAAGAGTTCTACGTGGGAACTCTTGACATGGGGCGGCTGAACTACGGTGTTATTACCTTGATCCCCAAGGTTGTGGGGGCCACGGATATACGCCAGTTCAGGCCTATTACGGTCATCAACGTAATCCAGCGGTTGTTCTCCAAGGTGTGTGCGGTAAGGTTGGCCCCGGTTATGGAGCGGATTACGCACCAATACCAGTTTGCCTTCCTTAAGGGCCGCCACATCCATGATGGGATTCTAGCTCTGCATGAGATTGTGCACGAGGTTAGGAGTCGACACCAGAGGGGTGTCTTCCTAAAACTAGACTTCCAGAAAGCGTATGACCGTTTGGATTGGTCATTCCTTCGGCAGGTCCTCCAGAGCAGAGGCGTTGACGACCGTATGATTGGCTGGATTATGCAGACGGTGATGACTAGCAGCACGTCCATTAACATTAATGGGGAAGTGGGTCCCTATTTTAGGCCGGCGTGTGGAGTGAGACAGGGTGACCCCCTTTCCCCTATCCTCTTCAACGCGGCGGTTGACTCCCTGGCCGAGATCCTGGAGAGGGCTAGGATCTCGGGCCATATTACCGGAGTGGTCGGCCACCTCATCCCTGGTGGAGGGGTGACCCATCTCCAGTATGCGGACGATACCATGATCATGTTCGAGGGCTCGGACCGGGACATCCAGAACACCAAGTTCCTTCTCCTCTGTTTTGAGGCCATGTCGGGCCTCAAAATAAACTTTGACAAAAGTGAGGTAGTGGTCTTGGGGTACCCTCCGGAAGCTCAACAGCGGATCGCTGACAACCTCAATTGTAGGTTGGCAACCTTCCCTGTGAACTACTTGGGGGTACCTGTTAGGGATTCTAGGATCCTTATTAGAGACCTCGCCCCCCTTGTGGGGCGAGTTAGAGCGAAGGCTGAACCGTGGTGCGGAAGGTTCACCTCCAAGGGTAGCAAAACAGTTCTCATTGATTCATGCATGTCTAGTCTTCCCATGTATATCATGGGCCTGTACCTCCTTCCTGAAGGGGTACATGCGGCCTTCGACAAAGAGCTCTCTCGCTTCTTCTGGCAGGACAGGACAGGCCGCCAAAAATACCACATGGTCAAATGGGCCGATGTGTGCGCCCCCAAGGATCTTGGGGGCATAGGGATTATCTCCTCTCGTCACATGAATGTGGCCCTCATGCTGAAATGGGTTTGGAGGATCCTCTCTGATGATGGGGGTTTGTGGCTTAAGTTAATTAAGGCGAAATACCTACGGGGCCGGCCTCTGCTTGCTTGTGATCGTCGGGAGGGATCTCAGTTTTGGAGGGCCCTCCAGGACGTTAAGCATGAGGTTAGAGCGGGACTGTCCTTCTCCATAGGCGATGGTAGAGGGACCATGTTCTGGCTAGACCCGTGGTTGGGCGCTAGTCCCATCTGCCTGGACTTCCCGGACCTGTTCGCTATTTGCGCCGACCCACCTAGTCTTGTCGCCGACGTCGCCCAGGGGGGCTGGGATATCCTGTTCCGTCGTGGGCTTACCCAGGGAGAGACCCTGAGTCTGGCCCGGCTACGGAACCTCCTCCCGGACGCCTTGCCGGGAGGACTAGACTCGCCTTCTTGGCGCCTGTCGCCCTCCGGTTCGTTCTCTGTGCGGACTGCTTATAGGGCCTTGTTTAGGGGCCCCCCTCTGCTCTGGACGGCTCCCCTTTTCAAAGCGTCCATCCCGCTTAAGACGAAGATTTTCATTTGGCAGCTGCTTAGGGATCGCCTTCCCTCTGGGGTGGAGGTTGCGAAGAGGCACGGGCCGGGCGACGGGCTCTGTCCATTGTGTGCGGTCCCGGAGACGACGACCCACATAATGTTCTCTTGCCCTGCGGCCCGCTTCCTCTGGAGCTTCCTCCAGGAGGCGCTGGGGCCTGAGTGGCAGTCCTCGGTGAGTTTATTGAGGCTCACGCGAACAACACCGGAAGGAGGAGGCGCCTCTTCTGGCTGGTGTTCGCGGCCTTAACCTGGACTCTGTGGACTGTGCGTAATAAGATGGTCATTGAGCGTATCCTCCCTCGACGCGCTTCTGACTCCTTATACTCTTTCTTGGCTTTGTTGCAGCAGTGGTACCCGTTGTGTAGGCAGCGGGACAGGGAGCGCCTGGACGACATGTTGGAGGATCTTCTTGCGGCTGCCCGTCACCTTTCTACGTCGTCCAGCCTCTGAGTGACCCTTCTCTTTGGGGTTGTATCGCTTTTCTAGTTCGTTTGGGCATGTTGTGCTGTTGCCCCAGCAGACTGTTGTTGTGTGTGGGGTTTTCGTGGTATTGTATCTGAACCCTGTATGGATGTGGTTGCTTTATTTATAAAGTGGGGCGAAAGCCTATTTCGAGGAGGATCTGAAGCTCAATTCGTCTTGGCTTCTTTAGACCCGGAGGGAGCTCCAAAATGGCCAGATTTTGTTAAAAATCTTAGGTAGTCCAGGTCATTTTCAGCTACAATTTTTGTCAAGGATCAAAAAATTGTCATTTCACCCTAAGCAACAAGTATTTTGAAAAGGAGGGAGCATAATCGAAGCAACATTTATCTATACTCCCTCTTTTCCAAAATATAAGCTCCCCTTAAATTTTGCTAGTCATCAAACTCATAATTTTGACTATGTTTTGCAAATATAATATGTCCACAAAATTGCATAAATATGTAAGAAATAAAAGAGATTTGCAGAACGAATGAATGATAACATTTATACATTCCAAAACCATATAATTTTGTATATATTAGTGAGCAAAGTCATGCATCAAAGACCGTGCAAAAAACGTCCATTATATTTTGAGACGCAAGGTGCTAGCATTAGCCAACCGCTAATTTCCTGAGATAAATAGGCGAAGTGGACTTTCGGAATCTAACTATCCCCATTTCTATAACTTAGAAAAATCATATTTGTAAGTTAAAAATTTACGGAAAAAGCGTGCATGTATATTAGGGTTGGGAACTTGGGTACGAAAATATTCAAAAATGAAAAAAAAATTACGTCAAAAAATATTCAAAAATAATATGACTATTTTCATCGTGGGTGAAATGAGAAGATGAGACTGTTACATTCTCATTTTGTCATTTTAATGAATGGTCATTACACATGGGTGAGTTTGAGGTCAATATATTTTTCATTTTTTTTTAGAATTTTCAAGATTCTTTTTGTTGTTATCTTGATCTGAAGTTGATGTACTTTGATAGGATATCACACAAATTGGAACGAATTTCACTTTGCATTAGGTATGTGTACTCTTTTATCGGCTTGCATCAGATTATAGTTTTTAACCGTTTTGGAGACCCATATGACAATGAGATCCCTTTTCCGTTCTGCCAGCATGACCTACATGTCATACAAGGTGGCTAGTTCATGTGCGTTTTTTTGCCAAACTATGTGCGAATTAAACTATAGTCGTGGCATCGTGTCACGGGCTACATTGTTTTTTAAGAGTAACCACTTATTTCATTAATAGAAAATCAAGTTATATGAAGTAACACATGTGAAAACTAAAAGATAAACCGGAATAAAATGATTATCCTGAATTTGCAGATAAAATCCTAAAAGATTGAAAAATACAAAACGATCCATAGGGTTTCCTGCAACCACTATAGCTAGCGGCCGCCGCCTAACTCCAATGTCATCGAGACGGGCACAAGAACAGACGCCGAGCCTTCAACATTGCAAAATCCAGAAAAGTACCATCGCCAACGAAGCTTTGTGAGTCGATGAACAGTCCTGCTACAAGCATTGAGGCATACATGTCGTTGTGGCACGTCGACCAGGGGACGTCCCCGTGCTATCATGAACCAAGATACTGTTGGAGTTATGCTCAAAAGGCAATAATAAAATGGTTATTATTATATCTTTATCTTTATGATAAATGTTTAAATCCCATGCTATTGTATTAACTAGAAACGTTGATACTTGTGTGTTTTGTAAACATAAGGGTCTCTAGTAAGGCTCTTGTTAAACTAGCTTGTTGATTAATAGATGATCATGGTTTTCTAATCATGAACATTGGATGTTATTAATAAAAAGATCATATTATTAGGAGAATGATGTGATGGACACACACCACCCATAGTAAGCATAGAATTTGATCAAGTCATTAAGTTTGTTTTGCTACAAGCTTTAAGATACATAGTAACCTAATCCTTCGACCATAAGATCATGTTAATCACTTGCACCGGATGGATGCTTTGATGACATCAAACATCACTTCATAATTGGGTGGTTATAAAGGTGGCATTAAGTGTTCTGAAAGTATGAGTTGAAGCACATGGATCAAGAGTGGGATTTGTTCATCCAAATGACGGATAGATATACTATGGACCCTCTCGGTGGAATGCCATCCAATTATTTTGCAAGCATGTGACTAGGTTACACGGGATATCATATCACGGTACGAGTAAGAATACTTATCGGTAACAAGGTTGAACTAGGTATAGAGATACCGATGATCAAACCTTGGATAAGTAAAGTATCGCGCGAGAAAGGGAATTGGTATCGTATGTTAATAGTTCTTTCGATCACGAAGTCACCGTTGAATATGTAGGAGCCATTATGGATCTCCAGGTCCCGCTATTGGTTATTGATCGGAGAAGTGTCTCGATCATGTCTGCATAGTTCGCGAACCATAGGGTGACACACTTAAGGTTTGCTGTCATTTTAAGTAGATATGGAATATGGTTTGGAGTACGAATATTGTTGGGAGTCTCGGATGGGATCCAGGACATCACGAGGAGTTCCGGAATGGTCCGGAGAATAAGATTCATATATGGGAAGTCAAATTCCAAGTTTGGGAATGGTCCGGTGTATTTTTGGAAGGTTCTAGAATTGTCTGGAATATTTCACTATGGCAGGTGGAGTCCCGGAGGGACTCCACCAGCCTAGCCGACCCACCTCCTTTGCCGCCCACACCACAAGGAAGAAGGGAAGAGTCCCACTTTGACTCGGTTTTGACTTTTTGTATTATGGCAAGTTTCCAATAGGACTCCTATAGGGAGTATGATTCTAACCTAGGGTTTTCCACCTATATAAATGGGAGAGGAGGGGAGGGGCCGGCCACAACATTGGCCGCACTACCTCAAGGGCACCAAGGCCGGCACCTTACCACCTCTCACCCCAAACCCTAGCGGCTCCCTCCATCACCTCTCTCCCACACGGCGACGGCGAAGCCATGCAGGAGATCTCCACCACCACCATCTCCACGCCGTCCTGCTGCCGGGATTCCGAGGAGGATCTACTACTTCCGCTACCCACTGGAACAGGTAGAAGGACATCTTTATCAACACCGTACGTGTGACCGACTGCGGAGGTGTTGTCCGATCGCGGCACCGACGGGATCTTCTACTCGCTCCTGAGAGCGGCAAGTGATTGACTACATCATCCACGAGATCCTTCTCGTTAAATGCTTATCAATCTTCGAGCGTACATTGATCCCATCCCGTTGCTACCATCTAGTTGATTCGATCTTGGCTCTTTGTTCTTTCTTGCGGTAGGATTTTTTTTGTTTTCTATGCTACGAATCCCAACAGTGGTATCAGAGCTGTATCTATACATAAATTGGTTGCACGAGTAGAACACAATGGTTTTATGGGTGTTGATGCTTTTTGTTGTCACCTCTCTCTTCTGTACTTTGCATCTTACGGGATGGTGGGATGAAGTGGCCCGGGCTAACATTACATGACCGCGCTCATGAGACTTGCTCCACGCTTGTCGTGCAACTCGTATTGCACAAGTTGCTTTGCGGGTGTCTATCTCTCCCACTATAGTTAAGATTTAACTTACAATTGGTGGCTTGACAATAGTTGTATCAACGTTGTGGTTCTTGTTCGTAGGTAGATCAGATCTTACTCGAAAGCCCCAAGCCACGTAAAATATGCAAACAAAAATTAGAACCGTCTAACTTATTTTTGCAGGGGCATGTGATGCGATATGGCCATGATGTGATTATGATTATATTTGATGTATGAGATGCTCCTTATTGTATTGTGGCAACCAGCAGGAGCCTTATGGTTGTCTTTAATTTCGTTTCGATACATCATGTTGTAGTTTTATTTCAAAGTAGTTGTAATAGTTGCTACAAGTGGTGGACAACCATGAAGACGACGCAATTGACCTTGACACCCCGCCGACGATGATGGAGATCATGCCCGTTGATGATGGAGATCATGCCCATTCTTTGGAGATGAAGATCAAAGGCGCGAAATAAAAGGGCCATATAATATCACATTATGAATTCATGTGATGTTAATCCTTTTTATGCATCTTGTATTGCTTAGATCACGACGGTAGCATTATAAGATGATCCCTTTCACTAAAACTCAAGATAATGAAGTGGTAGTCCTTAGTTAGCACCATTGCTAAGACTCATTGTTTCGAAGCATCACGTGCTGATCGGGTGTGATAGATTCAACGTGTGCATACAACGGGTGCAAGCCAGATTTGCACATGCGGGAACTAAGGTTTAACTTTAGGATCTTAGCAAGTACAGATATGGACTCGGAACACAGAATACCGAAATGTAAAGCATGAGTCATATGAATGATATGATGAACATGTTGATTGTTCGCCATTGAAGCTACAACATCTCTTGTGATGACCGGACTTGGTGTAGTGGATTTGGTTCATGTAATCACTAAGGCAACATGAGGGATGTTGTTTTGAGTGGGAGTTCACCTAGTTAGTTTAAAGAATTAAAATTTGAACTCAAATTTATCATATACTTAGTCTAAATTCTTTGCAAATATGTTGTAGATTATGGCGGCCCCTACCATCAATTTAATTCGTTCATAGAGAAAGAAAAGCTGAAAACAATGGAAGCAACTTTACGGACTGGTTCCATAACATGAGGATTGTCCTCACTGCTGGACAACTTCTCTATGTGGTCGATGCACCGCTAGGTGACCCACATGCAGAAACTGCTCCCGATGAGGTTAAAAATGTTTACCTCAGTCGGAAGAACAAATACTCCACATTTCAATGTGCCATCCTCTATGGTTTAGAATCAGAGCTTCAGAAGCATTTTAAGAACCACGACCCTTGTGATATTATCAATGAGCTCAAAATAATATTTAAAACTCATGTGGCCGTGGAAAGCTATAAAGCCTTGGAACAGTTCTTTAACTGTAAGATGGAAGAGAGATGCTCCATTAGCGAGCACGTGCTCAAAATGTCTGGGCACGCGAAGAAGCTCCAAGATTTGGGAATAACGATTCCTAATGCATTGGGGATTCATCGTGTCCTCCAATCACTTCCACCTAGTTACAAGAACTTCGTGATGAACTACAGTATGCAGTGCATGAACAAGACGTTACCTGAAGTCTTCTTAGTGCTGAAAACTACTGAAGTGGAGATTAAGAAAGAGCACCAAGTGTTGATGGTCAACAAGACCACCAGTTTCAAGAAGCGGGCAAGCCTAAGGAAAAGGGAAAATTCAAGAAGAGCGACAAGAAAGCTGCTGCGCCTCCTAAGAAGCCCAAGGATGGCCCTAAGTCTAATACTGAGTGCATTACTGCAAGGACGACGGACAATGGAAGCGGAATTGCTCCAAGTACCTGGCAGATCTGAAGAACGACAACATAAATAGAAAGGTATATTTGATATACATGTTATTGATGTGTATCTTACTAGTAATCGTAGTAGTTCCTGGTTATTTGATACTGGTTCGGTTGCTCACATTTGTAACTTAAACAGGAAATGCGGAATAAACGAAGATTAGCAAGGAACAAGGTGAAGATGCGAGTTGGAAATGGCTCCAAGGTTGATGTGATCGCCGTTGGCACGCTTCCTCTTCATCTACCATCGGGATTAGTTTTAAATCTGAATAATTTTTATTTGGTGCTTGCGTTAAGCATGAACATTATATCTGAATCTTGTTTATTGCAAGACGGTTATTCATTCAAGTCTGAGAATAATGGTTGTTCAATTTATATGAATAATATATTTTATGGTCATGCACCTGAGAAGAATGGCTTATTCTTGTTAAATCTCGATAGTAGTGATACACATGTTCATAACATTAATGCTAAACGAATAAATATGAATGATAATTCTACATACATGTGGCACTGTCCTCGTGGTTACATTGGAGTGAAGCGCATGAAGAACCTTCATTCCGATGGACTTCTAGAATCACTTGATTTTGAATCACTTGAAAGATGCGAAGCATTTCTAATGGAAAAAATGACTAAGACTCCATTCTCTGGTATAATGGAGCGAGATACAGACATATTGGAAATAATACATACCGATGTGTGCGGTCAAATGAGTGTAGCATCGCACGGTGGTTATCGTTATGTTCTTACTTTCACTGGTGATTTTAGTAGATACGGGTATATCTACTTTATGAAACATAAATCCAAAACTTTCGAGAAGTTTAAGAAATTCCAAAGTGAAGTAGAAAATCAACGTAACAAGAAGATTAAGTTTTTGCTTTCTGATCGCAGAGGTGAATATCTGAGTTACGAGTTTGGCATGCATTTGAAGAAATGCGGAATACTTTCACAGTTGACGCCGCCGGGAACACCACAACGAAATGGTGTATCTGAACGTCATAATCGAACTCTCTTAGATATGGTTCGGTCTATGATGTCTCTTACATATTTACCGTTATCGTTTTGGAGTTATGCATTAGAGACAACTGCATTCACTTTAAATAGGGCACCATCTAAATCCGTTGAAAGGACACTGTATGAATTGTGATTTAATAAGAAACCTAAGTTGTCGTTCCTTAAAGTTTGGAACTGCGAAGCTTATGTAAAAAAGTTACAACCTGACAAGCTTGAACCCAAAGCGAAAAAACGCATCTTCATAGGATACCCTAAAGAAACAATTGGGTATACCTTCTATCATAGATCCGAAGGCAAAAATTTCGTTACCAAGAACGGATCCTTTCTTGAAAAAGAGCTTCTCTCGAAAGATGTAAGTGGAAGGAAAGTAGAACTCGACGAGGTTATTGAACCTTCTCTCGGACTTGAGAGTAGCGCAACATCGAAATATGTTCTTGTGCCGCCTACACCAATAAGATAGGAAGCTAATTATAATGATCATGAAACTTCAAACGAAGTTGCTACTGAACCTCGCAGGTCGACGAGGGTTCGTACCACTCCTGATTGGTATGACCCCGCCTAGAATGTCATGTTGGTGGACAACGATGACGACCCTGTGACCTATGAAGAAGCAATGATGAGTCCAGATTCCAACAAATGGCAAGAAGCCATGAAATCCGAAATGGTATCTATGTATGAAAACCAAGTGTGGACTTTGGTGGACTAACCTGATGGCCGCAAGGCTATTGAGAACAATTGGATTTTCAAAAGGAAAAAATATGAGTTGATGGTAATATTAATTTTCATGAAGCTCGACTTGTCGCGAAAGGATTCCGACAAATTCAAGGAGTTGACTACGATGAGGCTTTATCACCGGTAACGAATCTTAAGTCTGTAAGGATATTGTTAGCAATCGCTGCATTTTTCGATTATGGAATTTGGCGGATGGATGTTAAAACGGAGTTCCTTAATGGTGACATTGAGGAAGAGTTGTATATGGTACAACCCAAGGGTTTTGTCGATCCTAAATATGTTGATAAGGTATGCAAACTTCAGCGTTCCATTTATGGACTGAAGCAAGCATCCCGGAGTTGGAATCGATGTTTTGATAAGGTGAGCAAAGACTTTGGATTTATACAAACTTTTGGAGAAGCATGTATTTACAAGAAAGTGAGTGGGAGCTATGTACCATTCCTAATACTATATGTGGATGACATATTGTTGATTGGGAATGATATAGAACTTCTTGGAAGTATCAAAGGCTATTTGAATAAAAAAAATCAATGAAGAACCTTGGTGAAGCAGCATAAATTTCAGGCATCAAGATTTATAGAGATAGATTAATACACTTAATAGGGATTTCATAGAGTACAGAAAGAAGAAGAAGGGCAGCCCGATGCATGAAGCTCCCGCTTTGCGCGGGGTTCCGGGGAGGGGTCGGACCACATTCGGTCATTGTACGCAGCCTTTCCTTGCAATTTTTGCAGGAGGCTGTTTCCACGACTTGAACCCGTAACCTCCTGGTCACAAGGTAGCGCTTTCACAGAGTACATACCTGGACAAAATTCTAAAGAAGTTTAGAATGAATGAAAACAAGAAAGTGTTCTTGCCCATGTTGCCAGGTAAGACCTTGAGGACTCGCTTGATAGACTTGCCCCAGATGCCTGGAAGCTAATTTGGGGTGCTGATTGCTACAAGGTGAAAGACTTCTATAATTATTGTTTTAGAAATATAGAGGCGCATGAACACCTCTCCGAGATTTGGAAGAGCAGATGCACGATGAATCACAAAGTCTTTGCCTGGCTAATGTTGGTTGATAGGATCAACACCAAAGATATGCTCTCACGTAGACACTTTAACATTGGCCCTTTCTTCTCTTGCCTGGTCTGCAGTTATGGCGTGGATGAGACCATAAACCACCTCTTCTTCACTTGCTCTTTCAGTTCGGCATGCTGGGGTTAATGGGGGTGACTTGGAACGCAAATATTCCCTTGGAGAATATGATAACGTAAGCCAATCAAAGCTGGAACAAGACTCTTTTCAGTAAAGCAGATATCCTGGGTGCCTGGAACATCTGAAACGCAAATATTTTGACGGTGTTAGCCCAAACACATAGACTTGGCAAAGACAAAACCTGCAGGACCTTGACATTCTAAGCTACAGAGTAAAAAGCAGCCTACAGACCCAACTCAAGGAACTAATCTCTCACCTTAGCTTGTAGTTTCTAGCCCCCATCCCCAGTCCATTTCCGTAACCTAGTTGATCTCATTTCGTGTGTTTGGGTGCCATCTTGTGGACGTTTTATGTAAATATGGTGTAAGGCCTGAAAGCTCCTTTTCTAATAAAATACCAGTAGGAGACTCTCCTGGTGTAGTGTTTCAAAAAAAATACCTTGAATAAAACTCAAAGTCCGGCTATGGAAGAAGAAAGACAAAGGATGGACAAAATCCCCTATGCCTCGGCCATAGGTTCTATCATGCATGCCATGCTGTGTACGAGACTGGATATTGCACATGCTGTTAGTTTGACCAGCAGATATCAAAATGATCCTGGAATGGAACATTGGACAATGCTCAAAAATATCTTGAAGTACTTAAAGAGGACTAAGGATATGTTTCTTTGTTATGGAGGTGATTAAGAGCACGTTGTAACAAGTTACACCGATGTTAGTTGGAACACTGATCCGGATGACTCAAAGTCACAATCTGGATACATATTTTTTTGGGATTTCTATTTTCGTGCCCTCGGGTCGTTAGTTGTACTCTGTTTTCCCCAGCCCCTTAGTTTTTCCTCAGTTTTCCCCAAGCCTATGTCTGAAACCCGCACAGACGGAAGGAATCCGTTTATTTGGACATTCTGTGCTGACGTGTTGCGCCGCGTCGTCTGTGGGGCCGCGTCGTGTGGGGCCGTGTCGCGTGGGGCTGGTAGAAAGGGACCGCGTGGGACAGGACGAGAAGCGTTTGGTTGCACGTGAGCAGGAGCTGGGTTTTGTCTCTCTCGGCCCAAATTGGCATTTTTAAGAGCACCTTTCCCCCTCTTTCTCTCTCTGTCTTTTTCACCAAATTAGTATCAAATCTAGAGAAGTTTCTATTTCTGTCTTTCTTCAATATGGCAGCAAATCTAGTAGCAAATCTCTGGGGTTATTTATGCCTTTTGGTCCTCATTTTTTGCCCAATATAGCAGCAAATCTAGAAGCTAGTATATGATAAATTCACAACAGCATAATCATAAAACTAAGTATAATACATAAACTGCATACATCAGCCAAAAGCAGCCAATAACGTTGTTAATGTTCACGACAAACTAAGCTGAAAAATATACAAGACGCACGCAATGTATGGACAACAAGAAGATTAGGATACCCCAGGATGAATGAATTTGTTGTTCATTCCTCCTCATATATTTCTTCCTTTCTCCATTCGTGCATTACCCCAAGGAAATATTCATTGAACTCCTTCCGTCTGCAGTGTGAGGCCAATACATCCTCCAAACGGTATGGCCTGTGTTTATTCATCATACCGTAGAGTCCTATTCTATCCACATGTAGTGGCCACTCATCCCAGGCCTTTGTATCATGAGAGTACTCTCTGATATAACCCAAATCCGTGTAGTAGATGCTGCCAGGTCGAAGTGTCGGGTACACTCTAGTGTCGACGGAGATACACCGGATATAATTCACGAAGAAGGCATTACTGCCAATGTTACTGACCGGATGGAGAGAGCGGCTCTGAGTGTCCACACGGTACACCAATGGTTTGCCCGCCAAAGCCTCGCTGACCAACAACACAAGCAGCAGATCACCATCCGACTTCACAAGGTAGAACTTCTGATGTCCAAGTTCTGGAAATGAAATTAGTGTCTCCATCTTGACAGTGCTCGCGCGCTGCTGCAACTGTACATTGGTGCACACTATTCTTCCGTTCTCAAAATTGTCCGCAGCTACTGCATACAGTTCACCATTGAACGGGGTAATGCAACACCGACAATGGTTCTTGATCGAAAATCTTACTTCTCCCCAATCTTCATTTATATCCTTAGTTGGAGTGCTCTCATCGACCCAACCAATTTCCGGCGGGTAATGTGCGGCAAAGAAGACCATAGTCGGGGATTTGATAACAGCGACTGATTTCAGAAAAATAGATGGCATCTGCGCCTCAAACATAGTGTTCGATTTCTTTGTGAGTGGGTTCAGAAGCCGTATCTTGTGCGGCGGGTTCTTCTGGGCAAGCACGATGACGCCACGGCAAAAGCCGACGAAGTAGTATCTAAAATATATTGATGAAGATAACATTCAGCACTAAGATGTTTAAGATTGAAAATAAAAAGGTAGATATGGAGGAATTTGAACCTTGTATGAACTTCCGATAGATCTATGGTGACGTAGCGTGATGTGCCGAGTTGGAGGAAGGTGAACTCAGCGACGCGTGGAAGGGCATGGTCTAGCATGATCCATTCGTCCAGGTGCACGTCGGGCTCAGGCAAACCTGAGCGCCAATTTCTACAGACTTGCCTCATAGCAGAGTAGGTGTCGGCGTACTCCTCGTTCGCCAGTAAGTATTCGCCGATCTTGTGAAGTGGTCCATCAGCCGAGAGAGAGGCCCAGTTCACGGAGGCGCCGCGCTTGGATGTGCCGCCCTCGGCGGCGACGCGCTCGGCGGCGACGGGCTCAGCGGCGACGGGCTCGGAGGCGACGGGCGCGGAGGCGACGGGCGCGGAGGCGACGAGCGCGGAGGCGACGGGCTCGGAGGCGACGGCCGCCGGCGCATTCTTCTTCTCCATCGCCGGCAGGGTAGCGTGCGTACGGCGGTTGGGGTTTTTTCGATTTGGAGAAGTTGATGGGACGTGAGAGGGGTGGTTTCGTGCGTGAGCGAGAATGAGACGACTGTGTGCAGAGGGAGGGAGGGCCTTACGCGTCCTAAATGCGACCCGCGTCCTACGCGTCCACTATTTGCACGTCTGCACCGCGACACGCGTCAACAATGGCACGTCTTCCACTTCTGCACCGCAACACGCGTCCTCGGGTCTAACCCTGAAAATTTAGATATACGCAGGTATACCCTCGAGTCATATACTAGCATTTTTTGTGTGCTCAGTTTTCGCCTTGAGTGCTAATACTGGCTAGTGCAATATACTCAGTTTTACCCTCAAGTGGCTGGTCAACAGAGAGTCAACAAATGGGATTAACTAGTTAAATGAGTTATTTAATGTGCAAAAAATTTCGAAAAAGAGTGGCACTTACTCATTGAGTCTTTACCACAAATTGCCACTTCTCAAATCATAGATAAATCATAGATAAATCAAGTTTCACCACAAATTGCCACTTCTCAAATCACCTAGTAGCTATGAAGGCGCATGGTTTTCCATAATAAGCCCTACCCAAAACAGCTTTCCCCAAAACATACTTTGTCTGAATGAGGCCATAATTTTCACACTCATGTAGATTTGTATTGCAAATAGTTTGAGGTAGGCCAAGATGGGTTTCATTGTACAAAACACACATTTTCCATTTTTTAAATCTCATATTTGAATCCCTTAGTCTGTTTACTACTTACTTGCCCTTGGTTTCTTGATACTACTCAGTTTTGCCTTCTCCCTTCACAAACTCTCACAGACGCCCAACATTGCCCTGATTGGTCTAGCCCATGTCACGCGGATCGTGCCCGCCGACCGTTGATCGTATGATCTAACGGGCATGATAACCCCTATCTCTCTCTCTGGTCGGGGCCACCACCCTCTCTCTCTCTGTCGTCGGTTAGCTTCACGCAAAGTTTGGTTTTCTGCATTATTTTTCACGAGCTAAATTATAAACTCTTTTTAGGCATTACTTTTCACGCAAAAATGATAAACCATCACCGATTTGTTGTAGCCATTACTTTTCACGCAAAAAAATGATACACCATCACCCATTTCTTGTACCCATTACTTTTCACGCAAAAAACGATAAATCATCATCGATTTTGTTGTAGCCATTACTTTTCACGCAAAAAATGATACACCATCACCCATTTCTTGTAGCCATTACTCTTCACGCAAAAACGATAAACCATCACCGATTTTGTTGTAGCCATTACTTTTCACGCAAAAAATGATACACCATCACCCATTTCTTGTAGCCATTACTTTTCACGCAAAAAACGATAAACCATCACCGATTTTGTTGTAGCCATTACTTTTCACGCAAAAAATGATACACCATCACCCATTTCTTGTTGCCATTACTTTTCACGCAAAAAACGATAAACCATCACCGATTTTGTTGTAGCCATTACTTTTCACGCAAAAAATGATACACCATCACCCATTTCTTGTAGCCATTACTTTTAATGCAAAAAACGATAAACCATCACCGATTTTGTTGTAGCCATTACTTTTCACGCAAAAAATGATACACCATCACCCATTTCTTGTAGCCATTACTTTTCACGCAAAAAATGATAAACCATCAACAATTTGTTGTAGCCATTGCGGTAAATGATAAACTATCACGAATTACCATTTCTTTTAGGCATTACTTTTCACGGTAAAATGATAAACTATATCACAAAGTTCCATTTCCGTCAAGATAGTCCGCATTACTTTTTTGTTGAGATATATACCCCCACAACGGTCGTCTCCTCCTTAATTTATTGTGTAAACCCCCACAACGGTCATCTCCTCCTTAAGTTATTGTGTAAACCCCCACCAACGTTCACCTCCTCCTTATTTTATTGTGTAAACCCCTACAACGGTCATCTCTCCCTTATAAACACCCACACGGCCATCCCTTGTGTCAATAGGTTCTGCCTCTCTCTTCTTCGTTCACATACACTTGATCCATTGCCATGGCTTCCA
Organism: Lolium perenne; assembly: GCF_019359855.2. Taxonomy (NCBI): domain Eukaryota; kingdom Viridiplantae; phylum Streptophyta; class Magnoliopsida; order Poales; family Poaceae; genus Lolium; species Lolium perenne. The sequence continues at coordinate 23,398,864 of NC_067247.2, read as the reverse complement.
CGTCTCGGACGCGGACCGGAAGGGGAAGGGGGAGGGGAAGGGGAAGTGGAAGGGGAAGTGGATCATCATCATTGCCACCACCACCGTCAACACTGCCATTGATCATAGAGGAGTTCTTCATCGTCGTCTATGAAGACCCTTTGGTCAAGAAGGTACGTACACGTTCCCACATATATGATGCATGTGATTAATTATGGGCATGTTCTAAAAAACCTTTAATTTCAAACGATCGGCGCTTGATCTCTTTGCAGACTCTCCCAAAAAAGTTTGCGGACTATCTTGACGGCCAGGAGCCAGCTAAGGTGTATCTGCGAGCAGCTGACTGTGGTCCTCGTCTCTGGACCGTGGAGGTCCTATTTGACGGTCAAGGCTGGATGTACCTCGACAAGGGCTGGGAGAATTTCGCCATCGCGCACGGTGTGGATTTCAGCTGCTTCATACACTTCAAATATGAAGGCGATGATGTGCTCACAGTGAAGGTGTTCGACGGAACAATGTGCAGGAAGTACTACTACTCGGACGACGAAGATACTGACGATGAAAGCGACGACGACGTGAAGCCATGCATCCATCCCCTTTAGATAAGGGGATTATGACCAAGAATATATATGTAGCTTCATATGCATCGATTTAGAGATCTAGCTATTTTCTATATATTATGCATGTAAAAACTAATATCGCATTTCCACTATTATTCGAGCACCACATCCTCCAAACGATGCCGATGCCGATGCCGATATCGGCATGGTCAGAACGGCTATGCTCGCCGCCACTGCTAGGTCAACGTCGGGATGCACAATGTTTAGCATAAGAGTCACTTTAGATTAAGCTGCGAAAATAGTCACCTGCCACAGCGGTCATTGGCTGCGGAGGCCCCACAGAGCGGCAATATAATTTTATATAAATAAATAGACGACCCACTGGTCATTGGCTGCGGCAGCCCCATAGAGCGGCCCCATTTGTTATTGGCAGCACCGCGTATACAATCAGGAAATAAAACGGCCCACGCGTCAGCGGTAGATGGATGGCTACCCGTCAGCACGAGACGGTCCGAGAGGAACTGACCTGACGGTAATGGTAAGGCCTCTGACCTGACGGCAACCCGCGTCTTCGAGGGGTTTCAAACTAGAGGGAGGGGAAAGCTGAGGAAAAATTAACGAGCTGGGGAAAACTGAGTACAACTAACGAAGCAGGGGCACGAAAATAAAATCCCTATTTTTTTGAATGGTGCATCAGTGAGCTGGAGGAGTGTCAAGCAAAGCGTTGTGGCGAAATCTTCAACTGAATCGGAATACATAGCTGCTTTGGAGGCTTCATCAGAGGTGATATGTATGACGGAGTTCATTACTGAGCTTGGTGTGGCTCCTAGTGCGTTGGATCCGATGACCATCTATTGTGACAACATGGGTGCCATAGCCGATTGATAGGAGCCAAGGTCTGATACGTCTCAAACGTATCTATAATTTCTTATGTTCCATGCTACTTTTATGATGATACTCACATGTTTTATACACACTTTACATCCTTATTATGCATTTTCTGGCACTAACCTATTGACAAGATGCCGAAGAGTCAGTTGCTGTTTTCTGCTGTTTTTGGTTTCAGAAATCTTACAAAGGAAATATTCTCGGAATTGGACGAAATCAATGCCCAGGGTCTTATTTTTCCACGGAGCTTCCAGAAGACCGAAGGGGATACGAAGTGGGGCCACGAGGGCCCGTAACCATAGGGCGGCGCGGCCAGCATGGGGCCCGCACCGGCCTATGGTGTGGGGCCCCTGTGCCTCCTCCGACTCTGCCCTTCCGCCTATTTATTTCCTCCGTCGCGAAAACCATATCACCGAGAGCCACGATACGGAAAACCTTCCAGAGACGCCGCCGCCGCCAATCCCATCTCGGGGGATTCAGGAGATCGCCTCCGGCACCCTGCCGGAGAGGGGAATCATCTCCCGGAGGACTCTTCGTCACCATGATCGCCTCCGGATTGATGTGTGAGTAGTTCACCCCTGGACTATGGGTCCATAGCAGTAGCTAGATGGTTGTCTTCTCCTCATTGTGCTATCATGTTAGATCTTGTGAGCTGCCTATCATGATCAAGATCATCTATTTGTAATGCTACATGTTGTGTTTGTTGGGATCCGATGAATATGGAATACTATGTCAAGTTGATTATCAATCTATCATATATGTGTTGTTTATGATCTTGCATGCTCTCCGTTGCTAGTAGAGGCTCTGGCCAAGTTGATACTTGTGACTCCAAGAGGGAGTATTTATGCTCGATAGTGGGTTCATGCCTCCATTGAATGCAGGACAGTGACATAAAGTTCTAAGGTTGTGGATGTGCTGTTGCCACTAGGGATAAAACATCGATGCTTTGTCTAAGGATATTTGTGTTGATTACATTACGCACCATACTTAATGCAATTGTCTGTTGTTTGCAACTTAATACTGGAAGGGGTGCGGATGCTAACCCGAAGGTGGACTTTTTAGGCATAGATGCATGCTGGATAGCGGTCTATGTACTTTGTCGTAATGCCCAATTGAATCTCACACTACTCATCATGATATGTATGTGCATTGTTATGCCCTCTCTATTTGTCACTTGCCCAACTGTAATTTGTTCACCCAACATGCTTTATCTTATTGGAGAGACACCACTAGTGAACTGTGGACCCCGGTCCATTCTTTTACATCTGAAATACAATCTACTGCAAACATTATTCTCTACTGTTCTTCGCAAACAAACTTCATTTTCCACACCATACATTTAATCCTTTGTTTACAGCAAGCCGGTGAGATTGACAACCTCACTGTTAAGTTGGGGCAAAGTATTTTGATTGTGTTGTGCAGGTTCCACGTTGGCACCGGAATCCCTGGTGTTGCGCCGCACTACACTCTGTCACCAACAACCTTCACGTGTTCCTTGACTCCTACTGGTTCGATAACCTTGGTTTCTTACCGAGGGAAAACTTGCTGCTGTACGCATCACACCTTCCTCTTGGGGTTCCCAACGGGCGTGTGCCTTGCGCGTCAACAAGCTCTTTTTCTGGCGCCGTTGCCGGGGACGTGAAGGAAAATTACACCACAGAGATTTCTAACTCCCACGTCAACTGCACGCCAGCAAATCTTTTTCTGGCGCCGTTGCCGGGGAGATCAAGACACGCTGCAAGGGGAGTCTCTAAATTCCAATCTCTTTACTTTGTTTTTGTCTTACTGTACTTTACTTTATTTACTTCTTTGTTTGCTTTCTTATATCAAAATAAAAAAATTAGTTACTTGCATTTACTTTATTTACTGTCTTGTTTGCGTTCTCTATATTAAAAACACAAAAAAATAGTTACTTGCATTTACTTTATTTAGTTTGCTTTATTTACTATTGCTAAAATGGGTACTCCTGAGAATACTAAGTTGTGTGACTTCACAGGCACAAATAATAATGATTTCCTATGCACACCTATTGCTCCACCTGCTGCTACGGCAGAATTTTATGAAATTAAACCTGCTTTACTAAATCTTGTTATGAGAGAGCAATTTTCTGGTGTTAGTTCTGATGATGCTGCTGCCCATCTTAATAATTTTGTTGAACTTTGTGAAATGCAAAAGTATAAGGATGTAGATGTCGACATTATAAAATTGAAATTGTTTCCTATCTCCTTAAGAGGAAGAGCTAAAGATTGGTTGCTATCTTTGCCTAAGAATAGTATTGATTCATGGACTAAATGTAAGGATGCTTTCATTGGTAGATATTATCCTCCTGCTAAAATTATATCTTTGAGAAGTAGCATAATGAATTTTAAGCAATTGGATAATGAGCATGTTGCCCAAGCATGGGAAAGAATGAAATCTTTGGTAAAAAATTGCCCTACCCATGGACTGACTACTTGGATGATCATCCAAACCTTTTATGCAGGATTGAATTTTTCTTCGCGGAACCTATTGGATTCAGCTGCTGGAGGTACTTTTATGTCCATCACTCTAGGCGCCGCAACAAAGCTTCTTGATGATATGATGATAAACTACTATGAATGGCACACTGAAAGGGCTCCACAAGGTAAGAAGGTAAATTCTGTTGAAGAAACCTCCTCCTTGAGTGATAAGATTGATGCTATTATGTCTATGCTTGTGAATGGTAGATATAATGTTGATCCTAATAATGTTCCTTTAGCTTCATTGGTTGCTCAAGAAGAGCATGTTGATGTGAACTTCATTAAAAATAATAATTTCAACAACAATGCTTATAGGAATAATTCTGGTAACAACTATAGGCCATATCCTTCTAATAATGGTAACGGTTATGGTAATTCTTATGGTAATTCTTACAACAATAATAGGAGTGTACCCCCTGGTCTTGAAGCCATGCTTAAAGAATTTATTAGTACACAAACTGCTTTCAACAAATCTGTTGAAGAAAAGCTTGGTAAAATTGATATTCTTGCTTCTAAAGTTGATAGTCTTGCTGCTGATGTTGATCTTTTAAAATTGAAAGCTATGCCTAATGAAACTAAAGATATTAAGTCATTTGCTACAGCAAACTCTATCCAAGTTCGAATTAATGAGAATATTAGATTGATGGCTGAATTGCATGCTAGGTGGGAAAGAGAAGAAAAATTTGCTAAAGAGAGTAATGTAGCTAAAGTTTGGACTATTACCACCACTAGTAATGTTGATGCTTCACATGTTGCTACACCTCCTACTATCAATGGTAAAATAATTGGTGTAGGCAATATTTCTACTCCTAATGCAAAGTGTGCAAAACTGCCTGAAACTGCTAAAATTGCTGAAACTGCTAAAATTGCTGAAACTACTTGTGATAAAACTGCTAAAATTTTTCAAAATATTGGGGACAATGATCCCATTGCTGTAGATCATAATGGTTTAGATTTTGATGATTGTCACATCTCTGAAGTTATTAAGTTCTTACAAAAACTTGCTAGAAGTCCTAATGCTAGTGCTATAAATTTGGCCTTTATAAAACATATTACAAATGCTCTCATAAAAGCTAGAGAAGAGAAACTAAAACTTGAAACTTCTATTCCTAGGAAGTTAGAAGATGGTTGGGAGCCCATCATTAAGATGAAGGTCAATGATTTTGATTGTAATGCTTTATGTGATCTTGGTGCAAGTATTTCTGTTATGCCTAAGAAAATCTATAATATGCTTGATTTGCCACCATTGAAAAATTGTTATTTGGATGTTAATATTGCTGATAATTCTATGAAGAAACCTTTGGGGATGATTGATAATGTTTGCATTACGGTTAATAATAACCTTGTCCCCGTTGATTTTGTTGTCTTGGATATTGAATGCAATGCATCTTGTCCCATTATTTTGGGAAGACCTTTTCTTCGAACTGTTGGTGCTATTATTGATATGAAGGAAGGTAATATTAAATATCAATTTCCTCTCAAGAAAGGTATGGAACACTTCCCTAGAAAGAGAATGAAGTTATCTTATGATTCTATTATTAGAACAAATTATGATGTTGATGCTTCATCTCTTGATAATACTTGATTCACACTTTTTGCGCCTAGCTGAAAGGCGTTAAAGAAAAGCGCTTATGGGAGACAACCCATTATTTTACTTCTGCAATTTTGTTTTATATTTGAGTCTTGGAAGTTGTTACTACTGTAGCAACCTCTCCTTATCTTTATTTTATTGCATTGTTGTGCCAAGTAAAGTCTTTGATAGTAATGTTGATACTAGATTTGAATTACTGCGCAGAAACAGATTTCTTACTGTCACAAAATTGAGCATCCCCGTCTGTAGGTAACTCAGGAAAATCTGCCAATTTACGTGCGTGGTCCTCAGATATGTACGCAACTTTCATTCAATTTGAGCTTTTTCATCTGAGCAAGTTAAGTGCCCCAGAAAATTCGTCTTTACGGACTGTTCTGTTTTGACAGATTCTGCCTTTTATTTCGCATTGCATGTTTTGCTATGTTTGATGGATTTCTTTGTTCCATTAACTTTCAGTAGCTTTGTGCAATGTCCAGAAGTGTTAAGAATGATTATGTCACCTCTGAATATGTGAATTTTTGATTATGCATTAACCCTCTAATGAGTTTGTTTTGAGTTTGGTGTGGAGGAAGTTTTCAAGGATCAAGAGAGGAGGATGATACAATATGATCAAGAAGAGTGAAAACTCTAAGCTTGGGGATGCCCCCGTGGTTCATCCCTGCATATTTCAAGAAGACTCAAGCATCTAAGGTTGGGGATGCCCAAGGCATCCCCTTCTTCATCGACAACTTATCAGGTTACCTCTAGTGAAACTATATTTTTATTCCGTCACATCTTATGTGCTTTACTTGGAGCGTCTTTATGTTTATGTTTTTGTTTTTGTTTGAATAAAATCGGATCCTAGCATTCTTTGTGTGGGAGAGAGACACGCTCCGCTGTTGCATATGAACACATGTGTTCTTAGCTTTACTCTTAATGTTCATGGCGAAGGTTGAAACTGCTTCGTTCATTGTTATATGGTTGGAAACAGAAAATGCTTCATGTGGTAATTTGTATAATGTCTTGAATAATTTGATACTTGGCAATTGTTGAGCTCAAATAGATCATGTTTAAGCTCTTGCATCATGTACTTTGCACCTATTAATGAAGAAATATCATAGAGCTTGTTGACATTTGGTTTGCATGATTGGTCTCTCTAAGTCTAGATATTTTCTGGTGAGGTGTTTGAACAACAAGTAAGACAGTGTAGAGTCTTATAATGCTTGCAATATGTTCTTATGTAAGTTTTGTTGTACCGGTTCATACTTGTGTTTGCTTCAAACAACCTTGCTAGCCTAAGCCTTGTATTGAGAGGGAATACTTCTCGTGCATCCAAATCCTTGAGCCAAAAACTATGCCATTTGTGTCCACCATACCTACCTACTACATGGTATTTCTCTGCCATTCCAAAGTAAATTGCTTGAGTGCTACCTTTAAAATTTCATTCCTTGTCTTTGCAATATATAGCTCATGGAAAAATAGCCTTAAAAACTATTGTGGTAAAGAATATGTAGCTTATGTATCTTATTTCTTATAAGTTGCTTGTTGAGCGGTAACCATGTTTCTAGGGACGCCATCAACTATTACACCTTTGTTGAATATCATGTGAGTTGCTATGCATGTTCGTCTTGTCTGAAGTAAGGGTGATTTATCATGATCAAATGGTTTGAGTATGCATATTGTTAGAGAAGAACATTGGGCCGCTAACTAAAGCCATGAACCATGGTGGAAGTTTCAGTTTGGACATCAATCCTCAATCTCTTATGAGAATATTATCTATTGTTGAATGCTTATGCATTAAAGAGGAGTCCATTATCTGTTTTCTATGTTGTCCCGGTATGGATGTCTAAGTTGAGAATAATCAAAAGCAAGAAATCCAATGCGAACTTTCTCCTTAGACCTTTGTACATGCGGCATAGAGGTACCCCTTTGTGACACTTGGTTGAAACATATGTTATGCAATGATAATCCATGTAAATCCAAGCTAATTAGGACAAGGTGCGAGCACTATTGGTATTCTATGCATGAGGCTTGCACCTTATAGGATGTCTTATGCATAACACATATGAATTATTACCACCGTTGACAAAATTGTTTCTATGTTTTCAAAATAAAAGCTCTAGCACAAATATAGCAATCCATGCTTCCCTCGGCGAAGGGCCATTCTTTTACTTTATGTTGAGTCAGTTTACCTACTTCTTTCTATCTTAGAAGCAAACACTTGTGTCAACTGTGTGCATTGATTCCTACATACTTGCTTATTTGCATTCATCATATTACTTTGTGTTGACAATTATCCATGAGATATACATGTTGAAGTTGAACGCAACTGCTGAAACTTATATCTTGCTTTGTGTTGCTTCAAAACTTTCTACTAAGAATCTATTGCTTTATGAGTTAACTCCTATGCAAGTCTTATTGATGCTTGTCTTGAAAGTACTATTCATGAAAAGTCTTTGCTATATGATTCAGTTGTTTATTCATTGTCTTTACCATTGCTTTGAATCACTTCATTCATCTCATATGCTTTACAATAGTATTGATCAAGATTATGATAGCATGTCACTTCAGAAATTATCTTTGTTATCGTTTACCTACTCGAGGGCGAGTAGGAACTAAGCTTGGGGATGCTTGATACATCTCAAACGTATCCATAATTTCTTATATTCCATGCTACTATTATGATGATACTCACATGTTTTATACACACTTTACATCATTATTATGCATTTTCCGGCACTAACCTATTGACAAGATGCCGAAGAGCCAGTTGCTGTTTTCTGCTGTTTTTGGTTTCAGAAATCCTACAAAGGAAATATTCTCGGAATTGGACGAAATCAACGCCCAGGGTCTTATTTCTCCACGGAGCTTCCAGAAGACCGAAGGGGATACGAAGTGGGGCCACGAGGGCCCGTAACCATAGGGCGGCGCGTCCATCATGGGTCCCACGCCGGCCTATGGTGTGGGGCCCCTGTGCCTCCTCCGACTCTGCCCTTCCGCCTATTTATTCCCTCCGTCGCGAAAACCCTATCACCGAGAGCCACGATATGGAAAACCTTCCAGAGACGCCGCCGCCGCCAATCCCATCTCGGGGGATTCAGGAGATCGCCTCCGGCACCCTGCCGGAGAGGGGAATCATCTCCCGGAGGACTCTTCGTCACCATGATCGCCTCCGGATTGATGTGTGAGTAGTTCACCCCTGGACTATGGGTCCATAGCAGTAGCTAGATGGTTGTCTTCTCCTCATTGTGCTATCATGTTAGATCTTGTGAGCTGCCTATCATGATCAAGATCATCTATTTGTAATGCTACATGTTGTGTTTGTTGGGATCCGATGAATATGGAATACTATGTCAAGTTGATTATCAATCTATCATATATGTGTTGTTTATGATCTTGCATGCTCTCCGTTGCTAGTAGAGGCTCTGGCCAAGTTGATACTTGTGACTCCAAGAGGGAGTATTTATGCTCGATAGTGGGTTCATGCCTCCATTGAATACGGGATGTGTGACAGAAAGTTCTAAGGTTGTGGATGTGCTGTTGCCACTAGGGATAAAACATCGATGCTTTATCTAAGGATATTTGTGTTGATTACATTACGCACCATACTTAATGCAATTGTCTGTTGTTTGCAACTTAATACTGGAAGGGGTGCGGATGCTAACCCGAAGGTGGACTTTTTAGGCATAGATGCATGCTGGATAGCGGTCTATGTACTTTGTCGTAATGCCCAATTGAATCTCTCACTACTCATCATGATATGTATGTGCATTGTTATGCCCTCTCTATTTGTCAATTGCCCAACTGTAATTTGTTCACCCAACATGCTTTATCTTATTGGAGAGACACCACTAGTGAACTGTGGACCCGGTCCATTCTTTTACATCTGAAATACAATCTACTGCAAACATTGTTCTCTACTGTTCTTCGCAAACAAACTTCATTTTGCACACCATACATTTAATCCTTTGTTTACAGCAAGCCGGTGAGATTGACAACCTCACTGTTAAGTTGGGGCAAAGTATTTTGATTGTGTTGTGCAGGTTCCACGTTGGCGCCGGAATCCCTAGTGTTGCGCCGCACTACACTACGTCACCAACAACCTTCACGTGTTCCTTGACTCCTACTGGTTCGATAACCTTGGTTTCTTACTGAGGGAAAACTTGCTGATGTACGCATCACACCTTCCTCTTGGGGTTCCCAACGGGCGTGTGCTTTACGCGTCAACAAGCTCTTTTTCTGGCGCCGTTGCCGGGGACGTGAAGAAAAATTACACCACAGAGATTTCTAACTCCCACGTCAACTGCACGCCAGAAGGTCACACAAGAAGATGAATCACATCAAGCTACGTTTTCATTCTATTCGCGAATATGTCGAAGATGGTGACATAAAGATTTGCAAAGTACACACAAATCTGAATGTGGTAGATTTGTTGACTAAACCTCTCCCTAGAGAAAAAACATGACCTACACCAGAGCGCCATGGGTGTTAGATACATTACCATGTAATCTAGATTATAGACTCTAGTGCAAGTGGGAGACTATTGGAGATATGCCAAGAGGCAATAATAAAGTGGTTATTATTATATCTTTGTGTTCATGTGTAAGGGTACATTTCCCTATGTGTGGTTTTGGTAATTAATGACAAATCCTATGGACTAATGTTTTCATTGAGTTTATATGAAGGAATATTCCATAGTTAATACTTGTAGTCCATGTGTTGGATTCAAGTATGGATGCCATGAAGATAAAAGATATACCTTGAGCATTGGCATCAAGATCATCGATTTGAAGACATATATGTGATATGATCAATAAGAAGAAATAAAGATGGAGTTCTTATGTGGAACTCAATATTCCATAGGTAATACTTTTAGTCCATGTGTTGGGTTCAAGTATGGATGCCATGAAGATAAAAGATATGCCTTGAGTATTGGCATCGAGATCATCGATTGAAGACATATATGTGATATGATCAAGAAGAAGAAATGAAGATGGAGTTCTTATGAGAAAATCAATATTTTCCATGCTCTAGCTTATGTGTTAAGAAATGAATGATCAAAATCTTGAGTGCTTGATTCCAAGTGAAGAATTCAAGATATGGCTCTAAGTCGGTGTCATGATATTCTCATAAGTTGAGCTATGGTTGACTAAGATTTAGAGCATGCAAAAAAATGAATAATTCTTTATACACCTCAAGATAATATGTTAGAGCATGAGAAGATACAAGGTTGACCAATACAAAGAGTGAAGAATAGATTCAAGTTTGGTCAACACATGAAGCATGAAGAATGTGCCACAGAGATACCGATGATCAAACCTCGGATAAGTAAAGTATCACGCGACAAAGGGATTCTGTATCATATGTTAATGGTTCTTTCGATCACGAAGTCATCATTGAATATGTCGGAGCCATTATGGATCTCCAAGTTCCGCTATTGGTTATTGATCGGAGAGGTGGCTCGATCATGTTTGCATAGTTCGTGAACCGTAGGGCGACATACTTAAGGTTTGATGTCGTTTTAAGTAGATATGGAATATGGTTGGGAGTTCTAATATTGTTCGGAGTCTCGGATGGGATCCATGACATCACGAGGAGTTCCGGAATGGTCCGGAGAATAAGATTCATATATGGGAAGTCAAATTCCAAGTTTGGGAATGGTCCGGTGTATTTAAGGAAGGTTCTAGAAGGTTCTAAAATTCTCCGGAATATTCACTATGGCAGGAGGGACTCCACCAGCCTAGCCGACCCACTAGGTGGGAAGGTGGAGTCCATGGTGGACTCCACCTCCTTGGCCGGCCACACCATAAGGAAGAAGGGGAGAGTCCCACTTTGACTAGGTTTTGAATTTTTGTATTATGGCAAGTTTCCAATAGGACTCCTAGAGGGAGTATGATTCGAACCTAGGGTTTTCCACCTATATAAAGGGGAGAGAAGGGGAGGGGCCAGCCACAACATTGGCCGCACCACCTCAAGGGCACCAAGGCCAGCGCCCCACCCCCTCTCACCCCAAACCCTAGTGCCTCCCTCCTCCACCTCTCCCCCGCATGGCGACGGCGAAGCCCTACATGAGATCTCCACCACTACCGTCACCACGCCGTCGTGCTGCCGGGATTCCGAGGAGGATCTACTCCGCTGCCCGCTGGAACGGGGAGAAGGACGTCTTCATCAACACCGGACGTGTGACCGAGTGCGGAGGTGTTGCCCGATCGCGACACCGACGGGATCTTCTACTCTCTCCTGAGGGCGGCAAGTGATCGACTACATCATTCACGAGATCCATCTCGTTAAACGCTTAGCGATCTTCGAGGGTACGTTGATCCCATCCCGTTGCTACCATCTAGTAGATTAGATCTTGGCTATTTGTCGTTCGTGCGGTAGGAATTTTTTTATTTTTTATGCTACGAATGCCAACATATACGCCGCCTCCCATCGACGAAGTCGGAGAAGAACGACATATCCACCACCTTCGGACCAACATCTTCGCTCTAGAAGAAACACCTCGCCCCGGCCGGCTGCAACATCATCGCGGATAACAACGAACGCCTTCGACACACCGAGAAACTGATCTCGCTAGATCTGAAGAACAATGAGAAGATCAACCTGATCGATCCGTCAGCACATGTAGGCATCAACTGTGTGAGACACCGCCTAGAAAGTCGTCGCCGGTGTGGGAGTAGAGTTGAGGCAGATTTATTAGCAAAAACGCCGCTCCCACCACCCTAACGGTACACCACAACAAACATAATCTAACTCCAACTTTTAGGCTAGAACGAAGGAAAAGGTCCCTCTCTCTCTTGCCGCGGCTAGAGCGGAAAGCGGAGGGAGTGGGCACCAAGGCCAACGCTCTAGCCGGTGGAGGAGATCAGGAGGTGTTGGAGCCTCCGCATGTGGGAAGGAGGAAGAGGCAAAACGTCAAATCGAGTCCAGGGGTTGCCTTGTTATGATCAAAACTAAACATCCGTGCGCGCGTATTCATCCTCGATGGTAAGTTTACAAGAACAAAAATGGAACTCAACAAATCACCAAAGGGATACGTGTCACCAGAACCTTACTTCATGAATAGGCTCCAAAATTCTGAGGAAAATTGAGGTAATTCATCTTTAATATAGTACTTATACTTATATATACTCTTTCTAAAAAAATGTCACACAAGGTGGCTTGTCCATGTGCGAATTAAATTATAGATAGTCGTGACGTCGATGGTAAGTCTACAAGAACAAAAACAAAACTCACCAATCACCAATAGGTAATCTTGTCCGGTACTTGAGGGGTTGATCGATCTGGAAGATTTTTTTTGAGAACAATCGATCTGGAAGTTGGGGTGCAGGCGTGAGAGGTGTATAACAACTCCATCAGAGAGGCGATAAAGTTTGTGTTTTGCATCGATGGATTTGCGATCGGGGCGTCGCCTCGGCTCACGGCCGCTGCTGCAGCAGCGTGAACAACGCCGGCGGCGTGGCCCCGGCGGAGCGGACCGCATCAGCTTCCTTTCCAATGACATGATTCTCCTGATCCTGGCGCGCCTGCACTGCGTCGGCACCGCCGTGCGGACCGGCGTCCTCTCGCGACGGTGGCGCGGCCTCTGGACCCTCCTCAGCGATCTTGCCTTCCGTGGTATCTATCCCACCACAATCGAGGCGGCGTTTTCATCCTTCAACGCAACCTCGTCCGCGGGCGCCGTGTCCCAACTCGACATCCACCTCCCAACGAGACCGGAGGCCGCCGACGCGAACTCCCTGCTGCGCGCCGCGGCGCTCTTCTCGCCGGCCAGGCTAGTCTTCACCATCGCACCGGCATACGTTTCTGAACCCGGACAACACTACACCAGCTCGATCCACCTGCCTTGCTTCCAACACACCACCTCTATCGAGCTAGACGCGCAGCGATTCACCGTCGAGCCTCTGGCCGCCGGCGAATTCCCCGCGCTCGAGAGGTTGTCCATCTCCGGCACGATCGTCTACATCGGTGATTTGGTCACCCGGTGCCCGCGCCTACGCGTTCTCAAGGCCAAGCTCCGCGGCCTCGGGCACCTCTTGCTCAAGCAGGAACTGGGCTCACTCAAAGATGCGTTGGGCTCTCGCGGAGTGGCATTGTACCTCGACATCTGCATCTACGTTCGAACACCAACCGTCTCGCTCCTTAGCGAGGCAGCGGACCTCTCCCCGCAGGAGCTCGTTTACACGAATACTTGCTCAACACATGTCTGGGCTCAAACTCGAAACCTCCCCTGCATTCCGCGTGCCACCTCGATTGAGATCGACATGGCGGCCATCAGCTTCAGACGACCATCGCATGGCGAGCTTTCAGCACTCGAGAGACTCTGCCTCTCCCGCTGCAACATCCTAAACCTTGCCGAGTTGGTCTCATGTTGCCCGCGCCTTCGTGTGCTCAGGGTGGACGGTGATACGTCCCGACGCGACATCACCGTCCACTCAACATCCTTGCAGGAGCTTGTCCTGGGAACCTACCAGGATTGCCGTGGCGTCAATGTCGTGACCCCCGAACTTAAGCAGCTGACGTTGGACGTCCGTAGCGACCAGGACCTCGGCACGTCCGTCTTGGCGCCATTGTTAGAGAACATCTCGTGGCAGCGCTCGTATACATGGCCAGCTCATGTGTTCAATTTCTGGTTCCTCGAGAGCATGAGCTTACAGACCGCGGCAATCAATGGGAAAGACGGCGCATGGTTGTCGGCTCAACAACTCCCTCGCACCCATGTCTTGTCCATGGCCATGCGTGCCTCCGTAAGTTCACGGTCCTTGCTTGTTCAGTTAACTAATTTCATCAGTTACCTTGTTAATTGGTGGTCTTATGCTCTTGGCATACTATTAAGCAGGGTGCCTGGCTTGCAAGATTCAACTTTGCGAGAGAGGTAGAGAAACTTTCGGTTAAGGAGTTCTTTGTCGTGGACATAAGCCTCGAAGCAAAGGGGCATGTGTATGGAGGAACTCTCTTTCGCATCCTTCGGGAACTTCCAGTTCAGAGTGCTCAAGTTACACTCAAGGTCAATCTAGTGAGGCCAGAGAAATCCCAGCAGGTAATACTTGGCTCTACTTATGTTCCTTGCGTAAACATTACTTGTTCAACACAGTTTTATCTAGGTATTCTTAGTTGCTGACCAAGCATAAACAAATGTCATACATCCTATGTTTGTGATACTATTTAATTATTTGTTTTAGGTGACACGGGCATGCACAGAAAATTGTTTATGTGACGAGCGCAAGAATTGGAGAAGAAGAGGTATATCATTGCATTATTTACAACAAGTGGAAATAAAAGGCTTCACAGGACAGAATCATGGCTTTGATTTCTTGAAACTTATACTCAATTGTGCGCCAAAGCTTAAAATGGTGACCATCAAGCTTGAAAGTGAGATCAAATCATTTGCCCCCCTAGGTTGCGCTAAGAAAATATACGGTATTTCCTTGGTATATCCTTCTGTGAATTTCTATGTCTACCTCAGTTGTGGTAAGATTGTTCCACGTCCATGATTACCATGATTCTAGATGCAACAAGATTATCATTTTCTTTACATGTGAGATGCAGGTTGCCGCTGCAATGGTTATCATAATATAGTATATTGTCAGAAACTATGTTGATGCTTAATAGCTTTGAACATATTTCCTATATGTATGTTGCCGAGAAACTCATATAGTCACATCATCTTTCAAGATCTAGAGTTGGGTATTTCTATTTCTTCTTCATGTGCAACATTTTTGTACTGCACATGGTCTAGTTAGCTGGAAAAACACCAAAGGAGAAGTCACACGATTAACTCTAAATGCTAACATGTTTACCATGCTTCTATATGTGGCACGACTTTTTTCCAGGGCAGATGCAAGCCACATCTATAATTGTTATCAATACCGGAGTGGTGTTTTGGAACCCAGGAGCATATGCTCCCGGTTTTTAAACTTCGTTTTAAGTACACTTTTAAAATATTAAAAAATTTGAACACAAAATTTAGTGGGTACATATCAAAATTCTACACGTTCACAAAGTGATTCCACATAAAACCGACATTTTGAGTGTCATCTGTAAAAAGGTTGTGTACGAGACGTTTTGTCTGTCTTTCTCACATAAGTCACAAAAAATGTTGGTTTTCTGAAAACTTAATGTACGCACGTAAAATGTCGATACGTAAGCGAGAAAATTTTTATTCGAACTTTTTTTACATTTCAAAATGTTTTTTTAAGTGGCAGGAACATATATATGCTCCCATGTGCCGAATTGAATTTCTGTTATCAATACGCTTATTGAATGTTTTATCACTTTAAAACCGCCTTACTATCCGTGGGGCCCCCCACCTCAGCCCTGGGCTCCTCAACCTCCGCCACAGCCCTGGGCTCCTCCGCCACAGCCCTGGGCGCCACCACCTCCGCCACAACCACAAGACTAGGCTCCTCCACCTTCAGCACCACCGGCGTGCCCGGCGTACGTTCCGCCGGTTCCCAACTGGCCGTGGGTGGTACCGGAGCTCGTCGTGCTCGACAGCGACGAGGAGAAGCGGTAGGCGCAGGCGTTTAGGGTTTTTTTCCCATGTGTTCAACTATGTAAATTATGTTTTCATGTATAAAAAAATAGAAATTCGAGAAAAAAATCGTCGTACCGCTGGAGCCATCCCAACGCAAATGGACGCATTTTCGAACGCTGAAATGCGTCGCCGTTGGAGATGTCCTAATTACCAAGTGGAACGAATTCGCTGGAATGATTCCATGGGAGAAGAAAAGGGGTCAGAAAAGTCAATCCATCGGCTCTTGTGCAACTCAAAAAGAAAAAAAAAAAAAAAAAAAAAAAGGTCAAGACATCTTGTCCGGTATTTGAAGGCTCCAGCATAGTTTCTGACATCTTGTCCGGTATTTCAAGATCTGGGCTCTGAAGTGCATGACCGAGATTTAGTCACCGCTCTTTTGCTACCGCGGGAAGAGGCTGATCGATGGACCTATCCCTATCCCTACGTGTAGGATTCAGGAGTTGGTCTACCGCCGGGTCGTTCAAGATCAGGTCGTATAGGATTTATTTCCGGGTATCACGTCCGTATAACAGCTCCTTCGAGAGAGAGAGCCGAGAAACTTTTGTGTAGCTGTTGCATCCATGGATTTGCAATCGGGGCACCGCCTCCGCTCACGCCCGCCGCTGCAGCGGCATGGACCTTCCTGGCGGCGTGATCCAAACGGAGCTGACCGCATCAGCCTCCTCTCCGACGATATGATCCTCCTGATCCTGGAACGCCTGCACTGCGTCCGCGCCGCCGTGCAGACCGGCATCCTCTCACGCCGATGGCGCGGCCTCTGGACCCGCCTCACCAATCTCGCCTTCCGTGCTGTCACGGCCGCCACGATCGAGGCGGCGATTCCACCCTTCAAAGCCGCCTCCCCTACCGGCACGGCGTTCCAGCTCGACATATGCCTCCCATCGAGACCCGAGGCTGCCAGCGCCAACTCCTTGCTGCGCGCCGCGGCGCTCTTCTCGCCGGCAAGGCTAGTCTTCACCATCGCACCGTACTCGTGCCGTTTTAATTACGGCACCAACTCCATCCAACTGCCTTGCTTCCAACACGCCACCTCCATCAAGCTAGACACCCAGCAATTCATCCTCGAGCCGCCGGCAGCCGGCGAGTTCCCCTCGCTCGAGACATTGTCCATCTCCGGCACGATCGTCCGCATCCATGACCTGGTCACCCGCTGCCCACGCCTACGCGTTCTCACAGCCAAGCTCCGCGGCCGCAACTCCAGGATCGAGATTACCGTGTCGATCGAGATTAACATGCCGGGCATCCGCAGCTTGACATGGCCATTGCACCGCGAGCTTTTGGCACTCGAGACGTTGTCCATCTCCGGCTGCAACATCGACATCCTTGGCGAATTTATCTCTAGTTGCCCGAGCCTTCGTGTGCTCAGGGTGGAGGGTGCTATGTCCGGCCGCCGCATCATGGTCCACTCAACATTGTTGCGGGAGCTTGTCCTGGTAACCTACAAGGATTGCCGTGGCATCGATATCGTGACCCCCCAACTTAAAAATCTGATGATGGAAGTCCATGCCGGCGGGGAACTCACCACATCCGTCGTGGCACCATTGGTGGAGAAGGTATCGTGGCGGCGTAAGTATACATGGCCAGCTTCTGTGTTCGGTTTTTGGATCCTCCACAGCTTGAGCTTAGAGACAGCGGCGAGCATCGGAAAACGGGTGCTCACGGAGGATGGGAAAGACGATGCATGGTTGTCGGTTCAACAACTCCCTCACGCCCATGTCTTGTCCATGGACATGTCCGCCTCTGTAAGTCCACTGTCTTGCTCAAATTAATTACCTAATTTGTTCACTATCTTACTACCTTCCTTCTAAATTATAAGATATTTTGGTAGGCTATTTACCCTGCCATATAACATCTTATAGTTCGTAACAAAGAAATTGTTATTTGGTCTTATTTGTCATATACTTTTAAGCAGGTTCCCTCATATGCAAGTATCGACTTTGCACGAGAGATGGAGAAACTTTCGGTTACCAAGTTCTCAGTTGTGGGCATACGTCTCGAAGCAATGGGGCATATCTATGGAGCAACTCTGTTTCATCTCCTTCGGGCGCTTTCTGTTCACGGTGTTACAAAAATACTCAAGGTCAACCTAGTGAGGTCAAACAAATCTGAGGTAACTACTTATGTGCCTTACACAAGCGGTAATTGTTCAAGACCATGTATTCCTTGTTGAGGAGCATGCATAAATAGATGTCCTACCGGGTTTCGCAAAAAATAGATATCCTACGTTATACATTTGTAATTAATACTACTTATGTGTTTTAGGCGACACAAGCATGCATAGAAAGTTGTTTCTGCGATGAGCCCAAGAACTGGAGAAATCAAAGTATATCCTTGCCTCATTTGGAAGAAGTGGAAATCCAAGACTTCAGAGGAGAGAATCATGGCTTTGATTTCTTGAAACTTATATTCAAATGTGCCCCAAAGCTTACAAAGGTGACCATTAGGGTTGGAAAAAGGATTAGACCATCTGCTCCTGGACGATGCGCTAAGAAAATCTACAGGATCTCCTTGGCATATCCTTCTGTGAAGTTCTATGTGTACCTAAATTGTGGTAAGCTGGTTCCGCATTCATGATTACCACGCTCCAAGATGCAACAAGGCAACAACATATTATTTTGTTTCCAGTCGAGATTCAAGTTGCATCCATAACGGTTATTATAGTACAAATATATAAAATGGTCTATAACTAGGTGTTGCGTCTTGCTGGGTGGTAGGTGTTAGCTGCGTCGATGTTCATGGGTAGCCGGTGTGAAGAGGTTTGTCGTGCTCGGTGTTCTGTTGTTGGGCAACCCATCTTGTGTGTTCATGCATGCTCTAGAGTGGACTGCTCCATCTTTCGACGATATGATGCCTTTCTACCCAGGACGAGAAGGTAGGGGCCTTCTTTGAAGGTGGATGCAGATGGCATGATAACAAAGCAAGTCGGGAGCTGGCAAAGGCAATATATGTCTCCGAGGTAACGGTGTGGCTGGATGAAGGCCTCGTTTTTCAAGCTGTTTTTCTTGCTCGTTTTTATGCATTGTCTATAAACTGATATTTCAACCCTTTGTATCTACCGTTTGTTGTTTTATTAGTATAAAGGTAGCTTCAGGCCTTCATTTGAAAAAGGCGAGAGTTGAGCGTCTCGGGGTATCAAAATGTCTGATCCCCCCCCCCCCCCCCCCCCCTTCCTCAGGCTCGCTAGCCATATGATCAACTCACGCAAGACCATGTGATAAAAAAAATATGCCATCATGTATACTGTGTCCTGCACCTCCTTTGTAACCGCACAAAAATATCCTCTCCCCGTACGAAAACAACAACACCCCTGCAGCTCAACCCACCACACTTCACAGCTTTGTCCAACCCTCGTCAGATCGCACCATCTTCGACCATGGCTTGCTGGAAAACCGCCGTCCAGTCGGTATCATCGCTGCCCACCGCCTGTAGCAGCCTTGTTGACTCCAACGAGTAGCATCACTATCCATGGATGGTACCACCACCGAAAACCTCTTGCGGCACTCCCGACTCAGGCTAGCATCACCATGGCATAGCTCTTGCAGCATTGTTAACCGCTGCTAGTACCAAATTGACCACTGGTAGCAGCATCGTTGCCCTTCCTTGGTGCCCCTCCCCCATCCACCGCTTGCAGCAACACTGAGCACCACTTGCAGCATTACCGAATCTAGATCACCATAGCTCCGCTCCTCCTCGCAGCAGCCGCCCACAGCCGACAATAGCTCATAGCATAAATTTCCACGGTTGGAAATTGCTCGCAACACCATCCCGTGACCTTTCGGGATCACCATGTGGGGACCACTGGAGGTTGGCGACGCGGGCAACTAGCAATGGGAGGCTACACAATGAACAAGCGGTGAGAGGCGGTGCAAGGAGGTTGTGGCGGCGGAAAATTCGGCTGGTGTGTTCATTAGGGGGAGTTGCAGGTAGATGGGGAAAGGTGAGAGGAGATGCGAGACGGATCAACAAGACGATGGTGTTGACGGAAATATGCCCTAGAGGCAATAATAAAGTTGTATTATTCTTGATTTCCATTTCATAATTAACTTTATATTTTATGATATAAGTGTATTAGCTTCAGTCAATAAGGATGGTCTTCATTCATTCCGGATAGTATGGTGCAGTGTCATTTTATGTGATTGCGGAAACTGCTATTTCAGCGATGGAGAGATATACTTTGGGCCTGCTCATGCATCATGGTGTTCGTCATCGTCTGACCAGACCCGTGACTAAGATGTTATGTCACAGAAATATTGGTGATGCGGATTGAGTAAAGAGAACATGCCTGGAAACAAGGATAACCTTGAGTTTCATCTCGGGAAATGTTATGTATCGACAAGCGTAATACGAAAGGTTGACATGACTAAGACATGACTCTTGTGTGGGTTGGCTCATTCCCTGGGAAAATGAATATTAAGAAGCTAGGTATCACTCCGTCGATACTAGATTCATTACTTTCAAGAACTCTTGCTTGAAAACTCCTTACTCCGTAGAATGAAAGAATGAAGAAGAAACGAACGCCCATTAGAAAAAGATCCTAGAATGCCCCAATTAAAACGGAACCAACCACTCCATTAGTCTTTCATTAGAGTGACCCCTCAGCTACTAAATCTGAGCTTGATTTCACATTCGATGAAACTAAACCCCAACACTAGATTCATAAAGAATCCTTCTTTGTCTGCATGGGCCCTACCATGGCCAACACATAAATAGGAAGGAAGAGTCCAAGGATTGGACTCTCTCCCCTTAACATGGATTGGGGGATGGAGTCCGTTTGGACTCCAACTCCCCCCAGGTCAGTTGGGGGGGAGGGAGGAGTCCACCGAGACTCCAAATACCCTATAAGTCGGTTTGGTGGAGGGGCAAGAGGGGTCAACCGGCCTCATATAGGAGAGGGGGTCGGACAAACCTATGCCGCACGACCCCCTCTCCCAAACCCTAGCCGATGCCTACGCCGAGCCACCCATGCACCGATGTTGCCCTAGTGCCATCATTGGCCACCACCTTCGCTACACCACCTCCTCCCTTGATGCCACCCTAGCTGATGCCACTAGAAGACCTCCGTGGAGATCTTCTTCCCTTCTTTTACACCCGTCTAGATCTAATCTAGTCGAGCTCGCGGAAGCGCTGCCAGATCTTCATCGACATGTTCGACTTCGACCATGTGCTTGATCACACTTCAACGCGGTGTTGTTGATCACGTACGTGTGGATACCGTGAAGGTGTTGCATGTGTGGCGCTTGTTTGTGGCAGCGTTCGAGGGATAATATATCTCCACGTGACTAGACAAGTCTAGTTGTGGGGATCGACTCACGACTTCATCAACCTCATCATCAACAACTAGATCGATCTACGAGGGTATGATTTGTTACCTCCTCTCTCGCATATGATCTTGGTTATACGTCGGAATTTTTTGTTTTCTATACGTGTTCCCCAGCAGACATAGTGGCGGGAGAAGAACGGTGACGCCGTTGCGGTGGGGGAGAGGAATATCGGTGGGCAAAATTCACGGTTGTGTTTCTAGGGGAGAAGACACACACGAGGAAGAAACAAGGAGAGACCACATATAAGAACGGGAAGAGATAAGGTCAGTCCATCTCATTTGATGGCCATGTTTTGTGGACATGAGGTGAAACGAAGGATCACTGGACGCGATTTCCGAGATGGAACTGAATATTTTCGTGAAAAAGGAACATTTTTATTGTGGGCTTTGGTATTCTTTCTCGATGGTTTGGCCACATTGGGAATATGATGCATATAATATTTGGTGTGGCGAAACCACACTAAAATAATCGATCAACTACTTAGAACTTTTAGTTTTAAAAACCACTTTGTCTCAAGTAAACTAAAATTCCTTCAGTTTTGGGGACTATATATACCCAAGCTTTAGGAGGAGCAGCTCTCGGTTGAATGCAGGTTGCCGGATTCATCCGCTCATCCAGATCCAGTTCAGTTTAAGACCGAGCAACGGGAACTCAAATAAGCTACACACTTTATTTTCAAACAGTTAGAATTCATATTTTTAAATTAAAAATCTGAAATAAATTCTAGAGGGAGCCAATAATATATGCTATAAACATGCAAAATCTTAATACGAGCTAATTTGCATTCTAGGCTACAGAAAAAGATAAAATCTAACAAAATTTAAAATGAATACATACTGAGATTTAAGTTTGTGTATATATATCGTTGGCTACCTTTACGGTTTTTCGGACTTTTTAAAATCTTTTAAATACGAATTTTATGTGTTTAAAATAAAACGCTACATATAACTCGGCCTTCATTTATCCGCTCCCATAAGTAACCAAGTCTGTACTGTGCAAAAGGTTATTCTGCTCCGCGTTAGCTTTGTTAATGCAGACCATACAGAAACACAACTTGCACAAAAAAGAAGACCTGGACAGCGCTGGAAGGCAGAGTCTCACAAAGAAACCCAAACCGCGCAAGCAAGTCTGATGCCTCCAGCTCGACAACACTCTGTCACCATCTTGCGTGCAAACTAAAAAAAAAAAAAGAGAAAGCACAAAATACCAGTGCTCCGGCACTACCATCGCCATATCCACGGCTCAGAACACAGGCCGATGCAGTCTAACATGACAAAACCAATTTGCCAAAAAATATTTTTGAAAAAAAAAGGATAACAAGCCAACGGTCACCTCCTGCCTTCACCACGTTCCGGCCAGTCCACTGGCTTTATTTTACGACCCAGTGGCCTCGGTCCGCTCTGATCTGGACGTTTGCAGCCGCGTCCAAAAGACCTCACCTCGCAAGAAGTCTTCGCCTTCTCCCCCGCCTCTCGCCGCGACTCTGCTCCGACTCCACCATTAATACCCCGGGACCTTCTCCACGCCTCCTCATCAAGCTACCCATCCGCCTCTCCCAAGCTCAGATCGACTCAGAGGGCGGACGCGCGCAGCAGCCATGGGGCAGCGTGACTGCTGCGACTGCGACTACGACGACTGCTGCAACTGCAGCTGGACAGCAATCATCATCTGGGTCGTCGTCGGCATCGTGCTCACAGTCGTCCTCATCGTCCTCATCCTCGCCTTCGCCGTCATCAAGCCGCCCAAAGCCACCGCCGACGACGCCCTCCTCACGCGCTTCTCCCTCGCCCCGTCCCCCAACGCCTCCACGCCCCAGCTCCAGCTCCTCTCCTACAACGCCACCGTCACCATCTCCCTGCGCAACCCCAACATGTACTACGGCATCAGCTACAGCGACCTGGCCACCGTCTTCTCCTTCAACGGCACCAAGTTCGACGAGGGCGGCACCGTCCGGGCCTTCGACCAGGGCGCCAAGAAGACCACCGCCGTGCGCCTAACGGTGGGGGGAGTCGCCAAGGCCCTGCCCAAGCTTTCGGCGGCCGGCCCGGCGGAGTTCACCAAAGAAAAGGAGGCGGGGCATTTCCAGATCGAAGCTAGGCTAGACGGCGTGATGCAGTACAAGGGCCGCAGCAAGAAATGCCCCGTCGCCGTCATCTGCCCGCTCAAGCTGCAGCTCGTCGACCCGGACGTGGCCGCCACCGCCTTCCAGCAGACCAAGTGCACCATCCTCAGGGCCAAGACCTCCGGATGCTAGCCTAGGTCCTAGCCGACGCATTGATTGCTTTCATTTGATTCGCTTTCCTGCTGTACAAAGAGCATCTTAAATATTACTCTATCAGGTTTCATTTGTTGGAGTAGAGGTTGCTGTTGTACAAAGCTTGGAATATGCCAGTAGATGATCAAACCGGTTGCTCTGTGATGTGCTGTTGGTTGGATATAAAATGCACTGCATCTTCTGTGCTGTCCCCAGGAGTTTTTGAGAAAGACTTCGGGAGGAGTTGACTACCGGGTCGTTCAATTTTGTTCGAGAGGTTGCTCTGTCCCACTCGGTGGAGACAGCTAGACTAAGGGCATCTCCAGCGGCGCGACGCAAACGGACGCTGAGCGACCGTTTGTGTCTGCCGTGACCGAAAATGCGTCGTGCACCATCTCCAGCGGCGCGACGCAAAGTGACCGGGCCGTCCGCAGAGACGCAAACCTGGCCCAAATATGCGCCAGGTTTGCGTCTCGGCGGACGCTGCGCGGACGCGCAAAGTGTTCGCTCGGTCCTCGCACGGGCCCGCCTGGCAGCGGCACAACTGCTTCGTCTTCCGCAGCATTACTTCCGGGCCGCGCGCTGCAGCCTTCGCAGGGCCGCGTTAATGGCGTGCCTCGGCTTCCGCGAGCGTTCGCAGCTAGTAGACGTTGCACTGGCAGGCCATTGAAGGCGATATGGCGTCGGAGCCTTTTAAATGGACGCTGCCGGCGTCCATTTCGACGACCAAACCATTGCCAAATCCCACAGTATCCACCCCACCGACGCCATGGGAAAGAAATGCTGGCCGTTCCGCAAGACGAAGAACGACCAGGAGGCAAGCGGCTCGCGTTCCGGCAAGAAGGCAAGGGACGGCCGGTACGTCCGCGTTGAGCTCGCGCGGCAGCTATGGGAGGAAAACCGGCATGTGCCATGGCCGGACGCGAACTTGCCGGGAGGGGGCTGGTACCTGAACTCGCGGCGCGTGCCGGTCCCCCCCGTGCCGCGCGAGGGTCGAGAGCGGCGGGACGAGGTGCGCCGCCGCCGAGCGATCTTGCTGCCGGATCTGCGGGAGGATGAGGCGTACGCGCTGAACTCCTACAACTGGATTTCATTCGGGACGTGGGAGTTCGACGCGCGCCGCCGCGCTGGCTACCTCGGCGACGTGGACTTCTTCGACCGAGAGATCGCCGCAGAAGAAGAAGAGAACGACCAGGAGGACGCGGACGACGAGGAGGACGCAGACGAGGACGTCCACATGGTCGACTACGACCACGACGCCGGCGGGCCGGCGTGGGATCCGGAGACCCAGCCGCCGGACCTTTCCGAGGATGAGGCCATTGCCATGGCACTGGCCAACAGCGCGCAGGACGAGCTCAACGAGCTCGCTTTGTGGGAGGGGCTCGCAATCCAGCTGCGGGAGTCAGCGCTCGCCCAGGGGAGGCCGGCGACTCCTCCGGCTACGCCGACGCGTTCCAATGACCGCGCTCCGCCTGCTGCTCCGGCGTGGGATCCCTGGCCACAGCCTCCTGCCCATGCGGCGGTACCTCCTCCACCGCCGGCGTACGAGCTTCCATGGCCGACGCCGGAGTTCATTAACATCGTCAGCGACGACGACCAGTAGGCAGCAGCAACTTTTAGCACGCCTTTATGGCGATTTTATGTTTTTTTTTAACGTAAATTATGGTTGCATGAATGAAAAAAAAAATTATGCGTCGCGCCGCTGGAGCCACCCCCGACGCAAACGGACGCCCGGACGATTTCGACCATTTCGGCCGACGCAAACGGACACGACGCGTCCGTTTCGACGTCCGAAATGCGTCGCGCCGCTGGAGATGCCCTAAATGCAAGGTTGAGTATACCACGACTTTGCTTAAAAATATAGCAATATATTAATACCATATTAATTACATCTAGCATCTACAACAACATAATGTCTAGAGCACATCAAGGATGCACAGAGACGGAAAACAAAAGAAGACGAAAAAATTAAGTTAAAGACCCCACTAAAACAATCAGGGACTCGCAGCAGGGATATCACCACTTGTGCTGACGACACATCGACTCCAAAAAAAGCTTCTCCCAAACGACGCCTACAGGAAGGTAGCAATGCACAACATCGCCGTCGCCCAAAACGAAGCCTAAGGCCATAGTGTAATATCCTCGCTAACATGGGTTTAGTGAAAAGCCTTATGGGGCGCCGACGTCTCACGCTAGGTCCTTGGGGGCGTTGATCAAGGAGGTAGTCAATATGAGGATCAAAATGGTGATGGCTCGCTCGAGAATTAATACAAGCTCATTTTCCTGCTAGTCCATCTTACGGACAGGGTGTTTCTGCACCGGGGTGCATATGCACCCTTTATTTGAAATGCATATTAAACATATTTCCAAATGTTAAAAAAATAAAAACAAAAATGCCTCGTGTATACCTTGACATGTTACATGTTCACAAAGTTGTTTCAGCAAAAACCGATATGTTTTGTGCCCTGTACTAAAAAGACAAATTTTTGGTGTTAAAATAGTCTATTTCTCGAGGCATTATTTGTCTTTTTTACACATGGTACAAAAATTGTTGGTTTTACGTGAAACTTTATGTGTACACATAGAACATGTCCCTCTACATGCTAAATTT
Organism: Lolium perenne; assembly: GCF_019359855.2. Classification (NCBI taxonomy): domain Eukaryota; kingdom Viridiplantae; phylum Streptophyta; class Magnoliopsida; order Poales; family Poaceae; genus Lolium; species Lolium perenne. The sequence continues at coordinate 23,372,646 of NC_067247.2, read as the reverse complement.
TTTTTCTAAATTTTTTTACTTTTTAAAATAGTTTTATACATACCAGGTGCATATGCACCCATGATCAGTTTTGGTTTTCCGCCTTACTACCTATAAGATCCCTACTTCCATTTTTTCGGTCGAGACCGATAAATACTCTCCAACAAGGTCCTACTTAAGCCCTTAATGTAGAGAGGTCCTTAGATCCCTGCATGTAGAGAGCCCTCGTATGTGATCTCCTACTTCACTGGGACACCACCGTTGTTGTCGATAGACCAGCATCGCCGCCATCCCTATCGCATATGTCCCAATGACAGGTGGGTCACATGTGTCATTGAGCAAAGGGGATGAGAAATTAGGGGTGAAACCCTACCAAAATTTGGGGACCCAAAAGTAGGAGATATTGCTAGAGATCATCTCAAGGCATTCACTCAAGGAGAAAGAGAACGGGCATGACGTTCGCACGTTGTGTGTGGTAACCATATCCAAGAAAGGAACAATTCAACAAATCCCTTGAGAAAAAAGAGTCCCCAAAACTCTAGTTGCTGCCTCTCCCCATGTCTCCTCGTCCACATTGCTTAAAGTAGTCTGCTCGGTGACATTGGAGAAGGCATGGAATCTTCTTTTCACTGGTTTCTACGAAACATAGTAAGACACATATGCTCATGACGCTCCCCCTACGAACGCATGCCCTACCTCGATGAGAGACTGATCCGGTGGGCCTCGAGAGTCTATCTTTTTTTAATTGCAGTAGTGAACGACTCTTAAATATGTACTATATCCCTTTCCTTTTAATGGCATGTTAAAATTATTATGGCTAACTCAACAATACGGAGAACACAATTATATGATTGCAAGGGGGTTCTCATCGAGTTGAATGCCTAACTCATCGAGTAAACTGACTTAGGGTTTGGGTTTATGTTGTATGGCATCGATGAATGGGTGTGTCGCATCGAAGAATGATTGCCCCTTCTACCATCTTCATCCTCCCCTTATATAGGTCCATGTCTTGAGAGTCCTTCTGTTGTACGTGTAGATCTTCTATCTTTTAAGACAATAAAAGTAGGTACGTGTAGATCTTCAAAAAATGATTGCGGCACGAGTGTACCGTCCACTCCAGCAACTATACAAAAACTATTTCGTGTAAGCATATCCATGGTAACCGTATTTAAACACGACTTAGGCCATGTTCGGTTTCACAAATTCTGAAGAGGATTGGCATGGGTTGAGGGAGATTAAACCCCATCTAAGTCAAAACACTTCCCAATTCACTCTAATACACATAAGAAGTGTATTAACCAGACAAGACCTTATGCTGGAAAGGAGACTCGGCCATTGCTGGCAGAGGGACACTTCTAAATAAATCCCAAATACGCAAGCAACCAAGCCCCGGGTTGCTCACCCTTGCATCATTTTGAAACTCGTGATGCATGGAGCAGTCTGCTGGTGGAATGGTGTTTCATCTACCGCATTGATGGAGATGGGTCTCGGTGGTAGATGTGTGACGATGGATGCGTGCAGGGCGGAGGCGCTATTTTGTTACGTGGCGGCATGGATGGCAGGCATGCCAAGGTCAATGTCTGATCCTTCCTAAATATGGGTTAGTGAGAGATGATGGCGGCGAATTCTCTAGCGTGTGCAATGGTGTGGTTCAGGGTTTGCTAGAACGGCTTGTGTTCCCAACTCGTTGTTGGGCGTTTTGGTGAAGCTTCCGGTTATATTATGAGGTGCGTTGGTGAGGTTCGGGCATGAGGCCCAGACACAGTCACTCCCTTCATCAAGCTTGTAGGTGGTGCGACATCTGTCATTAGTGATGTGGCCTCGGTTTGATCGTTTAATTTTCCTTGTAAGGTTCCGTTGAAGAATTTTAATAAAAATAGATGTGTGCATTATTTTAATGCAGAGGTCGAGGTAGAATCTCCATTTCGAAAACAAGAAAAAGAAAGCCCCGGGTACAGATGATGCCAACTAGCATGATGATACTTTGGCCCATGGAGAAAAGGCAGGAAAACACCATTGCTAGTGTGATGGCTGAGGGCATGCGTAAAACATCACCTATAATAGGATTGATGGTGTAAAAACTAACTTTTACATTACCTTGGTGTAAAAGTGACTCCAGCATATGATGATGATGTATTCGATGAAATATAATTTGAAGGTGGTGATGCATATTTTGGAGGAGGTGATATATTCCAAAATAGATCACTATGTGCCAGCTATGAGGTTGAAGCTTCCCACCCCCGAGCATCACTACCTTCCGTTGTGATTTGACCGCGATCAGCCACAGGAATGATATGGTTGGCGATGGCGAAACCTACACCACCCCTTCTGACCCTCTCACAGATGTCTCCACCACTCCCCCCCCCCCCCCCCCAAGCCCGACATGTTCCAATACGGCACTTTTGCCCCTTCGGCCGTTATAGATATGCTCGCTTGTGTCCACCCCCGCCGTCGCTGAGAACACCACCGTGATCAGGGTCAGCTTACGGTCCTCGTGGACCCCTTTTAATTCGGCGACAAATAGGTCGCAACGCCTCCACTATATATTTGGTTCGTCGGGAAGCCTGATGGCGTGTAACTCACACGTTCGTTGGGAACCCCAAGAGGAAGGTATGATGCGCACAGCAGCAAGTTTTCCCTCAGAAAGAAACCAAGGTTTATCGAACCAGGAGGAGCCAAGAAGCACGTTGAAGGTTGATGGCGGCGGGATGTAGTGCGGCGCAACACCAGAGATTCCGGCGCCAACGTGGAACCTGCACAACACAACCAAAGTACTTTGCCCCAACGAAACAGTGAGATTGTCAATCTCACCGGCTTGCTGTAACAAAGGATTAACCGTATTGTGTGGAAGATGATTGTTTGCAGAGAAAACAGTAAAACAAGTATTGCAGCAGATTTGTATTTCAGTATAAAAGAATGGACCGGGGTCCACAGTTCACTAGAGGTATCTCTCCCATAAGATAAAAGCATGTTGGGTGAACAAATTACAGTCGGGCAATTGACAAATAGAGAGAGCATAACAATGCACATACATGTCATGATAAGTATAGTGAGATTTAATTGGGCATTACGACAAAGTACATAGACCGCCATCCAACTGCATCTATGCCTAAAAAGTCCACCTTCAGGTTATCATCCGAACCCCTTCCAGTATTAAGTTGCAAAGCAACAGACAATTGCATTAAGTATGGTGCGTAATGTAATCAACAACTACATCCTTAGACATAGCATCAATGTTTTATCCCTAGTGGCAACAGCACAACACAACCTTAGAACTTTACATCCTTGTCCCAGGTGTCAATGCAGGCATGAACCCACTATCGAGCATAAATACTCCCTCTTGGAGTTAAGAGCAAAAACTTGGCCAGAGCCTCTACTAATAACGGAGAGCATGCAAGATTATAAACAACACATATGTAATAACTTGATAATTAACATAACATGGTATTCTCTATCCATCGGATCCCGACAAACACAACATAGAGTATTACAGATAGATGATCTTGATCATGTTAGGCAGCTCACAAGATCCAACAATGAAGCACAATGAGGAGAAGACAACCATCTAGCTACTGCTATGGACCCATAGTCCAGGGGTGAACTACTCACTCATCACTCCGGAGGCGACCATGGCGGTGTAGAGTCCTCCGGGAGATGAATCCCCTCTCCGGCAGGGTGCCGGAGGAGATCTCCAGAATCCCCCGAGATGGGATTGGCGGCGGCGGCGTCTCTGGAAGGTTTTCCGAATCGTGGTTTTTCGCGTCAGGGGTTTCGCGACGGAGGCTTTAAGTAGGCGGAAGGGCAGAGTCGGAGGGCTGACGAGGGGCCCACACCATAGGGCGGCGCGGGCCCCCTACGGCGCGCGGCCCTATGGTGGCGGCGCCTCGTCGCCCCACTTCGTATCCCTTTCGGTCTTACGGAAGGTTCGTGGCAAAATAGGACCCCGGGTCTTGATTTCATCAATTCCGAGAATATTTCGTTACTAGGATTTACGAAACCAAAAACAGCAGAAACAAGAATCGCACTTCGGCATCTTGTTAATAGGTTAGTTCCAGAAAATGCACGAATATGACATAAAGTGTGCATAAAACATGTAGGTATCATCAATAATATGGCATGGAACATAAGAAATTATCGATACGTCGGAGGCGTATCAGCATCCCCAAGCTTAGTTCTGCTCGTCCCTAGCAGGTAAAACGATAACAAAGATAATTTCTGAAGTGACATGCCATCATAACCTTGATCATACTATTTGTAAACATATGTAATGAATGCAGCGATCAAAACAATGGTAATGACATGAGTAAACAAGTGAATCATAAAGCAAAGACTTTTCATGAATAGTACTTCAAGACAAGCATCAATAAGTCTTGCATAAGAGTTAACTCATAAAGCAATAAATTCATAGTAAAGGTATTGAAGCAACACAAAGGAAGATTAAGTTTCAGCGGTTGCTTTCAACTTGTAACATGTATATCTCATGGATAATTGTCAACATAGAGTAATATAACAAGTGCAATATGCAAGTATGTAGGAATCAATGCACAGTTCACACAAGTGTTTGCTTCTTGAGGTGGAGAGAGATAGGTGAACTGACTCAACATAAAAGTAAAAGAATGGTCCTTCAAAGAGGAAAGCATCGATTGCTATATTTGTGCTAGAGCTTTTATTTTGAAAACATGAAACAATTTTGTCAACGGTAGTAATAAAGCATATGAGTTATGTAAATTATATCTTACAAGTTGCAAGCCTCATGTATAGTATACTAATAGTGCCCGCACCTTGTCCTAATTAGCTTGGACTACCGGATCTTTGCAATGCACATGTTTTAACCAAGTGTCACAATGGGGTACCTCCATGCCGCATGTACAAAGGTCTAAGGAGAAAGCTCGCATTTTGGATTTCTCGCTTTTGATTATTCTCAACTTAGACATCCATACCGGGACAACATGGACAACAGATAATGGACTCCTCTTTAATGCATAAGCATGTGGCAACAATTATTATTCTCATATGAGATTGAGGATATATGTCCAAAACTGAAACTTCCACCATGAATCATGGCTTTAGTTAGCGGCCCAATGTTCTTCTCTAACAATATGCATGCTCCAACCATTAAGGTGGTAGATCTCTCTTACTTCGGACAAGACGGACATGCATAGCAACTCACATGATATTCAACAAAGAATAGTTGATGGCGTCCCCAGAAACATGGTTATCGCACAACAAGCAACTTAATAAGAGATAAAGTGCATAAGTACATATTCAATACCACAATAGTTTTTAAGCTATTTGTCCCATGAGCTATATATTGCAAAGGTGAATGATGGAATTTTAAAGGTAGCACTCAAGCAATTTACTTTGGAATGGCGGATAAATACCATGTAGTAGGTAGGTATGGTGGACACAAATGGCATAGTGGTTGGCTCAAGGATTTTGGATGCATGAGAAGTATTCCCTCTCGATACAAGGTTTAGGCTAGCAAGGTTATTTGAAACAAACACAAGGATGAACGGTGCAGCAAAACTCACATAAAAGACATATTGTAAACATTATAAGAATCTACACCGTCTTCCTTGTTGTTCAAAACTCAATACTAGATATTATCTAGACTCTAGAGAAACCAAATATGCAAACCAAATTAGCAAGCTCTAAGTGTTTCTTCATTAATGGGTGCAAAGTATATGATGCAAGAGCTTAAACATGAGCACAACAATTGCCAAGTATCAAATTATCCAAGACATTTTAGAGTTACTACATGTAGCATTTTCCAATTCCAACCATATAACATTTTAACGAAGAAGAAACTTCGCCATGAATACTATGAGTAGAGCCTAAGGACATACTTGTCCATATGCTACAGCGGAGCGTGTCTCTCTCCCACAAAGTGAATGCTAGGATCCATTTTATTCAAACAAAACAAAAAACAAAAACAAACCGACGCTCCAAGCAAAGTGCATAAGATGTGACGGAATAAAAATATAGTTTCAGGGGAGGAACCTGATAATGTTGTCGATGAAGAAGGGGATGCCTTGGGCATCCCCAAGCTTAGACGCTTGAGTCTTCTTAGAATATGCAGGGGTGAACCACCGGGGCATCCCCAAGCTTAGAGCTTTCACTCTCCTTGATCATATTGCATCATACTCCTCTCTTGATCCTTGAAAACTTCCTCCACACCAAACTCGAAACAACTCATTAGAGGGTTAGTGCATAATAAAAATTAACATGTTCAGAGGTGACACAATCATTCTTAACACTTCTGGACATTGCATAAAGCTACTGGACATTAATGGATCAAAGAAATTCATCCAACATAGCAAAAGAGGCAATGCGAAATAAAAGGCAGAATCTGTCAAAACAGAACAGTCCGTAAAGATGGATTTTATTAGGCTACCAGACTTGCTCAAATGAAAATGCCCAAATTGAATGAAAGTTGCGTACATATCTGAGGATCATGCACGTAAATTGGCTTAATTTTCTGAGCTACCTACAGGGAGGTAGACCCAGATTCGTGACAGCAAAGAAATCTGGAACTGCGCAGTAATCTAAATCTAGTACTTACTTTATTATCAAAGACTTTACTTGGCACAACAAAACATAAAACTAAGATAAGGAGAGGTTGCTACAGTAGTAAACAACTTCCAAGACTCAAATATAAAACAAAAATACTGTAGTAAAAACATGGGTTGTCTCCCATAAACGCTTTTCTTTAACGCCTTTCAGCTAGGCGCAGAAAGTGTAACTCAAGTAACATCAAGAGATGAAGCATCAACATCATAATTTGTTCTAATAATAGAATCATAAGGTAACTTCATTCTCTTTCTAGGGAAGTGTTCCATACCTTTCTTGAGAGGAAATTGATATTTAATATTACCTTCCTTCATATCAATAGTAGCACCAACGGTTCGAAGAAAAGGTCTTCCCAATATAATGGGGCAAGATGCATTGCATTCAATATCCAAGACAACAAAATCAACGGGGACAAGGTTATTGTTAACCATAATATGAACATTATTAACTCTCCCCAAAGGTTTCTTTTTAGCATTATCAGCGAGATTAACATCCAGATAACAGTTTTTCAATGGTGGCAAGTCAAGCATATCATAGACTTTCTTAGGCATAACAGAAATACTTGCACCAAGGTCACATAAAGCATTACAATCAAAATCTTTGACTCTCATTTTAATGATGGGCTCCCAACCATCCTCTAGCTTTCTAGGAATAGAAGTTTCAAGTTTTAGTTTCTCTTCTCTAGCTTTTACGAGAGCATTTGTAATATGTTTTGTGAAGGCCAAGTTTACAGCGCTAGCATTAGGACTCTTAGCAAGTTTTTGTAAGAACTTTATAACTTCAGAGATGTGGCAATCATCAAAATCTAAATCATTACAATATAAAGCAATGGGATTATCATCCCCAAGGTTGGAAAAAATTTCAGCAGTTTTATCACAAGCAGTTTCAGCAGTTTTAGCAGTTTCAGGTAATTTTGCGCGCTTTGCACTAGGAGTAGAAGCATTGCCAACACCAATTATTTTACCATTAATAGTAGGAGGTGCAGCAACATGTGAATCATTAGCATTGCTAGTGGTGGTAATAGTCCAAACTTTAGCTACATTTTTCTCGTTAGCTAGTTTTTCATTTTCTTCTCTATCCCACCTAGCACGCAGTTTAGCCATTAATCTTATATTCTCATTAATTCTAACTTGGATGGCATTTGCTGTAGTAATAATTTTATTTTCAATATCCCTATTAGGCATAACTTTCGATTTCAAAAGATCAACATCAGAGGCAAGACTATCAACCTTAGAAGCGAGAATATCAATTTTATTGAGCTTTTCCTCAACAGATTTGTTAAAGGCAGTTTGTGTACTAATAAATTCTTTAAGCATAGCTTCAAGTCCAGGGGGTGTATTCCTATTATTGTTGTAAGAATTCCCATAAGAATTAGCATAACCGTTACCATTATTATAAGGATATGGCCTATAGTTATTACTAGAATTGTTCCGATAAGCATTGTTGTTGAAATTATTATTTTTAATGAAGTTTACATCAACATGTTCTTCTTGGGCAACTAATGAAGCTAACGGAACATTATTAGGATCAACATTAGTCCTATCATTCGCAAGCATAGACATAATAGCATCAACCTTATCATTCAAGGAAGAGGATTCTTCAACAGAATTTACCTTCTTACCTTGTGGAGCTCTTTCCGTGTGCCATTCAGAGTAATTAACCATCATATTATCAAGGAGCTTTGTTGCTTCACCAAGAGTGATGGACATAAAGGTACCTCCAGCAGCTGAATCCAATAAATTCCGCGAAGAAAAATTTAGTCCTTCATAGAAGGTTTGGATGATCATCCAAGTAGTCAGTCCATGGGTTGGGCAATTTTTAACCAAAGATTTCATTCTTTCCCAAGCTTGAGCAACATGTTCATTATCCAATTGTTTAAAATTCATTATGCTACTCCTCAAAGATATAATTTTAGCAGGGGGATAATATCTACCAATAAAAGCATCCTTGCATTTAGTCCAGGAATCAATACTATTCTTAGGCAGAGATAGCAACCAATCTTTAGCTCTTCCTCTTAATGAGAAAGGAAACAATTTTAATTTTATAATGTCACCATCTACATCTTTATACTTTTGCATTTCACACAATTCAATAAAATTATTGAGATGGGCAGCAGCATCATCAGAACTAACACCAAAAAATTGCTCTCTCATGACAAGGTTCAGTAAAGCAGGTTTAATTTCAAAGAATTCTGCTGTAGTAGCAGGTGGAGCAATAGGTGTGCATAAAAAATCATTATTATTTGTGCTAGTGAAGTCACACAGCTTAGTATTTTCAGGGGTGGCCATTTTAGCAGTAGTAAATAAAACAAACTAGATAAAGTAAATGCAAGTAAACTAATTTTTTTGTGTTTTCGATATAGAGTGCAAGACAGTAAATAAAGTAAAACTAGCAACTAATTTTTTTGTGTTTTGATATAATGCAGCAAACAAAGTAGTAAATAAAATAAAGCAAGACAAAAACAAAGTAAAGAGGTTGGGAAGTGGAGACTCCCCTTGCAGCGTGTCTTGATCTCCCCGGCAACGGCGCCAGAAAAAGAGCTTGATGGCGTGTAACTCACACGTTCGTTGGGAACCCCAAGAGGAAGGTATGATGCGCACAGCAGCAAGTTTTCCCTCAGAAAGAAACCAAGGTTTATCGAACCAGGAGGAGCCAAGAAGCACGTTGAAGGTTGATGGCGGCGGGATGTAGTGCGGCGCAACACCAGAGATTCCGGCGCCAACGTGGAACCTGCACAACACAACCAAAGTACTTTGCCCCAACGAAACAGTGAGGTTGTCAATCTCACCGGCTTGCTGTAACAAAGGATTAACCGTATTGTGTGGATGATGATTGTTTGCAGAGAAAACAGTAAAACAAGTATTGCAGCAGATTTGTATTTCAGTATAAAAGAATGGACCGGGGTCCACAGTTCACTAGAGGTGTCTCTCCCATAAGATAAAAGCATGTTGGGTGAACAAATTACAGTCGGGCAATTGACAAATAGAGAGAGCATAACAATGCACATACATGTCATGATAAGTATAGTGAGATTTAATTGGGCATTACGACAAAGTACATAGACCGCCATCCAACTGCATCTATGCCTAAAAAGTCCACCTTCAGGTTATCATTCGAACCCCTTCCAGTATTAAGTTGCAAAGCAACAGACAATTGCATTAAGTATGGTGCGTAATGTAATCAACAACTACATCCTTAGACATAGCATCAATGTTTTATCCCTAGTGGCAACAGCACAACACAACCTTAGAACTTTCTGTCACTGTCCCAGGTGTCAATGTAGGCATGAACCCACTATCGAGCATAAATACTCCCTCTTAGAGTTAAGAGCAAAAACTTGGCCAGAGCCTCTACTAATAATGGAGAGCATGCAAGATCATAAACAACACATATGTAATAACTTGATAATTAACATAACATGGTATTCTCTATCCATCGGATCCCGACAAACACAACATAGAGTATTACAGATAGATGATCTTGATCATGTTAGGCAGCTCACAAGATCCAACAATGAAGCACAATGAGGAGAAGACAACCATCTAGCTACTGCTATGGACCCATAGTCCAGGGGTGAACTACTCACTCATCACTCCGGAGGCGACCATGGCGGTGTAGAGTCCTCCGGGAGATGAATCCCCTCTCCGGCAGGGTGCCAGAGGAGATCTCCAGAATCCCCCGAGATGGGATTGGCGGCGGCGGCGTCTCTGGAAGGTTTTCCGTATCGTGGTTTTTCGCGTCAGGGGTTTCGCGACGGAGGCTTTAAGTAGGCGGAAGGGCAGAGTCGGAGGGCTGACGAGGGGCCCACACCATAGGGCGGCGCGGGCCCCCCTCTGGCCGCGCGGCCCTATGGTGGCGGCGCCTCGTCGCCCCACTTCGTATCCCTTTCGGTCTTCTGGAAGATTCGTGGCAAAATAGGACCCTGGGTCTTGATTTCGTCCAATTCCGAGAATATTTCGTTACTAGGATTTCTGAAACCAAAAACAGCAGAAAACAAAGAATCGGCACTTCGGCATCTTGTTAATAGGTTAGTTCCAGAAAATGCACGAATATGACATAAAGTGTGCATAAAACATGTAGGTATCATCAATAATATGGCATGGAACATAAGAAATTATCGATACGTCAGAGGCGTATCAAAGCCCCGCGTCAAATGTGAACCACCCCGTGTCCTCGCTCATTGAGCAGACATAGTGCTGACATCATGCTCACGTCACGCTGACATTGGCAATATATTCTAGTTCTGTGCTACAAAATACATCATTTGGATACCAACTAGTGTTTTCGGGGTATGACTAGCTGGAGGCCGACCTTTGCAAAGGTTCGAACCGTCCGCGAGCGACGCTCCGCGAGCAACGCGTGGCGTACTCCCGAGCGCGCGTGGGTACGTACAATCTACGCAAGCGCGTGGGCGCGTCGGCCGACCCGAGCAAGCGCAAGTACCGAACGCAAGGATGCGCGAGTACGAGGTCGCGTGGGTAGGTACACGACCCCAATACAGTTACACACAGACGAGTACAAGTACAGTCACGCATACGAGGAGGTACAGTCGTGCACACGAGCAGGTACAGTCACGCACAACACACGAGTACAGTTGAACACACATGCGAGTACAGGTACAGTCACGCACACGAGCAGGTACAGTCGTGCACACGAGCAGGTACAGTCACGCACAACACACGAGTACAGTTGAACACACTAGCGAGTACAAGTACAGTCACGCACACGAGCAGGTACAGTCGTGCACTCGAGCAGGTACAAACGCGCATACGAGCAGGTACAGTCGTGAACACAAGCAAGTACATATACAGAAGTACAGTGGCACACATGAGCAGGTACAGTCGCGCGTAAGTACATGTACAGTCCCGCACACGGACGAGTACAGCTACCGAGTAAAGGAAAAAACTGCACCAAACACACTAAAAACAGAAGTACTTATCAGTTGAAACACGAGTACAGTTAGGTACCCATCACAGGTACAATCATACTACTATTGGAAGTACGGAAAAAAAGTATCTCCAAACCTATCAACATGGGATCTAGTTTCGAAGATCTCGACGCGAGGATCTCAAAGCTGAAAACGGTTCGCAATTTGGACTTACGATTCTCAAGATATTTCATTTTGAAAAAATGAATCTAGAAGAAAAAGGGAAAAACTGACACAACCCAGTCTTCTCTCTCCTCCCCCATCCCCACCTTGCTTCCCCTTGCGACACGTGGCGAGCAGGGAGACCACTTCCCATGGATTTTCTGGCACCACAGCGCGCCACTTGTCGCGTGCGGAGCGAGTTGTCTTCCCTTCGCGAAGGTCGGCCTTTTTCTAGAGTTTTCCGTGTTTTCGTGATGTAAAAGAATTAATGTTGGTGATGGGTAACTTTTAATCACCTATTTTGGGGCTGGCCTGGGCCTGATTTTAGGCCAGATAGATGAGACGTGCATTAGAAATCTGAAAAATAGGGAAGAGGCCTGGCCTGCGGCCTGAAGCCTGATGGGGCATTTCCTCGTATGGACTAGGATTTGCCTAAAATAATTTAGTCCAAGCCTAGTCCATCAGTGGAAAATCCCATCGGGCCTATCTTCCCTATTTTTCAAATTTCTAAGCCTCCCAGGCTTGGCCTAGCCCGCCTGTTGGCCCTAAAACTCAGGCCTAGACCCTAGCCCGCAAGCATGCTAAGGTTGCCCAGGCCTGGTATTTTATGGGCCATGCCAGGTCAGCTCGGGCTTCCCATGCCAAGGTATAGTAGTACTACTACTTTCTCATTCCTAAAATAAAATTCTTATAGTTTTTTGTCAAAGTAGTTTCGCCAGGTATATAGAAAAATTATCAATTGTCTACAAAAGCAAATGCATAATATATTTCATGATGGTTATAGTTGATCAAACTTTAATAAATTTAACTTTTTATAGCATTTTACTACCTCCATTCCAAAGCTTAAGGCTTATATTATTTTTATAAAATCAAACTATGTCAAGTTTGATTAAGTTTTTACTAAAAACTATTAACATGCAAACTTAGTATCATTAAATAGATAATGAAGTATATTTTCGTATGATATCTACAAAATATTATATCTATTAATAGATTGTTCTAAAAAATTAGTCAAACTTTACTTGATGTGATTTTAAAAAGAATATAAAACTTAGAGCATCTCCAGTCGCGTCCCCCAAAGCGTCCCCAAACCGCGCCGGATTGAACGTTTGGGGGACGTGTTTCGTTCGTGCCGCGTTTGAGGGACGTCGCTTCCCAGCCGCGTCCCCCAAACGCCGCCCCCAAACATTAAAAATACTTCTTTTTTAAACATAGAACCATTTATCAAATATAGCATATGAATAAAAATGTTTGCGAGGATTATTTTCAAATTAAAATACAACAAACAATAAAACAAGTAAACAAATATAATAAATAGGGCTAGATGCTAGGTGCCACGGTATTTCCTTTGATCGTCCACAAATGCTCAACAAGATCAGCTTGAAGTTGTTCATGAACATTGTTGTCACGGATCTCTGCGTGCATGGTGAGGAAATCAGCAACAGGCAACTCATGATCAACCTCCGCAAGAGGGCCCTCACACTCATAGGGACCAACATGTGTCCTGGCATGATTCTTGCGGTCATCCTCGATGAGCATGTTGTGCATGATCACACAAGCCTGCATTACCTCCCACATTTAGTCGTGAGACCAACTTAGAGCAGGGTACCGGACAATGGCAAATTGTGCTTGAAGCACACCAAATGCCCGCTCCACATCCTTCCTGCAAGTCTCCTGTCGCGTAGCAAAGTGGGAATTCTTCAGACCTGATAGATTCGAGATTGTTTTGACAAAAGTGGCCCATTTTGGATATATACCATCGGCTAGATAATAGCCTTTGGTATATTCGTGGCCATTGATCTCGTAGTTGCAATGTGGAGCATGCCCTTCCACTAGCCTGTTGAACATCGGAGACTGCTGCAACACGTTGATGTCATTGTGTGATCCCGTCACGCCAAAGAAAGAATGTCAAATCCACAGGTCATAATCTGCCACAGCTTCAAGCACCACACTGCAATATCCATGACGCCCTTTGTATATACGTTGCCAAGCAAACGGGCAGTTCTTCCATGCCCAGTGCATGCAATCGATGCTTCCAAGCATTCCAGGAAATCCTCTGGCAGCATTTTGTGCCATGATCCTTGCAGTCTCTTCCCCAGTTGGCCCTCTCAAGTAGTATTTGCCAAACTTTCCTACCACAGCTCGGCAAAACTTGTACATGCACTCAATGGCAGTAGACTCACTCATGCGAAGGTAGTCGTCATGTGTATCGGCAGGTGCTCCGTATGCAAGCATCCTCATGGCGGCGGTGCACTTCTGAATCGACGAGAACCCGACAACGCCTACAGCGTCGAGCTTGAGCTTGAAGTAGGGGTCGAACTCTCGAACACCGTGGAGGATATTCATGAACAACCCCTTGCTCATCTTGTACCGGCGCCGAAAATTGTCAGCATGTGTTGCATCATCGGCGAAGTAGTCGTTGTGCAGCATGGCATGCCCCTCCATCCTCTGCCGGGGCTTGGACTTCCTTCTCCCCGGCATTGATCCTCCCCGGCGCGGCCTCTTCCTCGTCTCCGCCTCGGCGTCAAGCATGTCCTGGAGGGACGCGATGATCAGCAAATACTCCCGGAGGTCGTCGTCGAAGGCTTGCTCATCCTCCAGCAGCAGGGCAACCATCTCATCGTCGTTATCCATGTCTACAAGCAAAATCAATGGTTAAAATTGCGCTGAGGCGAACGACGCAACGAACAGCGGCCAATCGCGCATATCAGGCAAGTCGTCGAGCACCTTGTGTGCGTGGAGGTGGGGCAGATTTGACGCCGCGTTCTGGGACGCGATGGCCAAGCGGCGGCGGAACGACCGGCGGGAGCGCCAGCCGCGGCGACGGCGCCGACTCTCAGAAGAGATGAGACGCTCAAACGGCCGGCAAATCCAGCGGCGGTGGAGGGGTGGGAGGCGCGGGAAGGAAGGAGGGACGAGAAAAAAAAAGCGCGAATCAACGGTTTATGCAACATGTCGCCGACATGTGGGAGCCCGCGTCGCTTTTCGTTGTGTCGGTGTGCCCGGAACGTCCCCTGTGGGACGGAGACGGGCTCGGGGCGCCGGACACCGTATCGGGACGCGCCGGACAAAAATGGGCTTTAGCGGACGCGGCTAAAACCGTTTTTTGGTCGGACGCGCTCCAAATTGCTTTGGGAGACGCTTTGGGGGACGCGACTGGAGATGCTCTTAAACTTTAGAATGAAGGTGGTAGTATTTTACAGTAGAAAGGAGGGCGCTCGTACGGCCAGTTCAACAAAACTTTCCCAGCCGGACTCGGCTGAGATAACTGCCATGGCCCCCGGCCGCCCCAGCACGAGTAACGAGCCAACGGTCACCTCCGGCTTTCACCACTTGTCTCGCCCTGCTCTCATCTGGATGGACACAACCGTGGAAAGAAAGAAGACCTCGTCGCCAAAAGTCTGCCCGCTCGCCGTGCCTGCTCTGCTCGGGCTCCACCATTAATTAATAGCCCCGGGGAGCTTCCCCACGCTCCTCATCCAGCTAACTAGCCACCCCCAGTCCGGCCGGCCGAACCGAGCACGGGCGCACGGCCAGCCATGGGCTTCTGGCAGCGCGACTGCTGCAACTGCGACTCCTGCAGCTGGACTACCGTCGCCATCTGGGCCGCCGTCGCCGCCGTCATCGCGGCCGTCCTCACCGTCCTCATCATCGCCTTCGCCGTCTTCAAGCCGCCCACCGCCACCGCGGACGACGCCCTGCTCACGCGCTTCTCCCTCTCCGCCGCCGCCAACTCCACGCAGCTTCTCTCCTACAACGTCACGGTCACCATGTCCCTGCGCAACCCCAACATGTACCGCAGCATCTCCTACGGCGCCATGGCCGCCGCCTTCTCCTTCAACGGCACCCGCTTCGAGGACGACGCCACCGTGCAGCCGTTCGACCAGGGCGCCAAGAAGACGACCACGGTGCGGGTCACCGTCGGCGGCGTGGCCAAGGCCCTGCCCATGCTGTCGGCGGCGGGACCGGCGGAGTTCGCCAGAGAGAAGGAGGCCGGGCAGTTCCAGGTGGAGGCGCGGCTGGACGGCGTGATGCAGTACAAGGGCCGCGGCAAGAAGTGCCCCGTCGCCGTCATCTGCCCGCTCCTGCTGCAGCTCGTCGACCCGGACGTCGCCGCCACCGCCTTCGAGCGGACCAAGTGCACCATCCTCAGGGCCAAGACCTCCGGATGCTAGCCTAGCTGGTCCTAGTCGTCGCCATTGATTGCTTTGATTGATTTGATCTCCTACTGTAAATATTAACAGAATTTTTTAATTATTAGCGCAGTATTTATTCTAGTTTCAGATCCGATTTAGCTGTTGATGGAACAGGGGTTGCTGTTGTATATGCTTGGGAGATTGGTGTCTATGATTAAGAAAATTTCGGTTGGTTCATCTGTATTCAGTTGGGGTTCGGATAGTTTGCAAGTTGCAACCACTGTCTGGATAGAAAATGCACATCAATTTCCTTGCTCTTGCCTGTTGAGACGAGTTGCTGAGGGAGACTTTGGGAGGAGCTGACTACTGGGTCCTTCCTATTTGTGTTGTCGGATTTCTCTGTGCTACTATTGGATTTGGCGTTTTGGGTGGTTCGTTACTGATTGGATAGAAAATGCTATGCAATTTCCTTGCTGTTGCGATGAGCTGCTGAGGGAGACGTTGGCATGATCGGACTAGTGGGTCGTCCGAATCTGTTCGAGGTTGGCTGCGTCTGTGAGACACGGTGGAGACAGCTAAAACTAAACACACTTGATATATACATGTCTATCTTCATATATGCAATCAGGTTAGGGTTTACAAAAGTTCTACAACTAACGTATTGGAGTTATCTTTCTTGGACCTTCTTCATAGTGGGTCAAGTCAAGTTGGTAATAATTGGTATCAGAAAGGGTATGCCCATGACAGTGGTACATCAATAAGGTGGTTCGCGAAGGTGGCGTTAAGAGTCTATTGGGCGTAGAAAAGAAGCTACTACCTTCGATCCATATTATTTGTCACTAAAATGAATGTATCTACAATTAAAATATATCTAGATATATCTATATTAGTGTCAAGTAATATGAATCGGAGTCGGGGGAGCAGTCCTGTAACTTTATTAGTGTTGAGTTCATGATTTGGCCAAAAAAGATGCAAGATTATGGATACCATGACCGATCACCATCAAGAATGATTTATTTTTATAAATCACTTCAGGTGAGCGGGGCCTTCAAGGGTCTTCCTCCTGAAGTATTACATAACTAGGATGAGGGTTCAGTTTTTAAATAGTATTGCATCCTTTAGAAGAGTATCTGGATGATAAAAGGGTGGACACCCAATCGTTCCACTAAAATGGTCCAAGGAAACCGGTGGTTCGCAAAGCATCTGTCATCTCCCATTCCCGTCGTCGAGAGAATAAAAGAACTATAGCATGCCACAAACCGGGGAGTTCAGGTGGTTAGGCCTATGCCCCTAAATGCTCACATCCAAGGCATACTCTACTGGCTTTCCTTTTCTAAACTCTTCTTTATTCGATATATGTGTTATCCCAAGCATTTTTTAGCTACAACCTTTTGAAACCGAAAATCTTTTTCACTTGTTCTTTCAATTCTCCTGTAAAATAAATGAAGCGAGAAAGAAGATCTCTCAAGGACTAGTGTTTGAGTTGTCCTTCTGGTCCTCTGTTTTGGAAATGGCATATTTAACTAGTATCTTTAGCAAAGCCTAAGTCCAACATGCCCCTTTGACGGCATCCCTCCTCTAAGGCGAACTCGTTTCACTTGATTCGCTCCGTTGCACCCGCACTATTCCTTAATAGGTTTTCCGTTTCTATTAAAAAAAAGGTAGATAGTGTCGTGTGGACGATGAGGTTACTCTTGATACTGGTCATTGGTGTCGTGTTGTCGCACCTCTCCTAGAAGGTAAACTACTTCATCTACATTGGAGCATCATGTGTCTGCTCCTGCCATAGAAATCACGGCATCTTCTTTCTAGCATTCGTGGGAGGTTGTCTTATCGGTGGAGTAGTATATATGGGCTTGGTCCTGGTTGTGCGTTTTCGCGCGGTTCTCCGTTATTAACCGGAAACATATTTTTCTTAATTAGTTAAAAGTCAAATCTTTTGCCTCGGTTTAAAACAAAAACCTCTAAGGAAAATATTCCAAGAGCTGAATCCCTTCAAATTATGAAATTCCTTTGAACCAAGTTTAACCCCCTTGTAATCTCTGACACCAAGGACATGTATGCAAATACTGAAACGAGGTGTGATGACATGGAAAAAACATTTACAAACAGAGGCAGCGACCGAGCGCATGAGATGTCTGGCCCTGGTTGGAACACACTGTCACCCAATCGCTCCTCCCGCTATCCCCCTCATCTGCCTGTGCACCACACAAAACAACATCTCCATCTTCCTTCCCGGACCCGGCAGGCATCCAACTGCTGAACTGCAGGGCAGCTATGAGAGCTCTGGCCGTCGCCTCGCCCGTCGTGGCGTCGGCGCAGCCCCGTCGTCGGTGCCTCATCGCAGGTTCATCTTGTTATCACTCTACGTGCCTAGCTGCATTTCAATTTCCTCTGCAGTCTGCTTCGTTTTGCCTCGACAACCTGATAACATATAGCCATGGTGCAATCTGGTTTATATAGCTAATCGAAAACCATGAAGAAGTAGGGCTACACATGTACAGACATGAAGCGATCTGTATCGCGATATGCTACACCGTTATGCTCTGGCTCTTAGCTAGGTGGTCTTCCTCTGTTTCATGTCCCCGGAAAGTTTGTATGCTTTTCATACCGCCCAATTCATGCGTTCCAAACGCCACTGAAGTGCAGTGTTTCTGTTCCATGATCCCATTCATCAGAAGTGAAATCTTCGAGTACTTTCTTTTCACTTGTGAAAATTTAATTATCCAGAACAAATGGAGGCAGCCGTATTAAAAGTCAAGGTTTCTCTTCTAGAAATTTACGGAGTTCTTCCTATTGCACGCAAAGGGAAGAACACTGAAACAAAAGCCATTAATCAATTGTATATGCCATTTCAGCAATTGACGCCTTCAATTAATTTTCAGGTCCATCTTGCCAGACGAGGAACCAGCTGCACACCTCCTTCACCGGCATCACCGTGCAATGCCGGGCCCGGAAACCTGTGCCTTCGGTCCGGTCGTCATCATCAGTTGTAGTGGCGATGACGTCGAAGCCGTCGATCCAGTTCATCCAGGGCACTGACGAGCAAACAATCCCAGACGTGCGGCTGACCAAGTCCCGGGACGGCACTAACGGGGTGGCCATCTTCACCTTCGACCAGCCGTCAGTGTTCGACTCCTCTGCGGAGCTCGGCGACATCACGGGGTTCTACATGATCGACGAGGAGGGAACGCTGAATACCGTGGACGTCAGCGCCAAGTTCGTCAATGGGAAGCCGGCATTGGTGGAGGCCAAGTACATCATGCGCACCCCCAAGGACTGGGACAGGTTCATGCGCTTCATGGAGCGGTACTCCGAGGCCAATGGCCTCCAGTTCCTCAAGAAGTGATCATCCCTCCATCATGCAGTCCTTGATTCTTCCTCTTTTGTTTGCTGCTCCGACCTGATTTGCTGGCAGAAAAACACTAGCAGCATTAAGTTCAGTCATCACAGTGACTGTTTATTTGAGTGTGGGTGTGTTCTGGAGCTATGCACCTTGTTGAGATGAGATGCTTGCTTCATACTGCGTGTCTCCACCTTTGATCTGAAAGTTGCTAAGCCAGACAACACCAACACATTGCTTGCAAAAGCTGATGTAATCCTATGCTTTATCCCTTTCTTATAGAGCATGCCATTGTCATTGCAAAGAAATGATTCACATATGTTTTTGCTGATAAAGCGAGTCAAGAATCACAACAGGTATCGGTAAACGTATATCTCAAATATAAACCAGGATGGTGGACTAGATTTACATGATACAATATATCAGTTTGTACAAGTTGTGGGTAAAACGAAACTAAAAGGCAATGCTCGTAGTGTCAATAGCACATCATATTAGTACATCAAGGTAACTCTCTAGGGTCCTACTGGTCATGACGATGACAATGAAACTTCTACTATGTTCCCTGGGAGACAACTTTGATTTTGGTGCATGTTCTTGAGCTGGATGTACTCTGAGACAGACTACATGTGTGTGCTGACGGGTGATCAATCATCGATTAGTTCATGTCCCTCCGCTTCGGTGTCGTTGGTCGACGACTGATTTGAAGAGGCGCTATGAGCAGTAGTACTGTTGCTGCCACGACAGTGCAGGAGCTGCACCTGGAGGCTCTGGATAAGCTCGGTGAGCTGCTGGATGTTCTTCTCTTGCGCCAATATTATCTATGGAAAATACATAATCATCAGAGTGGATAATGCTTGAATCAAGGCAAGAGAGATGACCACAACAAAACATAAGAAACGGCTACTGATACTGAAACTACTTGCATGTCACAGGTACTAATTCTGAACAATTGCAGACATTATAGTGACAAAAACAGGAATAAATCATTATACTCCAAATATATCAAATGGGTCCCTCAAAAAAAAAATATATATATATCAAATGGGAAAAAATGAGCATGAAACCTCCACATACCACTCGACTTCTTGAGCATGAAATATTTCCACATATTGTCCAAGTTCAGGCAAGGGATAAACCAAATCTAAAAACTGAATTTCACAGAATTGGCTGGTGTAGTAAGATGAAACTAAATGAGCAATTATAGTCCATATAGTGATATAAAGCAGAAAGACTATTTTGCAGACACCTTATGTATCATGCCAAACATTTCTTCCTAAGTTCTAAATAAAGGCTTCACTCAGTACCAACTACAATACTAGAATTTGCATAGAAAGCAGCCAAGGAGCATATAAAGGACCAACGCTATGGCTGTTTGAGTCTTTGAGAGTCAGATTGAGTTGTCTGGCAGATGAATTTATATACAGGCGAAAGAACCAAGTTGTTCACTCTTCGCATATTTCTGCCTTTTTTCACACAATAAACTGTCGGTTGAGCATTCAAACTCTTAATCTCTATGCTAAAAGTTAAGTGCAATACTACCTTAATATATGTCGAGATCAATTCTTTTAGAACATAATACAGAAAACATGGTAGGCACAACCAATAAAAGAGGGATTGTACTTTCAAAAGAACATTAGGAGCTCACTTTCTCTTTTACAGCATCTTCCCTTACGACCAGCGCTTGTTGCCTCCGTCGTGTAGCTTCGGGGCTCGCCTCGGCCTCACCAATCTGCTGTTTCCACTCAAACTGCGACGTTATGATGAGCACGAGCAGGAGGAAGACGAGGACTATTGGTCTCGAATTCATCACTCCAGTCAGCAATCAGAGAGCTGAAAAAAGACGCACCACCGTCAGCTCATTAGAATCTCGCCATGAAGTCTAAGAGGAGATAAAATACATATCATATGATTAGACGATCTTTACAACACTTAGAAACCGAATTTATTTTAATTTACACCAAAATACCCTCACAAAAAATGGGCAGAATCAATAGGGAAATGTAGAAATCAAAGAGGCCGCCGGCAACAACAGTACTTGCCCTAATTCAGGTTCGAGGACTCGCAGTGGCAATAACCAATAAGCCAGAAAAAATCCACAGTAACGTGACGAACTTGCCCACAGGGAATTTAGGAATTCCCCCCACAGCACGAGAAACCGACAGCGCAACAGCTAAAGCGCGGATCTGGAACGGGCCTGGCCGTTTGCGCCGGAGAACTACGCAGGAATCCGGCGCCTCGCTTGAGAGACGATCCCGTCGAAATTTAAAGAAGAGGAGGAGACGTAAGCAAGAACAGGAGCAGCTCGCAGGAGCGGAGATCGTACCATCGCCGGCGCCAGGCGGGCCGTGAAGAAGCCGATTGGGGAATCGACGTGGGAGGGGAGCCTCGAGGGGGGCTCGGAGCCGCCGCGGATTGGCTTCGATTCGCTGGCCGCCGGCTGCCGCTGCTAGCCCGAGCCGCCACCAACCTTCGATGAGGGTTTCAGCCTTTGACTTCCTTTTTTCCCTCTTCCCTTCCCCCTCTGTGCAGGGAAAGACGTCGAAATGTTGGCTTCAGTTTTTCTTCCCATTTTATTATTGACCTTTTCCACAGTGAAGAATTGTTATACCAAACACCGACTTTATTATTAATTTACATTGCAGTACGCCAAATCGGATAAACAAGACAAACGACCAAAGAAGTGGTAAAACTAAACGGCACATGGAGCCTCAGGGCATCTCCAACGCTATGACCCAAACGGACGGTATATTTTATCCGTTTGGGTCGTCCCACGGATACACGGATGTCGCGCGGACGCGCACACACGTCCGTCCTCGTTTTTATTCTCCAACCCCACACACGACCCAAACCGGACCACTCCAACGAACCAAAGCTGACAAGCTTCTCGCTGAGATCCTCGCGGCCGCACAAAGAGAGCTCGCAGGCGACCAAGCGGCGGCGCCACTCCGCCTGCGCCCGCCGCACCCATGGATTCCTCGTCGCCGCCGCTTGGAGCCGTGCACCGCCCTCCTCCGCCGGTCGGAGCAGAAGAAGGTCTGGGAGAGCACGACGAGCATGGCCACAGAGGCGTGCTCGCGGCCAACACGCTCGCTCGCGCCCATCCCCGTTCGCCCGGCCCCGTTCACGCCGCCGCGGGCGCTGTCGCGTTCGCCGCCGCGCGGCGCGGCCCGTTCGCCGTCGTCTTGCGCCGCCCGTTCGTCGCCGCCGCGGGCGCTGTCCTCGTGCGCCGCCGCGGGTGCGGCCACGTTCGCCGCCAGTGGCGCCGCCCCGTTCGCCGCCGCGCGCGGCACGGCCCGTCGCCGCGGGCGCCGCGCGGGTGCGGCCCCGTTCGCCGCGGGTGCGGCCCGGTTCCGCGCGAGCGCCGCCGTTCGGCGCCGCGGGCTGAGAAGAGGGCGAGGGCGTGAGCGGCGGGCCCTCCGCCGCCGGCCGGCGACCCCGACGCGCGCGTCCCTACTTCTTTGACCTGGCCGGCGCTCCGGCACCGCCGGCGTGCTCGCGACCATGTTGTGCCGACGGCGCCCAAGGTACACGGCCGAGGAGGCGCTCACCTTCGTGGTCGGGCGCGTCGGGAAGGATTGGGGCGGCCGGCGCCGCGGCTGTCGCTCGGCAGGTCGTCGCTTGGCGAGGGCACCGTGGCCCCCGTGCTCGTGCCCTGCTACGACCTCGCCACGGGCGTGCCGTTCGTGTTACGCGCGCCGACGCCGTCGGCCGACAAGTTCAGCTTCCGGCTCGGCGACGTCTGCGGGGCTGAGCTCCTAGAACTTGAGTGCGCGCGGCGCGGCTGTGGAACTTGAGTGGCGCGGCCTGTTCCGGCCAGCGTGGCCCGTGCTTGTGGCGCGGCCTGGCTCAGCGCGGGCGGCGGAGCTTCCTGGCGGCCTGGCTCAGCGCGGGCGGCGGCACGGCCAGGCTCAGTGTGCTCCGTTTTGGTCGCGGCGACCTCCGGCATGAACGAAAAAAAAGGGATCGTGTTTAGCAGAGAACCTCCACGCGAGCTCGACGGCGGCGGTTGGCCGGCGAGCCCTATTCCGGTGGGGAGCGAAGCCAACATCCATGGGAAAAAAAGAAAGAGAAGGACAGAGGAGAGAGAAGGCTGTGGGAGTCTGCGTGGATTAACTAGTGTGGCTGCCATGTGGGGTTTGGGAGGACACGCGCGGATGACCAGAGATGCCCGCACGCGTCCGGCTCGCCCCAAATTGCTCCCAAATTTGGTCCGGCTTTGGGTCGTGCCGGACAGCACAGCAGTCCATTTTTAATATGGGTATGCGCGTTGGGACGCGTTTTTACCCAAACGGACGAAAGTGGTGTCCGTTTTTCGGTTTGGGTCTCCGCGTTGGAGATGCCCTCAAACCCCCACCCCAACCTCCCCCTCCCCCACCCACCCCCCCCCCCCCCACACACCACCACCACCACACGCACACACACGGATAACTTCTTGAGCGTCACACGCGAACCCTAAAACCAAACCCTAAAACCGCCCCTTCCCTACCGTCTCCTCCTTGTCGGTGATAGGAGGCTTCGACGGGCAAAGCCCGGGTGGCGATGGTGATGGCAGGTTCTCTCTTCTCGGGTGTCGGTGTGTGGCCTCCTTTGGAACCAGCGGCAGAGCTGCGGGATCCCAACAATAAGCGAGATGATAGTGAATGAAGGTGTAGGTAGATCCGAGCTCATTTGTGCCCTCCGGGCTTGGGCAAGGATGTATGTCAAGGTCCTTGGCGGAAGGGGTGTGCCAGCGCCGGCCTCCTAGCACTATGGTGGTGCATGTGACTAGCCAGGTGGCGGCAGGCTAGATCTGCACCTCCTAGTTCGTCTATTGGTGGAGGTGGAAAGACGCCTAGCCCCTTCCCTCGCATCAAGATATGGCTCTCATCTTGCCAACGGTGCGGCCAAGGCTGGCTCAAAATTGCTCTTTTCCAGTGGATTTCGGGGCTAAGGGATGTGTCGAGATGAACGACATGCTTGAGGCTCACGACGACTAGTGCAGGTGCGGTCCTCCTTGGAGGCATCATCATGGCATTGCACGTGTTGTCGCACCTCGTGTGATGGGGGAAACCCTAGTTTTGGCTTGCTGATGAGGTGTCTCCTCGGCAATGCCCACGATGAGGGGGCTTAGGGTTAGTGGAAGCCTGCATGTTAGCACTAGACATCGGATACCAGACAAGCGGGAGGCGAGATTTAGCCAGGTTCAGGGCCCTTGACCCCTTGTAGATGTAATACCCTTACGTTTTGCATGTATAATCTTGATTACGAGTGAAATTGATTACAATGGGGCAGCCGAAGGACTACGTGGTGGTGTTCTCGCTGAGATGCAAGGTGGCTAGGGTTTTGGTGTATGCGTGAGAGCTTGAGAGAGAGATCCGGCAGCCCTCTCCTGGCCTTTATATAGGAGGCCAGGTCCCGAAAGTCCTGTCCGGATTCGGTTACACTACAAATATAATCTATCTAATATTTCCATACTTAAATCTTTCCTTGCCCTACACTCCAAGAAATCATCACCTTCCATCTTTCCTCCGCGCAACCGACATCTTGGCCCTCTTGAGCTGCGGCGCTCCAGATGGGCCCATGTTGGGCCAGACGAGGTAGGGCAATGTTAAGTACCCGAAAGGTAATGCCCACATCACTCGTCGAATCAGAAAGTAGTGGCACCAACGTGTAGTCCCCTCCTTGGAGGTTCTCTATGTTGCTCATAGAGTCCCCGCAGTGGCAAGATGGAGACCATGTTGGTCGCCGCCCTAAACATGGGATTTTGGGGCGCAATATACGTCATTGGTAATGCTTCGCAGCCGATGTCTCCTCATGGCTGGTCCGGTCCGATCACTCACTCGTCGACCTTAGGCTCTTAAAGACAGATAGTGTTGTGCCATCCTAGAAGCACGGACGGTCTTTCGAATACTCCTCTAGTCATGATGCGGTTCGGGTTTTTGGTGTATGGCCCCCACCAATCCTTGTGGGAGACAGTGCAAGGAGTGTCCTCGTTGTTTGGATTGTAGTGGGTTATATTGTAAGCTATGTGGCATTGTGTTTGTGTCATGTTATCCTACTTGGCGTTGAACCGGTTGTCTTGGCCTTTCTTCTATGAAATATGACAACCTCAAAGGGCATATTCTCGGAAAAAGAATCTTGGGGTACACATTCTGCATCTCGTCACTACACCATGACTCCGGAAAATAAACTACGTACAGAAAAGCAAACCAACAACAACTAGAGTAACCTCAAAAGTTTTAGAGAATCATCTACGTCTTACGATCCGAGGTGGAAACTTAATGTTGTTGAATGTTTGTCCTATATTGCAATACAAGTTTTCAGACAACAGTTGTGGTTCGGCTGTATGTGAAGAAGATCGGGGCTAACCAATGGCGACAATAACTCGCTAGTAAGGATCACAGAAGGAGATGGAGGCTTGTGGTAATGGGGGGTGGAAATTGTTGCATTGCATCTCATGCTCACTGTCACCTCTCATTTTGTCGTAGTTTGTTGCGGTGACCCATGATACGTCTCAAACGTATCTATAATTTCTTATGTTCCATGCTAGTTTTATGACAATACTCACATGTTTTATATACACTTTATATCATTTTTATGCATTTTCCGGCACTAACCTATTAACAAGATGCCGAAGCGCCAGTTCCTGTTTTCTGCTGTTTTTGGTTTCAGAAATCCTACACAGGAAATATTCTCGGAGTTGGACGAAACAAAAGCCCATGGTCTTATTTTCCACGGAGCCTTCCAGAACACCGAAGAGGAGACGAAGAGGGGCCACGAGGCGGCCACACCATAGGGGGGGCGCGGCCCCACCCCTGGCCGCGCCGCCATATGGGGTGGGCCCCTCGGGCGTCCCCCGACTCTGTCCCTTCGCCTATATAATCCTTCCGTCGCGAAAACCCTAGTACCGAGAGCCACAATACGAGAAAAGTTACTGAGACGCCGTCGCCGCCAATCCCATCTCGGGGGATTCTGAAGATCGCCTCCGGCACCCTGCCGGAGAGGGAAATCATCACCGGAGGGCTCTACATCACCATGCCCGCCTCCGGACTGATGTGTGAGTAGTTCATCCTTGGACTATGGGTCCATAGCAGTAGCTAGATGGTTGTCTTCTCCTATTGTGCTATCATGTTTAGATCTTGTGAGCTGCCTATCATGATCAAGATCATCTATTTGTAATGCTACATGTTGTGTTTGTTGGAATCCGATGAATATGGAATACTACGTCAAGTTGATTATCGATCTATCATATATGTGTTGTTTATGATCTTGCATGCTCTCCGTTGCTAGTAGAGGCTCTGGCCAAGTTGATACTTGTAACTCCAAGAGGGAGTATTTATGCTCGATAGTGGGTTCATGCCTCCATTGAATCTGGGACAGTGACAGAAAGTTCTAAGGTTGTGGATGTGTTGTTGCCACTAGGGATAAAACATCAATGCTTTGTCTAAGGATATTTGTATTGTTTACATTACGCACAATACTTAATGCAATTGTCTGTTGTTTGCCTGTTCCTCTTCTTCTTCTTCCTCTGGTGCTTCTTTTGTAGCCCCCGAGGGTTTCTTGTCCTTGTCCTTCTTTTTTGATTTTGTCGACTTCGTAGATCTCTCTGCTATCTCTTCCCAGAATACGCCTGGTGGAATCGCGAGACACTGCGACCCGATGTTTGCGAGAACATCGGCTTCATCGTTGCTTAGCCTGCTGATGTGATTTACTTCGCATCCATCAAACAACTTCTCGAGCTCATTGTACACTTCTTTGTATGCTACCATACTATCATTGACTGCGTCACATTGGTTCATGACTTGCTGAGCTACCAATTGAGAGTCACTATATATTTTTAGTCGAGTTGCTCCACAAGCCTTCGCCATCTTCATCCCGTGTATGAGAGCTTCGTATTCTGCCTCATTGTTAGACGCGTTTGGAAACGTCATCCGTAAGACATACTTTAATTTGTCGCCTTCGGGTGATATCAGTATCACGCCTGCTCCAGCTCCTTCTAATCTCTTGGACCCGTCGAAGTTCATAGTCCAGGTTCTCGATAAATCCGGGGGTCCTGTATTTTGTAGCTCCATCCATTCTGCAATGAAATCTGGTAGAATTTGCGACTTTATTGCCTTTCTTTTTTCATACGTGATGTCCCGAGGGGAAAGCTCTATTCCCCAAAGGGAGACACGACCTGTAGCTTCCGGATTGTTTAATATATTGGATAAAGGCGCCTCATTGACCACTATTATCGGGTGTGCCGAAAAATAGTGCCTCAATTTTCTTGCGGTTGTAAACACTCCATAGGCTAGCTTCTGGTACTGCGGGTACCGCTGTTTTGGAGGCGATAAAACTTCACTTATAAAGTATACCGGTCTTTGTACTCCATGCAGTTTTCCTTCCTCTTCTCTTTCGACGACAAGTGCTGTGCTGACCACCTGTGGTGTGGCCGCGATGTATAACAGCAGGGGTTCCTTCTCCTTAGGCGCCACCAAGATTGGTGGTGTCGAAATTGTGCGCTTGAGATCCTCGAAAGTTTTATCTGCTGCTTCATTTCATTGGAACTTCTCTCCTTGTTTGATCAAAGCGTAGAATGGTAACGCCTTTTCACCTAGCCTGGCGACGAATCTGCTTAAAGCTGCGACTCGCCCAGTTAACTGCTGAATTTCTTTCAACTTTGTTGGCTTCCTCATTGTTACGATAGTTTGAATTTTTTCGGGATTAGCTTCAATCCCTCTTGCTGAGACTAGGAACCCGAGGAGTTCTCCTGCAGGGACGCCGAAAGAACACTTCGTCGGGTTCAACTTAAGGCAGAACTTGTCTAGGTTGTCGAAGGTTTCCCTTAGGTCCTCGATCAACGTTCATCCTTTCTTTGTTGTTATGACGATATCATCGATGTATACTTGTACGTTTTTTCCAATCTGTGTTGCAAGGCACTTCTGCATCATCCGCTGATATGTTGCTCCCGCGTTTTTCAAACCAAAAGGCATTGTTCTGTAGCAAAACACACTGTAAGGTGTTATGAATGCTGTCTTTACTTCATCTTCTTCTTTTAATCTGATCTGGTTATAACCAGAGTACGCATCCAGGAAGAAAAGACGTTCACATCATGCCGTGGAGTCGATAATTTGATCGATCCTCGGGAGGGGAAAGTGATCCTTTGGACAATGTTTATTGAGACACGTGAAGTCGACGCACATGCGAAGGACTTTCATGTTTTTCTTCGGTACCAACACTGGGTTAGCTACCCACGTGGCCTCTGTATGTAGCTCTTTGATAAAACCAGCTTCTCTTAGTCGATCAATCTCTGATAGCATGGCTTTGCTGTTTGGTTCCGAAAAACGCCGCAAAGGTTGTTTAATTGGTTTCGCAATTGGATCCAAGTTTAGGTGGTGCTCGGCAAGTTCCCTGGGTACTCCTGGCATGTCAGCTGGACACCATGCAAAGATTTTCCAGTGCTCACGGAGAAACTCGACGAGCGCGCTTTCCTATGCGAGGTCCATATCTGTCGCGATGGACGTCGTTTTCTTCGGATCTGTCGGGTGAATCTGCACCTCCTTGGAATCTTTCGCAGTGTTAAAGGTTGGTTCTTTGTTAGGCCTCCCTACATCTGGCAGCACATCATAATCAGTCATGAGCCTTGACGCCATATATTCTGCTTGCATCCTGAAAGTTTCTGACAGTCGATGAAAATCCTTGTCGCATTTATCGGCTAGCGTGAAGCTTCCTTTGACTGTGATTGGTCCCTTAGGTCCAGGTAACCTCCATAACAAGTATGTGTAATGTGGTACCGCCATAAACCTGGCATATGCTGGTCGTCCCAACAAGGCGTGATACTGCGACGGGAAATCCAGGACTTCAAACTCCAGTCTTTCTATTCTGTAATTTTCTCGGGTCCCAAACTGAACGTCGAGATTGATCTTCCCCAACGGATAACTCGGCTTCTCTGGCGTGATGCCGTGGAAACGCGTGTCAGTTGGTTTTAGATTTGCTAGAGATATGTTCATCTTCCTTAATGTATCTGCGTACATAAGGTTTAGACTGCTGCCTCCATCTATGAATACTCGAGATACATCGAATCCTGCGATTACTGCTGGTAAAATCAGTGTTGCTTGCCCTGGTCGAGGGACTTGCTGCGGGTGATCCGCTATTGTGAAGCCAATGTCTTGCCCTGACCAATTTAGGTACTCAATGGTGGAGGCATCTTCTCTGCCATGAACACTTGTCGCGAAATTACTTTCTGAGCTCTATTGGACGGCCTACCCTTCTGAATCATCGAGACCGCTCCGTTGGAGTTGGGATCAACGTATGGTGGTGGTTGTGGTGCCGCCGCTATTCTGAGCTGGTGTCGATTGTTGTCCGTAATTGCGGGAGGGGGTGGCAAGTGGATCTCACTCCTAGGTCCCAGAGGATTTCGACTTGCTACATGAGCGTTGGCTTGCCCTGCGAACCTCAACATTGCCTGAAAGTTTCAACAATCCTTCTTCAAATGTCCTGAATTCCTCTTCCCGTTACTATCGACAAAGAAATGCATCTGACATGGGCCGTTCATCATATCCTCGGGAGATACATATGGTTTCTGGAACCTTGGTGCACTATTTTGTCTGTTGTTTCGAGAATCATCTCTATTATCGCTTGCTGCTCGTTGCTTCTTTGGTAATCCTCTCTATTGTTTCCTCCAGCGCTTCCATGAAAACCAGCCGATATTTGTCCAGGAGCGTCGTAACTCGAGAATTGTCGAGAAAATCATCGTCTATTTTGAAAATTTCGATTGCGGTCTTCCTCTGGTGACCTATGACGTTTATTGTGAACAACATCTTCTCCATCTGCCCATCTGTTTGCTATCTCCATCAATGCTGAAACTGTCTTTGGGTTAGTTCTTCCCAAATCTTCGACGAAATCTCCTCGTCGAATTCCTGCTACGAACGCATCTATTGCTCTCTCATCAGTGTTGACGTCCGAAACCCACCGGCGGGCAGCGGCCTGTCAACACCGTAGAGCCGGGAAGAGCCTAGAGCTGCGGCTGGCTGAGACCCCTCCGAGCGACGGCCCGCAATGCTCTTCTGGTCACACGCGGCGATGCGAAGTGCAAGGGCGTGCCACCTGACCTATACCTGGTCAGGAAGGTGATGGGGATGCCTCGCTTAGTTCCTGCAGGGCATACATGTAAACATTAAATACGAGCCTCGATCGGCTCTCAGGTTATCCTGTGAATCGGCTCAAAGAGCCGATCCACCCATGATCCGTGCGGGGTGCACGAATACCTGGTGATCCTGCTTGATCAAGATAAAGCTAATGAGATCTACGGCGATTTAGGGTTTTCACCGCATAATCGGATCATCCTACTCCAGGTTGGGCCTCGCGGCCACGCACGGTGCTCATAAGCCGATCCTAAACAAGGCCTAAAAACCAACATGAAGTTGATCCTCGGAACATCCTGTTTAGGACTTGCGAACGCCACCCTACGTGCCGCTGGATCCTCCACCCCTTTGTAAGGCCTAACTATTGCGGATATTAAACTAATCCTTGCAGAGCAAGGAGCAATCGCAACGGATCAGATCTACTAAACGATGAACAAGCAGGTGCCGCCCACGCCCGAGATAGGCGTGAGGACGGCTAGATATGCAAGGGTTGCACTACGTAAGCATGTTTATACGAAGAGCCATGCTAACCCTAACACATCTATGATAACTACGTTGCCCGCCATCAAAGACGCTTCGATGCAGACGCGCATGAACAACGTGGGGCTTGTGCTGCCTAGATCGCAAGATGCGATCTAGGCAGCATGTCGCTTATCTGATTGAAACCCTCGAGACGAAGGAGTTGGCGATGCGCCGAGATTGGTTTGTTTTGGGGGTGAACGTTGTGTTGTTGTTTATTCCATAAACCCTAGATACATATTTATAGTCCAGCGGACTTTCTAACGTGGGAATATCCCATCGTGCACGATACAAACTCTAACTTTTAATCTAAGACATAATCTACTATAATTAAAGATACACGGGCAATCTAGCCCAAATTCTCCGCGCAAGGCCGTTTCAGAGATCTTCCACGTGTAGTCTTCCAAGCCCATCTCCCTTACGGCCCACCTCTGGATTTGTCCAAAATCTGGTGATAACACATGCCCCCCTGGTTTTGGAAATAATTTTTCCAAAATCATTATGCTTTCCTTCGTCGGGTCATGTCATGGCAGAGCAGAGCTGTTGCAGTATCCGTTATCATTATGCCCCGTCTTCTCAGCTTCTCTGCAAAATTCGATAGCCCTGGCGTCATCCCCTTGGACACTGTAATGACAATAAATTTCCACCAGGTTCCCCATTATTTAAGCTGTGCCGATCGATTAGCTTTCTTCATACCCTTCCTCTGTTCCAGCCATCGGCACCAAAAAACCCTCTTCTCCCTCAGCCATGTCTTCCTCTTCCTCCTCTTTCTCAAACCTCTTCCCCCCATTCTCACCAAAGAAAAACGAGGACAAGCCTCATTCCGAGGTGAACCCCCTCTCCTCCGATAATGAGAAGAAAGCAGGAGAAGTAGCAAAGGCCAAGACCCTCCCCTCCGCCAAGCTCCCGCCGAAGAAGCGCTCCCGCATGTGGGCGGACAGCGAGGATGAAGATGACGACGAAGAAGAAGAAGAGGAGGAAGAAGATGAATCTTCCTCTTCCGCCGGGTACCCGCCAACCAAGCGCTTCCGCTCCTGGGCGGACAGCGAGGACGATGATGATGACGAGGAGGCAGAGGCTCCGGCCACGGGCTGGGGTAGCAGCGACGAGGAGCTCCCCGGGAGCAGCGCCGA
Source organism: Lolium perenne (assembly GCF_019359855.2). Lineage (NCBI taxonomy): Eukaryota > Viridiplantae > Streptophyta > Magnoliopsida > Poales > Poaceae > Lolium > Lolium perenne. The sequence goes on along the minus strand of NC_067247.2, from coordinate 23,340,775 downwards.
CGACATCGATGGCGGTGACGACGAGGACAGCGACGACTAGTATAATAGGACTAGTAGTAGCAGTGCGCTAGGCACTAGATCCCTCTTTTGAGAGCCATCGGCTCTTTCTTGTAAAGCCGCTCCTCTGAACGAATGAAATTACTCTTTTGATTCATCCTTCGATTGCCCCAATTTCATTCCTTCCGCCTATCATATCCAGACCGATAGCAATGTATCGATTTCCTTCTTCTAAACGCCCATGAAGCTGGATTCTCATGTCGCTTAGCTCGCAGGCCAAGAACTTCTCAATTTCAGGCTGCGATCTGGCATCTGACCATAATTTTCCGCAATCCCTTAGCCAATGACTATTCATCGGCTATTTTGAGAATCCAATCCCTCTGCGGCGGCAGGACAGTCCAAAATCTGTAAAAGCCGACGGCCTCTTTTCCTGTTTCCTCTCCATAGCTTCAGCAACCTTCTATCGCGACCAAAATTGCTTCTAGAGAGGATCACGACGCAGGATCGACCGATGCAACTCCAATTGGTTTCTAAAGAACCAAATCTTCATGTAGTCCGTTGCCCCCCGAGTCTTCATCAAGGCGAGGACAATCGTGAGCCAACCACATGTGTCACCATCAGCCTCCGAACCGTAACGCAGAATCAGCCGATTCCATCAAAATCGGCTCTCTGAAGAACTTCCAGGGCGAGCTGCCCCCCGAGCTTTCATCAAGGCAAGAATACCGGCGAGGATGCATAAGTCGTTGATCAGCTTTCTACCTACTGAACAATCGACGTTGATGTAAACCCTTGAGCACATAGCCAGTAGGTCTTGGTCCTGTGCAACTGTACTAAAGTCGATGGCTGCGCATCGGCTTTGCTTCTGAAAATTTTTTTTTTTTATTTGGCCGATTTTTCCTTAACCGGCCCCCCAATGTTCCACTGCACGCATGTCTGCACATGTTTAGCTGCATATGTTCATCTGACTATATGCCCCCCGAGCCGAATCTGCTGAATGACTGCAGATATCGGCTTTCTTGGTTAGTCAGGGCACTGTACTTGCACGTCGGCTTCGCAAAGACTTATGCTGACTTTCATCTGCCGACGTGGCCACTGCCCAGTAGATCGTTGCTGACCACCAACAGAATATGTGCCGAAGATAATTTTGGCCGATTGCTGGAATCGGCCTCCACCTTGCTCGTTCGATGAAGGTTTTGTAATGTCCCTCCATAAACTTTTGGGGCCGATCACAAGGATCAGCCTCGCACGGTTTGCTCATTGGTTTAATCTTACTACTCGGTTAGGCTGGATAAAACCAACCCAACCTCTGACTTGACGCGCCTGCTGTCGTCCACCTTAAGTGCATCGTATAATCGTGGAACACTAAGCTCCGTCGGCAAGACAAACACCATGTTTGTGCCAGCCGATGTTTCACCATCGGCTTTCTTTTGCTTGGGACGCCAATCCATTCTCCGTGAACGACCCTCTTCATCCAGGGTTCGCTGAACTTTCGCAGCCAGATCAGGCCGTGCCTTCCTCAGCGTATGCAGGTATAACCTTTCGGCTTCCTCCAGGCCGCGCAACCGCTGAACCCTGCGTTTCTGTGAACGGCTGAGTCCGTCAGGGCACCACCTTGGACGGTGGTACCTGTCTTCTTCTTCTTCTAGTCCCCCGTCTTCTGAATCCTCAAGATCTGCCCAACGAGGTGACTCAGCGCGTTTGCTTGGTGGTGGGAGAGGCCCTAAGCGCTCAAACACAGACACGTTGGCTGCCTCCTTCTTCTTCTTATTGCATTCTGGGCAATTGCCGATTGTGGGTAATCGGCTCATTCCTGAATCCCAACAGTGTCTGAAGAAAGGGCAATCCCAGTGTCTGGCGTTGTCTTCTTGCTCCCTTGGCCTGTCCGTGGCACGGCGCTCGTGCTCCTCCTCATCGCGATCCTGCCGACGATGTCTTCTGGCTTCTCTAGCCAGACGATCTCCTTCATCATCATAGTTGGACCGTCGGCGTTGGTCATACTGACTCACATATTTGTTGAGGAGGTGATCAGAGAGAGGTCGCTGATATCTTATGTTCTTCACTTCTCCCTCTGTGACGTAGCACTTGCCATCATGATGGAGCCGATCGCGTGGAGCGGCCTCCCCTGTGTCCTTGCTATGAGAGCAGCTGCCCTCATCTCCATCTTCGCCAGAGTGGTTCCCAAGTCCTACCATGTTGATGTTGAACGTGGGACCTTGCTGGCAGCCCTCGGGGTAGATGACTTCTACCATGTTAACGGCGGGGAAGGGCTGGGTGTCTACCTTCATGGCATACTGGTTGAAAATTAAGCGCCCCTTCTCTATCGCCGCTTGGATGTGCTGACGCCACACCCTGCAGTCGTTGGTGGCATGGGAAAGCGAGTTGTGGAATTTGCAGTACGGCTTTCCGTTCAGCTCTTGCGCCGTAGGGAACTTGAGACCTTCAGGAATCGTCAACTGTTTCTCCTTAAGCAGGAGGTCAAAGATTTGTTCAGTCTTGGTCACGTCAAAATCAAATCCCCTGGGCGGCCCTGGTGGCTTGACCCATTTGCAGGACACGGGGGTTCCTCCCCGAGTCCACTCAGCCACTGCTACTTCTTGGTCTCCCGCAGGCACTTCACCTTCCTCCGTATCGACCATGACTACTGCACGCTTGAACTTGTCTTGGTACAGGTCTGGGTGGCGCTGTTCATATGCTGATAGTTTCTGAACCATGTGCGCCAGCGAGGGATAATCTGCTTGGGAGGCCATGTCCTTGACCTGTGAAGCCAGGCCCGCTGCTGCCAACTCGACTGCTTCCTTTTCGGTTATACGAACCGAATAACATCGGTTCCTCAGATTTCTGAAGCGCTGGATGTATTCCGCTACGGTTTCTCCGCGCTTCTGACGTACTTGTGCTAGATCGGCAAGGCCAGACTCGGCAGCGTACGAGTGATGCTGCGCGCGTGGAGCTTGTTCTTCCAAGCGCTTCCAAGTCTGGATCGAGTTTGGTGGCAACGAGGTGTACCACCCGAAAGCCGATCCTGTGAGGGACTGTGAGAAGTACCTCACGCGTAGTGGATCCGACACTGACGCCGTTCCAAGTTGTGCCAAGTATCGGCTCACGTGCTCGATGGAGCTAGAACCATCCGTTCCGCTGAATTTGGAGAAGTCAGGGAGCCGATACTTAGGTGGTAGTGGGACCAATTCGTAGTTGTCGGGATACGGCTTGGAATAGCCGATCGTCCTTCTTTTTGGCACCATGCCGAACTGGTCTCTCAGGATCGTGCTGATTTGATCCACGGTGCTGGCTGTAGGAGTGGAACTACGAAGATTCGCCGGAGTGGCGTACGAGCCAGCCACACTTGCTTTTCTGATTCTGAGCCAAGCTGCAGGAGCTGCGCTCTGGAGGTTCGTCGAGTGGCGTATTTTGTTAGCCACGTACGCTTCTCAAGCTCTGTTGCTGACGTTCCTCCTGTCTTCGCCGGAGTCCCTGACGTCGTGGCCTGGTTTGAGAGAGCCCAGTTGCCACAGTCTGGCACATACGTGCACGCGTATCCTTGAGGGATCTCCTTGGGCGCCTCAGCCAAGAACTGGTAGTCGCTAGGATCACCACCAATCTTGTAGACGACGAATGCCGGTGCAGTCGGCACTTCAGCTGGCGCTGCCCACGCATATGGCAGCGGTGGATGGGACTGGAGTGTCAACTCTCCTTGATGCGTCCCGAGGGCTGGTCTGACGGCGAGTATTGGCGGCTCATGATTTCCTGGATCACGCGCGAGAGCGACACGCTCCAACGTGTTGACCAAGTTTTCGAGTGGCGGAATAGCGAGTGAGCCACCAAATAGTTGATCTCTGCCGCAGGCCCTGGTGCGTTCCTCCGACGGGGCAGAGAGGTCGATCCCATCGAGTGCACCTTGTGGTGAGAAACCCTTCCATCTGATGCCATGGGAACGGGTCCTCTGAAAAGAGCCGATGAGGTCGGCTTCGAGGGTGACCTTGATCTCGTCATATCTCTTTTTGAGCTCGTCGGGCAACTCCTCGTAGGTGGCGGCGTGCCGTCCGCCGCCATCTCAGATGTAGATGGCGATGTGGTTGATGTAGATGATGGTCCCACCGGGCGTGCCAGAATGTGTTGACGTCCGAAACCCACCGGCGGGCAGCGGCCTGTCAACACCGTAGAGCCGGGAAGAGCCTAGAGCTGCGGCTGGCTGAGACCCTCCGAGCGACGGCCCGCAATGCTCTTACGGTCACACGCGGCGATGCGAAGTGCAGGGCGTGCCACCTGACCTATACCTGGTCGAGAAGGTGATGGGGATGCCTCGCTTAGTTCTGCAGGGCATACATGTAAACATTAAATACGAGCCTCGATCGGCTCTCGGGTTATCTGTGAATCGGCTCAAAGAGCCGATCCACCCATGATCCGTGCGGGGTGCACGAATACACAGTGATCCTGCTTGATCAAGATAAAGCTAATGAGATCTACGGCGATTTAGGGTTTTCACCGCATAATCGGATCATCCTACTCCAGGTTGGGCCTCGCGGCCACGCACGGTGCTCATAAGCCGATCCTAAACAAGGCCTAAAAACCAACATGAAGTTGATCCTCGGAACATCCTGTTTAGGACTTGCGAACGCCACCCTACGTGCCGCTGGATCCTCCACCCCTTTGTAAGGCCTAACTATTGCGGATATTAAACTAATCCTTGCAGAGCAAGGAGCAATCGCAACGGATCAGATCTACTAAACGATGAACAAGCAGGGTGCCGCCCCCACGCCTGAGATAGGCGTGAGGACGGCTAGATATGCAAGGGTTGCACTACGTAAGCATGTTTATACGAAGAGCCATGCTAACCCTAACACATCTATGATAACTACGTTGCCCGCCATCAAAGACGCTTCAGTACGGGCAACGCATGAACAACGTGGGGCTTGTGCTGCCTAGATCGCAAGATGCGATCTAGGCAGCATGTCGCTTATCTGATTGAAACCCTCGAGACGAAGGAGTTGGCGATGCGCCGAGATTGGTTTGTTTTGGGGGTGAACGTTGTGTTGTTGTTTATTCCATAAACCCTAGATACATATTTATAGTCCAGCGGACTTTCTAACGTGGGAATATCCCATCGTGCACGATACAAACTCTAACTTTTAATCTAAGACATAATCTACTATAATTAAAGATACACGGGCAATCTAGCCCAAATTCTCCGCGCAAGGCCGTTTCAGAGATCTTCCACGTGTAGTCTTCCAAGCCCATCTCCCTTACGGCCCACCTCTGGATTTGTCCAAAATCTGGTGATAACAATCAGATATGTTTTCTGCCGAATTTTTGATGATGTTCCACCTCTGGATGTACTTTCTCATAGATTCTTCATGCTTTTGTTGACACGACCTCAGTTCCTCTAGCGATGCAGCCTTTTTGCAGGTGGACCGGAAGTTCTTGACGAATATATCCTCAAAGTCATCCCAGCTGTCGATGGAACCCGGAGGAAGCTTCTTTATCCAAGATCGTGCGGCACCGCTCAAGTGTACTTGGATGCTCTGCATGGCTATTGCTCTGGTTCCACCTATCAATTTCACCGTCTTGAGATAATCGACTAGCCAATCCTCGGGATCTTGTAGGCCATCGAATTTTTTAAAGTTATCGGGTAACTTAAACCCCGAGGGCACTCGGGTTTTTCGTACCCACCTCGTAAAACACGGTAAACCACACATATCTTCTTCCGCTATGTCTGGAGACTGCCGATGCTCCCTTCTATTTTGTCGTGCTCTGTCTACCCTCGCTTGGATTTCTGTGTCTCTTGCTCCGCTTGTTCTTTCGGGACCTTGTGCTGCTGCAGTGGGTCGTGGACTATTTTGTCTCGCTGATCCTTCGGGAGGCGAATTTATGAACGCCGCTCCCATGGCTCCAACTCCCGCCATAGCCATATTGTACAATGCCTCTTTTGGATCTCCGGCAGGTGGTTTGGATGCAAGGATAAAGGCTTGCGTTGCCATGTACCCAGCTTCTGGTGTCTTAGGGATAATGCTCCCCCTTGTGTCTATCGACATAAAGGACATGTCGAGGTTTTGAACTAGATTCTCCCTCTCAGCCTCAGGTATGTTGTTTAGTCGGGATCGTGCCCTGTTACGAGCTTCTCTGTGACTGCTTCCCGAAGTACCTGATTGGCGACTCAGCCCCACCCTTCGCCTGCTTGACGCGGAAGCTGCCTCCTTTCTTCTGTTTAGAGCGGCTGTCTGTTTTTCCAATTCTCGCCCAGCTCGGGCGAGTCTGTATTGATATGCTTGCAATTCTTCTGTCGTAGCGGTTGTGGCCATTGGTTCTGTGCCATTCATAGCTCTTGCGGCTCTATCCCACGCTTCTTGTGGAAGTTGAACCCTTAGACGCGGTGTAGATCCGACATATTTGGTGCCTAGACCTCGCCTAAGGTCAGAGGGATCGACGTATGGATTTCCCAAATCATCGAAAGCCTCTGACGTCTCCTCCTGATCGCGACTCGATTCTCCGATGGCATAAATCTGATGATATTTTTGATCCTGAGCTTCGCTGGGTTTAGTGACACCATCGTAGAGATTGGTGAAGACCTTGCCAACGGTAATGGATCTGTCGATGAAGTTGAAGCTGTCGATGCTATTCGAGTCATCGCTTATATCAGAGTCCGCAGATGACTCGAAGGACATGTCGCTGAAGATCTTGGCAAGCTTTTCGCTTGCCCTGGTGCTGATGAAGCGTGGCGATGAAGTCTCCTCGTCGCCTGACTCGGCTGACGATGTCGAGCTCGAAAAGTCAGGGTCGACCGCTGATAATCCCGACGAGATCGGAATTTCGAGACGATAGGCTCCTTCCTTCTCGACGCGAAAGTAGAACCTTCCGAACGTCATCTCCATAGGCTCCTCCAGATATGCATATGCATCCAAACGGGAGGGCGGGTGAGGAAGAAAATCGACTAAACCAGTTTCGATCTATTTACCTTTGTCCATCGCGTTGCTTGAAGTTGATGAAGTTGACGATTTTGAACGTGCCATCGAGATCAGCTCCTTGACACCTCTAATTCCCACAGACGGCGCCAATTGACAAGGGATTAACTTATCAATGCCTACGTATAGCAGACTAGGGTTTAGTTGGAAGTAGAGGGCAAGTAGATCTCGAAGGTTTCAGCCGAAAAGTACTCGAGATTATGAAAACTAGGGTTGCGTAAAACAATGAATCGATCCTTTCTTTGTCCCTCGACTCCCCCTTATATAGGAGGCGGAGCTGAGGGATTCGTGATACACAAGTTTACAGAGTCCGGGAGGGTTTCTGACCCGTCCCGTAAGATTACAAATCTATGTTTCCTAATACAACTCTAACTTTCCTTAATTCTATCTTGGGCTTCCGAACTTCATATTCTTCGAGTCATGGGCCTTCAGTAAACCCCGGGTACCACCTTAGGTAGGCTCATTGGGGATGCCTATGTCAGTCATAGAGCCATGGCCAACCCAATAGTAGGTGACACACCGTCATAGGAACCACATCAAAATCAATGGAATCCTTATACGGTCCAATCTCAAACTCAACACGCACCACGTGGTTTACCTTCATCTCACCATTGTCGCTTAACCACTGAATATAGTATGGATGCGGGTGCGGTAGATACTTCAACTTCATCTTGGTACACAACTCCTTGCTTGCTAAATTACGGCAACTCCCACCATCAATAAGTACCTTGCAAGCCTTGTCAGGACCAACTAAAGCCTTTGTTTGGAACAAATTACAGCGCTGAGTAGATGCACTTGGCAACACATTAAGAGCACGCTGAGACACAACAATAGTGCGAGCTTCAGACGGATAAGCATCTACACCATCACTGTCATAGTCATCATCTTCTGGAGCATATGGATCAACATCATCTCCTGTCTCATATTCATTGTCCTCATTGATAATCATGACATTGCGGTTAGGACAATCTCTCTTGAAGTGACCCTTGCCACCACATGTATGACAATTCATATCATGGTTGCACGCAGTAGACATGCTAGAACCACTCGTACTTGCAGCAGGTTCGGGCTTCTTTGTGTTGGACACATTGGAGACCGGCTTACTAGACGGAGTACAATAAGGTGCGGAGCGCGAAGATGGCACCGGCGCCGTAGATGGAGGCGTCCTAGGCGTGTAGCGCCCAGCTCCCGTAGTACGACCTTTAACTTGTGCTTCTTCAGCCAAATGTGATTCGGCTTCTCTTGCATGATGTAGCAACTCATTCATAGTGGTGTAACTGTGATGACGAACAATGCCTTTGATATCAAACTTCAAACCATTTAGAAAACGATTCATTGTCATCTCAAGGGACTCACGGACACGGCCACACTGCATAAGCATCTCCATCTCCATGAAGTAAGTATCAACAGTCTTCACACCTTGTCTCAACAGGGTCAACTTATCATATATAGATCGCAAATAATTAGTGGGCACGAAACGAGCTTGCATAAGTTCCTTCATCTCTCGCCATGTACGAACTAGCAGCTCGCGATCTTCTTGACGAGTGTGTGTCACTCCATCCCACCAACGCAATGCATAACCATCAAACTCCGAGGAAGCAAGCTTTACCTTCTTATCTTCAGTATACGTATGTAAGCGCCATAACTTCTCAATCTTCAGCTCCCAAGTGAGGTATTATTCAACATCAGCACCTCCTTCAAATTTGTGTATCGAGAACTTTGGCTTACCCAATCCGTCTTCTTCCTCAAACCCACGATCTTGGCGTCCGAGTTCAACGAAACCACGACCGCGGTTACCATGCCCAGCACCACGACCAACACCAGGTGCTTCATCTTGAAGCTCAGCATCTTCATCTTCATGCTTTTGTTGTTGTTGGGTCAAATTATCAACAGCTAGTGTCAAAGCTTGAATATTGCGCTGAATATCCGTCATTTGAACTTACATAGCATTGACGGTCGCATTAGTAGTATCCAGCTTTTTGGAAACCCCGTCAATGGTCTCCTTTAGTTCTTCGTCCTGAACGCGGAATTCACGTCGCATCTCATTACGAAGAGCCTCATACTTCCTCCATGTCATCACATCAGCAGCATCCTTGTTTTTCTGGTTAACAATTTTCTCATCACTAGAAGACATGGTTAGTAGATTAGTGCACTAAAACAAAAATATATATGGTGGTAGTCTCACAACTCACTCAAAACTGATAAGAAAAGGAAATCTTACCGCTCCAAAGTGAATTAGTATTGCTTACCACTTGTAGTGATGACTAGTGCACGGATGTAGCGAACCGAATATCAAGGTGCTGCCCAGGACTGGCGCGTGGTTGACGAGGGAGGAAATGGTGTAGCTTTCCTTCGTTCCCCGGCAACGGCGCCAGAAAAGTGCTTGATGTCTACGCGCGCTTCTATTCCTGTAGACAGTGTTGGGCCTCCAAGAGCAGAGGTTTGTAGAACAGCAGCAAGTTTCCCTTAAGTGGATCACCCAAGGTTTATCGAACTCAGGGAGGAAGAGGTCAAAGATATCCCTCTCAAGCAACCCTGCGATCACAATGCAAGAAGTCTCTTGTGTCCCCAGCACACCTAATACACTTGTCAGATGTATAGGTGCACTAGTTCGGCGAAGAGATAGTGAAATACAAGTGGTATGAATGAATATGAGTAGTAGCAACGGCGCCAGAAAAGTGCTTGCTGGCGTGTAGTAAGTAAAGATGTAGTAGAACAGTAAATAAGCGATGATTGCGGTGTTTGGAAACAAGGCCTAGGGATCATACTTTCACTAGTGGACACTCTCAACATTGATCACTGTTATCACCAGATTTTGACCACATTGGGAGTCGGGCCGTGATGGAGATGGGCTGGGGGGATATACACCTAAAGAGTTTCTGAATCGGCCTTGGGCGAGAGTTTAGGCTAGATTGCCTGTGTATCTGTAAATTATGGTAGATTATGTGTCGGTTAGAATTAAGAGATAGAGTTTAGCTCGTACGCAGTTGGGTTTATTCCCAAGTTAGAAAGTCTACGGACTATAAATATGTATCTAGGGTTATTGATAAAGGAGGACGATCACGTTCACAAAAAACACAATCTAGGCGCATCGCCACCCCTTGTTTCGAGGGTTTCTTCCGGGTAAGCGCCATGCTACCTAGATCGCATCTTGCGATCTAGGTAGTATCAGTTTATTCGTTGTTTTGTGTTGCTCGTACTGAAGCTTTGTTGATGGCGAGTAACACCATTATCATGGATGTGTTGCGGCTAGCATCAATACTTTTACATGTTTGCTTAGCTAGGCTACCTCTACATATCTAGCTGCCTTTGCACCTATCCTAGGTGTAAAGGCAGCAACTTGCTTGGTCTTTATTTAGTAGATCTGATCTGTTATGGTTGTTCCTTGATCTCCAAGGATTAGTTTGATATCCGCATGGTTAGGCCCTGCAAACGGGTTGAATGATCCAGTAGTGCGTAAGGTATGGTTTGCCGATCCTAGAGGAGTTGTTCCGGAAATTGACTCTGTGTTGGTTTTTAGGCCTTTTCTAAGACTAGCTTTCCGTTATCTTCTGTGTTTGCCAGGCTCAACTACGTGTAGGACGTTCCAATTGTGTGGTGAAAACCCTAGACTGTTGTAGGTCGATTTAACTTAATTTTGATAAAGCAGGACCCCCATGTTATTGTAGATCCAATATGAACCATGGGTCGATCGGCTCCTTGAGCCGATTCACAGGGCAACCTGAGAGCCGATCGAGTCTCGGATTTAATGTTTACGTGTCTACCATGCAGGAAACTAATTAAAGCAATCCATCACCTTCCTGACCAGGTATAGGTCAGGTGGCACGCCCTCGCAACAGCCAGGACGTGTGCCGGAGTTTTGCGGGCCGTTGCCCGAGGGACCAGGGCCCACCAGCAGTTCTGGGAGCCTCCCGGCTCTTCGTGTTGCTCGTCGCTGCTCGCCGGTGGGTTTTGGCTGGCAACACATTCTGGCACGCCCGGTGGGACACTCTGCAGCAACTGCGTCAACATCTGCAGCTGAGATGGCAGAAACACCAGTCACGTACGAAGAACTGCCTGAGGAGCACAAGAAGAAATATGATGAGATAAAAGCTGTCTTCGAAGCCGATCTCATCGGCTCTTTCGAGAAGACCCGTAGACATGGCATTAGGTGGAAAGGGTTCTCACCCGAAGGCGTTCTCGACGAGGTGGACCTGTCTACCCCTTCAGAAGAACGCACCAGAGCTCTGCGCCAGGAAGTTAATTACATGGTGGCTCATTCTCTGCACCGTCATTCTGAGAGCCTGGCGAACGCTTTCGAGCGCATTGCAGTTCGCGTGGTTCAGGAAATCATGAAGCATCAGTACTCTCCGTCGGGGCCTGCCCTAGGAACTCACGAGGGAGAGATACCATTCCAAACCAGACCACAGCTGCCATTCGCGCTTGCAGCTCCAGAGCCGCCGGGTTCACCGGCATACGTCGTCTACAAGATTGGAGGAGATCCTGGCGATTACCAGTTCCTGCAAGAGCCGCCTAAAGAGATCCCACATGGATACGTGTGCACATACGTACCAGACTGCAATAACTTGGCACGCGCGAACCAGATTACAACAGGAGGGATTTCTGGAGCGGACGCCGATAAACAGGCGTGGCTAGCTAAATATGCCACCGGAACGAGTCATGAAAGCTCAGCCCCTGCAGCTAATACCGTGGAACAAATCAGTACAATCTTGAGAGACCAGTTCGGCATCCTGCCAAAGAAGAGAACAATCGGCTATTCCAAGCCGTACCCCAACGAATACGATTTGATTCCACTGCCACCCAAGTATCGGCTCCCTGAGTTCTCAAAGTTCAATGGATCAGAAGGGTCTAGCTCAATTGAGCATGTGAGCCGATATTTGGCACAATTGGGCATGATTTTAGCATCAGATCCGTTACGTGTGAGGTTTTTTGCGCAATCTCTCACAGGACCAGCTTTTGGGTGGTACACCTCGTTGCCACCAGATTCAGTCCGGACGTGGAAGCAACTGGAAGAGCAGTTTCATGTTCAGTATCACTCAGAAGCTACCGAGGCTGGCATTGTCGATCTGGCGCAGGTGCGGCAGAAGCGTGGAGAAACGGTGTCAGAATACATCCAGCGTTTCAGGACTGTCAAAAACCGATGTTATTCGGCTCGTTTGAATGAGAAAGAAGCAGTCGATCTGGCAGTGTTGGGCCTCGCAGCGCCGATCAAGGATCTGGCCTTCCAAGTGGAATACAATTCACTGGCGCACATGGCTCAGAAATTGACATTGTATGAACAGCGCCACCCAGAATTGTACCAGGAGAATTTTAAACGCCCGATAGGCCTGGTCGAGACCGAAGGAGATGAGGACTCTGCAGAAGACCAAGAAGTAGTCGTGGCTGAATGGGCTGGGGGGGGGGGGCAGATCCCGTGTCCTGCAAATGGGTGAAACAACAAGGCCCTGCAAAAGGGTTTGACTTCGATATAAGCAGAGCTGAGCAAATATTTGACTTATTGCTTAAGGAAAAATAGCTGAAGTTACCCGAAGACCATAAAATCCCTACAGCGCAAGAGATGAACGGGAGACCGTACTGCAAGTGGCACCACTCGTTCACCCATATCACCAATGACTGCAAAGAGTTGCGTCGGCAGATCCAGACAGCGATAGAACAAGGCCGTTTGATCTTTGGTCAGTTTGCCATGAAGGTGGACACGCAACCGTTTCCTGGCGTCAACATGGTGGAGCTCAATCATTCCACGAGGCATCAACCAGATTTCTCATTCGATGTCAACATGGCAGGGCCTGTATACCACCATAGCAGGGACAAAGAAGAAGCCGGTCACGCGCGTGGCAAGAAACAGGAGGAGGCCGGTCCACGCGACCGTCCTCGATATGATGACAGACGATACGTCACCGAGGAACAAGTGAGAAGCGTGCGGTATCAACGACCACTCTCCGCGCACCTCCTTAACAAATATGAGCGTCAGTATGACCGACGCCGGCGGTACGACACAGATGATGAAAGGCATCATCGGTCTGATGTAGGTGACAGAAAGTATCGTCGGTGTAATAGAGACGATGAGGGATATGAACACTGCGCTAAAAGGGAGTCAAGAGAGCAAGAAGACAAGGATAGACACTGGGATTGTCCTTTCTTTAAGCACTGCTGGGATTCAGGAATGAGCAGATTACCCACAATCGACAACTGCCCAGAATGTAGGCAGCGGAAGAAGGACACAGGTGAGGTTTCAGTGTTCAAACATCTAGGGCCTCTCCCAGCTCAGAACAGACGAGCTGAGCCATCTCGAGTGGAAGATTTTGAGGAGTCAGAAGATGAAGAAGAAGATGGAGAAGAAGATCGATACCACCGACCAAGGTGGTGCCCTGATGGACTCAGTCACTCCCAAAAGCGTAGGGTTCAGCGGCTACGTAGTTTGGAGGAAGCCAAGGCGCAGTACTTGCACACGCTGAGGAAGGCGCTGCCCGATCTGGCCGTGAAAATTCAGCAAACCTTGCACGCTGAGACTCGTCCACAGAAGAAGGAATGGCGCTCCAAACAAGTGAAAGCCGATGCGAAGTCATCGGCTGGCACAAAATATGGTGTTCATACTCCCTTCAGAGTTTTGTGCTCCAAGAACCGAAGAAGTGCCGGTAGCACAGTTTGACTGCGGTCCACAGCCAGTTATCTTTGAAAAGCCACGAGAGAAGAGCTACAAGCATCTGAAGGCCCTGTACCTAAGAGATTATATCAACGGGCAGCCCGTCGGCAAGATGTTGGTTGACACGGGAGCGGCCGTCAACATAATGCCATACTCCATGCTACGCCGTTTGGGACGTTCTAACGCAGATCTGATCAAGACCAACGTCACATTAAGCGACTTCAACGGCCAAGCCTCAGAAACGCAAGGCGTTCTGAACGTGGATCTAACCGTAGGCCGAAAAACCATCCCTACATCGTTCTTCATCGTTGACAGCAAAAGCACCTACGCTGTCCTGCTAGGGAGGGATTGGATTCATGCCAACTGCTGCATTCCATCTACAATGCACCAGTGCCTGATACAGTGGGATGGAGATGAAGTGGAGGTCATGCATGCAGATGACTCGATCGAGATCTCATTAGCTTGCATGAACATTTGGGACGCAGACGACCAAGAGCCGATCTCTGGAGTCAGTTTGGACGGCTGCGAGCGCATCGAAGCTACAAAAAAACGGGGTGAGGCTGGTCTTATCCACCAGCCTGACAGAGTAGCAAGAGCAAAGTCAATGGACGCACGTGGCAAGGCCGATCCCGGCGATCGGCCCCAAAAAATAGAAAGCAATGATCTCACCTCAAGTATGTCACGTAGTCGTAGTAGGGAGACTCCTTCCCGTAGTAGAGCACGAATAAGTTGTAAAACTTCATTGAGCAATGCAATCAAAAAGGGGGCCGATTCCAGCAATCGGCCCAAATTATCCTTAACATACGTTTTGCCTGTGTTCAGCATCGATCTAGCAGGCGACGGAAAACTAGGATATGGGTTTACATCGGCTGATGAGCTAGAAGAGATTGACATTGGTCCTGGGGATAAGCCACGACCAACATTTATCAGCAAAAAGTTGGATCCGCATCTGAGGGGTCTGATGATAGCTTTGTTGAAAGAATACCCAGATTGTTTTGCCTGGGATTACACAGAGATGCCCGGTTTAGACAAGAGCATCATTGAAGATCGGCTCCCTCTTAAGAAAGGATTTCGGCCGTTCTAGCAGCGAGCACGACAGATGAAAGCCGAAAATCTAGAAGAAGTCAAGAAAGAGATCGAGAAAATGTTGAACGCCGGTTTCATCGGGCCATGCAGGTACGCTGAGTGGATTTCTAGTATCGTACCTGTAGAGAAAAAGGACGGCCGATGGCGCGTCGCCATAGATTTTTGGGATCTCAATAGAGCCACTCCAAAGGATGAGTATCCAATGCCGGTAGCAGAGACATTATTCAATGCAGCTGCTGGTCATAAGGTTTTAAGTTTCATGGATGGCAATGCCGGTTATAACCAAATTTTTATGGCTCCAGAAGATATACACAAGACTGATTCAGAGTACCAGGTTCGGTCGGCTTGTTTGAGTATGTAGTCATGACATTTGGACTAAAAAATGCCGGCCCATGACATTCAGAGCAAGCATTTGATGAGATTAAAGAGTATCTAATGAAGCCACCTGTGTTGGTTCCGCCCCAGCAAGACAGACCATTCTATATTTATTTGTCAGTAGCGAGCACTTCCATCGCTTCAGTGGTGGTGCAAGTTTATGATGGTCTGGAGAGAGTCGCTTTCTACCTCAGCAGACGGATGTTGGATGCAGAGACTAGGTACCCTGAGATCGAGAAATTGTGCCTCTGCCTATTTTTTTACCTGCACCAAGCTTCGTCACATCCTGCTGACAGCGGAGATTATCATCATATGCAAATCAGATGTCATCAAACATATGCTGTCGGCTCCTGTGTTGAAAGGCCGACTCGGTAAGTGGATGTGTGCACTATTGGAATTTGATCTCCGGTATCAGCCTACGAAAGCAGTCAAGGGACAGGCGTTGGCCGATCTTATTGCTGAACGAATCAACACTGATATAGCAGCATTGTCTGTACGTGCATGGGCCATGTTTTTCGATGGATCGGCTTGCGACGATGGTTGTGGCATCGGCATTCTACTCATGTCGCCCCGGGGGGCAACATTTTCCTTCTCCATCAGGCTACTTACCCCTTGCACCAACAATGTCGCTGAGTATGAAGCCATACGCAAGGGAATGGAGTTGCTTATAGAAGCCGGGGCAGAAGCAGTGGAACTTTTTGGAGACTCAAAATTAGTGATTTCTCAACTCACGGAGGAATACAAATGTGAGAGCGAGTCGCTCTTCCCATTATGGATGCAATGCCGTGAACTGATGACACAATTCAGGTACATAAACTTCAATTGGATCCCGAGGTCGCAAAATACCGAGGCCAACGATCTCGCCCAGATGGTGCTTGCGCACAGTTGACGTGGGCGTAGTAGCTTCCTTGTGACGGTAAAGCACTCGTCCGTTGGGAACCCCAAGAGGAAGGTATGATGTGTACAGCAGCAAGTTTTCCCTCAGTAAGAAATCAAGGTTTATCGAACCAGTAGGAGCCAAGAAGCACGTTGAAGGTTGTTGGTGACGGAGTGTAGTGCGGCGCAACACCAGTGATTCCGGCGCCAACGTGGAACCTGCACAACACAACCAAAGTACTTTGTCCCAACGAAACAGTGAGGTTGTCAATCTCACCGGCTTGCTGTAACAAAGGATTAGATGTATAGTGTGGATGATGATTGTTTGCAGAGAACAGTAGAACAAGTATTGCAGTAGATTGTATTCGATTAAAAGAATGGACCGGGGTCCACAGTTCACTAGAGGTGTCTCTCCCATAAGATAAATAGCATGTTGGGTGAACAAATTACAGTTGGGCAATTGACAAATAGAGAGGGCATGACAATGCACATACATGACATGATGAGTATTGTGAGATTCAATTGGGCATTACGACAAAGTACATAGACCGCTATCCAGCATGCATCTATGCCTAAAAAGTCCACTTTCAGGTTATCATCCGAACCCCTTCCAGTATTAAGTTGCAAACAACAGACAATTGCATTAAGTATGGTGCGTAATGTAATCAATAACTACATCCTCGGACATAGCATCAATGTTTTATCCCTAGTGGCAACAGCACATCCACAACCTTAGAACTTTCTGTCACTGTCCCAGATTTAATGGAGGCATGAACCCACTATCGAGCATAAATACTCCCTCTTGGAGTTAAGAGCAAAAACTTGGCCAGAGCCTCTACTAACAACGGAGAGCATGCAAGATCATAAACAACACATAGGTAATAGATTGATAATCAACATAACATAGTATTCTCTATCCATCGGATCCCAACAAACACAACATATAGCATTACAGATAGATGATCTTGATCATGTTAGGCAGCTCACAAGATCCGACAATGAAGCACATGAGGAGAAGACAACCATCTAGCTACTGCTATGGACCCATAGTCCAGGGGTGAACTACTCACTCATCAATCCGGAGGCGACCATGGCGGTGTAGAGTCCTCCGGGAGATGATTCCCCTCTCCGGCAGGGTGCCGGAGGCGATCTCCTGAATCCCCCGAGATGGGATTGGCGGCGGCGGCGTCTCTGGAAGGTTTTCCGTATCGTGGCTCTCGGTACTGGGGGTTTCGCGACGGAGGCTTTAAGTAGGCGGAAGGGCAGGTCAAAGGGCGTCACGGGGGCCCCACACGCCAGGGCCGCGCGGGCCCTATGCTGGCCGCGCCGCCCTAGTGTGGCGGCGCCCCGTGGCCCCACTTCGTCTTCTCTTCGGTCTTCTGGAAGCTTCGTGGCAAAATAGGCCCCTGGGCGTTGATTTCGTCCAATTCCGAGAATATTTCCTTACTAGGATTTCTGAAACCAAAAACAGCAGAAACAAAGAATCGGCTCTTCGGCATCTCGTTAATAGGTTAGTGCCGGAAAATGCATAAATATGACATATAATGTGTATAAAACATGTGAGTATCATCATAAAAGTAGCATGGAACATAAGAAATTATAGATACGTTTGAGACGTATCAAGCATCCCCAAGCTTAGTTCCTACTCGTCCCGAGTAGGTAAACGATAACAAAGATAATTTCTTACTGACAATGCTACCAACATAATCTTGATCAATACTATTGTAAGCACATGTAATGAATGCAGCGATTTGAAAAAATGGTAAATGACATGAGTAAACAATTGAATCATAAAGCAAAGACTTTTCATGAATAGTACTTCAAGACAAGCATCAATAAGTCTTGCATAAGAGTTAACTCATAAAGCAATAATTCAAAGTAAGGGTGTTGAAGCAACACAAAGGAAGATGAAGTTTCAGCGGTTGCTTTCAACTTGTAACATGTGTATCTCATGGATATTGTCAATGTAAAGTAATATAACAAGTGCAATATGCAAGTATGTAGGAATCAATGCACAGTTCACACAAGTGTTTGCTTCTTGAGGTGGAGAGAGATAGGTGAACTGACTCAACATAAAAGTAAAAGAATGGCCCTTCACAGAGGGAAGCATTGATTGCTATATTTGTGCTAGAGCTTTGGTTTTGAAAACAAGAAACAATTTTGTCAACGGTAGTAATAAAGCATATGAGTTATGTAAATTATATCCTACAAGTTGCAAGCCTCATGCATAGTATACTAATAGTGCCCGCACCTTGTCCTAATTAGCTTGGATTACCGGGATTATCATCGCAATACACATGTTTTAACCAAGTGTCACAAAGGGGTACCTCTATGCCGCCTGTACATAGGTCTAAGGAGAAAGTTCGCATTGGATTTCTCGCTTTTGATTATTCTCAACTTAGACATCCATACCGGGACAACATAGACAACAGATAATGGACTCCTCTTTAATGCATAAGCATGTAGCAACAATTAATGTTCTCATATGAGATTGAGGATATATGTCCAAAACTGAAACTTCCACCATGATTCATGGCTTTAGTTAGCGGCCCAATGTTCTTCTCTAACATTATGCATGCTCTAACCATTAAATGAGTGGTAAATCTCCCTTACTTCAGACAAGACGAACATGCATAGCAACTCACATGATATTCAACAAAGAGTAGTTGATGGCGTCCCCAGGAACATGGTTATCGCACAACAAGCAACTTAATAAGAGATAAAGTGCATAAGTACATATTCAATACCACAATAGTTTTTAAGCTATTTGTCCCATGAGCTATATATTGCAAAGATAAAGAATGGAAATTTTAAAGGTAGCACTCAAGCAATTTACTTTGGAATGGCGGAGAAATACCATGTGGTAGGTAGGTATGGTGGACACAAATGGCATAGTGGTTGGCTCAAGGATTTTGGATGCATGAGAAGTATTCCCTCTCGATACAAGGTTTAGGCTAGCAAGGTTATTTGAAACAAACACAAGGATGAAGCGGTGCAGCAAAACTCGCATAAAAGACATATTGTAAACATTATAAGACTCTATACCGTCTTCCTTGTTGTTCAAACTCAATACTAGAAATTATCTAGACCTTAGAGAAACCAAACATGCAAATCAGATTTTAGCATGCTCTATGTATTTCTTCATTAATAGGTGCAAAGTATATGATGCAAGAGCTTAAATATGAGCACAACAATTGCCAAGTATCACATTATTCAAGATATTATACCAATTACCACATATATCATTCTCCAATTCCAACCATATAACAATTTAACGAAGAAGAAACTTTCGCCATGAATACTATGAGTAAAGCCTAAGGACATATTTGTCCATATGCAACAACGGAGCGTGTCTCTCTCCCACACAATGAATGCTAGGATCCATTTTATTCAAACAAAACAAAAACAAAAACAAACCGACGCTCCAAGCAAAGTACATAAGATGTGACGGAATAAAAATATAGTTTCAGGGGAGGAACCTGATAATGTTGTCGATGAAGAAGGGGATGCCTTGGGCATCCCCAAGCTTAGACGCTTGAGTCTTCTTGATATATGCAGGGGTGAACCACCGGGACATCCCCAAGCTTAGAGCTTTCACTCTCCTTGATCATATTGTATCATCCTCCTCTCTTGATCCTTGAAAACTTCCTCCACACCAAACTCAAAACAAACTCATTAGAGGGTTAGTGCATAATCAAAATTCACATATTCATAGGTAACACAATCATTCTTTATACTTCTGGACATTGCACAAAGCTACTGAAATTCAACGGAATCGAAAAAATCCATCAAGCATGGCAAAACAGGCAATGCGAAATAAAAGGCAGAATCTGTCAAAACAGAACAGTTCGTAAAGACGTATTTTTAACAGGCACCATACTTGCTCAGATGAGAAAACTTAAAACTAATGAAAGTTGCGTACATATCTGAGGATCACTCAAGTAAATTGGCATAATTTTCTGAGTTACCTACAGAGAATTAGACCCAGATTCGTGACAGCAAAGAAAACTGTTTCTGCGCAGTAATCCAAATCTAGTATCATACTTCTATTAGAGACTTTACTTGGCACAACAATGCAATAAAACTAAGATAAGGAGAGGTTGCTACAGTAGTAAAAAACTTCCAAGACTCAAATATAAAACAAAAGTACTGTAGTAAAAATATGGGTTGTCTCCCATAAGCGCTTTTCTTTAACGCCTTTCAGCTAGGCGCAGAAAGTGTGTATCAAGTGTTATCAAGAGATGGTGTATCAACCTTACCTTGGGCTTTGCCCTTACCTTTCTTGTTCTTTTTCTTACCCTTTGATTTAGGGAATATATGTCTTCCCCCTGGTGTAGAGGTGAATTTCATGGTGCCTTCTCCCATATCTATGACTGCTCCCAATAGTTTCAGCAGGGATCTTCCAAGTGTGATTTGTCCTGTTCCTACACATTCAATAACAAGATAATCAATGGATATTGTTCTTCCAAGAATGGTTGTATGCACACCTGCAGCTATTCCCTTAGGGTTTATAACAGAGTTATCAATAAGAGTTATTCCTTCTCCCCCTTCGACGAAATCCCAAAGTTTCAAAGATTCATGAATACTCTTAGGCATTAGGCAAAATTCAGACATAATATCACAATTGGCATGAAGAGTTTGGTCACCGATAACAATTTTAATAGTAGGACCCCATAATGAAGGTTCAGAGTTCACTAAAACTTGATCAAGACGGTTACGAACATATCTATAATTTTCATTCAAGCGAGATGAACTTGTCTCAAGAGTGTTTAATCTATTATAAATGTTAATAAGGGCTGAATCAAAGTTATTAGCTGAATCATGTGATGCAACCAATTTTTTTATGGCATTAAAAGCTTGATCCCCATTGCAATGAAGGAAATCTCCTCCCACTAAAGCATCCAAAGCATATCTATAGCGAATCATAAGCCCAAAATAAAAGTTACTAAGGAGTAAACTTAGAGTCATTTGTGGTTCAGTTTTGCGATAAGAAGTAAAAATTCTGGACCAAGCATCTTTAAAACTCTCCTCATCCCCTTGTTTAAAAGTGAAGACTAATTCTTCAGGTGAAGAAGTAACAAGTGCAGAACTAGACATGGTAAAAAAAATAAAATGCAAGTAACTAATTTTTTTTTTGTGTTTTTGATATAGCAAACAAGATAGTAAATAAAGTAAAACTAGCAACTAATTTTTTTGTGTTTTGATTTAGTGCAGCAAACAAAGTAGTAAATAAAGTAAAGCAAGACAAAAACAAAGTAAAGAGATTGGATTGTGAAGACTCCCCTTGCAGCGTGTCTTGATCTCCCCGGGAACGGCGCCAGAAAAAGAGCTGCTTGCGCACAGTTGACGTGGGCGTAGTAGCTTCCTTGTGACGGTAAAGCACTCGTCCGTTGGGAACCCCAAGAGGAAGGTATGATGTGTACAGCAGCAAGTTTTCCCTCAGTAAGAAACCAAGGTTTATCGAACCAGTAGGAGCCAAGAAGCACGTTGAAGGTTGTTGGTGACGGAGTGTAGTGCGGCGCAACACCAGGGATTCCGGCGCCAACGTGGAACCTGCACAACACAACCAAAGTACTTTGTCCCAACGAAACAGTGAGGTTGTCAATCTCACCGGCTTGCTGTAACAAAGGATTAGATGTATAGTGTGGATGATGATTGTTTGCGGAGAACAGTAGAACAAGTATTGCAGTAGATTGTATTCGATTAAAAGAATGGACCGGGGTCCACAGTTCACTAGAGGTGTCTCTCCCATAAGATAAATAGCATGTTGGGTGAACAAATTACAGTTGGGCAATTGACAAATAGAGAGGGCATGACAATGCACATACATGACATGATGAGTATTGTGAGATTCAATTGGGCATTACGACAAAGTACATAGACCGCTATCCAGCATGCATCTATGCCTAAAAAGTCCACTTTCAGGTTATCATCCGAACCCCTTCCAGTATTAAGTTGCAAACAACAGACAATTGCATTAAGTATGGTGCGTAATGTAATCAATAACTACATCCTCGGACATAGCATCAATATTTTATCCCTAGTGGCAACAGCACATCCACAACCTTAGAACTTTCTGTCACTGTCCCAGATTTAATGGAGGCATGAACCCACTATCGAGCATAAATACTCCCTCTTGGAGTTAAGAGCAAAAACTTGGCCAGAGCCTCTACTAACAACAGAGAGCATGCAAGATCATAAACAACACATAGGTAATAGATTGATAATCAACATAACATAGTATTCTCTATCCATCGGATCCCAACAAACACAACATATAGCATTACAGATAGATGATCTTGATCATGTTAGGCAGCTCACAAGATCCGACAATGAAGCACATGAGGAGAAGACAACCATCTAGCTACTGCTATGGACCCATAGTCCAGGGATGAACTACTCACTCATCAATCCGGAGGCGACCATGGCGGTGTAGAGTCCCCCGGGAGATGATTCCCCTCTCCAGCAGGGTGCCGGAGGCGATCTCCTGAATCCCTCGAGATGGGATTGGCGGCGGCGGCGTCTCTGGAAGGTTTTCCGTATCGTGGCTCTCGGTACTGGGGGTTTCGCGACGGAGGCTTTAAGTAGGCGGAAGGGCAGGTCAAAGGGCGTCACGGGGGCCCCACACGCCAGGGCCGCGCGGGCCCTATGCTGGCCGCGCCGCCCTAGTGTGGCGGCGCCCCGTGGCCCCACTTCGTCTTCTCTTCGGTCTTCTGGAAGCTTCGTGGCAAAATAGGCCCCTGGGCGTTGATTTCGTCCAATTCCGAGAATATTTCCTTACTAGGATTTCTGAAACCAAAAACAGCAGAAAACAACAACTGGCTCTTCGGCATCTCGTTAATAGGTTAGTGCCGGAAAATGCATAAATATGACATATAATGTGTATAAAACATGTGAGTATCATCATAAAAGTAGCATGGAACATAAGAAATTATAGATACGTTTGAGACGTATCAGATGGCATCAGGCTACAAGGACGTCGCAGAAGGAGCCGATGTTCAGGTGCAGTTCCTGGAACCGGATGACTGGAGAGCCGATATCTTCCACTACTTGAAAGATCCGGCTCGGGGGGCACCTAAACGGATAAGGTACAAGGCCATGAAGTATGTCCTTATAGGAGATGACATGTTCTACAGGACTTTGGAGAGGTTACTTCTCAAATGTCTGGGACCAGCCGAGTCAAATCGGCTCTTACACGAGGTACAGGAAGGCGCCTGTGGAACCCACCAATCGGCTCATAAAATGAAATGGTTGATTAGGCGATCGGGGTTTTACTGGCCCACCATGCTTGAGGATTGCTTTAGGTACTATAAAGGGTGTCAAGCGTGTCAGATGTTTGGGAAAATTCAGACGGTTCCCGCATCAACAATGAACCCTATCATCAAGCCTTGGCCGTTTAGAGGTTGGGGCATGGATATGATCGGCAAAATCAATCCTCCATCGAGCAAAGGCCACGTGTGGATTTTGGCCATTACAGATTACTTCACTAAATGGGTGGAGGCCGTCCCTATGAAGTCAGTAAAATCGGAAGATGTTATCAATTTTGTGAAAGAACATGTCATTCATAGGTTCGGGATTCCCCAGACTATCACGACCGATGGAGGTTCGGTCTTCATTTCTAAAGAGTTTAGAAAGTTCCACGAGGACATAGGAATCAAACTGATCTGATCGTCTCCATACTATGCTTAAGCAAATGGGCAAGCTGAAGCGTCCAACCAGAGCCTTATCAAGCTGATTAAGAGGAAAGTCGACGAGCACCCTAGACATTGGCATGAGGTACTGTTAGAGGCTTTGTGGGCTTATCGCATGTCATGTCATGGAGCAATAAAAACCTCGCCATACCATCTGGTCTATGGACAAGAAGCCGTATTGCCCTGGGAAATTACGGCTGGATCGAGACGTGTTACGTTTCAGAATGATTTGACAACTGAAGAATATGCAACCCTGATGAGTGATAGCATTGATGATCTGACAGAACTCAGACTTTGGTCGCTTGAGAAAATTAAAGAGAACAAAGCCAAGGTAGGTCGCGCATACAATAAGAAGGTGAGACCAAAGGAGTTCCATGTAGGTGATCTGGTATGGGAAGCTGTATTGCCATTGGGGACTAAGGATCCAGTGTATGGTAAATGGTCTCCAAATTGGCACGGGCCGTACAGAGTCGACCAAGTTTTGAAGGGTAACGCATACATGCTCGAGGAGCTGAACGGTGTTAAATTTCCAGTGGCCGTCAATGGTCAGCATCTCAAGAAATATTTCCCAAGCATGTGGGATGACGGACAGTGAAATATGGGGGCCGATGCATGAAATCGGCCAGTAAAAAAATATATACAAAGCAACAGGACACAAAGTACAGCCGATGCACAGACATCGACTTTAGACTAAAAAGCCGATGCACAGCCATCGACTCTAGAGGTACAAGCTGCCACATGGACATGCCCTACTGAAGGAATGCCTCGAAGGCATGAAGGGCGTTAGCACGGACACGATCCACCTCGGCGATCTCGGCCTCATCATCCTCGTCCTTGCCTGTCACTAACTGTTTGTTCAGGGCACGTATCTCTGCCAGATCAGTCTTCAGTTCAGCTTTGAGGCCTTCTGCTTCCTTTTGGGAGTGGGCAATAAGAGCTTCCTTGTCATGGATAAGTTGTTTGGTTGCCCGGACCCTCTCTTCAAGGTCCTCCAACTCCTTTCGCAAGGTCTCAAGTTCGGCGGTGCTGACAGAGGTGTCAGTTTTGGCGTCCAAAGCTGCCTTTTTCTCATTAAGCCGCTGACATTTGTCTGCAATATCGGCTTTCAGAGGAAGTTGGGCGTGGCGTAGGTCGATTCTCTGACGAGCCAACTTCACCCTTGACCTGTAGGCAGACAGAGTCACAACTGGCCAGAGTTTCACCTGCAGCGTTACCGGGAGGTGGGGCTGGATTTCTTCAAGGATGTTCTTCACTTCCTCGGGGTCTTCGACCAACGTCTCGATCAAGGAGGAAAGCAGGGCTTTGAGACGCTGGAATTGAACAAGGATAGCGCTGGGTCCTGGTTCATCGCAGGCCGTAGAAGGAGCTGGTTCGATGGACTCAGGATCGAACGATAGCAAGCCCGAGAGGTCACAACCCTGACAAATGACAAGAGCAGCGTCAGTATGAAGACCAAGGGAAGGGCAAGCCAAACAAAGGGAGTTTACCTCTCCTAAGATCAGAGGGACAGCCGATGATGAAGCAATCGGTTCTTGTGTTTTTTGCTTGGGGCTTGGCCAAGTTGGCAACCTGGTCAGCGTCACCTTTAGAGGTTGCTACATCCAGGTCTACGGAGGGCATCAGTACTTCCTCGACTTCCCCACTAGAAGTGTCATCAGTCTGCAAAGGAGGTGGTGAGCCGATGTGAGCAGCAATGAATTAGCAGGAGAGATGAGCCAGGGAGAGTTGGAGGGCAATTACATTTGAAGCCTCTTGGTTTGATGAAGGGGCTTGCGGTTCCTTTCGAGCTCTCTTGATGCATCGGCTCTTTGTGCGTAGACCTCCCTGCCCTGCTTTGATTGGAACTTGGGGGGCAGCAGGTTCAGGGGTTGACCTTTTCTTGGAAACCGATGGTAGCAAATCTGGCTGGCTCTGCATGGTCGTTTTCCTAGAGTTGCCCGAGCTCGAATCCCTTCGGCTGGACTACGTTTCCTCGCTGGAGTTGTCTTCGGTGGAGGCCTATGAAGGTAGAGTTAGTAAGCACAAGCATGCTGCAGAAGCCTAGAAGGATAAATGAAATCAGTCAGGGCATGGACCAGCTTACGTGCAAGTTTTCTTGATCTGGAGAAGGGTTCCGGCGCTTCAATGTTTTCCTGGCGGCTACTTTTCTCACTGCCGATCTCGCCTTAATTGGGGCTCGAGGGGCAGCTGGCCCGGAAGAGACTCTGCTCTTGGAAGCCGATTTTGGTGAAATCGGCTGGCTCTGCATCACGACCTTTTTTAAGGGTGGCGAGCTTTTGTAGAAGAGGACCACCGGAGCCGGTGGAAGGAATTCAAAGGGGGAGCCGTCATCACGAACAGGTTAGGGACCATCCTGTTGCTGCAAAGAGTCAGAGCAATCAGAGCAAGGTTATAAAAAATCATTGTAAGCCATTGCAAGAAAATTTGTGAGTGGTGGTACCTGTTCTGCAGGGATATCATATTCAGTATCAAGTTGTTTCAGCAATGGTCCCAGAGCTCTCCTGAAGGTATGGGTCTTCCACATTGACCACTAGGTCTCAAAACCATCAGTTGATGAGGTGAAAGAGAGGTTGTGAGGGATTGGGATGGTTAGAGCATCAAAGAAAGAGTAACACCTCTGACCTGTGAGGACATCAGGCAACTCAGCTCTGCTCTCTGTTAGGTGGTGGAGGAAGAAATGAGGAGACACCTGCCCAAGACCAAACTGCCGGGCTGCTACGACCGGCTGGTAAGACTCATAACCAGGTTTGATGATCCTGTTTGAGGTGCTCATGCCAACTGGAAGGAAGCAGGGACGGATCATGATGGAATACAACTGCCGGGTGCTGGCGTCATTGGCAAAGCTGTCTAGCCTAAAGGAGACTGGATTTTCAAAATTTTCAGACTCCTTGTAAGGAAAGAAGAGAGGGTTGTCCAGGCCTTGGTAGAAAGTTCTGAACCATTCTGATGCTTCCTTGGGGATCAGTTTACTACCTGGAAGGCTATACAGAGCTTGGCCGTAGCTAGTGCATCGGATTGGCTTCCCATTAGCATTTGGAAAGGTGCAGGTGGCCAAAGATGGGAAGTTTGGGATGTGGTTCTGGAAATACAGCTGAGCCCATAGCTGAATAAACCACCAGGGGCCTCCTGTTTTGACTGTCTTTTGGGAGAACAGGTTGACAGACATCAGTTGGAGATATCGATAGACTTCTCCAAGGAACAGCTTGCCGATGCCAAGCTGAGTGCCTCTAGCAGGTTCGTAGGCTAAAGGAAGGTAATTCTTGGTTGGGGCAAGTGAAGGGCCACAAAATATGAAGTGTTCCAGCCAGAAGTTTAGGAAGGCCGTGTGTTCTTTCTCTGTTACGGGGCCTTTGGTTTTCATGTGGCGTCTAAGGTAGGCACCCCAGTTAGTACACTCTGTTTTGGAAGAGAGTTTGAAAGGAACCTTTGGCAGCATAAAAGCAGAGGGGCTGGGGGATGAAATGTCTAGACCAGTGATCATGGCCACATCCAGCAGAGTTGGTGTCATGGGGCCTTGGCCAAACATGAAATAGTTCAGAGCATCAGACCAAAAGTAGCCGATGGTTTTCAGAAGATTTTCATGTTTCTCAAGGGGAGATAATGACAAAGATAAAGCATCGGCTATTCCTGTGGTTTCCCATTTGGCTTGGTGAGTTTTGGATACTCTACTGTACCAAGAAACCCAATCTTCAGGAGGATTAGGCCAGGCTCATAAACAGTCGGCCCAAGAGGTTAGGTCTAAGTGCTGGTTCACGAAGGCAATCCTATTGGCCTCGCAAGAAATCAAATGGGTAGGACTCTCGGTAGAACGGGGGCCAAGGCAAAGAGAATTCGGAAGAGAAGGATGCGGCAACAGAATGTCTGATACCTAAAATTAATGGTGAAATAAGGCATTAATTCAGGAGTTTGCCGTTAATTCTAACACTATGCTCGGATGGTGAGGAGCAGTTAAGGATTACCTTCAGGCCAGAGACCGTAGCGTTGGCGCTGGATGATTCCGCCATCAGATTCACTGTAGAGTTGAATCTGCACGATTGGGATCTGGGATTCGCGTGGCTGTGAGTTGAACCTGTTCGATGGGCGATTTGGGGATCTGAGTTTGCTCCCTCAGACAAGGGTCGCAGGTTACCGTTTGAATAGGCAACTGAGTTGGCCTTACTCACGTTCTATGGTAAAGGACCGATGCGTTGCCATCGGCTCTTTGAGCGTTGACCTAGTTTGACAATCGGCAAAATCAATACGAAAATATTCTTCATTGATAGAGAGGGTTTTTTACAAAGAAGAGCCGATTGCTCACAAAAGGAAGAACAAAAGAAGGATCTACTGCCTAATCTACTACTACTAATCCTATGCTAGTAGATTCTAATCTAAGGGCCGTCGCTGCCCTCGTCGTCGCCGTCGTAGCTGCCGTCAGCGCTGCTGCCGGCGGAGTCCTCGTCGCTGCTGCCGAAGCCCTCGGCAGGAGCTTCGTCTTCCTCCTCCTCCTCGTCGTCGTCGTCGTCCTCCGACCCGGCGCGGAAGCGCTTCGCCGGCGGGTACTCGTCGGAGGAGGCGTCATCCTCTTCTTCCTCCTCCTCGTCGGAGCAGGTGAAGTCGTCCCAGGAGAAGAGGTCGTTCTCGCTCTCCGCCTCCAGCTCCCCGTCGACGAGGAACTGGAAGTCGTCTTCTCCGTATGTCAAGGACTTGTCATCCTCAGACCAGACGGAGGAATCATGATCCTCCTGGTCCCACTTCGTTGGGGCGAGGACCTCGTGCGCCGCCATCGAGTCCCACTCCGGCGTCGGCTCACGGGAGGAAGAGGATAGGGAGGAAAGACCCGAGGAGGCAGAGGAGGAGGAGGAGTCCATGGTGCAGAGGAGGGCTTTTCGATTGCTAATGAGCAAGGGGATGAAGAAGCGAAGTGCTCGATGCGGTTAAATAAAGGGGATATAGTGGAGATAATTCAATGCTGCGGCGGTTTCCGAGGATGTGGTGCCAAAACTGTCAAATCGTGCAGAGAAGTTGAGAAGGCAAGGCATCATGATGAAAGGATACTGTAGCGGTTCTGCTCTGCCATGTTTGACCCGATGAAGAGAAACATAGTGGTTTTGGAATTATTATTGCCAAAACCACGGGGGCATGTGTTATCGCCAAATTTTGACCACATTGGGAGTCGGGCCGTGATGGAGATGGGCTGGGGGGATATACACCTAAAGAGTTTCTGAATCGGCCTTGGGCGAGAGTTTGGGCTAGATTGCCCGTGTATCTGTAAATTATGGTAGATTATGTGTCGGTTAGAATTAAGAGATAGAGTTTAGCTCGTACGCAGTTGGGTTTATTCCCAAGTTAGAAAGTCTACGGACTATAAATATGTATCTAGGGTTATTGAGAAAGGAGGACGATCACGTTCACAAAAAACACAATCTAGGCGCATCGCCACCCCTTGTTTCAAGGGTTTCTTCCGGGTAAGCGCCATGCTACCTAGATCGCATCTTGCGATCTAGGTAGTATCAGTTTATTCGTTGTTTTGTGTTGCTTGTACTGAAGCTTTGTTGATGGCGAGTAACACCGTTATCATGGATGTGTTGCGGCTAGCATCAATACTTTTACATGTTTGCTTAGCTAGGCTACCTCTACATATCTAGCTGCCTTTGCACCTATCCTAGGTGTAAAGGCAGCAACTTGCTTGGTCTTTATTTAGTAGATCTGATCTGTTATGGTTGTTCCTTGATCTCCAAGGATTAGTTTGATATCCGCATGGTTAGGCCCTGCAAACGGGTTGAATGATCCAGTAGTGCGTAAGGTATGGTTTGCCGATCCTAGAGGAGTTGTTCCGGAAATTGACTCTGTGTTGGTTTTTAGGCCTTTTCTAAGACTAGCTTTCCGTTATCTTCTGTGTCTGCCAGGCTCAACTACGTGTAGGACGTTCCAATTGTGTGGTGAAAACCCTAGACTGTTGTAGGTCGATTTAACTTAATTTTGATAAAGCAGGACCCCCATGTTATTGTAGATCCAATATGAACCATGGGTCGATCGGCTCCTTGAGCCGATTCACAGGGCAACCTGAGAGCCGATCGAGGCTCGGATTTAATGTTTACGTGTCTACCATGCAGGAACCTAATTAAAGCAATCCATCACCTTTCTGACCAGGTATAGGTCAGGTGGCACGCCCTCGCAACAGCCAGGACGTGTGCCGGAGTTTTGCGGGCCGTTGCCCGAGGGACCAGGGCCCACCAGCAGTTCTGGGAGCCTCCCGGCTCTTCGTGTTGCTCGTCGCTGCTCGCCGGTGGGTTTTGGCAGGCAACAATCACTTAATAAAACCACTCTACACTCTCTTGTTGGATGATGAACACCACTATTTGTGTAGGGCTACAAGAGCACCTCAATGCCGGAGTTAACAAGCTCCACAACATTCGATATTCATATTTAAATAACCTTAGAGTGCATGATAGATCAACACAATTATACCAAGTACTAACATAGCATGCACACTGTCACCTTCATACTATGAAAGGAGGAATAGATCACATCAATACCATCATAGTAATAGTTAACTTCATAATCTACAAGAGATCACAATCATAAACTACGCCAAGTACTACATGATGCACACACTGTCACCATTACATCATGGAGGAGGAATAGAGTACTTTAATAACATCACTAGAGTAGCACATAGATGAATAGTGATACAAAACTCATATGAATCTCAATCATGTAAGGCAGCTCATGAGATCATTGTATTGAAGTACATAGGAGAGAGATTAACCACATAGCTACCGGTACAGCCCTTAGCCTCGATGGAGAACTACTCCCTCCTCATGGGAGACAGCAACGTTGATGAAGATGGCGGTGGTGTCGATGGAGATGCCTTCCGGGGGCACTTCCCCGTCCCTGCGGCGTGCCGGAACAGAGACTCCTGTCCCCCAGATCTTGGCTTCGCGATGGCGGCAGCTCTGGAAGGTTTCTCGTACCGTGGCTTCTTCGTATAGGGTTTTCGCGACGGAGGCTTTAAGTAGGCAGAAGGGCGGCGTCAGAAGAGACCTGGGGCCACCAGACACTAGGGCGGCGCCCCCCCTGGGCCGCGCCGCCACCATGTGTGGGCCCCCTGTGGCCCTCCTCTGGTGACTCTCGGGTGTTCTGGAAGCTTCGTGGAATTATAAGATGCTGGGCGTTGATTTCGTCCAATTCCGAGAATATTTCCTTACTAGGATTTCTGAAACCAAAAACAGCAGAAAACAGGAACTGGCACTTCGGCATCTCGTCAATAGGTTAGTTCCGTAAAATGCATCAAAACGATATAAAGTGTGAACAAAACATGTAGGTATTGTCATAAAACAAGCATGGAACATAAGAAATTATCGATACGTCGGAGACGTATCACAAGGGTATAAGAACAATCACACGACAAAGCAGGGTATATGTGGGGCTGTAGGTGGGCTACCTATTTGCACCAATAACAAGCTCTAGCGCTGACCGTAGACAACCAATGAGACTCACACAAGGCGATAAATGTGGCAATGCAACTATATGGATGAAAAGGTTGCAATGCACTCGAGAGACGCTAGTAAAGCTCAACTGGACAGGCAAAAGATTGCTCAACTACATGTGCAATAAAGAAAACTTAGGCCTTCACTTGATTCTACTAGCAGTTCACTTTTTTATTTTTGGAATTTTCTTTTTTATCACACGCAGCGATGTAGCTCTTTTTGCTTCTTTTCAATTTTGTCTTTTTTACTCAACTTCTTGATAACACGGCCAACAGATAATGCAAAACCCTAATGAGCAGCCTGTCGAGCGGTAAAACTAGTCTCTTCAGGGGAAGTTCCTAGTCACTTATATCGAAAGGTTGTGGCTATGGTTTGGACAAACACACTGTATGCTATGTGGACTCAGAGCAACAAAAACTGACGCTAGATGAAAGCGGAAACACAAACCCTAACAATACTATATGGAAGAAAAAGATACACAAAAACAACTACGAAAAGCAACTAAAACTCGAAATTAGTGCAATCTAAGGCTATGGCAAACCCTAACCCTAATATTTTTGGCCTTTTCTGGATAGGAAAACACTCACAACTCAACTATGGGGTGGATTGTGGATGGCTTACCGAGGAAACACTGAGCTCTGATACCAAGATGATAAGGGGTGGCCCGATCTTCTCAGCAAGCAACAGTGGTGATGATGATCACGGGATGAACACAGCGGACATAACTTGATGCTGAAGTGGATAATAACTTGTACGACGCAATGAGATCTCTCGATTGGTCCCTGTCGCCAATGCAGCAGCTCTCAACCATGCAAGATATTCGCAACTCCACACACTTGCGCATGTAGCCGCCGACCACGAAGCGGTAAGTTGCAACCTTCTAATTCCCAATGGAACAATAGATCACACAAGACTTTCAGAATTACACCAAATCAAGGCAATATGGTGTAGGGATTCAATAGAGTTGCAAAGCAATCAACTATGAACTAGGGTTTATCTTAAACGTGGTCTAAACCTAATTTGGGGGCGTCCTGGGCACTTATATAGGGGTTCAGGACGGCCTCAGGTCGAAAAGATACATAGAAAACTGACCCAGATCGGATCTGGTCGAGACAGACTCGGAGTCGGCCGGTCATACGGCCGGTCGACCGGGCATGGGACCGAGCCATCCGGTTGAAACCGG
The DNA here is from genome assembly GCF_019359855.2 of Lolium perenne. NCBI lineage: Eukaryota > Viridiplantae > Streptophyta > Magnoliopsida > Poales > Poaceae > Lolium > Lolium perenne. The sequence goes on along the minus strand of NC_067247.2, from coordinate 23,308,502 downwards.
GTCTGGCGCCGGGTGGGAACCGGGCCAGGTGTGTCCTGGCTTACTGGATAGTGCCCGGCTGGCACAAGTGTGGCGTCCGGTCGGCGCCGGGCTGAGCTGGTCTGGCGCCCGGTTGGACCGGGCCTGGGACCGGGCGCGCCGGCGTGGTGGCCGGTCTGACCAGGCCTGGCGCCGGCCTGGACTTCTTCTTCTCCCCTCGCGCATGCCTCCCTCTCCTCCCTCGTGCTTCCATGGGATGTCTTCTTGTCCAGCTTCATGGCCAGCTCCATGTCCAGTTTCACGTCCAGCTTCTTGTCTAGCTGCTCCTCTCCTCCTTGTGCGATGCTTGTTCCTTCTTCATACCTGATCATACATAAGTAATAGGACTTAGGCGGTATAAAGTTCTCATCGATCAAAGTATCACTTAGGAACAAGTTCACCTGTTGTTTAAGTAGTTTCGCACGAGCTCTTGTCATTGGTCCAATCCTGACTTCATTGGACTTGAGCTTCACAGCAGGAACGTCTTCATCTTGCAATGACGGAGGTAGTAGTGTAGTAGGGATATCCTCATCACATGGTGTTTTACCCCTCTTCCATATGAATTCAATGACCCTAATAACACTTAAATTAAAGTTTATATGAAAAAATGACACTCAAATTACTGCATAGTCTTGAGTACTTAAGGTGTTCTTCATACACTCCAATTGAGGTGTTCTTTAGCTCGTTGGATTCTTATGGAAGAGGTCTACAACACCATGGTATTGTGTATTTATTATCTTGTGGCGGAAAATACCACTTTTCCACTCTTCAAATGGCTAAGTCCTGGTGCGTGTAACTCATCCATAATGTTTTCCCTTGGCTTATTTCTGCGTGATTATTCATAAATGTTCAGAACACCTATACACACCAAAGACAAGGAAAGGGATAAAAATCCTAATAAGCTACTCATTGTGCAAAGCTCACATGAAAATGAATGGAAACAAAAAATCATGCATAAATGACATAATAATTTCTAGAATGAGCATGTAATGAGGGATATATAATGAAAAAGCAGGCTTAAAACACTATATAAAATTCTCTCATCAGTCATTTATGCAAGCCGAGTGCAACAATTTTTGTTGTGCATGCGAGCATGTGCTAGCGCGATCATGAGCGGCATCGGTGTTCTAGACATGGTAAAACTTCAGCCATTTTAAGTATTTCAATATACATTACATATGTGTGTATATCTAATGGAACCTCATCCATATGTGCAGGTGCCCCAAGCTTTGGACTAATTCAAGGATCTTGAAGATCCATTCACGTTTTGCCAATGTTAGATGAAGATCAAGAAGTGTCCCAAGTGGGAACTAGGCTATGCTTCATACAAAAAGGGTCTTGAAGTAGAAGAAGTGTGCCAATGAATCATTGGTCATCGATGTTGATTAAGAAGATGTCCCAAACACGGGTGACCCAATTAATGGTGCGGTTCACCAAGGGCCCACAAGGCCACCAAGAAGGATCTCAAGTGTGACCTTTCTTCACTTGCATTGCGCATGAGACGTTGAAGTGGTTGATGGGCGAGAAGGAGGAGGCACATGGAGAAAAAGGTCACTTGTGCTAGCTACATTGACCTGCAAAAGAGGGCTAATTGGAAATTGAATGGAGCGATGCCCAGTCAAGAGCCAGTAAGGTAGAGGCCAAATTGCTCACCGAGGATAACCAGATCATGTTGGCCGACTTGAGCATCATCGACCCGGGAAACCGGGCTTGGTTTGAGAAGAAGATCATACGAGAACATGATGCATGATCTCACATATATATCTCATTTTATTTATTTCATAGAAAACCTGTGTCATTTTGCACTCTGATTCGGTACGCGTAAACTAAGTGATTCCCTCATTAGTGGTGATTTATTTGCTATTTTGTGAGAGTTGCAGGCTTGTGGCACCTACATGGGTACATACCGACCTTCGACGCCTAGCTTGCGTAGTCTCCTCAATTATTTTCTCTCTTGCTGCCTGGTGCGTTCACGGCTTCACGCGCATCAACTTTCTTCTGAACTAGGCCGGCACATCACATGTTCACGGTTGCAAAACCTACCACTCTCGGCACGCAGCGGTTACAGCCGTCCCTCTTTCGGAACCTGACCGTGCCCACGCTACAGCGACGTGTTCAGTAGAGATGCAGGCTACAACCTCACCAGTTTTGGTCTTTTGGAAGAAAAAAATTGTGCTCCAGCATCGTTGCCGCAGCTTATAACCAAGACCGGGCGTGGTCGAGCTCGATCGAAACATCTTGCCTCGCCTAGCTGCCTCCCCTCACTCCAAGTGCCAAAGGACAAGAATCAAGAATGGCAGCGATCACAAGCCTCCTCCTCCTCTCCCTCCTCGTCGCGGCGACGCCGCTCCCAGGCTCCTGCGACGACACTGCAGGCAGCTTCCTGATCCAGTGCTACGAGCCGACGCTCACCACCAACGGCACTGCACTCCGCACGGACCTGCTCCGACTCCTCCGCGCCCTCCCCTCGGCCGCCGCGTCGACGGGCTTCGCGTCCCTGCGCTCCCCCACCGGCGTGGCGTTCGCACGCGGCCTCTGCTTCGGCGAGTCCACGGCGCCGTCCGAGTGCCGACGTTGCCTGTCCGTCGCGGCCAGGAGCCTCGCCTCCGGCTGCGGCGCTACCACCCGCCGCGCCGGCGTCTGGAGCGACCGCTGCTTCGTCGCCTACGCCGACACCGACGCATCCACGCCACGCGAGGACGCCTTCCGGTCGCGCCTCCTCCTCCGGGGCGACGACGCCGTCCCTGTCCCCGGCGCCGACGCGGTGGCGGCATACAAGGACGAGTACTACTTCCATGCTCAGCTGGTCTACATGGCGCAAGTCGCGGCTCAGGGCGCGGCCGACAACATCTCGAGCGCGCGGATGCTGGGCACGGGGGGCGCGACCATGTACGGCGTAGCGCCCGCGATGAGCACGGCGCACGTGCTGGGGCAGTGCGCGAGGGACCGCACGGAGGCGGAGTGCGTCCGGTGCCTGCAGCACTCGGCGCGGGCGGTGGACTGGGACCGCCACGCCGACCGCCACGGCGGCGTCGCGGCAGCGGTGCTGGGCTTCAACTGCTACCTAGCCTTCAACGTCTCCACTGTGCTGCCTCCTCGAGAAACGGGGGACTCCTCGGGCTTCGGTGACCTCTCTCTCTCTCTCACACACACACATCTCAACTGCAATCTTAGAATGGCGCGCCAAAGGATCACAATGAGCTAGCTAATACAGTCTACCTTCTCTTTTCAGTATTGCTTGGTGCCATCCTTGGAGGCATTGCTGGAGCATCAATTCTTATTGTTCTGGTCTATGCCCTCTGCGCTGCCCTTTCTGCTAAACAAGAGAAGACAGATAATGAAGAGAAGAAGAAGGACGACGCTGAAGCAGCAGCAGCGGCAGGAGCTGTTTTCAAATGATATCTGGTGCGAATACTACTACTTTTCTGTTGCTATTTGCATTCTGATTTAAATGCCTTTTTAGTTTGCTAGTATTTAAGCTTTTCTGAAATTAAATTTTAGAACCTGCATGATCATGTGAAAGTGAAAATGCTGTCAAGCAATTTCAGGTTTTTTTTTGTAACTTCTTTTGTTGTTGGGGTATCTTGTGTAGGTTGCATGCAAGGAGAAAGCACCGGATATCTCCTTGCAGCCGCCAGGTACACTAGTACTGACTACTGTCTAGTTGGTTGAACTAAGTTCCATTTGGCATTTTGCAAACTAAAAATGTTTTCTTTTTGTTCTCCTAGATACCTAGATAACATTCAGTATACCTTGACTTCAATTTGATGACATATTTTCATATAAATCTTATGTTTCTTACACATGCCTTAACTACATATTTTCACAGGGGTAACAAGGATGATCAGATCAAGCAACAACAACCCCCAACAACAAGACGCGCTACCGAGCGTGCCTATATATCTGGGGTCGTCGTATATGTGTTTCACGTTTTCCTTCTTAGTGGTTAATGTTTGTGTGGTGTGTATGTGTGTGTGATCGACCAGGAAGTCTATGCGATCTTATGTTTTAGTTTGTTTAGTTATGTGCATATCGGGTACTACTAAGCCAGTAATCCCTTAGTACTTAAGTAAGCAACATTTATGCATGAATGGCACCACACCAGTTGATTCGAACCTCTGAAATGGAGCTGGAAAATGTATTTGATCTGAGCTGCCAAATGGAGATCACTATAAGTAGATAACCTACTACAAAGAGGAGAGGTATCGATCGAAGCGCACGTTCTTGTAATTGTACTCAGGGAGGCGATGGATCGATGAATCACAACGGCCAATATTTATCAGCATCCCCTGCTGGCTGCTGTTGCCGGTGAAGAACTGGATAAATCGATCTGTTCACGCGCATGATGTTCTTGGGCTATGACCAGTGCTACTCGTCGTAGCTTCTCTCTCAGAACTACTTCAACACGGAAGATGCAGAAAGCATTGCGTGCAAATGTGAGCGGATCGCTTCCACGGAAACTAAATCAAGTGTGCAGGCCAAGAGCCATTTTCCTTGCTGCGTTTTTCATGGAGTACTCGTCCATTCCAGTTTCGGCAACACCTTAAAATGAGCTGATCATCAATTTCTTGTCAAATTTCTCTGCCAAGCTCATTATAACAGGACACTTTTATGCTTCTTGCTGGAATGTCACTTTCAGACTCTACAAGGAGCACACTATAGACCTTAGAGCATTTCCAACAGGCGCGCTAAAAGGCTCGCGCGGCAAAAAAACCGCCGATTTGGCGCGCGCGGGCGCTCGCGCGCAGCTCCAGCAGGCGCGGGAAAAAAGCGCGCGCGCTAAAAAGTTTGCCGCGCGTCCGCGTTTGCGCCATCCCGCGCGGGTAATCTGCCGCGTCGGCTGCCGCGCGCGCTATTTAGACGACACGCGCGAAGCGGCGACTGTGACTCCTCCCACGCGTCTTCCTCCCGCGCCTCTCTCTCTCCCGCCGCTCTCCCTCCCGCGCTGCTTCACCTCCGGCCGTTCCCCGACGACGCGAAGATGCCGCCGCGCCGCCGCCCATCCTCCGGCTACCACGGCGTCCGCGCGCGGCCGAGCGGCCGATTTGACGCGGAGATCCGCTCCGGCGAGGAGCGGATTCGTCTCGGCACATTCGACACGGCGCACGAGGCGGCGCGCGCCTACGACGCCGTCGCGTGGCGGCTCGGCCGCTCCCGGCGGTCGTTAAACTTCCACGACATCTACACCCGCGAGCAGGCGGAGATGCTCGCACCGCCGTCGCCCGTCATCACGCAGGAGCAGGCGCGCCGGCGACGCGAGCTGGAGCAGCGTCTCCTCATCGCGGAGCGCGACGAGGCGATGCGCGTCGAGTGGGCGCGGCAGTTCCCCGAAGACCTCGCCGCGATGGAGGCCTTCTACGCGCAGAAGGAGGAGGAGAAGGCGGCGCTCAAGGCGAAGAAGAAGGCGAGCAGCGAGAAGCGCCGCGCCGAGTCCGCCGCGAGGAAGGCGGCGAGGGCCGAGAAGGCGGCGAGGAAGGCGGAGGAGAAGAAGAACGGCGCAGGGCCGTCGACAATCGTTGTGTCCTCCTCCTCCTCCTTCGAGTGGACGTCGATGCCGGTGTCGGAGACGACTCCGAGCACGCACTCGTCGGACTTCGATTGGGACTCCGAGTAGTTAGATTTTCGTTTTCGACTACTATGCCGCGCTGTATCGTTGAACTTTTTAAATATTCGTATTTTCGATCAAATTTTAATCGTTCGGTTGATTAATTTTGAATTTAACGGTCGAAACGCGCTGCAAAATACAGCCTCCGGCGGAGGTGCCTTTTTCCCGCACCAACGCGCGCTGCAAAATGCAGCCTCCAGCGGGGGAAAAATCGCTAGCACGCGCGCCAGCGGTTTGCAGCGCGTCGAAACGGCGGTATAGCGCGCCGCGATATACCGCGCCTGTTGGAGATGCTCTTACATACACACAGCAAGTACCTTGCACAGTCCACGAACAGCTAGCTTCCCTCAAAACATTATAACAAGTGTTAAATTTTTCCAGCCAAGCATGAGATGGAACCATTCCATTCCATGTCATTCTCTCCAACCAAACATAGGGATGGAACCATTTCATTATGGTGGAATGGAACCAGTCCATTACATTGTCATTGCTTCCAAAACCAAACACACCCTTACTACCACTCTATTTGATCTGATGGAATGCAGGGAGCAGGGTCCCGCTGTTGGTACTGCGCACGTCTGAAGCCTCTGAACATTCTGTGAACAGACTGAGCTGACCATCGGCAGTAGCCATTAGCCAGTGATCGACGCTGAGATGTGAAGAAAAAAATGCAGGTTGCTGGGAGGTCTGTGGACTACCATGGTGTGAGCATGCTGACTGTCAGAGTGGCACTAGCAGGTAACCAATGCCATGTGCACCTTCTGTATCTCTCGATCCAAATATGTTCTCTCTGCAAGTCGCCATACGGGTCTCTATCCAAAACCTAAATAACTGATCGGTCTAGAGTGAGGAATTAAGATGAGCTAGCTTGACATCGACATACTCTCGCGTAAAACTCCATACAAATGAAATTGACCGCATTGCATAGGACTCTTTTGCTAGTCTGTCTTAACTCCATAAATTGGTTTCGACATGTTCTCCAAAATCATAATCTAGACTCGCGGAGCAAAATTTGTCCAGTGATTATGGGCGATGCGAATCGCCACACGGCAAGGGAGTATCCCAGGTCGGGATGTGGGCCCTACCTGAATCTTGTGCCGGGATGCTCTTTTCCGACCTTTGTGCCCAGCTTCACTACTTCGTGGTCCCCCATGAAGGGGTCTTGCTTTTTGGTGTGTTGCGCAGATGAGAGGTATGGATCTTGGCCGCAAGGGCGTCCTTTGGTAGGGGCGCGAAACGCCACGACTCCGAGAGGAGGGGTGCGGATCGGTAGTTTGGCACAGCTCCGCGAGTAGGGGCGACAAGACACGAACTGATCAAGACTCATGGGGACGTCAATCGGCGGCGGGGCGGAGCCTTTCCTAGACCTTTTAGGCCTTGTTTTGCACAAGTGGGTTAAATGAGATTTTGGGTATATAAACCCCACAAGGTTGGGTGAAAATACCAGCCACACCGAATCCACTTAATTCCACTCTAATACACTTTCACTTGAATCCCTTACTTCAAGTTTTCTGTTTTGCATAGTATTGTTCCGATTGATCCGACGAGTTTCCATGGGAAACCTTGTTGAGATTATTTCTTCCTATCCCCGACCGCAAAATAGCCTATGGCGTGTTTCCGCGGGTGTCTCGTGGGGCTGGGAATTGACACGCAGAAACCAGTCAACCACTTAACGAGGTGTCGAGGCCTTACCGGTGGAGTGCGGCTCTGCTGGCTTGGGTCACTTGCCTGTTGAGGGGAACAATAGGTTACGACCGGGACCTTCGGCGCTTGGGAGCAAGGTCCAACCAACGTGGGTAGCCAACCTAAGTGGTGTACAGTGCGGCGGGTCTCAGCATAGGAGGTGACACACTATCGCGTTATTCCCGAGAGATAGCCCGGTAGCGCACGAATCGGGAGGCGACATGCCTCGGGGTTCCTCGCGTGGTGAAGCGCGAGAAGGCGGTAAGTCTCAGTAGAGGACATGTGCATGCGGTGACGATGAAATGAGAGAGAGGGGGTAGGAGGAGCTCCTCTCGTCCTCTCCTGGCATACTCTGTCTTGTTGGGCTTGTCTCTTTATACTCCGTCTTGTTGGGCTTGTATCTTCTGATCTGTCCTCCGGATGGGGATTTCCTTGAAAAATTGAATGTGATATTCCAAAGTTCCACACATTTCTATATTTACTAGTAGAATGCCCGTGCTTCGCCACGGCTTCTTGCCTTATGCCTAGTGTTACAATATTATATGACTCCCTACTTTATGCATAGTATCACAAATATTACACGTGTATATAATGCGCGTAAACATTTAGTACATAAAAATAACCATATGATATTTAAAATATCCTAAGATCACATCACATAATTCGGTGTAATGAGTATAAAATGCAACGACCGACACATTATTTCTTATATTATTTATTAAAGCCATGGTCCCTTGACGCGACTAATGTATGCTCGCAACATCAAGAATATTGGCTTCAACTTCATTAGCAAGATACTTGCGTATGTGTATCAAAACTTCCTCCTCAACTCGTAGCCATCCCGCACAAGCAAACTATCGAGTTTGCATGAAACTTCATCCTCAACTCGTAGCCATCCCGCACAAGCAAACTATCGAGTTTGCATGAAGTTTTTTTTTTCATTAAAAATATAAGAATGTGAACATAGGGTACTCACGGTGTAAATTCGATGAACAAATATTTTACCATCCCATGAAAGCATATAAGTAAACATTAAGTAACCAGACAAATTTCTGCAAATAAATGGAAAATATTGTTGCAAATCAAGTTTTTCTTTTGCCGCACATGTAAATATAGAGTACATAACTAATCTAAATTTTAACAACAACTACACCGTCTGACAGAGGAAATAAACATAGAATTTGGATTACTCAAACTTAATCATTGCTTTTTAACATCCTTCTCGTCTTCCACGTACACCAAACATTTTCTCTCTGAATGGCAAGGATGCAATTATCATTGCTTCTCCTTTGTCACTGCCCCTTGGCTTCACCTCTTTCACCGTTATACATATCACCATTTCGCAACATAGTCACATCACTCCAACAAAGCATTCAATATACTTATCGATGTCACCTCACTGACAAAACCGTCATTATACTTTGTATGTGCCAACATTTGCATTCAACTTAAATAGATAAGTCATTAACTTGGCTTGTTAAGCTCAATACGTAATGATAGAACTTGGTTTGGTTCATTAGTTACCGAGTCAGGAGTTACATGCTTCCAACCATAATTTCAACAATCATCATCCCACTTTAGAGAAGAGTAAATCTTGGTGTTTTTCACTCTGACTTGAGTTCTAAAATATCTAACAATTTTCCAAAATATGCAAGGTTCATAAATACATTAGGTTCTATTTTACTCTCCTTCCTTTCTCTTACACATAGCATGAGAGCCAACTTCAACTGATAAGAAACCTCCTAACTCAGGGAGCAATATAGTGAGAGGAGGGCCTGGTACCCCATGCGCTGCTAACCCAATGGTGCCATATCAAATAGTACAGGGACTTTGAGAGATATACATAAATTTATACAAGCACAACCACTGTCCCATTACAATCTATAACTACTGATAATCCGGTAAAGAGGGTGTGACCTAAATGTATGTTCTCAAATCTTAATAAGTGGTCAAACCACGACTAATCATTTAGCCCACAACTTCACTCCTCCGCACTATAAAGTTCCTAGAAGTCTCTTAGGTCACACAGCCCAAACCACAATCAGACCCCCTCATGCGTCCACCTGACAAAATATATCTTACCTATGAGAGAATAAGGAAAACCTGAAGTGAATACATGTCTGATATGGCTACTCAAAATACGCATTGTTCGCGAAAAATATGAAAGGGGAAAAACAAAAGGAAAAAAAAGCTTAGGGGTCAATAACTTCAAAAGCAAACGTAGCACCCTACCATACATATATGTATGTCAAAAGATATATAACGTGACACGGCACGAACTCCAAAATGCTTCAAGCAGTAAAATATTCTTTTATTTTCAATCTTACAATTTTTTACTACTAAACATCTAAGTCTATCAAAAAGTAGCAATTTAGATACATTTTTACAGCAAGAGTAAGCTAACCTTCATTAGCTTGAATAGTTGTTATGAAAGATAAAAAAAAATGAAGGAGGTCATCTCCTCGAAATAGGCTTTCGCCCCGCTATATTAATATAGCAACCGACCGATACAACAAGCACGCTGGGGCCGTAGTACAACCAAAGCCCAAAAGAACACAAGAGAAATAGGAAAAAGAAAATAATGCCAACACCGGCAGCTTGACAAGAACAAAGACGACTCGCAACCGCTGCGCCCTCCGGAGAATTCCACCACACTCCAAGCACACACCGAAACGCCGCATATCAAGCAGCACCTTCAACAAGGAAAACGACGACAACGCCGCTGCTGCCCGGACTAATCCTAGGGTTTCCCCCGATACGCGGAAGGGATTGGGGAAGAGGGACAACCGACACCCTTCAGGAAGGTAGGGCGACACCCACAGGCGTCACCGCGTCGGTGTCGGGCATGCCAACTAGGATTTCTCCCGCCCACCAAACCCACAAACCCGGACGATCCGATGTGCTCCACCTAGCTTGCCACCCACCAGCACACGCCACCACGGTCTTGAAGCCATCCTCGCCATCAAGCTATGGACCTCGGAGCAGGGCCTAGATGCAGAGAAGAGAGGCAGCCGGGTCGGGGGTAGCAGTGCCTCAGCCGCGCGGGAGGGAACTACCTCCACCGCCTTCGCGGTAGCCGACCGGACATGGCATCGAGGTCAAACCAGGCCCGCCTGGCCCGGCCGGGTCCTCACAGACCCGTAAAGTCCCCATGGCCATGCTGCAGTAGGCCGGCCAGAGCACCACCGCCACCCAGCCACCGCTGTCGCGCCTTCTCTGCCTCTAGGGAGCATCACCAGCGCGTCCGGAGCAGACAGCCCGTCCAACCCATATGGGCCCCAATCTAGGCCCAGATCTGGGCTGAACTAGCCCGCCCTAGCACCACCGCCTGTGCTGCTCTGCCGCCAACGACGGCACCGCCGCACCTCCTTCCACCCGTCGTGCGGGAATCACGCCGCCACGCCGAACCGCCGCCGGCCGAGGAGCACCACCAGGCCGCACCTACCCCGCGCAGGCGCCGACCGAGAGGGGAATCGCGAGGGGCCACCGCTGCCGGCGCCATCCGGGCCTTACCCGGCGACGCACGCCGACGACGGCGGGGGAGAAAAGGAGGAGGGAGGCGCGAGACGAGGGGCGGCGGCGGCGCGGCCGCGTCGCCCGCGGGGGACGACTCGGTCGCGAGACGAGGGGTTTTTTTTCGACTTTTTCGTTGCTCCCTTATGCATAGACCTGAAGGAGGTCATCTAACCAAATATTCAGAAGATGCAGCCTTGTACTCTAATACAAGGCATGATCTCTAGAATTTATCAGATCTTAATAAGCCAATTGCAAGGGAGAACTAAGATGTACCGTGTTAAATGATACGTCTCCAACGTATCGATAATTTCTTATGTTCCATGCTTGTTTTATGATGATACTCACATGTTTTATACATACTTTATGTCATATTTATGCATTTTCCGGCACTAACCTATTAACGAGATGCCGAAGAGCCAGTTGCTGTTTTCTGCTGTTTTTGGTTTCAGAAATCCTAGTAAGGAAATATTCTCGGAATTGGACGAAATCAACGCCCAGGGGCCTATTTTTCCACGAAGCTTCCAGAACACCGAAAGAGAACCGAAGTGGGGCGACGAGGCGCCGCCACACTAGGGCGGCGCGGCCCAGGGGGGCCCGCGTGGACCTAGTGTGTGGCCCCCTCGTCAGCCCTCCGACTCCGCCCTTCCGCCTACTTAAAGTCTTCATCGCGAATACCCCAGTACCGAGAGCCACGATACGAAAAACCTTCCAGAGACGCCGCCGCCGCCAATCCCATCTCGGGGGATTCAGGAGATCGCCTCCGGCACCCTGCCGGGGAGGGGAATCATCTCCCGGAGGATTCTTCACCGCCATGGTCACCTCCGGAGTGATGTGTGAGTAGTTCACCCCTGGACTATGGGTCCATAGCAGTAGCTAGATGGTCGTCTTCTCCTAATTGTGCTATCATTGTTGGATCTTGTGAGCTGCCTAACATGATCAAGATCATCTATTTGTAATGCTACATGTTGCGTTTGTTGGGATCCGATGAATAATCAATACTATGCTATGTTGATTATCAATCTATTATCTATGTGTTGTTTATGATCTTGCATGCTCTCTGTTATTAGTAGAGGCTCTGGCCAAGTCGTTACTTGTAACTCCAAGAGGGAGTATTTATGCTCGATAGTGGGTTCATGCCTCCATTAAATCTGGGACAATGACAGAAAGTTCTAAGGTTGTGGATGTGCTGTTGCCACTAGGGATAAAACATCAATGCTATGTCTAAGGATGTATTTGTTGATTACATTACGCACCATACTTAATGCAATTGTCTGTTGTTTGCAACTTAATACTGGAGGGGGTTCGGATGATAACCTGAAGGTGGAATTTTTAGGCATAGATGCATGCTGGATAGCGGTCTATGTACTTTGTCGTAATGCCCAATTAAATCTCACAATACTCATCATAACATGTATGTGCATGGTCATGCCCTCTTTATTTGTCAATTGCCCAACTGTAATTTGTTCACCCAACATGCTATTTATCTTATGGGAGAGACACCACTAGTGAACTGTGGACCCCGGTCCATTCTTTTACATCGAATACAATCTACTGCAATTCTCGTTCTACTGTTTTCTGCAAACATCATCATCCACACTATACATCTAATCCTTTGTTACAGCAAGCCGGTGAGATTGACAACCTCACTGTCACGTTGGGGCAAAGTAATTTGGTTGTGTTGTGCAGGTTCCACGTTGGCGCCGGAATCCCTGGTGTTGCGCCGCACTACACTCCACCGCCATCAACCTTCAACGTGCTTCTTGGCTCCTACTGGTTCGATAAACCTTGGTTTCTTACTGAGGGAAAACTTGCCGATGTACGCATCACACCTTCCTCTTGGGGTTCCCAACGGACGCGTGCTGTACGCGTATCAAGCTCTTTTTCTTGCGCCGTTGCCGGGGAGATCAAGACACGCTGCAAGGGGAGTCTCCACCTCCAATCTCTTTATTTTGTTTTTGTCTTGCTTTATTTTATTTACTTCTTTGTTTGCTGTACTAAAACAAAACACAAAAAATTAGTTGCTAGTTTTACTTTATGTTCTGTCTTGATCTCCATATGAAAAACATAAAAAAATTAGTTAATTGCATTTACTTTATCTAGTTTGCTTTATTTACTATTGCTAAAATGGGTACTCCTGAAAATACTAAGTTGTGTGACTTCACAAACACAAATAATAATGATTTCTTATGCACACCTATTGCTCCACCTGCCACTACAGCAGAATTATTTGAAATTAAACCTGCTTTACTAAATCTTGTTATGAGAGAGCAATTTCCTGGTGTTAGTTCTGATGATGCTGCTGCCCATCTCAATAATTTTGTTGAACTATGTGAAGTGCAAAAGTATAAGGATGTAGATGGTGACATTATAAAATTAAAATTGTTTCCTTTCTCACTAAGAGGAAGAGCTAAAGATTGGTTGCTATCTCTGCCTAAGAATAGTATTGATTCATGGACTAAATGTAAGGATGCTTTCATTGGTAGATATTATCCTCCTGCTAAAATTATATCTTTGAGAAGTAGCATAATGAATTTTAAGAAATTGGATAATGAGCATGTTTCCCAAGCATGGGAAAGAATGAAATCTTTGGTTAAAAATTGCCCAACCCATGGACTGACTACTTGGATGATCATCCAAACCTTTTATGCAGGACTGAATTTTTCTTCACGGAACCTATTGGATTCAGCTGCTGGAGGTACCTTTATGTCCATCACTCTAGGCGCCGCAACAAAGCTTCTTGGTAATATGATGGTTAATTACTCTGAATGGCACACGGAAAGAGCTCCACAAGGTAAGAAGGTAAATTCTGTCGAAGAAACCTCCTCCTTGAGTGATAAGATTGATGCTATTATGTCTATGCTTGTGAATGGTAGGACTAATGTTGATCCTAATAATGTTCCGTTAGCTTCATTGGTTGCTCAAGAAGAACATGTTGATGTGAACTTCATTAAAAATAATAATTTTAACAACAATGCTTATCGGAACAATTCTAGTAACAACTATAGGCCATATCCTTATAATAATGGTAACGGTTATGGTAATTCTTATGGGAATTCTTACAGCAATAATAGTAATACACCCCCTGGACTTGAAGCCATGCTTAAAGAATTTATTAGTACACAAACTGCTTTTAACAAATCTGTTGAAGAAAAGCTTGGGAAAATTGATATACTTGCTTCTAAAGTCGATAGTCTTGCTGCTGATGTTGATCTTTTAAAATTGAAAGTTATGCCTAATGAAGATAAAGATATTAAGTCATTTGCTACAGCAAACGCCATCCAAGTTAGAATTAATGAGAATATAAGATTGATGGCCGAATTGCGTGCTAGGTGGGAAAAAGAAGAAAATGCTAAAGAAGATAATATAGCTAAAGTTTGGACTATTACCACCACTAGTAACGCCAATGCTCCACATGTTGCTACACCTCCTACTATCAATGGTAAAATAATTGGTGTTGGCAATGTTTCTACTTCTAATGCAAAGCCTGCAAAACTGCCGGAACCTGCTAAAACTGCTGAAACTGCTTGTGATAAAACTGTTGAAATTTTTTCCAACATTGGGGACAATGATCCCATTGCTTTAGATTATAATGGTTTAGATTTTGATGATTGTCACATCTCTGAAGTTATAAAGTTCTTACAAAAACTTGCTAAAAGTCCTAATGCTAGTGCTATAAATTTGGCCTTTACAAAACATATTACAAATGCTCTCATAAAAGCTAGAGAAGAGAAATTAGAACGTGAAGCTTCTATTCCTAGGAAGCTAGAGGATGGTTGGGAGCCCATCATTAAGATGAAGGTCAATGACTTTGATTGTAATGCTTTATGTGATCTTGGTGCAAGTATTTCCGTTATGCCTAGAAAAATCTATAACATGCTTGACTTGCCACCATTGAAAAATTGTTACTTGGATGTTAATCTTGCTGATAATTCTACAAAGAAACCTTTGGGGAGAGTTGATAATGTTCGCATTACTGTTAACAATAACCTTGTCCCCGTTGATTTTGTTGTGTTGGATATTGAATGCAATGCATCTTGTCCCATTATATTGGGAAGACCTTTTCTTCGAACTGTTGGTGCTATTATTGATATGAAGGAAGGTAATATTAAATATCAATTTCTTCTCAAGAAAGGTATGGAACACTTCCCTAGAAAGAGAATAAAGTTACCTTTTGATTCTTTCATTAGAACAAATTATGATGTTGATGCTTCATCTCTTGATGTTACTTGATATACACTTTCTGCGCCTAGCTGAAAGGCGTTAAAGAAAAGCGCTTATGGGAGACAACCCATGATTTTACTACAGTATTTTTGTTTTATATTTGAGTCTTGGAAGTTATTACTACTGTAGCAACCTCTCCTTATCTTAATTTTGTTGCATTGTTGTGCCAAGTAAAGTCTTTGATAGTAAGGTTCATACTAGATTTGGATTGCTGCGCAGAAACAGATTTCTTGCTGTCACGAATTTGAGCAGTAGTCTCTATAGGTAACTCAGAAAATTCTACCAATTTACGTGAGTGATCCTCAGATATGTACGCAACTTTCATTCAATTTGAGAATTTTCATTTGTGCAAGTCTGCTGCACCTAAAAAATTCGTCTTTACGGACTGTTCTGTTTTGACAGATTCTGCCTTTTATTTCGCATTGTCTGTTTTGCTATGCTTGATGGATTTCTTTATTCCATTAACTTTCAGTAGCTTTGTGCAATGTCCAGAAGTGTTAAGAATGATTATGTCACCTCTGAACATGTGAATTTTGATTATGCACTAACCCTCTAATGAGTTGTTTTGAGTTTGGTGTGGAGGAAGTTTTCAAGGATCAAGAGAGGAGGATGATACAATATGATCAAGGAGAGTGAAAGCTCTAAGCTTGGGGATGCCCCGGTGGTTCATCGCTGCATATTTCAAGAAGACTCAAGCATCTAAGCTTGGGGATGCCCAAGGCATCCCCTTCTTCATCGACAACATTATCAGGTTCCTCTAGTGAAACTACATTTTTATTCCATCACATCTTATGTGCTTTACTTGGAGCGTCTGTATGTTTTTATTTTTGTTTTTGTTTGAATAAAGTTGGATCCTAGCATTCATTGTGTGGGAGAGAGACACGCTCCGCTGTTGCATATGGACAAATATGTCCTTAGCTTTACTCATAATGTTCATGGTGAAGGTTGAACTGCTTCGTTAAATTGTTATATGGTTGGAAACAGAAAATGCTACATGTGGTAAATGGTATAATATCTTGAATAATGTGATACTTGGCAATTGTTGTGCTCATGTTTATGCTCTTGCATCATATAATTTGCACCTATTAGTGAAGAAATACATAGAGCTTGCTAAAATTTGGTTTGCATGATTGGTCTCTCTAAGGTCTAGATATTTTTCTAGTAAGGGTCGAACAACAAGGAAGACGGTGTAGAGTCTTATAATGCTTGCAATATGTCTTTTATGTGAGTTTTGCTGTACCGGTTCATACTTGTGTTTGTTTCAAATAACCTTGCTAGCCTAAGCCTTGTATTGAGAGGGAATACTTCTCGTGCATCCAAAATCCTTGAGCCTAACACTATGCCACTTGTTTCTACCATACCTACCTACTACATGGTATTTCTCCGCAATTCCAAAGTAAATTGCTTGAGTGCTACCTTTAAAATTCTATTTCTTTGTCTTTGCAATATATAGCTCATGGGACAAATAGCCTAAAAACTATTGTGGTATTGAATATGTACTTATGCATCTTATTTCTTATTAAGTTGCTTGTTGAGCGATAACCATGTTCCTGGGGACGCCATCAACACTTTGTTGAATATCATGTGAGTTGCTATGCATGTTCGTCTTGTCTGAAGTAAGGGCGATTTACCATGAGTTGAATGGTTTGAGTATGCATATTGTTAGAGAAGAACATTGGGCCGCTAACTAAAGCCATGATCCATGGTGGAAGTTTCAGTTTTGGACAACAATCCTCAATCTCTTATGAGAATATTATTTGTTGCTAAATGCTTATGCATTAAATAGGAGTTCATTATCTGTTGTCTATGTTGTCCCAGTATGGATGTCTAAGTTGAGAATAATCAAAAGCGAGAAATCCAATGCGAGATTTCTCCTTAGACCTTTGTACAGGCGGCATAGAGGTACACCTTTGTGATACTTGGTTAAAACATATGTATTGCGATGATAATCCAGGTAATCCGAGCTAATTAGGACAAGGTGCGGGCACTATTGGTATACTATGCATGAGGCTTGCAACTTGTAGGATATAATTTACATAATACATATGCTTTATTACTACCGTTGACAAAATTATTTCTTGTTTTCAAAATAAAAGCTCTAGCACAAACATAGCAATCAATGCTTCCCTCTGCGAAGGGTCATTCTTTTACTTTTATGTTGAGTCAGTTTACCTACTTCCTTCTATCTCAGAAGCAAACACTTGTGTTAACTGTGCATTGATTCCTACATATTTGCATATTGCACTTGTTATATTACTTTATATTGACAATATCCGTGAGATATACATGTTACAAGTTGAAAGAAAACGCTGAAACTTAATCTTCCTTTGTGTTGCTTCAATGTCTTTACTTTGAATTTATTGCTTTATGAGTTAACTCTTATGCAAGACTTATCGATGCTTGTCTTCAAAGTACTATTCATGAAAAGTCTTTGCTATATGATTCAATTGTTTACTCATTGTATTTACCATTGCTTCGAATCGCTGCATTCATTACATGTGCTTACAATAGTATTGATCAAGATTATGATAGCATGTCACTTCAGAAATTATCTTTGTTATCGTTTACCTACTCGGGACGAGTAGGAACTAAGCTTGGGGATGCTGATACGTCTCCAACGTATCGATAATTTCTTATGTTCCATGCTTGTTTTATGATGATACTCACATGTTTTATACATACTTTATGTCATATTTATGCATTTTCCGGCACTAACCTATTAACGAGATGCCGAAGAGCCAGTTGCTGTTTTCTGCTGTTTTTGGTTTCACAAATCCTAGTAAGGAAATATTCTCGGAATTGGACAAAATCAACGCCCAGGGGCCTATTTTTCCACGAAGCTTCCAGAACACCGAAAGGGAACCGAAGTGGGGCGACGAGGCGCCGCCACACTAGGGCGGCGCGGCCCAGGGGGGGCCCGCCCGGCCCTAGTGTGTGGCCCCCTCGTCAGCCCTCCGACTCCACCCTTCCGCCTACTTAAAGTCTTCGTCGCGAATACCCCAGTACCGAGAGCCACGATACGGAAAACCTTCCAGAGACGCCGCCGCCAATCCCATCTCGGGGGATTCAGGAGATCGCCTCCGGCACCCTGCCGGAGAGGGGAATCATCTCCCGGAGAATTCTTCACCGCCACGGTCGCCTCCGGAGTGATGTGTGAGTAGTTCACCCCTGGACTATGGGTCCATAGCAGTAGCTAGATGGTCTTCTTCTCCTAATTGTGCTATCATTGTTGGATCTTGTGAGCTGCCTAACATGATCAAGATCATCTATTTGTAATGCTACATGTTGCGTTTGTTGGGATCCGATGAATAATGAATACTATGCTATGTTGATTATCAATCTATTATCTATGTGTTGTTTATGATCTTGCATGCTCTCTGTTATTAGTAGAGGCTCTGGCCAAGTCGTTACTTGTAACTCCAAGAGGGAGTATTTATGCTCGATAGTGGTTTCATGCCTCCATTAAATCTGGGACAGTGACAGAAAGTTCTAAGGTTGTGGACGTGTTGTTGCCACTAGGGATAAAACATCAATGCTATGTCTAAGGATGTATTTGTTGATTACATTACGCACCATACTTAATGCAATTGTCTGTTGTTTGCAACTTAATACTGGAGGGGGTTCGGATGAACCTTGGTTTCTTACTGAGGGAAAACTTGCCGCTGTACGCATCAAACCTTCCTCTTGGGGTTCCCAACGGACACGCACTGTACGCGTATCAAGCTCTTTTTCTGGCGCCGTTGCCGGGGAGATCAAAACACGCTGCAAGGGGAGTCTCCACCTCCAATCTCTTTATTTTGTTTTTGTCTTGCTTTATTTTATTTACTTCTTTGTTTGCTGCACTAAAACAAAACACAAAAAAATTAGTTGCTAGTTTTTGATGACCCACAAGTATAGGGGTGTATCGTAGTATCTTCGATAAGTAAGAATGTCGATCCCAACGAGGAGCAGAAGGTGTTGACAAGCAGTTTCGATGAAGGATTCACTGTAAATGCTCACAGACAAGTATTCAGGGGGTTTTGATGTAACAGATGAATAAAGTACGAGTAAGTAAAGTGCGAGAGTAACAATTGCAGCGAGTGGCCCAATCCTTTTTAGCACAAAGGACAAGCCGGTTTGTTTACTTATAATGACCAAACGTTCTCGAGGACACACGGGATTTTAGTCTAGTGCTTTCGCTACATACGGCTAATTAATCTTCATTGTTTTGATAAGTGTTGTGTGGGTGAACCTGTGCTAATGTACCGCCCTTCCTAGGACTAATACATACTTGTGATTATACCCCTTGCAAGCATCCGCAACTACAAGAAAGTAATTAAGATAAATCTAACCACAGCCTTAAACTCTGAGATCCTGCGATCCCTCCTGCATCGATATACCAACGGGGGTTTAGGTTTCTGTCACTCCGGCAACCCCGCAATTGGCAAACGAATACAAGATGCATTCCCCTAGGCCCATAAAGGTGAAGTGTCGTGTAGTCGACGTTCACACGACACCACTAGAAGAATAACACCACAACTTAAATATCATAACATTGAATATTACTCAACCATACTTCACTACTAACATTTAGACTTCACCCATGTCCTCAAGAACTAAACGAACTACTCACGAGACATCATATGGAACATGATCAGAGGTGATATGATGATGAATAACAATCTGAACATAAACCTTGGTCCAACGGTTTCACTCAATAGCATCAATAACAAGTAGAAATCAATACCGGGAGAGTTTCCCCTATCAAACAATCAAGATCAAACCCAAATTGCTACAACGGTGACGATGTGCAGCGGTGGAGACGGCGGTGATGATGATGAAGATGATGATGATGGTGATGGAGATGATGTCCAACTTGATGGCGGTGACGATGGCGTCAATTTCCCCCTCCGGGAGGGAATTTCCCCGGCGGATCTCAGCCCACCGGAGAGCTCTTTTCTCTCTGGTGTTCTCCGCCTCGCAGAGGCGGCTGTAACTCTTCGCGAGGTACCCTCTGGAGCTTAGGTTTTCGGGACGAAGGCATTCGCGAAGAAAAGGAGGCGAGAGGGGGCTGTGGGCCCCCTCCTCACAGGGCGGCGTGGCCAGGCCTTGGGCCGCGCCGGCCTATGGGGTGGGCCCACCTCGGGTCCCCTCAGCTCCCCCTTCTGGCTCACTTCGTCATCTGGAAAAATAGGATTTTTGATATAATTTCCATCAACTGTTGATCTTCCGAAATATTGCATTCTGACGGCGCTTTTTCCAGCAGAATCCTGGCTCCGGTGCTCGATCCTCCAATAATCATGAAACATGCAAAATAGATGAAATAACATAAGTATTATGTCCAAATATGAAATATATCAATGAATAACAGCAAATTGGACGTATCAACTCCCCCCAAGCTTAGACTTCGCTTGTCCCCAAGCGAAACTGAACTCAGTAAACATGACCACATGTTTATGGAGCGAAGAGTCGATAAATAAAATACGGCCAAGAAGCATCATATTCATTCACACAAGACATTCCAGTAAACAACTTCCTCATATAACTCAACTTGAAACAAGTATAAGGTAATCACAAATAAAGGTGCATAAGAAATCATAGTTGGTGATGGCAAACTTCATTCTTGGTCAGAGAACAATTAACAGGTTATTCTTATCTATCGAGCAGCGCTCTCATGTTAAAGTTTATATGGCACAACTTGCATACTCAATCATAATAGTCTCCTCATGATCATTGATAACTTTCAAAGCTATATTCATTCAGATAAAACTTGTACTAAACAAGGAAGAGTAAAAGACATGATGAAGCAAATCACAATATAATAGTTTGATCACAACAACTCAAATGCTTGCTTAAGATGGAGGGAAATAGGTTTACTGACTCAACATAAAGTAAAAGATAGGCCCTTCGCAGAGGGAAGCAGGGATTAAATCATGTGCTAGAGCTTTTTCAGTTTTGAAATCATATAAAGAGAATGAAAATAACATTTTGAGAGGTGTTTGTTGTTGTCAACGACTGGTAGCGGGTACTCTAACCCCTTGCCAGACAAACCTTTAAAGAGCGGCTCCCATTTTATTCATTTTTGTGTGGCACTCCTTCCAACCTTTCTTTCACAAACCATGGCTAACCGAATCCTCGGGTGCCTGCCAACAATCTCATACCATGAAGGAGTGCCTTTTTATTTTAGTTTTATTATGATGACACTCCCCCCAACATTTGCTTTCACAAGCCATGGCTAACCGAATCCTTCGGGTGCCGTCCATCAATCACATACCATGGAGGAGTGTCTATTTAGGTTAATTAATTTGGGACTGGGAATCCCATTGCCAGCTCTTTTTGCAAAGTTATTGGATAAGTGGATGAAGCCACTAGTCCATTGGTGAAAGTTGCCCAACAAGATTGAAAGATAAAACACCACATACTTCCTCATGAGCTATAAAACATTGACACAAATAAGAGATAGTAAATTTTGAATTGTTTAAAGGTAGCACATGAAGTATTTACTTGGAATGGCAGGAAATACCATGTAATAGGTAGTTATTGTGGACACAAATGGCATAGGTTTGGGTTTAGGTTTGGATGCACGAGAAGTATTCCCTCTCAGTACAGGTCTTTGGCTAGCAAGGTTAATTAGCAAGCATAAGAGTTGAAGGAAACAAACAAATATACATGTGATAGAAACAATCATGCATCTTCCTTGCAAGCACAAACAGTTTTAACCTCAGAATAATAAGCTATGAGCTAACAAGAAAGGAAGATAATGAAACAACTACATGTATTTCTCTTTTCTACTTAAACCTCAAAGTGTTGTTGCTATTGACCAATGCTAAGTTTGCCAAAACCAAATAGATTTATTCAATGCTCCCAAAGTGATACCAATACTAACACCAAGATAAATCATATAATAGATATTGCAAACTAAAATAAGATGTGCAATATGTAAATGATAAGACTTCTCATTAATATTCCATAACGATAACTCACACCAAGGGATACATAGACAACCAACTAAAGGAGAGATACTTCCACACTGCAACCCATCTTATATGATAACTTCCCTACTCATGATATGAAACTACTTGACAGTAAAAAGTAAAAGATAGTGATGATGTGATACCGCGGCACTCCCCCAAGCTTGGAACAAACCAAGGGGATGCCAATACCGATGATGAATTACTCCTTCGGCGATGGTGGTGATGAATTCCCGTCATCAGACTTCCAAGGAAGAGGCTCTCCATCAACAAACGACATCTTGGTCTCGGGAATCCTGAAACTAGCAGCATGGCTTATGTGTTTAAACCTGTTTTCATACTCACAGTTCTGATTCTGAACGTCATAGAGTTGAGCTTGGAGTTTGTTGGTGGTGTCGTGAAGTGAGAGGATGTCGCCCCATAGCTTTGCAGTTTCCTTCTCGTGTTCAGCAATGAGTTCAGACACAATCTTGTGGAAGATATCCACCTCACGCTCAGCCATCTTCTTGTATTTGAAGACCTCTTGTTCTAGCTTCTCCATCCTGTCTTTCAAGCTTCCTTCTCCTTTAGGACCCTGGATATCCTTGATCTGCAGTTCTCCCTCAACGAGCAGCAACTCCTTGGGGTGCATCCTCAGCTCCTCCATGTACAAGTTGTTAACGTCCTTGCAGGAGCTTTCCTTCGGAGTTTTCGACGAAGACATGATGGCTCTAGATCCGAAGCAAATCCTGGCAGAAACAGCTCGAAACAAAACACGTCGAGAAAACGACATACGGACCTCCAGGGGTCCGGGGGATTATATAGCAGAAATTTGTATGTAATAAGGAAAGTACCAGGTCGAACCAGAGTCGGAAAGAGGCGACGAGGCGGCCAGCTCATAGGGCGGCGCGGGCCAAGGCCAGGCCGCGCCGGCCTATGGGGGCACGCCCTCGTGCGTCTCCTCCACTCCATTTCGATCTCGTAATTTTTCATATTTTCCAAAAATACCAAAAACATTGTTCGGAAAGTAAATTGCGAACTTTTTATTACCAGTACTGTTACCTATTCAAAGTCGAATTCTGGCGGACTGTCAATTTGACCTTTGATGAAGGCCTCCGGTGTTTCCACTCGAATAATATCAACATCTACATTGTAAGAATCACCTCAGATATAATGCTTGAGTCTTTGTCCATTCACCACTTGTGTGGCATTGCCTTGGAGAGAGCTAATTTTAATTGCTCCTGAACGATACACCTCCTGAACAACATATGGTCCTTCCCATTTAGAGAGTAATTTCCTTGCAAAGAATCTGAGACGAGACCGATACAATAGGACTTTATCCCCAATATTAAATTCTCTTTTGATAATCCTTCTATCATGCCATTTTTTAACTTTCTCTTTAAAGAGTTTAGCATTTTCATAAGCCTCACTTCTCCATTCATCTAGAGAACTCAATTGCAGCAACCTCTTATTACCAGCTAGTTTAGGATCTTTATTTAATTCTCTAACAGCCCAATAAACTTTGTGCTCTAGTTCTAAAGGTAAATGACAAGCTTTCCCATAAACCATTTTATAAGGTGACATTCCCATGGGATTTTTATAAGCAGTTCTATAAGCCCATAGTGCATCCTTCAATTTACTAGCCCAATTCTTTCTAGTTTTATTAACAGTCTTTTCCAAGATAGATTTAATCTCTCTATTTGATAATTCTACTTGCCCACTAGTTTGAGGATGATAAGCGGAAGCAATTCTATGATTAATACCATATTTAGCAAGAGTTTTTCTAAAACCACCATGAATAAAATGAGAACCTCCATCAGTCATAATATATCTAAGAACTCCAAATCTAGGAAAAATAATATCTAAAAGCATTCTTAAAGAGGTCTCACCATCAGCACTTTTTGTAGGTATGGCTTCCACCCATTTTGTAACATAATCAACAGCAACAAGTATATGAGTGTTACCTTCTGAAGAGGGAAAAGGTCCCATGAAGTCAAATCCCCAACAATCGAACGGTTCAATAACAAGATTATAATTCATAGGCATTTCATTGCGTCTGGAGATATTACCAACCCTTTGACATTCATCACAAGATAAGATAAACTTCCTTACATCTTTGAAGAGAGTTGGCCAATAAAAACCTGATTGTAGAACCTTTTGCGCGGTTCTATCTCCGGCGTGATGTCCTCCATAAGCACTACCATGACATTTACTCAATATCTCTTGTTGTTCATATTCGGGAACACATCTTCGCAGAATACCATCCACTCCTTCTTTATATAAGTGTGGGTCATCCCAGAAATAATGCCTCAAGTCATAAAAGAATTTCCTCCTTTGCTGAGCTGAAAAGGTTGGAGGCAAGTACTTGGAAACAATAAAGTTAGCATAATCAGCATACCAAGGGCTATCTCGCGAGCTCACCTTTATTACAGCCAATTGTTCATTTGGAAAACTATCATTAACAGGAACAGGATCATAAGCAATATTTTCCAATCAAGACAAATTATCAGCAACAGGATTATCAGCACCTTTCCTATCTACAATATGTAAATCAAATGCTTGCAACAGAAGTACCCATCTAATAAGCCTTGGCTTAGCATCTTTCTTTTGCATAAGGTATCTGATTGCAGCATGATCAGTATGTATAGTAACTTTTGAATCAACAATATAAGATCTAAACTTATCACAAGCAAAGACTACAGCTAACAATTCTTTTTCAGTAGTAGCATAATTTCTTTGAGCAGCATCAAGAGTTTTACTAGCATAATGAATAACATTCAATTTTTTATTTACTCGCTGTCCAAGAACAGCGCCTACAGCAAAATCACTAGCATCACACATAATTTCAAATGGTAAGTTCCAATCAGGAGGTTCAACTATAGGAGCAGTTGTTAAGGCTTTCTTTAGAGTTTCAAAAGCTTCTTTACAATCATCATCAAAAACAAAAGGTACATCTTTTTGAAGAAGATTAGTAAGAGGCTTTGAAATCTTGGAGAAGTCTTTAATAAACCTCCTATAAAACCCAGCATGACCAAGAACACTACGAATACCTTTAACATCCCTAGGATAGGGCATCTTCTCAATTGCTTCAACTTTAGCTCTATCAACTTCAATACCTCTCTCGGAAATTTTATGTCCCAATACAATTCCTTCATTAACCATAAAGTGGCATTTCTCCCAATTGAGAACAAGGTTAGTTTCTTCACATCTCTGCAAAACTTTATCGAGGTTCCGCAAGCAATTATCAAAAGAATTCCCATAGACAGAAAAATCATCCATGAATACCTCTACAATACTCTCGCAAAAGCCATGAAAAATAGCAGACATGCATCTTTGAAAAGTAGCAGGAGCATTACATAAACCAAAAGGCATACGTCTATAAGCATAAGTTCCATAGGGACAAGTGAAAGTGGTTTTCTCTTGATCCTTAGTTTTAACAGCAATTTGTGAAAACCCAGAATAACCATCAAGAAAGCAAAAATGAGTATTTTTAGATAACCTTTCTAACATTTGATCAATAAAAGGCAAAGGGTAATGATCTTTTTTAGTAACCTTATTAACTTTTCGATAATCAATGCACATTCTATACCCTACGACTACTCTTTGAGGTATGAGCTCAACATTATCATTAGGCACAACAGTCATTCCCCCTTTCTTAGGAACACAATGCACAGGACTAACCCATCTACTATCAGCAATAGGATATATAATACCAGCTTCAAGAAATCTTAATACCTCATTTCTTACCACATCCTTCATCTTAGGAATTAGACGACGCTGAGGTTCAACAACAGGCTTCGCATCATCTTCCATATTAATGGCGTGTTGGCAAATAGAGGGAGAAATCCCCTTCAAGTCATAAAGAGTGTAGCCAATAGCACCTCGGTGTTTCTTCAATATTTCCAATAAACTTTCTTCTTCAAACTCTGTAAGCTTAGAACTAATAATAACAGGATATATTTTCTTATCATCAATATGAGCATATTTAAGATTATCAGGCAATGGTTTTAAATCAAAGACAGGATCTTCCTTTGGTGGTGGTGTTGTACCCAGATCTTCCACCGGTAAATCATGCTTAAGAATAGGTTGACGAAGGAAAATTTCATCAAGCTCATCTCTTTCTTCCCTAAAAACTTCACTCTCACTATTCTCCAAACGTTGCTGCAAGGGATTATTAGGAGCAAGAACAATAGATGCACACTGTTCAACTTTAAAATCATTATTAGGCAAATCAGCTTCAAGTTCACAAGAACCAATTTCGTGCATAATCTCCGTGTAAAGCTCATAAGGAATAGCACTAATACTTGCACCAATATCACATAAACCATAATAACAATGATCACCAATTCTAACAGATAGCATAGGAACACTAGCTTGCTTGGACTTATTAGTATGTGAAACAATATTAGAAGCATCTTCACAGAAAATAATATGACCATCCTCCACATTTTCAGTCACAAGATCTTTAACTATTGCAACAGCAGGTTCAACTTTTATTTGTTCTTCAGGTTCTATAGGTTTCTTTTCACTTTTATGAACCGCACTATTTATAACAGAATACTCCTTCATTTTAGCAGGGAAAGGAGTTTTTTCAATATAAGCTTCAGGAATAACATGATCAACAGTTTCAGCTACAACACATTTATTAATAGATGAATCATTTTTATCTTTATACGGTTCATGATACTTATCAAAATTCTTCTTAGGCAATTCATAATGAGAGGCAAAAGCTTTATAAAGATTTGCGGCAACTTGAGAATCAAGACCATAAGTAGCACTTATATTACGAAATTTATCAGTATCCATAAAAGCTTCAATGCATTTATAATCATAATTTATACCTGATTCTCTATCTTTGTCGTTCTCCCATCCTTCAGTATTTTCCTGGATCCGATTGAGAAGGTCCCTTTTAAACTCTTCCTTGTTGCGCGTAAATGATCCAGAACAAGAAGTATCCAGCAAGGTCTTGTCTTCAAAAGAAAGTCTTGCATAGAAATTATCAATAATAACATTACCAGGAAGCTCATGAATGGGGCATTTGAGCATTAAAGACTTCAATCTTCCCCACGCTTGGGCAATACTCTCTCCATCATGAGGCCAAAAATTATATATGCGGTTCCGATCCTTGTGAATTTCATTTGGAGGATAGAACTTAGAATAAAACCGGGGCACAATATCATTCCATTCAAGAGAATCCCCATTATCCAGTAATTTATACCAATGCGCCGCTTTACCAGACAGCGATATAGAGAATAGTTTCTTCCTCACTTCATCCATAGCAATACATGCACACTTGAATAAACCGCATAATTCATGCAAGAACAGTAAATGATCCCCAGGGTGGACAGTTCCATCCCCTGTATAACGGTTATCCACTACACGTTCAATAATTTTCATAGGTATTTTGTATGGTATCTCTTCCTCACCTGGCGCCTCATCCACTACCTTTGCAGTAGTAGTAGATTTTCCAAATAAAAACTCAAGAGAAGATCTCTCCATAATGAATTATGGCAGCAGGCAGAAATAAAATCAGCACAAACGGTAGAAGTTTCCCTTACCAATTCCACTTACCAATAGCGCTTCACTCCCCGGCAACGGCGCCAGAAAATAGTCTTGATGACCCACAAGTATAGGGGGTGTATCGTAGTATCTTCGACAAGTAAGAATGTCGATCCCAACAAGGAGCAGAAGGTGTTGACAAGCAGTTTCGATGAAGGATTCACTGTAAATGCTCACAGACAAGTATTCAGGGGGTTTTGATGTAACAGATGAATAAAGTACGAGTAAGTAAAGTGCGAGAGTAACAATTGCAGCGAGTGGCCTAATCCTTTTTAGCACAAAGGACAAGCCGGTTTGTTTACTTATAATGACCAAACGTTCTCGAGGACACACGGGATTTTAGTCTAGTGCTTTCGCTACATACGGCTAATTAATCTTCATTGTTTTGATAAGTGTTGTGTGGGTGAACCTGTGCTAATGTACCGCCCTTCCTAGGACTAATACATACTTGTGATTATACCCCTTGCAAGCATCCGCAACTACAAGAAAGTAATTAAGATAAATCTAACCACAGCCTTAAACTTTGAGATCCTGCGATCCCTCCTGCATCGATATACCAACGGGGGTTTAGGTTTCTGTCACTCCGGCAACCCCGCAATTGGCAAACGAATACAAGATGCATTCCCCTAGGCCCATAAAGGTGAAGTGTCGTGTAGTCGACGTTCACACGACACCACTAGAAGAATAACACCACAACTTAAATATCATAACATTGAATATTACTCAACCATACTTCACTACTAACATTTAGACTTCACCCATGTCCTCAAGAACTAAACGAACTACTCACGAGACATCATATGGAACATGATCAGAGGTGATATGATGATGAATAACAATCTGAACATAAACCTTGGTCCAACGGTTTCACTCAATAGCATCAATAACAAGTAGAAATCAATACCGGGAGAGTTTCCCCTATCAAACAATCAATATCAAACCCAAATTGCTACAGCGGTGATGATGTGCAGCGGTGGAGACGGCGGTGATGATGATGAAGATGATGATGATGGTGATGGAGATGATGTCCAACTTGATGGCGGTGACGATGGCGTCGATTTCCCCCTCCGGGAGGGAATTTCCCCGGCGGATCTCAGCCCGCCGGAGAGCTCTTTTCTCTCTGGTGTTCTCCGCCTCGCAGAGGCGGCTGTAACTCTTCGCGAGGTACCCTCTGGAGCTTAGGTTTTCGGGACGAAGGCATTCGCGAAGAAAAGGAGGCGAGAGGGGGCTGTGGGCCCCCTCCTCACAGGGCGGCGCGGCCAGGCCTTGGGCCGCGCCGGCCTATGGGGTGGGCCCACCTCGGGTCCCCTCAGCTCCCCCTTCTGGCTCACTTCGTCATCTGGAAAAATAGGATTTTTGATATAATTTCCATCAACTGTTGATCTTCCGAAATATTGCATTCTGACGGCGCTTTTCCAGCAGAATCCTGGCTCCGGTGCTCGATCCTCCAATAATCATGAAACATGCAAAATAGATGAAATAACATAAGTATTATGTCCAAATATGAAATATATCAATGAATAACAGCAAATTATGATATAAAATAGTGATGCAAATTGGACGTATCAGTTTTACTTTATTTACTATCTTGATCTCCATATTAAAAACACAAAAAATTAGTTAATTGCATTTACTTTATCTAGTTTGCTTTATTTACTATTTCTAAAATGAGTTTATTTACTTTATTTACTATTGCTAAAATGTGTTTATTTTCTATTGCTAAAAAAATTAGTTAATTGCATTTACTTTATTTACTGTCTTGATCTCCATATTAAAAACACAAAAAAATTAGTTAATTGCATTTACTTTATCTAGTTTACTTTATCTAGTTTGCTTTATTTACTATTGCTAAAATTAGTTGCTAGTTTGCATTTACTTTATCTAGTTTGCTTTATTTACTATTGCTAAATTGTTTATCGCCTAACCACTGTGGCTAGACGCCAGCGCCTCCCACTGTTTCACCCTCCGTTTCACCGCATGTTGTCGGCATGGGAAGGATGGCAGGATCGCCATCGATGTGCCAGCCCCCACCCCTCCTTCATCCTCCATCCGCCGCCATGGGGCGTGGCCGGGCTCTGCCTGGTCGTTGCTGAAGGTGGGGCCTGCTCGTCCCCTGGTGTGGTGGATCGGCGCGGAAGAATCCTCCCCGATAAGGTGTGGTGCGCTTGCCGGGCACCACGGTATGCTAGTTGCTCGATGCACAACGGCGTGAGCAGCGCACGGCATCGTGAGCGGCAGCACGCCTAGGGCATCAGCGGCGCGGCGGACGGTGACCAGGGCGCCGGTCTGGGCGGCGTCCTGGTGATGGTTGTGGTGGCCACCGCCAGCAGGCCAAGTCGGTGGTGGAGGTGCGAGGTGGGATGGACTAGATGGGTGATATGTCTCCGACGTATCGATAATTTCTTATGTTCCATGCCACATTATTGATGATATCTACATGTTTCATGCATACTTTATGTCATATTTATGCATTTTCCGGCACTAACCTATTAACGAGATGCCGAAGAGCCAATTGCTGTTTTCTGCTGTTTTTGGTTTCAGAAATCCTAGTAAGGAAATATTCTCGGAATTGGACGAAATCAACGCCCAGGGGCCTATTTTCACACGAAGCTTCCAGAAGACCGAAGAGAAGACGAAGTGGGGCCACGAGGCGGCGCCACAGTAGGGCGGCGCGGCCCAGGAGCTGGCCGCGCGGCCCTAGCGTGTGGGCCCTTTCGTGACTCTCCCGACTCTGCCCTTCCGCCTACAAATAGCCTTCGTCGCGAAACCCCCAGTACCGAGAGCCACGATACGAAAAACCTTCCAGAGACGCCGCCGCCGCCAATCCCATCTCGGGGGATTCAGGAGATCGCCTCTGGCACCCTGCCGGAGAGGGGATTCATCTCCCGGAGGACTCTACACCGCCATGGTCGCCTCCGGAGTGATGAGTGAGTAGTTCACCCCTGGACTATGGGTCCATAGCAGTAGCTAGATGGTTGTCTTCTCCTTATGTGCTTCATTGTCGGATCTTGTGAGCTGCCTAACATGATCAAGATCATCTATCTGTAATGCTATATGTTGTGTTTGTTGGGATCCGATGAATAGTGAATACAATGTTATGTTGATTATCAATCTATGTGTTGTTTATGATCTTGCATGCTCTCCGTTACTAGTAGATGCTTTGGCCAAGTTGATGCTTGTAACTCCAAGAGGGAGTATTTATGCTCGATAGTGGGTTCATGTCTCCGTGAATCTGGGGGAGTGACAGAAGCCCCTAAGGTTATGGATGTGCTGTTGCCATTAGGGATTAAACATTGATGCTATGTCCGAGGATGTAGTTATTGATTACATTACGCACCATACTTAATGCAATTGTCTGTTGTTTGCAACTTAATACTGGAAGGGGTTCGGATGATAACCTGAAGGTGGACTTTTTAGGCATAGATGCATGCTGGATAGCGGTCTATGTACTTTGTCGTAATGCCCAATTAAATCTCACAATACTCATCATATCATGTATGTGCATGGTCATGCCCTCTCTATTTGTCAATTGCCCAACTGTAATTTGTTCACCCAACATGCTATTTATCTTATGGGAGAGACACCACTAGTGAACTGTGGACCCCGGTCCATTCCTTTACATCGAATACAATCTATTGCAATACTTGTTCTACTGTTCTCTGCAAACAATCATCATCCACACTATACATCTAATCCTTTGTTACAGCAAGCCGGTGAGATTGACAACCTCACTGTTTCGTTGGGGCAAAGTACTTTGGTTGTGTTGTGCAGGTTCCACGTTGGCGCCGGAATCCCTGGTGTTGCGCCGCACTACATCTCGCCGCCATCAACCTTTAACGTGCTTCTTGGCTCCTACTGGTTCGATAAACCTTGGTTTCTTACTGAGGGAAAACTTGCCGCTGTACGCATCACACCTTCCTCTTGGGGTTCCCAACGGACGCGTGCTGTACGCGTATCAAGCTCTTTTTCTGGCGCCGTTGCCGGGGAGATCAAGACACGCTGCAAGGGGAGTCTCCACACCCCAATCTCTTTACTTTGTTTTTGTCTTGCATTATTTTATTTACTACTTTGTTTGCTGCATTATATCAAAACACAAAAAAATTAGTTGCTAGTTTTACTTTATTTGCTATCTTGTTTGCTATATCAAAAACACAAAAAAATTAGTTACTTGCATTTACTTTATCTAGTTTGCTTTATTTACTACTGCTAAAATGGGTACTCCTGAAAATACTAAGTTGTGTGACTTCACAACCACAAATAATAATGATTTCTTATGCACACCTATTGCTCCACCTGCTACTACAGCAGAATTCTTTGAAATTAAACACCTTTCTTGAATCTTGTTATGCGAGAGCAATTTTCTGGTGTTAGTTCTGATGATGCTGCTGCCCATCTCAATAATTTTGTTGAATTGTGTGAAATGTAAAAGTATAAAGATGTAGATGGTGATATTATAAAATTAAAATTGTTTCCTTTCTCATTAAGAGGAAGAGCTAAAGATTGGTTGCTATCCCTGCCTAAGAATAGTATTGATTCATGGACTAAATGCAAGGATGCTTTTATTGGTAGATATTATCCCCCTGCTAAAATTATATCTTTGAGGAGTAGCATAATGAATTTTAAACAATTGGATAATGAGCATGTTGCACAAGCATGGGAAAGAATGAAATCTTTGGTTAAAAATTTCCCAACCCATGGACTGACTACTTGGATGATCATCCAAACCTTTTATGCAGGACTGAATTTTTCTTCGCGGAACCTATTGGATTCAGCTGCTGGAGGTACCTTTATGTCCATCACTCTTGGTGAAGCAACGAAGCTTCTTGATAATATGATGATTAATTACTCTGAATGGCACACGGAAAGAGCTCCACAAGGTAAGAAGGTAAATTCTGTCGAAGAAACCTCTTCCTTGAGTGATAAGATTGATGCTATTATGTCTATGCTTGTGAATGGTAGGACAAATGTTGATCCTAATAATGTTCCGTTAGCTTCATTGATTGCTCAAGAAGAACATGTTGATGTAAACTTCATTAAAAATAATAATTTCAACAACAATGCTTATCGGAACAATTCTAGTAACAACTATAGGCCATATCCTTATAATAATGGCAACGGCTATGGTAATTATTATGGGAATTCTTACAGCAATAATAGGAACACACCCCCTGGACTTGAAGCCATGCTTAAGGAATTTATTAGTACACAAACTGCCTTTAACAAATCTGTTGAAGAAAAGCTTGGGAAAATTGATATACTTGCTTCTAAAGTCGATAGTCTTGCTGCTGATGTTGATCTTTTGAAATCGAAAGTTATGCCTAATGAAAATCATAATAATAAAATTGTTACTACAGCAAATGCCATCAAAGTTAGAATTAATGAGAATATAAGATTGATGGCTGAATTGCGTGCTAGTTGGGAAAGAGAAGAAAATGAAAAAGAAGATAATATAGCTAAAGTTTGGACTATTACCGCCACTAGTAATGCTAATGCTACACATGTTGCTGCACCTCCTACTAATAATGGTAAAAGAATTGGTGTTGGCAATGTTTCCACTTCTAATGCAAAGCGCGAAAAACTGCCTGAAACTGCTAAAATTGCTGAAACTGCTTGTGATAAAACTGCTGAAATTTTTTCCAACATTGGGGATGATGATCCCATTGCTTTAGATTATAATGGTTTAGATTTTGATGATTGTCACATCTCTGAAGTTATAAAGTTCTTACAAAAACTTGCTAAGAGTCCTAATGCTAGTGCTATAAACTTGGCTTTCACGAAACATATTACAAATGCTCTCATAAAAGCTAGAGAAGAGAAACTAGAACGCGAAGCTTCTATTCCTAGGAAGCTCGAGGATGGTTGGGAGCCCATCATTATGATGAAGGTCAATAAATTTGATTGTAATGCTTTATGTGATCTTGGTGCAAGTATTTCTGTTATGCCTAAGAAAATCTATAATATGCTTGACTTGCCACCATTGAAAAATTGTTATTTGGATGTTAATCTTGCTGATCATTCTACAAAGAAACCTTTGGGGAGAGTTGATAATGTTCGCATTACCGTTAACAATAACCTGGTCCCCGTTGATTTTGTTGTCTTGGATATTGAATGCAATGCATCTTGTCCCATTATATTGGGAAGACCTTTTCTTCGAACTGTTGGTGCTATCATTGATATGAAGGAAGGTAATATTAAATATCAATTTCCTCTCAAGAAAGGTATGGAACACTTCCCTATAAACAGAATGAAGTTACCTTTTGATTCTATTATTAGAACAAATTACGATGTTGACACTTCGTCTCTTGATAATACTTGATACACACTTTCTGCGCCTAGCTGAAAGGCGTTAAAGAAAAGCGCTTATGGGAGACAACCCATGTTTTTACTACAGTACTTTTATTTTATTATTGAGTCTTGGAAGTTGTTACTACTGTAGCAACCTCTCCTTATCTTAGTTTTGTGCATTGTTGTGCCAAGTAAAGTCGTTGATAGTAAGGTTCATACTAGATTTGGATTATTGCGCAGAAACAGATTTCTCTGCTGTCACGAATCTGGGCCTAATTCTCTGTAGGTAACTCAGAAAATTATGCCAATTTACGTGAGTGATCCTCAGATATGTACGCAACTTTAATTCAATTTGAGCATTTTCATTTGAGCAAGTCTGGTGCCTCAATAAAATTCGTCTTTACCAACTGTTCTGTTTTGACAGATTCTGCCTTTTATTTCGCATTGCCTGTTTTGCTATGCTTGATGGATTTTTCGATTCCATTGACTTTCAGTAGCTTTGTGCAATGTCCAGAAGTGTTAAGAATGATTATGTCACCTCTGAACATGTAAATTTTGATTGTGCACTAACCCTCTAATGAGTTGTTTTGAGTTTGGTGTGGAGGAAGTTTTCAAGGATCAAGAGAGGGAGATGATACAACATGATCAAGGAGAGTGAAAGCTCTAAGCTTGGGGATGCCCCGGTGGTTCACCCCTGCATATATCAAGAAGACTCAAGCATCTAAGCTTGGGGATGCCCAAGGCATCCCCTTCTTCATCGACAACATTATCAGGTTCCTCCCCTGAAACTATATTTTTATTCCATCACATCTTATGTACTTTGCTTGGAGCGTCAGTTTTTTTTTTTTGTTTTGTTTGAATAAAATGGATCCTAGCATTCATTGTGTGGGAGAGAGACACGCTCCGCTGTTGCATATGGATAAATATGTCCTTAGGCTTTACTCATAGTATTCATGGCGAAGGTTGAATCTTCTTCGTTAAATTGTTAAATGGTTGGAATTGGAAAATGATACATGTAGTAATTGCTAAAATGTCTTGGATAATGTGATACTTGGCAATTGTTGTGCTCATGTTTAAGCTCTTGCATCATATACTTTGCACCTATTAATGAAGAAATACATAGAGCTTGCTAAAATTTGGTTTGCATAATTGGTCTCTCTAAGGTCTAGATAATTTCTAGTATTGAGTTTGAACAACAAGGAAGACGGTGTAGAGTCTTATAATGTTTAGAATATGTCTTTTATGTGAGTTTTGCTGCACCGCTTCATCCTTGTGTTTGTTTCAAATAAACCTTGCTAGCCTAAACCTTGTATCGAGAGGGAATACTTCTCATGCATCCAAAATCCTTGAGCCAACCATTATGCCATTTGTGTCCACCATACCTACCTACTACATGGTATTTCTCCGCCATTCCAAAGTTAATTGCTTGAGTGCTACCTTTAAAATTTCCATTCTTTATCTTTACAATATATAGCTCATGGGACAAATAGCCTAAAAACTATTGTGGTATTGAATATGTACTTATGCACTTTATCTCTTATTAAGTTGCTTGTTGTGCGATAACCATGTTCCTGGGGACGCCATCAACTACTCCTTGTTGAATATCATGTGAGTTGCTATGCATGTCCGTCTTGTCTGAAGTAAGGGCGATTTACCACTCATTTAATGGTTAGAGCATGCATAATGTTAGAGAAGAACATTGGGCCGCTAACTAAAGCCATGAATCATGGTCGAAGTTTCAGTTTTGGACATATATCCTCAATCTCATATGAGAACATTAATTGTTGCTACATGCTTACGCATAAAAGAGGAGTCCATTATCTGTTGTCTATGTTGTCCCGGTATGGATGTCTAAGTTGAGAATAATCAAAAGCGAGAAATCCAATGCGAGCTTTCTCCTTAGACCTTTGTACAGGCGGCATAGAGGTACCCCTTTGTGACACTTGGTTAAAACATGTGCATTGCGATGACAATCCCGGTAATCCAAGCTAATTAGGACAAGGTGCGGGCACTATTAGTATACTATGCATGAGGCTTGCAACTTGTAAGATATAATTTACATAACACATATGCTTTATTACTACCATTGACAAAATTGTTTCTTGTTTTCAAAATCAAAGCTCTAGCACAAATATAGCAATCAATGCTTCCCTCTGCGAAGGGCCTTTCTTTTACTTTTATTGTTGAGTCAGTTGACCTATCTCTCTCTACCTCAAGAAGCAAACACTTGTGTGAACTGTGCATTGATTCCTACATACTTGCATATTGCACTTATTATATTACTTTGCATTGACAATATCCATGAGATATACATGTTATAAGTTGAAAGCAACCGCTGAAACTTAATCTTCCTTTGTGTTGCTTCAATACCTTTACTTTGAATTATTGCTTTATGAGTTAACTCTTATGCAAGATTTATTGATGCTTATCTTGAAGTACTATTCATGAAAAGTCTTTGCTATATGATTCATTTGTTTACTCATGTCATTTACATTGTTTGGATCGCTGCATTCATTACATATGCTTACAATAGTATGATCAAGGTTATGATGGCATGTCACTCCAGAAATTATCTTTGTTATCGTTTACCTGCTCGGGACGAGCAGAAACTAAGCTTGGGGACGTTGATACGTCTCCGACATATCGATAATTTCTTATGTTCCATGCCACATTATTGATGATATCTACATGTTTTATGCATACTTTATGTCATATATATGCATTTTCCGGCACTAACCTATTAACGAGATGCCGAAGAGCCAGTTGCTGTTTTCTGCTGTTTTTGGTTTCAGAAATCCTAGTAAGGAAATATTCCCGGAATTGGACGAAATCAACGCCCAGGGGCCTATTTTCACACGAAGCTTCCAGAAGACCGAAGAGAAGACGAAGTGGGGCCACGAGGCGGCGCCACAGTAGGGCGGCGCGGCCCAGGAGCTAGCCGCGCGGCCCTAGCGTGTGGGCCCCTCTTGACTCTCCTGACTCTGCCCTTCCGCCTACAAATAGCCTTCGTCGCGAAACCCCCAGTACCGAGAGCCACGATACGGAAAACCTTCCAGAGACGCCGCCGCCAATCCCATCTCGGGGGATTCAGGAGATCGCCTCCGGCACCCTGCCGGAGAGGGGATTCATCTCCCGGAGGACTCTACACCGCCATGGTCACCTCCGGAGTGATGAGTGAGTAGTTCACCCCTGGACTATGGGTCCATAGCAGTAGCTAGATGGTTGTCTTCTCCTTATGTGCTTCATTGTCGGATCTTGTGAGCTGCCTAACATGATCAAGATCATCTATCTGTAATGCTATATGTTGTGTTTGTTGGGATCCGATGAATAGTGAATACTATGTTATGTTGATTATCAATCTATGTGTTGTTTATGATCTTGCATGCTCTCCGTTACTAGTAGATGCTTTGGCCAAGTTGATGCTTGTAACTCCAAGAGGGAGTATTTATGCTCGATAGTGGGTTCATGTCTCCGTGAATCTGGGGGAGTGACAGAAGCCCCTAAGGTTATGGATGTGCTGTTGCCACTAGGGATAAAACATTGATGCTATGTCCGAGGTTGTAGTTATTGATTACATTACGCACCATACTTAATGCAATTGTCTGTTGTTTGCAACTTAATACTGGAAGGGGTTCGTATGATAACCTGAAGGTGGACTTTTTAGGCATAGATGCATGCTGGATAGCGGTCTATGTACTTTGTCGTAATGCCCAATTAAATCTCACAATACTCATCATATCATGTATGTGCATGGTCATGCCCTCTCTATTTGTCAATTGCCCAACTGTAATTTGTTCACCCAACATGCTATTTATCTTATGGGAGAGACACCACTAGTGAACTGTGGACCCCGGTCCATTCCTTTACATCGAATACAATCTAATGCAATACATGTTCTACTGTTCTCTGCAAACAATCATCATCCACACTATACATCTAATCCTTTGTTACAGCAAGCCAGTGAGATTGACAACCTCACTGTTTCGTTGGGGCAAAGTACTTTGGTTGTGTTGTGCAGGTTCCACGTTGGCGCCGGAATCCCTGGTGTTGCGCCGCACTACATCTCGCCGCCATCAACCTTTAACGTGCTTCTTGGCTCCTACTGGTTCGATAAACCTTGGTTTCTTACTGAGGGAAAACTTGCCGCTGTACGCATCACACCTTCCTCTTTGGGTTCCCAACGGACGCGTGTTGTACGCGTATCAATGGGCGTAATCCCTAGGTCGGTCTTCTCCTTTTCCTCTCCGTCATCTTGGTTGTTGTTGGTAGTGGGTCGGCCGGTTGAAGGGTGTCTCGCCGCATAGCCTCTGCCGGCCTGGGATGGTTGGCGGCGCTGGGCCCGACCTGAATAATGGTGGCGGTCCTAGGGTCTCTCTTGTGCAAAGATGAGGACCTTCCTGAGGCCTGCCCTATTTGATGTGGTCGGAGTGTTGGGTTCTGGAAGGCGCCGCCGGCGAATGTAACAATGCATCTATTACCTGGAGTTTGCTGGATCGGGTGGTATTCGGTCGTGCGCACCCTTGCTTTTATTCCGACCATTTGGTTCTGGAGGGAACGACACGAAACTCTCTTCTGTGTGGACATCAAGTGACATTTTGGTCCATGGTGTGGATCATGTTTTGAATATGACCAACTGGTACAAGTTGCATACTAGATTGGAAACACATCAAACTATTGATAAAACTGCTCAGCGACAACTTGAGAAAGAAAAGGACCACTGGAGACAGGTTTTGTTGTGAAATTTCTACCCAAGCATAATCTAGCCTTTCGTGGTAGTAAAGAAAAATTGTATAAAGATAGCAATGTTAATTTCCTGGGTTTGATAGAGATGTTGGCTTAATTTGACCCTGTTACTCAGGAGCATGTTCGTCGTATTACAAATGAAGAAACTCATGCACATTATCTTGATCATAAGATTCAGAATGAGTTGCTACGCTTGCTTGCTTCTTCTATCGGGTATGAAATCATTAAGAAAATAAAGAGTTCAAAGTATTTCTCTATCATACTTGATTGTACTCTGATGCAAGTCACCAAGAGCAAATGTATATGGATACATCTTCAAAGCATGTTTGCATAGAAGAATCCTTTCTAGGATTTTTAGATGTAAATGATACGACTGGGCAAGGACGATTTGATGTTCTAGAGAATGAACTAAAGCTTCTTGATCTTGATATAAATGATGTGCGAGGGCAAGGTTATGATAATGGGTCAAATATGAAAGGAAAAAATCAAGGGGTACAACGGAAACTTTTGAATATAAATCCTAGAGCTTTCTATTCCCTTAACTTGACACTTTATGATATGGCCAACACACGTGGTAGAGCTAAAGACTTCTTTGGAATCATCCAACACATCTATTAAATTTCAATGTGCAGACATTCGAGAGGCTCTACTTCAGGTACATAATTTTTTATTATTGTTTAACATTGTATTTTATTTTGGCTTTGACTACATCCAACTATAACATTTATTTCCCGAAACTGATAATGATCCTAAGACAAGCAGTGAGGCTTTAGGTTTGGCAAAAAAAATGAACTTGGGGACTATAAATTTATAGTGGCAATAGTCATTTGGTTTGAGGTATTGTCTGCTATTAACTCAGTAAGCAAAAGCTTGCAAACTAAGAATATGCTTATTGATGTTGCTATTGAGAAAGTGCAAGGTCTTGTGTCTTTTTTCGAGGGGTACAGGAAACTGGTTTGTTAGAGGCATTTGAGAAAGCAAAAGGAATTGCCCTTGAGTTGAATATTGATGCAAAATTTTCGTGAAAAGTGGGAAATTAAAAGAAAGAAGCAGTTTGATGAGAACCCAGATGACACAAATATTGCCACACAGTCTGCGGAGAAATCATTTCGAGTCAATTATTTTATACCTCTTGTTGATCAAGCAATTTCCTCGCTCAAAACTAGATTTGAACAATATAAGGGCTACCAGAAAATCTTTGGTTTCTTATTTACCTCTGAAAAGTTACAGTCACTGGATGATGATACCTTGAAATGTTCTTGTGAGAATCTCCAGGTTGCTCTTACAAAAGAAAAAAATTTGATATTGATGCCAATGATCTTTATGTTGAGCTGAAGTTTCTTCGAGAATTCATTAAAGAAAATATGGGGCCAATAGAAGTTCTGAATTTTTTAAAGATGCATGATTGTTTTCCCAACGCAAGTATTGCCTATAGAGTTTTATTGACCAATCATGTGACGGTTGCATCAGCAAAACAAAGTTTTTCTAAGTTAAAGTTATTTAAGTCATATATGCGTACTACGATGACACAACAAAGACTCAATGATTTGGCGACAATATCACTTGAGAGTAAAATGTAAGATTTGTTATGAGGATATCATTGAAGATTTCATTTCAAAGAATCCCAAAAGAATGATGTTATTCAAATAAATATTATGCAACCAGGAGTTGACTAGGCATGATTCTTAATATATCCAATTTTTATGTAAAATATAATTACATACGTAGTATATTTGTTGAATATTTTAAATTTACTAGTACGATAGGGCCCCGATTTAGAATTTCGCACAGGGCCCTGAATTTTGCCGATCTGGTCCTGTGGTGAAGTCCGAAGAAGAGAATATCATGAAGGCTGGATTGGAGTACTAGCTAAGGGAGGTTCAAGTCTCGGCGCTATTGAGGGACTTGCTTGGTGTTCCGGACTTCGCAGTAGTGGTATGAAAGTGGGGGCGGCAGCACATGTGAAGTTCAGAGTCTTATCTTTTACGGTGAAAATCCAAGGCCTGGCCTTAAATGATTGTGCCAGACAATGACCTTGTTGGATGCATTGTTTTGAGAGCAGAGATTGTTCCCTTCTTGGAGGCGTCGCTTTTGGAGAGTCTGAATTTCAGGTGTTGTCTTGATGATGGATGTATTGTTGTTGCTA
Source organism: Lolium perenne (assembly GCF_019359855.2). Classification (NCBI taxonomy): domain Eukaryota; kingdom Viridiplantae; phylum Streptophyta; class Magnoliopsida; order Poales; family Poaceae; genus Lolium; species Lolium perenne. Next base: position 23,267,797 of record NC_067247.2, on the reverse strand, counting down.
GGGCTAGGATACTATAGCGGCTTTTTTCGTTTTCTTTTTCTTTTTTGTTTGTTGTGTGCATCTGTACTGTCAGTAGGGTGTTGAGTTGTTGCAGAGGCTGGATGTAATTAATATCTTTTGATATGAATATATTCTCTTTATCGAAAAATGACCGGGCCACAATAATCCTATTGAGGGCCTATTGGGGGCCGCTGATGAGGACATCCCTACCTCACTACCACCTCCGTCATTGCCAACTGAAGATGAACCTGCTGTGAAGCTCAAGTCCAATGAAGTTTGGATTGGACCGATTACAAGAGCTTGTGCGAAGCTACTTAAACAACATGTGAACTTGTTCCTAAACGATACTTTGATTGATCAGAACTTTATACTACCTAAGTCCTATTACTTATGTATCATTAGGTATGAAGAGGAGACAAGCATCGCACGAGGAGGAGAGGAGCAGATGGACGTGAAGATGGACGTGGAGCTGGACATGAAGATATCTCATGGACGCGCAAGGGAGGAGCGGGAGGCATGCGCGAGAGGAGAAGACGAAGTCCAGGACGGCCCAGCACCCGGTCAGACCGGCCGCCACGCCGGCGCGCCCGGTCCCTGGCCCGGTCCAACCGGGCGGCAGGCCGGGTCCACCCCGGCACCGACCGGGCTCCACGCTGATGCCAACCGGGCGCGTTACTACGCGACAAGTCGCCCGCCCGGTTGTAACCCGGTCCCTGGCCCGGTTTGAACCGGCCAGCCCGGTCCCAGGCCCGGTCGACCGGCCCCCAGGCCGGCCGTGTCCGAGTCTGTCTCGACCAGATCTATTCTGGGTCGGTTATTCTTGTATGTTTTCGACCAGAAGTCGTCCCGAACGCCTATATAAGTGCCCAGGACGCCCCCTAGCTGCTTTAGACCATGTTTAAGATAAACCCTAGTTCTTAGTTGTTTGCTTTGCAAAACTATTGAATCCCCTACACTATATTGTTTGATATTGTGTAGATCTGAAAAGTCTTGTGTGATCTGTTGTTCCATTGAGAATTAGACGGTTGCAACTTACCGCTTCGTGGTCGCCGGCTACGTGCGCAAGTGTGTGGAGTTGCGAATATCTTGCAGGGTTGAGAGTTGTTGCATTGGCGACAGAGACCAATCGAGATATCTCGTTGCGTCATACAAGTTATCATCCACCTCATTCAAGTTACCTCTGCTGCAATCATTCCGTGATCATCATCACCACCGTTGCTTACTGGGAAGATCGGGCCATCCCTTATCAGCTGCCGTGGTAGATGCTCTAACTATCCATCGAAAGCTAAATCCTGCTAATTATGGAAAAGTCCTAATCTGAACTCGCACAGTAATTATACATTTGGTTGGAATTAATCCGATCATGTTACGTTATCGCGAGTTCTGTACGTGAGCTCTTTGTTTTATTTTTGTTTGCCGTGTTGGCTTGCATGCCCTAGTGGTAGTACGTGTCCTGATGTAGTTCGGTTTACATGCCGATAGACTAGCATTTGAGATGTAAGCGGTGTAGACTGTAGAGGTCCGAGTAGTACTTGGACTTCAAGTCCGTCTAGGTTTAGGCTGTAGGGGATCGTGGCTTCTTCGTGCATAAATACACGAGGCTGTGCAAAGCGCTAGTCAGTTCACTTATTTAGGTTCAGGCCAAAGTGCTAGTCGGCGATCGAGATCGCGCCTCAACCATGTCGTTCGCCGGCGTATCTGTCATTGCTGACGGCAGGCTGCGGCAGCCGTGGGCCGTCTACCCCGGCACGGCCAGCCGCAGCGGGTACCACCTCCTCGTGGTTGAAGGCTACTCCCGTACCAAGCGCACGCCCAACGGCGTACCAATCGAGTGCCGACCTTTCATGCTCGGAGGCCACCGTTGGGTCCTCGACATCTACCCGAACGGCAAGTACCCGGAGAGCGCCGGTTCTATATCCATTTTTCTCGTCTTGTTGGATGAGCAGCAAATTGCACGGCCCGTGAAGGTCTGTTTCGACTTCAGTTTCATCGACGAGGTTGAGGTGCAAGCGCCGGCGTGTGTTCGTGCCACCGAGGTGTGCGAGTTCTCTACCGACGCCAGTTGTATTGGTCACTCGAGTTTGATCACGAGAGAAGACCTTGAGATGTCGGGGCATCTAAAGGATGATTGTTTCGCCATCCGGTGTGACATCGTCATCGCGGACCCCCTTGCTCCCTTCATCGAGGTTCCGCCGTCCAACATGCGCCGGCACTTCAACAAGCTCCTTGAAACCAAGGTGGGTACCGACGTGACGTTCATGGTTGATGGTGAGACATTCGTTGCACATCGGTGCGTTCTCGCAGCCCGGTCTGCCGTCTTTATGGCTGAGCTCTTTGGCTCCATGGAGGAGGGAATGACGGATAATGTCATACAGATAAAAGACATGGAATCATCAATATTCAAAGCCTTGCTTCGCTTCATTTACACAGACTCGTGGCCTAAGATGGAGGAGGTACCCAGCAGCATGGAGGTGGAAGGAGACGTGCAGGAAATTACGTGGTTGCAACAATTGCTTGTTGCGGCCGATAGATATGATCTTCAGCGGCTCAAGTCAATGTGCGAAGAGCAGTTGGCTGGACACATAGGTTTATGCTCGGTGACGACCATTCTTTCTCTAGCTCAGCAGCAACATTGCTCCGAACTGAAGGAGGCCTGCTTGGAGTTTCTCAATGTCCAATCTGCTACTGCTTTGCAGGGAGTAATGTCGACACGTGACTGGGAGCATATGTCTACAACTTATCCATGTGTTCTCAACAAGCTCATTGCCAAGCTCGCTTCCAGAGTGTAACTTGTTCCTCTTAATTGTGTAGTATTCGAGTTTTGCTAATTCTCTGTCGCTCACGTTAGGCTAGCAACTGAGAATTTTCTAGTTGCACACCAAGATTTTTTTGGTTACACAATTATTCGAACTAAGCTTTTTTCGTGTACCTTATCTTTACTTGTTATTTTTCTTCAATAGCATGCATGCGTGTTGCTTTTTTATGATCGTTATTGTGTGTTGGTTTAAGGAGAGCTACACAAGCAGAAGCCCAAGCCAGTAAAAGCTCTCGCCACAAAAATGTCAGCCAAAGTAAAGAAACAGACAATCACAAGCGCAAAACAACTACCAAAAGGACGATTAAAAAAGATCAACAGGCCCAGAACCACTAGATAGACCTGAAACTAATGGAGCATTATTATTTATCAATCATATGGGGATAGTTTCATTGAGAATTTATAATTCTCGTAGTATCATTTTCAACACTTTTCATTCATGTTTTCATGGACACATAAACTTTTCTTAGAAAAATATTCCTTAATCTTGATAAGATGTTGACGCTTTAAAAAAATCATGTTTGAAATGAATGTTCACAGGTTTCCCAAGAAAAAGCACGTTTGCGAGTTGGTTTAAAAAAAAGAATATTTATGTGATTTAAAAGATGTTCATGAAGCTGAAAATGTAATTTTTTATTGGATTTAAAAAATGTTTAGGGTTTCAAAAAAATCATAGATTCCAACACAAGTACGTTCATGCATTAAAAAAACCATGGGAGTTCGGAAAAATGTTCATGGGCTGAAAAATTGTTGGGTGGTTCAAAAAAGTACTCTCATGGATTGAATAAAGTTTATTGGTTCGGAAAATGGTCACTGGTGTTAGAAAGAATGTTCACTGTTAAAACTGTACATTGACGGGTTCAAAAAAAGTGTTGGCGGTAGTTCGACCAATTTTTTGCGGTACAAAACAATGTTCATGAGAGATTGAAAACATATTCAAGGGTTAAAAACAGTTCGTTTTTTATTGAATTCGCAAAATTTATAGATCTGGATGATTCAATGTCCACATGCATGTTCATGTTCAAGTTTAAAAAATTATCCACGGGGTTAAGAAAATGTTCATGTGTTACACGAAGAAATCATTAGATTTTAAAGAAAAAACCTGAAAGGAAAATGAAAAAAAAAAGACAAAAGGGAAACATATTCCCATGTTATTTCTCTTGATTCCACTTTTGGTACAATGATGTTCTTGTATTGACGGAAAGAGAAGTCCTGAAAAAACATAATTCGCAAAAATGAAAACAGTCAGGTCAGTGGGAAGGTGACGAGACACCGATCCACGGGACTAGGTGGGGTGTGCGTGTGTTGTCGACACTAAAATCGCGACGACTACGAGCACTGACAAAGTAGCGCTAGTCTCCTCTTCTGATTGCATTCGCAAGCGCTGCAACAAAGCTGCGCGCATACGAAGGCGTGCCACAAAGCGCTAGCAACTTGGCTTCTCACATCTCCTCCTGGTGAGCTTCCAGGCGCGATCGATGGCGACGACGGCGGCGGCGCTGCTGCTGGAGGAGGCGCGGGCGCCGGCGTTCGAGGCGTGGCTGCTGGGGCTGCGGCGGCGGATCCACCAGCACCCGGAGCTGGCCTTCCAGGAGCACCGCACCTCCGCGCTCGTGCGCGCCGAGCTCGACGCCCTCGGCGTCCCCTACGTCTGGCCCGTCGCGCGCACCGGCGTCGTCGCCACCATCGCCGGCGGTGGTGGCCCCGGCCCCGTGTTCGCGCTACGTGCTGACATGGACGCGCTACCCATCCAGGTCCGTCCCAATAATGCAGTCAGTAAATTAATCAAATCGTTCATTAGTTGATGATAATGGCACAATCAGTTGTTAATTGCATGCACCATGTCCATGGAATCTTATACTACCAGCCATTTTGTCCATTGTGTATGGACTATGGATCGTACGAAATAGATATTTATGGAGAATTGTTGATAATTTGTGCATGCAAGTTGGCGTAGTACTCATCATATACTTGATTGTCGTGGGATTGCTCCATCGATCGGTATATGCAGGAGATGATGGAATGGGAGTTCAAAAGCAAGGAAGATGGTAAGATGCATGCGTGTGGGCACGATGCTCACGTGGCCATGCTGCTCGGAGCTGCCAAGCTTCTTCAATCACGGAAGGACGATCTCAAGGTTCTAAGTTACCTAAATGGCTAAATGTTCAGTATTGCAAGATGTTCATCTGTTGATCAGAAATCCTGGATGAGATTGAGATTTGAGCTTTCAAAACAAAGATAAATGACTATTGTGTGGTATTTCTTTTTTGCCATGCTTAACCTACCAGGGCAAGGTGAAGCTCGTCTTCCAGCCGGCGGAGGAGGGTCATGCTGGCGGGTAAGGTGTCCTCGACGATGTGGATGCCATCTTCGCAGTGCACATCGACACGCATCTACCGATGGGCACTGTCGGCTCTAGGCCTGGACCCTTCCTCGCCGGATCTGCTCGTTTCAAAGCGACCATCACCGGGAAAGGCGGGCACGCAGCCGTACCACATGCCGCAGTCGACCCGGTGGTAGTTGCATCCTCGACTGTCCTCGGCCTCCAACAACTCGTTTCTCGCGAAATTGATCCCCTTCAAAGCGCAGTACATGTGTTTTTTTTCTATTCATCAACTGGTTGCTTGGTGTTGGGGGGATGACCCCCGGTATGCCAAAGGCATGCCAAACCGGATGGTTTGAGCCATCAAGATACCGGTTTAATATTTATACCGGAGCACGAAGATAAGTGTTTGGCTAAGTAAAGCCAGACCGGTATCCCCAGAGGGGTATACCGGAACCGGATGAAGAAGACACCGGGCTACCGGAAAGAAGAGCATGTCGGCAAGACTGGTCAAAGATTCTCTTCAGAGCTAGAGGACAAGGATGAGCTAAGCAAAGTGGCTTTAATCGAAGCCCTGGCGCAAAAGAGAGGGGTGACGCAGAAAGAAGCCGGAGGACGTCAGCCTCCCTGATTAAAGAAGACTCCGGCGTCATCTATGATTAAAGTTACTTTGTAAAGTAGTTTGTCCAGTCAAAAATGCCACTAGGGTTTCTTGCCCTGTAAGCCACCCTCTCCCCTATATAAGGAGAGGGGGCACCCCAGTATTCGAGAGGTTAAGAGGTTAGACGTTTGGTCCTAAGAGGAACCTTGTAACCGGAATCTTGTACCATGTTGAGATCAATGAAGATAGTGATCTAGAGCAGAGTTCTTCCTTGTGTGTTTCTTCTTGTATCCCTGCCTTTGGCTGTGTTCTTGAGGAAAGCATCCGGAAGTTCATCCCATCTAATCACAAACCCTCCCCCGAATCCTCTAGCGTCCATTCGGCCCCAACTCAAGTCATCCCATGGCATCTGCTCGTTCACCACGATGACAGTTGGCGCCCACCGTGGGGCGAGAAGTGGCGCTTGCTGGAGTTCACATTCGGGCGGGCATCCTCGACGTCGCCGGCCAGCGTACGGTGTCCGCGCTGGTGCAGCGCATCTACGCCATGGATTTCATCAACGACAACGCGGGCTGCTTCGCCAACGGCGGCATCTTCCCCAAGAACGGCCGCATCATCGAGTTCGGCAGCCACCGCATCTACTTCGGCACCGTCCCTGTGCGCCAGTGCCCCTCAACGGTGCTGGTGGCGCCGGATCCGCCAAGATGGCTACATGCTGGACGCGCTCCTGGCAGCGTGGAGGTGATGATGGCAGGTGCGGTCGACGCCGACAAAGAAGCTGTGGAAGAAGGTGCTGGGCGTGCGGCTTCAACCCGCGCGGCCAAGCCACCGCTGGAGCGCAACGCAGGCGCTGCGGGAGCATCATCCGCGCCACCGGAGACACCACTCCAAGCAGCGATGAACGTCCTCGCCACCCCCATCGCGCAGAACATCGACCCGGCAGCGGCTCAGGCGGAGCTGGAGGCTCAGCGCCAGAAGATGCTCGAGAGCAGCAAGGACGTCGTCAGGGCGCAGCGCGAGCTGAACCTAACCATACGTGAGTATAACGCTGCCCATGGCTTTGCTTCTGTTAGCGCTCATGCTGCTAGGATACCGGAGAACCGGCTTAAGGCACGCAATATAGATCAGGATCTGCGTAAGGAAATTCATGCCGGCAAAAGCACCTCTGCGTCTGTGAGCATTGTAGAGAAACCTAAGTACAGTAGCCCGGATAAAACCATAAAAGCAGCAAAGGCTGCTGTAGAGCTGTGTGAATCGCTTTCCGGGGACGCTCTGGCAAAACAACAAGAGCGTGTCCGGGAGCTGCTTGAGACTATCGAGCAGCAAAACGCTGAGCAGCTTGCTAGGCTGAACAAGGCTGTGGCTTCAAAGTCCGCGCGTTCAACAAAGAATGCCGATAGCAAGTCCCATGGGCAGGCTTCGTCCCCCCATCCGGACAGAAGAAGAGAGAAAGAGATGAATGCGCAGCAGATGACTGTGTATGATCCAGTTCTTGCCGGAAAACAACAAGCCGGGCAACACGATGCCGGTAGAAAAAGCCAAGGGGCAGGCAGAGGCTACGCCAAGGGAGGCTATGCCGGTAGACACGAAACCGGGCAAAATTATCGAGCTGCAAGGGCAGCGTACGATGAGGAGGAAATAGATCCTCCAAGGTACCGGCAGGCAAGGGCCGCGGTACCGGAACATGATGACGAGGTCGATTCAGCAAGACCGGCAGCATACCGGAACCCATTGGGAGAGCGCTTGGGAGAAAGATACCTGCCAGAACGGGATGCGAGGCACCGTCTGGATAGAGTATACTTGTCAGAAATGATCGAGGCAGAAGGACCTCCGGGCCCAAAGTGTTTTGATCCAAGGATCATGAAAGAAGGACCACCGGTTCGCAACTTTCAGTTGCCCCGTGACACAAAAACGTATGATGGCACCACTAAGCCGGAAGACTGGCTCGCGGATTATGTGACTGCGGTATACGTCGCTGGTGGCGGAGGAACCGTAGCAGGAGGAGGAAACCGGCGTTGGGCCGTGAGAATCATACCATCATTCTTGGTGGGACCGGCAAGAATCTGGCTAAACAACTTGCCGGCAGGGAGCATAAACGGCTGGTTGGACTTTGAGGAGGCTTTTGTGAGTAACTTCAGCAGCACATACCGGAGGCCAAACAGGCCGCAGCAGCTCACTCTGTGCGTGCAGCGCCCAAATGAAACAGACCGGGATTATCTGGCCCGATGGAACACCACAAGGAACTCCTGTGAAGGGGTGATAGAGGCGCAAGCCATTGCTTGGTTTAGCAGTGGGTGCAGAAGAGGTTCGCCGTTGTGGCAAAAGCTGCAGCGGAACATGCCGACAACGTTGGCTGAAATGATTCGCGTGGCGGATAGCTATGCGTTGGGAGACCCAACGCAGCCGGCGGTACAACCTGAGCCGGAGCAATCAAACCCGCCACAGCAGCGCCAAGAGCAACACCGGGATAACCGGAACAACAAAAGAAGGGAGGATTTCCCGGATCGAAGGTACGATTCGCAGCAAGTTGCTGCTGTACAAGAAAACTCTGAGGCCAGCGACAGTCAGAGGCAAAGAACCGGATCGCAGCCATGGGCGGGTACGAAGAAACAGTGGGTCGAAAAGAAACCCTGGGGCCAGAAAAAGAACTGGCAAGAACCTGCCAAGTATACCATGGAAGCTGCCATGGACCAACCTTGCCGGTGGCACACACCGAATCCGGCTCACCCGTCAAATCATCTGACGAAGGATTGTACCTGGACCAAGTATTTGATGCTAAAAGGAGTAGCGAAAGATGCACAAGCACAAGGGTGCTCCACCATGCAACCACCATCCCAAGATATGCTACGGCAGCAGCAGCTACCACCACCATCACCGCTTACCGGGGCAAACGCTTTACCGGTACAGCCAAACCGGCAGTAGTATCAGCAAGTGAACCAGGTGGAAGAGGGCAATGGCCAACCGCCACCACCGGCACCTTTGGGCCGGAATGTTTACCATGACCCAGATATGTGCTGCGTTGTGTTAGTCACTGAGCCAACCGACAGACAGAGCCTGCATCGCCGTTCTATGGAAGTGAACACGGTGATGCCGGCAGTGCCAAAATACATGCTGTGGTCTGATCAAGAGATCTCGTGGTCGTTCAAAGATCACCCCAAGATAATCCCTAACCCGGGTGGATATGCTCTTGTCCTGGACCCAATCATGCAAGGGCCAAACGCTCGAGTCAAGTTCAGCAAGGTGCTGATAGATAATGGGAGCAGCATAAACATCATGTACCGGCACACCATGAACATGCTGGGCATAACAGAAAACATGCTCCAGCCAACTCGCACGACTTTCCACGGAATAGTTCCGGGCTTGTCTTGTGCACCGGTTGGAAAAGTCCGGGTGGATGTGTCGTTTGGAGGACGTGACAATTGCCGGGTGGAAAACCTTGAGTTCGAGGTGGTGGACTTAGATAGTCCTTACCATGCATTGCTGGGGAGACCGGCGTTGGCTGCTTTCATGGCCTCAACCCACACGACATATCTCAAGATGAAGATGTCGGCACCTCGTGGACCCTTAACTGTGGTGGGAAACTACAAAGTCTCACTGGAAACAGCTTCTGCCGGATCAAACCTAGCAAAATCGCTGGTGATCGCAGAGGAAAAGAGGAGGATGCAAACTGCGGTTGCGCTGGCTCAGTCTTCACAGCTGAGCTTAGCGGCAATGAGTGCAAACCTGGGCACACCGGCGTTCAAGCCGACAAAAGAAACAAAGGACATTGTGCTGGACCCGGCTTACCCTGAGCGCACTGTTCGTATCGGTGCCGGCATGAATGAAGCATAGGAAAGTGCGCTCGTCAGCTTCCTCCGTGAGAATGAATATCTTTGCCTGGTCTACTGATGACTTGGTAGGTGTTCCGAGGGAGCTGGCTGAGCACTCTTTAAACGTCCGGAAAGATGCAAAGCCGGTAAGGCAGCCGATGCGCCGGTTTGCTGAAGACAGGAAAAAGATCATTGGAGAAGAGGTGACAAAGTTACTGGTTGCCGGTTTCATCGTGGAAGTACTGCACACTGAGTGGCTAGCCAATCCGGTGCTGGTCGAGAAGAAGAAAGAAGAGAACCTGGAAGCAAAAGCTCCAAAGGTGTGGCGCATGTGCATCGACTACACCAACCTGAACAAAGCTTGCCCGAAAGACCCTTTCCCGTTACCCCGGATCGATCAGGTGATTGATTCCACTGCTGGTTGTGAACTGTTGTCTTTTCCGGATGCTTATTCCGGTTTCCACCAAATCCCCCTGAAAAAGGAAGATCAAATAAAAACTGCGTTCATTACCCCGCACGGGGCTTATTGCTATGTCACTATGCCTTTTGGTTTGCGCAACGCTGGTGCAACGTACCAGCGCTGTATGCAAAAATGCTTGTTTGATCAAATTGGAAAAAATGTACAAGTCTATGTGGACGATGTCGTGGTAAAAACCAAGGTAAAAGAAACCTTAATCGATGACCTCCGGCAAACATTTGATAACTTGAGAAGGTTCCGAATGAAACTCAATCCGGCAAAATGTATCTTCGGTGTCCCTGCCGGCAAGCTGCTTGGCTTTCTCGTATCAAGCCGGGGCATTGAGGTCAATCCGGTAAAAATCCGGGCCATCGAAAGAATGGCTATACCGCGCGATCTCAAAGACGTGCAAAAGTTTACCGGAAGCTTGGCATCGCTGAGCCGGTTCATAAGCAGGTTGGGAGAAAAAGCTCTGCCACTCTATGCTCTCATGAAAAAATCCGATACGTTCGTCTGGACCCCTCAGGCAGACGCAGCGTTTAAAGAGCTAAAAGCAATGCTGGCCACAACGCCTATACTAGCTTCACCTCTAGAAAGAGAGCCTATGCTATTATACATAGCGGCAACAAACCGGGTTGTGAGTGTGGTAGTTGTCGTTGAAAGAGAAGAGGAAGGAAAAACCGTCCAGAGGCCGGTATACTACCTGAGCGAGGTGCTCTCCCTCTCAAAACAAAACTACCCTCACTTCCAGAAAATGACTTATGGCGTGTACATGGCCGCCACCAAGCTTAAGCATTACTTTGAAGAGCACCCCATGAAAGTGGTGAGCGAGGCACCCATTTCCGATATCATGTGCAACAAAGATGCTAGCGGTAGGATTGCAAAGTGGGCGATCCAGATATCACCGTATGTACCGGTGTATGAAAGAAGAGATGCCATAAAATCACAAGCTTTGGCTGATTTCCTGGTTGATTGGGCAGAAATGCAATACAAGCCGCCGGATCAAAAGATAGAATACTCGAAGATGCACTTTGACGGATCCAAGCTGAAAGAGGGTCTAGGTGCCGGTGTGGTGCTTACCTCACCAAAGGGAGATCATCTTCGGTATGTTCTGCAAGTACATTTCAGGGCATCAAACAATGTCGCTGAGTACGAGGCTTTGATCCATGGACTAAAGGTCGCAAAAGAAATCGGAGCGCAGCGGATCATTTGCTATGGAGATTCAGATCTTGTGGCGCAACAATGTTCCGGAGATTGGGACGCAAAAGATGCCAACATGGCTTCGTACCGGTTTCACGTGCAAAAGATTGCCGGCTTCTTTGAGGGCTGTGAATTTCACCATGTGCCACGAGCGGAAAATGAGGCCGCGGATGCTTTGTCCAAGTTGGGCTCATCTAGGCAGGAAATTCCTCCCGGAATAGCCTTGGCACACTTAAGAGTACCGTCGATCAAACCAAGCCCGGAATCGGAATCAATTTTCGTACCGGAATCACATGTGGTACCCATGGATATCGATGAAGAGAACCCGGGGACTGCTCCGGTAAGCTCGGGGACTGGTCCGGCAAGCTCGGGGACTCTTCCGGTAAGCTCAGGGAGTGTCGCGGCCATACCGGAAGAAACAACGCTGGTGGATAACATGGAGATAGACGTACCGGTGTTTCTGGTTCGAGAGACACCGTCATGGGTTAAACCTATTAAGGAATTCCTGATCAACGGCACCTTGCCGGATGACGAAAATGAATCCAGAAGGATCCAGAGGTGGTCCAAAGCATACACCATCATCAATGGTGAGGTGTACAAGAGAAGTGTTACCGGTGTCCTTCAAAGATGTTTGGAACCGGAAGAAGGAAAAGAAATGCTTGAAGAGATTCACCAGGGAGAATGTGGGCACCATGCTTCATCAAGGGCGCTGGTAGCAAAAGTGTTCCGGCATGGGTTCTACTGGCCTACTGCTTTGGAAAATGCTGAGGATTTGGTAAGAAAATGCAATGGGTGCCAGAGGTACGCCAAGCAAAATCATACCCCAGCGTCCGGTTTAAAAACCATACCGCTAACATGGCCATTTGCTGTTTGGTGCCTTGATATGGTTGGCCCATTCAAAACTGCAAGGAGCAGCATGACTCACATCTTGGTCATGGTAGACAAGTTCACCAAGTGGCTAGAAGTGAAACCTATCGCAAAGTGTGATGGGCGCACATCGGTGAAGTTCCTAAAAGATGTCATCTTGCGGTATGGCTACCCACATAGCATCATCACAGACAATGGAACCAATTTTGCTCAAGGTGAGTTCAAAAGATTTTGTGAGGATAACAACATCCGGTTGGATCTGTGCTCGGTAGCACACCCACAAGGCAATGGCCAGGTGGAAAGAACAAACGCGTTGGTACTTTCTGGTATCAAACCAAGACTCATTGAAGCGGTGGAAAAATCACCGGGGTGTTGGTTCGATGAGCTACCATCAGTGCTGTGGAGTATAAGAACAACTCCAAACCGGTCCACCGGATACACTTCATTCTTCATGGTTTACGGAGCAGAAGCGGTCATACCAACCGACATTCTCCATGACTCACCAAGAGTGCAGCTCTATACCGAGCAAGAGGTCAAAGAGGCCAGAGAAAATGATGTGGACTTGCTAGAAGAAGCAAGAGAATTGGCATTGGCAAGAACAGCCATTTACCAGCAAAACCTCAGACTCTATCATATCCGGAAGGTTAACCCGAGAGTATTCCGGGAAGGAGATCTGGTGCTACGCCTAGTGTAGCGCACTGAAGGCCGGCATAAGCTTTCACCTCCATGGGAAGGTCCCTTCATTGTGAGCAAGGCTCTCCACAATGATGCCTATTACTTCATCGATGCACAGGAGTGGAAAAAAGGAAAGGCGGACAGGTCCGGAGAGGAGAGCAAGCGTCCATGGAACGTAGCTCTGTTCGTCCCTTCTACTCTTGAAGTTGTGGTGTAAGAAGTTCCTTTTTGTACCTTATATGCTATGAATATAAGATGTCGGGACCTCGAATTAATCTCGGGGACTACCTCTACCTAAGTTGCATGCAATATGTTTATTTTTTCAGTTCACCGGTTGCTAAGTGAACATTTTTTCTTTCCGGTTTAGTAGCGTGCTAAAGCTACCGGAGTCTTCGACTCTGCTGCTGTCCGCAACCCGGCTTCATGGCAAGCAAGATAAACCGGTAGCAATTAAGCACGTGAACTGCGAAAAGAAAGAGTGGGAGCGAACAATCCGGAAAAGCTTAACTAACCCCAGTTAAACCGGTTTTTTGTGAAAATTTCGAGTTATTTCTAAGTTCAAGAAAGTGTTTACTTGGTAAAAGAATTTTGTGCTCATACGCCAAAGAACGCCCAGAGAAGGCAGGCAGAGCCAAAGTAAAAGAGCCAAGTATGCATCGAATTGGATGCGGAAACAATTCCGGAATCTTTGCAGTGCAGGATAAAAGCAAAACAATAAGCAAATATGCTAAGGCAAACATGAGTTAATTAACTACCGGTATAGCGTACCGGCATAAAATGTTGTACCACAACCAGAAGAGCGATTAAGTTTATCTTACATCATAGACCCCGGCATACCGGGGTAGAATTTAACCGACAGTGTTTCAAAGTTGAACAGGGCAAACGAGCATATCACAGGCAATCAGATAACAGGCAATATTCAGGCAACAGGGGCTTCAGGAGGAGCGTCGTCGGCGTCGGGACCGTCCAGAGGCGCATCATCAGCTCCGGCCTCCTCATCGCCTTCACCTCCTCCTCGTCGCTCAGATAGTCCTTGACATCTGGAGGAGGGGGGATGAAGGTGCGCATTTCAGCGTACTCCGCGATCCGGTACGCTCGATCCTGCCGCTTCGCGGTGAGGACCGGGTCCAGGTCGGTTTCAGCTTGTTCACGCACGCCGATGAGGGCATCCAGGTCCAGCTCTGGGTACCAGGAGCAGGCAACGCAAAGTGCTGAGTCTGCTCCGGCACGGGCAGCTGAGCACTGCCACTCCCGGATCCTTCGACCGGCACCCTTCAGGCGGTCGCTGATGAGAGAGAAGGTGTCTGGCACTACTTCTCCAGGACAGAGAGTCCGGAAGAGCTGGGTGGCCACATCAGGGATGTCAGAGAGGTTCCGGTCTATGGCACGCATATGGGAGACCCGCGCATTCAGCGTGACCAAGTGGTCATAGGGATCCCAGGGCGCGTCCAGGTTCTGGTATGCCTGCGCAACCCGGCGCTCTCCAACCCTCTTTTGTGCAAACGCCTGGGAGTCCGGGAAGAGCCCTGCAAGGCAAGGAAGAGAAGTTAAGCATATGCTACCGGAAGAGATAAGCTTATAAGCAGAAACCGGGAAGGAAAAAAGAGAAACTTACGGAAGGCAAGCGCGTCAGTTTGCGTGACCGGAAGGTCATACTCCTTCTGCTCTGCTTCCAGCCGCGCGGCCTTGTCCTCGGCTGCTTTCCGCGCCTTGGCGGCCTCCTCCAGCTCAGCCTGCAACACCACGTTGGAGTTGCTGGCATCCTCCAGCGTCTCATTCAGCTTGGTCTCCGCAGCGGCTTGGGCGGTGATGTCTACGTTCCCCCTCCTTTCCTGTAGACAGTGTTGGGCCTCCAAGAGCAGAGGTTTGTAGAACAGCAGCAAGTTTTCCCTTAAGTGGATCACCCAAGGTTTATCGAACTCAGGGAGGAAGAGGTCAAAGATATCCCTCTCATGCAACCCTGCAACCACAAAGCAAGAAGTCTCTTGTGTCCCCAACACACCAAATAGGTGCACTAGTTCGGCGAAGAGATAGTGAAATACAGGTGGTATGAATAAGTATGAGCAGTAGCAACGGTGCCAGAAAATAGCTCGCTGGCGTGTAGTCGATGGTGGTAGAATTGCAGCAGTAGTAACACAGTAAAACAGTAAACAAGCAGCGATAGCAGTATTTAGGAACAAGGCCTAGGGATTACACTTTCACTAGTGGACACTCTCAACATTGATCACATAACAGAATAGATAAATGCATACTCTACACTTTTGTTGGATGATGAACACATTGCGTAGGATTACACGAACCCTCAATGCCGGAGTTAACAAGCTCCACAATAATGCTCATATTTTAGTAACCTTTAGTGTAAGATAGATCAAAAGACTAAACCAAGTACTAGCATAGCATGCACACTGTCACCTTCATGCATATGTAGGAGGAATAGATCACATCAATATTATCATAGCAATAGTTAACTTCGCAATCTACAAGAGATCATGATCATAGCATAAACCAAGTACTAACACGGTGCACACACTGTCACCTTTACACACGTGCAGGAGGAATAGAACTACTTTAATAACTTTGCTAGAGTAGCACATAGATAGTAGTGATACAAAACTCATATGAATCTCAATCGTGTAAAGCAGCTCATGAGATTATTGTATTGAGGTACATGGGAGAGAGATGAACCACATAGCTACAGCGGAGCCCTCAGCCTCGGGGGTGGATTACTCCCTCCTCATCATGGAGGCAGCGATGGCGGTGAAGATGGCGGTGAAGACGGCGGTGGAGATGGCTCCGGGGGCAATTCCCCGTCCGGCAGGGTGCCGGAACAGAGTTCTGTCCCCCGAATTGGAGTTTCGCGATGGCGGCGGTGCCCCTGGAGTCTTTCTGGAGTTTCGTCAATTGGTACTGCGTTTTTAGGTCGAAAGGGCTTTTATAGGCGAAGAGGCGGCGCAGGGGGGCACCTGGGGGCGCCACACCCTAGGCCGGCGCGGCCAAGGCCTGGCCCGCGCCGCCATGTGGTGTGGTGGCCCCCTGGCCCCTCTCCGACTCTTCTTCGGTGTTCTGGAGCCTTCCGTGAAAAATAGGAGGTTTGGCGTTGATTTCGTCCAATTCCGAGAATATTGCCCGAACAGCCTTTCTGGAACCAAAAACAATGAACAGCAAGCGGCCTTTCGGCATCTTGTTAATAGGTTAGTTCCAGAAAATGCACGAATATGACATAAAGTGTGCATAAAACATGTAGATAACATCAATAATGTGGCATGGAACATAAGAAATTATCGATACGTCGGAGACGTATCAGCATCCCCAAGCTTAGTTCTGCTCGTCCCGAGCAGGTAAAACGATAACACAGATAATTTCTGGAGTGACATGCCATCATAAACTTGATCATACTATTTGTAAAGCATATGTAGTGAATGCAGCGATCAAAACAATGTATATGACATGAGTAAACAAGTGAATCATATAGCAAAGACTTTTCATGAATAGCACTTCAAGACAAGCATCAATAAGTCTTGCATAAGAGTTAACTCATAAAGCAATAATTCAAAGTAGAGGCATTGAAGCAACACAAAGAAGATTAAGTTTCAGCGGTTGCTTTCAACTTGTAACATGTATATCTCATGGATAGTTGTCAATGCAAAGCAATATAACAAGTGCAATAAGCAAGTATGTAAGAATCAATGCACAGTTCACACAAATGTTTGCTTCTTGAGATGGAGAAAGATAGGTGAACTGACTCAACAATAAAAGTAAAAGAATGGTCCTTCAAAGAGGAAAGCATCGATTGCTATATTTGTGCTAGAGCTTTTATTTTGAAAACATGAAACAATTTTGTCAACGGTAGTAATAAAGCATATGTATCATGTAAATTATATCTTACAAGTTGCAAGCCTCATGCATAGTATACTAATAGTGCCCGCACCTTGTCCTAATTAGCTTGGACTACCGGATCATCACAATGCACATGTTTTTACCAAGTGTCACAAAGGGGTACCTCTATGCACTTTGTACAAAGGTCTAAGGAGAAAGCTCGCATTGGATTTCTCGCTATTGATTATTCTTCAACTTAGACATCCATACCGGGACAACATAGACAACAGATAATGGACTCCTCTTTTATGCATAAGCATGTAACAACAATTAATAATTTTCTCATTTGAGATTGAGGATATATGTCCAAAACTGAAACTTCCACCATGGATCATGGCTTTAGTTAGCGGCCCAATGTTCTTCTCTAACAATATGCATGCTTAACCATAGGGTGGTAGATCGCTCTTACTTCAGACAAGACGAACATGCATAGCAACTCACATGAAATTCAACAAAGAGTAGTTGATGGCGTCCCCAGTGAACATGGTTATCGCACAACAAGCAACTTAATAAGAGATAAAGTGCATAAGTACATATTCAATACCACAATAGTTTTTAAGCTATTTGTCCCATGAGCTATATATTGCAAAGGTGAATGATGGAATTTTAAAGGTAGCACTCAAGCAATTTACTTTGGAATGGCAGGAAATACCATGTAGTAGGTAGGTATGGTGGACACAAATGGCATAGTGTTGTTTGGCTCAAGGATTTGGATGCATGAGAAGTATTCCCTCTCAATACAAGGTTTAGGCTAGCAAGGTTGTTTGAAGCAAACACAAGCACGAACTAGTATAGCAAGACTCACATAAAAGACATATTACAAGCATTATAAGACTATACATCGTCTTCCTTGTTGTTCAAACACCTCACTAGAAAATATCTAGACTCTAGAGAAACCACTCATGCAAACCAAATTTTAACAAGCTCTATGTATTTCTTCACTAATGGGTGCAAAGCATATGATGCAAGAGCTTAAACATGAGCACAACAATTGCCAAGTATCACATTACCCAAGACATTATAGCAATTACTACATGTATTATTTTCCAATTCCAACCATATAACAATTTAACGAAGAAGAAACTTCCTTCGCCATGAATATTATGAGCTAAGAACACATGTGTTCATACGAACCAGCGGAGCGTGTCTCTCTCCCACACAAGCATGATGTAATCCAATTTATTCAAACACAAACAAAAATAAAAGCATACAGACGCTCCAAGTAAAGCACATAAGATGTGATGGAATAAAAATATAGTTTCAGGGGAGGAACCTGATAATGTTGTCGATGAAGAAGGGGATGCCTTGGGCATCCCCAAGCTTAGACGCTTGAGTCTTCTTAGAATATGCAGGGGTGAACCACCGGGTGCATCCCCAAGCTTAGAGCTTTCACTCTCCTTGATCATGTTGCATCATACTCCTCTCTTGATCCTTGAAAACTTCCTCCACACCAAACTCGAAACAACTCATTAGAGGGTTAGTGCACAATATAAATTGACATATTCAGAGGTGACACAATCATTCTTAACACTTCTGGACATTGCATAATGCTACTGGACATTAATGGATCAAAGAAATTAATCCAATATAGCGAAAGAGGCAATGCGAAATAAAAGGCAGAATCTGTCAAAACAGAACAGTTCGTATTGACGAATTTTAAAATGGCACCAGACTTGCTCAAATGAAAATGCTCAAATTGAATGAAAGTTGCGTACATATCTGAGGATCATGCACGTAAATTGGCTTAATTTTCTGAGCTACCTACAGGGAGGTGGACCCAGATTCGTGACAGCAAAGAAATCTGGAACTGCGCAGTAATCCAAATCTAGTACTTACTTTTCTATCAACGACTTTACTTGGCACAACAAAACACAAAACTAAGATAAGGAGAGGTTGCTACAGTAGTAAACAACTTCCAAGACACAAATATAAAACAAAGTACTGTAGCAAAATAACACATGGGTTATCTCCCAAGAAGTTCTTTCTTTATAGCCATTAAGATGGGCTCAGCAGTTTTAATGATGCACTCGCAAGAAATAGTATTTGAAGCAAAAGAGAGCATCAAGAGGCAAATTCAAAACACATTTAAGTCTAACATGCTTCCTATGCATAGGAATCTTGTAAATAAACAAGTTCATGAAGAGCAAAGTAACAAGCATAGGACGATAAAACAAGCATAGCTTCAAAAATTTCAGCACATAGAGAGGTATTTTAGTAACATGAAAATTTCTACAACCATATTTTCCTCTCTCATAATAACTTTCAGTAGCAACATGAGCAAACTCAACAATATAACTATCAAGTGAAACATTCTTATCATGAGTCTCATGCATAAAATTATTACTCTCCACATAAGCATAATCAATTTTATTAGTAATAGTGGGAGCAAATTCAACAAAGTAGCTATCATTATTATTCTCATCAAGTGTAGGAGGCATAGTATAATCACAAAAAAATTTACTCTCCATAGTAGGTGGCACCAAAAGACCACTATCATTATAATCATCATATATGGGAGGCAAAGTATCATCAAAGAAAATTTTCTCCTCAATGCTTGGGGGACTAAAAATATCATGCTCATCAAAGCCAGCTTCCCCAAGCTTAGAATTTTCCATATCATTAGCAACAATGGTGTTCAAAGCGTTCATACTAATATCATTGCTACTAGCATGCAAATAAGATTCCATGGGTTTTTTAATTTTCGCATTAAACCATTCATGTCTTGACTCAGGAAATAGAATAAAAAGCTCACAGATGTTTTCCATTATGCCTTACTAGTGTAAACAAGAAACAAAAAGATGCAATTGCAGGATCTAAAGGAAATAGCTTTGAGTACTTACAACGACGGAAAATAGCTTGATAGCCGAGGTCCGGAGTGTGAGTACCTTTTACCTTTCCTCCCCGGCAACGGCGCCAGAAAAGTGCTTGATGTCTACGTTCCCCCTCCTTTCCTGTAGACAGTGTTGGGCCTCCAAGAGCAGAGGTTTGTAGAATAGCAGCAAGTTTTCCCTTAAGTGGATCACCCAAGGTTTATCGAACTCAGGGAGGAAGAGGTCAAAGATATCCCTCTCATGCAACCCTGCAACCACAAAGCAAGAAGTCTCTTGTGTCCCCAACACACCAAATAGGTGCACTAGTTCGGCGAAGAGATAGTGAAATACAGGTGGTATGAATAAGTATGAGCAGTAGCAACGGTGCCAGAAAATAGCTCGCTGGCGTGTAGTCGATGGTGGTAGAATTGCAGCAGTAGTAACACAGTAAAACAGTAAACAAGCAGCGATAGCAGTATTTAGGAACAAGGCCTAGGGATTACACTTTCACTAGTGGACACTCTCAACATTGATCACATAACAGAATAGATAAATGCATACTCTACACTTTTGTTGGATGATGAACACATTGCGTAGGATTACACGAACCCTCAATGCCGGAGTTAACAAGCTCCACAATAATGCTCATATTTTAGTAACCTTTAGTGTAAGATAGATCAAAAGACTAAACCAAGTACTAGCATAGCATGCACACTGTCACCTTCATGCATATGTAGGAGGAATAGATCACATCAATATTATCATAGCAATAGTTAACTTCGCAATCTACAAGAGATCATGATCATAGCATAAACCAAGTACTAACACGGTGCACACACTGTCACCTTTACACACGTGCAGGAGGAATAGAACTACTTTAATAACTTTGCTAGAGTAGCACATAGATAGTAGTGATACAAAACTCATATGAATCTCAATCATGTAAAGCAGCTCATGAGATTATTGTATTGAGGTACATGGGAGAGAGATGAACCACATAGCTACAGCGGAGCCCTCAGCCTCGGGGGTGGATTACTCCCTCCTCATCATGGAGGCAGCGATGGCGGTGAAGATGGCGGTGAAGACGGCGGTGGAGATGGCTCCGGGGGCAATTCCCCGTCCGGCAGGGTGCCGGAATAGAGTTCTGTCCCCCGAATTGGAGTTTCGCGATGGCGGCGGCGCCCCTGGAGTCTTTCTGGAGTTTCGTCAATTGGTACTGCGTTTTTAGGTCGAAAGGGCTTTTATAGGCGAAGAGGCGGCGCAGGGGGGCACCTGGGGGCGCCACACCCTAGGCCGGCGCGGCCAAGGCCTGGCCCGCGCCGCCATGTGGTGTGGTGGCCCCCTGGCCCCTCTCCGACTCTTCTTCGGTGTTCTGGAGCCTTCCGGCAAAAATAGGAGGTTTGGCGTTGATTTCGTCCAATTCCGAGAATATTGCCCGAACAGCCTTTCTGGAACCAAAAACAGCAGAAAACAGCAACTGGCCTTTCGGCATCTTGTTAATAGGTTAGTTCCAGAAAATGCACGAATATGACATAAAGTGTGCATAAAACATGTAGATAACATCAATAATGTGGCATGGAACATAAGAAATTATCGATACGTCGGAGACGTATCAGGCGGCCTTCATCTCCTCGTTGTGCTTGAGCCCAAGCTGGATGAGCTGGTCCTTAAGCTCCTTGGAGATGGCCCTCTGGGCGCTCAGGTCCTCCTGGTGCTGCCGGATGAGCTGGTCCTTCTCCTCTGGAGCCCGGAAGGAAAATGTTAGCAAAGTTGTACTGATAGAGTGAAGAGAAAACAAGTTAGCCGAAAAAGAGGAAGTAGTACCTTGGGCGACGGCAAGCTGAGTCCTGAGGGCCTCAATAGAAGCTTCCGGGATAGCTGTTGAAGCAAAGAATCACAAGTGTTAAGAACTAAGAGAAAGAAAGCTTTCCGGTAAGAAGATGCCGGAGGAACAGAAGGTTACCTTGGCACTTGCTGTGTGCCTCAGCGAGATCCCGGTGCTCCCAAAGAAGCTCCTCAAAGAGGATCTTCCGAGCGTCAGCCGTGGTCTGTTCAAGAAAAATATGTTAGTTAAGTTTCGCGCTAAGAGCAAAGTTCTTAACCCGAAACTCGGGGACTGGCTATGCCGGTTTCGCGCGTCTCTAGCTAAGTTTCGCGCTAAGAGCAAAGATCTTAACCCGAAACTCGGGGACTGGCTATGCCGGTTTCGCGCGTTTTTACCTAAGTTTCACGCTAAGAGCTACGCTCTCAACACGAAACTCGGGGACTGGGAAGATAGACAAGATTCAGCAAAAAAGAGAAACCGGCATAAATTTAAAAGTTGAAGAAAAGATAGAAAAGAGCCGGAAGAAGAGAAATCGAGGTATCTGGAGGGGGAAGACGCTTTGGTCTTCTTCTTCTTCTTTTTTGGGACGGGAGGAACCAGAGGTTCCGCCCGCCTGGCAGTTTCTTCCTCGGCGCCGATGTTGCTGGCGCCGGTGTCTTGGTTCTCAGGAGGGGAGATAAGTTCCTCCTCCGCGCGGTGGTCTGGCGGTGTAGGGGCCGCGCGCCCCGCACTTGTAGTGCCTCCCAGAGGGGAGGCAGAGGTGTTGCCGGCACCAGATGGTGCCGGGCTTGTATGAGGAGGAGGGGTTGAGGTCCTTGCGGATCCATCAGAGCCCGCAGGCCTTGGGCCGAGCTTGAGCGCAGGGCTGAACGAGAGAAAAAGAAAGGGTTGGAAAAAAGCAACCGGAAAAGGACTCGGTAAAAACGAAACGAGCAAAGAAACGAGAGGTTACCCAGAAGAGGTTGGCATCTTCTTGCTCTTGTAGCGCCTCACGCCTGCAACCTTCCCCGCAAAGGCTTCCGTCCGGAAGCGTTTGGAGGCAGGGGCCTGGCTCGAGCCGGCGTCAGAGGCCGGAGCCTTGTTCTTCTGGCCCTGAGCCATGAGCTTCTCCACAAACTCGTGGCCGGCCTCGGCCTGCAGGGGGGCGCGTGCTCGTGGATCTGCGGGTTGGAGCTAGCTGAGGGAACATTTACAGAGGAACAATATCAGGAGAGTATGAGAGAACAAAAAGAGGAGCTACCTCAAGCAAGGTCAGGTCGTCGGTGGAACCGGATGCTTCAGGTGGAGATTTACCGAGGCACGAGGCTGGTGTCTGGCCCATCTTCAGATCTTGCCTATGGATGTAGGGGTCCGGGTCGACCTTGTCCTGATGACGCTTCCGGCAAGGGCCTCGCCGATCTGCGTCAATGCGGGGGAAGCGGTCCTTGGCCTGAAAACAAAAGAAAAGAGGGTTAGCCACAGCATAAAAGTTATCGGTACAGCAACCCAGGTTACACAAACTCTTACTTCTTGAGTTGGAGGGTTAGTGGAACTGAGAGGCCGGAAGCCCCATTCCCAATCATCCGGCATGGCAGTCTGGCATATCTGCCTAGCCTTGAGGACAATGTCCTTCTTGCTGAGAGGAAGGCCGGTGATCTTGGTAGGATCACCGGGACCATACATCTCGCTCATCTTGTGAGCGCGGCGCTTAAGAGGAAGCACCCGGCGCGAGATGAAGGCGCGGATAATATCGTCGGAGCAGATGTTAGTCTCCTTCATCAGCTTCTCCATGAAGCGTATCACCCGGTTTGTTTCGATATGATCTGTCTTCGGGTTGAAGCTCCAGTTGATTTTTCTGGGCGGCGCCGGATTAAAAGGTGGCAGATTGATGAGATCTGTGGCGCCATCGTTCTTCACATAAAAGAAGGTCCCTTGCCATAACCGGCAGGACTCGAGACCGGAAAACTTGAAGAAAGGGCTCCCTTGGCGGGAGCCGATGATGCAAGACCCGCACTGCACGGGGGGTTTGGGTTTAGGAATTTCCTTGCCCTGAACGGAATTGATCCGAAGAGCAAAGAAACGGGCAAACGTCACGCGAGTGGGACGAATGCCGATATAAGCCTCCATAAAGGTGGCGTAACAAGAGAGGTAAAAAACGGCGTTGCCGGGAAGATGGTGAGGTTGGAGTTGGTAAAAATCAAGGAAACTCCGGAAGAAATCGGAGGCGGGGAGGCCGAAGCCGCGCTCGAAGTGAGCGAGAAAAACGACATGTTCACCGGGCTGAAGCACCGGTTCGATCTCGTCGCCAGGAAGCCGGCAGGATACTCCCTCCGGAATCCTTCTGGACCGGTAAAGCCAGTCAATCTCGTACTGGCTAACGTTGGAGCCCATCCAGGCTCCGCGTGTGATACCGGCAGGATCTACGCCGGAAGCTTGGCTAGAGCTACCGGCTTCTTGGTCGCTACCGGCATCGACGTCCATCTGGACAAGATCGGCGGTTAAACCGTCGGAAGATTGGCTATGTTGGCTACTGGAAGATGAAGCGGAGGAGGACTCTTCGCTAGACATGAGATCAGACCCAAAAAAACACAAATCCCACGATTTACCCTTGCGCGAAGATCTACGAGTAAGAGAAAAAGAAAAAGAAAAGAGGAAGTAAATACACTACCGGCCCAAGATATAGAAAGCAAGCAAAAGAGGGGCAAATGCGAGTTAAGCCTAACCTGAGGCGGCGGAGTCGCAGAGGAAGAGGTTCGCCGGTGGAGCGGCGAGCTGGCGGTTGCCGACGAGGTCCGGCGACGGTGAGGTGGAGAGAAGCTTGAGGAAGCACTAATGCCGCGGCCGCGAGAGGAACACCGCGAGGATTCTCCGCGCGGTGAAGTTCGGCGATGTCCGGCGGAGCTGCAGCGGAGGTTCGCTGGGCGGCGGAGCTCGAGCGAAGAAAGGAGAGCGACGGAGGCGCAGAGGACGAAGAACACTATGCGCGAGGAAGTGGGGAACGCGAGAAGAGGAAGAAGAAGGGGCAGTTTCGCCTTATAAAGGAAGAAGGATAAGTGGGCCGAAAACCGCCGTGCTGCAACGGTTCGCTCTGCGGGCCGCGACGGTTCGCTCCGTGGGCCGCCACGTGGCGCAACGGTACACGCGTAAAAAACAGAAAGCCACAGGGAGGCACACACGGATCCGGAACGGCGGCCAGGATCCACTGTGCAGCAGTTATTGCGCGCGCGGAAGCCGAAGGGAAGTGACCCCTGACACTGGCGTGTCGATTCTGATACGGTCACGCATGTCACTGACAGGCGCGGGGCCCGAGAAATTCTCGACTTCGCCGAGGAGGTGTTTAATGACTAAGATGCCGGAGGACAAGATACCGGAGAATACTTTGCAGAGAGAGAAAATGCAAGTCCGGGCAAAGATGCCGGATCCAAGCTGAGCGCCGGATAGATTAAACCGGTATCCTAAGACGTGAGAACCTGGCATGGTCTGTTGGATAGAATCCGCCAGACTATACCAGCTTCGGGGACTAATGTTGGGGGGATGACCCCCGGTATGCCAAAGGCATGCCAAACCGGATGGTTTGAGCCATCAAGATACCGGTTTAATATTTATACCGGAGCACGAAGATAAGTGTTTGGCTAAGTAAAGCCAGACCGGTATCCCCAGAGGGGTATACCGGAACCGGATGAAGAAGACACCGGGCTACCGGAAAGAAGAGCATGTCGGCAAGACTGGTCAAAGATTCTCTTCAGAGCTAGAGGACAAGGATGAGCTAAGCAAAGTGGCTTTAATCGAAGCCCTGGCGCAAAAGAGAGGGGTGATGCAGAAAGAAGCCAGAGGACGTCAGCCTCCCTGATTAAAGAAGACCCCGGCATCATCTATGATTAAAGTTACTTTGTAAAGTAGTTTGTCCAGTCAAAGATGCCATTAGGGTTTCTTGCCCTGTAAGCCACCCTCTCCCCTATATAAGGAGAGGGGGCACCCCAGTATTTGAGAGGTTAAGAGGTTAGACGTTTGGTCCTAAGAGGAACCTTGTAACCGGAATCTTGTACCATGTTGAGATCAATGAAGATAGTGATCTAGAGCAGAGTTCTTCCTTGTGTGTTTCTTCTTGTATCCCTACCTTTGGCTGTGTTCTTGAGGAAAGCATCCGGAAGTTCATCCCATCTAATCATAAACTCTCCCCCGAATCCTCTAGCGTCCATTCGGCCCCAACTCAAGCCATCCCATGGCATCTGCTCGTTCACCACGACGACACTTGGATTTTTCTCTCCTCACATTCAATCATCTCACAATACTATTGGTGGATACGGATTCTTAGTCATCATTGACGCACACCGATGGTAGAGCAGAGGATGAGCCATTGACATCGTGGACCGTCAATAGAGAAGGATGAAGTGGTTATCATTAGGCATGCGACAGAAGGGGTATGATGTTTTGGATGGTGAGAACGAGAGGTCAAGCGTTGTCCCATGGAATTTTCTTGAAAGAAATGTGGTAGATAAGCCCCTAGGTCAATTTATTTTGAAATAACAAGAATCTAAATCTGCGTCCGTGAGGACTTGAACCTATTGGGCTGAGTTAGGCTAACTTATTGCCCCTTGGGCTTAGGACAGTGTAGTAAGGTGTTGCGGATAATCCTAGAAGGCGGATCAATAGGGGAATGTGTGAGAGTAGTAGGGGTGCTGGTTGAAAGATTAGAGGTGATAGAAGGAGGACTGAAGAAAAAGAAGAAGTAAATAGGCTCGTTGGATCCAACGGCTCAAATATTTTAACTTGGATCTATAAAAAAAATTTGTCTTCATACAGTAGTACTCCCTCCGTCCCATGAAAGTCGTCTGAGATTTGTCAAAATCTCGGACGACTTTCATGGGACGGAGGGGGTACTATACATTTTGCCCTAGGTTTTAATTTTCAAACATTATGTGTCTACATTTGGTCAACCATGATCAGGTATTGTTTAATCAATTTAGTTGGTTTCAGTGACCTTCATAAAGGGAGGTGAGACTTTCAATGTTATCCCAGAGTCCATGACCTTAGGAGGTACCTTCAGGAGCATGACCACACAAGGATTATCCTATCTCAGGAAGAGGATCCAAGAGGTAATGCACAACATGATCATGAGATCAACCACTCCCATGAAATTTCGACAACGATTAATGCTCTGGTTTTATTTCATGTAACTAACACAATGTGATCAATTAATTAAGGTGATTGAGGGCCAACCGTTGGTGGGACGGTGCACGGCGAAGGTGGACTTTATGGAGGAGGAGCTCCGTCCATATCCGGCGACTGTGAACGACGAGGGTGTGTACATCCATGCCAAGGTAGTGGCGGAGAGCATGCTCGGGGAGACGAACATGAGGCTCTGCCCACAGGTGATGGCGGCGGAGGACTTCGATTTCTATGCACAGAAGATCCCAGCCACCTTCTTCAGTATCGGTGTCTGTGGCGCCGGTAAGGAAATTAGCCCTGTGCACACGCCGCACCTGGTGGTCGACGAGGGTGCTCTTCCTATTGGGGCAGCGCTTCATGCTGCCGTAGCCATCGAGTACTTGAACAAACATTGATGGTATGGCCAGCTCTTCATCACCAAGCTTCTAGCAGCGGCGAAGGAGGGCAAGTCTCAACCATGCTAGCTACCGCCAGCATTCGTTGAGCGGTCTATCACTCTATCCGACAACCAGTCTGCTTCCACCCGGATCCACATGTTTAAACTCTCTTTCCTGTTGAAATTTTCAAACACAATTTGCAAAAAGAACGGATTTGTTTTCCATTTTCAAGTAAGGAAGTGAACCTATAGAGACTCTCGTGGCACTGGAAGTGGGCTGTTTCACCAAAAAAATAAATTCTTGTTAAATGTTGCCTCGGCTATTTCTGGAGGAATCATAGTGCACCCATAGTCACTAAGCAGTCTGGATAAAAGTATGAACAATCATTCAATGGATTTTGCACGCAAGCATAGTCCCTCTTGATCTAGCCGGAGTGGTGTGTTCCGGAAAGCTCCACCGGCGGATGTAACATCGCTTTTTTTGCCTGGAGTTCGCTGGATCGGTGGTATTCGGTCGGATGCATCCATGTTTTTATTCCGGCCGATTGGTTTCTAGAGGAAGCATTGCGAAGCTCTGTTCTTTCTTGCTATATGGAAACATGCTCCATGGTGAAGTTAGAGGCGGAGAATACCATGAGGGCCGGATTGGAGGACTTGCTATGGAGGTTTAAGTTTTTTAGCGTTGTTGAGGGGCTTGCTTGGTATTCTGGGTTTCGCTACAGCGGTATGCAAGAGGAGGCGGCAAATACAGGTGAAATTCAGAGTCTTACATTTCAGGATGAAAATCCAAGGTCTGGCCTTAACTGGTTGTACCTGGCAATGATCTTGTTGGAGGCATTGTTTTGAAAGCGGAGACTATCTTTAGGGTGAAAACCTAAGGTCTTCTGACCGGGCGACGATAGTGTTTGTGCACTGCTACCTTATTGGAAGCGTCGCTTTTCGAGAGTTCAGGTGTTGTCTTGGTGGTGGATGTACTTTTATGTATTTTTTTGTTGTTGTGTGTATCCGTAATGCGATTAGAGTATTACATTGTTGCAGGGTGTAATTGGTACCTTCTTGATATTAATATATACTCTTATCGAAAACAGCTCAACAATGCTGAAAAGTGAGAACCGTCACTCGGACAACCTGCCCATACTCCTCTAAAAAATGGCAATCGGCCCATACAGTAAAAAAATCTTCCCAATAAGAAATTCAGCGTTTTTTTTTGCGATCAAAAGAAAGAAAACCTAGAATATGCCATTCTTTTGTTTCGAACTTCGGATCGCTTTATTCATTAATCAAAATGTTTACAAGAAGATTGATTCTCACAGGCGGCGGTGGGCGGCCACGGTGGACTTCATCACTTCATGGGGAAGGAGTTCCGTCTGTACCTGGCCACGGTGAACGACGAGGGGATGTGCGTGCATGCCAAGGCAGTGGCGGAAGGCATGCTGGGCCTGGTGAACGTGAGGGTGTCGGCGCAGATCATGGCGGCCGAGGACTTCGGGTTCTATGCCGAGAAGATCAACGCGGCCTTCTCCACAGTTCTCCAGTGTTGGCGTCCACAGCGTCCAGGTGGAGGTAATACTTGTTCCTGGTGGGATAAAATTTGTGTCCGGCCTTTTTTTTACGTGATGTGTCCGGCCTTTGAAGGTTTGTTGAACGAAATAATACAGGGAAGGCGTTGTTCATTCCTTAATTAGTAGATGAGCCTCAGTTGATCGGCCGGGGCTTTCATGTATCGTCTCCGATTACAAGTCTACCTGGCTTGCACTACACGCCGATATATACATGTGGTGTTTCCGTTAGTTTCAGCCTGCCCAACGTACGAGCGCAAGATCGATCGATCGATCGAACCAACAACAGAGATCAGGGACGGAAATAACCGATCGATCTTACTGTCAGCCGGCCGCTCTGTGCTCTTTACTCCTCTCCACGGCGGCGCGCGGAGGCAGGAGGAGCTGCTCCCACGCCATGCCGGAAGCCACCGCCGTCTCTTTACCGACCGACATCATCTTCGACATCCTCTCCAGGACGCCAACGAAGACAGTCTGCCGGTTCCGGTGCGTGTCTAAAGGGTGGCATGGTCTTATCTCCGACCAAGCCTTCCTCGCCGCGCACAAGCTCCGCCACATCGACCCGCTCCTCGTCGACACCGGCTTCTTTCGAGGTAACAAGAAGCGTGACTTGCGGCTCATGGACATGGATGGCAACATCGTCAGAGTGTTCGAAGGCATCGGCGGCTCCGGGATGTTTCCCACGACGAGCCTCGATAACCTCATCTCTGTCTGGGACGGTTCCTGCGAAGGTGTCCATCACGGACACGAGTCCTGTGAAAGCATCCGTGTTGTCGATCCTGCCACTGGAGGGGTGCTCTTTACCAGCCCAGGGCATGAGGTGATTGAGGATGATTTCACCGAGTACTACAAAGTCTTCAGCATCGGCCGTGCCACCCCATCCGGCGTATACAAGGTGGTCCGCCTCAACGGAGGCGACACTTGTGATGTCGCCACATTAGGTGACGACACGGGATGGAGGAGGAAGACATGGCCACGGCCGGTCCCAACGTATCGCCTTGATCATGGATGTTGTCCCGTCACCATCAATGGAGTCATGTACTTCTTGATAGAAGGGACATCGGATCTCACCTTACAATGCTTCGACCTCGAGAGTGAGCGGTGGAAGGACGACACCATCAAAGGCCCACAAGCCGTCGGCGGCGCAGAGACATGGAGTAGGAGTAAAATACCAGTCTACATAACAGAGCTCAACGGCTCCCTCTGCTTGGTGCATTTGGTTCACCTTCAACATCCGCAAGCTTCATGCACCAACGTATGGATCTTGGACGATTTTGACAAAAATAATTGGACCAAGTTGTGCACGATCCGAATAGGCCCACTCGGACGTTGTTGTATGCCATTGAGGATGATGCAAGATGGCGAAAAGTTGCTCGTGCAATGTGGTACTACATACAAGCGTTCATCGTTGGCCCTGCAAGTATATGATCTGCGCACGGAGAAATTTTCCAACATTACCGGGGAGCCAGGCTATCTTCCAAGCAACATTGCTCTCTGCAACTTACACTTGGAACAGCTTTTGTTGGCCAGGAATTAATTCAATATTGTCTAGCCTCTCTATGTTTTGAAGTACTTTTGTTTTCGATGGTCTATCAATGAGACATGTTATATACGTTTGTCGGGTTTTAGAAACTAAATCCTCGATAGGACAATTTCTCAAACCCAAATCCAGTTCATTAACCTATTCAACCAATGAAGGTCACACCATCAACCACAGAGGGAGACAATGTGCATGCTTTGCAGTTGTGGATTCTAAGACTAGTCACAGTGGAAGTATCATAAGTTGTATCATGTCATGTTGGCAAAAAACTGATGTGTCTTGCTAATTAATGAGGTGAGAGATGAGAGTGATATCGTAATATAATACCGTATCATAGCACGTAAAACTAGAAAATTTAATGGCAAACACATCATGTACATGATAGTAGTGTATGATACTATGATACTATGCATTGTGGAGGTAGTATTATAAACTAATATCATGTACATGATACTAATGTATAATACTTACCATTGTGACTAGTCTAATCCTAGAAAAGAAAAGACGTAGTATGTCCAATGGGTTCACGAAAGAAAGACAGCATGCAAATAAATTACTCCAAAAGAGGCAAAGAATATCAAGGCGGGGTTCCCATCGTTCGCCGAGGACATGAGGTGGGGAGAAGAGCGGAGGCGAAGGGAGAAGGAAGCGGTGGTGGCGGAGGAGAGGAAACAGGCGCTACTGCGGCGGAAATTGTTGATCCTCCAGATCAGCCTCGCCTCCGAGTGGGCGATCAGGCAGATGGCGAAGGGCTGGCGCCCGTAGATCTCGGGGCAGGGCCTCGAGGAGCAGGTTGCGGCGGCACTAGCAATGATCAAGCTCAAGGAGCCCGACGATCCGATGAGGCTCGTGGCGGAGCAGGGGTTGGAAGACCTGGAAAACTGGACACCATGAGCGGCCTGGATCGTGGGTTGCATCGGAGATCCTCTGTTCGTGGTGGCGATGGTGCTGGTTCTGCTGGTCCTGCTAGGAGATCAGCGGAATTGTGGAGGCGAATGGAGAGGATTCGCCAAGGTAACCCATCTCCGGCTAGGGGAGGCTCGCCGGAGAGATTTGGGGGGCTTCTAGAAGTTTCTAGAAGTTTCCCTCGCCGTTTGGTAATGTTGTGATGTCTTCGTCTGGTACCCGTCGATCTTCGGCAGTTTCAAATCCAACCGTTGAAATGGTGGCGGGTTTCAGAAATATGCCTTCTAAGGTGGATAAGTCTGGGGCGACTACGCTCGTGACAGGCAAACCTCATTTGGGTGGATCTAGGGTTCCGCCTGGGTCTCAGACATTAGTCTGGGTCAGGAAGGAGCTGGTCCGAGCCTGATCTTTCACTCCAGCTGATTGACACCCCGCTGGCGCAGGTTTCTTACCAAAGCCAACGATCGTCAAGTTCTCAGAGCTATGGGGTGCTGAAGCTGGAAGGAGATCCTACAGAGAGATTACCAAGATGGCGGGAGGTGGTCGAGGTGTTGGAAGAGGAGGTGGAGTTGGGGGTGGCCGTGGTCACAATAGTGGGCGTGTGCCGTCAGTTGCTGCGGCGACTAATTCCTCCTCTCTTGGTGGCGCCTCTGATCCGGTCCAGATTAAATCGGAATTCCCCCAGGGTTTGGGACAACAGATGGGTGCTGCTAACCAAGGTATGTTCCCCATGATGAATCCCAACATGTGGAATGTTTCGATGAACCAGTGGCAGCAGTTTTTTGGCAACCAGTAGTTTCCCCCTCCTGGTTTCAACCCTATGATGATGATGCCGCCGGGGATTACCCCTGCTCTTCCTCAAACCAATAGCCAGGGGATCAGTGCCAGTCTGGTTCCTTCTCAACAGCAGCAAGTTTCTAGCAATAAGAACAAGAAGAAGGTTCAGAAAGGGGCTACCACTGATGGTCAGAAAAAACAGTGGGGAAAGGCTGGGAAACTTGATGTAGACTCCATCAACAAGTGGACCTGGGCCTGCTCTTGATCTCAAATTCAAGAATGTTACTTGTTACAACTGTGGAGAGCTGGGTCACTATGTTGGTCTGTGTACTAGGGTTAAGAGATGTTTCATTTGCAGCAAGACATGCCATCACATGGACAACTGTCTGATGTGGTATTCTCTCCTACCCACTGCTCAATATTGGGGTAGTGCAAACCCTGGCCTAGGTTTTTTCCATGTGGAGGTAGAAGGACCTGAGGCTGTCCAATGGTTGAATATGGACAATGTTGGGATAGTGGTGATAAAAGAGGGTGAGATTTCTGCTGAAGAATTGGAAAAAAGCTTCAATGATATGTGGAAGGTCAACTGGTTCTGGCAGATCAGACAAGTTGGCCCTAAAAAGTTCCTGGTGAGGTTTCCCCCAAGCAAGAGGATCAAGGAGCTTGTGGAATACCCATCTATAAATCTCAAAAAAGAGGGGGTAGTGATCTATTTTGAGAACTGGGAGGGGGAAGCAGAGCCTTTTGAAGAATTTCAAGAGATATGTGTCAAGATTTTTGGCATACCAGCTAAGTGGCTGACATGGAAGACTATCTATCAAGTTTCAACTGCTCTTGGTGTGCTAGTCAACATTGATTGGCAAGTCATTTTCAGAAGTTTCTATAAAGAGGTTAGAGTCAAAGTGGCTATGAGGGATAAATCAAAAATCCCATCAAACAAACTTTTTGAGATGGAACCGTGTTTCTTCTTAATTAACTTCCTGGTAGAGAGTGATGGTGAAACTATTGAGGTTGATGGGGATGGTGATGAAGACCCTGGTCAGAGTAATGAAGGGGACAAGGTTGATGATGATGCTGAGCTTGGTGATGACTTCAAGGCCCTTGATAAGAGCAATGCTGGTGGGAATAACAACAAGATGGAAAATGATCCTTCTTACTCTGGGGGAAGAAGTGGTCCTAGATCTGCTACTCAAATGGCTATGGAGTCATCTGTCCAAGCCAAAGTCTTTGGTAAAGAGCCTCTTATCCCTACTGAGAGTGCTCTGGTGATAAGAAGTGCTGAGGAGAATATTGGGAAAAACCTGCTACAACACTTTGAAGAAGAGGAGGATGATGATGGTGAAGGGACCAAAAGTGCCGAGGAGGGTGAGATGCCAAAAACTCGTGGGCCTTCTATGCTGACCAATGTGTGGAAGGAGAAGAAGCAATGGGGCCCTGTGTAAGCAACTAAGATGAGTTCTAGAATATCAAGAGATGGTAAAACTGCTATTGAAAAAGCCCAAGATCACAAGAAGGCAAAGAATTTGGAAATTCCTAAAGATAATATTCATGGCTTTTCTAATTCCTTTGCTGCCCTTGATAATCTTACTCTGGGTAACAATGCTAGACATGCTGGTATTAGCCTGGGCCATAAAACTAAAAACATTGATGATGTCATTGATCAAATTAAAAAGGTTGAATTAAAAAGACTTGATGATTTTCACCAGTCTAATCCTGCTAGCTTTCTTCCTAAAGACATTAGTCTCTCTGTAGAGGAACTGAAAGTGGGTATGGATGATAAAGATGTAGGTCCATCAGATCAGGATGATTACACTAGTGATGTGCCTGATGATGATGAACCCTGGACATTAGTCCATAGTAGGAAGAAAGGTAGAAGAAAATTAATTTTTAAAAATGTAGTAGCTCTAATATGGAACTCTAGAGGCTTGAATAGACCTGACAAGATTACTAGGGTGCATGATCTCACTAGAGAAACATGCCCTGATATTATTTGTTTCTCTGAATCTAAGAAAGAGGATTTCTCTAGCTTGCAGCTGCAACAAATTGATCCAAGGGTAAAATTCTCCTGGAATTGGTTGCCAGCTGTAAAAACTGCTGGAGGTATCCTTGTTGGTATAAACAATGAATTTTTTTATATTGTTAAGTGGGATATCTTATCCTTTTGTGTCTCTGTGCAAATTAAGGGCAAAAGAGATAAGATAGTGTGGAGAGTTATTGCTGTGTATGGTTCTGCTTATGATGAGCATAAGTTAGATTTTATTAATGAGCTACATAATGTAATGGCTTGTTGGAGTGGCCCCACTTTAGTGGGTGGCGACTTTAATCTCATTAGAGAAAAGTGTGAAAAGAATACTGGTAATATTAACCATCATTGGGCAAATTTGTTTAATGATTGGATTAATAAATTCTTTTTTTGCGGCGAGGATTAATAAATTCAATCTCATGGAGCTTAAAAACCCTAGTAGACAATTCTCTTGGGCCAACAACCAAGATAATTTGGTTATGGCCTTGCTTGATAGAGTTTTTGTGTCTACTTGTTGGGATGCCTTATTCCCTGCTAGTAGCTTATCTTCAAAACCCAGAGTAGGTAGTGACCATACTCCTCTGATTGTGGACACTGGTGTTGTGGGTATACTTCATGGGTGTACCATCGACAATGCTTAGATCCGGCAAGCCCGGGTGGCCCACAGATGGTGATGAGGCATGTGGCCCATCGGGCGGCCCAGTTGCTGTTGATCCTGACGGAAGATGTCCGGCCCAGGAGCAGGGAGCCGGATCCAACCGACATTGAGGAGGAACCCGGATCCCCGGAGGCCCATTAAGGGACCCGGATCCGGTACGACGTAGATGGAAGGGCGGATCCTTGGCGTACACAGCAAGACATTGTACCGTAGTTAGGAAACCTGTATCCGGGTAGGACTCTCCGTGTAAACCCTAGATCCGTGCGCCTTTATAAGCCGGATCCTGGGAGCCCTAGAGGCAGAACCTCAACTCATTGTAATATCGCGAAAGCGCCCAGATAATTCTAGACAAGCAGCAGTAGGCCCTGTCATCGTGCAGGTGTTCCGAAGCTGGGTAAATCGCGTACCACCGTCCCGTGAGCACTCCGCCCTATGGCCCCTACTTCTTCTCCCCCTCGTGAGGATCCCTCCTCTGGGGTACCATCGATTAGGCAACGACAGTTGGCGCCCACCGTGGGGCCTACGGCGTCTGGAGGCTGGAACCGGGAGGGTTCCGCCATGGGAAGCTACGACGACACCATCGCTGTGGGGCGCGTCCTCTACGCCGAAAATCTGCCGATCATCCCTCCGGATGAGTGTTGGATTCCGGCTAGGACAAACCCCGTCAAGCTCTCCATCGTCCCAGTTGGCGGCATACACATCTTCATCGGGGAAACCGTCGATTCCGACGGAAACCCGCTGGTAAGTAACACAGATGCGACCGCCGCAGAGCTGGACGTTGTCGCGAAGATCCGATCTGAGATGCAGGAGCTTCCCAAGGAAGATTCCGCCTCGGATCTGAAAATTTCAAAGCCCACCCAATCCGCCCCTGAGCAGGAAATAACGGTGGAAGACCAATGCAGATCCGCCTGGGTCTCACAGGTGTTAGAAAAGCAGAGGTGCCACTTCGTACACTTCTTGGCCCATACCGCCGGAACCGCCCCTCAAGAAGACAGAGCTGGTCCTGAGCAGGTAGAGGCACCGGAAAACGACGCTGTTCCGGATCAGGCTGAGCCTGTCGGAGAAAGCGAAACTCCGGCTGAAGAGTCGATTTTGGGCAATCTGAGCCCAATTTCCGGAGATACCCCCTCCATGGATACTGACGAGTTCAACCGCAAGCTAGGGGAGTACGGTTTCGGTGATCAGCCTGAAGTTGACTCCGCCCAGCCTAAGCAAGTATTTGCAACCGTAGCGGCGCTGGGAGAACCTGGATCAGAAGGGGCAACCACCCAATCCGACCCTCAGCCATCCCGCCAAGGATCTCCAATGTCACGGGAGCGACCCCGCAGGGATTCTTCCTCGGAGGACCTCCTGTCACCTGAAGAGATGGTTGCACAAGCTGGCATGGATGCAGTTTATCGCTCGGATATTCTTAACAAACCCATTACTCCCGAAGACGTAGAAGCGTTAGAAGCTAAGAGACTGGAGATGCTGACCACAGCCAAGAAGTTTAAGGACACCGCAGCCGCCATGCTAGAGGAAAGGAAGCACGCCGCAGTTTTTGTGGAAGACTTCATCCAGCGTGAGCAGGAGGTGGACGAAGGACTGGCAAAGGTCAAGGAACTCCAAAAGCATTGGGAGGACAAGATCGTTGAAGCTCATCATGAGGTCGAAAGGGTCCGGCACGACTTGATAGCTCCCCGCAGGATCACCTTCGCAACTCCAACGGAGCAGCAGCCGTTCGCAACCCCAAAGGACAATATGACGAAGGCTGCAGAGATCTTGAAGAAAAAGAACGAGGAGATCGACATCGACTACGTTCGCACGCTCGTCGCTTCAGCAATGAGGCAGCAGAGCAAGGCAGACACTTCGCGCAGATTGGAATCTAACCCGGAGCACTGCGTCTCCACTGCGCATGCCGGTCGCCATCGAGATGACGAATCGCGAACCGGATCTTCGGAACGCAGAAGGAAAGCCAGAGAGCACCCGAATCCAATCCCCGTCCCATCAAGGACGCCTCCATCAGATCCAAGAAAGGGAAAGGATGCAATGTATTCTGGACGGGACAAGTACCGCAACCCCTCTCCTCCGCCTAATGGTTACCCGCGACCCCCTCGCCGCCGTAGTCCAGCCGGAAACACCAGGCCCCCAGGGCATGGTGGGATTGTAATCCGCGACAACGTGCTGCCAAGAAACAGAACCAGGGAGCGCACGCCGGAACCTCGCCGGAACCAGAACAACGATCGTGAACCCGAGCCCAGGAGGAGTCGGAATGAGGAGCGCGACCCGGAGCCTCGCCGGAGCCGGAACGACCAGGGCAGCCAACGCCATGGCGAAGGCAGCCACAGGAGCCGGAGCCAGCACTGGGAGGGCCGAGGAGAATCTGAAGGCGGAAGCAAGAAGTCGGATCGACCCCCTCGCAGGTCTCCCTCACCACCACCTAGCGGTGGCGGTGGAGGTGGAGACGGAGGCGGCGGCCGGAGATCTCGCTCCCGCTCACAATCTCCTCGCCAAGGCCCGCGCGACGCGCGGGAACGCCTAAACGAATACAGAACCGACTACATCGGTCTGAAGTGCTTTGGCAGGATGATTCGAGAGGAACCAAAGCCAAGGATGAACCTCAAGCTACCCGGAAACCTGAAGCATTATGATGGCACCGAAAGGCCGGATACCTGGATTGAGGATTACTATAATGCAGTAACCTTTGCCGGAGGAACCCCTAATATCGCCTGCCGCATGCTCCAGTTGTACCTTGTAGGTCCAGCCCGGATCTGGCTCAGTGACCTCGAGAAGAATTCCATCTTTTGCTGGTTTGACCTGAAGACCGCTTTCGAGAAACACTTCAGAGGCACCTACAAAAGACCTCCCACGGCAAGCGACTTGCAAGCCTGTATCCAGAAGAAGGGAGAATCCTCAAGACACTTCCTCACACGATGGTTGGCATGCAGGAACGAGTGCGAAAATGTCGACCACACCACTGCCATGTACGCCTTCATTGGTGGACTGCAAAGGGGAGGATTGCTGAGGCATACGCTCACTCGTTTGGCTAACTCAAATAAACTGACTTTGGATGAAATGATCTCCATTGCCAGTGATCATACTGCCGCCGATGATGACGCAGGCGGTGATCTCGCAGCTACAGCAATCCCCCTACATCAACAAAAGAAGAACCGTGATAACGGCAACAGCAGCCATAAACGCAAGAACCCTGATGACCAGAAGAGTGGCGGATCCGAGATGGTCGCCATGGCGTTTCAACGCGGAGGTTCAGGAGGCGGAAGAGGACGCGGCCGTGGAGGCGGAGCCGGCAGGGGTCAGCAGCATGGCACTGAGGTCACAGCTGGCGGATCCCGCGCCCCGCAAACCTATGAGGAGTACAGAGACATGCCCTGCCTGGCCCACTTGGACCCGGTTACAGGGAAGTCCACTCACACCAACCGCAACTGCAAGTGGGTCAATGATCTAAAGAACGACCCGGAGGCAGGATACAAGCGAGCCCGGAAGCACCGCCCACGCGGCAAGGGAGGCAAGGGCAAGAACAAGGACAAAGAGGAAGACAGTTCCGAGGCGATGGATGAGGATGATAACTCGCCGGACCCCAAGGCAGGGTCCGTAGGTAAATCCAACCCATTCGAGAAAAAGAGCGTGGGGGCTTACCACACTTTCCTCGGAACCCCAACAGTCCGCGCTACCAAGTCAGCTACCCGGATCCTGAACGCCACAGTTCCGGCTGTGCCGCAGTATGTCAGGTGGCCGGAAGTCCCGTGCACATTTGATAGGGAGGATCACCCTGCCATTGTGCCAAAAGAATGCTACGCCTTGGTTGTAAGTCCCCGCATAGACGGGTATGACTTCTCCAAGTGCCTCATGGATGGTGGAGCCAGCTTGAACATCATGTACCTGGAGACTCTAGAGCGGATGAACCTCACCAAGGAACAACTCAAACACAGCAACACTGAGTTTCATGGCGTGGTTCCGGGTAAGAAGGCGAATTCCCTCGGCAGCATCACACTTCCCGTGGCTTTTGGCGATGTTCACAATTTCCGCGAGGTGAAGATCACGTTTGAAGTTGTGCCCTTCAAGAGCTCCTACCACGTCATCTTCGGCAGGCCCACCTACCACAAGTTCCACGCAAGAGCGTGCTACATCTACAACAAGCTCAAGATTTCGGGTCCTAAGGGTATGATTACCGTATCCGGAGACTACAAAAAGGCTCATGAGTGCGAGTTAGGCGAAGCCGCCTTCGCAGAGTCTGTGATATCTGGAGAAGAGCTGAAAGGCTACAAAGCCGCGGTGGATCCGACTGAAATGCAGACCACCAAGAAGCAGATCTCCGAGCACAAAAACTCCTTCAAGGCCGCAATAGAGACCAAGAAAGTCAACTTCAAGGAAGACGACGATTCCAAGCAGGTCTCAGTCGGAGCCAACATGGACCCCAAATAGGAAGACGCGCTCGTCGAGTTCCTCCACGCTAACATGGATATCTTCGCATGGCAGCCTTCTGACATGTCCGGAGTACCAAGGGAACTCGCCGAGCATTACCTCAACATAAACCCGGGGGCTAAACCGGTGAAGCAAGCTATGCGATGCTTTGGAGACAAGAAGCGCCGCGCCATAGGAATGGAGTTAGCAAAGTTACTAGAGGCAGGTTTTGTAATAGAAGTTATCCACACTGATTGGATCGCAAATCCCGTCCTTGTACCCAAAAAGAACACTGAAATACTAAGAATGTGCATCGATTACTCTGGCTTGAACAAACATTGCCCGAAAGATCCGTTTCCCCTGCCGCGCATTGACCAAGTCATTGATTTGACGGCAGGGGCGGAACTTCTGTGTTTTCTTGATGCGTATTCCGGGTATCATCAGATCCGGATGAAGGAGTCCGACCAAAAGGCGACCTCATTCATCACCCCGTTCGGCACTTACTGCTATGTTACTATGCCCTTTGGCTTGAAAAACGCAGGTGCCACCTACCAACGTACGATGCAGCGGTGCTTGAAGGACCAAATTGGCCGGAATGTACACGCCTACGTCGACGACATCGCGGTCATGACTCGGAAAGGATCCGACTTGATCAGCGATCTCACAGAAACCTTTGAGAATCTCCGTCGGTACAAGATGATGTTGAATCTGCTAAAGTGCGTCTTTGGCGTACCAGCTGGAAAACTCCTTGGCTTCATTGTCTCTAATAGGGGCATTGAAGTGAACCCGGAAAAAATCAAGGCAATTTTGTGCATAAAAAGGCCAACTTGTCTCAAAGATGTGCAACGGCTTACTGGTTGTGTCGTAGCAATCAGCAGGTTTGTTAGCCGTCTTGGCGAGAAGGCACTACCCTTGTACAAGCTACTGAAGAAAACAGACAAATTTGTCTGGGACGAGGCAGCAGATGCAGCACTCCAAGGGTTGAAGGAAATACTCACCTCCCCACCTATCCTAGCAGCTCCAGGAGAGTCAGAGCCTATGCTCCTTTATCTGGCAGCTACCAACAGGGTCATCAGCCTCGTCATCGTGGTTGAGCGACAGGAAGAAGGTCACGAGTATGGAGTCCAAAGGCCAGTCTACTATATTAGCGAAGTCCTTACGGAGTCCAAACAGCGCTACCCTCACTTTCAGAAGTTAGCCTACGGAGTATTCCTAGGCAGCAGGAAGCTGAGACACTACTTCCAGGAGCATCCAGTAACAGTCGTGAGCAAGGCGCCGCTGTCAACGATTCTCAACAACGCTGACGCAACAGGACGCACAACAAAATGGGGCATTGAGTTATCTGCTTTCGACATCAACTACAAAGCCAGGACCGCGGTCAAATCCCAGGTCTTGGCAGATTTCGTCGCAGATTGGACAGAAGCTCCGGATATGAACCTGGAGCCGGAACCTGAGACATGGGTCATGCACTTCGATGGATCCAAGCAGCATCAAGGCTCGGGAGCCGGAGTCACCCTGAAGTCCCCTACCGGAGAAGAACTGCAGTACGTTCTGCAGATACACTTCGAAGCTATAAACAATATGGCGGAATACGAGGCTCTACTACACGGATTGCGCATCGCCAAGGAGATAGGGATCAAGCACATCATATGTTGCGGAGATTCAGACCTGGTGGCACAGCAAGTAGCCGGAACCTGGAACGCCAGAAACTCCGTCATGGCGGCTTATAGAGATGAAGTTGACGAGATCGCCAAACATTTCCTCGGATACGAAGTCAAGTACGTCAGGCGAGATGACAACACAGCGGCAGATATGCTATCCAAGCTCGGATCCGGCAGGAAGCCAATTCCACCCGGAATTTTCCTGGCGCATCTCCGGATACCCTTGGTGAAGGGCGCTAACCCGGAAAACCCAGAGGTGGCAGTATCTCCGGCTAGGGAAGTGATGGCTATCATTCCGGCTTGGACACAGCCTTTCCTGGACTACCTCATTGATCAGAAGTTGCCAGAGGACGAGGTCCTCGCGCGACAGATCATCAGACGAGCAAGATCCTACACAATTGTTGATGGATAGCTCTACAAACGAAGTGCAACAGGTGTATTTCTCAAATGCGTC
Source organism: Lolium perenne (assembly GCF_019359855.2). Classification (NCBI taxonomy): domain Eukaryota; kingdom Viridiplantae; phylum Streptophyta; class Magnoliopsida; order Poales; family Poaceae; genus Lolium; species Lolium perenne. The sequence goes on along the minus strand of NC_067247.2, from coordinate 23,227,036 downwards.
TCCAATCAAGATGGCATTGAAATCCTCAGAGAGATCCATGCAGGGGACTGCGGGCATCATGCCGCCCCCAGGTCACTCATTGCAAAAGCTTTTCGGCTATGTTTTTACTGGCTCACAGCTAAAGAAGATGCTGACAAAATAGTCAAGACCTGCCGAGGTTGTCAGTACTACGCTACTCAACCAAACGCTCCAGCCCAAGAGCTGAAGACCATACCTATCACCTGGCCGTTTGCGGTCTGGGGGCTCGATATGGTTGGTAAGTTAAAAAGATCATCTCCTGGCGGTTTTGAATACCTTTTGGTCGCTGTTGACAAGTTCAGCAAGTGGATCGAGGCAAAGCCAGTGAGGAAAGCCGACGGTGCTACGGCACTAAAATTTGTCTGCAGCCTCGTGATGAGATTCGGCATCCCACACAGCATAATCACAGACAATGGCACAAACTTCGCACAGGGAGAATTGAAGGATTACTGTGAGACAGTAGGGATTCGACTGGACCTTGCATCTGTGGCTCATCCACAATCAAATGGTCAGGTTGAAAGGGCTAACGGCCTAATATTATCAGAAATTAAGCCGCGCCTTGAAGAACCGCTGCGACGAGCAGCTGGAGCTTGGGCTGACGAATTGGAAGCTGTTTTGTGGAGTTTACGAACTACCCCTAACAGATCAACAGGGTTTACCCCATTTTTCCTGGTATACGGATCCGAAGCCGTGCTTCCCTCCGACATCATCCACGATTCACCGCGAGTTTCCGCCTACAATGAAGAAACAGCTGACGAGGCCAGACAGCTATCTGTGGACCTGATCGAGGAAGCTCGGAACCTAGCTGACCAGCGCTCCGCCATCTACCAGCAGAAGCTCCGGCGCTATCACAGTCGTCGAGTTCGGAATCGCTCCTTCATGGCAGGAGACCTGGTCCTCCGCCTTCGGCAGGTGAAAGACCATAAGCTGCAGTCTCCATGGGAAGGACCCTTCGCCGTTAGCAAAGTGCTTCATAACGGGTCATACTACCTTGTTGATTTCCGCGAGCTGAAGGATAGACCTGCTAATTGGCACCGGAAACGCAAGCGTGAGGATCCGGATGACATCTACGACGAGACAGATCGCCCTTGGAACATCGCACAGCTACGTCCTTTCTACACTTAGCGTATTTTTTCCGAGTTACAAACTCTGTAATAGTTATACATGATCAATGAAATAAAGCTTATGGTTCACTCTCTGAGTCTTTTACCTCCTTTACTTGTTCATTTTGAGATCATGTATGTTTTCCGACTAAAACCGCAGAGCTGGATTTTTCCGCCTAGGCGTGTATAAAAGTTGTGATTTTCAAAAATCGTCCTTTAGGATGTAAGCTTAAGTTTTCTGATTAAATTGTTATCTGTTGCGACCTCGTGGATTCCTAGTAGCGATTTACGGCACCTATGCTTGAGGGCTTGTTTCCACGGTTATTGACGGATTGCCATTGGGCTTCGTCGCCGCTGGCGAGTGTTTCCGGCTAAGGTCCTCCGGCTCGCGGAAGGTCAAGCGGGCAAGCCGGAAAACAACAAAATCAGCACTTGCTTTGCGACATAAAACGAAACATGCGCATAATATTAACGGATAGCAGGATAAGTGTTTCCGCCCCATGCATAGTTGTTTCGTCCCTAGCTACTTAAGAATTTAAAGTCTTATTACAAACCCACTCTGGGGCCAAAATGATGCAACTTGTTTCATTGTTTAAACAGGAACTCTACTCGGAGTCCTCCTCTTCAGATTCCTGGTAGGCGGAGCCGTCGCCGTCGCTGTCGCCGGATCCGGCTTCAGAGTCATCACCAGAGCCTTCTCCGGAATGCTCGACACTTGACCCGGAGCCTTCCCCATAATACTCCGGCTCGCCCTCTTCCTCTTCTGCATCGGAAAATCCCTTGGGCAGGTCGTATTTGTTATACCAGGACGAGTGATTCACTCGCCTGACAAACAACTGCTCATAGCCTTGGGTTTCCGCAAGAATGGCGCCCATGTCGGAACCCTCTGGAGCTCCGCGCGCAACATTCGCAAAGTTGAGCGAGGGGAAGTGAGCCTTGCAGGTGGCTAAGACCAGGGAGGCGACTCCGCGCGCGGAAGACTTTTGCCAGTCCTTAATGAAGTCCGGCACTTGTTCCATAAGATTGGTCATCGTATCGATGATTGTAGTTTTGGCCTTCTTCAGAGACAGAGTCTTGGCGATTCCGCGACAGGCTTCAAATAACGCGTCAATGGAAATCCGCGCTTCATCATATGCCTCCGTCCTCTTCAGGTTTGACTCTTTTGACCAGTCGAAGCCAAGGCTCGCTGTGGAAGAAGGCGGTCCAGTTCCGTTAGAGAGAAAAGCATATGAGGTAGTCGGAGCAACAACACGGAAAATGCTTACGGAAGATAAGCTTGTCGATGGCCTCCGCCTCCGCTTCTAGAACTTTATTCTTGCCTACCAAGGAGGTCACCCGACCCTGGCTCTTCTTCAGTTTTTCGTTCAGTTCCGCCAGGTCGCGGGCATGTTTCTCGGAGAGCTCCTTCCTTGCCTCAGTCTCCTTGTTGGAGGATTCTTGGATGAAGGCTTTGAGGGATTCGTTCTCCGCCTCAAGCACCTTGACCTTGGCGGACAGCTCATCAAACGAGGAGTGCTTGGCAGTTTCTTCTGTAGGCGGAAAGTTGCACATATCATACATCATGAACAGTTATATCAGTATACGAAGTCAAAACTCGGATCTCGTACCATGGAGGTGGGTCTCAAGAAGCTGGATAGCCTTCTGGCTGTTTTCCGCGTTCTGACGCAGCCCTTCGATCTCCGTGATCTGCTCCAATACATGAACGCGGAGATCTTCGTGCAATTTCCGCGTCGTCTGAGAAGCAGAGAGGAGTTAGCCGGATATTTAAAATCTGGGGGGCTGGCGAGGAATTCAAATTCTTGAAGGAATAAAATTTTAAATTTCCACCTAAGGTACATCTTGAGAAAGCATCGGCTAACACATGTTACACGAAAATGTCTGACCCAATGCTTGGGGGCTAGTATTACCTGCCGCACTTCTTTGTGCTTGGCGAAAAACTCTTTCAGATCGTTCTCCAGGACGGTGAGCTCTTGCATCTCCTCATCCGACTTCCCCCAGACCTTGTTCAGCATGGCGGAAACTTCCGTGTGGCGCTGGGCGAGGGTAAGCTTTTGCAGGGACTGAGTCGGTCGAGGGTCCACCCGGATCGCGTTGGAGGCTTGAACGAGCTTTACTTTCTCCTCATATTCTTCCTCGGTGGGCTCCGCGAAAGTGGTGCCTGGTTGATCTTGAGGAGGGGCAGACGAGGAGGCACCCTTGGCGGAATCGCCGTGGTCGGCGGGATCTTCCGGAAGGTCTTCAAGGTCAATGACATCCTTGGGATCCGGCTTGGAAGCAGATGAAGCTTTGGGTGGGACCTCCACCTCAGAAGTAACAGGAACTCAAGCCGGAGATGGCTTGACTTTCTTCTTCAAGACCTTTGGGGCCTTGGGGGGTTGGCTGCCGGAGCTTCAGTAAAAAGAAAAAAGCATAACAACTAAGTGAGGGATTGCTCATGAAGCCAGAACTTGGATCTCGGAAATAGACACTTACCCGGAAGGCTTGAAGAAGTGCTGGATGGCGGGCTGCCCCTTGTTGCTGGTGTTAATCAGCTTGAGGCGTTTCTTTTCCGCCTCCGCCTTCCGAGTTGCCGCAGTGCTAGGCACTTCGCGGGCGCGTTTAGCGGCGGGGCTGGAAGGAGCTGGCCTTTTCCTCTTAGGAGGGCGCGGAGCTTCGTGAGCCTCCACTTCAGATGCAGCCTCCGGATCCGTGTTGCCAGTAGTGGGAACTCGGAGCAGAGTTCCGAGTTCGCTTTCTTCGAGCGCCTCGAGCTAATGCATAGAGTTAAACACTTGGACAAAAAAGTTTGAATGCGAAGAAAAGCAATGGACTAAAAAGTCGAGACGACGTACCGCGGTTCCGGAACCATTCGTGTGAATGTCCTTGTTGCACACGTGAACGTGAAGTTCACGCGGAACCTTGATGAGGAGCCGGATCCTCTTGTCGATGGCGTCGGCGGAAAGATTGTCTTTTGTGGCGTGCATCGGGTCGTCGCGCCCTGTGTACTGGAACATCAGCTGGTCCCTGTGTTGGAGCGGTTGGATCCGCTTGGTGAACCAGGAAAGGGTCAAGTCCTTCCCTGTCAGCCCCTCCTCCGTCAGCTTGCAGATCCGCCTGACGGCGCGTGTGAGCTGGGGCGACTCGGAGAGGTGGGGGCAGTGCGTCCATGTCGGAAGCTCGGTGGCGGGGCAGTTCTTGAACGGCGGCAGCTTCCTTGTGCTCGCCGGGTCGGAAACGTCCTTCAAGTAGAAGAAGCCTCCAGACCAGTACCGCGCGGATTCGTGGCGGTCGGTGTGGGGGTAGACGCGGCCCGGGCGGATCATGAAGGTGATGGATCCGCATGTTTCAAGCTCGGTGGAGTTCCGGATCCTCTCCTTCTTGACGGTGAAGTAGTATTGAAACAAGGGGAGCTCGGGAGTTACCCGGAGATGGCCCTCGCACAGGGTGACGTGATTGCTGATCGCAAGCACGCTGTTCGGAGAGATGTTATGGGGCTGGAGCCCATAAACCTTCAGGATCTCCAGGAAAAAGTACGAAGGCGGAAATGAAAAACCCCGCTCCATCAGTGCTTTCGTCAGCACCATCTCGTTGTCCTCCGGAGCTGGGGCTAAGGCATTAGGAACTGACCTCCAGCTTCCGGGTTGCAGGAAGCCCTCCACCTCGAGATTCGTTAGCTCCGCCTTGGTGGTGGTGCATGGCCACCATTTTCCCTTGGCTTCCGCATCACGTTGGCGAGCCTTTGATTTTTTGGCGGCGATCTCTTCCGCTTTGTGTTCCGCCTGATCCTCCCCGGAGGCTTTCTCCGGGTTGGCAGAAGTCCCTTCGGTTTCCTTGCCGGAATCCTTCGAAGGACCCAGCTTAACTGGGACGAAAGGTGGAGGGGCGGAGGAGATTGGGGTGGCCATGATCGGTTCAGAGGCTGGAGGCGGAGTCGTTGAAGACATCTGAAGAAAAGAAGAATGGCGGAAAACGTTCTTTAGTCGGATCCAGCATCGTCTTCCCCAAATTCATCCCTACCAGCTACGGCGCGAGAGCGAAGTTCGAGAACTCACCGTAATGGCTTCTGCGGTGGTCGGAGTCGCCGGCGACGAGGTTTCCGCGCGGTGGCTCGCTGATGTTAAGAACAGGATGAACTCGACGCGGCGGCGAAGCAGTTCCAGTGAAGCTCTGGCGAGATTCCGGCACGGCGGAGAGGGAGCTCGGGGCGGCGCTCGGCAGAGAGGTGAAGAGGGGGGTGAATGAGGGTTAAGGCGTCGACGACGGATATTTATAGGCCGGCGGGACGAGATTCGTGCTCCGCATCCTGTGGTCAGAACGCAAGCGTCGCACCGTTGGATGCGTGACACGTGTCCTAAACCCTAAACGGTAAAAATGGCTAGAGATAAGTTACCGCGCAAATCACGCGAAAATGGCGCCAGAATTGGCGGAACCGTTTGAGTCTTTTAAGATTCCGGGTAATTGCGTGAAGATAAGTAGGCTCTCATTCGCAAGCAGGGGAGTAACCCGGAAATGCATTTCGGATCGTCGATGGATGAAGACCCGCAGGATGGGAGCATTTTCCGGCTACAAGTTGGAAAAAGAAGAAAATGTGAAGTTGGAGTTCTTCAAGTTTCTCCGTGTTTCCAATGTTGTCGGAGACCATGATGGATTAGCGAGGCGGAAACAGCAGGTGAAACTCGAAGAACTCTGGGGGCTACTGTTGTGGGTATACTTCATGGGTGTACCATCGACAATGCTTAGATCCGGCAAGCCCGGGTGGCCCACAGATGGTGATGAGGCATGTGGCCCATCGGGCGGCCCAGTTGCTGTTGATCCTGACGGAAGATGTCCGGCCCAGGAGCAGGGAGCCGGATCCAACCGACATTGAGGAGGAACCCGGATCCCCGGAGGCCCATTAAGGGACCCGGATCCGGTACGACGTAGATGGAAGGGCGGATCCTTGGCGTACACAGCAAGACATTGTACCGTAGTTAGGAAACCTGTATCTGGGTAGGACTCTCCGTGTAAACCCTAGATCCGTGCGCCTTTATAAGCCGGATCCTGGGAGCCCTAGAGGCAGAACCTCAACTCATTGTAATATCGCGAAAGCGCCCAGATAATTCCAGACAAGCAGCAGTAGGCCCTGTCATCGTGCAGGTGTTCCGAAGCTGGGTAAATCGCGTACCACCGTCCCGTGAGCACTCCGCCCTATGGCCCCTACTTCTTCTCCCCCTCGTGAGGATCCCTCCTCCGGGGTACCGTCGATTAGGCAACGACAACTGGTGCTCTGAAAAATCCCCATAACAAACAATTTAGGTTTGAAAAATGGTGGCTTAACATTGAGGGTTTTGATAATGTGGTTGCTAAATTCTGGCATATCCCTTCCTATCACAAGAATTCTCTTGATAGATGGCAATTTAAAATGAGGAATACTAGGAAAGGTTTGAAAGGTTGGTCTGCTAATATTGAATCTGCCCAGAGGAAACTTAAGCAAGGTTTAGTGGCTGAATATGACTTACTTGATATTTTCTCTGAAACTAAAAGTTTATCTCCAAATTCCAAACAAAGAATGAAATGCATTTCTAATGAGTTGACTAAAATTTGGGGTAATGAAGAGATTAAAGCTGGACAGGGAGCCAGGGAAAGATATATATTAGAGGGTGATCGTAATACTGCTTACTTTCATGCTGTAGCCAACCAGAGGAGGAGGAAGAAGCAGATATGTCAATTGAAAGGTGAGGATGGGATGGTGGAGGACAACAAAGGTATGTTAGACATTGTTGTTGATTATTACAAAAACTTGTTTTGTAAGGAAACCTGCCTGGATATTGACTTATTAGATGATTTTTGGGACCCTGAGGATTTGGTGTCTCAAGAACACAATGATATGCTTAATGCTGAGTTTTCTGAGAAAGAAGTTAAGGATGCTATTTTTGGCTCTTATGCTGAAGGTGCTCCTGGCCCTGATGGGTTCTCTTTTTTGTTTTATCAACATTTCTCGGAGCTCATTAGAGCTGATTTCATGGCAATGGTTAGGGACTGGAATGAGGGGAATCTTGATCTTTATAGATTGATTTTTTCTCTCTTGACTCTAACTCCTAAGGAAACTGATGCTGTAACTATACAGAAGTTCAGGCCTATTGCCTTGACCAATTGCAGTTTTAAATTTTTTTCTAAGTGTGCTACTAACAGGCTAGGTGTGGTCAGTGAGGAACTTATCTCTCCTAACCAAACAACTTTTATTAAAGGTAGGTACATTCTTGAGAGTGTGGTTTCTGCTCATGAAGTCATTCATGATGCAGTACACAATGGGCATTCTGGCTTTGTGTTTAAACTTGATTATGAAAAGGCCTATGATAGGGTTGATAGAGACTTTCTTTTGAAAGTTATGAGGATGAGGGGTTTTAGCCCAAGATGGATGTCTATTATTGTGGGGCTTTTACACAAAGGCTCTGTTGGTGTTAGAATTAATGACTGTAATAGTCAGTTTTTCCTCACCAGCAGAGGGGTGAGACAGGGAGATCCCATCTCACCAATCCTCTTTAATTTTATGGCTGATGTCTTTACCAAGGTGCTTTATAAAGCTGTTGGTTGTAGACAAATTGCTGGTCTTATGCAAAATTTAGGAGGAGGTGGGATCATTAGTATGCAATATGCTGATGATACCCTCCTTTTCCTAGAAAATAGTATTCAAACTGCCATAAATTTGAAGTGGATCCTAGCTTGTTTTGAGCACATGTCTGGGATGAGAATTAATTTTCATAAATGTGATCTTGTCCCTATTAATGTGGTTGAAGAGGATACTCAACTTATTGCTCAATCCTTGAGTTGCAAGTTGGGTGTTTTCCCTATGAATTATTTAGGGGTTCCTCTTCACCACAGTAAACTCAGAAAAGAGGATATCCAACCTGTTGTGGATAAAATCCTGAACAGAGCTGGTGGTTGGAGAGGAACTTCTTAATCATGCTGCTAAATTGGAGCTGGTGAGAAGTGTTTTGGTCAGTATCCCTCTCTACCTCTTTAGTGTGATCAAGTTCCCCAAATGGGCCATTACCCTTATAAATTCCCAGATGGCTCATTGCCTATGGGACAATTATGAGGGGCATCATAAGTATCATTTAGCCAATTGGGGGTTAGTGACTAGGAAGAAGGAGTATGGAGGCTCGGGCATTCCTGATCTAGCAGAGATGAACATGTGCCTGCTGGCCTCTTGGATTAAGAGGTATCATTTAAATGAGGATAAGTTGTGGAAACAAATTGTGAATACTAAATATAATTTGGACAATCCTAATATTTTCTCTTGCTCTTTAAATGGTGCCTCCCCTTTTTGGAAAGGAGTTATGTGGGCTGCTAAAGCTGCTAAAATGGGTTATCAATGGAAAATTGGGGATGGTAGGAACATTAAGTTCTGGGAGGATCACTGGTTTGGGTCCTGCTCCCTGGCCATCCAATACTGGGAGATTTATTTCCTAGTGAATGAACAAAATAAAACCATTGCTGACCTTTGGGATGGGGCTACTTTAAAAGTGACTTTTAGGAGGTGTTTTGATCATAGCTTGATGTTGCAATGGCTTGAAATTCAGCAGATTGCTCAAACTATTGTCTTTGATGATACAAAAGATAGTCTGATTTGGATGTGGGAGGCTAATGGCACTTAGAGTGTGAAATCTATGTATGCTGTCATTAGCTTTGGTGGAATTTTGCCTGTTAATATTCATTGTGTCTGGAAACTCAAAGTGCCCCCCAAAATTCATTTCTTTCTTTGGTTATTGGCTCATAACAAATTGCTCACTAGAGATAATTTGGTTAAAATGCAGAATGTTGATGATTTGACTTGTGTGTTTTGTAATGAAGTTGAATCATGTCAGCATCTCCAGCACCCCCACGGGACAAAAACATGCTACCACCTGATAACCCGACATAGTTCAAAGCACAATCAACACAAGGAACTGACTTCAACAAAACAAACAAAACAACTAACTTAAGCAAGCATCCTTCAAACGATCTTTGAATCATCCACCAGCGATCATAAGGACACCGGCTCGAGAGGTTGAAGCTCCACCAACATCGCTTCTCACCAGATCTCCCGTCGCCTGCATCAGCTGCCCAGCTCCGGCAAGTATAGCCTCTGTCACCCTAACCCTAACCCTAAACCCTAACCCTAACCCTAAACCCTAACCCTAACCCTAACCCTAAACCCTAACCCTAACCCTAAACCCTAACCCTAATCCTAACCCTAAACCCTAACCCTGCTCAATATTTAAGGAAATCAACAATTGTAAAGATAATTGACATAGGAGATTTCAACTTGTACTTTTCGAAAGTCACTATGTTTCTTGTAGTTTGCCAAATAGAAGAAGGTCGAGTAGAAGTCTTAAGAAGAAGTCCAATTATGTCTCAAATTACTTTGGCTAAAATGCATATTAAAGTTCTTCAAGTTCAAGACACATTTAATATAAACGTCCTGACAAATATCATATAACCTCGGTTACTTCTCCATGAGCGTAGTACCATCTAGCCATACATCTTTCCAAAACCGAAGTATATTGCCAACTTTAGCACAACACCCCCTCCTACCATGTATATTATATCATTTACTTGCAAAAATGCTTTCCAACAAGGATAATCACTAAAACTTGTTTTAACCAAGGCAACCAGTTTATTTCTTAAACATTTATCTTTCAAAATTCTTTGCCACAACCCATCTTGAGTATCCATCTTCCACCGTCATTTAATTAATAAACTCGGGGGTTTTTTCTTAAATCTCTAACCCCGAGGCCACCTTCATTTTTTGATTTTAAAAATCCTTTTCCATTTCACATATGATACTTCCTTTTCTTAATTACTCTTATTTTGTCAAAAGAATTTCCTATGATGTTTCTCAAGACTTTCAATAAAATTCTTGTTCAACATAAACATTGACATGTAATAAGCAGGAATACCAGATAAGCAGGATTGTAATAGAGTCAACCTACCCCAGAGGATGCATTATCACAAATCCAGGAATCAAGTTTCTTAACAAACTTCATATTCAGGAAATCCCATTCGATATTTTTAAGGCAGCAAAAGATACATGCACACATATATATTTCATAGGTAACTTTCCTACATGGCAATTGAACATGTCAGCATATAGCATAGTAATATCATTGTCTCCTTCTATAGTGATAACTCCACTTTTCTCAAAATTAATCTTGAGTCCACACATCAACTCAAACATATATAAAAGAGGCTTCAGGTTAATTGCTTTCTCAAGGTCATGTGTGTTACAAAGAACCGTATCATCTGTATAATGTAAGATGGCAATACCATTTTCAAGAGGACCGGGAGCAAGGCCCACCACTAAGCCATTTTTAGTCCAAGTTTATATATTTCATGTTGTCTATGTTGATATATATTTCGACATATTTTGTATCCAAATTTATATAGTTTGATTGTTTGGAAAAACTAAGATGGACTATATTTTGTAAATAGGGAGTACTTTTAAAGTATGTGAGCAATAATTCCGTTTCTAAAAATACTAAGGTTTGACATGTTTGGCAAATAGTAATAAAAATGTGCTAGCTAAAATAAATTTCCAACTTTAGAATAATAAAATACGTGTAGAGTAGATGATTGTAGGGTAGTGCACGGTACCAAACTTGGTCCGGCCTGGCATGTATATATAGGGGTAAGCTTTACATGGTACATGTACATGAGTCGGTTTATCAAACCGTGTCAAACTACAACTAGTCTATGATTAGTATCTACCATAATATATAGTTTATCACCCTCCCTCAATCTCAACCGAACTACAAAGATTGAGATTGCGCCTACAAGCCTGAAACAATGGTAATGATAGAGGCGTCGTAAATATATCTGCCAACTGATCTTTGGATGATATGAACTTGATTTGAAGCAACTTCTGAGCAACCCGTTCTCGAACAAAATGATAATCCACTTCAATATGTTTTGTGCGAGCATGAAAAACTGGATTGGAAGAAAGGTATGTGGCTCCAATGTTATCACACCATAGAATAGGCGGACGACTCGAAGAGACTCCAAGTTCACCAAGAAGTGCTTGTATCCAAATAAGTTCAGCAGTAGCATTGCCAATTGCTTTGTATTCAGACTCTGTACTTGAGCGAGAAACTGTAGCTTGTTTCCTAGCACTCCAAGTAACAAGATTACCACCATAAAATATAGCATATCCCCCGGTTGATCGCCGATCATCAGAATTACCTGCCCAGTCCGCGTCAGAAAAGGCTGTCAATAGATCAGGAGACGCATTAGGTCGCCTCAGTGATAAACCATCTGACACTATCCCCTGAATATAACGAAGTATACGCTTAACAGCAGACCAATGAGTACACCGAGGAGCATGAAGGTATTGACACACCTTATTGACTGCAAAGGACAAGTCAGGTCGTGTCATGGTGAGATACTGAAGACCACCGACTATACTGCGATATCTAGTCGATTCTTCAGATGATAGAGGAGTACCATCAGTAGAAGATAGCTTATCCGAGGAAATCATAGGTGTGGAAGTCGGACTGCACTTCAAGAGACCAGCACGTCTGAGCAACTCCAAGGCATACTTACGCTGACTAAGAAGAATGCAACCCTCCCTAATATGAACCTCAATACCAAGAAAATAATGTAACTATCCAAGGTCCTTGGGAGCAAAAGAAATGCGCAGCTGATGAATAAGGCGATCAATAGCAGCACTTGTGGAACTTACCACAATAATGTCATCAACATATACCAGGAGGTAAAGGGTAAGATCACGACGTCTTAGTATAAAGAGAGACGTGTCAGCTGTAGAGGCTGTAAAGCCAAGACCACACAGTACAGAACTCAACCGAGCATGCCACGCACGGGGAGCTTGTTTCAGCCCATAAAGCGCTTTATCAAGACGACACAAGTAACCAGGCTGACTCGTATCCTCAAAACCAGGAGGTTGGCGCATAAAAACTTCCTCCTCGAGAACTCCATGTAAGAATGCATTTTGTATATCAAGTTTTCGAAGATGCCAACCATAAGTAAGAGCCATAGTGAGCAACAGACGAATAGTAGTAGGCTTGACGACAGGACTGAAGGTATCTTCATAATCAAGACCATATCGCTGTTTAAACCCTTTAGCAACAAGATGAGCCTTATACCTCTCAATAGAACCATCAGACTTTTGCTTGATCTTGAAAACCCATTTAGAGTCAATAATATTCACCCCTGGGACTGGGGGAACCAAGTGCCACGTCTTGTTGTTTTGGAGAGCCGAGAACTCGGTCTCCATAGCATCACGCCAGTGTGGACAAGCCATAGCCTCTCGATGATCACGAGGTTCAGTCCGAGTGAGATCAGCTGTATGTGCCAGACGAATAGCTTGCCATGCAATAGTACCATCAGTACGCTGCTTTGGATTTCGAATACCACGCTGCAGTCGAGTAACAACCCCAGTCGGAGCAGGTGCATGTTCAAGAGATGATAACGAGCTAGACTGCACCGGCTTATTCAAAGAATCGAGCTCCAGCTCAGCTGTACCAGGAGTAGCTTCGCTGTGAAACAGTGTGACCGGCCCGGTCGAGGCAGCGCTGAGGGAGCCGGCGCGAGATGGGCCGGCGCGAACGGGAGTAAAGAAATCATCCGCCGCGGCCTGTACTGCATGGGGGTGTAGCAGCGCGTGACCGCGATCGTTTTCCTGGCACCGATCAATTTGCTGATCGTTGTTCTGGCGCTGATTGACGTCCTGGCGCTGGGAATCATTATGGCCAGCATCCATGCAATCATCTAGGAGTTCCAACCTTGCGCCTTGGCCATATCCTGCACCATGGTTAGCTAAGAGCGAAGGGGTATAGGCAGCATCATCAAATTGGTCAGAATTAAGGAGTAGCGTGGAGGATGTAGGTGGAGTATATGTGGATGGTAGTTGTGAAAACGGAAACACGTTCTCGTCAAAAACGACATCGCGGGAGATATACACCCGATTTGTAGGAACATGTAAACATTTGTAGCCTTTATGGAGAGCGCTATAACCAAGAAAAACACATTTTTTGGATCGAAACTCAAGTTTACGATTGTTGTATGGTCGAAGATGTGGCCAACAAGCGCAACCAAACACTTTTAGGAAAGTATAATCAGGAACTTTTCCTAGTAAGCGTTCTAGTGGAGTTTGCATGGATATGACACGACTGGGAAGTCTATTAATGAGGAAACAAGCAGTCGAGAAAGCGTCACTCCAGAAACGATACGGAACTGAAGCATGAGCAAGAAGTGTGAGACCAGTTTCAACGATGTGACGATGCTTTCGTTCAGCAGTACCATTTTGTTGATGTGTATGGGGGCAAGAAACACGATGAGAAACTCCAATATCGATGAAGAATTTGTGTAACCTATGATACTCGCCGCCCCAATCAGTTTGAACATGTAGTATCTTTTTATTGAGAAGACGTTCAACATGTTGTTGAAATTGAAGAAATATTTGGAAAACATCTAACTTGTGTTTAAGAAGATATAACCATGTAAAACGACTATAAGCATCGATAAAGCTAACATAATACTGATGACCACTAGTAGAAGTTTGGGCAGGACCCCATACATTGGAATATATGATCTCAAGTGGTGATGTAGTAACACGACTAGAAAGAGAAAATGGCAACTGGTGACTTTTGCCTTGTTGGCAAGCATCACAAATTACATCTTTATTAACTGACTCTGATGGAAGTTCATAATGATGCAGAATATGCTGGACTATCTGAGTAGCTGGATGACCTAAGCGCGAGTGCCACCTTGAACGGGACACCTTGGTACTGCTGAAAACATGCTTGAAGGGAGACGAGACATCAAGATTATAGAGACCTCCACGGCATCCCCCTCTAAGCAGAATTTCCCTCGTAACTCGATCCTTGACAAAGAAATACCAAAGGTGAAATTCAAAGAAAACATTATTGTCACGAGAGAATTTTTTAACAGACAATAGATTGCGAGTAACGGAAGGTACGTGGAGAACATCTTTTAAGTGTAAGGGGTGTGATGGTGTACGAAGAATAGACTGACCAATATGAGTAATGCGCATACCTGCTCCATTAGCTGTATGAACATGATCCTTGCCTTTATATTGCTCCTTCATATGGAGCTTGTTGACAAGGTATTAACTTGTCAATGCCTATGGATTGTAGGCTAGGGTTTAGTTGGAAGTAGAGGGCAAGTAGATCTCGAAGATTTCAGCCGAAAAGTACTCGACGATTATGAAAACTAGGGTTTGTCAACAATGATTTGATGATTTCTGCGTCCCTCGACTCCCCCTTATATAGGAGGCGGAGCCGAGGGGTTCGTGATGTACAAGTTACAAACTCCGGGAAGGTTTCTAACTCATCCCGCAAGATTACAAATAAGACTTTCTATTACAACTCTAGCTTTCCTTAATACTATCTTGGGCTTCCGAATCTTCTTATTCTTCGGGTAGTGGGCCTTCAGTAAACCCCGGGTACTATCTTCGGCAGGCCCATTTGGGATGCCTATGTCAGTAGCCCCCGAGATTTTGCTTGAATCGTAGGGTCAAGGAAAATCTCCACTGTTTATTTTTATTCGATAGCTTCGACTTTTCTATATTTCTTCTCATAAACATCTATATTGTACAGGGATAATGGTAATTGGGGCTAGTTCATCTGATGGATCAGGTACTAGTTAACTGCTCTAGTGGCAATCCGCAAAAACCTACTTCAAGATCACGTCCCTGGACATGACCTCGGGATACCGGTGTAAACTTCGACAGGTGCCGCTTAAGGTCTTACCATTCTGTCGAGTCCCAGTAAAATTTATCGGGTACCTAACGCGTCCGTTAGGATTTTTCTTCGTATCTGTTGATACGGATAAAAGTAGCAGAGCGCAGTCTTCGGCGATGCCACGCCCAGCAGAACGGATCTGGGGTCTTACCTTCGCAAATTTGCGGCATTCAGAAATTGATCGCAACTTTGGCGTTCTGAGAATATATTGTCGAGTGCTTTTTCGGCTGTTGGAATGGCACATTTTATCGAGTCAAAGATGACTTATATTGCCCTCCCGATGGGAGTATATGTAGAGTTAATTATAACTCGAAATATACTCTTTTGCTCTTCTATCTTTCTTTTTCTCTTTCTTTCTTTCTTTTTTATAATTTCATCGGGCACGCGAGCAGCGTTCCCGATGGGAGTAGCCCCCGAGGCTACAGCCAAGGACTTGTACTTGGGTGTAGGCTCCACGCCTTATGCCGCTATATTTTCTTTTATCTCCCGAAGTTTTATAATTTCTCGGGTGCGCGAACAGCGCTCCCGATGGGAGTAGCCCCCGAGGCTATGAACAAATATTTGTATTTGGTCATAGGCTCACTCCATTTCTATCTTGTCCTTCTGGATCTTTTCCTTTTTTCCAAAGTAGCCCCCGAGCATTTGATCAAAAACTTGTATTTGATCAAAGGCTCAGCATTATTTTTCCGTGTCGCCTTTTATGAAGCTGTTGAGTCGAATTTTTTCTTCTGCCAAGGTGACGTTGTTGCTGACGATAGCCACGATTGCTAGTCAGAAATTTGCGACAAGTCTTTTCTCGCTGCCATGCGGGCCCAATTGATCCACTATCTTGACACGTCGTGCAAGTGGGGGACACACGTCCTCCGCCTTTTCTGGCGCACGCACCGTAACTTCCCCAGTGTTGAATTACTTTTTTACCCTTGTTGCTACGTGGCTATCATCTGTAACACATTTTCCTTATCCAACGGTCCGCCGCTTCAGCGCACCTCTATATAAGGTCTTCTTCTTCCTCCTCGAGCACCTCCGCTCGCGCCGTCCTCCTATTCCCATCTGCAAATTTCCTCCTGCGACCCACAGCCTCCTAAGCTCCTCACCTCCAAGCTGCAAACCCTGCGCCATTGTTGATGCCACCACGTCGATTGATAAGGCACAGGACGCCGGAGTCCTCCATGGCCGCCGTGGATCTTGGGGCGGCGGAGTGGGAAAGATCGAAGATTTCCACTCAAGACATCAACATGCTCAAGAAGCTGGGGATCAGCAAGAAACCCAAGGCACTGTGCTTCCCCAGTGAGGAAAGCTACCCAACCCCTCCAATGGGGTACCGGGTAAGTTTTGTCGACCACCTCATCCGCGGTCTGTCTGCCCCCATTCATCCTTTTCTCCGCGGACTGCTTTTTATCTACGGTCTGCAACTCCACCATCTCACGCCAAATTCCATTCTTCACATCTCCATTTTCATTACTTTTTGCGAGGCCTTCCTTGGCGTCCAGCCTAACTGGGCGCTATGGAAGCGCATTTTCTTCTGTCGCCTTAATGGCTCTCCCAATGTCACCTATAATATAGGCGGCGTTGTAATTTCTGTTCGACCCACTGTCGACTACTTCGACGTCAAACTCCCTGACTCAGTTCAAGGATGGCGCAAGAAGTGGTTGTACATTCAAGAGGAAAACCATGGATGCGCTGAGGACAACATCCCTCCTTTTGATGGCGCCGAGAAAATCTTTCGCCGGCGCTCCTGGGACGCAGAGGCTACCGAAGAAGAAAAGGCGTCGACAGAAACCTTGATGGCTCGCATCCACGAGTTGCAAAATACTCGCGGCAAAGAATTATCGGGTGTCCAAATCACTGCATACTTTCTTAGGACTAGAGTGCAGCCGCTTCAGGCTCGCAAATATCCTCTCTGGAAATATGCCGGCGACAAGGACGTAGATCGGCTGTCGGTGAATTTGGAGGTCAAGGATTTAGAAAAACTTGTCCGAAAACTTTCATCTCTCAGCAAAAAAGATGCTGTCCCTTCTTCTTGCCGTGTGACAGCATTCAGCGCCGCCAATCCACTTCCCAAGGTAATCTTTGTCTATTGTCTTGTTGTTGCTTTGCTATCTTTTTTGTAACTTCTTTTCTGATATCTCTCCCTATTTTATTTTGCACAGAATCATCCAGACCTTGTCTCGCTTCCTCCTCTTCCTGAAGGTGGAGAAGTCGAAGAAAGGGCCATTGTCACTGATGACAATCAAGAAGCTCCGTCTTTTGTGAATGAACCCGTGGATTCTCGAAAATCTGCGGGATCTTCCGAAGGCACTGCTTCGGCACTATCTCCTCCTCCTGCTGTTTCTCCAAAAGGCAAAAGGAAAAGGAATGACGTCGAAGATTCCGGCACTTCCAAAGCCGAAGAAGTTGATCCTTCATGTCAGAAGGCAACTTATGATCCTTATCTTGAATCCCTCGTCAGCTCGTAAGTCATTTTTATTTCTCCTTATTTCTGTACTCGAAATTTTTGTCTTATCTTGCTTTTTATGCTGTCGATTTTTAATCACAGCGATGATGAGGAAGAAGTACCAACTTTTGACGTGGCTCCTCGGACGAGCACGTCACATACTTTACTTGTCTCGGAGACGCCAGTTGAGGGAGAAGAATCCTCGCCTCCTCAACAAAACGTCGTCACCACTACTCCACCTTCAAGCCCCCTTGCTCCTTCACCAAAAAGGACAAGGATTGAAACGATCATTGAGCCTGCCCCTCAATTGGGTAGCTCTTCTACTCCACTCTTGGATGATGTAAGTTTTTTTAATTTTCTTGCCAGTATCTATATTTCCTCTATTTGCTTTTTTACGCCTTCATTCTTTTTCCATACCGATGTTTCTCTTTCTTTGTTCTTCTTTGACAGCCCATGATCAAAGAGCTTATTCGCATCGGATCCCAATTCATTGGGTACCGTGAGTATGCCAGCAGAACTGAAGGTAATAACTTTTTTGCTGTCGTTGTTTCTGACTTCTTGCTCCTGTTTTTTGTCGCAATTTTGACTTTTCTTTTCTATTTCGACAGAGAAACTTGCAGAGGCCAACAAGCTTGCCGACACTCTCGCCCAAAAACTGGAGCAAAGTGAAGCGGCCCGCAAGAAAGCCGAACTTGTTGCTAGTGAAGCCAAAGCAGAGGCTGATGAAGCCAAGGCAAAAGCTGCTAGTGTCGAGGAACTGCAGAAGAGACTTGAGGATGCTGAAGCTGCTTTAAACGAGCACAAAGCCGCACAGGCTACTCGTGAAAAGGGAATCCTCAAGCGCCTGAATTTGCAAAATCGGCGCTTCCAAGGTAATTTTATCGATCCCTTCTATTTTTTATAGGACCTGCTTTTTCTTGCTTTTGAACAACGTTTATTTCCTGTGGCAGGCCAAACAAACCAAGAGTTTGATCTGGAGAATCCCGACAATGATCCTCTCCTTGACGCACTTTCTTATCTGGAGTTTCATGGATCCGAAATTCGTGAAGGCGTGGTGAATGCTGACGCAGGATTGTCGAAGCTATTCCCCTACTTCTTCCCGAAGAAAGAGGAGCCCAAGACTTTCCTTGCCCTTGCCCAGAGCTTCAATCCATCAGAGGACCTTGGACTGAAAATGCGCCAGGAGAACATGAAGATTGCTGTCGAGAGCACTGTTGCCTTGGTCGCTGATAGCCAACAGACTGTTGACTGGATGAAGGTTGGCGACACCGAGCAGATAGAGCAAACAAAATAGCGGTCTTTGATCAAGGCAGACAAGCCCAATACGAAGAAAATCCTGGCCTATCTCGGGATCAAGCCATCTTCAACTCCTAGCTCATCGAGGCCGGAGGTCTAGTTGCATGCCTCTTTTTTCTTTGCTTTCTCTGTCTCTTTTGCCCTTGTCACCAATTTAGCTGTGGCGACAATTATCCTGGTAGTCCTTTTGGAGAACTTCTTTTGTAATGTCTATGTAAATTTTTCTAGAAATCAATGAAATTCCTTCTGGCACTATCATTGATCCTGGCGCTTTCTTTTCCAGTTAATATTTGATAACTATTCGACCAATCCTTGCTCTGCCGATGCTTCACCTGCTTCTTCCTTCTCGAAGAAAATGCTAGTTGATGATGACCCCCTTGAAGGTTCTTCGAGCAAACATTTGTCGGAAGATTTGCAAGAACTTCGACAACAACTTCAATCCATGAAGAAACAAACTCTGGCAATGATGGAACAATCTCGGAAAGCATCCGAACAAAAAAACTTGCTCTCCAACAAGCCAAAGAGGCTATGGCTGCCAAGGATACTGCTGTATTGGAAGCAAAGGAAGCCACTACCCGAGAAAATAGCATGCTCGAGTTAATGTTGGAAGCCAGCACAGATATGTTAGGTATGTTTTTCCAACCTCACAATACCTCCTCTTTGTTTTGCTGTGCCCCCCTTTAAATTTCTTGCCTTGTCGCTTAATAGGCTCGGTTCTTGATGCTGCCGCCAAAGATCGGAGAGTAAACGAGAGAACAAATCTTCTTGTCAATCTTTCCCTTAACCATGGCTGTTTATTCTGGGCCACCCCTGAACGAACCCAGCAAATTGTCAGGTTCCAAGATCGTGCTTGCCAAGTGCGCGAATTTCTCAATTTTTGCACGACAACATTAACCCTTGTTTACAAGACTTTGTTTCCTCGAAATGAGGTTCCCAAAACTCTTCCTGAATTGCTGGAGATATTCAGAGATGCTCCCCGCATTCATAATTTTGTGCGAGCTCAATTGACTGCTGGAGCAAGGTTCGCCATGATTATGATAAATATTTGCCATCCAAAATTAGACCTGATGAAGATTGTTGTTGATTGCCTGGCCAAGAAATCGCGGCGAAAAAATAATATTGACACAATCAATGAGATGGTAACTCCTGTTGCCGAGTCGATGATAGATGAGCTTCTTCAGATGGACTCAGAATTCTTCATCAAGGGGTCCTATGCTGAACATAAAACAACCAGAGGCTTGTCCATAGATAGTATTTTAGGCTTTGACTGATTTGTACTATATTGCAAAACATTGTGTCTGTATCTTTTTTGATTTCTTTTTTATTTCCGAAGAGATTTGTTGTATATTGTAAAGTGCTCTATATTGTTGGAGCCCCCGAGCCTTCTGGCTAGAGTTTGTACTGTTTTTTTTTCATCTCGAAGATTTTTCCTCTTGCCGTAAGAAGATATCTTTATTTTTTCATCAAATAGGTTGCAAGCCCCCGAGTATCTTAGTGTCGAAGTTCCATATTTTTGTAGCGAGGTTTTTATACCAAAGCAATGAGTATGCTATATTTATAACTTGTTAGCTTCCGA
The DNA here is from genome assembly GCF_019359855.2 of Lolium perenne. Taxonomy (NCBI): domain Eukaryota; kingdom Viridiplantae; phylum Streptophyta; class Magnoliopsida; order Poales; family Poaceae; genus Lolium; species Lolium perenne. Next base: position 23,206,891 of record NC_067247.2, on the reverse strand, counting down.
TGTTATATTTGGCGAGGTATTAGTGTACCAAGGCGAAATATTTCGGTAAGACTAGTTTATCTATATTGGACGTATTTTGTAACTTGAAGGAGTTGAGCCCCCGAGCATATCGAAGAATAAGAAGTATATCTCCACTATCTTTATTATATTGCAGCACCGCGAGCCCGCCTCATTAAAAACCTTTCCGGCCCCACTCGGTGCCCCGAAAAGGAAAAGAGTGCGTCTGAAAACTCGCGGGCGTTTCAGTACATTGTATTTTTACAGAGAAGGACTATATTTCGACTCTAGGCGTAGAACCGCCTGAGCTGTGCCACGTTCCAGGGGTTTTTCTCGGGAGCCCCCGTCTTCTTGTCCTTGATCCTGTATGCTCCTCCGTCGATGACTTCCGTGACGACGTAAGGACCTAGCCATGGTGATTCGAGCTTCTCAGTACTTTTTTGATTTGACCGCAAGACCAAATCCCCGACCTGGAAAGACCTTGGCCTTAACCGTCGACTGTGGTAGTTTTTGAGGTCTTGCTAGTATTTGGTGACTCGTGAAAGTACTTCATCTCGAGCTTCGTCGAGTGCATCCATATCATCCTCCCGAGCTTTTTGTGATGTTTCTTCGTCATACTCTATTACTCTTGGAGAATCATGCTCTATTTCAATTGGTAGTACTGCTTCGGCTCCGTGGACAAGAAAAAACGGAGTTTCTTGTGTCGCCGTATTTGGTGTTGTTCGGATGCTCCACAAAACACTTGGCAGTTCCTCTGGCCAAGTATGTCGAGCTTTTTCAAGCGGTCCTAGCAGGCGCTTTTTGAGGCCGTTGCAGATGATTCCATTGGCTTTCTCGACTTGGCCATTGGTTTGTGGGTGCCCAACTGACGCAAAGTGCAATTTAATGCCTACTTCTGCGCAGTACTCCTTGAATTCCTTGGACGTAAAGTTTGAACCATTATCTGTAACAATGCTATGAGGCACTCCAAACCGAAAAACGAGGCCTTTCACAAACTTTATTGCCGACGCTGCATCTGGTGAATTTATTGGCTTCGCTTCCACCCACTTGGTGAATTTGTAGACAGCGACCAACAGGTACTCATATCCTCCTGGCGAAGCTTTGTGCAACTTGCCCACCATATCAAGTCCCCATTGGGCAAAGGACCATGACAATGGTATTGGTGTTAATTCCGCCGCTGGAGAGTGAGGTTTTGCGGCAAATCTTTGACACGCGTCGCAAGTTCTTACTATTTCCTTGGCATCCTCGATTGCTGTCAACCAATAGAATCCTGCCCGAAAAACCTTGGCTGCAATAGCTCGACTACTTGCGTGGTGGCCACATATTCCTTCGTGTACATCCTTCAGAATTATTCTTCCTTCCTCGGGTGTGACACACCTTTGCAGGACGCCTGAAATACTTCGCTTGTATAACTCCCCCTTGATCACTGTGAAAGCTTTGGATCGTCGAATAATTCGCCTAGCCTCAACTGGATCGTCGGGTATTTCTTTCCTGAGGATATATGATATATACATTTGCATCCAAGGAACTTCTACCATCATCACAAGTTCTTGGTCTTCTTCGTCCTCCGTGGTTTCTTTGAGGGGCGCCGAAGTTTTTTCTTCCTTTGCTTTTTTCTGCACCTTTTTCGGCTTCGTGGATCTCTCCGCTATTTCTTCCCAAAATACTCCTGGTGGGATTGGGAGGCACTGCGATCCGATGTTTGCGAGAACGTCAGCTTCATCATTGCTCAATCTACTGATGTGATTTACCTCGCACCCATCAAACAGCTTCTCGAGCTCATTGTACACCTCCTTGTATGCCATCATGCTATCATTGACTGCGTCACATTGGTTCATAACTTGCTGAGCCACCAATTGTGAGTCGCCAAAGATTTTTAGTCGAGTTGCACCGCAAGCTTTTGCCATCTTCATCTCGTGTATGAGGGCTTCATATTCTGCTTCATTGTTGGATGCGTTAGGGAACGTCATCCGAAGGTCGTATTTTAACTTGTCGCCTTCAGGTGATATAAGTACTACTCCTGCGCCAGCTCCTTATACTCTCTTGGACCCATCGAAGTTCATGGTCCAAGTTCTCGACAAATCTGGGGGTCCCGTGTTTTGTAGCTCCATCCACTCTGCAATGAAATCTGGCAGAACTTGCGACTTGATTGCCTTTCTTTTTTCATATGTGATGTCCCGAGGGGAAAGTTCTATTCCCCAAAGGGAGACACGCCCTGTAGCTTCTGGATTGTTCAGTATATTTGAAAGAGGTGCTTCGTTGACTACTATTATCGGGTGTGCCGAAAAATAGTGGCGCAACTTCCTGGCCGTTGCAATTACTCCATATGCTAGTTTCTGGTACTGCGGGAACCGCTGTTTGGAAGGCGATAAAACTTCACTGATGAAATATACTGGCCTTTGCACTTCATGGAGTTTTCCTTCTTCTTCTCTTTCAACAACTAGCACCGTGCTAACCACTTGGGGCGTGGCTGCAATATACAGCAGGAGAGGTTCCTTTTCCTTCGGCGCCACCAAGATTGGTGGTGTCGAGATTGTGCGCTTCAAATCCTCGAAAGCTCTGTCGGCCTCTTCGTTCCACTGGAATTTCTCTCCTTGCTTTATCAGAGCGTAAAATGGTAACGCTTTTTCTCCCAGCCTGGCGACGAATCTGCTCAAAGCTGCGACTCGCCCAGTTAGCTGCTGTATTTCTTTCAACTTTGTTGGCTTCCTTATTGTTACGATAGCTTGTATTTTGTCGGGATTTGCTTCAATCCCTCTTGCTGAAACTAGAAACCCCAGAAGTTCTCCTGCTGGAACGCCAAAAGAACACTTCGTCGGGTTCAGCTTGAGGCAGAATTTGTCGAGGTTGTCAAAGGTTTCCTTGAGATCCTTGATCAGCGTTGCCCCCTTTTTTGACGTTATGACGACATCGTCGATGTATACTTGCACGTTTTTCCCAATCTGTGTCGCCAAACACTTCTGCATCATCCTCTGATATGTTGCTCCCGCGTTTTTCAGACCAAAGGGCATTGTTCTGTAGCAAAACACGCCATAAGGTGTGATGAACGCTGTCTTTACTTCATCTTCTTCTTTCAATCTGATCTGGTTGTAACCAGAATATGCGTCCAGGAAGGAAAGACGTTCACATCCAGCCGTGGAGGGGAAAGTGATCCTTTGGACAATGTTTATTGAGACACGTAAAGTCGACGCACATGCGAAGGACCTTAGTGTTTTTCTTCGGCACCAACACAGGATTTGCTACCCATGTGGCTTCTGTGTGCAACTCCTTGATAAAACCAACTTCTCGTAGTCGATCGATTTCTGACAGCATGGCCTTGCGGTTTGGTTCCGAAAAACGCCGCAAAGGTTGTTTGATTGGTCTCGCTAGTGGATCCAAGTTTAGGTGGTGCTCGGCAAGTTCCCTGGGTACTCCTGGCATGTCAGCTGGACACCATGCGAAGATTTTCCAGTTCTCACGGAGGAACTCGATGAGCGCGCTTTCCTATGCGAGGTCCATGTCGTTTGCGATGGACGTCGTCTTTTTCGGGTCTGTCGGGTGAATCTGCACCTCCTTAGAATTTTTCTCGGTATTGAAAGTTGATTCTTTATTTGGCCTTCCAACATCTGGCAGCACGTCGTAGTCAGTCATACTCCTTGACACCAAATACTCAGCTTGCATCCCGAAAGTTTCTGATATCCGATGAAAATCCTTATCGCACTTATCGGCTAAGGCGAAGCTTCCTTTGACTGTGATTGGTCCCTTAGGTCCAGGCATCCTCCACAACAGGTATGTATAATGTGGTACCGCCATAAATCTGGCATATGCTGGTCGTCCCAACAGAGCGTGGTACTGCGACGGAAAATCCACAACTTCAAACTCCAGCTTCTCTATTCTATAATTCTCTCGGGTTCCAAACTGAACGTCGAGATTAATCTTCCCCAATGGATAACTTGGTTTCTCCGGTGTGATACCATGGAACCTCGTGTCTGCTGGCTTCAAGTTTGCTAGGGATATGTTCATCTTCCTCAATGTATCTGCATACATAAGGTTTAAGCTGCTGCCGCCATCTATGAACACTCGAGAGACATCAAATCCCGCAATAACTGCTGGTAAGATAAGTGATGACTGCCCTGGTCGAGGAACTTGCTGCGGATGATCTGCTATGGTAAAGCCAATATCTTGCCCTGACCAATTAAGATACTCGACTGTTGGTGGAGGCATTTTTTCTGCCATGAACACCTGTCGTGAGATTACTTTCTGAGCTCTATTGGATGGCCTTCCCTTCTGAATCATCGACACCGCTCCGTTGGAGTTAGGATCAACGTAAGGTGGTGGTGGAGGTGCTGCCGCTATTCTGAGCTGATGTCGATTGTCTTCTGTAATCGCGGGAGGAGGTGGCAAGTGAATCTCGCTCCTGGGTTCTCGAGGATTTCTCTGTGCTGCTCGAGCGTTAGCGTGCTCTGCCCACCTTAACATTGCCTGGAAATTGCGACAATCTTTCTGCAGATGTCCTGACTGTCTTTTTCCGTTGCTGTCGAGGAAAAAGTGCATCTGACACGGCCCATTCATCATCTCTTCAGGAGACACGAAAGGCCTCGGGAACCAGCAGTGATCTGTTTACCTCGATCCATTGCATTGCTTGCGGTTGATGATGTCGAAGATCTTGAACGTGCCATCGAGATCAGATCCTTACGCCTCTAGTCCCCACGGACGGCGCCAATTGACAAGGTATTAACTTGTCAATGCCTATGGATTGTAGGCTAGGGTTTAGTTGGAAGTAGAGGGCAAGTAGATCTCGAAGGTTTCAGCCGAAAAGTACTCGACGATTATGAAAACTAGGGTTTGTCAACAATGATTCGATGATTTCTGCGTCCCTCGACTCCCCCTTATATAGGAGGCGGAGCCGAGGGGTTCGTGCTGTACAAGTTACAAACTCCGGGAAGGTTTCTAACTCATCCCGCAAGATTACAAATAAGACTTTCTATTACAACTCTAGCTTTCCTTAATACTATCTTGGGCTTCCGAATCTTCTTATTCTTCGGGTAGTGGGCCTTCAGTAAACCCCGGGTACTATCTTCGGCAGGCCCATTTGGGATGCCTATGTCACTTGTCAAGCTCATTGGTAAGGTGGTCTGTAGCGTCGGTGTCAGCATACCAGCTGGGATCAACGGGGTAGGATGGTGTAGACCCGTGACTAGTCGCAGAAAATGCAGCAATTTGCTTGTCCATGTACCGGCCATCATTGCCCGCCCCAAGAAAATTGCACTGAAAACGCTTAAAACAGCAGGACGCAACATGGCCTACTTTGGAGCAGATTTGACAAGTCGGGCATGTGCCACCACCGCCACCTTGATAACCAGAACCACCGCCATGAGGAGCCCGGTCACTGGGACGACCATTGGGTGAGGGCGATGGGGTGTAGGAGGGCTTGAAGGACGGCTTCCCTTGCTGGTGCGGATCAGGACGGTAAGAAGGCTGGTAAGGTGTTTTGCCACCACCTCCTGATCGAGCACTGTAATGTGCACTCATGTTTACATCAGCACTAATTTTAGCTTTTCTTCCTTCCATGCGTTGCTCAGTATTAAACATCTGTGCATAGATGTCACGCACATGCATGGGATCTGTGAGTGCACGGGCTGATACTATCTGGACAAGCGCATCGTAGTCCTCATCAAGACCATTCATCAAGTATCCAGTGAGTTCCGCCGGCCTAAGCGGTTCGCCGATGGATGTCAGCGTGTCCGACATGGACTTCACCTTGTTGAAATAGGTAGTCACCGAGGAGTCCAATTTCTTCACCTTGTTGAGGGCGCCTCGGATTTGCATGGCGCGCGTCGTCGACTGCGACGCATAGCTCGACGCAAGAGTAGACCAGGCTTCATGGGAAGTAGATGCAAAGAGGATGATCCCCTGCACTGATTCGGTAGAGGTGGACATGATGGCTGAGAGTATTGCCGCATCTTGCTGGTGCCACGCAGTAAACTCAGGATTGTTGATCATGGGAGGAGCCTTGGCGTCGCTGGCCACCGCAGGGTTCGCGGCAGTCTCCGGCGGACACGGGAAAGTGCCATCGATGAAACCGGTGAGAAGATGACTGCGAAGCACAGGGTAGACTTGAGCCTTCACTAGTAGAAAAAGGGGTAATAGGCCCGGTCCATTTGGGCCTTCAGTCCCGGTTCCCGAACCGGGACCAATTAGGCGGGACTAAAGGGGGTACCCTTTAGTCCCGGTTCAAAGATTTACCGGGCCTAAAGGCCTCGACACGTGGTGTGGCCAGGGAGCTCACGGTGGAAGGCCTTTGGTCCCGGTTCGTGGTACGAACCGGGCCTAGGTTTCTCTGCCGCGGCAGAGAATTGCTATTTCTCTGCCGCGGCACAGATTTAGGCTGTACCAGCGTTTCTCTGCCGCGGCAGAGAAACAGGGCGTTTCTCTGCCGCGGCAGAGTTTCAGCAATGCATATATATCATTCAAGAAACCACAAAAAATCGTCATGAATATATATAGACATCGTCAACAGTACACGACATAGTCAACACAGTACACGTAATGCATGCATATTTACAATACAATATCTCCTCGACGAATATCCTCCGCCGTCACGATCTGCCGATAGTGCACTCCACCTGGGGTAAGGGCCTCGGTAATAAAGAATCCCGCGATTTCCTCTTGAATTGCTTTTATTTGATCCGCTGTTATGAGAGTGTCCCGCAGGCGTGTCATCTATATTTAAAAAAGGAGATCAATATATGAATGGAACTCAATTCAATAGATGGTACTAATTAAGATTAATTGTGAAATTTTGTTATCGTACACGAGTGTGGTGTATACGGGCATCCCCACCCTTGGGACAGGCCATGTCACGCATGAAGGTGCAGACGTAGTATCCACATAAGTTATTCCCTTGTTCCTGCCTCATACACTTTACGAAAAAATAGTTCGATCAAACTAATAATCAAGCATCGTATTGAAAGTAAATATCATATATAAAGTTTCACGGACATAGCTATATATATAGTACTACTTACAGGGTAATCTTCAAATGTAAGCTCCGGTTTCTATTTACCCGGAACAGTATTGATGAACCGTTTCCAAGCCCTGCCCGGCAAAAAATAATGAGTAAATGAGTAATTGATTAGTTGATGATATCTTCGAATTAGAGCAGATGAAGATGCCAATACGAAATTGATTGAAACTACCTCTGGAGGATGGCAGCCATGTCCGCCCATTCCGCATATTCTTTACGTTTCGAGTCCATGACTTTTACGACTCCAAGGTGAAGATCAATGATTAGGAGAATAAAGTGGAAACTGCACAAGCATAGCTCAATGATTACGAGAATAAAGTGGAAGGTGCACAAGCATAATGTATGTTATATATAACACTCACTTGAAGTTGTAGGGAAAGAATATATCCTCTTTGTCTGCTTGCTTCTCTAAAAACATTACGATGTTGTCCTCTATGTCCTTGGCGAAGTCTCGAACCGTAACTTCATGAACTGTGTTTGGGTCTATGAACCCCAGCGGTAGGAGCTTGCCTCTTTTGTATTCCAGCTTCTTCATTCTGCATAATTAAATGTATAGCGTACACAAAGAATATAATGAGGATAATTGTTAGTGCAAATGAATGAGCTACAAACTTAATTACACAAATAAATCACTTACAGGCAGTAGCAACTGATGACAGCTTTGTCGAGGGCGTCTTGATTGAATAACTGAAACTGTTCTTCTAACTCAAGGTTTATCTCGTCTTTCCCCCGGAAGTAATGCTCATCTCTAAGATACACCGTGAGGTAGGCATCACCTCTTCGACAGGCTTTCAGGTACCATTCATGCAACCTTCGCATCTGAGTCCCTAGACGCGCGAGCTCGCCAGGTTTGACGAGATCAGATCCGTATCTATACTTGTTTACCACTTGAGCCATTGGATAGTAATCTTCGTACTCAACTGATGCTCCCTGAGCTCTAGCCGCCCGTTCGATCATCGATGCCGTCTCTGGATCATGATAGGGCTCCACGATGAAGTGGGGTACGGCCTGAATGTCCTGCTGTCCAAGCTGGGCGACTTTTTTTGCTTCTTTGCTCGCTCTAGAGGACTGTCCAAGAGAGCGGTCATAATCAGCTCTCAGCTCAGGTCTCTTCATTCTCGTCTCGGCAAAGTGCTTCACTGTCTGCTGACGAGGAGGAGGAGGCGGCGGAGTATTTTCACGCGGAGGAGACTGGTCATGGATAGGGGAATCATCATCGCGCAGAGGAGAATCATCACGCGGAGGAGACTGCACAGGTGGCGGAGGAGGCGGAGGTGGCCTGCTTGTTGGCTTCTCACCTGGAAACACAATGTTCTCCTTCCGCCATTGCACGGTGGTTCTACGGGCTTCTCCCAGTTCTTTGATTTCCCCATCTTCACCTGCAGGGTGCTCAAGCACCAACCCCTCATAATCTCTCAACACTTCATCCACCATCACAACAGCAAAGTCGTCTTGGACCGGACGGCAATGGTAAGACCTTGTAGGTAAGAGGATGCCGACCGCCGCCTTGAAGGATAGGTTGAAAACTTTAACATGCAGCTCACAAGGACGGCTCTCAGTGAGATCATCCACGGGGGGGTAGCGAGGAGGCTCGACCACCTGGTCATCATCATCATCATTATCCACCTGCTGAGAGGAAGCCACGCTGCTTTTCCGGTGTGGTTGAGATTGCAGCGGGGCGAGGGCATTGAGCAATGCAGGATCTACAGCCTGCCCCTGAGCCATCTGAGATGTAAGTACTTGGGTTACCATGGTTAATTGGGCTTTCATGGTGCTCATACCCTCCTCTAAGTTAGCCAGGCGGTCTGTTTCCCTTGCCTTCCTCCTCTCATGGCTTTTATCAGGAAATCTCTTCCTTTCCGCAGGAAAGCCATACTTCCACGGAACGGAGTCTTCTGTGCCTCGTGTTCGTCCGGCGTGTTCTTTGTTCCCAAGGGCGCGTGTCAGCTCATCGTTCTCTCTTTCGAGCTGGAACAACCCCGCCTCCACGTCCCTATGTGCTCTTTCCAGGGCATCAATGGGAACCTTCAGATGAGCTTTCTTATAGATGCACTTCCCTGTTTCTGGATCCAACGTTCCCCCAATCCCGTAGAACCACTCCTTGCACCGTTCGATCCAACCGTGTGTCCCTAATCTGATCCCTTTACTGGTCAGTTCCGCCTCAGCTGCCTGCCACTTAGGACGGTTAGCCCTGTATCCACCTGGACCCAGAATTTGGTGATATAGCTTCAACGCAGCATTTGCCTTATTTATTTCCGACCTTCTCTTAAATTCTTCTGACTCCGTGCTGTACTTCACGAATTCGTCCCAGTGATTTTTTACCTTCTCACTGTCCGGAGTCTTCTTTACCTTGATAAGGCGGCGCAATCTTTTCTTGTGGTGCTTGAATAGTTCGGCCATCTTCTTCTTGCCAAACTCGCGGAGGGCCTGCTCCATCTTGGCCTTTTCAGCGTCACCCCCCTCTTCGGGTACTATGTTGAAATGTGACATGAGCTTGTTCATAATGCTGTTTTTGGCTACATCATCGATATAAAGACCTTGAGCTTCTTCCTCTGCAGACAGCACTAGTCCCTTCGGCTTGTGCCATTCTCGAACAGTGATCGGGACGTGGTCCCTAACAAGCACTCCGCATTGAGCTATAAATGCCTTTGCACCTTTCTCTGGAGCAATCGGTTTACCAACCTTTTCGATGTGGGTGATGTCGTGCCTAACACCGTCATCCAACTTTTTGGCCGGGCCTCGCTTCCTCGACTTTACAGAAGAAGTGCTCGATCTGGAGGGCTAAAAAAGAAGTAATTCATAGTCAGTACAATTTAATTAGTTAATGCATCTAGTCGATCAATAGCGGCTTAATTAATTTATATACCTCGGTGATAACTACAGTTCGGGAGCCATTATGATGATCTTGTTCCTCACCGGCGCCACTAGGATCTTCTTCCTCAATATTCTCCGCTCCCTCACCGGAGTCATTCAAATAAGTTGCGGTGACATCGTCACCGCCATCATCTGGAATTACGTCGTCGTCGCGATCATCCAGAGTACCGTTTGCTATGAGTTCCTCCATGAAATTTTCTTGAATTTCATCTCTGTCCATGCTTTCTACAATGACCTGCAAGCTATACATAGGAACCATCATATGATCAAATTAAGGATAATGCAGAAAACTGAAAATGGAGTTACATATGTAGTTCTTAACTAAGGATCGATAATATAGTGCTGAAAGCAGATACTGCAGTTACATGCATACATAGATCGGGTTCATGTTTATTTAACCCTAATACATATCAATCACTACTACAACCACTCAACCGCGCAGACCGGGTCCTAGAGGGCGCCGACCGGGTCCTGAGCCGCGCTGGGTGTACCCCCAAAGCCACGGAACAACAACGGGAGCATAGCTAACATGAGATCCCTGCATAACGCTCCATCCGGTCCTATACATGTTGTCTAACGCGTACATGTAACGGCGAACGTGCTGGTCCTCCGCTTCAATGCGCTGAGCTACCTCCTCCGGCGGGGCCGGCTCCCTCTGAAACGACCGTGGCCCATAAGACCTCCACCAAAGAATATCCGGGTCGACAACGGGACCCGGATTCCGCACCAAGGTGCGCGACCCGGAAGCTAAGACCTCCCAGTGCCACCCCGGCGGAGCCCAGTCCCGGACCTCCCCCATCTGCTCCATCTCCTCTAGAAGAGTCAGACCACGGCGCGGCGGCTGTCGCGGCATCGTAGCTACGAAAACAAATCATATATATATGTACCAACATTAACATAAATTAAAAAATAACTTCACTATATGTTAGTCGGCGCCGGCACTACCATTTGGGGGGCGCCGGCACTACATACTCTATTTTGGGGGCGCCGGCAGGGGCGCCGGCACTACCGCGTAAGGTGGCACCGGCACAACATCTTCTATTTGGGGGCGCCGGCAAGAGCGTCGGCACACCACGTAAGGGGGCGCCGGCACAACATCCTCTATTTGGGGGGCGCTGGCAAGAGCGCCGGCACTACCGCGTAAGGGGGCACCGGCGTACATACTCTATTTGGGGGGCGCCGGCAAGAGCGCCGGCACTACCGCGTAAGGGGGCGCCGGCGTACATCCTCTATTTGGGGGGCGCCGGCAAGAGCGCCGGCACTACCGCGTAAGGGGGCACCGGCGTACATCTCTATTTGGGGGGCGCCGGCGTACATCTCTATTTGGGGGGGCGCCGGCGTTTTTGCGCGCTAACTATTTTACACTAACACACTAACTAATTTTCTAACTATTGTTTTAACTAAAGTTCTAACTATTTTTCACTAACACACTAACTAATTTTACTAATTAATTTTCTAACTATTGTTTTAACTAATTTTTCTAACTTAACAAACTAATCTAATTTTTCTAACTTAATAAAATAATCTAAAAAAAAGACTAAAAAAGAAAAAAAAAGGAGAAGGGGCCGTGGGGCGGCGGCTCTTACCGGAGGAGGAGGCGCGCGGCGGCGAGGAGGCGGCGACGGCGGCGAGGAGGCGGCGGTAGCCGGCGGAGAGGAGGTGGCGGAGACGGCGGCGGTTGCGCGCGGCGTGGAGACACGGCGGCGGTTGCCGGCGGAGAGGATCGAGGCGGCGGAGTCGGCGCGCTGGCGGCGGTTGCGCGCGGCGCGCGCGGCTGAGGAGGAGGCGGCGTTGTGCGGCGGCGGTGGCGGCGTCGTGTGGCGGCGGCAGCGACGGCGCGCGAATTCGGCAGCCTGGCGGCGTCGGTTCGTCGTCTCCGCGAGATTGATCTCCGCGCGGAGACGAAGGACCAGTTATATACCCCCCCCCTTTGGTCCCGGTTGGTGGCACCAACCGGGACCAAAGGCCCCCCTTTGGTCCCGGTTTGTAATACTGTTATCACCAGATTTTGGTCAAATCAGGAGGTGGGCCGTTAGAGAGATGGGCTTGGAAGATTACACGTGGAAGATCTCTGAAGCGGCCTTGCACGGAGAATTTGGGCTAGTTTGCCCGTGTATCTTTAATTATAGTAGATTGTATCGTAGATTAAAAGTTAGAGTTTGTCTCGTACACGGTGGGGATATTCCCACGTTAGAAAGTCCCCTGGACTATAAATATGTATCTAGGGTTTATGGAATAAACAACAACTCACGTTCAACCCAAACAAACCAATCTCGGCGCATCGCCAACTCCTTCGTCTCGAGGGTTTCTATCAGGTAAGCGACATGCTGCCTAGATCGCATCTTGCGATCTAGGCAGCACAAGCTCCACGTTGTTCATGCGTTGCTCGTACTGAAGCGTCTTTGATGGTGAGCAATGTAGTTATCATAGATGTGTTAGGGTTAGCATAGTTCTTCGTATAACATGCTTACGTAGTGCAACCCTTGCATATCTAGCCGCCCTCACACCTATCTTAGGTGTGGGGGCGGCACCCCGCTTGATCATTATTTGGTAGATCTGATCCGTTACAATTGCTCCTTGTTCTACAAGGATTAGTTTAATATCTGCAATAGTTAGGCCTTACAAAGGGGGGGAGGATCCAGCGGCGCGTAGGGTGTCGTTCGCAAGTCCTAAACAGGATGTTCCGAGGATCAACTTCATGTTGGTTTTTAGGCCTTGTTTAGGATCGGCTTACGATCACCGTGCGTGGCCGCGAGGCCCAACCTGGAGTAGGATGATCCGATTATGCGGTGAAAACCCTAAATCGTCGTAGATCTCATTAGCTTTATCTTGATCAAGCAGGATCACCATGTATTCGTGCACCCCGTACGAATCATGGGTGGATCGGCTCTTTGAGCCGATTCACAGGATAACCTGAGAGCCGATCGAGGCTCGTATTTAATGTTTACGTGTATGCCATGCAGGAAATTAAGCGAGGCATCCCCATCACCTTCCTGACCAGGTATAGGTCAGGTGGCACGCCCTTGCACTTCGCATCGGACGTGTGACCAGAAGAGCATTGCGGGCCGTCGCTCGGAGGGGTCTCAGCCAGCCGCAGCTCTAGGCTCTTCCCGGCTCTACCGTGTTGACCGTCGCTACCCGCCGGTGGGTTTTGGCAGTCAACACATTCTGGCACGCCCGGTGGGACAATCGTCTACATCAACCACATTGCCATCTACATCTGAGATGGCGGACGGCACGCCAGTCACCTACAAGGAGCTGCCTGACGAGCTCAAGAAGAGATATGACGAGATCAAGGTCGCCCTCGAAGCCGACCTCATCGGCTCTTTTCAGAGAACCCGTTCCCATGGCATCAGATGGAAGGGATTCTCACCGCAAGGTGCACTCGATGGGATAGACCTCTCTGCCCCGTCGGAGGAACGCACCAGGGGTCTGCGGCAGGAGATCAACTACTTGGTGGCTCACTCGCTACACCGCCACTCTGAAAACCTGGTCAACGTGTTGGAGCGTGTCGCTCTGCGCGTGATCCAGGAGATCATGAGCCACCAGTACTCGCCGTCAGGACCAGCTCTCGGGACGCATCAAGGGGAGTTGCCACTCCAGTCCCGTCCACCGCTGCCATATGCGTTGGCAGCACCAGCTGAAGTGCCGGCTACACCGGCATTCGTCGTCTACAAGATCGGTGGTGACCCTAGTGACTACCAGTTCTTGGCTGAGGCGCCTAAGGAGATCCCTCAAGGATACGCGTGCACGTATGTGCCAGATTGTGGCAACTGGGCACTCTCAAACCAGGCCACAACATCAGGGACTCCGGCGAAAACAGGAGGAACGTCAGCGACAGAGCTTGAGAAGCAGACGTGGCTAACTAAGTACGCCACCCCGACGAAACTCCAGAGCCCAGCTCCTGCAGTTGGCTCAGAGCTGGAAAAGCAAACATGGCTGGTTAAGTACGCCACCCCGGCGAATCTTCAGAGTGCAACTCCTGCAGCCAGCACAGCGGATCAGATCAGTACCATACTGAGAGACCAGTTCGGCATGGTGCCGAAAAGAAGGGCAATCGGCTATTCCAAGCCGTACCCCGACGAGTACGAGATGATCCCGCTGCCACCTAAATATCGGCTCCCTGACTTCTCCAAATTCAGTGGATCAGATGGCTCCAGCTCCATCGAGCACGTCGGCCGATATTTGGCGCAACTAGGACCGGCTTCAGTGTCGGATCAGCTACGCGTGAGGCTCTTTTCACAGTCCCTCACGGGATCGGCTTTCGGATGGTACACCTCTTTGCCAGCAAACTCCATCCGGTCTTGGAAGCAATTGGAAGAACAGTTCCATATGCAATACCATTCAGAAGCTTCCGAGTCTAGCATTGCCGATCTAGCACAACTACGTCAGAAGCGCGGAGAAACGGTGACAGAGTATATCCAGCGCTTCAGGAATCTTAGGAACCGATGTTATTCGGTTCGTATAACTGAAAAGGAAACAGTCGAGTTGGCAGTAGCTGGCCTTGCAACACAGCTCAAGGACATGGCCTCCCAAGCAGATTATCCCTCGCTGGCGTACATGGTTCAGAAACTATCAGCATATGAACAGCGCCACCCGGACCTGTACCAAGACAAGTTCAAGCGTGCAGTAGTCCTGGTCGATGCAGAGGAAGACGAAGTTCCTGCGGGAGACCAAGAAGTGGCAGTGGCTGAGTGGACTCGGGGAGGAACCCCCGTGTCCTGCAAATGGGTAAAGCCACCAGGGGCCGCCTGTGGGATTTGATTTTGACGTGACCAAGACTGAACAAATCTTCGACCTCCTGCTCAAGGAGAAACAGTTGACGATTCCCGAAGGTCTCAAGTTCCCCACGGCGCAAGAGCTGAACGGAAAGCCGTGCGCAAATGGCACAACTCGCTCTCCCATGCCACCAACGACTGCAGGGTGTGGCGTCAGCACATCCAAGCGGCGATAGAGAAGGGGCGTCTAATTTTTAACCAGTACGCCATGAAGGTCGACACCCAGCCCTTCCCCGCCGTTAACATGGTAGAAGTCACCTACCCTGAGGGTTGCCAGCCAGGTCCCACGTTCAGCATCAACATGGTAGGACCTGGGAACCACTCTGGCAAAGATGGAGATGAGGGCAGCTGCTCTCATAGCAAGGACACAAAGGAGGCCGCTCCACGCGATCGGCTCCATCATGATGGCAAGCGCTACGTCACAGAGGGAGAAGTGAAGAACATGAGATATCAACGACCTCTCTCTGATCACCTCCTCAACAAATATGTGAGTCAGTATGACCAACGCCGACGGTCCAGCTATGATGATGAAGGAGATCGTCTGGCTAGAGAAGCCAGAAGACATCGTCGGCATGATCGCGATGAGGAGGAGCACGAGCGCCGTGCCACGGACAGGTCAAGGGAGCCAGATGACAACGCCAGACACTGGGACTGCCCTTTCTTCAGACACTGCTGGGATTCAGGAATGAGCCGATTGCCCACAATCGGCAATTGCCCAGAATGCAACAAGAAGAAGAAGGAGGCAGCCAACGTGTCTGTGTTCGAGCGCTTAGGGCCTCTCCCGTCACAGAGCAAACGTGCTGAGTCCCCTCGGTGGGCAGATCTTGAGGATTCCGAAGACGAGGGACCAGAAGAAGAAGACAGGTACTACCGTCCAAGGTGGTGCCCTGACGGACTCAGCCGTTCACAAAAACGCAGGGTTCAGCGGTTGCGCGGCCTGGAGGAAGCCGAAAGGTTATACCTGCATACGCTAAGGAAGGCACGGCCTGATCTGGCTGCAAAGGTTCAGCGAACCCTGGATGAAGAGGGTCGTCCACGGAGAATGGAGTGGCGTCCCAAGCAAAAGAAAGCCGATGATGAAACATCGGCTGGTACAAACATGGTGCTCGTCCTTCCGACGGAGCTTAGTGCTCCACGATTCTACGATGCACTCAAGGTGGACGACAGCAGGCGCATCAAGTCAGAGGTTGGGCTGGTTTTATCCACCAGCCTGGCCGAGTAGCAAGAACAAACCGATGAGCAAACGGGGCGAGGCTGGTCCTTGTGATCGGCCCCAAAAATTATGAAGGAGCATTACAGAACCTTCAGTCAGCGCTCCAATCATTATGGAGGCCGGTCCCAGCAATCGGCCAAAATTATCCTCACCACATGTTCTGCTTGTGTTCAGCATCGATCTACTGGGCAACGGCCACGTCGGCGAATGAAAGTCAGCACGAATCCTTGCGGAGCCGACGTGCAAGTACAGTGCCCTGGCTAACCATAAAAGCCGATATCTGCAGTCATCTGGCAGATTCGGCTCGGGGGGCATATAGTCAGATAAACATGTGCAGATAAACACGTGCAGACATGCGTGCAGTGGAACATTGGGGGCCGATTAAGAAAAATCGGCCAAATAAAAAAAAAATTTAGCCGATGCTCAGCCATCGACTCTAGTACAGTCACACAAGACCAAGACCGGCTGGTTATATGCTCAAAGTTCACATCGGCATCGACGGTCAGTGCAGGAAAGGAGCCGATCTGACCTGCAAGGCGCGAAAAGTAGACTGAAGAAGCTCGGGGGGCAGCTCACCCTGAAGGTTCTCTGCTTTGGGGAGCCGATTTTGTTGAAATCGGCTAACTCTGCATAGGCGGCACATTCGGCTGATCTATTACCGATTCTCGCCTCGACTGAGACTCGGGGGGCAGCTGGCCTGGTGGCTGCTCTGTTTTGGAAAGCCGAGTGGAATCGCATCGACTGGCCCTGCATTGTGACCTCCTCTGAATCGGGATAGGAGGCCATCGGTTTTTTTTTTGTTTTTTACAAGTTTGGACCGTCCTGTCGCTGCAAGAGGAGGAAAGGGACTAGATTCTCAAAATAGCCGATGAGTAGTCATCGGCTAAGGGATTGCGAAAAATTGTGGTCAGATACCAAATCGCAGCCTGAAATTGAGAAGTTCTTGGCCTACGAGCTAATCGACATGAGAATCCGGCTTCATGGGCGTCCAAAAGAAAAGAAATCCGATGCGTTGCTATCGGTCTTGGCATGACAGGCGGAAGGAATGAAATTGGAGTAATTGAAGGATGAATCAAAAGAACAATTTCATTAATTCAGAGGAGCGGCTTTACAAGAAAGAGCCGATGGCTCTCAAAAGAGGGATCTAGTGCCTAGTGCACTGCTACTACTAGTCTTATTCTACTAGTCGTCGCTGTCCTCGTCGTCACCGCCGTCGATGTCGTCGGCACTGCTCCCAGGGAGCTCCTCGTCGCTGCTACCCCAGCCCGTGGCCGGAGCCTCTTCCTCCTCGTCATCATCATCATCCTCGCTGTCCGCCCAGGAGCGGAAGCGCTTGGTTGGCGGGTACCCGGCGGAAGAGGAAGATTCATCTTCCTCCTCCTCTTCTCCTTCTTCATCGTCGTCTTCATCCTCGCTATCCGCCCACATGCGGGAGCGCTTCTTCGGCGGGAGCTTGGCGGAGGGGAAGGCCTTGGCCTTCGCTACTTCTCCTTCTTTCTTCTCATTGTCGGGGGAGAGGGGGTTCACCTTGGAGTGAAGGTTGTCCTCGTTCTTCTTCTTCGGCGAGGATTGGGGGAAGAGGTTTGAGAAGGAGGAGGAAGAGGAAGACATGGCTGAAGGAGAAGGGGGTTTTTTGGGTGCCGATGGCTGGAACAGAGGAAGGGGATGAAGAAAGCTAATCGATCGGCACAGTTAAATAATGAGGAGCCTGGTGGAAATTTAATGTCATTATAGTTTCCAAGGAGATGACGCCAGAGCTATCGAATTTTGCAGAGAAGCTGAGAAGACGGGGCATAATGATAACGGATACTGCAACAGCTCTGCTCATACACGACATGACCCGACGAAGGAAAGCATAATGATTTTGGAAAAGTTATTTCCAAAACCAGGGGGGCATGTGTTATCACCAGATTTCGGTCAAATCAGGAGGTGGGCCGTTAGAGAGATGGGCTTGGAAGATTACACGTGGAAGATCTCTGAAGCGGCCTTGCACGGAGAATTTGGGCTAGTTTGCCCGTGTATCTTTAATTATAGTAGATTGTATCGTAGATTAAAAGTTAGAGTTTGTCTCGTACACGGTGGGGATATTCCCACGTTAGAAAGTCCCCTGGACTATAAATATGTATCTAGGGTTTATGGAATAAACAACAACTCACGTTCAACCCAAACAAACCAATCTCGGCGCATCGCCAACTCCTTCGTCTCGAGGGTTTCTATCAGGTAAGCGACATGCTGCCTAGATCGCATCTTGCGATCTAGGCAGCACAAGCTCCACGTTGTTCATGCGTTGCTCGTACTGAAGCGTCTTTGATGGCGAGCAACGTAGTTATCATAGATGTGTTAGGGTTAGCATAGTTCTTCGTATAACATGCTTACGTAGTGCAACCCTTGCATATCTAGCCGCCCTCACACCTATCTTAGGTGTGGGGGCGGCACCCCGCTTGATCATTATTTGGTAGATCTGATCCGTTACGATTGCTCCTTGTTCTACAAGGATTAGTTTAATATCTGCAATAGTTAGGCCTTACAAAGGGGGGGAGGATCCAGCGGCGCGTAGGGTGTCGTTCGCAAGTCCTAAACAGGATGTTCCGAGGATCAACTTCATGTTGGTTTTTAGGCCTTGTTTAGGATCGGCTTACGATCACCGTGCGTGGCCGCGAGGCCCAACCTGGAGTAGGATGATCCGATTATGCGGTGAAAACCCTAAATCGTCGTAGATCTCATTAGCTTTATCTTGATCAAGCAGGATCACCATGTATTCGTGCACCCCGTACGAATCATGGGTGGATCGGCTCTTTGAGCCGATTCACAGGATAA
Organism: Lolium perenne; assembly: GCF_019359855.2. Taxonomy (NCBI): domain Eukaryota; kingdom Viridiplantae; phylum Streptophyta; class Magnoliopsida; order Poales; family Poaceae; genus Lolium; species Lolium perenne. The sequence continues at coordinate 23,188,206 of NC_067247.2, read as the reverse complement.
CCTGAGAGCCGATCGAGGCTCGTATTTAATGTTTACGTGTATGCCATGCAGGAAATTAAGCGAGGCATCCCCATCACCTTCCTGACCAGGTATAGGTCAGGTGGCACGCCCTTGCACTTCGCATCGGACGTGTGACCAGAAGAGCATTGCGGGCCGTCGCTCGGAGGGGTCTCAGCCAGCCGCAGCTCTAGGCTCTTCCCGGCTCTACCGTGTTGACCGTCGCTGCCCGCCGGTGGGTTTTGGCAGTCAACAAATACAAACCGGGACTAAAGGCCATTTTTGCTGCGTTTTCGCTACGCGCGCAAAAAAGGCCTTTAGTCCCGGTTTGTAATACAAACCGGGTCCAAAGGCCACTTTTTTAAAAAAGTTTCATTCCCGCCTTATTTCAAATGAAAAAAAAGCCACCGCACTGCCACACGTGTCCACAGCCGCCACCGCCATGCATGTACAGGCCACCGTCGCCACCGCCGTGTACTGGCCACCGTCGCCACCGCCGTGTACTGGCCACCGTCGCCACCGCCACCGCCTGGCCACCACCGTCACCGCCATGTTCGGGCCACCGCCGTGTACTGCCCACCACCGCCACCGCCATGTACAGGCCACCGTCGCCACCGCCACCACCGTCACCGCCATGTACGGGCCACCGCCGTGTACTGCCCACCACCACCACCGCCATGTACAGGCCACCGTCGCCACCGCCACCGCCTGGCCACCACCGTCACCGCCATGTACGGGCCACCGCCGTGTACTGCCCACCACCGCCACCGCCATGTACTGGCCACCACCGCCACCGCCACACGTGTCCCTTCCCCATGCCACGTGTCACCGCCGCTTCCACGTGCCTCGCCCCGCCGCCACCGCCGTGCGACGTGTAGATCCCGCTTCCACGTGCCACACCCCGCCGCTTCCCCGCGCCACCTGTTGCCGCTGCTTCCACGTGCCACGCCCCGCCGCTTCCCCGCGCCACCTGTCGCCAAACTTGTCGCGTCGCTGTGCTATAAAGCGTCGCGTGCGCGTGGAACCACACGTCGCCGTCGCCTCCGTTCATTCGTCGCCGGGATGCCGCCGCGCCGTCGCGGCTCGTCCGGCTTCCGTGGCGTCCGAGCGCGTCCGAACGGTAGGTTCTACGCCGAGATGCGCGCCGGTGGCTTCCGGCTCACCCTCGGCACGTACAACACCCCGGAGCTGGCGGCGCGCGCTTACGACGCGGCCGCATGGCGATTTTGGCGGCCACGGTGCGACATGAACTTCCCAGACGTCGAATCGCTAGAGGAGGCGGAGTTCCTCGCGCCGACGCCGTGCCTCGTCGACGACGAGGACCGTCGCCGCCACCGCCAGGTGCAGCGCCGGATCGCAATCGCCGAGCACGACGAGGAGTTGATGCGCCAGTGGAGGGCGCAGTTCCCCAACGACGTCGACAACACCGCCGCGTTCTTCGCTGACCTCCGGGCACAACGCAGGTCCAACAGGCGCCACCGTCGGGCCGTCGCCGTGTTCGAGCTCGATAACCCGAATACAACTTGGGCCGACAACGACCCTCGGTGGGACGACATTTGGACCGAGACAACCTCCGACGACGAGTAGATCGACTAGACTAGTTGTTTATCTATTTTAACTGTATTTTCAATAAAGTCGTTGTGGCAGACGCTGATGATGAGAAAAGTTTCCCGACAGATTACATGTGGAATTAAAGTACAGAACTCAACTGAAAATTAATTAAGATACATGGCCAGATAGTACTCGTGCCTAGCCCTATAGTACTCGTGCCTAGCTCAACTGAAAATTAATTAAGATACATGGCCAGATTCGACTGTTCGAGTCATTCAGTCATACTCGTGCCTAGCCCTATAGTACTCGCCACTGTAGTCGTCGTAGTCGCCGTCATCATCGTCGGCGCATCGGGGTCGCGGTAGTCAAACCTCGGCGGGAGAGCACGCGTGGGCTGGGACTGAGGGTAGCGCGGGCGGGGGCCACGGTGGGCCATGACGCCCTGGAGAGTCCGGTCGCGCCACCACAGCCGACGGCCGGCCTCGTCGAAGTTCGAAGGAGGCGGGCCGCCCTCCTCGTGCCTGGCGAGCGCCCTCTCACGCTGATTGATGAAGAAGCTTTCCCAAGTCGGGCTGTAGTCGGGATGCCACTGGGGATTCCTCCGCTGCTCTGGCGTGAGCTCGAAGTAGTAGTGGTTCGTGATGGCCATCTCGCGCGCCACACCTAGAGTGACAGGAGGGACCGGTACCCCTCCGACGCTTAGCAACCAGCCGGTAGGGACGCGGTAGCCCGGCGGGCAGGGGTAGTTCGACGCGCAAAGCGCCTCCGCCTCCCGGAGGGTTAGAGATACGATGGAAGCCATGTGACCTGGTGATGAGGTTTGCAGATATGAGTCTAGATGTGATATGTAAATGGAGGCCAAGCCAACATATATATATAGTGAAAAAATGGCGGGAGGACGGAGGCGGGAAGCAGTGGAAAGCGCGGGAAGAAAAATAGGCGGGAACGCAGTGGCGCCAAAAACTGTCGGTGGGATAAGGACGTGTGGGTAACCTTTAGTCCCGGCTGGTGGGTACAACCGGGACTAAAGATCCTTTTTGTGTCATCTAACAAAACTGTCGGTGGGATAAGGATGTGTGGGTAACCTTTAGTCCCGGCTGGTGGGTACAACCGGGACTAAAGATGTCGGCAGGATAAGAACGCATGGGTGGACGCACTGCTCGATGAGATAAAGCATGTAGCGCATGACGCCCTGTCGAAGGAACAAGACAAAGTAGAAGAGGTGCCGTGCCTATAAAAGGAGCATCGATACGCCTTGCCAAGCAGATCAACAAGCCAAGCAGAGTTTCATTCCCATGGATGAAGGGAAGGGTTGGGAAATCTCCCGTGGCGCAGCTTCTCGAAGATGTCGTTGGTGCACACGCCCTACGACATCTTCGGAAGCTGCTCCTCGGAATTTTTCCCTGCAAGCCCCTAAACGACTACATCTCATCTAACAGTGTTGGGGAAAGGGTTGGGAAATCTCCCGTGGCGCATCTCCACTTTTAATATCTTACATACATCTCATCTAAGTCGACATGTGTTCACGTCTAATCCAATCGTTCGACTGCCCCGGGTTCTGGGAGCGTAGAAAGTTCTTGTGCTCACCGATATACGGAGCCACCAAGGTGGAACTTTGTAGAACTGTGTAGTGTGCTTGAGTCAAAGAAATCCCGTCCCTACATATCATTGATTTCCTTCCTAGCGTGCCTTTTCCACTTAGTCTCCCTTCATGCCGCGATTCAGGAACACCAATCAGCTTAAGGTCAGGAATAAAGTCAACACAGAATTCAATGACCTCCTCTGTTCCATAGCCCTTGGAGATGCTTCCTTCTGGCCTAGCACGGTTATGAACATATTTCTTTAAGACTCCCATGAACCTCTCGAAGGGGAACATATTGTGTAGAAACACAGGACCGAGAATGCAAATCTCATCGACCAGGTGAACGAGGAGATGTGTCATAATATTGAAGAAGGATGGTGGGAACACCAGCTCAAAACTAACGAGACATTGGACCACATCATTCTGCAACCTCGGTAGAATTTCTGGATTTATTACCTTCTGAGAAATTGCATTGAGGAATGCACATAGCTTCACAATGGGCAGTCGAACATTTTCCGGTAGAAGCCCTCTCAATGCAATCGGAAGCAACTGTGTCATTATCACGTGACAGTCATGAGACTTCAGGTTCTGGAATGTTTTCTTCTCCATATTTATTATTCCCTTTATATTGGAGGAGAAGCCAGACGGGACCTTGATACTGCTCAGACATTCAAAAAATATTTCCTTCTCTGCTTTTGTAAGAGCGTAGCTGGAGTAATGACGTCCTTTAACTCTCTCATGCAGTTTTTTGGGGTCTTTCCTACGTTGCTGGTCCTCCTGTGCTTCTGGTATATCTTTTGTCTTCCCGTACACGCCCAGAAAGCCTAGCAGGTTCACGCAAAGATTCTTCGTCACGTGCATCACATCGATTGAAGAGCGGACCTCTAAGACTTCCCAATAGGGTAGATCCCAAAATATAGAATTCTTCTTCCACATGGGCGCGTGTCCGGCATCATCATTCGGAACAGACCGTCCGCTAGGACCCTTTCCAAATATTACATCTAGATCCTTGACCATACCAAATATATCAACACCATCACGATGAAGAGGCTTCCTCCGGTGATCAGCCTCACCGTTGTAATGCTTGCCTTTCTTTCTTACGGGATGGGTAAGCCTAAGAAATCGACGATGCCCCAGGTACACGACCTTCTTACATTTTTCCAAATAATCACCTTCGAGCTCATGTAAACAGTGCGTGCATGCATTGTATCCCTTGTTTGACTGTCCTGAAATGTTACCAAGAGCAGGCCAGTCATTGATGGTTACGAAAAGCAGCGCTCTTAGGTCAAATTCCTCCTGCTTGTGCTCGTCCCACACACGTACACCTGCTAGAGACCACAGCTGTAGAAGTTCTTCAACTAATGGCTTCAGGTACACATCAATGTCGTTCCCGGGTTGCTTCGGGCCTTGTATGAGCACTGGCATCATAATGAACTTCCGCTTCATGCACAACCAAGGAGGAAGGTTATATATACAAAGAGTCACAGGCCAGGTGCTATGGCTGCAGCTCTGCTCTCCAAAAGGATTCATGCCATCTGTACTTAGACCAAACCGTAAGTTCCTTGCATCCTGTGCAAAGTTTGAGAACTCTCTATCGATTTTTCTCCATTGGGAGCCATCAGCAGGGTGCCTCAACATCACGTCTTTCTTACGGTCTTCTTTGTGCCATCGCAACAACCTAGCATGCTCTTTATTTCTGAACAAGCGTTTCAGCCGTGGTATTATAGGAGCATACCACATAACCTTGGCAGGAACCCTCTTCCTGGGGCGCTCGCCCTCAACATCACCAGGGTCATCTCGTCTGATCTTATACCGCAATGCAGTGCACACCGGACATGCATCCAAATTCTCGTACTCATCGCGGTAGAGGATGCAGTCATTAATGCATGCATGTATCTTTTGCACATCTAATCCTAGAGGGCAGACAATCTTCTTCGCTTCGTACGCATGCGGCGGGCAATTCGTTACCCCTTGGAAGCTTCCTCTTAATTATTGTCGGCAACTTTCCAAATCCTGAGTCGGTGACACCGTTCTGCGCCTTCCATTGCAACAATTCCGGTGTCTTTGCCTAGCTTTTTATGGCCATCTTCGCAAGTTGGGTATAACAATTTGTTGTGATCTTCTATCATCTTGTCGAAGGCCAACCTTTCCTTTTCAGTTTCACATTCTCTCCTTGCATCAGCAATGGCCCGGCCAAGATCATCATCAGCAGGCTCATCTGGTGCCTCTTGATCTTCTACTTCATTGTCTTCATTGCCTTCTGCGGTATCATCGTATTCGGGAAATTGGGATAACCGTCATCATCCTCTTCCTCTTCGTCATTGTCTTCCATCATAACCCCTCTTTCTCCGTGCTTGGTCCAACAATAGTAACTGGGCATGAAACCGGATCGCAGAAGGTGGCTGTGAATGAGACTCGAGTGAGCGTAATTTACGGTATTCTTGCAGTCCACACATGGACAATACATGAAGCCACCATGTTTGTTTGCCTCCGCCACGGCCATAAAATTATCCAGGCCCGCAGTGAACTCGTCAAACCGTCGGTCAATGTACATCCATTGCCGATTCATCTGCATGATATAATTAAGCTGATCAAAACCATTACAGAACATCACGATGTATATATACACATGCATTTTATCAATTGCAGATGAAAAGGATAAAGTTGTTAACCTCGATGAAGAAGAAAAAAGCAAGTTAAGTGTGGCTTGATTTGTGTAAACTCAAGTGGCAAATCCTCTTAAGCATTTCATCGAACACCTCTTGTGCATGTGAAGAAGAGAGGAGAGCAATACACCCCTCTTGTGAAGATAGTGAAAAAATGGCCAAGTGTGGCTCACACTTGGGCAGGGGCAAGGTTATATAGCCAGAGGCGGGGCCTTTTGACCCGGTTTGTATTACAAACCGGGACTAAAGGGTTCCCCACGACTGACACGGCCTGCGGCGCCCTGCGGTGGACCCTTTAGTCCCGGTTTGTAATACAAACCGGGTCCAAAGGCCACTACAGGACAGGCGCCAGCGGGTGGGGTCGTCCTGGGCAGAAACGAACCGGGACCAATGCCCCCATTGGACCCGGTTTGGTTCAGCACTGGGACATTTGCTTGGGACCAAAGGCCTCTTCTCCACTAGTGCTTCCAGAAAAGATAGTTGTCCGGGGTAAGCCGGGTGGTGATCATCGGAGCAAAATTGAAGGGCCCCGACGATGTAGGCGATGACGAAGACGAACCCGCGCTGAAGTTCAGCGAGGGGTTTGAGAGCCTTGAGGAGCTTGACTTGGACCCAACTGATTCAGCGGAGAGTGCCGGAGAGGACTCCATGGCTGCAGCGGAGAAGGGTAGCGCCGATCGTGGAAGTCGACGGCGTTGTGATCGTGGAGGAGCGACGAAGATCCGATCTAGGTTTGCAAAACCGTCGGCTCTGATACCATAATAAAATACGTGTAGAGTAGATGATTGTAGGGTAGTGCACGGTACCAAACTTGGTCCGGCCTGGCATGTATATATAGGGGTAAGCTTTACATGGTACAAGTACATGAGTCGGTTTATCAAACAGTGTCAAACTACAACTAGTCTATGATTAGTATCTACCATAATATATAGTTTATCATAGAACGGTCTAAGATTAGTCGTATCCCGCAAACCAATTGTGTCTCGTCTAAGGGCATGTACAATGATGATATCTTAGCAGTGCCACCTAGGGTAAAATTTGGGGTGGAGAAAGAGAAAGTTGAAAAAAAAATCTATCTTCTCTTAATTTGAGTTATGATTTCTTAGCAACAATATCTCTAAACACATATTTAGAGATGTCTGGTTTGCGGAGATAATACAAAAAAACTATTATATATTATATTTTAATGTTATATCTAAACCGGATTGCTAACTCTCGGTTAGCCAGGAACTAAGTTAGAGCCCGATCGACTCGGCGACCGTTAGATTTGCATTGTGATTCGTGCATATGAAAATTATACATAGATGTGTAATTGCATATCCTTTAGCCCCAATTTCACGTCAATTACACATGAAAAAGCAGGTCGACACTGGTAGAAAAACAGGCTTCCGTCCAGCCCCATAAGTCGCGAAGCTATAGGAACCGCGACTAATGGGACCTTTAGTCGCGGTTCGGGAGGCGAACCGCGACCAAAGGCCTGGGCCCAGGGCGCTCGGTGGCCAGCTGGTGCACGTGGGGGGCTTTAGTCGCGGTTGGCCTGGCCAACCGCGACTAAAGGTGCCCGAAGGCCTTTAGTCGCGGTTGGCCAGGCCAACCGGGACTAAAGGCCCATCCCTATAAAAGGGCCTCAGCTCACAGCACTTAGCCATTTGGTGCCACTTCTCTTCACAAGCTTCACAAGGGGGTGTAGGTTTGCTTTTGGTTCCTCTTATGCACACAAGGTGTTTGATAAAATGCCCCAAGAGCATGAAACAAACATGATATGAAGTGTTGGAGCCACACTTGAGCTTCCTTATTTATTTTTTCCTCCTCGATCGCGGTTAGCAACTTGAACCTTTCATGTGTCATTGATAAAATATGCATGTGTGTAGTTCATTGTTTAATTTATATTGTTTGTAGCTAGTTAGTTTAACAAATGCATGATGGTTAATTATATATTTTATATTATAATAATGCAGATGAATCGGCAATGGATGTACGGTAACCGACTCTCCGGCGAGTTCACTACGGGTTTGAAAGATTTCCTCGTAGTGGCTAATGCGAACATGCAGGGGGGTTTTGTTATCTGTCCATGTGTTAACTGTAAGAATCAGAAGGGTTACTCTTCCTCAAGAGATGTTCACATGCACCTGCTTCGGCACGGTTTCATGCCAAGCTATAATTGTTGGACCAAGCATGGAGAAAGAGGGGTTATAATGGAAGAAGATGAAGAAGGGGATGATTTCATCGATGAAAGCTATCTTGCTCATTTCGGTGATACTTTCATGGAGGATGCTGAAGGTGAAGGGGAAGGTGAAGGGGAAGGTGAAGAAGAGGCACGTGATGATCCCGTTGATGATCTTGGTCGGACCATTGCTGATGCACGGAGATGCTGCGAAACTGAAAAGGAAAGGGAGAATTTGGATCGCATGTTAGAGGATCACAGAAAGGCACTGTACCCCGGATGCGATGATGGTCTGAAAAAGCTGGGCTGCACACTGGATTTGCTGAAATGGAAGGCACAGGCAGGTGTAGCTGACTCGGCATTTGAAAACTTGCTGAAAATGTTGAAGAATATGTTTCCAAAGAATAACGAGTTGCCCGCCAAGATGCGTACGAAGCAAAGAAGGTTGTCTGCCCTCTAGGTTTAGAGGTTCTGAAGATACATGCATGCATCAACGACTGCATCCTCTACCGCGGTGAATACGAGAATTTGAATGAATGCCCGGTATGCACTGCATTGCGTTATAAGATTAGAGGCGATGACCCTGGTGACGATGTTGAGGGCCGAAACCTGTGAAGAGGGTTCCCGCCAAGGTGATATGGTATGCTCCTATAATACCACGGTTGAAACGTCTGTTCAGGAACAAAGAGCATGCCAAGTTGTTGCGATGGCACAAAGAGGACCGTAAGTCGGACGGGGAGTTGAGACACCCCGCAGATGGAACGCAATGGAGAAAGATCGACAGAGAGTTCAAAGATTTTGCAGCTGACGCAAGGAACATAAGATTTGGTCTAAGTACAGATGGCATGAATCCTTTTGGCGAGCAGAGCTCCAGCCATAGCACCTGGCCTGTGACTCTATGCATCTACAACCTTCCTCCTTGGTTGTGCATGAAGCGGAAGTTTATTATGATGCCAGTGCTCATCCAAGGTCCGAAGCAACCCGGCAACAACATCGATGTGTACCTAAGGCCATTAGTTGATGAACTTTTACAGCTGTGGGGCAGACCTGGTGTCCGTGTGTGGGATGAGCACAAAGAAGAGGAATTTGACCTACGAGCGTTGCTTTTCGTAACCATCAACGATTGGCCTGCTCTTAGTAACCTTTCCGGACTGTCAAATAAGGGATACAATGCATGCACGCACTGCTTACATGAGACTGAAAGTGTACATTTGCCAAATTGTAAGAAGAACGTGTACCTTGGGCATCGTCGATTTCTTCCGAAAATTCATCCAGTAAGAAAGAAAGGCAAGCATTACAACGGCAAGGCAGATCACCGGCCGAAGCCTGCGGAACACACTGGTGCTGAGGTATTTGATATGGTCAAGGATTTGAAAGTCATCTTTGGAAAGGGTCCTAGCGGACAATCAGTTCCGAAGGGAGCTGACGGGCACGCAGCCATGTGGAATAAGAAATCTATATTCTGGGAGCTAGAATATTGGAAAGTCCTAGAAGTCCGCTCTGCAATCGACGTGATGCACGTTACGAAGAATATTTGCATGAACCTCCTAAGCTTCTTGGGCGTGTATGGGAAGTCAAATGATACAAAGGAAGCACGGCAGGACCAGCAACGTTTGAAAGACCCTGATGACCAGCATCCGGAACAGTTTCAAGGTCGTGCCAGCTACGCTCTGACCAAAGAAGAGAAGGTCATCTTTTTTGAATGCCTGAGCAGTATGAAGGTCCCGTCTGGATTCTCGTCCAATATAAAGGGAATAATAAACATGGCGGAGAAAAAGTTCCAAAACCTGAAGTCTCACGACTGCCAAGTGATTATGACGCAATTGCTTCCGATTGCTTTGAGGGGGCTCCTGCCGGAAAATGTTCGAGTAGCCATTGTGAAGCTATGTGCATTCCTCAATGCAATCTCTCAGAAGGTAATCAATCCAGAAGTTCTACCACGGTTACAGAACGATGTGATCCAATGTCTTGTCAGTTTTGAGTTGGTGTTCCCGCCATCCTTCTTCAATATTATGACGCACCTCCTGGTTCACCTAGTCGATGAGATTTCCATTCTCGGTCCTGTATTTCTACACAATATGTTCCCCTTCGAGAGGTTCATGGGAATATTAAAGAAATATGTTTGTAACCGTGCTAGGCCAGAAGGAAGCATCGCCAAGGGCTATGGAAATGAGGAGGTAATTGAGTTTTGTGTTGACTTTGTTCCTGACCTTAAGCCGATTGGTCTTCCTCGATCGCGGCACGAGGGGAGACTAAGTGGAAAAGGCACGATCGGAAGGAAATCAACGATATGTATGGACGGCCATTCTCTGACTGAAGCACACCACACAGTTCTGACCAATTCCAGCTTGGTGGCTCCGTACTTTGAGAAACACAAGAATATTTTACGCTCGGACAACCCTGGGAAGCCTGAATCCTGGATTAGGAAGGCCCACATGGAGACTTTCGGCAGTTGGTTGAGAAAACATTTAATGAATGACGATCATGTTGTAGATCAGCTGTACATGTTGGCCAAGACACCATCTTCGACTATAACGACTTTCCAAGGATACGAGATAAATGGGAATAGATTTTACACGATCGCCCAAGATAAAAAGAGCACCAACCAAAACAGTGGTGTCCGCTTTGATGCAGCAACCGAGAATGGGCAAAAGGTCACATATTATGGTTACATAGAGGAGATATGGGAACTTGACTATGGACCCTCCTTTAGGGTCCCTTTGTTCCGGTGCAAATGGTTCAAGCTAACAGGAGGTGGGGTAAAGGTGGACCAGCAATACGGAAAGACAATGGTGGATTTCAACAATCTTGGTTACCTTGATGAACCATTCGTCCTAGCGAAAGATGTCGCTCAGGTTTTCTATGTGAAGGACATGAGTAGCAAACCGAGGAAACGGAAAGATAAGAAAATGATCAGTACATCATGTGATGATCCAGAGCGCCACATTGTTCTTTCAGGGAAAAGAAACATCGTGGGAGTGGAGGACAAGACAGACATGTCAGAAGATTATAATATGTTTGCTGAAATGCCGCCCTTCAAAGTGAACACCGACCCAAGCATTAAGTTAAATGATGAGGATGCTCCATGGATACGGCAGAATCGTAAGCAAGCAGGGACACAAGGGAAGAAATGATGTGTAATAATTTATTGTACCAAACTTTGTTGAATGGATCATGTGAATTATATTACCCGTGATGTGTTTGGTGTTCATTTTCGAATGATTCAATTGACTCGAGATAGCACTGATGATACATGAAATTTGGAGTGATTCAGTCATACTCCTGCCTAGGCGTATAATATGCATACTCGTAGTCTTCATAGCCGCCGCCGTTGTACTGGTAGTCGTCGCCTTCTAAGTTGTCGCCGTCGTCGTCGCTGCTGTCGTCGCTGTCGTCGGGCGGCGCTCGTGGCTCGAACTGAGGGTAGCGTAGGCGAGGGATATCGCCGGCCGTGATGTAGTCCATGACGCTCTGCAGAGTCCGGCCGTACCACCATAGCCGACGGCCGGCCTCGTGGAAGTTCCCAGGAGGCAGACCGTCCTCCTCATACCTGGCGAGCGCCCTCTCACGCCGATTGATGAAGAAGGCGTCCCAAGTATGCTGGTTATCGGGATGCCAGCGGGGATTCATCTGCTGCACCGGCGTGAGGTCGAGGTAGTAGTGGTTCGTGATGGCCGCCCGGCGCGCAGTACCCTGAGGGACGGGAGGGACCGGCACGCCGCCGGCGCTTAGGCTCCAGCCGGCGGGGACGCGGTAGCCCGGTGGGCAAGGGTAGTTCGAGGCGCAAAGCTCCTCCACCTGCTGGTAGATTAGAGTGGGTGCGGTGGAAGCCATGAGAGAGTGATGAGAGATTGTAGAGATGTGATAATGCTGGCCAAGCCGGGCTACATATATGTAGTGAGAAATGGCAGGAAAAATGGGAGCGGGAAGACAGGAGGCGGGAAGAAAGTGGCGGGAAGAAAGAAGCGGGAAGAAATTGGCGGGAAGAAATTGGCGGGAAGAAAAAGAGGCGGGAAGAAAGTGGCGGGAAGAAAGAGGCGGGAAGAAAGAGGCGGGAAGACAGGGAAGAAATCTTCGGAAGACAGAGGCGGCCGGGAAGAACTGGTGGGAAGAACTGGTGGGAAGAGGAACGCGGAAAGATTTTGAAATGAATTAGTTTTATTTTTCTGAATTTTTTGATATATTATTTGTATTTTTAAGATTTTTAAATGAATTAGTTTTATTTTTCTGAATTTTTTGATATATTATTTGTATTTTTAACATTTTGAATTGAATTAGTTTTATTTTTCTGAATTTTTTGATATATTATTTGTATTTTTAACATTTTGAATTGAATTAGTTTTATTTTTCTGAATTTTTTGAAATATTATTTGTATTTTTAACATTTTGAATTGAATTAGTTTTATTTTTCTGTATTTATTGATATATTATATGTATTTTATGATTTTCAAAAAATAAAAGTATTTTCAAAAAATACCTGGCCAACCGCGACTAAAGGTCCTTGCGCGCGGGAAATTAAAAACCCGGCGAAAAACCCTTTAGTCGCGGTTGGCGTGGCCAACCGCGACTAAAGGTACCCCTTTAGTCGCGGTTGGCGACCCCAACCGCGACTACAGGGGGGGTCCCTATATATTCCCGCGGCGCGAACCGCCGCGCACAGTTTCTTCTTCCTCCGCCCGAACTGCTGATCTCTGAGACGCCGTCGCCGTCGTCATCGTCTCCGCGCCGCCCTCGTCGTCTCCACGAACCGTCGCCGTCGCCCGTGGTGCCGCGCCGTGTCGCGAACCGTCGCCGCGAACCGTCGCCGTCGCCGTAGCCCGTAAGGATCCAATCCAAACCGCCGCCGCCGCCCGTGCCGCGCCGCGCCGTGTCGCCGCAGCCGCGCGACGTACCCCGGCGCGCCGCCGCAGAGAGAGGCGCCGCGGCCACAGATCTGAGCGCCGCGCGCGCCACCGGCCAGAGAGAGGCGCGCCGCCGGCCAGAGAGAGGCGCCGGCCACAGTACAGGGGCGGCGCGCGCGCGGCGCATGTACCCCCGGCCAATTTTTTTTTCTTTTTTTTTTAGTTTTAGTTCTTGTTAATTTCGAAATTAAAATTAACTAAAAATTGAGACTTAAAAAACTAAAAGAAGACTTAAAATTTGAGACTTAAAATTTGAGACTTAAAAATTTGAGACTTAAAAATTTGAGACTTAAAATTTGAGACTTAAAATTTGAGACTTAAAATTTGAGACTTAAAATTAACTAAATAATTGAGACTTAAAAAACTAAAAGAAGACTTAAAATTTGAGATTTAAAATTTGAGACTTAAAAATTTGAGACTTAAAATTTGAGACTTAAAATTAACTAAATAATTTGAGACTACAATTTGACTTAAAAAACAAATAATTGAGACTTAAAATTTTGTGTCAAAAAGAACTACAAAATTTCCCCGTACCGTCGTCCTTCCCCACCGGCGCCGCCGCGCGCGCGCCACACAGACAGGGGGAGAGGGAGGCCGGCGGCCGGCCGGGGCGCGCGCCACACATGCAATAGCTAGGGCGGCGCCCGCCGGCGCCCCGGCCCCTCCAATCTCTCCCGGCGCACACACGCGCTCTTCCGCGACACCCTCTCCCACCCCTTCCAGCTCGCCGGCCCCCTCCTTTTGGCACCGCCCTTTCGCCACCGCCACCGCCCCCCTTCTTCACTTAATTAATTTGTTTTGACTACATGTTTTCAGGACTGACATATGGCGGACGATAGAGCTGACCCGATTATGGAGAACTATGATCCGGACGCTGAAGACTATATTTTCGGCATCATAAACGGCGATATTCTATATGTGCCGACCGGACAAGAAGAAGATGATATCTCTTCTTATCTGAACCTTGAGGGTGAAGATGAAGGGCGCCGTCAGCAAGATGATGCCGAAGAAACGTCGATAAACGACGATCTTCAATTGGAAGTAGCAACCACCTCCGGCGCCGAGGTATATATATACATTGAGCCTCTGGTGATACAAACTAACTGATTTGAATAAATATGTGTGTACTAACGCGCGCGACTCTCTTTCTTATTTTAGCCCTCGGCCGGATCGTCGAAACAATCGAGTACGTCGTCAAAGCGTGGCGCAACCAAGACGATGAAACCAGGAGAAACATGCACCATCGAGGTTGTCGAGGAAGCAACCGGCAGGCCGCTGGAGCCCCGCAAGAACGCCACCAAGTTTATCAGCCAATGCGGAGCCGTTGTTAGAGACAACGTCTCGATCACCGTCCAGGAGTGGAATCAGCCAAAGAAGGCACGTCTTGGTTTCACTTTTGTCGATAAGAGAACAAAAAAAGATTGCTTCAACAAGCTTATGGAACATTTCGTTCTACCTCCGGAATACCACAAATACGATGAGGAGGGTAACAAGATTGAGGAAAACAAGGAGAGGAGGAGGCTAATCAAACAGTTCGCTCTTCATAAGATGTCCGACGCATTCCGGAAATACAAGCAAAATCTAGCCCATGACTTTGTCAAGCAGAACAAGACTCCGGATTTCAAAGTACAATATGAGAAACTGCAACATGATTGGCTAGAATTTGTGAAGCAAAAGAAATCGGAGCAGTTCCTTCAAATATCGAAAAAAAATAAGGAAAATGCGGCTAAGAAGGAGTACAATCATATTATGGGGCCAGGAGGGTATCGCCTTTGGGTGCCTAGGTGGGAGAAGATGGAGAACGAGCTGAGGGCGCGAGGAATCCGTCCAGGTACGGAGGGATGGGACCCAAGGGCCAAAAGCTGGTGGTACGGGCATGGGGGATCGCTGAACCCGGAGACAGGGGAGTGTGTTTACCAGGGCAAAATAATTAAACCCACCCAAAAGCTTATTGAGGCAATGAGGGATGCTCAAGAGGGGAGGATCAAGTTCAACAGAGAGAACGACGCCCTGACAAAAGCCCTCGGGAATCCTGAACACGGAGGACGTGTACGAGGCATGGGGCACATTCCGTGGAAAGTAGGGTTCCCCCAGAACGATGACCCGTACGGTTACAGAAGCCGTAAGAGAAAGATGGATCGGGAAGCAGATGTTGTGGCGCGGTTGGCATCGGAAATGGATGTGATGAAGAAAACCGTGAGTGTACTAGTAGCCGAAAGAGATGCAGCTCGGGCGCAGCATGAAGATCATCCATTGGATCTCGGAAGCCAGCAGCGGAGAAGCAGCGTGGCTTCCACGGAGGCCCCACCGGCTGGTGCACCGACGATCGAAATTACTGCACCGGAGCCTCTGGTGGTCGAAATTACTGCACCGGAGCCTCCTCGCTACCCCGTGGACGATATAAAGGAGATGAAAGCATGTCATCTGTATTATCCTATCGAGAACATGTCCATGAAGGTAGCCATCGGCAGTGCTTTACCACCTGGAGCACTCCACCACAACAACCCCATTCAAGATGGCTATGCTCGTGTCACGGTGGAGGACATAGTCCAAGGGTTTGAGGACCTAGACATTGACATTGCTACACCTGAAGGGGCGACAAGACTTGGAGATGTCAAGCGCCAGTTCATTCTATGGCAAAAGAAGTTTATCAAGTTTCCAGGCGAGGCGCCAACTAGTCCACCCCCCTACGGTGGTGGTGGTGGCGGCGGTGGCGGTGGTGGTGGTGGTGCTTCACCTACACCTCCTTCACGTCAGCCGACGCCGCCCCCCAATTCACCTCCGGCGGGTAAGCAGCCGCCGCCCTAGTCCGCCCGGGCGGCGGTGCGACGCCGCCCCCCAATCCACCTCCGGCGAAGAAGCAGAAGCAGCAGTCCTGGATTATTAACCCGGACCCTTATGTACCTAAGATAACAAAGGTACCGGAGCCATCACTGAAGCCTCTCCCCACGAGGCCTTGGGAACGTAGTGCCGAGGAAGTCGAGGCGGCCGCGACTGCTGAATATGAGAAATGGAAGGTGGACTGCAAGAAGAAAAGAGAGCCCGAGCCCAAGCCAGTATTTTCTGATGAGCAAAAGAAGTGGGCTAAGTCATTTTTGAACACACCGTCCCAAGCCGCGAAGAATCTGCCTGACGACTATGCACGTGAACTTCGTAATCAGGCACACATGTTCAAGGAGAAGAAAGAGGAGGCCGAGAAAACGGAATTACAAAGTGCACAAAGCGGGAAACGAGTTGCCCAGCTCGGGGAACAAAGTAAACAATCGATTGCCCCACTTATAGTGACAGCCGCCGGTCCGGATGCCCCCGATATCATAGAAGCTGCGGCAGCACATGGATTGACTGTAACGAGTGCCAGAGAACAAGCGGCCAACTTAGGTATTACTCTTCGTGAACTGTTAGGCCTTGATGAGGCGCCAGTGAAGGAGGTAGTACTTACATATGTGAAGAATGGGCCTCTCGTCGAGCCTGCGCAGGAAGAGGATCTACCTCCACAAATGAAAGGTCTGCTGAAATGGTACAAGGGTTACATAGAAAATAAAAACGCCAAAGATTATATTTATGCGGAAGTTGGATATGAGCATCACTTCAAACATTACTCTGTACAAATTCATCTGAGTGAATTGTTCCAGCTTTTCAATCTGCGCGAGCTCGACAAATCTATCATCAGTTGCTACGTTCTGTAAGTGATTTATTTCTACCCCATCTCGTTCATATTGCCTGCACTATATATATATATATATGTCCTAACTATATTGTTGTGTCCGCTATTATACATGCAGAATGAAGATTAAGGAATGCAGAGTAAGGAACATCCATGATGTTGGGTTCATTGACCCACACATCGTTAATGGATATACGTTACAGCATCACCCCGCCGACGTGGAGGAAGACCTGTGGCGGTTTCTTGATAAGCAGGAACTCAAAAGTGATATTCTATTTCCTTACCATTTTGGGTGAGTGTTTATGTCTTGAGCACATTCTCTTTTGTTTACTCCATGCATGGTATGTGGCCGGCTAATCGATGAGTTATGCATGACGTACTGTGCATGTATCGTGTCCGCAGGTTCCACTAAATTCTGCTAGTAATTAAAGTTGACAAATCAGAATATCTCGTCCACGACTCTCTGAATATGGATAAGGCGCGTTGGGCCGACATGATACAAATGATTCAAAAGTAATTGTTTTCATTCATTTGCGCTCTATATCGATCGGTCTATTTCGTTCATTTCCTAATTAAGCTTCAAGTAATTAACTAATAACTCTCTTGTTCATTTAATTTTCTTTGCCTCGTAGGGTTTGGAGACGGTTCTCAGATACAAAGGTCGGTGAATTCAAAAAAGAGCTACATTTCATGCGGTCAAAGGCTAAGAATGGTGGCGATATTCAGCCACCGGGAACCAATCTGTGTGGATACTATGTCTGTGAGATGATCCGGAGATACACCTCTGAGCGCGTTCCGAGTGATCTCAATGCTCAGAGGAATAACCTCCGGATGATGCTTAGTCCAGAAGCTCGCTTCCGACCACTTCAAGAGGAACTAGCTGGATGGTTCACGAGGGAAGTCCTCGATCCTAAAGGAGAACACCATTGCGAGGACGTAGAACTATACATGCATTAAATTATGTATGGAAACTTGTTCAAACTTGTATATGGTCATCCGATGATATTGAATATATATTGTATATTCCTCTTGAATTCTTTTTGGTTCTAATTTCAAATTTGTTTGGAATTGTACATTCATATGCATGTATATATGTAGTACCGTAGAATATGTGAAACTCCTTCAAAATTACAATAAAGCACAAAAGAAATAAAACAATACAAATTAAACAGAAAACAGGTTTAAGGGGGGGGGGGGGCAGGTTTAGGGGGGGGGCCTAAAACCCTAAACCTGCGGCGGCCTTTAGTCGCGGTTGGCCAGAAGAACCGCGACTAAAGGTCCTCCGCCCCGACGGTCGCCTGGCGCCCACGTGGACGGGCCTTTAGTCGCGGTTCGTAAGCAACCGCGACTAAAGGGGGGCCTTTAGTCGTGCTTAATTGGTCGCGGTTGCGCAACCGCGACTAATGGCAGTTGCGAACCGCGACCAAAGGCCCTTTTTCCACCAGTGCGACCAGCAATTAGCCACGTCCATATCTAAATTGCATTTTTCATTCCCATTTTCTGAAACAAGAGGAGTACGTCAATCTTGCCGATCTTGTCTCATTTTTCATAAGTAAACTTTGATCCGGAGCAGAGCAGTTCCGTGGGTGGTTCCACGTCAAATTATAGTTATCTCCGGCCTCTCGGCTTCATTCCATTTCCATGAGAGAAAAAACGTGTTCTTTTCGGTTCTTCCTAACCCGCGGCCCGGCCACGTTGTCTTCATGGATTGGAGCCTTTGGAGGAAGAGCTCCAGCCGTACCCGGCCACGTTGAATGACGAGGGGATGTACGCGCATATGAAGGCGGTGGCGGAAGGGATGCTGGGCTTGCTGGTCCTGCAGAAAATCGATCGGGACTTTCATGTATATATATCGTGTCCGATTACAAGTCTACATGTCTTGCGCTGCACGCTGATATATGTACGTGTTTGAGTGTTTCCGTTAGTTTTAGCCTGCCCAACGTACGTGCCCAAGATCGATCGATCGAACCAAGAACACAGATCTGCAGGGACGAAAATAACCGATCGATTTTACTGTCAGCCGGCCGCGCGGTGATCTTTACTCCTCTCAACGGCGGCGCGCGCGCGCGCGGAGGCAGGAGCTGCTCCCAAAAATACATATACATACTGACGTGACATACATGGACGACGCCATGCCGGAAGCCACCGCCGTATCCTTACCGAACGACGTCATCTTCGACATCCTCTCCAGGACGCCAATGAAGCCAGTCTGCCGGTTCCGATGCGTGTCCAAAGGGTGGCATGGCCTTATCTCCGACCAATCCTTCCTCGCGCCGCGTATAAGCTCCGCCACACCGACCCGTTCCTCGTCGACACCGGCTTCTTTCGAGGTAACAAGAAGCCTGACTTGCGGCTCATGGATATGGACGGCAACGTCGTTAGAGTGTTTGAAGGCATCGGCGGCTCCGGGATGTTTCCCACGACGAGCCTCGATAACCTCATCTCTGTCTGGGACGGTTCCTGCGAAGATGTCCATCACGAACACGAGTCCTGCAAAACCATCCATGTTGTCGATCCTGCCACCGGAGAGGTGCTCTTTACCAGCCCAGGGCATGAGGTGATTGAGGATGCTTTCACCGAGTACTATAAAATCTTCAGCATCGGCCGTGCCACCCCCTCCGGCGTATACAAGGTGGTCCGCCTCGTCGGAGGCAACATTTGTGATGTCATCAC
Organism: Lolium perenne; assembly: GCF_019359855.2. Lineage (NCBI taxonomy): Eukaryota > Viridiplantae > Streptophyta > Magnoliopsida > Poales > Poaceae > Lolium > Lolium perenne. Next base: position 23,169,008 of record NC_067247.2, on the reverse strand, counting down.
GTTAGGTGACGACACGGGATGGAGGAGGAAGACATGGCCACGGCCGGTCCCAAAGTATCGCCTTGATCGTGGATGTTCTCCCGTCACTATTAACCGACGTATATGTTGGTTATGTTGTTGTAACAATATAGGATCTTATCTGTAGTTGTTAACAGTTAGTTAGTTGCATATTTGTATCTATCTGTAACTTGGCTTGATGTCTATATAAAGTGCTACGCCGGCCAGGTTGAGCTGTGCGACCCAAATCTCTATTCTTTGTTTCTGTTATGGTATCAGAGCTCTGAAGATCCAATCTACGCTTCATCCTCTCCATGCTCACCCTGACCGGCGCTGCTCGTGAGATCGAGATCGCCATGGCGTCGTCCTCAACATCAACCGGGCCGATCACCCTCACCAATCAGATCACGGTTAAGCTCACCGAAGACAATTATTTGTTTTGGCGTGCGCAGGTTCTTCCCCTTCTCCGGAGCAATGGACTCATGAAGTTCATCAGCAAGGAGTTCGCCGCTCCCTCATCGGAGATCACCAATCCCCAGGCGGGTGAAGCCGGCGCGCCGGCCAAGATCATCAACCCTGCCTGGGTAGCCTGGTACCAGCAGGACCAGGCTATCCTCACGGCCTTCCTCGCGTCCTTGACGCCTGAGGTGTTTGGCATCGTCATCCTCGCCAACACGTCCGAAGAGGCATGGTCCACCCTGGCGGGAAGCTTCGCCAGTCAATCAACGGCGAGGAGCATGCAGCTCCGGTACCAGCTCTCCATCACCAAGAAGCTGGACGCATCTGCATCGACCTACTTCAACCGGATCAAGGCGCTCTCCGACACCCTGACGTCGATCGGGATGCCGCTGCGCGCCGAGGAGTTCACCTCCTATCTGCTGGCCGGCCTCGACGCCGACTATGATGCGTTCGTCGATCGCGTCTCGGCCAGCACCATCCCGATGCCGGTTCGCGATGTCTACGCCCAGCTCCTCAACACGGAGCAGCGCGTGGAGGCACGCAAGGCCGAGCTTCGCGGCGAGGGCCTTCACGCCGCCAACTTCAACTCACGCGGTGGCGGTGCGCGCCCATACCGCCCCGACATGCGCGATCGATCAAGCTACACCAACCCGATCTCGCCGTCTCCCGCAGCACTTCCAATGCCCAACTTCGTCCGTGATGGAGGATCCTCCTCACAAGGCCAAGATCGCCCACGTCCTTTGTGCCAACTCTGCGGCAAGGTGGGCCATGTTGCCTCGAAGTGCTTCAAGCGTTTCAAGCGCGAGTTTCTTGGCCTCGGGAACGATGGACGAGACGGGCGCAACAACGATCGCCAGGCTGCTGTGGTCACTCATGGTGGCAATGGTGGCCACGGTGGCGGCAATGGTCACCACAACAACAACACGGGTGGCTACACTCCCTCCTACAACATCGACTCCGGCTGGTATGTGGATTCTGGCGCGACTGACCACCTCACCGCCGAGCTTGACAAGCTCTCCGTGAAGGAACGCTATGGTGGCAATGACAAGGTCCACACCGCAAATGGAGCAGGTATGCATATCCATCATGTTGGTCATTCCTCAATTCCTAGTGCATCTAGATCACTTCAGCTCCGCGATGTTCTTCATGTCCCTAAAGTCACCAGAAATCTCCTTTCTGTTCCTAAATTCACTAGAGATAACAATGTTTTCTTTGAACTTCATCCTTGGTATTTTCTTGTTAAGGATCGAGTCACGAGGGAAACAATACTTAGAGGAGGAGTTCATGGTGGTCTCTATCGCATTGATGATCCGACTGTCAAGCATGTCTTCAGCGGTCTCAAGGTGTCACGGGAGAAGTGGCATGCGCGCTTAGGCCATCCGTCTACACAAATAGTTCAGCATATTCTTCATAGGAATAAACTTCCATCAGATTCGTTACACAATAATGTAATTTGTGATGCATGCCAACAAGGCAAAAGTCATCAATTACCTTTTTCCCTTTCAAATCGTGTAATCTCGAAACCTCTTGAATTCATTTATTCAGATGTGTGGGGCCCTGCCCAAACCTCCACAAGTGGTCATAGCTATTATGTGAGTTTTATTGATGGCTATAGTCGGTTTACCTGGATGTACCTCCTTAAGCATAAGTCGGATGTCTTTGAGATTTTTCTTGCTTTCCAGAAACATGTTGAGCGTCTCCTAGGCCACAAAATTGTTCATGTCCAATCCGACTGGGGTGGTGAATATCTTAAGCTAAACAAGTTTTTTGCTGACATTGGCATTTCTCATCGTGTGTCATGTCCTCACACACATCAACAAAACGGGTTGGCAGAACGCAAACACCGTCATCTTGTAGAAACTGGACTTACTCTACTTGCTCACTCTTCTGTTCCTTTTAGGTTCTGGAGTGATGCCTTCACCACCGCATGCTTCTTGCTAAACCGTGTTCCTAGCCGAGTCATCCATATGCAAACACCTCTTGAGAGGCTTTTGGGAGAGAAACCTGATTACACCTTCATGAAAGTTTTTGGGTGTGCCTGTTGGCCACATCTCCGACCCTACAATAATAGGAAACTTGAGTTCCGTTCCAAGAAGTGTGTTTTCCTTGGTTATAGTCCACTTCATAAGGGATATAAATGTCTACATGTGCCAACGAATCGAGTTTACATATCTCGAGACGTCATCTTTGATGAGAATGTCTTTCCATTCTCTAGTCTCCCTACATCATCCCCCGACTCACCTTTGCATCGCGCTACTCCCACTTCCGACCAACTTGATGATATTGCATATACACCTGTTTTGCTTCCTAACCACGGTGCAGGGATCGGGAGAGGAGCACGGCTTGCAGAAATTCCTCCTGAAACGGATGATCACGGCAGGAATCAACATGGCGACGTCGATCACGATCGCCATGCAGCCTCGGGAGATGAGCACGTCGATCACCATGCAAGCCCAGTGCGGTCGAGTCCCGCACGGGCGGCTGCATCGTCGCCTGGGCTGGATGTGTCTCTGTCTGCTGGGCCGTCCCTATCGGCCCATGACTCCACGGCGCCTCCTTCACCATCTGCCTCGACATCACAGTCTCCTGCTGCCCCGCCTCCGCCTGTACAACGCGGCGTCACCACGCGCCTTCAGCGAGGCATTCGGAAGCCTCGTCAGCGTACTGATGGAACAGTCACGTGGATGGCTACATGCCTGGCTCATGCAGCAGATGCTGCTGTACAGGAACCTCCAGATTTTCGTCATGCAATGACGAGTCCTCCGTGGCGAGAAGCTATGCAGCAGGAGTATGATGCACTCCAGAGGAATGGCACATGGCGTCTAGTCCCTCGACAGCCAGGTATCAATGTGATTCACTCCAAGTGGGTCTTTAAAGTAAAACAACATGCTGATGGATCAGTTGAGCGATATAAGGCGCGATTAGTAGCAAAGGGCTTTAAGCAGCGATATGGACTAGACTATGCTGATACATTTAGTCCTGTGGTTAAACCGACAACAATTCGATTATTGTTGTCTCTTGCAGTTTCTCAGCGATGGCACCTCCGTCAGTTGGATATCCAAAATGCTTTTCTTAATGGCATACTGGAAGAGGAGGTGTATATGCGTCAGCCACCTGGGTTTGAAGATCCAGCGCATCCACAACACTTATGTCGCCTTGTGAAAGCAATTTATGGACTTAAACAAGCGCCGAGAGCATGGCATGCCAGGTTAAGTTCAGTTCTTGGTAAACTTGGGTTTAAAGCATCAGCTGCTGACACTTCGCTGTTTATCTGTCAACGCTCCGATGTCACAGTTTACCTTCTTGTATATGTTGATGACATAATTGTTGTGAGTTCATCACCTACTGCTAGCACTCAACTGGTTTCAGCACTTCGAGATGATTTTGCAGTCAAGGATCTTGGGCCGCTGCATTTCTTTCTTGGGATTGAGGTGCTTCGACAGTCTTCTGGTGGTCTGGTTCTTACTCAGAGAAAATATGCACTTGAACTTCTTCGTCGCGCAGGAATGCTCAAGTGTCAACCAGCCACGACTCCCATGACTGTTACTGATCCGCTAAGTATTTCTGCTGGAGTACCCCTTCTTTCTGATGATGCTACTAGATATCGTAGTGTGGTTGGAGGGCTACAGTATCTTACGGTTACTCGTCCAGATTTGTCATATGCTGTGAATAGAGTATGTCAGTTCCTTCATGAGCCACGTGATATTCATTGGGCTGCTGTGAAGCGAATACTTCGATATTTGAAGTTCACTGGTGATCATGGACTTCGTGTTAGTCCTTCTTCCTCTGTTCTGCTTTCTGCTTTTTCGGATGCTGACTGGGCGGGAGATTCTGATGATCGGCGATCAACCGGGGGTCATGCCATCTTCTTTGGAGGAAATTTGATCGCCTGGAGTGCGAGGAAACAGTCCACAGTTTCTCGCTCAAGTACTGAGTCTGAGTACAAAGCGCTTGCCAATGCTACCGCCGAACTGATTTGGGTTCAGTCAGTTCTTCAGGAGCTAGGAGTTAAACAGAATCGATCTCCGGTTTTGTGGTGTGACAATCTTGGAGCAACCTATCTATCATCCAATCCAGTGTTTCATGCTCGGACTAAACACATTGAGGTTGATTTTCATTTTGTTCGAGAAAGGGTTGCCCAGAAGAAGCTTCACATTCAGTTCATTTCCTCAAAGGATCAAGTTGCAGATATATTCACCAAACCACTTCCGTTGCCAGCATTTCAGTCATGTAGGCGCAATCTCAACCTTTCCGAAGTAGGCTGAGATTGAGGGAGGGTATTAACCGACGTATATGTTGGTTATGTTGTTGTAACAATATAGGATCTTATCTGTAGTTGTTAACAGTTAGTTAGTTGCATATTTGTATCTATCTGTAACTTGGCTTGATGTCTATATAAAGTGCTACGCCGGCCAGGTTGAGCTGTGCGACCCAAATCTCTATTCTTTGTTTCTGTTAGTCACCATCGACGGCGTCATGTACTTCTTGATAAAAGGGACAGCCGATGTCACCTTGGTATGCTTCGATCTCGAGAGCGAGCGGTGGAAGGACGATACCATTGAAGGTCCACAAACCATCGGCGGCGCAGAGACGTGGAGTAGGAGTGAAATATCGGTCTACATAATCGAGCTCAACGGTTCCCTTTGCATGGTTCAAGAGGAATGCATTGACGGGCATTTGGTTCACTTTCAACATCCGCAAGCTGCATGCAGCAACGTATGGATCTTGGACGATTTTGAGAAAAGTAACTGGACCAAGTTGTGCACGATCCCAATAGGCCCATTCGGGCGTAGTTGTATGCCATTGAGGATGATGCAAGATGGCGAAAAGTTGCTCGTGCAATGTGGTACTACATACAAGCGTTCATCATTGGCCCTACAAGTCTATGATCTGCGCACGGAGAAATTTTCGAACATTACCGGGAAGCCAGGCTATCTTCCATGCAACATTGCTCTCTGTAACTTACACTTGGAACAGCTTGTGTTGGCCAGGAATTAATTCACACTATTGTCTAGCCTCTCTATGTTTCGAAGTACTTTTGTTTTCGATGGTCTATCAATGAGACACGTTATTTTGGATAAACTCTCGTACCAACAGAACACATGGCCGTGAAAAAATTTGAGCAACATTTTTGTCTTTTTGGGCAACAAGAATCTAAGCTAGATAAAACATACCATACACATATAGCATAATTTGTCTTTTTGGGCAACAAGAGTCTAAGCTAAATAACACATACCATACACATATAGCATAATTTGTCTTTTTGGATAAATTGTGTTTTTGACTTGAATCGTATATGCTCTCATCTCATGGAGAGAAAACCCAGCGGGCCTAGCCCAAAGAAGATAAATCTCAGATTTTGCTCTCTCTCCGCAAAAGCAAAACGAAGATCTGGTATGGGCCCTATAGCTAGTTCCCCTAACGCAGCAGTACCGTACCCGCACACGACGAAGCTCACCCGGCACCGCCGCCACCGATCGCCGGCGCGCCAAACCCAGAGATGTCTTCAGTCTGGCGCCGTCTCCTCGGCGCTCTCGCGCTTGAACCGGACCCGGACTCAGATCCGGTGCGCAGATGCGCGGCGGAGCTAACGCTGCTCTTCGTCGTCTCGTCGTTTACCCGTCTGCACCGATGGGACGCCAGCAAGCACAGGACGTTCTATTGGGCCGCCGCCACCGCCTCTTCCCGCGTGAACACCTTCACCTTGCTGATAGTGGCGACCATCCCGTATTTCGTGGTGTCCCACCGTACCTTGCATGGTTGGGTGAGCAACGCCACCGGTACCTTGCATGGTTGGGTCATCAACGCCACCGGCCTACTCAGAGGAGGCCGTCGGCGTCCTGATGTTGAGTAGTTCGCTTGTTTGTTTTTTAGCTAGAACAATAGATCTAGTGAAGATCGAGATTGCAGCTTCAACTAGAGTAGCATGTTGATTGATGTCTACTCGTAGTAGTACCCCATCCATCTAAAAATAGGTGTCTCACTTTTGTGTAGACACGGATGTATCTCAGACGGAGGAAGTAACACGAGTATTATTTCTGGTGATCGTTCAAGCACATCTAGTGGAGTATATATATTCATAGCAGATGCATCTACTAAACTGATCCAGTTGGTCAGCTGGTAGGATATACAATCTCAGATATCCGGAGCCACACTTGGTTTTCCGCACCGAGATTACAGCTAAAATAGTACTACAGGCTGCTGTCTAAAACTATGTTAGCCTCTCTACATGGTATTGGTATGTGACAAAATGCACACATCCGTCTATGCAGGCTTTGACAAAACGCACCACCTGAAACGCAAGTGAAACCAAGCCTGTCATAGACATGTCCGTCTTCTACTCTTCTCAACTTACTACCGCTGCCCTTTTATGAGCTCCCAGTAGAACATATCGATGAAATCTTCATTCTGACCACGATACAAATGTAAGGTGTGAGTGCTTCACAGTGAACATAAGCGTCAGGAGAGAAACAATGATTAGATGGAACGAACTAAAAATTTACACCATCAAGTACCGGACATTCTATTCGCCCGGCTCCGACTGTCATGGGTGGGTGAGCAACGCCACCGGCCTCCTCACAAGAGGCCGTCGGCGTCGTGATGTTGATTAGTTTGCTTGTTTGCTAGCTAGAACAATATATCAAGTGAAGATCAAGATTGCAGCTTCAACTAGAGTAGCATGTTGATTGATCAGATGTCTACTCTTGTTTTTGTAGTCTGTAGCATGTTGATTTTAGTGATCGTTCAAGCACTTCTACTGTAGTACATATATTCATAGCAGATGCATCTACGTACTAAACTGATCCAGTTGGTCAGCGGGTAGGATATACAATCTCAGATATCCGGAGCCACACTTCGTTTTCCGCACCAAGATTACAGCTAAAAAAGAGTACTCGACGCTGCTGTCTAAAACTATGTTAGCCTCTACAAGGTACACATCAATCTGTGCAGGCTTTGACAAAACGCGCCACCTGAAACGCAAGTGAAACCAAGCCTGTCATAGACATGTCCGTCTTCTCAACTTCAAGGCTACCGCTTCCCTTTTATAAGCTCCCAGTAGAACATATCGATGAAATCTTCGTTCTGACCACGAAACAAATGTAAGGTGTCAGTGCTTCACAGTGAGCATGAGCGTCAGGAGAGAAACAATGATTAGATGGACGTTTCTGTTGAAACCAACTGAAAATTTACACATGTCCGACAAGACTACGTTGTTAGCAAGTTTTGACCGGTACTGCTACCTCATTTAGATGCTTAAGCACAATAAACTTAGACATGAATCAACCTTAGTATGGATTGCATGACAATCAAATAGACAGCCAACAGATACCAGAACAAATACCTGCACAAGGTTCAGCAACGCATCCCTGACTCTGTCTCTTGAAAGTATTGGGCCATGCGACGCTGTCGGGGCAAGCAGCGGGGAAGGATTAGGCGGTGGCAATGGCTGAAGTAACAGTGCGCCATATGGTGGAGGGGGAACACTGCATTGTGGAAAGGGCTGGAGCAAGGGATCGCTCTGCTGGTGCTGAGGATGAAGTGGAGGGGGGGCAGTGGGTTGTGCAAAGTGCTGGAGCAAGGGAGCGCTCTGCTGGCGCTGAGGTCGAAGTGGAGGAGCAGAGGATAGTGCAAAGGGCTGGGCCAAGGGACCAGTCTGCCCGTGCTGAGGTCGAAGTGGAGGAGCAGAGGATAGTGCAAAGGGCTGGGCCAAGGGTGTATGCCGGTGCTGAGGATGAAGTGGAGGGGGGGCAGGGGATTGTCGAAAGGGCTGTATCAAGGGATCACTTTGCCGGTGCTGAGGATGAAGTGGAGGGGGGGCAGGGGATTGTCGAAAGGGCTGTAGCAAGGGATCACTTTGCTGGTGCTGATGATGAAGTGGAGCGGGGACAGTGGATTGTGGAAAGAGCTGGAGCAAGCGAGCACTCTGCTGGTGCTGAGGATGAAGTGGAGGAGCAGAGGATAATGGAAGGGGCTGGTGCAAAGGAGTACTCTGCCGGTGCTGAATGCCAAAAGGAGGATGAAGTGGAGGCGGAGCAGAGGATGCAAAAGCAGCATCGGCTGTTGTTGGTTGCGAAAATGGGATGGGAATCTGAGGAAAGAGTAATTGTTCTGTAAGATTAGAAGGTTGAGTAGTACGAGCACTGGTGGATACATGAGCATCTGGGGGCACCACGGTAGCCGATGATGTTCGTGAAGGAAGCAGATCATGCAGGGCAGGAGACTGTGATGAAACAGGACTATGCTGCCTAGAATAAGTAACCGCCCTGATAGCTTGATTTGACTGTACTGGATCTGTTGCACCCGTGGGTGCACCAACGCATGCAGCTGCCTGGATGAGATTCAAAAACTTTATCTCATGAGAATTACATAATGATACTATATTGCAAAGCAACCATAATAAACACAAACGTTCTGTGTTTCAAAACAGAATGGCACGACGGAATGAAGGTAAATTTTTACCTTTAACAAAGCTGACAATATATTATGTCCAGCATCATTGGGTACCATGCTAGATGATGTTGGCTGCTCTTGCGTATCTTCAGACGAAGAAACAGAAGATGCAACTTCCACCTCTTCAAAATCACTGAAACTGGGGCAAAATAAGATGATTTCACAATAATGCCACATCCTCACAAATTCTGGTTTTACTGTTCTGATCCATGAGCCAAAGCACTACGATGAACTTGTATTATTTCCCGTTTGGTTTCCTGCAGTTCATTCGTTTGACTCAATATTCATCATTCTCTTGTCTAAACTATCCATTAGCAACCTTTTAACCTGGTGTTGTATAAAGGCCATCATGTTAAAATAAAAATATTAGCTAGAGACCAGCTTTCTGTTTCTCCCCTGCCACTATTGTATCATAACACTTCGATTCCTCAAAGCATTATGTTTGATAGTTATATTGGCACGAGTAAACGACTTAAACAGGTAGAGATACAAATTTGATCAATGAGCAATTACACGATGAAATGACTAAAACGGATGCAGAATATCTAACCTTAAGTTAGAAACAATTAGCAGACAGCAAATGGAATAACTACAAGCTGTATTGTGTTACAAGGTAAACAGGAAAGCATTAAGATTTCAAATACCTTTTAGATGCAGAAACTATTTCCTTTGGGGATGCCCTGGAAAATGCATTATGTGTCCTGTACATTTCGTAAGCAATGCTGAGGTTAGCAAGTATAGGGTAAAAAATGTGAAAAAAATTGAAGAAAATCTCTTGCCGTTCCTTGTAGCTTTGTAAACTCAAATCAGTGTACATTAGCAATCAATGAATCAAATATAATCAATGGACTAAGGTTACATACAGATAGGTTGCTGACACGGGCTAATCTAAGGATTAACTTAACCCATGAAGCTATAATTCAACTAATGGAATGTTTGCTCAAATAAAAAACAAGACCCGCTACAGGCATTGGTAAGCATCTGGTTTGTGTAATTTATCTGGCTTGGTATATTCGGTATTTCAGAGACCGCATTTCAATACCACACCTACTAAGCTGAACGTTATCGATGCGGTTTGTTAGTGTGCGCGTACATAGAACTGGAGAAGCTGGCAAGTACAGTTCATAAATGTCAGCATATGTTCTACTCCTGTTTACTCCCTCCGTTCCATAATAAGAGTCGCAACTTCATCTAGATATGGATACGCCTAGATACACCCGAATCTAGACAAAACTGCGACACTTGATTTTGGAAGGTAGTAACTTCTAAGACACTACATCAAAGAATATACAAAAAAAAAAGTCAAAAACAACTACAACAATTTCACAATAACACCAGTATGCCACATCCTCAAAACTTCAGGTTTTACTGTTATGATCCATGAGCCAAAGCAATTAACTCGACTAGACACTACAATGAACTTGCATTATTTCCCCTCTGGTTTCCTGCAGTGCATTGTGTGACTCTATATTCCTCATTCTGTTGTCTAAACTATCCATTAGCAACCTTTTTAACCTGGTGTTCTATGAAGGCCATCATATAAAAATTAAAATATTAGCCAGAGACCACCTTTGTATTACTCCCCTGCCACTCTTGTATCATAACACTTCGATTCCTCAAAACATTATGTTTGATTGTTTGATAGTTCACGAGTAAACGACATAAACAGGAAGTGATACAACTTTGATCAATGAACATTTACACGATGAAATGACTAAGGCCTTATTTGGTAATAGGCTATTTGTGGGGATTATCCCCAGCAAACCCCAAAACCCACTTTATTCTTAAAAACATGTTTGTTTCTAGTGTATTGAGCTAATTTTATCCCACTTTTCTCCAAATCTTAGTGTATTTTCTCCAATCCCCAATACACTACCCCTACCTTGTGGATAGGGGATAGGGAGGGCTTTGAAACCAAATACGTTACCCACAACATATTCTGCTTTTTCCCGGGTACTCGGGTATGAGGATTGGAAGGGATTGGGTGAAGGTAGGGGATTCACCCAATCCCTTTGAGAATTATCCCCACTAATCCCCATATAAACTCTAGTAACAAACAAGGCCTAAAACGGGTGCAGACCATCTAACCTTAAGTTAGAAACCATTAGCAGAGAGCAAATGGAATAACTACACCCTGTATTGTATTACAAGGTAAACAGGAAAGCATTAAGGTTTCAAATACCTTTTAGTTGCAGAAACTATTTCCTTTGGGGACGCCCTGGAAAATGCATTATGTATCCTGTACATTTCGTAAGCAATGTTGGGGTCAGCAAGTATAGGGTAAAATGTGTAAAAAAGTTGAGGAAAATGTCTTGCCATCCCTTGTAGCTTTGCAAACCCAAAAGTTGAGGAAAATGTCTTGCCAAATGCCTGCTCTGCGACCAAGAGGCAGAGACCATTCACCACCTCTTCATCGGTTGCCCTTTTTCGCGGCAGATTTGGCACGAAACTCTATCTTGGCTGCGCATGTCCTGCAGGCCGCCACAGGACGATGCATCCCTAAACGATTGGTGGATCGTGGCAAGGCAGCACACCCCCAAACCAATGCGCAAAGGACTTGCAACCATAACCCTGATGGTGCCCTGGATGATTTGGAAACACCGCAACAGCTGCGTTTTCGATGGACAGCAGCCCTCCATCCGCAGCCTATGTGCTACCATCAAAGACGAAGCGGCGGCCTGGGCTACAGCTGGTGCCAAGGGACTGAGAGACGTGCTGCCAATGACCTGGGATGTGCACTAATTTCCTAGCTGTAATAAACCCCTGTAACACCTCCTAGGAGGCTTGTAAACTTCTATCTCTTCAATGAAATGAAACGCAAAGAGTCCTTTGCGTTTTCTCGAAAAAAAAAAATATAGTCAATGGACTAAGGTTACATACAGATAGGTTGCTGATACAGGCTAATATGAGGAACTTAACCCGTGAAGCTATAATTCAACTAATGGAATGTTTGCTCAAATAAAAAACAAGACACGCTACATGCATTGATAAGCATCTGGTTTGTGTAATTTATCTGGCTTGGTATATTCAGTATTTCGCAGACTGGATTTCAATACCACACCTACTAAGCTGACCATTATCGACGTGGTTTGTTAGCATGCGCTTACAGAGAACTGGAGAAGCTGACAAGTACCGTTCATATCTCAGCAGTTCTAACTTCTAAGACACTATGGCTTATATGTTGGGTTGAAAGCCTTGATAATTTTTAGTGTGCTTTGCAGTCAATGCTTACAGGTCCAAGTATCAGTTTACACCATGTCATTATTTAGCACATAAGTTTTTGACAAATGAAAACCACACCAAACACGAAACACAGAATACAGATAGTCTAACACAATCATTTTTCACGTTTCAGTTTCAAACTTCTACTCATGTGCTCTGCAGTCACATGAAAAGATATATCAAGAAAGTCTTGTGCATGATATTTAACGTGGTAAGAAGAAAAAATTTACCTACTGAAAAGTTGTGCCACTTCTTCACATTCCTCAGGATCATAGAACCAAATTCCAGTAACTTCGTCTGCAGCATTTCTGTATATTATGTAAGGATTTTGCACCTGGTATTCAAAACTGCTCAAGAGATCTTCAACCAGGTTTTCTGCTTATGAGAGGAGCGCAACACAAAGTTAGGACATATGTGGTTGCCATGCTGGCATATAAGTAATCAGAGATAAACAACACAATCACTTAAACATGTCATGCAAGCTAATGATTCAAGACAGTATTTAATATCAACCAGCGACAAATTTTCTTGGACCAAAATTACGATTCAGTAAGGTTTGGAAATAAGTGAGCTACTTTTGTGTGGAATTTCTTGTACAACTCATATATAAACAGAACAGGAACCAGTTCACTGCAATACATACTACTTAGGATGCCTAAGAGCTCACTATTTCAATGGAGGGTGCATAAGAATTTCCTGATATGAAGATTATTTACAGCACAAAAGAGATGCCTTAATTTATCCCGAGAGGCTGAAAGCAAAATTTTCAATCATCTGACATTTGTATACTTATATAACAGTTATAAATATAAACAATCATTATTGCTTTCCATTTTATTCCATAGCTAGTGCATACAGTGATTCAAGGAAAAAAAATCGTTCCTACGATGTACGATGTGTCTCCATATGTTTAATTGCTAGGCATGATATTAGGGATCCCATTTCCAAAACAGGAATGCAAAACATACCTATATTTCGACGATTCATGATGACAAATTGGAATCTGGGTTGGGTGTTCCTGCACGATTATAAGATCTTATCATCTGAAGAGCTTATAGATCCAACAAAAATTGCATGTCAGGAAAACACAAGAGGGCATCTCACTGGTCAGAAGAACTAAAAGTAGAAGGTAGTGTTTAAGAGTAGGCACTCTCACTGTAATGTTTCAGAAGCGTAGGATCAGCAACAAACAATTCAGCGCAGGTGTTCAGAGATGGAATGCAAAATATTAGCATCATACACAATAACTGATAACTTTTGACAGAGATAAACCACCCACAAATATCATTGAACAGCACTGAAAGTTCAACACCGATATGCGTTTATTAACATTTCGCTATCCAACGGAATGACACTGCAAGCATTTCAGGAACAGCAGGAAAGTAATATCTAGCAATGCTACCCCTGGCAACAAAAATCCCAGTAACCTTTCGCTATACACGGAATTTCTGAACCAAACTACAGAAAAAGTAATACGCGGTGTAGACACCGAATCACCAACACATCATTATTCTCAATTCTTCTAGAAACCCACTTCAATGTTCTAAAATCTAAAATTCCACGACATCCGAGCCCTGGGCATTCCACAAGCATCCACGAAACATCACGAAAATAGCAGTAACAGCTAGCGGCCCTTTCCCTAGGAACCAAATCCGTTCCCTTCTCAATGAGCCAGACCCATTCCCTTTCCTTCGCAACCAAATTACTAACAATTATGTAGGAATTGCTGAACCCCAATACAATGCAGCTCTCCGATCTAGAAATCCACAGCATCGGCACTCAAATAAAAGCCCAAATGACGGGAAATTCCACAATCATCCATAAAACAGCAGCAATACGCAACAATCGACCGAACCCAATGCTGCAATCCATGGTCCATGAGGTAGGGTCGTCACAGCACAAACCTCTTGACGACGAAGAGCGACCCCTCCACGCCCTTCCGGCTCTGCGCAAACGCACAAATCGAACCGTCAGGAACCGCGGCAGACACGAACACGAAACAGGGCACCGAGAGGCAGGGGAGGGGTTCGGGGGAGGCGGAGGGGCAGCAGCGGCATACGTACCCATTGGGTGTTGGTCGTGTCGAAGGTGTAGGCGGTGACGTGCGCGGCGGTGATGAGGATGTCGGCGACGGCGGGGTCGAGGCGGCGCAGCACGGTGAGGTTGAGCAGCCGCGTGCCCTCCCGGTCCGCCGCCAGGTTCGGCGTCACCTTGCGCCTCCCGTACCCGCCCCGCGCCATGGGCGGCGGCGGGGGAGGATGGACGCCGGCGCCGGAAACCCTAGCGGCGGCCCCGCGGCTTCGGGTCGGGGGTTTTGGTCGGAGCCGCATGGAGAGGAGGCAGGTGATCTCGCTGGCCTGGCGAGGGAAATGGGTTGGAAAAGCGGTGCTGCTCTCTCTATCCTTTGTCAGCAGTCCGCGTGCCACTTGTCAGTCACCGAATCAGGCGGTTCTACCTGTTGTTTTGATGTTTGGGCTCGATCGTTAAGGTTAATCTTGAGGGCCCTGTTTGGGTGAGCAAGCCCAGCCCAGCGGGAAGTTCCGGCCCAGTGGACTCTTCTGATGAGCCTATGTGACATGCAGATTTGTAATGGCCAGCCCTATACACCGACTAGGTCGGTGCTGATGCCGCACACCATGGTCGGGTATCGAGCCTAGCCCATTTAGCGTTTTTTCGATTTCGCTTTCGCTTTTGTTTTCTCTTTTTTTTCTTATTTTGTTTTTCCGTTTTCTGTTTTATTTTATTTTCTTTCTGTTTATTTTTCTTTTGTTCAAATTTAAAAAGTCTATATTCGAAAAACATTCAAATTTGAGAATTACTAAAATTCGAAAATTGTTTAAATATGAAAACTGTTCAAATTTAAAAATTGTTCAAATTTGAAAATCGTTCATATTCGAAATTTGTTCAAATATGAAATTTGTTTAAATTCGAAAATTGTTCTAATATGAAAATCATTCAGATTCGGAAATTGTTCAAATATAAAATTTATTCAAATTTGGAAATTATTCATAGAAAAAATACATTTTTGTTCAACTTAAAAATGTTCAAATCAGAAAAATGTTCAGATTTTTAAAAAGTGATCTATTTCTAATTTGAAAAATATTTAAATTTGACAAATGTTCAGAATATTCCCTAGTGTGTTTATTAGTTCATCTGTAACGCGTGCGAGAGACGCTTGAGCCGGAAACGATGACTACGTACGCGCTGCAACATATACGCCTTCATCAATTTGTTCGATTTTTTTCTTAATGCTTTCTAGCCATCTCATAACAAACAAACGTGTTCGGAAAATAATAGTGATCAAAATTCATTGCGATTCATAGCTTAACTTGTACATGGATGTTGATTTGTATGTTGCCTTTTTTTGTTGAAGTCTTAATTTGTACATGGGTGTTAATTTTGTATGTTGCCCATTCACAAAGACAAAGGTTTAGTTAATTGTTTATTTTGGATCTCGAAGTTAGCGGTGGCGCATGTCTCTGTTGGTCTTGACATGTGTCCATATGATCTATCCATACTAAATGCACACTCTGCGAGTTTCTTATAAGATATTTGTAAGACAATACATTTCAAAGAGCTCCATGCTAAGATTTTAACAATACTCCCTCCGATTCATATTAATTGACTTCAATATGGATGTATCTACACACATTTTAGTTCTAGATACATCCATATTAGAGTCTGAATGGGCTAGAAACACACATATACTCTATGTTTTATCTATATAGGTACCCATTTTCCTTTTGTCATATCTTTGTGAGCTCATTTATGAAAGACGGTATGTTAAAATCAAATTAACAAAGTAATTTTATGTTGCTAAGTGACATCTAAACTTATTGGAAATATATTTTCAACATAAAAAGCTGAAAATGTATACCAAATAATATTGTATTCAATATCAAGATACTATGTTTTAAGTGTAATAAAGAACTATATTTGTTAAGACCATATGTTGAAAGATAACCTGATACGGGGTGGCCTTTGGACACCTCCTCCTCAAGACCGACAAGCCCTCCACGTGGCCCAATGACACGAGCTCGGGCCAAAGCCATACACCAAGAGGTGAATTCGCTCCTTTCCACATATACATTGAACACCTCATTGGATGAAATGCTACCTCATGCAAGTGGTAGTTGAGACATTTTTTATAAATATGTAACATCAAAGTGCAGTTGAACCTTCTAATGTCCCTGAATGACTTGTATTTGTGTGTTTTTTTATCTTTGTGTGCAACTCAATGTTTTTTAATCGTATCTCTTTTTTTTATAGTGCCAACTTCCTAGATGGGGAGACCTTTTTTATACTTTTTATTCTTAATTTCTCTCTGCACATATTTGTAATGTTGTAAATATTTATAACAAATAAATTTTGCAGCGAGAAACTCTCTCACTGTTTCTCCCTAAAAAACTTTTTGATGGTGCCGATCATTCTTAGTGTGACCTTGCATTTCATTTAAATGGTGAATTACTGAATGTTGTACGATTTGGATGCTATCCCTTTTGGTTTGTGTACATAGGATATTTTCGTTGAAATTACAATGAATAGGGTAATATGTGCCCCAAAAAACTGGAATTAGTCTTAATTCTAACCTTAGTTTTGTTAGCATGTGAAGGGAACGTGCATCCATGTTTTAATTCTTGGTATTTTTTGAGGGGAATTCTTGGTAGAAACATAAGAGTTTTGAATTCAGTATGGCATTTTTTTATGTAAGAATTCAGTATGGGGCGAGCACGGCAATTCCTATACACCGACCAGGTCGGCCATTACCACGCGCCGCGCACCACCGCGTGCGTTATGGGCCGTCCTGGTCGGCCCAGTTCGCTGTTTATTTTCTGTTTTCTGTTTCTTTTTTTCGTTTTTTATTTTTTTCATTTTTATTTTATGTTTCTTTCTTATTTTGTTTTTCTTTCTCTTCTTTTTGTTCACATATGAAAACTGTTCAAATCTGAAAATTGTTTAAATTTTAAAAAAATTCAAAGTCAAAAAGTCTGCAAATTTGAAATTTGTTCAAATTCAAAAATTGTTCAATTTTAAGATTTTGTCAAATTTGAAAAATCGTTCAATTTAGAAATTTGTAGGGGCCGATGCGGTTGCCGCACACCCTGGTCGGGTATTGGGCTTGGCCCATTTAGCGTTTTTTTGATTTCGCTTTCGCTTTTGTTTTCTCTTTTTTTCTTATTTTGTTTTCCCGTTTTCTGTTTTATTTTCTATCCTTTCTGTTTATTTTTTCTTTCGTTCAAATTTAAAAAGTCTATATTCGAAAAATGTTCAAATTTGAGAATTACTAAAATTCGAAAATTGCTCAAATATGAAAACTATTCAAATTCAAAAATTGTTCAAATTTGAAAATCGTTCATATTCGAAATTTGTTCAAATATGAAATATGTTCAAATTCGGAAATTGTTCTAATATGAAAGTCGTCCAGATTCGAAATTTTTTCAAATATAAAATTTATTCAAATTCAGAAATTGTTCATAGAAAAAATACATTTTTGTTCAAATTTAAAAATATTCAAATCTGAAAAATATTCAGATTTTTTAGAAGTGATTTCTTTCTAATTTGAAAAATATTTAAATTTGACAAATGTTCAGATTTAAAAAAAGATTTCTTTTAAAAAAGAAAACAAACAACTGAAAACAAAAAGAAATGAAAAAGAAAAAATGGCTTACGTGATGTTGGGTTGCGGCCCAGTTAGTAACCCGGGGGCGCGTAGGGTGTGCGGCAACTCCATCGGCACCAACCAGCTCGGTGTATAGCACCACCCGAATGGCCTGTTTTGGTTTTTTTGGTCCAAGTAGCCAAACCAACACTTTTAGGTCATCTCCAGCGGCGCGACGCAAACGGACGCTGAGCGACCGTTTGCATCCGCCGTGACCGGAAATGCGTGTGGCCCTCCTCCAGCGGGGCGACGCAAAGTGACTGGGCCGTCCGCGGAGACGCAAACCTGACCCAAATATGCGCCAGGTTAGCGTCTCCGCGGACACTCCGCGGTCGCGCCGAGTGTCCGCCGAAGAAGACGTAGGACCCGCGCGTCAGTGGTAGGGAGGCCGATATTATTCCCGCAAGTGGCCATTCCCCGTGCGAAATATCAAAGTAGACCGGCGCGAGCAATCCAGAAGCGATGGAAGTCCTCGCCGCCGCAGCCACCGTCATGGATGCGGAGCAAACCCTCGCACCCGCCGCCGCCCCACACTCCCCCGTCGCCACGACCATAGCCACAATGGAGGGTGCAGCTCCGGCGGAAGCAAAGCGGACCGCCACCGGCGGTGGCCGGGAGGCAAAGCCGAAGGCGGCAAAGAAGGTGCTCTCCAAGGAGGAGAAAATCATCGAGGTCGCGAAGCATCGTGGTCGGCGCAAGAACCAGAAGAACAAGACTATCGCGGCCGCCAACCAGTAGGCCTGGCAGATGCAGATCAAAGTCGGTGTCGCGCAAGTAGCCCTCCATCCGAGATTAGCGGAGGGCTACATGCTCGTCAAGAGAGAGGGGATTGCCGGCGTTGCTCCTCCGGCCTCGTCGGTGAGCTCGGTAAGTTCTCAGCTGCGTCCTGGAACTCCCGCTCCCTTGTAGGTCCACCCGGCGTCGCGGTTCGCCTCCGGCGTGCCGCCGGAGCAGTTCAACGGGGCAGCGGTTCCCAACCTCAACCGGACGCCTAGAAGTGGTAACTCCTGCCCGGGCGCGACACGCAAGACACGCCAGGTGCCGGAGAGAGCATGCCGGTGTCCCGCATCCTGTTCGACGAAATGGTGCCGCCTGCCCCGACGATGGACGACCTGGTACGTGAGGTCTCTCAATGTGTGCGACTGCCGTGTATCATGCGTCTGACGTCCGATCATTCCTAGGCCTATTGGAAGGACCGCCATGAGATAGACATACAGGCCATGATCTTCGGCGGCGGCTTCGTTGGCGATGATCGGGCCGGGACAGGCCCGCATGATGACTGGGCACCAACGCAAGATGCGGAGGACATCGAAACCGCACGGTTGTTCGCCACCCAGCAGACGCAGCCAACACCCGTGTGCGTCGACGACTTCGATGACGTGCCAACACAGCCTGTCCCCACGGACATTACTACCAAGAAGAAGGGGGGAGCCGCAAGACACAAGGCTTCATCGACGACGAGAACAAGTGTTTGTGCGAGCGTGGCTGGCAACGAGCCATGACTGTATTAATGGCGCGCAGCAAAAGAGCAAGGTCTATTGGGCCAAGGTCATGCAGCAGTACAACGAGACCAAGATGCACCCTCCCTAGTCCCTACCATATCCCAAGCTCTCGGACGGAAGAGTCCCTCCAAAAAATATGGAACTACATCAAACAAGAGAGAAGTAAGTTCTGCTCGGCGGTCGAACATGCTAAGAACAACCCCGTAAGCGGTGCTGGCGTTATTTCAGTGGTAAACACGATACAACCATCATCATTCTACACTATTTGCATCATTCTATGTACATCATTGGTGGCTATGATTGCAGGTATCCCGCGCCTTGTAAAAGTTCAGGGCGACGCATAAGAAGGACTTCCATACGGTCCATTGCTGGGACGTGCTCAAGGACGCGCAGAAGTGGAGGACAAGCTTTGCGTCCTACAACGAAGCTGTGAGGAATGGGACAGTGGTCAACCTCGACAGCGAAGACGGGTGATCAAGGCCGTCCAGCCCTTCCACCTCGTCTCTGAGGCCATAAGGCTACCAAGGCCGATCTAGCCCGGGAGGCGCAGGCCACTGCGTTCACCCAAAGCATGGAGAAGATAATGGCCGGGAATCTTGCCGCCTTGGCTGCTAGGGACGAGAAGAGGCGTCTGGAAAAGGAGGCCGTAGCTGCCATCTACCACAACCTCGCGAAGGAGGTCATTGAGGTCCAAAGGATGGGCGTCGATGCCAAAAAGGCAGACGCCGAGGCGAGGAGGATGGACGCCGAGGCCAAGACACGTGCAGAAGACACAAGGATCATGCTTGCCGACTTGAGCGGCGTCGACGACGACACCAGGGCATGGTTCATGAAGAGGCGCCCCAAAATCCGCGCGCGAGACGCCTGATCGCCATAGCCATGCGCCCAGCACCTTGGCCTCCTTTTGGACTTTTTTTTATTGTTGTTCAGGCCTTGTTGTGCCCCTTTTGCTCCAGTTTGCGCCGTACCTTGTGCAAAGTGTGGTGAACATATTGCAGACCTCAACTTGCGGCTGTAATTTCGTGCAAATTTTAGGCTACAATCTCTTTTTTAAAATCTGGCATGCGCCGAAAATGCGTCGCCCCGCTAGAGCCAGCTCCAGACGCAAACGGACGCGCGACCATTTGCACGTCCGCCAGGCGACGGAAACGAACGCCCGTGGATATTTTAGGTGTCCGAAATGTGTCGCCGCAGTTGTAAATGCCCTTAATTCTTCTTAAATTCCCGGAAAAAAAAACTACATGGAGAGAGCCATGTGATCACCAATGAGGGAAATTGGGAAGAGTGCCCTTCTCTCTCCATCGCCGCGCAGGCCGTGGTGGCAAGTGTCGGAACCTTAGTGTGACAACTCCACTTGTTACTCGACGGATATGGTGGTTACCGGGCCACTAGTCTTTTTTTTAAATAATAATACTTATATTAAGCAATCAAGCCGCCTCATTAAAAACCTTCCAGTCCCCTTCGGTACCCTGGTAAGGAAAAAAGTGCGTCTAAAACTTGCTGCTCTGAGTTCAAATATTCGGTACAATTTCTAGAATAGTTACATCACAAATAACATCAGCTCTAATAAACTCAGGAGGCCTATCTTCCCATAATAAACTAGTACTAGTTTCATATCCATGTTTTGCTAGATTATGAGCCACCATATTTGCTTACCGGGCCACTAGTCACTCACACGGCACGACGGTTCTAGGCACAGTTGTGCCGAGAAGTTTTTCACTTTCCTCGTGACATGGATCATTAAGGTTGTGTTCTACGGAGTACCTGTCAATTTGACGATTGGGCATTTGGGCTCATCCGGTTGGTTAATCTTGCGTTAACGGCACTAGTAGCCCGGCCTAGTGATGAGTTTTGGTCCAATGGGCTCTTTTATTGGACCAACAAGGAAGATGCATAATGTGCAAGAGCCTGTTCGGTTTTTTATCCAATTAGCTAAACAAAACAAAAATGGATCTGTCAAAAAATAAATTTTGCTATTATTACCAAAATTTATTAAAAGTGCAAATGCTTCTACACAATCAAGAAAACCATAAAAATACCAAGACTTTGACAAAATAGAGGAGCACAACTTCAAATACATAGTAATTGTAAAATAACAATACTTAGTGTACCTCATGGGGCCTCGAAACCAAACCAGGCCAAGCTTCAAAAAAGGAAAAATTCATTCGCCTTTGTATACTCACATTGCAGTTCATGAACCTATTTTAAAATTGTTGTAAAATATAATTAATTGAGAAATAATGAAAAGAGTAAGAAAACAAGTTAAGTGGACTAAAGGATGATTGTGCTAAAACAAATATTATGTAAATGACCATAGTGGCTAATACAACCCTGTCTTGCTCACTTCTAAAATGTTGTTAACTAGATTAAATCATTGCTTGTCAGAATTCCTCAATTAAAGAAAAATAGTGAATTAACCGCAAAAAAAAGAAAAATAGTGAATTGCAACTATTACTCCCTAAGATTCACTTGTGACACTAAGTACTATGCTTGACTAAGTTTGTTCAGTTCTATCCTTATAAAAAGCTTTTGGCTCTCTCTATCATGTGGGGTCCACTATCAAGTTGATATACCCAGGTAAATCTGTTGCTAGGTTGGCGTCTCCGATGCGGCAAATGGTGCAAGGGGCCTAGATAAGCAAGATCATGTCCATCGACTAGGACCGACTTTCTCATCATACTTGTTATGTTGTACGGGAGTTTAAGGATTAGAGGCGGAGGTGCTCAGTGCACTTCATAGAACATGTCAATCAAATACTTAAAATGAGGTTAACCAAGTAAGAAATTTAACGTAAATTGTTCACTTGTTTGTACTCAATAAGGCGAGTAATGTCACAAAGTATCATATTTCTTAATAGGTTTTTTTTATTTGGTCAAAATTTACATCGTTTGATTTCTGAAAAAAAAATATGGCTTATATTACGCATTCGGATGAAAATGTGGTTGCTCTCAAAAAAAATAGGGCAGCGCAATGTCGTGAAGTAGATCTAAAGGAGTGAAAGGTGGACTCAATTCTTTAAAAATGAACTTTTGGCTAGTGAACCTGCAGGGAATGTGCATGGTCGTGAGGTGGAAGCACCCTGTACTGAACTGTTGCGCTTCCTGTGTGGGCCAAAGCAGAAGGCAAAGGGAACAAAAAGAAGCAACGTGGGAGGAATGCTACCAGGGCATTACTTTATTTTCAGCTCTTGGGCAGGCTTCCATGGGTTTCCAGCGAGGGCCAAACTAGCAGCACGAGGATCATCAATCATTCAAGGAATCGTTGAAAGGGCAGCTAGCTAAACGTGCGTGCAACGGTGCAAGGGGACATGGAGCGAGGCCGCACAGCTGGGCCATATATGGATGCAAATTTTCTAGCGTCGGCAACCTTGACTTGGCGCGAGATTAGATCTAGGTCACTGCCAGTTGCCACTGCTAGTATAGTGTAACAGCTCGATCGGTGTCAAATGAACGGTCATGTGATTCACGCAGGCGGTTTGGGCGCCAGTTCCATTGGCCCTGGGACTTGATCCTAGCGTTTGGCCCATAGTTTGGTTGTCCGTGCACTGAACATAGGGGCCTCGGGGTGGCACCATCGTTGTCGCTCATGGCGGAGGGCCATTGGCGGCTCCAATATACACTTGATCCGACACCTTACAGTGCGTTGTTTACGGCTATTAGCCACGATTATCATTGGTGGGCATGTTAAGGTGGGTCGATGGCTATAGGGTCTCCATGCTCATGATGAGTGAGACCGCTGTTGAAATATTGGGCCCACTTTAAGTGGCCCATACTAGATTTCAGATTTCCCTATAAATCTCAAAGCCCACATAGTGGTAGCCTTGTGAGTTTGAGCCCAAGTTGGTGGCAGCTCACTAGGGAGTGGCAAGAGGTGGAAAGTTTAGTTCCACATGGAAAGTTGGGAGGAAGTTAGACCGGTTGTTCCACCACTAGTAAGTGAGTGAGAATAGGAGTGCTACACGCGCGCGGTCCTCCTCCTCCTCGCTCGTCTCGACTCGACTCGACTCGACACGTCACGACACGACACGACGCGCTCGCCGCGCTCGTGGTGAGTGGATTGAGCCTCGAGCCGAGACTTTCCTTACTTTTTGCAGCTCAGGAAAACGAACAGAGTCCTAGACGGACGCGTCGCAGTTAGTCTTTCGGGTCGCTCCCGGATCGTGGGCTATCTGTAACCGACTCAAAACGTTCGTGCGACGTGGGCGTGGCCCACGTTGCCTAGGGTTTCCCGAGCCTATATAATCTCCTGCCCGGCTACCGCAGAAATACATCTAATACACGAGTTAGGGTTTCTACCTCTCTCTGCTTGCGCCGCCATCATAGCCTACTCCATCCCGCGCGCCGACGTGCATCGGCGAATGGGAGAGCAGGTCTCCGGAACCGCTCGTCCTTGCGATCCTGTACGGGAGAGGGTGAATTAGGTTTTTGGGAAGCGCTCTGCGCGACTGCTCAAGCTCTTCATCACGGGTCGCCTTCCGTCCAAGTCGGGCGGTGCTGCCTACCGTCGCCTTCAACGCCATCTACTTCGACCCGTCGTCCCCGTCATCAACAACGTTGTCATCAACAACGTTACTGCTGCGACATCGTCTGCTACACCTTCACCGCCACCTCCACCAGATCGGTACGTGCGACATATCTCGATCTGTTTAGCGATGGATGTTGTCTTGTTTGCTCTGCTCTTGTTCATGTAGATCACAGCCTCTAGTATGGTCGAGTTTCACATGTTAGTAGTGACTGTCGTCAGGTGTAAGATGCTGGCATTAATCATGGAAATTGTGCCTAATTATCCAACAATCCACAAACCTAATTGTAGGCAATTTCTGAGTTAACAATGGCTGGTTTTTTGATGCACCGAGGCCGGATAAGTTTACCGGTGTGCACTTTAAGAGGTGGCGATAAGGCCATGCTCTGGCTTACTCATCTGAAAGTGTTCGAAGTTACTGATGGTTTACCTGAAGGAACTATATCTGACCAAGATCAGAACAAGTTCAAGGAAAACAATAATCTCTTCGTCGGATGCGTTCTGAGTATTCTTGCTGATCGTCTGTGTGATGTGTACATGCACATAACAGATGGTAAAGAGCTCTGGGATGCACTGAATGCTAAGTTCGGTGCAACCGATGCAGGCAGTGAACTGTACATCATGGAGAGCTTTGATGGCGTGTATTTCACACGTTCGTTGGGCAACCCCAAGAGGAAGGTATGATGCGCACAGCAGCAAGTTTTCCCTCAGAAAGAAACCAAGGTTTATCGAACCAGGAGGAGCCAAGAAGCACGTTGAAGGTTGATGGCGGCGGGATGTAGTGCGGCGCAACACCAGGGATTCCGGCGCCAACGTGGAACCTGCACAACACAACCAAAGTACTTTGCCCCAACGAAACAGTGAGGTTGTCAATCTCACCGGCTTGCTGTAACAAAGGATTAACCGTATTGTGTGGAAGATGATTGTTTGCGAAAAACAAGAGAACGATGTTGCAGTAGATTGTATTTCAGTAAAGAGAATTGGACCGGGGTCCACAGTTCACTAGAGGTGTCTCTCCCATAAGACGAACAGCATGTTGGGTGAACAAATTACAGTTGGGCAATTGACAAATAAAGAGAGCATGACCATGCACATACATATTATGATGAGTATAGTGAGATTTAATTGGGCATTACGACAAAGTACATAGACCGTCATCCAACTGCATCTATGCCTAAAAAGTCCACCTTCAGGTTATCATCCGAACCCCCTCCAGTATTAAGTTGCAAACAACAGACAATTGCATTAAGTATGGTGCGTAATGTAACTAGTGACTACATCCTTGAACATAGCACTAATGTTTTATCCCTAGTGGCAACAGCACAACACAACCTTAGAACTTTCATCACTTTGTCCTGTGTCAATGCGAGGCATGAACCCACTATCGAGCATAAGTACTCCCTCTTGGAGTTACAAGCATCTACTTGGCCAGAGCATCTACTAGTAACGGAGAGCATGCAAGATCATAAACAACACATAGCATAACTTTGATAATCAACATAACAAGTATTCTCTATTCATCGGATCCCAACAAACGCAACATATAGAATTACAGATAGATGATCTTGATCATGTTAGGCAGCTCACAAGATCCGACAATGAAGCACAATGGGGAGAAGACAACCATCTAGCTACTGCTATGGACCCATAGTCCAGGGGTAGACTACTCACACATCACACCGGAGACGACCATGGCGGCGTAGAGTCCTCCGGGAGATGATTCCCCTCTCCGGCAGGGTGCCGGAGGCGATCTCTGGATCCCCGAGATGGGATCGGTGGCGGCGGCGTCTCCGGGAAGGTTTTCCGTATCGTGGCTCTCGATGCGGGGGTTTCGTCACGGAGACTTTTATAGGCGGAAGGGCAGGTCAAGAGGCGGCACGGGGGCGCCACTCCACAGGGCCGCGCGGCCAGGGGGGGGGGCCGCGCCGCCCTAGGGTGTGGCCCCTCCGTGGCCCCTCGTCGGCTCTCATTCGGACTTCGGAAGCTTCGTGAGAAAATAGGCCCCCGGGCTTTGATTTCGTCCAATTCCGAGAATATTTCCTTACTAGGATTTCTGAAACCAAAAACAGCAGAAACAAAGAATCGGCACTTCGGCATCTTGTTAATAGGTTAGTTCCATAAAATGCACGAATATGACATAAAGTGTGCATAAAACATGTAGATAACATCAATAATGTGGCATGGAACATAAGAAATTATCGATACGTCGGAGACGTATCAGCATCCCCAAGCTTAGTTCTGCTCGTCCCGAGCAGGTAAAACGATAACACAGATAATTTCTGGAGTGACATGCCATCATAATCTTGATCATACTATTTGTAAAGCATATGTAGTGAATGCAGCGATCAAAACATTGTATATGACATGAGTAAACAAGTGAATCATAAAGCAAAGACTTTTCATGAATAGCACTTCAAGACAAGCATCAATAAGTCTTGCATAAGAGTTAACTCATAAAGCAATAATTCAAAGTAAAGATATTGAAGCAACACAAAAGAAGATTAAGTTTCAGCGGTTGCTTTCAACTTGTAACATGTATATCTCATGGATATTGTCAACATAGAGTAATATAATAAATGCAATAAGCAAGTATGTAGGAATCAATGCACAGTTCACACAAGTGTTTGCTTCTTGAGGTGGAGAGAAATAGGTGAACTGACTCAACATTGAAAGTAAAAGAATGGTCCTCCATAGAGGAAAAGCATCGATTGCTATATTTGTGCTAGAGCTTTGATTTTGAAAACATGAAACAATTTTGTCAACGGTAGTAATAAAGCATATGCATCATGTAAATTATATCTTATAAGTTGCAAGCCTCATGCATAGTGTACTAATAGTGCCCGCACCTTGTCCTAATTAGCTTGGACTACCGGATCATCACAATGCACTGTTTTTACCAAGTGTCACAAAGGGGTACCTCTATGCCGCCTGTACAAAGGTCTAAGGAGAAAGCTCGCATTGGATTTCTCGCTATTGATTATTCTTCAACTTAGACATCCATACCGGGACAACATAGACAACAGATAATGGACTCCTCTTTTATGCATAAGCATGTAACAACAATTAATAATTTTCTCATTTGAGATTGAGGATATATGTCCAAAACTGAAACTTCCACCATGGATCATGGCTTTAGTTAGCGGCCCAATGTTCTTCTCTAACATATGCATGCTTAACCATATGGTGGTAGATCTCTCTTACTTCAGACAAGACGGACATGCATAGCAACTCACATGAAATTCAACAATGAATAGTTGATGGCGTCCCCAGTGAACATGGTTATCGCACAACAAGCAACTTAATAAGAGATAAAGTGCATAATTACATATTCAATACCACAATAGTTTTTAAGCTATTTGTCCCATGAGCTATATATTGCAAAGGTGAATGATGGAATTTTAAAGGTAGCACTCAAGCAATTTACTTTGGAATGGCGGAAAAATACCATGTAGTATAGGTAGGTATGGTGGACACAAATGGCAGAGTGGTTGGCTCAAGTATTTTGGATGCATGAGAAGTATTCCCTCTCGATACAAGGTTTAGGCTAGCAAGGCTTATTTGAAACAAACACAAGGATGAACCGGTGCAGCAAAACTCACATAAAAGACATATTGAAAACATTATAAGACTCTACACCGTCTTCCTTGTTGTTCAAACTCAATACTAGAAATTATCTAGACCTTAGAGAAACCAAATATGCAAACCAAATTTTAGCATGCTCTATGTATTTCTTCATTAATGGGTGCAAAGCATATGATGCAAGAGCTTAATCATGAGCACAACAATTGCCAAGTATCACATTACCCAAGACATTTATAGCAATTACTACATGTATCATTTTCCAATTCCAACCATATAACAATTTAACGAAGGAGAAACTTCGCCATGAATACTATGAGTAGAAACCAAGGACATACTTGTCCATATGCTACAGCGGAGCGTGTCTCTCTCCCATAAAGTGAATGCTAGGATCCATTTTATTCAAACAAAACAAAAAACAAAAACAAACCGACGCTCCAAGAAAAAGCACATAAGATGTGATGGAATAAAAATATAGTTTCAGGGGAGGAACCTGATAATGTTGTCGATGAACAAGGGGATGCCGTGGGCATCCCCAAGCTTAGACAGCTTGAGTCTTCTTGATATATGCAGGGGTGAACCACCGGGTGCATCCCCAAGCTTAGAGCTTTCACTCTCCTTGATCATGTTGCATCATACTCCTCTCTTGATCCTTGAAAACTTCCTCCACACCAAACTCGAAACAACTCATTAGAGGGTTAGTGCACAATATAAATTGACATATTCAGAGGTGACACAATTATTCTTAACACTTCTGGACATTGCATAATGCTACTGGACATTAGTGGATCAAAGAAATTCATCCAACATAGCGAAAGAGGCAATGCGAAATAAAAGGCAGAATCTGTCAAAACAGAACAGTTCGTATTGACGAATTTTAAAATGGCACCAGACTTGCTCAAATGAAAATGCTCAAATTGGATGAAAGTTGCGTACGTATCTGAGGATCATGCACGTAAATTGGCTTAATTTTCTGAGCTACCTACAGGGAGGTGGACTCAGATTCGTGACAGCAAAGAAATCTGGAACTGTGCAGTAATCCAAATCTAGTACTTACTTTTCTATCAACGGCTTAACTTGGCACAACAAAACACAAAACTAAGATAAGGAGAGGTTGCTACAGTAGTAAACAACTTCCAAGACACAAAATAAAAACAAAGTACTGTAGGTAAAAACATGGGTTGTCTCCCATAAGCGCTTTTCTTTAACGCCTTTCAGCTAGGCGCAGAAAGTGTGTATCAAGTATTATCAAGAGATGGTGCATTCTCAGCGGGGTGTGGAGTTTTCTCAACTAGGCATAGTATATTGGATACATAAGTTTCAGCATCTCCCTTTTCATTAGTCTTAGGCGTGCTACTCTCATCAAACAAATTTTCAGGAACTAGCCAAGCATAGTTATTTTCTAATGCATCATTCATAGCTAAGAGCTTACATGGTATTGGTGCTTTGATCTCCCCTCCATCATCAATATTATTAGTGTATCTTATTCTATCCATATCCATCCTTTCAAGGAGACTAACAAAATTAGTAGGAGAACCAAGCATATTAAATTTAGCAAACACCTTTCTAGCTTCTCTTGCTAGACCACCAAATTCTCTAAGAAGGGTTTCTAATACAAAATCTTTCTTTTCCCCCTCTTCCATATCACCAAGTGTGAAAAACATGTGTTGGATTATAGGATTAAGATTAACAAATTTAGTTTCCAACAGGCGAACTAAATGCGCAGAAGCAATTTCATAAGTAGGCGCAAGGTCTACCAAGTGTCTATCTTCAAAATTTTCAATAGTACTAACATGATTGAAAAATTCTTCTATATTATTTCTCCCAACTATAGACCCACGTCCTACCGGTATGTTTTTTGTGGTAAAATTAAAAGGAAACATGATGAATAAAGTAAATGCAAGTAAACTAATTTTTTTGTGTTTTTGATATAGCAAACAAGATAGCAAATAAAGTAAAACTAGCAACTAATTTTTTTGTATTTTGATTTAGTGCAGCAAACAAAGTAGTAAATAAAACTAAGCAAGACAAAAACAAAGTAAAGAGATTGAGAAGTGGAGACTCCCCTTGCAGCGTGTCTTGATCTCCCCAGCAACGGCGCCAGAAAAAGAGCTTGATGGCGTGTATTTCACACGTTCGTTGGGCAACCCCAAGAGGAAGGTATGATGCGCACAGCAGCAAGTTTTCCCTCAGAAAGAAACCAAGGTTTATCGAACCAGGAGGAGCCAAGAAGCACGTTGAAGGTTGATGGCGGCGGGATGTAGTGCGGCGCAACACCAGGGATTCCGGCGCCAACGTGGAACCTGCACAACACAACCAAAGTACTTTGCCCCAACGAAACAGTGAGGTTGTCAATCTCACCGGCTTGCTGTAACAAAGGATTAACCGTATTGTGTGGAAGATGATTGTTTGCGAAAAACAAGAGAACAAGATTGCGGTAGATTGTATTTCAAGAAAGAGAATTGGACCGGGGTCCACAGTTCACTAGAGGTGTCTCTCCCATAAGACGAAACGACATGTTGGGTGAACAAATTACAGTTGGGCAATTGACAAATAAAGAGAGCATGACCATGCACATACATATTATGATGAGTATAGTGAGATTTAATTGGGCATTACGACAAAGTACATAGACCGTCATCCAACTGCATCTATGCCTAAAAAGTCCACCTTCAGGTTATCATCCGAACCCCCTCCAGTATTAAGTTGCAAACAACAGACAATTGCATTAAGTATGGTGCGTAATGTAACTAGTGACTACATCCTTGAACATAGCACTAATGTTTTATCCCTAGTGGCAACAGCACAACACAACCTTAGAACTTTCTCACACTTGTCCCGGTGTCAATGCGAGCATGAACCCACTATCGAGCATAAGTACTCCCTCTTGGAGTTACAAGCATCTACTTGGCCAGAGCATCTACTAGTAACGGAGAGCATGCAAGATCATAAACAACACATAGCATAACTTTGATAATCAACATAACAAGTATTCTCTATTCATCGGATCCCAACAAACGCAACATATAGAATTACAGATAGATGATCTTGATCATGTTAGGCAGCTCACAAGATCCGACAATGAAGCACAATGGGGAGAAGACAACCATCTAGCTACTGCTATGGACCCATAGTCCAGGGGTAGACTACTCACACATCACACCGGAGGCGACCATGGCGGCGTAGAGTCCTCCGGGAGATGATTCCCCTCTCCGGCAGGGTGCCGGAGGCGATCTCCTGGATCCCCCGAGATGGGATCGGCGGCGGCGGCGGCGGCGTCTCTGGAAGGTTTTCCGTATCGTGGCTCTCGGTACTGGGGGTTTCGTCACGGAGACTTTTTATAGGCGGAAGGGCAGGTCAAGAGGCGACACGGGGGCCCCACACCACAGGGCCGCGCGGCCAAGGGGGGGGCCGCGCCGCCCTAGGGTGTGGCCCCTCCGTGGCCCCTCTTCGTCTCTCCTTCGGACTTCTGGAAGCTTCGTGAGAAAATAGGCCCCTGGGCTTTGATTTCGTCCAATTCCGAGAATATTTCCTTACTAGGATTTCTGAAACCAAAAGCAGAAAACAAAGAATCGGCACTTCGGCATCTTGTTAATAGGTTAGTTCCAGAAAATGCACGAATATGACATAAAGTGTGCATAAAACATGTAGATAACATCAATAATGTGGCATGGAACATAAGAAATTATCGATACGTCGGAGACGTATCAAGCTTCCATGACATCAGGATGGTTAACAACCGTTCTGTAGTCGAACAGGCTCATGAGATACAGTGCATTGCGAAAGAGCTTGAACTCCTTAAGTGTGCCTTACCTGACAAGTTTGTGGCTGGATGCATCATCGCTAAGTTGCCCCCTTCATGGAGGAACTTTGCCACAACACTCAAACATAAGAGACAGGAGATATCTGTTGAAAATCTGATAGCATCTCTTGATGTTGAGGAGAAAGCTCGGGCTAAGGATACTACAGAGAGAGGAGAGGGTCAGTCTAGCGCCAACATGGTGCATAAGAAACCCTACAACAAGAATAAAGGGAATAACAAGCCCTCCTTCAATAAGCCTATGAAGACTACAACCTTCAAGAAGAAGATGATGATAAACAAAGCAGATCTGAGCTGCTTTACCTGTGGAGAGACTGGCCACTTTTCTAAGGACTGTCCAGAGAGGGCAGACCGCAAGAAAAAGGCGAGGCAAGTCAACACGGTGACCGCTAGCAATGCTGATGGGTACGGTAATCTCTTTAATGTTCTTTCGGTATTTCAATCTCCATGTTGGTGGATTGATACAGGTGCTAATGTTCATGTGTGTGCTGACATATCCATGTTCACTTCTTACCAGGTCGCCCGGGATTCTTCCGTCTTGATGGGGAATGGGTCACATGCTTCTGTTCGTGGTGTTGGCACGGTAGATCTGAAGTTCACTTCGGGGAAGATCGTGCAGCTGAGGAACGTGCAGCATGTCCCTACTATGAACAAGAATCTCGTTAGCGGCTCCCTTCTATGCAGAGATGGGTTTAAGGTTATTTTAGAGTCGAATAAAGTAGTTGTTTCCAAGTTTGGACAATTTATTGGTAAAGGCTATGAGTGCGGAGGCTTGTTCCGCTTTTCGCTTTCCGATTTCAGTAATAAGTCTGTGAACCATATCTGTGACAATGTTAGTGATGATACCAGTGTTTGGCATTCTCGTTTATGTCACATTAATTTTGGTTTAATGTCTCGGCTATCCAGTTTAAGTTTAATTCCGAATTTCACCATTGCCAAAGGTTCTAAGTGCCATAGTTGTGTGCAATCGAAGCAACCTCGGAAGCCTCACAAGGCGGCCGAGGAGAGAAACTTGGCACCTCTAGAACTCATACATTCTGATCTATGCGAGATGAATGGCGTGTTGACAAAAGGTGGAAAGAGATATTTCATGACATTGATTGATGATGCGACTAGATTTTGCTATGTTTATTTGTTGCGAACTAAAGATGAAACTTTAGACTACTTTAAAATTTATAAGGCTGAAGTTGAAAATCAACTAGAGAGAAAGATCAAGCGTCTTAGGTCGGATCGTGGTGGCGAATATTTTCCTAAAATCTTTGATGAATTCTGTGAGGAACATGGCATTATTCATGAGATGACGCCTCCCTATTCACCCCAATCAAACGGGGTTGCCGAGAGGAAAAACCGCACGCTGACTGACTTGGTGAATTCCATGTTAGCCACTGCTGGTTTATCAAAGGCATGGTGGGGGGAGGCTTTGTTGACTTCATGTCATGTCCTGAATAGAGTTCCTAACAAGAATAAAGATAAAACCCCTTACGAGGAGTGGGCTGGGAGAAAAAACCATCACTTTCGTACTTGCGCACATGGGGATGTTTGGCGAAAGTCAATATTCCAATTACTAAGAAGCGCAAACTTGGACCAAAGACAGTGGATTGTATCTTTCTAGGTTATGCTCCTCGGAGTGTAGGATATAGATTTTTAGTAGTTCAATCCGAGGTACCTGATATGCATGTTGATACTATTATGGAATCTCGTGATGCAACATTTTTTGAGAATATGTTTCCTATGAAAGATATGCATAGCACTGCTAGAATTTCTACTGAGATAATCCCTGAGTCCAGTACATCTAATGAGTATTTTGAACAATCACATGAGAATGTTACTGAGAAGGATGACAATGAAGCTCCTAAACGGAGCAAGAGACGAAGGATTGAAAAATCCTTTGGTGATGATTTCATTGTGTACCTTGTGGATGATACTCCCACGTCCATTGCAGAGGCATATGCATCTCCAGATGCAGATGACTGGAAAGAAGCTGTCCATAACGAGATGGACTCGATTCTTTCTAATGGAACTTGGGAGCTATCAGAACGACCCCATGGATGCAAGCCTGTGGGCTGCAAATGGGTGTTCAAGAAGAAGCTAAGACCTGATGGTACTATTGAAAAGTACAAGGCGCGGCTTGTAGCGAAAGGCTACACACAGAGAGAAGGTGAAGATTACTTCGACACCTATTCACCTGTCGCTAGACTTACCACCATTCGAGTACTACTATCCATGGCTGCCTCCTATGGTCTTATCGTTCATCAAATGGACGTAAAGACAGCTTTTCTTAATGGAGAGTTGGAAGAGGAAATCTATATGGATCAGCCTGATGGGTTTGTAGTAAAAGGTGAAGAAAGAAAGGTGTGCAAGTTGCTGAAATCTTTATATGGCCTGAAACAAGCTCCTAAGCAATGGCATGAGAAGTTTGACAGAACTTTAACTTCTGTAGGCTTTGTTGTCAATGAGGCTGACAAGTGTGTTTACTATCGCTATGGTGGGGGCGAAGGTGTTATACTATATTTGTATGTGGATGATATTCTGATCTTTGGTACAAACATGAGAGTAATACACGAGGTCAAGTCTTTCTTGTCAAAGAGTTTTGATATGAAAGATCTGGGAGAAGCTGATGTGATTCTAAACATCAAGCTGATTAAGAACGAGAGTGGGATTACTCTAACGCAATCCCATTATGTTGAGAAGATCTTGAGCCGGTTCGGCTATATTGATAGCAAGTCTTCTCCAACACCTTATGATCCCAGTGTGACACTACGCAAGAACCGGAGGATTGCCATAGATCAATTGAGATATTCTCGGATCGTTGGCTCACTCATGTACTTAGCGAGCGCGACTAGACCCGACATCTCTTTTGCTGTTAGGAAGTTGAGTAGGTTCATGTCAAACCCGGGTACTGATCATTGGCATGCACTTGATAGGGTCATGCGCTACCTATGTGGTACAATGAGTTATGGGATTCACTATTCAGGGCACCCAGCTGTGCTTGAAGGATATAGTGATTCAAATTGGATCTCTGATGTAGCTGATCTCTACGCCACTAGCGGGTATGTATTTACCTTTGGAGGTGGCGCAGTATCATGGAGATCTTGCAAGCAAACCATATTAACGAGGTCAACTATGGAAGCAGAACTTACTGCTTTAGACACAACCACTGTTGAATCAGAATGGTTGCGTGAGCTCTTGATGGACTTGCCTGTGGTTGAAAAACCTGTTCTCGCAATCCTTTTCAATTGTGACAATCAAACTGTAATTGTCAAAGTGAACAATTCTAAGGATAACGCGAAGTCATCAAGACACGTCAAGAGACGTTAAAAGTCTGTCAGGAAATTGCGAAACTCCGGAGTAATAACTGTTACATATATTCAAACAGACAAAAACCTGGCAGATCCCTTTACAAAGGGACTATCACGTAATGTGATAGAAAGTGCATCGAGGGAGATGGGTTTGAGACCCATTGATGTTACACCATAGTGGCAACCCAACCTTTGTGATCGGAGATCCCGTGAATTAGGACCTGGGAAGAACAAACTAGTGGTTTAATTGAGGAGAGTATTATGTAACCCTCTCTATGTGAAGATGCACGACTCTCAATTGCTGTAAGGCAGGTTGGAAACAAGCCTTAATGTGTTTATGTTGGCTATTATAGCAAAGATGCTGTCCTACAGAGCATTCTTGAAATAACACACCTATATGAGTCTGATTGTTAAACGTCGCAATCTATGAGATTTGGGTGATCTCTAGTAAACTCATGAAGAGACCACGAAGTATGACGCATATGCTTCACCCGCGGGGTAGGCTACTGGCAGCCATGTACTAGTCATGACTTTGAGTGAAACCATGTTCACGCAAAACTTGCAATTCAAGGCTTAGTCCATTGTTCAAGTGTGAATGGATGTAGCTTAAGGTTCTAGGCGGAAGTTCAACTTAACAGTCTCCGCTGAAACACTGGTATATAAACAAGCAGTGAGTATTGGTAAATCTCTAAATGGGATTTGAGATCTGGTGGGGGATTGTTGAAATATTGGGCCCACTTTAAGTGGCCCATACTAGATTTCAGATTTCCCTATAAATCTCAAAGCCCACATAGTGGTAGCCTTGTGAGTTTGAGCCCAAGTTGGTGGCAGCTCACTAGGGAGTGGCAAGAGGTGGGAAGTTTAGTCCCACATGGAAAGTTGGGAGGAAGTTAGACCACCTTATAAGGTGGGTTGTTCCACCACTAGTAAGTGAGTGAGAATAGGAGTGCTACACGCGCGCGCTCCTCCTCCTCCTCGTTCGCTCGTCTCGACTCGACTCGACACGTCACGACGCGCGCGCCGCGCTCGTGGTGAGTGGATTGAGCCTCGAGCCGAGACTTTCCTTACTTTTTGCAGCTCAGGAAAACGAACAGAGTCCTAGACGGACGCGTCGCAGTTAGTCGGTTCGGGTCGCTCCCGGATCGTGGGCTATCTGTAACCGACTCAAAACGTTCGTGCGACGTGGGCGTGGCCCACGTTGCCTAGGGTTTCCCGAGCCTATATAATCTCCTGCCCGGCTACCGCAGGAATACATCTAATACACGAGTTAGGGTTTCTACCTCTCTCTGCTTGCGCCGCCATCATAGCCTACTCCATCCCGCGCGCCGACGTGCATCGGCGAACGGGAGAGCAGGTCTCCGGAACCGCTCGTCCTTGCGATCCTGTACGGGAGAGGGCGAATTAGGTTTTTGGGAAGCGCTCTGCGCGACTGCTCAAGCTCTTCATCACGGGTCGCCTTCCGTCCAAGTCGGGCGGTGCTGCCTACCGTCGCCTTCAACGCCATCTACTTTGACCCGTCGTCCCCGTCATCAACAACGTTGTCATCAACAACGTTACTGCTGCGACATCGTCTGCTACACCTTCACCGCCACCTCCACCAGATCGGTACGTGCGACATATCTCGATCTGTTTAGCGATGGCTGTTGTACTGTTTGCTCTGCTACTGTTCATGTTGATCACTGCATCTAGTATGTTCGAGTTTCACATGTTAGTAGTTACTATCGTCATGTTTAATATTCTGGAATTAATCATGGAAATTGTGCCTAATTATCCAACAACCGCTAGGCGCTGGTGGTGACAAGGATCAAGAAGGATGGGGTGAAGGCGTATGTGCGACTAGCAACCAACACTTTGCAGCATTTGCAGTTGTTCATTCCATGTGGTGGTGACAAGCATACTATACTCTTGGCGGTCCTCTTGGAGTTTCATGTCTTAGTGTGCGGGGTAAAAACCCTAGGTCTGACCTTTGATGTTTACGGGTTTTTTTTTTCTCAGCCGGAAATTTCAAAAATCTCGCTGAAAACCGGAATTATTGTTCCGCTAGCTCCAGGATTGCCCCAACGCTATTAGGGTTGCCGGTAAAGATATGGTGATACTCAACTTTTTGTAGTATGCCAAGCTAAAATGCGGGCTCTCGCTCATGGTTGTGGGGGTAGTAGGAGATGAGATAAGAGATTCACATGCGCAGGCTTTCCCCGGAAGCAAATGACGCTCCGTGGTACGTGCTGTATCCTGCATGGCTTGAGGTAGAAAAGACGGCATGATGATACATTCATGCCACGCAATCGAATATCGATCGGCTGGTGTAGAGTAAAGTATTAGCACGAGCCTTCTCTCTCACACTAGCTACTCACTGTAGTGCCGCCAACTACTGCCACTACCAGCAGGCTCGGTTACTTTAGTGATCAAGGGCAGGATCATCATCCCTTAATCGTGGAGTTTGTACTTTTCCATATCGTGGCGATGATTGAGAGCGAGGGACCGAGCGGTCAGGTATTTGGGTGTCGGTGGAGCCGGTAGCCACCAACGGGAATCCAGAGGCGCAAAAAGGAGGGGCCGGTAAAGCATAGTACTCCTTCCTCCGTTTTCATTTACTTCGCGATTCTATGATTAGTCAAAGTTAAATTACAAAAAGTTTGACTATAAATGTAATAAATAATTGCAATATTCATGATAGCAACTACATATAATGTGAAAGTATAACTGTAATACAATATATTTTATATAAAGTTTGCACCAAACTTGGAACATGAAGTAATTGTAAAGGAAGGGAGTACAATATTACATTTAGAGCCATCGCAATAGCTACACCATCGAACCACATGGTTCACGGAGTTCCGTCGACACTCAGAGCTAGCCTTTTACTAGTACCTTCATTCCAAGATAAATTTTAACTGAAAAAATTGAGCAAAAACTCTTGATTCATACTGAAAAACACTTTCTAACAATGCTAATTTTATACCAACATATATTTATATAATTGGAGTAATTTCGGTCAAAGAAAACAACACGAAAAATAATGACCCCTTTTGTTATTGGAATGGAGATGTAATAAGGCTTTTTTTCTAATACAAAGTCAAATTACATAGAGTTTGACCGAGTTTTTAGAAGAAAAAAAAATTATACTTACAATCTAAAATCAACAATGTTATATACAACATTAAACATATTTTCAAATGATATCCATATAGTATCCTGGTTCTTGACGTTTTTGTAAAATTTTGGTCAGACTTAATTAGCTTAACTTTTCATTAAAAATAGGTCATACTCATTGAACAGAGTACCCTGCGAGCATGACCATCTGATCCACGTTGCATCGACACCATCGAACGGCGCACGATAAACTTCAGTACACATCCATCTGAAGATCAACGAGAGTGAGAGGAGTTAAGACGAGACAGAGTGCATTGCAGGTGGCAGAAGTGATTACGGGCGACGCTAAGCTAGCTAGCACAACTAATCCAGTTGTTGTTGCTGGCAGCCTGGCACGAATAGGCCCCCTCGGACAGTGACGCTGACACCGGCGTGCTGCCGGTCCTAATCACATCACGCTATTGCCGCTGCTACTAATCCGGCCCGATTCGTTTTAAAACCTCCCAGTCCCAGTGCTTAGCTAAGAGTCGTCAACTAATATATTAACAGAAAAACTAATTAGTTTGTTGTTGTGATGTCTCCGTCAGGACAGTGATAAGAGGAACGAGAGAGGGAAAAAAATGTCACAGGTCAGCAGAGTTTGTGTGCGGTGGGACAACTCGCCAGTTAGCGGACGGGGTGGTACAATCCTATGGGCCTGCCATGGGCCTCTGAGGGAGATGCTTGGTGAAAGGGCCTCTTTGGGTTTTAGTACAAGTAGCCCGACCCAAACTTTTGCAATGCTTCTCAAATTTCCTTTTCTAAAAAGAGAAAAACACCGAAAACCAAATATGGTGCATTAAAAAAAAACATTGCAACCCTCAAGGTAGAGAAAACATGCTCCCAAGTCCCAAGCAGAGGCGGACCTTACTGGAGGCCAAAGTGGACCCCCCAGCCCATGAAGAGGAGCCTCAAGCTCAGTTTTCAGCCCCCAGCCCATTTTGCCCAACCCCCCCCCCCCCCCCCCCCCCGGTATTTTGGCCCAAGGTCCGCACCTGCTCCCAAGGCAAATAGGACTAAAAAAATCTGTTAAAACATATCAAATCGCTTATCCCGTTTTGAACAGCTCGGCGCAACCAGCAGAGCTGTGAAAACAGATCGTGATTTAGACATGTCAATCTTCATGCACTAGCGAGCGCAACTAAA
This sequence comes from Lolium perenne, assembly GCF_019359855.2. Lineage (NCBI taxonomy): Eukaryota > Viridiplantae > Streptophyta > Magnoliopsida > Poales > Poaceae > Lolium > Lolium perenne. The sequence continues at coordinate 23,130,221 of NC_067247.2, read as the reverse complement.
ATTCTTAAATAATAGAAAGGGCTAGTGCAATCCAGTTATACATTTCACAACAACCCCCATCACGTGTCACGGAAGAAGAGAAATTAAACTTATGGATAGGCGAAGAAGACAAAGAGGGGCAACGACAATATTTTAGGATAAATTGCGAAAATCGGGACTAAAACTCGAGACCCTAGGCTTTGATAACATGTTAAACTTCATGCACTAGCCAACGCAAACAATAGTCCAAACTCATGGAAATGGCTGGTGCAATTCACTTAGACATTTCACAACGGGACAGTTGGTTGAAAAGCTTTTTTTTTTCAAAATCTACAGAAAAGAAAAGAAAACACTTGTGCCCCTCCTACAAGGGGACTCTTCCTGGCGTGTGCGAGTCACCCATGGGTGAGGACCTTCCCGCGACGCACCAATTCTCGCACGCCGAGAGGCTAAAAGTTCACCCTCATGAGGAAGGCACCCTTTTTAACCATTTTTGTACTCCCTCGGATCCATAATAATTGTCGGGGTTTTACTTCAATTTTGAACAAAGTTGAAGTAAAAAAAAACTCTCACACTTAATTACGGTTCCAGGGGGCGGGGTAAAATTTTTTGGTTGGGCGAGGGGGTGGTAGGATGGCACTATGCATAAAGAATGAAAATGTGCCATGTTTGGATCGTTATTGTACTTTACGATATGCTTAGCTTATTTTTTTCGAGAATGAAAGAAAAATCGAGAATTCATGCTTAGCTTATGATTTCATAGTTTTTCTTTTGTATACCTTGGTGTGAGGACTAGCCACTGAAGCAGGAGTTGGAGTGCATGAATCCTGTTGGAGCAAATGGGAATACCGTAATTCACCACGATAAACGTATCTGTTCTGAACTGTTGCCTTGCCCGCCTAGGCCAAAGCAGGACGCAAAGGAAACAAAAAGAAGTAACGTGGTAGCAATAATATACTCCCACGGCACACCGCACACTACTTTATTCCAATTCGATGGGTGGCCACCATCGTTCGGTTTCCGGCAATGGCGGCCAAAGTAGCACGAGGAGTCGAGAGGAGGGATATCGTGAATGAACCAAGGAATCGTTGAAAGAGCAAGGACCTTAATTCGGTGGAGCTAGGTACTAGCGCGCCCACACAGCTGGAGCGATATATCAAGCTGGGTGAATTCTACCGCTAGTTGGGCATCGATCTGTTGACTTGGCTCGAGATCCGATCAAGCTCGCAAGCAGCTCAGCTGCCAATGGACCGGATGATCATGTAGTATTTCGCTTATTTAACTGTCCGTCTTGTTTGCACGATGGAACTGTCAGTCAATTCGTATAAAAAAGGTCTGTGAATGCACATATGTGCATCTGTCTCCGGAAGGCGGAAATGAAAACGATGCTAGTGATATTCGACTGTACTGTCGGCCTGTACGTACTGGCAGAAGATCGATGCATGGTGAAACTCAACCTTTTTAGAGCAGAGATCGGATCAGGTATTCATTCATTCCCCCGATCACACATGCGCAGCCTTTCCCAGGATCGAAGCAAATGACGCCCGCCCGCTGGCTCCGTGGTACTACTACGTGCTGCATGGTAGAAAAGACGAGGCATGATTGATGATGTCCACGCAATCGAGGCCGATCTCACCGACTCACTCGGCTGAATCTCACCGACGAAACGAAATGAACACCGTCGGTTGGAGTAGATTAATTATTTCGAGCCTTCTCTCACACACTCTCACTCAGTGGTCACTGTCTACTACCAACCGCTTAACCAGCGAGTTTAATGTGCTAACCATAGTTTAGTGGATCGTGGGCTTGATCGCGCCGATTATTCTTTTTCCAAGTTGCGATGATTGAGGGTGAGAGCGAGAGGGGCCAGGTATTCAGGTGTCGGTAGCCCACGGGAGTCGCAGAAGAAGGTGGCCCTGGAAAGCGTGTGATCGTGCACGAGAGAGAGGTTCTTCAGACACTCGAACAGAGCTAGTGCTGCCACTACTGATTGCCTGCGATAACCACAGTCCGAAGCGCATATAAACGTGATATACGTGAAATTCGTGGAATTTGTTAGAGCAGGAGTAAGGTTTCTTTTTTCGGACGCCAAAGAATACCAACGGGCACCGGTAGTACCGGTTCCGGTTCTACTGCCGGTATATTTATAAAAGAAAATACTTAGACTTAAGTAAATTATATTACTATCGTTATATTTCGTCGGTATAAAGTTTCTCGGTGGTAACCGGATTAACATGTTTTTCGCAAGGTTTCGGAAATCTCGATCAAGGGGAAAAAAAAACTCAGAGCAGGAGGACCCAAACCTCCCCATCTACCCATTTTGTCTGGGAGGATACAAGAGTTCTCGGGGCATACATAATAAGGAGATGTTAGCTTTCCCTTTAGAGTGGCCACTTAATTTTTTTGCTTAGCTAGAAGAGAGAGGATGAAGAAAGAAAAGGTTGACTTCATTAGCTAAGGTATAATTTCTTAGAAAATAAATAAGAGATGACTATTTTCTTAACTATACAACATGTCTTTCCTTAGCAATATAATTTCATACCGTGAAGATGACAACAAGAGTATTATAGAGCTCATATCTATTGACTTCTCTAGATGTGGTGGAGGACTAAGAAAGACATGTTTTTTCTACCATTGTACATGTCCTAAATCAATCTCTCAACACTGGCCTCCAAACCTAGCTGTCGCCCGCGAGGAGCCAACTTTCCCCCAAATTATCCTCAAACAAGGAAGGCGGTTTGGGTCGAGTGGACACTGTTCGCGGTCCTCTTGTCTATGCGTCGTGCCCAACGGTTAGCCACTACAAGCCCTCCCCACTCCAACCATTTCACCTCTCCCAACGAAAATCCTCGAGCCGTCGCTGCTACCCTAGCCGACATAGATGTTGTCCCACCTCCACTCTTGGCCCACCCCTCACCCCCACCATCGCCGCCGAAGCCTTGCCCTTATCGAGAAAGGTGCCCTTACTTCAGAGCAAGAAGCAGCATGTGGGGCGCAAATGGGAGAAGGAGAAGAAGAAGGCCGCGACCTCCGTTGCTGCCACTGCTCATGTTCTCCAGGACCAAAACAATGGCTAGTCCTTCAACTTATTTCATTGTTGGCTCAAGCTCATAGAGCTCCCAAATGGGTTAACCTGCTTGCATCTCCCGAAAACCGAGCCAACGGTACGCCACGCAATGATGGATCCACAATCTATCTTGAAGCAAATGAAACAAGTGGAGGTTTGGGAAGCGCTCGGGCCGGTCCCTGTGAAAAATCTTTCGAAGGAAGGCTTGAAGCTTGAGGCATCGATGCCTGATTGCAAGGATCTTTGAAAGAGATTATTTCTGCCGTAGGGAGCTAAAGTGGAAAGCAAGGGAAAATTCGAGAAGTCGATAAATATTAGCGCTTCCAGATCTCATGGAAAGCAAGTGTGAAGATTGTCATTGTCGCCAAGTCGGATGCAACTTCGAGGGCGAAAGAAGTTGATCTCAATGTCTTCATGGAGGAGGCGCGTGTGATGATGACCGATCTTATCGTCATGGAAGAAATTCCAAGAGCTTGGTATGAGAAGAAGAAGCAAGTGATCATTAATCAACACGCGTGATCTCTTCATTTGTTTGTAGAACTTTGCGGGGGTGTCATTCTGGTACTTTCCATGCCCGATCTCGGGTATTTGAATTTCACTGCTTACTTGAGAAAATGGTTGAAAATGAAAAAAAGCGAGGCTAAATTGGATACGCAGGCTGAATTTGGAGGATGTGATGGGTCGCGAGGGGAAGACATTGTTGGGTGCAAGGATCAATCGTCGGGTGAACTAATATCCAACCGGCACCCAAATCTGACACATTAAGGACAATATGTGTGGATTCTTACCCTGCATGGATAAACTCTTGGACGGATAAACTCTTGGACGTGTTGTAGCCATAGTTTTAAAAACCGGACCAGGTAGACGGGCCGGCCAGGAAAAAACCAAAAGTGGCTTCCTGGCTGGATTTTTAAGAGGCACCGACCAAATTAGCAATAAACCGTAAAAATGCAGAAAATAATGTTCTTTCGGTGGGATTTGACACTACAATCTCTAACCACTTTGTGCACATTCCTGCCAAGGTCCACTACAACCTGTGTTAGGCTTGATTTGTGTTATATTGTAGAACTATAATTGCTATATGCATAAAAATCAAGTCAAAAAACTTACTTATTAGTTAAATTTAACTGTTCTTTCTATCGCTATTGAACTGGTTGGCCCTCGGTTGGACTGGTAAACCGATAAGACTACTCATTGTGAGAATAACATATATATTAACATCACACACCCTAAGATTTTTTGGTAACATGTCATATGATAATAGATGAAGAAAAAGGAGTGAGATGGTAACTAGCTATGTTACCATAGCATCACACGTTTCAAGACAAGATGAACGTATAACATAATAAATGACACAATGCATTAAACCATATAAATATAAGTTACTATCCATTATGTACTCTCTCCGTTCCACGTATGTTTTTCTTATTCAAAAGTCAAACATTTTTCGAGTTACATGATATATATTACTACTTTAAATTACTTTCCCACTATGATCAACCTAAGTTAATCAACTCACCGGTTCACTTTCCCGCCCTGTTTTTGAAACACAGTACAATCAAAGGCGTTCATACATACGCACACACACTCACCCCTATGAACGCACGCACGCACACCCTACCCCTATGAGCACCTCCAAGATACTGCATCGAAGAACTGATCCGGCGGGTCTTGAGATTGACGAAGTCACCACAGGCGCCTCGCTGTCGACGGGAACGTCGCCTCCCACTAAAGAATATTCCGCCTTTATGAGACACCAAAGTGTCAAATTTGGGATTTGAACTCTGGTGGGCTGGGGGTGCCACTACCCTCCTAACCAACCAACCACAGGTTGGTTCTCTTTCCCGCCCTGTTTTCGAAACTGTGCCGGTAGCCCGTAGCGCAGTCGGTGCGCCGAGCGACGACACGGAAAGAAGCGAGCCACGCTTGCTGCAACGGCGGCGAACGTTAATTACTGGAGTAGCACCGGTAACTGCTGACGGCTTTCGGTGCATAACCAATGGGCAAACGCCAGGACGGACGTAGCGACCGATTCACGGACACCCATTGATTGCAGCCATGTTTGGTTTGGTTCTGCTCTACGACCGGCATTAATCTCCGGTGGTAGACCAGGAGAACCTTTTTTTCTTTCTCTAGTCGAATTCTGAAGAAGAGTGAGAGAGCAAGGGAGTTAAGACGGGACCGAGATGTGCAGGCGGTAGTGATTACGGGCGCTGCTGGAACTAATCCAGTTGGCGCGGACGGAGGGCCACCGACAGTGACACCTAACGCCGGCCCCGATCCCATCGAAACACACTGCTACTGTCGCTGCTAACCCAACTGGATCCTTTCCAAGAAAAATAAACCTCCCAGTCCCAGTCCCAGTCCCAACGTCCAAAATAAAAGAACAAAATACAGTATAAGAAATGAGTGTGTCGTTGTGCTGTCACGGTCAGATATAGCGATTTGTTAAACGAGAAGAAGAAAAAGCAAAGCGAAGACGATCGATGGCTAATCCAGCTGAGAATCGGACAATCAGTAGTTGCAGTAGTAGTGCAAGGGTGGGAAATCGGTAGTTGTCGTTGCGCTGTCACGGTCAGGGAGTGAAGAAAAAAGGGTTGGCGCACAACACCGTCGGGATCATCACTCAACGCCCGCGCGCGCCTCCACCTACCGACACTTTCTACATTTCCGTTTCCTCTCCGCGACGATATTTTTCACATCTTTTCTTTCTCCCTTCGTCCAGATTCCTATATACTTATTTCTTTTCTCGTTAGTTGGTGGGTTCCTTTCTTTGCTTTTCTTTTCCTACTTCTATATTTCCTTTGCCATTCCAGCTAGAAGAAAAACCTATGTTTCGCGATTGGTATTGATGGCTATTTCCCCCATTTGATGTCTAAATAAGTTCGTAAAAACATAGCCCCTGCCTCCACCTCTTCCTCTTTCATAAGTCGGCCCACCTCCCTCAGCGGGCCTCGCTGGCGTCGGGAGGGGCGGCACCTGTTCTACGCGTTGAGTATTCAATAACATCAGTGTTTTCACGAGATTAGGTCGGGGCTTTGGTAGCCATCTTCTTTTCCGTCTCCATGTTAACGGAGATGTCATCAGTACTTGTTATGTTGTGATCCACATTCATATTAAAGTGAGGCTAACTTCTGACGAGTGGATCAAGGCCCATCGCCGGAGGCTTGGGTCGAAGCGGAACGGAGTCTGGAGTTTGGTCAGTCGATACATGGCTAATCCTGGTAAAGAGCATTGGAAAGTTGTTCAGTGGATTTTTCAGGTACCTTCGTGGCACATCCAAAGCTAAGACCGGTAGGGACTCGCATGCTATGTGGATTTAGATTTTGTTATCGACTTGGATAAGAGAAGGTTCATCACAGGTTATGTGTTCACTGTTGGTCGATGTGTTGTGAGTTGGATGGCAACGTTATAACCTATTATTGCACAATCTACAATCGAAGCAGAATATACGGCTATGGTTGATGCTTGCAAATAGTCTGTTTGGTTGAAAGGTTTGTATGCTGAGTTTTATGGAGCTGATACTTGCATTAACTTGTTTTGTGACAGTTAGAGTGTCATACACCTTAGTAAATATCAAATGTTCCATGAGATGACAAATCACATTGATGTGAAGTACCATTATATTCGCGACATTGTTGCTGAAGGTAAACTGAAGGTATGCAAGATAAATACTCATGATAATTCTGCTGATATGATGGCAAAACCAGTTCTTGTTGCCAAGTTTGAGCTTTGCTCGAGCTTGGTTGGTAAAACTGTTTAGCCCAAGTGGTTGTTGGCGTCATCAAGTGTTTTTTTTGTCGTTCAGGAGATTGTTGAAGTTCATGCTACAAGATGGAATTTGTTTCAAGGTGGACTGTGTTATGTTGTGATCCAAATTCATATTAAAGGGAGGCTAACTTCTGATGGGCTGAGCGAGGCACATCGTCGGAGGCTTGGACCGAAGCGGAGAGGGGATGCAGAGGCTCCCTTTGGGCGAGATCACATTCAGTGGTGGATGTGCCACTGCCATGCCGAACAGAAAAAGGCCGGATTGGAAATACCTGACATGTACTAGAGTGTGGAGAAACTTGCCTTCCATCGTCTCGCAGGGATCTTCTCGTCGGTCGGTGGAAGCGTTGCTTGAGAGTGTGACGTGGTTGCGCAAGTGTCGAATCCAACTGTCCAAGTGGAGTGCAAGGTTTGGTGTGGGGCGATTCATAGGCGGCGTACATGGACGGACGCCTCGTCATGCATGGAAGCCATACGCGCTAACCCCTTTCGGCGCTCCACATACAATGGTTATTTTTGTTATACTGTGATCCAAATTCATAAGAAGGCTGATTTTTGACGAGTGGAGCGAGACCCATCGCTAGAGGCTTGGGCCCAACATGGACACCTGGGGGTGGGGGGCGATAGCCCCCCGCGGTACTGATCGATGCCACTGATACGTTATAAATGTACCTATAATTTTTTATGCTCCATGCTTGTTTTACACCAATTTCTATATGTTTTGTTTACACTTCGTGTCACTTTTATGCAGTTTGTGGAACAAACCTATTGACAAGATGCCACAGTGCCGGTTCCTGTTTTCTGCTGTTTTTGTATTTTAGAAAAGTTGTACAGGAAATACTCTTGGAATTGGACGAAACGAAAGTCGAAGTTCCTATTTTACTGTAACAAAGACGGAGTCCAGAGGAGAGACAAAGATGATCCAGGAGACGGCCACACTGATACGTCTCAAACGTATCTATAATTTCTTATGTTCCATGCTAGTTTTATGACAATACCTACATGTTTTGTTCACACTTTATATCGTTTTGATGCGTTTTCCGGAACTAACCTATTGATGAGATGCCGAAGTGCCAGTTGCTGTTTTCTGTTGTTTTTTGTTTCAGAAATCCTAGTAAGGAAATATTATCGGAATCGGACGAAATCAATGCCCAGCATTCTATTTTTCCACGAAGCTTCCAGAACACCCGAGAGCCGCCAGAGGGGAGCCCTGGGGGGCCCACACGCCAGGCCGACGCGGCACAGGCCCTGGCCGCGCCGCCCTACTGTGTGGAGCCTCCGTACCCCCTCCGACTCCGCCTCTTCGCCTATAAGAGGGCCCCTGACCTAAATCTTCGATACGGAAAAGCCACGGTACGAGAAACCTTCCAGAGCCGCCGCCATCGCGAAGCCAAGATCTGGGGGACAGGAGTCTCTGTTCCGGCACGCCGCCGGGACGGGGAAGTGCCCCCGGAAGGCTCCTCCATCGACACCACCGCTGAAAGAACATCTCTTACATTATGCTTTGTGTGTTTGATGTCAATATATGTGATTCACTAATGTTTGTTTAAGTGGTGCAGAGTTTACATAGATATTTAATCTTGTGTGTTGGATTTGATCGACTGTCAAAAGGAATCAGAAAAGTTGGCCAGGGCCGGATAATCCGGGCCGGATATTGTTGAAATATCCGGCCCCCTGGTTTTGGCTAAGTCTTCGAGGATTTGCGGCTCAGTATGGAGGCCGGACATTTGCCCGGATAATGTCCCGGTATTGTACCAGGGCCGGATTATCCGGGCCGGATATTTTGGAAATATCCGGCCCCCCCCATTTTTGGCTAAGGACTGGAAGAAATGTGGCTCAGTACATGGGCCGGACTTTTGGCCGGACAATGTCATGGTTTTGTCCCGAAAACCGGATTATCCGGGGGGGGCGGATTATCCGGCCCTTACTTAGGCCAGATTATCCGGGCCCCCGGAAGCAGCAACGGCTCAATTTTGTGAGGGGGTATAAATACCCCCCTTCTTCTACCTTGGTTGCTTGCTCAATCATTATACAAGAAATCTGCCAAGCCACCTCCATTAGAGCCACCTCAAGAAAGTCAAGATTTGCAAGATCTCCTTCCCCCCCCAACCAAAGCTCTTGATCTTTGGAGATTCGAAGGAGAAGACACCGATCTACATCCTCACCGAAGCGTTCTTCATTTCCCCCTCTCTTGTTTGAGGGATCTCATGCTAGTGTTCCTATTTGGTTCCCTAGTTGATTTGTGTTGATGTATTGTTGTTGATTGTTGTGTTGTAACAGATTTGGGAGCCTCCAATTTGGTTGTGGATGTGTGCCCCAAGAACCTTGTAAAGGCCCGGTTTCCGCCTCGAGGAAATCCCTTAGTGGAAGTGGGCTAGGCCTTCGTGGCGTTGCTCACCGGAGATCTGAGTGAAGCCTTCGTGGCTGTTGGTTTGGCTTTCGTAGCAACCACACTCCTCCAAACGTAGACGTACCTTCTTGCAAAGGAAGGGAACTACGGGAATCATCTCCGTGTCATCGCGTGCTCCACTCTCGGTTACCTCTATCCCACTCTATCTCTATATTGCTTAGATATATCTTGCTTAGTTGTTAGCCTTGTCATATAGGTAAATTCACCTAGTTGCATATCTAGAGAATTTACCATTTGTGTCAAGCCTAAATTGAAAAAGAACTAAAAATTGGTTAGCACCTATTCACCCCCCCCCCCTCTAGGTGCGGCATACGATCCTTTCAATTGGTATCAGAGCCTCGGCTCTTATTTCGGGCTTAACCGCCTAAGAGTATGCCGGACGAGGAGTCCTCGGAAGGGGGCCGCCAAGATGGTCTCCGTGGAAGACTTCAATTCGTTGAAGTCCTCCATGGAAGCCCAAATGGAAAGCATGAAAAAGATGATTGCCGAGCTTTTGGCTCCGGCCCCTCCCAAGGCTCCTAGTGTAGAGGTAAAAGACTCGGGTGCGTTAGATAAGGGAGAGACTTCGGACCTACCCTCATCTACCAAACCCGTGGAAGGTGATAACTTAAACACTATCAAATCTCCCATTGCATCTCCTAGGGGAACCGATGGGAGTGTGAGCTACAATCGAGTACCTCCACCTTTCCAATCACCCGATATACCGGTTCCCCATCCTCATTTGAACATTCGGGGCGACCCACCTAAGTTTTCTATTGAAAATTTCGATACTTGGCAATTTGAGTTCCGCTCTCATGTTTGTAGTGCCTCCAATGAATTATGGAGAATCATCATGGAGGGCTTCAAGCCATACAACCCCGACAAGTTGACTAGAAGAGAAGCGGTTGATAGTCAACTCAACGTCACCGCCTTGTACATGATTCAAACTAGTGTGGGGACAAAGGAATTGCATCGTGTCCGGAACTACACCACCGCCAAGGAAGCTTGGGATGGTTTGACCTCGAGTTGCATTGGAAGTGAGAGCACAAGGAGGAACAAGTATAATGCTCTCAAGAATAAAGCCGAAGGGTTCTTGAGGCTACCGGATGAAGATCATGAAGACATGTATGGAAGACTTCTCACCGTTGCCGATGCCTTCCGGCTTATTGGTGCCACCCACATAAATGACTCTTGGATCAAGGAGAAGTACATCGAATGCATGATGCCATTTGTACCCATTGATGTCAAGACTCTTGTGGGGAGGGAATGCTATTCCTCTCTCACCTCTCAACAAGTCGTGCACGAGATGCAAGCTCTCAAGGTGCTTGAGAAATCCTCTCATGATTCTCGCAATCGTGCTCTTGGGATGTCAAAAGGTTCCAACCTTGCCTTGGTGGTCAACTCCGTCGATGAAGTGATTCCTCAAGAATCTTATAGGGCATCTTGGAGCATGACCTATCCGGAAGATTTGCAATGCCACTACCATGACCACATGGCCTTCCATGCAAAGTCGTTTTGGATTGATCCCTCCAAGGCCAAGGAAGACAACATCAAGAGGAACAACAAAAGTGGGTTCACTAGCTTTGGTCCAAAGACAAGATCATGCTACAATTGTGATGACAAGCGCCACTTCATTGCCGAATGCCCCTATGAGAATAGAGAGCTTCATAATGGGAGGCTCATTCCCAAGGACAAGAGCAAAGATTCAAAGGGAAAATATTCAAAGCCCCTCAACAAGAAGTTCTACAACAACAAGACCAAGAAGGGCAAGAGGCCCTCAAGAGTTGTGCTAGTAACAAGGGAAGAATATTCTACCGATGAAGTTGAAAGTTCTAGTGGTGATGAAGATGAAGAAAGCTCAAAGGAATTGGCCGCCATCGCCACCACCAACACACCCTCTTCATCTCTCTTTGAATCTCCCAATGAGAACCCTCATATCAAGAATGCACATTGCTTCATGGCAAGGTCCTCCTTGGACACACCTATTGTGCTATCAACTCAAGAAGAGTATACCTCCGGAGATGATGATGTTGATGATGAAGAAGATGCAACCTCTAATGGATTGGTCGCTCTTGCCTCCCTCTCCACTAACTCTTCATCACCAAGTGAATCCCCCAATGAGGTCATTCATGTGGAGGAAGAAAGTTGCCTTATGGCTAAATCCTCCGAGGTATCATCCCCTAACCCCTCTATGCCTAACTTATCTAGTGATCTAGGGGTTGATGATGCTAGTCTAAAAGTGAAACAAGAAATGCTAGAGTTTGATGATTTCATTCTTAACCTACAAGGTAACACTAAGAAGCATGTCTCTAGCCTCATGGTTCGTATAGCTCAACAAGGTGATATGCTTGAGAAAAAGGGTCAAATAGAGAGAGAAGACTCTCTTGAAATCCATGCTCTTAAAAATGCTCTTGAGGAAAGTCAAGAAACTATAGCTTCTCTTGAGGAGAGGCTAGAAACTCTTGAAGAGCCTCAAGATAAAATTAACAAGCTCACAAAAGCTAGAGATCTTGCTAGGGCTAAGTCTAAAGTGCTTAAAAAGGAAAAGGCCCAATTTGAGGTTGATCATGAGAAACTTGTGAAAGGTCTAGATGAACTAGACAAAGCTCACAAAGCTTTGAAGAGTGAATACACTCTCTTATCCAAGTCTTATGAGCAACTTCAAATTAGGCTTGCCTCATATGATGTGCCTAGCTCCTCTACTCCTTCATGTGATCATGCAAATGTTATTGAGGAAAATGCTAGGTTGAAAGATGAACTTGCTAGGACCTCCTCTCCCCAAAGTAAACTTTCCTTGGATGATCTTTTGAGTAAGCAAAGGTCAAACAATGGGAAGGAGGGACTTGGTTTTGATTCCAAGGCTAAAAAGGCAAACAAGAAAAAGACCAAGCCCGCACATGAGAAAGCTAATGGTGAACCCCGAAAGGGCAACACCATTAATGATGATGGTGCGGGAATAGATAATCCTCACTATGTTCTCTTTAAAGATTATTATGGTGATGTTTATGCTAAGTATGTTGGTCCATATGATGGTTATGTTGCTTGGTCTATTTGGGTTCCAAAGACCCTTGTTGCTAACAAAAGAGGACCCATTGAAAAATGGGTACCTAAATCCAAGAATTGATCTCATGTAGGACTATGCCGGGAGGTTCAAAATGGGTACTTGATAGTGGATGTACAAGTCATATGACCGGCGGCAAGAACCTCGTCAAGGAGTTGAGGCCTAACATAAATGATATCACCGTCTCCTTTGGCGATAATTCTACATCCGAGGTATTGGGTTTTGGCAAGGTTGTGGTTGCACACAACATTACTCTTGTGGATGTCATGCTTGTCAAAACCCTTGGTTACAATTTGCTTTCCGTTTCCGCCCTTGGCAAGATGGGTTTCGCCGTCTTTATTGATAATGATATTGTGGTCCTCTTGTGGAGCAAGACTCTAAAAGTCGCATTCGTTGGGTACCGCGAACACAACTTGTATGTGGTGGACTTTTCGGGGGCCACCACGTCAAGTGCGATGTGCCTGTTCGGAAAGGCGGACGTGGGTTGGTTGTGGCATCGCCGCCTAGCCCATGTCAACATGAGAACTTTGCAAAGTCTTCACAAGGGGAACCATATTGTGGGACTAATGGAAAATGTGTCTTTTGCCAAAGATCGTGTTTGTAGGGCTTGTGTTGAAGGCAAAATGCATGACTCTCCGCATCCAAGCAAGACCATCATCTCTTCCAAGAGGATCTTGGAGCTCCTTCATGTGGATCTCTTTGGTCCCGTTACTCATGCAAGTCTTGGTGCGAAGAAACATTGCTTGGTGATTGTCGATGACTACTCAAGATACACTTGGGTCTACTTTCTCAAGACAAAAGATGAGACTCAACAAGTATTCATTGATTTTGCTACCGAGGTGCAACGCCAACACAACCTCCTCATTATGGCAATAAGAAGTGACAACGGCTCCGAGTTCAAGAACTACACACTCAATGATTTTCTTAGTGATGAGGGGATTCGTCATCAATATTCCGCTGCTTACACCCCTCAACAAAATGGTGTTGCGGAGAGGAAGAACCGGACCCTTATGGATATGGCAAGGTCTATGATGGCGGAGTATAAATCCCGCTATAACTTTTGGGCCGAAGCCATCTCGACCGCTTGTCACTCCTCCAACCGGCTCTATCTCCGCAAGGGCTTGAACAAGACTCCATATGAAATACTCACCGGGAACAAGCCTAATATCTCATACTTCAAGGTGTTCGGGTGTAAGTGTTTCTACAAAATCAAAGGGGTTCGTTTGTCTAAATTTGCTCCTAAAGCTTTGGAGGGTATATTTGTTGGTTACGGTGCCGAATCTCACACTTATAGAATCTTTGATGTATCCTTCGGGATTATCATTGAATCTTGTAGTGTGAAGTTCGAAGAAAATGATGGCTCCCAAGTGGGGCAAGTTGATGTGTGTGCAGGTGATGAAATACCTCAAGATGCCATAGTAAGAATGGGTGTGGGATTTTTCCGCCCCATTGAGGGACACGGTGTGGCGTCTCGGGAAGGACTATGCTCTACCACGGTGGAGCCCTCATCTTCTCAACATCAACAAACCCCATCAAGTGAAGCAAATGATGCACCAACCCAAGAACAAGAACAAAACCCTCCCTCTTGTGTGCAAGATCAAGGACAAGATCAAGAACAAGATCAAGGTCATGATCAACCAAGAATCCATGATGGTTCCGACAAGTATCCATTTGATATTCGCTCCGCACCAAATGATGTCCAAGATCAAGCACATGATGTTGAGCACCCACAAGAGATTGTAGTTGCTCAAGTTGAAGGTCAAGACGGGGACCCAAATGATCAAGTTGATCAAGTGACACCTCCAAGGCCAAGAAGAACCAAGGAGGAGATCGAGGCCCATCGTCTAGCAAGAAGAGAAAAGCAACTTGAGCGTCTTGAACACACACATGACAAGGTTCTTGGTGATGTAAGGGCAAAGGTTTCCACAAGAAGGCAATTGGCTAATTTTAGCAATCATCATGCTTATATCTCTTTAGTGGAACCGAAGAAAGTATTTGAAGCCCTTGAAGATTCGGATTGGATGGAAGCAATGCACGAAGAACTTAACAACTTCAAGCGCAACAAAGTGTGGACCTTAGTAGAAAAGCCAAAGGAGTGCCGCAATGTTATTGGCACTAAATGGATATTCAAGAACAAGCAAGATGAGTTTGGCAATGTTGTGAGGAACAAGGCAAGATTGGTGGCTCAAGGGTTCTCTCAAGTTGAGGGAATTGACTTTGGAGAAACCTATGCTCCCGTGGCCCGCCTTGAGTCCATACGTATCCTTCTTGCTTATGCATCGCATCATAACTTTAAATTACAACAAATGGATGTGAAAAGTGCATTTCTAAATGGTCCTTTGCATGAAGAGGTTTATGTTAAGCAACCCCCGGGGTTCGAGGATCTCAACTTTCCTAACCATGTCTACAAGCTTGATAAAGCACTTTATGGTCTCAAACAAGCTCCTAGAGCTTGGTACGAGCACCTTAAGGAATTGTTGGTAGACCGTGGGTTTGATGTTGGGCTAATCGACCCCACTCTTTTTACTAAGAGGGTCAATGGGGAGCTTTTCGTTTGCCAATTATATGTTGATGATATTATATTTGGCTCTACTAACAAAGCTTTCAATGATGAATTCTCAAAGCTTATGACCGATAGGTTTGAGATGTCTATGATGGGAGAGATGAAGTTTTTCCTTGGTTTTGAGATCAAGCAATTGAGAGAAGGAACCTTCATCAACCAAGCAAAATATCTCCAAGACATGCTCAAGAGATTCAAGATGACCGAGTTGAAGCGTGTGGCCACTCCTATGGTTACCAAATGTCATCTTGCACTAGATCCCAATGGTAAAGAGGTGGATCAAAAGGTATATCACTCCATGATTGGATCCTTGCTCTACCTTTGTGCATCTAGACCGGACATAGTGTTGAGTGTTGGTGTGTGTGCAAGGTATCAAGCTTCTCCTAAGGAGAGCCACATGATGGCTCTCAAAAGAATCTTTCGATATTTGGTTGATACCCCAAGATATGGTATTTGGTACCCCAAAGGCTCAAGCTTTATTCTCAATGGGTACACCTATGCGGATTGGGCGGGAGACAAGGATGATAGGAAATCAACCTCCGGGGCTTGCCAATTTCTTGGTAGGTCCTTGGTGTGTTGGTCATCTAAGAAGCAAAATTGTATGTCTCTCTCCACCACCGAAGCCGAATATGTTGCCGCCGCAAGTGGATGCACTCAATTGTTATGGATGAGGCAAACTTTAAAGGAATACGGTGTCATTTGTGACAAAGTGCCTCTATTATGTGACAATGAAAGTGCTATCAAGATTGCCTATAATCCGGTGCAACATTCAAGAACGAAGCATATTGAGATCCGGAATCATTTCATTAGGGATCATGTTGCCCGTGGTGATATTGAACTCATCTATGTTCCTACCAAAGATCAACTTGCCGATATATTCACGAAGCCTCTTGATGAAGCAAGGTTCACTTATTTGAGGAATGAGCTAAATATCATCGATTCAAGGAGTATAGCTTGACCATCTTGCAAACACACCTTCGTCTCAAAACTTTACTTGGTTTAGATGTGGGCATGGAAATAGGGGGAGTGCGGTTTAAATTATTGAGCTATCCCTCCCCCCATAATGCCAACATTAAAGAAATCATTCTCTTTATATCATATGTTGATATGTGAGCTTCAATGATGAGTAGTGGCTTGGACCCAAGATATATCTTCGCGGTGCCATGCCACAACACTCATATATGGTGGCCTAGGCCACCACACTCTTCTTTGTGAAGAGTTGGAGTTATTTGGGTCTTATCGCCTTTTATTTGACAACTCCATGTTCTTATGGGAAATCACTCTAGTTTGGCCTTATTTGCTCTTATCTTGCAAACTTGAGTGATCATGTACCATTAACAGTTTGAACCCTCTAAACCTAAGCCTACACTCTCCTATAAGCCATTTCCATCTTGCTCATTTGTCATGTTTGGTAAAAACTTGGAGTTTGAGGTTTCTCGGTCGGATGATCTAGGTAGCCCCATCTTATTGGTAAATATGCATCTTATATGTGATGCGATATTTTATTGCACCTCATATGGGTTCGCAAATAACCAACTAAAGATAGGCAGGATTCACAGTGTTCTGGAATTTTCCAGAACACCGGATAATCCGCCCCCCTGGCAGCCCGGAATATCCGGCCGGGCCGGATTATCCGCCCTCACTTTGGGCCGGATTATCCGGCCTGGGCGATTTGCGGGAGGACTAAGGGAGGCCGCGGGGTGAACGGTTGGCACACCAATCAGTTCCCCCACGCGCCCCCTTCTCCCTCCTCAAGCCGCCGGAGCTCCTCCTCCTCGCCGGAGACGCCCCGTCCGCTCCCTCTCGGATTTTCTGGGTGGATCGGGTGCATCTCCTCCCTAGCTACCGTCTCCACCAAGCGGTTTCCACAATGGATGTGGGTATGATTCACAATCTCTAACCCTAGATCTTGTGTTTTATATGTGCTATTTTCTTGGTGGAATTGGTGTCTAGTTGTTCCAAATCACGTGTAGTGTACTCCTCTTGCATGCTATGCGGCCGATCTAGTCTTAGACAAGTTTTTGATTGGAAATCTGCACATCTCGCAGGGCCGGATTATCCGCCCCCCGAGCAGGCCGGATTATCCGGCCGGGCCGGATTATCCGCCCCCAGGGGACACCGGATTATCCGGCCTGGAGCTTCATCGCCGCTGCAGTTTTGTTTCATTCTATCATGTCTAGACTTGTACCAACGTATAGCATGCTTCTCGAGTATATTACTATATCTTTCATGACTTATGAGCATTACCTTCTCTTTGCTTCCCGCCTTTGCTTCTCACAGGTGGTGCTTCTCGGGGTGGTCGGAGACGCCAAAGGCATGATCGATCTAGTGACGAGTTTGCACCCAATGCACCTCGCAAGTCCGTCACTTCAAGGAGGAAGAACAAGGATGTGCGGGAGAACTACAAGGCCATGGATCCAGTCTCTTATTCCGCTATCCGCTTGAAGAACTGGTATGAAGATGTTCCGAGGGATGAAGAGATTGAGGGCAGGAGATTTTGGTGCATGGAGCAAGTGTACATCTTCAAGGACATCTATGAGCCCATGAAGAATCTGAGACCCATGCAAGCCATTGATGTGGACATTCTAACTGCAAATGATCACTTTGAAGATGCCATCTGGGTAGTTGGAAGAATGGGCTTGAAAGATATCATGAAGATTCAATGTGACTATAGCCCAGACTTGGTGAAGCAATTCTTTGCCACTTTGGCAATCAAGAATGATGAGGATCGCACTATGGAATGGATGTCTGGCTCCACTCACTGCAGTGCCACTCTGCGTCATTTTGCTGGTATTCTTGGGGTTCCTATTGATGAGGGTCGTCGTCTTCATGGACCACAACAGACAGATAAGAATGCTCTTGCGAATCTCTATACCTCAGCGGGAAGGATTGGTTATACTAAGGGGCTGCTCCTCATTTACAGTCAGTTGCTCCGGTTCTTTCGGGCAACCATTTGCCCAAGTGGTGGTAACAATGATGCTCTCAGGGGTGTCCTTGTGGACCTTATGCACCTCAGCTATAAGTGTGCTCGTGATGGTGATGAGGTGCGGGACTACACTCTTGATATCATGGACTTTATATTCCATGAGATCCGTGATGCCATGATCTCCAGGACCACCATTCCTTATGCACCCTACATCCAGCTTCTCATCAACAACTCTGTGTCTGTGAGTGAAGATTTGAGTGGGTATCCGCTGGTGAAGCACCATGTCAAGAAGGCCTACAAGCTTAAGCCAGT
Source organism: Lolium perenne (assembly GCF_019359855.2). Lineage (NCBI taxonomy): Eukaryota > Viridiplantae > Streptophyta > Magnoliopsida > Poales > Poaceae > Lolium > Lolium perenne. Next base: position 23,112,156 of record NC_067247.2, on the reverse strand, counting down.
CTCCTCAGCTGTCCCTGCACCTGACTCTTTCATGGGTGATGCTCGTTCTAGTGGTGTTGCTCCAGCGCGTCATCGTGATGTCCCGGCTATGAGGAAGCAAGTGACCCGACTTAGTTGGTTTCAGCGTCACATCCTTTGCATGAACATTGAGATCCATAAGGAGAACTATGCAGCTAGCCGTGAGCGTTCTGAGATCAAGCATACTCAGGCGGTTATTCTACACAAGCTCAGTGGTGATCAAGGTCCCCCGCCTCAGCCTCCAGCTCACCAGGGTTACAGTGGATGGCACTCTGCACAGGTTCCATGGAGTGATCTTGATGATTGCCTTCAAAGGTCCAACACCTCTCGTCGTTCTCCGGATGCTCCTGACACTGATGAAGAGGAAGAAGAAGAAGAGGTGCAAGAGTCCGATGATGATTATGCCTCCGAGTGATTCCCATGGGACGTGTAGCATCACGCTTGTCCCCTTTTTGGCGTCTCGATGCCAAAGGGGGAGAAGTGTTCTATTAGGATTCTCGGGGATTTGCATGGTTTGGGCACAAGCATATGCGTTTATCATTCTTATATTGCTTGTGTTCCCGCTTATTTGAACTATTTGGTTTGTTTGTGTGCCGTTCAAAACTATGTGCTATGTGGTGTGAGACATTGTTATGGTTTGGTGTGAGACATTGTCATGGCTTTCGGATTTCTATTTGTTGAGATCAAGGATATTACTTTATGTGTGATGCTATATCTCCGTATTATATATCTACACATGGGTATGACTTCTTACATCCTATCTCAACTTCATATGTGTCAATGTCTTTTGTTAGAGCTCATGTTGGATATCTCTTGTTTTGAGGCACCATACTCCTATGTGTTGTGTATTTGTATTCAAATGCAAATTACTTATATGCACACATGTAGGGGGAGTGCCTCTATGTTTTGCCATCATGCTTGTCTCTATAGTGATTCCATTGCAAATCCGTATATTGTCATCAAACACCAAAAAGGGGGAGATTGAAAGAACATCTCTTACATTATGTTTTGTGTGTTTGATGTCAATATATATGATTCACTAATGTTTGTTTAAGTGGTGCAGAGTTTACATAGATATTTAATCTTGTGTGTTGGATTTGATCGACTGTCAAAAGGAATCAGAAAAGTTGGCCAGGGCCGGATAATCCGGGCCGGATATTGTTGAAATATCCGGCCCCCTGGTTTTGGCTAAGTCTTCGAGGATTTGCGGCTCAGTATGGAGGCCGGACATTTGCCCGGATAATGTCCCGGTATTGTACCAGGGCCGGATTATCCGGGCCGGATATTTTGGAAATATCCGGCCCCCCCATTTTTGGCTAAGGACTGGAAGAAATGTGGCTCAGTACATGGGCCGGACTTTTGGCCAGACAATGTCATGGTTTTGTCCCGAAAACCGGATTATTCGGGGGGGCGGATTATCCGGCCCTTACTTAGGCCGGATTATCCGGGCCCCCGGAAGCAGCAACGGCTCAATTTTGTGAGGGGGTATAAATACCCCCCTTCTTCTACCTTGGTTGCTTGCTCAATCATTATACAAGAAATCTGCCAAGCCACCTCCATTAGAGCCACCTCAAGAAAGTCAAGATTTGCAAGATCTCCTTCCTCCCCCAACCAAAGCTCTTGATCTTTGGAGATTCGAAGGAGAAGACACCGATCTACATCCTCACTGAAGCGTTCTTCATTTCCCCCTCTCTTGTTTGAGGGATCTCATGCTAGTGTTCCTATTTGGTTCCCTAGTTGATTTGTGTTGATGTATTGTTGTTGATTGTTGTGTTGTAACAGATTTGGGAGCCTCCAATTTGGTTGTGGATGTGTGCCCCAAGAACCTTGTAAAGGCCCGGTTTCCGCCTCGAGGAAATCCCTTAGTGGAAGTGGGCTAGGCCTTCATGGCGTTGCTCACCGGAGATCTGAGTGAAGCCTTCGTGGCTGTTGGTTTGGCTTTCGTAGCAACCACACTCCTCCAAACGTAGACGTACCTTCTTGCAAAGGAAGGGAACTACGGGAATCATCTCCGTGTCATCGCGTGCTCCACTCTCAGTTACCTCTATCCCACTCTATCTCTATATTGCTTAGATATATCTTGCTTAGTTGTTAGCCTTGTCATATAGGTAAATTCACCTAGTTGCATATCTAGAGAATTTACCATTTGTGTCAAGCCTAAATTGAAAAAGAACTAAAAATTGGTTAGCACCTATTCACCCCCCCCCCCCTCTAGGTGTGGCATACGATCCTTTCAACCGCCATCTTCATCACCGCTGCTGTCTCCCATGAGGAGGGAGTAGTTCTCCATCGAGGCTCGGGGCTGTACCGGTAGCTATGTGGTTCATCTCTCTCCTATGTACTTCAATACAATAATCTCATGAGCTGCCTTACATGATTGAGATTCATATGATGATGCTTGTAATCTAGATGTCATTATGCTAGTCAAGTGGATTTTACTTATGTGATCTCCGGAGACTCCTTATCCCACGTGTGTAAAGGTGACAGTGTGTGCACCGTGTGGGTCTCTTAGGCTATATTTCACAGAATACTTATTCACTGTTATGAATAACATAGTGAAGTGCTTATTTATATCCCATTATGATTGCAATGTGTTTTGTATCACAATATATCTGCGTGCTACTCTAGTGATGTTATTAAAGTAGTTTATTCCTCCTGCACGGTGTAATGGTGACAGTGTGTGCATCGTGTAGTACTTGGCGTAGGCTATGATTGTGATCTCTTGTAGATTATGAAGTTAACTATTGCTATGATGGTATTGATGTGATCTATGCCTCCTTTCGTAGCGTGAAGGTGACAGTGTGCATGCTATGTTAGTACTTGGTTTGGTTATGTTGATCTGTCATGCACTCTAAGGTTACTTAAACATGAATATCGAATATTGTGGAGCTTGTTAACTCCGGCATTGAGGGTTCGTGTAATCCTACACAATTAGTGGTGTTCATCATCCAACAAGAGGGTGTAGAGTCTAGCATCTATTTATTTATTCTGTTATGTGATCAATGTTGAGAGTGTCCACTAGTGAAAGTATGATCCCTAGGCCTTGTTTCCAATACTGCAAACACCGCTTGTTTACTGTTCTGCTGCATGTTTACTTCCTGCAATATTACTACCATCAACTGTACGTCAGCAAGCACTTTTCTGGCGCCGTTACTACTGCTCATATTCATTCATACCACTTGTATTTCACTATCTCTTCGCCGAACTAGTGCACCTATTAGGTGTGTTGGGGACACAAGAGACTTCTTGTATCGTGATTGCAGGGTTGCTTGAGAGGGATATCTTTGACCTCTTCCTCCCTGAGTTCGATAAACCTTGGGTGATCCACTTAAGGGAAACTTGCTGCTATTCTACAAACCTCTGCTCTTGGAGGCCCAACACTGTCTACAAAAATAGAAGCACCCATAGACATCAAGCACTTTTCTGGCGCTATTGCCGGGGAGGAAAGGTAAAAGGCACTCATACTTCGGTCCCAGTTAACTAAGTACTTTTCTGTTGCCGTTGTGTGTGTGCTCGAAGCTATTTCCTTTAGATCCTGCAATTGCATCTTTTTGTCTCTTGTTTTACACTAGTAAGGCTTAATGCAAGACAACAACAAAATGAGAGATCTTTATGAACTTTATCTTGAATTAGGACATGATGTGTTTGAAGAGAAAATTAAAAAACCCATGGAACTTATGCATGCTAATGGGAATGTTATTAGTATGAATGCTTTGAACACCATTGTTGCTAATGCTATGGAAGAATTTAAGCTTGGGGAGGTCAATTTTGATGAAAATGATCTCTTTAGCCCTCCTGGTATTGAGGAGAACGTTTATGTTGATTATGATATGCCTCCCTGATGGCGTGTAACTCACACGTTCGTTGGGAACCCCAAGAGGAAGGTATGATGCGCACAGCAGCAAGTTTTCCCTCAGAAAGAAACCAAGGTTTATCGAACCAGGAGGAGCCAAGAAGCACGTTGAAGGTTGATGGCGGCGGGATGTAGTGCGGCGCAACACCAGGGATTCCGGCGCCAACGTGGAACCTGCACAACACAACCAAAGTACTTTGCCCCAACGAAACAGTGAGGTTGTCAATCTCACCGGCTTGCTGTAACAAAGGATTAACCGTATTGTGTGGAAGATGATTGTTTGCAGAAAACAGTAGAACAAGTATTGCAGTAGATTGTATTTCAGTAAAGAGAATTGGACCGGGGTCCACAGTTCACTAGAGGTGTCTCTCCCATAAGATAAACAGCATGTTGGGTGAACAAATTACAGTTGGGCAATTGACAAATAAAGAGGGCATGACCATGCACATACATATCATGATGAGTATAGTGAGATTTAATTGGGCATTACGACAAAGTACATAGACCGCCATCCAACTGCATCTATGCCTAAAAAGTCCACCTTCAGGTTATCATCCGAACCCCCTCCAGTATTAAGTTGCAAAGCAACAGACAATTGCATTAAGTATGGTGCGTAATGTAATCAACAACTACATCCTTAGACATAGCATCAATGTTTTATCCCTAGTGGCAACAGCACAACACAACCTTAGAACTTTACATCCTTTGTCCCTGTGTCAATGCGGGCATGAACCCACTATCGAGCATAAGTACTCCCTCTTGGAGTTACAAGCATCTACTTGGCCAGAGCATCTACTAGTAACGGAAAGCATGCAAGATCATAAACAACACGTAGATATAACTTTGATAATCAACATAACAAGTATTCTCTATTCATCGGATCCCAACAAACGCAACATATAGAATTACAGATAGATGATCTTGATCATGTTAGGCAGCTCACAAGATCCGACAATGATAGCACAATGGGGAGAAGACAACCATCTAGCTACTGCTATGGACCCATAGTCCAGGGGTAGACTACTCACACATCACACCGGAGGCGACCATGGCGGCGTAGAGTCCTCCGGGAGATGATTCCCCTCTCCGGCAGGGTGCCGGAGGCGATCTCCTGGATCCCCCGAGATGGGATCGGCGGCGGCGGCGTCTCGCAAGGTTTTCCGTATCGTGGCTCTCGCACCGGGGGTTTCGTCACGGAGGCTTTAAGTAGGCGGAAGGGCAAGTCACGAGGGGGCACAGGGGCCCCAGATGACAGGGCGGCGCGGCCAAGGGGGGGCCCGCGCCGCCCTAGGGTTTGGGCTCCCTGTGGCCCCACTTCGTTTCATCTTCGGACTTCTGGAAGCTTCGTGGAAAAATAGGCCCCTGGGCGTTGATTTCGTCCAATTCCGAGAATATTTCGTTACTAGGATTTCTGAAACCAAAAACAGCAAAAACAAGAATCGACACTTCGGCATCTTGTTAATAGGTTAGTTCCAGAAAATGCACGAATATGACATAAAGTGTGCATAAAACATGTAGATAACATCAATAATGTGGCATGGAACATAAGAAATTATCGATACGTCGGAGACGTATCAGCATCCCCAAGCTTAGTTCTGCTCGTCCCGAGGTGTAAAACGATAACACGAGATAATTTCTGAGTGACATGCCATCATAATCTTGATCATACTATTTGTAAAGCATATGTAGTGAATGCAGCGATCAAAACAATGTATATGACATGAGTAAACAAGTGAATCATAAAGCAAAGACTTTTCATGAATAGCACTTCAAGACAAGCATAAATAAGTCTTGCATAAGAGTTAACTCATAAAGCAATAATTCAAAGTAAAGGTATTGAAGCAACACAAAAGAAGATTAAGTTTCAGCGGTTGCTTTCAACTTGTAACATGTATATCTCATGGATATTGTCAACATAGAGTAACATAATAAGTGCAATAAGCAAGTATGTAGGAATCAATGCACAGTTCACACAAGTGTTTGCTTCTTGAGGTGGAGAGAAATAGGTGAACTGACTCAACATTGAAAGTAAAAGAATGGTCCTCCATAGAGGAAAAGCATCGATTGCTATATTTGTGCTAGAGCTTTTATTTTGAAAACATGAAACAATTTTGTCAACGGTAGTAATAAAGCATATGCATCATGTAAATTATATCTTATAAGTTGCAAGCCTCATGCATAGTGTACTAATAGTGCCCGCACCTTGTCCTAATTAGCTTGGACTACCGGATCATCACAATGCAATCGTTTTAACCAAGTGTCACAAAGGGGTACCTCTATGCCGCCTTTGTACAAAGGTCTAAGGAGAAAGCTCGCATTGGATTTCTCGCTATTGATTATTCTTCAACTTAGACATCCATACCGGGACAACATAGACAACAGATAATGGACTCCTCTTTTATGCATAAGCATGTAACAACAATTAATAATTTTCTCATTTGAGATTGAGGATATATGTCCAAAACTGAAACTTCCACCATGGATCATGGCTTTAGTTAGCGGCCCAATGTTCTTCTCTAACATATGCATGCTTAACCATAAGGTGGTAGATCTCTTACTTCAGACAAGACGGACATGCATAGCAACTCACATGAAATTCAACAATGAATAGTTGATGGCGTCCCCAGTGAACATGGTTATCGCACAACAAGCAACTTAATAAGAGATAAAGTGCATAATTACATATTCAATACCACAATAGTTTTTAAGCTATTTGTCCCATGAGCTATATATTGCAAAGGTGAATGATGGAATTTTTAAAGGTAGCACTCAAGCAATTTACTTTGGAATGGCAGAAAATACCATGTAGTAGGTAGGTATGGTGGACACAAATGGCATAGTGGTTGGCTCAAGTATTTTGGATGCATGAGAAGTATTCCCTCTCGATACAAGGTTTAGGCTAGCAAGGCTTATTTGAAACAAACACAAGGATGAACCAGTGCAGCAAAACTCACATAAAAGACATATTGAAAACATTATAAGACTCTACACCGTCTTCCTTGTTGTTCAAACTCAATACTAGAAATTATCTAGACCTTAGAGAAACCAAATATGCAAACCAAATTATAGCATGCTCTATGTATTTCTTCATTAATGGGTGCAAAGCATATGATGCAAGAGCTTAAACATGAGCACAACAATTGCCAAGTATCACATTACCCAAGACATTTATAGCAATTACTACATGTATCATTTTCAAATTCCAACCATATAACAATTTAACGAAGGAGAAACTTCGCCATGAATACTATGAGTAGAAACCAAGGACATACTTGTCCATATGCTACAGCGGAGCGTGTCTCTCTCCCATAAAGTGAATGCTAGGATCCATTTTATTCAAACAAAACAAAAAACAAAAACAAACCGACGCTCCAAGAAAAAGCACATAAGATGTGATGGAATAAAAATATAGTTTCAGGGGAGGAACCTGATAATGTTGTCGATGAAGAAGGGGATGCCTTGGGCATCCCCAAGCTTAGACGCTTGAGTCTTCTTGATATATGCAGGGGTGAACCACCGGGGCACCCCCAAGCTTAGAGCTTTCACTCTCCTTGATCATGTTGCATCATACTCCTCTCTTGATCCTTGAAAACTTCCTCCACACCAAACTTGAAACAACTCATTAGAGTGTTAGTGCACAATAAAAATTGACATATTCAGAGGTGACACAATCATTCTTAACACTTCTGGACATTGCATAATGCTACTGGACATTAGTGGATCAAAGAAATTCATCCAACATAGCAAAAGAGGCAATGCGAAATAAAAGGCAGAATCTGTCAAAACAGAACAGTTCGTATTGACGAATTTTAAAATGGCACCAGACTTGCTCAGATGAAGATGCTCAAATTGAATGAAAGTTGCGTACATATCTGAGGATCACTCACGTAAATTGGCATAATTTTCTGAGTTACCTACAGAGAATTTTTCCCAGATTCGTGACAGCAAAGAAATCTGTTTCTGCGCAGTAATCCAAATCTAGTATGAACTTTTCTATCAACGACTTTACTTGGCACAACAAAACACAAAACTAAGATAAGTAGAGGTTGCTACAGTAGTAAACAACTTCCAAGACACAAAATAAAAACAAAGTACTGTAGGTAAAAACATGGGTTGTCTCCCATAAGCGCTTTTCTTTAACGCCTTTCAGCTAGGCGCAGAAAGTGTGTATCAAGTATTATCAAGAGACGAAATGTCAACATCATAATTTGTTCTCATAATAGAATCAAAAGGTAACTTCATTCTCTTTCTAGGGAAGTGTTCCATACCTTTCTTGAGAGGAAATTGATATTTTATATTACCTTCCTTCATATCAATGATAGCACCAACAGTTCGAAGAAAAGGTCTTCCCAATATAATGGGACAAGATGCATTGCATTCAATATCCAAGACAACAAAATCAACGGGGACAAGGTTATTGTTAACGGTAATGCGAACATTATCAACTTTCCCCAAAGGTTTCTTTGTAGAATGATCAGCAAGATTAACATCCAAATAACAATTTTTCAGTGGTGGCAAGTCAAGCATATTATAAATTTTCTTAGGCATAACAGAAATACTTGCACCAAGATCACATAAAGCATTACAATCAAAATCTTTAATCTTCATCTTAATGATGGGCTCCCAACCATCCTCTAGCTTTTTAGGAATAGAGGCTTCGCGCTCTAGTTTCTCTTCTCTAGCTTTTATGAGAGCTTTTGTAATATGATGTGTAAAAGCCAAATTTATGGCACTAGCATTAGGACTTTTAGCAAGTTTTTGCAAGAACTTTATAACTTCAGAGATGTGGCAATCATCAAAATTCAAACCATTATAATCTAAAGCAATGGGATCATCATCCCCAATGTTGGAAAAAATTTCAGCAGCTTTATCACAAAGCGATTTCAGCGATTTTAGCGCTTTCAGGCAGTTTCTCGCGCTTTGCATTAGAAGTGGAAACATTGCTAACACCAATTCTTTTATTATTATTAGTAGGAGGTGCAGCAACATGTGTAGCATTAGCATTACTAGTGGTGGTAATAGTCCAAACTTTAGCTATATTCTTCTCTTTAGCTAGTTTTTCATTTTCTTCTCTATCCCACCTAGCACGCAGTTCAGCCATTAATCTTATATTCTCATTAATTCTAACTTGAATGGCATTTGCTGTAGTAACAATCTTATTATGATGATTCTCATTAGGCAAAACTTTTGATTTCAAAAGATCAACATCAGCAGCAAGACTATCGACTTTAGAAGCAAGTATATCAATTTTCCCAAGCTTTTCTTCAACAGATTTGTTAAAAGCAGTTTGTGTACTAATAAATTCTTTAAGCATGGCTTCAAGTCCAGGGGGTGTGTTCCTATTATTATTGTAAGAATTCCCATAAGAATTACCATAGCCGTTGCCATTATTATAAGGATATGGCCTATAGTTGTTACTAGAATTGTTCCGGTAAGCATTGTTGTTGAAATTATTATTTTTAATGAAGTTCACATCAACATGTTCTTCTTGTGCAACCAATGAAGCTAATGGAACATTATTAGGATCAATATTAGTCCTATCATTCACAAGCATAGACATAATAGCATCAATCTTATCACTCAAGGAAGAGGTTTCTTCGATAGAATTTACCTTCTTGCCTTGTGGAGCTCTTTCCGTGTGCCATTCAGAGTAATTGATCATCATATTATCAAGAAGCTTTGTTGCTTCACCAAGAGTGATGGACATAAAGGTACCTCCAGCAGCTGAATCCAATAAATTCCGTGAAGAAAAATTTAGTCCTGCATAGAAGGTTTGGATGATCATCCAAGTAGTCAGTCCATGGGTTGGGCAATTTTTAACCAGAGATTTCATTCTTTCCCAAGCTTGAGCAACATGTTCAGTATCTAATTGTTTAAAATTCATTATGCTACTCCTCAAAGATATAATTTTAGCAGGGGGATAATATCTACCAATAAAAGCATCCTTGCATTTAGTCCATGAATCAATACTATTCTTAGGCAGAGATAGCAACCAATCTTTAGCTCTTCCTCTTAATGAGAAAGGGAACAATTTTAATTTTATAATGTCACCATCTACATCCTTATACTTTTGCATTTCACATAATTCAACAAAATTATTAAGATGGGCAGCAGCATCATCAGAACTAACACCAGAAAATTGCTCTCGCATAACAAGATTCAAAGAAAGGTGTTTAATTTCAAAGAATTCTGCTGTAGTAGCAGGTGGAGCAATAGGTGTGCATAAGAAATCATTATTATTTGTGGTTGTGAAGTCACACAACTTAGTATTTTCAGCGTTGGCCATTTTAGCAACAGTAAATAAAGCAAACTAGATAAAGTAAATGCAAGTAAACTAATTTTTTTGTGTTTTTGATATAGCAAACAAGATAGCAAGTAAAGTAAAACTAGCAACTAATTTTTTTTGTATTTTGATTTAGTGCAGCAAACAAAGTAGTAAATAAAACTAAGCAAGACAAAAACAGAGTAAAGAGATTGAGAAGTGGAGACTCCCCTTGCAGCGTGTCTTGATCTCACTGCAAGAACGGCGCCGTAAAAGAGCTTGATGGCGTGTAACTCACACGTTCGTTGGGAACCCCAAGAGGAAGGTATGATGCGCACAGCAGCAAGTTTTCCCTCGAGAAAGAAACCAAGGTTTATCGAACCAGGAGGAGCCAAGAAGCACGTTGAAGGTTGATGGCGGCGGGATGTAGTGCGGCGCAACACCAGGGATTCCGGCGCCAACGTGGAACCTGCACAACACAACCAAAGTACTTTGCCCCAACGAAACAGTGAGGTTGTCAATCTCACCGGCTTGCTGTAACAAAGGATTAACCGTATTGTGTGGAAGATGATTGTTTGCGTAAAACAGTAGAACAAGTATTGCGGTAGATTGTATTTCAAGAAAGAGAATTGGACCGGGGTCCACAGTTCACTAGAGGTGTCTCTCCCATAAGATAAACAGCATGTTGGGTGAACAAATTACAGTTGGGCAATTGACAAATAAAGAGGGCATGACCATGCACATACATATCATGATGAGTATAGTGAGATTTAATTGGGCATTACGACAAAGTACATAGACCGCCATCCAACTGCATCTATGCCTAAAAAGTCCACCTTCAGGTTATCATCCGAACCCCCTCCAGTATTAAGTTGCAAAGCAACAGACAATTGCATTAAGTATGGTGCGTAATGTAATCAACAACTACATCCTTAGACATAGCATCAATGTTTTATCCCTAGTGGCAACAACACAACACAACCTTAGAACTTTCTGTCACCGTCCTGTGTGTCAATGCAGGCATGAACCCACTATCGAGCATAAGTACTCCCTCTTGGAGTTACAAGCATCTACTTGGCCAGAGCATCTACTAGTAACGGAAAGCATGCAAGATCATAAACAACACGTAGATATAACTTTGATAATCAACATAACAAGTATTCTCTATTCATCGGATCCCAACAAACGCAACATATAGAATTACAGATAGATGATCTTGATCATGTTAGGCAGCTCACAAGATCCGACAATGATAGCACAATGGGGAGAAGACAACCATCTAGCTACTGCTATGGACCCATAGTCCAGGGGTAGACTACTCACACATCACACCGGAGGCGACCATGGCGGCGTAGAGTCCTCCGGGAGATGATTCCCCTCTCCGGCAGGGTGCCGGAGGCGATCTCCTGGATCCCCCGAGATGGGATCGGCGGCGGCGGCGTCTCAGTAAGGTTTTCCGTATCGTGGCTCTCGGTACTGGGGGTTTCGTCACGGAGGCTTTAAGTAGGCGGAAGGGCAAGTCAAGAGGGGGCACAGGGGCCCAGATGACAGGCGGCGCGGCCAAGGGGGCCCGCGCGCCCTAGGGTTTGGGCTCCCCGTGGCCCCACTTCGTTTCATCTTCGGACTTCGGAAGCTTCGTGGAAAAATAGGCCCCTCGGGCGTTGATTTCGTCCAATTCCGAGAATATTTCGTTACTAGGATTTCGAAACCAAAAACAGCAGAAACAAAGAATCGACACTTCGGCATCTTGTTAATAGGTTAGTTCCAGAAAATGCACGAATATGACATAAAGTGTGCATAAAACATGTAGATAACATCAATAATGTGGCATGGAACATAAGAAATTATCGATACGTCGGAGACGTATCACTCCCATATATGATGATTATAATGATAGTGGTCTTTTGGTGCCGCCTACTATGGAGAGTAAATTTGATTATGATTATACTATGCCTCCTACACTTGATGAGAATAATAATGATAGCTACTTTGTTGAATTTGCTCCCACTACAACTAATAAAATTGATTATGCTTATGTGGAGAGTAATGATACTTTTATGCATGTGAATAAGAATGCTTTATGTGATACTTATATTGTTGAGTTTGTTCATGATGCCTCTGAAAATTATTATGAGAGAGGAAAATATGGTTGTAGAAATTTTCATGTTACTAAAACACCTCTCTATATGCTGAAATTTTTGAAGTTACACTTGTTTTATCTTCCTATGCTTGTTACTTTGCTCTTCATGAACTTGTTTATTTACAAGATTCCTATGCATAGGAAGCATGTTAGACTTAAATGTGTTTTGAATTTGCTTCTTGATGCTCTCTTTTGCTTCAACTCTTATTTCTTGCGTGAGCATCATTGAAATTACTGAGCCCATCTTGATGGCTATAAAGAAAGAACTTCTTGGGAGATAACCCATGTGTTTATTTTACTACAGTACTTTTGTTTTATATTTGAGTCTTGGAAGTTGTTACTACTGTAGCAACCTCTCCTTATCTTATTTTATTGCATTGTTGTGCCAAGTAAAGTCTTTGATAGCAAGGTTGATACTAGATTTGGATTAATGCGCAGAAACAGATTTCTGTCTGTCACGAATTTGGGCAGGGTTCTCTGTAGGTAACTCAGAAAAATCTGCAAATTTACGTGCGTGATCCCCAGATATGTACGCAACTTTAATTCAATTTGGGTATTTTCATCTGAGCAAGTCTGGTGCCACTTTAAAATTCGTCTTTACGGACTGTTCTGTTTTGACAGATTCTGCCTTTTATTTCGCATTGCCTCTTTTGCTGTGTTGGATGGATTTCTTTGTTCCATTAACTTCTAGTAGCTTTGTGCAATGTCCAGAAGTGTTAAGAATGATTGTGTCACCTCTGAACATGTGAATTTTTGATTATGCACTAACCCTCTAATGAGTTTGTTTCGAGTTTGGTGTGGAGGAAGTTTTCAAGGGTCAAGGGAGGAGGATGATATACTATGATCAAGAAGAGTGAAGAGTCTAAGCTTGGGGATGCCCCCGTGGTTCATCCCTGCATATTTCAAGAAGACTCAAGCGTCTAAGCTTGGGGATGCCCAAGGCATCCCCTTCTTCATCGACAACTTATCAGGTTTCTTCTCTTGAAACTATATTTTTATTCGGTCACATCTTATGTACTTTACTTGGAGCGTCTGTGTGCTTTTATTTTCGTTTTGTTATTTTCATTCTCTGAATAAACACATGCTTGTGTGGGAGAGAGACACGCTCCGTTGTTGCATATGAACACATGTGTTCTTAGCTTTATCTTAATGTTCATGGTGGAGTTGAAAACCATTTCGTTAATTGCTATTTGGTTGGAAACAGAAAATGCTGCATGTGGTAATTGGTATAATGTCTTGAATAATGTGATATTTGGTAATTGTTGTGCTCATATAGATCTTGTTTAAGCTCTTGCATCATGTACCTTGTACCCATTAATGAAGAACTACATAGAGCTTGTTAAAATTTGGTTTGCATGATTGGTCTCTCTAAGTCTAGATATTTTCTGGTTGAGGTGTTTGAACAACAAGGAAGACGATGTAAAGTCTTATAATGCTTACAATATGTTCATATGTGAGTCTTGCTGCACCGTTTTATACTTGTGTTTGCTTCAAACAACCTTGCTAGCCTAGCCTTGTATTGAGAGGGAATACTTCTCATGCATCCAAAATCCTTGAGCCAACCACTATGCCATTTGTGTCCACCATACCTACCTACTACATGGTATTTCTCTGCCATTCCAAGAAAATACTTCATGTGCTACCTTTAAACAATTCGAAAGCTATTATCTCTTATTTGTGTCAATGTTTTATAGCTCATGAGGAAGTATGTGGTGTTTTATCTTTCGATCTTGTCATTTACTTTTGACAGACTTTCACCAATGGACTAGTGGCTCATCCGCTTATCCAATAATTTTGCAAAAAGAGCTGGCAATGGGGTTCCCAGCCCCAATTAATTAACTTGCATTAATAATTCCCTTCACATGTTTTGCTCTGATTCATCAGTAAGCAACTTAATTTTGCAAATAGACACTCCTTCATGGTATGTGATTGTTGGAAGGCACCCGAGGATTCGGTTAGCCATGGCTTGAGAAAGCAAAGGTTGGGAGGAGTGTCATCTAAAAAATAAAAAAATAAAAACTAAACTAAAGTACATGTGTAAACAAAAGAGAAGAGGGATGATCTACCTTGCTGGTAGAGATAACGTCCTTCATGGGAGCTGCTCTTGAAAGTCTGGTTGACGAGGTAGTTAGAGTACCCGCTACCATTCGTTGACAACAACAAACACCTCTCAAAACTTTACTTTTATGCTCTCTATATGATTTCAAAACTTAAAAAGCTCTAGCACATGATTTAATCCTTGCTTCCCTCTGCGAAGGGCCATTCTTTTACTTTATGTTGAGTCATTTTACCTATTCTTTCTATCTTAGGAGCAAACACTTGTGTAAACTGTGTGCATTGATTCTTACATGTTTACTTATTGCACTTGTTATATTACTTTGTGTTGACAATTATCCATGAGATATACATGTTACAAGTTGAAAGCAATCGCTGAAACTTATATCTTCCTTTGTGTTGCTTCAATGCCTCTACTAAGAATTTATTGCTTATGAGTTAACTGTTATGCAAGTCTTATTGATGCTTGTCTTGAAAGTACTATTCATGAAAAGTCTTTGCTATATGATTCAGTTGTTTACTCATTGTCTTCATCATTGCTTTGAATCGCTGCATTCATCTCATATCCTTTACAATAATGTTGATCAAGATTATGTTGGTAGCATGTCACTTAAGAAATTATCATTGTTATCGTTTACCTACTCGAGGACGAGTAGGAACTAAGCTTGGGGATGCTTGATACGTCTCAAACGTATCTATAATTTCTTATGTTTCATGCTAGTTTTATGACAATACCTACATGTTTTGTTCACACTTTATATCGTTTTGATGCGTTTTCCGGAACTAACCTATTGACGAGATGCCGAAGTGCCAGTTGCTGTTTTCTGCTGTTTTTGGTTTCAGAAATCCTAGTAAGGAAATATTCTCAGAATCGGACGAAATCAATGCCCAGCATCCTATTTTTCCACGAAGCTTCCAGAACACCCGAGAGACGCCAGAGGGGAGCCCTGGGGGGCCCACACGCCAGGCCGGCGCGGCCCAGGCCCTGGCCGCGCCGCCCTACTATGTGGAGCCTCCGTACCCCCTCCGACTCCGCCTCTTCGCCTATAAGAGGGCCCCTGACCTAAATCTTCGATACGGAAAATCCACGGTACGAGAAACCTTCCAGAGCCGCCGCCATCGCGAAGCCAAGATCTTGGGGACAGGAGTCTCTGTTCCGGCACGCCGCCGGGACGGGGAAGTGCCCCCGGAAGGCTCCTCCATCAACACCACCGCCATCTTCATCACCGCTGCTGTCTCCTATGAGGAGGGAGTAGTTCTCCATCGAGGCTCGGGGCTGTACCGGTAGCTATGTGGTTCATCTCTCTCCTATGTACTTCAATACAATAATCTCATGAGCTGCCTTACATGATTGAGATTCATATGATGATGCTTGTAATCTAGATGTCATTATGCTAGTCAAGTGGATTTTGCTTATGTGATCTCCGGAGACTCCTTGTCCCACGTGTGTAAAGGTGACAGTGTGTGCACCGTGTGGGTCTCTTAGGCTATATTTCACAGAATACTTATTCACTGTTATGAATAGCATAGTGAAGTGCTTATTTATATCCCATTATGATTGCAATGTGTTTTGTATCACAATATATCTGCGTGCTACTCTAGTGATGTTATTAAAGTAGTTTATTCCTCCTGCACGGTGTAATGGTGACAGTGTGTGCATCGTGTAGTACTTGGCGTAGGCTATGATTGTGATCTCTTGTAGATTATGAAGTTAACTATTGCTATGATGGTATTGATGTGATCTATGCCTCCTTTCGTAGCGTGAAGGTGACAGTGTGCATGCTATGTTAGTACTTGGTTTGGTTATGTTGATCTGTCATGCACTCTAAGGTTACTTAAACATGAATATCGAATATTCTGGAGCTTGTTAACTCCGGCATTGAGGGTTCGTGTAATCCTACACAATTAGTGGTGTTCATCATCCAACAAGAGGGTGTAGAGTCTAGCATCTATTTATTTATTATGTTATGTGATCAATGTTGAGAGTGTCCACTAGTGAAAGTATGATCCCTAGGCCTTGTTTGCAATACTGCAAACACCGCTTGTTTACTGTTCTGCTGCATGTTTACTTCCTGTAATATTACTACCATCAACTGTACGCCAGCAAGTACTTTTCTGGCGCCGTTACTACTGCTCATATTCATTCATACCACTTGTATTTCACTATCTCTTCGCCGAACTAGTGCACCTATTAGGTGTGTTGGGGACACAAGAGACTTCTTGTATCGTGATTGCAGGGTTGCTTGAGAGGGATATCTTTGACCTCTTCCTCCCTGAGTTCGATAAACCTTGGGTGATCCACTTAAGGGAAACTTGCTGCTATTCTACAAACCTCTGCTCTTGGAGGCCCAACACTGTCTACAAGAATAGAAGCACCCGTAGACATCACACACCATGCCTAGGCGCGGACCACCCCTTGCCGTGCCTAAGGGTGGTGTGGGCCCCTCAGGCTCCCACCAACCTCGCCCTTCTGCCTATAAATTCATCTGATCGGGAAAAACCTAAATACCCGAGCCTCCATCCACGAAAAGTTCCATCACCGCCGCCATCGTCGACTCTAGCTCAGGAGGGTTCTTAAGCTCTTCCCGACACCCTGCCGGAGAGGGAGATCATCACCGGAGGCCTCTACATCGACATGTCCGCCTCTGAAGTGATGCGTGAGTAGTTCATCTCTGGACTACGGTTCCATAGCAGTAGCTAGATGGTTGTCTTGTCTAATTTATGTTTCATGTTTAGATCTTGTGAGTTACCTATCATGATCAAGATCATCTTTATGTAATGCTACATGTTGTGTTTGCTGGGATCCGATGAATAATGAATACTATGGTTGAGATTGATTATATACTTGTCATATGTTATGTGTGATCTTGCATGCTCCCCATTGCTAGTAGATGATCTGGCCAAGTATGTGCTCGTGACTCCAAGAGGGAGTATGTATGCTCGATAGTGGGTTCATGCCTCTAGTAATCTGGGAGAGTGACAATAACTTCTAAGGTTGTAGATGTGATGTTGCTACTAGGGAGAAAACAACAATGTTTTATCCAAGGATAATTCTATTGTTTACTTTACACACTTTACTTAATGCAATAATCTGTTGCTTGCAATTTAATACTGAAAGGGGTGCGGATGCTAACCGGAAGGTGGATTATTAGTTATAGACGCAGTTGGATTACGGTCTATGTATCTTGTTGTAATTCCCAAATGAATCTCATAGTAATCATCTTGTCATTGATTGCCCAACTGTAATTTGTTCACTGAGCATGTTATTTATCGTTATGGAGAGACACCTCTAGTGAACTGTGGCCCCAGTTCTTTCTTTTACACTGCAAATACATGTACTTTTTATTGCCCACTCCCACGGCAACAACTCTTTTTCTAGCATTCACACATTGTTCTTTATTTCACTGCAAATAAATATCTCTTTCCACATTATACGTTTAACCCTTTGTTTTCAGCAAAACCGGTGAGATTGACAATCTCACTGTAAGTTGGGGCAAAGTATTTTGGTTGTGTTGTGTGCAGGTTCCATGTTGTTGATGACACCGGTAGTGCGCCCTGTCAAAGTCAGCTAGCAACACCTTCATAAGTGATTTTTTTCTCCTACTGTTCGATTAAACATTGGTTTTTCTTACTGAGGGAAAACTTGCTACTATGCTCATCATACCTTTGTTATTTCTATTTTACCAAGGAATCTTTTCCACCACTATGCGCGGAAATCGAGGAAGCACCTTGGTTACTGCACAAGCGCTGGTCATTTCCTAAGCTGGCCGCGCAGAAGTGGGGGGACGTTAGGTCATGTCCTGTCAATCAGACCACAGCAGTGGTTACGTCATCAATGATGTCAAAAGAAGTATCGACTGCACTTGAAGCATCCGAAAGAAACTGAAATATTCGAGTGGTTTGGTCTGAGTCTGCACTCGGTTGCAAGCATCCACGCCCAGACTCGGGGGCTACTCCATCGGGAGCGCTGGATGCGCACCCGATAAAATTTATGGACTCGAAGATTTTTTGCGCGGCCCAGGATCATGCCCGGAGACTTGATTCTGAGTAGGGTAACGTTGTTTTGCCATCGGCAGTTAACCGACATCGATATATCGAGTAAAGCTGGACACGTTACTCAATATCCTTTACGTACCACCAAAAATCACAACCTTCCTTGGAAGTATTGAAGACCCGATATAAGAAGATGTATCGGGTGATCATAACAATTTGCAGAAAACATCGGCAGAAGAAAAAACATTCGAGTAGTACAACTTGAGTCTACACACGGTTGCGAGCATCCGTGCCTAAACTCGGGGGCTACTCCCATCGGGAGGGCTGAACGCGCACCCGATAAAGATGGCGATTGCTATTATAAGGGATTCAACATTCGACAGAAGACAGTTTTAGTCGAAGCTTCTTCGGCCAGTCACTCGGGGGCTACTGATGTGGGCATTACCCTTCAGGTAACTAGAATTGCACTACCTCTTGCAGCCCAACCAGGGGCCCATGAAGAATATCCAACGACCAAGGTGGGCCGCTATGTCGGTTCCAAGGAAGGAGTCTTGACAAGCAAGGCAAGAAGACGAAGAAACAAGGAAAGTTTAGGCATAAGACTCTTTGTAACCTAGTCGTACCCGGACAGATCTCTCGAGACCTGGTTCACTATATAAGGGCCAGGAGAGGATCTGCCGAGGGACACACAATCATAGTAATCATAGCCACCGCAAGTCAAAAGCTAGGTCATCATAGAACTTAGCCTCTCGACGAGATCATAGCCGAAACCTTCGGCACCCCATTGTAACCCGATATTTTTGTAATCAAGATCAGACAAGCATGAAGTAAGGGCTTTACCTCAATGAGGGCCCCGAACCTGGATAAATCGCTCTCCCCGCTTGTTTGATAACCGATGTCTCGTGTCAGCCTACAGGATTCCATCTACCCTAAGCCCCAAACGGAGGGCATTACCGGGGAGTACCCTCGAGGGGTGTGGTGCCACGAAGGCCAACCAATGCCACGAAGGCTCACCCTATTCTCCGGTGAGCAACGCCACCAAGGCCTAGCCCACGCTCCACTAAGTTGTTGCCTTGAGGTCGCAACCGGCACCTTTACACAAAGCTTGGGGCACACATCCACAACCAAATTGGAGATCCCAAGATGTAACCACGAAGCTTTACACGAAGAGTAGCTTCGTGGTCACCTCACAAAGATCCACTAAGAATGTTGATGAAACACAAATTCCTTTGGTGGAAGAATAGATCTAGGTCTGCTCTACCAAATCCTCAAGTATGGTGGAGTTTGAATGGAGGAGTAGAGAGATCTAGGCGATTTGAGCTCAACAATGGAGGTCCAAGATTTGCAATTTCCAGAGTCAAAGTTCATTGGAGAAGAAGGGGGGTTTATATGCACTCATGGAAAATCCACCCGTTGGAGGCCTGTGACCAGTAGTACCGGCCAGGTTGGGCCGGTATTACCGGCGCTTGCATCGACGTGGCGCAGGGGAGGAGCGGCCGCGGGAGAGAGATGGGGGACCGATACCTCCAGTCGATCCGGGCGGTACCACCGGCCTCGGTACCGGCCACGGTACCGGCCGCGCGCCTGATGCGTGCAGTTAACACACGTCCGTTGGGAACCCCAAGAGGAAGGTGTGATGCGTATAGTAGCAAGTTTTCCCTCAGTAAGAAACCAAGGTTTATCGAACCAGTAGGAGCCAAGAAGCACGTTGAAGGTTGATGGCGGCGAAGTGTAGTGCGGCGCAACACCAGGGATTCCGGCGCCAACGTGGAACCTGCACAACACAATCAAAGTACTTTGCCCCAACGTAACAGTGAGGTTGTCAATCTCACCGGCTTGCTGTAAACAAAGAATTAATTGTATAGTGTGGAAGATGATGTTTGTTTGCGAAGAATAGTAAAGAACAAGTATTGCAGTAGATTGTATTTCAGATGTAAAGAATGGACCGGGGTCCACAGTTCACTAGTGGTGTCTCTCCCATAAGATAAATAGCATGTTGGGTGAACGAATTACAGTTGGGCAATTGACAAATAAAGAAGGCATAACAATGCACATACATATATCATGATGAGTACTATGAGATTTAATCAGGGCATTACGACAAAGTACATAGACCGCTATCCAGCATGCATCTATGCCTAAAAAGTCCACTTTCAGGTTATCATCCGAACCCCTTCCGATATTAAGTTGCAAACAACAAACAATTGCATTAAGTATGGTGCGTAATGTAATCAACACAAATATCCTTAGACAAAGCATCGATGTTTTATCCCTAGTGGCAACAGCACATCCACAACCTTAGAACTTTCTCTCACTGTCCCAGATTCAATGGAGGCATGAACCCACTATCGAGCATAAATACTCCCTCTTGGAGTTACAAGTATCAACTTGGCCAGAGCCTCTACTAGCAACGAAGAGCATGCAAGAACATAAACAACATATATGATAGATTGATAATCAACTTGACATAGTATTCAATATTCATCGGATCCCAACAAACACAACATGTAGCATTACAAATAGATGATCTTGATCATGATAGGCAGCTCACAAGATCTAACATGATAGCACAATGAGGAGAAGACAACCATCTAGCTACTGCTATGGACCCATAGTCCAGGGGTGAACTACTCACACATCGATCCGGAGGCGATCATGGCGATGAAGAGACCTCCGGGAGATGATTCCCCTCTCCGGCAGGGTGCCGGAGGCGATCTCCTGAATCCCCCGAGATGGGATTGGCGGCGGCTGCGTCTCTGGAAGGTTTTCCGTATCGTGGCTCTCGGTACTGGGGGTTTCGCGACGAAGGCTTTAAGTAAGCGGAAGGGTAGGTTTAGGGGCGACACGAGGGCCCCACACGCCAGGGCCGCGCGGCCAAGACCTGGGCTGCGCCGCCCTGTTGTGTCGGCGCCTCGTCGCACCACTTCGTTTCCCTTTCGGTCTTCTGGAAGCTTCGTGGAAAAATAAGACCCTGGGCGTTGATTTCGTCCAATTCCGAGAATATTTCCTTTGTAGGATTTCTGAAACCAAAAACAGCAGAAAACAGCAACTGACTCTTCGGCATCTCGTTAATAGGTTAGTGCCGGAAAATGCATAATAATGACATATAATGTGTATAAAACATGTGAGTATCATCATAAAAGTAGCATGGAACATAAGAAATTATGGATACGTTTGAGACGTATCAAGCATCCCCAAGCTTAGTTCCTACTCGCCCTCGAGTAGGTAAACGATAACAAGGATAATTTCTGAAGTGACATGCTATCATAATCTTGATCAATACTATTGTAAAGCATATGAGATGAATGCAGCGATTCGAAGCAATGATGAAGACAATGAGTAAACAAATAGATCATATAGCAAAGACTTTTCATGAATAATACTTTCAAGACAAGCATCAATAAGACTTGCATAAGAGTTACTCATAAAGCAATAAATTCTTAGTAGAAAGCTTTGAAACAACACAAAGGAAGATATAAGTTTCAGCAGTTGCTTTCAACTTCAACATATATATCTCATGGATAATTGTCAACACAAAGTAATATAATAAGTGCAATAGATAAACATGTAAGAATCAATGCACACAGTTGAAACAAGTGTTTGCTTCTGAGATAGAAAGAATAGGTAAACTGACTCAACAATAAAGTAGAAGAATGACCCTTCGCAGAGGGAAGCATGGATTACTATTTTTGTGCTAGAGCTTTTCATTTTGAAAACATAGAAACAATTTTGTCAACGGTAGTAATAAATCATATGTGTTATGTATAAGACATCCTATAAGTTGCAAGCCTCATGCATAGAATACTAATAGTGCTCGCACCTTGTCCTAATTAGCTTGGATTAACACGGATTATCATTGCATAACATATGTTTCAACCAAGTGTCACAAAGGGGTACCTCTATGCCGCCTGTACAGAGGTCTAAGGAGAAAGTTCACATTGGATTTCTTGCTTTTGATTATTCTCAACTTAGACATCTATACCGGGACAACATAGACAACAGATAATGGACTCCTCTTTAATGCATAAGCATTTAACAACATATAATATTCTCATAAGAGATTGAGGATTTGTGTCCAAACTGAAACTTCCACCATGATTCATGGCTTTAGTTAGCGGCCCAATGTTCTTCTCTAACAATATGCATACTCAAACCATTTGATCATGAAAATCGCCCTTACTTCAGACAAGACGAACATGCATAGCAGCTCACATGATATTCAACAAAGGTAAAAGTTGATGGCGTCCCCAGAAACATGGTTACCACTCAACAAGCAACTTATTAAGAAATAAGATACATAAGTACATATTCTTCACCACAATAGTTTTTAAGGCTATTTTCCCATGAGCTATGTATTGTAAAGGCAAAGGATAGAATTTTAAAGGTAGCACTCAAGTAATTTACTTTGGAATGGCAGAGAAATACCATGTAGTAGGTAGGTATGGTGGACACAAATGGCATAGTTTTTGGCTCAAAGATTTGGATGCACGAGAAGTAATCCCTCTCAATACAAGGCTAGGCTAGCAAGGTTGTTTGAAGCAAACTCAAGTATAAAACGGTGCAGCAAGACTCACATATGAACATATTGTAAGCATTATAAGACTTTACATCGTCTCCTTGTTGTTCAAACACCTTAACCAGAAAATATCTAGACTCTAGAGACCAATCATGCAAACCAAATTTTAACAAGCTCTATGTAGTTCTTCATTAATAGGTGCAAAGTACATGATGCAAGAGCTTAAACATGATCTATATGAGCACAACAATTGCCAAGTATCAAATTGTTCAAGACATTATACCAATTACCACATGAAGCATTTTCCGTTTCCAACCACATAACAATGAACAAAGTAGTTCAACCTTCGCAATGAACATTAAGAATAAAGCTAAGAACACATGTGTTCATATGCAACAGCGGAGCGTGTCTCTCTCCCACACAAAGAATGCTAGGATCCGATTTTATTCAAACAAAAACAAAAAACAAAAGCAAACAGACGCTCCAAGTAAAGCACATAAGATGTGACTGAATAAAAATATAGTTTCACTAGAGGTGACTGATGTCTACGCCCCCCTCCTTTTCCTGTAGACAGTGTTGGGCCTCCAAGAGCAGAGGTTTGTAGAACAGCAGCAAGTTTTCCCTTAAGTGGATCACCCAAGGTTTATCGAACTCAGGGAGGAAGAGGTCAAAGATATCCCTCTCATGCAACCCTGCAACCACAAAGCAAGAAGTCTCTTGTGTCCCCAACACACCTAATAGGTGCACTAGTTCGGCGAAGAGATAGTGAAATACAGGTGGTATGAATAAGTAGTAGCAACGGCTCCAGAAAAGTGCTTTGCCCAGTAAACAAGCAGTAGTAACGCAGCAGTAGTAACGCAGTAAAACAGTAAACAAGCAGCGATAGCAGTATTTAGGAACAAGGCCTAGGGATCAGACTTTCACTAGTGGACACTCTCAACATTGATCACATAACAGAATAGATAAATGCATACTCTACACTCTTGTTGGATGATGAACACCATTGCGTAGGATTACACGAACCCTCAATGCCGGAGTTAACAAGCTCCACAATTTAATGTTCATATTTAAATAACCTTAGAGTGCATGAAAGATCAATACGACTAAACCAAGTACTAACATAGCATGCACACTGTCACCTTCACACTATGTAGGAGGAATAGATCACATCAATACCATCATAGCAATAGTTAACTTCATAATCTACAAGAGATCATAATCATAGCCTACGCCAAGTACTAACACGGATGCACACACTGTCACCATTACACCATGCAGGAGGAATAAAACTACTTTAATAACATCACTAGAGTAGCACATAGATAAATTGTGATACAAAACACATTGCAATCATAAAGAGATATAAATAAGCACTTCACTATGCCACTCATAACAGTGAATAAGTATTCTGTGAAATATAGCCTAAGAGACCCACACGGTGCACACACTGTCACCTTTACACACGTGGGACAAGGAGTCTCTGGAGATCACATAAGTAAAATTCACTTGACTAGCATAACGACATCTAGATTACAAGCATCATCATATGAATCTCAATCATGTAAGGCAGCTCATGAGATTATTGTATTGAAGCACATAGGAGAGAGATTAACCACATAGCTACCGGTACAGCCCCGAGCCTCGATGGAGAACTACTCCCTCCTCATGGGAGACAGCAGCGTTGATGGAGATGGCGGTGGTGTCGATGGAGGAGCCTTCCGGGGGCACTTCCCCGTCCCGGCGGCGTGCCGGAACAGAGACTCCTGTCCCCCAGATCTTGGCTTCGCGATGGCGGCGGCTCTGGAAGGTTTCTCGTACCGTGGCTTTTTCGTCTCGAGGTTTTAGGTCCAGGGGCTTTATATAGGCGAAGAGGCGGCGTCAGAAGGTCAACGGGGCGACGACACTATAGGGCGGCGCGGCCAGGGCCAGGGCCGCGCCGGCCTATGGTCTGGGGGCCCAGTGCCCCCTCTCTGGTGGTTCTCGTGTGTTCTGGATGCTTCCGGGCAAAATAGGAACCTGGGCGTTGATTTCATCCAATTCCGAGAATATTTCTTTACTAGGATTTCTGAAACCAAAAACAGCAGAAACAAAGAATCGGCACTTCGGCATCTTGTTAATAGGTTAGTTCCAGAAAATGCACGAATATGACATAAAGTGTGCATAAAACATGTAGATATCATCAATAATGTGGCATGGAACATAAGAAATTATCGATACGTCGGAGACGTATCAGCATCCCCAAGCTTAGTTTCTGCTCGTCCTAGCAGTAAACGATAAACAAAGATAATTTCTGGAGTGACATGCCATCATAACCTTGATCATACTATTTGTAAAGCATATGTAGTGAATGCAGCGATCAAAACAATGTAAATGACATGAGTAAACAAGTGAATCATATAGCAAAGACTTTTCATGAATAGTACTTCAAGACAAGCATCAATGAGTCTTGCATAAGAGTTAACTCATAAAGCAATAATTCAAAGTAAAAGCATTGAAGCAACACATAGGAAGATTAAGTTTCAGCGGTTGCTTTCAACTTATAACATGTATATCTCATGGATATTGTCAATGTAGAGTAATATAATAAGTGCAATATGCAAGTATGTAGGAATCAATGCAAAGTTCACACAAGTGTTTGCTTCTTGAGGTGGAGAGAAATAGGTGAACTGACTCAACATAAAAGTAAAAAGAATGGCCCTTCGCAGAGGGAAGCAGGGATAAATCATGTGCTAGAGCTTTTCAAGTTTTGAAATCATATAGAGAGCATAAAAGTAAAATTTTGAGAGGTGTTTGTTGTTGTCAACGAATGGTAATGGGTACTCTAACTACCTTATCAACCAGACTTTCAAGAGCGGCTCCCATGAAGGACGTTATCTCTACCAGCAAGGTAGATCATCCCTCTTCTCTTTTGTTTACACATGTACTTTAGTTTCATTATTGATGACACTCCTCCCAACCTTTTGCTTACACAAGCCATGGCTAACCGAATCCTCGGGTGCCTTCCAACATTCACATACCATGAAGGAGTGTCTATTTGCAAAATTAAGTTGCTTGCTGATGAATCAGAGCAAAACATGTGAAGAGAATTATTAATGCAAGTTGTAATTAATTGGGGCTGGGAACCCCATTGCCAGCTCTTTTTACAAAATTATTGGATAAGCGGATGAAGCCACTAGTCCATTGTGAAAGTCTGTCAAAAGTAAATGACAAGATCGAAAGATAAAACACCACATACTTCCTCATGAGCTATAAAACATTAACACAAATTGAGAAGCATTTTGAGGGTTTAAAGGTAGCACATGAAGTATTTACTTGGAATGGCAGAAAATACCATGTAGTAGGTAGGTATGGTGGACACAAATGGCATAGTGGTTGGCTCAAGGATTTTGGATGCATGAGAAGTATTCCCTCTCGATACAAGGCTTAGGCTAGCAAGGTTATTTGAAACAAACACAAGGATGAACTGGTGCAGCAAAACTCACATAAAAGACATATTGTAAACATTATAAGACTCTACACCATCTTCCTTGTTGTTCAAACTCAATACTATAAATTTTCTAGACCTTAGAGAGACCAAATATGCAAACCAAATTTTAGCATGCTCTATGTGTTTCTTCATTAATGGGTGCAAAGTATATGATGCAAGAGCTTAAACATGAGCACAACAATTGCCAAGTATCAAATTATTCAAGACATTTTAGAATTACTACATGTAGCATTTTCCAATTCCAACCATATAACAATTTAACGAGGAAGAAACTTCGCCATGAATATTATGAGTAGAACCTAAGGACATATTTGTCCATATGCAACAGCGGAGCGTGTCTCTCTCCCACACAAAGAATGCTAGGATCCATTTTATTCAAACAAAACAAAAACAAATCGACGCTCCAAGCAAAGTACATAAGATGTGATGGAATAAAAATATAGTTTCAGGGGAGGAACCTGATAATGTTGTCGATGAAGAAGTGGATGCCTTGGGCATCCCCAAGCTTAGACGCTTGAGTCTTCTTAATATATGCAGGGGTGAACCACCGGGGCATCCCCAAGCTTAGAGCTTTCACTCTTCTTGATCATAGTATATCATCCTCCTCTCTTGACCCTTGAAAACTTCCTCCACACCAAACTCGAAACAAACTCATTAGAGGGTTAGTGCATAATCAAAAACTCACATGTTCAGAGGTGACACAATCATTCTTAACACTTCTGGACATTGCTCAAAGCTACTGGAAGTCAATGGAACAAAAAAATCCATCCCACATAGCAAAAGAAACAATGCGAAATAAAAGGCAGAATCTGTCAAAACAGAACAGTCCGTAAAGACGAATTTTAAAAGGGCACCAGACTTGCTCAAATGAAAATGCTCAAATTGAATGAAAGTTGCGTACATATCTGAGGATCACTCACGTAAATTGGAATAATTTTCTGAGTTACCTACAGAGAATTTTGCCCAGATTCGTGACAGCAAAGAAATCTGTTTCTGCGCAGTAATCCAAATCTAGTATGAACCTTACTATCAACGACTTTACTTGGCACAACAAAACACAAAACTAAGATAAGGAGAGGTTGCTACAGTAGTAAACAACTTCCAAGACTCAAATATAAAACAAAGTACTGTAGCAAAATAACACATGGGTTATCTCCCAAGAAGTTCTTTCTTTATAGCCATTAAGATGGGCTCAGCAGTTTTAATGATGCACTCGCAAGAAATAATATTTGAAGCAAAAAAGAGAGCATCAAGAGGCAAATTCAAAACACATTTAAGTCTAACATGCTTCCTATGCATAGGAATCTTGTAAATAAACAAGTTCATGAAGAGCAAAGTGACAAGCATAGGAAGATAAAGCAAGTGTAGCTTCAAAAATTTCAGCATATAGAGAGGTGTTTTAATAACATGAAAATTTCTACAACCATATTTTCCTCTCTCATAATAACTTTCAGTAGCATCATGAGCAAACTCAACAATATAACTATCACATAAAGCATTCTTATCATGAGTCTCATGCATAAAATTATTACTCTCCACATAAGCATAATCAATTTTATTAGTAATAGTGGGAGCAAATTCAACAAAGTAGCTATCATTATTATTCTCATCATCAAATATAGGAGGCATATTGTAATCATAATCAAATTTATCCTCCATAACAGGCGGAACCAAAAGGCTACTATCATTATAATCATCATAAATGGGAGGCAAAGTATCATCAAAGTAAATTTCCTCCTCAATGCTTGGGGGACTAAAAAGATCATGCTCATCAAAACCAGCTTCCCCAAGCTTAGAATTTTCCATAGCATTAGCAACAATAGTGTTCAAAGCATTCATATTAATAACATTCCCATTAGCATGCATATAAAGTTCCATGGGTTTTTTAATTCTTTCTTCAAACACATCATGTCCTAATTCAAGATAAAGCTCATAAAGATCTCTCATATTTTTGTTGTTTTCCATTATGCCTAACTAGTGTAAACAAGAAACAAAAAGTTGCAATTGCAGGATCTAAAGGAAATAGCTTCGAGCACAAACACAATGGCGCCAGAAAAGTACTTAACCTGGGACCGGAGTATGAGTGCCTTTTACCTTTCCTCCCCGGCAACGGCGCCAGAAAATAGCTTGATGTCTACGCCCCCCTCCTTTTCCTGTAGACAGTGTTGGGCCTCCAAGAGCAGAGGTTTGTAGAACAGCAGCAAGTTTTCCCTTAAGTGGATCACCCAAGGTTTATCGAACTCAGGGAGGAAGAGGTCAAAGATATCCCTCTCATGCAACCCTGCAACCACAAAGCAAGAAGTCTCTTGTGTCCCCAACACACCTAATAGGTGCACTAGTTCGGCGAAGAGATAGTGAAATACAGGTGGTATGAATAAGTAGTAGCAACGGCTCCAGAAAAGTGCTTTGCCCAGGACAGTAAACAAGCAGTAGTAACGCAAGAAACAAGAAACAAGCAGCGATAGCGATATTTAGGAACAAGGCCTAGGGATCAGACTTTCACTAGTGGACACTCTCAACATTGATCACATAACAGAATAGATAAATGCATACTCTACACTCTTGTTGGATGATGAACACCATTGCGTAGGATTACACGAACCCTCAATGTCGGAGTTAACAAGCTCCACAATTTAATGTTCATATTTAAATAACCTTAGAGTGCATGAAAGATCAATACGACTAAACCAAGTACTAACATAGCATGCACACTGTCACCTTCACACTATGTAGGAGGAATAGATCACATCAATACCATCATAGCAATAGTTAACTTCATAATCTACAAGAGATCATAATCATAGCCTACGCCAAGTACTAACACGGATGCACACACTGTCACCATTACACCGTGCAGGAGGAATAAAACTACTTTAATAACATCACTAGAGTAGCACATAGATAAATTGTGATACAAAACACATTTCAATCATAAAGAGATATAAATAAGCACTTCACTATGCCACTCATAACAGTGAATAAGTATTCTGTGAAATATAGCCTAAGAGACCCACACGGTGCACACACTGTCACCTTTACACACGTGGGACAAGGAGTCTCCGGAGATCACATAAGTAAAATTCACTTGACTAGCATAACGACATCTAGATTACAAGCATCGTCATATGAATCTCAATCATGTAAGGCAGCTCATGAGATTATTGTATTGAAGCACATATGAGAGAGATTAACCACATAGCTACCGGTACAGCCCCGAGCCTCGATGGAGAACTACTCCCTCCTCATGGGAGACAGCAGCGTTGATGGAGATGGCGGTGGTGTCGATGGAGGAGCCTTCCGGGGGCACTTCCCCATCCCGGCGGCGTGCCGGAGCAGAGACTCCTGTCCCCCAGATCTTGGCTTCGCGATGGCGGCGGCTCTGGAAGGTTTCTCGTACCGTGGCTTTTTCGTCTCGAGGTTTTAGGTCCAGGGGCTTTATATAGGCGAAGAGGCGGCGTCAGAAGGTCAACGGGGCGACGACACTATAGGGCGGCGCGGCCAGGGCCTGGGCCGCGCCGGCCTATGGTCTGGGGGCCCAGTGCCCCCTCTCTGGTGGTTCTCGTCTGTTCTGGATGCTTCCGGGCAAAATAGGAACCTGGACGTTGATTTCATCCAATTCCGAGAATATTTCTTTACTAGGATTTCTGAAACCAAAAACAGCAGAAAACAGCAACTGGCACTTCGGCATCTTGTTAATAGGTTAGTTCCAGAAAATGCACGAATATGACATAAAGTGTGCATAAAACATGTAGATATCATCAATAATGTGGCATGGAACATAAGAAATTATCGATACGTCAGAGACGTATCAGTGACCTGATAAGTTGTCGATGAAGAAGGGGATGCCTTGGGCATCCCCAAGCTTGGATGCTTGAGTCTTCTTGAAATATGCAGGGATGAACCACGGGGGCATCCCCAAGCTTAGACTTTTCACTCTTCTTGATCATATTGTATCATCCTCCTCTCTTGACCCTTGAAAACTTCCTCCACACCAAACTCGAAACAAACTCATTAGAGGGTTAGTGCATAATTGAAAATTCATATATTCAGAGGTGACATAATCATTCTTAACACTTCTGGACGTTGCACAAAGCTACTGAAAGTTAATGGAACAAAGAAATCCATCAAGCATAGCAAAACAGGCAATGCGAAATAAAAGGCAGAATCTGTCAAAACAGAACAGTTCGCAAAAACGAATTTTTCTGGGGCACTTAACTTGCTCAGATGAAAATGCTCAAATTTAATGAAAGTTGCGTACATATCTGAGGATCACGCACGTAAATTGGCAGATTTTTCTGAGTTACCTACAGAGAATTCTACTCAAATTCGTGACAGTAAGAAATCTGTTTCTGCGCAGTAATCCAAATCTAGTATCAACATTACTATCAAAGACTTTTCTTGGAACAACAATGCAATAAAATAAAGATAAGGAGAGGTTGCTACAGTAGTAACAACTTCCAAGACTCAAATATAAAACAAAAGCGCAGAAGTAAAATAATGGGTTGTCTCCTATAAGCGCTTTTCTTTAACGCCTTTTGATGACCCACAAGTATAGGGGATCGCAACAGTCTTCGCGGGAAGTAAAACCCAATTTATTGATTCGACACAAGGGGAGACAAAGAATACTTGAAAGCCTTAACAGCGGAGTTGTCAATTCAGCTGCACCTGGAAACAGACTTGCTCGCAAGAGTTTATCAGTAGTAACAGTTTTATAGCAAGATAGTAGTGAAACAGCAGCAGAGTAACAAAGACAGCAGTAGTGATTATAGTAAACAGCAGGATTAAAATACTGTAGGCACAGGGATGGATGAACGGGCGTTGCATGGATGAGAGAAACTCATGTAACAATCAAAGCAGGGCATTTGCAAATAATAATAAAACGGTATCCAAGTACTAATCAATCAATAGGCATGTGTTCCATATAAAGTCGTACGTGCTCGCAATGAGAAACTTGCACAACATCTTTTGTCCTACCAGCCGATGGCAGCCGGGCCTCTAGGGAATCTACTGGAAATTAAGGCACTCCTTTTAATAGAGCACCGGAGCAAAGCATTAACACTCCGTGAACACATGTGATCCTCACATCACCGCCTTCCCCTCCGGTTGTCCCAATTTCTGTCACTTTGGGGCCTCGGGTTCCGGACAGCAACATGTGTAAACAACTTGCAGGTAAGATCATAAACAACGAATATCTTCATAAATCAATAACATGTTCAGATCTGAGATCATGGCACTCGGGCCCTAGTGACAAGCATTAAGCATAACAAGTTGCAACAATATCATAAAAGTAACATCTACGGATACTAGGCACCATGCCCTAACAATCTTATGACTATTACATGACCAATCTCATCCAATCCCTACCATCCCCTTCAGCCTACAGCGGGGAAATTACTCACACATGGATGGGGGAAACATGGCTGGTCGATGGAGAGGCGTCGGTGATGATGGCGGTGATGATCTCCTCCAATTCCCCGTCCCGGCGAGGTGCCAGAACGGAGTTTCTGGTCCCGAGACAGAGTTTCGCGACGGTGGCGGCGTACTGGATGGTTTCTGGCGACTTTGACTATCCCCCGTGCGTCTTTAGGTCGAAGGCAATAAGTAGTCCGAAGGAGGGCGTCGGGGGCCAGCCGAGGCCGCCACACACTAGGGCCGCGCGCCCCCCTCCTGGGCCGCGCCGGCCTAGCGTGTGGGGCCCTCGGGCCCCCACCTGGCTTGCCCTTCTGGCTCCGCCAATATTCTGGGAAAATAGGACCTTCCGCATAAATTCCGAGGATTTTCCTGAAAGTTGGATTTCTGCACAAAAACGAGACACCAGACCAGTTCTGCTGAAAACAGCGTTAGTCCGTGTTAGTTGTATCCAAAATACACAAATTAGAGGCAAAACAATAGCAAAAGTGTTAGGGAAAGTAGATACGTTTTCGACGTATCAACTCCCCCCAAGCTTAGCTTATTGCTTGTCCTCAAGCAATTCAGTTAACAACTGAGTGCGATAAAAGAACTTTCACGAACACATTTGCTCATATGATGTAAATATTCTCATGATATGGCAAGTACTTAAGCAATTCATAATAAGATACATGCAAATAAAATCATCTAATAGCTATATCAATCTGTTATCACCAGAATTTGACCGGATCAGAGGTGGGCCGCGATTGGAGATGGGCTTGAAGAATATACATGGAAGGGATACATGAATCGGCCTTATATGCAAAGTTTGGGCTAAAATTGCCCGTGTATCTGTATTATAGTAGATTCCGTGTCGGTTAGAATTAAGATAGAGTTTAGCTCGTACACGGTTGGGATTATTCCCGAATTAGACAGTCTACGGACTATAAATATGTATCTAGGTTTATTTGAGAAAAACAACAACCAACGTTCAACCACAAATCAATCTCGGCGCATCGCCAACTCCTTCGTCTCGAGGGTTTCTACCGGTAAGCATCATGCTGCCTAGATCGCATCTTGCGATCTAGGCAGCACAAGCTTTATGTTGTTCACGCGTTGCTCGTACTGAAGCCTTTTTGATGGCGAGCAACGTAGTTATCTTAGATATGTTAGGGTTAGCATTGTTCTTAATATCATATGCTATCGTAGTGCAACCCTTGCATATCTAGCCACCCTTACACCTATCTTAGGTGTAGGGGCGGCACCCCGCTTGATCATTATTTAGTAGATCCGATCCGTTACGGTTGCTCCTTGTTCTTCAAGGATTAGTTTAATATCTGCAATAGTTAGGCCTTACAAAGGGTTGGAGGATCCAGCGGCACGTAGGGTGTCGTTTGCTAGTCCTAGACAGGATGTTCCGGGGATCAACCTCGTGTTGGTTTTTAGGCCTTGTCTAGGATCGGCTTACGATCACCGTGCGTGGCCGCGAGGCCCAATCGTGAGTAGGATGATCCGATTATGCGGTGAAAACCCTAAATCGTCGTAGATCGTTTTAGCTTTATCTTGATCAAGCAGGACCACCATATATTCGTGCACCTCGTACGAATCATGGGTGGATCGGCTCCTTGAGCCGATTCACGGGATAACCTGAGAGCCGATCGAGGCTCGTATTTAATGTTTACGTGTATGCCATGCAGGAAACTAAGCGAGGCATCTCCATCACCTTCCTGACCAGGTATAGGTCAGGTGGCACGCCCTTGCATCAGCATCGGACGTGTGTACCAGAGGCTTTGCGGGCCGTCGCTCGGAGGGACCAGGGCCAGCCGCAGCCCTAAGTTGTTCCCGGCTCTACTGTGTTGCCCGTCACTGCCCGTCGGTGGGTTTTGACCGCAACACATTCTGGCACGCCCGGTGGGACGCTCTTCAGCAACCATGTCGACATCCACAGCTGAGATGGCTGGCGACCCAGTCACGTACGCAGAGCTGCCTGATGAGCACAAGAAGAGGTGGAACGGCTTTACAGCCGAGGGTGCCCTCGACCAAGTAGATCTGTCCACCCCTTCAGAAGAACGGACCAGAGCTCTGCGCCGGGAAATTAACTACATGGTAGCTCATTCTGTTTACCGCCATGGCAAAGACAAAGAAGAAAGCAGTCACTCTGGTGGCAAGGACAAAGAGGGGGCCGGTTCAAGCGATCGGCTTCGATATTTCTCCTATAAATGTTGAAAGACTACCCAGCCATCTAGAGGGTCTGAGAGGGGCACATCAATCCTGATCGTCCGTTTCACTTGCACAGTAAATTCTGAAACCCGCTTTTCACCTCAGCCGTTGGATCCAGTAATTTTTTTGCTACCAGCCGTTTCTTGTTCTGGGTGCATGACGGCTGGGCCCATGCATGCGTGGGACCGTTTGTTTGAGACAACCAGGTTTCGTGCTCGCGTCGCTCAGAAAATCGAAGACGGTGAAAACCCTAGCCAACCAAAAGCCTCATCCTC
Source organism: Lolium perenne (assembly GCF_019359855.2). Classification (NCBI taxonomy): domain Eukaryota; kingdom Viridiplantae; phylum Streptophyta; class Magnoliopsida; order Poales; family Poaceae; genus Lolium; species Lolium perenne. The sequence continues at coordinate 23,077,949 of NC_067247.2, read as the reverse complement.
TCCCCAATCTCGTGCCTCCCGTCCTCCCCCAATCCCTGCCTCCTCCTCCTCTAGAGACGGCGGCGGCTCGGCCCGGCCATGGAGATGGACCTCAGCGCGGTTGGAGGTGAGAGCGGGAGGAGGCGCTGGAGGAGCGTATCCTAGAGGAGGGTGGCGGCGACCGGACGGAGCTAGATCGGATGTCCATGGTGGTGCGCCGCCTCTTCCCCGAGTCGCCAGACAGCCGAACGCGGCGATGACCAGACGCGGCGGCTGTACGCGGCGGAGGCTCGCCGGACGGCCGGATGCGGCGGCGCGGCGGCGGCGCAGCGGCTGGACGCTGCAGCGGTGGAGGCTCACCGGAGTTGGATGCTTAGGAGGCGCGGGTCAGGCGGCGGCGGGCCTCCACGAGTAAGGTCCTCCTCCTCCTCTCAGTGTATCTTCCCTCTCTCAAGTCCATCTCTCACTTTCTCTCTCCGGCTCATTGCCAATTTTTTACTTTCCTGATCATATACTCCATATATGCATATTTGAAGTTCTGAATCGATTTGGCCGGTCCTTTATTCAGCTTAGTGAGCTGTTGTTGATGTTGATGATCTGCTCTTTTTGCAGCTTTGACCTGGATTTGGGCAAAGAGAATTGTCAAAGAAGGTGATTTGGAGAAGGGATCTCACTATTACTCGCTAAACTGTTACATGACACTAAAAAATGGTACACTTCATAAGTTAATTTTCATAATCTTTCATTTCTTCATAGCTTACTCATATAGTCATATGGTAGATCAACTTAATTTTGAAGCAGATGTTGTGAATAGGTTACATGGGACAATGATTTCTTAATTATGCTACATGTTCGTATTTGTTTTCTACAGATCCACCTACTGAAGCATTTTTTGCTGATGGGATTATGTGCTTTGAGTAATGAATGCTGATGAAACTCCCCCGTGTATTCTTGAAGTTAAGTGTCACGTTCAGCAATTCTGACCGGCAAATGCATCATTTTTCTTATATTTATTCACAGTTTATATATCCGGCAAGTGCTCGTCTCGGTGGCCATGTATTAGCTAAATATAAGTTTCTCCTTTTGAGAAAATGAAAGCCTAATGGAGTAGTTCCTTCAGTAGAAACAGACAAGCCTCTGAATACTTTAGCAACATAATTGGATCGTACCATGAGACGGTGGAATATAAAGGGCTATGAAGGCAGACCAAGAGATCATTGTTGTGTCGTTGTCTGCCTCAGTTACATCGAGCTTTACTTCCAGAAGGAGAAAAGTCACTCTCCAACTTAAATAGATACTGAGATTTTACAGGAGATGATACTCGGCTCTTTGATCACATATCCTGGTATTTTTGATCCTTCAGGTCATACAAATGGTAGGATCATGACTTCCCCGGTGGCTTGAAGAAGATTGATGGGTTGCTATATTTTGTTTCTCTTCTTCATTTTAAGTTTAAGAATGTGTGCACCTAAAGGATTGCTTAGGTCACTACCAATAGTTTATTTTTATTCTATGCATCTTAAGTATACTCCTAGAAAGAAATTGTACAAATTTAGTCATTCTGCACAGTCAACAAATGTCCTGCATTTTTACGTTGCCATATCTTTAGCTCTTCTTCTATTAGTTTGTTTTATGTACCAATATTTCTAAACCATTAAATGGACGGATGTAAAACTACAAGCTTTTGGTATCCTATAATTTTTAGGATAGTTTACAGGATAAAGAGTGAACACAATTTTTTTGCAGGATAAAAAGTTCATATTGATTAGATTTTCAGTTGAACATTGCTGTCGAATGCTGATCGAAGGTTGTTGATTTCAATGTTCGACTAAGCTTGTTTATGTTATTCACTTTCTCCTTATTTCTGCAGTAATTACCTACAGCGAACACGACAGATTGATTGCGAGGAGCTGGTGCTCCTTCATCTACTCCGCTCAGCCAGGAGATGTCATCGAGATGTCTTGAGCCAATTATGTACAGTGAGGAGATGGTGGGACCTTGTGGTTGCAGCGGTGGATCCCCTGGCACTGCGGTATCCTCAGCCAGAGCAGGACGGCCTGCCAGCAACCCCGTCATCACCAGCTTGTTCCTAGGTATAGAATCTCCCTCCCGGCTCTTCTTTAACTCTCCATTGGAATTCATGATTTATGCTTAGTTGGCATGGTTTTCTTAATGTTACTTGTTCATATGTTTTGCTGGTTGACACAAATGCAAAAGAGGAGGTGAAACTTTGGGATTAATGATGCATTGCTTACTAAAACAGAAGAGATCTATTTTTTTATGAAAAGATCTAAATAATAGTGCTGAAAATAATATCAAACGCTTGATTAAAGTTCATTAACCTACACAATGCAACTCGATATATTTGGTTTCCTAACTATTTCTTTCAGTTGAGTAGCTCCAAATTAATAAGCTACAGATCTACATTTTGAAGGAGTGGAAAAGAAGTATGTTGAGGATAATATAACCGTGATAATATATGTTGTCAAGGTACACCAATAACTTGACTGTTTTTCAGCCTTTACTCCCAAACTATTAGAGAAATTGTTTGTGCTGAATTATGAACATGTAGTATTGTTACATGTCAGAGTAATACGGTTCTGATGTCATCTTGAAATAATAGCAGTCGAAGGGGACAAAGTTTCCTTGTGGCAATTTTATGTTTGTGGTGAGTTAAGAGTATCCCATCCTCGCAAAAAGGTTAGTTAAGAGTATCACATATCCAAGAACATGTGACTCTCGTTTTGAATATATAATATTTATATACTTGTTAAAAAGGGTAAGACTGGTGTTTATGTTGGCGCTACGCTTTGCTTCGTGAAAATATATGTTCCTTGTTTTCAATTTCTCATGCTTTCTATTCATTGTATACATCATTACTTTGTCAGGTCAACTCATTGTTCTTCAATACATGCAATGAACGGATCTTGGCTACAGGATTTGGCGATGCAACTATTATGCTATCTGACTTGTGAAAACTATCAGGAAGCTTGCATGCTTCCGAAAGAGTGTGTATTTTCTTTATTGTTACCTGTTTGGGTTAGTCAGTATTTCTCTTTTATCATGCTGCAGTTTTCTGTTTTTTATTGGTCAATCAATCTACTGCTATCCTTAATCGCTATGCGGTTAAGCATCTGATACTTTGCGCTGCATTGCACCTGTAGGGGCGATGTCTTTCAGGTTGTGTGGAATCCAAATTTGGAGACTATTATATTGCTTTCCAACTGAGGACAAAAGGGAGATGATATGGGACTTTAGTGAGTAAGTTTAGTCAGATATTCTCCCATATTCTATTTTATGTTTACTTTTGTCATCTCATTATCACTCCTGCAACATTGTTTTTTACGGGTGAATCATTCCAAATCGAAACAAGAAATCGTGAAATGAGATTGATCCAAAGCAACAGCTTTTGTGATCTCGTGTACGTAAATAGCTTCCTTATCCCTGCTAATGATCTCACTAGGCTTAAATTCTAATTTTTTAATGTACGAGCTCGCTAAACTTAAGTTTTGAAAATTAGCATAGGTGAAACAACATAATAAGGTAGCACGCAAATTGATTTACCAACATTTTTTCCTTTTTTCTCTGGCCAAGAATAATTTGGACGTTTTCTAAATACCTTTTAGATTAGAGCATAAGTAGGAACTAGGAGTTTCCCAGCTTGCATCTGATCATCTAATTAGGATGTATCGATATGAGTGGTTAAGATCATGTTACCATACCGAAACAAAATAAACATGAGGAATATAGCCCTCATCAATTGAATTGAACCTTTCATTCAGGTTTTAACTGCGTGTTTTGTATGTTGACTTTCCCAGGAGATTCCGTTCTGAATTTCCTCACTGCTCTATGGATCTATTGTTGTTGGACCTAATGATATACAGTCAGCTACCTCACACCATCATTTAGCCTTTATTGACTTGACAAGTTTGATGTAATAAAATGGTGTGCCTAGCTATCGAATTAGAAATTCCACCATATGATGCATCTTCCGGTTCTTCTAAATATCTAAATTTGGTTGCCTATAATCAATTTAATACTCCCTCCAATCATATTAAGTGTTGCTGATTTAGTCTAAATTAGCGACACTTAATTTGGATCGGATGGGGTTCTAGATATAGTATATGCAGGTACTTTGTATACTTATGGATTCTAGGATCCCGCTTTCTATGGGCGCAGAGGAGAGCATGTCTGCAATGTCTAGGTCGTTTCATTGGTGGAACCAACCCAGGCCTAGGAAAAATAGCAAGTCTCGTGGCTGGCGGCGGGTTGCCTGTCTATGGAAAATATTGGTTAGTTCTTCATTGCTTGCTACGAGTTCATTGCCGGCGGCAGTTTGCCTGCCTATGGAAAATATCGATTAGTTCTTCATTGCTTGCTATAGTGCTATGAGTTCAAAACAGAATAATCAGTAATACACTATAAGAATCTATTCTGAATGTAGGCGTCTTTGCAAAATTGAGGACAACGTAAATACTTACTTTTAGAAATTGCAGAGAGGCTGCCCAAGTTGAAAAAGATATATAGTATGGAATCCAAAGGAATATTCACCGAATGCTTCTGGGATAGAAGTGCTTGTGTTGGTATGTTCCTGTTGCCGTTTGCTCTCTAATGTTAGCTTGCATGGATGAGAGGGAAGTGTTAGTTTTTTTCCGCTGGATATATATTTGTTGAATTATTTGGTTCCTTTCTAATCACATAGATGCACTTTTACTGATTACATCAGTGAATAGAATATGTGGCGAGGTAACAGTTTTCACTCGTGTAATAAGATTCCTTAACATTTGTTCAGGCATCATGATGAGGCTCCAGAAACAAGTGATGTGCATATTTTCTAATGGCCAGCCAAGATACATGTAAGATAACAATTGGTATCTCTCGATTCTCTAGGTAATGCCTTTGTTTTCCTATTTTGAGCCAACTGGTGTAAATTTCATTCTTTGTTGTTGTCTAAATTAATGAAATCATTATAAGAGAATAGGAGATCCTTTAGCGCAGACAGTGCTTCCAGATCATGCCCTTTGTTTGGCTGCTTGAGGTGATCCCTTTCAGTCCATCCTATTCCGCTACTCGGTAAACATTCTTTATTTTGCTTAGCTTGCAACAAATAGATAGTTATTGGATTTAGCTATTAGAATACCATCTACTGTGACACCATGGGCTTTTGGTATCTCCAGTTCACATTTGCACTTGAGTTCTTGAGAAAGTTGCGGACATTTTTTTATTTTCCCGAGATCATGCCTTGTAGTGACTGGATTAAGATAATGATCGATGACTATTTCTGTAATCATTAGCCCATCATGTGTTCACACTTAACATCTAATCTAATATTCTATGATAACAAAGTTTATTACAATGTTTACACCTTCTAGCTATGAATCGTTGAAGAAGCTACACAACGGTAGAAAATGGTTCCATGGGTTCGTACTTTTATTGCATCAATGGTAATGCAGTTATAAGGTTCTTTGTTTTTGTTGTGCTCCGATCAGATAGAAGAATGGTGTATCAATGTCATTGCATCCAGTTATTTGCTATCGGTTTCCATTTTTTGTTTGATGATGTTGCTTGGCCCTTGCTAAGTAAAGCACCAGTGCCAGACAGTTGCATAAACTGCTCAAAAGGGGACCAGACACCTTGCTCATGTTTGTAACAGTTTGCTACAGATCTTCTTAATAAAACTCTATGCTTTTGGTACCGCTCTCATGATATATTGGTTTTAGAATGTAAAGACTAGCAAAATAAAGTGCTTATACATGCCTGTAACAATTTGCTGCTCTCTTTATTGCCAATGTTGCTGGTTTAGAGTTTTTCCAGGTGGCATATAGTTTTCTTACTGACAATTTTTAAGCTTCATTGTATATTACTGCTCTCTTTATTAACAATCATCTATAACTCTTAGTTCATTGGTGTTAAATGTTTTTGCAGAGTTATGGATTTTCTTAAATGTTTAAAAACCTTCTCATATATAGTTTACTCCCCTACATTTTTTAATAGCTTAATAAAGGATCTGATAGTCACGTGAATTGGGCAACCTCATTTTAAATCAAATAATGACAATTATCTCTAATTTCATTGGTCCTCGTTTCCTTTCTATTTACTACATACCTCGCATTACATTTATCCGTGTTTTCTGTTTCTACGTTTTGTTGTTGCTGAGCTTGAAGTGAGGCGGACTATAAACTTCTAGGTGTTCTTCATAGCTCTACACATTTACATACTCAAACAACTGAGTCGAGTAAACTTAGAAAAAAAGTTTTTTTAACCAAATATTTAGAAAGAAATTTTGTTCATCCTCTTCTCTCCCATCACCAAGGTCATTTCCCTTCATCTTATCTCTGACAAGGAGCTAGAACTGATGATTATATATGAACTAAGGGTAGTCGGATTAAAATAAATGTTTTACCCAAATTGTTCTTCTGTAGGGTTCATTGTTTTTTATAGCATGGTGTATGAATTATTTGTGGTTGATTAAACAAGTCAGCATTATGGTTCACACATTGAAAGGGGCATACAAGGTGTGTTGTTTTTCATGTATCCATTCACTTAAATAAACTAATTTAGGGAACAGTTCCTCTTATGTACTAATGGGCATAAAGTTGAGGTGATAGAACCCACTTTATCTTCCCTGTTGTTATTTTATTTTGCAGATAATAAGCAATGGTTAATTTTAAAGGAACTTCAGATTTGATATTAGTTAACTGATGTTCTTTGTCCAGCGTGCTTTGTTTGGCATCAGGATTCGTCGTTTTAATGTAACTTAACTACTTAAGATTTGATATTGGTTACCTGATCTTCAAATAGTCATTTAGTTGTCATCGGTGAATATGGGCCACTATGGTAATCGACATGTTGAGGAAACATGTAGGCTCTAGCTTTTTTGTTGAGCTGGGATGTCTTTTGAAGTGTTCAAATATCAGATATGTGTTCAAAGGAACTGTATAGAAGTGTATATTGTCATGGTGTAGTGAAGGATGATTCTGAAAATGCGAGACCATGATTCTTTGCGTGCATAGTTTTATATATTTTCAGTGCATTGTGAGATTTAGTTCAGTGTAGTTTTATATACTCTTCTTATGTTGATTTGCTTGGTTTGCTCGCTTCAGGGAGGAGAGGTTTCAGAGTTCAAGCCGTTTCAAAGTAGAAACAGTGGAGGGCTAAGTTGTGTTGCAACTTCTTTTCAGCCCTAGGTGAGTGCTCAGGTTGTACAACCAATTTCTTATTTCTTCTTTTCAGCGCGATGGTGAGTGTTCAGGTTGTACGACCAATTTGTTATTTCAAGGAAACTGGACCATTTTCTTTCAAGAATATATACCTGATATAGTCTGAAACTTAAGAACCTTTGCATTCTCATTGTTGTTCGGAATATGTTGCTGTCTGAGGGTAGTGGTAATCTGTCGTTCAGCAATGAGTCGCTTGAGTAAAGTTAAATACGGCTTTAACACCATGGATTTATGTATGGCTTGACTGCATATCTAGACTGTACCTCAAACAAATAAGAATCAAAGTTTCATCATGCTAAGAAAAAAAGAGCGATCCAATACAATGTCATATCGTTTTGGAGTGCAGTTTTTTTTTATAAAGCAACCACTCCAGGTCCTCTTAGATAAACTGTGACAGATCTTGAATGCATGATTGAAATGGGTTTCCTGAGTAGGTTAGTACTAAAAAAATCCAAGAGATATTTACTACTACAGTTGGTACACATGAAAGCAAGCAGGGAATTATGATGCTTAGTTACTGCCCAATGTCCCGAAGTGAATACCTCTTACTTGCTGTCCAGAATACCGAAGTGAATACCTCTATTTACTTTCTTCATCATGAATGGTGTTGCTGTCCAGAATACCGAAGTGAATACCTCTATTTACTTTCTTCGTCATGAATGGTGATAACCGTTCACGAGAATTTTATCTTCGGCTGCTTTCTTAGTGTACCATATGTCTTTGGGTTTATATTGCTGCAGGATCGTGGCTAGGGAATTGGTGGTCTGGTGCTTGGACCGTGGTACTGTCATTGCCATCGTCTAGGTTTCTTCCCGCATTGTTTATCCGAGAGGGAAGCTGGAACCTATGCGGTAGAAGTATTTTAGCCTTTACACCATGGTGAAGGAATGTCATATTGCTCGTGACACCAAAGTGACCATAATATGTCCTCTGCATCGTTAGTGGAAGAACCTGCAATCTGTAAGCCTAAAGTATGAAATGAATCTTTCTATGTATGGTGTATGAATCATTGTCCAGACTTTCAGGCATGCCATGAGTTGCTATCTTTAAATGCTTATTTCCTGTGATGTGCATTGCATACGAATGTAGGTATGGTCTGCTGATATTGATGACTTTCCTGCTTTGCCAATGACATTATTCATCTATCGCAACTGAATTAAAGAGGAAAATGAAACTACGAATCATCCTGGCTATTTTCTTTTGTCTTCGTCATTTCATGGACCTTAGTTTAAATAGATAGTAATGGTGTATTGCAGATTTTCAAATTTTGGGTAATTACTAATTAGAAAGATAGCCGATGTAGTTACTCTTGCATTGTTAGCAGTTACTTTGGATGTCAGAATCATATAATGATCCATGTTAACATGTTTGCTTCATTACTGGGTTTTAAGTTCAGATGAGCCATTTCATATGCATTTTCTCTTTTTCAGATCTATTAGATGAGAGTAAAGTAAGTCTGTAGGATACAAGGAATTAGTACGTTCCTTACTATCAAAATATTTATATTGACCGTTGTACTTCAGCAAGAAGCTAATTTACAGTGCCGCGCAAAATTAAATTAGCTTATACTGAAACTCTATGCACTTTCTAAATACCAGAGATTGATGTACCGGATAAATTTCTTTGTTCTTTTGCTTGGATATGCATGTGGAAAGGGTGCATCACTACGTGCGGATACCCTACATAGCTCTGTGGGTGCATGTATTTGTATGTAATGTTGGGAGATATCTACTTGGCCATATGCAGATTTTGTTTAAAGGAAGCAGCTCTTATTTGTGTACAATTGCTTGAAAGATTTTATTCTCCCTAAAAAATATTGATTATACAGGTTTAAGGATTCTCAGATACCTACTGAATTCTTGGATAATTACATAAACATCAACCCGTTAAAATTTATGGTTACAGTATCGTCTCGCTTTTGCCTGTGCGCCGGGGCGCACCGGGTCATCTAGTAATGATAAAAGGTACAACAATGAAGACGGTATAGAGTCTTATAATGCTTTCAATATGTCTTTTATGTGAGTTGCTGTACCGGTTCATACTTGTGTTTGCTTTAAACAACCTTGCTAGCCTAAACCTTGTATCGAGAGGGAATACTTCTCATGCATCCAAAATCCTTGAGCCAAACACTATGCCACTTGTGTCCACCATACCTACCTACTACATGGTATTTCTCCGCCATTCCAAAGTAAATTGCTTGAGTGCTACCTTTGAAATTTCTATTCTTTATCTTTGCAATATATAGCTCATGGGACAAATAGCTTAAAACCTATTGTGGTATTGAATATGTACTTATGCATCTTATCTCTTATAAGTTGCTTGTTGAGCGATAACCATGTTCCTGGGGACACCATCAACTATTTATTTGTTGAATATCATGTGAGTTGCTATGCATGTTCGTCTTGTCTGAAGTAAGGGTGATTTATCATGATCAAATGGTTTGAGTATACATATTGTTAGAGAAGAACATTGGGCCGCTAACTAAAGCCATGATCCATGGTGGAAGTTTCAGTTTGGACAACAAACCTCAATCTCTTATGAGAATATTATCTGTTGTTGAATGCTTATGCATTAAAGAGGAGTCCACTATCTGTTGTCTATGTTGTCCCGGTATGGATGTCTAAGTTGAGAATAATCAAAAGCGAGAAATCCAATGCGAGCTTTCTCCTTAGACCTTTGTACAGGCGGCATATAGGTACCCCTTTGTGACACTTGGTTAAAACGTATGCTATGCTATGATAATCCATGTAAATCCAAGCTAATTAGGACAAGGTGCGGGCACTATTGGTATACTATGCATGAGACTTGCAACTTGTAGGACATAATTTACATAACTCATATGCTTTATTACTACCGTTGACAAAGTTGTTTCTTATTTTCAAAATAAAAGCTCTAGCACAAATATAGCAATCCATGCTTCCCTCTGCAAAGGGCCTTTCTTCTACTTTTATTGTTGAGTCAGTTTATCCATTTCCTTCTATCTAAAAAAGCAAACATTTGTGTTAACTGTGCATTGATTCCTACATACTTGCATATTGCACTTGTTATATTACTTTATATTGATAATATCCAGAAGATGCCACCTTTTGCCCTTTCAGTCCAAATGTTATTTGGTTTTGCAATGTTCTTCCATAGATGATTTTTCTCATGGTATACAGCCGATGCACGGACATCGACTTTAGAGCTAAGAAATAAAGCCGATGCACAGCCATCAACTCTAGTACAATTACACAGGATCTACCCGCTGCGAGTTCAAGACGCGGATTTTCACCAAGTCGGTCTTCAGTTTAGCTTCAAGGCCTTCTGCTTCCTTGAGGGAGTGAACAATGAGAGCTTCCTCAGCTGCAATGAGCCGATTTTGGTTCCCGAACTTTCTCTTCGAGGACTTCCAACCCTTTACGCCAGTTCAGCAGTACTGTCAGAAGCGTCAGTTTTGGCATGCAAGGCAGCCTTTTGCTCATTAAGCTGTTGGTGTTTCGTCTACAATATCGGCTTTCAACGGAAGAAGAGGCGATCGATGGGGGCAAGTTTGGCTGGCTCGGCATGGTGGCTATCTCAGAATTACCTGAGTTCAAAGCCCTTTGTCTGATCCGTGTATCCTCACCGCTATTCTCGCCTTGACTGAGGCTCGGGGGGCAGCTGGCCTGGTAGATGCTCTGTTTTAAAAGCCGATTGGGGTGTCATCGGCTGGTCCTTCGTCGAAACCTTGTTCAAAAATGGGAGTTCACGCAGAAGTGGAAGAGGCAAGGCATCATGATGGAGGATACTGTGACGGTTCTGCTCTGCCACGACATGATCCGACGAAGGAAAAGCAAAATGATTTTGGAATTGTCATTTCCAAAACCAGGGGGGCATGTGTTATCATAAGAATTTGACCGGATCAGAGGTGGGCCGCGATTGGAGATGGGCTTGAAGAATATACATGGAAGGGATACATGAATCGGCCTTATATGCAAAGTTTGGGCTAAAATTGCCCGTGTATCTGTATTATAGTAGATTCCGTGTCGGTTAGAATTAAGATAGAGTTTAGCTCGTACACGGTTGGGATTATTCCCGAATTAGACAGTCTACGGACTATAAATATGTATCTAGGTTTATTTGAGAAAAACAACAACCAACGTTCAACCACAAATCAATCTCGGCGCATCGCCAACTCCTTCGTCTCGAGGGTTTCTACCGGTAAGCATCATGCTGCCTAGATCGCATCTTGCGATCTAGGCAGCACAAGCTTTATGTTGTTCACGCGTTGCTCGTACTGAAGCCTTTTTGATGGCGAGCAACGTAGTTATCTTAGATATGTTAGGGTTAGCATTGTTCTTAATATCATATGCTATCGTAGTGCAACCCTTGCATATCTAGCCGCCCTTACACCTATCTTAGGTGTAGGGGCGGCACCCCGCTTGATCATTATTTAGTAGATCCGATCCGTTACGGTTGCTCCTTGTTCTTCAAGGATTAGTTTAATATCTGCAATAGTTAGGCCTTACAAAGGGTTGGAGGATCCAGCGGCACGTAGGGTGTCGTTTGCTAGTCCTAGACAGGATGTTCCGGGGATCAACCTCGTGTTGGTTTTTAGGCCTTGTCTAGGATCGGCTTACGATCACCGTGCGTGGCCGCGAGGCCCAATCGTGAGTAGGATGATCCGATTATGCGGTGAAAACCCTAAATCGTCGTAGATCGTTTTAGCTTTATCTTGATCAAGCAGGACCACCATATATTCGTGCACCTCGTACGAATCATGGGTGGATCGGCTCCTTGAGCCGATTCACGGGATAACCTGAGAGCCGATCGAGGCTCGTATTTAATGTTTATGTGTATGCCATGCAGGAAACTAAGCGAGGCATCTGCATCACCTTCCTGACCAGGTATAGGTCAGGTGGCACGCCCTTGCATCAGCATCGGACGTGTGTACCAGAGGCTTTGCGGGCCGTCGCTCGGAGGGACCAGGGCCAGCCGCAGCCCTAAGTTGTTCCCGGCTCTACTGTGTTGCCCGTCGCTGCCCGCCGGTGGGTTTTGACCGCAACACAATCATGGAAAAGGTACCAACAAATTAATAATAAGCATCATGAATCATGTCTATCAGCAGGATTGCAATGTTCATAAAAGGATATGATAAAGTGGTATCTCGCTTGCCCGTGTTTGTATAGCAAAACATAAATGCTTGGGCACCTTTGAGGTTCATGGAAAGAATGGAAGTGGAGATTTATCAAATATAAAAGCATCAAAGTTATACCACAATTAATCACATTTTGGGACAATCATATTATACTAAGAATGACAGTTGTGCTCCCAAAAAAGTGCTCAAAGAAAGGATGGAGACTCAATGTAAAAGTAAAAGATTGACCCTTCGCAGAGGGAAGCAGGGATTAACATGTGCTAGAGCTTTTCATTTTTCTAAAGACAGGAGTAAAAATATTTTGAGAGGTGTTTGTTGTTGTCAACGAATGATAATGGGTACTCTAACTACCTCATAAACCAGACTTTCAAGAGCGGCTCCCATGAAATTTTATTTTTGGGTGGCACTCCTTCCAACCTTTCTTTCACAAACCATGGCTAACCGAATCCTCGGGTGCCTGCCAACAATCTCATACCATGAAGGAGTGCCTTTTTATTTTAGTTTTATTTAGATGACACTCCTCCCCACCTTTGATTTCTCAAGCCATGGCTAACCGAATCCTCGGGTGCCAACCAACAATCACATACCATGGAGGAGTGACTATTTGTAAATTTATGAAAGTTAATTAATTGGGGCTGGGAACCCCGTTGCCAGCTCTTTTTGCAAAATTATTACATAAGCGGATGTGCCACTAGTCCATTGGTGAAAGTCCGTCCAGAGTAAATGACAAGATTGAAAGATAAACACCACATACTTCCTCATGAGCTCTAAAACATTGACACAAATTGAGAAGCATTTTGAAGGTTTAAAGGTAGCACATGAGAATTTACTTGGAATGGTTTGAAATGCCATGCATAGGTATTTATGGTGGACACTCTGGAATAACTTGGTTTTCATGTGTTTGGAAGCACGAGCAGCGTTCCCGCTCAGTACAAATGAAGGCTAGCAATAGACTGGGAAGCGAAAATCAAGAGAGCAGTAACTGTCATAATCATGCTTGCGACAAAAATAAATTAACGGAGGCATAAAAGTGATACAAGAACTCTGAGGTAAAGTAAATCATCGAGGCTTAATTGACATTTGTTCAGTCATATGCATGTGTGAGCATGTGCCAAGTTGATTCAAGTGAATTATTCAGAGGAGGATACCACAATATCATACCTATCTATGAATAAAACAATGCAAGCAAATATTTATGACATGCTACTCATATTAATAAATTGGAGTTGATCATGAGAGATCATGAACTACTAGACTTTCTTAAATGACATATACCTCACATGAACCAACTAAGCATGCTCACATGGATGAGTATATGTACAAAAATTAAAACAAATAGAGTTCATACCAGCCTCTCACCACAATCAGATTGTCGTAGATCGTCATTATTGCTTTTTCACTTGTGTAGCTTGAATAATACGGAATGAAAACCCAGCTCCAACCACCGAAGACCATTGAACTCCATAATGAACTTTACAAACCAAAGAAGAACAACAAATGTTTTTGGTGTTTTCGAATTGGGAACAAGAACAAAAGGAAACAAGCAAACAAAGCAAAATCTTTTTTTGGGGTTTTCTTATAGCAAACCAACGATAGCAAATAAAGCAAGATGAAAGCAAGAAACCAAAATAACAAATGGTAAAGAGAAACAACAGAAATATTTTTGGTCTTTTTGTGTTTTAGGAAAGAAACAAAACAAAAACAAGAGAATGAAAACTAGAAGAAACATAGAAAAGCAGGATGGCAGAAATCTGCCAAAACCTGACAGCAGTACAGAAATCGATTTTTACAAAAATCTTCCGTTGCTCAGTTCGAAAAGTGTTCAACTAATGAAAGTTAGATAACAACCTGGGGAACATGCAAGAAAATTTGCAACTCAAAATAACGTTCTGGCTGTGCGCACGATTTTTTTTTAGTAACAGTCCAGAATCTGTTTTTAGGCAGCACTTCCCCAAATATCATCTCCCTCTTATTAGAAAACCACTTAAAGAAACTAAACAAGTATGTGCAAGTATCCAGTAACCATAATATGCAAAGAATGAGTGATGCCGGTATACCTCCCCCCAAGCTTAGGCTTTTGGCCTAAGTGGAGATCAATCCCAGCGAGGGTCAGGGTTCCACGCCGGCGAATCGTACATGGCGTGATCATAATAAGGTTCTTGTGCAGAAGAATAACATGGAGGCTCCGTATGACCGTAATGTTGATGCGAAGAACTTGCTGCATCGGATGATGAATCGAGGTGTTCCTCGGCCTCCTCCGTGTTGTCTCTTGCACGATGGCCATCTCCCTCCAAGTAAGTATTCAGTTCACCTTCTGTGACTGACCAATTCTTCCTGGAATCAAGGTTAAACAGAACAGGTGCAGGCAATCCTACTAGTTTTTCAGTTTTCTTAGTTGTCCTCCAAGTTTTCTTATAAAATGTTATCTTGTAAAACAGGTTACTCAAGTTAGACGAATCAGAAACAAATTCATGTTTAATCATGGAGACTATATCAAGTTTTTCTACGGAAAGCTGAATATCAAGATGGTGAGGTTCTACACCATGCATAGCTAATAAACGAGAGGCGATGAGACCTCCACAAATTCCGCCCTTCTCACGGTTAGTGGCAAGTCTAGAAGCTATCAAAGCACCCAAATTATAGGTCTCATTACCTTGCAATGCAGCAGCTGGAAAAGCTAAATCCTGGATAGATAATTTACTTCCATTCTTTCTAGCTAGAACGCACTTGGTGATGAAATAAGCAAAGTAGCGAATAGCTGGGAGTTGAATGCTACTGATTTTACCACCATCCTCTGAGAAGCTTCTTCCATGACAAATCATCTTTAAGAGGTCCAAGAACTCTTGCGGCGATCCCCTTATCTTCTCGCATGATCCCCATTGCGGCACTCTAATTGCTACACAAAAATCATTGAATGGCAAGTTGACATTTTTATTATAAATTTTGTACCGAACCATGGGGTTAGATCGCGACCAATTGAATTCAAAATCCTGCACTACAGACATAGTCAATTTTGCATATTGGCATGGTTCACCAACAACAAAATCATCCAACCCTGCACGACAGATTAGACTTTGAACATCTTGCAAGATTCCTGCACTTCTCATAAAGTCAACGCACGGATAGTAAGAGGGGTATACTCCTTCTTCGCGGTGAACTCTCATAACCTGTTGCACCTCCAATTCTTGTTGGTTGAGTTGGTGCCTACTCCTTTCCATTTTCTGAAATTTTTCAACAAACAATATAAAATTTGATTTGGTGACATATAATTGAGGGAAACTATCATAGGAACTTGCTAGAGTACTAACCATGCATCAAAACTAGTTTTTACCACTTAGAACAAGCATGCAAGCTTACTAAACATGTTACCTACAGCAGCAAAATATTCAAGATATACTCAACCAAACAAAATTCTACTTGGATAATCGGAGGAGTCACATACCGGAGAGCAAATGTGCCAAATTTCAGACAGAAATCTGGGCTGAGCAAAGAGATCGAGAAATCTGGAGCTCTTGAGCAAAAACGCGAGTGAGAGGAACCTGGTGCGAGTTTTTTCGGGAGAGAGAAGAGAGTGGGCAGAAGAGATGATGAAGTGGGGCAAGGAGGGGCCCACACGCTAGGGTGGCGTGCCCCCCTCCTTGGCCGTGCCGGCCTGTGGGGTGCCACCCTGGGGTGCCCCACTGGTCATCCCCAGGTGTTCCCAGGTGCCTCGTCGAAAAATAGGACCAATGGTATAATTTTTGTGAATTTTTGAAAAATTTGAAAAATGCACATTTCTGGGTGTCAAAATTATTATTACTGGGCAGGAATTTTTTTTGAAATCTCTAATTAACTAAAGAACTTTGCAGAACAAAAGTGCTACAACAAGTATAACAAGTGGAGGAAGAAAGAGATGTTGTTTAGTTCCTCTATGCATATAAAATGAATTTGTTAACAAGGTTGATCAAGTCTTGCCACCAAATAAATTTTACATAGCATAAGAAGAAATAAACCTCAAATCAATCATGTTACCTTGTATTGTATTGATATGGATCCAATCACAAGAGTTTGATATTCTTCTTTAGGCTCATATATAGGACAATCAATAGTTCCCACTTTGATAGTTCTCACATTAGAAATTGTATTAACTCCACATGCTTTCTCAATCCTCTTGGGAAAATAAACGGTATGCTCCTTGTCATCAACATTGAAAGTAACTTTTCCTTTATTGCAATCAATAACAGCCCCTGCGGTATTAAGAAAGGGTCTCCCAAGAATAATGGACATATTATCATCTTCAGGCATTTCCAACACAACAAAATCAGTTAATATCAAGCAGTTATTAGTAACTTGAACAGGAACATCCTCACATATACCAACAGGAATAGCAGTAGATTTATCAGCCATTTGCAAAGATATATCAGTCGGTATCAACTTATCTAAATAAAGTCTCTTATAAAGAGAGAAAGGCATAACACTAACACCCGCTCCCAAATCACATAGAGCAGTTCTAACATAATCATTCTTAATAGAACAAGGAATAGTTGGTATACCTGGGTCGCCAAGCTTCTTTGGAACCTTACCATTGAAAGAGTAATTAGCAAGCATAGTGGAAATCTCCTCATTAGGAATTTTCCTTTTGTTAGTGACAATATCTTTCATATACTTTGAATAAGGAGGCAATTTAATAGCATCAGTCAAAGGGATTTGCAGGAATAAAGGTTTCATCCAATCACAAAATTTATTATAGTGTTGTTCTTCCTTTGATTTTAGTTTCTTAGCAGGAAAAGGCATTTGCTTTTGAACCCAAGGTTCTCTTTCGTTACCATGTTTCTTAGCAATAAAATCTTCTTTAGTATACTTTTTATTTTTAGCATGCTTTTTAGGTTCTTCTTCAACCTCTTCTTTATCAGAAGCATCATTCTTATCATTATCTTTATCATTTTCATTACCACTTTCAGTTTCAGCATCAGAAATAGAAATACTATTAGGATCATTAACAGGTTCAGAGGATTCTACAACATTTTTATGTTTCTTCTTCTTTTTCTTAGATGGAGCACTAGTTTCAGTTCGTTGAGAATCTTGTTCAACTCTTTTGGGATGCCCTTCAGGATATAGAGGATCCTGGGTAGAAACACCGCCTCTAGTTGTTACTTCATAAGCATGTTTTTCTTTAGAATTATTTTCCAACAAGTCATTTTGCACTTTAGTGAGTTGATCAATTTGAGTTTGAACCATATGAAAGTGTTTAACAAGCATCTTAACATCATTGGAGGTTCTCTCCACAATACCATGCAATTCACTAATAGCTTGAGAATTTTCCATTAAATGATTCTCTATTCTCATATTGAAATTTTCTTGCTTAACAATATAATTATCAAATTCATCTAAGCATTGTGCAGGAGGTTTTGAATACGGAATATCTTCTCTAGTAAAGCGTTCAAGAGAGTGTACCTCAATCATGGATGAAGGGGGAGTTATCTTACATAAATCTTCTATGGGAGGTAAATTCTTCACATCTTCAGGTTTAATACCCTTCTCCTTAAGAGACTTCTTAGCTTCCCTCATATCTTCATAATTTAATTTAATCATACCCCTCTTCTTCAGTATCGGTGTTGGGGTTGGTTCAGGTGTAGTCCAATCATCATGATTCCGGCCTATTTTAGCCAATAATTCTTCAGCGTCGTCTAGAGTTCTTTTCCTGAAAACACAACCAGCACAGCTATCTAGGTATGCCCTAGACTCAATGGTTAGTCCACTATAAAATATATCAAGTAAATCATGCTTTTCAAATCATGGTTAGGCCGAGCTCTAATAAAGAGCAAAATCTTGCCCAAGCCTCAGGTAATTTCTCTCCATCTTCCTGGTCAAAATTATAAATTCTCTGCAAAGCAATATGTTGAGCACTAGCAGGAAAGTATTTCCGGAAGAAAACATCAAGCAATTCTTTCGGACTATTAATAGAATCAGGTGGCAAACTATTATACCAAGTTTTAGCGTCATCCTTTAATGAGAATGGAAAGATTTTAGCAACAAAGTAAGTACGCTTCTTAACATCATCAGAAAACAAGCTACTCAGAGTAGATAGCTCAATCATGTGTTCAACAACACTTTCTTTTTCAGTACCACAAAAGGGTGTTTTCTCAACAATAGCTATATGAGATAGATCAAGAGAAAAATCATAATCCTTATCCTTAATGTTTATAGGAGATGTGGCAAATTTAGGATCAGGAGACAATTTATATCTAACAGTATGTTCTACAAGCAACTTTTTAATTTTTCTTGCATCAGTAGTAGCATTGCATTTTTCAATAAAATCATCATCAAGTTCCACATAATCTTCATCAAGATCATCACTAGAGTATTCAACAGACTCAGGTGAATTAACAGGTGTAGCAGCATTTTCATTAGGAGTTTCAGTATTTTCAATTTGTCTAGACCTAGCAATTGTAGCATCTAGAAAAGATCCTAACGAACCATCATTATCAAGCACAGCGGAAGCATCATCAAAATTATAAGAGGAGTTTTCAGATTCAGCAGAAGTACCAGCATGTGAAGCTTGTGGAGGTGAAACAAGTTTACTTATCACAGATGGTGAATCAAGAGCAGCAGAGGTACTCAGAGTTGTACCTTTTCTTGTAGTGGATGGTAATATGGCGACCTTAGTATCGCGAGGTTTACCCATGATGGAGAATTTGCAGCGAACAATATCAATCCAAGTGAACTTCCAAATAAAGCTATGGTCCCCGGCAACGGCGCCAGAAAATAGTCTTGATGACCCACAAGTATAGGGGATCGCAACAGTCTTCGCGGGAAGTAAAACCCAATTTATTGATTCGACACAAGGGGAGACAAAGAATACTTGAAAGCCTTAACAGTGGAGTTGTCAATTCAGCTGCACCTGGAAACAGACTTGCTCGCAAGAGTTTATCATTAGTAACAGTTTTATAGCAGTAGCAGTAGTGAAACAACAGCAGCAGAGTAACAAAGACAGCAGTAGTGATTATAGTAAACAGCAGGATTAAAATACTGTAGGCACAGGGATGGATGAACGGGCGTTGCATGGATGAGAGAAACTCATGTAACAATCAAAGCAGGGCATTTGCAAATAATAATAAAACGGTATCCAAGTACTAATCAATCAATAGGCATGTGTTCCATATATAGTCGTACGTGCTCGCAATGAGAAACTTGCACAACATCTTTTGTCCTACCAGCCGGTGGCAGCCGGGCCTCTAGGGAATCTACTGGAAATTAAGGCACTCCTTTAATAGAGCACCGGAGCAAAGCATTAACACTCCGTGAACACATGTGATCCTCACATCACCGCCTTTCCCTCCGGTTGTCCCAATTTCTGTCACTTTGGGGCCTCGGGTTCCGGACAGCAACATGTGTAAACAACTTGCAGGTAAGATCATAAACAACGAATATCTTCATAAATCAATAACATGTTTAGATCTGAGATCATGGCACTCGGGCCCTAGTGATAAGCATTAAGCATAACAAGTTGCAACAATATCATAAAAGTAACATCTACGGATACTAGGCACCATGCCCTAACAATCTTATGACTATTACATGACCAATCTCATCCAATCCCTACCATCCCCTTCAGCCTACAGCGGGGGAATTACTCACACATGGATGGGGGAAACATGGCTGGTCGATGGAGAGGCGTCGGTGATGATGTCGGTGATGATCTCCTCCAATTCCCCGTCCCGGCGAGGTGCCAGAACGGAGTTTCTGGTCCCGAGACGGAGTTTCGCGACGGTGGCGGCGTACTGGATGGTTTCTGGCGACTTCGACTATCCCCCGTGCGTTTTTAGGTCGAAGGCAATAAGTAGTCCGAAGGAGGGCGTCGGGGGCCAGCCGAGGCCGCCACACACTAGGGCCGCGCGCCCCCCTCCTGGGCCGCGCCGGCCTAGCGTGTGGGGCCCCTGCCCCCACCTGCTTGCCCTTCTGGCTCCGCCAATATTCTGGGAAAATAGGACCTTCCGCATAAATTCCGAGGATTTTCCTGAAAGTTGGATTTCTGCACAAAAACGAGACACCAGAGCAGTTCTGCTGAAAACAGCGTTAGTCCGTGTTAGTTGTATCCAAAATACACAAATTAGAGGCAAAACAATAGCAAAAGTGTTCGGGAAAGTAGATACGTTTTGGACGTATCACCTTTCAGCTAGGCGCAGAAAGTGTGAATCAAGTATTATCAAGAGACGAAGCATCAACATCATAATTTGTTCTAATAATAGAATCATAAGGTAACTTCATTCTCTTTCCAGGGAAGTGTTCCATACCTTTCTTGAGAGGAAATTGATATTTAATATTACCTTCCTTCATATCAATGGTAGCACCAACAGTTCGAAGAAAAGGTCTTCCCAATATAATGGGACAAGATGCATTGCATTCAATATCCAAGACAACAAAATCAACGGGGACAAGGTTATTGTTAACCATAATGCGAATATTATCAATCCTCCCCAAAGGTTTCTTTATAGCATTATCAGCAAGATTAACATCCAAATAATAATTTTTCAATGGTGGCAAGTCAAGCATATCATAGATTTTCTTAGGCATAACAGAAATACTTGCACCAAGATCACATAAAACATTACAATCAAAATCATTGACCCTCATCTTAATGATGGGCTCCCAACCATCTTCTAACTTCCTAGGAATAGAAGTTTCAAGTTTTAGTTTATCTTCTCTAGCTTTTATGAGAGCATTTGTAATATGTTTTGTAAAGGCCAAATTTATAGCACTAGCATTAGGACTTTTAGCAAGTTTTTGTAAGAACTTTATAACTTCAGAGATGTGACAATCATCAAAATCTAAACCATTATGATCTACAGCAATGGGATCATTGTCCCCAATATTTTGAAAAATTTCAGCAGTTTTATCACAAGCAGTTTCAGCAGTTTTAGCAGTTTGAGGCAATTTTGCACGCTTTGCACTAGGAGTAGAAACATTGCCAACACCAATTATTTTACCATTGATAGTAGGAGGTGTAGCAACATGTGAAGCATTATCATTACTAGTGGTGGTAATAGTCCAAACTTTAGCTACATCAAGTTTTTCGTTTTCTTCTCTATCCCACCTAGCATGCAATTCAGCCATCAATCTAATATTTTCATTAATTCGAACTTGGATGGCATTTGTTGTAGTAACAATTTTATTATCATTATCCTTATTAGGCATAACTTTCAGTTTTAAAAGATCAACATCAGAGGCAAGTCTATCAACCTTAGAAGCAAGAATATCAATTTTATCAAGCTTTTCCTCAACAGATTTGTTAAAAGTAGTTTGTGTACTAATAAATTCTTTAAGAATGGCTTCAAGACCAGAGGGTGCATTCCTATTATTGTTGTAAGAATTCCCATAAGAATTACCATAACCATTACCATTATTAGAAGGATATGGCCTATAGTTGTTACCAGAATTATTCCTATAAGCATTGTTGTTGAAATTATTATTTTTAATGAAGATCACATCAACATGTTCTTCTTGGGCAACCAATGAAGCTAAAGGAACATTATTTGTATCAACATTAGATCTACCATTCACAATCATAGACATAATAGCATCAATTTTATCACTCAAGGAGGAGGTTTCTTCAACAGAATTTACCTTCTTACCTTGTGGAGCTCTTTCCGTGTGCCATTCAGAGTAATTGATCTTCATATTATCAAGAAGCTTTGTTGCCGCCCCCAAAGTAATGGACATAAAGGTACCTCCAGCAGCTGAATCCAATAGGTTCCGCGAAGAAAAATTTAATTCTGCATAGAAGGTTTGGATGATCATCCAAGTAGTTAGTCCATGGGTTGGGCAATTCTTTACCAAAGATTTCATTCTCTCCCATGCTTGAGCAACATGTTCATTATCTAATTGCTTAAAATTCATTATGCTACTTCTCAAAGATATAATTTTAGCGGGAGGATAATATCTACCAATACAAGTCCTTACATTTGGTCCATGAATCAATACTATTCTTAGGAAAAGATAGCAACCAATCTTTAGCTCTTCCTCTTAAGGAGAAAGGAAACAATTTAAATTTTATAATATCACCATCTACATCCTTATACTTTTGCATTTCACAAAGTTCAACAAAATTATTAAGATGGGCAGCAGCATCATCAGAACTAACACCAGAAAATTGCTCTCTCATAACAAGATTTAGTAAAGCAGGTTTAATTTCAAATTTTTTTGTTGTAGTAGCAGGTGGAGCAATAGGTGTGCATAGGAAATCATTATTATTTGTGCTAAAGTGAAGTCACACAACTTAGTATTCTCAACAGTTCCCATTTTAGCAGTAGTAAATAAAGCAAACTAAATAAAGTAAATGCAAGTAACTAATTTTTTTGTGTTTTAAATATGGAGAACAAGACACTAAATAAAGTAAAACTAGCAACTAATTTTTGTGTGTTTTTGATATAAGAGCAAACAAAGCAGCAAATAAAGTAAAGTAAAGCAAGACAAAAATAAAGTAAAGAGATTGGATGTGGGAGACTCCCCTTGCAGCGTGTCTTGATCTCCCCGGCAACGGCGACAGAAAAAGTGCTTGATGCGTGCAGTTAACACACGTCCGTTGGGAACCCCAAGAGGAAGGTGTGATGCATACAGTAGCAAGTTTTCCCTCAGTAAGAAACCAAGGTTATCGAACCAGTAGGAGTCAAGGAACACGTGAAGGTTGTTGGTGACGGAGTGTAGTGCGGCACAACACCAGGGATTCCGACGCCAACGTGGAACCTGCACAACACAATCAAAGTACTTTGCCCCAACGTAACAGTGAGGTTGTCAATCTCACCGGCTTGCTGTAAACATAGGATTAACCGTATAGTGTGGAAGATGATGTTTGTTTGCGAAGAACAGTAAGGAACAATTGCAGTAGATTGTATTTCAGATGTAAAGAATGGACCGGGGTCCACAGTTCACTAGTGGTGTCTCTCCCATAAGATAAATAGCATGTTGGGTGAACGAATTACAGTTGGGCAATTGACAAATAAAGAAGGCATAACAATGCACATACATATATCATGATGAGTACTATGAGATTTAATCAGGGCATTACGACAAAGTACATAGACCGCTATCCAGCATGCATCTATGCCTAAAAAGTCCACTTTCAGGTTATCATCTGAACCCCTTCCGATATTAAGTTGCAAACAACAGACAATTGCATTAAGTATGGTGCGTAATGTAATCAACACAAATATCCTTAGACAAAGCATCGATGTTTTATCCCTAGTGGCAACAACACATCCACAACCTTAGAACTTTCTCTCACTGTCCCAGATTCAATGGAGGCATGAACCCACTATCGAGCATAAATACTCCCTCTTGGAGTTACAAGTATCAACTTGGCCAGAGCCTCTACTAGCAACGAAGAGCATGCAAGAACATAAACAACATATATGATAGATTGATAATCAACTTGACATAGTATTCAATATTCATCGGATCCCAACAAACACAACATGTAGCATTACAAATAGATGATCTTGATCATGATAGGCAGCTCACAAGATCTAACATGATAGCACAATGAGGAGAAGACAACCATCTAGCTACTGCTATGGACCCATAGTCCAGGGGTGAACTACTCACACATCGATCCGGAGGCGATCATGGCGATGAAGAGACCTCCGGGAGATGATTCCCCTCTCCAGCAGGGTGCCGGAGGCGATCTCCTGAATCCCCCGAGATGGGATTGGCGGCTGCGTCTCTGGAAGGTTTTCCGTATCGTGGCTCTCGGTATTGGGGGTTTCGCGACGAAGGCTTTAAGTAGGCGGAAGGGTAGGTTTAGGGGCGACATGAGGGCCCCACACGCCAGGGCCGCGCGGCCAAGACCTGGGCCGCGCCGCCCTGTTGTGTCAGCGCCTCGTCGCCCCACTTCGTTTCCCTTTCGGTCTTCTGGAAGCTTCGTGGAAAAATAAGACCCTGAGCGTTGATTTTGTCCAATTCCGAGAATATTTCCTTTGTAGGATTTCTGAAACCAAAAAACAGCAGAAAACAACAACTGGCTCTTCGGCATCTCGTCAATAGGTTAGTGCCGGAAAATGCATAATAATGACATATAATGTGTATAAAACATGTGAGTATCATCATAAAAGTAGCATGGAACATAAGAAATTATGGATACGTTTGAGACGTATCAGCGCCCTAACTCCCTGGAAACCTACTTTAAGCAACTCCCCTTTAGCGGTACCAGGAGCGGCACCGCAAGCGGTGGCTCCGGTGGTGGTCGGGCGGTGGTACCGGCCGCGCGCCCTAACTCCTTGGAAACCTACTTTAAGCAACTCCCCTTTAGCGGTACCAGGAGCGGCACCACAAGCGGTGGCTCCGGTGGTGGTCGGGCGGTGGTACCGGCCGTGCCCGACAGTACCTCCGGCCCCTGGCTCGTTTCTTCCATATTTCCTTCTTCCTTTTTCTTCTCTCTTTCTTTTCTTTACTTCTTTTCTTTCTTCCATCCATCCCCATAAGTGAAGATCATTTCATTATCCCGCCATAACAACTTGAAGCTCTTCAAACTTTTTGTGCATTTATTATCATGGCTAAAATGCTACAATTCTTATACAAATGATTAGATAAATATAACCGTTGTAATCAACACCAAAACCACTTAAGGCGATATGTTCTTTCAACCTGAAAGTCACAACATATTGCAAGCTTGCTTTGTTTTCGCAATATTAGTGTGAGTTGAAATGTGATAATCATCGCGAACCGTTTCTCCTATTCGGTTTTCCTCCCGGCTCTTCGTTTCATCTCCCCTCGCTGCATGTTCTTCTCCTCCTCTCGTTCATATGAATGAGAGGTCAGTCCTCTCCAGAGATATACACCATAAAACATTAATATACATGCCTGCCATTTGGTTCCCGCACATTGGGCCGCCGCTCAGGTCTTCCCCATCCAGCCTTGCCGTGTGCACTATAGTTCGGGCCGTAGGCCTCTGATGGCGTGTAACTCACACGTTCGTTGGGAACCCCAAGAGGAAGGTATGATGCGCACAGCAGCAAGTTTTCCCTCAGAAAGAAACCAAGGTTTATCGAACCAGGAGGAGCCAAGAAGCACGTTGAAGGTTGATGGCGGCGGGATGTAGTGCGGCGCAACACCAGGGATTTCGGCGCCAACGTGGAACCTGCACAACACAACCAAAGTACTTTGCCCCAACGAAACAGTGAGGTTGTCAATCTCACCGGCTTGCTGTAACAAAGGATTAACCGTATTGTGTGGAAGATGATTGTTTGCAGAAAACAGTAGAACAAGTATTGCAGTAGATTGTATTTCAGTAAAGAGAATTGGACCGGGGTCCACAGTTCACTAGAGGTGTCTCTCCCATAAGACGAACAGCATGTTGGGTGAACAAATTACAGTTGGGCAATTGACAAATAAAGAGAGCATGACCATGCACATACATATCATGATGAGTATAGTGAGATTTAATTGAGCATTACGACAAAGTACATAGACCGCCATCCAACTGCATCTATGCCTAAAAAGTCCACCTTCAGGTTATCATCCGAACCCCTCCAAAGATTAAGTTGCAAAGCAACAGACAATTGCATTAAGTATGGTGCGTAATGTAATCAACAACTACATCCTTAGACATAGCATCAATGTTTTATCCCTAGTGGCAACAGCACAACACAACCTTAGAACTTTCTCACATCGTCCTGTGTGTCAATGCAGGCATGAACCCACTATCGAGCATAAGTACTCCCTCTTGGAGTTACAAGCATCTACTTGGCCAGAGCATCTACTAGTAACGGAAAGCATGCAAGATCATAAACAACACGTAGATATAACTTTGATAATCAACATAACAAGTATTCTCTATTCATCGGATCCCAACAAACGCAACATATAGAATTACAGATAGATGATCTTGATCATGTTAGGCAGCTCACAAGATCCGACAATGATAGCACAATGGGGAGAAGACAACCATCTAGCTACTGCTATGGACCCATAGTCCAGGGGTAGACTACTCACACATCACACCGGAGGCGACCATGGCGGCGTCGAGTCCTCCGGGAGATGATTCCCCTCTCCGGCAGGTGCCGGAGGCGATCTCCTGGATCCCCCGAGATGGGATCGGCGGCGGCGGCGTCTCAGTAAGGTTTTCCGTATCGTGGCTCTCGGTACTGGGGGTTTCGTCACGGAGGCTATTTGTAGGCGGAAGGGCAGGTCAAGAGGCGGCACGGGGGCCCCACACCATAGGGCCGCGCGGCCAAGGGGGGGGCGCGCCGCCCTAGGGTTTGGCCACCCTGTGGCCCCACTTCGTTTCGTCTTCGGACTTCTGGAAGCTTCGTGGAAAAATAGGCCCCTGGGCATTGATTTCGTCCAATTCCGAGAATATTTCGTTACTAGGATTTCTGAAACCAAAAACAGCAGAAAACAAAGAATCGGCACTTCGGCATCTTGTTAATAGGTTAGTTCCAGAAAATGCACGAATATGACATAAAGTGTGCATAAAACATGTAGATAACATCAATAATGTGGCATGGAACATAAGAAATTATCGATACGTCGGAGACGTATCAACATCCCCAAGCTTAGTTCTGCTCGTCCCGAGCAGGTAAAACGATAACACAGATAATTTCTGGAGTGACATGCCATCATAATCTTGATCATACTATTTGTAAAGCATATGTAGTGAATGCAGCGATCAAAACAATGTATATGACATGAGTAAACAAGTGAATCATAAAGCAAAGACTTTTCATGAATAGCACTTCAAGACAAGCATAAATAAGTCTTGCATAAGAGTTAACTCATAAAGCAATAATTCAAAGTAAAGGCATTGAAGCAACACAAAAGAAGATTAAGTTTCAGCGGTTGCTTTCAACTTGTAACATGTATATCTCATGGATATTGTCAACATAGAGTAGTATAATAAGTGAAATAAGCAAGTATGTAGGAATCAATGCACAGTTCACACAAGTGTTTGCTTCTTGAGGTGGAGAGAAATAGGTGAACTGACTCAACAATAAAGTAAAAGAATGGTCCTCCATAGAGGAAAAGCATCGATTGATATATTTGTGCTAGAGCTTTTATTTTGAAAACATGAAACAATTTTGTCAACGGTAGTAATAAAGCATATGCATCATGTAAATTATATCTTATAAGTTGCAAGCCTCATGCATAGTGTACTAATAGTGCCCGCACCTTGTCCTAATTAGCTTGGACTACCGGATCATCACAATGCACTGTTTTAACCAAGTGTCACAAAGGGGTACCTCTATGCCGCCTGTACAAAGGTCTAAGGAGAAAGCTCGCATTGGATTTCTCGCTATTGATTATTCTTCAACTTAGACATCCATACCGGGACAACATAGACAACAGATAATGGACTCCTCTTTTATGCATAAGCATGTAACAACAATTAATAATTTTCTCATTTGAGATTGAGGATATATGTCCAAAACTGAAACTTCCACCATGGATCATGGCTTTAGTTAGCGGCCCAATGTTCTTCTCTAACATATGCATGCTTAACCATAAGGTGGTAGATCTCTCTTACTTCAGACAAGACGGACATGCATAGCAACTCACATGAAATTCAACAATGAATAGTTGATGGCGTCCCCAGTGAACATGGTTATCGCACAACAAGCAACTTAATAAGAGATAAAGTGCATAATTACATATTCAATACCACAATAGTTTTTAAGCTATTTGTCCCATGAGCTATATATTGCAAAGGTGAATGATGGAATTTTAAAGGTAGCACTCAAGCAATATACTTTGGAATGGCGGAAAATACCATGTAGTAGGTAGGTATGGTGGACACAAATGGCATAGTGGTTAGCTCAAGTATTTTGGATGCATGAGAAGTATTCCCTCTCGATACAAGGTTTAGGCTAGCAAGGCTTATTTGAAACAAACACAAGGATGAAGCGGTGCTGCAAAACTCACATAAAAGACATATTGTAAACATTATAAGACTCTACACCGTCTTCCTTGTTGTTCAAACTCAATACTAGAAATTATCTAGACCTTAGAGAAACCAAATATGCAAACCAAATTTTAGCATGCTCTATGTATTTCTTCATTAATGGGTGCAAAGCATATGATGCAAGAGCTTAAACATGAGCACAACAATTGCCAAGTATCACATTACCCAAGACATTTATAGCAATTACTACATGTATCATTTTCAAATTCAAACCATATAACAATTTAACGAAGGAGAAACTTCGCCATGAATACCATGAGTAGAAACCAAGGACATACTTGTCCATATGCTACAGCGGAGCGTGTCTCTCTCCCATAAAGTGAATGCTAGGATCCATTTTATTCAAAAAACAAAAACAAACCGACGCTCCAAGAAAAAGCACATAAGATGTGATGGAATAAAAATATAGTTTCAGGGGAGGAACCTGATAATGTTGTCGATGAAGAAGGGGATGCCTTGGGCATCCCCAAGCTTAGACGCTTGAGTCTTCTTGATATATGCAGGGGTGAACCACCGGGGCATCCCCAAGCTTAGAGCTTTCACTCTCCTTGATCATGTTGCATCATACTCCTCTCTTGATCCTTGAAAACTTCCTCCACACCAAACTCGAAACAACTCATTAGAGGGTTAGTGCACAATATAAATTGACATATTCAGAGGTGACACAATCATTCTTAACACTTCTGGACATTGCATAATGCTACTGGACATTAGTGGATCAAAGAAATTCATCCAACATAGCAAAAGAGGCAATGCGAAATAAAAGGCAGAATCTGTCAAAACAGAACAGTTCGTATTGACGAATTTTAAAATGGCACCAGACTTGCTCAAATGAAAATGCCCAAATTGAATGAAAGTTGCGTACATATCTGAGGATCACTCACGTAAATTGGCATAATTTTCTGAGTTACCTACAGGGGAATTTTGCCCAGATTCGTGACAGCAAAGAAATCTGGAACTGCGCAGTAATCCAAATCTAGTACTTACTTTTCTATCAACGGCTTAACTTGGCACAACAAAACACAAAACTAAGATAAGGAGAGGTTGCTACAGTAGTAAACAACTTCCAACATACAAAATAAAAACAAAGTACTGTAGGTAAAAACATGGGTTGTCTCCCATAAGCGCTTTTCTTTAACGTCTTTCAGCTAGGCGCAGAAAGTGTGTATCAAGTATTATCAAGAGACGAAGTGTCAACATCATAATTTGTTCTAATAATAGAATCAAAAGGTAACTTCATTCTCTTTCTAGGGAAGTGTTCCATACCTTTCTTGAGAGGAAATTGATATTTTATATTACCTTCCTTCATATCAATAATAGCACCAACAGTTTGAAGAAAAGGTCTTCCCAGTATAATGGGACAAGATGCATTGCATTCAATATCCAAGACAACAAAATCAACGGGGACAAGGTTATTGTTAATGGTAATGCGAACATTATCAACTTTCCCCAAAGGTTTCTTTGTAGAATGATCAGCAAGATTAACATCCAAATAACAATTTTTCAGTGGTGGCAAGTCAAGCATATTATAAATTTTCTTAGGCATAACAGAAATACTTGCACCAAGATCACATAAAGCATTACAATCAAAATCTTTAATCTTCATCTTAATTATGGGCTCCCAACCATCCTCTAGCTTTTTAGGAATAGAGGCTTCGCGCTCTAGTTTCTCTTCTCTAGCTTTTATGAGAGCATTTGTAATATGATGTGTAAAAGCCAAATTTATAGCACTAGCATTAGGACTTTTAGCAAGTTTTTGCAAGAACTTTATAACTTCAGAGATGTGGCAATCATCAAAATTCAAACCATTATAATCTAAAGCAATGGGATCATCATCCCCAATGTTGGAAAAAATTTCAGCAGCTTTATCACAGGCAGTTTCAGCAGTTTTAGCAGTTTCAGGCAGTTTCTCGCGCTTTGCATTAGAAGTGGAAACATTGCTAACACCAATTCTTTTATTATTATTAGTAGGAGGTGCAGCAACATGTGTAGCATTAGCATTACTAGTGGTGGTAATAGTCCAAACTTTAGCTATATTCTTCTCTTTAGCTAGTTTTTCATTTTCTTCTCTATCCCACCTAGCACGCAGTTCAGCCATTAATCTTATATTCTCATTAATTCTAACTTGAATGGCATTTGCTGTAGTAACAATCTTATTATGATAATTCTCATTAGGCAAAACTTTTGATTTCAAAAGATCAACATCAGCAGCAAGACTATCGACTTTAGAAGCAAGTATATCAATTTTCCCAAGCTTTTCTTCAACAGATTTGTTAAAAGCAGTTTGTGTACTAATAAATTCTTTAAGCATGGCTTCAAGTCCAGGGGGTGTGTTCCTATTATTATTGTAAGAATTCCCATAAGAATTACCATAGCCGTTGCCATTATTATAAGGATATGGCCTATAGTTGTTACTAGAATTGTTCCAGTAAGCATTGTTGTTGAAATTATTATTTTTAATGAAGTTCACATCAACATGTTCTTCTTGTGCAACCAATGAAGCTAATGGAACATTCTTAGGATCAATATTAGTCCTATCATTCACAAGCAAAGACATAATAGCATCAATCTTATCACTCAAGGAAGAGGTTTCCTCGATAGAATTTACCTTCTTACCTTGTGGAGCTCTTTCCGTGTGCCATTCAGAGTAGTTGATCATCATATTATCAAGAAGCTTTGTTGCTTCACCAAGAGTGATGGACATAAAGGTACCTCCAGCAGCTGAATCCAATAAATTCCGTGAAGAAAAATTTAGTCCTGCATAGAAGGTTTGGATGATCATCCAAGTAGTCAGTCCATGGGTTGGGCAATTTTTAACCAGAGATTTCATTCTTTCCCAAGCTTGAGCAACATGTTCAGTATCTAATTGTTTAAAATTCATTATGCTACTCCTCAAAGATATAATTTTAGCAGGGGGATAATATCTACCAATAAAAGCATCCTTGCATTTAGTCCATGAATCAATACTATTCTTAGGCAGAGATAGCAACCAATCTTTAGCTCTTCCTCTTAATGAGAAAGGGAACAATTTTAGTTTAATAATATCACCATCTACATCTTTATATTTTTGCATTTCACATAGTTCAACAAAATTATTAAGATGGGCAGCAGCATCATCAGAACTAACACCAGAAAATTGCTCTCGCATAACAAGATTCAAGAAAGGTGTTTAATTTCAAAGAATTCTGCTGTAGTAGCAGGTGGAGCAATAGGTGTGCATAAGAAATCATTATTATTTGTGGTTGTGAAGTCACACAACTTAGTATTTTCAGCGTTGGCCATTTTAGCAACAGTAAATAAAGCAAACTAGACAAAGTAAATGCAAGTAAACTAATTTTTTTGTGTTTTTGATATAGCAAACAAGATAGCAAGTAAAGTAAAACTAGCAACTAATTTTTTTGTATTTTGATTTAGTGCAGCAAACAAAGTAGTAAATAAAACTAAGCAAGACAAAAACAAAGTAAAGAGATTGAGAAGTGGAGACTCCCCTTGCAGCGTGTCTTGATCTCCCCGGCAACGGCGCCAGAAAAAGAGCTTGATGGCGTGTAACTCACACGTTCGTTGGGAACCCCAAGAGGAAGGTATGATGCTGAAAGGATCGTATGCCGCACCTAGAGGGGGGGGGTGAATAGGTGCTAACCAATTTTTAGTTCTTTTTCAATTTAGGCTTGACACAAAAGGTAAATTCTCTAGATATGCAACTAAGTGAATTTACCTATATGACAAGGATAACTACTAAGCAAGATATAGAGAGAGAATAGGATAGAGGTAACCGAGAGTGGAGCACGCGATGACACGGAGATGATTCCCGTAGTTCCCTTCCTTTGCAAGAAGGTACGTCTACGTTTGGAGGAGTGTGGTTGCTACGAAAGCCAAACCAACAGCCACGAAGGCTTCACTCAGATCTCCGGTGAGCAACGCCACGAAGGCCTAGCCCACTTCCACTAAGGGATTTCCTCGAGGCGGAAACCGGGCCTTTACAAGGTTCTTGGGGCACACATCCACAACCAAATTGGAGGCTCCCAAATCTGTTACAATGCAACAATCAACAACAATACATCAACACAAATCAACTAGGGAACCAAATAGGAACACTAGCATGAGATCCCTCAAACAAGAGAGGGGGAAATGAAGAACGCTTCGGTGAGGATGTAGATCGATGTCTTCTCCTTCGAATCTCCAAAGATCAAGAGATTTGGTTGGGGGAGGAAGGAGATCTTGTAAATCTTGACTTTCTTGAGGTGGCTCTAATGGAGGTGGCTTGGCAGATTTCTTGGATAATGATTGAGCAAGCAACCAAGGAGGAAGAAGGGGGGTATTTATACCCCCACTCGAAAAAGAGCCGTTGCTGTTACCGGGGGGCCGGATAATCCGGCCTAAGTAAGGGCCGGATAATCCGCCCCCCCCGGATAATCCGGTCTTCGGGGCAAAAGAGTGACATTGTCCGGCCAAAAGTCCGGCCCATAGCCAGAGTAGTTTTTCTTCCAGTCCTTAGCGAAAAACGGGGGGGCCGGATATTTCCAAAATATCCGGCCCGGATAATCCGGCCCTGGTACAATACCGGGACATTATCCGGGCAAAAGTCCGGCCCCCATACAGAACCAAAATTCCTCGAAGACTTAGCCAAAACCAGGGGGCCGGATATTTCAACAATATCCGGCCCGGATTATCCGGCCTGGCCAACCTTTTTCTGAATCCTTTTGACACACGATCAAATCCAACACACAAGAATAAATATCTATGTAATCCCTGTACCACTTAAACAAACATTAGTGTATCATATATATTGACATCAAACACACAAAACATAATGTGAGAGATGTTCTTTCAATCTCCCCCTTTTTGGTGTTTGATGACAATATACGGATTTGCAATAGAATCATTATAGAGACAAGCATGATGGCAAAACATAGAGGCACTCCCCCTACATGTGTGCATATAAGTAATTTGCATTTGAATACAAATACACAACACATAGGAGTATGGTGCCTCAACACAAGAGATATCCAACATGAGCTCTAACAAAAAGACATTGACACATATGAAGTTGAGATAGGATGAAAGAAGTCATACCCATGTGTAGATATATAATACAGAGATATAGCATCACACATAATGAAATATCCTTGATCTCAACAAATAGAAATCCGAAAACCATAACAATGTCTCACACCACATAGCACATAGTTTTGAACGGCACCCAAACAAACCAAATAGTTCAAATAAGCGGGAACACAAGCAAAATAAGAATGGTAAACGCATATGCTTGAGCCCAAACCATGCAAATCCCCGAGAATCCTAATAGAACACTTCTCCCCCTTTGGCACCGAGACGCCAAAAAGGGGACAAGCGCGATGCTACACGTCCCATGGGAATCACTCGGAGGCATAATCATCATCGGACTCTTGCACCTCTTCTTCTTCTTCTTCCTCTTCATCAGTCGTGGGAGCATCCGGGAGAGCGACGAGAGGTGTTGGACCTTTGAAGGCAATCATCAAGATCACTCCATGGAACTCCGTGCAGTGCCAACCACTGTAACCCTGGTGAGCTGGAGGCTGAGGCGGGGGACCTTGATCACCACTGAGCTTGTGTAGAATAACCGCCTGAGTATGCTTAATCTCAGAACGCTCACGGCTAGCTGCATAGTTCTCCTTGTGAATCTCAATGTTCATGCAAAGGATGTGACGCTGAAACCAACTAAGCCGAGTCACTTCCTTCCTCAAAGCCGGGACATCAGGATGACGAGCAGGAGCAACACCACCAGAACGAGCATCATGCATGAAAGAGTCAGGTGCAGGTACAGCTGAAGAGACTGGCTTAAGCTTGTAGGCCTTCTTGACATGGTGCTTCACCAACGGATACCCACTCAAATCTTCACTCACAGACACAGAGTTGTTGATGAGAAGCTGGATGTAGGGGGCATAAGGTATGGTGGTCCGGGAGACCATGGCATCACGGATCTCATGGAAGATAAAGTCCATGATATCAAGAGTGTAGTCCCGCACCTCATTACCATCACGAGCACACTTAAAGCTGAGGTGCATAAGATCCACAAGGACTCCCCGGATAGCATCATTGTTACCACCACTTGGGCAAATGGTTGCCCGAAAGAACCGGAGCAACTGACTGTATATGAGGAGCAGCCCCTTAGTATAACCAATCCTTCCTGCTGAGGTATAGAGATTCGCAAGAGCATTCTTGTCAGTCTGTTGTGGTCCATGAAGACGACGACCCTCATCAATAGGAACTCCAAGAATACTAGCAAAGCGGCGCAGAGTAGCAGTGCAGTGAGTAGAGCCAGACATCCATTCCATAGTGCGTTCCTCATCGGTCTTGATTGCCAAAGTGGCAAAGAATTGCTTCACCAACTCTGGGCTATAGTCACATTGAATCTTCATGATATCTTTCAAGCCCATTCTTCCAGCAACCCAGATAGCGTCTTCAAAGTGGTTGTTCTCAGCCAGGATGTCCACGTTGATAGCTTGCATGGGTCTCAGATTCTTCATAGGCTCATAGATGTCCTTGTAGATGAACACTTGCTCCATGCACCAGAATCTTCTGCCCTCTATCTCTTCATCCCTTGGAACATCTTCATACCAGTTCTTCAAGCGAATAGCAGAATAAGACACTGGATCCATGGTCTTGTAGTTCTCCCTCACTTCCTTGTTCTTCCTCCTTGAGGTGACTGACTTGCGAGGTGCATTGGGTGCAAACTCGTCACTAGATCGATCATGCCTTTGACGTCTCCGACCACCCCGAGAAGCACCACCTGTGAGAAGCAAAGGCGGGAAGCAAAGAGAAGGTAATGCTCATAAGTCATGTACGATATAGTAATATACTCGAGAAACATGCTATAAGTCGATACACATCTAGACATGATAGATTGAAGTAAAACTGCAGCGGCGATGAAGCTCCAGGCCAGATAATCCGGGGTCCCCTGGGGGCGGATAATCCGGCCCGGCCGGATAATCCGGCCTGCTCGGGGGGCGGATAATCCGGCCCTGCGAGATGTGCAGATTTCCAATCAAAAACTTGTCTAAGACTAGATCGGCCTCATAGCATGCAAGAGGAGTACACTACTCGTGATTTGGAACAACTAGACACCAATTCCACCAAGAAAATAGCACATATAAAACACAACATCTAGGATTAGAGATTGTGAATCATACCCACATCCATTGTGGAAACCGCTTGGAGGAGAAGGTAGCTAGGGAGGAGATGCACCCGATCCACCCAAGAACTCCGAGAGGGGGCGGACGGAGCGTCTCCGGCGAGGAGGAGGAGATCCGGCGGCCTTGAGAGGAGAAAGAGGAGAGAGGCGCGTGGGGGGGGAAGGTCTGAACCGTTTTGCCCCCTGCGCCCTCGACTCAACCCTTTCAAGATCTGCCCAGGCCGGATAATCCGGCCCTAGCTTAGGGCGGATAATCCGGCCGGGCCGGATATTCCGGGGTCGCCTGGGGCCGGATTATCCGGGTTCCGGAAAATTCCGTAATCATCGGGAATGCCCATCTTTCGTTGGTTATTTGCAACACCCATATATGATGTAATAAAGTATCACGTCACATATAAGGTGCAAATTTACCAATAAGATGGAGCACCCTAGATCATCCGACCGAAAAACCTCAAACTCCAAGTTTTTACCAAACATGACAAATGAGCAAGATGGAAATGGCTTATAGGAGAGGGTAGGCTTAGGTTTTAGAAGATACAAACTGTTGATGGTACATGGTCACTCAAGTTTGCAAGATATGAGCAAATAAGGCCAAACTAGAGTGATTTCCCATAAGAACATGGAGATGTCAACAAAATCCAATGAAAAACCAAACAACTCCAACTCTCCACGAAGAAGAGTGTGGTGGCCTAGGCCACCATATATGAGTGTTATGGTATGGCACCGCGAAGATATATCTTGGGTCCAAACCAATACTCATCATTTAAGCTCACATATCAACATATGATATAACGAGAATGAAATCTTTAATGTTGGCATTATGGGGGAGGGATAGCTCAATAATTTAAACCGCACTCCCCCTATTTCCATGCCCACATCTAAACCAAATAAAGTTTTGAGATGAAGGTGTGTTTGCAAGATGGTCAAGCTATACTCCTTGAATCGATGATATTTAGCTCATTCCTCAAATAAGTGAACCTTGCTTCATCAAGAGGCTTCGTGAATATATCGGCAAGTTGATCTTTGGTAGGAACATAGATGAGCTCAATATCACCACGGGCAACATGATCCCTAATGAAGTGATTCCGGATCTCAATATGCTTCGTTCTTGAATGTTGCACCGGATTATAGGCAATCTTGATAGCACTTTCATTGTCACATAAAAGAGGCACTTTGTCACAAATGACACCGTATTCCTTTAAAGTTTGCCTCATCCATAACAATTGAGTGCATCCACTTGCGGCGGCAACATATTCGGCTTCGGCGGTGGAGAGAGATATGCAATTTTGCTTCTTAGATGACCAACACACCAAGGACCTACCAAGAAATTGGCAAGCCCCCGAGGTTGATTTCCTATCATCCTTGTCTCCCGCCCAATCCGCATCGGTGTACCCATTGAGAATAAAACTTGAGCCTTTGGGGTACCAAATACCATATCTTGGGGTATCAACCAAATATCGAAAGATTCTCTTGAGAGCTATCATGTGGCTCTCCTTAGGAGAAGCTTGATACCTTGCACACACACCTACACTCAACACTATGTCCGGTCTAGATGCACAAAGGTAAAGCAAGGATCCAATCATGGAGCGATATACCTTTTGATCCACCTCTTTACCATTGGGATCAAGTGCAAGATGACATTTGGTAACCATAGGAGTGGCAACACCCTTCATCTCGGTCATCTTGAACCTCTTGAGCATGTCTTGGAGATATTTTGCTTGATTGATGAAGGTTCCTTCTCTCAATTGCTTGATCTCAAACCCAAGGAAAAACTTCATCTCTCCCATCATAGACATCTCAAACCTATCGGTCATAAGCTTTGAGAATTCATCATTGAAAGCTTTGTTAGTAGAGCCAAAAATAATATCATCAACATATAATTGGCAAACGAAAAGCTCCCCATTGACCCTCTTAGTAAAAAGAGTGGGGTCGATTAGCCCAACATCAAACCCACGGTCTACCAACAATTCCTTAAGGTGCTCATACCAAGCTCTAGGAGCTTGTTTGAGACCATAAAGTGCTTTATCAAGCTTGTAGACATGGTTAGGAAAGTTGAGATCCTCGAACCCCGGGGGTTGCTTAACATAAACCTCTTCATGCAAAGGACCATTAAGAAAAGCACTTTTCACATCCATTTGTTGTAACTTAAAGTTATGATGCGATGCATAAGCAAGAAGGATACGGATGGACTCAAGACGAGCCACGGGAGCATAGGTCTCTCCAAAGTCAATCCCTTCAACTTGAGAGAAACCTTGAGCCACCAATCTTGCCTTGTTCCTCACAATATTTCCAAACTCATCTTGCTTGTTCTTGAATATCCATTTAGTGCCTATAACATTGCGGCACCCCTTTGGCTTCTCTACTAAGGTCCACACTTTATTGCGCTTGAAGTTGTTGAGTTCCTCATGCATAGCTTCCACCCAATCCGAATCTTCAAGGGCTTCAAACACTTTCTTGGGTTCCACTACGGAGATATAGGCATGATGATTGCTAAAGTTAGCCAATTGCCTTCTTGTGGAGACTTTAGCTCGAACATCACCAAGGACCTTGTCATGAGTGTGTCCACGAATTTCAAGGGTCCTTTCTCTTCTTGCTAAACGACGGGCCTCGATCTCCTCCTTGGTTCTTCTTGGCCTTGGAGGTGTCACTTGATCAACTTGATCATTTGGGTCCCCGTCTTGACCTTGAACTTGAGCTTCCTCAATTGCTTGGGGTTGCTCAAACTCATGTGCTTGATCTTGAACAAAGTTCGGAGAAGGGCAAGAGTTGGTTGGATCCTCATTGGAGCCATTATGAATGATTGGTTGGTCTTGACCTTGATCTTGTCCTTGATCTTGCACAAGAGAGGAAAGGTCTTGTTCTTGTTCTTGGGTTGGTGCATCATTTGCTTCACTAGGTAAGGTTTGTTGATGTTGAGAAGATGAGGGCTCCACCGTGGTAGAGCATAGTTCTTCCCGAGACGCCACACCGTGTCCCT
Source organism: Lolium perenne (assembly GCF_019359855.2). Lineage (NCBI taxonomy): Eukaryota > Viridiplantae > Streptophyta > Magnoliopsida > Poales > Poaceae > Lolium > Lolium perenne. The sequence goes on along the minus strand of NC_067247.2, from coordinate 23,039,555 downwards.
CAATGGGGCGGAAAAATCCCACACCCATTCTTACTATGGCATCTTGAGGTATTTCATCACCTGCACAAACATCAACTTGCCCCACTTGGGAGCCATCATTTTCTTCAAACTTCACACTACAAGATTCAATGATAATCCCGGAGGATACATCAAAGATTCTATAAGTGTGAGATTCGGCACCGTAACCAACAAATATACCCTCCAAAGCTTTAGGAGCAAATTTAGACAAACGAACCCCTTTGATTTTGTAGAAACACTTACACCCGAACACCTTGAAGTATGAGATATTAGGCTTGTTCCCGGTGAGTATTTCATATGGAGTCTTGTTCAAGCCCTTGCGGAGATAGAGCCGGTTGGAGGAGTGACAAGCGGTTGAGATGGCTTCGGCCCAAAAGTTATAGCGGGATTTATACTCCGCCATCATAGACCTTGCCATATCCATAAGAGTCCGGTTCTTCCTCTCCGCAATACCATTTTGTTGAGGGGTGTAAGCAGCGGAATATTGATGACGAATCCCCTCATCACTAAGAAAATCATTGAGTGTGTAGTTCTTGAACTCGGAGCCGTTGTCACTTCTTATTGCCATAATGAGGAGGTTGTGTTGGCGTTGCACCTCGGTAGCAAAGTCAATGAATACTTGTTGAGTCTCATCTTTTGTCTTGAGAAAGTAGACCCAAGTGTATCTTGAGTAGTCATCGACAATCACCAAGCAATGTTTCTTCGCACCAAGACTTGCATGAGTAACGGGACCAAAGAGATCCACATGAAGGAGCTCCAAGATCCTCTTGGAAGAGATGATGGTCTTGCTTGGATGCGGAGAGTCATGCATTTTGCCTTCAACACAAGCCCTACAAACACGATCTTTGGCAAAAGACACATTTTCCATTAGTCCCACAATATGGTTCCCCTTGTGAAGACTTTGCAAAGTTCTCATGTTGACATGGGCTAGGCGGCGATGCCACAACCAACCCACGTCCGCCTTTCCGAATAGGCACATCGCACTTGACGTGGTGGTCCCCGAAAAGTCCACCACATACAAGTTGTGTTCGCGATACCCAACGAATGCGACTTTTAGAGTCTTGCTCCACAAGAGGACCACAATATCATTATCAATAAAGACGGCGAAACCCATCTTGCCAAGGGCGGAAACGGAAAGCAAATTGTAACCAAGGGTTTTGACAAGCATGACATCCACAAGAGTAATGTTGTGTGCAACCACAACCTTGCCAAAACCCAATACCTCGGATGTAGAATTATCGCCAAAGGAGACGGTGATATCATTTATGTTAGGCCTCAACTCCTTGACGAGGTTCTTGCCGCCGGTCATATGACTTGTACATCCACTATCAAGTACCCATTTTGAACCTCCGGCGGCATAGTCCTACATGAGATCAATTCTTGGATTTAGGTACCCATTTTTCAATGGGTCCTGGTCTTTGGGACCCAAATAGACCAAGCAACGTAACCATCATATGGACCAACATACTTAGCATAAACATCACCATAATAATCTTTAAAGAGAACATAGTGAGGATTATCTATTCCCGCACCATCATCATTAATGGTGTTACCCTTTCGGGGTTCACCATTAGCTTTCTCATGTGCGGGCTTGGTCTTTTTCTTGTTTGCCTTTTTAGCCTTGGAATTAAAACCAAGTCCCTCCTTCCCATTGTTTGATCTTTGCTTACTCAAAAGATCATCCAAAGAAAGTTTACTTTGGGGAGAGGAGGTCCTAGCAAGTTCATCTTTCAACCTAGCATTTTCCTCAATAACATTTGCATGATCACATGAAGGAGTAGAGGAGCTAGGCACATCATATGAGGCAAGCTTAATTTGAAGTTGCTCATACGACTTGGATAAGAGAGTGTATTCACTCTTCAAAGCTTTGTGAGCTTTGTCTAGTTCATCTAGATCTTTCACAAGTTTCTCATGATCAACCTCAAATTGGGCCTTTTCCTTTTTAAGCACTTTAGACTTAGCCCTAGCAAGATCTCTAGCTTTAGTGAGCTTGTTAATTTTATCTTGAGGCTCTTCAAGAGTTTCTAGCCTCTCCTCAAGAGAAGCTATAGTTTCTTGACTTTCCTCAAGAGCATTTTTAAGAGCATGGATTTCAAGAGAGTCTTCTCTCTCTATTTGACCCTTTTTCTCAAGCATATCACTTTGTTGAGCTATACGAACCATGAGGCTAGAAACATGCTTCTTAGTGTTACCTTGTAGGTTAAGAATGAAATCATCAAACTCTAGCATTTCTTGTTTCACTTTTAGACTAGCATCATCAACCCCTAGATCACTAGATAAGTTAGGCATAGAGGGGTTAGGGGATGATACCTCGGAGGATTTAGCCATAAGGCAACTTTCTTCCTCCACATGAATGACCTCATTGGGGGATTCACTTGATGATGAAGCGTTGGTGGAGAGGGAGGCAAGAGCGACCAATCCATTAGAGGTTGCATCTTCTTCATCATCAACATCATCATCTCCGGAGGTATATTCTTCTTGAGTTGATAGCACAATAGGTGTGTCCAAGGAGGACCTTGCCATGAAGCAATGTGCATTCTTGATTTGAGGGTTCTCATTGGGAGATTCAAAGAGAGATGAAGAGGGTGTGTTGGTGGTGACGATGGCGGCTAATTCCTTTGAGCTTTCTTCATCTTCATCACCACTAGAACTTTCAACTTCATCGGTAGAATATTCTTCCCTTGTTACTAGCACAACTCTTGAGGGCCTCTTGCCCTTCTTGGTCTTGTTGTTGTAGAACTTATTGTTGAGGGGCTTTGAATATTTGCCCTTTGAGTCTTTGCTCTTGTCCTTGGGAATGAGCCTCCCATTATGAAGCTCTCTATTCTCATAGGGGCATTCGGCAATGAAGTGGCGCTTGTCATCACAATTGTAGCATGATCTTGTCTTTGGACCAAAGCTAGTGAACCCATTTTTGTTGTTCCTCTTGATGTTGTCTTCCTTGGCCTTGGAGGGATCAACCCAAAAGGATTTTGCATGGAAGGCCTGTAGGATAACGTTGCATAGAAAACAAAAAAAATTTCCTACCGCGAACACGCAATCCAAGCCAAGATGCAATCTAGAAGACGGTAGCAACGAGGGGGTATCGAGTCTCACCCTTGAAGAGATTCCAAAGCCTACAAGAGGAGGCTCTTGTTGCTGCGGTAGACGATCACTTGCCGCTTGCAAAAGCGCGTAGAAGATCTTGATCACGATCGGTTCCGGCGCCACGAACGGGCAGCACCTCCGTACTCGGTCACACGTTCGGTTGTTGATGAAGACGACGTCCACCTCCCCGTTCCAGCGGGCAGCGGAAGTAGTAGCTCCTCTTGAATCCGACAGCACGACGGCGTGGTGTCGGTTGCGGTGAAGAAGTCCGGCGGAGCTTCGCTAAGCTACGCGGGAGATATGGAGGAGAGGGGGGCGGCTAGGGTTTGGGAGGGGGTGGCCGGCCACTTCAATGGGGCGGCCAGCTTATGGTCTTGGGGTGGCCGGCCCCCTCCCTTGGCCCCTCATTATATAGGTGGATCCCCAAGGGTTGGTGTCTAAGTCTTCGAATAAGACCCGAACCAAAAACCTTCCATAAGAGGGGAAACCTAGCCCATCTAGGACTCCCACCAAAGGTGGGGTTTCCACCTCCCATATGGGGGTGGCCGGCCCCCTAAGGGGGAGTCCACTTGGGACTCCTCCCCCACTAGGGTTGGCCGGCCATGGAGGTGGAGTCCCATGTGGACTCCACCTTCCTTGGTGGTTTCTTCCGGACTTTTCTAGAACCTTCTAGAACCTTCCATAGAACCTTCCGACATTTTAATTCACATAAAATGACATCCTATATATGAATCTTATTCTAGGACCATTCCTAACTCCTCGTGATGTCCGGGATCTCATCCGGACTCCGAACAAATATTCGAACTCCATTCCATATTCAAGTACTACCATTTCAACATCCAACTTTAAGTGTGTCACCCTACGGTTCGTGAACTATGCGGACATGGTTGAGTACTCACTCCGACCAATAACCAATAGCGGGATCTGGAGATCCATAATGGCTCCCACATATTCAACGATGACATTAGTGATCGAATGAACCATTCACATACGTTACCAATTCCCTTTGTCTCGCGATATTTTACTTGTCCGAGGTTTGATCTTCGGTATCACTCTATACCTTGTTCAACCTCGTCTCCTGACAAGTACTCTTTACTCGTACCGTGGTATGTGGTCTCTTATGAACTCATTCATATGCTTGCAAGACATTAGACGACATTCCACCGAGAGGGCCCAGTATATCTATCCGTCATCGGGATGGACAAATCCCACTGTTGATCCATATGCCTCAACTCATACTTTCCGGATACTTAATCCCACCTTTATAGCCACCCATTTACGCAGTGGTGTTTGGTGTAATCAAAGTACCTTTCCGGTATAAGTGATTTACATGATCTCATGGTCATAAGGACTAGGTAACTATGTATCGAAAGCTTATAGCAAATAACTTAATGACGAGATCTTATGCTACGCTTAATTGGGTGTGTCCACTACATCATTCATATAATGATATAACCTTGTTATTAATAACATCCAATGTTCATGATTATGAAACTAATCATCCATTAATCAACAAGCTAGTTTAAGAGGCATACTAGGGACTTCTTGTTTGTCTACATATCACACATGTACTAATGTTTTGGTTAATACAATTATAGCATGATATATAAACATTTATCATAAACATAAAGATATAAATAATAACCACTTTATTATTGCCTCTAGGGCATATCTCCTTCAGTCTCCCACTTGCACTAGAGTCACTAATCTAGTTTACATTTGTAAAGATATAACACCTTGGCCTTCTGGTGCTTTATCATGTATTGCTCACGGGAGAGATTTTTATTCATCGGATCTGACACGCTCAGAAACGTATGTATTTTGTAATTCATTTGCGTCTCAACGCATCACTCATTTCCAAATGAGTTGGCATTATATATGTTTGATCTTCTGGTGGAACCTTAATTCCGCTGTCTGAAATATGTCACTTATATTGTCACACACAATATAGTTTCAAAGTTCTGACTCATTTGAACTACACCAAGTTCTTAAAGAACCTCTTGACTTAACATCCTTTGTCATTGTCAAAACAATGACATACTCTGCCTTCTTTTGTAGAATCCGTCACAATATTTAGAACTCTTCTAAATCTAGCATAGACAACTTCTAGCTCATTGTGCTACCTTTTAAACAACACTTAGTCTAATTTGAGATTGAAATTATATTTTATATGTGACAAAACCAATATCGGTGTAACACCTTACAGCGATTTGTTTGTCATTTCTTCATACAAAAATATATATATATCCTTAGTTCTTCTAAAGTACTCAAGGATATTCTTACTGTCGTCCAATGATCATCATATGAATCATTCTGGTATATGCTCATAACACTTTATAGCACATGATATCTGATTGTGTACATATTATTCGTGATCTATAATCACTCATGTGTTTTTACTCATTGAGTGTCAGATACACTCAAGTCTTGTTAAACCTTCACATGACAAGAACATTTTCTTAATATTTCTATATTGAACTACTTCAATATCCATCATATGTACTTTGACTTAAACTTATTTATGTGTTTCAATCTATCTTCATAGATCTTGACACTAAATTTGTTTGATCCATATCCTTTCATTGAAGTTAATTCTCAATGAAACCTTTTAATCAAGTATATAATTACATCATTTATAACCAACTATATGTCACCTACATAAAGTATTATAAATGTGTCTTAGCGCTCCCACTTAATTTCTTGCAAATGCAAGCCTCTTCATCGTCTCTGATGAAATCAAAAACTCTTTGACTATTTCATCTGGTGAAGATTCCAACTCCGTGATACTTACTTCATCCAATTGAAGCTTGTATAGCTATCTAGTATTCCACGGACCAGCAAAACTCTTGGTTGTATCTTGTATACATACTTCTGTTAAGTAGTGTATTTTGCCATCCTACTAGCATATCTCATAAAAGAAATATGTAGTGATTACTAGAATAATCCACATAGACTATAAGCATTGCTACGGAAGATCTAATCTTATCGTATTCAACTCTTTGAATTTTGTCGTAAACAATTTTTCGACAAGTCAAGCTTTCTTCAAGGATATTTCATCCAAGTCTATCAATTTCATAGATCCATTTACTTTCATAAAGTATTCATCTATCTTGGATTTCATGGCGTATAGCCATTTTAACGGAGTCAGGGCCCATCATAACTTCTTTGTTTGTAGTTGGTTTATCATTGTTCAAAATCAATCCTTTGTTCACAAATCATTTATTTGATCACAAAGTAAACCATACCTACAAGGTTCAATATGTACTTCGATCTCCATGGCTAAAACACTTTGTAGTCATGGGAGCCATGATCGTCGTGGCCGCTTCCGAAACAAATTCCGATGCTGCGCTACTCTGATCATTATGCTCAGGTTCATAAACCTTATCAAACTATATTGTCCTCCCACTCAAAAACTTCACTAGAAACAATTTCTCGGAAATAAGAAACATTGACAAACACTTTTGTCTTTGTCTCCATAGTGCGAAGAATTCCCAATCAATTCTCTGGGATAACCAACAAAGACATTCATCCGATTTTGGTTGTAAACTTATTTACTTATGCTATGCATACCAAAATTTAAGAAAAGACTATCAGGTTTCATACCCATGCCATAACTCGTATGGTGTCATTTCAACGGATCATGATGATGCTCTATTCAGTGTAAAAGCGGTAGTCACTAAAGCATAATCCACAAAAATATAATGGCATCAATATTTTATCTCATCATTGATCCAACAAAGTTTGGATATATCTCTTGGATACTTCATCATCACTATGATACTCCAAGAAACGTAAGTTGTAGAACAATTTCATAACTCTCTTAGATGTTCGCTAAAACTCGTAATTCAAATATTTTCACCATGATCCAATCATAGATATTTGACTTTTCTATTACGATGATTTCCACTTCATGCTGAAATTTATTTGAAACCATTCAAATGTTTCAAACTTCTTTCTTATTGAATATATCCACATATATATACTCAATTTATTGTTGAAAGTTTTCATGAAGTAGAAGAATCTCCCGCACACAACTATGCCCAGTGAACCACATACATCATCATGTATTTTTCCACTAAGTTTGTTGCCCGTTCAACTCTTCGGCCTATGAACGGTATTTCAGTCATTACCTTTTAGAAAAGATTTTGCAATTGCCAAATGATTCAAAAATCAAATGACTCCAAAATCCATTTTCATGGAGTTCCTTCATGCATTCCTTTCTAACATGACCTAAATGGCGGTTCCACAAATAAGTGGAATTCAAATCATTTGCCTTATGGCATTTTAGCGTCAGTGTTATGTATGTGTGTTTCACCATTAAGATTTATAATAACTTATCCATCGTACATGGAGTAATGTCATAATTTGAACAACCCATTGTTTTCATTTGACCAGAGCAAAATAACAATTATTAAGTTCTTTATTATAAATTCTAAGGGCTAGATAGAATGCTAACGACGAACATAATAACACTTTATTTTGTTCCAGACGTGCATCCTTATCATATTCCTTGTCAGTCACTTAGGCCATTGTATTCTTGTATTGCGTTGTTTAGTATGACACTTCATACCAACCAATATAGTACTAATACCCAAGAATTTCATAGTGTGACTTAACTAGGAATACAACCATAACATGTATATCATTTATATACACCTGAGCTAGACTTTCTAGTCTTTTCTTTTCTTTTTGCCAAAATATCTTTTGCGCTTTCTCTTTTAGCTTTCCTCATTATTCAGAAAAACACTTCAACATTAATAACTTCTAGGTTTGTTGGTCAAATACCAATAACCTTGAGGTTCTTACTTTGAAGTTGATCATCATATGACAAGTGTTCCAGATTTCACTATTAGTAACTTTGTAATATGATGAACAATTTCACTCATAATTTTATCCATCATATCATGACGACTTTCCGAGACCATGTCTGTACATGCTAGGCTCGTAAAGTTTTAACCTTGGTATTTGCATGTGCAAATCTAGCTTGCACACATTTTATGCACACGTAGAATCTATCACACCCGATCATCACGTGATGCTTCGAAACGACGAGTCTTAGTAATTGCATATTTAAGGATGGTCACTTCATGGATATGCGAATATCGTTAGTGCCCCAATAGTTGGAGGATTGTGACGCCTTGCGTCTTCAACCTTCGTACATTCCCATAAAACTTATGAGTTTATGTAGTCTCACCAAACTTTATTCTATCATCTTGCAATAAGGTCTTAGATATCACATATATCTCATACCTTGATTATTTCTGAAAACTAAATTTTCAGCTCCTTACTTTTCAAACAGATTTGAACTTCAAGTTTCACGGAGACAAGATAACTTTAGGTACTAATTGAAACCATAGCTCTTTGAATCAACAATGTGAGGTTTACTAAAAGTTTGCAATAGGACTTAATCAATTCTTGATTCTTTAACAATACGGTACCAATCCGTAAAGTTTCTTGTCGATTTTAACAGTATTTCTATCTCAATTACAAGACTAGCGCATGGTAGAAAACGGATGCCAATACTACAAAATTAATTCAAAATACTACTCAGACTATGTTTATGATAATTAGTTCATGTTTTAATCTAATTACTAATGAACTCCCACTTAATACAACATCCCTCATTGTTGTTAAGTGGTACACGATCCAAATTCACTACACCAAAAACCGATCATCACGTGAGATGATGTAGCTTCAATGGTGAACATCAACATGTTGATCATATCATCCATATGACTCGTGTTCAACCTTTCGGTTTCCGTTGTCCCGAGGCCATGTCTGTACATGCTAGGCTCGTCAAGCAAACCCAAGTATTCCGTGTGCAACATGGCTTACACCCGTTGTATGTGAATCGTTGAATCTATCACATCCGATCATCACGAGATGCTTTGAAACGCATTTAACTGTTACAACGGTGCATACGAGGGAGAACACTTTATTATCTTGATATTAATGTGAGGGATCATCTTATAATGCTACCGTCATGATCTAAGCAAAATAAGATGCATAAAGGATTAACATCACATGCAGTTCATATGTGATATGATATGGCCCTTTTGTCTTTGCGCCTTCGATCTTCATCTCTAAAGCACGGACATGATCTCCATCATCAACGGGCATGATCTCCATCATCGTCGGCGTAGCGTCAAGGTTCATGGCGCCGGCTTCATGGTTGTTCACCTCATGTAGCAACTATTACAACTACTTTGAAATACTACTCAACATGCAAATTAAAGACAACCATAAGGCTCCTGCCGGTTGCCACAATACAATAATGATCATCTCATACATATTCATCATCACATTATGGCCATATCACATCACCAAACCCTGCAAAAACAAGTTAGACGTCTCTAATTTGGTTTGCATATTTTACGTGGTTTGGGGTTTTCGAGAGAGATCTAATCTACCTACGAACATGAACCACAACGGTGATACTAATGTTGTCAATAGAAGAGTAAATTGAATCTTCACTATAGTAGGAGAGACAGACACCCGCAAAGCCTCTTATGCAATACAAGTTGCATGTCGAACGAGGAACAAGTCTCATGAACGTGGTCATGTAAAGTTAGTCCGAGCCGCTTCATCCCACTATGCCACAAAGATGCAAAGTACTCAAACCAAAGATAACAAGAGCATCAACGCCCACAAAACCATTGTGTTCTACTCGTGCAACCATCTATGCATAGACACGGCTCTGATACCACTGTAGGATAACGTTGCATAGAAAACAAAAAAATTTTCCTACCGCGAACACGCAATCCAAGCCAAGATGCAATCTAGAAGACGGTAGCAACGAGGGGGTATCGAGTCTCACCCTTGAAGAGATTCCACAGCCTACAAGAGGAGGCTCTTGTTGCTGCGGTAGACGATCACTTGCCGCTTGCAAAAGCGCGTAGAAGATCTTGATCACGATCGGTTCCGGCGCCACGAACGGGCAGCACCTCCGTACTCGGTCACACGTTCGGTTGTTGATGAAGACGACGTCCACCTCCCCGTTCCAGCGGGCAGCGGAAGTAGTAGCTCCTCTTGAATCCGACAGCACGACGGCGTGGTGTCGGTGGCGGTGAAGAAGTCCGGCGGAGCTTCGCTAAGCTACGCGGGAGATATGGAGGAGAGGGGGGCGGCTAGGGTTTGGGAGGGGGTGGCCGGCCACTTCAATGGGGCGGCCAGCTTATGGTCTTGGGGTGGCCGGCCCCCTCCCTTGGCCCCTCATTATATAGGTGGATCCCCAAGGGTTGGTGTCTAAGTCTTCGAATAAGACCCGAACCAAAAACCTTCCATAAGAGGGGGAAACCTAGCCCATCTAGGACTCCCACCAAAGGTGGGGTTTCCACCTCCCATATGGGGGTGGCCGGCCCCCTAAGGGGAGTCTACTTGGGACTCCTCCCCCACTAGGGTTGGCCGGCCATGGAGGTGGAGTCCCATGTGGACTCCACCTTCCTTGGTGGTTTCTTCCGGACTTTTCTAGAACCTTCTAGAACCTTCCATAGAACCTTCCGCGACATTTTAATTCACATAAAATGACATCCTATATATGAATCTTATTCTCCCACCATTCCTAACTCCTCGTGATGTCCGGGATCTCATCCGGGACTCCGAACAAATATTCGAACTCCATTCCATATTCAAGTACTACCATTTCAACATCCAACTTTAAGTGTGTCACCCTACGGTTCGTGAACTATGCGGACATGGTTGAGTACTCACTCCGACCAATAACCAATAGCGGGATCTGGAGATCCATAATGGCTTCCACATATTCAACGATGACATTAGTGATCGAATGAACCATTCACATACATTACCAATTCCCTTTGTCTCGCGATATTTTACTTGTCCGAGGTTTGATCTTCGGTATCACTCTATACCTTGTTCAACCTCGTCTCCTGACAAGTACTCTTTACTCGTACCGTGGTATGTGGTTTCTTATGAACTCATTCATATGCTTGCAAGACATTAGACGACATTCCACCGAGAGGGCCCAGAGTATATCTATCCGTCATCGGGATGGACAAATCCCACTGTTGATCCATATGCCTCAACTCATACTTTCCGGATACTTAATCCCACCTTTATAGCCACCCATTTACGCAGTGGTGTTTGGTGTAATCAAAGTACCTTTCCGGTATAAGTGATTTACATGATCTCATGGTCATAAGGACTAGGTAACTATGTATCGAAAGCTTATAGCAAATAACTTAATGACGAGATCTTATGCTACGCTTAATTGGGTGTGTCCACTACATCATTCATATAATGATATAACCTTGTTATTAATAACATCCAATGTTCATGATTATGAAACTAATCATCCATTAATCAACAAGCTAGTTTAAGAGGCATACTAGGGACTTCTTGTTTGTCTACATATCACACATGTACTAATGTTTCGGTTAATACAATTATAGCATGATATATAAACATTTATCATAAACATAAAGATATAAATAATAACCACTTTATTATTGCCTCTAGGGCATATCTCCTTCAAGGCCATGTGATCATGGTAGTGGCATTGCAAATCTTCCGGATAGGTCATACTCCAAGATGCTCTATAAGATTCTTGAGGAACTACTTCTTCAACGGAGTTGACCACCAAGGCAAGGTTGGACCCTTTTGCCATCCCAGTAGCACGATTGCGAGAATCATGAGAGGTTTCCTCAAGCACCTTGAGAGCTTGCAACTCGTGCACGACTTGTTGAGAGGTGAGAGAGGAATAGCATTCCCTTCCCACAAGAGTCTTGACATCAATGGGTACAAATGGCATCATGCATTCAATGTACTTCTCCTTGATCCAAGAATCATTGATGTGGGTGGCACCAACAAGCCGGAAGGCATCGGCAACGGTGAGAAGTCTTCCATACATGTCTTCATGATCTTCATCCGGTAGCCTCATGAACCCTTCGGCTTTATTCTTGAGAGCATTATACTTGTTCCTCCTTGTGCTCTCACTTCCAATGCAACTCGAGGTCAAACCCTCCCAAGCTTCCTTGGCGGTGGTGTAGTTCCGGACACGATGCAATTCCTTTGTCCCCACACTAGTTTGAATCATGTACAAGGCGGTGACGTTGAGTTGACTATCAACCGCTTCTCTTCTAGTCAACTTGTCGGGGTTGTATGGCTTGAAGCCCTCCATGATGATTCTCCATAATTCATTGGAGGCACTACAAACATGAGAGCGGAACTCAAATCGCCAAGTATCGAAATTTTCAATAGAAAACTTAGGTGGGTCGCCCCGAATGTTCAAATGAGGATGGGGAACCGGTATATCGGGTGATTGGAAAGGTGGAGGTACTCGATTGTAGCTCTCACTTTCACTAGTTCCCTTGGGAGATGCAATGGGGGATTTGGTAGTGTTTAAGTTATCACCTTCCACGGGTTTGGTAGATGAGGGTAAGTCCGAAGCCTCTCCCTCATCTAACACACCCGTGTCTTTTACCTCTACACTAGGAGCCTTGGGAAGGGCCTGAGCTAAAAGCTCGGCAATCATCTTTTTCATGCTTTCCATTTGGGCTTCCATGGAGGACTTCAACGAATTGAAGTCTTCCACGGAGACCATCTTGGCGGCCCCTTCCGAGGACTCCTCGTCCGGCATACTCTTAGGCGGTTAAGCCCGAAATAAGAGCCGAGGCTCGATACCAATTGAAAGGATCGTATGCCGCACCTAGAGGGGGGGGGTGAATAGGTGCTAACCAATTTTTAGTTCTTTTTCAATTTAGGCTTGACACAAAAGGTAAATTCTCTAGATATGCAACTAAGTGAATTTACCTATATGACAAGGATAACTACTAAGCAAGATATAGAGAGAGAATAGGATAGAGGTAACCGAGAGTGGAGCACGCGATGACACGGAGATGATTCCCGTAGTTCCCTTCCTTTGCAAGAAGGTACGTCTACGTTTGGAGGAGTGTGGTTGCTACGAAAGCCAAACCAACAGCCACGAAGGCTTCACTCAGATCTCCGGTGAGCAACGCCACGAAGGCCTAGCCCACTTCCACTAAGGGATTTCCTCGAGGCGGAAACCGGGCCTTTACAAGGTTCTTGGGGCACACATCCACAACCAAATTGGAGGCTCCCAAATCTGTTACAACGCAACAATCAACAACAATACATCAACACAAATCAACTAGGGAACCAAATAGGAACACTAGCATGAGATCCCTCAAACAAGAGAGGGGGAAATGAAGAACGCTTCGGTGAGGATGTAGATCGATGTCTTCTCCTTCGAATCTCCAAAGATCAAGAGATTTGGTTGGGGGAGGAAGGAGATCTTGTAAATCTTGACTTTCTTGAGGTGGCTCTAATGGAGGTGGCTTGGCAGATTTCTTGGATAATGATTGAGCAAGCAACCAAGGAGGAAGAAGGGGGGTATTTATACCCCCACTCGAAAAAGAGCCGTTGCTGTTACCGGGGGGCCGGATAATCCGGCCTAAGTAAGGGCCGGATAATCCGCCCCCCCCGGATAATCCGGTCTTCGGGGCAAAAGAGTGACATTGTCCGGCCAAAAGTCCGGCCCATAGCCAGAGTAGTTTTTCTTCCAGTCCTTAGCGAAAAACGGGGGGGCCGGATATTTCCAAAATATCCGGCCCGGATAATCCGGCCCTGGTACAATACCGGGACATTATCCGGGCAAAAGTCCGGCCCCCATACAGAACCAAAATTCCTCGAAGACTTAGCCAAAACCAGGGGGCCGGATATTTCAACAATATCCGGCCCGGATTATCCGGCCTGGCCAACCTTTTTCTGAATCCTTTTGACACACGATCAAATCCAACACACAAGAATAAATATCTATGTAATCCCTGTACCACTTAAACAAACATTAGTGTATCATATATATTGACATCAAACACACAAAACATAATGTGAGAGATGTTCTTTCAGATGCGCACAGCAGCAAGTTTTCCCTCAGAAAGAAACCAAGGTTTATCGAACCAGGAGGAGCCAAGAAGCACGTTGAAGGTTGATGGCGGCGGGATGTAGTGCGGCGCAACACCAGGGATTCCGGCGCCAACGTGGAACCTGCACAACACAACCAAAGTACTTTGCCCCAACGAAACAGTGAGGTTGTCAATCTCACCGGCTTGCTGTAACAAAGGATTAACCGTATTGTGTGGAAGATGATTGTTTGCAGAAAACAGTAGAACAAGTATTGCAGTAGATTGTATTTCAGTAAAGAGAATTGGACCGGGGTCCACAGTTCACTAGAGGTGTCTCTCCCATAAGACGAACAGCATGTTGGGTGAACAAATTACAGTTGGGCAATTGACAAATAAAGAGAGCATGACCATGCACATACATATCATGATGAGTATAGTGAGATTTAATTGGGCATTACGACAAAGTACATAGACCGCCATCCAACTGCATCTATGCCTAAAAAGTCCACCTTCAGGTTATCATCCGAACCCCCTCCAGTATTAAGTTGCAAAGCAACAGACAATTGCATTAAGTATGGTGCGTAATGTAATCAACAACTACATCCTTAGACATAGCATCAATGTTTTATCCCTAGTGGCAACAGCACAACACAACCTTAGAACTTTCTGTCACCCAGGTGTCAATGCAGGCATGAACCCACTATCGAGCATAAGTACTCCCTCTTGGAGTTACAAGCATCTACTTGGCCAGAGCATCTACTAGTAACGGAAAGCATGCAAGATCATAAACAACACGTAGATATAACTTTGATAATCAACATAACAAGTATTCTCTATTCATCGGATCCCAACAAACGCAACATATAGAATTACAGATAGATGATCTTGATCATGTTAGGCAGCTCACAAGATCCGACAATGATAGCACAATGGGGAGAAGACAACCATCTAGCTACTGCTATGGACCCATAGTCCAGGGGTAGACTACTCACACATCACACCGGAGGCGCCCAGGGCGGCGTAGAGTCCTCCGGGAGATGATTCCCCTCTCCGGCAGGGTGCCGGAGGCGATCTCCTGGATCCCGAGATGGGATCGGCGGCGGCGGCGTCTCGCAAGGTTTTCCGTATCGTGGCTCTCGTGACCGGGGTTTCGTCACGGAGGCTATTTGTAGGCGGAAGGGCAGGTCAAGAGGCGGCACGGGGGCCCCACACCATAGGGCCGCGCGGCCAAGGGGGGGCCGCGCCGCCCTAGGGTTTGGCCACCCTGTGGCCCCACTTCGTTTCGTCTTCGGACTTCTGGAAGCTTCGTGGAAAAATAGGCCCCTGGGCATTGATTTCGTCCAATTCCGAGAATATTTCGTTACTAGGATTTCTGAAACCAAAAACAGCAGAAAACAAAGAATCGGCACTTCGGCATCTTGTTAATAGGTTAGTTCCAGAAAATGCACGAATATGACATAAAGTGTGCATAAAACATGTAGATAACATCAATAATGTGGCATGGAACATAAGAAATTATCGATACGTCGGAGACGTATCAGCCTCCGGAACACCGCCTCTTGTGATCCTGTATGTGGAGGGGGACAAGGTGTTTGGTGAGCACACCTGCACTATTCCTGTGTTTTTGTCCATCAAGAGCACCGACGAGTTCTTCCCCAACATTGAAAACCTCTTCAATGAATTGTGAAAAAACAACACGAACGATTCCCCTTCTACACCGCACAATACTACTGGCTTCTTCACCATGGTCGATGCCCCAGACGTTGAGGACTTCTTCCTGGACATCGACAACCTCTTCGGCGACATGGCTCTCAACGACACTACCGACATCACTGGTTTTCCTCTTCTTGACCGTATGTGATCTTACCTCCTATTTATGAAATCGTGCTTGAAACACTTTTCTTATCAATGTATTTAGACATGTTTCTTAAAACATTGCTCTTAGCAATTTGCTTATACTCGATGTTTGTGTACTCTCTGTTACATTACTAACTCAGTACAAAACCTCCGACACTTATTATGGATCAGAGTGAGTATGTGTCATTTTAGTCATATTTTTATATACAATTTGTATGGATTAAATAATACAATTTTTTCGCATATTTCCGACAGCATATCTATAAATTCTCATTATTTATTGGGTTTGTAGTGTATCAAAAAAATGTAAATATTTATTACATCTATTTGGAGAAAGAACCAGGCGATGCATACGTACACAGACGGCAGAGTTTGTGGACGAGTCACTCATGAGTTGTGCATCTATCACTCCTTGTCGCCACATGGTCCATCTAGTGCATAACATTAGTAGTAACTAAACAAATTGTGTATACTCATAATTTAGCCAAGCAGTTTACCTTGTATTATCCCATCCCATGTTTCTGTAGTGTAGGTACAGACCTACACTGTAGTATACAAAGTTTTCCACACACTGTAAATGGGATGTGCTAACAACCTTGTTGACCATTGAGAGACAGGCTAACCACCGATCTCTCCCCAATGTTTCTCTCTCTAGGATGAGGATTGAGGATGAATACATTTAGATGAGTGTGTTTTTTCTGAAAATTTTGAGTGGTCATACATCGAAAACAGGCTCTGTATGAGAAAGTTATGCTTGTTTTAGTGAATACTGCGAAAAATCGACTGCAAACCAAAAACATAGACTATTATCTCCGAACATATACTCATATTATATGTTCAATGTGAATAACATTGTTTGATAACAGAGATTTATTATTGATTGGACCTTAGTATATATAAGATAAGTTCAAGTTATTCATTATTCATACTGGCGAAATTGGAGATTTTAGAGATTTCTCGATATTTAAAAGGCATGTCATATTTTCCCCGACCGCCTTATCACCCCATTAAGATGACATTGGTTTTACACGTGGCGGCATTAACAATTCAGAGAAATTTCCAGCAACAAAGATAACCAAGACCGAGTTATCCATCAAACAAGAGACAATCAAACATCTTGCTTGTTTGAATTACATAAGATTTTTTAAAAAGAGGTAAAGCATTGCCATTGAGTAGGCATTATTGATATATTTTCCAGGTTCTATTTATAATCAAATATGTTTTATTTTTTTATTGATTGTGTTTGAACCATATGCATCATTATTGTTTTAGGACTATTTTGCTATTTGCATTCTTAAAAGTTTGCCCTACCTCAGATCTTTTTCGTCCTTCGTCACTGAATGAGATGTCAGTCCTCTCTAGCGATGTACACCATAAAACATCAATATACATGCCTGCCATTGGGTTCCCGCACATTGGGCCGCTACTAAGGTCTTCCCCATCCAGCCTTTGTGCATGCACCATAGTTCGGGACAGTAGGCCTCCCGAACACCGCCTCCCGCGATCCTGTACGGGGGAG
Source organism: Lolium perenne (assembly GCF_019359855.2). Lineage (NCBI taxonomy): Eukaryota > Viridiplantae > Streptophyta > Magnoliopsida > Poales > Poaceae > Lolium > Lolium perenne. Next base: position 23,022,191 of record NC_067247.2, on the reverse strand, counting down.
GGGGACAAGGTGTTTGGTGAGCGCACCTGCACGATTCCTGTGTTTTTATCCATCAGGAACACCGACGAGTTCTTCCCCAACATCGAAAACCTCTTCAACGAATTGTGAAGAAACAACAGAAACACGAACGATTCCCCTTCTACACCGCACATACTACTGGCTTCTTCACCATGGTCACCGCCACAGACGCTGAATACTTCTTCCCGGACATCGACAACCTCTTCGATGACATGGCTCTCAACGACACCACCGACAACGCTGGTTCCTCTCCTGGACCGTATGTGATCTTACCTCATATTCATGAAATCATGCTTGAAACACTTTTCTTAGCAATGTATTTAGACATGTTGTTTCTTAAAAATTGCTCTTAGCAATTTGCTTAGCCTTACTCTCTGTTGCATTGCATGACTAGTTTAATATGTATCATTTCAGTCATGTTTTATCTATGATTTTTATGGATTAAATAATACGTAATTTTCGCATATTTCCAACACCCTATTTACAAAATTTCAATAATTATTGCGTTTGTAGTGTATCAAAAAAATCTAAATATTTATTACATCTATATGGAGAAAGAACCAGGCGATGCACAGGAATGCATACGTACACAGACGGCAGAGTTTGTGGACGAGTCACTCATGAGTTGTGCATCTATCACTCCTTGTCGCCACATGGGTCATCTAGTGCACAACATTAGTAGTAAGTAAACAAATTGTGTGTACTCATAATTTAGCCAAGCAGCTAGTTTACGTTGTATTATCCCATCCCATGTTTGTGTAGTGTAGGTACACACCTACACTGTAGTATACCACAAAGTTTTCCACACACTGTAAATGGGATGGGCTAACAACCTTGTTGACCATGGAGGGACATGCTAACCACCGATTCCCCAATGTTTCTCTCTCTAGGATGAGGATTGAGGATGATGGGGTCAAACAGTCCATGGGTCTGCTGGGTGTCACCGACACTTTCCCCGTTTTCTCTCTCTAGAACGGGTGCAAATTCTGGCCCGCACATGGCGAGGGGTGGTGGTTGAGGCGTGGTTACAAGCAAGGTGAGGATACTATATTAGAGAGAGAAACTAGAGAGAGAGGACCGACGAACGAGTAGTCCAAACATACAACAAACCGTAGAGAGAGAAAGGGAGAGTGTTGTGTGTTGTGTGTGCATGTGAGGGTGTGGGGTGGGGTGGAGCTGTCGAAAGATACAGCGCGTGGGGTGTGCGAGCCAGCGATGAGCTGTTTCTAGGACGCCCTGCCCTGCCTCGCACCGCATTATTACTAGTACGCCATACATCAACGGAGGGGGAAGCAGCCCGCGTCCATTTCCCCACCCCCTTCCTCCACCTCCTCCACCCCACGCCCCCGCCGCCGCCGACGCACCGCGTCGCCCCGCCACGCCCCCCCTCTCCTGCTCCGGCGCGGGGAAGCCAGGCGAGATCTGGTGGGGGATCTGGGATGGAGGCCAGCGCCGGGCTGGTGGCCGGCTCGCACAACCGCAACGAGCTCGTCGTCATCCGCCGCGACGGGGAGCCTGGGGTACGTCTCTCTCTCCCGCTCTCTCTCTCTCGCCGCCGCTGCCCGCCCTACACTTGGCTGGCCCGCCGCGCGCTTGTCTCCGCCGCGGAACCCACGCCCCGCGGTTTCGGCCCGCCCGGATGCTAATTTTGGTAAATCTCCCCTCCCTCTCTCTCTCTCTCTCTGAGTCTCTCTCTCTCTGCGTGCAGCCGAGGCAGCTGAAGCAGCAGACCCGCCGCGCCTGCCAGATTTGCGGGGACGACGTGGGGCTCACCCCGGACGGCGAGCCCTTCGTCGCCTGCAACGAGTGCGCCTTCCCCGTCTGCCGCGACTGCTACGAGTACGAGCGCCGCGAGGGCACGCAGAACTGCCCGCAGTGCAAGACGCGCTTCAAGCGGCTCAAGGGCTGCGCGCGCGTGCCCGGGGATGAGGAGGAGGAGGGCGCCGACGACCTGGAGGACGAGTTCAACTGGAGGGACAGGGACGACTCGCAGTACGCCGCCGAGTCCATGCTCCACGCGCACATGACCTACGGCCGCGGCGGGGACATCGATCCGCAGCCGTTCCAGCCAAACCCCAATGTTCCGCTCCTCACCAACGGCCAGATGGTACCTACCCACTTCAAACCTCCCCACTGCCTTGCTCTGCCTCACCCTAATCTCTACTGCCGGATGCTCAATTGCTTCTTCTTCTGCTGCAGGTCGACGACATCCCGCCGGAGCAGCACGCCCTTGTGCCCTCCTTCGTCGGCGGCGGGGGAAAGCGGATCCACCCGCTCCCTTATGCTGATCCAAGCCTACCTGGTGAGCATATCTTTTGGATTATCTGTCACCAGCTAGCATCTACCTGTAATATGGCTCCGTTTGCTGATGGCTGTTCACTTGTCTGGCAGTGCAACCGAGATCCATGGACCCGTCCAAGGATCTCGCCGCGTACGGCTACGGCAGCGTCGCCTGGAAGGAGAGGATGGAGAGCTGGAAGCAGAAGCAGGACAGGCTGCATCAGTCCAGGAACGACGGCAGCGGCAAAGACTGGGACGGCGACGGCGACGACGGAGATCTGCCGCTGTATGCCACTTCAAACTTGTTTGCTCTTTACTGCCTTCCTACTTAGTTTTGCTATAAATGCATATTAGTATTTCGTCAAACACACTAGCAATTTCATGCTCCACTAGATTGTCGCGACGTACGGCCTAACGATCTAAAACGCTAGACGTTTGATATACATTTTGCCCAAACATGGAAACAGACTGGCAAATTTGTGTTTGCTAGCTTTGCCTTTTCTTAGCGTAGGCAGGACGTTGTCATTTTCTTTGTAAAATGCGGCGTTACCGGACTCGAGTAGTGCTAACTTACTTTTCTCTTTGCCAGAATGGATGAAGCTAGGCAGCCCTTGTCCAGGAAGGTTCCCATTCCTTCAAGCCAGATCAATCCCTACAGGATGATCATCGTCATCCGGCTGGTGGTTCTGTGCCTCTTCTTCCACTACCGTGTGATGCATCCGGTGAATGATGCTTTTGTTCTGTGGCTCATTTCTGTAATATGTGAGATATGGTTTGCCACTTCTTGGATTCTTGATCAGTTCCCAAAATGGCTTCCTATTGAGAGGGAGACCTACCTTGACCGCTTGTCATTGAGGTTGGTTACTGCTGCTGCTACATACTAGTTAATATCCCGCCTTCTATTCTCCTCCGAAAGTTTCTGCAACTAATTGTTTGTATATGGACAGGTTCGACAAGGAAGGCCAGCCATCGCAGCTTGCCCCAGTTGACTTCTTTGTCAGTACGGTCGATCCTGCAAAGGAGCCTCCGTTGGTCACAGCAAATACTATTCTATCGATCCTTGCGGTAGATTATCCGGTTGATAAGATCTCTTGCTATGTTTCTGATGATGGTGCCGCCATGCTGACATTCGAAGGATTGTCTGAAACATCTGAATTTGCAAAGAAATGGGTCCCTTTCTGTAAGAAGTATAGCATCGAGCCTCGTGCTCCAGAGTGGTACTTCCAACAGAAGATTGACTACCTGAAAGATAAGGTGGCACCGAACTTTGTCAGGGACAGGAGAGCAATGAAGGTGCCTAATTTGGTCCTGTGTGTCATATATACTTTCTATGTTCTTTCTGTTGATAGAAGATATGCTAATTTTGCACATATCGTCTTTTCCAGAGAGAGTATGAGGAATTCAAGGTACGGATCAATGCCTTGGTTGCTAAAGCCCAGAAGGTTCCCGAGGAAGGATGGACCATGCAGGATGGAACTCCCTGGCCTGGAAACAATGTCCGCGATCATCCTGGAATGATTCAGGTATGCTATTGCAGTTAGTGGTGGTATCTGGTCTATATGCTGCATTTTCCCACTTTGCCGTACTAAAGTTCAATTTTGTCCACTGATAGGTCTTCCTTGGCCAAAGTGGTGGCCTTGACGTAGAAGGAAATGAGCTGCCTCGGCTGGTTTATGTTTCAAGAGAAAAACGGCCAGGCTACAACCATCACAAGAAGGCTGGTGCTATGAACGCATTGGTAAAGAAAACCTTTCAGATGCATTTTCAGCCATTCTTCTCTGTAGCTAGTAGTAGCGCACAGTCCATTTTAAATTTGATTTTAATGGTTCGCTCTTTGACAGGTCCGGGTGTCTGCTGTGCTAACCAATGCTCCGTATATGCTGAATTTGGATTGTGATCACTATGTTAACAACAGCAAGGCAGTAAAGGAAGCTATGTGTTTCATGATGGATCCTTTGGTAGGAAAGAAATGCTGTTATGTGCAGTTCCCGCAAAGATTCGATTCCATTGATCGTCATGATCGATATGCGAACAAGAATGTTGTCTTCTTTGATGTAAGACTTGGATTCCATGTTTCTGAGATATTCTCCTGTCTACATTTCATTCAACTTTGATGAAGTTTTCCTAACATTTGTCTTGGTACAGATCAACATGAAAGGTTTGGATGGTATTCAAGGCCCCATCTATGTTGGCACTGGATGTTGCTTTAGAAGGCAGGCGTTGTATGGTTATGATGCCCCCAAAACAAAGAAGCCACCGTCCAGGACTTGCAACTGCTGGCCAAAGTGGTGTGTTTGCTGCTTCTGCTTTGGTAACAGGAAGACCAAGAAGAAGGTTACGAAGCCCAAGGCAGAGAAGAAAAGGAGGCTGTTTTTCAAGAAAGAAGAAAACCAATCACCTGCATATGCGCTTAGTGAAATTGACGAAGCTGCCGCAGGTATTACTTAACTTCCAACATTGTTGTTATTCTAGAAACATCCTCATTAGTTAGTGTAAACATGACTTCCATCTAAACAAAGTGTAACATGACTTACATTGCAATGTTTTTGGCAGGAGCTGATACTCAAAAGGCTGGCATTGTAAATCAAGTGAAGTTAGAAAAGAAATTTGGGCAGTCCTCTGTTTTTGTTGCATCCACTCTTCTTGAGAATGGTGGAACCCTGAGGAGTGCAAGTCCAGCTTCTCTTCTGAAGGAAGCTATTCATGTCATCGGTTGTGGCTATGAAGACAAGACAGACTGGGGAAAAGAGGTAAATTCAGGAGCTTGGTTGCTGTGTGCTGATTAGTTGGTCCAAGTATCTGTTGCCTAGTAACTCATACCATCGATTTGTTTATTGCAGATTGGCTGGATCTATGGATCAGTTACAGAGGACATTCTTACTGGGTTTAAGATGCATTGCCATGGTTGGCGGTCAATCTACTGCATACCTAAGCGTCCCGCGTTCAAAGGTTCTGCGCCTCTCAATCTTTCAGATCGTCTTAACCAGGTTCTTCGGTGGGCTCTTGGTTCTATTGAAATCTTCTTTAGCAACCATTGCCCACTTTGGTATGGGTATGGTGGTGGACTGAAGTTCTTGGAAAGATTTTCCTACATCAACTCCATCGTCTATCCTTGGACCTCCATTCCACTTTTGGCCTACTGTACATTGCCTGCCATCTGCTTGTTGACGGGAAAGTTTATCACTCCAGAGGTAAGCCTTATTCAGCTTGTAATCGTTTGTGGCGTGGAAGTTGTGAAGTTTTGAGATCTTACCTTACTCTTTTGGCTCTGTCTTGCAGCTTAGCAACCTTGCCAGCATCTGGTACATGTCGCTTTTCGTCTGCATTTTTGCTACGGGCATTCTGGAGATGAGATGGGCTCGTGTAGCGGTCGATGACTGGTGGAGAAACGAGCAGTTCTGGGTTATTGGTGGTGTCTCTGCCCATCTCTTCGCTGTGTTCCAAGGACTTCTCAAGGTGATTGCTGGTGTGGACACGAGCTTCACTGTCACAACAAAGGCTGGAGACGACGAGGAGTTCTCGGAGCTTTACACATTCAAATGGACAACCCTGCTGATTCCTCCGACCACCCTGCTTCTTCTGAACTTCATCGGTGTGGTCGCCGGCATCTCCAACGCCATCAACAACGGATACGAGTCATGGGGGCCACTCTTCGGGAAGCTCTTCTTCGCGTTCTGGGTGATTGTCCATCTCTACCCCTTCCTCAAGGGTCTTCTTGGGAGGCAGAACAGGACACCGACGATCGTCATCGTCTGGTCCATCCTCCTGGCATCTATCATGTCGCTCCTGTGGGTGCGTGTCAACCCCTTCCTCGCCAAGAGCGACGGCCCGACCCTGGAGGAGTGCGGGCTGGACTGCGCCTAGGAGATATATCATGGTTCAGCAAATGTGAATTCCCCCCACCCAGTGCGTGTGTGTGTGCGCCCAAAGGAGTATTTTTGCAGGTGTTTCTGTGCCCATAATTTATTTTTTCGTCTCCCCAGAAATGTAGATAGAAAACATGTCAACAAGTGTCACGTTCGTTTTGTTCCCATGGTGGTAGCTGGGCCTCATACTTATGCAATATTGGGCAGACGGGAGGCAGTGGCAACCTTGTGCAGTTCGGCCACGAGAAAAACAAATACAATCAGATTCTGTGTATTTTCAGCATTCTTTATTTGTTTAATGGACAAATGTATCTTTGAGTGAAGCCGAATTGAGGGTTGCTTGGTCTAAGTGTACAAACTGAATGAATATAAATGTATCAGAATTTGTATCTGAAACTAAGGCAGGAGTACAATTGAGGCAGCAGTGTTGGATGTTCCAACCATCTGGAACGATGGAAGCTGAGCATTGTTTGTTTTAGCAAGTTCTTCATAGTGGAGAATTGCCGGCATGTTTGTTCATTCCTGCTTCTTCTAATTCCATGCTTGGTGCATCACATTGCCAGGACAGACACATCTCTTTGGTGGTGCCAGGCAATTGAAATAACCTGCCTGTGCCAGGCAACCTAGCAAGGACAGGATCTTAACTCCTTTTGACACCAGGTCGATGAGGATCCTTAGCTGTTGAAAGGACTAGAAACTTTGCATCGCGCGATTCTGCAATCCCCAGCTATGAATGAGTGCCAGCAAGCCACATGCTTGCTCGCTTTGCTGGTGGTCCAGTCCTGCTGGGAGGTGGTAAACCTTAACCGGTAAGCCTCCACCTCTTTGTTGTTGCGCCAGCGTAGTGGAACGCAGAATCGCACGGATCACTGACAAACGGTCCGTGGTACACCGCAACATGCCGCGTAGTACTTGACAAATGACAAGATGAAAGGACCGCACATGCCATGCCACGTCTGCGCCAGATCCTCCTGTACACCGCTACCTGCATGATCAAATAGAGGTGTAGATCCTAGTACCACAAAACCGAGATCTTTGACCTAAATGACCATTTAGACAACTTTAAAGTTTAAATCACTAATAGAACGCTAGCACAATATCTATTGCGCATGTGGTGACCTCGTTAATTTTAAGATCCAATCCGTGTGCGTGTGCGCGTTCATAGGGGTGAGTGTATGCGCGTATATGTTAGCGTCTACGTTTGTACTGTGTTTCTAAAAAAGACATTGTCCATTATTTTGTTGGTAATTATAAACTTTGATTATCTACTCCTTTGACATACTAAATGTGTTTCTGATTGCTCCAATGTTTAAATGATAGAAATAATTATAGATTAACGGAAAAGATGGCGGAATGGTAAACCCAAGGAGTGTTGTAACAGAGCAATAACAAGATTAAGGTTTCGATCGATCAAATGATAAAATTGAGAGTCATGTTGGTCATAGTGGCATGAATGATAAAACCCCTTTTTTAAGAGGGTCCAAGATTATTGTGTCGTGTGACATGAGGTGACCTAACTGAAGTATCCAACCAAACTATCGTATCTTAGCTGTTTATGCAAAACAAGCCAACCAAAGTGCCGCAATGTAAAGGAACCGTAAATGGTGGAAAGCTTTCGTAGAGGCTAGGAATGGTTAAAAGTTGAGCTAAGGGCATTTTTAGGCCAAAGATGTCCCCCAAAAAATGTAGTATTCCACAACGGTGTTTCTGAGCAAAACATACAAGAACCATCGTATCTACTCCAATTGTGGCCCCTGCCACACATTTCCTTCTCTAGGCGCCGGTGCCTTTTGCACCTCCCTTCGTTCTTCCTGTCGGCGGATCAGGGCATGGATGCACGCATGATGGTTAGGTCAGGTGCGTACTCCTAATTTTCGCTTTAAGACGGCGCAAAAGGATGGCCTGGTGATGGTAGTGGTTGGTGTTGGATAATTAGGCACAATTTTCATGATTAATTCCAGAATATTAAGCATGACGATAGTAACTACTAACATGTGAAACTCGAACATACTAGATGTAGTGATCAACATGAACAGTAGCATAGCAAACAGTACAACATCCATCGCTAAACAGATCGAGATATGTCGCACGTACCGATCTGGTGGAGGTGGCGGTGGAGGTGTAGCAGATGATGTCGCAGCAGTAACGTTGTTGATGACAACGTTGTTGATGACGGGGACAACGGGTCGAAGTAGACGGCGTTGTAGACGACGGTAGGCAGCACCGCCCGACTTGGACGGAAGGCGACCCGTGATGGAGAGCTTGAGCGATCGCGCGGGCGCTTCCCAAAAACCTAATTCGCCCTCTCCCGTACGGGATCGCAAGGACGAGCGGTTGGAGACCTGCTCTCCCGTTCGCCGATGCACGTCGGCGCGCGGGATGGAGTAGGCTACGATGGCGGCGCAAGCGAAGAGAGGTGGAAACCCTAACTCGTGTATTAGATGATGTTTCTGCGGTAGCCGGGCAGAGATTATATAGGCTCGGAAACCCTGAGCAACGTGGGCCACGCCCACGTCGCACGAACGTTTCGAGTCGGTTCTGAGATAGCCCACGATCCGGGAGCGACCCGAACCGACTAAGCTGCGACGCGTCCGTCTAGGACTCTGTTCGTTTTCCTGAGCTGCAAAAAGTAAGGAAAGTCTCGGCTCGAGGCTCAATCCACTCACCACGAGCGCGGCGCGCGTCGTGACGTGACGTGACGTGACGTGTCGAGTCGAGTCGAGTCGAGACGAGACGAGCGAGGAGGAGGAGGAGCGCGCGTGTAGCACTCCTATTCTCACTCACTTACTAGTGGTGGAACAACCCACCTTATAAGGTGGTCTAACTTCCTCCCAACTTTCCATGTGGGACTAAACTTCCCACCTCTTGCCACTCCCTAGTGAGCTGCCACCAACTTGGGCTCAAACTCACAAGGCTGCCACTATGTGGGCTTTGAGATTTATAGGAAAAACTGAAATCTAATTTGGGCCACTAAAAGTGGGCCCAATATTTCAACAATCCCCCACCAGATCTCAAATCCCCATTTAGAGATTTACCAATACTCGCTGCTTGTTTATATACCAGTGTTTCAGCGGAGACTGTTAAGTTGAACTTCCGCCTAGAACTTTAAGCTACATCCACTCACACTTGAACAATGGACTAAGCCTTGAATTGCAAGTTTTGCGTGAACAGGGTTTCACTCAAAGTCATGACCAGTACATGGCTGCCAGTAGCCTACCCGCGGGTGAAGCATATGCGTCATACTTCGTGGTCTCTTCATGAGTTTACTAGAGATCACCCAAATCTCATAGATTGCGACGTTTAACAATCGGACTCATATAGGTGTGTTATTTCAAGAATGCTCAGAGGACAACATCTTTGCTAAAATAGCCAACATAAACACATTAAGGCTTGTTGCCAACCTGCCTTACAGCAACTGAGAGTTGTGCATCTTCACATAGAGAGGGTTACATAATACTCTCCTCAATTAAACCACTAGTTTGTTCTTCCCAGGTCCTAATTCACGGGATCTCCGATCACAAAGGTTGGGTTACCACTATGGCGTAACATCAACGGGTCTCAAACCCATCTCCCTCGATGCACTTTCTATCACATTACGTGATAGTCCCTTTGTAAAGGGATCTGCCAGGTTTTTGTCTGTTTGAATATATGTAACGATTATTACTCCGGAGTTTCGCAATTTCGACAGACTTCAAACGTCTCTTGACGTGTCTTGATGACTTCGTTATCCTTAGAATTGTTCACTTTGACAATTACAGTTTGATTGTCACAATTCAAAAGGATTGCCGGAACAGGTTTTTCAACCACGAGCAAGTCCATCAAGAGCTCACGCAACCATTACGATTCAACGGTGGTTGTGTCTAAAGCGATAAGTTCTGCTTCCATAGTTGACCTCGTCAATATGGTTTGCTTGCAAGATCTCCATGATCTTGCGCCACCTCCAAAGGTAAATACATACCCACTTGTGGCGTACGGATCAGCTACATCGAGATCCAATTTGAATCACTATATCCCTCAAGCACACTGGGTGCCCTGAATAATGAATCCCATAACTCATTGTACCACATAGGTAGCGCATGACCCTATCAAGTGCATGCCAATGATCGGTACCGGGTTTGACATGAACCTACTCAACTTGCTAACAGCAAAAGAGATGTCGGGTCTAGTCGCGCTCGCTAAGTACATGAGTGAGCCAACGATCCGAGAATATCTCAATTGATCTATGGCAATCCTCCGGTTCTTGCGTAGTGTCACACCGGGATCATAAGGTGTTGAAGAAGGCTTGCTATCAATATAGCCGAACCGGCTCAAGATCTTCTCAACATAATGGGATTGCGTTAGAGTAATCCCACTCTCGTTCTTAATCAGCTTGATATTCAGAATCACATCAGCTTCTCCCAGATCTTTCATATCAAAACTCTTTGACAAGAAAGACTTGACCTCGTGTATTACTCTCATGTTTGTACCAAAGATCAGAATATCATCCACATACAAACATAGTATAACACCTTCGCCCCCACCATAGCGATAGTAAACACACTTGTCAGCCTCATTGACAACAAAGCCTACAGAAGTTAAAGTTACGTCCAAACTTCTCATGGCATTGCTTAGGTGCTTGTTTCAGGCCATATAAGGATTTCAGCAACTTGCACACCTTTCTTTCTTCACCTTTTACTACAAACCCATCAGGCTGATCCATATAGATTTCCTCTTCCAACTCTCCATTAAGGAAAGCTGTCTTTACATCCATTTGATGAACGATAAGACCATAGGAGGCAGCCATGGATAGTAGTACTCGAATGGTGGTAAGTCTAGCGACAATTGAATAGGTGTCGAAGTAATCTTCGCCTTCTCTCTGTGTGTCGCCTTTCTCTCTAAGCCGCGCCTTGTACTTTTCAATAGTACCTTTAGGTCTTAGCTTCTTCTTGAACCCCCATTTGCAGCCCTGCGGCTTGCATCCATGGGGTCGTTCTGACAACATCCATCGCTAAACAGATCGAGATATGTCGCACGTACCGATCTGGTGGAGGTGGCGGTGGAGGTGTAGCAGATGATGTCGCAGCAGTAACGTTGTTGATGACAACGTTGTTGATGACGGGGACAACGGGTCGAAGTAGACGGCGTTGTAGACGACGGTAGGCAGCACCGCCCGACTTGGACGGAAGGCGACCCGTGATGGAGAGCTTGAGCAGTCGCGCAGAGCGCTTCCCAAAAACCTAATTCGCCCTCTCCCGTACAGGATCGCAAGGACGAGCGGTTCCGGAGACCTGCTCTCCCGTTCGCCGATGCACGTCGGCGCGCGGGATGGCGTAGGCTCCGCTGGCGGCGCACGCCGTGCGAGGTGGAACCCCGATCTCGTGTATTTGATGATGTTTACTGCGGTAGCCGGGCCGGAGATTATATAGGCTCGGGAAACCCTAGGCAACGTGGGCCACGCCCACGTCGCACGAACGTTTCGAGTCGGTTACAGATAGCCCACGATCCGGGAGCGACCCGAACCGACTAACTGCGACGCGTCCGTCTAGGACTCTGTTCGTTTTCCTGAGCTGCAAAAAGTAAGGAAAGTCTCGGCTCGAGGCTCAATCCACTCACCACGAGCGGCGCGCGTCGTGACGTGACGTGACGTGACGTGTCGAGTCGAGTCGAGTCGAGACGAGACGAGCGAGGAGGAGGAGGAGCGCGCGTGTAGCACTCCTATTCTCACTCACTTACTAGTGGTGGAACAACCCACCTTATAAGGTGGTCTAACTTCCTCCCAACTTTCCATGTGGGACTAAACTTCCCACCTCTTGCCACTCCCTAGTGAGCTGCCACCAACTTGGGCTCAAACTCACAAGGCTGCCACTATGTGGGCTTTGAGATTTATAGGAAAAACTGAAATCTAATTTGGGCCACTAAAAGTGGGCCCAATATTTCAACAATCCCCACCAGATCTCAAATCCCCATTTAGAGATTTACCAATACTCGCTGCTTGTTTATATACCAGTGTTTCAGCGGAGACTGTTAAGTTGAACTTCCGCCTAGAACTTTAAGCTACATCCACTCACACTTGAACAATGGACTAAGCCTTGAATTGCAAGTTTTGCGTGAACAGGGTTTCACTCAAAGTCATGACCAGTACATGGCTGCCAGTAGCCTACCCCGCGGGTGAAGCATATGCGTCATACTTCGTGGTCTCTTCATGAGTTTACTAGAGATCACCCAAATCTCATAGATTGCGACGTTTAACAATCGGACTCATATAGGTGTGTTATTTCAAGAATGCTCTGTAGGACAACATCTTTGCTAAAATAGCCAACATAAACACATTAAGGCTTGTTGCCAACCTGCCTTACAGCAACTGAGAGTTGTGCATCTTCACATAGAGAGGGTTACATAATACTCTCCTCAATTAAACCACTAGTTTGTTCTTCCCAGGTCCTAATTCACGGGATCTCCGATCACAAAGGTTGGGTTACCACTATGGCGTAACATCAACGGGTCTCAAACCCATCTCCTCGATGCACTTTCTATCACATTACGTGATAGTCCCTTTGTAAAGGGATCTGCCGAGGTTTTTGTCTGTTTGAATATATGTAACAGTTATTACTCCGGAGTTTCGCAATTTCCTGACAGACTTCAAACGTCTCTTGACGTGTCTTGATGACTTCGCGTTATCCTTAGAATTGTTCACTTTGACAATTACAGTTTGATTGTCACAATTCAAAAGGATTGCCGGAACAGGTTTTTCAACCACAGGCAAGTCCATCAAGAGCTCACGCAACCATTCTGATTCAACAGTGGTTGTGTCTAAAGCAGTAAGTTCTGCTTCCATAGTTGACCTCGTCAATATGGTTTGCTTGCAAGATCTCCATGATACTGCGCCACCTCCAAAGGTAAATACATACCCACTTGTGGCGTACAGATCAGCTACATCTGAGATCCAATTTGAATCACTATATCCCTCAAGCACAGCTGGGTGCCCTGAATAATGAATCCCATAACTCATTGTACCACATAGGTAGCGCATGACCCTATCAAGTGCATGCCAATGATCAGTACCCGGGTTTGACATGAACCTACTCAACTTTCTAACAGAAAATGAGATGTCGGGTCTAGTCGCGCTCGCTAAGTACATGAGTGAGCCAACGATCTGAGAATATCTCAATTGATCTATGGCAATCCTCCGGTTCTTGCGTAGTGTCACACTGGGATCATAAGGTGTTGAAGAAGGCTTGCTATCAATATAGCCGAACCGGCTCAAGATCTTCTCAACATAATGGGATTGCGTTAGAGTAATCCCACTCTCGTTCTTAATCAGCTTGATATTCAGAATCACATCAGCTTCTCCCAGATCTTTCATATCAAAACTCTTTGACAAGAAAGACTTGACCTCGTGTATTACTCTCATGTTTGTACCAAAGATCAGAATATCATCCACATACAAACATAGTATAACACCTTCGCCCCCACCATAGCGATAGTAAACACACTTGTCAGCCTCATTGACAACAAAGCCTACAGAAGTTAAAGTTCTGTCAAACTTCTCATGCCATTGCTTAGGTGCTTGTTTCAGGCCATATAAGGATTTCAGCAACTTGCACACCTTTCTTTCTTCACCTTTTACTACAAACCCATCAGGCTGATCCATATAGATTTCCTCTTCCAACTCTCCATTAAGGAAAGCTGTCTTTACATCCATTTGATGAACGATAAGACCATAGGAGGCAGCCATGGATAGTAGTACTCGAATGGTGGTAAGTCTAGCGGCAATTGTGAATAGGTGTCGAAGTAATCTTCGCCTTCTCTCTGTGTGTAGCCTTTCGCTACAAGCCGCGCCTTGTACTTTTCAATAGTACCTTTAGGTCTTAGCTTCTTCTTGAACACCCATTTGCAGCCTACTGGCTTGCATCCATGGGGTCGTTCTGACAACATCCATCGCTAAACAGATCGAGATATGTCGCACGTACCGATCTGGTGGAGGTGGCGGTGGAGGTGTAGCAGATGATGTCGCAGCAGTAACGTTGTTGATGACAACGTTGTTGATGACGGGGACAACGGGTCGAAGTAGACGGCGTTGTAGACGACGGTAGGCAGCACCGCCCGACTTGGACGGAAGGCGACCCGTGATGGAGAGCTTGAGCACTCGCGCAGAGCGCTTCCCAAAAACCTAATTCGCCCTCTCCCGTACAGGATCGCAAGGACGAGCGGTTCCGGAGACCTGCTCTCCCGTTCGCCGATGCACGTCGGCGCGCGGGATGGAGTAGGCTACGATGGCGGCGCAAGCAGAGAGAGGTGGAAACCCTAACTCGTGTATTAGATGATGTTTCTGCGGTAGCCGGGCAGGAGATTATATAGGCTCGGGAAACCCTAGGCAACGTGGGCCACGCCCACGTCGCACGAACGTTTCGAGTCGGTTCTGAGATAGCCCACGATCCGGGAGCGACCGAACCGACTAACTGCGACGCGTCCGTCTAGGACTCTGTTCGTTTTCCTGAGCTGCAAAAAGTAAGGAAAGTCTCGGCTCGAGGCTCAATCCACTCACCACGAGCGCGGCGCGCGTCGTGACGTGACGTGACGTGACGTGTCGAGTCGAGTCGAGTCGAGACGAGACGAGCGAGGAGGAGGAGGAGCGCGCGTGTAGCACTCCTATTCTCACTCACTTACTAGTGGTGGAACAACCCACCTTATAAGGTGGTCTAACTTCCTCCCAACTTTCCATGTGGGACTAAACTTCCCACCTCTTGCCACTCCCTAGTGAGCTGCCACCAACTTGGGCTCAAACTCACAAGGCTGCCACTATGTGGGCTTTGAGATTTATAGGAAAAACTGAAATCTAATTTGGGCCACTAAAAGTGGGCCCAATATTTCAACAATCCCCCACCAGATCTCAAATCCCCATTTAGAGATTTACCAATACTCGCTGCTTGTTTATATACCAGTGTTTCAGCGGAGACTGTTAAGTTGAACTTCCGCCTAGAACTTTAAGCTACATCCACTCACACTTGAACAATGGACTAAGCCTTGAATTGCAAGTTTTGCGTGAACAGGGTTTCACTCAAAGTCATGACCAGTACATGGCTGCCAGTAGCCTACCCCGCGGGTGAAGCATATGCGTCATACTTCGTGGTCTCTTCATGAGTTTACTAGAGATCACCCAAATCTCATAGATTGCGACGTTTAACAATCGGACTCATATAGGTGTGTTATTTCAAGAATGCTCTGTAGGACAACATCTTTGCTAAAATAGCCAACATAAACACATTAAGGCTTGTTGCCAACCTGCCTTACAGCAACTGAGAGTTGTGCATCTTCACATAGAGAGGGTTACATAATACTCTCCTCAATTAAACCACTAGTTTGTTCTTCCCAGGTCCTAATTCACGGGATCTCCGATCACAAAGGTTGGGTTACCACTATGGCGTAACATCAACGGGTCTCAAACCCATCTCCCTCGATGCACTTTCTATCACATTACGTGATAGTCCCTTTGTAAAGGGATCTGCCAGGTTTTTGTCTGTTTGAATATATGTAACAGTTATTACTCCGGAGTTTCGCAATTTCCTGACAGACTTCAAACGTCTCTTGACGTGTCTTGATGACTTCGCGTTATCCTTAGAATTGTTCACTTTGACAATTACAGTTTGATTGTCACAATTCAAAAGGATTGCCGGAACAGGTTTTTCAACCACGAGGGCAAGTCCATCAAGAGCTCACGCAACCATTACGATTCAACGGTGGTTGTGTCTAAAGCGATAAGTTCTGCTTCCATAGTTGACCTCGTCAATATGGTTTGCTTGCAAGATCTCCATGATACTGCGCCACCTCCAAAGGTAAATACATACCCACTTGTGGCGTACAGATCAGCTACATCTGAGATCCAATTTGAATCACTATATCCCTCAAGCACAGCTGGGTGCCCTGAATAATGAATCCCATAACTCATTGTACCACATAGGTAGCGCATGACCCTATCAAGTGCATGCCAATGATCAGTACCCGGGTTTGACATGAACCTACTCAACTTGCTAACAGCAAAAGAGATGTCGGGTCTAGTCGCGCTCGCTAAGTACATGAGTGAGCCAACGATCTGAGAATATCTCAATTGATCTATGGCAATCCTCCGGTTCTTGCGTAGTGTCACACTGGGATCATAAGGTGTTGAAGAAGGCTTGCTATCAATATAGCCGAACCGGCTCAAGATCTTCTCAACATAATGGGATTGCGTTAGAGTAATCCCACTCTCGTTCTTAATCAGCTTGATATTCGAATCACATCGACTTCTCCCAGATCTTTCATATCAAAACTCTTTGACAAGAAAGACTTGACCTCGTGTATTACTCTCATGTTTGTACCAAAGATCAGAATATCATCCACATACAAACATAGTATAACACCTTCGCCCCCACCATAGCGATAGTAAACACACTTGTCGACCTCATTGACAACAAAGCCTACGAAGTTAAAGTTCTGTCAAACTTCTCATGCCATTGCTTAGGTGCTTGTTTCAGGCCATATAAGGATTTCAGCAACTTGCACACCTTTCTTTCTTCACCTTTTACTACAAACCCATCAGGCTGATCCATATAGATTTCCTCTTCCAACTCTCCATTAAGGAAAGCTGTCTTTACATCCATTTGATGAACGATAAGACCATAGGAGGCAGCCATGGATAGTAGTACTCGAATGGTGGTAAGTCTAGCGACAGGTGAATAGGTGTCGAAGTAATCTTCGCCTTCTCTCTGTGTGTAGCCTTTCGCTACAAGCCGCGCCTTGTACTTTTCAATAGTACCTTTAGGTCTTAGCTTCTTCTTGAACACCCATTTGCAGCCTACTGGCTTGCATCCATGGGGTCGTTCTGACAACATCCATCGCTAAACAGATCGAGATATGTCGCACGTACCGATCTGGTGGAGGTGGCGGTGGAGGTGTAGCAGATGATGTCGCAGCAGTAACGTTGTTGATGACAACGTTGTTGATGACGGGGACAACGGGTCGAAGTAGACGGCGTTGTAGACGACGGTAGGCAGCACCGCCCGACTTGGACGGAAGGCGACCCGTGATGGAGAGCTTGAGCGATCGCGCGAGCGCTTCCCAAAAACCTAATTCGCCCTCTCCCGTACAGGATCGCAAGGACGAGCGGTTCCGGAGACCTGCTCTCCCGTTCGCCGATGCACGTCGGCGCGCGGGATGGAGTAGGCTACGATGGCGGCGCAAGCAGAGAGAGGTGGAAACCCTAACTCGTGTATTAGATGATGTTTCTGCGGTAGCCGGGCAGGAGATTATATAGGCTCGGGAAACCCTAGGCAACGTGGGCCACGCCCACGTCGCACGAACGTTTCGAGTCGGTTACAGATAGCCCACGATCCGGGAGCGACCCGAACCGACTAACTGCGACGCGTCCGTCTAGGACTCTGTTCGTTTTCCTGAGCTGCAAAAAGTAAGGAAAGTCTCGGCTCGAGGCTCAATCCACTCACCACGAGCGCGGCGCGCGTCGTGACGTGACGTGACGTGACGTGTCGAGTCGAGTCGAGTCGAGTCGAGACGAGACGAGCGAGGAGGAGGAGGAGCGCGCGTGTAGCACTCCTATTCTCACTCACTTACTAGTGGTGGAACAACCCACCTTATAAGGTGGTCTAACTTCCTCCCAACTTTCCATGTGGGACTAAACTTCCCACCTCTTGCCACTCCCTAGTGAGCTGCCACCAACTTGGGCTCAAACTCACAAGGCTGCCACTATGTGGGCTTTGAGATTTATAGGAAAAACTGAAATCTAATTTGGGCCACTAAAAGTGGGCCCAATATTTCA
The DNA here is from genome assembly GCF_019359855.2 of Lolium perenne. Classification (NCBI taxonomy): domain Eukaryota; kingdom Viridiplantae; phylum Streptophyta; class Magnoliopsida; order Poales; family Poaceae; genus Lolium; species Lolium perenne. Next base: position 23,004,239 of record NC_067247.2, on the reverse strand, counting down.
ACAATCCCCCACCAGATCTCAAATCCCCATTTAGAGATTTACCAATACTCGCTGCTTGTTTATATACCAGTGTTTCAGCGGAGACTGTTAAGTTGAACTTCCGCCTAGAACTTTAAGCTACATCCACTCACACTTGAACAATGGACTAAGCCTTGAATTGCAAGTTTTGCGTGAACAGGGTTTCACTCAAAGTCATGACCAGTACATGGCTGCCAGTAGCCTACCCCGCGGGTGAAGCATATGCGTCATACTTCGTGGTCTCTTCATGAGTTTACTAGAGATCACCCAAATCTCATAGATTGCGACGTTTAACAATCGGACTCATATAGGTGTGTTATTTCAAGAATGCTCTGTAGGACAACATCTTTGCTAAAATAGCCAACATAAACACATTAAGGCTTGTTGCCAACCTGCCTTACAAAGAATCGAGAGTTGTGCATCTTCACATAGAGAGGGTTACATAATACTCTCCTCAATTAACCCACTAGTTTGTTCTTCCCAGGTCCTAATTCACGGGATCTCCGATCACAAAGGTTGGGTTACCACTATGGCGTAACATCAACGGGTCTCAAACCCATCTCCCTCGATGCACTTTCTATCACATTACGTGATAGTCCCTTTGTAAAGGGATCTGCCAGGTTTTTGTCTGTTTGTATATTTGTAACAGTTATTACTCCGAGTTTCGCAATTTCTGACAGACTTCAAACGTCTCTTGACGTGTCTTGATGACTTCGCGTTATCCTTAGAATTGTTCACTTTGACAATTACGGTTTGATTGTCACAATTCAAAAGGATTGCCGGAACAGGTTTTTCAACCACGAGGCAAGTCCATCAAGAGCTCACGCAACCATTCGATTCAACGGTGGTTGTGTCTAAAGCAGTAAGTTCTGCTTCCATAGTTGACCTCGTCAATATGGTTTGCTTGCAAGATCTCCATGATACTGCGCCACCTCCAAAGGTAAATACATACCCACTTGTGGCGTACAGATCAGCTACATCTGAGATCCAATTTGAATCACTATATCCCTCAAGCACGGTGGGTGCCCCGAATAATGAATCCCATAACTCATTGTACCACATAGGTAGCGCATGACCCTATCAAGTGCATGCCAATGATCAGTACCCGGGTTTGACATGAACCTACTCAACTTGCTAACAGCAAAAGAGATGTCGGGTCTAGTCGCGCTCGCTAAGTACATGAGTGAGCCAACGATCTGAGAATATCTCAATTGATCTATGGCAATCCTCCGGTTCTTGCGTAGTGTCACACTGGGATCATAAGGTGTTGAAGAAGGCTTGCTATCAATATAGCCGAACCGGCTCAAGATCTTCTCAACATAATGGGATTGCGTTAGAGTAATCCCACTCTCGTTCTTAATCAGCTTGATATTCAGAATCACATCAGCTTCTCCCAGATCTTTCATATCAAAACTCTTTGACAAGAAAGACTTGACCTCGTGTATTACTCTCATGTTTGTACCAAAGATCAGAATATCATCCACATACAAACATAGTATAACACCTTCGCCCCCACCATAGCGATAGTAAACACACTTGTCAGCCTCATTGACAACAAAGCCTCTGAGAAGTTAAAGTTACGTCAAACTTCTCATGCCATTGCTTAGGTGCTTGTTTCAGGCCATATAAGGATTTCAGCAACTTGCACACCTTTCTTTCTTCACCTTTTACTACAAACCCATCAGGCTGATCCATATAGATTTCCTCTTCCAACTCTCCATTAAGGAAAGCTGTCTTTACATCCATTTGATGAACGATAAGACCATAGGAGGCAGCCATGGATAGTAGTACTCGAATGGTGGTAAGTCTAGCGACAGGTGAATAGGTGTCGAAGTAATCTTCGCCTTCTCTCTGTGTGTAGCCTTTCGCTACAAGCCGCGCCTTGTACTTTTCAATAGTACCTTTAGGTCTTAGCTTCTTCTTGAACACCCATTTGCAGCCTACTGGCTTGCATCCATGGGGTCGTTCTGACAACATCCATCGCTAAACAGATCGAGATATGTCGCACGTACCGATCTGGTGGAGGTGGCGGTGGAGGTGTAGCAGATGATGTCGCAGCAGTAACGTTGTTGATGACAACGTTGTTGATGACGGGGACAACGGGTCGAAGTAGACGGCGTTGTAGACGACGGTAGGCAGCACCGCCCGACTTGGACGGAAGGCGACCCGTGATGGAGAGCTTGAGCAGTCGCGCAGAGCGCTTCCCAAAAACCTAATTCGCCCTCTCCCGTACAGGATCGCAAGGACGAGCGGTTCCGGAGACCTGCTCTCCCGTTCGCCGATGCACGTCGGCGCGCGGGATGGAGTAGGCTACGATGGCGGCGCAAGCAGAGAGAGGTGGAAACCCTAACTCGTGTATTAGATGATGTTTCTGCGGTAGCCGGGCAGGAGATTATATAGGCTCGGGAAACCCTAGGCAACGTGGGCCACGCCCACGTCGCACGAACGTTTCGAGTCGGTTACAGATAGCCCACGATCCGGGAGCGACCCGAACCGACTAACTGCGACGCGTCCGTCTAGGACTCTGTTCGTTTTCCTGAGCTGCAAAAAGTAAGTGACGTGACGTGTCGAGTCGAGTCGAGTCGAGTCGAGTCGAGTCGAGTCGAGACGAGACGAGCGAGGAGGAGGAGGAGCGCGCGTGTAGCACTCCTATTCTCACTCACTTACTAGTGGTGGAACAACCCACCTTATAAGGTGGTCTAACTTCCTCCCAACTTTCCATGTGGGACTAAACTTCCCACCTCTTGCCACTCCCTAGTGAGCTGCCACCAACTTGGGCTCAAACTCACAAGGCTGCCACTATGTGGGCTTTGAGATTTATAGGAAAAACTGAAATCTAATTTGGGCCACTAAAAGTGGGCCCAATATTTCAACAATCCCCCACCAGATCTCAAATCCCCATTTAGAGATTTACCAATACTAAATGCTTGTTTATATACCGGTGTTTCAAGCGGAGGCTCGTTAAGTTGAACTTCCGCCTAGAACTTTAAGCTACATCCACTCACACTTGAACAATGGACTAAGCCTTGAATTGCAAGTTTTGCGTGAACAGGGTTTCACTCAAAGTCATGACCAGTACATGGCTGCCAGTAGCCTACCCCGCGGGTGAAGCATATGCGTCATACTTCGTGGTCTCTTCATGAGTTTACTAGAGATCACCCAAATCTCATAGATTGCGACGTTTAACAATCGGACTCATATAGGTGTGTTATTTCAAGAATGCTCTGTAGGACAACATCTTTGCTAAAATAGCCAACATAAACACATTAAGGCTTGTTGCCAACCTGCCTTACAGCAACTGAGAGTTGTGCATCTTCACATAGAGAGGGTTACATAATACTCTCCTCAATTAAACCACTAGTTTGTTCTTCCCAGGTCCTAATTCACGGGATCTCCGATCACAAAGGTTGGGTTACCACTATGGCGTAACATCAACGGGTCTCAAACCCATCTCCCTCGATGCACTTTCTATCACATTACGTGATAGTCCCTTTGTAAAGGGATCTGCCAGGTTTTTGTCTGTTTGAATATATGTAACAGTTATTACTCCGGAGTTTCGCAATTTCCTGACAGACTTCAAACGTCTCTTGACGTGTCTTGATGACTTCAGCGTTATCCTTAGAATTGTTCACTTTGACAATTACGGTTTGATTGTCACAATTCAAAAGGATTGCCGGAACAGGTTTTTCAACCACGGGCAAGTCCATCAAGAGCTCACGCAACCATTACGATTCAACGGTGGTTGTGTCTAAAGCGATAAGTTCTGCTTCCATAGTTGACCTCGTCAATATGGTTTGCTTGCAAGATCTCCATGATCTGCGCCACCTCCAAAGGTAAATACATACCCACTTGTGGCGTACGGATCAGCTACATCCGAGATCCAATTTGAATCACTATATCCCTCAAGCACAGTGGGTGCCACTGAATAATGAATCCCATAACTCATTGTACCACATAGGTAGCGCATGACCCTATCAAGTGCATGCCAATGATCAGTACCGGGTTTGACATGAACCTACTCAACTTGCTAACAGCAAAAGAGATGTCGGGTCTAGTCGCTCGCTAAGTACATGAGTGAGCCAACGATCTGAGAATATCTCAATTGATCTATGGCAATCCTCCGGTTCTTGCGTAGTGTCACACTGGGATCATAAGGTGTTGAAGAAGGCTTGCTATCAATATAGCCGAACCGGCTCAAGATCTTCTCAACATAATGGGATTGCGTTAGAGTAATCCCACTCTCGTTCTTAATCAGCTTGATATTCAGAATCACATCAGCTTCTCCCAGATCTTTCATATCAAAACTCTTTGACAAGAAAGACTTGACCTCGTGTATTACTCTCATGTTTGTACCAAAGATCAGAATATCATCCACATACAAACATAGTATAACACCTTCGCCCCCACCATAGCGATAGTAAACACACTTGTCAGGCCTCATTGACAACAAAGCCTACGAGAAGTTAAAGTTCATCAAACTTCTCATGCCATTGCTTAGGTGCTTGTTTCAGGCCATATAAGGATTTCAGCAACTTGCACACCTTTCTTTCTTCACCTTTTACTACAAACCCATCAGGCTGATCCATATAGATTTCCTCTTCCAACTCTCCATTAAGGAAAGCTGTCTTTACATCCATTTGATGAACGATAAGACCATAGGAGGCAGCCATGGATAGTAGTACTCGAATGGTGGTAAGTCTAGCGACAGGTGAATAGGTGTCGAAGTAATCTTCGCCTTCTCTCTGTGTGTAGCCTTTCGCTACAAGCCGCGCCTTGTACTTTTCAATAGTACCTTTAGGTCTTAGCTTCTTCTTGAACACCCATTTGCAGCCTACTGGCTTGCATCCATGGGGTCGTTCTGACAACATCCATCGCTAAACAGATCGAGATATGTCGCACGTACCGATCTGGTGGAGGTGGCGGTGGAGGTGTAGCAGATGATGTCGCAGCAGTAACGTTGTTGATGACAACGTTGTTGATGACGGGGACAACGGGTCGAAGTAGACGGCGTTGTAGACGACGGTAGGCAGCACCGCCCGACTTGGACGGAAGGCGACCCGTGATGGAGAGCTTGAGCAGTCGCGCAGAGCGCTTCCCAAAAACCTAATTCGCCCTCTCCCGTACAGGATCGCAAGGACGAGCGGTTCCGGAGACCTGCTCTCCCGTTCGCCGATGCACGTCGGCGCGCGGGATGGAGTAGGCTACGATGGCGGCGCAAGCAGAGAGAGGTGGAAACCCTAACTCGTGTATTAGATGATGTTTCTGCGGTAGCCGGGCAGGAGATTATATAGGCTCGGGAAACCCTAGGCAACGTGGGCCACGCCCACGTCGCCTGGCGTTTCGAGTCGGTTACAGATAGCCCACGATCCGGGAGCGACCCGAACCGACTAACTGCGACGCGTCCGTCTAGGACTCTGTTCGTTTTCCTGAGCTGCAAAAAGTAAGTGACGTGACGTGTCGAGTCGAGTCGAGTCGAGTCGAGTCGAGTCGAGTCGAGACGAGACGAGCGAGGAGGAGGAGCGCGCGTGTAGCACTCCTATTCTCACTCACTTACTAGTGGTGGAACAACCCACCTTATAAGGTGGTCTAACTTCCTCCCAACTTTCCATGTGGGACTAAACTTCCCACCTCTTGCCACTCCCTAGTGAGCTGCCACCAACTTGGGCTCAAACTCACAAGGCTGCCACTATGTGGGCTTTGAGATTTATAGGAAAAACTGAAATCTAATTTGGGCCACTAAAAGTGGGCCCAATATTTCAACAATCCCCCACCAGATCTCAAATCCCCATTTAGAGATTTACCAATACTCGCTGCTTGTTTATATACCAGTGTTTCAGCGGAGACTGTTAAGTTGAACTTCCGCCTAGAACTTTAAGCTACATCCACTCACACTTGAACAATGGACTAAGCCTTGAATTGCAAGTTTTGCGTGAACAGGGTTTCACTCAAAGTCATGACCAGTACATGGCTGCCAGTAGCCTACCCCGCGGGTGAAGCATATGCGTCATACTTCGTGGTCTCTTCATGAGTTTACTAGAGATCACCCAAATCTCATAGATTGCGACGTTTAACAATCGGACTCATATAGGTGTGTTATTTCAAGAATGCTCTGTAGGACAACATCTTTGCTAAAATAGCCAACATAAACACATTAAGGCTTGTTGCCAACCTGCCTTACAAAGAATCGAGAGTTGTGCATCTTCACATAGAGAGGGTTACATAATACTCTCCTCAATTAAACCACTAGTTTGTTCTTCCCAGGTCCTAATTCACGGGATCTCCGATCACAAAGGTTGGGTTACCACTATGGCGTAACATCAACGGGTCTCAAACCCATCTCCCTCGATGCACTTTCTATCACATTACGTGATAGTCCCTTTGTAAAGGGATCTGCCAGGTTTTTGTCTGTTTGAATATATGTAACAGTTCTTACTCCGGAGTTTCGCAATTTCCTGACAGACTTCAAACGTCTCTTGACGTGTCTTGATGACTTCGCGTTATCCTTAGAATTGTTCACTTTGACAATTACAGTTTGATTGTCACAATTCAAAAGGATTGCCGGAACAGGTTTTTCAACCACGGGCAAGTCCATCAAGAGCTCACGCAACCATTACGATTCAACAGTGGTTGTGTCTAAAGCAGTAAGTTCTGCTTCCATAGTTGACCTCGTCAATATGGTTTGCTTGCAAGATCTCCATGATACTGCGCCACCTCCAAAGGTAAATACATACCCACTTGTGGCGTACAGATCAGCTACATCTGAGATCCAATTTGAATCACTATATCCCTCAAGCACAGCTGGGTGCCCTGAATAATGAATCCCATAACTCATTGTACCACATAGGTAGCGCATGACCCTATCAAGTGCATGCCAATGATCAGTACCCGGGTTTGACATGAACCTACTCAACTTGCTAACAGCAAAAGAGATGTCGGGTCTAGTCGCGCTCGCTAAGTACATGAGTGAGCCAACGATCTGAGAATATCTCAATTGATCTATGGTAATCCTCCGGTTCTTGCGTAGTGTCACTGGGATCATAAGGTGTTGAAGAAGGCTTGCTATCAATATAGCCGAACCGGCTCAAGATCTTCTCAACATAATGGGATTGCGTTAGAGTAATCCCACTCTCGTTCTTAATCAGCTTGATATTCAGAATCACATCAGCTTCTCCCAGATCTTTCATATCAAAACTCTTTGACAAGAAAGACTTGACCTCGTGTATTACTCTCATGTTTGTACCAAAGATCAGAATATCATCCACATACAAACATAGTATAACACCTTCGCCCCCACCATAGCGATAGTAAACACACTTGTCAGCCTCATTGACAACAAAGCCTACGAAGTTAAAGTTCTGTCAAACTTCTCATGCCATTGCTTAGGTGCTTGTTTCAGGCCATATAAGGATTTCAGCAACTTGCACACCTTTCTTTCTTCACCTTTTACTACAAACCCATCAGGCTGATCCATATAGATTTCCTCTTCCAACTCTCCATTAAGGAAAGCTGTCTTTACATCCATTTGATGAACGATAAGACCATAGGAGGCAGCCATGGATAGTAGTACTCGAATGGTGGTAAGTCTAGCGACAGGTGAATAGGTGTCGAAGTAATCTTCGCCTTCTCTCTGTGTGTAGCCTTTCGCTACAAGCCGCGCCTTGTACTTTTCAATAGTACCTTTAGGTCTTAGCTTCTTCTTGAACACCCATTTGCAGCCTACTGGCTTGCATCCATGGGGTCGTTCTGACAACATCCATCGCTAAACAGATCGAGATATGTCGCACGTACCGATCTGGTGGAGGTGTAGCAGATGATGTCGCAGCGATAACGTTGTTGATGACAACGTTGTTGATGACGGGGGACAACGGGTCGAAGTAGACGGCGTTGTAGACGACGGTAGGCAGCACCGCCCGACTTGGACGGAAGGCGACCCGTGATGGAGAGCTTGAGCAGTCGCGCAGAGCGCTTCCCAAAAACCTAATTCGCCCTCTCCCGTACAGGATCGCAAGGACGAGCGGTTCCGGAGACCTGCTCTCCCGTTCGCCGATGCACGTCGGCGCGCGGGATGGAGTAGGCTACGATGGCGGCGCAAGCAGAGAGAGGTGGAAACCCTAACTCGTGTATTAGATGATGTTTCTGCGGTAGCCGGGCAAGGAGATTATATAGGCTCGGGAAACCCTAGGCAACGTGGGCCACGCCCACGTCGCCTGAACGTTTCGAGTCGGTTCTGAGATAGCCCACGATCCGGAGCGACCCGAACCGACTAACTGCGACGCGTCCGTCTAGGACTCTGTTCGTTTTCCTGAGCTGCAAAAAGTAAGGAAAGTCTCGGCTCGAGGCTCAATCCACTCACCACGAGCGCGGCGCGCGTCGTGACGTGACGTGACGTGACGTGTCGAGTCGAGTCGAGTCGAGACGAGACGAGCGAGGAGGAGGAGGAGCGCGCGTGTAGCACTCCTATTCTCACTCACTTACTAGTGGTGGAACAACCCACCTTATAAGGTGGTCTAACTTCCTCCCAACTTTCCATGTGGGACTAAACTTCCCACCTCTTGCCACTCCCTAGTGAGCTGCCACCAACTTGGGCTCAAACTCACAAGGCTGCCACTATGTGGGCTTTGAGATTTATAGGAAAAACTGAAATCTAATTTGGGCCACTAAAAGTGGGCCCAATATTTCAACAATCCCCCACCAGATCTCAAATCCCCATTTAGAGATTTACCAATACTCGCTGCTTGTTTATATACCAGTGTTTCAGCGGAGACTGTTAAGTTGAACTTCCGCCTAGAACTTTAAGCTACATCCACTCACACTTGAACAATGGACTAAGCCTTGAATTGCAAGTTTTGCGTGAACAGGGTTTCACTCAAAGTCATGACCAGTACATGGCTGCCAGTAGCCTACCCCGCGGGTGAAGCATATGCGTCATACTTCGTGGTCTCTTCATGAGTTTACTAGAGATCACCCAAATCTCATAGATTGCGACGTTTAACAATCGGACTCATATAGGTGTGTTATTTCAAGAATGCTCTGTAGGACAACATCTTTGCTAAAATAGCCAACATAAACACATTAAGGCTTGTTGCCAACCTGCCTTACAGCAACTGAGAGTTGTGCATCTTCACATAGAGAGGGTTACATAATACTCTCCTCAATTAAACCACTAGTTTGTTCTTCCCAGGTCCTAATTCACGGGATCTCCGATCACAAAGGTTGGGTTACCACTATGGCGTAACATCAACGGGTCTCAAACCCATCTCCCTCGATGCACTTTCTATCACATTACGTGATAGTCCCTTTGTAAAGGGATCTGCCAGGTTTTTGTCTGTTTGAATATATGTAACAGTTATTACTCCGGAGTTTCGCAATTTCTGTGACGGACTTCAAACGTCTCTTGACGTGTCTTGATGACTTCGCGTTATCCTTAGAATTGTTCACTTTGACAATTACAGTTTGATTGTCACAATTCAAAAGGATTGCCGGAACAGGTTTTTCAACCACAGGCAAGTCCATCAAGAGCTCACGCAACCATTCTGATTCAACAGTGGTTGTGTCTAAAGCGATAAGTTACGCTTCCATAGTTGACCTCGTCAATATGGTTTGCTTGCAAGATCTCCATGATACTGCGCCACCTCCAAAGGTAAATACATACCCACTTGTGGCGTACAGATCAGCTACATCTGAGATCCAATTTGAATCACTATATCCCTCAAGCACAGCTGGGTGCCCTGAATAATGAATCCCATAACTCATTGTACCACATAGGTAGCGCATGACCCTATCAAGTGCATGCCAATGATCAGTACCCGGGTTTGACATGAACCTACTCAACTTGCTAACAGCAAAAGAGATGTCGGGTCTAGTCGCGCTCGCTAAGTACATGAGTGAGCCAACGATCTGAGAATATCTCAATTGATCTATGGCAATCCTCCGGTTCTTGCGTAGTGTCACACTGGGATCATAAGGTGTTGAAGAAGGCTTGCTATCAATATAGCCGAACCGGCTCAAGATCTTCTCAACATAATGGGATTGCGTTAGAGTAATCCCACTCTCGTTCTTAATCAGCTTGATATTCAGAATCACATCAGCTTCTCCCAGATCTTTCATATCAAAACTCTTTGACAAGAAAGACTTGACCTCGTGTATTACTCTCATGTTTGTACCAAAGATCAGAATATCATCCACATACAAACATAGTATAACACCTTCGCCCCCACCATAGCGATAGTAAACACACTTGTCAGCCTCATTGACAACAAAGCCTACAGAAGTTAAAGTTCTGTCAAACTTCTCATGCCATTGCTTAGGTGCTTGTTTCAGGCCATATAAGGATTTCAGCAACTTGCACACCTTTCTTTCTTCACCTTTTACTACAAACCCATCAGGCTGATCCATATAGATTTCCTCTTCCAACTCTCCATTAAGGAAAGCTGTCTTTACATCCATTTGATGAACGATAAGACCATAGGAGGCAGCCATGGATAGTAGTACTCGAATGGTGGTAAGTCTAGCGACAGGTGAATAGGTGTCGAAGTAATCTTCGCCTTCTCTCTGTGTGTAGCCTTTCGCTACAAGCCGCGCCTTGTACTTTTCAATAGTACCTTTAGGTCTTAGCTTCTTCTTGAACACCCATTTGCAGCCTACTGGCTTGCATCCATGGGGTCGTTCTGACAACATCCATCGCTAAACAGATCGAGATATGTCGCACGTACCGATCTGGTGGAGGTGTAGCAGATGATGTCGCAGCAGTAACGTTGTTGATGACAACGTTGTTGATGACGGGGACAACGGGTCGAAGTAGACGGCGTTGTAGACGACGGTAGGCAGCACCGCCCGACTTGGACGGAAGGCGACCCGTGATGGAGAGCTTGAGCAGTCGCGCAGAGCGCTTCCCAAAAACCTAATTCGCCCTCTCCCGTACAGGATCGCAAGGACGAGCGGTTCCGGAGACCTGCTCTCCCGTTCGCCGATGCACGTCGGCGCGCGGGATGGAGTAGGCTACGATGGCGGCGCAAGCAGAGAGAGGTGGAAACCCTAACTCGTGTATTAGATGATGTTTCTGCGGTAGCCGGGCAGGAGATTATATAGGCTCGGGAAACTCTAGGCAACGTGGGCCACGCCCACGTCGCACGAACGTTTCGAGTCGGTTCTGAATAGCCCACGATCCGGGAGCGACCCGAACCGACTAACTGCGACGCGTCCGTCTAGGACTCTGTTCGTTTTCCTGAGCTGCAAAAAGTAAGGAAAGTCTCGGCTCGAGGCTCAATCCACTCACCACGAGCGCGGCGCGCGTCGTGACGTGACGTGACGTGACGTGTCGAGTCGAGTCGAGTCGAGACGAGACGAGCGAGGAGGAGGAGGAGCGCGCGTGTAGCACTCCTATTCTCACTCACTTACTAGTGGTGGAACAACCCACCTTATAAGGTGGTCTAACTTCCTCCCAACTTTCCATGTGGGACTAAACTTCCCACCTCTTGCCACTCCCTAGTGAGCTGCCACCAACTTGGGCTCAAACTCACAAGGCTGCCACTATGTGGGCTTTGAGATTTATAGGAAAAACTGAAATCTAATTTGGGCCACTAAAAGTGGGCCCAATATTTCAACAATCCCCCACCAGATCTCAAATCCCCATTTAGAGATTTACCAATACTACATTTGCTTGTTTATATACCAGTGTTTCAGCGGAGACTGTTAAGTTGAACTTCCGCCTAGAACTTTAAGCTACATCCACTCACACTTGAACAATGGACTAAGCCTTGAATTGCAAGTTTTGCGTGAACAGGGTTTCACTCAAAGTCATGACCAGTACATGGCTGCCAGTAGCCTACCCCGCGGGTGAAGCATATGCGTCATACTTCGTGGTCTCTTCATGAGTTTACTAGAGATCACCCAAATCTCATAGATTGCGACGTTTAACAATCGGACTCATATAGGTGTGTTATTTCAAGAATGCTCTGTAGGACAACATCTTTGCTAAAATAGCCAACATAAACACATTAAGGCTTGTTGCCAACCTGCCTTACAAAGAATCGAGAGTTGTGCATCTTCACATAGAGAGGGTTACATAATACTCTCCTCAATTAAACCACTAGTTTGTTCTTCCCAGGTCCTAATTCACGGGATCTCCGATCACAAAGGTTGGGTTACCACTATGGCGTAACATCAACGGGTCTCAAACCCATCTCCCTCGATGCACTTTCTATCACATTACGTGATAGTCCCTTTGTAAAGGGATCTGCCAGGTTTTTGTCTGTTTGAATATATGTAACAGTTATTACTCCGGAGTTTCGCAATTTCCTGACAGACTTCAAACGTCTCTTGACGTGTCTTGATGACTTCGCGTTATCCTTAGAATTGTTCACTTTGACAATTACAGTTTGATTGTCACAATTCAAAAGGATTGCCGAACAGGTTTTTCAACCACGAGGCAAGTCCATCAAGAGCTCACGCAACCATTACGATTCAACGGTGGTTGTGTCTAAAGCAGTAAGTTCTGCTTCCATAGTTGACCTCGTCAATATGGTTTGCTTGCAAGATCTCCATGATACTGCGCCACCTCCAAAGGTAAATACATACCCACTTGTGGCGTACAGATCAGCTACATCTGAGATCCAATTTGAATCACTATATCCCTCAAGCACAAATGGGTGCCACTGAATAATGAATCCCATAACTCATTGTACCACATAGGTAGCGCATGACCCTATCAAGTGCATGCCAATGATCAGTACCCGGGTTTGACATGAACCTACTCAACTTGCTAACAGCAAAAGAGATGTCGGGTCTAGTCGCGCTCGCTAAGTACATGAGTGAGCCAACGATCTGAGAATATCTCAATTGATCTATGGCAATCCTCCGGTTCTTGCGTAGTGTCACACTGGGATCATAAGGTGTTGAAGAAGGCTTGCTATCAATATAGCCGAACCGGCTCAAGATCTTCTCAACATAATGGGATTGCGTTAGAGTAATCCCACTCTCGTTCTTAATCAGCTTGATATTCAGAATCACATCAGCTTCTCCCAGATCTTTCATATCAAAACTCTTTGACAAGAAAGACTTGACCTCGTGTATTACTCTCATGTTTGTACCAAAGATCAGAATATCATCCACATACAAACATAGTATAACACCTTCGCCCCCACCATAGCGATAGTAAACACACTTGTCAGCCTCATTGACAACAAAGCCTACGGAAGTTAAAGTTCTGTCAAACTTCTCATGCCATTGCTTAGGTGCTTGTTTCAGGCCATATAAGGATTTCAGCAACTTGCACACCTTTCTTTCTTCACCTTTTACTACAAACCCATCAGGCTGATCCATATAGATTTCCTCTTCCAACTCTCCATTAAGGAAAGCTGTCTTTACATCCATTTGATGAACGATAAGACCATAGGAGGCAGCCATGGATAGTAGTACTCGAATGGTGGTAAGTCTAGCGACGGTGAATAGGTGTCGAAGTAATCTTCGCCTTCTCTCGTGTGTAGCCTTCGCTACAAGCCGCGCCTTGTACTTTTCAATAGTACCTTTAGGTCTTAGCTTCTTCTTGAACACCCATTTGCAGCCCTGCGGCTTGCATCCATGGGGTCGTTCTGACAACATCCATCGCTAAACAGATCGAGATATGTCGCACGTACCGATCTGGTGGAGGTGTAGCAGATGATGTCGCAGCAGTAACGTTGTTGATGACAACGTTGTTGATGACGGGGACAACGGGTCGAAGTAGACGGCGTTGTAGACGACGGTAGGCAGCACCGCCCGACTTGGACGGAAGGCGACCCGTGATGGAGAGCTTGAGCAGTCGCGCAGAGCGCTTCCCAAAAACCTAATTCGCCCTCTCCCGTACAGGATCGCAAGGACGAGCGGTTCCGGAGACCTGCTCTCCCGTTCGCCGATGCACGTCGGCGCGCGGGATGGAGTAGGCTACGATGGCGGCGCAAGCAGAGAGAGGTGGAAACCCTAACTCGTGTATTAGATGATGTTTCTGCGGTAGCCGGGCAGGAGATTATATAGGCTCGGGAAACTCTAGGCAACGTGGGCCACGCCCACGTCGCACGAACGTTTCGAGTCGGTTACAGATAGCCCACGATCCGGGAGCGACCCGAACCGACTAACTGCGACGCGTCCGTCTAGGACTCTGTTCGTTTTCCTGAGCTGCAAAAAGTAAGGAAAGTCTCGGCTCGAGGCTCAATCCACTCACCACGAGCGCGGCGCGCGTCGTGACGTGACGTGACGTGTCGAGTCGAGTCGAGTCGAGACGAGACGAGCGAGGAGGAGGAGGAGCGCGCGTGTAGCACTCCTATTCTCACTCACTTACTAGTGGTGGAACAACCCACCTTATAAGGTGGTCTAACTTCCTCCCAACTTTCCATGTGGGACTAAACTTCCCACCTCTTGCCACTCCCTAGTGAGCTGCCACCAACTTGGGCTCAAACTCACAAGGCTGCCACTATGTGGGCTTTGAGATTTATAGGAAAAACTGAAATCTAATTTGGGCCACTAAAAGTGGGCCCAATATTTCAACAATCCCCCACCAGATCTCAAATCCCCATTTAGAGATTTACCAATACTCGCTGCTTGTTTATATACCAGTGTTTCAGCGGAGACTGTTAAGTTGAACTTCCGCCTAGAACTTTAAGCTACATCCACTCACACTTGAACAATGGACTAAGCCTTGAATTGCAAGTTTTGCGTGAACAGGGTTTCACTCAAAGTCATGACCAGTACATGGCTGCCAGTAGCCTACCCCGCGGGTGAAGCATATGCGTCATACTTCGTGGTCTCTTCATGAGTTTACTAGAGATCACCCAAATCTCATAGATTGCGACGTTTAACAATCGGACTCATATAGGTGTGTTATTTCAAGAATGCTCTGTAGGACAACATCTTTGCTAAAATAGCCAACATAAACACATTAAGGCTTGTTGCCAACCTGCCTTACAAAGAATCGAGAGTTGTGCATCTTCACATAGAGAGGGTTACATAATACTCTCCTCAATTAAACCACTAGTTTGTTCTTCCTGTGTCCTAATTCACGGGATCTCCGATCACAAAGGTTGGGTTACCACTATGGCGTAACATCAACGGGTCTCAAACCCATCTCCCTCGATGCACTTTCTATCACATTACGTGATAGTCCCTTTGTAAAGGGATCTGCCAGGTTTTTGTCTGTTTGAATATATGTAACAGTTATTACTCCGGAGTTTCGCAATTTCCTGACAGACTTCAAACGTCTCTTGACGTGTCTTGATGACTTCGCGTTATCCTTAGAATTGTTCACTTTGACAATTACAGTTTGATTGTCACAATTCAAAAGGATTGCCGGAACAGGTTTTTCAACCACAGGCAAGTCCATCAAGAGCTCACGCAACCATTCTGATTCAACAGTGGTTGTGTCTAAAGCAGTAAGTTCTGCTTCCATAGTTGACCTCGTCAATATGGTTTGCTTGCAAGATCTCCATGATACTGCGCCACCTCCAAAGGTAAATACATACCCACTTGTGGCGTACAGATCAGCTACATCTGAGATCCAATTTGAATCACTATATCCCTCAAGCACAGCTGGGTGCCCTGAATAATGAATCCCATAACTCATTGTACCACATAGGTAGCGCATGACCCTATCAAGTGCATGCCAATGATCAGTACCCGGGTTTGACATGAACCTACTCAACTTGCTAACAGCAAAAGAGATGTCGGGTCTAGTCGCGCTCGCTAAGTACATGAGTGAGCCAACGATCTGAGAAAATCTCAATTGCTCTATGGCACTCCTCCGGTTCTTGCGTAGTGTCACACTGGGATCATAAGGTGTTGAAGAAGGCTTGCTATCAATATAGCCGAACCGGCTCAAGATCTTCTCAACATAATGGGATTGCGTTAGAGTAATCCCACTCTCGTTCTTAATCAGCTTGATATTCAGAATCACATCAGCTTCTCCCAGATCTTTCATATCAAAACTCTTTGACAAGAAAGACTTGACCTCGTGTATTACTCTCATGTTTGTACCAAAGATCAGAATATCATCCACATACAAACATAGTATAACACCTTCGCCCCCACCATAGCGATAGTAAACACACTTGTCAGCCTCATTGACAACAAAGCCTACAGAAGTTAAAGTTCTGTCAAACTTCTCATGCCATTGCTTAGGTGCTTGTTTCAGGCCATATAAGGATTTCAGCAACTTGCACACCTTTCTTTCTTCACCTTTTACTACAAACCCATCAGGCTGATCCATATAGATTTCCTCTTCCAACTCTCCATTAAGGAAAGCTGTCTTTACATCCATTTGATGAACGATAAGACCATAGGAGGCAGCCATGGATAGTAGTACTCGAATGGTGGTAAGTCTAGCGACAGGTGAATAGGTGTCGAAGTAATCTTCGCCTTCTCTCTGTGTGTAGCCTTTCGCTACAAGCCGCGCCTTGTACTTTTCAATAGTACCTTTAGGTCTTAGCTTCTTCTTGAACACCCATTTGCAGCCTACTGGCTTGCATCCATGGGGTCGTTCTGACAACATCCATCGCTAAACAGATCGAGATATGTCGCACGTACCGATCTGGTGGAGGTGTAGCAGATGATGTCGCAGCAGTAACGTTGTTGATGACAACGTTGTTGATGACGGGGACAACGGGTCGAAGTAGACGGCGTTGTAGACGACGGTAGGCAGCACCGCCCGACTTGGACGGAAGGCGACCCGTGATGGAGAGCTTGAGCAGTCGCGCAGAGCGCTTCCCAAAAACCTAATTCGCCCTCTCCCGTACAGGATCGCAAGGACGAGCGGTTCCGGAGACCTGCTCTCCCGTTCGCCGATGCACGTCGGCGCGCGGGATGGAGTAGGCTACGATGGCGCAAGCAGAGAGAGGTGGAAACCCTAACTCGTGTATTAGATGATGTTTCTGCGGTAGCCGGGCAGGAGATTATATAGGCTCGGGAAACCCTAGGCAACGTGGGCCACGCCCACGTCGCACGAACGTTTCGAGTCGGTTACAGATAGCCCACGATCCGGGAGCGACCCGAACCGACTAACTGCGACGCGTCCGTCTAGGACTCTGTTCGTTTTCCTGAGCTGCAAAAAGTAAGGAAAGTCTCGGCTCGAGGCTCAATCCACTCACCACGAGCGCGGCGCGCGTCGTGACGTGACGTGACGTGACGTGTCGAGTCGAGTCGAGTCGAGACGAGACGAGCGAGGAGGAGGAGGAGCGCGCGTGTAGCACTCCTATTCTCACTCACTTACTAGTGGTGGAACAACCCACCTTATAAGGTGGTCTAACTTCCTCCCAACTTTCCATGTGGGACTAAACTTCCCACCTCTTGCCACTCCCTAGTGAGCTGCCACCAACTTGGGCTCAAACTCACAAGGCTGCCACTATGTGGGCTTTGAGATTTATAGGAAAAACTGAAATCTAATTTGGGCCACTAAAAGTGGGCCCAATATTTCAACAATCCCCCACCAGATCTCAAATCCCCATTTAGAGATTTACCAATACTCGCTGCTTGTTTATATACCAGTGTTTCAGCGGAGACTGTTAAGTTGAACTTCCGCCTAGAACTTTAAGCTACATCCACTCACACTTGAACAATGGACTAAGCCTTGAATTGCAAGTTTTGCGTGAACAGGGTTTCACTCAAAGTCATGACCAGTACATGGCTGCCGCAGCCTACCCCGCGGTGAAGCATATGCGTCATACTTCGTGGTCTCTTCATGAGTTTACTAGAGATCACCCAAATCTCATAGATTGCGACGTTTAACAATCGGACTCATATAGGTGTGTTATTTCAAGAATGCTCTGTAGGACAACATCTTTGCTAAAATAGCCAACATAAACACATTAAGGCTTGTTGCCAACCTGCCTTACAAAGAATCGAGAGTTGTGCATCTTCACATAGAGAGGGTTACATAATACTCTCCTCAATTAAACCACTAGTTTGTTCTTCCTGTGTCCTAATTCACGGGATCTCCGATCACAAAGGTTGGGTTACCACTATGGCGTAACATCAACGGGTCTCAAACCCATCTCCCTCGATGCACTTTCTATCACATTACGTGATAGTCCCTTTGTAAAGGGATCTGCCAGTTTTTTGTCTGCTTTGAATATATGTAACGCTTATTACTCCGGAGTTTCGCAATTTCTGACAGACTTCAAACGTCTCTTGACGTGTCTTGATGACTTCGCGTTATCCTTAGAATTGTTCACTTTGACAATTACAGCTTTGATTGTCACAATTCAAAAGGATTGCCGGAACAGGTTTTTCAACCACGGGCAAGTCCATCAAGAGCTCACGCAACCATTCTGATTCAACAGTGGTTGTGTCTAAAGCAGTAAGTTCTGCTTCCATAGTTGACCTCGTCAATATGGTTTGCTTGCAAGATCTCCATGATACTGCGCCACCTCCAAAGGTAAATACATACCCACTTGTGGCGTATGAGATCAGCTACATCCGAGATCCAATTTGAATCACTATATCCCTCAAGCACACTGGGTGCCCTAATAATGAATCCCATAACTCATTGTACCACATAGGTAGCGCATGACCCTATCAAGTGCATGCCAATGATCGCACCCGGGTTTGACATGAACCTACTCAACTTGCTAACAAGAAAAGAGATGTCGGGTCTAGTCGCGCTTCGCTAAGTACATGAGTGAGCCAACGATCCGAGAATATCTCAATTGATCTATGGCAATCCTCCTGCTTCTTGCGTAGTGTCACACTGGGATCATAAGGTGTTGAAGAAGGCTTGCTATCAATATAGCCGAACCGGCTCAAGATCTTCTCAACATAATGGGATTGCGTTAGAGTAATCCCACTCTCGTTCTTAATCAGCTTGATATTCAGAATCACATCAGCTTCTCCCAGATCTTTCATATCAAAACTCTTTGACAAGAAAGACTTGACCTCGTGTATTACTCTCATGTTTGTACCAAAGATCAGAATATCATCCACATACAAACATAGTATAACACCTTCGCCCCCACCATAGCGATAGTAAACACACTTGTCAGCCTCATTGACAACAAAGCCTACAGAAGTTAAAGTTCTGTCAAACTTCTCATGCCATTGCTTAGGTGCTTGTTTCAGGCCATATAAGGATTTCAGCAACTTGCACACCTTTCTTTCTTCACCTTTTACTACAAACCCATCAGGCTGATCCATATAGATTTCCTCTTCCAACTCTCCATTAAGGAAAGCTGTCTTTACATCCATTTGATGAACGATAAGACCATAGGAGGCAGCCATGGATAGTAGTACTCGAATGGTGGTAAGTCTAGCGACATTGTGTGAATAGGTGTCAAGTAATCTTCGCCTTCTCTCTGTGTGTAGCCTTTCGCCACAAGCCGCGCCTTGTACTTTTCAATAGTACCTTTAGGTCTTAGCTTCTTCTTGAACACCCATTTGCAGCCTACTGGCTTGCATCCATGGGGTCGTTCTGACAACATCCATCGCTAAACAGATCGAGATATGTCGCACGTACCGATCTGGTGGAGGTGTAGCAGATGATGTCGCAGCAGTAACGTTGTTGATGACAACGTTGTTGATGACGGGGACAACGGGTCGAAGTAGACGGCGTTGTAGACGACGGTAGGCAGCACCGCCCGACTTGGACGGAAGGCGACCCGTGATGGAGAGCTTGAGCAGTCGCGCAGAGCGCTTCCCAAAAACCACCCGCCCTCTCCCGTACAGGATCGCAAGGACGAGCGGTTCCGGAGACCTGCTCTCTCCCGTTCGCCGATGCACGTCGGCGCGCGGGATGGAGTAGGCTACGATGGCGGCGCAAGCGCAGAGAGGTGGAAACCCTAACTCGTGTATTAGATGATGTTTCGCGGTAGCCGGGCAGGAGATTATATAGGCTCGGAAACCCTAGGCAACGTGGGCCACGCCCACGTCGCACGAACGTTTCGAGTCGGTTACGTATAGCCCACGATCCGGAGCGACCCGAACCGACTAACTGCGACGCGTCCGTCTAGGACTCTGTTCGTTTTCCTGAGCTGCAAAAAGTAAGGAAAGTCTCGGCTCGAGGCTCAATCCACTCACCACGAGCGCGGCGCGCGTCGTGACGTGACGTGACGTGACGTGACGTGTCGAGTCGAGTCGAGTCGAGACGAGACGAGCGAGGAGGAGGAGGAGCGCGCGTGTAGCACTCCTATTCTCACTCACTTACTAGTGGTGGAACAACCCACCTTATAAGGTGGTCTAACTTCCTCCCAACTTTCCATGTGGGACTAAACTTCCCACCTCTTGCCACTCCCTAGTGAGCTGCCACCAACTTGGGCTCAAACTCACAAGGCTGCCACTATGTGGGCTTTGAGATTTATAGGAAAAACTGAAATCTAATTTGGGCCACTAAAAGTGGGCCCAATATTTCAACAATCCCCCACCAGATCTCAAATCCCCATTTAGAGATTTACCAATACTCGCTGCTTGTTTATATACCAGTGTTTCAGCGGAGACTGTTAAGTTGAACTTCCGCCTAGAACTTTAAGCTACATCCACTCACACTTGAACAATGGACTAAGCCTTGAATTGCAAGTTTTGCGTGAACAGGGTTTCACTCAAAGTCATGACCAGTACATGGCTGCCAGTAGCCTACCCCGCGGGTGAAGCATATGCGTCATACTTCGTGGTCTCTTCATGAGTTTACTAGAGATCACCCAAATCTCATAGATTGCGACGTTTAACAATCGGACTCATATAGGTGTGTTATTTCAAGAATGCTCTGTAGGACAACATCTTTGCTAAAATAGCCAACATAAACACATTAAGGCTTGTTGCCAACCTGCCTTACAAAGAATCGAGAGTTGTGCATCTTCACATAGAGAGGGTTACATAATACTCTCCTCAATTAAACCACTAGTTTGTTCTTCCTGTGTCCTAATTCACGGGATCTCCGATCACAAAGGTTGGGTTACCACTATGGCGTAACATCAACGGGTCTCAAACCCATCTCCTCGATGCACTTTCTATCACATTACGTGATAGTCCCTTTGTAAAGGGATCTCGCTGTGTTTTTGTCTCTGCTTGAATATATGTAACAGCTTATTACTCCGGAGTTTCGCAATTTCCCCGACAGACTTCAAACGTCTCTTGACGTGTCTTGATGACTTCGCGTTATCCTTAGAATTGTTCACTTTGACAATTACAGCTTTGATTGTCACAATTCAAAAGGATTGCCTAACAGGTTTTTCAACCACAGCAAGTCCATCAAGAGCTCACGCAACCATTCTGATTCAACAGTGGTTGTGTCTAAAGCAGTAAGTTCTGCTTCCATAGTTGACCTCGTCAATATGGTTTGCTTGCAAGATCTCCATGATACTGCGCCACCTCCAAAGGTAAATACATACCCACTTGTGGCGTACAGATCAGCTACATCTGAGATCCAATTTGAATCACTATATCCCTCAAGCACAGCTGGGTGCCCTGAATAATGAATCCCATAACTCATTGTACCACATAGGTAGCGCATGACCCTATCAAGTGCATGCCAATGATCAGTACCCGGGTTTGACATGAACCTACTCAACTTGCTAACAAAGAAAAAGAGATGTCGGGTCTAGTCGCGCTCGCTAAGTACATGAGTGAGCCAACGATCTGAGAATATCTCAATTGATCTATGGCAATCCTCCGGTTCTTGCGTAGTGTCACACTGGGATCATAAGGTGTTGAAGAAGGCTTGCTATCAATATAGCCGAACCGGCTCAAGATCTTCTCAACATAATGGGATTGCGTTAGAGTAATCCCACTCTCGTTCTTAATCAGCTTGATATTCAGAATCACATCAGCCTTTCTCCTGCATCTTTCATATCAAAACTCTTTGACAAGAAAGACTTGACCTCGTGTATTACTCTCATGTTTGTACCAAAGATCAGAATATCATCCACATACAAACATAGTATAACACCTTCGCCCCCACCATAGCGATAGTAAACACACTTGTCAGCCTCATTGACAACAAAGCCTACGAAGTTAAAGTTCTCACAAACTTCTCATGCCATTGCTTAGGTGCTTGTTTCAGGCCATATAAGGATTTCAGCAACTTGCACACCTTTCTTTCTTCACCTTTTACTACAAACCCATCAGGCTGATCCATATAGATTTCCTCTTCCAACTCTCCATTAAGGAAAGCTGTCTTTACATCCATTTGATGAACGATAAGACCATAGGAGGCAGCCATGGATAGTAGTACTCGAATGGTGGTAAGTCTAGCGATTGTGTGAATAGGTGTCGAAGTAATCTTCGCCTTCTCTCTCGTGTGTAGCCTTTCGCTACAAGCCGCGCCTTGTACTTTTCAATAGTACCTTTAGGTCTTAGCTTCTTCTTGAACACCCATTTGCAGCCTACTGGCTTGCATCCATGGGGTCGTTCTGACAACATCCATCGCTAAACAGATCGAGATATGTCGCACGTACCGATCTGGTGGAGGTGTAGCAGATGATGTCGCAGCAAAGAACGTTGGTGATGACAACGTTGTTGATGACGGGGACAACGGGTCGAAGTAGACGGCGTTGTAGACGACGGTAGGCAGCACCGCCCGACGTGGACGGAAGACGACCCGTGATGGATAGCTTGAGCAGTCGCGCAGAGCGCTTCCAAAACCCACCCGCCCTCTCCCGTACAGGATCGCAAGGACGAGCGGTTCCGGAGACCTGCTCTCCCGTTCGCCGATGCACGTCGGCGCGCGGGATGGAGTAGGCTACGATGGCGGCGCAAGCAGAGAGAGGTGGAAACCCTAACTCGTGTATTAGATGATGTTTCTGCGGTAGCCGGGCAGGAGATTATATAGGCTCGGGAAACCCTAGGCAACGTGGGCCACGCCCACGTCGCACGAACGTTTCGAGTCGGTTACAGATAGCCCACGATCCGGGAGCGACCCGAACCGACTATCTGCGACGCGTCCGTCTAGGACTCTGTTCGTTTTCCTGAGCTGCAAAAAGTAAGGAAAGTCTCGGCTCGAGGCTCAATCCACTCACCACGAGCGCGGCGCGCGTCGTGACGTGACGTGACGTGACGTGACGTGTCGAGTCGAGTCGAGTCGAGACGAGACGAGCGAGGAGGAGGAGGAGCGCGCGTGTAGCACTCCTATTCTCACTCACTTACTAGTGGTGGAACAACCCACCTTATAAGGTGGTCTAACTTCCTCCCAACTTTCCATGTGGGACTAAACTTCCCACCTCTTGCCACTCCCTAGTGAGCTGCCACCAACTTGGGCTCAAACTCACAAGGCTGCCACTATGTGGGCTTTGAGATTTATAGGAAAAACTGAAATCTAATTTGGGCCACTAAAAGTGGGCCCAATATTTCAACAATCCCCACCAGATCTCAAATCCCCATTTAGAGATTTACCAATACTCGCCGCTTGTTTATATACCAGTTGTTTCAGCGGAGACCGTTAAGTTGAACTTCCGCCTAGAACTTTAAGCTACATCCACTCACACTTGAACAATGGACTAAGCCTTGAATTGCAAGTTTTGCGTGAACAGGGTTTCACTCAAAGTCATGACCAGGACATGGCTGCCAGTAGCCTACCCCGCGGGTGAAGCATATGCGTCATACTTCGTGGTCTCTTCATGAGTTTACTAGAGATCACCCAAATCTCATAGATTGCGACGTTTAACAATCGGACTCATATAGGTGTGTTATTTCAAGAATGCTCTGTAGGACAACATCTTTGCTAAAATAGCCAACATAAACACATTAAGGCTTGTTGCCAACCTGCCTTACAAAGAATCGAGAGTTGTGCATCTTCACATAGAGAGGGTTACATAATACTCTCCTCAATTAAACCACTAGTTTGTTCTTCCTGTGTCCTAATTCACGGATCTCCGATCACAAAGGTTGGGTTACCACTATGGCGTAACATCAACGGGTCTCAAACCCATCTCCTCGATGCACTTTCTATCACATTACGTGATAGTCCCTTTGTAAAGGGATCTGCCAGTGTTTTTGTCTCTGCTTGAATATATGTAACAGCTTATTACTCCGGAGTTTCGCAATTTCCCGACAGACTTCAAACGTCTCTTGACGTGTCTTGATGACTTCGCTTAATCCATAGAATTGTACACTATGACAATTACAGCTTTGATTGTCACAATTCAAAAGGATTGCCGGAACAGTTTTTTCAACCACAGTGCAAGTCCATCAAGAGCTCACGCAACCATTCGATTCAACAAAGTGGTTGTGTCTAAAGCAAGAAGTTACGCTTCCATAGTTGACCTCGTCAATATGGTTTGCTTGCAAGATCTCCATGATATCGCGCCACCTCCAAAGGTAAATACATACCCACTTGTATGCATGATCAGCTACATCCGAGATCCAATTTGAATCACTATATCCCTCAAGCACACTGGGTGCCCCAATAATGAATCCCATAACTCATTGTACCACATAGGTAGCGCATGACCCTATCAAGTGCATGCCAATGATCAGTACCGGGTTTGACATGAACCTACTCAACTTGCTAACAAAGAAAAGAGATGTCGGGTCTAGTCGCGTCGCTTAAGTACATGAGTGAGCCAACGATCCGAGAATATCTCAATTGATCTATGGCAATCCTCCTGCTCTTGCGTAGTGTCACACTCGGGATCATAAGGTGTTGAAGAAGGCTTGCTATCAATATAGCCGAACCGGCTCAAGATCTTCTCAACATAATGGGATTGCGTTAGAGTAATCCCACTCTCGTTCTTAATCAGCTTGATATTCGTAATCACATCAGCTTCTCCCAGATCTTTCATATCAAAACTCTTTGACAAGAAAGACTTGACCTCGTGTATTACTCTCATGTTTGTACCAAAGATCAGAATATCATCCACATACAAACATAGTATAACACCTTCGCCCCCACCATAGCGATAGTAAACACACTTGTCACCCTCATTGACAACAAAGCCTACGTAAGTTAAAGTTCACAAACTTCTCATGCCATTGCTTAGGTGCTTGTTTCTGTGCCATATAAGGATTTCAGCAACTTGCACACCTTTCTTTCTTCACCTTTTACTACAAACCCATCAAAGTTGATCCATATAGATTTCCTCTTCCAACTCTCCATTAAGGAAAGCTGTCTTTACATCCATTTGATGAACGATAAGACCATAGGAGGCAGCCATGGATAGTAGTACTCGAATGGTGGTAAGTCTAGCGACAGTGAATAGGTGTCGAAGTAATCTTCGCCTTCTCCGTGTGTAGCCTTTCGCTACAAGCCGCGCCTTGTACTTTTCAATAGTACCTTTAGGTCTTAGCTTCTTCTTGAACACCCATTTGCAGCCCATCGGCTTGCATCCATGGGGTCGTTCTGACAACATCCATCGCTAAACAGATCGAGATATGTCGCACGTACCGATCTGGTGGAGGTGTAGCAGATGATGTCGCAGCAGTAACGTTGTTGATGACAACGTTGTTGATGACGGGGACAACGGGTCGAAGTAGACGGCGTTGTAGACGACGGTAGGCAGCACCGCCCGACTTGGACGGAAGGCGACCCGTGATGGAGAGCTTGAGCAGTCGCGCAGAGCGCTTCCCAAAAACCTAATTCGCCCTCTCCCGCATGTGATCGCAAGGACGAGCGGTTCCGAGACCTGCTCTCCCGTTCGCCGATGCACGTCGGCGCGCGGGATGGAGTAGGCTACGATGGCGCAAGGCAGAGAGAGGTGGAAACCCTAACTCGTGTATTAGATGATGTTTCTGCGGTAGTCGGGCAGGAGATTATATAGGCTCGGGAAACCCTAGGCAACGTGGCCACGCCCACGTCGCACGAACGTTTCGAGTCGGTTACGATAGCCCACGATCCGGGAGCGACCCGAACCGACTAATCGCGACGCGTCCGTCTAGGACTCGTTCGTTTTCCCCGAGCCGCAAAAGTAAGGAAAGTCTCGGCTCGAGGCTCAATCCACTCACCACGAGCGCGGCGCGCGTCGTGACGTGACGTGACGTGACGTGTCGAGTCGAGTCGAGTCGAGACGAGACGAGCGAGGAGGAGGAGGAGCGCGCGTGTAGCACTCCTATTCTCACTCACTTACTAGTGGTGGAACAACCCACCTTATAAGGTGGTCTAACTTCCTCCCAACTTTCCATGTGGGACTAAACTTCCCACCTCTTGCCACTCCCTAGTGAGCTGCCACCAACTTGGGCTCAAACTCACAAGGCTGCCACTATGTGGGCTTTGAGATTTATAGGAAAAACTGAAATCTAATTTGGGCCACTAAAAGTGGGCCCAATATTTCAACAATCCCCCACCAGATCTCAAATCCCCATTTAGAGATTTACCAATACTCACGCTTGTTTATATACCAAGAGCCAAATGAGACTCGTTAAGTTGAACTTCCGCCTAGAACTTTAAGCTACATCCACTCACACTTGAACAATGGACTAAGCCTTGAATTGCAAGTTTTGCGTGAACAGTGGTTTCACTCAAAGTCATGACCAGTACATGGCTGCCGCAGCCTACCCCGCGGGTGAAGCATATGCGTCATACTTCGTGGGTCTCTTCATGAGTTTACTAGAGATCACCCAAATCTCATAGATTGCGACGTTTAACAATCGGACTCATATAGGTGTGTTATTTCAAGAATGCTCAGAGGACAACATCTTTGCTAAAATAGCCAACATAAACACATTAAGGCTTGTTGCCAACCTGCCTTACAAAGAATCGAGAGTTGTGCATCTTCACATAGAGAGGGTTACATAATACTCTCCTCAATTAAACCACTAGTTTGTTCTTCCTGTGTCCTAATTCACGGATCTCCGATCACAAAGGTTGGGTTACCACTATGGCGTAACATCAACGGGTCTCAAACCCATCTCCTCGATGCACTTTCTATCACATTACGTGATAGTCCCTTTGTAAAGGGATCTGCCAGTGTTTTTGTCTCTGCTTGAATATATGTAACGCTTATTACTCCGGAGTTTCGCAATTTCCCGATTGACTTCAAACGTCTCTTGACGTGTCTTGATGACTTCGCGTTATCCTTAGAATTGTTCACTTTGACAATTACAGTTTGATTGTCACAATTCAAAAGGATTGCCGGAACAGGTTTTTCAACCACAGGCAAGTCCATCAAGAGCTCACGCAACCATTCTGATTCAACAGTGGTTGTGTCTAAAGCAGTAAGTTCTGCTTCCATAGTTGACCTCGTCAATATGGTTTGCTTGCAAGATCTCCATGATACTGCGCCACCTCCAAAGGTAAATACATACCCACTTGTGGCGTACAGATCAGCTACATCTGAGATCCAATTTGAATCACTATATCCCTCAAGCACAGCTGGGTGCCCTGAATAATGAATCCCATAACTCATTGTACCACATAGGTAGCGCATGACCCTATCAAGTGCATGCCAATGATCGCACCCGGGTTTGACATGAACCTACTCAACTTGCTAACAAAGCAAAAGAGATGTCGGGTCTAGTCGCGCTCGCTAAGTACATGAGTGAGCCAACGATCCGAGAATATCTCAATTGATCTATGGCAATCCTCCGGTTCTTGCGTAGTGTCACACTTTGGGATCATAAGGTGTTGAAGAAGGCTTGCTATCAATATAGCCGAACCGGCTCAAGATCTTCTCAACATAATGGGATTGCGTTAGAGTAATCCCACTCTCGTTCTTAATCAGCTTGATATTCAGAATCACATCAGCTTCTCCCATATCTTTCATATCAAAACTCTTTGACAAGAAAGACTTGACCTCGTGTATTACTCTCATGTTTGTACCAAAGATCAGAATATCATCCACATACAAACATAGTATAACACCTTCGCCCCCACTATAGCGATAGTAAACACACTTGTCAGCCTCATTGACAACAAAGCCTACGAAGTTAAAGTTCTGTCAAACTTCTCATGCCATTGCTTAGGTGCTTGTTTCGTGCCATATAAGGATTTCAGCAACTTGCACACCTTTCTTTCTTCACCTTTTACTACAAACCCATCAAAGTTGATCCATATAGATTTCCTCTTCCAACTCTCCATTAAGGAAAGCTGTCTTTACATCCATTTGATGAACGATAAGACCATAGGAGGCAGCCATGGATAGTAGTACTCGAATGGTGGTAAGTCTAGCTATTGTGTGAATAGGTGTCGAAGTAATCTTCGCCTTCTCTCTGTGTGTAGCCTTTCGCTACAAGCCGCGCCTTGTACTTTTCAATAGTACCTTTAGGTCTTAGCTTCTTCTTGAACACCCATTTGCAGCCTACTGGCTTGCATCCATGGGGTCGTTCTGACAACATCCATCGCTAAACAGATCGAGATATGTCGCACGTACCGATCTGGTGGAGGTGTAGCAGATGATGTCGCAGCAAGAACGTTGTTGATGACAACGTTGTTGATGACGGGGACAACGGGTCGAAGTAGACGGCGTTGTAGACGACGGTAGGCAGCACCGCCCGACTTGGACGGAAGGCGACCCGTGATGGAGAGCTTGAGCAGTCGCGCAGAGCGCTTCCCAAAAACCTAATTCGCCCTCTCCCGTACAGGATCGCAAGGACGAGCGGTTCCGGAGACCTGCTCTCCCGTTCGCCGATGCACGTCGGCGCGCGGGATGGAGTAGGCTACGATGGCGGCGCAAGCAGAGAGAGGTGGAAACCCTAACTCGTGTATTAGATGATGTTTCGCGGTAGTCGGGCAGGAGATTATATAGGCTCGGGAAACCCTAGGCAACGTGGGCCACGCCCACGTCGCACGAACGTTTCGAGCCTGCTGTATAGCCCACGATCCGGGAGCGACCCGAACCGACTAATCGCGACGCGTCCGTCTAGGACTCGTTCGTTTTCCCGAGCTGCAAAAAGTAAGGAAAGTCTCGCTCGAGGCTCAATCCACTCACCACGAGCGCGGCGCGCGTGACGTGGACGTGACGTGACGTGTCGAGTCGAGTCGAGTCGAGACGAGACGAGCGAGGAGGAGGAGGAGCGCGCGTGTAGCACTCCTATTCTCACTCACTTACTAGTGGTGGAACAACCCACCTTATAAGGTGGTCTAACTTCCTCCCAACTTTCCATGTGGGACTAAACTTCCCACCTCTTGCCACTCCCTAGTGAGCTGCCACCAACTTGGGCTCAAACTCACAAGGCTGCCACTATGTGGGCTTTGAGATTTATAGGAAAAACTGAAATCTAATTTGGGCCACTAAAAGTGGGCCCAATATTTCAACAATCCCCCACCAGATCTCAAATCCCCATTTAGAGATTTACCAATACTCGCTGCTTGTTTATATACCAGTGTTTCAGCGGAGACTGTTAAGTTGAACTTCCGCCTAGAACTTTAAGCTACATCCACTCACACTTGAACAATGGACTAAGCCTTGAATTGCAAGTTTTGCGTGAACAGGGTTTCACTCAAAGTCATGACCAAGACATGGCTGCCGCAGCCTACCCCGCGGGTGAAGCATATGCGTCATACTTCGTGGTCTCTTCATGAGTTTACTAGAGATCACCCAAATCTCATAGATTGCGACGTTTAACAATCGGACTCATATAGGTGTGTTATTTCAAGAATGCTCGTAGGACAACATCTTTGCTAAAATAGCCAACATAAACACATTAAGGCTTGTTGCCAACCTGCCTTACAAAGAATCGAGAGTTGTGCATCTTCACATAGAGAGGGTTACATAATACTCTCCTCAATTAAACCACTAGTTTGTTCTTCCTGTGTCCTAATTCACGGATCTCCGATCACAAAGGTTGGGTTACCACTATGGCGTAACATCAACGGGTCTCAAACCCATCTCCTCGATGCACTTTCTATCACATTACGTGATAGTCCCTTTGTAAAGGGATCTGCTGTGTTTTTGTCTCTGTTTGAATATATGTAACAGCTTATTACTCCGGAGTTTCGCAATTTCGACAGGACTTCAAACGTCTCTTGACGTGTCTTGATGACTTCGCGTTATCCTTAGAATTGTTCACTTTGACAATTACGCTTTGATTGTCACAATTCAAAAGGATTGCCGAACAGGTTTTTCAACCACGTGCAAGTCCATCAAGAGCTCACGCAACCATTCCGATTCAACAAGGTTGTGTCTAAAGCAAGAAGTTCTGCTTCCATAGTTGACCTCGAAAATATGCTTGGCTTGCAAGATCTCCAGGATCCTGCGCCACCTCCAAAGGTAAATACATACCCACTTGTATGCATGTATCAGCTACATCTCGAGATCCAATTTGAATCACTATATCCCTCAAGCACACTGGTGCCCCGAATAATGAATCCCATAACTCATTGTACCACATAGGTAGCGCATGACCCTATCAAGTGCATGCCAATGATCAGCACTGGGTTTGACATGAACCTACTCAACTTGCTAACAGCAAAAGAGATGTCGGGTCTAGTCGCGCCGCTTAAGTACATGAGTGAGCCAACGATCCGAGAATATCTCAATTGATCTATGGCAATCCTCCGGTTCTTGCGTAGTGTCACATCGGGATCATAAGGTGTTGAAGAAGGCTTGTTATCAATATAGCCGAACCGGCTCAAGATCTTCTCAACATAATGGGATTGCGTTAGAGTAATCCCACTCTCGTTCTTAATCAGCTTGATATTCAGAATCACATCAGCTTCTCCTGCATCTTTCATATCAAAACTCTTTGACAAGAAAGACTTGACCTCGTGTATTACTCTCATGTTTGTACCAAAGATCAGAATATCATCCACATACAAACATAGTATAACACCTTCGCCCCCACTATAGCGATAGTAAACACACTTGTCAGCCTCATTGACAACAAAGCCTCCAGAAGTTAAAGTTCACAAACTTCTCATGCCATTGCTTAGGTGCTTGTTTCGTGCCATATAAGGATTTCAGCAACTTGCACACCTTTCTTTCTTCACCTTTTACTACAAACCCATCAAAGCTGATCCATATAGATTTCCTCTTCCAACTCTCCATTAAGGAAAGCTGTCTTTACATCCATTTGATGAACGATAAGACCATAGGAGGCAGCCATGGATAGTAGTACTCGAATGGTGGTAAGTCTAGCGACATGTGTGAATAGGTGTCGAAGTAATCTTCGCCTTCTCTCTGTGTGTAGCCTTTCGCTACAAGCCGCGCCTTGTACTTTTCAATAGTACCTTTAGGTCTTAGCTTCTTCTTGAACACCCATTTGCAGCCTACTGGCTTGCATCCATGGGGTCGTTCTGACAACATCCATCGCTAAACAGATCGAGATATGTCGCACGTACCGATCTGGTGGAGGTGTAGCAGATGATGTCGCAGCAGTAACGTTGTTGATGACAACGTTGTTGATGACGGGGACAACGGGTCGAAGTAGACGGCGTTGTAGACGACGGTAGGCAGCACCGCCCGACTTGGACGGAAGGCGACCCGTGATGGAGAGCTTGAGCAGTCGCGCAGAGCGCTTCCCAAAAACCTAATTCGCCCTCTCCCGTACAGGATCGCAAGGACGAGCGGGTCCGGAGACTGCCTCTCCCGTTCGCCGCTGCACGTCGGCGCGCGGGATGGAGTAGGCTACGATGGCGGCGCAAGCAGAGAGAGGTGGAAACCCTAACTCGTGTATTAGATGATGTTTCTGCGGTAGCCGGGCAGGAGATTATATAGGCTCGGAAACCCTAGGCAACGTGGGCCACGCCCACGTCGCACGAACGTTTCGAGTCGGTTACAGATAGCCCACGATCCGGGAGCGACCCGAACCGACTAACTGCGACGCGTCCGTCTAGGACTCTGTTCGTTTTCCTGAGCTGCAAAAAGTAAGGAAAGTCTCGGCTCGAGGCTCAATCCACTCACCACGAGCGCGGCGCGCGTCGTGACGTGACGTGACGTGACGTGTCGAGTCGAGTCGAGTCGAGACGAGACGAGCGAGGAGGAGGAGGAGCGCGCGTGTAGCACTCCTATTCTCACTCACTTACTAGTGGTGGAACAACCCACCTTATAAGGTGGTCTAACTTCCTCCCAACTTTCCATGTGGGACTAAACTTCCCACCTCTTGCCACTCCCTAGTGAGCTGCCACCAACTTGGGCTCAAACTCACAAGGCTGCCACTATGTGGGCTTTGAGATTTATAGGAAAACTGAAATCTAATTTGGGCCACTAAAAGTGGGCCCAATATTTCAACAATCCCCCACCAGATCTCAAATCCCCATTTAGAGATTTACCAATACTCGCCGCTTGTTTATATACCAGTGTTTCAAGTGAGACCGTTAAGTTGAACTTCCGCCTAGAACTTTAAGCTACATCCACTCACACTTGAACAATGGACTAAGCCTTGAATTGCAAGTTTTGCGTGAACAGGGTTTCACTCAAAGTCATGACCAAGACATGGCTGCCGCAGCCTACCCCGCGGGTGAAGCATATGCGTCATACTTCGTGGTCTCTTCATGAGTTTACTAGAGATCACCCAAATCTCATAGATTGCGACGTTTAACAATCGGACTCATATAGGTGTGTTATTTCAAGAATGCTCAGAGGACAACATCTTTGCTAAAATAGCCAACATAAACACATTAAGGCTTGTTGCCAACCTGCCTTACAAAGAATCGAGAGTTGTGCATCTTCACATAGAGAGGGTTACATAATACTCTCCTCAATTAAACCACTAGTTTGTTCTTCCTGTGTCCTAATTCACGGGATCTCCGATCACAAAGGTTGGGTTACCACTATGGCGTAACATCAACGGGTCTCAAACCCATCTCCCTCGATGCACTTTCTATCACATTACGTGATAGTCCCTTTGTAAAGGGATCTGCTGTGTTTTTGTCTCTGTTTGAATATATGTAACAGCTTATTACTCCGGAGTTTCGCAATTTCTGACAGGACTTCAAACGTCTCTTGACGTGTCTTGATGACTTCGCGTTATCCTTAGAATTGTTCACTTTGACAATTACAGCTTTGATTGTCACAATTCAAAAGGATTGCTTTAACAGTGTTTTTCAACCACGTGCAAGTCCATCAAGAGCTCACGCAACCATTACGATTCAACAAGTGGTTGTGTCTAAAGCAGTAAGTTCTGCTTCCATAGTTGACCTCGTCAATATGGTTTGCTTGCAAGATCTCCATGATACTGCGCCACCTCCAAAGGTAAATACATACCCACTTGTGGCGTACAGATCAGCTACATCTGAGATCCAATTTGAATCACTATATCCCTCAAGCACAGCTGGGTGCCCCGAATAATGAATCCCATAACTCATTGTACCACATAGGTAGCGCATGACCCTATCAAGTGCATGCCAATGATCGTACCGGTTTGACATGAACCTACTCAACTTGCTAACAAGAAAAGAGATGTCGGGTCTAGTCGCGCTCGCTAAGTACATGAGTGAGCCAACGATCTCGAGAATATCTCAATTGATCTATGGCAATCCTCCGGTTCTTGCGTAGTGTCACATCGGGATCATAAGGTGTTGAAGAAGGCTTGCTATCAATATAGCCGAACCGGCTCAAGATCTTCTCAACATAATGGGATTGCGTTAGAGTAATCCCACTCTCGTTCTTAATCAGCTTGATATTCGTAATCACATCAGCTTCTCCCAGCATCTTTCATATCAAAACTCTTTGACAAGAAAGACTTGACCTCGTGTATTACTCTCATGTTTGTACCAAAGATCAGAATATCATCCACATACAAACATAGTATAACACCTTCGCCCCCACCATAGCGATAGTAAACACACTTGTCAGCCTCATTGACAACAAAGCCTACAGAAGTTAAAGTTCTGTCAAACTTCTCATGCCATTGCTTAGGTGCTTGTTTCAGGCCATATAAGGATTTCAGCAACTTGCACACCTTTCTTTCTTCACCTTTTACTACAAACCCATCAGGCTGATCCATATAGATTTCCTCTTCCAACTCTCCATTAAGGAAAGCTGTCTTTACATCCATTTGATGAACGATAAGACCATAGGAGGCAGCCATGGATAGTAGTACTCGAATGGTGGTAAGTCTAGCGATTGTGTGAATAGGTGTCGAAGTAATCTTCGCCTTCTCTCTCGTGTGTAGCCTTTCGCTACAAGCCGCGCCTTGTACTTTTCAATAGTACCTTTAGGTCTTAGCTTCTTCTTGAACACCCATTTGCAGCCTATCGGCTTGCATCCATGGGGTCGTTTCGACAACATCCATCGCTAAACAGATCGAGATATGTCGCACGTACCGATCTGGTGGAGGTGTAGCAGATGATGTCGCAGCAGTAACGTTGTTGATGACAACGTTGTTGATGACGGGGACAACGGGTCGAAGTAGACGGCGTTGTAGACGACGGTAGGCAGCACCGCCCGACTTGGACGGAAGGCGACCCGTGATGGAGAGCTTGAGCAGTCGCGCAGAGCGCTTCCCAAAAACCTAATTCGCCCTCTCCCGTACAGGATCGCAAGGACGAGCGGTTCCGGAGACCTGCTCTCCCGTTCGCCGATGCACGTCGGCGCGCGGGATGGAGTAGGCTACGATGGCGGCGCAAGGTAGAGAGGTGGAAACCCTAACTCGTGTATTAGATGATGTTTACTGCGGTAGCCGGGCAGAGATTATATAGGCTCGGGAAACCCTAGGCAACGTGGGCCACGCCCACGTCGCACGAACGTTTCGAGTCGGTTACGTATAGCCCACGATCCGGGAGCGACCCGAACCGACTAATCGCGACGCGTCCGTCTCAGGACTCTGTTCGTTTTCCTGAGCTGCAAAAAGTAAGGAAAGTCTCGGCTCGAGGCTCAATCCACTCACCACGAGCGCGGCGCGCGTCGTGACGTGACGTGACGTGACGTGTCGAGTCGAGTCGAGTCGAGACGAGACGAGCGAGGAGGAGGAGGAGCGCGCGTGTAGCACTCCTATTCTCACTCACTTACTAGTGGTGGAACAACCCACCTTATAAGGTGGTCTAACTTCCTCCCAACTTTCCATGTGGGACTAAACTTCCCACCTCTTGCCACTCCCTAGTGAGCTGCCACCAACTTGGGCTCAAACTCACAAGGCTGCCACTATGTGGGCTTTGAGATTTATAGGAAAAACTGAAATCTAATTTGGGCCACTAAAAGTGGGCCCAATATTTCAACAATCCCCCACCAGATCTCAAATCCCCATTTAGAGATTTACCAATACTCGCTGCTTGTTTATATACCAAGTGTTTCAGCGGAGACTGTTAAGTTGAACTTCCGCCTAGAACTTTAAGCTACATCCACTCACACTTGAACAATGGACTAAGCCTTGAATTGCAAGTTTTGCGTGAACAGGGTTTCACTCAAAGTCATGACCAGTACATGGCTGCCAGTAGCCTACCCCGCGGGTGAAGCATATGCGTCATACTTCGTGGTCTCTTCATGAGTTTACTAGAGATCACCCAAATCTCATAGATTGCGACGTTTAACAATCGGACTCATATAGGTGTGTTATTTCAAGAATGCTCGTAGGACAACATCTTTGCTAAAATAGCCAACATAAACACATTAAGGCTTGTTGCCAACCTGCCTTACAAAGAATCGAGAGTTGTGCATCTTCACATAGAGAGGGTTACATAATACTCTCCTCAATTAAACCACTAGTTTGTTCTTCCTGTGTCCTAATTCACGGGATCTCCGATCACAAAGGTTGGGTTACCACTATGGCGTAACATCAACGGGTCTCAAACCCATCTCCCTCGATGCACTTTCTATCACATTACGTGATAGTCCCTTTGTAAAGGGATCTGCTGGGTTTTTGTCTGTTTGAATATATGTAACAGCTTATTACTCCGGAGTTTCGCAATTTCCCGACAGACTTCAAACGTCTCTTGACGTGTCTTGATGACTTCGCGTTATCCTTAGAATTGTTCACTTTGACAATTACGCTTTGATTGTCACAATTCAAAAGGATTGCCGAACAGGTTTTTCAACCACGAGGCAAGTCCATCAAGAGCTCACGCAACCATTACGATTCAACAGTGGTTGTGTCTAAAGCAAGAAGTTCTGCTTCCATAGTTGACCTCGTCAATATGGTTTGCTTGCAAGATCTCCATGATATCGCGCCACCTCCAAAGGTAAATACATACCCACTTGTGGCATGTATCAGCTACATCTGAGATCCAATTTGAATCACTATATCCCTCAAGCACACTGGGTGCCCCGAATAATGAATCCCATAACTCATTGTACCACATAGGTAGCGCATGACCCTATCAAGTGCATGCCAATGATCGCACCGGGTTTGACATGAACCTACTCAACTTGCTAACAGCAAAAGAGATGTCGGGTCTAGTCGCGCTCGCTAAGTACATGAGTGAGCCAACGATCTGAGAATATCTCAATTGATCTATGGCAATCCTCCGGTTCTTGCGTAGTGTCACACTGGGATCATAAGGTGTTGAAGAAGGCTTGCTATCAATATAGCCGAACCGGCTCAAGATCTTCTCAACATAATGGGATTGCGTTAGAGTAATCCCACTCTCGTTCTTAATCAGCTTGATATTCAGAATCACATCAGCTTCTCCCATATCTTTCATATCAAAACTCTTTGACAAGAAAGACTTGACCTCGTGTATTACTCTCATGTTTGTACCAAAGATCAGAATATCATCCACATACAAACATAGTATAACACCTTCGCCCCCACTCTAGCGATAGTAAACACACTTGTCACCTCATTGACAACAAAGCCTACGAAGTTAAAGTTCTGTCAAACTTCTCATGCCATTGCTTAGGTGCTTGTTTCAGGCCATATAAGGATTTCAGCAACTTGCACACCTTTCTTTCTTCACCTTTTACTACAAACCCATCAAAGTTGATCCATATAGATTTCCTCTTCCAACTCTCCATTAAGGAAAGCTGTCTTTACATCCATTTGATGAACGATAAGACCATAGGAGGCAGCCATGGATAGTAGTACTCGAATGGTGGTAAGTCTAGCGACAGGTGAATAGGTGTCGAAGTAATCTTCGCCTTCTCTCTGTGTGTAGCCTTTCGCTACAAGCCGCGCCTTGTACTTTTCAATAGTACCTTTAGGTCTTAGCTTCTTCTTGAACACCCATTTGCAGCCTACTGGCTTGCATCCATGGGGTCGTTCTGACAACATCCATCGCTAAACAGATCGAGATATGTCGCACGTACCGATCTGGTGGAGGTGTAGCAGATGATGTCGCAGCAGTAACGTTGTTGATGACAACGTTGTTGATGACGGGGACAACGGGTCGAAGTAGACGGCGTTGTAGACGACGGTAGGCAGCACCGCCCGACTTGGACGGAAGGCGACCCGTGATGGAGAGCTTGAGCAGTCGCGCAGCGCTTCCCAAAACCCACCCGCCCTCTCCCGTACAGGATCGCAAGGACGAGCGGTTCCGGAGACCTGCTCTCCCGTTCGCCGATGCACGTCGGCGCGCGGGATGGAGTAGGCTACGATGGCGGCGCAAGCAGAGAGAGGTGGAAACCCTAACTCGTGTATTAGATGATGTTTCTGCGGTAGCCGGGCAGGAGATTATATAGGCTCGGGAAACCCTAGGCAACGTGGGCCACGCCCACGTCGCACGAACGTTTCGAGTCGGTTACAGATAGCCCACGATCCGGGAGCGACCCGAACCGACTAACTGCGACGCGTCCGTCTAGGACTCTGTTCGTTTTCCTGAGCTGCAAAAAGTAAGGAAAGTCTCGGCTCGAGGCTCAATCCACTCACCACGAGCGCGGCGCGCGTCGTGACGTGACGTGACGTGACGTGACGTGTCGAGTCGAGTCGAGTCGAGACGAGACGAGCGAGGAGGAGGAGGAGCGCGCGTGTAGCACTCCTATTCTCACTCACTTACTAGTGGTGGAACAACCCACCTTATAAGGTGGTCTAACTTCCTCCCAACTTTCCATGTGGGACTAAACTTCCCACCTCTTGCCACTCCCTAGTGAGCTGCCACCAACTTGGGCTCAAACTCACAAGGCTGCCACTATGTGGGCTTTGAGATTTATAGGAAAAACTGAAATCTAATTTGGGCCACTAAAAGTGGGCCCAATATTTCAACAATCCCCCACCAGATCTCAAATCCCCATTTAGAGATTTACCAATACTCGCCGCTTGTTTATATACCAAAGTGTTTCAGCGGAGACTGTTAAGTTGAACTTCCGCCTAGAACTTTAAGCTACATCCACTCACACTTGAACAATGGACTAAGCCTTGAATTGCAAGTTTTGCGTGAACAGGGTTTCACTCAAAGTCATGACCAGTACATGGCTGCCAGTAGCCTACCCCGCGGGTGAAGCATATGCGTCATACTTCGTGGTCTCTTCATGAGTTTACTAGAGATCACCCAAATCTCATAGATTGCGACGTTTAACAATCGGACTCATATAGGTGTGTTATTTCAAGAATGCTCTGTAGGACAACATCTTTGCTAAAATAGCCAACATAAACACATTAAGGCTTGTTGCCAACCTGCCTTACAAAGAACCGAGAGTTGTGCATCTTCACATAGAGAGGGTTACATAATACTCTCCTCAATTAAACCACTAGTTTGTTCTTCCTGTGTCCTAATTCACGGGATCTCCGATCACAAAGGTTGGGTTACCACTATGGCGTAACATCAACGGGTCTCAAACCCATCTCCTCGATGCACTTTCTATCACATTACGTGATAGTCCCTTTGTAAAGGGATCTCGCTGTGTTTTTGTCTCTGTTTGAATATATGTAACAGCTTATTACTCCGAGTTTCGCAATTTCCGACAGACTTCAAACGTCTCTTGACGTGTCTTGATGACTTCGCGTTATCCTTAGAATTGTTCACTTTGACAATTACGCTTTGATTGTCACAATTCAAAAGGATTGCCGGAACAGGTTTTTCAACCACGTGCAAGTCCATCAAGAGCTCACGCAACCATTCTCGATTCAACAATGGTTGTGTCTAAAGCGATAAGTTCTGCTTCCATAGTTGACCTCGTCAATATGGTTTGCTTGCAAGATCTCCATGATCTTGCGCCACCTCCAAAGGTAAATACATACCCACTTGTGGCGTACAGATCAGCTACATCTCGAGATCCAATTTGAATCACTATATCCCTCAAGCACACTGGGTGCCCCGAATAATGAATCCCATAACTCATTGTACCACATAGGTAGCGCATGACCCTATCAAGTGCATGCCAATGATCGCACCGGGTTTGACATGAACCTACTCAACTTGCTAACAAGAAAAGAGATGTCGGGTCTAGTCGCGCCGCTAAGTACATGAGTGAGCCAACGATCTGAGAATATCTCAATTGATCTATGGCAATCCTCCGGTTCTTGCGTAGTGTCACACTGGGATCATAAGGTGTTGAAGAAGGCTTGCTATCAATATAGCCGAACCGGCTCAAGATCTTCTCAACATAATGGGATTGCGTTAGAGTAATCCCACTCTCGTTCTTAATCAGCTTGATATTCGAATCACATCAGCTTCTCCCATATCTTTCATATCAAAACTCTTTGACAAGAAAGACTTGACCTCGTGTATTACTCTCATGTTTGTACCAAAGATCAGAATATCATCCACATACAAACATAGTATAACACCTTCGCCCCCACTATAGCGATAGTAAACACACTTGTCAGCCTCATTGACAACAAAGCCTACAGAAGTTAAAGTTCTGTCAAACTTCTCATGCCATTGCTTAGGTGCTTGTTTCAGGCCATATAAGGATTTCAGCAACTTGCACACCTTTCTTTCTTCACCTTTTACTACAAACCCATCAGGCTGATCCATATAGATTTCCTCTTCCAACTCTCCATTAAGGAAAGCTGTCTTTACATCCATTTGATGAACGATAAGACCATAGGAGGCAGCCATGGATAGTAGTACTCGAATGGTGGTAAGTCTAGCGACAGGTGAATAGGTGTCGAAGTAATCTTCGCCTTCTCTCTGTGTGTAGCCTTTCGCTACAAGCCGCGCCTTGTACTTTTCAATAGTACCTTTAGGTCTTAGCTTCTTCTTGAACACCCATTTGCAGCCTACTGGCTTGCATCCATGGGGTCGTTCTGACAACATCCATCGCTAAACAGATCGAGATATGTCGCACGTACCGATCTGGTGGAGGTGTAGCAGATGATGTCGCAGCAGTAACGTTGTTGATGACAACGTTGTTGATGACGGGGACAACGGGTCGAAGTAGACGGCGTTGTAGACGACGGTAGGCAGCACCGCCCGACTTGGACGGAAGGCGACCCGTGATGGAGAGCTTGAGCAGTCGCGCAGAGCGCTTCCCAAAAACCTACCCGCCCTCTCCCGTACAGGATCGCAAGGACGAGCGGTTCCGGAGACCTGCTCTCCCGTTCGCCGATGCACGTCGGCGCGCGGGATGGAGTAGGCTACGATGGCGGCGCAAGCAGAGAGAGGTGGAAACCCTAACTCGTGTATTAGATGATGTTTCGCGGTAGCCGGGCAGAGATTATATAGGCTCGGGAAACCCTAGGCAACGTGGGCCACGCCCACGTCGCACGCACGTTTCGAGTCGGTTCCAGCTTGGCCACGTTCCGGGAGCGACCCGAACCGACTAACTGCGACGCGTCCGTCTAGGACTCTGTTCGTTTTCCCGAGCCGCAAGTAAGGAAAGTCTCGGCTCGAGGCTCAATCCACTCACCACGAGCGCGGCGCGCGTCGTGACGTGACGTGACGTGACGTGTCGAGTCGAGTCGAGTCGAGACGAGACGAGCGAGGAGGAGGAGGAGCGCGCGTGTAGCACTCCTATTCTCACTCACTTACTAGTGGTGGAACAACCCACCTTATAAGGTGGTCTAACTTCCTCCCAACTTTCCATGTGGGACTAAACTTCCCACCTCTTGCCACTCCCTAGTGAGCTGCCACCAACTTGGGCTCAAACTCACAAGGCTGCCACTATGTGGGCTTTGAGATTTATAGGAAAAACTGAAATCTAATTTGGGCCACTAAAAGTGGGCCCAATATTTCAACAATCCCCCACCAGATCTCAAATCCCCATTTAGAGATTTACCAATACTCGCTGCTTGTTTATATACCAAGTGTTTCAGCGGAGATCGTTAAGTTGAACTTCCGCCTAGAACTTTAAGCTACATCCACTCACACTTGAACAATGGACTAAGCCTTGAATTGCAAGTTTTGCGTGAACAGGGTTTCACTCAAAGTCATGACCAAGACATGGCTGCCGGTAGCCTACCCCCGCGGGTGAAGCATATGCGTCATACTTCGTGGTCTCTTCATGAGTTTACTAGAGATCACCCAAATCTCATAGATTGCGACGTTTAACAATCGGACTCATATAGGTGTGTTATTTCAAGAATGCTCGTAGGACAACATCTTTGCTAAAATAGCCAACATAAACACATTCAGGCGTGGTGCCAACCTGCCTTACCGCAACGGAGAGTTGTGCATCTGCACATAGAGAGGGTTACATAATACTCTCCTCAATTAAACCCCGAGTTTGTTCTGCCTGTGTCCTAATTCACGGGATCTCCGATCACAAAGGTTGGGTTACCACTATGGCGTAACATCAACGGGTCTCAAACCCATCTCCCTCGATGCACTTTCTATCACATTACGTGATAGTCCCTTTGTAAAGGGATCTGCTGTGTTTTTGTCTGTTTGAATATATGTAACAGCTTATTACTCAGGAGTTTCGCAATTTCTGACAGACTTCAAACGTCTCTTGACGTGTCTTGATGACTTCGCGTTATCCTTAGAATTGTTCACTTTGACAATTACAGTTTGATTGTCACAATTCAAAAGGATTGCCGAACAGGTTTTTCAACCACGTGCAAGTCCATCAAGAGCTCACGCAACCATTCTCGATTCAACGGTGGTTGTGTCTAAAGCAAGAAGTTCTGCTTCCATAGTTGACCTCGTCAATATGGTTTGCTTGCAAGATCTCCATGATACTGCGCCACCTCCAAAGGTAAATACATACCCACTTGTGGCGTATGGATCAGCTACATCTGAGATCCAATTTGAATCACTATATCCCTCAAGCACAGCTGGGTGCCCTGAATAATGAATCCCATAACTCATTGTACCACATAGGTAGCGCATGACCCTATCAAGTGCATGCCAATGATCAGTACCCGGGTTTGACATGAACCTACTCAACTTGCTAACAGCAAAAGAGATGTCGGGTCTAGTCGCGCTCGCTAAGTACATGAGTGAGCCAACGATCTGAGAATATCTCAATTGATCTATGGCAATCCTCCGGTTCTTGCGTAGTGTCACACTGGGATCATAAGGTGTTGAAGAAGGCTTGCTATCAATATAGCCGAACCGGCTCAAGATCTTCTCAACATAATGGGATTGCGTTAGAGTAATCCCACTCTCGTTCTTAATCAGCTTGATATTCAGAATCACATCAGCTTCTCCCATATCTTTCATATCAAAACTCTTTGACAAGAAAGACTTGACCTCGTGTATTACTCTCATGTTTGTACCAAAGATCAGAATATCATCCACATACAAACATAGTATAACACCTTCGCCCCCACTATAGCGATAGTAAACACACTTGTCAGCCTCATTGACAACAAAGCCTACAGAAGTTAAAGTTCTGTCAAACTTCTCATGCCATTGCTTAGGTGCTTGTTTCAGGCCATATAAGGATTTCAGCAACTTGCACACCTTTCTTTCTTCACCTTTTACTACAAACCCATCAGGCTGATCCATATAGATTTCCTCTTCCAACTCTCCATTAAGGAAAGCTGTCTTTACATCCATTTGATGAACGATAAGACCATAGGAGGCAGCCATGGATAGTAGTACTCGAATGGTGGTAAGTCTAGCGACAGGTGAATAGGTGTCGAAGTAATCTTCGCCTTCTCTCTGTGTGTAGCCTTTCGCTACAAGCCGCGCCTTGTACTTTTCAATAGTACCTTTAGGTCTTAGCTTCTTCTTGAACACCCATTTGCAGCCTACTGGCTTGCATCCATGGGGTCGTTCTGACAACATCCATCGCTAAACAGATCGAGATATGTCGCACGTACCGATCTGGTGGAGGTGTAGCAGATGATGTCGCAGCAGTAACGTTGTTGATGACGGGGACAACGGGTCGAAGTAGACGGCGTTGTAGACGACGGTAGGCAGCACCGCCCGACTTGGACGGAAGGCGACCCGTGATGGAGAGCTTGAGCAGTCGCGCAGAGCGCTTCCCAAAAACCTAATTCGCCCTCTCCCGTACAGGATCGCCCACGATCCGGGAGCGACCCGAACCGACTAACTGCGACGCGTCCGTCTAGGACTCTGTTCGTTTTCCTGAGCTGCAAAAAGTAAGGAAAGTCTCGGCTCGAGGCTCAATCCACTCACCACGAGCGCGGCGCGCGTCGTGTCGTGACGTGACGTGACGTGACGTGTCGAGACGAGCGAGGAGGAGGAGGAGCGCGCGTGTAGCACTCCTATTCTCACTCACTTACTAGTGGTGGAACAACCCACCTTATAAGGTGGTCTAACTTCCTCCCAACTTTCCATGTGGGACTAAACTTCCCACCTCTTGCCACTCCCTAGTGAGCTGCCACCAACTTGGGCTCAAACTCACAAGGCTGCCACTATGTGGGCTTTGAGATTTATAGGAAAAACTGAAATCTAATTTGGGCCACTAAAAGTGGGCCCAATATTTCAACAGTTGGAGTATCATTTTTTTGCCTGACGTGGTAGTACAATGATACACGGGAAAGCTAGCTAGGAGGATGCTTCTCGCGTCGTGTCATCGAGCAGAAAAGTGTGTCCATGGGAATAGCGTGTACGTATGATTGCTGGTTTGTTGCAACCGATGGTGTGATCGAAACGTCGGATGGCCGATGGGACGTGCCAAC
This sequence comes from Lolium perenne, assembly GCF_019359855.2. Lineage (NCBI taxonomy): Eukaryota > Viridiplantae > Streptophyta > Magnoliopsida > Poales > Poaceae > Lolium > Lolium perenne. The sequence continues at coordinate 22,960,559 of NC_067247.2, read as the reverse complement.
GAACCAGTGCGATCGATCTGTGCGAGTTTTCGTCGGTGATGTGGTGAGCCAAGTAGAGTGTAGTAGAAGTGGTTGCTGGCTGAGACTGAGAAAGTGTGGCCAATCAGCGGATGATTCAGTCGGAGAGCTGCTAGTGCTGTCGGTGGTGATCAGGCTCCGGGGAAATTAAGGCGGCCGGTCCTTGGACGGACAGGATGCGGCCACAGAAGTAAATATGTGTGTCCTTTACAGGTACCGCTCGTACTACACTTGGCTGGACCGGAGCGGAGCACGAACTGTCGGTGGAGCGAGGTGTGACGACGGCGGTGGCGGCCGGCGGCGAGCCGGCGAGGGATGGCTAGCAGGTTCAGGACAGACCATGCCCGGCATTATAACTCGACGCATTCTGATTTTCTGAAGAACTGAACGTGTTCGTGCCGGTGTCACGCACATTTTCTCACCTCGTCTCCTCTCCTCCTCCAATCTACTCCTGCAAGTTGTCGGAAACCACTGTAAATTAAGAGTAGTGCAAGTCTGTAAGAGATTCAGTCGTTGGCAACCACTGTAAATTACTCTGCCTGCAACTGCAAGTTGGCCACCATCTTAAAATTCACACCAGTTAGTTAAACTAATTAGGTACTACTCCTACTATGTCTGCAAGTACTCTGCAGTATCACCAAACGAGTTCATTAATTAGCCTCTGTAAGCACGTTCTGAAACGTAAAAGAATGGAAGCTTCGGACCAAACTTTACTCGCACTAGCCACTAGTAGCTCGTTGGTACTTGCACGTACTTTCACTAGTCAACGCCGCTGTCTAGCTCAGTTAATTAGGCTGATCGATTGATTAATCCGCAGAGTGTCAGAACATATACCGTATACTACTACCAAGGAAGAGCAACAAGGGAACGCCCACGTGGAATTAACATCTATGGTTTTGTTTTGGGGAGTTGATCATATATAATTCAGATCATCACACTTACCCATGGATGGATATGTGGACTTATATCGAGTAGGGCTTCAAATGAGTTGACTTGGAGCGACTTAGACTTGGCTTAGCTCAGCTCATAGCCTTGAACAATAATTTGAGAAAGCTCATACTGAGTTGAGTTAAGTGTTAAACGTCGGTTCATACTCATCTTGTGACAACTTCGAGTCGGTCTCGAGCTAGATTCGAGCAACAATTAGAGCATCTCCAGCCGCGTCCCCCAAAGCGTCCCCAAAGGGATTTGGGGCGCGCCGGACAAAAAATGCTTTCCAGCCGCGTCCCCCAAAGCCCATTTTTGTCCGGCGCGGCCGATACGGTGTCCGGCGCCCCGAGCCCGTCCCCGTCCCACAGGGGACGCACCGGGGACGCCGGACACACCGAAAAGCGAGGCGAACCGACGCGGGCCCGGCGCGTCAGCGGCTCAGTGAAAAATCATCTCCCACTCCCGCCAAATCCCGCCCCTCCCGCCATATCGCGCCTATCCCACCGCGCATTTCTGGCCTCCCCCGCCGCCGATTCATTTCTCCTTTCCCCGCCGCCGATTCATTTCTCCTTTCCCCGCCGATTCGTTTCTCCCTCCCGCCGTCCACCCGCCGCCGCTACCTTCTCCCCATTCCATGACGCCGCCGGTAGCCCACAAGAAGATGGCCAAGAAAGCGCCCAAGAAGCCACCGGGCAATGCGACGAAAGGGGCGAAAGCGCCGTTCGCGAAGCCGCGGAAGGCGCCGGCCCCGAAGAAGAGGCCGGAAGGAATGACCGATGATCAGTGGCATGAAGACTGTCTGCGCCGGAAGATGTCGACGGCGGAGCGGAAAGGGCGGAGGGCGGCGGAGCAGGAGAAGAAGGCTCTGGCGGCGCGCCAGCAGCAGCACTACATGGCCGGGTGTCTCGCCGCCACCAATGCGAGCCCATATAGTACGAACGTGCCGGTGTACGTTCCGGGAGTCTTCTCTCCATCGTCATCCGCCTTCTACAACGACGGCCCCTCCGTTACTCCCGGGTGCGTGACGCCTAACTTGTCGCCGCACTACCAGGATGCGCTGCCGCATGGCGGCTTCAACCCCAACAACCTCTACTCCGCGGCGTACGAGCAGCACGAGCCAGGACCCGGTGCGGACGGCGACCCTTTCACTGGCCGCAGGGGGGCGCTCGAATTCGACGGCGCCGGTGCTGAGGGTGCTGAGGAAGAGGAGGACGATGAAGAGGAGGGGGTGGAGGACGAGGACGACGACGAGGACGAAGAGGGATGCGAGGAAGAAGATGAGGAGGGTGCCGGTGACGATGATCTCGTGGAGGTCGACGCGGACAGCGTGAAGAAGAGAAAGAAGAAGAAGGCGTCGGGCACACGAGGCCCCAAGTGGACGGCTCTGGAGGATCTTTGTCTGTGCGAGTCGTGGGCGACGGTGAGCCATGACTCCATCATCAGCGCCAACCAAAAACACGGGAAGTATTGGGCGAGAATCAAGGCCGAGTTCGATGAGCGCAAGCTAATCAAGGGCGACTACAACAAAGTGACAATGAAGAGGAGCCAAAAGGCAATGTCGACGCGATGGGCCATCATCCAGGCGTCGGTGAACATGTTCCATGGATACCATCAGGAATTACTGACGAGAGCCGAGAGCGGCGCCGACCTCTCCCAAATGGTACGACTTTTTCTTCCATAATCTGTAGCGCCTACATTGTGTTCGATGAAATGATTCCGCTTCCTTTGGCTAGTTTGATAGGGCCATGGAGGTTTACACGAGGAACTCGGATGGGCATAAGCCGTTCGCACTGATGCATTGCTATAGCAAGCTCAAAGGGAATGAGAAATGGCGGTTGACGCGCCTGTCGCTGTCCAAGGGGAAGGACGCCATTGATCTGGACGCGGCGTCGGCAACATCGGCAGGGCGTCCTACTGGCAACAAGGCTGCCAAGGCCGCCTTGGCCGACGCCGCGTCGTGTGAGAAGACACAGGCGTCGATCACGAAATGCCTCGCGGACGTCTCCTCGACCTTTCTCTCCCGCGCCAAAAAGAACGACGAAAGGTGGGCGGAGCTGCTCAAGAGGCAAGAGGAGAAGTTGGAGCTCAAGAAACGCAGGGACGACATGTCCCTGCTGAGAGCGTCGACAGGGGGAATGTCTCCCCGGACGCGGGCGGCGCACAACTTCTTCAAAGGCCAGATCCTCGACGACATCGAAGCCAAAATGGCGGCGGCCGACGCGGCGGCCCAGAAAGCGGCAGCGGCAACGGCAACGGCAGCAACTGCGGCGCAAGAGCCGGCTGCCGCGTCTTCGACTGCTACACCATCGTCGGCCTACACAACGGCAGCGTAGGAGACGGAGCATGCACAGCACCAGGCAGATCGCGACGAGGTCGTCGTGATCGACGGGTCTGCGTCGACTCAGGATACGTCGCCGTCGACCAACCCCTTCTTCTAATTTAGCATGTACTATATGGTCTGTAATATGATCGCCGCTACTCTGATCGGCGGGAACGATCTCTTTTGAATGCAAAATTTGAATTCTTGATTGGGGGCGGCGTTTGGAGGACGCGGCTGGGGAGCGACGTCCCCCAAAGGCGGCACGAACAAAACACGTCCCCCAAACGCTCAATCCGGCGCGGTTTGGGGGACGCTTTGGGGGACGCGGGTGGAGATGCTCTTAAATTTTAAATATTGCTTGCATATATAAGGAAAATTCCCATCCACGACATTTAGAAGGAATAAATTAAGACCCCATATTTCACTTATGCTGTGTTTGGATGCATAGAATTTGAGTGAGGAATTGAATTGGACAAAGAGGTCAGTGTTGTCACCCATGTTAAGGTTGCCAAAGAGGTCGTTGACGTCCAGGAAGAAGTCATCGTTCGGGAACTCGTCGTCCGACAACGTCAAAAACCTGATTGCCCCTCAGCCGTACAGATCTACGAAAGACAGAGTTCTGGAGTACATGTGGCTAGGGTTTATATCCGGGTTTATATAGTGGTGAGAAGGTCGTGAGACTCGACACAACCACGATCCAAAAAATCCGGAATGAAACGACTGCATTAATGCGTCTATTAATGAGCTCGGCTTTGTGAGATTCCACAAACCGCGGCGAGGTGGGTGACGGAGGAGGATTGCATAAGAGCTCTCTCTTTTCACTCACTTGCAATGACTAGAATAACCCTCTTATAAATCATTTCACATCTCTCTCACCTATCAGCGTGGAACTAAACTTTAATCCCACCTCTTGCGTACCATATATGATGGCTAAAGAAAATTGCAAAATTTGAATTGGGTCATGGGCTAAGCCCAAGGCCAAATTTCAACACTAGGATGATAAAAATGAGACTTGTGATCATGCAATATTATTGCAAGTAAGGCCGATGCGATCTGTGTTTGGAAGTGCATTCATGACCAATTGATGCAGCGAGCAGATCAAATCGAAAGTAATTTTAGATCCAAGAGTTAATGTGGTACAATACAAATGCATTTGGAACAAATACGAACAGGATGCAGCCAAAAGGAAGCGGCACCGTTATGGTTGCGCTTTGCTAGCTGCTGCTGCAGGGATTGGTGGAGGGACCAAAAGCCGGTTCCCGGACTGGAGAGCGGAGCCGTTGATATCGGCGGTCCATTCCGACGGTCAGTCACAGGACGGAGACAGAGAGTAAAAGGACCCAAGACATGGCCGGGCCGGCGAGCACGTGGTGGAGCTGGTGGGGGAGGAGTAAAAGGAACACATGGCCGGCCGGCGACGACTATGTGGATTGGCTGGCGTAGACGACGGCGATCGAGCACAAACGGTTAGTTTTTTTTTTAATCTGCAAGTTGGCCAGCTCCGTTCGACATTGCATGTCTGAATGGATGCAGTGCTGACAGCAGATAAATTCTCCATCTGCAAGTTGTCCATCATGAGAGCACCACTGTGTTTTTCCTTTCAGATCAAATCTTTTTATACTTTTGTTTTATCACTGTGTACAAACTTGAACGGCTGTGTCCATCCCAGTTATGCAGAAACCGGGTGTATTGCTTAAACTTGAGTTGAGTAATAAAGCGGCCTTTATCAAAAAAAAAAAAGAGCACCACTGATCGACCCATTAAGCAAACCCTGCACCATGAAGAATGGGACCTTCTTCAATTGTCGGTCAGCTAATATTTTCTCTTTCGAAACACGGTACGAACGGGAATACTTATAAATTACGTATATATACCCATTTATATGAAGTTATGAATGTACACCCTACCCCTGTGACCATCCTCACTATCCAACCACATGTTATGTGTCAGAGGGATCACCGATCACTAATTGTTGTTTGTACGTGAGTATACGTACTGTTTGTCAAAGATAGTCGAGGTCTCCGCAAAACAAGATTGTCCAACAATCATGCCCGGCCAACCTATCGAAATCTATTACCGAACTATTATTAGGCAAAAGATGGGGAACCACAGCGCGCAAGCAGGCGTATCTATAGGTAGTGCAGTAAATAAATGGTCTGGAGATATCATCGATCTCTCGTCGTGTTACAGGAAATTGTGAGGAACGACACTGACGAAGCACGAGCGTACGACCAGGACGATGGCAAGGACAAGCAGGAGCGTGCCCGTGGCGGCGACAGTGTGCTTGCTGCTGCTGCTCGCCGCGGTGGCCTCAGCGACGGCGGGGGCGCGCCTCGAACGTGGCCGGGAGCTGCTGGCGGAAGACGCCGGGAGCCCCCCGGTGGCGCTGTCCGACGAGCAGCCTCCCGATGGCCACCTCAGCTACCGCATCGTCAAAGGCATCCTCGAGAAGTACGTGCGCATGCAACAACGCGTATCTATATACTCTTTGCTTGTGCATCGTGCCTCGATCTGGTGTTGCTGATCATCCAGGAATTATAATCCATCCCGTTGATCTGGTTGTTGATTGCAGGGCCAGCGGCCAGAGCGTCCGTGTGGACCTGGAGAAGCAAAAAGGGGATGCGCTCAAGCCACTTATGAATATTCCCTAGAGTGTTTATTAGTTCATCTGTAACGCGTGCGATCGAGACGCCGGAGCCGGAGGCGACGGCTACGTACGTACGCACGCGCCGCCACATATATCAGACCAATTGAACGCCTGCATCAATTTGTTCGATTTTTTCTTTCTTAATGCTTTCTAGCCATCTCATAACAAACAAACCTGTTCGGCAAATAACAGTGAGCAAAATTTATTATTGTTCACAGCTTAATTTGTACAGGGATGTAAATTTTGTATGTTGCCTTTTGTTTTGTTGAAGCCTTAATTTGTACATGGGTGTTAATTTTGTATGTTGCCGATGTTCACAGGGACAATTAGGTTCATCAAATTGTTTCTTTTGGATCTCCACATGAATAGTGGCGCCTGTCTTGACCTGTGTCCATATGGTCTTTGCGTAGTGCGTACTAAGTGCACACCCTACAAATTTCTTGTAAGATATTTGTGAGACAATACACTTTGGAGTTCCATGCTAAGATTTTTTAACAACAACAAAATGGGCTAGAAACACATATATACTCTATGTTTTATATATATATAGGTACCCATTTTCCATTTTTCTTATGTCACATCTTGTGAATTAATTTATGAAAGGCGGTATGTCAAAATCAAATTAACAAAGTAATTTGATGTTGCAAAGTGACATCTAAACTTATTGGAAGCATATTTTCAACATAAAAAGCTACAAATGTATACCAAATAATATTGTAACTTACTGTTCAATAGCAAGATACTATTTTTGAAAGTGTAATAGAGAACTATATTTGTTAGGGCATGGTGCTACCTGTGCTGTAGCACCGGCCTAGCTACTGCATTCCAACGAGCATGCCTTGAATTTCAAGTCTATAATCATGAAAATCAGATATAATTAGCACAAATAAGCCAATATTAGCACCAGACTTGAGCAGTTTCCGGGCTCCGCCCCTGATATTTGTTAAGACCATATGTTGAAAGATAACCGAGTCACATTTGTGTATAATAGTACAAATGCACGTGCGTTGCCACGGGGAAACAAGACATGAAGAGATGTGATTTCATTTTGATAGTCGCCACAAGCATGATGATTTGTAGTTTCGACCCAAAATTATACGCCGACATTTTTTATCTCTCCTCCTAACCCTTGACCAATAGCATGTGTTTTTTTGTCTCTTTTATACCTTTATCAATTCTATAGTGTACAATCTAGCAATTTCCCACCAAATTAGCCATCTTTGCTTAAGACAATAGGTAATTGCAAATGCGTTGCAATAGGGTTATAAATACTCTAATGGTTCTACACCAATCGTGTCAAACATGTAATCTTAAAATTATTGTACACATCAAACGTAATTGTCAAGTTTTAAGCACACATAATAATGTGTAAGTCAAGACCTAAACACTAAACAGATACTTCGAGAAATAAAACAAGGTTTAGTATGCCCGTGCCTTGCAACGGGTTTAAATTGAACTAAACATCTCCAGTTTGAAGGATATTTGATCTCACCAAAATTTAAATGCACTTAAATGTTCTACTATATAAAAAATCCTCACAAAAGTAAGAGAAAAACTCGCCATTTGCCTTCTTTGCATCATTGGATATCTAAAGTACAAAGTCGTCATGCAAAAAATTAACATGAGAAAAGCACTAATTAAAATATATCTTCCTAAATTGCCAAAACATATCTAAAGGTTTTTTTTCTGGGAAAGTCGTCACGTGAGGTCTACATTGCACTATAACTAAAAGTTAATACATTGCATGCTAAAACTATTGTGCAAGAAGAGAAACAACGGTGAAAATACATGTATTTGTCTCGGAGCTCACAACAGAGCCATCTGTCTGAATGTTGCTGTTGAATATTGTTAGCTAAGACCTAACTCTAAATGTTTAACTCCCTATGAAAGTTGTTCCTAATGAAAGAAAAAATAGTCTTTGAATTTTAGGTCGGAATTCAGCGGCCATCCTATATTATCTATTAATACATATTTCATTATCGTTTAATACAGGTAGCATCTACACAATTCCAAGCATTCCATAGTACTCAATTAAGAAGACCAATTTATAGTACAAAGTTGATCTAACTAGTACATTCACAAGTGTTCATGCATTACAAGCAATCTTTGTTTCACTTGAATCTTCACACTTCAGTACTACACACAAATAGCTAAGCACAGTACAACATCATAAAAGATGATCCAATAATTTTACTAATTGCCACCTCCTAGCTAGAAGCTTAGTCGTAATCTTTGCAAGCTATCTTCTTCAATCAAGAACTGTCTTTGTCGAGGGTACTCCTCAGCAATGCTCTCCGATTGGGGCTTAGGGTTGATGGAATCCTGTAGGCTGACACGAGACATCGGTGAACAGACAAGCGGGGAGAGCGATTTACCCAGGTTCGGGGCCCTCGATGAGGTAAAACCCTTACGTCCTGCCTGTCTGATCTTGATTATGAGAATATTGGGTTACAATGGGGTGCCGAAGATTTCGGTTGTGATCTCGTCGAGAGGCTAAGCGCTGCGGCGACCTAGCTCTAGACTTCTGATGGCTAAAGCTGCTAAGATTGATCGTGTCCGTCGGCAGCTCCTCTCCTGGCCTTTATATAGGAGGCCAGGTCTCAAGAGGTCTGTCCGGGTACGACTAGGTTTACAAGAGACCTAGCTCTAAACTTTCCTTGTTCGGCTCCTCCTTTGTCTTGTTCGTCAATGAATCTTCTATTGCATCGTCCAAGTGGCCGCCTTGCCATCGAGTACCTTCATGGGCCTCCAGTTGGATTGTATAGGATAGGGCAATGTCGGTTACCCGAAGGGTAATGCCCACGTTAGTAGTCCCCGAGTGTCTAACCGAAGATAGTTCGGGTAGAGACTAAAGCATGCCTCCAACTAATATTCTTCTCCTTGATTGTTCTTGTCCTTCTTGTATCAGCATTATCTTCTTCTATCGGGTGCGCGTTCAGCGCTTCCGATGGGAGTAGGTCCCGAGTCTAGGTACGGATGCTTGCAATCCGTGCGTAGACTCAAGTTGTACTCGAACGTTTTTGATCTGCCGAAGGTTTTCTACAAGTCTTCATGGGTCATCCGATACATTTGTACCGAGGCTTGCATTCTTCAATAAGTTTTCAACGCGTGAGGGATGATGAGTAACGTGCCCAACTTTTGCTGGTTAACTGCCGATGGCAAAACAACGTCACCCTACGCAGAATCAAGTCCCCAGACATGATCCTGGAGTGCAAAAAAGTTCTATCGGGTGCGCGTTTGATGACCCACAAGTATAGGGGATCGCAACAGTCTTCGAGGGAAGTAAAACCCAATTTATTGATTCGACACAAGGGGAGACAAAGAACAATTGGAAGCCTTAACAGCGGAGTTGTCAATTCAGCTGCACCTGGAAACAGACTTGCTCGCAAGAGTTTATCAGTAGTAACAGTTTTATAGCAAGATAGAGTGAAATAACAGCAGAGTAACAAAGACAGCAGTAGTGATTATAGTAAACAGCAGGATTAAAATACTGTAGGCACGGGGACGGATGACGGGCGTTGCATGGATGAGAGAAACTCATGTAACAATCATAGCAGGGCATTTGCAGATAATAATAAAACGGTGTCCAAGTACAAAGCAATCAATAGGCATGTGTTCCATATATAGTCGTGCGTGCTCGCAATGAGAAACTTGCACAACATCTTTTGTCCTACCAGCCGGTGGCAGCCGGGCCTCAAGGGAAACTACTGGATATTAAGGTACTCCTTTTAATAGAGTACCGGAGCAAAGCATTAACACTCCGTGAACACATGTGATCCTCACATCGCTACCATTCCCTCCGGTTGTCCCGATTTCTGTCACTTCGGGGCCATCGGTTCCGGACAGCGACATGTGTATACAACTTATAGGTAAGACCATAAACAATGAATATCATGATGAAACAATAACATGTTCAGATCTGAGATCATGGCACTCGGGCCCTAGTGACAAGCATTAAGCATAACAAGTTGCAACAATATCATCAAAGTACCAATTACGGACACTAGGCACTATGCCCTAACAATCTTATGCTATTACATGACCAATCTCATCCAATCCCTACCATCCCCTTCGGCCTACAGCGGGGGAATTACTCACACATGGATGGGGGAAACATGGCTGGTTGATGTAGAGGCGTTGGCGGTGATGGCGGCGATGATCTCCTCCAATTCCCCGTCTCGGCGGAGTTTCGCGATGTGGCGGCGTTCTGGAGGGTTTCTGGCGACTTCGACTTCTCCCCGTGCGTTTTTAGGTCGAGGCCGATAAATAGTCCGAAGGAGGGCGTCGGAGGCTGGCCGAGGGGGCCACACCACAGGGCCGCGCGGGCCCCCCTGGGCCGCGCCGCCCTATGGTGTGGGGCCCTCGGGCCTCCACCTCAATTGTCCTTCTGGCTCCGTTAGTTTCCTGGGAAAATAGGGCCTTCTGCATAAATTCCGAGGATTTTCCCGAAAGTTGGATTTCTGCACAAAAACGAGACACCAGAGCAGTTCTGCTGAAAACAGCGTTAGTCCGTGTTAGTTGCATCCAAAATACACAAATTAGAGGCGAAACAATAGCAAAAATATTCGGGAAAGTAGATACGTTTTGGACGTGTCAGCGTTCAGCGCTCCCGATGGGAGTAGCCCCCCGAGTCTGGGCACGGGTGTTTGCAACCGGGTGCAGATTCGAGCTGAGCATTCCATCATTTTCTTCAAGTTCTTCACAGGAATTTCCTCGAGTTCTCGTTTTATCGGGTGCGCGTTCAGCACTCCCGATGGGAGTAGCCTCCGAGTCTAGGTGCGGATGCTTGCAATCCGTACGTAGACTCAAGTCCACCATCCGATACCTTTTATATTTCTTCGAATGCTCCGAGCGATCTTCATGACGTCACTGATGACGTTACTAACACTTTGATTTTGACTGACAAGACATGACCCGTTGGGCCTATCCTACTTCTGTCTGACTCTGTTTTTAAGTAATATCCGCCTTTCTCGTACGGTTACCAAGGCGCCTCCTCGATCTCCGCGATCAACGATGAGGAGAGGGTCCTCTTAATGGACTGGAAGCGACGACACGTGCCCACGCAATCCTCAAGTTCTCCCCTACTTAAAATCTCTCAGAGCAAAATCCTTAGCATTCTCTCACATCATCGTAGCATCCTCCTTTCCTTCTTCCACCTTCTTCTCTCAAAACCGCCGCGCCGCCACCGCCGTTTTCAGATCTTCCCCAGATCCTACGATGGTGAAGAAGAAGAGCCTCGCTGCCACCGCCAGTTCCGCGAGCGGCGGCGGCGCCGCCAGGGCCTCCTCAAATCTTCCGAAGAGAAGCACGCCAGATGCTCCTCCCCCAGCTCCGGCGCCGCCAGCACCGACAAGATCAGATAGGCAGGACGTAAGGGTTTTACCTCATCGAGGGCCCCGAACCTGGAAAAATCGCTCTCCCCGCTTATCTGTTCACCGATGTCTCGTGTCAGCCTACAGGATTCCATCAACCCTAAGCCCCAATCGGAGGGCATTGCCGAGGAGTACCCTCGACAGTCTTGGTCATGTACATTGCCTTTTTCTAATCTTCTACCAAACTCTATGCATCAGTTTCTTGCCAGGCTTCACTTTACACACCTGTAATTTAAAGGGAGGGAAACATGTGACAAGATGAAAAAATGCACATACTCGGGGCACAGAACTACTAATTTAGAGCCAGCCTCCTAGTTCAGTCAGTAATACTTCATTACTTCCAAACAAAAACACGACAATCGCAAGTTGCAAGAGCATTGGTCGCTGTAGCCATCTCGTTAGATGGAAGTAATACAAATGTGTTCATGCCTAATTACTAATGAGGTCTTTACCTATCTGCAAAATCAGTTCAATATGCAAACAACAACAGGAATTCGTGGAAATTCTTCACATCATCTTACCTCAATGATAGATTAAGAGATAACACTTTATATCTTGAGATTGAGCAATAGCTACATATCTGATACTTTTAATTGACTCGGATTTAGCACAACTTTATACTAAATCTGAGTCAATTAAATAGGACCGGAGGGAGTAGAAATTATGAAGAAAATTATGACGACATATCATTTCTGTATACAAAATAATATTTCGAAAAGGAATGACTGAACATTATAGACCAACTTACAGTTGGAATTTTATTCATAAGATAAAAAAGCGAAACATTCATATGGTTTGCTTGGTTGATTTTTTTGGTTAAAAGATACATATAAACTAACTTGATAGGCGTGCCGCTCCTAAATCAAGCCGTTACGTGAATTGCATATAGAATGAAGGCATCACAAGGATTGCACACTGTTGCCACACAAAACTGCCGCGCAGCACCACGATACTGTCGTACTTTCGTGACGACGAACGATTGCTTTCCGAGCAAAGCAACAAAGATCCCCTCGCTTTCGTGGAGGAGGGACGACCGCTTTTCAGCGCAAAACGGTAAAGATGAACCAAACCCTAGGGCTGCTAGGCTGCTAGAGTATGGCAGAGAAGAACGATAAAGAAAATAAACGATAGAAAGTAGATTTATTTTTTGTATAGATCGATTGTTATTTTTCCAATCGGCCGTGGCCTTGTATATAAGGCACGCTGGACTTGGCGTGTACGATCAAAACAATCAGAGACCAAACCGAATTGGACTAGCCTTTGCTTGATTCGGTTATGTATACAAAGCTGCACCTACCATATCTGTTTGCTAATTGGTACCAGCACGTAACTTCTCCAAATGCAGATAATATTCACGTACAAATACGCTTTGGTCCACAAGGAAAGTAATAAAATATCCGTCGACATCGGTAATCTCAGCTGATAACAAAAACTCATACCATTGTCGCTCCGTTGCACCTTATTCACAAAACCCGTTCAGCTTGCCATCCAAAACTGGACAGGACTTGTCCTCAACGAGATCAGCGTATCACAAAATCTGCAAAGGACTTGTCCTGGGTGACGCAGTCCGCGCAAAACTTTGTATTGTTCCATCTGCCGATCAGATACATTTATTCTGGGCAAACAACTTGGCTCTGCTGATCTGCTGCTACGCCATCCCTTCTCTATTTATAACCACAATCCTGCATTTTGAACTAACCAGCAAGTTCAAATATATATGTCAACTAATAATCTAACTTAGCCTATAAATTAATTTGGCCTGTAAATACCTAGTAGCCAAATTATGTATTCAACACATGCCCCCCTGTTTTTGGTACAATTATATTTATCAAAAACACTAACAACACAGTACCTTAGGGTGATGTTGATCACTTCACTTTCCATATAATTGCTTAGGGCGATGTCCAATGATCACATCGGCCAAATTTTCTTAGGACGATATATCAAATATCATATCGGCCAAATTTTGCTTAGGGCGATACTTGTAAGAATGTATCGGCCGTTATGTCTTCAAGCTTCTTGCCACATGCTAGGATAATATTTTTTCAAGTATCTTCCATTAAAACCTTTTGGCAATTTCTCTCCCTGCAAAGATTGTACAAAATATGAATTTCCAGGAACAATCTGTACAATTCTATATGGACCTTCCCAACTCGGCGACCATTTGCCGAATTTTCTATCTTTAGTCCCAATTGGTAAAATCGTTTTCCATACTAAGTCTCCTATTTGAAACGATTTTTCTTTCACCTTTTTATTATAAGCCTTAGCTACTCTTAATTTCTCTTTTTCAATCTCTCGTAAGGCTTTTAGTCTCTCTTCCGAAACATCATCTATTCTGTCCATCATCAGGTTAGTATAACTCACAGCCGACAAATCATTTTGTCTGGCCACTCTAAAAGCTTGCAAATTAATCTCTACAGGCAACACTGCCTCCTGTCCATACACTAGCTCAAATGGTGTTACTTGAGTTGCCCCATGCTTAGATATCCGATGAGCCCATAAAGCTTCCGAAAGCACTTCATGCCATTTTTTCGGATGCTCCTCGATTTTCTTCTTTATAAGCTTAATCAAAGTTTTATTGCTAGATTCGGCCTGTCCATTAGCTTGAGCATAGTAAGGCGACGAATTTAACAACTTAATTCGAAATGATTCGGCAAATTCACGAAACTGATGAGACATAAAAGAAGAACCTTGATCAGTAGTTAAAGTTTGGGGAATACCGAATCTGTGAACAATATGCTCTAACACAAAACTAATCACCTCTTTATGAGTCATATTTCTCAAAGGAACAGCTTCAGTCCATTTAGTAAAATAATCTGTAGCCACTAGGACGAAGCGATGTTGTTTAGAAGAAGCAGGATGTATCTCACCAATAAAATCTAAGCCCCATCCTCTAAATGGCCACGGCTTAATGATAGGATTTAACATAGCCGCAGGTGCTAATTGTATATTCCCAAATTTTTGACATTCTTCACACCCCTTATAATATCGGAAACAATCTTCTAACAAAGTCGGCCAATAAAAACCTGCTCTCTTTAATAACCATCGCATCTTATGAGCCGACTGATGTGTCCCGCATATTCCTTCATGCACTTCACCCATAGCTATTTTAGATTGATCAGAATCTAAGCACTTTAAAAATAACCCATGTATTGTTCGGCGATATAATTCATCATTTAACAAAGTATATTTCAAAGCTTGTCGCCGAATTTTTCTATCCCTTGTCTGACTTGGATCTTTTAAATAATTGATTAATGGAACTCTCCAATCTTCCGGTTCTAACTTAGTTTCTAATTCGGCAATTTGTGTTCCATGTACCGAATTAACATCATGTACTACTACTAGCTCCTGGACCGAATCTGGACATGTAGCACCATGTACTGAATCACTAGCTAACAGATCGATCTTACTTTCAACAACGCCTAGTAGTGGTTTCTCTAGTATGAAAAATTTCCCTCTGCTAATAAGATAACCAGAGGCTTGCTGTGCTAAATAATTGGCTCTATAATTTTCTTCCCTACGTATATGATGAATAGTAAATGTATCTAGAGATTTAATTACGTCTAAACATCGGTCCAAATAACTATTCAATAATCCATCAAAACATTGATATTCACCATTAATTTGTTGTACTACCAAAAGTGAATCTCCGTAAGCATCTATATCTTTTACACCCATATCTACTAGATTTTGCAAACCAAACAACAAAGCCTCATATTCAGTTTGGTTATTAGTACAAAAATATTCTAGACGGACCGATGTTTCATAAATAACATTGTTAGGTGAAACTAAAACATTACCGATGCCTTGCCCTTCTCTACAAACCGATCCATCAAAATAAAGTTTCCAAGGGCAAACACTAACATAATTAATATCTTCTTCATCCTTAATCCTATGATCAACGATAAAATCGGCGATAACCTGACCTCTCATGGCACGCAGCGATTCATATGCTAAATCATATTCTATTAGTGCATAAGCCCACTTTCCAATCCTACCACTAAGAATCGGTTTTTCTAGCATATATTTGATCACATCGGCTTGGCAAGCTACCACACATGAGCTAGAAAGTAGATAATGCCGAAACTTGGTACATGCATAATATAAAGACAAGCATAACTTTTCAATAAACACATACCGAGTATCGGTGTCGAGCAAGCGATGACTTAGTTATGCAATGATGTACTCCTTCTCACCATCTTCAAGTGGGCCAGCTGATAAGATTCCCTATTCAAGCTTTTCCATATCATCAAAATTTTCAATTGTTTCATG